>NC_090932.1:5074393-7607840 GCF_040938575.1 Ambystoma mexicanum
GCAAGGAGTAATAAGAAGAACTCATTGGACTCTGGCTGAAGGTACAGTATGTCTTTCATCTTCCTCCAGTGAAGGAAGGCCAGGACCTCCAAAAGGGAAGAAAGATCCCTCCCATAACATCTCCAAGGGAACAGAGGGAGATACTTAATCCAGAGGAAGCATCCAGCAGCTTCAGAACTGGTACCCAGCTTGGAAACAGCGTGTCCTGCTAGGCTCTGCAGCAAGCTTCCTATGTGGGGAGTCCCAGAGAGTCTCTGAACCAAACCAAGGACAAGGCAGCTGTCTGCAACACTCTCCTCAGCTTTGGGCTGTCCACCTTAAAGGATGACACAGTCCCAATGAAGAAGCTAGGAGGTGTGCATCAACCAACATTTTCTGATTTCTGCCTTAAAGGACATTTTTGAGCCAGTCGTGCCCCTCGAGCTGCATCCCACTGCATCGCTGACTGTTGTTATGCCTCAGTTGCTAAATCCATCTGAGATGCCTCAACCAGTGCTTCAGAACCACCAACCAGCACTGAGATAAATTATTCCTGACCCTGAACCGCTGTGTAGGCCAGCCTGCAGCTGTCCGTCCAGCCTTGCTCGCCAAACTGCCTGCCACCTGATACCCGCACCTGTCTCCCATCTTGAACTCTGTTGCAGAAACCCCTAAACCCCTAAAACCAACTCAACCCTGTCAAGCACCAAGGACGTCTACAGCACAAGGCACATTATGGTTCTGTCCCCCTCATCCTTCTCTGAAGGCCCCTAGTGATGTTTTCCGACCCATTGCTCCCTTTGTGTAGAAACCAAGCATCCTTGAACTATTGCGATTAATTACTATACCGACTACCCTCCTGTCAGTATCCAGAGTGCATCCATTTTCCTTCTTTGAAACTGTCTGTCCTCTGTGTTCCTTTACAGGGTGGGCTGTTTTTTGTAGTGTAGCTAGAACTGTCTGTTGAATAATGATAAAGTAGATGTTTGTATACAACCTTGACTGGACAGTCCCTTTTAGTGGATCTAGGTCACCTGGCCTAAGCCCCACCCACCTTCTTAGCCCTGCCTCTTCCTTCTTGCTCTTAGGTCTTAGATCAAGGGCTGACGAAGAAAAGGGCAATTCCTGTTTGGACCTGTTCGGACCAGGAGGACCCAGGGCCCGATCCTCTGCTCAGACAACAGGTAAGCATGCACCAACATGCGTTTACTCCCTCTGTCCCCAAAGGCCAGCCCCGCCCCCTACGGTTCCCCTGTGATGTTCCCTTGTGCCCCCCTTCCTTCTCGCACACAGGTGTTGATGTTTTGGTTGATTATTCTACCCTGCTCCCTCTCCCCCTGCATCTTACTTCTGCAGGAGTCTGTCCTGATACATTCTGGTTTCACCATCACTGTGGCCAATGCTGGATTTGACTTTTATGGACTTCATTGATTCACAGTGTATCACCCTTTCTCAACTCTCATACTGGACTTCCTTTGCATCCTGTACTCATGGTGGCCCTGAATCATGCTGTTCACATCTTCATCTTGTATCCTGGCTTGCAACATTATGTGTTACTACTGACTTCTGCAATTGTATTCGATCTCCCCTCTTGCTTTTCCACTCTTTTTGACTGCTTACTCTCTGTTCTCTCCTCCACTTCCTTTCTCCCTTTTCCTATTGTCTCCCCTCCTCCCCTTACTTTCTTCTATGCACTTACCCTAACAGAATTGTCCCTGGACCTAGTATGATAGCACCCTCGTCTGTCTCCTCCACCCTCACCTTACTTGTCCCCCACCACCCAGCACTATCGGAATTGTCATCAGGCCTAGTAAACTAGTCGCTTGTTTTGTTCCTCCCCTCCCTTTCTGCACCCTCTCCCCCACCTTTTGTTTTTCTCTGGCTCTACCAGAAATGTCGTCAGGTCTAGTACGGTAGTCGCCTGTCTGTTTCCATTTCCTTCCCACTCTCCCCTTCCCTTCCTTATCTATGTCTTAGCTCTTGCACTATCTGAAATGTCATCAGGCAGAGTACGATACTTAATTTCACATCCATATTGTTCATGGCCTGTAACAATGTAATTGTATTTTCCCTTGTTCCCTCCCTTTCCTTGAAGCGCTTTGAAATACATTGTGTATAGGCGCTATATAAATAAACGATCATATCTTATCATATCATATCATATCATTGGGTAATAACTATTTTCGCTGTGTTGCAACTAATGATCCTCAACCTTGCAGAGATAAGCCTGCCGTTCCGTCCATCCACGTTGCCAAAATTGGAGAAGGAGGTTTAAAATTGACTTATGTTTTCAATCTGTTCAGATCCCTTCTGGTGTACTAGAGGTATGGGGCTGATTGACAGTTTAGAAACCGATATTCATCCCTCTACCACTGGTGCCCTCGGAAGTTGATTTGTCACTTTGGTGGTAGGTGGTTGGATCTAGTTGGAGCCTTGCGCACAGCTTAGTCACCCAACAATAAAAGTACTGCTCCAGGCAATGTTTAGTCACTGCTAGGTTTTAGAAATAGTCATGGAGCTTGACTTGGAGACTATAAAAGGCATGACCAAAGATGTCCTGCACATCTTAATTCAAGAGAGGCGACTTTCCCACAGCATTAAGATTAATAAACCTGAGTTGTTGCCCAGCCTCCAAGCTTGGGTAGAGGAGGAGCCAAGTACCCCCACTCCAACTGCCCCACCTACATTATCTGAACAATATGACCCAAAGTATGTGACATACACAGAACAGTTAAACCAGCAAAGAGAAGAGCGTGGACTCTGTGCAGTACCCATAAGAATACCTACACCTAAGAGAACATGGGAGGTAGAGTACCCATTGAGGAAACCATACCTGCATACAAGACCCTATGATGGCCATCTGAACGAGATTCCTGAAGAAGCAGAGAAACTAAATGGCAAAGATGAATGGTGACGTCATACAAAGTGAATCGACACCCATATAGAAAGATAACAAAACCAGAGAGGCAGACGATTTGTAAAGCGCAAAGAATTACCAAGGATAAGTGACATCTTGAGACCAAGATAAAAAAACGTATGCCACAAACCTGATGAAGAGATTTAGTTAGTTTAAACGTGTACAGATGCAATGAAACACAAGTAGCAAAGCAATCATGAAGCTAGCCACATGCTTTTAAGTAGTTAGACCGCGGCAAGCGCCAAATGCATATTCACATATACCCCTATTGAAACATATGGACAAGTAAAGGATGGATGTTTCCACTACGCATATGAGCAGTACTGAACAAAGCAAGAAGGCTTCATTTTAGTGTCACAGTTAAGAAAAACAATTGAATTAAATAGAATGGAAGCTCAGCTAAGGAGTTGACTGAGCCAAGAAAGCTAAAGTCTTTTCAAACTGGAATTGGCTGACATTGGATACAATTAACGTGAAAGAACAGAAACTCCTGTTCAGAGAGGTCAAGCAAAAACAAAAGACGCCAGAGGACTATAGGAGAATAAAATCAAATACACAAAAAGGATAAATTCATGGTGTCCAGTCATGTGATAGAAGAAGGTTGGACAAACAAGGTGAACACACCTATGCACGGAGGCTGGCTGGTGCCCATACTCCTTAAAAATTCTCAGAGAACAGTACAAACTCAAGGCCAACTTCAAAGCACTAATTGACACTGGACCGTTGAGGTGGTGATGGATGATATGCTAATTGGTAGGGAAGCTGGTGCCAAAACGAGCTCACCCGCACACGGTTGTTCAGTCTGCGTGCTGCTAACGTAGGTGGAAAAGTACTGACAGGGGTTAGAAGCCAACCAATTGTAGGGGACCACGTAGTTGGGGGTCCTATAGTTTGAGTAGCCAATTGGACGTCATACATTTAGTGACGTTCATAGTGGCCAGTTTAAGGGGAGAGCTTAGTTGCCCGACCTGATGTTAACTATCCAATTATTTCTCTCTGTAACTCTATACAGGTAGGGAACCTTTGCTTAGTTATTCACTTAGAACCAATCCCACCTCCCGTTAGGATTTTGTACAAAATGTCGGTAATGACCAATTTTAGGTATAAAAGCCTCGTTTTTTTATGAAGTAAGTAGAGTCAGAGTATCCAGCGATTGCTGATGTTCGTTGTACTCCCTGTTTTAGATACTTGACATTAAAACAGATGAAATTTGCCAAACTATTTGTGTCGTCTTGATTATTGATGTATGAATAAAATCTGCATCCACATCGGTATTGCTGCTGTTAGGAAAGATTTCATAGTTGTATGTCATTTTCCCTCCATGTGTCAACCCCCAAACTTGTTGCTGCTGTTTAGACACCATTGACTAACTTTGCCAGAGAAGCACAGCCTTCAGCTGCACTCCTCTGGGCTTTCGCTCACTTTTTAAGGGGAAACTGACATGCCCTTAAGACAGTCAGTGTACATGGGTCTGTAATCAATTCAAAAGGCCCTAGATACTCGTGATGGACTATTTGTGAAATGAGCAGTTGTGTCATGGACAGGGCTAGTGGCAGCTATTGAATCGCATTCTTTTTAACCCTTTCCTACCATGTTAACCGCGTTAACTGTGTTTGGCACGAATAGGTGGCCTGGCTCCAAAATGGCCATGTCACAAGGTTCTTTGTTCTGTCCTTTGGCCATCTTGCTCCTTCACCTTCCCCATTTCGAGTCGACCCAGGTCAGTCCTTATTTGGTCATGCATTTTCCTGCAAAACGCAATGCTTTCACAGGCTTCTGCATGCCTTGTGTGTGTGCCTCCTGGATGTGGGCTGGAACGTCCACATCCAGGAGGCCAATACACATCCTGGGTGCCAGAGAATGTGGAGTGCCATTAATAACTCGGACCACTGAGGTCCGTGATTGCTCCAAGTATGGAGTGTGTGTTTGTGATCAGATCTCCCATTGGATCGTCTTCGTTTGGCGTGAAGGGAACTTTGGATAAGAGGAGGCCAAAAACACCCATACCATGTCGATCTCTGGAGTTCTCACTGAACGAAGGATAGGATCCAAGTATCCTGCAACACGAAGCTGAGTCGAGGAGCCACTGGTGACCAACTGGAAGGTTTGGCACCCTGAGCCCGCTGTCGTCCTGTGGAACCCATCTGCATCCGGTCATCCTAGAAGGTCTACGAAGATGATTCGACCCATTAGAATAGTGGGATCTACTATTCTCGGCACCTTCATCAAAACCTGCAAGTAAGCTTTCTCGGAAATGCCCCTGGGCCAACCAATGGACTGACCAGCTTGCCCAGGTCCTTTGCTCTGTCGCCGCTGCCGTTTTGAGGAGGCCCTCGAACCTTGGTATACTGCTAGCTCTGTGTCTGCGGCACCCTCACACCGAATTACGTATTCTTGGCCTTTCCAGGTCTGAAGTGAGACGAGTGTGCCAGGACCGGAGAATATGCGGTTACTGTGTTGCACTGCCACGGCAACAACCTTTGCAGGTGCACTGCATTTGTGACCCTCTTGCCCCTGAAGCCTGCTGCAGTGAAACTGGGTCGATTCTTCCACCCGGAGCGGAGAAATCGCCACTGTCCCATTTGGGATTCATCACTGTATCTTCGGAACTGAAAACCGCAGAGATGTCCTTTTTGTCGCGTTTGAACCTGCAACCGCAGTGGAATTGACTGACGAAGTTTGGTCTGGAGTGCGCCTGTGGCCGTTGAGTAACCCTAACCCTAACCGGTGGTCCCTCGCGCCTCCACCCATTTTTACGCATAAGTGGCCCCTGAGGGCTCCTCTCATTTCCACTACTAGTGCAAACTAGCGCACCATTCCCAAACTCTGGAACTGCCTCTGCCTTCAAATGGGGGTCCTCCCTGAGAAGTGGGAATCTATTCTTCATCAGCTCACCCACCTTCCTGAGCTGCTAGAGACCCCTGAAGAGACCTCGTTTGCCCATTGGAACAACCCCTGCGCTTGCATTACATGTACTATTGAGCACAAGGCTCCCCTCTTTTTAGGGCTTGGAGTGCCTCTTAGTTAGGTGTGCTGTTGATGTTGAAAGGGACTAAAGACTACCTGCACTGCCTGTTCCCTTCCGATTTGGGTTGTGGACATATTTTGTGCGATTAACCCTTTACACCCCAATGGTCTTGTATATACATTGTATTAATAGTGTTGTGTTGGTTTACCTAGTGTTACTGTGATTCTTTTACTGTGTGCTGAGTTACAAAGGCCTTGTAATAAATCTGTTTATATTTTTAATATAAATGTAATACTTTTTTAATATAACACCTGTCTGGGAGTAATTTGTAAGTGTCCTTGCTCTGTGTGCTCATTGAGGTTCTTCACTCACCCTCACCCATCCTGAGACCTAGGGCCTCATTACAACACAGGGGTTAAGGGTTTAACGGCGCCGTCGGCGCCGCTAACCCTTAACCCTTAATGCCTGATTACCATTTTAACGCCTGCTTTTAGCAGGCGTTAAAATGCATGGCGCTAACCCGCCTTGGTGCTAATTACGGCACCGTAATTTACGGTGCCGTAATTAGCGCCTTCCCCACTCCCATTATGCCCTATGGGGCAAAAATAGGAATGGGGAAGGGTAAATCCACCATCCACCGCCATCCACCGGTGTTTACACCATGGTGGTAAAGTAGGGAACTTACCGCCTGGGTTGTAATGAGGCCCCTAGTCTTGAACGCCTGCCATAGCTACCCTGATTGGTCTGGCTTGTCCAGAGGTTACCCTGTTCCAAGAAACTAGGCTGGCCTTCTGAACCTCTGCGCATCCAGGACAGAGTTCAGAAATCCATCTTAACGGCTACTCATCTTAAAGGGCTGGATGAAGTCTCCAGTTCACTTGGGTAAAAGTGAGGGCGGCTGGGGAAAAGACCCAAGGGGACAGGCTATATCCTGTGTACCCGAATGAAGTAGACCTTTTCGGGAGGGGTAGTGGAAGATGACGAGGAAGACACCATAAATCATGTTTCTCGCCAACCATCCCGCTGGGGGGCAAGCGTGGTTCTCAACACTCTAGAGCAGAGATCTTCAAACTGTGGGGCATGCCCCACCAGTGGGGTGTGGCGGCATCCCCAGTGGGGCGCACAAGCCCAGCATGAAGATTGGAGAAAATGGGCAGGGGCGGCTCACATCATTGGACTGGAGCATAAAACTGTCTCAGGCACCAATGAAAAAGTGGCCCGCAGTTGCAAATGTCACAGACTGTTTGAATAATACCGAAGCAGGTGTTTTTGATAAATGTAAGCAAATTGTGATATTTAATGAATATTTATTCGGCAACAATGGTCAAAACGAATAGCTGCATACTGAAGTATCTCATAGAACTGTCCCACAACGGCCAAAAAAGTGGTCCTTTTTGACTGGCCCACACTAGCATTTTGTTCATTTGGTATGGGCATTGCCCTATTGCCCTATAGGCCAGCCTGAGCTTGGCGACTCATCCATAATGGGTGAGGGCGCATCCACCCAGTGGCTCCCTCCCCCATTATGGAGGACCAAGCAGCCAGCCCAATGAAACACTGAGCACTCCCCCTCAGCTGCTTTTTCCAGATGAGGGAGGGCTCCAGGACTGGCTGAACTGTCAAAGGGAAATAGTGTTTCCCTTTGACAGTTCAGTTCAGTTCCCCAGCCGCACATGCTCACTGAGCCATGCAAGGCTGGGGGCCTTTTGCTTCACCAGACTTGCATAGCTCATTGGAAATGCTGGTTGGTGCACTGCATGTCTGTATGTGCGAGGGAGAGCTCCTGCGCCTCCTCGGACATACGGACAGAGCAGTCTGGAGCTGCCCATTTCAGCACCCACACGCAGGCCCCTGCAGGACGTACGTTTATGTTCATTTCTTTTTTTATTTAAATATGTGCAAGGATACGTGTATGCTTGTGTTTTGAGTGAGTTTATGGTGATGGGTGCTCACGTGAATGATAGAGTGATTGCTGTGTGACTATGTGTGTGTTTGTTTTGGTCAGTTGAGCTGATTTTGGCGAGTGGAGGGTAGCGGGGGAAGGAGGGTTGTACAACAAAAGCATTTTAAAAATGCCTTTGTTGCACAATCCCCCCTCCCCACCTACTAAAATCAGCTCTTCTTCTGAAGCACTGTGAATCCCAGGGGACAGGGATGGTATTTGTTTTACTGGATATCTATCATAGATGTCCAGTCAAAAATACCATGCTTTTGCTTTCCCCCTGGGCTCCCCAGCGCCTTGCATACGCACATAATCATGTTGATTATGTTAGGCACTGTGGGGTCCAGGGTACAGGGATGATATCTTTTTACTGGACATCCATCATAGATGTCCAGTAAAAAATATCATGCCTGCCCCCCAGCGCCAATTGCAAATTGTTTGGCTTTTTACCCATTTTTTTTAAGTATGCTCTAAAATGCAATATTTTAACCCATTATTTAAAAATAATTCATGGGGGAAAAGCCCCCGAACACCCCTTGATTGGTTTGGGCAACCCTGTCGCGCTCAGTCGCTATGGCATATCTGGTAGAAATATTTCTGCCCCTCCACTTAAAAAATTCACCAGCCACCACTGGCCTTGGGACTGTGCTGGGAGCACGGTGGAGGGGCCCAGGGTCTGTGGTGGGGTGGAGGAGCCCAGGGATTGTGGTGGGGAGAGCACAGGGACCGGGCTAGTAGTGAAATGAGGGAGTCCAGAGACTGTGATGGGAGCAGGTGGGGGAACCCAGGGACTATACTAGGAGTAGGGTGCGGTGATGGTGCGGTAGTTCATAGCCATTTGGATTTACTGTCCATTTGGCATTTTGGGGGGCACCCAGCCTGCCCACATTTTGCTCGGAGGTCGGGGGACAGGCCTAAAAAGTTTGAAGACCACTGTTCTAGATTGTCACTTAGGTCAGGAGCTAGTACAGGTCCTAGGCCTTGGCACGGTAATTGTCCCGGCTGTTAATGATGTAGCGCCTAGAAATCTCCTGAGCGGAGACTAGGGCTGGAGGAACAAAAACAGCAGGACAAATTCGCCATTGAGTGGGACAGGGCCACCATAGAGCTGTGCAAGCTGGCGCTTGAGGAGAAGAAGGAGGCCAACAGATCTGCCTCTAGCGAGAACAGCAGTAGTGGCTCAAACCAGAGTGCCCGGTATAAACCCTGGCGCCTCATCCGCAAAGACTTAGTGCAGGATTAAGGAGTGGGGAAGGATATCTTTGACTGGTTTGAAGCACTTGAGCTGGCATTCCAGCCGCAGGAGGTGGAGGAGGTACTGTGGGTGCAGCCCTGATGAGTCGCTTACTGAGGAAAGGAAAGGCCTGCTTATATGAGCATGAAGGCATCCCTCCTCAGGAAGTTCTGTAAAACCCCAGAACAGTATCTCAAGAGCTTCAGAGAGCTCGGAAAGAAAGGTGGGCAGACATTTGAAGTGTTCACACACTTATCATTGAAATATCTGAGCGAGTGGGTGTCTGGTAACAAAGGTGACACATTTAAAGGGATGAGAATTTTGATTGCGTGTGAGCATGTGTTGAAGTATTGTGAAGTTGAGCTACACCAGCATCTTGTGGACAAGATTATTACAGACCCTACGGAGCTTGCAAAGGCTGCCGACAGGTTTGTAAGTACTTGAGTCCAGAAAAAAGGCTCAGGTGAGCACACCTAACCCGGAAGAGAAATCTTCAGACAAAAAAGTTAACAAGGATGGGAAGGACAAAGGTCCAAGCCACTCCTCTTCAAAGTCAGGTCCCCAAAAGACAGAAGGAAAATCCCAAAACTTTAGTTGAGCCGTAGACACTGAAAAGAGATTGCACTGGCACCCCTAACACTTGGACACCTGCGTTCTCACCACCCAAAGGCTATTTCGTGTGTAAGGAGCTGGCCCATAGCAAAGGGGATCCTGCTTACAAGGGCTTACCCAAGCAAGCCATAGTGAAAGTTGGACTCATGGAAGAGGCCATCATTAGTGTGGGCCTCCTAGAGGAGGACATCTCACTAGGCTAGGGAGTGGCGAATATGGATTGGTTACACTGAGTGGGAATGGTACATGATCTCCAGAAGAGACCCCAGTACATCACGGGACACAAAACTCCAGCGGTCTGAGACACTGTGGCTAGCCTCAATGCTGAGACCCGGCAGTGGGTCCAGCCAGGCCAGTGTATTGATGGGCCTGATTGTAGCATCACTGGGTTTTGAGGAGAGAGCAAGTGCCCCTTGGCGATAGTAGAGTTCAGCTGGTGAGGTGAAATGACCCTGCGCTCTGTAGCTATGAAAGACTCCACCACTCTCCCATGTCTGTTGGTTAATGATCTTCCTGATCTCCAGTTAGTTGCTGCGGCTATGAGGTCGAGGGCCCAAGAGCCTGTCAGATTGAAGACTTAGGGCCTGGAGTTCTTCCAGAGGGCTTGTTGGAAGGAACGGCATGGCTGGTAGCCCCTAGTCCAGTTCCACTGACTGCTGAGTCACCTACTCCTGCAGGAGAGGGGCCAGTAGCCACTAAGGACACTACTTTGGTAGCAGGGGACTCAGTGACTTCAGAGTTGCCTGGCGCAGCACAGCAACCTGAGGTGGAGGACCAGGTGGGTGCAGGTCTGAAGGGTCTGCCCAAGCAGGATGAGTTCACATTAGCCTGGCGCCCAGATCAGACTGACTTCTTCACAGCCGAGAAGGAGTGTCCCACTCTAGGGGGCCAGGGGAAGTAGGTGGAGGAGCAGGCTAAGGGCGACCCCCCTGGCCTGTTCACAGTGTACTGGGAGGATGGACTCCTGTACAGTGAGCCAAAAGACTCTGAGGGCGAGGGCACCAGGAGGTTGGTGATTCCCCAATGCCACAGAAAGTTCCTTTTGGATTTGGCTCAACAAATTCCTTTGGCTGGTCACTTGAGAGTGACTACGACATAAGACTGGTTGTCTGCGCGCTTTTACTGGCCGCTGTTCAGCATAAAGGTAAAGGAATGTGTCTGGTCCTGCCGACTTGTCAAGCTTCTGGCAAGTCAGGTGGTGCCACAAAGGCCCCCTCAATTCCACTACCCTTAGTTGGGCGGACTTTTGAGGGAAAAGGCATGGACATTGTGGGTCCTTTTGATCCTCAAACCAGCTCAGGGAACAGATATATCTTTGTGCATGTAGACCACGCCACAATGTACCCCGAGGCTGACCGTTTGTGGAGCATCAAAGCCCCCATGATTGGGATATTCTCCCGTATTGGATTCCCCAAGGAAGTTGTGTTGGCAGGGGATCATACTTCATATCAGTGTATATGAAAGCCATGTGAGAAGAGTATGGAGTCACCCACCGGTTCTCTACATCGTTCCATCCACAAACAAATTGACTTGTCGAGCGGTTCAACAAGACCCTGAAAGACAATATAGGTGGCTTGGAAGAGCACCTGAGAAAATGGGATATTCTCCTGCCATGCCTTCTGTTCGCCTACAGGGAGGTGCCACAGAACAGAGTAGGGTTTAGCCCCTTTGAGCTTCTGTTTGGATACTCTGTAACAAGTGAAAGAGGAATGGGAGGGCATCCCCTCATCCCCTAAACACGATGTGGTGGACTATGTACTTGGCCTTCGGTCTAGAATGGCAAAGTACGTGGAACAGTCATCGAAAAAACCTAAAGGCCAGTTAGGAGCTGATGAAGCACTGGCACGGCTAGGCGGCCACAGTGACAGTCTATTATACAGGCCAGCGGGTGTGGATTATGGACCCTGTCAAACCCAGTGTCTTTCAGGACAAGGGGGCTAGGCATTACTGTGTGCTGGAAAAGGTCAGTGAGGTGAATTACCTCATTGACATGAAAGGACCTCAAAAGTAGTGCAGGGTCTTTCACATCAACTGGCTAAAACCCCATTATAGCTGGGATGACTTGGTCATGGCGTTAGTGGCTGACGGCGAAACTGAGGAGGAGACTCATCCCCTCCCAGATCTCCTGCACACTGAAGTCACAGATGGGTCAGTCGAAGGTGTCAATCTTGCAACGGACCTGTCAGAACAGCAACTGACAGACTGTTGCTGTTTACTGGGTCAGTTTGCTGTCCGTTTACAGTGACTCCAGGTCTTGCAGATTGGTGCACCCATGATGTGGACTCTGGAGACAGTAAGCTGGTGAAGAGTAGGATTCACCGGATGTCCGATAAGGTCAGGGACACCATCAAGGAGGATGTTTCCAAGATGTTGTGCCTAGCAGTGATTGAGCCATCCCACATCGCCTGGGCTAGCCCTGTGGTACTGGTCCCTAAAAAGACCAGTGGTGGGAAGACTGAAGTCTGCTTTTGTGTGGACTACAGGAGGCTCAATTCTGTCACAAAGAAAGATGCTCACTCCATTCCTCGGGCGGATGAGCTCATTGACATGCTTGCCGCTGCCAAGTACATGAGTACGTTGGACCTCACAGAGGGTATTGGCAGGTCAGCTTGACAGATGGAGAGAGAGAGAGGTCAGCATGTCCCAGAAGGACATTATCAGCAGATGGTTAAAAAGGTGTTTGTCTGGGCTGGAAAACTTCAGTGTAGCCTATTTAGATGACATCGTTGTGTTCAGCCACACCTGGGAGGATCATTTATCCCACCTGAAAGAAGTGCTTCAGGCGCTGCAGAATTCCTGTTGACTATCAAGGCCACGAAGTGCCAGATAGCGCAGGGCACCGTCACTTACCTAGGCCACCTGGTCGGTGGAGGTAAGAAACAACCTCTCTGAGTGAAGGTACAGGCTGTGAAGGAGTGGGACATCCCCACCACACAGACGCAGGTGAGAGCCTTTCTAGGTCTCACCGGGTACTATCGGACGTTCATCAGAGAGTATGGGGCCATTGCCAAGCCCCTGAATGATGTAACATCCAAAAAGATGCCAAAAAAGGTAACTTGGACCCCCGCCTGTCAAACCGCCTTTCAGGATTTAAAGGATGGATTGTGCAAGGCCCCAGTTCTGAAAGTGCCAGACTATGGTCAGGAGTTCATTATCTAGACAGACGCCTGTGATTTTGGGATTGGAGCAGTTTTAGTGCAGCTGAACTCTCAAGGGGTAGAGCAACATGTTACCTAATTTAGCAGGCGATTGACAAAAAGGGAATTGAACTGGTCCATTGTTGAAAACGAGGTTTACGCTGGCATGCGGGAGGATAGCTCAAGGGCAATATGCTCGCCTTGGAAGCAAGACGACATAGAGCGACACAGGTTCGATCCCCGGGTCCGCGCATAGAAACCTCTGGGTATTAAGCACGTTATAAATAACCTGTCATATCATATCATTCGGATTCAGAAGAGGGCTGAGCCCCTCTTTTGGCAGATCATCTGAAGGCTTCACCTGAAGCAGAAGGAAGAACTCAGTATTGTACCTTGCCCGAAGGTACAGTTTACCTTACATCTTCCGACAGTGAAGGAAAGCCAGGACCTCCAAGAGGTCAGCAAGATCCCTCCCCTAAACATCTGCCAGGGAACAGAGGGAGATACCGAATCCAGAGCACCGTCCAGCAGCTCCAGAACCGGTGCCCAGCCAGCACACAGCGTGCCCTGCTAGGCTCTGCTGAAAGCTTCCTAAGTGGGAAGTGCCAAAGAGTCTCTGAACCAAACCAATGACAAGGCTGCCTGCGACACTCTCTTCAGTATTGTGCCGTCCACCTTAAACGACGACACAAGCCCAGGTAAGCTAGGAGGAGTGTATCGACAAGCATGAACAAGCATCCGCCTTAAAGGACTTTTTCGAGCCAGTTGATCCCCTTGAACTGCAACCGACTGCACCGCTGACTGTTGTTATGCTGAAGCCACTAAAGCTGCCAGAGACACCTCGACTGGTGCTTCAGAACAGCTGACAGCACTGAGACTGCTGTGTAGGCCAGCACGCAGCCGTTCATCCTGCTTCGCTGGCCAAACTGCCTACCGCCTGATATCTGCTGCTGTCTCCCATCTTGAACTTAAACACAGAAGCTGCAAAGCGCCCTGAAACTGACTTGACCCTGTTGAGCACCAAGAACTCCTATAGCACAAGGTACGTTGTGGTTCTGTCCCCTGTTCCTTCTCCGAAGACCACTAGTGACATTTTACGACCCATTGCTCCTTTTGTGTTGACCAAGTATCCTTGAACTATTGTGATTAATTACTTCATTCACTACCCTCCTGTCAGTATCCTGGGTGAATCCTTTTTCCTTCTTTGAAACTGTCTGTCATCTGCATTCCTTTAAAGGGTGGGTTGTATTTTGTAGTGTGCAAGAACTGTCTGCTTTCATGATAATAGGGTGGATATGTTATACAACCTTGACTGGACAGTCCCTTTTATCATTGGGTAATAATTTTATTTTCGCTGTGTTGCAACTAACCAATGATCCACGACCTTGCAGAGATAAGCCTGCCGTTCCATCCATGTTACCAAATTGGACAAGGAGGTTTATAATTTGCTTGAGTTTCCAATCTGTTTGGATCCCTTCTGCTGTACTAGAGGTGTGGGGCTGAATGATAGTTTAGAAACCGATATTCATCCCTGGACCACTGGTGCCCCGGAAGTTGATTAGTTACAATGATGGGATTGCATCACCCCGAAGGAAGCCTTAATCAACAAATCGTCCTGGTCGTGGAAGACTGGACGACCTGAAGGTGAAGATTTGCCACCACCAGAACTAGGATCTTTGTAGATACTCTCGGAACGGGCTTGAACCCGAATGGGAGGGCTGTGAACTGTTCGTGTTTTCTGGCTACCAAGACCCGCAGGTATTGTTGGCTGGCTCTTGCCTGGCCCTTGCTCCCACCTGTCCCCTGTCCGGTCTGGCCCTAGCTCTTGCCTATTCCCTTTGCCCAGGTCATGCTCTGGCTCTTGCAAGGGCCTTGCTCGCAACTAGCCCCTATCCGAGCTGGCCCTAGCTCTTGCCTATTCCCTTTGCCCAGGCCATCGTCTGGCTCTTGCAAGGCCCTGGCTCCCACCGGCCCCCTGTCCGGGCTGGCCCTAGCTCTTGCCTTTTCCATTTGCCCAGGCCATGCTCTGGCTCTTACAAGGGTCTTGCTCGCAACTACCCCCTGTCCGGGCTGGCCCTAGTTCTTGCAATGTTGGACCGCAGGTAAGTGATGGTTTAAGGAAAGCGCGAGGTATGGCGAAGCGCAACCTTAAACTGACTGTTTTTCAATGTCTACCCTTGTCTTCTGTTTTTCCTTGCAGGCGCTGCTGTCGACGATAGAGCGTGTCGTGCTGCGGTGCCAAGATGAAGATTTCGGCGTTCCGGAAAGTGTAAAGATGAATACTTGGCTCGCCAAAGAGATGTACAGGTAAGAACAGCTTCCCCCAGTTGGTAAGTATGCTGGCAGGAAGCAGGATGTCCAGGAAGCAGGCTCTTCAAAGGTAAGTCTGACCTCAGGTGACGTGAGCGTTACGCTGCTTGAAAGTGCAGAATAACGCGAAGCGTCTGTCTTGAGGATCGGGGCAGCTTATATAGCTGAGATCGTGGGCACGCCCATTAGGGTCGGCTTACCAGCCACACCCTGCCACTCCTAGAGAGTGAGCACGTGCAAAGGCAATCCATTAGCAGCCACACCCAAGAATACATTTGGGCTGCTTAATGGATGGAATGTTCAAGGTTAATGCATCTGAAGTGCTATGTCCATAATAAAAGCTTTTTGGTGTTGAATGGATGTTCTTGTTTACTTTTGTTCATGAGCCTGGTGCCAAAGGCGCCAGGACAGTGTCCACCCAGGTCTCCTGTGCATGCGACCCCTGCATGCCTGTGCCCCTGACTTCATGACCATGACAGCAAGGCCCTGCCCCCTCCCCCCCACCCCGTCTGGGCTGGCCCTAGCTCTTGCCTATTCCCTTTCTGTAGGGCACGGTCTGGCTCTTGCAAGGTCCTGGCTCCCTCCTGCCCCCTGTCCGGTATTCCCTTTGCCCAGGCTATGGTCTGGCTCTTGCAAGGCCCTGTTTCCCACCTGCCCCCTGCCCGGCTGGCCCTGGCTCGCACCTGCCCCCTGCCCGGCTGGCCCTGGCTCGCACCTGCCCCCTGCCCGGCTGGCCCTGGCTCCCACCTGCCCCCTGCCCGGCTGGCCCTGGCTCGCACCTGCCCGGCTGGCCCTGGCTCCCACCTGCCCCCTGTCCGGGCTGGCCCTGGCTCTTGCCTATTGTTGTGTACTACGTACACGTAGTGCGCATGCGCGAGGCTCTAGGGGCTCGCGCATGCGCGGTTAACAAATAAAGGCGGTGCCCGGCAGTTGCAGCCGGAGACCGGAGCCATCGCACGTCTCCGGCGTGCGTTCTTGGTGTGCATGTGTGTACGAGTGCACGCGTGGGTTGCCTGACTTGCGGATCGCCGCGAGTATCTAAAACTGGCGACGAGGAGGAGACACGACCCGCGACCTCGTTCCAAAGTCACTGCAGGAACGAACGGAGCGCGATGCAGTCGCGGACCGCTCGAAAACAGCCGGCGGCCATTTTGAGCGCTTGAGTGAAGTCGTCACTCGCGGTGGTAGCGGCCCGTTCTGGGTGCTCGTGCGCCATCTGTGAGTCATCAGCCATCACACTAGATAATTTTTGGACACTTCACAGCCCAGCAGGAGCAGGGCTGTGATAAAAGAAGGGACAAAGGTCAACACAGGAGATCTTCGCCACAGCCTGGAGTCGGATCACCAGTCTTCTGTCAAGACCCAACTGTGAGTACCCAGGGAGATGGGTGATGAAGAGGGTGCCGCCGCCCCGGAAACACGCAGGGTGCGCACCACCCTAGCGCCCATGCCCGAGTTCGACACTACAGGCCCACCATCTAAACTCGGCCCCAAATGGCTCACATGGGTTAAAAGACTGGAAATGATGTTCAGGGCCTCAGGGGAAACAGAGGATGAGGCAAAAATTGCCATCATGATGTACTCGGCAGGCACGGAGGTCCAGAAAATATACGACTCCCTCGACATTCCGGTGGCAACTTACGACGCAGTTAAGCAAGCGCTAAGGGATCACTTCCTACCACTTGCGAATGTCGATTTCGACAGATTCGTTATGGGGGCTGAAAGACAACGCAGCGAAGAATCGTTAGACCAATTCTGTGCCCGTCTGAGGCGTCTGGCGAGCTCCTGCAGGTGGGCAGATGAAGAGGAAATGGTCAGAAACCAACTACTGCAAGGATGCTGCTCTGGAAAACTCAGGAGGCAAGTCCTCAGAGAACCTGGACTCACCCTCCGGCAGATCCTAGACATGGGAAGGGCGCACGAACTGGCGGAGGCCAGAGGATCAAAGATGGACGCAGCCAGCATACCCAAAGGGGAGGAGGAAGCGCTCGCTGTCAGGCGTTTCATGCCGGGGAAGGTCAAATGGACACCAAAGACGGAGGAAAGGACCACGAGATCGAACTTGTCTCAATCTTGCTCGGACTGTGGGTACGATCTCCCTCACAGGGGTGAGTGCCCAGCCAAGTCGAGGACATGTGGCAGATGTGGGGCCCCCGGACACTATGCCAGAATGTGTAGGGCCACTGTGCCCGTAGCAGCCAACAGGGGACCAGAGAGGTTCATGAGGTATGGGGCCCGCAATGTGAAGGGCGTATCCTCTTTGGAACAAGAGATACAGAACATGAACATCGCCGAAGAAGAGGAAGAGGAAGAAGAAGGTGAAATCTTCTGTATCTCCAGCATTGCAAGTGGCCCCGGAACTAGACGAAAACCCACATGCACCGTGAATATTGGGGAAGTCCCCACCCCAGTCCTCATCGACACGGGGGCGTCGGTGTGCGTGCTCGCGGACAGACACTACAAGGCCCTCGCGGGCCCACCGAAACTTTCTCAATCAAGAGCACAAATATATGCGTTTGGTGAGGAGGAACCCCTACCTATACAAGGAGTGTTCATAGCCCCAGTGTCCCACGGCGGGAACAGCATCAAGGCGAGATTTTTCGTCACAAGTGTGAGCCCGCATTCTTTGCTGAGCTGTGCGGCATCGGAAGCACTTAACTTGGTGCACTTCACATTTGCCGTATATCTGTCGGACCTGAATGGCCTGCTGGCACGCTTTCAGGAACTCTTCAGTGGGATAGGAAAACTCAAGGCGGATCCTGTGCGGCTGCACATCGACAAGTCGGTCAGGCCAACGGCGCTAAAGCATCGCCGTATCCCTTTTCACCTGAGGGCCCAGGTGGAAAAGGAACTTCAACTCCTAATAGAACGAGACATTATAGAGAAGGTTGAAGGGCCGACGCCCTGGGTTTCCCCGATCGTTGTCGCCCCAAAGCCAAAGCAACCGGAAGCGGTGCGAATCTGCGTCGACATGCGACTGCCCAACTTGGCTATAAAAAGGGAGCGTCACATCACGCCAACTCTGGACGACATTGTGGGCGAACTCCAAGGAGCTAGAATCTTCTCCAAGCTGGACTTGAGAGCAGGGTACCACCAGCTGGAACTCCACCCGGAGTCCAGGTATATAACGACCTTCACAACCCATGAAGGACTATACCAATACAAGAGACTCAGTTTTGGGATATCCTCCGCGGCGGAGGTATTCCAAAACTCCATCAGAGGAGCCCTGTCGGGGCTAAAAGGGGTTATAAACATGTCGGATGACATTCTTGTATTCGCCAGGTCAGAGGCGGAACACATCAAGCGCCTGGAGGACACTTTTCGCAGATTGCAAGACCTTGGCCTTACGCTGCACCAGGAGAAGTGCGAGTTTATGAGGGACAGCCTGGAATTCTTCGGATTCATTTTTCACGCTGGAGGCATTTCCCCTGACCCGAAGAAGGTGAAGGACATCAGAGAGGCTTCGTCACCCACGTCCCCGGCGGAAGTTCGCAGTTTTTTAGGCATGGTGACGTATTGCGGACGGTTCATCCGGGACTTGGCCTCTATTTCCGAACCGTTGCGTGCCCTCACCAGGAAGGACGTGGCTTGGGCATGGACGGGCAAAGAACAAAGGGCGTTCACAGCCATCAAAGAAGCCCTGTCCGAACTTGACACCATGGCTTACTTTAACCCAACCCGGGAATCGGAGATAGTGGTGGATGCCAGTCCCGTGGGACTGGGGGCTGTTCTCCTACAGGCAGATCAACAGGGAGCGATGAGACCCATCGCATATGCCAGCAAGGCATTGACCAGCACCGAGCGGAGGTATTCCCAAATTGAACGTGAGGCCCTCGCGATATTATGGGGCTGCAAGCATTTTCGTTTGTACATCTTGGGGAAGCCAGAGTATCTAAAACCTATTCCCTTTCTGTAGGCCATGGTCGGGGTCCTGCAAGGCCCTGGCTCCCACCTGCCCCCTGCCCGGCTGGCCCTGGTTCCCACCTGCCCCCTGTCCAGGCTAGGCCCTAGTTCTTGCCTATTCCCTTTGCGCAGGCCATGCTCTGACTTGCAGGGCCCTGGCTCCCTCTTGCCCTTTGCCAGCAGGCATAGCCCAGGCTCCTTCCTGCCCCTGTCAGCAGGCCCAGCGCCCGCCTCCCGTCAGCAGGGCAGGCCCAGGCTCTTGCCTGGCTCTGGGTCCCACCTGCCCCTTGCCAGCAGGCCCAGCGCCCGCCTCCTGTCAGCAGGCCCGGCCTGGCTCTCGCCTGCTCCCTGTCAGCGGGCCCGGCAGGCCCCTTGAGTCAGACACACGCTCTCCCACACTCCCTGGGCTTGGCAGCAGGCCCAGCACAAGGCTGCGCCCGGTTCTCACGACCTCTCGAGTTCCTGAGCTCATCTGGGAACCATTCATTTCCTGGCAGCAGCAACAGCTCAGGCCGCCCCTCCGCCCAGGGCCTGCGCCTGCTCCGGGCGGCAGGCCCCGCTGTCTGCCATAATCAAAGGCACACAGGAGCGGCCGTGTGGGAGCACTTAGGCCGAGCAGGAAGCAGGAAGCGTGCCTGTGCTACCGGAGTGTGGGAACGCGTCCCGCCCGGCAGGGCAGGCAACCTATGGGGTCCAATTTAGGCAAGGTCAGGGTTCAGGGCCCGCTTGCCCTCTGGGAGAAAACACCTCCTTTGAAGATGAGGACCTGGGTGGCTGCAGTCAGCGTCACAGGAACAGGGTCGCCCACCTCTCCTGAAGCCCCCCTGAGTGTGAGCTGCTGCCGAAAATAATAAAAGTGCCTGTTTCCCAGCCCAAATGGCACACATTGTATCAACAGTGGGATGATGAAATGCCGAGTCAATATTGTCGGATTTTAACCTGTAACTTTCAAGGTATTAAAACAACACAGCAAT
Organism: Ambystoma mexicanum; assembly: GCF_040938575.1. NCBI lineage: Eukaryota > Metazoa > Chordata > Amphibia > Caudata > Ambystomatidae > Ambystoma > Ambystoma mexicanum. The sequence continues at coordinate 5,094,370 of NC_090932.1, forward strand.
CTCGCCAGCTGGTGCATTTACCAATAGAACAGTATTCCTCAATGAATATCACTACTCACCAACAAGCTGCCAGGTGGCGCTCTGCCACCTGTGACATCTTGAGTCAGTCCTGGTTTCTCAGACAGCCACACTTAGCTTCCAGGTGTCCCTCTGTCACTAGTGACATCTTGAGTCAGCCCTGGTTTCTGAAACAGCCACACTTAGCTGCCAGGGTGCCCTCTGTCACCAGTGACATCTTGAGTCAGTGTTGGTTTCTGAGACAGTCACAGTTAGCTGCTAGGTGGCGCTCTGACACCAGTGACATCTTGAGTCAGTGCTGGTTTCTGAGACAGCCACACTTAGCTGCTAGGTGGCGCTCTGCCACCAGTGACATCTTGAGTCAGTGGTGGTTTCTGAGACAGCCACACTTAGCTGCTAGGTGGCGCTCTGCCACCAGTGACATCTTGAGTCAGTGCTGGTTTCTGAGACAGCCACACTTACCTGCTAGGTGGCGCTCTGCCACCAGTGACATCTTGAGTCAGTGCTGGTTTCTGAGACAGTCACACTTAGCTGCCAGGTGGCGCTCTGCCACCTGTGACATCTTGAGTCAGTGCTGGTTTCTGAGACAGTCACACTTAGCTGCCAGGTGGCGCTCTGCCACCTGTGACATCTTGAGTCAGTGCTGGTTTCTGAGACAGTCACACTTAGCTGCCAGGTGGCGCTTTGCCACTTGTGACATCTTGAGTCAGTGCTGGTTTCTGAGACAGTCACAGTTAGCTGCTAGGTGGCGCTCTGACACCAGTGACATCTTGAGTCAAACCTGGTTTCTGAGACAGCCACACTTAGCGGCTAGGTTGCCTTCTGTCACCAGTGACATCTTGAGTCGGTGTTGGTTTCTGAGACAGCCACACTTAGCTGCTAGGTGGCGCTCTGACACCAGTGACATCGGCCAGGTTGCCTTCTGTCACCAGTGACATCTTGAGTCGGTGTTGGTTTCTGAGACAGCAACACTTAGCTGCCAGGTGGCGCTCCGCCACCAGTGACATCTTGAGTCAGTGCTGGTTTCTGAGACAGTCACACTTAGCTTCCAGGTGGCGCTCTGCCACCTGTGACATCTTGAGTCAGTGCTGGTTTCTGAGACAGTCACACTTAGCTGCCAGGTGGCGCTCTGCCACCTGTAACATCTTGAGTCAGTGCTGGTTTCTGAGACAGTCACACTTAGCTGCCAGGTGGCGCTCTGCCACCTGTGACATCTTGAGTCAGTCCTGGTTTCTCAGACAGCCACACTTAGCTTCCAGGTGCCCCTCTGTCACTAGTGACATCTTGAGTCAGCCCTGGTTTCTGAGACAGCCACACTTAGCTGCCAGGTTGCCCTCTGTCACCAGTGACATCTTGAGTCAGTGTTGGTTTCTGAGACAGTCACAGTTAGCTGCTAGGTGGCGCTCTGACACCAGTGACATCTTGAGTCAAACCTGGTTTCTGAGACAGCCACACTTAGCGGCCAGGTTGCCCTCTGCCAACAGTGACATCTTGAGTCAGTGTTGGTTTCTGAGACAGCCACACTTAGCTGCTAGGTGGCGCTCTGCCACCAGTGACATCTTGAGTCAGTGCTGGTTTCTGAGACAGTCACACTTAGCTGCCAGGTGGCGCTCTGCCACCTGTGACATCTTGAGTCAGTGCTGGTTTCTGAGACAGTCACACTTAGCTGCCAGGTGGCGCTCTGCCACCTGTGACATCTTGAGTCAGTGCTGGTTTCTGAGACAGTCATACTTAGCTGCCAGGTGGCGCTCTGCCACCTGTGACATCTTGAGTCAGTCCTGGTTTCTCAGACAGCCACACTTAGCTTCCAGGTGTCACTCTGCCACTAGTGACATCTTGAGTCAGCCCTGGTTTCTGAGACAGCCACACTTAGCTGCCAAGTTGCCCTCTGTCACCAGTGACATCTTGAGTCAGTGTTGGTTTCTGAGACAGTCACAGTTAGCTGCTAGGTGGCGCTCTGACACCAGTGACATCTTGAGTCAAACCTGGTTTCTGAGACAGCCACACTTAGCGGCCAGGTTGCCCTCTGTCACCAGTGACATCTTGAGTCAGTGTTGGTTTCTGAGACAGCCACACTTAGCTGCTAGGTGGCGCTCTGACACCAGTGACATCGGCCAGGTTGCCCTCTGTCACCAGTGACATCTTGAGTCAGTGTTGGTTTCTGAGACAGCCACACTTAGCTGCTAGGTGGCGCTCTGCCACCAGTGACATCTTGAGTCAGTGCTGGTTTCTGAGACAGCCACACTTAGCGGCTAGGTGGCGCTCTGCCACCAGTGACATCTTGAGTCATTGCTGGTTTCTGAGACAGTCAAACTTAGCTGCCAGGTGGCGCTCTGCCACCTGTGACATCTTGAGTCAGTGCTGGTTTCTGAGACAGTCACACTTAGCTGCCAGGTGGCGCTCTGCCACCTGTGACATCTTGAGTCAGTGCTGGTTTCTGAGACAGTCACACTTAGCTGCCAGGTGGCGCTCTGCCACCTGTGACATCTTGAGTCAGTGCTGGTTTCTGAGACAGTCACACTTAGCTGCCAGGTGGCGCTCTGCCACCTGTGACATCTTGAGTCAGTGCTGGTTTCTGAGACAGTCACACTTAGCTGCCACCTGTGACATCTTGAGTCAGTCCTGGTTTCTGAAACAGTCACACTTAGCTGCTAGGTGGCGCTTTGCCACCTGTGACATCTTGAGTCAGTGTTGGTTTCTGAGACAGTCACACTTAGCTGCCAGGTGGCGCTTTGCCACCTGTGACATCTTGAGTCAGTTCTGGTTTCTGAGACAGTCACACTTAGCTGCTAGGTGGCGCTTTGCCACCTGTGACATCTTGAGTCAGTGTTGGTTTCTGAGACAGTCACACTTAGGTGCTAGGTGGCGCTTTGCCACCTGTGACATCTTGAGTCAGTGTTGGTTTCTGAGACAGTCACACTTAGCTGCTAGGTGGCGCTTTGCCACCTGTGACAACTTGAGTCAGTTCTGGTTTCTGAGACAGTCAAACTTAGCTGCTAGGTGGCGCTTTGCCACCTGTGACATCTTGAGTCAGTGTTGGTTTCTGAGACAGTCACACTTAGCTGCTAGGTGGCGCTTTGCCACCTGTGACATCTTGAGTCAGTGTTGGTTTCTGAGACAGTCACACTTAGCTGCTAGGTGGCGCTTTGCCACCTGTGACATCTTGAGTCAGTTCTGGTTTCTGAGACAGTCACACTTAGCTGCTAGGTGGCGCTTTGCCACCTGTGACATCTTGAGTCAGTGTTGGTTTCTGAGACAGTCACACTTAGCTGCCAGGTGGCGCTCTGCCACCTGTGACATCTTGATTCAGTGTTGGTTTCTGAGACAGTCACACTTAGCTGCCAGGTGGCGCTTTGCCACCTGTGACATCTTGAGTCAGTTCTGGTTTCTGAGACAGTCACACTTAGCTGCCAGGTGGCGCTTTGCCACCTGTGACATCTTGAGTCAGTGTTGGTTTCTGAGACAGTCACACTTAGCTGCTAGGTGGCGCTTTGCCACCTGTGACATCTTGAGTCAGTTCTGGTTTCTGAGACAGTCACACTTAGCTGCTAGGTGGCGCTCTGCCACCTGTGACATCTTGAGTCAGTGTTGGTTTCTGAGACAGTCACACTTAGCTGCCAGGTGGCGCTCTGCCACCTGTGACATCTTGAGTCAGTGTTGGTTTCTGAGACAGTCACACTTAGCTGCCAGGTGGCGCTTTGCCACCTGTGGCATCTTGAGTCAGTTCTGGTTTCTGAGACAGTCACACTTAGCTGCCAGGTGGCGCTTTGCCACCTGTGGCATCTTGAGTCAGTGTTGGTTTCTGAGACAGTCACACTTAGCTGCCAGGTGGCGCTCTGCCACCTGTGACATCTTGATTCAGTGTTGGTTTCTGAGACAGTCACACTTAGCTGCCAGGTGGCGCTTTGCCACCTGTGGCATCTTGATTCAGTGTTGGTTTCTGAGACAGTCACACTTAGCTGCCAGGTGGCGCTTTGCCACCTGTGGCATCTTGAGTCAGTTCTGGTTTCTGAGACAGTCACACTTAGCTGCTAGGTGGCGCTTTGCCACCTGTGGCATCTTGAGTCAGTGTTGGTTTCTGAGACAGTCACACTTAGCTGCCAGGTGGCGCTCTGCCACCTGTGACATCTTGATTCAGTGTTGGTTTCTGAGACAGTCACACTTAGCTGCCAGGTGGCGCTTTGCCACCTGTGGCATCTTGAGTCAGTGTTGGTTTCTGAGACAGTCACACTTAGCTGCCAGGTGGCGCTCTGCCACCTGTGACATCTTGATTCAGTCCTGGTTTCTGCGATAGCCACACATTGCATCTTGGGACGTGACGGCTCTTTCATTTAAAAGCTAAATGGAAACTACAAGTCAAAGTGCCTTCGGCCTGAGAGGAATGTGATTGGCCCCCAGGACCCCTGGGAGGGTCTTGGACTATTTTTGACTGCACTTCCTGACACCACTCACTCACCACCGTCCATCCAAGCGTGCGACCTTCCCCCAGAGCCCCCACTCCCATAAGCACACAGTTAAAAATTAGCACAGATTCAGCAAAGAAATCCCCAGAAATGAAAGCATTCTAGAAACACGGTTTCCACTTCCGGCTAAAGACCGTTCAAGGTGAAACCAGGTTTCAATGTCATCACATCCAGTCCCCACATATGTCCCTACATATTCACGTGCGAGTTTCACCTGAAGCAGCACCCTCAGGGCACTGTGCCAGTCCATCTTTGCCAGGCACACCGTGCTGTGCACCCAAAATGCCCCTGCAGTGCGCAGGGCGAGGTGCAGTCGGGCCAACCCAGGGTTCATACACTCAAACCTGTACAGGCGACAGGAGCACTGCCTGACAGGTGCCTGCATGACAGCACAGCGACGAGGACACGGCGGGGGACAATGCAGGAGCGCGTGACAAGGTGGGACACAGACCGGGACACAAAGACAAATCCAAACAAAAACCAGGTGTTCCGGGAAAACTGTACAAATATACAAAATGCCATTATTACGCGCGGCATCAGAGGGAGTGGTGGGGTCAGGTGGCGGGGGGGGGGGGGGGGGAGAGGGGCGCCCTCTTTGGCCATTAGAAGTTTAAGACAAGCGCTGAAGACAGCACAGGCAGGGGCGGGCGTTGCGTGTGATGGACAGAGAATTCCACCTGTCACTGTTCCCATCTCTCCTGTGGTCTAGGGGGGCGATTGTCATGTAATGCAAAATGGATCAGAACCAACACAAACGTTGCTCCCACCCACCACCCCATGAAAGGCCTCAGTGGAAAGATGGCATCCCAGCCTTACATCCATGCCACGGGTGGCATCCCCTCCTTGCATCCATGCCACGGGTGGCATCCCCTCCTTGCACTCATGCCACGGGTGGCCTCCCATCCTTGCACTCATGCTACGCATGGCCTCCCATCCTTGCACTCATGCCACGGGTGGCATCCCCTCCTTGCACTCATGCCACGCATGGCCTCTCATCCTTGCACTCATGCCACGCATGGCCTCCCATCCTTGCACTCATGCCACGGGTGGCCTCTCATCCTTGCACTCATGCCACGCATGGCCTCCCATCCTTGCACTCATGCCACGGGTGGCCTCTCATCCTTGCACTCATGCCACGCATGGCCTCCCATCCTTGCATCCATGGCAGTTTTGCAGCATCTGTCAAAGGCCACAAAACCCTGCATGCGTTGTGTTTTTTTTTTATTTGGAAAAAGCAGCGTTTCTTTGGTAAAACGTTTTGAAGACAATCTTAAACGCTTTAACAACTATTTTAAAATAAAAAAACTCCTTCAACATGTATTACTTGTACACAGGCCTGGCTCATTGTTTGAAATGTTAAAACCTATGCATAGGTTCCTTCCCAAAAAATGTGAATAGTTTAGAAAATATAAAAGACGTCGCAGCTGTGTGATACCTTGCATGTGACCGGAAGCAGTGACCGGAAGCAGTGTCCGGAAGCAGTGGCCGGACCTTCAATTATTGGGCGGTAAAAATTGGCAAACGAGTTTCAGAAACGTTTCCCAGACATCCCAACAGTATTCGAGTCCCACGCGGCCTTGTGCAGTATAATGCGGTGGGACATCTTTAGACATATTTGGGAGAACTATTATATTAAACAATAAACAGCGACATGCTTTCGTTTCCCTTTGAGAAGCGCCTGCGTCATTGGTGAGTTTTTTTTTAAAATAATATCCATGACTTTTAGTATTTAAGTTTGTTATCATATTTTGAAACGCGTTGGAGCTGATTTTCAAAGCTCTTTTCAGCTGAAGTTTCATTGTAAATCGGGACTTTGATTTGCAAACAGTATTGAGCCGCCCTCGTAACACACACACGCGTGTGCGTCTAGTGTACTGTGTGTTAGGCGTGTCTCATTGTGGACCATACTCGTGTTATTTACCGCCTCAGGCTTTTATGTGTGCGTGGCGCTATAACACATGTCCAGGAGCGTGTCGAGTTCTGGAAACCCAGGCGCTTTTTCCCGACCCTCCCAGCGCTTCCCGGAGGAGCGGAGAACGCTGCCTGCGATCGTGTGCAGACGGTGTTGCCCGCGGGTGCTCTAGTCTAGCGCCTCGAAGCCTCCGGCATTGTAGCAAAGTAGCGGCTGCGCACCTTGGCTCTTGGAAATATGCAGAGAGGCGCTAGGCGAGACGCTGCGATGCTCGCGGGCGTGAAGGCGCGAACCGGACATCTGCAGTAATGAAAGCCCCTGAAAGGAAGACTGCAATCCCCCCCACTGCATGAGTCATGAATTCCCGCCACATGAACGCGCTTTGGCCGAATAATTATTCCTTTAGTGCAATTTGAAACCAATCCCGGATCCCTTTACAGATGAATGGATCCCCGGGCCACTGGATCCCCTCAATGGATCCCTTTGGGGCTGGATGTCCCCAGGTATGCCAGATTCCCTCATCGGATCCCTTTACGGGTGAATTTATCCCCGGGCCACTGGATCCCTTTAAAGGTGGATGTCCCCAGGTATGCCAGATCCCCTCATCAGATTGCTTTACGGGTGAATGGATTCCCGGGTCACTAGATTCCCTCAATGGATCCATTTAAGGCTGGATGTCCCAGATATGCCAGATCCTCTCATCGGATCCCTTTACGGGTGAAAGGACCCCAGGACCACTAGATCCCCTGGATGGATCCATTTAAGGCTGGATGTCCCCAGATATGCCAGATCCCCTCATCGGGTCCCTTTACGGGTCAATGGAACCCAGGACCACTAGATCCCCTGGATGGATCCCTTTGGGGCTAGATTTCTCCAGATATGCCAGATCCTCTCATCGGATCCCTTTACGGGTGAATGGATCCCCGGGCCACTAGATTCCCTCAATGGATCCATTTAAGGCTGGATGTCCCCAGATATGCCAGATCCCCTCATCGGATCCCTTTACGGGTGAATGGACCCCAGGACCACTAGATCCCCTGGATGGATCCCTTTGGGGCTGGATGTCCCCAGATATGCCAGATCCTCTCATCGGATCCCTTTACGGGTGAATGGATCCCCAGGCCACTAGATTCCCTCAATGGATCAATTTAAGGCTGGATGTCCCCAGATATGCCAGATCCCCTCATCGGATCCCTTTACGGGTGAATGGACCCCAGGACCACTAGATCCCCTGGATGGATCCCTTTGGGGCTGGATGTCCCCAGATATGCCAGATCCCCTCATCGGATCCCTTTACGGGTGAATGGATCCCCAGGCCACTAGATTCCCTCAATGGATCCATTTAAGGCTGGATGTCCACATATATGCTCGATCCCCTCATCGGATCCCTTTACAGGTGAATGGACCCCAGGACCACTAGATCCCCTGGATGGATCCCTTTGGGGCTGGATGTCCCCAGATATGCCAGATCCTCTCATCGGATCCCTTTACGGGTGAATGGATCCCCGGGCCACTAGATTCCCTCAATGGATCCATTTAAGGCTGGATGTCCCCAGATATGCCAGATCCCCTCATCGGATCCCTTTACGGGTGAATGGACCCCAGGACCACTAGATTCCCTCAATGGATCCATTTAAGGCTGGATGTCCCCAGATATGCCAGATCCCCTCATCGGATCCCTTTACGGGTGAATGGATCCCTGGGTCACTAGATTCCCTCAATGGATCCATTTAAGGCTGGATGTCCCCAGATATGCCAGATCCCCTCATCGGATCCCTTTACGGGTGAATGGACCCCAGGACCACTAGATCCCCTGGATGTATCCCTTTGGGGCTGGATGTCCCCAGATATGCCCGATCCTCTCATCGGATCCCTTTACGGGTGAATGGATCCCCGGGCCGCTAGATTCCCTCAATGGATCCATTTAAGGCTGGATGTCCCCAGATATGCCAGATCCCCTCATCGGATCCCTTTACGGGTGAATGGACCCCAGGGCCACTAGATCCCCTGGATGGATCCCTTTGGGGCTGGATGTCCCCAGATATGCCCGATCCTCTCATCGGATCCCTTTACGGGTGAATGGATCCCCGGGCCACTAGATTCCCTCAATGGATCCATTTAAGGCTGGATGTCCCCAGATATGCCAGATCCCCTCATCGGATCCCTTTACGGGTGAATGGACCCCAGGACCACTAGATCCCCTGGATGGATCCCTTTGGGGCTGGATGTCCCCAGATATGCCAGATCCTCTCATCGGATCCCTTTACGGGTGAATGGATTCCCCGGGCCACTAGATTCCCTCAATGGATCCATTTAAGGCTGGATGTCCCCAGATATGCCAGATCCCCTCATCGGATCCCTTTACGGGTGAATGGACCCCAGGACCACTAGATCCCCTGGATGTATCCCTTTGGGGCTGGATGTCCCCAGATATGCCCGATCCTCTCATCGGATCCCTTTACGGGTGAATGGATCCCCGGGCCACTAGATTCCCTCAATGGATCCATTTAAGGCTGGATGTCCCCAGATATGCCAGATCCCCTCATCGGATCCCTTTACGGGTGAATGGACCCCAGGACCACTAGATCCCCTGGATGGATCCCTTTGGGGCTGGATGTCCCCAGATATGCCCGATCCTCTCATCGGATCCCTTTACGGGTGAATGGATCCCCGGGCCACTAGATTCCCTCAATGGATCCATTTAAGGCTGGATGTCCCCAGATATGCCAGATCCCCTCATCGGATCCCTTTATGGGTGAATGGATCCCAGGACCACTAGATCCCCTGGATGGATCCCTTTGGGGCTGGATGTCCCCAGATATGCCAGATCCTCTCATCGGATCCCTTTACGGGTGAATGGATTCCCCGGGCCACTAGATTCCCTCAATGGATCCATTTAAGGCTGGATGTCCCCAGATATGCCAGATCCCCTCATCGGATCCCTTTACGGGTGAATGGACCCCAGGACCACTAGATCCCCTGGGTGGATCCCCTTAGAATGGTGGATGAGTTTGGAGACTTTCGCAATGGAGGCCGCGGGTGTTTTTATTGCAGGGCCGTGGCGCGCTCTGCCCCGGGATTCCTGGGAAAGGATCTGTCATGAAAGGCTTCTGTGGGTCCCCAGAAACGCTCAGACAGGGGGTGGCCGGGGTGGGGTGGGGGCGTTGCCGGGCCTTCACACCAGACTGGCCCCCCGAGTCTCTTTATACACGCGAATAACGATAAAGGCATGCGAGCGTCCCCAGAGGTCCTCCCACTTCGCGTAGAAGCCGCTCTTCTGGGCGCATCCGCCAGGGGGCGCGCGGGAGCTGTGCTCTTCTCTGGCAGGGACCGAAAGTCGGGGTTCCAGATAAACTAAGAGGTGCACCCCATTTCAGCGCGGCCGCTCCGGCGCGGGATGTTTCGGCGCGCAATAAATAAATAAAGAAAGACCCGCTACATCCTGGAACCCTACCAACACGTGAGGACTTTGCGGAAACATGGCATTTACATGCGACTGGCGCATTTCCAATCTGCAGCTGCAGCAGCAGCAGCCGGGCAGCGCAGGTCACGCTAAAAGAATACCTGGAAATGCGCCGAACGGGCAGCGCCGAAACATACTGTGCTGTGTGCTCGGAGCTTATGAGTGCGGGTCACTTTGGGGGCGGGGGTGGGAGAACGCGCCGGGGCTGTTTCCCTTAAACATTGGCATGAGTCCTAAAAACAAGGGGGTCAACAAAACCCTAAGGCCACGCCTGGCAGGCAGCACCCCCTGCCCCGAGTGCACGGGCACCGCGGCTGCTGCAGGTTAGGGTCAAACCTACCATATACATTCGTCATTTGTGAAAGAGGGGAAGTGAGTCCCCGCACATTGCCCACCCGCTGTGGGCGCCTGGCACGTTTATTCCCGCGCCTCCGAGGCGGGTGTATCCATGCCCCTCTCCTCCCGCCACACACTGCCTTCAGGGTAGGCGTGTGTCTGGCACTCGCACCCCCCACGCCACGGGTCCGAGGGTTTGGGGGAGCGGGGGGAGGGGGGTAGTTCATGTGCCACAGTTCTGGCAGATGAGCTCCGGGGGGAGGGGTCCGCGTGGGGCGGGGAAAAGGTGTTGCGGGGGGTGGAGCTCTGATGAGAGATGATTAAAGCCCAGTGTGTGTGTGTTGGGGGGGGGGCAATCTTCCAGTGAGAGAAGATGGGCAGGTGGTCACACGCCCCCACCTGCACTCAGCTCTTCTGAGGAGCAGCGACCCCCCCTCCCCCTGTTGTGTGTACACATGGTATTTCTCCTGGGGCGTCTAATTGTCCCCCCCCCCCGTGGCCCCGCCTCCATGCATGTCTCGACTGTCCTGTGTGCCATGAACAGCTGCACGGCCACGCGTGTGCAGCCATAGTAACGCCTGCTCGTTTCCACGCGCACATGTTTCCACGGGCCAAGGTTGAAAGGCGGAGCAGTTCGTCAGGGACCGTCTCATCCCGGGAGCTCAGTTCCAGTCACCGCCCACACAAGACCGCCAACGTGTGGGGTTCACGTGTTGAACGGCCGGAATGGGTCAGTGGGTGGGAGGGGGCTGTGGCTAAGAATGGATGAGAGCCCGATTGAGAACGCGAGGGGGGGGGCGTACCCCCTGGACACTCATCTCAGCGAGGCTCGCTCAGCGCCATACCCAGGCATCTTATTTTGCATTCACTACCCCCTGCCCCCCACCCCCCCCATTCTGAAGTCCTGATGACACACAGCCAGCGCGCCATTGACAATCCTAAGGCTGGTACGGACCTCTCCCAAACCATGCAAACCCCAGTGGGACGCCTCGGAATGGAGGGGTGAACCGATGGGTGCCCACTGAACCCCCACCTCACCATCATGGTTTCAGGTGGCTAAGCATACCTCGCGCAGGGGGCTTAAGTAGCTGGGCTCCAGTTACACACTGGAAGTCGGGGGGAGGGTGGGGGGGCGTGGCTGCAGATTCCAGCCTGGGAGGAACCCTCCATTGTAGGGTGACCAGATTAAAAAGAGTTAAAAACCGGGACAGCAATTAACACAAAAGTAGGACTGACGCTTAAATGGGGCTGTCAAGGCGCTACACTTCAGTAGCGGTTATAGGAGAAGGGGGTGCAAGTGTCACTGTTCAAATGACCACATATATAGAATTAATTTATCACAAAGTAACACTCTCCTAAGTTATGAAATGCAGAATTTCTTCTGTGTGGGATTCTACCTTCCTGCTGCCAGCTACGAAGACCTAGCACCAAAAACCGGGACCACTGCACTTTCCATTGGGAACAACATCTTGAGAAAGGGGGAGAGGGCTCCAAATACCGAGACACTCCACTGGCAACTCAGCAGCTTCCTACTGCCCGGGGGAGCTGGCATGTCAGGGTGCCATGGCACTCCAGCCCACTGCCCTGGGAAGCAGGCATGTCAGGGTGCCATGGTAGTCCAACCCACTGCCCAGGGGAGCTGGCATGCCAGGGTGCCATGGTAGTCCAGCCCACTGCCCGGGAAGCAGGCATGTTAGGGTGCCATGGTAGTCCAGCCCACTGCCCGGGAAGCAGGCATGTTAGGGTGCCATGGTAATCCAGCCCACTGCCCGGGGGAGCTGGCATGTCAGGGTGCCATGGTAGTCCAGCCCACTGCCCGGGAAGCAGGCATGTCAGTGTGCCATGGTAGTCCAGCCCACTGCCCGGGGTGCTGGAATGTCAGGGTGCCATGGTAGTCCAGCCCACTGGCCGGGGGAGCTGGCATGTCAGGGTGCCATGGCACTCCAGCCCACTGCCCTGGGAAGTAGGCATGTCAGGGTGCCATGGTAATCCAGCCCACTGGCCGGGGGAGCTGGCATGTTAGTGTGCCATGGTAGTCCAGCCCACTGGCCGGGGGAGCTGGCATGTCAGGGTGCCATGGCACTCCAGCCCACTGGCCGGGGGAGCTGGCATGTCAGTGTGCCATGGTAGTCCATCCCACTGCCCGGGGTGCTGGCATGTCAGGGTGCCATGGTAGTCCAGCCCACTGGCCGGGGGAGCTGGCATGTCAGGGTGCCATGGTAATCCAGCCCACTGGCCGGGGGAGCTGGCATGTCAGGGTGCCATGGCACTCCAGCCCACTGCCCTGGGAAGCAGGCATGTCAGGGTGCCATGGTAGTCCAGCCCACTGCCCGGGAAGCTGGCGTGTCAGGGTACCATGGTAGTCCAGCCCACTGCCCGGGAAGCTGGCGTGTCAGGGTACCATGGTAGTCCAGCCCACTGGCCGGGGGAGCTGGCATGTCAGTGTGCCATGGTAGTCCAGCCCACTGCCCGGGAAGCTGGCGTGTCAGGGTACCATGGTAGTCCAGCCCACTGCCCGGGAAGCTGGCGTGTCAGGGTACCATAGTAGTCCAGCCCACTGCCCGGGAAGCTGGCGTGTCAGGGTACCATGGTAGTCCAGCCCACTGGCCGGGGGAGCTGGCATGCCAGTGTGCCATTGTAGTCCAGCCCACTGGCCGGGGGAGCTGGCATGTTAGGGTGCCATGGCACTCCAGCCCACTGGCCGGGGGAGCTGGCATGTCAGTGTGCCATGGTAGTCCAGCCCACTGCCCGGGGTGCTGGCATGTCAGGGTGCCATGGTAGTCCAGCCCACTGGCCGGGGGAGCTGGCATGTCAGGGTGCCATGGCACTCCAGCCCACTGCCCTGGGAAGCTGGCATGTCAGGGTACCATGGTAGTCCAGCACACTGCCCGGGGGAGCTGGCATGTCAGGGTGCCCGCGTCCACCCTCCCCTTCACTGATCGCAAAATCCCCGAAAAGTAAAAGGGATTTATACCATGGGGGCGCCAATTCCTCCCCCAGGAGGAAACCCCGGGGGGCTGAGGGCGGCAGAACCAGTGTTTGTGCAGCTCAAAACAGATTATGTAAGGGGGGGGGGTCATTGCAAGGGATGGGCTGGGTTAAGGAGAACTCTGGAGATTTCCCGGTGGGTGCACCCTGGGCCCATTTTGTGTTCTAAACCATTTTATTTCTAATTTTTTTGATGGGAAAGGTTCGGGCCTGCTGAAATGTGTCTATTGGGCCACTCGGGTCCCAGTCCACTCTTGTCATTTACACTGGACCCCTCACTCGAGCGCTGTTACCGGGCAGATGTTTGCTACACGGGGCCGATAATGCCGTGTATGGCCCGCAGTCCAGTATCCAAGGCCAGACTCTTGATCTGCCCCCCACCCTCGCACAAGTTAAATAACTCTTCACGAGTCTGAATAAGGGGCAACTTTCCTGGCACCCCATTTTGCCCCCGTCATCTGGCAGGGGCCCCTTTCCGTTCGATGTCTTGCCCCCCCCCCGCCCCCAGCCCCCACAGGACACTACAGTGAGTGCTGCATTTTAATCGGCCCTGTACAGGATATGGCCACCCGGGGTTCATGAGTTAGAAGTGGGGTGCGGTCAACGGCTGAGTGGCGGGAAGAACGGACAGTAAAACCAATCAGTAAATGGCAATTTTATTACGCAAATAACCCCCCCCCCCACAGGGAAGGACACATTTTAATAAGAGCATCTGTTATAAAGTCTTTGGTGTCACATAAAAACATAGCCTCTGTATGAAAAACAAAAATATCTCCATCGTACAAAAGGCGCCATCCAATAGGAGCAGGGTCCCATACGCACGGATAGTGCCCGGGCAGTCACGTGCAGCGTCTCCATAGAAACAAGGACGGCCTCGCACCCTCAGCAGGGTCTCGACCCGAAGCCAGGGGCCACCCGGGGCCTGGGCCCTCACTCAAGTCTTCCACACAAAGTCTGTAGCCAAGCGGGTCCCACGGCAGCTCTCCTCGGGGCCACCACCCGAGCCATCGGCAGCGGGGCTGCGGTGCCGCCCCAGGGCCCCCAGTGGGGCCCCCACGCAGTGCTAGCTTCGCCCTCTCAGGGGCCTGCACGCCGAGTCTCCAGTCACAGGGGCTCCCTGCGCCTTCACCAGGGCCTCCACACAGAGTCCGTGGCCGCGGGGGGCACCCCTGGCGACACCCCGGAGGGCACCCCGGCGCCGGGGAAGACGGGCATGCCTGCGGGCCCGCTGTGGGCGAAGGCCGAGCTGGGGATGAGGAAGGCAAACTGTCCGTCTGAGGCGGGCACGACCTGGAAGCCCCCGTAGAACTTGGCAGAGTCCAGCGCCTGGGGGGCCAGCTTGCAGGGCCCCTGGCCGTAGGCGGCGTGGGGCCCCCCGGCGGACCCCTGGGGCGCGCCGGGATAGTTCAAGGCGTTGATCTGAGTCATGCAGCCGGCCAGGTGGCCCAGGAGCCGGGTGCGCACCTCGGTGTTGACCCCCTCGCAGGTGGACAGGAAGCGGGTCACCTCGCCCATGCACTCGCTGAAGCCGGCCCGGTACTTGCCCAGGACGCTGGGGTCCGTGTTCAGAGCAGCTGCGGGGGGGAAAAATAGGAGGGTTAGTCTCGCAGAAGGGGGGCTTTCAGAGAAGACAACATCACAGTGCGCCTGCCCCCCCCCTCCAACCCCTCCAAGAGGAGCTACAGGAAGCGCTATAGAGGCAGAACACAAGGGGGCGACGGTATGAACATACTGCACCATAGTCTCAAGCTTCAGAAGAGGCCCCCCCCCCTCCAGGAAAAGTACCCCCGAACCCCATGGGGCTGCATTAACCTGTTGCAAGCTAGTGATTTCCACCAGAATCCCCGCCGGGGGCCCCAGGCCCTGCACGGCTCAGAGGCTGTCAGATAAAGCCTATGAGTACCACCCGCCCCCCCCCTCCCCCCCGAGCAGGATCCGCGCCAGGAGCCCGGCTATAAATACACCCAGACCGTGGGAAAGGCGAAGCCCGGCCAGTAAAGGCGGCCGAGACGGAAGTCTGGAAGAAATCAGGGGGGTCACAACTCACCCGTCATCTGCACCCGCTGCAGCCCCCGGAGGTGCTTCACCGTCATCTCCAGGATGTCCGCCTTCTCCAGCTTGGAGTGTCTGGAGCTCTGGGGGGGGCAAGGGGGACACGTTAGACATTCCTGCGGCGGGCCATGGCAGGTCCAAATACAAGAAGCAGGAACCAGAGAAGCCCACCAGCTGCAAACCAACACGGCCCCCAGAACCCCACCCACAGCCCCCGCCAACTACAAACCACCCCTGCAGACCCCAGAGAAGCCCACAAGCAGTCACTACAGACGGGAAACGACCCAACGGCGGTGGCAATAGAAACCCAGCGCCTACAATAAACCACATTTGAATTACAGAAAAAAACAGCCCCTCGCCCCCAAGAAGGCTGAGGTGAAACGATCCTTAATAAGAAGTTCAAAGCAGCCGCCAGACAGAGCCCCCAGCTAGAAAGAAACCAAGAACCCCAAGAGAAGCAGCATCGCCCCGATGCAGGGGGGCTGTGAGGGCAGCGGCCAGGCCCGTGCACCCCCCTCCCCCAGCGGCGCGCGGACACTTACATCTTTCTTGAGGGCGTCCAGGATGAGGGTCTTCAGCTGCCCCAGGCTCTCGTTAATCCGGGCCCTGCGCCTCTTCTCCATGATGGGTTTGGAGGACTGTGGAGGAAACATTCGGGCACTGTGAGTACATGCCAGGGGCCACACACAGCACCCCTCACAGAGCATCCCAGCCCCCGCCCCCACCCACCCCCGGGCACCCAGACAGCTGAGTGGCATCGCATTTACACTCCAGACCCATCACCCCGCACAAGCCGGCTCAGGAATATCCGTGTGGGGCACCGGCGTGTGTGTGTGCGTGGGAGCCGCCCGAGGCAGTGCACCAACCACTCTGCGGTGGTTTAGACATTACACCCATCACTGCAGCACAAGTGTCCTAGTGGCGGTGCCCGGTGATTCCGGGGCGGTGCAGAGTGTCCTAGTGGCGGTGCCCGGTGATTCCGGAGCAGTGCAGAGTGTCCTAGTGCCGGTGCCCGGTGATTCCGGGGCGGTGCAGAGTGTTCTAGTGACGGTGCCCGGTGATTCCGGAGCGGTGCAGAGTGTCCTAGTGGCGGTGCCCGGTGTGTCCGGGGCGGTGCAGTGTGTCCTAGTGACGGTGCACAAGTGATCCAGTGGCGGTGCACAAGTGACCAGGGCAGGGTGCACAAGTGACCCAGTGGCGGTGCACAAGTGATCCAGTGGCGGTGCACAAGTGACCAGGGCAGGGTGCACAAGTGATCCAGTGGAGGTGCACAAGTGACCAGGGCAGGGTGCACGAGTGATCCAGTGGCGGTGCAGTGCGTCCTAGTGACGGTGCACAAGTGATCCAGTGGCGGTGCACAAGTGACCAGGGCAGGGTGCACAAGTGATCCAGTGGAGGTGCACAAGTGACCAGGGCAGGGTGCACGAGTGATCCAGTGGCGGTGCAGTGCGTCCTAGTGACGGTGCACAAGTGATCCAGTGGCGGTGCAGTGCGTCCTAGTGACGGTGCACAAGTGATCCAGTGGCGGTGCAGTGCGTCCTAGTGACGGTGCACAAGTGATCCAGTGGCGGTGCAGTGCGTCCTAGTGACGGTGCACAAGTGATCCAGTGGCGGTGCAGTGCGTCCTAGTGACGGTGCACAAGTGATCCAGTGGCGGTGCAGTGCGTCCTAGTGACGCGACGCCTCCTGCGCACTCACCTTCCTGTGCTCGGACGCCGTCCTGGGCTTGTCCGGGCTGCAGTGCATGGCGCCCGGGGTGGCGGCAATGGGGGAGGCGCCGCTCTTGTCCATGATGTCGGCGGGCATGTTCCGGCTGCACGGGGCGGCTGCACGGGGCGGCTGCACTCCTGTCCTGTGCCCGTGGCTTCCAGTATCTGCCAGCCCGGCCTCTGCCGGCTCTTATATGGGCCGCCCCCACCCCCCACCTCCTTTGTGCCTATTCACAGGATTTAGCCACGCCCCCGTGGCCGAGGCCCCGCCCCCCACGAATGGCCCCGCCCCTCCGCCCGCACGCGCGCGGCTCGTGTGAACCGCGCCCGCATTTCTTTCCCACACTCACCTGCAGCCAATAGCGACCCGGGGCGGGGCACGCGCCCTCCCGGCTCCCGCTCGCGTGCGGCCGCCTCCCATTGGAGGACGGGCGGGCGGGCAGCCTGCGGCCGAGGCGCGCGCCGGAGCTGTCAATCACCACCTGCACTCTCCCTAGACTGGGCATTCCGCGCACCGCGCCGTGCCCCGGGGCTGCACGCGCCACTGCAACCATGGTGCGCAGGATACATCCCCCCAGATTGGTCTGTGGAGCTCACTCCTTGGCTACCGGTGCAACCTGCGTCTGTGGAGCTCACTCCTTGGCTACCGGTGCAACCTGCGTCTGTGGAGCTCACTCCTTAGATACAGGTGCAACCTGCGTCTGTGGAGCTCACTCCTTGGCTACCGGTGCAACCTGCGTCTGTGGAGCTCACTCCTTAGATACAGGTGCAACCTGCGTCTGTGGAGCTCACTCCTTGGCTACCGGTGCAACCTGCGTCTGTGGAGCTCACTCCTTGGCTACCGGTGCAACCTGCGTCTGTGGAGCTCACTCCTTAGCTACCGGTGCAACCTGCGTCTCTGGAGCTCACTCCTTAGCTACCGGTGCAACCTGCGTCTCTGGAGCTCACTCCTTAGCTACCGGTGCAACCTGCGTCTCTGGAGCTCACTCCTTAGATACCGATGCAACCTGCGTCTCTGGAGCTCACTCCTTAGCTACCGGCGCAACCTGCGTCTGTGGAGCTCACTCCTTGGGTGTTGATGCTATATATATCTCTAGAGCTCACTCCTTAGCTACCGGTGCAACCTGCGTCTCTGGAGCTGACTCCTGGATGTTGATGCTATATATATGTATATATATAGAGAGAGAGAGAGAGAGAGAGAGAGAGAGAGAGCTCACTCCTTAGGTGTTGATGCTATATATATCTCTAGAGCTCACTCCTTAGCTACCGGTGCAACCTGCGTCTGTGGAGCTCACTCCTTAGCTACCGATGCAACCTGCGTCTCTGGAGCTCACTCCTTAGCTACCGGCGCAACCTGCGTCTGTGGAGCTCACTCCTTGGGTGTTGATGCTATATATATCTCTAGAGCTCACTCCTTAGCTACCGGTGCAACCTGCGTCTCTGGAGCTGACTCCTTAGCTACAGGTGCAGCCTGCGTCTGTGGAGCTCACTCTTTAGCTACCGGTGCAACCTGCGTCTCTGGAGCTCACTCCTTAGCTACCGGTGCAACCTGCGTCTCTGGAGCTGACTCCTGGATGTTGATGCTATATATATGTATATATAGAGAGAGAGAGAGAGAGAGAGAGCTCACTCCTTAGGTGTTGATGCTATATATATCTCTAGAGCTCACTCCTTAGCTACCGGTGCAACCTGCGTCTGTGGAGCTCACTCCTTAGCTACCGATGCAACCTGCGTCTCTGGAGCTCACTCCTTAGCTACCGGCGCAACCTGCGTCTGTGGAGCTCACTCCTTGGGTGTTGATGCTATATATATCTCTAGAGCTCACTCCTTAGCTACCGGTGCAACCTGCGTCTCTGGAGCTGACTCCTTAGCTACAGGTGCAGCCTGCGTCTGTGGAGCTCACTCTTTAGCTACCGGTGCAACCTGCGTCTCTGGAGCTCACTCCTTAGCTACCGGTGCAACCTGCGTCTCTGGAGCTGACTCCTGGATGTTGATGCTATATATATGTATATATATATAGAGAGAGAGAGAGAGAGAGAGAGCTCACTCCTTAGGTGTTGATGCTATATATATCTCTAGAGCTCACTCCTTAGCTACAGGTGGCATCTGCGTCTCTGGAGCTCACTCCTTAGCTACCGGCGCAACCTGCGTCTGTGGAGCTCACTCCTTGGGTGTTGATGCTATATATATCTCTAGAGCTTACTCCTTAGCTACAGGTGGCATCTGCGTCTCTGGAGCTCACTCCTTAGCTACCGGCGCAACCTGCGTCTGTGGAGCTCACTCCTTGGGTGTTGATGCTATATATATCTCTAGAGCTCACTCCTTAGCTACCGGTGCAACCTGCGTCTCTGGAGCTGACTCCTTAGCTACAGATGCAGCCTGCGTCTGTGGAGCTCACTCTTTAGCTACCGGTGCAACCTGCGTCTCTGGAGCTCACTCCTTAGCTACCGGTGCAACCTGCGTCTCTGGAGCTGACTCCTGGATGTTGATGCTATATATATGTATATATATATAGAGAGAGAGAGAGAGAGAGAGAGAGAGAGCTCACTCCTTAGGTGTTGATGCTATATATATCTCTAGAGCTCACTCCTTAGCTACAGGTGGCATCTGCGTCTCTGGAGCTCACTCCTTAGCTACCGGTGCAACCTGCGTCTGTGGAGCTCACTCCTTGGGTGTTGATGCTATATATATCTCTAGAGCTTACTCCTTAGCTACAGGTGGCATCTGCGTCTGTGGAGCTCACTCCTTAGCTACCGATGCAACCTGCGTCTCTGGAGCTCACTCCTTAGCTACCGGCGCAACCTGCGTCTGTGGAGCTCACTCCTTGGGTGTTGATGCTATATATATCTCTAGAGCTCACTCCTTAGCTACCGGTGCAACCTGCATCTCTGGAGCTGATTCCTTAGCTACAGGTGCAGCCTGCGTCTGTGGAGCTCACTCCTTAGCTACCGGTGCAACCTGCATCTCTGGAGCTCACTCCTTAGCTACCGGTGCAACCTGCGTCTCTGGAGCTGACTCCTGGATGTTGATGCTATATATATATATATATATAGAGAGAGAGAGAGAGAGAGAGCTCACTCCTTAGGTGTTGATGCTATATATATCTCTAGAGCTTACTCCTTAGCTACAGGTGGCACCTGCGTCTCTGGAGCTCACTCCTTAGCTACAGGTGCAACCTGCGTCTCTGGAGCTCACTCCTTGGCTGTTGATGCTATATATATACCTGGAGCTTACTCTTTGGGTGTGCATGATATCTATTTCTATGGGGCTCCTTTTGCATTGACGCTATGTCGCTGGAGCTCACTCCTTTCATATTAATGCTATCTTTGTCGCTGGAGCTCACTCCTTGATTCTGATTCAACGTCTCTGGAGCTCATTCGTTGGGTCTTGACGCTATCTATGTCTCTGGAGCTCATTCCTTGGGTTTTCATGCCATCTGTGTGGATGCCATTTGTGTATCTGGAGCTCATTCCTTGGGCTTTGCTACTACGTCTCTGGAGCTCAGTCCTTGCTCTCTCTTTATGCTATTTCTGTACAGT
Source organism: Ambystoma mexicanum (assembly GCF_040938575.1). Classification (NCBI taxonomy): domain Eukaryota; kingdom Metazoa; phylum Chordata; class Amphibia; order Caudata; family Ambystomatidae; genus Ambystoma; species Ambystoma mexicanum. The sequence continues at coordinate 5,114,850 of NC_090932.1, forward strand.
TTCCGGGGAGCTCCCTCTTTAGGTGTTGATGCTATGTGCAGTTTCCGGGGAGCAGCTCCCTCTTTATGCTGTGTGCACAGTTTCTGGGGACCTCCCTCTTTAGGTGTTGCTGCTGTGTGCACAGTTGCTGGGGAGCTTCCTCTTCAGGTTTTGCTGCTGTGTGCAGTTTCCGGGGAGCTCCCTCTTCAGGTGTTGCCGCTGTGCGCACATTTTCTGGGAGCTCCATCTTCAGGTGTTGCCGCTGTGTGCACAGTTTCTGGGGAGCTCTCTCTTCAGGTGTTGCTGCTGTATGCACAGTTTCTGGGGAGCTCCCTCTTCAGGTGTTGCCGCTGTGTGCACAGTTTCTGGGGTGGTCCCTCTTCAGGTGTTGCCGCTGCGTGCTCAGTTTCTGGGGAGCTCCCTCTTTAGGTGTTGGCGCTGTGTGCACAGTTTCCCGGGAGCTCCCTTTTCAGGTGTTGCCTCTGTGTGCACAGTTTCTGGGGAGCTTCCTCTTCAGGTGTTGCTGCTGTGTGCAGTTTCCGGGGAGCTCCCTCTTCAGGTGTCGCCGCTGTGAGCACAGTTTCTGGGGAGCTCCCTCTTTAGGTGTTGCCGCTGTGCGCACATTTTCTGGGAGCTCCATCTTCAGGAGTTGCCGCTGTGTGCAAACTTTCCGGGGAGCTCTCTCTTCCGGTGTTGCTGCTTTGTGCACAGTTTCCGGGAAGCTCCCTCTTCAGGTGTTGCCACTGTGTGCACAGTTTCCATGGAGCTCCCTCTTCAGGTGTTGCTGCTGTGTGCACAGTTTCCGAGGAGCTCCCTCTTCAGGTGTTGCCTCTGTGTGCACAGTTTCCAGGAAGCTCCCTCATTAGGTGTTGCTGCTATGTGCACAGTTGCTGGGGAGCTCCATCTTCAGGTGTTGCTGTTGTGTGCACAATTTCCGGGGAGCTCCCTCTTCAGGTGTTGCCGTTGTGTGCACAGTTTCCCGGGAGCTACCTCTTCAGGTGTTGCCGCTGTGAGCACAGTTTCTGGGGAGCTCCCTCTTCAGGTGTTGCCTCTGTGTGCACATTTTCCGGGGAGCTCCCTCTTCAGGTGTTGCCGCTGTGTGCGCAGTTTCCAGGGAGCTCTCTCTTCAGGTGTTGCTGCTGTGTGCACAGTTTCCGGGAAGCTCCCTCTTCAGGTGTTGCCGCTGTGTGCACAGTTTCTGGGGAGCTCCCTCTTCAGGTGTTGCTGCTGTGTGCCTAGTTTCCGGGGAGCTCCCTCTTCAGGTGTTGCCGCTGTGTGCACAGTTTCCAGGGAGCTTTCTCCTTAGGTGTTGCCGCTGTGTGCACAGTTTCTGGGGAGCTCCCTCTTCAGGTGTTGCTGCTGTGTGCACAGTTTCTGCGGAGCTCCCTCTTCAGGTGTTGCCGCTGTGTGTATAGTTTCTGGGGAGCTCTCTCTTCAGGTGTTGCCGCTGTATGCACAGGATCTGGGGAGCTCCCTCTTCAGGTGTTGCCGCTGTGTGCACAGTTTCCATGGAGCTCCCTCTTCAGGAGTTGCTGCTGTGTGCACAGTTTCTGGGGAACGGTGTTGCCGCTGTGTGCACAGTTTCTGGGGAGCTGCCTCTTCAGGTGTTGCCGCTGTGTGCACAGTTTGCCGCTGTGTGCACAGTTTCCCGGGAGCTCCCTCTTCAGGTGTTGCCGCTGTGTGCACAGTTTCCGGGGAGCTCCCTCTTCAGGTGTTGCTGCTGTGTGCACAGTTTCTGGGGAGCTCCCTCTTCAGGTGTTGCCGCTGTGTGCACAGTTTCCAGGGAGCTTCCTCATTAGGTGTTGCCGCTGTGTGCACAGTTTCCGGGGAGCTCCCTCTTTAGGTGTTGGCGCTGTGTGCACAGTTTCTGGGGAGCTCCCTCTTCAGGTGTTGCTGCTGTGTGCACAGTTCCCGAGGGGAGCTCCCTCTTCAGGTGTTGCCGCTGTGTGCACAGTTTCTGGGGAGCTCTCTCTTCAGGTGTTGCTGCTGTATGCACAGTTTCTGGGGAGCTCCCTCTTCAGGTGTTGCCGCTGTGTGCACAGTTTCTGGGGAGGTCCCTCTTCAGGTGTTGCCGCTGTGTGCACAGTTTCTGGGGAGCTCCCTCTTTAGGTGTTGGCGCTGTGTGCACAGTTTCCCGGGAGCTCCCTTTTCAGGTGTTGCCTCTGTGTGCACAGTTTCAGGGGAGCTCCCGCTTCAGGTGTTGCTGCTGTGTGCACAGTTTCTGGGGAGCTACCTCTTTAGGTGTTGCCGCTGTGTGCACAGTTTTGGGGAGCTTCCTCCTCAGGTGCTGCTGCTGTGTGCACAGTTTCTGGGGAGCTCCCTCTTCAGGTATTGCCGCTGTGTGCACAGTTTTGGGGAGCTCCCTCTTCAGGAGTTGCTGCTGTATGCACAGTTTCTGGGGAACAGTGTTGCCGCTGTGTGCACAGTTTCTGGGGAGATGCCTCTTCAGGTGTTGCCGCTGTGTGCACAGTTTGCCGCTGTGTGCACAGTTTCCGGGGAGCTCCCTCTTCAGGTGTTGCTGCTGTGTGCACAGTTTCCAGGGAGCTTCCTCATTAGGTGTTGCCGCTGTGTGCACAGTTTCCGGGGAGATCCCTCTTTAGGTGTTGGCGCTGTGTGCACAGTTTCTGGGGAGCTCCCTCTTCAGGTGTCGCTGCTGTGTGCACAGTTTCCGAGGGGAGCTCCCTCTTCAGGTGTTGCCGCTGTGTGCACAGTTTCTGGGGAGCTCCCTCTTTAGGTGGTGACGCTGTGTGCACAGTTTCCGGGAAGCTGCTCCCTCCTTATGCTATGTGCACAGTTTCCGGGGAGCTCCCTCTTCAGGTGTTGCTGCTTTGTGCACAGTTTCTGGGGAGCTGTTCCCTCTTTAGGTGTTGCTGCTGTGTGCACATTTTCTGGGGAGCTCCCTCTTCAGGTGTTGCTGCTGTGTGCACAGTTTCCGGGGAGCTTCCTCTTCATGTGTTGCTGCTTTGTGCACAGTTTCTGGGGAGCTGCTCCCTCTTTAGGTGTTGCTGCTGTGTGCACATTTTCTGGGGGGCTACCTCTTCAGGTATTGCTGCTGTGTGCACAGTTTCAGGTGTTGCTGCTGTGTGCACAGTCTCCGGGGAGCTTCCTCTTCAGGTGTTGCCGCAGTGTGCACAGTTTCTGGGGAGCTCCCTCTTCAGGTGTTGCTGCTGTGTGCACAGTTTCCAGGGAGCTCCCTCTTCAGGTGTTGCCGCTGCGTTGCACAGTTTGCGGGGAGCTCTCTCTTCAGGTGTTGCTGCTGTATGCACAGTTTCTGGGGAGCTCCCTCTTCAGGTGTTGCCGCTGTGTGCACAGTTTCTGGGGAGGTCCCTCTTCAGGTGTTGCCGCTGTCTGCGCAGTTTCCCGGGAGCTCCCTTTTCAGGTGTTGCCTCTGTGTGCACAGTTTCTGGGGAGCTCCTGCTTCAAGTGTTGCTGCTGTGTGCACAGTTTCTGGGGAGCTCCCTCTTCAGGTGTTGCCGCTGTGTGCACAGTTTTGGGGAGCTTCCTCCTCAAGTACTGCTGCTGTGTGCACAGTTTCTGGGGAGCTCCCTCTTCAGGTGTTGCCGCTGTGTGCACAGTTTTGGGGAGCTCCCTCTTCAGGAGTTGCTGCTGTGTGCACAGTTTCTGGGGAACGGTGTTGCCGCTGTGTGCACAGTTTCTGGGCAGCTCCCTCTTCAGGTGTTGCCGCTGTGTGCAAAGTTTCCGGGGAGCTCCCTCTTCAGGTGTTGCTGCTGTGTGCACAGTTTCCAGGGAGCTTCCTCATTAGGTGTTGCCGCTGTGTGCACAGTTTCCGGGGAGCTCCCTCTTTAGGTGTTGGCGCTGTGTGCACAGTTTCTGGGGAGCTCCCTCTTCAGGTGTCGCTGCTGTGTGCACAGTTTCCGAGGGGAGCTCCCTCTTCAGGTGTTGCCGCTGTGTGCACAGGTTCTGGGGAGCTCCCTCTTTAGGTGTTGGTGCTGTGTGCACAGTTTCCCGGGAGCTCCCTTTTCAGGTGTTGCCTCTGTGTGCACAGTTTCTGGGGAGCTCCCTCTTTAGGTGTTGCCGCTGTGTGCACAGTTTTGGGGAGCTTCCTCCTCAGGTGCTGCTGCTGTGTGCACAGTATCTGGGGAGCTCCCTCTTCAGGTGTTGCCGCTGTGTGCACAGTCTTGGGGAGCTTCCTCCTCAGGTGCTGCTGCTGTGTGCACAGTTTCCGGGGAGCTGCTCCCCCTTGATGCTAATTCTGCACAGTTTCCGGGGAGCTCCCTCTTCAGGTGTTGCTGCTGTGTGCACAGTTTTTGGGGAGCTCCCTCTTCAGGTGTTGCCGCTGTGTGCACAGTTTCCAGGGAGCTTCCTCATTAGGTGTTGCCGCTGTGTGCACAGTTTCCGTGGAGCTCCCTCTTTAGGTGTTGGCGCTGTGTGCACAGTTTCTGGGGAGCTCCCTCTTCAGGTGTCGCTGCTGTGTGCACAGTTTCTGAGGGGAGCTCCCTCTTCAGGTGTTGCCGCTGTGTGCACAGTTTCTGGGGAGCTCCCTCTTCAGGTGTTGGCGCTGTGTGCACAGTTTCTGGGGAGCTCCCTCTTCAGGTGTTGCCGCTGTGTGCACAGTTTCCAGGGAGCTTCCTCATTAGGTGTTGCCGCTGTGTGCACAGTTTCCGTGGAGCTCCCTCTTTAGGTGTTGGCGCTGTGTGCACAGTTTCTGGGGAGCTCCCTGTTCAGGTGTCGCTGCTGTGTGCACAGTTTCTGAGGGGAGCTCCCTCTTCAGGTGTTGCCGCTGTGTGCACAGTTTCTGGGGAGCTCCCTCTTCAGGTGTTGGCGCTGTGTGCACAGTTTCTGGGGAGCTCCCTCTTCAGGTGTTGCTGCTGTGTGGACAGTTTCTGGGGAGCTCCCTCTTTAGGTGTTGGCGCTGTGTGCACAGTTTCCCGGGAGCTCCCTTTTCAGGTGTTGCCTCTGTGTGCACAGTTTCTGGGGAGCTCCCTCTTCAGGTGTTGCCGCTGTGTGCACAGTTTTGGGGAGCTTCCTCCTCAGGTGCTGCTGCTGTGTGCACAGTTTGCCGGGAGCTCCCTTTTCAGGTGTTGTCTCTGTGTGCACAGTTTCTGGGGAGCTCCCTCTTCAGGTGTTGCCGCTGTGAGCACAGTTTCCGGGGAGCTCCCTCTTTAGGTGTTGGCGCTGTGTGCACAGTTTCTGGGGAGCTCCCTCTTCAGGTGTTTTGCTGCTGTGTGCACAGTTTTGGGGAGCTTCCTCCTCAGGTGCTGCTGCTGTGTGCACAGTTTCCGGGGAGCTGCTCCCCCTTGATGCTAATTCTGCACAGTTCCGAGGAGCTCCCTTTTTGCTAGTTTCTTTACGCTGCACGGGTGGCTGCGGCGCGTGTCTGTCAGCCTCTGCAGCGCGTGCTATCAGGCAGGCCAGGGAGCTCTCCCGCCCACCACAGGAAGTGCCGGGCCCTGAGCACGCGCCTCCCAGGCAAGGTGGGAGGCGGCAGATATGGTTTATATCCGAGAGGCTGATAAGCGGCAGCTGCTGGGTCCGGAGCCTGGGAAAACCCCGCCCCCGTCAGCGGCTCAGGGAGCAAAGGGATCTGACGCGAGAGGCCTGAGGGGGCGCCCGAGAGCTGCAGGAGCACAAACCCTGCAGGCTGCAGTACTGAGGGAAAATGCAATGCGGAGACCGGCTCACGGCTCTTTAAAGGGGGTGAAGGGGGAGGTTTCGGGTTAGGAGAGGGGGGGGGGGGGTTAGGAGCAGCCGGAGAGTGGTGGCAGGATGGGAAGTAGGCTGAGTGTGATGGACATAGGCTGAGGGTGACGGGCGTAGGCTGAGGGTGACGGACATACGCTCAGGGTTATGGACATAGGCTGAGAGTGACGGGCATAGGGTGAGGGTGACTGGTATAGGGTGAGGGTGACGGACATAGGCTGAGAGTGACAGACATAGGTTGAGAGTGACGGGCATAGGGTGAGGGTGACGGACATAGGTTGAGAGTGACGGACATAGGCTGAGGGTGACGGACAAAGGCTGAGGGTGACAGGCATAGGCTGAGAGTGACGGGCATAGGCTGAGGGTGACAGACATAGGCTGGGCGTGACGGACGTAGGCTGAGGGTGACGGACGTAGGCTGAGAGTGACGGACATAGGCTGAGGGTGACGGACATAGGGTGAGGGTAACGGGCATAGGCTGGGGGTGACAGGCATAGGCTGAGGGTGACGGACATAGGCTGAGAGTGACGGACATAGGCTGAGGGTGACGGACATAGGCTGAGGGTAACGGGCATAGGCTGGGGGTGACAGGCATAGGCTGAGGGTGACGGACATAGGCTGAGAGTGACGGACATAGGCTGGGGGTGACAGGCATAGGCTGAGGGTGACGGACATAGGTTGAGAGTGACGGACATAGGCTGAGGGTGACGGACATAGGCTGAGGGTGACAGGCATAGGCTGAGAGTGACGGGTATAGGCTGAGGGTGACGGACATAGGTTGAGAGTGACGGACATAGGCTGAGGGTGACGGACATAGGCTGAGGGTGACAGGCATAGGCTGAGAGTGACGGGTATAGGCTGAGGGTGACGGACATAGGGTGAGGGTGACGGGCATAGGCTGGGGGTGACAGGCATAGGCTGAGGGTGACGGACATAGGCTGAGGGTGATGGACATAGGCTGAGGGTGACGGTCACGGGATGAGGGAAGTGGAAACTAGCCCCCCCCCGCCCCTCTACACCTGCCCCCTCCCACACACACATATCCCAGACAGGAAGCGGCCGAGGGTCTCGGCTCTTGGCGACTGTCGGAGGTTCTGGGCATACTGTGGAAGATAGGCCTTGGCGGGGGTCTTGGGTGGGGGAGGAAGAGGTGGTTCAGACCCTTGTGGCGGGAGAACAGCAAAAAAGGCGCCCTCCACGGCGGGCTTTAGGATTTAACTCGTTCCCCACCACACCCCGAGCAGCCGCGCCCTGAAACACTTCCGAAGTTCCCCCCTGCACCCCCGTCATACCCCACTAACGACCGCCAGAGGCAGCCCGGTTCCCAGGCGGCACCCCGGGCTCGCGCAGATCCAAGGACCTATTGCACCTATAGATGGGCAGCACCTATAGGTCGCCTCTCTTCCTGCTGCGACCAGATGTGAAGCCCTCTCATAGCACTTCTCGATGCACTCGCGTCCTCTCACTTTAACGCCACCCCCCCTCTTATGAGAAACACGCCTGCACCCACACGAAGCACTTGCCTGCCTCACACGAAGCACTTGCCTGTCTGACATGAAGCACTTGCCTGTCTGACATGAAGAACTTGCCTGTCTCACACGAAGCACTTGCCTGTCTCACACGAAGCACTTGCAGCACTTGCCTGTCTCACACGAAGTACTTGCCTGTCTCACACAAAGCACCTGCCTGTCTCACACCAAGAACTTGCCTGTCTCACACGAAGCACTTGTCTGTCTCACACGAAGAACTTGCCTGTCTCACATGAAGAACTTGCCTGTCTCACACGAAGCACTTGCTTTTCTCACACGAAGCACTTGCCTGCCTCACACGAAGCACTTGCCTGTCTCACACGAAGCACTTGCAGCACTTGCCTGTCTCACACGAAGTACTTGCCTGTCTCACACAAAGCACTTGCCTGTCTCACATGAAGAACTTGCCTGTCTCACACGAAGCACTTGTCTGTCTCACACGAAGAACTTGCCTGTCTCACATGAAGAACTTGCCTGTCTCACACGAAGCACTTGTCTGTCTCACACGAAGAACTTGCCTGTCTCACATGAAGAACTTGCCTGTCTCACACGAAGCACTTGCCTGTCTCACACGAAGCACTTGCAGCACTTGCCTGTCTCACACGAAGTACTTGCCTGTCTCACACAAAGCACTTGCCTGTCTCACATGAAGAACTTGCCTGTCTCACACGAAGCACTTGTCTGTCTCACACGAAGAACTTGCCTGTCTCACATGAAGAACTTGCCTGTCTCATACGAAGCACTTGCTTTTCTCACACGAAGCACTTGCCTGCCTCACACGAAGCACTTGCCCGTCTGACATGAAGCACTTGCCTGTCTGACATGTGGCAATTGCCTGTCTCACACGAAGCACTTGCCTGTCTTACACTGAGCACTTGTCTGTCTCACACAAAGCATTTTCCTGTCTCACATGAAGCTCTTGCCTGTCTCACACGAAGCTCTTGCCTGTCTCACACGAAGCACGTTCCCTCTCTCACACGAAGCACTTGCCTGTCCCATACGAAGCACATTCCCTCTCTCACACGAAGCACTTGCCTGTCTCACACGAAGCACGTTCCCTCTCTCACACGAAGCACTTGCCTGTCTCACACGAAACACTTGCCTTTCTCACACGAAGCACTTGCCTGTCTCACACGCAGCACTTGCCTTTCTCAAACAAAGCACTTGCCTGTCTCACACTGAGCACTTGTCTGTCTCACACAAAGCACTTGCCTGTCTCACTCGAAGCTCTTCCTCTCACACGAAGCACGTTCCCTCTCTCACACGAAGCACTTGCATGTCTCACACGAAACACTTGCCTGTCTCACACGAAGCACGTTCCCTCTCTCACACAAAGCACTTGCCTGTCTCACACGAAGCACTTGCCTGTCTCACACGAAGCACGTTCCCTTTCTCACGCGAAGCACTTGCCTGTCTCACACTGAGCACTTGTCTGTCTCACACAGAGCACTTGCCTGTCTCACACAAAGCACGTTCCCTCTCTCACATGAAGCACTTGCCTGTCTCACACGATACACTTGCCTGTCTCACATGAAGCTCTTGCCTGTCTCACACAAAGCACTTTCCCTCTCTCACAAGAAGCACTTGCCTTTCTCACACGAAGCACTTGCCTGTCTCACACGCAGCACTTGCCTTTCTCACACAAAGCACTTGCCTGTCTCACACTGAGCACTTGTCTGTCTCACACAATACACTTGCCTGTCTCACATGAAGCTCTTGTCTGTCTCACACAAAGCACTTTCCCTCTCTCACAAGAAGCACTTGCCTGTCTCACACGAAGTGCTTTCCCTCTCTCACAAGAAGCACTTGCCTGTCTCACACAAAACCCTTGCCTGTCTCACACGAAGCACTTGCCTGTCTCACACAAAGCACATTCCCTCTCTCACACAAAGCACTTGCCTTTCTCACACGAAGCACTTGCCTGACTCAAACGAAGCACTTGCATGTCTCACACGAAGCACTTGCCTGTCTGACCTGGAGCACTTGCCTGTCTCACACTAAGCACTTGCCTGTCTCACACAAAGCACTTGCCTGCCTCACATGAAGCACTTGCCTGTCTCACATGAAGCACTTGCCTGCCTCGCACGAAGCACTTGCCTATCTAACATTAAGAACTTGCCTGTCTCACACGAAGCACGTTCCCTCTCGCACACAAAGCACTTGCCTGTCTCATACGAAACACTTGCCTGTCTCACACGAAGCACTTGCCTGTCTCACACGAAGCACGTTCCCTCTCTCACACGAAGCACTTGCCTGTCTCATACGAAACACTTGTCTGTCTCACACGAAGCACTTGCCTGTATCACAAGAAGCACGTTCCCTATCTCTCACGAAGCACTTGCCTTTCTCATACGAAACACTTGCCTGTCTTACACAAAGCACGTTCCCTCTCTCACACGAAGCACCTGCATGTCTCACACGAAACACTTGCCTGTCTCACACGAAGCACGTTCCCTCTCTCACACAAAGCACTTGCCTGTCTCATACGAAGCACTTGCCTGTCTCACACGAAGCACGTTCCCTTTCTCACGCAAAGCATTTGCCTGTCTCACACGAAGAACTTGCCTGTCTCACACTGAGCACTTGTCTGTCTCACTCAAAGCACTTGCCTGTCTCACACAAAGCACGTTCCCTCTCTCACACGAAGCACTTGCCTGTCTCACATGAAGTGCTTTCCCTCTCTCACAAGAAGCACTTGCCTGTCTCACACGAAACTCTTGCCTGTCACACACGAAGCACTTGCCTGTCTCACACAAAGCACATTCCCTCTCTCACACAAAGCACTTGCCTTTCTCACATGAAGCACTTGCCTGACTCAAACGAAGCACTTGCCTGTCTCACATGAAACACTTGCCTGCCTCACACTAAGCACTTGCCTGTCTCACATGAAGCACTTGCCTGTATTACACGAAGCACTTGTCTGTCTCACATGAATCACGCCCGCTCTCTCACAGAAAGCACTTGCCTGCTCTCACACGCAGCACTTGCCTGTCTCACATGAAACACTTGCCTGCCTCACACTAAGCACTTGCCTGTCCCACACGAAGCACTTGCCTATCTCACACAAAGCACTTGCCTGCTCTCACACGCAGCACTTGCCTGTCTCACATGAAACACTTGCCTGTCTCACACAAAGCACTTTCCCTCTCTCACAAGAAGCACTTGCCTTTCTCACACGAAGCACTTGCCTGTCTCACACGCAGCACTTGCCTTTCTCACACAAAGCACTTGCCTGTCTCACACTGAGCACTTGTCTGTCTCACACAATACACTTGCCTGTCTCACATGACGCTCTTGCCTGTCTCACACAAAGCACCTTTCCTCTCTCACAAGAAGCACTTGCCTGTCTCACACAAAGTGCTTTCCCTCTCTCACAAGAAGCACTTGCCTGTCTCACACAAAACACTTGCCTGTCTCACACGAAGCACTTGCCTGTCTCACACAAAGCACATTCCCTCTCTCACACAAAGCACTTGCCTTTCCCACACGAAGCACTTGCCTGACTCAAACGAAGCACTTGCATGTCTCACACGAAGCACTTGCCTGTCTGACCTGGAGCACTTGCCTGTCTCACACTAAGCACTTTCCTGTCTCACACAAAGCACTTGCCTGCCTCACATGAAGCACTTGCCTGTCTCACATGAAGCACTTGCCTGCCTCGCACGAAGCACTTGCCTATCTAACATTAAGAACTTGCCTGTCTCACACGAAGCACGTTCCCTCTCGCACACAAAGCACTTGCCTGTCTCATTCGAAACACTTGCCTGTCTCACACGAAGCACTTGCCTGGCTCACACGAAGCACGTTCCCTCTCTCACACGAAGCACTTGCCTGTCTCATACGAAACACTTGTCTGTCTCACACGAAGCACTTGCCTGTATCACACGAAGCACGTTCCCTATCTCTCACGAAGCACTTGCCTTTCTCATACGAAACACTTGCCTGTCTTACACGAAGCACGTTCCCTCTCTCACACGAAGCACCTGCATGTCTCACACGAAACACTTGCCTGTCTCACACAAAGCACGTTCCCTCTCTCACACAAAGCACTTGCCTGTCTCACACGAAGCACGTTCCCTTTCTCACGCAAAGCACTTGCCTGTCTCACACGAAGAACTTGCCTGTCTCACACTGAGCACTTGTCTGTCTCACTCAACGCACTTGCCTGTCTCACACAAAGCACGTTCCCTCTCTCACACGAAGCACTTGCCTGTCTCACATGAAGTGCTTTCCCTCTCTCACAAGAAGCACTTGCCTGTCTCACACGAAACTCTTGCCTGTCACACACGAAGCACTTGCCTGTCTCACACAAAGCACATTCCCTCTCTCACACAAAGCACTTGCCTTTCTCACATGAAGCACTTGCCTGACTCAAACAAAGCACTTGCCTGTCTCACATGAAACACTTGCCTGCCTCACACTAAGCACTTGCCTGTCTCACATGAAGCACTTGCCTGTATTACACGAAGCACTTGTCTGTCTCACATGAATCACGCCCGCTCTCTCACAGAAAGCACTTGCCTGCTCTCACACGCAGCACTTGCCTGTCTCACATGAAACACTTGCCTGCCTCACACTAAGCACTTGCCTGTCCCACACGAAGCACTTGCCTATCTCACACAAAGCACTTGCCTGCTCTCACACGCAGCACTTGCCTGTCTCACATGAAACCCTTGCCTGCCTCACACTAAGCACTTGTCTGTCTCACATGAAACACTTGCCTGCCTCACACGAAACACTTGCCTGCCTCACAATAAGCACTTTTCTGTCTCACATGAAGCACTTGCCTGTCTTGTTAAACGAGATATTATATTGTGCCTCCTTTATTGTATATATTGGCCTAATCCCAGTCACTCTGCGAAGAAAACCGCGTGGCAAAGTTCCGATTTTAGATCGATTTAGCTGCCATTTTAGGTCCATCCGCCATTTTGATTTCTATTCCAAAGTGATTCTGTGTTCTAAAATGGTGGACAGTGTTTTCCGCTTGTAACTCGGCCATCCTGAACCTTGTATGAAAGTTAATGTATAAACTGTCCAATGGCCGAATGTTTGGGCTGAGTAAAGAGACCTTGTCCCATGCCTGACTTGTGGACAGAGCATTGTCTGCGCCAATAAGTCCGATCCGCGGATATACATCGACCACAATGTTATACAAATACTGAACGTGGACACTTGCTGAACTGCATTGTATACGACATGTGTTAAGGCTTATTGTTAAATCCGAGAATACACTGTTGCCATTGTAACTTGTTGATATGTAAACTGAAGATGATCCATATGCATATAGTTGGACAAACTAGAAGTTAACTCGGCACGAACCCTAGACCGAGTATGATTAACCTGTAGAGGGGCTGGACATTGTAATTTGAAATGTATAAAATGTACAACTGTTTAGACGTCCAGTACCTCTCACTTCTCACACCAAAAGGGCTGGTGTTCTCTGTGATGTACTGAGGGTCAGATAGCTATCTGATACTTTGTTTCTTTGTAACTGTACAGTTTTAGAATAAAGATTTGTGAATCTTTATAAGCCCGTGTTTGGTGTTTTTTTCTTTTTTGGGTACTCAGCCTCGATATTTCCTTTTGCTTTTACAGATGGCGCCCGAATAGGGACCCTCAAAATTGATGCCATCTCGTTGAAGTTTGACGCGGCTATCGGACCGACATTGGAAGTTGTAAACGGGGGCCCCTTTCTTGGATGAGACGTGATACCTCAGCAGCGCTACACGACCCGATTCCTGGACGGTGAGCACGCGGTCCGAGACAGCATCTTGACGAGGGTCCATATATTGAGGCGGGCAGATTTGCCGAAATCACCAACCACGTGGGACCTTTGATAGTTCTTTGAAATCCGATCGGACCTCCTTAGGATTTTATCAGGTGAGTCGTGACCCACTTCTTAAGTATCCTGATAATTAGTTTTGGCGTATTACACTTGCAAGTGCAATTATTGACCAGGTAACACAAGTATTCTGATATGCCTGGAAAATTGTCTGCCTGCTTCAGGGCGTTATACCTCAGTGACAGACAATCTTTGGAATTTGGCCAACCGGCGCCAATGTTGGGGTCACCGGCATGTACTATGTACTGTAAGCACGGCATTGGTAGTATAGTGATTAATGATATTTGGCACAGACAAACTAGACATGTTTCCGAACTTCAGTGGCCAATCAATGGTAGTTTTGAAATTCCTCATATTGAATACTTAGAATCCATATTATTAAAGAAAAAGGCTAGACCTGCAGCATTTGATGCATTACAGAATTGGAAGAAAGAAGCTGTGCAGCAATTTAAGAGTAGGGAAAAACATGTGCGCCGTCATATGACGAACGCCGAAAAAGCATTGTTATATGACCAGAGTAAACAGTCTGAGTCAGTTAGGAATATGGATAGGGCTTTCTCACTTGGTATCCAGAAAATGTATCCTTCTAAAGACTTTCATGTATCTGATGAGCTGATTGATAAACTTCTAAATGAACGAAAGCCTGGAGTCACTGCGGCACCTCTGTATGTTCCTCTTCCTGCTGTTATTCCTCCTTCCGTAACTCCTCCTGCTCCTCCTATTGCTCCTCTTAATGTTCCTCTTCCTGCGGCTGTTGTTCCTCCTCTTGTCGTTGCACCTCCACCTGTTCCTCCACCTTTGCTTGCTGTTACGGGTCCGGTGGGTTTGCCTGTTGCACCAGTGATAGCACCTCTGTTGCCGAATGCACAAGATTTGCCTACTCTCCCTCTTCCAAGTGGTTCTGCACTGCTTGTAGTTGATCGGGGAGCGGGATCGAGGATTGTAACTTGTAATACTGAAAGCATGAATTGACTGCATGGGCTAGACATTACATGGAGAAGGGTAAACAAGCTGATGTTTTTGCCAGACTCTCTAATTTAGACAATTTTCCTGAGAAAAACCTTTTTATTGAAGGATTGGGAGTTCATTTACGTATAATGTGGAACAGGTTGAATGATATAGATCTCCCACAAGGGTTAAGGGATCTGAATATTTTAGCATTTTCTAGAGATACTGCAGAGAAAGTACATGAGCACGTCGAGAGGGTTTTTGAGTATAGAAGGGAGTTGGAAAGGTTACGGAATGAAGATGTAGATGGCGATAGTTTGGACGCTATGTTAGTACAGAAACTGTTCTTTCCTTGTAGTAAATCGATAAATGAGGAAACACAAATATGTACAAAAGATGCGATTAGGTGGATTTCAGACATGTCGATAACTCCTGTTGAAGTATATGACACGTATAGTCAGTATACGCCAGAAATGCAGAGGAAAGTGAAACAGGTAATGGTAGAATACCTGCAGGATGAATGTATCAAAACAAAGACTTGTTGTCCCTCAGAATTATTGAATATTTATAAGAGAGCTTTTTCATTTGACACTTCTTCAGCTGCTTTAGCGCTTGATCTAGCTCTGTTGCTCAGTAAGCGTTCGGAGTTGCCTACTTCTCAGTTGCCTATGAGAGAGGTTCCTCCGACATTTGTCCCAAAAGTTGACATTCCTGCTAATGTTGCAACGGGTACAGCTGCTCAAGATATTCCTGCACATTATGTGTCGCAGTTTGTTCATGTCCTGTTTTCGAGACAGGAAGTGAACACCATTAAACAATCTATTCCCGATATTAGGAAGAATCCGACAGGGTTCTACAAAGAGATAGAGTCTGTCTTGCAATCATCAGTGTTTACCTTAAGCGATATTGATCTGTTATTTCCCGTACTCCTGCCTATTGACTTGTGGAAGCAGATTAGGACTGTAGATGTACCAGGATTAGGAGATACATGGGATAATATGAATACACTCGATGGAGAAAGGCCAGCTGGCGAGAGACCACCACATGTAATACTGACTTTGCCTGATAGAATAGTTACGAAGTTGAAAGCTATAATGCCTGAAAGAAGGATCATTTAGGACAAGCTTATTGCCTGTGTCCAAGGGAAGCCTGAGGGTGCTACTGAATTCTATAATCAGTTTGAACAAGTGTTCTCAGATTTCAGTGGACAGGATTTGAGCACAGAGTCTGGGTAACGATTATTTGTGGACACATTTTTGAGTGGATTGCTGCCTGACATCCAGTCGTAAATTATGTCCTCAGAGAGCGCTAGGCAAGCAAAGTCTCAATCAGAAGTATTGCATATGGCTCGGTACTATGAGAATCATGTCAATAACGAAAAAGAAAGAGTTGAAAAAAGAAAAGGAGACTTCAAAACAAAAGTTCTATTGCAGCAAATTGTTAGAGGCCCTAGAGGGGGTAATTTGCAATTTAGGGGACAGTATGCTCCACAGGGAAATGCGCCATTGGTTCCTGTAAACATAAACCAGTGTGCTTATTGCAGACAAGAGGGTCATTGGCGTGCACAATGCCCGATCGTCCAGCAGAGGTTGAATAACGCATTTGCTAATATGGGTAGACGATCCAGAGGCCGCCCTGGGGCAGGGGGTCCTGGTAGAAGTCAGTTTTCACAAGATTCACAGCAACCTTTTTCACAGGACAATCAGTCTCCGAGTGTGGATAATAGGAACATTTTTATCATCCTTCTGCTGCTTACCTCTCTGAAGAACTTCCTTTTGACGACATTCTGTTTCACTAGGATTGCCCAAAGCAGGGTTTGGAACCAATGCCTATTCCCGTTAATCAGAAAGGTCCCTACGTTGAGATGATAGGGGGAAATAGGAAACATCTATTCTTGATAGACACATGGGCACAGAAGTGTTCCATTGATCATTCACGGGTTCCAAACATTCCACTGTCAGGGCAAACCAATGTTTCTGCAGGGTTTTCTGGCACAACAGTAGTCTGTCCGGTTTCTTTGCTGGTACCGATTACTTTGGGTCCATTTACGGGCCGCTGTCCATTCCTTTTGACTACGAATTGAGGAGAGACTTTGTTGGGGTTGAATCTGTTGAAAGAATTAAATGCGGTAATTCATTGTTCTTCTGATGGAGTGCGTTTGATGATTTCACCACAGCAACTTTCTGTCTCTCAGTTCTTGACCAGACCTTTGCCACCGGAATTTAGTGATGTTCTGGAGTGTTTGTGGGCAATTGATGATAATGATGTTGGTGTTTTACAAATTGAGCCCGTTAAGATTATTTTGAAACATGGAATAAAGTTGCCATGTATTCCCAAGTATAAGATCTCGGTCGATGGTGAGCAAGCTTTGAAATGCATAGTCTCCGATTTTGTGCACCGTGGGGTGATTGAGGAAATTGCAGGTAGTTTTTGCAATATTCCGATTTTGCCCGTGTACAAAAAAGGCGATAATGTAATTCCTTTCCATTTTATTATTGATTTACGTGCCATCAACAAGATCGTTGCTCCACAATTTCCCATTGTGTCTGATGTGATGACAATATTTGTATTTGTATTTGTTTTATTTATATAGCACAGACCAGGCCCAAGGGCAACCGGGCGCATATCTTGGCAGAAAATTACAAGTATGACATATCATTACAATGGTACCAACAGATTGTGAACAAAATATACAAAATATACAATTGACGTTACAAATCAGGGCAATAAGTAGAACAGTATTGCTGGAACAAAGCAGAGCTGGGTCCCAGGCGGCCCGTCCAGAGTCAGAAGAGCGGTTGTTAGTGAGATGTAACTAGCCAAAGCTTGGCTTTGTGTTTGAATAGGTTAAATGACGGTAAGGTTCTAATAGTGAGTGGTACAGTGTTTCAAAGCTTGGCTGCCAGGACAAGGACTATTAACTATGATTCCGGCTTCAGCTACTCACTTTAGTGTTGTGGATCTAAAGAATGCCTTCTTTAGTATTCCTATACACAAAGACAGTAGATACCTGTTCGCGTTCACCTTAGGGGACCCTCGTTTACCTTTACCCGTGCGCCGCAAGGTTACACGGAGAGTCCTAGCATCTACAGTAGGGCTTTGAAAGAGCAGCTCGACACACTCGAGGTGCCCACTACATGTACACTGCTTCAGTATGTCGACGATCTGCTCTTAGCTGCTGACTCAGAGAGCGCCTGTAAGGAGGGCACCGTGTTGTTGCTTATTCACCTAGCACGACATGGACACAAAGCTTCACTTAAAAAGTTTCAGTATTGTCGACAGGAGGTCGCCTATTTAGGCTATCTCCTGTCAAAGGAGGGAAGAAGGGTGACGCCTGAACGGATAAAAATCATTTTTAGCATGTCTGTCCCAAATACACAGAAGGAAGTCAGAGCCTTGATAGGAATGGCTTCTTACTGTAGGCAGTGGATCCCAAACTTTTCCTTAGTGATTAAACCAATGTTGGCTTTGACGAAGAAGGGCATTTCTTCGCAATTACCGTGGAACTTGGAACACCAGCAAGCATTTGATCTGCTCAAGACTGCATTGTGCTCGCCACCAGTTTTGGGCACACCAAACTATGAAAAGGCCTTTGTGTTGTATGTGCATGAATGTGATGGATGTGCTTTGGCCGTATTAACGCAGGAAAATGGAGGGAAGAATAGGCTGTGCGGCTACTTTTCTTCCACCCTTGATCCTGTTGCATGTGCTTTGCCAAGATGTTTGAGAGCTGTCGCTTCTGCGTCCGTAAAACAGAGCGAGGGAATGGTCCTAGGCCATGCTTTAACCCTGATGGTACCTCACTGTGTAGATGTTCTGTTAAACAGAACACAAACGCAACACCTCACCTCCTCACTATTAACAAGATACGAATTGATCTTGTTTGCACCGCATATCTGGCTGAACTTTTACCTTTCCCGCAAAGGTACTGCTTCCAGTGACGAAGAGTCACATGACTGCATTTACACTACAGAGCAAGAGACAAAAGGCAGAATAAATCTAAAAGATACTCCTTTGAATAACCCACAAGGGGAGCTGTTTTGTGATGGCTCCTGTTTCAAACTCCGGGATGGTACATCCACAGCTGCTTATCCAATCACCACATTGAGCACGGTCGTGGAGACCAAAAGAATCACGCATAACTCTGCGCAGGCCACAGGGATTATAGCATTGACCCGAGCTTGTGAACTTTCCAAAGGGCTTACCGTAAATATATATACTGACAGTCAGTATGCTTTTGGAGTGGTTCATAACTTCGTCAGACTTTGGGCAGAACAAGGTTTCTAGACCTCACATGGCACTAAAATCCAGTATGGCTCCTTGATAGTATGGTTACTCTCAGCACTTGCCCTCCCTACTCAGCTAGCAATTATGAAATGCAAGGTGCATCAGAAGATCATAGATAATGTAGAAAAAGGGAACGCTTTCGCTGACCAGATAGCCAGACAGACTGCCACTGATCTCTCTTCAGAAAGGTATACTTCAAGGGAAGCCACGAATGCCTGTACTTTGGATGAGGGTATTGAATCTGTGAAAAACATTCAAGCTGATGCCACCTTAGAGGAATCTAAGAAATGGGCTGAGGGTTTGGCAAAATTGGATGATGACGGGTGTTGGGTGGACAAAGTAGAAGGGAAATGGTTACTGCCTGATGCATACATTACGATGATGGTCATTATGGCTCATGATCCCACCCATATTTGTGCATGAAAAGTCACCAAATGTTGCAGAATATGTGGTTAAATGATAAAATCTCTAAAGTAGCCGATCACTTTGTTCAGGGGTGTATGATCTGTTTGCAGCATAATATGGGAAAGGGCATATTGACTCCTAGGGGTAGCTTTGGTCCACCTTCTGTCCCCTTTGAGGTGATACATTTCAATTTCGTTGAAATGGAGCGTTGCAATAATTTCAAGTATGTACTAGTTGTTATCTGCGCTTTTAGTAAATGTGTTGAAGCCTTTCCTGTCAAAGATGCCACAGCTATGACAAGGGCGAAGACCATGCGGAAGGAATATTTTCCTAGGTTTGGTTTTCAAAGGGTCATCTGGTCAGACAATGGTCCACATTTTATCGCTGCTGTAATTCTGCAGATATGCGCGGGATTACAGATCGATAAACGGTTCCATTCGGCTAGACACAATCAGAGTGCTGGTTTATTAGAAAGACACAACAGCATCATCAAGAACAACCTCGCTAAGACGTGTGCTGGCACCAAACTGAAATGGCCGGACGTCTTACCGATCGTGTTATGAGAACGACCCCTCAAACTAAGACTGGGCTCTCTCCATTTGAGGTGGTCATGGGTAGGCCAGCTAACATTTGGAATTTGCCAAAACCCTGTTCGTTACGCGATGATGAACATGTACTTCTTTCTGACTATTGTGGACAGTTAACCAAAAATATGTATTTGATTTACCACCAGGTGCGAGAAGCTTTACCTGTCAGGTACGAGGGCCCAGGCCACAGCATATGGCCGGGAGACTGGGTCCTCATCAAGTCGTTTGAACGATCTTCTTGCTTTGCACCTCGTTGGCGGGGCCCGCACCAAGTTCTCCTGGTCACTCAGACAGCGGTGCGAGAGGAGGGCAGGAAGCACTGGATCCACGCGTCCCACATCAAGAGGATTCCTTTCCCTTTGCTACATGATACAGAAGACACAGAACCCCTCGCCAATATCATAACCAACGATCACGAAGCATCAAACAGCATTGACAGTGTGTCGGAGACTCTCCCTGAGCCCGTGGGGCCTGGGGAAATAGCTGCTTCATCTCCACACTCTCCAAAAGTTCCTTTTCCAAATTACGTTCCGAATCTTGTGTCAAATCCTGCTTTGAATTCACTGCTTCCATCAGGAAGTAACGACACATTGTTTGCAGATCACTCAGTACCAGGGATCACAAGGTACGATCTGCGACCGAGGAAGTAGACTTACTGCACGGTTCGGCTGTGCCATCAAGGAAAATCATCCAAGGGCTTGTCGTTTTGCCCCGATCCTTTGTATATAAGGGGATTCTGTTGGCTAGGGTTTGTGAAAGGACTAAGAAGACACTCGATCTGGATATCGCCAGCACATTAACTTTGGTGTATTCATTTGAAGAGACAATGCCTGCAACCGCTCCCGCTCGTACGGAACAGATAAGAGACTGTGTGACCGATCGTAAAAATGAACAATCGAATGCGTGGGCCCCGAAAACGTATTGTTGTTTTGTAATTATGTTAACTGGTTTCACAATAGTCATTGCCTTAGGATTCTGGTGTCTGGAAGAAGTACATCCGCTTGAAAATTTGTTACCCACTGAAAATGTACCCACTGTTTCTACACCTTTCGTGCATCTGCACACTCTATCTCCTAGAGACTCTCAGCACAGACAGAGTTACCATAACAATACTCTATTACTCATTATGAATGCCACACATGCCATTTTTAATAAGTCCAATTGTTGGGTCTGCTCGCATTTACCGCAACACGGGGATAAGGGGCTGGGTTGGTAAATTCATCCTTTACTTTTGACTACTGCATGCTATGCTTCTCGAAGGGCACTATTCTTTGGCCGATGGAACGATAGCATCTCGGGGAACTTTGATGGAACTAACTTGAATGATTTTGAGAAATGTGTTCTAACGCCCCTCGGATGTTCACTCTTTGCGAATAGGAGCAAGCCTAATATTGCTCCTATTAGGCCTTCTGATAGACTGTCCTGTCCTTTTCAATCTTTGATCTCTTTCAAGATGGCTCCTATAGGCAATAGGGATGCCACGCCACCTTCTTATACTGTTAACCACAGCCCTGATTCAGTTTCTTCTTGCATACAGAGGAATGGTACTCAGTCAATGGGTGATTTCAAGGGTTGTGACAATGTTGCAAATTTGACTAGTGAAGACAGACCTTTGTATGTAGGAGAACCTGTCTACTTTGTTTGCGGTAATGTAGCCTTTCCATGGTTAACCACGGATTGGCAGGGAACCTGTTATTTAGGGATTCTGTTACCCTGGGTATTCATTGCTAGCACTGTAAAAGTTTCAAAGAGTCGTCCATGGCGGGACGAGAAGGGCGATACTTCAGCACAATTTCTGGGCAATGTAGCAAAATCCTTCGTGCCATTTTGGGGGCAAATACTGAACTCTGAAGATATCAGAAGACTAGTGAGAGTACCGGAGAGGACCAACAACTGGACCACTGACATACACTCTAACATGACTTTAGAACAGAAAGCAATAAGGTTAGTGGCACTTCAGAACCGGATGGTATTAGACGTCGTCCTGGCTGAACGTGGTGGGGTATGTAAATTAGTGGGGTCCGCTTGCTGTGTTTTCGTGCCAGATTCCTCCCAACTATCTTTAGGGCGATACAAAATCTGCACGTTCTCAGTTCAGAAGTGCATGTTCCCGAGGGAAACTGGGATCTTAGCGCTTGGTTCTGGGACTTCTTGCGATCTTGGGGATGGAAGCTACTTTTGGTCTTGCTGATTATTTTAGGTATTCTGTTGTTTTTCTGTTGTTTTATACAATGTCTTCCTGGTATGTGTTCGATGTTAGGACGATGTTGTACACAAGCGATGGGTACATTAGGGCACAAGATATATGCCCCAGAGAAAATATCTAATGAATTTGTGCTGAAGGAAATCTCAGTATCTGACCTCATTGCGATTGATATCTCCGATAGTGATTCAGGATGTGTGGACATTGAGACGTGGAGTTATTCATAAAGTGACTAGAAGTAGTTTAGCGCTTGGCTTGTTAAACGAGATATTATATTGTGCCTCCTTTATTGTATATATTGGCCTAAGCCCAGTCGCTTCTCCGAAGAAAACCGCGTTGTAAAGTTCCGATCTTAGATCGACTTAGCTGCCATTTTAGGGCCATCCGCCATTTTGATTTCTCTTCCAAAGTGATTCTGTGTTATAAATGGTGGACAGTGTTTCCCGCTTGTAACTGGGCCGTCCTCAACCTTGTACGAAAGTTAATGTATAAACTGTCCATTGGCCGAATGTTTGGGCTCAGTAAAGAGACCTTGTCCCATGCCTGACTTGTAGACAGAGGATTGTCTGCGCCAATAAGTCAGATCCGCGGACATACATCGACCACAATGTTATACAAATACTGAACGTGGACATTAGCTGAACTGCATTGTAAAGGACATATGTTAAGGCTTATTGTTAAATCCAAGAATACACTGTTGCCATTGTAACTTGTCTATATGTAAACTGAGGATGATCCATGTGCATATTGTCGGTTAAGCCAGAAGTGAACTCGGCACACACTCTAGACCATAGATTATTAACCTGCAGAGGGGCTGGACATTATTGTCGAAAATGTATAAAATGTACAACTGTTTAGATGTCCAGTACCTCTCACTTCTCACACTGAAAGGGGTGGTATTCGCTGTGATGTACTGAAGGCCAGATAGCTATCTGATACTTTGTTTCTTTGTAATTGTACAGTTTTAGAATAAAGATCTGTGAATCTTTATAAGCCCGTGTTTGGTGTATTTCCTTTTTGGGTACTCAGCCTCGACATTTCCTTTTGCTTTTACAGTCTCACATGAAGCATGTCTCCTCTCTCACACGAAGCACGTTCCCTCTCTCACACAAAGTACTTGTCTCTCTCACACAAAGGATTCAGTACAAAAAAGAAGGTGGGTGAGGCGCGCACTCCTGGTCCTGGTCAATTGAACCTGTTGTAAAAAATAAGTAGCTGGGTCAAATCCCAAAATGGACAAAAATTCACAGGGTTAGATCCCTTCTGCTGCAGATCAGGTACTTAGTAATAACAGGGTTAGATCCCTTGCTGCAAATCAGGTACTCAGTAATAACAGGGTTAGATCCCTCGGCTGCATTTCTGTGGTCTGTAGTTGTTCTCCTCCTAGCGTTTTCTTATCTCAAATAATCATCAGGGAGGCTGTTGAGCAGGTGTGTCTAATTAGACTCAAAGGATTCTGGTAGCTGTAGTGAAAACATTTTTTTCTGTTCAGGTGACCAGCAACCGACACCCCTCCAAAGCACAAGTCCTTCCCAAATTTGGGGGAGGGGAGAGAACCATCTTTATGATTCTCCAAAGTGGGGCACAGTCACCCAGTGGCGCTGCCTCTGGAGCCCGGGACTCCCATAGCATTCAGTACAAAAAAGAAGGTGGGTGAGGCGCGCACTCCCGGTCCTGGTCAATTGAACCTGTTGTAAAAAATAAGTAGCTGGGTCAAATCCCAAAATGGACAAAAATTCACAGGGTTAGATCCCTTCTGCTGCAGATCAGGTACTTAGTAATAACAGGGTTAGATCCCTTGCTGCAAATCAGGTACTCAGTAATAACAGGGTTAGATCCCTCGGCTGCATTTCTGTGGTCTGTAGTTGTTCTCCTCCTAGCGCTTTCTTATCTCAAATAATCATCAGGGAGGCTGTTGAGCAGGTGTGTCTAATTAGACTCAAAGGATTCTGGTAGCTGTAGTGAAAACGTTTTTTTCTGTTCAGGTGACCAGCAACCGACACCCCTCCAAAGCACAAGTCCTTCCCAAATTTGGGGGAGGGGAGAGAACCATCTTTATGATTCTCCAAAGTGGGGCACAGTCACCCCGTGGCGCTGCCTCTGGAGCCCGGGACTCCCATAGCATTCAGTACAAAAAAGAAGGTGGGTGAGGCGCGCACTCCCGGTCCTGGTCAATTGAACCTGTTGTAAAAAATAAGTAGCTGGGTCAAATCCCAAAATGGACAAAAATTCACAGGGTTAGATCCCTTCTGCTGCAGATCAGGTACTTAGTAATAACAGGGTTAGATCCCTTGCTGCATATCAGGTACTCAGTAATAACAGGGTTAGATCCCTCGGCTGCATTTCTGTGGTCTGTAGTTGTTCTCCTCCTAGCGCTTTCTTATCTCAAATAATCATCAGGGAGGCTGTTGAGCAGGTGTGTCTAATTAGACTCAAAGGATTCTGGTAGCTGTAAGTGAAAACGTTTTTTTCTGTTCAGGTGACCAGCAACCGACACCCCTCCAAAGCACAAGTCCTTCCCAAATTTGGGGGAGGGGAGAGAACCATCTTTATGATTCTCCAAAGTGGGGCACAGTCAGCCCGTGGCGCTGCCTCTGGAGCCCGGGACTCCCATAGCATTCAGTACAAAAAAGAAGGTGGGTGAGGCGCGCACTCCCGGTCCTGGTCAATTGAACCTGTTGTAAAAAATAAGTAGCTGGGTCAAATCCCAAAATGGACAAAAATTCACAGGCACGCCTCACCCACCTTCTTTTTTGTCTCTCACACAAAGGACTTGTCTCTTTCACACAAAGCACTTCCCTCTCTCACACAAAGCACTTGCTTTTCTCACATGAAGCACTTGCCTGCCTCACACGAAGCACTTGCCTGTCTCACATGAAGCACATGCCTGTCTCACGTGAAGCACTTGCGTGTCTCAAATGAAGCATGTTCCATCTCTCACATGAAGCACGTTCCCTCTCTCACATGAAGCAATTGCACGTCTCACAGGAAGCATGTTCCCTCTCTCACATGAAGCATTTTGGAGCACATGCCCTCTCTCACATTAAGTGCTTCCCTCTTTTATGAAGCACTTTATTTCTTCCCCCAGTAAGGGCTTTCCTTTTTCTTACATTAAACATGTTGCTCTCTCACATTGAGCTTTTCTCTTTCTAACATTAAGCACCTCCTCTAGTGTCAACTAAAAATGAAAAGGATTTTCCTCCTACCGTCACATCAACCCTTGGTTCCTCCTGTGGGTCTGGTGTCATGGATACTACTGAACACATCAAGTCGCCTTGTGAGCTGTCCTATTGTGGATACATACTTACCCCTGTACCTGTAAAAGGATCCCCTCCTACCACTGCGGCAATCCCTATTCTAGGTGACAATAATTGCCCCGTGTTTTGCGTTTTGCTGTATCTGCATGGGTTGCGTGCTGCGACTGCCCTTGCAGTGGGTTCAATGGTGCTTGCTGAGATTGTTGTGGTTGCTGTATCCGTGGTAATTCTGGTGCTTGTGCCTGATACATTGCCTGCTCTGTGACGAATCTATCCCTAGCCTGTGAGCTGTATGCTGCAGTATAAGCTGTCCCCCCTCTTGAATACTGACCATTTCGTATATATCCTAGGATCCCACATGTACACGCAATGTGCCCTGTCATTCCACACGTCCAACATATAGAAGGGTTTTGTCTCTTTAGCCCTCTGTGGATAAATCCTTCTTGTGCATTCTGATGCTCATTCTGCCCATTCTGAAACCCACCCCTTCCTCTGTAACCCTTGCCTCAACCTCGTGGTATAAACCCACTTCCTCCTTAATTCATTGGGCGCAGATTATTCACCTGCAACGTATTCACTGCTTGTTGTACTTCTAGCCCTTCTCCGCTTGTCAATACTCTTCCTTCTATGGCGTATTTTGACCATTTTTTCTGGAATAACTTAGCTTTCTCAATTTTTCTAGCATCAGCGTTCTTTTTATTCTTCTCCTGTAGCAGCCGACAGTGATGCACTATAGTCAACTGTATTTCAGGCCACTGTTTTCCTTCCGTCCCCACTAAATTCTTAAGTTGCCTTTGTACTGGCTCAGGCAATCCCTGACACAAAATGTGGTAAAATAATGCCACTGGTTTACTCCACAGCTTGCTCGTTTCAATAGACCAGCACTCCTGAATGCTTTGAATATAAACAAGCGGATCTTCATCTTCTTTCATCTTTCGTGTCATAATCGCACCCATATCTGATACATCAGGATATAATACTCTATGGGCTCTCCAGATATCTGCCCTACAGTTATGAAATGGCCCTCCATTGTGCGCCGTGTTTTGTCCCGTGACACTCAAATAACCTGCTCTCATCCAAATGTCATCTTTTTTTCCCCCACGAATAGCTGCTAGGAGACCCTTAATATCTCCTATTGCCAAGGTATTTCCTCCGGTTATTTCCTGCACCCGACGTTAAACTGGGGAATTTGCACCTTAAATGATCCTTGTCCAACTATGGCCATGGAATATACTGTGGTCTGACGCCTCCCTTTTCCAATAAGGGAAACTGCATCAATCCTATTCTACAATCCGCTCCCATCGTTTGCCTATCCATGTTAGGGACAATGGTTCCTGATCGCCTTCTACCTGGCAATGACCTCAGACTGCTCATATATGGCGGTAACTCTCCCTTCTCGCCATATGATCGTCCTCTAAGACGCTCAGGATATGCCACAGGATCTGGCATCCTATCCTTAGGTTGTTCTAGATCAGACCATCTTACTCCCTTGTCTGTCTGCAGACATCCCTCAGGACCGCATACACTTCCTCCCTCCTCTCCAAAGGAAGGTTTTTCTCTCCTCATCTGACATATCTAGCCCCCCGCTACTATGGCTCTCCTCTCTTTCACACATATCTAAAGTCCGCCTGTCTAAGGACTAAGCTCTATGTTCATGACTGAACGTGTCTCTTTCTTTGCTTCATGATTCTAAGACCAGGGATCGACCTCCCTTCGCTCGGCTTCCTAATTTGCTACCTTCTCTTAAATCCTGATAGGCTTTATCGATCCTATCTCCGATTCTCCCTTTAGCAAAATCCACCTTTTAATGTAACTTTAGATGGCCCCGACATTGCTCCCTGTAATGGGAGGAACTCTTTTATGTCTCTCCATTGTATCACTGGACTTGGCTCCATTAATTAATTCTGAATGTGATCAATCTTGTGTTCTCGTCTCTTTTTTCATTCCAATTCTTCATCTACTTTTCTTCGCTTTCTTGCCTCTCATCTAACTCTTTCTTCTTCCTTTCTCACTTCTTCTCTCCTTTTCCCTGCAATTCTTTCATCCTCTTCCTTTTGTCTCTGTATCCTCTTATCTCTTAATTTCTTCTGCACTTCCTCTTCTTCTCCCTTCCTATCCCGTCTATCCCGTTCTTCCATTGCTCTCTGTCTGTTATCATACTTCCTTTGTTCCTTTGCTCTTTCTTCTTTCTTTTGTTGCGCCTCCTGATACATCTGTGCTCACCGCTGCCGGCTCTTCCTTTTCTGCTCATCTTCCTTTAATCTCTTATTTAATTCCCTGTCTGTTCTATCTTGCTCGTCTCAATCTTCCCTTTCCCTATCTTCCTCAATGCTTTTCCCATTTAGCTTAAGCAATATCTGTTCTCCCATCCATTAGTTCTGTACGAGCGTTACCTCGTCAGCTTTATCATTTTCTCCTTTTCATCTCTTACTTTCTCGTTCTATAGCTGTTGATACATTTGATTGCTCACCTTTCTCTTCCCTATTTTGCAAGGCCTTAAAGGTCTCCTCTTTTCTTGTAGTCTCCTCTGGACTATCGTCACTGCTATAAGCAGGCGGTTCATATATTGGATAACTATACCCCATCGCCATTTTTAATTCCTTTAATGGATACAATCCTGCACTGTCTGTATTAAAGTTTTTTGCTTCAAGCGAGGCACAGGAAGCTGAAGGCTCGACACCTTCCTCTTTACACTGATTAAGCATCCAATCCTCAGGTGGCGGATACTGTCTCTCTTTCTGATACATCTTCCAAAGCTCTAAAATAGCTAACCTCTTATCCAATTTCTTTCCTGTGTACACAGCGTGCAAGTATGTGGTCATGTGTTGCAATACCGCTTTTGCCAAAGATCCCCCTTGTGGCCATGGCATAAACATCTTGTCTGCCGTGCTCATCACCCATTCCGCACTATATTGTTTGAGCTTGGGCATGTGTTTTGGCAACATTTTACACAAGTGCATCAGAGGAGTAATGTCTTCCATTCTGACAAGTCTCAATTGACTGTCAATACTTACCAGTGCTTTACAAAAAATATGTTTATAAAAACAACATGAACTGGAGACTTCCAGCCCTTTAAAATGAGTAGCAATACCCTGGAGATGGATGGGGATGCAGATTTTAATCAAACATCAATAATTCAGACAACACAAGTAGCTTGTCAAAAGTTTGTCTGTTTTAATGCAAGTAACTAAAACAGGGAGTACAACGAACATCAGCAATCGCTCGATACTCAAATCTCAATCATTTACAAAAAAGCTGGGTTCTTAAACCCAAAATTGGTCATAGCTGACATGTTGACCTGCATCATTACCAACGTCATCCTACATGGAAAACATCTAAAACCTAACGGGAAGTGGGTTTGGCTCTAAGTGAATAACTAAGCATAGGTGTTATGTCTGTATAGAGAAACCAAGAGAAATAATTGTATACTTAACATCAGGTGGGGCAACTGAGCCCTCCCTTCAAAATGGCAACCTTGAACGTCACTGAATGTATGATGTCCCATTGGCTACACAAACTATAGGACCCCCAACTAGGTAATCCTCTACAATTGGTTGGCTCCCTACCCCGGTCAGTCACTTTCCACCTATGTGAGCATCATGCAGACTGAACAACCAGGTGCGGGTGAACTTGTCTTGATACCAGTTTCCCACCAATTAAAAGTACACTCCATCATCACCTCAATCGTTCAGCGTCAATTAGTGTTTGAATTTGGCCTTGAGTCTGTACTGTTCTCTGAGATTTTTTTAAGGATTATGGGTACTGTCTGGCTTCCGTGTGTAGGTGTGATCTCCTCATGCGTCCAACTTTTTCCATCACGTGACTGGACACCACGATTTGAGCCTTTCTGTGTATTTGATTTTATTCTCCAATAGTCCTCTGACATCTTTTGTTTTCACTTGACCTGTTCTTTCACGTTAATTGTATCCAATGTCAGCCAATTCTAATTCTGATAAGACCTTAGCTCTCTTGGCTCATCCAACTCCCTAGCTGAAATGTATTCTCTTTAATTCAATTGCTTTTGTAACTGCAACACTGAATTGAGGCCTTCTTCGTTGCTCAAGACTGCTATATACGCAGTGGAAACATTCATTCATTCTTTATTTAATCCATATGTATCTATAAGGTAAATATGTATATGTTGGCACTTGCCGCGATCTTTTCACTATAAGCATTTGGCTAGCTTTATGATTAATTTGCTGCTTGCGTTTCATTGCATCCGTACACGTTTAAAATAACTAAGTATCTTCATCATGCTTATGGCATAAGTCTCTTCATCTTGATCCGAAGATGGCACTTATCCTTGGTATTTCTTTGTTCTACATAAATCGTCTGCCTTTCTGGTCTGGTTATCTTCTATATGGAGTTGATTCAGTTTCGTGTGACGTCACCATTCATCCTGGTAATTCAGTTTCTGTTTTTCATCAGGAATCGCGTTCAAATGGCCATCATATTGTCTTGAATGTAGGTATGTTTTCTTTAGTGGGTACTTCACTTCCCATATTCTCTGAGGTATAGGTATTCTTATGGGTACTGCACAGAGTCGTTGCTCTTATTCTTTCTTTCTAATTGGTGTAGTCCACGTCACATACTTTGGTTCATACTTCTCAGGTAATATAGCCGGGCAGGTGGAGTGGGGGTACTTGGCTCCTCGTCTACAAACAAATTTGATCACGCTGCAACAAATCGCTGCTCAAACCCTCTGTTTTCCAATGGTCTCAGTCTAGCTTTAAGTCGGTACCGACAACTTCTCTTAGCTACATACTTTATTTTCTCAACCTTTCCTTCATTTTCTTTACTTTCTTGTCGCTCTTCGACACTTCAATACAACACTAATATAAACAGCCAGACTAGTCAACTCTCCTTTAATCTTCAGTGCTTTTTCCTTATCTCTGCTGCTAAATAAACCCTGATAGGGGTTTAAGTAGTTATTTTACAGGGATCTATCCTCTGCGTAGCCTAGATTACTTCAACTGAAGTGTATAACGGCTTCTTCTGAAATTCCCTAGAACCAGGACTCCTTGGGCTTATCTCCTTATCTCTTATCTATATATACAAAAAAACACCACTCATTACTTCTCTTACACTATTGTCTAAGTCTTCCGTTACTTTTTTAACTACCACAATCCCATCCCCTCAATTTGCCATTCCCCTTAGTCTACTCACCATTCGCTCTTTCAGCTCAAGACATTTGGTATCGACTCCCCTCTCCAATCGACCACTTTCGACTACCGTCCGCAAAGCATCTGAGGAAACTAGGAGGGATTTCATAAAAGAGGGACCCGTCCCACCTTTATTTCTTTTTCTTGCAAGAATTCTGTATCGGCCACTCTTCACAGGAAACCTTGCGATCTTCTACCTAGATGGCGAAGGGTACTCGATCATCCGAAGCACTAGAGTTTATAGGTCGATGGGTCTTTGCCTCAACCATCCAACATGCTACCACGTGAACCCTAGAGGCCCATTTACTCAAGGTAACATTTCATACTATGTATGTGACAGAGAATAACTTCTCAAATTAAATAATAAGACCGACTCAGGAAGTTGGCAAATAATTCTGTTTTAATATCAATTGTCTAAAACATGTAGTACAACTGACATCAACGGACGTCGCACAGCATGATCTCGAAACATTTCATGAAAAACAACAGATTTATACAAAAAGTTTGTCATAAGTGACGTCATACTATGTGGCAGAATTAAGAAAACCTACGGTAGATTGTAGTTGGCTCAAGAGGAACGTTTAAGTATACTTTCTCTTTGGGATAGCATTGTGATTGGGTCTCTATAGTCAGGTGAGCATGCATGCTCTCTCTTAGTGCAAGTCATCTTTGACAGTGATTAGAAACACAACACTTCATTGGCACTTAAACTACAATGCTCTTCGTTATACGGCCTTCTACAATTGGCTGGCACGCTTATACCCTTCTGGAACATTTGATGCTCTAGCAGCACATAAGCTGGTACCCCAGGCGCTGATGGGTGAACTTGACCGTATCTCCCACCCAATTAGCCTGATATCTCTCATCACTCCTGCCATCTGCCATGTCTTTGAACTTGGCCCTGTAGTAGCTTTTCATCTCTGGGAATATAATGGAGTGTGAGCATTTTCTTGCTTCAATCTGGTGCACCATGCCCATCATCTATTTTCACCCTCAGTTCATGTGATCAGAGACTGTGAATTTGCTCGTATTATAGCCTTAATTGTCTTTAATAATGAAACTTGGCACCAATGATATTCTCTCCTTACAACGTATCAAGGGATGCCTCGACTTCTCACGTTTTATTGTTATTCACAGCTCATAACCAGTTCTTGGCTGCTTATAGTCTTTGACATCAAGCAAGACAGCTTCTTTGATCTTGCTTCGAATTCTAGCCTATTCTTTGCTGTGACACACATAGCTTCCAATCTGCCTTCCTTCATGGCGACTTGCTTACTAAAATGTATCATCGAATGTCCAGAAATCTTTATACATATATGTTGGTGGCACCGCCTGCAATCTATATACTACGTACATCCAGCCTTATGATTACTTAGTCTACTTGCGTTCCAGCACCTGTACTATTGTAAAATGACTTGTGTTTTCTGCAGTGCCCTTCACTCATGCAATCTTCATTCCGCACATTAAAGTCTTCTCGATTCTTTGCTTCGCCATCAGATTCTATATCTCTTATGCATTCTCTTATTTGATCATCCTTCTCAGTGTGTCACACTCATTTCTCGTGACGTCACCAGCTTATTCTTCCACATCTTCACACTTCTTCAGACCATTAGTCTTTCGGGGATACTTCACATAGGGCTTTCTTAGTGGATACCTCACCTGAAAGATTCATCGTGGCCATTACTGGCGTTGCACATGTTGCAATTCCTGGTTTCCAGCATATAGGCAGAATAGGGGCGGGACTTCCTGTAGAGGCACTCAGCTGTTACTCTACACTTTCTACAGATTGCACTTCAAGAAATAATTAAACTCATACATTAACACAATTATGTATACATTGCTGTCCAATCTTGATTTTCCTGCGTGCTTAAAAGGCAAGCAGTTTAGTTTTACAAATGTGTGCTATGCACATGGCAACTATTATTTCACCCACACTTTTGCTTTAAAATAAACACAGGATTCTTTAGCAGTTGGTTTCCCATCCCCCTTTGTTGGCCTGTGCTGGGTAAGCTGGGTAGCAAAGATTGGGATGATTTGAGAATTTTGGAGGCCTTTGTTGGGAAAGCCGGACCCATAGGATTTCCCAGTTTAACTACAGTCTATTCTTTTCAGTGCACACCAGGAATGAGCCTGTCAAACTAGAAATTATATCGTGCCTCCTATTGCCATGAATATATGTATATTGGCCTACGCCAAGCTGCTAACAAGCTGCTTATAAACTACATGTGAATAAGCTCGCATTGCAAGGTCCTGACCTTAGAAACCATGTAAACTGTCATTTTGGGTCAAGCCGCCATTTTAGGTTTTCTTGCTCTATAAAGTCACCATGTGAGCTAAAATGGTAGCCTATGTCATGCAGAACAGAACTCGATTGTCATGACCTCTGTACAGCTAATGTATAACTTGCCTGCAGGCCACTTGTTAGGGTCATGAGCTGAGACCTTGTCCTTCTGCTGATCTGTGTGCAATGGATTACCTGTATCACCAAAACTGATCTATAATTGAATGAGAACACCTGTTTAACTACATTGTATAAACTAAGTCCTGCATTGTAATGTTAGGCCTAGAGCATACATTATTACCATTTCTTCTTGTTAATGTATAAACCAAGATGAACTAGATTTGACCTGGCAAGGGACCCTAGAGCAGTAACTTATTTATGGAATGGTTAACCTGAAGAAAGGCTGGACAACAGGCTGGAGAAATGTATAAAAGCCTGATTGTTTCAATGAATATTTGCACTCACTGAGCACACCGAACCACGCCGGAGTTCGCTGTGTTGTACTGAGGGTCGATAGCTATCTGAATTTTGTTCTGTTCTTTTGTAACTGGATTCAGTATAAAATAAAGTACTTTGTATGTTCCTTTGTAACCTGTGTTTGGTGTGTTTCCTTTTTGGTTAGCCTGCCTCATATTATTTCCTTGTTTTCACAAGCCTTGTTAATTTCCAATTTTAACAAAGATCACCTTGTTGTATTCTGCTAAGGGGAATTAATAAGCTAATGTTTTTTAGTTAAATAGGCTAAGGATCTACACAGTTTTTCCCCTCTCTGTCTCTTATAAAGGGAAAGGATTTAAGGCCAGCAGACACCCCCACCTTTTGGTCTCAGAGGGTTCAGTTCTACTTACATAGAAAGCCTGTGTTTAAAGTTCAGGAAAGCTAGCTGCGTGTCAGGACCTTCTGTAAGGACAGGGCAGGGGTCTGGTCACTCCACTCCTAAGGATGGTCCCCATAGAGTCCAGTCAGCTTTTTTTAGGCCTCCCTAGAAATGGACAGCTCAACCAAGATGCACTCTTAGCAATATCCTCTGGTGTTTCCTTGCAGCTGTCAGATGGTAAGTTTTAGCAGCTACTTTGACCATTAGGAGCTCTCTCTTTCTCTCATAGTCCATCCACTTTATATAGCAGTGATAACACCATCAAGTTTACACTCTTGGAGAGTACCCTGACAGAGTTCTTGTAAATAGGATTGGACATTTACCCTTCTCTCTCCTCCCAAATCCACCCCCTCTCTAAGGATTGGCTTAGGAGTCTGGAGCAGATATATGGCAGCTTCCATTTACAATCCCCATTTGTTTGCATGAGACATTTTCTGCAAAATCTATTAATGTGTCAAAAACCTTTTGATTTACTAGTAGCTGCCATAATGTATGTATTTTCCCATTCAGCTAATCTGGGGGAGATTTAATAAAACAGCAGCCGGATCCGTACCATGTTACAAGGCAATTTTGAAATTTTCCGCCATTTTTACAAAAAGCATAATAGTTAGGAAAATGTAATTTATTAACAATATTCCTAATTTTACCCTCCAGCAGCACACCAACTCTCACATTCGGGACATGTTAACAGCAGCCAGAAACTAATTTTAGATGGGCATTACAGATCCCTGCGTCACAGGTGGATACATTTTAGATCACCAACATCGCCTGGAAATTATCTAAAAAATGAAACACACATGTAATCCGTGTGACTTGTGGTTGCTGAGAAAAAGGCCTAAATGATAATACTCCTTTTAAATTATTAGCAAATCTTTGGGATATGCACATTGGAGGCCTCCTGTCCCCAGCGCCATTTGCCTCTCTGAGCCAGCCTGTGACCAGGGTTTTTTATTAGTCTCTTTGAAGTGGGTTGTTTGAAGTTGGTTTCAGATTGTAAATACATGAGATGCATGGCTAGAGCCATTTGCTCTGCCCCAAGCTCAGCTTTCAGAGACAGCAAGTCTGGTGTACACTTGGTTTTCAACACCCTTAGCAGGACACACTTTATTGCAGTTGTAAATAGGCAGGGGATGTAAACGCCAGGATTGCAGTGGGGGATTTATTTGTGAAGTGTGCCCACCAACAAGCCAAAAGTTTCTGCCTTAGGCCTAAATGAAATCTTCATGTGACCCATGGAACAAAATTTTTATTTTCCCTTGTTGCTGGTATTTTGCATATGAAGCATAATATACATTACATCTTGTTTACATGCACCGTGGGGGTCATTACGAGTATGGAGGTAGCCATGGTGCTACTAGCACCATGGCTACTCGCATACCGCATGCCAGGTCCGGGTTCCCCTAATGGGGAAATATCGGGCCATTCCAACCTTGGAGGACCCGGTATTTCCCCATTCAGGGATCCCATCCCCATTCCCATTCGAGCCCCCATAGGGCTCAATGGGAAAGGGGAGGTAGCTAACAACCGGCCTGTTAATAACGGGCTCATTGTTAGCTCCCTGGTCTGCTAGCGGGACTCGCTAAGGATGTCTGGTTTTACCAGGCGCCCTTTGCGGGTCCCACAAGCAGACTCGTAATAGGGCGGTAGGGTGTTTAATGGCGCTGGCACCATTACCAGCGCCGTTAACCTCTTACCGCCCAGCTTGTAATGACCCCCCATGTCTCTTCCCTAACATCTTTATGTTGGCTGCGGAACATTTCTCTCATTGCTTTCTTTAACTTGCAAACACATACACAACTCCGTTTTGGTGTCAATGTTTAAAAATTCTGTTTTTCATGTGAAAGGCACCTTTGAATTTCCTCTGCCTTTGTGAATTAAAATGCTACTTTTCCTTTGGTATTAACAGGTAGGCCTTTTCCCATGGCCCTTCAGTTCTGTTGGTTTTGGGCCTTTGATTACACCCACAAGCCACAGCATCAGTTAGCTAGACCAACAGGATGAAACAACACCAGAGAGAGGCAGGACACTGGCGACACAGCACCAGTCAGCTAGAGCACCAGGGTGAAACAGCACCAGAGAGCAAAAACACCTGGGAGTAACAGCACCAGAGAGCCACAGTGAAAGGGAGCCACACCAAAGTGAGCCAGCGCATCAGGGTGAATCAGCACCAGAGAGCAGCAGGAAATACATGGAAGCCAGAGCACCAGTGAGCCAGAGTAGCAGGGAAAAACAGCTCCAGGGAGCCAGAAAACCATGGTGAAACAGCACAAGAGAGCCAGAGCACCATGGTGTAATAGCACCATAGACCCAGAGCACCAGGGAGAAAAAGCACCAGAGAGCCAGATCACCAGGAAGAAATAGCACCAGAGAGCCAGAGAACCAGGGATAAACAGCACAAGAGAGCCACAGGGAAAGGGAGCCAGAGCACCAGTGAGCCAGAGCATCAGGGTGAAATAGCACCAGAGAGCCGCCGGTCATGGGAGACACAGCACCAGTGAGCCAGAGCACCAGGGTGAAACTGCACTGGTGAGCCAGATCACCAGGGAGAAACAGCACCAGAGCGCCACAGGGAAAGGGAGCCAGAGCACCAGTGAGCCAGAGCACCAGGGTGAAACAGCACCAGAGATCTGCAGGACACGGGAGCCACAGCAACAGTGAGTCAGAGTAACAGGGTGAACAGCACCAGAGAGCCGCAGAACATGGGAGGCACAGCACCAGTGAGCCAGATCACCAGGGAGAAACAGCACCAGAGAGCCGCAGGACACGGGAGACACAGCACCAGTGAGCCAGATCATTAGGGAGAAACAGCACCGGAGAGCCACAGGGCATGGGGGGGAGAATCAGTACCAGAGACCCAGAGCACCAGGGAGAAACTGCACTCGGAGCCACAGAAACAGGTAGACAGAGCACCATGGAGCCAGAGGACCAGAGAGAAACAGCAACCGGGAGCCAGAGGACCAGGGAGGCAGAGCATTTTGGATTCACAGCACCAGTGAGCCACATCACCAGGGTGTAACAGCACCAAAATCCAGAGCACCAGGGAGAAACAGTACCAGAGAGCTGCAGGACACGTGAGAAACAGCCCCAGAGAGTCCAAGCAACATGGAGAAGCAACATCAGGAGCCACAGGACCAGGGAGGCTGACCATTATGGATTCACAGCACCCGTGAACCAGAGCACCAGGGTGTAATAGCACCAGAAGCCAGAGCACCAGGGAGAAACAGCACCAGTGAACTGGATAGTCCAGCCCCTTTGATGAACAGAAATTACCCTTGAGATGGATGGGGGTGCAGACTTTACTCATACATCAATAAAAGAGCAGCCTCAGGAAGTTGAAAAAAGGAAGACTGTGTTAATATCAATTATCGAATACAGGGAGCATAACGAACATTAATGCAAATGCTCGATCTTCAAACTCAAAGTACTTTGAGAAAAAACAGAACTTTTATAAACAAAATGTGTCATCAATGACATCTAAACCACATGTGTACTAACGTCATCCTACGTGGCACACTACAAAAACCTATAAGCACGGGCTATTGGTTCTGAGTGAACGTCTAAGTATATGATCCATCCTAGTCTAAAAAGTGTAACTATGTGATTGGTTACTTAACTTCAGGTGGGGCAACTAAGCCCTCCCCTTAAAATAATCACTATGAACGTCACTAAATACATGATGTCCCGTTGGTTTACACACTATAGGACCCCTGAATATGCAGGTCCTCTACAATTGGTGGCACTCTATCCATCTTCAGTACTTTTCCACCTACGTTATCAGCCTGCAGGCCGGCCTCCAGATGCTGGCAATGTTGCCTTAACTTTAGCTTCCCACCAATTAGCATATCAATCCATCATCACCTCAGTGGTCGTCTGTCAATTAGGCCTTTGAACTTCATCCTTGAGAGTGTTCTTAGCTCTCAGAAAATTAGGGAGTGAGAAGCACAGTCTGCCTTCATGTGTAGGTGTGACCACCTCGTTCATCCAACTTCATGCTTTCACGTGACTAGAGACCATAAAATCAAACCTTTTTGTACATTTATTATTGTTTCTTACCAGACCTCTGACGTCCTCCTTGTTATTTTCATGGCTTCTGAAAAGGAGGTTTGTTCTTTCACATGATTTTGTATCCAAAGTCAGTTCACTCCCGTCTTGATAAGACCTTGGCTTCTTGGCTCGCTCAGTCTCGTCTTTTGCTGATATTCTGCTTGTATTTCAATTTGCTTTTTACTGTGACACACTGAATTGAGGCATTTTGCTAATGTCCAACGTGCTATAATACGTTTAGTGGAAACATCCATAATTCTCTCATTCCTATGTATGTATGCGTTGGCGCTTGCTGCAATCTATTTTACTATAAGCTTAGAGCTAGCTTCACGATTACTTTGCTGCTTGCGTTTCTTCTACATCTGTACACGTGTAAAATAACTTGATATCTTCACCTGCTTCTGTGGCATAAGCTTCTTCACCTTGAGCCCAAGATGTCACTTATCCTTATTGCTTTCTTGATGCTTTATAGAGTATCCGCACTCTCTGGTCACTGCATCTCTTTTATGTATGTCATCTTCAGCTCCATGTAACATATATACTGGCAATGGTTACTGACACTACCATTCATCCTTGCCGCATATTGGCTCTGCTTCTTCATGGATTTCATTCAGATGGTCATCATATTTCTTTGTATGCAGATATGGTTTTCTCAATGGGTACCTTGGCTCCCAGATTCTCTTAGGTACTGGCCCTTTCACTGGTACTGGACTGAGTCCATACTCTGCTCTTTGGCGATTCAACTGTTCTGTATATGTCACATACTCCGGTTTCCAGCATACAGGTAAAAGGGGCGGGTCGATAGAGGTGGGGGTACTTGGCTCCTTCTCTACACCAGAGAGCCACAGGACACAGGAGAAACAGCACCAGAGAGTCAGAGCACCAGGGTGTAACAGCACCAGAAGCCAGATCACCAGGGAGAAACAGCACCTGAGAGCTGCAGGACAAGGGAGAAACAGCACCAGAGGGTCAGAGCACCAGAGTGAACAGCACCAGAGAGCCACAGGACATGGGAGAAACAGCACCAGAGAGTCAAAGCACCAATGTGTAACAGCACCAGAAGCCAGAGCACCAGGGAGAAACAGCACCAGAGAGCCGCAGGACTAGGGAGGCAGAGCATTACGGATTCACAGCACCAGTGAGCCAGAGCGCCAGGGAGAAACAGCACCTGAGAGTCAGAGCACCAGGGCGAACAGCACCAGAGAGCCGCAGGACATGGGAGAAACAGTACCAGAGAGTCAGAGCGCCAGGGTGACCAACACCAGAGAGCAGCAGGACATTGGAGAAACAGTACCAGAGAGTCAGAGCACCAGGGCGAACAGCACCAAAGAGCCACAGGACATGGGAGAGATAGCACCAGAGAGTCAGAGCACCAGGGTGTAACAGCACCAGAAGCCAGAGCACCAAGGAGAAACAGCACCTGAGAGCCGCAGGACATGGGAGAAACAGCACCAGGGGGTCAGAGCACCAGGGTGAACAGCACCAGAGAGCCGCAGGACACGGGAGAAACAGTACCAGAGAGTCAGAGCGCCAGGGCGAACAGCACCAAAGAGCCACAGGACATGGGAGAGATAGCACCAGAGAGTCAGAGCACCAGGGTGTAACAGCACCAGAAGCCAGAGCACCAGGGAGAAACAGCACCTGAGAGCCGCAGGACATGGGAGAAACAGCACCAGGGGGTCAGAGCACCAGGGTGAACAGCACCAGAGAGCCGCAGGACACGGGAGAAACAGTACCAGAGAGTCAGAGCGCCAGGGTGAACAGCACCAGAGAGCCGCAGGACACGGGAGAAACAGTACCAGAGAGTCAGAGCACCAGGGTGTAACAGCACCAGAAGCCAGAGCACCAGGGAGAAACAGCACCAGAGAGCCGCAGGACACGGGAGAAATATCACCAGAGGGTCAGAGTACCAGGGTGAACAGCACAGAGAGCCGCAGGACACGGGAGGTACAGCACCAGAGAGTCAAAGCACCAGGGTGAACAGAACCAGAGAGCCGCAGGACACGGGAGGAACAGCACCCGGGAGCCGCAGGACCAGGGGGGCAGAGCATTACGCATTCACAGCACCAGTAACAGAGTGGATTAGAGACTGAATTGGTGGTTCGGTGCTGGGTTCGGAGCTCTGTGCCACCGGTTGCCTTTATTGGCTCTGCCCCAGTCCCTTCTGAGCCAGCCCTGCCTGCCAAGGCCGCGATTCAGCGCCATGCGGGTATCTGGGCATTGCTGTGTAGGCCCCATTGTGAGGCGGGCAGTTGTGCAGGTGTGTGGCAGGTGTTGCGGGGAACTGCTCAGGTGACCCCACCTCGTGCACAGTCCTATCTTTATGGAGGGCTGTGAAGGCGGTGTGTTCACGGGGCAATAACGCAATTACAAAGCAATTCTGGGGGCAAAGGGCGTGGGAAGTGCAGCGAGGGCGAGATCTCACCCCCCCCCCCAGTAATCACACCTGAGTGATGGCACTCAAGTTAACCTGTCCTATTCAGACATCACGTCACACCATCATAAACCCGTGTTTGTGTCTGTGTGTGTGTCAGAATCTTGCTGTGTTATTGTTTGCATGTGTGTGCGTTTTTCCTGTGTACCGCGCTGTGTACAGCTTGATTGCGTGATTGCATGTATGTGCGTGTCCTTTGTGTGTGGTTTATGCAGGCCGTAGATTGTATTACTTGCATATACATGCAATGTGCACGCGGCCGCGGTGCTCTGTGTAGGGCCCTTAGCTACCGACCTGACAGGTAGTTGGACATATGCGATGGAGAGCTGCATTTCTAATGTTGACATGTGCTTCAACCGCATGAGGATTCAGAGAGATTCAACTTATTTGTTTCCAAAGATGAGGACAGACGATATATAGACTCTGTGCAAAGAGGAACTCACCTTTCACTGCCCAAACAGTGGCCCATGTACACAGAGGAACTCACCTTTCACTGCCCAAACAGTGGCCCTGTACACAGAGGAACTCCCCTTTCACTGCCCAAAAGGTGGCTCTGTAGACAGAGGAACTCACCTTTCACTGCCCAAACAGTGGCCCTGTACACAGAGGAACTCCCCTTTCACTGCCCAAAAGGTGGCTCTGTAGACAGAGGAACTCCCCTTTCACTGCCCAAACAGTGGCCCATGTACACAGAGGAACTCACCTTTCACTGCCCAAACAGTGGCCCTGTACACAGAGGAACTCCCCTTTCACTGCCCAAACAGTGGCCCATGTACACAGAGGAACTCACCTTTCACTGCCCAAACAGTGGCCCTGTACACAGAGGAACTCCCCTTTCACTGCCCAAAAGGTGGCTCTGTAGACAGAGGAACTCACCTTTCACTGCCCAAACAGTGGCCCTGTACACAGAGGAACTCCCCTTTCACTGCCCAAAAGGTGGCTCTGTAGACAGAGGAACTCACCTTTCACTGCTCAAACATTGGCTCTGTGCAAAGAGGAACTCACCTTTCACTGCCCAAACAGTGGCTCTGTGCAAAGAGGAACTCACCTTTCACTGCCCAAACAGTGGCCCATGTACACAGAGGAACTCACCTTTCACTGCCCAAACATTGGCTCTGTGCAAAGAGGAACTCACCTTTCACTGCCCAAACAGTGGCTCTGTACTCAGAGGAACTCACCTTTCACTGCCCAAACAGTGGCTCTGTACTCAGAGGAACTCACCTTTCACTGCCCAAACAGTGGCCCATGTACACAGAGGAACTCACCTTTCACTGCCCAAACAGTGGCCCTGTACACAGAGGAACTCCCCTTTCACTGCCCAAAAGGTGGCTCTGTAGACAGAGGAACTCACCTTTCACTGCCCAAACATTGGCTCTGTGCAAAGAGGAACTCACCTTTCACTGCCCAAACAGTGGCTCTGTGCAAAGAGGAACTCACCTTTCACTGCCCAAACAGTGGCCCATGTACACAGAGGAACTCACCATTCACTGCCCAAACATTGGCTCTGTGCAAAGAGGAACTCACATTTCACTGCCCAAACAGTGGCTCTGTACTCAGAGGAACTCACCTTTCACTGCCCAAACAGTGGCTCTGTACTCAGAGGAACTCACCTTTCGCTGCCCAAGCAGTGGCTCTGTACAGAGAGGAATTCACCTTTCACTACCTAAACAAAGGAACTCACCCTTCGCTGCCCAAACAGTGGCCCTGTGAAAAGTGGAACTCCCCTTTCACTGCCCAAACAGTGGCCCTGTGCAAAGAGGAACTCACCTTTCACTGCCCAAATAGTGGCCCTGTGCAAAGAGGAACTCAACCGTCACTGCCCAAACAGTGGCCCTGTATAAAGAGGAACTCACATTTCACTGCCCAAACAGTAGCCTTGTACATAGAGGAACTCACCTTTCACTGCCCAAACAGTGGCCATGTACAAAGAGGAACTCACCTTTCACTGCCCAAAAAGTGGCCCTGTACACAGAGGAACTCACCTTTCACTGCCCAAATAGTGGCCCTGTGCAAAGAGGAACTCGACTTTAACTGCCCAAACAGTGGCCCTGTATACAGAGGAACTCACCTTTCACTGCCCAAACAGTGGCTCTGTACACTGAGGAACTCACCTTTCACTGCCCAAACAGTGGCTCGGTACACAGAGGAACTCACCTTTCACTGCCGAAACAGTGGCTCTGTACACAGAGGAGCTCACCTTTCACTGCCCAACCAGTGGCTCTGTGGAAAGAGGAACTCGCCTTTCACTGCCCAAACAGTGGCTCTGTACACAGTGGAACTCACCTTTCACTGTCCAAACAGTGGCTCTGTACACAGAGGAGCTCACCTTTCACTGCCCAAACAGTGGCACTGTGCAAAGAGGAACACATCTTTCACTGCCAAAACAGTGTCTCTGTGCAAAGAGGAACTCACCTTTCACTGCCCAAACAGTGGCTCTGTACACAGAGGAACTCACCTTTCACTGTTCAAACAGTGGCTCTGTACACAGAGGAACTCACCATTTCACTGCCCAAACAGTGGCTCTGTACTCAGAGGAACTGACCTTTCGCTGCACAAACAGTGGCCCTGTACAAAGAGGAACTCACCTTTCACTGCCCAAACAGTGGCCCTGTACACAGAGGAACTCACCTTCCACTGCCCAAACAGTGGCCCTGTACACAGAGGAACTCACCTTTCACTGCCCAAATGGTGGCCCTGTGCAAAGAGGAGCTCGACTTTCACTGCCCAAACAGTGGCCCTGGGCAAAGAGGAACTCGACTTTCACTGCCCAAACAGTGGCTCTGTACACAGAGAAACTCACCTTTCACTGCCCAAACAGTGGCTCTCTACTCAGAGGAAATCACCTTTCGCTGCCCAAACAGTGGCTCTGTACACAGAGGAACTCCCCTTTCACTGCCCAAACAGTGGCCGTGTACACAGAGGAACTCACCGTTCACTACCGAAACAATGACTCTGTGCAAAGAACTCACCTTTCGCTGCCCAAACTGTGGCCCTCTGCAAAGTGGAACTCCTCTTTCACTGCCCAAACAGTGGCCCTGTACACCGAGGAACTCACCTTTCACTGCCCAAACAGTGGATCTGTACACTGAGGAACTCGCCTTTCACTGCCCAAACAGTGGATCTGTACACCGAGGAACTCACCTTTCACTACCCAAACAGTGGCTCTGTACACAGAGGAACTCGCCTTTCACTGCCCAAACAGTGGCTCTGTACACGGAGGAACTCACCTTTCACTGCCCAACCAGTGGCTCTGTGCAAAGAGGAACTCGCCTTTCACTGCCCAAACAGTGTCCCTGTACAAAGAGGAACTCACCTTTCACTGTCCAAACAGTGGCTCTGTACACAGAGGAAGTCACCTTTCATTGTCCAAACAGTGGCTCTGTACACAGAGGAAATCACCATTTCACTGCCCAAACAGTGGCCCTGTAACCAGAGGAATTCACCTTTCACTGCCCAAACAGTGGCCCTGTGCAAAGAGGAACTCGACTTTCACTGCCCAAACAGTGGCCCTGTGCAAAGAGGAACTCAACTTTCACTGCCCAAACAGTGGCTCTATACACAGAGGAACAAACCTTTCATTGCCCAAACAGTGGCTCTGTACTCAGAGGAACTCACCTTCCGCTGCCCAAACAGTGGCTCTGTACACAGAGGAACTCACATTTCGCTGCCCAAATAGTGGCTCTGTACAGAGAGGAACTCACCTTCCGCTGCCCAAACAGTGGCCCTGTGCAAAGTGGGACTCCTCTTTCACTGCCCAAACTGTGGCCCTGTACAAAGAGGAACTCACCTTTCACTGCCCAAACAGTGGCTATGTACACGGAGGAACTCACCTTTCACTGCCTAAACAGTGGCTCTGTACACAGAGGAACTCACCTTTCACTGCCCAAACAGTGGCTCTGTACACGGAGGAACTCACCTTTCACTGCCCAAGGATAGCTCTGTACAAAGAGGAACTCGCCATTCGCTGCCCAAACAGTGGCCCTGTACAAAGAGAAACTCACCTTTCACTGTTCAAACCTTGGCTCTGTACACAGAGGAACTCACCTTTCACTGCCCAAACAGTGGCTCTGTACACAGAGGAATTCACCATTTCACTGCCCAAA
Source organism: Ambystoma mexicanum (assembly GCF_040938575.1). Taxonomy (NCBI): domain Eukaryota; kingdom Metazoa; phylum Chordata; class Amphibia; order Caudata; family Ambystomatidae; genus Ambystoma; species Ambystoma mexicanum. Next base: position 5,158,449 of record NC_090932.1, read on the forward strand.
CAGTGGCTCTGTACTCAGAGGAACTCACATTTCGCTGCCCAAACAGTGGCTCTGTACAAAGAGGAACGCATCTTTCACTGCCCAAACAGTGGCTCTGTACTCAGAGGAACTCACCTTTCGCTGCCCAAACAGTGGCTCTGTACTCAGAGGAACTCACCGTTCACTATCCAAACAGAGGCTCTGTGCAAAGAAGAACTCACCTTTCGCTGCCCAAACAGTGGCCCTGTGCAAAGTGAAACTCCTCTTTCACTGAACAAACAGTGGCCCAGTGCCCAGAGGAACTCACCTTTCACTGCCCAAACAGTGGCCCTGTGCAAAGAGGAACTCGACTTTCACTGCCCAAACAGTGGCCCTGGGCAAAGAGGAACTCGACTTTGACTGCCCAAACAGTGGCTCTGTACACAGGGGAACTCACCTTTCACTGCCCAAACAGTGGCTCTCTACTCACAGGAACTCACCTTTTGCTGCCCAAACAGTGGCTCTGTACACAGAGGAACTCACCTTTCACTGCCCAAACAGTGGCCCTGTACACAGAGGAACTCACCGTTCACTACCCAAACAATGACTCTGTGCAAAGAAGAACTCACCTTTCGCTGCCCAAACTGTGGCCCTGTGCAAAGTGGAACTCCTCTTTCACTGCCCAAACAGCGGCCCTGTACACAGAGGAACTCACCTTTCACTGCCCAAACAGTGGCTCTGTACACTGAGGAACTCACCTTTCACTGCTCAAACAGTGGCTGTGTACACAGAAGAACTCGCATTTAACTGCCCAAACAGTGGCTCTGTACACGGAGGAACTCACCTTTCACTGCCCAACCAGTGGCTCTATGCAAAGAGGAACTCGCCTTTCACTGCCCAAACAGTGTCCCTGTACAAAGAGGAACTCACCTTTCACTGTCCAAACAGTGGCTCTGTACACAGAGGAACTCACCTTTCACTGTCCAAACAGTGGCTCTGTACACAGAGGAACTCACCATTTCACTGCCCAAACAGTGGCTCTGTACTCAGAGGAACTCACCTTTCGCTGCCCAAACAGTGGCTCTGTAGACAGAGGAACTCACCTTTCGCTGCTCAAACAGTGGCCCTGTGCAAAGTGGAACTCCTCTTTCACTGCCCAAACAGTGGCCCTGTGCAAAGAGGAACTCACCTTTCACTGCCCAAACAGTGGCCCTGTGCACAGAGGAACTCACCTTTCACTGCCCAAATAGTGGCACTATGCAAAGAGGAACTCACCCTTCACTACCAAAACAGTGGCCCTGTACAAAGAGGTACTCACCTTTCACTACCCAAACAGTGGCCCTGTACACAGAGGAACTCACCTTTCACTGCCCAAACAGTGGCTCTGTACTCAGAGGAACTCACCTTTCGCTGCCCAAACAGTGGCTCTGTACACAGAGGAACTCACCTTTCACTGCCCAAACAGTGGCCCTGTACACAGAGGATCTCACTGTTCACTACCCAAACAGTGGCTCTGTGCAAAGAGGAACTCACATTTTGCTGCCCAAACAGTGGCCCTGTGCAACGTGGAACTCCTCTTTCACTGCCCAAACAGTGGCTCTGTGCAAAGAGAAACCCACCTTTCACTGCCCAAACAGTGGCCCTGTGCCCTGAGGAACTCAACTTTTACTGCCCAAATAGAGGCCCTGTGCAAAGAGGAACTCACCCTTCACTGCCCAAACAATGGCCCTGTACAAAGAGGAACTCACCTTTCACTGCCCAAACAGTGCCCTGTACACAGAGGAACTCACGTTTCACTGCCCAAAAAGTGGCCCTGTACACAGAGGAACTCACCTTTCACTGCCCAAACAGTGGCCCTGTGCAATGAGGAACTCGACTTTCACTGCCCAAACAGTGGCCCCGTACTCAGAGGAACTCAACTTTCACTGCCCAAACAGTGGCTCTGTACACAGAGGAACTCACCTTTCACTGCCCAAACAGTGGCTCCGTACTCAGAAGAAACTCACCTTTCGCTGCCCAAACAGTGGCTCTCTCCACAGAGGAACTCACCTTTCATTGACCAAACAGTGGCTCTGTACACAGAGGAACTCACTGTTCACTACCCAAACAGTGAATCTGTGCAAAGAAGAACTCACCTTTCGCTGCCCAAACAGTGGCCCTGTACACAGAGGAACTCACCTTTCACTGCCCAAACAGTGGCTATGTACACGGAGGAACTCACCTTTCACTTCCCAAACGGTGGCTCTGTACACGGAGGAACTCACCTTTCACTGTCCAACCAGTGGCTCTGTGCAAAGAGGAACTCGCCTTTCACTGCCCAAACAGTGGCTCTGTACAAAGATGAACTCACCTTTCACTGTCCAAAAAGTGGCTCTGTACACAGAAACTCACCTTTCACTGTCCAAACAGTGGCCCCGTACAAAGAGGAACACACCTTTCACTGGCCAAACAGTGGCCCTGTACACAGAGGAACTCACCTTTCACTGCCCAAACAGTGGCCCTGTACACAGAGGAACTCACCTTTCACTGCCCAACCAGTGGCCCTGTGCAAAGAGGAACTGGACTTTCACTGCCCAAACAGGGGCTCTGTACACAGAGGAACTCACCTTTCACTGCCCAAACAGTGGCTCTGTACACAGAGGAACTCACCTTTCGCTGCCCAAACAGTGGCCCCGTACAAAGAGGAACACACCTTTCACTGGCCAAACAGTGGCCCTGTACACAGAGGAACTCACCTTTCACTGCCCAAACAGTGGCCCTGTACACAGAGGAACTCACCTTTCACTGCCCAACCAGTGGCCCTGTGCAAAGAGGAACTGGACTTTCACTGCCCAAACAGGGGCTCTGTACACAGAGGAACTCACCTTTCACTGCCCAAACAGTGGCTCTCTACTCAGAGGAACTCACCTTTCGCTGCCCAAACAGTGGCTCTGTACACAGAGGAACTCACCTTTCATTGCCCAAACAGTGGCCCTGTACACAGAGGAACTCACCTTTCACTGCCCAAATAGTGGCACTGTGCAAAGAGGAACTCACCCTTCACTGCCCAAACAGTAGCCCTGTACAAAGAGGAACTCACCTTTCACTGCCCAAACAGTGGCCCTGTACAGAGAGGAACTCACCTTTCACTGCCAAAACAGTGGCCCTGTACACAGAGGATCTCACCTTTCACTGCCAAAACGGTGGCCCTGTGCAAAGAGGAACTCGACTTTCACTGCCCAAACAGTGGCCCAGAGGAACTCACCTTTCACTGCCCAAACAGTGGCCCTGTACACAGAGGAACTCACCTTTCACTGCCCAAAATGTGGCCCTGTACACAGAGGAACTCACCTTTCACTGCCCAAAGAGTGGCCCTGTGCAAAGAGGAACTCGACTTTCATGGCCTAAACAGTGGCCCTGGGCAAAGAGGAACTCGACTTTCACTGCCCAAACAGTGGCTCTGTACACAGAGGAACTCACCTTTCACTGCCCAAACAGTGGCTCTCTACTCAGAGGAACTCACCTTTCGCTGCCCAAACAGTGGCTCTGTACACAGAGAAACTCACCTTTCACTGCCAAAACAGTGGCCCTGTACACAGAGGAACTCACCGTTCACTACCCAAACAATGACTCTGTGCAAAGAAGAACTCACCTTTCGCTGCCCAAACTGTGGCCCTGTGCAAAGTGGAACTACTCTTTCACTGCCCAAACAGTGGCCCTGCACACAGAGGAACTCACCATTTCACTGCCCAAACAGTGGCTCTGTACTCTGAGGAACTCACCTTTCGCTGCCCAAACAGGGGCCTTGTGCAAAGTGGAACTCCTCTTTCACTGCCCAAACAGTGGCCCTGTGCAAAGAGGAACTCCTCTTTCACTGACCAAACAGTGGCCCTGTGCAAAGAGGAACTCACCTTTCACTGCCCAAACAGTGCCCCTGTGCACAGAGGAACTCACCTTTCACTGCCCAAATAGTGGCCCTGTGCAAAGAGGAACTCACCCTTCACTACCCAAACAGTGGCCCTGTACAAAGAGGTACTCACCTTTCACTGCCCAAACAGTGGCCCTGTACACAGAGAAACTCACCTTTCACTGCCCAAACAGTGGCTTTGTACTCAGAGGAACTCACCTTTTGCTGTCCAAACAGTGGCTCTGTACACAGAGGAACTCACCTTTCACTGCCCAAACAGTGGCCCTGTAAACAGAGGAACTCACCGTTCACTACCCAAACAGTGGCTCTGTGCAAAGAGGAACTCAGCTTTCAATGCCCAAACAGGGGCCCTGTGCAAAGTGGAACTCCTCTTTCACTGCCCAAACAGTGGCCCTGTGCAAAGAGGAACCAACCTTTCACTGCCCAAACAGTGGCCATGTGCCCAGAGGAACTCACCTTTCACTGCCCAAATAGTGGCCGTGTACAAAGAGGAACTCACCTTTCACTGCCCAAACAGTGGCCCTGTACACAGAGGAACTCACCTTTCACTGCCCAAACAGTGGCCCTGTACACAGAGGATCTCACCTTTCACTGCCAAAACAGTGGCCCTGTGCAAAGAGGAACTCGACTTTCACTGCCCAAACAGTGGCCCTGTGCAAAGAGGAACTCGACTTTCACTGCCCAAACAGTGGCTCTGTACACGGAGGAACTCACCTTTCACTGCCTAAACAGTGGCTCTGTACTCAGAGGTACTCACCTTTCGCTGCCCAAACAGTGGCTCTGTACACAGAGGAACTCACCTTTCACTGCCCAAACAGTGGCTCTGTACACAGAGGAACTCACCGTTCACTACACAAAAAGTGACTCTGTACACAGAGGAACTCACCTTTCACTGCTCAAACAGTGGCCCTGTACACAGAGGAACTCGACTTTCACTGCCCAAACAGTGGCCCTGTGCAAAGAGGAACTCGACTTTCACTGCCCAAACAGTGGCCCTGTGCAAAGTGGAACTCCTCTTTCACTGCCCAAACAGTGGCCCTGTACACAGAGGAACTCGCCTTTCACTGCCCAAACAGTGGCTCTGTACACGTAGGAACTCACCTTTCACTGCCGAAACAGTGGCTCTGTACACAGAGGAACTCACCTTTCACTGCCCAAACAGTGGCTCTGTACATGGAGGAACTGACCTTTCACTGTCCAACCACTGGCTCTGTACACAGAGAAACTCACCTTTCACTGCCAAAACAGTGGCCCTGTACACAGAGGAACTCACCGTTCACTACCCAAACAATGACTCTGTGCAAAGAAGAACTCAGCTTTCACTGCCCAAACTGTGGCACTGTGCAAAGTGGAACTACTCTTTGACTGCCCAAACAGTGGCCCTGTACACGGAGGAACTCACCTTTCACTGCCCAACCAGTGGCTCTGTGCAAAGAGGAACTCACCTTTCACTGCCCAAACAGTGGCCCTGTACAAAGAGGAACTCACCTTTCACTGTCCAAACAGTGGCTCTGTACACAGAGGAACTCACCTTTCACTGTCCAAACAGTGGCTCTGTATACAGAGGAACTCACCATTTCACTGCCCAAACAGTGGCTCTGTACTCAGAGGAACTCATCTTTCGCTGCCCAAACAGTGGCTCTGTACACAGAGGAACTCACCTTTCACTGCCCAAACAGTGGCCCTGTGCAAAGTGGAACTCCTCTTTCACTGCCCAAACAGTGGCCCTGTGCAAAGAGGAACTCCTCTTTCACTGACCAAACAGTGGCCCTGTGCAAAGAGGAACTCACCTTTCACTGCCCAAACAGTGCCCCTGTGCACAGAGGAACTCACCTTTCACTGCCCCAATAGTGGCCCTGTGCAAAGAGGAACTCACCCTTCACTACCCAAACAGTGGCCCTGTACACAGAGAAACTCACCTTTCACTGCCCAAACAGTGGCTTTGTACTCAGAGGAACTCACCTTTCGCTGTCCAAACAGTGGCTCTGTACACAGAGGAACTCACCTTTCACTGCCCAAACAGTGGCCCTGTACACAGAGGAACTCACCTTTCACTGCCCAAAGAGTGGTCCTGTGCAAAGAGGAACTCGACTTTCATGGCCTAAACAGTGGCCCTGGGCAAAGAGGAACTCGACTTTCACTGCCCAAACAGTGGCTCTGTACACAGAGGAACTCACCTTTCACTGCCCAAACAGTGGCTCTGTACACAGAGAAACTCACCTTTCACTGCCAAAACAGTGGCTCTGTACACAGAGGAACTCACCTTTCACTGCCCAAACAGTGGCTCTCTACTCAGAGGAACTCACCTTTCGCTGCCCAAACAGTGGCTCTGTACACAGAGAAACTCACCTTTCACTGCCAAAACAGTGGCCCTGTACACAGAGGAACTCACCGTTCACTACCCAAACAATGACTCTGTGCAAAGAAGAACTCACCTTTCGCTACCCAAACTGTGGCCCTGTGCAAAGTGGAACTACTCTTTCACTGCCCAAACAGTGGCCCTGTACACAGAGGAACTCACCTTTCACTGCCCAAACAGTGGCTCTGTACTTTGAAGATCTCACCTTTCACTGCCCAAACAGTGGCTCTGTACACAGAGGAACTCGCCTTTCACTGCCCAAACGGTGGCTCTGTACACGGAGGAACTCACATTTCACTGCCCAACCAGTGGCTCTGTGCAAAGAGGAACTCGCCTTTCACTGTCCAAACAGTGGCCCTGTACAAAGAGGAACTCACCTTTCACTGTCCAAACAGTGGCTCTGTACACAGAGGAACTCACCTTTCACTGTCCAAAGAGTGGCTCTGTATACATAGGAACTCACCATTTCACTGCCCAAACAGTGGCTCTGTGCTCAGAGGAACTCACCTTTCGCTGCCCAAACAGTGGCTCTGTACACAGAGGAACTCACCTTTCACTGCCCAAACAGTGGCCCTGTGCAAGGTGGAACTCCTCTTTCACTGCCCAAACAGTGGCCCTGTGCAAAGAGGAACTCCTCTTTCACTGACCAAACAGTGGCCCTGTGCAAAGAGGAACTCACCTTTCACTGCCCAAACAGTGCCCCTGTGCACAGAGGAACTCACGTTTCACTGCCCAAATAGTGGCCCTGTGCAAAGAGGAACTCACCCTTCACTACCCAAACAGTGGCCCTGTACAAAGAGGTACTCACCTTTCACTGCCCAAACAGTGGCCCTGTACACAGAGAAACTCACCTTTCACTGCCCAAACAGTGGCTTTGTACTCAGAGGAACTCACCTTTCGCTGTCCAAACAGTGGCTCTGTACACAGAGGAACTCACCTTTCACTGCCCAAACAGTGGCCCTGTACACAGAGGAACTCACCGTTCACTACCCAAAAAGTGGCTCTGTGCAAAGAGGAACTCACCTTTCAATGCCCAAACAGGGGCCCTGTGCAAAGTGGAACTCCTCTTTCACTGCCCAAACAGTGGCCCTGTGCAAAGAGGAACTCACCTTTCACTGCCCAAATAGTGGCCCTGTGCAAAGAGGAACTCATCCTTCACTGCCCAAACAGTAGCCCTGTACAAAGAGGAACTCACCTTTCACTGCCCAAACAGTGGCCCTGTACACAGAGGAACTCACCTTTCACTGCCCAAACAGTGGCCCTTTACACAGAGGATCTCACCTTTCACTGCCAAAACAGTGGCACTGTGCAAAGAGGAACTCGACTTTCACTGCCCAAACAGTGGCCCTGTGCAAAGAGGAACTCGACTTTCACTGCCCAAACAGTGGCTCTGTACACAGAGGAACTCACCTTTCACTGCCTAACAGTGGCTCTGTACTCAGAGGTACTCACCTTTTGCTGCCCAAACAGTGGCTCTGTACACAGAGGAACTCACCTTTCACTGCCCAAACAGTGGCTCTGTACACAGAGGAACTCACCGTTCACTACACAAAAAGTGACTCTGTACACAGAGGAACTCACCTTTCACTGCCCAAACAGTGGCCCTGTACACAGAGGAACTCGACTTTCACTGCCCAAACAGTGGCCCTGTGCAAAGTGGAACTCCTCTTTCACTGCCCAAACAGTGGCCCTGTACACAGAGGAACTCACCTTTCACTGCCCAAACAGTGGCCCTGTACACAGAGGATCTCACCTTTCACTGCCCAAACAGTGGCTCTGTACACAGAGGAACTCGCCTTTCACTGCCCAAACGGTGGCTCTGTACACGGAGGAACTCACATTTCACTGCCCAACCAGTGGCTCTGTGCAAAGAGGAACTCGCCTTTCACTGTCCAAACAGTGGCCCTGTACAAAGAGGAACTCACATTTCACTGCCCAACCAGTGGCTCTGTACACAGAGGAACTCACCTTTCACTGTCCAAAGAGTGGCTCTGTATACAGAGGAACTCACCATTTCACTGCCCAAACAGTGGCTCTGTGCTCAGAGGAACTCACCTTTCGCTGCCCAAACAGTGGCTCTGTACACAGAGGAACTCACCTTTCACTGCCCAAACAGTGGCCCTGTGCAAGGTGGAACTCCTCTTTCACTGCCCAAACAGTGGCCCTGTGCAAAGAGGAACTCCTCTTTCACTGACCAAACAGTGGCCCTGTGCAAAGAGGAACTCACCTTTCACTGCCCAAACAGTGCCCCTGTGCACAGAGGAACTCACCTTTCACTGCCCAAATAGTGGCCCTGTGCAAAGAGGAACTCACCCTTCACTACCCAAACAGTGGCCCTGTACAAAGAGGTACTCACCTTTCACTGCCCAAACAGTGGCCCTGTACACAGAGAAACTCACCTTTCACTGCCCAAACAGTGGCTTTGTACTCAGAGGAACTCACCTTTTGCTGTCCAAACAGTGGCTCTGTACACAGAGGAACTCACCTTTCACTGCCCAAACAGTGGCCCTGTACACAGAGGAACTCACCGTTCACTACCCAAACAGTGGCTCTGTGCAAAGAGGAACTCACCTTTCAATGCCCAAACAGGGGCCCTGTGCAAAGTGGAACTCCTCTTTCACTGCCCAAACAGTGGCCCTGTGCAAAGAGGAACTCACCTTTCACTGCCCAAATAGTGGCCCTGTGCAAAGAGGAACTCACCCTTCACTGCCTAAACAGTAGCCCTGTACAAAGAGGAACTCACCTTTCACTGCCCAAACAGTGGCCCTGTACACAGAGGAACTCACCTTTCACTGCCCAAACAGTGGCCCTGTACACAGAGGATCTCACCTTTCACTGCCAAAACAGTGGCACTGTGCAAAGAGGAACTCGACTTTCACTGCCCAAACAGTGGCCCTGTGCAAAGAGGAACTCGACTTTCACTACCCAAACAGTGGCTCTGTACACAGAGGAACTCACCTTTCACTGCCTAACAGTGGCTCTGTACTCAGAGGTACTCACCTTTTGCTGCCCAAACAGTGGCTCTGTACACAGAGGAACTCACCTTTCACTGCCCAAACAGTGGCTCTGTACACAGAGGAACTCACCGTTCACTACACAAAAAGTGACTCTGTACACAGAGGAACTCACCTTTCACTGCCCAAACAGTGGCCCTGTACACAGAGGAACTCGACTTTCACAGCCCAAACAGTGGCCCTTTACACAGAGGATCTCACCTTTCACTGCCAAAACAGTGGCACTGTGCAAAGAGGAACTCGACTTTCAATGCCCAAACAGTGGCCCTGTGCAAAGAGGAACTCGACTTTCACTGCCCAAACAGTGGCTCTGTACACAGAGGAACTCACCTTTCACTGCCTAACAGTGGCTCTGTACTCAGAGGTACTCACCTTTTGCTGCCCAAACAGTGGCTCTGTACACAGAGGAACTCACCTTTCACTGCCCAAACAGTGGCTCTGTACACAGAGGAACTCACCGTTCACTACACAAAAAGTGACTCTGTACACAGAGGAACTCACCTTTCACTGCCCAAACAGTGGCCCTGTACACAGAGGAACTCGACTTTCACAGCCCAAACAGTGGCCATGTGCAAAGAGGAACTCGCCTTTCACTGCCCAAACAGTGGCCCTGTGCAAAGTGGAACTCCTCTTTCACTGCCCAAACAGTGGCCCTGTACACAGAGGAACTCACCTTTCACTGCCCAAACAGTGGCCCTGTACACAGAGGATCTCACCTTTCACTTCCCAAACAGTGGCTCTGTACACAGAGGAACTCGCCTTTCACTGCCCAAATGGTGGCTCTGTACACGGAGGAACTCACATTTCACTGCCCAACCAGTGGCTCTGTGCAAAGAGGAACTCGCCTTTCACTGTCCAAACAGTGGCCCTGTACAAAGAGGAACTCACCTTTCACTGTCCAAACAGTGGCTCTGTACACAGAGGAACTCACCTTTCACTGTCCAAAGAGTGGCTCTGTATACAGAGGAACTCACCATTTCACTGCCCAAACAGTGGCTCTGTGCTCAGAGGAACTCACCTTTCGCTGCCCAAACAGTGGCTCTGTACACAGAGGAACTCACCTTTCACTGCCCAAACAGTGGCCCTGTGCAAGGTGGAACTCCTCTTTCACTGCCCAAACAGTGGCCCTGTGCAAAGAGGAACTCCTCTTTCACTGACCAAACAGTGGCCCTGTGCAAAGAGGAACTCACCTTTCACTGCCCAAACAGTGCCCCTGTGCACAGAGGAACTCACCTTTCACTGCCCAAATAGTGGCCCTGTGCAAAGAGGAACTCACCCTTCACTACCCAAACAGTGGCCCTGTACAAAGAGGTACTCACCTTTCACTGCCCAAACAGTGGCCCTGTACACAGAGAAACTCACCTTTCACTGCCCAAACAGTGGCTTTGTACTCAGAGGAACTCACCTTTTGCTGTCCAAACAGTGGCTCTGTACACAGAGGAACTCACCTTTCACTGCCCAAACAGTGGCCCTGTACACAGAGGAACTCACCGTTCACTACCCAAACAGTGGCTCTGTGCAAAGAGGAACTCACCTTTCAATGCCCAAACAGGGGCCCTGTGCAAAGTGGAACTCCTCTTTCACTGCCCAAACAGTGGCCCTGTGCAAAGAGGAACTCACCTTTCACTGCCCAAATAGTGGCCCTGTGCAAAGAGGAACTCACCCTTCACTGCCCAAACAGTAGCCCTGTACAAAGAGGAACTCACCTTTCACTGCCCAAACAGTGGCCCTGTACACAGAGGAACTCACCTTTCACTGCCCAAACAGTGGCCCTGTACACAGAGGATCTCACCTTTCACTGCCAAAACAGTGGCACTGTGCAAAGAGGAACTCGACTTTCACTGCCCAAACAGTGGCCCTGTGCAAAGAGGAACTCGACTTTCACTACCCAAACAGTGGCTCTGTACACAGAGGAACTCACCTTTCACTGCCTAACAGTGGCTCTGTACTCAGAGGTACTCACCTTTTGCTGCCCAAACAGTGGCTCTGTACACAGAGGAACTCACCTTTCACTGCCCAAACAGTGGCTCTGTACACAGAGGAACTCACCGTTCACTACACAAAAAGTGACTCTGTACACAGAGGAACTCACCTTTCACTGCCCAAACAGTGGCCCTGTACACAGAGGAACTCGACTTTCACAGCCCAAACAGTGGCCCTTTACACAGAGGATCTCACCTTTCACTGCCAAAACAGTGGCACTGTGCAAAGAGGAACTCGACTTTCACTGCCCAAACAGTGGCCCTGTGCAAAGAGGAACTCGACTTTCACTGCCCAAACAGTGGCTCTGTACACAGAGGAACTCACCTTTCACTGCCTAACAGTGGCTCTGTACTCAGAGGTACTCACCTTTTGCTGCCCAAACAGTGGCTCTGTACACAGAGGAACTCACCTTTCACTGCCCAAACAGTGGCTCTGTACACAGAGGAACTCACCGTTCACTACACAAAAAGTGACTCTGTACACAGAGGAACTCACCTTTCACTGCCCAAACAGTGGCCCTGTACACAGAGGAACTCGACTTTCACAGCCCAAACAGTGGCCATGTGCAAAGAGGAACTCGCCTTTCACTGCCCAAACAGTGGCCCTGTGCAAAGTGGAACTCCTCTTTCACTGCCCAAACAGTGGCCCTGTACACAGAGGAACTCACCTTTCACTGCCCAAACAGTGGCCCTGTACACAGAGGATCTCACCTTTCACTTCCCAAACAGTGGCTCTGTACACAGAGGAACTCGCCTTTCACTGCCCAAATGGTGGCTCTGTACACGGAGGAACTCACATTTCACTGCCCAACCAGTGGCTCTGTGCAAAGAGGAACTCGCCTTTCACTGTCCAAACAGTGGCCCTGTACAAAGAGGAACTCACCTTTCACTGTCCAAACAGTGGCTCTGTACACAGAGGAACTCACCTTTCACTGTCCAAAGAGTGGCTCTGTATACAGAGGAACTCACCATTTCACTGCCCAAACAGTGGCTCTGTGCTCAGAGGAACTCACCTTTCGCTGCCCAAACAGTGGCTCTGTACACAGAGGAACTCACCTTTCACTGCCCAAACAGTGGCCCTGTGCAAGGTGGAACTCCTCTTTCACTGCCCAAACAGTGGCCCTGTGCAAAGAGGAACTCCTCTTTCACTGACCAAACAGTGGCCCTGTGCAAAGAGGAACTCACCTTTCACTGCCCAAACAGTGCCCCTGTGCACAGAGGAACTCACCTTTCACTGCCCAAATAGTGGCCCTGTGCAAAGAGGAACTCACCCTTCACTACCCAAACAGTGGCCCTGTACAAAGAGGTACTCACCTTTCACTGCCCAAACAGTGGCCCTGTACACAGAGAAACTCACCTTTCACTGCCCAAACAGTGGCTTTGTACTCAGAGGAACTCACCTTTTGCTGTCCAAACAGTGGCTCTGTACACAGAGGAACTCACCTTTCACTGCCCAAACAGTGGCCCTGTACACAGAGGAACTCACCGTTCACTACCCAAACAGTGGCTCTGTGCAAAGAGGAACTCACCTTTCAATGCCCAAACAGGGGCCCTGTGCAAAGTGGAACTCCTCTTTCACTGCCCAAACAGTGGCCCTGTGCAAAGAGGAACTCACCTTTCACTGCCCAAATAGTGGCCCTGTGCAAAGAGGAACTCACCCTTCACTGCCCAAACAGTAGCCCTGTACAAAGAGGAACTCACCTTTCACTGCCCAAACAGTGGCCCTGTACACAGAGGAACTCACCTTTCACTGCCCAAACAGTGGCCCTGTACACAGAGGATCTCACCTTTCACTGCCAAAACAGTGGCACTGTGCAAAGAGGAACTCGACTTTCACTGCCCAAACAGTGGCCCTGTGCAAAGAGGAACTCGACTTTCACTACCCAAACAGTGGCTCTGTACACAGAGGAACTCACCTTTCACTGCCTAACAGTGGCTCTGTACTCAGAGGTACTCACCTTTTGCTGCCCAAACAGTGGCTCTGTACACAGAGGAACTCACCTTTCACTGCCCAAACAGTGGCTCTGTACACAGAGGAACTCACCGTTCACTACACAAAAAGTGACTCTGTACACAGAGGAACTCACCTTTCACTGCCCAAACAGTGGCCCTGTACAGAGAGGAACTCGACTTTCACAGCCCAAACAGTGGCCATGTGCAAAGAGGAACTCGCCTTTCACTGCCCAAACAGTGGCCCTGTGCAAAGTGGAACTCCTCTTTCACTGCCCAAACAGTGGCCCTGTACACAGAGGAACTCACCTTTCACTGCCCAAACAGTGGCTCTGTACACGTAGGAACTCAACTTTCACTGCCCAAACAGTGGCTCTGTACAGAGAGGAACTCACCTTTCACTGGCCAAACAGTGGCTCTGTACATGGAGGAACTGACCTTTCACTGTCCAACCAGTGGCTCTGTGCAAAGAGGAACTCGACTTTCATGGCCTAAACAGTGGCCCTGGGCAAAGAGGAACTCGACTTTCACTGCCCAAACAGTGGCTCTGTACACAGAGGAACTCACCTTTCACTGCCCAAACAGTGGCTCTCTACTCAGAGGAACTCACCTTTCGCTGCCCAAACAGTGGCTCTGTACGCAGAGAAACTCACCTTTCACTGCCAAAACAGTGGCCCTGTACACAGAGGAACTCACCGTTCACTACCCAAACAATGACTCTGTGCAAAGGAAGAACTCACCTTTCGCTGCCCAAACTGTGGCCCTGTGCAAAGTGGAACTACTCTTTCACTGCCCAAACAGTGGCCCTGTACACAGAGGAACTCACCTTTCACTGCCCAAACAGTGGCTCTGTACTCTGAGGATCTCATCTTTCACTGCCCAAACAGTGGCTCTGTACACAGAGGAACTCGCCTTTCACTGCCCAAATGATGGCTCTGTACACGGAGGAACTCACCTTTCACTGCCCAACCAGTGGCTCTGTGAAAAGAGGAACTCGCCTTTCACTGCCCAAACAGTGGCCCTGTACAAAGAGGAACTCACCTTTCACTGTCCAAACAGTGGCTCTGTACACAGAGGAACTCACCTTTCACTGTCCAAACAGTGTCTCTGTATACAGAGGAACTCACCATTTCACTGCCCAAACAGTGGCTCTGTACTCAGAGGAACTCACCATTTGCTGCCCAAACAGTGGCTCTGTACACAGAGGAACTCACCTTTCACTGCCCAAACAGTGGCCCTGTGCAAAGTGGAACTCCTCTTTCACTGCCCAAACAGTGGCCCTGTGCAAAGTGGAACTCCTCTTTCACTGACCAAACAGTGGCCCTGTGCAAAGAGGAACTCACCTTTCACTGCCCAAACAGTGCCCCTGTGCACAGAGGAACTCACCTTTCACTGCCCAAATAGTGGCCCTGTGCAAAGAGAAACTCACCCTTCACTACCCAAACAGTGGCCCTGTACACAGAGAAACTCACCTTTCACTGCCCAAACAGTGGCTTTGTTCTCAGAGGAACTGACCTTTCGCTGTCCAAACATTGGCTCTGTACACAGAGGAACTCACCTTTCACTGCCCAAACAGTGGCCCTGTACACATAGGAACTCACCGTTCACTACCCAAACAGTGGCTCTGTGCAAAGAGGAGCTCACCTTTCAATGCCCAAACAGGGGCCCTGTGCAAAGTGGAACTCCTCTTTCACTGCCCAAACAGTGGCCCTGTGCAAAGAGGAACCAACCTTTCACTGCCCATACAGTGGCCATGTGCCCAGAGGAACTCACCTTTCACTGCCCAAATAGTGGCCGTGTGCAAAGAGAAACGCACCCTTCACTGCCCAAACAGTAGCCCTGTACAAAGAGGAACTCACCTTTCACTGCCCAAACAGTGGCCCTGTACACAGAGGAACTCACCTTTCACTGCCCAAACAGTGGCCCTGTACACAGAGGATCTCACCTTTCACTGCCAAAACAGTGGCCCTGTGCAAAGAGGAACTCGACTTTCACTGCCCAAACAGTGGCCCTGTGCAAAGAGGAACTTGACTTTCACTGCCCAAACAGTGGCTCTGTACACAGAGGTACTCACCTTTCGCTGCCCAAACAGTGGCTCTGCACACAGAGGAACTCACCTTTCACTGCCCAAACAGTGGCTCTGTACACAGAGGAACTCACCGTTCACTACACAAAAAGTGACTCTGTACACAGAGGAATTCACCTTTCACTGCCCAAACATTGGCCCTGTACACAGAGGAACTCGACTTTCACTGCCCAAACAGTGGCCCTGTGCAAAGAGGAACTCGACTTTCACTGCCCAAACAGTGGCCCTGTGCAAAGTGGAACTCCTCTTTCACTGCCCAAACAGTGGCCCTGTAACAGAGGAACTCACCTTTCACTGCCCAAACAGTGGCTCTGTACACGTAGGAACTCAACTTTCACTGCCCAAACAGTGGCTCTGTACACAGAGGAACTCACCTTTCACTGCCCAAACAGTGGCTCTGTACATGGAGGAACTGACCTTTCACTGTCCAACCAGTGGCTCTGTGCAAAGAGGAACTTGCCTTTCACTGCCCAAGCAGTAGCCCTGTACAAAGAGGAACTCACCTTTCACTGTCCAAACAGTGGCTCTGTACAC
Organism: Ambystoma mexicanum; assembly: GCF_040938575.1. Taxonomy (NCBI): domain Eukaryota; kingdom Metazoa; phylum Chordata; class Amphibia; order Caudata; family Ambystomatidae; genus Ambystoma; species Ambystoma mexicanum. The sequence goes on from NC_090932.1 coordinate 5,174,239, forward strand.
AGAGGAACTCACCATTTCACTGCCCAAACAGTGGCTCTGTACTCAGAGGAACTCACCTTTTGCTGCCCAAGCAGTGGCTCTGTACACAGAGGAACTCACTGTTCACTATCCAAACAGTGGCTATGTGCAAAGAAGAACTCACCTTTCGCTGCCCAAACAGTGGCCCTGTGCAAAGTGGAACTCCTCTTTCACTGCCCAAACAGTGGCCCTGTGCACTGAGGAACTCACCTTTCACTGCCCAAATAGTGGCCCTGTGCATAGAGGAACTCACCCTTCACTACCCAAACAGTGGCCCTGTACAAAGAGGAACTCACCTCTCACTGCCCAAACAGTGGCCCTGAACACAGAGGAACTCACCTTTCACTGCCCAAACAGTGGACCGATACACAGAGGACCTCACCTTTCACTACCCAAATAGTGGCCCTGTGCAAAGAGGAACTCGACTTTCACTGCCCAATCAGTGGCCCTGTACAAAGAGGAACTCTGCTTTCACTGCACAAACAGTGGCTCTGTACACAGGGGAACTCACCTTTCACTGCCCAAACAGTGGACCTGTACACAGAGGAACTCACCTTTCACTGCCCACACAGTGGCTCTGTACACAGAGGAACTCACCTTTCACTGCCCAAACAGTGGACCTGTACACAGAGGAACTCACCTTTCACTGCCCATACAGTGGCCCTGTGCAAAGAGGAACCAACCTTTCACTGCCCAAACAGTGGCCCTGTGCCCAGAGGAACTCACCTTTCACTGCCCATATAGTGGCCCTTTGCAAAGAGGAACTCACCCTTCACTGCCCAAACAGTAGCCCTGTACAAAGAGGAACTCACCTTTCACTGCCCAAACAGTGGCCCTGTACACAGAGGAACTCACCTTTCACTGCCCAAACAGTGGCCCTGTACACAGAGGATCTCACCTTTCACTGCCAAAACAGTGGCCCTGTGCAAAGAGGAACTCGACTTTCACTGCCCAAACAGTGGCTCTGTACACAGAGGAACTCACCTTTCACTGCCCAGACAGTGGCTCTGTACTCAGAGGTACTCACCTTTCGCTGCCCAAACAGTGGCTCTGTACACAGAGGAACTCGCCTTTCACTGCCCAAACAGTGGCTCTGTACACAGAGGAACTCACCGTTCACTACCCAAACAGTGACTCTGTACACAGCGGAACTCACCTTTCACTGCCTAAACAGTGGCCCTGTACACAGATGATCTCACCTTTCACTGCCCAAACAGTGGCCCTGTGCAAAGAGGAACTCGACTTTCACTGCCCAAACAGTGGCCCTGTGCAAAGAGGAACTCGACTTTCACTGCCCAAACAGTGGCCCTGTGCAAAGTGGAACTCCTCTTTCACTGCCCAAACAGTGGCCCTGTACACAGAGGAACTCACCTTTCACCGCCCAAACAGTGGCTCTGTACACGTAGGAACTCACATTTCACTGCCCAAACAGTGGCTCTGTACACAGAGGAACTCACCTATCACTGCCCAAACAGTGGCTCTGTACATGGAGGAACTGACCTTTCACTGTCCAACCAGTGGCTCTGTGCAAAGAGGAACTCGCCTTTCACTGCCCAAGCAGTGGCCCTGTACAAAGAGGAACTCACCTTTCACTGTCCAAACAGTGGCTCTGTACACAAAGGAACTCACCATTTCACTGCCCAAACAGTGGCTCTGTACACAGAGGAACTCACTGTTCACTATCCAAACAGTGGCTCTGTGCAAAGAAGAACTCACCTTTCGCTGCCCAAACAGTGGCCCTGTGCAAAGTGGAACTCCTCTTTCACTGCCCAAACAGTGGCCCTGTACACCGAGGAACTCACCTTTCACTGACCAAACAGTGGCCCTGTGCAAGGAGGAACTCACCTTTCACTGCCCAAACAGTGGCCCTGTGCACAGAGGAACTCACCTTTCACTGCCCAAATAGTGGCCCTGTGCATAGAGGAACTCACCCTTCACTACCCAAACAGTGGCTCTGTGCAAAGAAGAACTCACCTCTCACTGTCCAAACAGTGGCTCTGTACACAAAGGAACTCACCATTTCACTGCCCAAACAGTGGCTCTGTACTCAGAGGAACTCACCTTTCGCTGCCCAAACAGTGGCTCTGTACACAGAAGAACTCACCGTTCACTATCCAAACAGTGGCTCTGTGCAAAGAAGAACTCACCTTTCACTGCCCAAACAGTGGCCCTGTGCAAAGAGGAACTCACCTTTCACTGCCCAAACAGTGGCCCTGTGCACAGAGGAACTCACCTTTCACTGCCCAAATAGTGGCCCTGTGCATAAAGGAACTCACCCTTCACTACCCAAACAGTGGCCCTGTACAAAGAGGAACTCACCCTTCACTGCCCAAACAGTGGCCCTGTACACAGAGGAACTCACCTTTCACTGCCCAAACAGTGGCCCTGTGCAAAGAGGAACTCGACTTTCACTGCCCAATCAGTGGCCCTGTACAAAGAGGAACTCTCCTTTCACTGCCCAAACAGTGGCTCTGTAGACAGAGGAACTCACCTTTCACTGCCCAAACAGTGGCTCTGTACACAGAGGAACTCACATTTCACTACCCAAACAGTGGCTCTGTACATAGAGGAACTCACGTTTCAATTATGTTCATTTTCAAATTTGAATGAAGGTTCCATTGGATGTAAGGACATTTCCTGCTAAAATTGTAATACACCAGGAACATTGAATGGATTGAAGGCAATACAGCTCTGCTCCATACAACATCAAGTGGAATATCGGGGTGCTGCAATCTGCTACTTTAGGGGATCACATGCACAATGTGGCCATTCGATCATTTGCTTTAATTCTGTTTCATTGATAACAGTGTAATTTGATTTAGTTCTAATCAGCCTTGAGAAAGACCTTCAAATAGGGTGGAAACACGTGCTGGTACAGGGCAATGCCTTATGGTGTCTATTTATGACCATTGCGTCTGCTTTAATGGACTCACTGACCAGGGTCATATACTCGACCTTTAATGTCTCTTGCTTTCCATGTGAATGGGACGTGGGAAGCCTCCGCCCATGTATACTAATATGTGAGTTGACATGTTCAAATGTCTGATAAGAATCGTTAGAAGTTGGACTCCATGTATCAACACATGTATGCTGGAAAACAGAGCCACAAACATTTTGATGATTAAACAATAATTGTACAGCAGAAGGATGAACACCAAGTCTGGTCTTACTAGGCTCTGCTGAACCACTTTGAGTGAAGTTAGAGGCAGCTGCGGTTGGGGTGTGGTGTGATTGTTTGATCTAGTTTCAATGTTTCCATGTCCAGGCTATCCTACACCGTCCCTAGCGGTACCACATTTACAATCAATGTAAATCCTTGCACAGGGGCAACTGAGTGCAGCCTGAACTTGGGTTAATAACATAAAAGTAGGACTAACTCTTTTATTTTTTTATTTTTATTTTTTCTTTTTTTTTTTATGGAACGCTTCACGAATTTGCGTGTCATCCTTGCGCAGGGGCCATGCTAATCTTCTCTGTATCGTTCCAATTTTAGTATATGTGCTGCTGAAGCGAGCACAAAAGTAGGACTAACTCTTGAAAGAGGCTGTCAATGCATTACACTTCAGTAGCGTTTGGAGGAAAAGGTTTAAGTGTTACTGGTGAAATAAACACATATTAAAATTACATTACTTTATCACAAACTACCACTATCTTAATTCGTAAAATGCAGCATTTCTTCTGTGCAAGATTGTGCATTCCTGCTGCCAGCTATGAACACCTACTACCAAAAACCAGGACCACTGCAGTTTCAATGGAAACATAATCTTGAGAAAGGGGAGAGAGATTCCAATTCCAGAACAGTCGCAGCAAAACCACAACGTCTAGTCACCCTAGTGGAGGAGAAAGCACAGGCAACACAAAGCCATAGCGGCTGAAGTCCTGCAAGGACTGGGAAGTCTCGTGGGATCTGGACATCGCAGGCGCCATCTCGGAACAGGGCTGTATAGGCCACGCCCTGTGTCTGGCACGTGCCCCACCATGTCTGCAGCATAAGGGGAGCTCGGCCACTTACCTGCTCACAGCAGCAGCTGTTCACCCCATCCTGGATCCCAACCAGACATCAGCCGATTAACCAGACTTACCTGCCATTCTCTTTTAGGCTACAATCACTGGTCCTGAAATCACTGGTCCTGCTATCACTGGTCCTGCAATCTTCGAGGTAAATAAGAAGACAAAGGAACCCGTAGCATACAAGCTATAACCCGGAGCCCTTAGTTGTATTCACTGTACTTGTGTGTGTGTGTGTGTGCGTTTGCGTGTGTGTGTGGCCTCCGCACCTGGCCCTCACCGCCTTTTACCTAGAGAAGCAGAGAGAACAGAAGAGAGAGCAAGGATTGAACTGGTAGCCTGATTTTTACAGACATTGGCAAACTCGTGCATATAAAGACTGCAGGGTATTCATACAGTGAACAGCCAAAGCTGACCACAGCAGGACTGCACTGTTGGGTGTAGTGACAGAACGAGCCCAAGTAGCTTCAAGGTATCGCCCACCTGCAATCAGGTACAAGGGGAAACTTGGGTGTAGGGAAACACCGGTGGCAAGCGTAGTGGGACCGGAGAGTGGTGAACCCGTAGGCCCTTTAAGACGAGGTAACGCTATCAGGGATGGATGGGGATGCAGTTCTTACTCAGACATCAATAATCAGACCGACTCAGGAAGTTTGGCAAAACACAACTGTTTTAATTGAAATTGTCTAAAACAGGGAGTACAACGGGCATCAACGGACGCCGCACAAGCATTCTCACAATGATTTACATCAAAAAACACATATTTATAACAAAAACTCATCATCATTGACATCATGCTACGTGGTAAAATAAGAAAGCCTACTAAGGGATGTAATAGGCTTAAGGGGAACATCTACGTATACTTTCTATGGGGACTGGACTGTGATTGGGTCTCTAAGGTCAGGTGTAAAGCTATGTCCACCCCTAGAGCAAGTTATCTTCCGTGTCATGAAAATACACAACGTTTCATTGGCTTTCAAATTATACAGCTCTCTGCTACGTGGCCCTCTACAATTGGTTGGCACACTTGTACCCTTCTGGAATATTCCACTCGCTAGCAGCACGCAAGCTGGTCACCTAAGGTGCATGTGGGTTGACTTGGTCATACCTCCCCACACAATTAGCCCAACATCCATCATCACTCCTATTCTCTGCCTCTCAATTAGTCCTTTGAACTCGGCCTTGCACGTATCACTGTGCCTGAGAATAAAAGGGAGTGTGAGCATGGCCTTATCTTCTGGTCTCGGTGTAGCTCTCCCAAAGTCTATTCTCATCTTGACCATGTGACAGGAGACCGTGTTTTGTACTCCATTGTATTTAATACTATTAAATGAATAAAACCTGGCACTTCCATTACACCTCAACAAGAGCTTGGCTCGCTTTATCACATTCATTGTACCTTCTCAAATAGATAACCAGTTTCTTGGCTGCCCCAATCCTTGACCCTGGGCCAGACAAGCCTTCTCGAATCTTCCTTCGTCGTCAGCTGTTTTACTCTACTGCACCACACTTTCAGCCCTTCCATTCACGGGGTCCAAGTTTGCTAAAATGCATCGTGGAACATCAATATTCTATACATATATATTACATGGCCACGATAGTGGCCATGTAGTTATGGTTAAGTTGCTGTTTCCATAGGAAGAGCACTTTTTGGGCGCCTTATAACTTCACTCTCCCTGGACGAATCCTCACCAAACTTTGCAAAAAAAAGTAATTGGGTCACTCTGAATTTTTTTGCAAAGTTTGGTGAGGATTCGTCCAGGGGGGCAAAGTTATAGGGGGGGACCCAAAACTTTTTTTTTCCCATAGACTGAATGGGAATAAAAATTTGCTCGCGTCTACAGCCCAAACCGCTGGACAGATTTTCACCAAATTTGGACCAGGAGCAGCGGCTTGGTCCCGAAAGCGTGCTTTTGCAAATTTGGTGAAAATCCGTCCAGTAGTTTTTTTTAAAATGACCAAAAAGTAGGTAAAAAAAAAATAGTGATATCTGTGTTCGGTCCGCGGACGGACCTCCCTGTTTGCTCCACGGACAGGACGGTGATTGGGCCAGCAGCTTGCGTGATGTCCGCGGACAGCTGACGTGCTCTCTCATTGGATGCGGTGAAAGCGTACAGTGCGTCTGGCTTCAGAGACGCCCGCCATCTTTCTTTCCCGCATGAGAGGCTTTGTCAGGTTGGCAGGAGCGTGTCTGTCTCTTGTTCCTCCCACCCCCGCTCATGCCCGTGTCTGCCCCACCCCCCGCTCATGCCCCGTGTGTCCTTTCTGTCCCCCGCACCCCTGCTCATGCCCCGTGTGTCCTTCCGGTCCCCCCCACCCCCGCTCATGCTCCGTGTGTCCCCTGTTCCTCCAGCCCCCTGCTCATGCCATCGCACACGGTGGCCAGCGGAGGGCCGAGGAGCGGGATCTGCCACATGAACTCATGTCCGTGCGGCACGTCCGTGTTTTTGTTTGTCCCCCCATCCCCCGCTCATGCCCCGTGTGTCTCTCTCCCTCCCCCCCACCCCTGCTCATGCCCCGTGTGTCTCTCTCCCTCCCCCCCACCCCCGCTCATGCCCTGTGTGTGTCTCTCCCTCCCCCCACCCCCACTCATGCCTCGTGTGTGTCTCTCCCTCCCACCCACCCCCTGCTCATGCCACGTATGTTTCTAGCCCTCCCCCACACCCCCCGCTCATGCCGCGTGTGTCTCTATCCCTCCCCCCACCCCCTGCTCATGCCCTGTGTGTCTCTATCCCTCCCACCCCCTGCTCATGCCACGTGTGTCTCTATCCCTCCCACCCAGCCCCCGCTCATGCCCTGTGTGTCTCTATCCCTCCCACCCACCCCCGCTCATGCCCCGTGTGTCTCTATCCCTCCCACCCACCCCCCGCTCATGCCCCCTGTGTCTCTATCCCTCCCACCCACCCCGTGTTCATGCCCCGTGTGTCTCTATCCCTCCCACCCACCCCCCGCTCATGCCCCGTGTGTCTCTATCCCTCCCACCCACCCCCCGTTCATGCCCCGTGTTTCTCTATCCCTCCCACCCACCCCCCACTCATGCCCCGTGTGTCTCTATCCCTCCCACCCACCCCCCACTCATGCCCCGTGTGTCTCTGCTGTTGCCCCCCACCCCCTGCTCATGCCCTGTGTCTCTCTCTCCTGTTACCCCCACCCCCGTCTCATGACCCGTGTCTCTCTCCTGTTGCCCCCTACCCCCGATCATGCCCCGCGTCTCCCTGCTGTTTCCCCCATCCCCCTCTCATGCCCCGTGTCTCTCGCCTGTTACCCCCACCCCCCTCTCATGTCCAGTGTCTTTCTCCTGTTACCCCCCACCCCCCTCTCATGCCCCGTGTCTCTCTCCTGTTGCCCCCCACCCCCCGGTCATGCCCCGTGTCTCCCTTCTGTTGCCCCCCACCCCCTGGTCATGCCCCGTGTCTCTCTCCTGTTACCCCCACCCCCCTCTCATGCCCCGTGTCTCCCTCGTGTTCCCCCCACCCCCCGCTCATGCCCCGTGTCTCCCTGCTGTTGCCCCCCACTCATGCCCCGTGTCTCTCTCATGTTACCCCCCACCCCTCGCTCATGCCCCGTGTCTCCCTCCTGTTGCCCCCCCACCCTCCGCTCATGCCCCGTGTCTCTCTTCTGTTACCCCCCACCCCCCTCTCATGCCCCGTGTCTCCCTCATTATCCCCCCACCTCCCGCTCATGCCCCGTGTCTCCCTGCTGTTGCCCCCACCCCCTGCTCATGCCCCGTGTCTGTCTCCTGTTACCCCCACCCCCTGCTCATGCCCCGTGTGTCTCTCCCCTCCCATCCACCCCCTGCTCATGCCCGGTATGTCTCTCCCCTCCCACCCACCCCCTGCTCATGCCCGTGTGTCTCTACCCTCCCACCCACCCCCTGCTCATGCCCTGTGTGTCTCGATACCTCCCACCCACCCCCTGCTCATGCCCCGTGTGTCTCTCCCCTCCCATCCACCCCCTGCTAATGCCCCGTGTGTCTCTATCCCTCCCACCCACCCCCCGCTCATGCCCCGTGTGTCTCTATCCCTCCCACCCACCCCCCGCTCATGCCCCGTGTGTCTCTATCGTTCTCCCCCACCCCCCGCTCATGCCCCGTGTGTCTCTATCCCTCTACCCCACCCCCCGCTCATGCCCCGTGTGTCTCTATCCCCTCCCGCCCACCCCCCGCTCATGCCCCGTGTGTCTCTATCCCTCCCGCCCACCCCCGCTCATGCCCCATGTGTCTCTATCCCTCCCGCCCCACCCCCCTGCTCATGCCCCGTGTGTCTCTATCCCTCCCGCCCACCCCCCGCTCATGCCCCGGTTGTCTATCCCCTCCCACCCACCCCCCGCTCATGCCCCATGTGTCTATCCCCTCCCGCCCACCCTCCGCTCATGCCCCGTGTGTCTCTATCCCTCCCGCCCAGCCTCGCTCATGCCCCATGTGTCTCTATCCCTCCCGCCCCACCCCCCGCTCATGCCCCGTGTGTCTCTATCCCTCCCGCCAACACCCCCGCTCATGCCCCGTGTGTCTATCCCCTCCCGCCCACCCCCGCTCATGCCCCGTGTGTCTCTATCCCTCCTGCCCAGCCTCGCTCATGCCCCATGTGTCTCTATCCCTCCCGCCCCACCCCCCGCTCATGCCCCGTGTGTCTCTATCCCTCCCGCCAACACCCCCCCTCATGCCCTGTGTGTCTATCCCCTCCCGCCCACCCCCGCTCATGCCCCGTGTGTGTCTATCCCCTCCCGCCCACCCCCCGCTCATGCCCTGTGTGTGTCTATCCCCTCCCACCCACCCCCCGCTCATGTCCTGTGTGTCTCTATCCCCTCCTTCCCACCCCCCGCTCATACCCGTGTGTCTCTATCCCCTCCCGCCCACCACACGCTCATGCCCCGTGTGTCTCTCTGCTGTTGCCCCCACCCCCCGCTCATGCCCCGTGTCTCCCTGCTGTTGCCCCCCACTCCCTGCTCATGCCCTGTGTCTCTCTCTCCTGTTACCCCCACCCCCCTCTCATGCCCCGTGTCTCTCTCCTGTTGCCCCCCACCCCCGATCATGTCCCGCGTCTCCCTGCTGTTTCCCCCACCCCTCTCTCATGCCCCGTGTCTCTCTCCTGTTACCCCCACCCCCTCTCATGCCCTGTGTCTCTCTCCTGTTACCCCCCACCCCCTCTCATGCCCCGTGTCTCTCTCCTGTTGCCCCCCACCCCCCGGTCATGCCACGTGTCTCCCTTCTGTTGCCCCCCAACCCCCCGGTCATGCCCTGTGTCTCTCTGCTGTTGCCCCCCACCCCCTGGTCATGCCCCGTGTCTCTCTCCTGTTACCCCCCACCCCCTCTCATGGCCCGTGTCTCCCTCGTGTTCTCCCCACCCACCGCTCATGCCCCGTGTCTCCCTGCTGTTGCCCCCTGTTAGGCGGAAACCTGTGCAGTTCCCTCTGGGACCACTGCAAAAGATTTAGGACTACAGGTGTTTGGCAGTAAACCCACTTGGTAGCAGTCTCTACCACACAGATTCACTTGGTAGCTGTGGCTGAGCAGTCAGACTTCCCTCAAGAAGAGTTAAGCAGTATGTGGAGTATACAATATAGGGCAATTCTTCACAGTAAGACAAGCAAAAACGCAACGAGACTCAGTGTAGAGATATTAAGGTATTTATTTATAACGGAACATCTATGGAAAACACTATGGCACTATCACGGCAAACACTTCAATCACAATTACTCTACGAAGAAGAAACGATCAATCCCTCTAACAATATTTCGACAAGTCTAGGTTCTACCAGCATCACTTATTTGCAGACAGAGGTGTATGCCTCAACCTAGATGGCACTCTAATATTAGTTAGGACGGGAGAGAAAAATAAGCAGGTTACGAAATCAACACAGTTCAATACTTCTCGGGAAAAATGCAGGCAAGAAGGCAAGAACCACAATAGATCATAAAGTTCAGAGGCCAGGCCCACTCGGAGAGAGGCAAGGCGATATGTCCCAAAAAGTCTCTAGTGGAAATGCGTTCGAGTCTTTGTAGCAAATTGTTATCGGCAGATTGAACCAGTTCAGAACAATATGTGAGAAAGCTTGGAGGCGACCCAACGGAAAGGAGAGGATTAAGACACCTCACTCGAACCGATCGAAAGGGAAGCCAGGCGGACACGGTACCTTGTTGTGGAGGGCAGCTCCGGTGGGGGCAGTTGTTCCTGGTGGTGGATGCACGTCGGGTCTTTGCCAAGAGTAGAGATGATCTCGTCGTCGAACAAAAGTGAAGTCCGGTGCACCACCAGGGAAGAGACCAGCCACGGAGTGCTCTGTCACAAGGCACCACCTTTTGGTCGCGATACAGGGGTAGTGGCTATCCGGTTGCCGAGGTGCTCTGCACGGGCAATTCGACCACTGTGTCCTGAGGCGAAGAAAAAGCAAAGGGGACTGGTTGTTCCCACCATTCAGGGGAAGAGACTCTCCGGCAGGGAGATCTCCTCTGTCGTCGGGAAGTGGTGAGTCGGTTCCGCAGGGCTCCACCGGAGGTGTCGTCGTGCAGGTCAGCTCAGCATTACCCTCGTCGGATTCTTAGGTCCTGTGGCGACTTCTGAAGATCCAGTCCCAAAAGCCCTGCTTTTATGCAGAAAACCCCCATTCATTCAGCCTAGCTGTCAATCAACACATGCTAAGTGGTGAGCGGGGAGGCTCACCACTTGGGCCAATCACACCAGAGTGCGACCGGAGTTGGCAAGGCAACTCGGTCCAGGGTGCCTAAACCCCCTCCCACACCCCTGTGGTAACCCAGACAGAATGGCACCACTTTGGAGGGTTTCTGTACAGAGGCCCGCCAAAAGTGGAACAAAGGGCTCAACCTTTGGTTCAGGAGTCACAGAGACGAACACAGATGCCATTTTAAAAACCGAGTTCTGGCAGAAAATACCATCCGATAACTTATTTAAGATAAGTAGACCGGTGGTACGTTAGAGATTAACGAGAAACAGTATCAATCTATAACAATGGGACGAATCCCATAGGGTTATGTTTGGGGTCGAACATAACAAGTAGTTTCCACTGCCACCAGCCAAAACTCGACGAGGGGGGACGGGACAGTGCCCCCTCGAGTAACAGATCCAGGAGTAATCGAATTACCCCTACAAGTACGTCCACAATAAGATGGTTTGTACTAGTTCTGTTAGTAAATTTAGGTCTAGTAAAGCCAATGGTGACTTTACATGCCCGGGGAGACAGTAGTTAGTCCCCGGGTATGGAGTCTATGGTGGAGGTCCGCTAAGACGCCCCAGTGTTACGGCACATAGGGTGCGGTGTAACACACATAGAAAAACATATGAGAACCTATGGAGTAAAAGACCCCATAGCCCATAGAACACATTGATATTCAAAGGAATTACACACATTCATGTCCAAGAGTGGGAGGAAAAAGAGTCTCACTCTTGGCAGGATGGGAAAAACAACTCCAGAAATCCAGCAAAGCTGCTGGTGGACTCACTAGGTTAGGAAATTCAGCCTAAACAGAGAATTCTCCCTAACATTCGCCCCCCCCCCCAGACTAAGGGACAGGAGGATTTAATCCACTCCTGGATGAATCTCATACCTCTAGTCGATGACATACATCCTAGAGAGACCATCAGCATTTTAGTGGTGACATCCTGACCTGTGCTCAATGGTGAAATCAAACCCTTGCAGGCAGATCGACCATCTCAATAGTTTTGGGTTTTCCCCTTTCATTTGCATTAACCATCTCAAGGGTTGGTGGTCAGTCTGAATGACAAAAGTAGAACCATACAAGTACGGGCTAAATCTCTTCAGAGCCCACACGATAGCAAAGCACTCTCTTTCGATTGTTGCTCACCTTGTTTCAGGATCCTTCAGCTTGCGGCTGATGAAGCAAACGGGGTGCTTTACATGCCCGGGGAGACAGTAGTCAGTCCCCGGGTATGGAGTCTATGGTGGAGGTCCGCTAAGACGCCCCAGTGTTACGGCACATAGGGTGCGGTGTAACACACATAGAAAAACATATGAGAACCTATGGAGTAAAAGACCCCATAGCCCATAGAACACATTGATATTCAAAGGAATTACACACATTCATGTCCAAGAGTGGGAGGAAAAAGAGTCTCACTCTTGGCAGGATGGGAAAAACAACTCCAGAAATCCAGCAAAGCTGCTGGTGGACTCACTAGGTTAGGAAATTCAGCCTAAACAGAGAATTCTCCCTAACACCCCCCGCTCATGCCCCGTGTCTCTCTCATGTTACCCCACCCCCCGCTCATGCCCCGTGTCTCTCTCCTGTTGCCCCCCACCCCCTGGTCATGCCCCGTGTCTCTCTTCTGTTACCCCCCACCCCCCTCTCATGCCCCGTGTCTCCCTCGTTTTCCCCCACCCACGCTCATGCCCCGTGTCTCCCTGCTGTTGCCCCCCACCCCCCGCTCATTCCCCGTGTCTGTCTCCTGTTACCCCCACCCCCTGCTCATGCGCCATGTGTCTCACCCCTCCCACCCACCCCCTGCTCATGCCCCGTGTGTCTCTCTCCTCCCACCCACCCCCTGCTCATGGCCCGTGTGTCTCTCCCCTCCCACCCACCCCCTGCTCATACCCCGTGTGTCCCTCACCTCGCACCCACCCCCTGCTCATGCCCCGTGTGTCTCTCCCCTCCCACCCACCCCCTGCTCATGCCCCGTGTACCTCTCATCTCACAGCCACCCCCTGCTCATACCCCGTGTGTCCCTCCCCTCCCACCCACCCCCTGCTCATGCCCCATGTGTCTCTCCCCTCCCACCCACCCCCCGCTCATGCCCGTGTCTCTCTCATGTTACCCCCACCCCCGCTCATGCCCCGTGTCTCTCTCCTGTTGCCCGACACCCCCTGGTCATGCCCTGTGTCTCCCTCCTATTGCCCCCCACCCCCCGCTCATGCCCCGTGTCTCTCTTCTGTTACCCCCACCCCCTTTCATGCCCCGTGTCTCCCTTGTTTTCCCCCCACCCACGCTCATGCCCCGTGTCTGTCTCCTGTTACCCCCACCCCCTGCTCATGCGCCATGTGTCTCACCCCTCCCACCCACCCCCTGCTCATGACCCGTGTTTCTCTCTCCTCCCACCCACCCCCTGCTCATGGCCCGTGTGTCTCTCCCCTGCCACCCACCCCCTGCTCATACCCCGTGTGTCCCTCCCCTCCCACCCACCCCCTGCTCATGGCCCGTGTGTCTCTCCCCTCCCACCCACCCCCTGCTCATGCCCCGTGTGTCTCTCATCTCACAGCCACCCGCTGCCCCGTGTGTCTCTATCCCTCCCACCCACCCCCCGCTCATGCCCCGTGGATCTCTATCCCTCCCACCCACCCCCCGCTCATGCCCCGTGTGTCTCTATCCCTCCCACCCACCCCCCGCTCATGCCCGTGTGCCTCTTCCCTCCCACCCACCCCCCGCTCATGCCCCGTGTGTCTCTCCCCTCCCCCCCAACCCCGCTCATGCCCCGTGTGTCTCTATCCCTCCCACCCACCCCCCGCTCATGCCCCGTGTGTCTCTCCCCTCCCCCCACCCCCCGCTCATGCCCCGTGTGTCTCTATCCCTCCCGCCCCCCCGCTCAAGCCCCGTGTGTCTATCCCCTCCCGCCCACCCCCTGCTCATGCCCCGTGTGTCTATCCCCTCCCGCCCACCCCCCGCTCATGCCTCGTGTGTCTCTATCCCCTCCCGCCCACCCCCGCTCATGCCCCGTGTGTCTCTCTGCTGTTGCCCCCCAGCCCCCGCTCATGCCCCGTGTCTCCCTGCTGTTGCCCCCACCCCCTGCTCATGCCCCGTGTCTCTCTCCTTTTACCCCCACCCTCCTCTCATGCCCGTGTCTCTCTCCTGTTAACGCCCACCCCCCTATCATGCCCCGTGTCTCTCTCCTGTTGCCCCCCACCCCCGGTCATGCTCTGTGTCTCCCTTCTGTTGCCCCCCACCCCCCGGTCATGCCCTGTGTCTCTCTGCTGTTGCCCCCCAGTCTTGCCCCGTGTCTCTCTCCTGTTACCCCCCACCCCCCTCTCATGCCCCGTGTCTCCCTCGTGTTCCCCCACCCCTCGCTAATGCCCCGTGTCTCCCTGCTGTTGCCCCCTGCTCATGCCCCGTGTCTCTCTCATGTTACCCCCCACCCCCGGTCATGCCCCGTGTCTCCTTCCTGTTGCTCCCCACCCCCCGCTCATGCCCCGTGTCTCTCTTTTGTTACCCCCGACCACCCTCTCATGCCCCGTGTCTCCCTCATTTTCCCCCCGCCCCCCGCTCATGCCCCGTGTCTCCCTGTTGTTGCCCCCCACCTCCCGCTCATGTCCCGTGTCTGTCTCCTGTTACCCCCCACCCCCCGCTCATGCCCCGTGTCTCTCTCCTGTTGCCCCCCAACCCCCGGTCATGTCCCGTGTCTCTTTCCTGTTGCCCCCCACCCCCTCTCATGCCCCGTGTCTCTCTCCTGTTACCCCCCACCCCCCCTCATGCCCCGTGTCTCCCTGCTGTTGCCCCCACCCCCTGCTCATGCCCCGTGTCTCCCTGCTGTTGCCCCCCACACCCTGCTCATGCCCCGTGTCTCCCCTGTTCCACCCCGCCCCCCCTTATGCCGTGTCTCCCTCCTTTTCTCCCCCACCCGCCGCTCATGCCCCATGTTTTCCCTGTTCCCCCACCCCACGCTCATGCCCCGTGTCTCCCCTGTTCCCCCCCACCCCCGCTCATGCCCCGTGTCTCCCTGCTGTTGCCCCCCACCCCCCTCTCATGCCCCGTGTCTCTCTCCTGTTACCCCCCACCCCCCTCTCATGCCCCGTGTCTCCCTGCTGTTGCCCCCCACCCCCGCTCATGCCCCATGGCTCTCTCCTGTTACCCCCACCCCCTGCTCATGCCCCGTGTCTCCCTGCTGTTGCCCCCCACCCCCTGCTCATGCCCCGTGTCTCTCTCCAGTTACCCCCACCCGCTCTCATGCCCCGTGTCTCTCTCCTGTTGCCCCCCACCCCCGGTCATGCCCCTTGTCTGCCTGCTGTTGCCCCCCACCCCCGCTCATGCCCCGTGTATCCCTGCTGTTGCCCCCCATCCCCTGCTCATGCCCCGTGTCTCTCTCTCCTGTTACCCCCCACCCCCTCTCATGCCCCGTGTCTCTCTCCTGTTTCCCCCCACCACGCACTCATGCCCTGTGTCTCTCTCCTGTTACCACCCACCCCCCTCTCATGCCCGTGCCTCTCTTCTGTTACCCCCCACCCCCCTCTCATGACCCGTGTCTCCCTCGTTTTCCCCCGCCCCCCGCTCATGCACTGTGTCTCCCTGCTGTTGCCCTCCACCCCCTCTCATGCCCCGTGTCTCTCTCCTGTTACCCCCACACCCCTCTCATGCCCAGTGACTTTCTCCTGTTCCCCCCACCCCCGATCATGCCCCGTGTCTCCCTGCTGTTGCCCCCACCCCCCGCTCATGCCCCGTGTCTCTCTCCTGTTACCCCCACCCCTGCTCATGCCCCGTGTCTCCCTGCTGTTGCCCCCCACCCCCCGCTCATGCCCCGTGTCTCTCTCCTGTTACCCCCACCCCTGCTCATGCCCCGTGTCTCCCTGCTGTTGCCCCCCACCCAGGCTCATGCCCCATGTCTCTCTCCTGTTACCCCCATCCCCTCTCATGCCCCATGTCTCTCTCCTGTTGCCCCCCACCCCCGGTCATGCCCCGTGTCTCCCTGCTGTTGCCCCCCACCCCCTGCTCATGCCCCATGTCTCCCTGCTGTTGCCTCCCACCCCCTGCTCATGCCCCGTGTCTCTCTCTCCTGTTACCCCCCACCCCGTCTCATGCCCCGTGTCTCTCTCCTGTTACCCCCCACCCCCGATCATGCCCCGTGTCTCCCTGCTGCTTCCCCCCACCACCCACTCATGCCCTGTGTCTCTCTCCTGTTACCCCCCACCCCCCTCTCATGCCCCGTGTCTCTCTTCTGTTACCCCCCACCCCCCTCTCATGCTTCGTGTCTCCCTCGTTTTCACCCGCCCCCCGCTCATGCCTCGTGTCTCCCTGCTGTTGCCCCCCACCCCCCGCTCATGCCCCGTGTCTGTCTCCTGTTACCCCCACCCCCGGCTCATGCCCCGTGTGTCTCTCCCCTCCCACCCACCCCCTGCTCATGCCCCGTGTGTCTTTAACCCTCCCACCCACCCCCTGCTCATGCCCCGTGTGTCTCTCCCCTCCCACCCACCCCCTGCTCATGCCCCGTGTGTCTCTCCCCTCCCACCCACCCCCTGCTCATGCCCTGTGTGTCTCTCAACTCCCACCCACCCCCTGCTCATGCCCTGTGTGTCTCTATCCCTACCACCCCCCCCGCTCATGCCCCGTGTGTCTCTATCCCTCCCACCCACCCCCCGCTCATGCCCCGTGTGTCTCTATCCCTCCCACCCACCCCCCGCTCATGCCCCGTGTCTCCCTGCCGTTGCCCCCCGCTCATGCCCCGTGTCTCTCTCATGTTACCCCCCACCCCCCGGTCATGCCCCGTGTCTCCCTCCTGTTGCCCCCCACCCCCCGCTCATGCCCGTGTCTCTCTTCTGTTACCCCCCAACCCCCTCTCATGCCCCGTGTCTCCCTCGTTTCCCCCCCGCCCCCCGCTCATGCCCTGTGTCTCCCTGCTGTTGCCCCCCACCCCCAGCTCATGCCCCGTGTCTGTCTCCTGTTACCCCCCGCTCATGCCCCTTGTCTCTCTCCTGTTGCCCCCCACCCCCCGGTCATGTCCCGTGTCTCTCTCCTGTTGCCCCCCCTCTCATGCCCCGTGTCTCTCTCCTGTTACCCCCACCCCCCTCTCATGCCACGTGTCTCCCTGCTGTTGCCCCCACCCCCTGCTCATGCCCCGTGTCTCCCTGCTGTTGCCCCCACCCCCCGCTCATGCCCCGTGTCTCCCTGCTGTTGCCACCCACCCCCCTCTCATGCCCCATGTCTCTCTCCTGTTACCCCCAACCCCATCTCATGCCCCGTGTCTCCCTGCTGTTGCCCCCCACCCCCGTTCATGCCCCGTGTCTCTCTCCTGTTACCCCCCACCCCCTGCTCATGCCCCGTGTCTCCCTGCTGTTTCCCCCCACCCCCTGCTCATGCCCCGTGTCTCTCCCACTGTTACCCCCCCACCCCCTCTCATGCCCTGTGTCTCTCTCCTGTTGCCCCCCACCCCCGGTCATGCCCCGTGTCTCCCTGCTGTTGCCCCCCACCCCCGCTCATGCTCCGTGTCTCCCTGCTGTTGCCCCATCCCCTGCTCATGCCCCGTGTCTCTCTCTCCTGTTACCCCCCACCCCCCTCTCATGCCCCGTGTCTCTCTCCTGTTACCCCCCACCCCCTCTCATACCCTGTGTCTCTCTCCTGTTGCCCCCACCCCCCGATCATGCCCCGTGTCTCCCTGCTGTTTCCCCCACCACCCACTCATGCCCTGTGTCTCTCTCCTGTTACCCCCCCACCCCCCTCTCATGCCCCGTGTCTCTCTTCTGTTACCCCCCACCCCCCTCTCATGCCCCGTGTCTCTCTCGTTTTCCCCCCGCTCATGCCCCGTGTCTCCCTGCTGTTGCCCCCCACCCCCTCTCATGCCCCGTGCCTCTCTCCTGTTACCCCCCACCCCCCTCTCATGCCCCGTGTCTCTCTCCTGTTCCCCCCACCCCCGGTCATGCCCCGTGTCTCCCTGCTGTTGCCCCCCACCCCCCGCTCATGCCCCGTGTCTCTCTCCTGTTACCCCCCACCCCCGGTCATGCCCCGTGTCTCCCTGCTGTTGCCCCCCACCCCCCGCTCATGCCCCGTGTCTCTCTCTTGTTCCCCCCCACCCCCCTTTCATGCCCTATTGTGTTCTCTTTATACACCCCACCTTCCCTTTCCATGGTGGCCACCTTGGTAAAAGATTTTCCTTCCTGTCCCGGTTTGGGAAGAAAAATCTTTTTTTTACCACCTGGGGTTCCCACTTTGAGGACCTAAGATGCTAGTGGTCTTCATCTATTGAAAAGGATGTTATGGTGACGTTGCACTAATAAAAACCTATGAAATTCAGTAAAAAAAAATTGTGTTACAGGGACGTTATGTTTAAGTTGCACTAATAAAAACCTATGAAATTCAATGAAAAAGCTTTGTTAAAGGGACGTTATGGTTAAGTTGCGCTACTAAAAACCTATGAAATTCAGTGAAAAAACTTTCTCAAAGGAACGTTATGGTTCCAAGTAAAACCGAAAAACCCTTGAAATTCGCCAGTTATGGTAGGCTAAGCAACCATAACTCGCGCCACCACCGTGCACTGCTAAGACTAACACCCAGGACATCAAAGATGACATCACAAATGTCATTGATGACATCACATGTGTATGTACTTTTCATTAAATATGTGTACAAGGGATTCTTATTATAATGTTGCGAAACAAGTGTCAATGATCATTGCAATAAATATCATACCCTAATTAGTGCATTGAACGATGCATTGATATAAATACCATTCTATTATGGGGTTCTATCTAGTATACTAAGCTACTCATGCAGAAACATAACATTGTGTGCAGCGTACAAGATGAAGGAATAATATTTGTAATGTTAATATGTTGAATAATGATATGATAATTGTTTTCTTAATAGATTTTTGTGTACTGTGAAATATATAATAAGTAGCTAATAAAACACATGTATTACATAATTGCATTACTATAGACAAAACACAGAGACATATGAACACATACCAATATGGGTATATACAGGGAAAGTGAAGTTAGCAAAAAAGCACAAGTAGTAGCAGAAACAATTCATAATTTAACTGATTATTTTCATGCAAATAAATGATTGCTCTGTTTCAAAGCTGCTATTTACCCTATGTATATGTATCACTTGATGTGATTGGACCCTAAGGAAAGTAGTGTGAGTACAATGTATACACATATGACCATAAACAGGGAAAGTACAGCCATAAAAAAAAAAAACAACAGAACTATCAGAAAGTGCTCATAATTCTAGTGATTATCTTTATGCACAAAACGGATTGCTGTCTTTCAAGCTTGTGTTTTCCCGTATGTATATGTTTCATATGATGCGACTGGACTCTAAGGGAATTACTGTAAGAACTTACTAGAAGGATATGTCTACAAATAAAATAAAATGCTTAGTTTCTGACTGTTACTGAAGAAAACCATGTGGCCTAGATATGTCAGCAAAAGATAAAATAGTGAGCCAGACATGTGATGTCATCAGTGATGTCATCAATGACATTTGTGATGTCATCTTTGATGTCCTGGGTGTTAGTCTTAGCAGTGCACTGTGGTGGCGCGAGTTATGGTTGCTTAGCTTACCATAACTGGCGAATTCCAAGGGTTTTTCGGTTTTACTTGGAACCATAACGTCCCTTTGACAAAGTTTTTTCACTGAATTTCATAGGTTTTTAGTAGCGCAACTTAACCATAACGTCCCTTTAACAAAGTTTTTTCATTGAATATATATATATATATATTCACTAACAAAAACTTTGTTAGGGGGACGTTATGGTTAAGTTGCACTACTAAATTCCTGTGAAATTCACACAAAAAATGTTATAATCGTGACATTATGGTTCAAAGTAAAAAACGAAAAACACCTGAAATTCGCCGCCAGTTATGGTAGGCTAAGCAACCATAACTCGCTGCACCAATGTGCACTGCTAACACTAACACCCAGGACATCAAAGATGACATCACAAATGTCATTGATGACATCACTGATGACATCACATGTCTGGCTCACTCTTTTTTCCTTCACTGATATATCTGGGGCAGTAACAGGCAGGAACTAAAAAGTCACTATACTATAGTAGAAAGTACTATGGTGACAGAATAGATGACATAACATGTGTAGCTCCTTCTTTTTATTGTTCACTGACAGCTGTAAGCCAGGTGGTTTTCTTCACTGTCAGTCTAGAGTTTAGGAAGGTAAATGTTCTATATTTGTAGTGCTTGCCCTTCTCATGTGTTCTTACAATACTTTGCTTAGGTTACGGTCACATCATATCATACATATGCATGCAAGAAGAAGGAATCCAGAAGCACAAGAATCTTTTCTGTGCATGAAGTTAATTAGTTTGGGTTTGAACATTTTGTATTAAAACTGCAGTTTTTAGTGCATGCTTTACGTGGCGTGTATTGCGTATATTTGTATGCATTGTGCTCTCTATATATTTTTGTGAGTAATAGGCTAATTATACAGTAAGGGAAACACACGTAGATACTTATGTTTCACAGTATGTAAACATTTGTAATGGTAGCATCTATCAATAGAGTATGCAACATGAGAAGATTGCAAATATTGCATCTTTGTAGTGCATGCTGCAGACAATGTCTACATTTCTTCATGAGTTTGTTCATGTACTGAAAGAACTCAGTAATGCAATGGATTTTTTTCAGCAATGCATTGCTTAATAAACTACGTGGCATATCTTAGTTCTTCAATCATCTCTGATACTTTTCTGCCAATGATATAATTACAATCCCTTTTGGAGCCTCTGCATGAAAACTAAATGTACATATGATGTCATCAGTGATGTCATCAATGACATTTTTGATGTCATCTTTGATGTCCTGGGTATTAGTGTTAGCAGTCCACAGTGGTGCAGCCAGTTATGGTTGCTTAGCCTACCATAACTGGCGTATTTCAGGGGATTTTTGTTTTTACTTCGAACCATAATGTCACGGTTATAAAGTTTTTTTTTGTGAATTTCACAGGTTTTTAGTAGGGCAACTTAACCATACCGTCCCTTTAACAACGTTTTTTTACTAAAGAGCATACACCTTGCGGAGAATGCCACGTGACAATATGCTGGTGTACAGCACGGTGACGTGTCCCAGAATCAGTACACACTTAACAGTAAGGTCTATGCCTCGTGGACAGTGTGGAAATAGATTTTATATTGATGTAGGAACGTCCACCTTCAACATTTCCCTTGCACAGCACCAACACGTATTGGTAGTCAGCCATTAGCAATGTAGTACACATTACATACTTTTAGCAAAAGTTCTACTTATCTGAAAACGACATCAGTTAAGGCCATCCCTCCTCCCCAAGAAACAGCAGCACTGCTGTAATGAAGGAGCATGAGAAACACTGTCCCTACCTTACAAATAACAAACGGCCAAAATGTTTCGCCGTCCACCTACCGGCCCATATTACTGTTTGGTGCCTCTTTCTAAATTTCCGTTCGCAAATTGCATTATTAGCTGTCCTAACAAAATAGAAAGCAATCTGTTAACAAAGTGAATGTTCCGTTAAGAACCACCTGTCACAGTGTAAATATATATAAAAAAAAAACCGCATACACTCCATGTACTTTATATTTCTCAGTAAAGGACATAGACGCAATAAGATTTGCCAGTAATAGTCTAGATTTGCAAAGCAGTAACGTGTGCTACTAAAAAATAGGATTTCTGGTTATAATCCGGCGAGCCTGCGGCGGGCCGGATTACAAAACAAAATCCTTTTTCAAAATGGCCACCATAGAAAGGGAAGGCGGTTGTTCCATACATGGCCCCTCTTCGCTTTCCATGGTAGCTTGCAAAAAGCAAAAGTACGTGATGCGACGCAGAACCTGTAAATGAACATACAGCGACGTAGAACGTAGTACCTTACATTTTGAAATGATATACTGGATTTGAAAAGAAAACGTTAACATTTTTAGAGTTTGTAAAGTAGTTTTATTTAACAAGAAACTGTCAGAGACCATCGGAGTAATCACATTTTTAATTAAATTGTAACAATGGTTCTAGGGCGTCATTGCAAATGTTAAAGGTGAGGCACACATTGTTCGTTTCCCATTTACAAAGTATGCGTTTTTGTTAAAGCACCCGCTTTGTTTGCGCAGTGATTTCCAAGACGGCGCCATGACTTTCGGCCTACACCACCATAAATGATGTGATGTTGCTCCTAATAGCGAGTTCAGGGTATGGACAAAGGGGGCCTGGGCAGTCATCCCACAAAATTGTGATGGACTGGGAGCCGGTCAGGAGCAGTTGCATTTGGCGTCCAAAAAAGCCATTGCTCGGCATCTGGAAACCATGGCACGCAAAGTATGGCAAGATTTAGCTGGGTGGAAAACGTAAGAGAAAATACGTGTCAATAACCAACCTTCAGCAAAAAAATTGCAAAATAAACACAAAGAATGTGCAAAGTAATGCACAAATGTAAATGGTCAAACATGACATTTTAGGGAAATATTAGCATTGACCATGGGTAAATATAGTGACAGCCTACAAACGCCGAGAATCTGCACTCGCGTAAGGTTTAAAAAAAATGGCAACTACACAGTAAGATGATAATTCAGTTATGAAGCCAAGATGAATGGACAAGTAAAAAAATAATTACATCTCGTGATTTCAAACAAGACCAAAAGAACATGAAAAGTGATACACAAAGCTATGTGGGCAAGCATAACGTTTCAAAGAAGAAATATTAATGCTCAAAAATGGTGAGTCTAGTCATACCCTGCAAATGCGGAAAGTCTGCACTCTCCGTTATTGGAGGAAAAATACAACTGTGCAGAAAGATATATTGTCACAATTAGTGTTTCGGTAATCCAAAATTAAAACGTGGTTCACTGTAGAATCGTCAACATTAAACTTACATAATATTTACAGCCTCCATTCTTTTTGGCCAAGTCAGACAGGAATGTATTTGCACCGAATAATCTTCGTGAACTGATATTTCATGTGCCTAACAAACGTTTTTAAAACATAACCTTATCAAATGCTATTTTTTTCGAAGCATTCATTCCTTGAATTGCTTCTGAAGTTTCCCTTTCGCTCAAGGTCAAAAAACAATTGCCCCATATGGATTCACTCAGATGCGTGGGCCTACTGAGCTTGCAACCAAAAAAGCAACTCAAGTGACCTTCACTCAGAAGGCAAATACATTCTCACTTTGCAACAACATATGAGAATCCAATCATGAGAACCGCTACTCCCATGCACCTCCAGAACCGCTGTTTCCATCAAACAGTGCAGGTCGCGGCCTCAGATTTGAAAACGTTGGACGCCAGTCTGACGGCAATATTATTCTAAATACATTGTAACACAGACGCAGTAATTGGTCGCTGTACAATGAGCACCAACTTCCACTTTACTGTATGACTTTGGTGACAAGAAAACACCACTTTTTGAGTTTCTGCTGCCACATCCCATCCCAGCCTCATTAAAGCTCACCTTAGGAAATAGTATTTCATAATTGTAACAAATGCAATGGTGTCTTGTTTTGTATGTGTTACCGGAGATGTCCCCATACACCAAAACATGAATAAAAGATGGCTGGGGCAGTGAAGAAATCTGACACACTTCACGCTGCTCCACAACCAATCGGTGAAAGCGCCACATGTCCGCGGACACTAAGTTTTTCCCCAATTCACTCTATGGGAAAAAGAGACATTTTGGAACCCCTCCTATAATGTTCCCCCCCTGGACCAAACATCACCAAACTTTCCAAAGAAATTCAGAGTGGCCGATATACTTTTTTTGCAAAGTTTGGTGAAGATTCATCCAGGGGGAGCTGATTTATAAACCACCCAAAAAGTGCTCTTCCTATGGAAACAGCAACTTCACCATAACTACACAGCCACTACCGTGGCTGTGAAATATGCTGTAGTGGTTGTGGGCAGGGCCTAGAATTTTGGGTGTGCACCGAAGACTGTACGTCCTGGCCCGAACCACCACAGCATATCGCAACCAATTGTGGCTTGTACCCTCACTACGTATAAATTTGGTCTTGGGTGCATGGCCTTTGGCCATGCACCCAAGACTCTAGGCCCTCCCCACAACCACCTGATTGATGTTTGATACTACGGGTGTATCTATAGCTGTGATATGCTGCAGTGGTTGTAGCCAGAGCCTACAGTCTTTGGTGTAAGGCCATAGAACTTTCCAAAGAAATTCAGAGTGGCCCATATATTTTTTTTTGCAAAGTTTGGTGAGGATTCATCCAGGGGGAGCGGAGTTATAAGCCACCCAAAAAGTGCTCTTCCTATGGAAACAGCAACTTCACCATAACTACACAGCCACTACTGTGGCTGTGTAATATGCTGCGGTGGATGTGGCCAAGGCCTAGAGATTTGGGCGTATGTCCCTAAATATTTGAATGTATGGGTGTACAGTGGCTTATAACTCCAGTGCTTATACGTTTGTTCTTGGGTTCGGCCATGCACCCAAGACTGTGCACCCTCCCACAACCATCTGAGCGATAAGCGATACTACGGGTGTATCCATTGCTGTGATATGCTGCAGTGGTTGTGGCCAGGGCCTAGAGTTTTGGGAGTATGGTGTACGGCCTACGGCCTGCAGCCATGCACCCAAAACTGTACGTCCTGCCCACAACCACAGCACTATATAAAAACCATGGTGCCTTATAACTTCAGTGCTTATAACTTTGTTCTTGGGTGCATGGACTTGGGCCATGCACTCCAGACTCTACATCCTGGCCAGAACCACCACAGCATATCACACCCATTGTGGCTTGTAACTGCACTACGTATGAATTTGGTCTTGGGTGCATGGCCTTTGGCCATGCACCCAAGACTCTAGGCCCTCCCCACAACCACCTGATTGATGTTTGATACTACGGCTGTATCTATAGCTGTGATTTGCTGCAGTGGTTGTGGCCAGAGCCTAGAGTCTTGGGTGTAAGGCCATAGATATTTGAATGTATGGGTGTGCAGTATATAAAACCCATAGTGGCTTATAACTCCAGTGCTTATAACTTTGTTCTGGGTGCATGGGCTTCGGCCATGCACCCAAGACTCTACGCACTGGCCACAACTACCACAGCATATCGCACCCATAGTGGCTTATACATTCTGTAAGTATAAATTTGATTTTGTGTGCATGGCCTTTGGCCATGCATCCAAGACACTAGGCCCTCCCCACAACCACCTGATCGATATGCGATACTACGGGTGTAGCTATAGCTGTGATATGCTGCGGTGGTTGTGGCCAGGGCCTAGCGTCTTGGGAGTATGGCCTACGGCCTACAGCCTACGGCCATGCACCCGAGACTCTAGGCTCTGGCCACATCCACTGCAGCATATCACACCCATGGCGGCGTATAAATCAGGACACCCATAGAAACAAAAATTTTAACTACAGCATGTACTCAATTATAATGTTCGCTAACACCACGCGTGTCCTTAGAACAGTTTCAAGTTGCCAGCGCACAGCACGGACTGAAGTACTATCCTTATGAGACCCCTCATTCTCAGTACTTACAAACATCCCAGACAAGGCGGGCATAGGGAGTGAATCATTAACACCTGCCGCCTAAACAAATACAGTATTTCACCCATCTCTTACTCTCTGAACCTCCCCAAGCACTGTAACACACCAAAACAGTTTCCGAAACAGCATTTCGCCTCTGGTCGCGGCCGCGCTGTCGGCGGATCCAAGATGTCGGGTGCATCCACTCATTCTGATGCACATCACGGCTCACTGTAGCCAATTGGCGGAGACGTCACGTGTCCGCGGTCATGACACCACCCCCTAGCCAATCGGTATCTTGTCCGTGGAGTGAACAGGGAAGTGTGACCACGGACCACGTATATACGTACAGGATTTATAAGCCACTATGGGTGCGATATGCTGTGGTAGTTGTGGCCAGTACGTAGAGTCTTGGGTGCATGGACTAGCGTGGCTGTGTAATATTGGCGGTACAACCTGCAGTGTAATCACTACATATAGCCAGCCTTATGATTACTTCATCTACTTGCGTTACTGCATCTGTACAACTATAAAACGGCTTGCATTTTCTTCAGTGCTCTCCACGCGTGCAATCTTCATTTTGATCATGAAATGTTGCTCACTTCTTTAATTCGCCATCAGATTCCATAAGGTCTATATAATCTCTTCATTGGCATCTCTGCTGTATGCGTCATTTCTGCTTCATGTGACGTCACCGGTCTTCTCTTTCACTCATCTTCACACTTCTTCCGGAGCTTCCTTCAGAAGTCTGTCATTTCTCTGCCGATACATCATATAGGGTTTTCTCAATGGAAACCTTGTTTCGAGGACTCTTCGTGGTATAGGTACCATTATTGGCTTTGCCCATGTCACAATTTCCAGCTGCCAACATATAGGCAGAATGGGGGAGGGACTTCCGGTAGAGACACTTGGCTCCTCCTCTACAGTGGGGTTTATGGTGAGCCCGTCCCACACACAAGAAGGCGAGGCACCTGCAAGGGTGGACTTGGAACCAAAAGAGGCCCCATCTAAATAATTTTCAAAGTGGCCCCATATTACATATTTTCAGTAAGCCCAATGCATTCCCTATGGGCCAGTCCACCCCTGGGCACCTCACTGACTGCACAGAAAGGAAGCTGACAACTCGCTCCACCTGCCCCCCCCATCCACCCACGGATGTCCATTCTGCATTCTGCTGTTGAAGCGAGTGCTACAGCCTGCCACCCCCCCCCGCGATCCCCCCAAACAGATGTCCATTCTGTTGTTCCAGGGAGTGCTGCAGCCTGCCACCTGCCCTCCCACCCCCTCACGGATGTCCATTCTGCTGTTGCAGGGAGTACTACAGACCGCCACCCCCCGACCCCCCCAAACAGATGTCCATTCTGCTGTTCCAGGGAGTGCTGCAGCCTGCCACCTGCCCCCCCACCCCCTCACGGATGTCCATTCTGCTGTTCCAGGGAGTAATGCAGCCTGCCACCCCCCCACAGATGTCCATTCTGCATTCTGCTGTTGAAGCGAGTGCTACAGCCTGCCACCTGCCCCCCCCCCTCCCCCACCACCTCACGGATGTCCATTCTGCTGTTCCAGGGAGTAGTACAGCCTGCCAATCCCCCCCCCCCCCAAAGATGTCCATTCTGCTGTTCCAGGGAGTGCTGCAGCCTGTCACCTTCCCCCCCACCCCCTCACGGGTGTCCATTCTGCTGTTCCAGGGAGTGCTGCAGCCTGCCACCTGCCCTCCCACCCCCTCACGGATGTCCATTCTGCTGTTGCAGGGAGTGCTACAGCCTGCCACCCCCCGACCCCCCCAAACAGATGTCCATTCTGCTGTTCCAGGGAGTGCTGCAGCCTGCCACCTGCCCTCCCACCCCCTAACGGATGTCCATTCTGCTGTTCCAGGGAGTGCTGCAGCCTGCCACCCCCCCCCCACAGATGTCCATTCTGCATTCTGCTATTGAAGCGAGTGCTGCAGCCTGCCACCTGCCCCCCCCTCCCCCACCACCTCACAGATGTCCATTCTGCTGTTCCAGGGAGTGCTGCAGCCTGCCACCTGCCCTCCCACCCCCTCACGGATGTCCATTCTGCTGTTCCAGGGAGTGCTGCAGCCTGCCACCCCCCCCACAGATGTCCATTCTGCATTCTGCTATTGAAGCGAGTGCTGCAGCCTGCCACCTGCCCCCCCCCCTCCCCCACCACCTCACGGATGTCCATTCTGCTGTTCCAGGGAGTGCTGCAGCCTGCCACCTGCCCCCCCTCCCCCACCCCCTCACGGATGTCCATTCTGCGGTTCCAGGGAGTGCTACAGCCTGCCAATCCCCCCCCCCACCACAGATGTCCATTCTGCTGTTCCAGGGAGTGCTGCAGCCTGCCACCCCCCCCCACAGATGTCCATTCTGCATTCTGACATTTAAGCGAGTGCTGCAGCCTGCCACCTGACCCCCCCCCTCCCCCACCACCTCACAGATGTCCATTCTGCTGTTCCAGGGAGTGCTGTAGCCTGCCACCTGCCCTCCCACCCCCTCACGGATGTCCATTCTGCTGTTCCAGGGAGTGCTGCAGCCTGCCACCCCCCCCACAGATGTCCATTCTGCATTCTGCTATTGAAGCGAGTGCTGCAGCCTGCCACCTGCCCCCCCCCACCCACCTCACGGATGTCCATTCTGCTGTTCCAGGGAGTGCTGCAGCCTGCCACCTGCCCTCCCACCCCCTCGCGGATGTCCATTCTGCTGTTCCAGGGAGTGCTACAGCCTGCCACCTGTCCGCCCAGCCACGGATGTCCATTCTGCTGTTCCAGGGAGGAGTACTGCAGCCTGCCACCTGCCCTCCCACCCCCTAACGGATGTCTCTCCTGCTGTTCCAGGGAGTGCTGCAGCCTGTCACCTGCCCCCCCCTCCACCCCCCATGGATGTCTATCCTGCTGTTCCAGGGAGTGCTGCAGCCTGCCACCTGCCCCCCCCACCCCCCACGGATGTCTATCCTGCTGTTCCAGGGAGTGCTGCAGCCTGCCACCTGCCCCCCCCCACCCCCAACGGATGTCTCACCTGCTGTTCCAGGGAGTGCTGCAGCCTGCCACCTGCCCCCCCCACCCCCTCACGGATGTCCATTCTGCTGTTCCAGGGAGTGCTGCAGCCTGCCACCTGCCCCCCCCACCCCCACGGATGTCTATCCTGCTGTTCCAGGGAGTGCTGCAGCCTGCCACCTGCCCCCCCTACCCCCCACGGATGTCTATCCTGCTGTTCCAGGGAGTGCTGCAGCCTGCCACCCCCCCCCACAGATGTCCATTCTGCATTCTGCTGATGGAGCGAGTGCTGCAGCCTGCCACCTGCCCCCCCCACCACCTCACGGATGTCTATCCTGCTGTTCCAGGGAGTGCTGCAGCCTGCCACCTGCCCTCCCACCCCCTCACGGATGTCTATCCTGCTGTTCCAGGGAGTGCTGCAGCCTGCCACCTGCCCCCCACCCCCAACGAATGTCTATCCTGCTGTTCCAGGGAGTGCTGCAGCCTGCCACCTGCCCCCCCACCCCCAACGGATGTCTATCCTGCTGTTCCAGGGAGTGCTGCAGCCTGCCACCTGCCCCCCCACCCCCTCACGGATGTCCATTCTGCTGTTCCAGGGAGTGCTGCAGCCTGCCACCTGCCCCCCCACCCCCTCACGGATGTCCATTCTGCTGTTCAGGGAGTGCTGCAGCCTGTCACCTGCCCCCCCTCCACCCCCCATGGATGTCTATCCTGCTGTTCCAGGGAGTGCTGCAGCCTGCCACCTGCCCCCCCACCCCCCACGGATGTCTATCCTGCTGTTCCAGGGAGTGCTGCAGCCTGCCACCTGCCCCCCCACCCCCAACGGATGTCTATCCTGCTGTTCTAGGGAGTGCTGCAGCCTGCCACCTGCCCCCCCCCCCACCCCCTCACGGATGTCCATTCTGCTGTTCCAGGGAGTGCTGCAGCCTGCCACCTGCCCCCCCCACCCCCAACGGATGTCTATCCTGCTGTTCCAGGGAGTGCTGCAGCCTGCCACCTGCCCCCCCACCCCCTCACGGATGTCCATTCTGCTGTTCCAGGGAGTGCTGCAGCCTGCCACCTGCCCCCCCACCCCCTCATGGATGTCCATTCTGCTGTTCCAGGGAGTGCTGCAGCCTGTCACCTGCCCCCCCCCCTCCACCCTCCATGGATGTCTATCCTGCTGTTCCAGGGAGTGCTGAAGCCTGCCACCTGCCCCCCCACCCCCCACGGATGTCTATCCTGCTGTTCCAGGGAGTGCTGCAGCCTGCCACATGCCCCCCCCCACCCCCAACGGATGTCTATCCTGCTGTTCCAGGGAGTGCTGCAGCCTGCCACCTGCCCCCCCACCCCCTCACGGATGTCCATTCTGCTGTTCCAGGGAGTGCTGCAGCCTGCCACCTGCCCCCCCACCCCCAACGGATGTCTATCCTGCTGTTCCAGGGAGTGCTGCAGCCTGCCACCTGCCCCCCACCCCCAACGAATGTCTATCCTGCTGTTCCAGGGAGTGCTGCAGCCTGCCACCTGCCCCCCCACTCCCAACGGATGTCTATCCTGCTGTTCCAGGGAGTGCTGCAGCCTGCCACCTGCCCCCCCACCCCCTCACGGATGTCCATTCTGCTGTTCCAGGGAGTGCTGCAGCCTGCCACCTGCCCCCCCACCCCCTCACGGATGTCCATTCTGCTGTTCAGGGAGTGCTGCAGCCTGTCACCTGCCCCCCCCTCCACCCCCCATGGATGTCTATCCTGCTGTTCCAGGGAGTGCTGCAGCCTGCCACCTGCCCCCCCACCCCCCACGGATGTCTATCCTGCTGTTCCAGGGAGTGCTGCAGCCTGCCACCTGCCCCCCCACCCCCAACGGATGTCTATCCTGCTGTTCTAGGGAGTGCTGCAGCCTGCCACCTGCCCCCCCCACCCCCTCACGGATGTCCATTCTGCTGTTCCAGGGAGTGCTGCAGCCTGCCACCTGCCCCCCCCACCCCCAACGGATGTCTATCCTGCTGTTCCAGGGAGTGCTGCAGCCTGCCACCTGCCCCCCCACCCCCTCACGGATGTCCATTCTGCTGTTCCAGGGAGTGCTGCAGCCTGCCACCTGCCCCCCCACCCCCTCACGGATGTCCATTCTGCTGTTCCAGGGAGTGCTGCAGCCTGTCACCTGCCCCCCCCTCCACCCCCCATGGATGTCTATCCTGCTGTTCCAGGGAGTGCTGCAGCCTGCCACCTGCCCCCCACCCCCCACGGATGTCTATCCTGCTGTTCCAGGGAGTGCTGCAGCCTGCCACCTGCCCCCCCCCCCACCCCCAACGGATGTCTATCCTGCTGTTCCAGGGAGTGCTGCAGCCTGCCACCTGCCCCCCCTCCCCCACCCCCTCACGGATGTCCATTCTGCTGTTCCAGGGAGTGCTGCAGCCTGCCACCTGCCCCCCCACCCCCAACGGATGTCTATCCTGCTGTTCCAGGGAGTGCTGCAGCCTGCCACCTGCCCCCCCACCCCCCACGGATGTCTATCCTGCTGTTCCAGGGATTGCTGCAGCCTGCCACCTGCCCTCCCACCCCCTAACGGATGCCCATTCTGCTGTTCCAGGGAAGCGCCGCAAAACCCAGACACACAGGTGAGCGCTATACACTAGCATGCTGGGCCTGCACTTCGGGCATTGCCCGATTGCTCTATTGGCAACGCCAAGCTGTGCTGCAAGACCCCTAATCCCCCTCCATCACTCCCGCATTCTCCAGGTAACTCTGGTCTTTGCTCTTCTTAGAACCCAGCAACTTTGAAGGTCATTTTTCGCTCCTGATTTTGCCGGAAAGACCCACGTTATGTGAGTGAACTTCCGTGAACGCAGCCCCCTTCATGCAATGCTCATCCTTTTAGTCACTGATCTTGTATGTAACATGAAAATCATGGGAGAGCCTGGTTTCCATGTTACATTTACATGTCGTTATCCCTCAATGTCCGTGCAAGGCAGAAGACGTTCCCGGGCGATGCTCCGCTATTTTACAGGCGGGTTTCATGGGCCCCCATAGCAGCTCTGCCTGCATCAAACCCACAGCAGGTGGCAAGACTCTTTCGTTTGCCAAGCAGGGGTGTTGGGGGCGACTGGATTATACATTTCAATCCCCTTTGCTCGGCCTTATAAATGCACCAATATCACACCGAGATTAAATACGTGTGCACAACGTTTTCCACGTGGTTTTCACTCCCCAAACACATGGACTGCACAGTCCAAAATGACCCCCTCTGTGGTCATCAATTTCCCAGTGACAGACTCTGTCCCTTACACTCTGCGCTGTGGTGAGTATGGGTTCCCGCTTCACGGAGGGGCCCGCTTCCGTGGCCCTGGGGTACTGTGCAATAGAGACGCCCTGCTACCCTGGGTGTGACTCTGCCACACAGAAAGAGGAAATCAGTGCAAGGAGCCTGACGCACTCCATCCCTTCCACACTTCTTTCTAGTGAATCATTCTCTAAAGATGTCTGTCCATTAGGCACTGGACATATGCACAGACATCCTTAACCTAAGACCAGGGCACGCTCAGTCCCCCGCAGAAACACTGAACGTCTTCTTCGAATTAATGAATTAATGAATTAACGCCGACCTTGGGGCCCGACCTGCAGTCATCAGGTTCGCAGGCCGGATCTGCAGTCATCAGGTTCGCATCCCGGACCTGCAGTCATCAGGTTCGCCGGCCGGATCTGCAGTCATCAGGTTCGCAGGCCGGACCTGCAGTCATCAGGTTCGCCAGCCGGATCTGCAGTCATCAGGTTCGCAGGCCGGACCTGCAGTCATCAGGTTCGCATCAAGGATCTGCAGTCATCAGGTTCGCATCCCGGACCTGCAGTCATCAGGTTCGCATCAAGGATCTGCAGTCATCAGGTTCGCATCCCGGACCTGCAGTCATCAGGTTCGCAGGCCGGATCTGCAGTCATCAGGTTCGCAGGCCGGACCTGCAGTCATCAGGTTCGCAGGCCGGATCTGCAGTCATCAGGTTCGCAGGCCGGACCTGCAGTCATCAGGTTTGCAGGCCGGATCTGCAGTCATCAGGTTCGCAGGCCGGACCTGCAGTCATCAGGTTCGCATCAAGGATCTGCAGTCATCAGGTTCGCATCCCGGACCTGCAGTCATCAGGTTCGCAGGCCGGATCTGCAGTCATCAGGTTCGCAGGCCGGACCTGCAGTCATCAGGTTCGCAGGCCGGATCTGCAGTCATCAGGTTCGCAGGCCGGACCTGCAGTCATCAGGTTCGCAGGCCGGATCTGCAGTCATCAGGTTCGCAGGCCGGACCTGCAGTCATCAGGTTCGCATCAAGGATCTGCAGTCATCAGGTTCGCATCCCGGACCTGCAGTCATCAGGTTCGCATCCCGGACCTGCAGTCATCAGGTTCGCATCCCGGACCTGCAGTCATCAGGTTCGCCGGCCGGATCTGCAGTCATCATGTTCGCCGGCCGGACCTGCAGTCATCAGGTTCGCATCCCGGACCTGCAGTCATCAGGTTCGCAGGCCGGATCTGCAGTCATCAGGTTCGCATCCCGGACCTGCAGTCATCAGGTTCGCATCCCGGACCTGCAGTCATCAGGTTCGCATCCCAGACCTGCAGTCATCAGGTTCGCATCCCGGACCTGCAGTCATCAGGTTCGCCGGCCGGATCTGCAGTCATCATGTTCGCCGGCCGGACCTGCAGTCATCAGGTTCGCATCCCGGACCTGCAGTCATCAGGTTCGCAGGCCGGATCTGCAGTCATCAGGTTCGCATCCCGGACCTGCAGTCATCAGGTTCGCATCCCGGACCTGCAGTCATCAGGTTCGCATCCCGGACCTGCAGTCATCAGGTTCGCCAGCCGGACCTGCAGTCATCAGGTTCGCAGGCCGGATCTGCAGTCATCAGGTTCGCAGGCCGGATCTGCAGTCATCAGGTTCGCAGGCCGGACCTGCAGTCATCAGGTTTGCAGGCCGGATCTGCAGTCATCAGGTTCGCAGGCCGGATCTGCAGTCATCAGGTTCGCAGGCCGGATCTGCAGTCATCAGGTTCGCAGGCCGGACCTGCAGTCATCAGGTTCGCATCAAGGATCTGCAGTCATCAGGTTCGCATCCTGGACCTGCAGTCATCAGGTTCGCATCAAGGATCTGCAGTCATCAGGTTCGCATCCCGGACCTGCAGTCATCAGGTTCGCCGGCCGGATCTGCAGTCATCAGGTTCGCAGGCCGGACCTGCAGTCATCAGGTTCGCATCCCGGACCTGCAGTCATCAGGTTCGCCAGCCGGACCTGCAGTCATCAGGTTCGCAGGCCGGATCTGCAGTCATCAGGTTCGCAGGCCGGATCTGCAGTCATCAGGTTCGCAGGCCGGACCTGCAGTCATCAGGTTTGCAGGCCGGATCTGCAGTCATCAGGTTCGCAGGCCGGATCTGCAGTCATCAGGTTCGCAGGCCGGATCTGCAGTCATCAGGTTCGCAGGCCGGACCTGCAGTCATCAGGTTCGCATCAAGGATCTGCAGTCATCAGGTTCGCATCCCGGACCTGCAGTCATCAGGTTCGCATCAAGGATCTGCAGTCATCAGGTTCGCATCCCGGACCTGCAGTCATCAGGTTCGCAGGCCGGATCTGCAGTCATCAGGTTCGCAGGCCGGACCTGCAGTCATCAGGTTCGCAGGCCGGATCTGCAGTCATCAGGTTCGCAGGCCGGACCTGCAGTCATCAGGTTCGCAGGCCGGATCTACAGTCATCAGGTTCGCAGGCCGGACCTGCAGTCATCAGGTTCGCATCAAGGATCTGCAGTCATCAGGTTCGCATCCCGGACCTGCAGTCATCAGGTTCGCAGGCCGGATCTGCAGTCATCAGGTTCGCATCAAGGATCTGCAGTCATCAGGTTCGCATCCCGGACCTGCAGTCATCAGGTTCGCAGGCCGGATCTGCAGTCATCAGGTTCGCAGGCCGGACCTGCAGTCATCAGGTTCGCAGGCCGGATCTGCAGTCATCAGGTTCGCAGGCCGGACCTGCAGTCATCAGGTTCGCAGGCCGGATCTGCAGTCATCAGGTTCGCAGGCCGGACCTGCAGTCATCAGGTTCGCATCAAGGATCTGCAGTCATCAGGTTCGCATCCCGGACCTGCAGTCATCAGGTTCGCATCCCGGACCTGCAGTCATCAGGTTCGCATCCCGGACCTGCAGTCATCAGGTTCGCCGGCCGGATCTGCAGTCATCATGTTCGCCGGCCGGACCTGCAGTCATCAGGTTCGCATCCCGGACCTCCAGTCATCAGGTTCGCAGGCCGGATCTGCAGTCATCAGGTTCGCATCCCGGACCTGCAGTCATCAGGTTCGCATCCCGGACCTGCAGTCATCAGGTTCGCATCCCGGACCTGCAGTCATCAGGTTCGCATCCCGGACCTGCAGTCATCAGGTTCGCCGGCCGGATCTGCAGTGATCAGGTCAGTTATCGGGTTCGCAGGCCGGACCTGCAGGTTCTCAGGCAGTGTGCCTTGCGCGAGACATCACGCAAAGCGTGGTCGAGGCAAGTGCATAGGGCGCAGTAGGGGCAGAACTCAGAAAATTAGGAAGAACAAGGGAAAAAGTGGGCTTTACGAGGAATGGGCCACAGCCAGTCCATAGCATGCCCACAAATGCACATGACAAAGTGTATTCAGGAATGTGGCCATGCAACTTCTCGCCTGCGAAATGCCCACTCAAATTCCTCCATCACTCTGCCACCCGAAGGCAGGAGTAAGTACACTTGCGCATAGGACTCGCAGCACGGAGGTGGGTTTGCATGTCTGATTTATAAGTGTGTGAATGCAGCCGGGGATCTGATCAGACTTAGGGGTGCACGTAGGGAGTGTTGTGTGTTACAAGAATGGTTTACGCATACACATGCAGATTTTCTGAGTTTTACTTGAGTTATGATACATCGTACGCATGTTGTCGGGGTGCTAGTAACAAATATGAGGGACCCCATGCAGGGTCTCCGAGATGCAAAGCCACTCTCGGGGGACCCCACATACTGGTTGAAGGGTGCATCTACTCGATCCTGGGGGAACATGCAAAGGTGTCTGTTCTGGCTGTTTTTGCTTTGCGTGGAGGTGTGTCAGGGGCGTTCCAGTCTTTACTTGCGTATACGGTTACTTTGCACAATCAATTTCATGAATATTCAGAGCATGCATTTTTTATTCTGCGCGTAGACTCGCGCAGTGTCATTCTCGGCGTCCAGCGCTTGCGGGGTAAATGCACACTTTTCCATGAATCAGACCCACAGTGTTCAAGCATATAAGTCTTTCTTTACAGCGATATTTGTCAGATACAAAGCGCTGTGGTCTCTGTTGTGTTCCCAAAAAGCTCTCTGATTTTATGCAAAGCAGGTAGGAATCCTCATCATTGCACTTTTTGCCTTTCCTGTTTCTCGTGAGGATATCTCGAAAGACTACAATATGAAATCAATGGTAGGGATACTCTAGATTTTGATAATGTGCTTTGCTCAGTAAGAAAATGTAATTATTCTTATTACAATATGTGCTAGAATTGATCATTAGAACTGAGCATTGTAAACGTGTAAAGGAGCCAGTTTACATTGTAAGTATAATTAAATTACTTTTATGATACATTCTTGGGTGGAAAATAGGCGCCATTTTGTCTCTGAAAATGTCCCTCCTTCTTGAAAAGGCTGTTCTGTGATTGACTCGGAGGCGGATCGGGTACGAAACAAACAAACACGTCCCCGCAGGAAAGACATTTTTAAACGGAAATGAATTCCTATTTTTTTTAACTCAATGTCGGTATTTACATGTATATGTCACTTCCTAGTTATTGAGATCAAAAGCTCGGGTAAGAAAACAGCGCCCCCTCTCTGGATGTATTGTTAGCCGCCGCCCTGCACATGGCAAGAGGGCATTTTAATCTAGATTCATTCTTACACTTTTGATGGTTTACGACTCCACTTTTAGGTGTCAGAGTCCCCAGAACACGGTCCAGCAAGGCTGCAATGGGTCGAGTGGGGGGCAGGGGGCGTGGTTG
This sequence comes from Ambystoma mexicanum, assembly GCF_040938575.1. NCBI lineage: Eukaryota > Metazoa > Chordata > Amphibia > Caudata > Ambystomatidae > Ambystoma > Ambystoma mexicanum. The sequence goes on from NC_090932.1 coordinate 5,210,376, forward strand.
TTGCCCTGGTGGAGCTCCATCATCCATTGTAGAGTGCGGGTGCACAGCAACTGCCATTTTGAAAACAGGCCTCTCTTGACTAGCATGGCGGGAGCCAAATGTTCCGCGACATGTATCCAGAAGAGGAGTGTGCCGCGCGGGGGATGGAGGACAAGGCAACGTGTGTCTGATGTGGAGGTTGAGCCTTGCAGCAATAGCAGTGAAGGACGCCCATTGGTGGAGCTCTGGATAGCTGGTACAGAGGGCTCTATGGATGCAGCAGGCGGTGGTGGTTGGATGTCAGGATGAAAAGAAATGAGAAAGAGGAGAAAGGATGAAGCCCAGTGAGAGGGGCAGAGAGGGAGATTATTACTTTCCTCCTCAATGAGCCGAGAAGAAACTGGCAACAAAGTGATGCCCAGTATCTGAGAGGATTGGTCGGTGGTGGAGGTAGGACAGCAGGAGTAGACCCGGCAAAGGAGAAACCGGAGAAGGAGATGTCTCTACCTAGAGTGACGGCGCAGTGCGAAGAGTAGTGGGCCCAGAACAGACCCTAAGGGGATTACCACATGGACGAGGTGCTTGGAGTCAGAGGGATTTGCTCCAGGGGATTCCAGCATGGAGGTGCTTGGAGTCAGAGGGATTTGCTCCCAGGGATTCCCGCATGGAGGTGTTTGGAGTCAGAGAGATTTGCTCCAGGGGATTCCCAGATGGAGGTGTTTGGAGTCAGAGAGATTTTCTCCATGGTATTCCCGCATGGAGTTGTTTGGAGTCAGAGAGATTTGCTCCAGGGGATTCCCACATGGATGTGCTTGGGATTCCCACATGGAGGTGCTTGGAGTCAGAGGGATTTGCTCCCAGGGATTCCCGCATGGAGGTGCTTGGAGTCAGAGGGATTTCTTCCAGGGGATTCCCGCATGGAGGTGCTTGGAGTCAGAGGGATTTTCTCCAGGGGATTCCCGCATGGAGGTGTTTGGAGTCAGAGAGATTTGCTCCAGGGGATTTTGGCATGGAGGTGCAAGGAGTCCGAGGGATTTGCTCCAGGGGATTCCCACATGGATGTGCTTGAAGTCAGAGGGATTTCTTCCAGGGGATTCCGGCATGGAGGTGCTTGGAGTCAGAGGGATTTGCTCCAGGGGATTCCCGCATGGAGGTGCTTGCAGTTTGAGGGATTTGTTCCAGGGGATTCCCGCATGGAGGTGGTTGGAGTCAGGGGGATTTCTTCCAGGGAATGCTTTAGAGGGTTCCCGCAGAGAGGTGCTTGGAGTCAGAGGGGTTTACTCCAGGGTATTCCCGCATGGAGGTGCTTGGAGTCAGAGGGATTTGCTCCAGGGGATTCCCGCATGGAGGTGATTGGAGTCAGAGGGAGGTGTTCCAGGGGATTCCCGCATGGAGGTGCTTGGAGTCAGAGGGATTTGCTCCAGAGGATTCCAGCATGGAGGTGCTTGTAGTCAGAGGGATTTGCTCCCAGGGATTCCCGCATGGAGGTGCTTGGAGTCAGAGGGATTTCTTCCAGGGGATTCCCGCATGGAGGTGCTTGGAGTCAGAGGGATTTTCTCCAGGGGATTCCCACATGGAGGTGTTTGGAGTCAGAGAGATTTTCTCCATGGGATTCCCGCATGGAGTTGTTTGGAGTCAGAGAGATTTGCTCCAGGGGATTCTGGCATGGAGGTGCAAGGAGTCAGAGGGATTTGCTCCAGGGGATTCCCACATGGATGTGCTTGAAGTCAGAGGGATTTCTTCCAGGGGATTCCGGCATGGAGGTGCTTGGAGTCAGAGGGATTTGCTCCAGGGGATTCCCGCATGGAGGTGCTTGCAGTTTGAGGGATTTGTTCCAGGGGATTCCCGCATGGAGGTGTTTGGAGTCAGAGGGATTTGCTCCAGGGGATTCCCGCATGGAGGTGCTTAGAGTCAGAGGGATTTGCTCCAGGGGATTCCCGCATGGATGTTCCCACATGGAGGTGCTTGGAGTCAGAGGGAGTTGCTCCAGGGGATTCCCGTGTGGAGGTGCTTGGAGTCAGAGGGATTTGCTCCAGGGGATTCCATCATGGAGGTGCTTGGAGTAAGAGGGATTAGCTCCAGGGGATTCCCGCATGGAGGTGCTTGGAGTCAGAGGGAGGTGCTCCAGGCGATTTCAGCATGGATGTGCTGGGATTCCCGCATGTAGGTGCTTGGAGTAAGAGGGATTTGCTCCAGGGGATTCCTGCATAGAGGTGGTTGGAGTCAGAGGGATTTAACTCCAGGCGATTTCCGTATTGAGGTGCTTGAAGTCCGAGGGATTTGCTCCAAGGGATTCCCGCATTGATGTGCTTGGAGTCAGAGGGATTTGCTCCAGGGGATTCCCGCAGGGAGGTGCTTGGAGTCAGAGGGATTTGCCCAAGGGGATTACTGCCTGGAGGTGCTTGGAGTCAGAGGGATTTGCCCCAGGGGATTCCCGCATGGAGGTGTTTGGAGTCAGAGGGATTTGTTCCAGGGGATTCCCACATGGAGGTGCTTGGTGTCAGATGAATTTTCTCCAGCGGATTCCCAGATGGAGGTGTTTGGAGTCTGAGCGATTTGCTCCATGAGATTCCCGCATGGAGTTGTTTGGAGTCAGAGAGATTTGCTCCAGGGGATTCTCGCATGGAGGTGCTAGGAGTCAGAGGGATTTGCTCCAGGGGATTCCCGCATGGAGGTGCTTGAAGTCAGAGGGATTTCTTCCAGGGGATTCCCGCATGGAGGTTCTTGGAGTCAGAGGGATTTGCTCCAGGGGATTCCCGAATGGATGTGCTTGGGATTCCTGCCTGGAGGTGCTTGGAGTCAGAGGGATTTTCTCCAGGGGATTCCCGCATGGAGGTGCTTGGAGTCAGAGGGATTTGCTCCAGGGGATTCCCTAATGGATGTGCTTGGGATTCCTACCTGGAGGTGTTTGGAGTTAGAGGGATTTGCTCCAGGGGATTCCCACATGGAGGTGCTTGAAGTCAGAGGGATTTCTTCCAGGGGATTCCTGCCTGGAGGTGCTTGGAGTCAGAGGGATTTTCCCCAGGGGATTCCCGCATGGAGGTGCTTGCAGTTTGAGGGATTTGCTCCAGGGGATTCCCGCATGGAGGTGTTTGGAGTCAGAGGGATTCGCTCCAGGGGATTCCCGCATGGAGGTGCGTAGAGTCAGAGGGATTTGCTCCAAGGGATTCCCGCATGGATGTTCCCACATGGAGGTGTTTGGAGTCAGAGGGATTTGCTCCAGGGGATTCCCGCATGGATGTTCCCACATGGAGGTGTTTGGAGTAAGAGGGATTTGCTCCAGGGGATTCCCGCATGGAGGTGTTTGGAGTCAGAGGGATTTGCTCCAGGGGATTCCCGCATGGATGTTCCCACATGGAGGTGTTTGGAGTGAGAGGGAGTTGCTCCAGGGGATTCCCACATGGAGGTGTTTGGAGTCAGAGGGATTCGCTCCAGGGGATTCCCGCATAGAGGTGCTTGGAGTCAGAGGGATTTGCTCCAGGGGATTCCCGCATGGATGTTCCCACATGGAGGTGTTTGGAGTCAGAGGGATTTGCTCCAGGGGATTCCCGCATAGAGGTGCTTGGAGTCAGAGGGATTTGCTCCAGGGGATTCCCGCATGAAGGTGCTTGGAGTCAGAGGGACTTGCTCCAGGGGATTCCCGTGTGGAGGCGCTTGGAGTCAGAGGGATTTGCTCCAGGGGATTCCATCATGGAGGTGCTTGGAGTAAGAGGGATTAGCTCCAGGGGATTACCGTGTGGAGGTGCTTGGAGTCATAAGGATTTGCTCCAGGGGATTCCCGCATGGAGGTGCTTGGAGTCAGAGGGAGGTGCTCCAGGCAATTTCTGCATGGAGGTGCTTGGAGTCAGAGGGATTTGCTCCAGGGGATTCCCACATGGAAGTGCTTGGAGTCAGAGCGAGTTGCTCCAGGGGATTCCTGCATGGAGGTGGTTGGAGTCAGAGGGATTTTACTCCAGGCGATTTCCGTATGGAGGTGCTTGAAGTCCGAGGGATTTGCTCCAAGGGATTCCCGCATGGATGTGCTTGGAGTCAGAGGGAGTTGCTCCAGGGGATACCCGCATGGAGGTGCTTGGAGTCAGAGGGAGTTGCTCCAGGGGATTACTGCATGGAGGTGCTTGGAGTCAGAGGGATTTGCCCCAGGGGATTCCCACATGGAGGTGGGTGGTTGGAGTCAGAGGCATTTGCTCCAGGGGATTCCTGCCTGTAGGTGCTTGAAGTCAGAGTGATTTGCTCCAGGGGATTCCCGCATGGATGTGCTTGGAGTCAGAGGGATTTGCTCCAGGGGATTCCTGCATGGATGTGCTTGGGATTCCTGCATGGAGGTGCTTGGAGTCAGAGGGAGTTGATCCAGGGGATTCCTGCATGGATGTGCTTGGGATTCCTGCCTGTAGGTGCTTGAAGTCAGAGTGATTTGCTCCAGGGTATTCCCGCATGGATGTGCTTGGAGTCAGAGGGATTTGCTCCAGGGGATTCCTGCATGGATGTGCTTGGGATTCCTGCATGGAGGTGCTTGGAGTCATAGGGATTTGCTCCAGGGGATTCCTGCATGGATGTGCTTGGGATTTCTGCATGGAGGTTCTTGGAGTCAGAGGGAGTTGCTCCAGGGGATTCCCGCATGGAGGTGCTTGCAGTTTGAGGGATTTGCTCCAGGGGATTCCCGCATGGAGGTGTTTGGAGTCAGAGGGAATTGCTCCAGAGGATTCCCATATGGAGGTGCTTGGTGTCAGAGGGATTTGCTCCAGGGGATTCCCGCATGGATGTTCCCACATGGAGGTGTTTGGAGTCAGAGGGATTTGCTCCAGGGGATTCCTGCATGGATGTGCTTGGGATTCCTGCATGGAGGTGCTTGGAGTCAGAGGGATTTGCTCCAGGGGATTCCTGCATGGATGTGCTTGGGATTCCTGCATGGAGGTGCTTGGAGTCAGAGGGAGTTGCTCCAGGGGATTCCCGCATGGAGGTGCTTGCAGTTTGAGGGATTTGCTCCAGGGGATTCCCGCATGGAGGTGTTTGGAGTCAGAGGGAATTGCTCCAGAGGATTGCCATATGGAGGTGCTTGGTGTCAGAGGGATTTGCTCCAGGGGATTCCCGCATGGATGTTCCCACATGCAGGTGTTTGGAGTCAGAGGGATTTGCTCCAGGGGATTACCGCGTGGAGGTGCTTGGAGTCAGAATGATTTGCTCCAGGGGATTCCCGCATGGAGGTGCTTGCAGTTTGAGGGATTTGCTCCAGGGGATTCCCGCATGGAGGTGTTTGGAGTTAGAGGGAATTGCTCCAGAGGATTCCCATATGGAGGTGCTTGGTGTCAGAGGGATTTGCTCCAGGGGATTCCCGCATGGATGTTCCCACATGGAGGTGTTTGGAGTCAGAGGGATTTGCTCCAGGGGATTACCGCGTGGAGGTGCTTGGAGTCAGAATGATTTGCTCCAGGGGATTCCCGCATGACGGTGCTTGGAGTCAGAGGAATTTGCTCCAGGGGATTCCATCATGGAGGTGCTTGGAGTAATAGGGATTAGCTCCAGGGGATTACCGCTTGGAGGTGCTTGGAGTCAGAAGGATTTGCTCCAGGGGATTCCCGCATGGAGGTGCTTGGAGTCAGAGGGAGGTGCTCCAGGCGATTTCTGCATATAGGTGCTTGGAGTCAGAGGGAGTTGCTCCAGGGGATTCCTGCATGGAGGTGGTTGGAGTCAGAGGGATTATACTCCAAGCGATTTCCGTATGGAGGTGCTTGAAGTCCGAGGGATTTGCTCCAAGGGATTCCCGCATGGATGTGCTTGGAGTCAGAGGGAGTTGCTCCAGGGGATACCCACATGGATGTGCTTGGAGTCAGAGGGATTTGCCCCAGGGGATTCCCACCTGGAGGTGGTTGGAGTCAGAGGGATTTGCTCCAGGGGATTTCTGCCTGTAGGTGCTTGAAGTCAGAGTGATTTGCTCCAGGGGATTCCCGCATGGATGTGCTTGGGATTCCTGCATGGAGATACTTGGAGTCAGAGGGATTTGCTCCAGGGGATTCCTGCATGGAGGTGCTTGGAGTCAGAGGGAGTTGCTCCAGGGATTCCCGCATGGAGGTGCTTGGAGTCAGAGGGATTTGCTCCAGGGGATTCCCACATGGATGTGCTTGGGATTCCTACATGAAGGTGCTTGGAGTCAGAGGGATTTGCTCCAGGGGATTCCCGCATGGATGTGCTTGGAGTCAGAGGGAGTTGCTCCAGGGGATTCCCGCATGGATGTGCTTGGAGTCAGAGGGAGTTGCTCCAGGGGATTCCCGCCTGGAGGTGCTTGGAGTCAGAGGGATTTACTCCAGGGGATTCCCGCATGGAGGTGGTTGGAGTCAGAGGGATTTGCTCCAGGGGATTCCTGCATGGATGTGCTTGGAGTCAGAGGGATTTGCTCCAGGGGATTCCTGCATGGAGGTGCTTGGAGTCAGAGGGATTTGCTCCAGGGGATTCCCACATGGAGGTGGTTGGAGTCAGAGGGATTTGCTCCAGGGGATTCACGCATGGATGTGGTTGGAGTGAGAGGGATTTGCTCCAGGGGATTCCTGCCTGGAGGTGCTTGAAGTCAGAGGGATTTGATCCAGGGGATTCCCGCATGGAGGTGCTTGGAGTCAGAGGTATTTGCTACAGGGGATTCTCGCATGGAGGTACTTGGAGTCAGAGGGATTTGCTCCAGGGGATTCCTGCATGGAGGTGCTTGGAGTCAGAGGGATTTTCTCCAGGGGATTCCTGCATGGATGTGCTTGGAGTCAGAGGGAGTTGCTCCAGGGGATACCCCCATGGAGGTGCTTGGAGTCAGAGGGAGTTGCTCCAGGGGATTACTGCATGGAGGTGCTTGGAGTCAGAGGGATTTGACCTAGGGGATTCCCACATGGAGGTAGTTGGAGTCAGAGGGATTTGCTCCAGGGGATTCCTGCCTGTAGGTGCTTGAAGTCAGAGTGATTTGCTCCAGGGGATTCCCACATGGATGTGCTTGGGTTTCCTGCATGGAGGTGCTTGGAGTCAGAGGGATTTGCTCCAGGGGATTCCTGCATGGATGTGCTTGGGATTCCTGCATGGAGGTGCTTGGAGTCAGAGGGATTTGCTTCAGGGGATTCCTGCATGGAGGTGCTTGGAGTCAGAGGGATTTGCTCCAGTGGATTCCCGCATGGAGGTGCTTGGAGTCAGAGGGAATTGCTCCAGAGGATTCCCATATGGAGGTGCTTGGAGTCAGAGGGATTTGCTCCAGGGGATTCCCGCATGGATGTTCCCACATGGAGGTGTCTGGAGTCAGAGGGATTTGCTCCAGGGGATTACCGCGTGGAGGTGCTTGGAGTCAGAATGATTTGCTCCAGGGGATTCCGGCATGAAGGTGCTTGGAATCAGAGGAATTTGCTCCAGGGGATTCCATCATGGAGGTGCTTGGAGTAAGAGGGATTAGCTTCAGGGGATTACCGCGGGGAAGTGCTTGGAGTCAGAAGGATTTGCTCCAGGAGATTCCCACATGGAGATGCTTGGAGTCAGAGGGAGGTGCTCCAGGGGATTCCTGCATGGAGGTGGTTGGAGTCAGAGGGATTATACTCCAGGTGATTTCCATATGGAGGTGCTTGAATTCCGAGGGATTTGCTCCAAGGGATTCCCGCATGGATGTGCTTGGAGTCAGAGGGAGTTGCTCCAGGGGATACCCACATGGATGTTCTTGGAGTCAGAGGGATTTGCTCCAGGGGATTCCCACGTGGAGGTGCTTGGAGTCAGAGGGATTTGCCCCAGGGGATTCCCACATGGGGGTGGTTGGAGTCAGAGGGATTTGCTCCAGGGGATTCCTGCCTGTAGGTGCTTGAAGTCGGAGTGATTTGCTCCAGGGGATTCCCGCATGGATGTGCTTGGGATTCCTGCATGGAGATACTTGGAGTCAGAGGGATTTGCTCCAGGGGATTCCTGCATTGAGGTGCTTGGAGTCAGAGGGAGTTGCTCCAGGGATTCCCGCATGGAGGTGCTTGGAGTCAGAGGGATTTGCTCCAGGGGATTCCCGCATGGAGGTGATTGGAGTCAGAGGGATTTGCTCCAGGGGATTCCCGCATGGATGTGCTTGGAGTCAGAGGGAGTTCCTCCAGGGGATTCCCGCCTGGAAGTGCTTGGAGTCAGAGGGATTTACTCCAGGGGATTCCCGCATGGAGGTGCTTGGAGTCAGAGGGATTTGCTCCAGGGGATTCCTGCATGGATGTGCTTGGAGTCAGAGGGAGTTGCTCCAGGGGATTCCCGCATGGAGGTGCTTGGAATCAGAGGGATTTGCTCCAGGGAATTCCCACATGGAGGTGGTTGGAGTCAGAGGGATTTGCTCCAGGGGATTCACGCATGGATGTGGTTGGAGTCAGAGGGATTTGCTGCAGGGGATTCCTAACTGGAGGTGCTTGAAGTCAGAGGGATTTGATCCAGGGGATTCCCGCATGGATGTGCTTGGGATTCCCGCATGGAGGTGCTTGGAGTCAGAGGGATTTGCTACAGGGGATTCTCGCATGGAGGTACTTGGAGTCAGAGGGTTTTGCTCCAGGGGATTCCCGCATGGAGGTGCTTGGAGTCAGAGGGATTTGCTCCAGGGGATTCCATCATGGAGGTGCTTGGAGTAAGAGGGATTAGCTCCAGGGGATTCCCGCATGGAGGTGCTTGGAGTCAGAGGGAGGTGCTCCAGGCGATTTCAGCATGGATGTGCTGGGATTCCCGCATGTAGGTGCTTGGAGTAAGAGGGATTTGCTCCAGGGGATTCCTGCATAGAGGTGGTTGGAGTCAGAGGGATTTAACTCCAGGCGATTTCCGTATTGAGGTGCTTGAAGTCCGAGGGATTTGCTCCAAGGGATTCCCGCATTGATGTGCTTGGAGTCAGAGGGATTTGCTCCAGGGGATTCCCGCAGGGAGGTGCTTGGAGTCAGAGGGATTTGCCCAAGGGGATTACTGCCTGGAGGTGCTTGGAGTCAGAGGGATTTGCCCCAGGGGATTCCCGCATGGAGGTGTTTGGAGTCAGAGGGATTTGTTCCAGGGGATTCCCACATGGAGGTGCTTGGTGTCAGATGAATTTTCTCCAGCGGATTCCCAGATGGAGGTGTTTGGAGTCTGAGCGATTTGCTCCATGAGATTCCCGCATGGAGTTGTTTGGAGTCAGAGAGATTTGCTCCAGGGGATTCTCGCATGGAGGTGCTAGGAGTCAGAGGGATTTGCTCCAGGGGATTCCCGCATGGAGGTGCTTGAAGTCAGAGGGATTTCTTCCAGGGGATTCCCGCATGGAGGTGCTTGGAGTCAGAGGGATTTGCTCCAGGGGATTCCCGAATGGATGTGCTTGGGATTCCTGCCTGGAGGTGCTTGGAGTCAGAGGGATTTTCTCCAGGGGATTCCCGCATGGAGGTGCTTGGAGTCAGAGGGATTTGCTCCAGGGGATTCCCGAATGGATGTGCTTGGGATTCCTGCCTGGATGTGTTTGGAGTTAGAGGGATTTGCTCCAGGGGATTCCCACATGGAGGTGCTTGAAGTCAGAGGGATTTCTTCCAGGGGATTCCTGCCTGGAGGTGCTTGGAGTCAGAGGGATTTTCCCCAGGGGATTCCCGCATGGAGGTGCTTGCAGTTTGAGGGATTTGCTCCAGGGGATTCCCGCATGGAGGTGTTTGGAGTCAGAGGGATTTGCTCCAGGGGATTCCCGCATGGAGGTGCTTAGAGTCAGAGGGATTTGCTCCAGGGGATTCCCGCATGGATGTTCCCACATGGAGGTGTTTGGAGTCAGAGGGATTTGCTCCAGGGGATTCCCGCATGGATGTTCCCACATGGAGGTGTTTGGAGTAAGAGGGATTTGCTCCAGGGGATTCCCGCATGGAGGTGTTTGGAGTCAGAGGGATTTGCTCCAGGGGATTCCCGTATGGATGTTCCCACATGGAGGTGTTTGGAGTGAGAGGGAGTTGCTCCAGGGGATTCCCACATGGAGGTGTTTGGAGTCAGAGGGATTCGCTCCAGGGGATTCCCGCATAGAGGTGCTTGGAGTCAGAGGGATTTGCTCCAGGGGATTCCCGCATGGATGTTCCCACATGGAGGTGTTTGGAGTCAGAGGGATTTGCTCCAGGGGATTCCCGCATAGAGGTGCTTGGAGTCAGAGGGATTTGCTCCAGGGGATTCCCGCATGAAGGTGCTTGGAGTCAGAGGGACTTGCTCCAGGGGATTCCCGCATGGAGGTGATTGGAGTCAGAGGGATTTGCTCCAGGGGATTCCCGCATGGATGTGCTTGGAGTCAGAGGGAGTTCCTCCAGGGGATTCCCGCCTGGAAGTGCTTGGAGTCAGAGGGATTTACTCCAGGGGATTCCCGCATGGAGGTGCTTGGAGTCAGAGGGATTTGCTCCAGGGGATTCCTGCATGGATGTGCTTGGAGTCAGAGGGAGTTGCTCCAGGGGATTCCCGCATGGAGGTGCTTGGAATCAGAGGGATTTGCTCCAGGGAATTCCCACATGGAGGTGGTTGGAGTCAGAGGGATTTGCTCCAGGGGATTCACGCATGGATGTGGTTGGAGTCAGAGGGATTTGCTGCAGGGGATTCCTAACTGGAGGTGCTTGAAGTCAGAGGGATTTGATCCAGGGGATTCCCGCATGGATGTGCTTGGGATTCCCGCATGGAGGTGCTTGGAGTCAGAGGGATTTGCTACAGGGGATTCTCGCATGGAGGTACTTGGAGTCAGAGGGTTTTGCTCCAGGGGATTCCCGCATGGAGGTGCTTGGAGTCAGAGGGATTTGCTCCAGGGGATTCCATCATGGAGGTGCTTGGAGTAAGAGGGATTAGCTCCAGGGGATTCCCGCATGGAGGTGCTTGGAGTCAGAGGGAGGTGCTCCAGGCGATTTCAGCATGGATGTGCTGGGATTCCCGCATGTAGGTGCTTGGAGTAAGAGGGATTTGCTCCAGGGGATTCCTGCATAGAGGTGGTTGGAGTCAGAGGGATTTAACTCCAGGCGATTTCCGTATTGAGGTGCTTGAAGTCCGAGGGATTTGCTCCAAGGGATTCCCGCATTGATGTGCTTGGAGTCAGAGGGATTTGCTCCAGGGGATTCCCGCAGGGAGGTGCTTGGAGTCAGAGGGATTTGCCCAAGGGGATTACTGCCTGGAGGTGCTTGGAGTCAGAGGGATTTGCCCCAGGGGATTCCCGCATGGAGGTGTTTGGAGTCAGAGGGATTTGTTCCAGGGGATTCCCACATGGAGGTGCTTGGTGTCAGATGAATTTTCTCCAGCGGATTCCCAGATGGAGGTGTTTGGAGTCTGAGCGATTTGCTCCATGAGATTCCCGCATGGAGTTGTTTGGAGTCAGAGAGATTTGCTCCAGGGGATTCTCGCATGGAGGTGCTAGGAGTCAGAGGGATTTGCTCCAGGGGATTCCCGCATGGAGGTGCTTGAAGTCAGAGGGATTTCTTCCAGGGGATTCCCGCATGGAGGTGCTTGGAGTCAGAGGGATTTGCTCCAGGGGATTCCCGAATGGATGTGCTTGGGATTCCTGCCTGGAGGTGCTTGGAGTCAGAGGGATTTTCTCCAGGGGATTCCCGCATGGAGGTGCTTGGAGTCAGAGGGATTTGCTCCAGGGGATTCCCGAATGGATGTGCTTGGGATTCCTGCCTGGATGTGTTTGGAGTTAGAGGGATTTGCTCCAGGGGATTCCCACATGGAGGTGCTTGAAGTCAGAGGGATTTCTTCCAGGGGATTCCTGCCTGGAGGTGCTTGGAGTCAGAGGGATTTTCCCCAGGGGATTCCCGCATGGAGGTGCTTGCAGTTTGAGGGATTTGCTCCAGGGGATTCCCGCATGGAGGTGTTTGGAGTCAGAGGGATTTGCTCCAGGGGATTCCCGCATGGAGGTGCTTAGAGTCAGAGGGATTTGCTCCAGGGGATTCCCGCATGGATGTTCCCACATGGAGGTGTTTGGAGTCAGAGGGATTTGCTCCAGGGGATTCCCGCATGGATGTTCCCACATGGAGGTGTTTGGAGTAAGAGGGATTTGCTCCAGGGGATTCCCGCATGGAGGTGTTTGGAGTCAGAGGGATTTGCTCCAGGGGATTCCCGTATGGATGTTCCCACATGGAGGTGTTTGGAGTGAGAGGGAGTTGCTCCAGGGGATTCCCACATGGAGGTGTTTGGAGTCAGAGGGATTCGCTCCAGGGGATTCCCGCATAGAGGTGCTTGGAGTCAGAGGGATTTGCTCCAGGGGATTCCCGCATGGATGTTCCCACATGGAGGTGTTTGGAGTCAGAGGGATTTGCTCCAGGGGATTCCCGCATAGAGGTGCTTGGAGTCAGAGGGATTTGCTCCAGGGGATTCCCGCATGAAGGTGCTTGGAGTCAGAGGGACTTGCTCCAGGGGATTCCCGTGTGGAGGCGCTTGGAGTCAGAGGGATTTGCTCCAGGGGATTCCATCATGGAGGTGCTTGGAGTAAGAGGGATTAGCTCCAGGAGATTACCGTGTGGAGGTGCTTGGAGTCATAAGGATTTGCTCCAGGGGATTCCCGCATGGAGGTGCTTGGAGTCAGAGGGAGGTGCTCCAGGCAATTTCTGCATGGAGGTGCTTGGAGTCAGAGGGATTTGCTCCAGGGGATTCCCACATGGAAGTGCTTGGAGTCAGAGCGAGTTGCTCCAGGGGATTCCTGCATGGAGGTGGTTGGAGTCAGAGGGATTTTACTCCAGGCGATTTCCGTATGGAGGTGCTTGAAGTCCGAGGGATTTGCTCCAAGGGATTCCTGCATGGATGTGCTTGGAGTCAGAGGGAGTTGCTCCAGGGGATACCCGCATGGAGGTGCTTGGAGTCAGAGGGAGTTGCTCCAGGGGATTACTGCATGGAGGTGCTTGGAATCAGAGGGATTTGCCCCAGGGGATTCCCACATGGAGGTGGGTGGTTGGAGTCAGAGGGATTTGCTCCAGGGGATTCCTGCCTGTAGGTGCTTGAAGTCAGAGTGATTTGCTCCAGGGGATTCCCGCATGGATGTGCTTGGAGTCAGAGGGATTTGCTCCAGGGGATTCCTGCATGGATGTGCTTGGGATTCCTGCATGGAGGTGCTTGGAGTCAGAGGGAGTTGATCCAGGGGATTCCTGCATGGATGTGCTTGGGATTCCTGCCTGTAGGTGCTTGAAGTCAGAGTGATTTGCTCCAGGGTATTCCCGCATGGATGTGCTTGGAGTCAGAGGGATTTGCTCCAGGGGATTCCTGCATGGATGTGCTTGGGATTCCTGCATGGAGGTGCTTGGAGTCATAGGGATTTGCTCCAGGGGATTCCTGCATGGATGTGCTTGGGATTTCTGCATGGAGGTGCTTGGAGTCAGAGGGAGTTTCTCCAGGGGATTCCCGCATGGAGGTGCTTGCAGTTTGAGGGATTTGCTCCAGGGGATTCCCGCATGGAGGTGTTTGGAGTCAGAGGGAATTGCTCCAGAGGATTCCCATATGGAGGTGCTTGGTGTCAGAGGGATTTGCTCCAGGGGATTCCCGCATGGATGTTCCCACATGGAGGTGTTTGGAGTCAGAGGGATTTGCTCCAGGGGATTACCGCGTGGAGGTGCTTGGAGTCAGAATGATTTGCTCCAGGGGATTCCCGCATTGAGGTGCTTGCAGTTTGAGGGATTTGCTCCAGGGGATTCCCGCATGGAGGTGTTTGGAGTCAGAGGGAATTGCTCCAGAGGATTCCCATATGGAGGTGCTTGGTGTCAGAGGGATTTGCTCCAGGGGATTCCCGCATGGATGTTCCCACATGGAGGTGTTTGGAGTCAGAGGGATTTGCTCCAGGGGATTACCGCGTGGAGGTGCTTGGAGTCAGAATGATTTGCTCCAGGGGATTCCCGCATGACGGTGCTTGGAGTCAGAGGAATTTGCTCCAGGGGATTCCTGCATGGATGTGCTTGGGATTCCTGCATGGAGGTGCTTGGAGTCAGAGGGATTTGCTCCAGGGGATTCCTGCATGGATGTGCTTGGGATTCCTGCATGGAGGTGCTTGGAGTCAGAAGGAGTTGCTCCAGGGGATTCCCGCATGGAGGTGCTTGCAGTTTGAGGGATTTGCTCCAGGGGATTCCCGCATGGAGGTGTTTGGAGTCAGAGGGAATTGCTCCAGAGGATTCCCATATGGAGGTGCTTGGTGTCAGAGGGATTTGCTCCAGGGGATTCCCGCATGGATGTTCCCACATGCAGGTGTTTGGAGTCAGAGGGATTTGCTCCAGGGGATTACCGCGTGGAGGTGCTTGGAGTCAGAATGATTTGCTCCAAGGGATTCCCGCATGGAGGTGCTTGCAGTTTGAGGGATTTGCTACAGGGGATTCCCGCATGGAGGTGTTTGGAGTCAGAGGGAATTGCTCCAGAGGATTCCCATATGGAGGTGCTTGGTGTCAGAGGGATTTGCTCCAGGGGATTCCCGCATGGATGTTCCCACATGGAGGTGTTTGGAGTCAGAGGGATTTGCTCCAGGGGATTACCGCGTGGAGGTGCTTGAAGTCAGAATGATTTGCTCCAGGGGATTCCCGCATGACGGTGCTTGGAGTCAGAGGAATTTGCTCCAGGGGATTCCATCATGGAGGTGCTTGGAGTAAGAGGGATTAGCTCCAGGGGATTACCGCGTGGAGGTGCTTGGAGTCAGAAGGATTTGCTCCAGGGGATTCCCGCATGGAGGTGCTTGGAGTCAGAGGGAGGTGCTCCAGGCGATTTCTGCATGTAGGTGCTTGGAGTCAGAGGGAGTTGCTCCAGGGGATTCCTGCATGGAGGTGGGTGGAGTCAGAGGGATTATACTCCAGGCGATTTCCGTATGGAGGTGCTTGAAGTCCGAGGGATTTGCTCCAAGGGATTCCCGCATGGATGTGCTTGGAGTCAGAGGGAGTTGCTCCAGGGGATACCCACATGGATGTGCTTGGAGTCAGAGGGATTTGCCCCAGGGGATTCCCACCTGGAGGTGGTTGGAGTCAGAGCGATTTGCTCCAGGGGATTCCTGCCTGTAGGTGCTTGAAGTCAGAGTGATTTGCTCCAGGGGATTCCCGCATGGATGTGCTTGGGATTCCTGCATGGAGATACTTGGAGTCAGAGGGATTTGCTCCAGGGGATTCCTGCATGGAGGTGCTTGGAGTCAGAGGGAGTTGCTCCAGGGATTCCCGCATGGAGGTGCTTGGAGTCAGAGGGATTTGCTCCAGGGGATTCCCGCATGGATGTGCTTGGGATTCCTGCATGAAGGTGCTTGGAGTCAGAGGGATTTGCTCCAGGGGATTCCCGCATGGATGTGCTTGGAGTCAGAGGGAGTTGCTCCAGGGGATTCCCGCATGGATGTGCTTGGAGTCAGAGGGAGTTGCTCCAGGGGATTCCCGCCTGGAGGTGCTTGGAGTCAGAGGGATTTACTCCAGGGGATTCCCGCATGGAGGTGGTTGGAGTCAGAGGGATTTGCTCCAGGGGATTCCTGCATGGATGTGCTTGGAGTCAGAGGGATTTGCTCCAGGGGATTCCTGCATGGAGGTGCTTGGAGTCAGAGGGATTTGCTCCAGGGGATTCCCACATGGAGGTGGTTGGAGTCAGAGGGATTTGCTCCAGGGGATTCACGCATGGATGTGGTTGGAGTGAGAGGGATTTGCTCCAGGGGATTCCTGCCTGGAGGTGCTTGAAGTCAGAGGGATTTGATCCAGGGGATTCCCGCATGGAGGTGCTTGGAGTCAGAGGTATTTGCTACAGGGGATTCTCGCATGGAGGTACTTGGAGTCAGAGGGATTTGCTCCAGGGGATTCCTGCATGGAGGTGCTTGGAGTCAGAGGGATTTTCTCCAGGGGATTCCCGCATGGATGTGCTTGGAGTCAGAGGGAGTTGCTCCAGGGGATACCCCCATGGAGGTGCTTGGAGTCAGAGGGAGTTGCTCCAGGGGATTACTGCATGGAGGTGCTTGGAGTCAGAGGGATTTGACCTAGGGGATACCCACATGGAGGTAGTTGGAGTCAGAGGGATTTGCTTCAGGGGATTCCTGCCTGTAGGTGCTTGAAGTCAGAGTGATTTTCTCCAGGGGATTCCCGCATGGATGTGCTTGGGTTTCCTGCATGGAGGTGCTTGGAGTCAGAGGGATTTGCTCCAGGGGATTCCTGCATGGATGTGCTTGGGATTCCTGCATGGAGGTGCTTGGAGTCAGAGGGATTTGCTTCAGGGGATTCCTGCATGGAGGTGCTTGGAGTCAGAGGGATTTGCTCCAGTGGATTCCCGCATGGAGGTGCTTGGAGTCAGAGGGAATTGCTCCAGAGGATTCCCATATGGAGGTGCTTGGAGTCAGAGGGATTTGCTCCAGGGGATTCCCGCATGGATGTTCCCACATGGAGGTGTCTGGAGTCAGAGGGATTTGCTCCAGGGGATTACCGCGTGGAGGTGCTTGGAGTCAGAATGATTTGCTCCAGGGGATTCCGGCATGAAGGTGCTTGGAATCAGAGGAATTTGCTCCAGGGGATTCCATCATGGAGGTGCTTGGAGTAAGAGGGATTAGCTTCAGGGGATTACCGCGTGGAAGTGCTTGGAGTCAGAAGGATTTGCTCCAGGAGATTCCCACATGGAGATGCTTGGAGTCAGAGGGAGGTGCTCCAGGGGATTCCTGCATGGAGGTGGTTGGAGTCAGAGGGATTATACTCCAGGTGATTTCCATATGGAGGTGCTTGAATTCCGAGGGATTTGCTCCAAGGGATTCCCGCATGGATGTGCTTGGAGTCAGAGGGAGTTGCTCCAGGGGATACCCACATGGATGTTCTTGGAGTCAGAGGGATTTGCTCCAGGGGATTCCCACGTGGAGGTGCTTGGAGTCAGAGGGATTTGCCCCAGGGGATTCCCACATGGAGGTGGTTGGAGTCAGAGGGATTTGCTCCAGGGGATTCCTGCCTGTAGGTGCTTGAAGTCAGAGTGATTTGCTCCAGGGGATTCCCGCATGGATGTGCTTGGGATTCCTGCATGGAGATACTTGGAGTCAGAGGGATTTGCTCCAGGGGATTCCTGCATTGAGGTGCTTGGAGTCAGAGGGAGTTGCTCCAGGGATTCCCGCATGGAGGTGCTTGGAGTCAGAGGGATTTGCTCCAGGGGATTCCCGCATGGAGGTGATTGGAGTCAGAGGGATTTGCTCCAGGGGATCCCCGCATGGATGTGCTTGGAGTCAGAGGGAGTTCCTCCAGGGGATTCCCCCCTGGAAGTGCTTGGAGTCAGAGGGATTTACTCCAGGGGATTCCCGCATGGAGGTGCTTGGAGTCAGAGGGATTTGCTCCAGGGGATTCCTGCATGGATGTGCTTGGAGTCAGAGGGAGTTGCTCCAGGGGATTCCCGCATGGAGGTGCTTGGAATCAGAGGGATTTGCTCCAGGGGATTCCCACATGGAGGTGGTTGGAGTCAGAGGGATTTGCTCCAGGGGATTCACGCATGGATGTGGTTGGAGTCAGAGGGATTTGCTGCAGGGGATTCCGAACTGGAGGTGCTTGAAGTCAGAGGGATTTGATCCAGGGGATTCCCGCATGGATGTGCTTGGGATTCCCGCATGGAGGTGCTTGGAGTCAGAGGGATTTGCTACAGGGGATTCTCGCATGGAGGTACTTGGAGTCAGAGGGTTTTGCTCCAGGGGATTCCCGCATGGAGGTGCTTGGAGTCAGAGGGATTTGCTCCAGGGGATTCCATCATGGAGGTGCTTGGAGTAAGAGGGATTAGCTCCAGGGGATTCCCGCATGGAGGTGCTTGGAGTCAGAGGGAGGTGCTCTAGGCGATTTCAGCATGGATGTGCTGGGATTCCCGCATGTAGGTGCTTGGAGTAAGAGGGATTTGCTCCAGGGGATTCCTGCATAGAGGTGGTTGGAGTCAGAGGGATTTAACTCCAGGCGATTTCCGTATTGAGGTGCTTGAAGTCCGAGGGATTTGCTCCAAGGGATTCCCGCATTGATGTGCTTGGAGTCAGAGGGATTTGCTCCAGGGGATTCCCGCAGGGAGGTGCTTGGAGTCAGAGGGATTTGCCCAAGGGGATTACTGCCTTGAGGTGCTTGGAGTCAGAGGGATTTGCCCCAGGGGATTCCCGCATGGAGGTGTTTGGAGTCAGAGGGATTTGTTCCAGGGGATTCCCACATGGAGGTGCTTGGTGTCAGATGAATTTTCTCCAGCGGATTCCCAGATGGAGGTGTTTGGAGTCTGAGCGATTTGCTCCATGAGATTCCCGCATGGAGTTGTTTGGAGTCAGAGAGATTTGCTCCAGGGGATTCTCGCATGGAGGTGCTAGGAGTCAGAGGGATTTGCTCCAGGGGATTCCCGCATGGAGGTGCTTGAAGTCAGAGGGATTTCTTCCAGGGGATTCCCGCATGGAGGTGCTTGGAGTCAGAGGGATTTGCTCCAGGGGATTCCCGAATGGATGTGCTTGGGATTCCTGCCTGGAGGTGCTTGGAGTCAGAGGGATTTTCTCCAGGGGATTCCCGCATGGAGGTGCTTGGAGTCAGAGGGATTTGCTCCAGGGGATTCCCGAATGGATGTGCTTGGGATTCCTGCCTGGAGGTGTTTGGAGTTAGACGGATTTGCTCCAGGGGATTCCCACATGGAGGTGCTTGAAGTCAGAGGGATTTCTTCCAGGGGATTCCTGCCTGGAGGTGCTTGGAGTCAGAGGGATTTTCCCCAGGGGATTCCCGCATGGAGGTGCTTGCAGTTTGAGGGATTTGCTCCAGGGGATTCCCGCATGGAGGTGTTTGGAGTCAGAGGGATTTGCTCCAGGGGATTCCCGCATGGAGGTGCTTAGAGTCAGAGGGATTTGCTCCAGGGGATTCCCGCATGGATGTTCCCACATGGAGGTGTTTGGAGTCAGAGGGATTTGCTCCAGGGGATTCCCGCATGGATGTTCCCACATGGAGGTGTTTGGAGTAAGAGGGATTTGCTCCAGGGGATTCCCGCATGGAGGTGTTTGGAGTCAGAGGGATTTGCTCCAGGGGATTCCCGCATGGATGTTCCCACATGGAGGTGTTTGGAGTGAGAGGGAGTTGCTCCAGGGGATTCCCACATGGAGGTGTTTGGAGTCAGAGGGATTCGCTCCAGGGGATTCCCGCATAGAGGTGCTTGGAGTCAGAGGGATTTGCTCCAGGGGATTCCCGCATGGATGTTCCCACATGGAGGTGTTTGGAGTCAGAGGGATTTGCTCCAGGGGATTCCCGCATAGAGGTGCTTGGAGTCAGAGGGATTTGCTCCAGGGGATTCCCGCATGAAGGTGCTTGGAGTCAGAGGGACTTGCTCCAGGGGATTCCCGTGTGGAGGCGCTTGGAGTCAGAGGGATTTGCTCCAGGGGATTCCATCATGGAGGTGCTTGGAGTA
Source organism: Ambystoma mexicanum (assembly GCF_040938575.1). Taxonomy (NCBI): domain Eukaryota; kingdom Metazoa; phylum Chordata; class Amphibia; order Caudata; family Ambystomatidae; genus Ambystoma; species Ambystoma mexicanum. Next base: position 5,229,639 of record NC_090932.1, read on the forward strand.
AGAGGGATTAGCTCCAGGGGATTACCGTGTGGAGGTGCTTGGAGTCATAAGGATTTGCTCCAGGGGATTCCCGCATGGAGGTGCTTGGAGTCAGAGGGAGGTGCTCCAGGCAATTTCTGCATGGAGGTGCTTGGAGTCAGAGGGATTTGCTCCAGGGGATTCCCACATGGAAGTGCTTGGAGTCAGAGCGAGTTGCTCCAGGGGATTCCTGCATGGAGGTGGTTGGAGTCAGAGGGATTTTACTCCAGGCGATTTCCGTATGGAGGTGCTTGAAGTCCGAGGGATTTGCTCCAAGGGATTCCCGCATGGATGTGCTTGGAGTCAGAGGGAGTTGCTCCAGGGGATACCCGCATGGAGGTGCTTGGAGTCAGAGGGAGTTGCTCCAGGGGATTACTGCATGGAGGTGCTTGGAGTCAGAGGGATTTGCCCCAGGGGATTCCCACATGGAGGTGGGTGGTTGGAGTCAGCGGGATTTGCTCCAGGGGATTCCTGCCTGTAGGTGCTTGAAGTCAGAGTGATTTGCTCCAGGGGATTCCCGCATGGATGTGCTTGGAGTCAGAGGGATTTGCTCCAGGGGATTCCTGCATGGATGTGCTCGGGATTCCTGCATGGAGGTGCTTGGAGTCAGAGGGAGTTGATCCAGGGGATTCCTGCATGGATGTGCTTGGGATTCCTGCCTGTAGGTGCTTGAAGTCAGAGTGATTTGCTCCAGGGTATTCCCGCATGGATGTGCTTGGAGTCAGAGGGATTTGCTCCAGGGGATTCCTGCATGGATGTGCTTGGGATTCCTGCATGGAGGTGCTTGGAGTCATAGGGATTTGCTCCAGGGGATTCCTGCATGGATGTGCTTGGGATTTCTGCATGGAGGTGCTTGGAGTCAGAGGGAGTTGCTCCAGGGGATTCCCGCATGGAGGTGCTTGCAGTTTGAGGGATTTGCTCCAGGGGATTCCCGCATGGAGGTGTTTGGAGTCAGAGGGAATTGCTCCAGAGGATTCCCATATGGAGGTGCTTGGTGTCAGAGGGATTTGCTCCAGGGGATTCCCGCATGGATGTTCCCACATGGAGGTGTTTGGAGTCAGAGGGATTTGCTCCAGGGGATTACCGCGTGGAGGTGCTTGGAGTCAGAATGATTTGCTCCAGGGGATTCCCGCATTGAGGTGCTTGCAGTTTGAGGGATTTGCTCCAGGGGATTCCCGCATGGAGGTGTTTGGAGTCAGAGGGAATTGCTCCAGAGGATTCCCATATGGAGGTGCTTGGTGTCAGAGGGATTTGCTCCAGGGGATTCCCGCATGGATGTTCCCACATGGAGGTGTTTGGAGTCAGAGGAATTTGCTCCAGGGGATTACCGCGTGGAGGTGCTTGGAGTCAGAATGATTTGCTCCAGGGGATTCCCGCATGACGGTGCTTGGAGTCAGAGGAATTTGCTCCAGGGGATTCCTGCATGGATGTGCTTGGGATTCCTGCATGGAGGTGGTTGGAGTCAGAGGGATTTGCTCCAGGGGATTCCTGCATGGATGTGCTTGGGATTCCTGCATGGAGGTGCTTGGAGTCAGAGGGAGTTGCTCCAGGGGATTCCCGCATGGAGGTGCTTGCAGTTTGAGGGATTTGCTCCAGGGGATTCCCGCATGGAGGTGTTTGGAGTCAGAGGGAATTGCTCCAGAGGATTCCCATATGGAGGTGCTTGGTGTCAGAGGGATTTGCTCCAGGGGATTCCCGCATGGATGTTCCCACATGCAGGTGTTTGGAGTCAGAGGGATTTGCTCCAGGGGATTACCGCGTGGAGGTGCTTGGAGTCAGAATGATTTGCTCCAGGGGATTCCCGCATGGAGGTGCTTGCAGTTTGAGGGATTTGCTCCAGGGGATTCCCGCATGGAGGTGTTTGGAGTCAGAGGGAATTGCTCCAGAGGATTCCCATATGGAGGTGCTTGGTGTCAGAGGGATTTGCTCCAGGGGATTCCCGCATGGATGTTCCCACATGGAGGTGTTTGGAGTCAGAGGGATTTGCTCCAGGGGATTACCGCGTGGAGGTGCTTGGAGTCAGAATGAATTGCTCCAGGGGATTCCCGCATGACGGTGCTTGGAGTCAGAGGAATTTGCTCCAGGGGATTCCATCATGGAGGTGCTTGGAGTAAGAGGGATTAGCTCCAGGGGATTACCGCGTGGAGGTGCTTGGAGTCAGAAGGATTTGCTCCAGTGGATTCCCGCATGGAGGTGCTTGGAGTCAGAGGGAGGTGCTCCAGGCGATTTCTGCATGTAGGTGCTTGGAGTCAGAGGGAGTTGCTCCAGGGGATTCCTGCATGGAGGTGGTTGGAGTCAGAGGGATTATACTCCAGGCGATTTCCGTATGGAGGTGCTTGAAGTCCGAGGGATTTGCTCCAAGGGATTCCCGCATGGATGTGCTTGGAGTCAGAGGGAGTTGCTCCAGGGGATACCCACATGGATGTGCTTGGAGTCAGAGGGATTTGCCCCAGGGGATTCCCACCTGGAGGTGGTTGGAGTCAGAGGGATTTGCTCCAGGGGATTCCTGCCTGTAGGTGCTTGAAGTCAGAGTGATTTGCTCCAGGGGATTCCCGCATGGATGTGCTTGGGATTCCTGCATGGAGATACTTGGAGTCAGAGGGATTTGCTCCAGGGGATTCCTGCATGGAGGTGCTTGGAGTCAGAGGGAGTTGCTCCAGGGATTCCCGCATGGAGGTGCTTGGAGTCAGAGGGATTTGCTCCAGGGGATTCCCGCATGGATGTGCTTGGGATTCCTGCATGAAGGTGCTTGGAGTCAGAGGGATTTGCTCCAGGGGATTCCCGCATGGATGTGCTTGGAGTCAGAGGGAGTTGCTCCAGGGGATTCCCGCATGGATGTGCTTGGAGTCAGAGGGAGTTGCTCCAGGGGATTCCCGCCTGGAGGTGCTTGGAGTCAGAGGGATTTACTCCAGGGGATTCCCGCATGGAGGTGGTTGGAGTCAGAGGGATTTGCTCCAGGGGATTCCTGCATGGATGTGCTTGGAGTCAGAGGGATTTGCTCCAGGGGATTCCTGCATAGAGGTGCTTGGAGTCAGAGGGATTTGCTCCAGGGGATTCCCACATGGAGGTGGTTGGAGTCAGAGGGATTTGCTCCAGGGGATTCACGCATGGATGTGGTTGGAGTGAGAGGGATTTGCTCCAGGGGATTCCTGCCTGGAGGTGCTTGAAGTCAGAGGGATTTGATCCAGGGGATTCCCGCATGGAGGTGCTTGGAGTCAGAGGTATTTGCTCCAGGGGATTCTCGCATGGAGGTACTTGGAGTCAGAGGGATTTGCTCCAGGGGATTCCTGCATGGAGGTGCTTGGAGTCAGAGGGATTTTCTCCAGGGGATTCCCGCATGGATGTGCTTGGAGTCAGAGGGAGTTGCTCCAGGGGATACCCCCATGGAGGTGCTTGGAGTCAGAGGGAGTTGCTCCAGGGGATTTTTTCTGTAGGTGCTTGAAGTCAGAGTGATTTGCTCCAGGGGATTCCCGCATGGATGTGCTTGGGTTTCCTGCATGGAGGTCCTTGGAGTCAGAGGGATTTGCTCCAGGGGATTCCTGCATGGATGTGCTTGGGATTCCTGCATGGAGGTGCTTGGAGTCAGAGGGATTTGCTTCAGGGGATTCCTGCATGGAGGTGCTTGAAGTCAGAGTGATTTGCTCCAGGGGATTCCCGCATGGATGTGCTTGGGTTTCCTGCATGGAGGTCCTTGGAGTCAGAGGGATTTGCTCCAGGGGATTCCTGCATGGATGTGCTTGGGATTCCTGCATGGAGGTGCTTGGAGTCAGAGGGATTTGCTTCAGGGGATTCCTGCATGGAGGTGCTTGGAGTCAGAGGGATTTGACCTAGGGGATTCCCACATGGAGGTAGTTGGAGTCAGAGGGATTTGCTCCAGGGGATTCCTGCCTGTAGGTGCTTGAAGTCAGAGTGATTTGCTCCAGGGGATTCCCGCATGGATGTGCTTGGGTTTCCTGCATGGAGGTCCTTGGAGTCAGAGGGATTTGCTCCAGGGGATCCCTGCATGGATGTGCTTGGGATTCCTGCATGGAGGTGCTTGGAGTCAGAGGGATTTGCTTCAGGGGATTCCTGCATGGAGGTGCTTGGAGTCAGAGGGATTTGCTCCAGTGGATTCCCGCATGGAGGTGCTTGGAGTCAGAGGGAATTGCTCCAGAGGATTCCCATATGGAGGTGCTTGGAGTCAGAGGGATTTGCTCCAGGGGATTCCCGCATGGATGTTCCCACATGGAGGTGTCTGGAGTCAGAGGGATTTGCTCCAGGGGATTACCGCGTGGAGGTGCTTGGAGTCAGAATGATTTGCTCCAGGGGATTCCGGCATGAAGGTGCTTGGAATCAGAGGAATTTGCTCCAGGGGATTCCATCATGGAGGTGCTTGGAGTAAGAGGGATTAGCTTCAGGGGATTACCGCGTGGAAGTGCTTGGAGTCAGAAGGATTTGCTCCAGGAGATTCCCACATGGAGATGCTTGGAGTCAGAGGGAGGTGCTCCAGGGGATTCCTGCATGGAGGTGGTTGGAGTCAGAGGGATTATACTCCAGGTGATTTCCATATGGAGGTGCTTGAAGTCCGAGGGATTTGCTCCAAGGGATTCCCGCATGGATGTGCTTGGAGTCAGAGGGAGTTGCTCCAGGGGATACCCACATGGATGTTCTTGGAGTCAGAGGGATTTGCTCCAGGGGATTCCCACGTGGAGGTGCTTGGAGTCAGAGGGATTTGCCCCAGGGGATTCCCACATGGAGGTGGTTGGAGTCAGAGGGATTTGCTCCAGGGGATTCCTGCCTGTAGGTGCTTGAAGTCAGAGTGATTTGCTCCAGGGGATTCCCGCATGGATGTGCTTGGGATTCCTGCATGGAGATACTTGGAGTCAGAGGGATTTGCTCCAGGGGATTCCTGCATTGAGGTGCTTGGAGTCAGAGGGAGTTGCTCCAGGGATTCCCGCATGGAGGTGCTTGGAGTCAGAGGGATTTGCTCCAGGGGATTCCCGCATGGAGGTGATTGGAGTCAGAGGGATTTGCTCCAGGGGATTCCCGCATGGATGTGCTTGGAGTCAGAGGGAGTTCCTCCAGGGGATTCCCGCCTGGAAGTGCTTGGAGTCAGAGGGATTTACTCCAGGGGATTCCCGCATGGAGGTGCTTGGAGTCAGAGGGATTTGCTCCAGGGGATTCCTGCATGGATGTGCTTGGAGTCAGAGGGAGTTGCTCCAGGGGATTCCCGCATGGAGGTACTTGGAATCAGAGGGATTTGCTCCAGGGGATTCCCACATGGAGGTGGTTGGAGTCAGAGGGATTTGCTCCAGGGGATTCACACATGGATGTGGTTGGAGTCAGAGGGATTTGCTGCAGGGGATTCCTAACTGGAGGTGCTTGAAGTCAGAGGGATTTGATCCAGGGGATTCCCGCATGGATGTGCTTGGGATTCCCGCATGGAGGTGCTTGGAGTCAGAGGGATTTGCTACAGGGGATTCTCGCATGGAGGTACTTGGAGTCAGAGGGTTTTGCTCCAGGGGATTCCCGCATGGAGGTGCTTGGAGTCAGAGGGATTTGCTCCAGGGGATTCCCGCATGGAGGTGCTTGGAGTCAGAGGGAGTTGCTCCAGGGGATTCCCGCATTGAGGTGCTTGGAGTCAGAGGGATTTGCTTCAGGGGATTCCTGCATGGAGGTGCTTGGAGTCAGAGGGATTTGCTCCAGGGGATTCACGCATGGAGGTGCTTGGAGTCAGAGGGATTTTGCTCCAGGGGATTCCCGCATGGATGTGCTTGGGATTCCTGCATGGAGGTGCTTGGAGTCAGAGGGAGGTGTTCCAGGGGATTACCGCATGGAGTTGATTGGAGTCAGAGGGATTTGCTCCAGGGGATTCCTGCATGGAGGTGCTTGGAGTCAGAGGGATTTGCTCCAGGGGATTCCCGCATGGAGGTGCTTGGGATTCCTGCATGGAGGTGCTTGGAGTCAGAGGGATTTGCTACAGGGGATTCTCGCATGGAGGTGCTTGGAGTCAGAGGGAGGTGTTCCAGGGGATTACCACATGGAGGTGATTGGAGTCAGAGGGATTTCTTCCAGGGGATTCCCGCATGGAGGTGCTTGGAGTCAGAGGGATTTGCCCAGGGGATTCCCTCATGGAGGTGTTTGGAGTCAGAGGGATTTGCTCCAGGGGTTTGCTTCAGGGGATTCCCACATGGAGGTGCTTGGAGTCAGAGGGATTTGCTCCAGGGGATTCCCGCATGGAGGTGCTTGGAGTCAGAATGAATTGCTCCAGGGTATTCCCGCATGGAGGTGCTTGGAGTCAGAGGGATTTGCTCCAGGGGATTCCCACATGGAGGTGGTTGGAGTCAGAGGGATTTGCTCCAGGGGATTCACACATGGATGTGGTTGGAGTCAGAGGGATTTGCTCCAGGGGAATCCTAGCTGGAGGTGCTTGAAGTCAGAGGGATTTGATCCAGGGGATTCCCACATGGATGTGCTTGGGATTCCCGCATGGAGGTGCTTGGAGTCAGAGGGATTTGCTACAGGGGATTCTCGCATGGAGGTACTTGGAGTCAGAGGGATTTGCTCCAGGGGATTCCCACATGGAGGTGCTTGGAGTAAGAGGGATTTGCTCCAGGGGATTCCCGCATGGAGGTGCTTGGAGTCAGAGGGAGTTGCTCCAGGGGATTCCCGCATTGAGGTGCTTGGAGTCAGAGGGATTTGCTCTAGGGGATTCCTGCATGGAGGTGCTTGGAGTCAGAGGGATTTGCTCCAGGGGGTTCCCGCATGGAGGTGCTTGGAGTCAGAGGGATTTTGCTCCAGGGGATTCCCGCATGGATGTGTTTGGGATTCCTGCATGGAGGTGCTTGGAGTCAGAGGGAGGTGTTCCAGGGGATTACCGCATGGAGTTGATTGGAGTCAGAGGGATTTGCTCCAGGGGATTCCTGCATGGAGGTGCTTGGAGTCAGAGGGATTTGCTCCAGGGGATTCCCTCATGGAGGTGCTTGGGATTCCTGCATGGAGGTGCTTGGAGTCAGAGGGATTTGCTACAGGGGATTCTCGCATGGAGGTGCTTGGAGTCAGAGGGAGGTGTTCCAGGGGATTACCACATGGAGGTGATTGGAGTCAGAGGGATTTCTTCCAGGGGGTTCCCGCATGGAGGTGCTTGGAGTCAGAGGGATTTGCCCCAGGGGATTCCCGCATGGAGGTGTTTGGAGTCAGAGGGATTTGCTCCAGGGGTTTGCTCCAGGGGATTCCCACATGGAGGTGCTTGGAGTCAGAGGGATTTGCTCCAGGGGATTCCCGCATGGAGGTGCTTGGAGTCAGAGGGAGTTGCTCCAGGTGATTCCCACATGGAGGTGCTTGGAGTTTGAGGGATTTGCTCCAGGGGATTCCTGCATGGAGGTGCTTGGAGTCCAAGGGATTTGCTCCAGGGGATTCCCGCATGGATGTGCTTGGAGTCAGAGGGAGTTGCTCTATTGGATTCCCACCTGGAGGTTCTTGGACTAAGAGGGATTTACTCCAGGGGATTCCCGCATGGAGGTGCTTGGAGTCAGAGGGATTTGCTCCAGGGGATTCCCACATGGATGTGCTTGGAGTCAGAGGGAGTTGCTTCAGGGGATTCCTGCATGGAGGTGCTTGGAGTCAGAGGGATTTGCTCCAGGGGATGCCCGCATGGAGGTGCTTGGAGTCAGAGGGATTTGCTACAGGGGATTCTCGCATGGAGGTACTTGGAGTCAGAGGGATTTGCTCCAGGGGATTCCCGCATGGAGGTGCTTGAAGTCAGAGGGATTTGCTCCAGGGGATTCCCGCATGGAGGTGCTTGGAGTCAGAGGGAGTTGCTCCAGGGGATTCCCGCATTGAGGTGCTTGGAGTCAGAGGGATTTGCTCCAGGGGATTCCTGCATGGAGGTGCTTGGAGTCAGAGGGATTTGCTCCAGGGGATTCCCGCATGGAGGTGCTTGGAGTCAGAGGGATTTTGCTCCAGGGGATTCCCGCATGGATGTGCTTGGGATTCCTGCATGGAGGTGCTTGGAGTCAGAGGGAGGTGTTCCAGGGGATTACCGCATGGAGTTGATTGGAGTCAGAGGGATTTGCTCCAGGGGATTCCTGCATGGAGGTGCTTGGAGTCAGAGGGATTTGCTCCAGGGGATTCCCTCATGGAGGTGCTTGGGATTCCTGCATGGAGGTGCTTGGAGTCAGAGGGATTTGCTACAGGGGATTCTCACATGGAGGTGCTTGGAGTCAGAGGGAGGTGTTCCAGGGGATTACCACATGGAGGTGATTGGAGTCAGAGGGATTTCTTCCAGGGGGTTCCCGCATGGAGGTGCTTGGAGTCAGAGGGATTTGCCCCAGGGGATTCCCGCATGTAGGTGTTTGGAGTCAGAGGGATTTGCTCCAGGGGTTTGTTCCAGGGGATTCCCACATGGAGGTGCTTGGAGTCAGAGGGATTTGCTCCAGGGGATTCCCGCATGGAGGTGCTTGGAGTCAGAGTGAATTGCTCCAGGGGATTCCTGCATGGAGGTGCTTGGAGTCAGAGGGAGTTTCTCCAGGTGATTCCCACATGGAGGTGCTTGGAGTTTGAGGGATTTGCTCCAGGGGATTCCCGCATGGAGGTGCTTGGAGTCCAAGGGATTTGCTCCAGGGGATTCCCGCATGGATGTGCTTGGAGTCAGAGGGAGTTGCTCTATGGGATTCCCACCTGGAGGTTTTTGGAGTAAGAGGGATTTACTCCAGGGGATTCCCGCATGGAGGTGCTTGGAGTCAGAGGGATTTGCTCCAGGGGATTCCCACATGGATGTGCTTGGAGTCAGAGGGAGTTGCTTCAGGGGATTCCTGCATGGAGGTGCTTGGAGTCAGAGGGATTTGCTCCAGCGGATGCCCGCATGGAGGTGGTTGGAGTCAGAGGGATTTGCTCCATGGGATTCCTGCATGGAGTTGTTTGGAGTCAGAGGGATTTGCTCCAGGGATTCCCGCATGGATGTGCTTGGGATTCCCGCATGGAGGTGCTTGGAGTCAGAGGGATTTGCTACAGGGGATACTCGCATGGAGGTGATTGGAGTCAGAGGGAGGTGTTCCAGGGGATTCCCGCATGGAGGTGCTTGGAGTCAGAGGGATTTGCTCCAGGGGATTCCCGCATGGAGGTGCTTGGAGTCAGAGGGAGTTGCTCCAGGGGATTCCCCCATGGAGGTGATTGGAGTCAGAGGGATTTGCTCCAGGGGATTCCTGCAGGGAGGACCTTGGAGTCAGAGGGATTTGCCCCAGGGGATTCCCGCATGGAGGTGTTTGGGGTCAGAAGGATTTGCTCCAGGGGATTCCCACATGGAGGTGCTTGGAGTCAGAGGAATTTGCTCCAGGGGATTCCTGCATGGAAGTGCTTGGAGTCAGATGAATTTTCTCCAGGGGATTCCCAGATGGAGATGTTTGGAGTCTAAGGGATTTGCTCCATGGGATTCCTGCATGGAGTTGTTTGGAGTCAGAGGGATTTGCTCCAGGGGATTCCCACATGGATGTGCTTGGGATTGCCACATGAAGGTGCTTGGAGTCAGAGGGATTTGCTCCAGGGGATTCCTGCATGGAAGTGCTAGGAGTCAGAGGGATTTGCTCCAGGGGATTCCCGCATGGAGGTGCTTGGAGTCAGAGGGATTTGCTCCAGGGGATTCCCGCATGGAGGTGCTTGGAGTCATAGGGATTTGCTCCAGGGGATTCCCGCATGGAGGTGCTTGCAGTCTGAGGGATTTGCTCCAGGGGATTCCCAAATGGATGTGCTTGGAGTCAGAGGGATTTGCTCCAGGGGATTCCCGCATGGAGGTGCTTGGAGTCAGAGGGATTTGCTCCAGGGGATTCCCGCATGGAGGTGCTTGCAGTCTGAGGGATTTTCTCCAGGGCATTCCCACATGGAGGTGTTTGGAGTCAGGGGGATTTGCTCCAGGAGATTCCTGCAAGGAGGTGCTTGGAGTCAGAAGGATTTGCTCCAGGGGATTCCCATATGGAGGTGCTTGGAGTCAGAGGGATTTGATCCAGGGGATTCCCGCATGGATGTTCCCGCATGGAGGTGTTTGGAGTCAAAGGGATTTGCTCCAGGGGATTCCCGCATGGAGGTGCTTGGAGTCAGAGGGATTTGGTCCAGCGGATTCCCGCATGGAGGTGCTTGGAGTCAGAGGGATTTGCTCCAGGGGATTACCATTTGGAGGTGCTTGGAGTCAGAGGGATTAGCTCTAGGGGATTACTGCGTGGAAGTGCTTGGAGTCAGAAGGATTTGCTCCAGGGGATTCCCGCATGGAGGTGCTTGGAGTCAGAGGGAGGTGCTCCAGGCGATTTCCGCATGGAGGTGCTTGGAGTCAGAGGGATTTGCTTCAGAGGATTCCCACATGGATGTGCTTGGGATTCCCACATGCAGGTGCTTGGAGTCAGAGGAATTTTCTCTAGGGGATTCCCGCATGGAAGTGCTTGAAGTCAGAGGGAGTTGCTCCAGGGGATTCCCTCATGGAGGTGCTTGGAGTCAGAGGGATATTCTCCAGGGGATTCCCGCATGGAGGTGCTTGGAGTCAGAGGGATTTGCTCCAGGTGATTCCCACATGGATGTGCTTGGAGTCAGAGGGAGTAGCTCCAGGGGATTCCGGCTTGGAGGTGCTTGAAGTCAGAGGGATTTGCTCCGGGGGATTCCCGCATGGAGGTGCTTGGAGTCAGAGGGATTTGCTCCAGGGGATTCCCGAATGGATGTGCTTGGGATTCCTGCCTGGAGGTGTTTGGAGTCAGAGGGATTTGCTCCAGGGGATTCCCGCATGGAGGTGCTTGAAGTCAGAGGGATTTCTTACAGGGGATTCCTGCCTGGAGGTGCTTGGAGTCAGAGGGATTTGCCCCAGGGGATTCCCGCATGGAGGTGCTTGCAGTTTGAGGGATTTGCTCCAGGGGATTCCCGCATGGAGGTGTTTGGAGTCAGAGGGATTTGCTCCAGGGGATTCCCGCATGGAGGTGCTTAGAGTCAGAGGGATTTGCTCCAGGGGATTCCCGCATGGATGTTCCCACATGGTGGTGTTTGGAGTCAGAGGGATTTGTTCCAGGGGATTCCCGCATGGATGTTCCCACATGGAGGTGTTTGGAGTCAGAGGGATTTGCTCCAGGGGATTCCCGCATGGAGGTGTTTGGAGTCAGAGGGATTTGCTCCAGGGGATTCCCGCATGGATGCTCCCACATGGAGGTGTTTGGAGTGAGAGGGAGTTGCTCCAGGGGATTCCCACATGGAGGTGTTTGGAGTCAGAGGGATTCGCTCCAGGGGATTCCCGCATAGAGGTGCTTGGAGTCAGAGGGATTTGCTCCAGGGGATTCCCGCATGGATGTTCCAACATGGAGGTGTTTGGAGTCAGAGGGATTTGCTCCAGGGGATTCCCGCATAGAGGTGCTTGGAGTCAGAGGGATTTGCTCCAGGGGATTCACGCATGAAGGTGCTTGGAGTCAGAAGGACTTGCTCCAGGGGATTCCCGTGTGGAGGTGCTTGGAGTCAGAGGGATTTGCTCCATTAGATTCCATCATGGAGGTGCTTGGAGTAAGAGGGATTAGCTCCAGGGGATTACCGGGTGGAGGTGCTTGGAGTCAGAAGGATTTGCTCCAGGGAATTCCCGCATGGAGGTGCATATAGTCAGAGGGAGGTGCTCCAGGCAATTTCTGCATGGAGGTGCTTGGAGTCAGAGGGATTTGCTCCAGGGGATTCCCACATGGAAGTGCTTGGAGTCAGAGGGAGTTGCTCCAGGGGATTCCTGCATGGAGGTGGTTGGAGTCAGAGGGATTTTACTCCAGGCGATTTCCGTATGGAGGTGCTTGGAGTCAGAGGGAGTTGCTCCAGGGGATACCCGCATAGAGGTACTTGGAGTCAGAGGGATTTGCTCCAGGGGATTCCTGCATGGATGTTCCCACATGGAGGTGTTTGGAGTCAGAGGGATTTGCTCCAGGGCATTCCCGCATAGAGGTGCTTGGAGTCAGAGGGATTTGCTCCAGGGGATTCCCGCATGAAGGTGCTTGGAGTCAGAGGGACTTGCTCCAGGGGATTCCCGTGTGGAGGTGCTTGGAGTCAGAGGGATTTGCTCCAGGGGATTCCATCATGGAGGTGCTTGGAGTAAGAGGGATTAGCTCCAGGGGATTACCGCGTGGAGGTGCTTGGAGTCAGAAGGATTTGCTCCAGGGGATTCCCGCATGGAGGTGCTTGGAGTCAGAGGGAGGTGCTCCAGGCAATTTCTGCATGGAGGTACTTGGAGTCAGAGGGATTTGCTCCAGGGGATTCCCACATGGAAGTGCTTGGAGTCAGAGGGAGTTGCTCCAGGGGATTCCTGCATGGAGGTGGTTGGAGTCAGAGGGATTTGTTCCAGGGGATTCCCGCATGGATGTTCCCACATGGAGGTGTTTGGAGTCAGAGGGATTTGCTCCAGGGGATTCCCGCATGGAGGTGTTTGGAGTCAGAGGGATTTGCTCCAGGGGATTCCCACATGGATGCTCCCACATGGAGGTGTTTGGAGTGAGAGGGAGTTGCTCCAGGGGATTCCCACATGGAGGTGTTTGGAGTCAGAGGGATTCGCTCCAGGGGATTCCCGCATAGAGGTGCTTGGAGTCAGAGGGATTTGCTCCAGGGGATTCCCGCATGGATGTTCCAACATGGAGGTGTTTGGAGTCAGAGGGATTTGCTCCAGGGGATTCCCGCATAGAGGTGCTTGGAGTCAGAGGGATTTGCTCCAGGGGATTCCCGCATGAAGGTGCTTGGAGTCAGAAGGACTTGCTCCAGGGGATTCCCGTGTGGAGGTGCTTGGAGTCAGAGGGATTTGCTCCAGGAGATTCCATCATGGAGGTGCTTGGAGTAAGAGGGATTAGCTCCAGGGGATTACCGGGTGGAGGTGCTTGGAGTCAGAAGGATTTGCTCCAGGGAATTCCCGCATGGAGGTGCATATAGTCAGAGGGAGGTGCTCCAGGCAATTTCTGCATGGAGGTGCTTGGAGTCAGAGGGATTTGCTCCAGGGGATTCCCACATGGAAGTGCTTGGAGTCAGAGGGAGTTGCTCCAGGGGATTCCTGCATGGAGGTGGTTGGAGTCAGAGGGATTTTACTCCAGGCGATTTCCGTATGGAGGTGCTTGAAGTCCGAGGGATTTGCTCCAAGGGATTCCCGCATGGATGTGCTTGGAGTCAGAGGGAGTTGCTCCAGGGGATACCCGCATAGAGGTACTTGGAGTCAGAGGGATTTGCTCCAGGGGATTCCCGCATGGATGTTCCCACATGGAGGTGTTTGGAGTCAGAGGGATTTGCTCCAGGGGATTCCCGCATAGAGGTGCTTGGAGTCAGAGGGATTTGCTCCAGGGGATTCCCGCATGAAGGTGCTTGGAGTCAGAGGGACTTGCTCCAGGGGATTCCCGTGTGGAGGTGCTTGGAGTCAGAGGGATTTGCTCCAGGGGATTCCATCATGGAGGTGCTTGGAGTAAGAGGGATTAGCTCCAGGGGATTACCGCGTGGAGGTGCTTGGAGTCAGAAGGATTTGCTCCAGGGGATTCCCGCATGGAGGTGCTTGGAGTCAGAGGGAGGTGCTCCAGGCAATTTCTGCATGGAGGTGCTTGGAGTCAGAGGGATTTGCTCCAGGGGATTCCCACATGGAAGTGCTTGGAGTCAGAGGGAGTTGCTCCAGGGGATTCCTGCATGGAGGTGGTTGGAGTCAGAGGGATTTTACTCCAGGCGATTTCCGTATGGAGGTGCTTGAAGTCCGAGGGATTTGCTCCAAGGGATTCCCGCATGGATGTGCTTGGAGTCAGAGGGAGTTGCTCCAGGGGATACCCGCATGGAGGTGCTTGGAGTCAGAGGGAGTTGCTCCAGGGGATTACTGCATGGAGGTGCTTGGAGTCAGAGGGATTTGCCCCAGGGGATTCCCACATGGAGGTGGTTGGAGTCAGAGGGATTTGCTCCAGGGGATTCCTGCCTGTAGGTGCTTGAAGTAAGAGTGATTTGCTCCAGGGGATTCCCGCATGGATGTGCTTGGAGTCAGAGGGATTTGCTCCAGGGGATTCCTGCATGGATGTGCTTGGGATTCCTGCATGGAGGTGCTTGGAGTCAGAAAGAGTTGATCCAGGGGATTCCTGCATGGATGTGCTTTGGATTCCTGCCTGTAGGTGCTTGAAGTCAGAGTGATTTGCTCCAGGGGATTCCCACATGGATGTGCTTGGAGTCAGAGGGATTTGCTCCAGGGGATTCCTGCATGGATGTGCTTGGGATTCCTGCATGGAGGTGCTTGGAGTCAGAGGGATTTGCTCCAGGGGATTCCTGCATGGATGTGCTTGGGATTCCTGCATGGAGGTGCTTGGAGTCAGAGGGAGTTGATCCAGGCGATTCCCACATGGAGGTCCTTGGAGTCAGAGGGATTTGCTCCAGGGGATTCCCGCATGGAGGTGCTTGCAGTTTGAGGGATTTGCTCCAGGGGATTCCCGCATGGAGGTGTTTGGAGTCAGAGGGAATTGCTCCAGAGGATTCCCATATGGAGGTGCTTGGTGTCAGAGGGATTTGCTCCAGGGGATTCCTGCATGGATGTGCTTGGGATTCCTGCATGGAGGTGCTTGGAGTCAGAGGGATTTGCTCCAGGGGATTACCGCGTGGAGGTGCTTGGAGTCAGAATGATTTGCTCCAGGGGATTCCCGCATGACGGTGCTTGGAGTCAGAGGAATTTGCTCCAGGGGATTCCATCATGGAGGTGCTTGGAGTAAGAGGGATTAGCTCCAGGGGATTACCGCATGGAGGTGCTTGGAGTCAGAAGGATTTGCTCCAGGGGATTCTCGCATGGAGGTGCTTGGAGTCAGAGGGAGGTGCTCCAGGCGATTTCTGCATGTAGGTGCTTGGAGTCAGAGGGAGTTGCGCCAGGGGATTCCTGCATGGAGGTGGTTGGAGTCAGAGGGATTATACTCCAGGCGATTTCCGTATGGAGGTGCTTGAAGTCCGAGGGATTTGCTCCAAGGGATTCCCGCATGGATGTGCTTGGAGTCAGAGGGAGTTGCTCCAGGGGATACCCGCATGGATGTGCTTGGAGTTAGAGGGATTTGCCCCAGGGGATTCCCACCTGGAGGTTGTTGGAGTCAGAGGGATTTGCTCCAGGGGATTCCTGCCTTTAGGTGCTTGAAGTCAGAGTGATTTGCTCCAGGGGATTCCCGCATGGATGTGCTTGGGATTCCTGCATGTAGATACTTGGAGTCAGAGGGATTTGCTCCAGGGGATTCCTGCATGGAGGTGCTTGGAGTCAGAGGGAGTTGCTCCAGGGATTCCCGCATGGTGGTGCTTGGAGTCAGAGGGATTTGCTCCAGGGGATTCCCGCATGGATGTGCTTGGGATTCCTGCATGAAGGTGCTTGGAGTCAGAGGGATTTGCTCCAGGGGATTCCCGCATGCATGTGCTTGGAGTCAGTGGGAGTTGCTCCAGGGGATTCCCGCCTGGAGGTGCTTGGAGTCAGAGGGATTTGCACCAGGGGATTCCTGCATGGATGTGCTTGGAGTCAGAGGGAGTTGCTCCAGGGGATTCCCGCATATAGGTGCTTGAAGTCAGAGGGATTTGATCCAGGGGATTCCCACATGGAGGTGGTTGGAGTCAGAGGGATTTGCTCCAGGGGATTCACGCATGGATGTGGTTGGAGTCAGAGGGATTTGCTCCAGGGGATTCCTGCCTGGAGGTGCTTGAAGTCAGAGGGATTTGCTCCAGGCGATTCCCGCATGGAGGTGCTTGGAGTCAGAGGGATTTGGTCCAGGGGATTCCCGCATGGATGTGCTTGGAGTCATAGGGAGTTGCTCCAGGGGATACCCGCATGGAGGTGCTTGGAGTCAGAGGGAGTTTCTCCAGGTGATTCCCACATGGAGGTGCTTGGAGTTTGAGGGATTTGCTCCAGGGGATTCCCGCATGGAGGTGCTTGGAGTCCAAGGGATTTGCTCCAGGGGATTCCCGCATGGATGTGCTTGGAGTCAGAGGGAGTTGCTCTATGGGATTCCCACCTGGAGGTTTTTGGAGTAAGAGGGATTTACTCCAGGGGATTCCCGCATGGAGGTGCTTGGAGTCAGAGGGATTTGCTCCAGGGGATTCCCACATGGATGTGCTTGGAGTCAGAGGGAGTTGCTTCAGGGGATTCCTGCATGGAGGTGCTTGGAGTCAGAGGGATTTGCTCCAGCGGATGCCCGCATGGAGGTGGTTGGAGTCAGAGGGATTTGCTCCATGGGATTCCTGCATGGAGTTGTTTGGAGTCAGAGGGATTTGCTCCAGGGATTCCCGCATGGATGTGCTTGGGATTCCCGCATGGAGGTGCTTGGAGTCAGAGGGATTTGCTACAGGGGATACTCGCATGGAGGTGATTGGAGTCAGAGGGAGGTGTTCCAGGGGATTCCCGCATGGAGGTGCTTGGAGTCAGAGGGATTTGCTCCAGGGGATTCCCGCATGGAGGTGCTTGGAGTCAGAGGGAGTTGCTCCAGGGGATTCCCCCATGGAGGTGATTGGAGTCAGAGGGATTTGCTCCAGGGGATTCCTGCAGGGAGGACCTTGGAGTCAGAGGGATTTGCCCCAGGGGATTCCCGCATGGAGGTGTTTGGGGTCAGAAGGATTTGCTCCAGGGGATTCCCACATGGAGGTGCTTGGAGTCAGAGGAATTTGCTCCAGGGGATTCCTGCATGGAAGTGCTTGGAGTCAGATGAATTTTCTCCAGGGGATTCCCAGATGGAGATGTTTGGAGTCTAAGGGATTTGCTCCATGGGATTCCTGCATGGAGTTGTTTGGAGTCAGAGGGATTTGCTCCAGGGGATTCCCACATGGATGTGCTTGGGATTGCCACATGAAGGTCCTTGGAGTCAGAGGGATTTGCTCCAGGGGATTCCTGCATGGAAGTGCTAGGAGTCAGAGGGATTTGCTCCAGGGGATTCCCGCATGGAGGTGCTTGGAGTCAGAGGGATTTGCTCCAGGGGATTCCCGCATGGAGGTGCTTGGAGTCATAGGGATTTGCTCCAGGGGATTCCCGCATGGAGGTGCTTGCAGTCTGAGGGATTTGCTCCAGGGGATTCCCAAATGGATGTGCTTGGAGTCAGAGGGATTTGCTCCAGGGGATTCCCGCATGGAGGTGCTTGGAGTCAGAGGGATTTGCTCCAGGGGATTCCCGCATGGAGGTGCTTGCAGTCTGAGGGATTTTCTCCAGGGCATTCCCACATGGAGGTGTTTGGAGTCAGGGGGATTTGCTCCAGGAGATTCCTGCAAGGAGGTGCTTGGAGTCAGAAGGATTTGCTCCAGGGGATTCCCATATGGAGGTGCTTGGAGTCAGAGGGATTTGATCCAGGGGATTCCCGCATGGATGTTCCCGCATGGAGGTGTTTGGAGTCAAAGGGATTTGCTCCAGGGGATTCCCGCATGGAGGTGCTTGGAGTCAGAGGGATTTGGTCCAGCGGATTCCCGCATGGAGGTGCTTGGAGTCAGAGGGATTTGCTCCAGGGGATTACCATTTGGAGGTGCTTGGAGTCAGAGGGATTAGCTCTAGGGGATTACTGCGTGGAAGTGCTTGGAGTCAGAAGGATTTGCTCCAGGGGATTCCCGCATGGAGGTGCTTGGAGTCAGAGGGAGGTGCTCCAGGCGATTTCCGCATGGAGGTGCTTGGAGTCAGAGGGATTTGCTTCAGAGGATTCCCACATGGATGTGCTTGGGATTCCCACATGCAGGTGCTTGGAGTCAGAGGAATTTTCTCTAGGGGATTCCCGCATGGAAGTGCTTGAAGTCAGAGGGAGTTGCTCCAGGGGATTCCCTCATGGAGGTGCTTGGAGTCAGAGGGATATTCTCCAGGGGATTCCCGCATGGAGGTGCTTGGAGTCAGAGGGATTTGCTCCAGGTGATTCCCACATGGATGTGCTTGGAGTCAGAGGGAGTAGCTCCAGGGGATTCCGGCTTGGAGGTGCTTGAAGTCAGAGGGATTTGCTCCGGGGGATTCCCGCATGGAGGTGCTTGGAGTCAGAGGGATTTGCTCCAGGGGATTCCCGAATGGATGTGCTTGGGATTCCTGCCTGGAGGTGTTTGGAGTCAGAGGGATTTGCTCCAGGGGATTCCCGCATGGAGGTGCTTGAAGTCAGAGGGATTTCTTACAGGGGATTCCTGCCTGGAGGTGCTTGGAGTCAGAGGGATTTGCCCCAGGGGATTCCCGCATGGAGGTGCTTGCAGTTTGAGGGATTTGCTCCAGGGGATTCCCGCATGGAGGTGTTTGGAGTCAGAGGGATTTGCTCCAGGGGATTCCCGCATGGAGGTGCTTAGAGTCAGAGGGATTTGCTCCAGGGGATTCCCGCATGGATGTTCCCACATGGTGGTGTTTGGAGTCAGAGGGATTTGTTCCAGGGGATTCCCGCATGGATGTTCCCACATGGAGGTGTTTGGAGTCAGAGGGATTTGCTCCAGGGGATTCCCGCATGGAGGTGTTTGGAGTCAGAGGGATTTGCTCCAGGGGATTCCCGCATGGATGCTCCCACATGGAGGTGTTTGGAGTGAGAGGGAGTTGCTCCAGGGGATTCCCACATGGAGGTGTTTGGAGTCAGAGGGATTCGCTCCAGGGGATTCCCGCATAGAGGTGCTTGGAGTCAGAGGGATTTGCTCCAGGGGATTCCCGCATGGATGTTCCAACATGGAGGTGTTTGGAGTCAGAGGGATTTGCTCCAGGGGATTCCCGCATAGAGGTGCTTGGAGTCAGAGGGATTTGCTCCAGGGGATTCACGCATGAAGGTGCTTGGAGTCAGAAGGACTTGCTCCAGGGGATTCCCGTGTGGAGGTGCTTGGAGTCAGAGGGATTTGCTCCATTAGATTCCATCATGGAGGTGCTTGGAGTAAGAGGGATTAGCTCCAGGGGATTACCGGGTGGAGGTGCTTGGAGTCAGAAGGATTTGCTCCAGGGAATTCCCGCATGGAGGTGCATATAGTCAGAGGGAGGTGCTCCAGGCAATTTCTGCATGGAGGTGCTTGGAGTCAGAGGGATTTGCTCCAGGGGATTCCCACATGGAAGTGCTTGGAGTCAGAGGGAGTTGCTCCAGGGGATTCCTGCATGGAGGTGGTTGGAGTCAGAGGGATTTTACTCCAGGCGATTTCCGTATGGAGGTGCTTGGAGTCAGAGGGAGTTGCTCCAGGGGATACCCGCATAGAGGTACTTGGAGTCAGAGGGATTTGCTCCAGGGGATTCCTGCATGGATGTTCCCACATGGAGGTGTTTGGAGTCAGAGGGATTTGCTCCAGGGCATTCCCGCATAGAGGTGCTTGGAGTCAGAGGGATTTGCTCCAGGGGATTCCCGCATGAAGGTGCTTGGAGTCAGAGGGACTTGCTCCAGGGGATTCCCGTGTGGAGGTGCTTGGAGTCAGAGGGATTTGCTCCAGGGGATTCCATCATGGAGGTGCTTGGAGTAAGAGGGATTAGCTCCAGGGGATTACCGCGTGGAGGTGCTTGGAGTCAGAAGGATTTGCTCCAGGGGATTCCCGCATGGAGGTGCTTGGAGTCAGAGGGAGGTGCTCCAGGCAATTTCTGCATGGAGGTACTTGGAGTCAGAGGGATTTGCTCCAGGGGATTCCCACATGGAAGTGCTTGGAGTCAGAGGGAGTTGCTCCAGGGGATTCCTGCATGGAGGTGGTTGGAGTCAGAGGGATTTGTTCCAGGGGATTCCCGCATGGATGTTCCCACATGGAGGTGTTTGGAGTCAGAGGGATTTGCTCCAGGGGATTCCCGCATGGAGGTGTTTGGAGTCAGAGGGATTTGCTCCAGGGGATTCCCACATGGATGCTCCCACATGGAGGTGTTTGGAGTGAGAGGGAGTTGCTCCAGGGGATTCCCACATGGAGGTGTTTGGAGTCAGAGGGATTCGCTCCAGGGGATTCCCGCATAGAGGTGCTTGGAGTCAGAGGGATTTGCTCCAGGGGATTCCCGCATGGATGTTCCAACATGGAGGTGTTTGGAGTCAGAGGGATTTGCTCCAGGGGATTCCCGCATAGAGGTGCTTGGAGTCAGAGGGATTTGCTCCAGGGGATTCCCGCATGAAGGTGCTTGGAGTCAGAAGGACTTGCTCCAGGGGATTCCCGTGTGGAGGTGCTTGGAGTCAGAGGGATTTGCTCCAGGAGATTCCATCATGGAGGTGCTTGGAGTAAGAGGGATTAGCTCCAGGGGATTACCGGGTGGAGGTGCTTGGAGTCAGAAGGATTTGCTCCAGGGAATTCCCGCATGGAGGTGCATATAGTCAGAGGGAGGTGCTCCAGGCAATTTCTGCATGGAGGTGCTTGGAGTCAGAGGGATTTGCTCCAGGGGATTCCCACATGGAAGTGCTTGGAGTCAGAGGGAGTTGCTCCAGGGGATTCCTGCATGGAGGTGGTTGGAGTCAGAGGGATTTTACTCCAGGCGATTTCCGTATGGAGGTGCTTGAAGTCCGAGGGATTTGCTCCAAGGGATTCCCGCATGGATGTGCTTGGAGTCAGAGGGAGTTGCTCCAGGGGATACCCGCATAGAGGTACTTGGAGTCAGAGGGATTTGCTCCAGGGGATTCCCGCATGGATGTTCCCACATGGAGGTGTTTGGAGTCAGAGGGATTTGCTCCAGGGGATTCCCGCATAGAGGTGCTTGGAGTCAGAGGGATTTGCTCCAGGGGATTCCCGCATGAAGGTGCTTGGAGTCAGAGGGACTTGCTCCAGGGGATTCCCGTGTGGAGGTGCTTGGAGTCAGAGGGATTTGCTCCAGGGGATTCCATCATGGAGGTGCTTGGAGTAAGAGGGATTAGCTCCAGGGGATTACCGCGTGGAGGTGCTTGGAGTCAGAAGGATTTGCTCCAGGGGATTCCCGCATGGAGGTGCTTGGAGTCAGAGGGAGGTGCTCCAGGCAATTTCTGCATGGAGGTGCTTGGAGTCAGAGGGATTTGCTTCAGGGGATTCCCACATGGAAGTGCTTGGAGTCAGAGGGAGTTGCTCCAGGGGATTCCTGCATGGAGGTGGTTGGAGTCAGAGGGATTTTACTCCAGGCGATTTCCGTATGGAGGTGCTTGAAGTCCGAGGGATTTGCTCCAAGGGATTCCCGCATGGATGTGCTTGGAGTCAGAGGGAGTTGCTCCAGGGGATACCCGCATGGAGGTGCTTGGAGTCAGAGGGAGTTGCTCCAGGGGATTACTGCATGGAGGTGCTTGGAGTCAGAGGGATTTGCCCCAGGGGATTCCCACATGGAGGTGGTTGGAGTCAGAGGGATTTGCTCCAGGGGATTCCTGCCTGTAGGTGCTTGAAGTAAGAGTGATTTGCTCCAGGGGATTCCCGCATGGATGTGCTTGGAGTCAGAGGGATTTGCTCCAGGGGATTCCTGCATGGATGTGCTTGGGATTCCTGCATGGAGGTGCTTGGAGTCAGAAAGAGTTGATCCAGGGGATTCCTGCATGGATGTGCTTTGGATTCCTGCCTGTAGGTGCTTGAAGTCAGAGTGATTTGCTCCAGGGGATTCCCACATGGATGTGCTTGGAGTCAGAGGGATTTGCTCCAGGGGATTCCTGCATGGATGTGCTTGGGATTCCTGCATGGAGGTGCTTGGAGTCAGAGGGATTTGCTCCAGGGGATTCCTGCATGGATGTGCTTGGGATTCCTGCATGGAGGTGCTTGGAGTCAGAGGGAGTTGATCCAGGCGATTCCCACATGGAGGTCCTTGGAGTCAGAGGGATTTGCTCCAGGGGATTCCCGCATGGAGGTGCTTGCAGTTTGAGGGATTTGCTCCAGGGGATTCCCGCATGGAGGTGTTTGGAGTCAGAGGGAATTGCTCCAGAGGATTCCCATATGGAGGTGCTTGGTGTCAGAGGGATTTGCTCCAGGGGATTCCTGCATGGATGTGCTTGGGATTCCTGCATGGAGGTGCTTGGAGTCAGAGGGATTTGCTCCAGGGGATTACCGCGTGGAGGTGCTTGGAGTCAGAATGATTTGCTCCAGGGGATTCCCGCATGACGGTGCTTGGAGTCAGAGGAATTTGCTCCAGGGGATTCCATCATGGAGGTGCTTGGAGTAAGAGGGATTAGCTCCAGGGGATTACCGCATGGAGGTGCTTGGAGTCAGAAGGATTTGCTCCAGGGGATTCTCGCATGGAGGTGCTTGGAGTCAGAGGGAGGTGCTCCAGGCGATTTCTGCATGTAGGTGCTTGGAGTCAGAGGGAGTTGCGCCAGGGGATTCCTGCATGGAGGTGGTTGGAGTCAGAGGGATTATACTCCAGGCGATTTCCGTATGGAGGTGCTTGAAGTCCGAGGGATTTGCTCCAAGGGATTCCCGCATGGATGTGCTTGGAGTCAGAGGGAGTTGCTCCAGGGGATACCCGCATGGATGTGCTTGGAGTTAGAGGGATTTGCCCCAGGGGATTCCCACCTGGAGGTTGTTGGAGTCAGAGGGATTTGCTCCAGGGGATTCCTGCCTTTAGGTGCTTGAAGTCAGAGTGATTTGCTCCAGGGGATTCCCGCATGGATGTGCTTGGGATTCCTGCATGTAGATACTTGGAGTCAGAGGGATTTGCTCCAGGGGATTCCTGCATGGAGGTGCTTGGAGTCAGAGGGAGTTGCTCCAGGGATTCCCGCATGGTGGTGCTTGGAGTCAGAGGGATTTGCTCCAGGGGATTCCCGCATGGATGTGCTTGGGATTCCTGCATGAAGGTGCTTGGAGTCAGAGGGATTTGCTCCAGGGGATTCCCGCATGCATGTGCTTGGAGTCAGTGGGAGTTGCTCCAGGGGATTCCCGCCTGGAGGTGCTTGGAGTCAGAGGGATTTGCACCAGGGGATTCCTGCATGGATGTGCTTGGAGTCAGAGGGAGTTGCTCCAGGGGATTCCCGCATATAGGTGCTTGAAGTCAGAGGGATTTGATCCAGGGGATTCCCACATGGAGGTGGTTGGAGTCAGAGGGATTTGCTCCAGGGGATTCACGCATGGATGTGGTTGGAGTCAGAGGGATTTGCTCCAGGGGATTCCTGCCTGGAGGTGCTTGAAGTCAGAGGGATTTGCTCCAGGCGATTCCCGCATGGAGGTGCTTGGAGTCAGAGGGATTTGGTCCAGGGGATTCCCGCATGGATGTGCTTGGAGTCATAGGGAGTTGCTCCAGGGGATACCCGCATGGAGGTGCTTGGAGTCAGAGGGAGTTGCTCCAGGGGATTACTGCATGGAGGTGCTTGGAGTCAGCGGGATTTGACCCAGAGGATTCCCACATGGAGGTGGTTGGAGTCAGAGGGATTTGCTCCAGGGGATTCCTGCCTGTAGGTGCTTGAAGTCAGAGTGATTTGCTCCAGGGGATTCCCGCATGGATGTGCTTGGGTTTCCTGCATGGAGGTGCTTGGAGTCAGAGGGATTTGCTCCAGGGGATTCCTGCATGGATGTGCTTGGGATTCCTGCATGGAGGTGCTTGGAGTCAGAGGGATTTGCTTCAGGGGATTCCCGCATGGAGGTGCTTGGAGTCAGAGGGATTTGCTCCAGTGGGTTCCCACATGTAGGTGCTTGGAGTCAGAGGGAATTGCTCCAGAGGATTCCCATATGGAGGTGCTTGGAGTCAGAGGGATTTGCTCCAGGGGATTCCTGCATGGATGTTCCCACATGGAGGTGTTTGGAGTCAGAGGGATTTGCTCCAGGGGATTACCGCGTGGAGGTGCTTGGAGTCAGAATGATTTGCTCCAGGGGATTCCCGGATGAAGGTGCTTGGAATCAGAGGAATTTGCTCCAGGGGATTCCATCATGGAGGTGCTTGGAGTAAGAGGGATTAGCTCCAGGGGATTACCGCGTGGAGGTGCTTGGAGTCAGAAGGATTTGCTCCAGGAGATTCCCACATGGAGATGCTTGGAGTCAGAGGGAGTTGCTCCAGGGGATTCCTGCATGGAGGTGGTTGGAGTCAGAGGGATTATACTCCAGGCGATTTCCATATGGAGGTGCTTGAAGTCCGAGGGATTTGCTCCAAGGAATTCCCGCATGGATGTGCTTGGAGTCAGAGGGAGTTGCTCCAGGGGATACCCACATGGATGTTCTTGGAGTCAGAGGGATTTGCTCCAGGGGATTCCCACGTGGAGGTGCTTGGAGTCAGAGGGATTTGCCCCAGGGGATTCCCACATGGAGGTGGTTGGAGTCAGAGGGATTTGCTCCAGGGGATTCCTGCCTGTAGGTGCTTGAAGTCAGAGTGATTTGCTCCAGGGGATTCCCGCATGGATGTGCTTGGGATTCCTGCATGGAGATACTTGGAGTCAGAGGGATTTGATCCAGGGGATTCCCACATGGAGGTGGTTGGAGTCAGAGGGATTTGCTCCAGGGGATTCACGCATGGATGTGGTTGGAGTCAGAGGGATTTGCTCCAGGGG
This sequence comes from Ambystoma mexicanum, assembly GCF_040938575.1. Taxonomy (NCBI): domain Eukaryota; kingdom Metazoa; phylum Chordata; class Amphibia; order Caudata; family Ambystomatidae; genus Ambystoma; species Ambystoma mexicanum. Next base: position 5,253,947 of record NC_090932.1, read on the forward strand.
ATTCCTGCCTGGAGGTGCTTGAAGTCAGAGGGATTTGCTCCAGGGGATTCCCGCATGGAGGTGCTTGGAGTCAGAGGGATTTGGTCCAGGGGATTCCCTCATGGATGTGCTTGGAGTCATAGGGAGTTGCTCCAGGGGATACCCGCATGGAGGTGCTTGGAGTCAGAGGGAGTTGCTCCAGGGGATTACTGCATGGAGGTGCTTGGAGTCAGCGGGATTTGACCCAGAGGATTCCCACATGGAGGTGGTTGGAGTCAGAGGGATTTGCTCCAGGGGATTCCTGCCTGTAGGTGCTTGAAGTCAGAGTGATTTGCTCCAGGGGATTCCCGCATGGATGTGCTTGGGTTTCCTGCATGGAGGTGCTTGGAGTCAGAGGGATTTGCTCCAGGGGATTCCTGCATGGATGTGCTTGGGATTCCTGCATGGAGGTGCTTGGAGTCAGAGGGATTTGCTTCAGGGGATTCCCGCATGGAGGTGCTTGGAGTCAGAGGGATTTGCTCCAGTGGGTTCCCACATGTAGGTGCTTGGAGTCAGAGGGAATTGCTCCAGAGGATTCCCATATGGAGGTGCTTGGAGTCAGAGGGATTTGCTCCAGGGGATTCCTGCATGGATGTTCCCACATGGAGGTGTTTGGAGTCAGAGGGATTTGCTCCAGGGGATTACTGCGTGGAGGTGCTTGGAGTCAGAATGATTTGCTCCAGGGGATTCCCGCATGAAGGTGCTTGGAATCAGAGGAATTAGCTCCAGGGGATTCCATCATGGAGGTGCTTGGAGTAAGAGGGATTAGCTCCAGGGGATTACCGCGTGGAGGTGCTTGGAGTCAGAAGGATTTGCTCCAGGAGATTCCCACATGGAGATGCTTGGAGTCAGAGGGAGTTGCTCCAGGGGATTCCTGCATGGAGGTGGTTGGAGTCAGAGGGATTATACTCCAGGCGATATCCATATGGAGGTGCTTGAAGTCCGAGGGATTTGCTCCAAGGAATTCCCGCATGGATGTGCTTGGAGTCAGAGGGAGTTGCTCCAGGGGATACCCACATGGATGTTCTTGGAGTCAGAGGGATTTGCTCCAGGGGATTCCCACGTGGAGGTGCTTGGAGTCAGAGGGATTTGCCCCAGGGGATTCCCACATGGAGGTGGTTGGAGTCAGAGGGATTTGCTCCAGGGGATTCCTGCCTGTAGGTGCTTGAAGTCAGAGTGATTTGCTCCAGGGGATTCCCGCATGGATGTGCTTGGGATTCCTGCATGGAGATACTTGGAGTCAGAGGGATTTGCTCGAGGGGATTCCTGCATGGAGGTGCTTGGAGTCAGAGGGAGTTGCTCCAGGGATTCCCGCATGGAGGTGCTTGGAGTCAGAGGGATTTGCTCCAGGGGATTCCCGCATGGAGGTGCTTGGAGTCAGAGGGATTTGCTCCAGGGGATTCCCGCATGGATGTGCTTGGAGTCAGAGGGAGTTGCTCCAGGGGATTCCCGCCTGGAGGTGCTTGGAGTCAGAGGGATTTACTCCAGGGGATTCCCGCATGGAGGTGCTTGGAGTCAGAGGGATTTGCTCCAAGGGATTCCTGCATGGATGTGCTTGGAGTCAGAGGAAGTTGCTCCAGGGGATTCCTGCATGGAGGTGCTTGGAGTCAGAGGGATTTGCTCCAGGGGATTCCCACATGGAGGTGGTTGGAGTCAGAGGGATTTGCTACAGGGGATTCACGCATGGATGTGGTTGGAGTCAGAGGGATTTGCTCCAGGGGATTCCTAGCTGGAGGTGCTTGAAGTCAGAGGGATTTGATCCAGGGGATTCCCGCATGGATGTGCTTGGGATTCCCGCATGGAGGTGCTTGGAGTCAGAGGGATTTGCTCCAGGGGATTCCCGCATGGAGGTGCTTGGAGTCAGAGGGAGTTGCTCCAGGGGATTACCGCGTGGAGGTGCTTGGAGTCAGAAGGATTTGCTCCAGGAGATTCCCACATGGAGATGCTTGGAGTCAGAGGGAGTTGCTCCAGGGGATTCCTGCATGGAGGTGGTTGGAGTCAGAGGGATTATACTCCAGGCGATTTCCATATGGAGGTGCTTGAAGTCCGAGGGATTTGCTCCAAGGGATTCCCGCATGGATGTGCTTGGAGTCAGAGGGAGTTGCTCCAGGGGATACCCACATGGATGTTTTTGGAGTCAGAGGGATTTGCTCCAGGGGATTCCCACGTGGAGGTGCTTGGAGTCAGAGGGATTTGCCCCAGGGGATTCCCACATGGAGGTGGTTGGAGTCAGAGGGATTTGCTCCAGGGGATTCCTGCCTGTAGGTGCTTGAAGTCAGAGTGATTTGCTCCAGGGGATTCCCGCATGGATGTGCTTGGGATTCCTGCATGGAGATACTTGGAGTCAGAGGGATTTGCTCGAGGGGATTCCTGCATGGAGGTGCTTGGAGTCAGAGGGAGTTGCTCCAGGGATTCCCGCATGGAGGTGCTTGGAGTCAGAGGGATTTGCTCCAGGGGATTCCCGCATGGAGGTGCTTGGAGTCAGAGGGATTTGCTCCAGGGGATTCCCGCATGGATGTGCTTGGAGTCAGAGGGAGTTGCTCCAGGGGATTCCCGCCTGGAGGTCCTTGGAGTCAGAGGGATTTACTCCATGGGATTCCCGCATGGAGGTGCTTGGAGTCAGAGGGATTTGCTCCAGGTTTATTCCTGCATTGATGTGCTTGGAGTCAGAGGGAGTTGCTCCAGGGGATTCCTGCATGGAGGTGCTTGGAGTCAGAGGGATTTGCTCCAGGGGATTCCCACATGGAGGTGGTTGGAGTCAGAGGGATTTGCTACAGGGGATTCAAGCATGGATGTGGTTGGAGTCACAGGGATTTGCTCCAGGGGATTCCTAGCTGGAGGTGCTTGAAGTCAGAGGGATTTGATCCAGGGGATTCCCGCATGGATGTGCTTGGGATTCCCGCATGGAGGTGCTTGGAGTCAGAGGGATTTGCTACAGGGGATTCTCGCATGGAGGTACTTGGAGTCAGAGGGATTTGCTCCAGGGGATTCCCACATGGAGGTGCTTGGAGTCAGAGGGATTTGCTCCAGGGGATTCCCGCATGGAGGTGCTTGGAGTCAGAGGGAGTTGCTCCAGGGGATTCCGGCATTGAGGTGCGTGGAGTCAGAGGGATATGCTCCAGGGGATTCCTGCATGGAGGTGCTTGGAGTCAGAGGGATTTGCTCCAGGGGATTCCCGCATGGAGGTGCTTGGAGTCAGAGGGATTTGCTCCAGGGGATTCCCGCATGGATGTGCTTGGGATTCCCGCATGGAGGTGCTTGGAGTCAGAGGGAGTTGCTCCAGGGGATTCCGGCATTGAGGTGCGTGGAGTCAGAGTGATTTGCTCCAGCGGATTCCTGCATGGAGGTGCTTGGAGTCAGAGGGATTTGCTCCAGGGGATTCCCGCATGGAGGTGCTTGGGATTCCTGCATGGAGGTGCTTGGAGTCAGAGGGATTTGCTACAGGGGATTCTCGCATGGAGGTGCTTGGAGTCAGAGGGAGGTGTTCCAGGGGATTACCACATGGAGGTGATTGGAGTCAGAGGGATTTCTTCCAGGGGATTCCTGCATGGAGGTGCTTGGAGTCAGAGGGATTTGCCCCAGGGGATTCCCGCATGGAGGTGTTGTGAGTCAGAGGGATTTGCTCCAGGGGTTTGCTCCAGGGGATTCCCACATGGAGGTGCTTGGAGTCAGAGGGATTTGCTCCAGGGGATTCCCTCATGGAGGTGCTTGGAGTCAGAGTGAATTGCTCCAGGGGATTCCCGCATGGAGGTGCTTGGAGTCAGAGGGAGTTGATCCAGCTGATTCCCACATGGAGGTGCTTGGAGTTTGAGGGATTTGCTCCAGGGGATTCCCGCATGGATGTGCTTGGAATCCAAGGGATTTGCTCCAGGGGATTCCCGCATGGATGTGCTTGGAGTCAGAGGGAGTTGCTCTATGGGATTCCCACCTGGAGGTGCTTGGAGTCAGAGGGATTTACTCAAGGGGATTCCCGCATGGAGGTGCTTGGAGTCAGAGGGATTTGCTCCAGGGGATTCCCACATGGATGTGCTTGGAGTCAGAGGGAGTTGCTCCAGGGGATTCCTGCATGGAGGTGCTTGGAGTCAGAGGGATTTGCTCCAGGGGATGCCCGCATGGAGGTAGTTGGAGTCAGAGGGATTTGCTCCATGGGATTCCTGCATGGAGTTGTTTGGAGTCAGAGGGATTTGCTCCAGGGGATTCCCACATGGATGTGCTTGGGATTCCCGCATGGAGGTGCTTGGAGTCAGAGGGATTTGCTACAGGGGATACTCGCATGGAGGTGATTGGAGTCAGAGGGAGGTGTTCCAGGGGATTCCCGCATGGAGGTGCTTGGAGTCAGAGGGATTTGCTCCAGGGGATTCCTGCATGGAGGTGCTTGGAGTCAGACGGATTTGCTCCAGGGGATTCCTGCATGGAGGTGCTTGGAGTCAGAGGGAGTTGCTCCAGGGGATACCCCCATGGAGGTGCTCGGAGTCAGAGGGATTTGCTCCAGGGGATTCCTGCAGGGAGGTCCTTGGAGTCAGAGGGATTTGCCCCAGGGGATTCCCGCATGGAGGTGTTTGGGGTCAGAGGGATTTGCTCCAGGGGATTCCCACATGGAGGTGCTTGGAGTCAAAGGAATTTGCTCCAGGGGATTCCTGCATGGAAGTGCTTGGAGTCAGATGAATTTTCTCCAGGGGATTCCCAGATGGATGTGCTTGGAGTCAGAGGGATTTGCTCCAGGGGATTCCCGCATGGAGGTGCTTGCAGTCTGAGGGATTTGCTCCAGGGGATTCCCACATGGAGGTGTTTGGAGTCAGAGGGAGTTGCTCCAGGGAATACCCACATGGATGTTCTTGGAGTCAGAGGGATTTGCTCCAGGGGATTCCCACGTGGAGGTGCTTGGAGTCAGAGGGATTTGCCCCAGGGGATTCCCACATGGAGGTGGTTGGAGTCAGAGGGATTTGCTCCAGGGGATTCCTGCCTGTAGGTGCTTGAAGTCAGAGTGATTTGCTCCAGGGGATTCCCGCATGGATGTGCTTGGGATTCCTGCATGGAGATACTTGGAGTCAGAGGGATTTGCTCGAGGGGATTCCTGCATGGAGGTGCTTGGAGTCAGAGGGAGTTGCTCCAGGGATTCCCGCATGGAGGTGCTTGGAGTCAGAGGGATTTGCTCCAGGGGATTCCCGCATGGAGGTGCTTGGAGTCAGAGGGATTTGCTCCAGGGGATTCCCGCATGGATGTGCTTGCAGTCAGAGGGAGTTGCTCCAGGGGATTCCCGCCTGGAGGTGCTTGGAGTCAGAGGGATTTACTCCAGGGGATTCCCGCATGGAGGTGCTTGGAGTCAGAGGGATTTGCTCCAGGGGATTCCTGCATGGATGTGCTTGGAGTCAGAGGAAGTTGCTCCAGGGGATTCCTGCATGGAGGTGCTTGGAGTCAGAGGGATTTGCTCCAGGGGATTCCCACATGGAGGTGGTTGGAGTCAGAGGGATTTGCTACAGGGGATTCACGCATGGATGTGGTTGGAGTCAGAGGGATTTGCTCCAGGGGATTCCTAGCTGGAGGTGCTTGAAGTCAGAGGGATTTGATCCAGGGGATTCCCGCATGGATGTGCTTGGGATTCCCGCATGGAGGTGCTTGGAGTCAGAGGGATTTGCTACAGGGGATTCTCGCATGGAGGTACTTGGAGTCAGAGGGATTTGCTCCAGGGGATTCCCGCATGGAGGTGCTTGGAGTCAGAGGGATTTGCTCCAGGGGATTCCCGCATGGAGGTGCTTGGAGTCAGAGGGAGTTGCTCCAGGGGATTACCGCGTGGAGGTGCTTGGAGTCAGAAGGATTTGCTCCAGGAGATTCCCACATGGAGATGCTTGGAGTCAGAGGGAGTTGCTCCAGGGGATTCCTGCATGGAGGTGGTTGGAGTCAGAGGGATTATACTCCAGGCGATTTCCATATGGAGGTGCTTGAAGTCCGAGGGATTTGCTCCAAGGGATTCCCGCATGGATGTGCTTGGAGTCAGAGGGAGTTGCTCCAGGGGATACCCACATGGATGTTCTTGGAGTCAGAGGGATTTGCTCCAGGGGATTCCCACGTGGAGGTGCTTGGAGTCAGAGGGATTTGCCCCAGGGGATTCCCACATGGAGGTGGTTGGAGTCAGAGGGATTTGCTCCAGGGGATTCCTGCCTGTAGGTGCTTGAAGTCAGAGTGATTTGCTCCAGGGGATTCCCGCATGGATGTGCTTGGGATTCCTGCATGGAGATACTTGGAGTCAGAGGGATTTGCTCCAGGGGATTCCTGCATGGAGGTGCTTGGAGTCAGAGGGAGTTGCTCCAGGGATTCCCGCATGGAGGTGCTTGGAGTCAGAGGGATTTGCTCCAGGGGATTCCCGCATGGAGGTGCTTGGAGTCAGAGGGATTTGCTCCAGGGGATTCCCGCATGGATGTGCTTGGAGTCAGAGGGAGTTGCTCCAGGGGATTCCCGCCTGGAGGTGCTTGGAGTCAGAGGGATTTACTCCAGGGGATTCCCGCATGGAGGTGCTTGGAGTCAGAGGGATTTGCTCCAGGGGATTCCTGCATGGATGTGCTTGGAGTCAGAGGGAGTTGCTCCAGGGGATTCCTGCATGGAGGTGCTTGGAGTCAGAGGGATTTGCTCCAGGGGATTCCCACATGGAGGTGGTTGGAGTCAGAGGGATTTGCTACAGGGGATTCACGCATGGATGTGGTTGGAGTCACAGGGATTTGCTCCAGGGGATTCCTAGCTGGAGGTGCTTGAAGTCAGAGGGATTTGATCCAGGGGATTCCCGCATGGATGTGCTTGGGATTCCCGCATGGAGGTGCTTGGAGTCAGAGGGATTTGCTACAGGGGATTCTCGCATGGAGGTACTTGGAGTCAGAGGGATTTGCTCCAGGGGATTCCCACATGGAGGTGCTTGGAGTCAGAGGGATTTGCTCCAGGGGATTCCCGCATGGAGGTGCTTGGAGTCAGAGGGAGTTGCTCCAGGGGATTCCGGCATTGAGGTGCGTGGAGTCAGAGGGATATGCTCCAGGGGATTCCTGCATGGAGGTGCTTGGAGTCAGAGGGATTTGCTCCAGGGGATTCCCGCATGGAGGTGCTTGGAATCAGAGGGATTTGCTCCAGGGGATTCCCGCATGGATGTGCTTGGGATTCCCGCATGGAGGTGCTTGGAGTCAGAGGGAGTTGCTCCAGGGGATTCCGGCATTGAGGTGCGTGGAGTCAGGGATTTGCTCCAGCGGATTCCTGCATGGAGGTGCTTGGAGTCAGAGGGATTTGCTCCAGGGGATTCCCGCATGGAGGTGCTTGGGATTCCTGCATGGAGGTGCTTGGAGTCAGAGGGATTTGCTACAGGGGATTCTCGCATGGAGGTGCTTGAAGTCAGAGGGAGGTGTTCCAGGGGATTACCACATGGAGGTGATTGGAGTCAGAGGGATTTCTTCCAGGGGATTCCTGCATGGAGGTGCTTGGAGTCAGAGGGATTTGCCCCAGGGGATTCCCGCATGGAGGTGTTTGGAGTCAGAGGGATTTGCTCCAGGGGTTTGCTCCAGGGGATTCCCACATGGAGGTGCTTGGAGTCAGAGGGATTTGCTCCAGGGGATTCCCTCATGGAGGTGCTTGGAGTCAGAGTGAATTGCTCCAGGGGATTCCCGCATGGAGGTGCTTGGAGTCAGAGGGAGTTGATCCAGCTGATTCCCACATGGAGGTGCTTGGAGTTTGAGGGATTTGCTCCAGGGGATTCCCGCATGGAGGTGCTTGGAATCCAAGGGATTTGCTCCAGGGGATTCCCGCATGGATGTGCTTGGAGTCAGAGGGAGTTGCTCTATGGGATTCCCACCTGGAGGTGCTTGGAGTCAGAGGGATTTACTCAAGGGGATTCCCGCATGGAGGTGCTTGGAGTCAGAGGGATTTGCTCCAGGGGATTCCCACATGGATGTGCTTGGAGTCAGAGGGAGTTGCTCCAGGGGATTCCTGCATGGAGGTGCTTGGAGTCAGAGGGATTTGCTCCAGGGGATGCCCGCATGGAGGTGGTTGGAGTCAGAGGGATTTGCTCCATGGGATTCCTGCATGGAGTTGTTTGGAGTCAGAGGGATTTGCTCCAGGGGATTCCCACATGGATGTGCTTGGGATTCCCGCATGGAGGTGCTTGGAGTCAGAGGGATTTGCTACAGGGGATACTCGCATGGAGGTGATTGGAGTCAGAGGGAGGTGTTCCAGGGGATTCCCGCATGGAGGTGCTTGGAGTCAGAGGGATTTGCTCCAGGGGATTCCTGCATGGAGGTGCTTGGAGTCAGAGGGATTTGCTCCAGGGGATTCCTGCATGGAGGTGCTTGGAGTCAGAGGGAGTTGCTCCAGGGGATACCCCCATGGAGGTGCTCGGAGTCAGAGGGATTTGCTCCAGGGGATTCCTGCAGGGAGGTCCTTGGAGTCAGAGGGATTTGCCCCAGGGGATTCCCGCATGGAGGTGTTTGGGGTCAGAGGGATTTGCTCCAGGGGATTCCCACATGGAGGTGCTTGGAGTCAAAGGAATTTGCTCCAGGGGATTCCTGCATGGAAGTGCTTGGAGTCAGATGAATTTTCTCCAGGGGATTCCCACATGGATGTGCTTGGGATTGCCACATGGAGGTGCTTGGAGTCAGAGGGATTTGCTCCAGGGGATTCCTGCATGGAAGTGCTAGGAGTCAGAGGGATTTGCTCCAGGGGATTCCCACATGGAGGTGCTTGGAGTCAGAGGGATTTGCTCCAGGGGATTCCCGCATGGAGGTGCTTGCAGTCTGAGGGATTTGCTCCAGGGGATTCCCACATGGATGTGCTTGGAGTCAGAGGGATTTGCTCCAGGGGATTCCCGCATGGAGGTGCTTGCAGTCTGAGGGATTTGCTCCAGGGGATTCCCACATGGAGGTGTTTGGAGTCAGAGGGATTTGCTCCAGGAGATTCCTGCAAGGAGGTGCTTGGAGTCAGAAGGATTTGCTCCAGGGGATTCCCATATGGAGGTGCTTGGAGTCAGAGGGATTTGATCCAGGGGATTCCCGCATGGATGTTCCCGCATGGAGGTGTTTGGAGTCAAAGGGATTTGCTCCAGGGGATTCCCACATGGAGGTGCTTGGAGTCAGAGGGATTTGGTCCAGCAGATTCCCGCATGGAGGTGCTTGGAGTCAGAGGGATTTGCTCCAGGTGATTCCCTTTTGGAGGTGCTTGCAGTCAGAGGGATTAGCTCTAGGGGATTACTGCGTGGAAGTGCATGGAGTCAGAAGGATTTGCTCCAGGGGATTCCCGCATGTAGGTGCTTGGAGTCAGAGGGAGGTGCTCAAGGCGATTTCCACATGGAGGTGCTTGGAGTCAGAGGGATTTGCTTCAGAGGATTCCCACATGGATGTGCTTGGGATTCCCGCATGCAGGTGCTTGGAGTCAGAGGAATTTTCTCTAGGGGATTCCCGCATGGAAGTGCTTGGAGTCAGAGGGATTTGCTCCAGGGGATTACTGCATGGAGGTGCTTGGAGTCAGAGGGAGTTGGTCCAGGGGATTCCCGCATGGAGGTGCTTGGAGTCAGAGGGAATTTCTCCAGGGGATTCCCGCATGGATGTGCTTGGAGTCAGAGGGAGTTGCTCCAGGGGATTCCCGCCAGGAGATACTTGGAGTCAGAGGGATTTGCTCCAGGGGATACCCGCATGGAGGTGCTTGGAGTCAGAGGGATTTGCTCCAGGGGATTCCCGCATGGATGTGCTTGGAGTCAGAGGGAGTTGCTCCAGGGGATTCCCGCATGGAGGTGCTTGGATTCAGAGGGATTTGCTCCAGGGGATTCCTGCATGGAGGTGCTTGGAGTCAGAGTGAGTTGCTCCAGGGGGTTCCCGCATGGAGGTGGTTGGAGTCAGAGGGATTTGCTCCAGGGGATTCCTGCATGGAGGTGCTTGGAGTCAGAGGGAGTTGCTCCAGGGGGTTCCCGCATGGAGGTGCTTGGAGTCAGAGGGATTTGCTCCAGGGGATTCCCGCATGGAGGTGGTTGGAGTCAGAGGGAGTTGCTCCAGGGGATTCCCGCATGGAGGTGCTTGGAGTCAGAGGGATTTCTCCATGGGATTCCTGCCTGGAGGTGCTTGAAGTCAGAGGGATTTGCTCCAGGGGATTCCCGCATGGATGTGCTTTGGATTCCTGCATGGAGGTGCTTGGAGTCAGAGGGATTTGCTGCAGGGGATTCTCGCATGGAGGTTCTTGGAGTCAGAGGGAGTTGTTCCAGGTGATTCCCGCATGGAGGTGCTTGGAGTCAGAGTGATTTGCTCCAGGGGATTCCCGCATGGAGGTGCTTGAAGTCAGAGGGAGTTGCTCCAGGGTATTCCCTCATGGAGGTGCTTGGAGTCAGAGGGATATTCTCCAGGGGATTCCCGCATGGAGGTGCTTGGATTCAGAGGGATTTGCTCCAGGTGATTCCCGCATGGATGTGCTTGGAGTCAGAGGGAGTAGCTCTAGGGGATTCCCGCATGGAAGTGCTTGGAGTCAGAGGGATTTGCTCCAGGGGATTACTGCATGGAGGTGCTTGGAGTCAGAGGGAGTTGGTCCAGGGGATTCCCGCATGGAGGTGCTTGGAGTCAGAGGGATTTTCTCCAGGGGATTCCCGCATGGATGTGCTTGGAGTCAGAGGGAGTTGCTCCAGGGGATTCCCGCCAGGAGATACTTGGAGTCAGAGGGATTTGCTCCAGGGGATACCCGCATGGAGGTGCTTGGAGTCAGAGGGATTTGCTCCAGGGGATTCCCGCATGGATGTGCTTGGAGTCAGAGGGAGTTGCTCCAGGGGATTCCCGCATGGAGGTGCTTGGATTCAGAGGGATTTGCTCCAGGGGATTCCTGCATGGAGGTGGTTGGAGTCAGAGGGAGTTGCTCCAGGGGATTCCCGCATGGAGGTGCTTGGAGTCAGAGGGATTTCTCCATGGGATTCCTGCCTGGAGGTGCTTGAAGTCAGAGGGATTTGCTCCAGGGGATTCCCGCATGGATGTGCTTTGGATTCCTGCATGGAGGTGCTTGGAGTCAGAGGGATTTGCTGCAGGGGATTCTCGCATGGAGGTTCTTGGAGTCAGAGGGAGTTGTTCCAGGTGATTCCCGCATGGAGGTGCTTGGAGTCAGAGTGATTTGCTCCAGGGGATTCCCGCATGGAGGTGCTTGAAGTCAGAGGGAGTTGCTCCAGGGGATTCCCTCATGGAGGTGCTTGGAGTCAGAGGGATATTCTCCAGGGGATTCCCGCATGGAGGTGCTTGGATTCAGAGGGATTTGCTCCAGGTGATTCCCGCATGGATGTGCTTGGAGTCAGAGGGAGTAGCTCCAGGGGATTCCGGCATGGAGGTGCTTGAAGTCAGAGGGATTTGCGCTAGGGGATTCCCGCATGGTGGTGGTTGGAGTCAGATGGATTAGCTACAGGGGATTCCTGCATGGAGGTGCTTGGAGTCAGAGATATTTGCTCCAGGGGATTCCCACATGGAGGTGGTTCGAGTCAGAGGGATTTGCTCCAGCGGTTCCCACATGGAGGTGATTGGAGTCAGAGGGATTTCTTCCAGGGGATTCCCGCATGGAGGTGGTTGGAGTCAGAGGGATTTCTTCCAGGGGTTTCGCGCATGGAGGTGCTTGGAGTCAGAGGGATTTGCTCCAGTGGGTTCCTGCAGGGAGGTGCTTGGAGTCAGAGGGATTTGCGCCAGGGGATTCCCGCAGCGAGGTGCTTGAAGTCAGAGGGATTTGCTCCAGGGTATTCCCGCATGGAGGTGCTTGGAGTCAGAGGGATTTGCTCCAGGAGATTCTCGCAAGGAGGTGATTGGAGTCAGAGGGAGTTGTTCCAGGGGATTCCTGCATGGATGTGCTTGGAGTCAGAGGGAGTTGCTCCAGGGGATTCCGGCATGGAGGTGCTTGGAGTCAGAGGGATTTGCTCTAGGGGATTCCTGCATGGTGGTGGTTGGAGTCAGAGGGATTTGCTCCAGGGGATTCCTGCATGGAGGTGCTTGGAGTCAAAGCTATTTGCTCCAGGGGATTCCCGCATGGAGGTGGTTCGAGTCCAAGGGATTTGCTCCAGCGGTTCCCACATGGAGGTGCTTGGAGTCAGAGGGATTTCTTCCAGGGGATTCCCAAATGGAGGTGCTTGTAGTCAGAGGGATTTGCTCCAGAGGGTTCCTGCAGGGAGGTGCTTGAAGTCAGAGGGATTTCTTCCAGGGGATTCCCGCATGGAGGTGCTTGGAGTCAGAGGGATTTGCTTCAGGGGATTCCCGCATGGATGTGCTTGGAGTCAGAGGCATTTGCTCCAGAGGGTTCCTGCAGGGAGGAGCTTGGAATCCGAGGGATTTGCGCCAGGGGATTCCCGCAAGGAGGTGCTTGAAGTCAGAGGGTTTTGCTCCAGGGGATTCCCGCATGGATGTGCTTCGGATTTCCCGCATGGAGGTGCTTGGAGTCAGAGGGATTTGCTTCAGGAGATTCTCGCATGGAGGTGCTTGAAGTCAGAGGGAGTTGTTCCAGGGGATTACTGCATGGATGTGCGTGGAGTCAGAGGGAGTTACTCCAGGGGATTCCGGCATGGTGGTGGTTGGATTCAGAGGGATTTGCTCCAGGGGATTCCTGCATGGAGGTGCTTGGAGTCAGAGATATTTGCTCCAGGGGATTTCCGCATGGGGGTGGTTCGAGTCCAAGGGATTTGCTCCAGTGGTTCACACATGGAGGTGCATGGAGCCAGAGGGATTTGCACCAGGGTATTCCCGCAGGGAGGTGCTTGAAGTCAGAGGGATTTGCTCCAGGGGATTCCCGCATGGATGTGCTTCGGAATCCCGCATGGAGGTGCTTGGAGTCAGAGGGAGTTGTTCCAGGGGATTCCTGCATGGATGTGCTTGGAGTCAGAGGCAGTTGCTCCAGGGGATTCCGGCATGGAGGTGCTTGGAGTCAGAGGGATTTGGTCTAGGGGATTCCCGCTTGGAGGTGCTTGGAGTCAGAGGGATTTCTTCCAGGGGATTCCGGCATGGAGGTGCTTGGAGTCAGAGGGATTTGCTCCAGGGGATTCCCGCATGGTGGTGATTGGAGTCAGAGGGATTTGCTCCAGGGGATTCCCGCATGGAGGTGGTTCGAGTCCAAGGGATTTGCTCCAGCGGTTCCCACATGGAGGTGCTTGGAGTCAGACGGATTTCTTCCAGGGGAGTCCCACATGGAGGTGCTTGGAGTCAGAGGGATTTGCTCCAGAGGGTTCCTGCAGGGAGGTGCTTGGAGTCAGAGGGATTTGAATCAGGGGATTCCCGCAGGGAGGTGCTTGAAGTCAGAGGGATTTCTTCCAGGGGATTCCCGCATGGTGGTGGTTGGAGTCAGAGGCATTTGCTCCTGGGGATTCCCGCATGGAGGTGGTTGGAGTCAGAGAGATTTGCTCCAGGGGATTCCCGCATGGTTGTGGTTGGAGTCAGAGAGATTTGCTCCAGGGGATTCCCGCATGGTGGTGGTTGGAGTCAGAGGGATTTGCTCCAGGGGATTCCCGCATGGAGGTGGTTGGAGTCAGAGAGATTTGCTCCAGGGGATTCCTGCATGGTGGTGGTTGGAGTCAGAGGCATTTGCTCCAGGGGATTCCCGCATCGAGGTGGTTGGAGTCAGAGAGATTTGCTCCAGGGGATTCCCGCATGGTGGTGGTTGGAGTCAGAGGGATTTCTTCCAGAGGGTTCCTGCATGGAGGTGGTTGGAGTCAGGGGGATTTCTTCCAGGGAATGCTTTAGAGGGTTCCCGCAGAGAGGTGCTTGGAGTCAGAGGGGTTTGCTCCAGGGGATTCCTGCCTGGAGGTGCTTGGAGTCAGAGGGATTTGCTCCAGGGGATTCCCGCATGGATGTGGTTGGAGTCAGAGGGAGTTGCTCTAGGGGATTCCCGCATGGAGGTGCTTGGAGTCAGAGGGATTTGCTCCAGCAGTTCCCACATGGAGGTGGTTGGAGTCAGAGAGATTTGCTCCAGGGGATTCCCGCATGGCGGTGCTTGGAGTCAGAGGGAGTTGCTCCAGGGGATTCCCGCATGGATGTGCTTGGAGTCAGAGGGAGTTGCTCCAGGGGATTCCCGCATGGATGTGCTTGGAGTCAGAGGGAGTTGCTCCAGGGGATTCCCGCATGGAGGTGCTTGGAGACAGAGGGATTTGCTCCAGTAGTTCCCACATGGAGGTGGTTGGAGTCAGAGAGATTTGCTCCAGGGGATTCCCGCATGGTGGTGCTTGGAGTCAGAGGGATTTGCTCCAGGGGATTCCTGCATAAAGGTGCTTGGAGTCAGAGGGAGTTGTTCCAGGGATTCCCGCATGGAGGTGCTTGGAGTCAGAGGGATTTACTCCAGGGTATTCCCGCATGGAGGTGCTTGGAGTCAGAGGGAGTTGCTCCAGGGGATTCCGGCATTGAGGTGCGTGGAGTCAGAGGGATATGCTCCAGGGGATTCCTGCATGGAGGTGCTTGGAGTCAGAGGGATTTGCTCCAGGGGATTCCCGCATGGAGGTGCTTGGAGTCAGAGGGATTTGCTCCAGGGGATTCCCGCATGGATGTGCTTGGGATTCCCGCATGGAGGTGCTTGGAGTCAGAGGGAGTTGCTCCAGGGGATTCCGGCATTGAGGTGCGTGGAGTCAGAGGGATTTGCTCAGGCGGATTCCTGCATGGAGGTGCTTGGAGTCAGAGGGATTTGCTCCAGGGGATTCCCGCATGGAGGTGCTTGGGATTCCTGCATGGAGGTGCTTGGAGTCAGAGGGATTTGCTACAGGGGATTCTCGCATGGAGATGCTTGGAGTCAGAGGGAGGTGTTCCAGGGGATTACCACATGGAGGTGATTGAAGTCAGAGGGATTTCTTCCAGGGGATTCCTGCATGGAGGTGCTTGGAGTCAGAGGGATTTGCCCCAGGGGATTCCCGCATGGAGGTGTTTGGAGTCAGAGGGATTTGCTCCAGGGGTTTGCTCCAGGGGATTCCGACATGGAGGTGCTTGGAGTCAGAGGGATTTGCTCCAGGGGATTCCCTCATGGAGGTGCTTGGAGTCAGAGTGAATTGCTCCAGGGGATTCCCGCATGGAGGTGCTTGGAGTCAGAGGGAGTTGATCCAGCTGATTCCCACATGGAGGTGCTTGGAATTTGAGGGATTTGCTCCAGGGGATTCCCGCATGGAGGTGCTTGGAATCCAAGGGATTTGCTCCAGGGGATTCCCGCATGGATGTGCTTGGAGTCAGAGGGAGTTGCTCTATGGGATTCCCACCTGGAGGTGCTTGGAGTCAGAGGGATTTACTCAAGGGGATTCCCGCATGGAGGTGCTTGGAGTCAGAGGGATTTGCTCCAGGGGATTCCCACATGGATGTGCTTGGAGTCAGAGGGAGTTGCTCCAGGGGATTCCTGCATGGAGGTGCTTGGAGTCAGAGGGATTTGCTCCAGGGGATGCCCGCATGGAGGTGGTTGGAGTCAGAGGGATTTGCTCCATGGGATTCCTGCATGGAGTTGTTTGGAATCAGAGGGATTTGCTCCAGGGGATTCCCACATGGATGTGCTTGGGATTCCCGCATGGAGGTGCTTGGAGTCAGAGGGATTTGCTACAGGGGATACTCGCATGGGGGTGATTGGAGTCAGAGGGAGGTGTTCCAGGGGATTCCCGCATGGAGGTGCTTGGAGTCAGAGGGATTTGCTACAGGGGATTCCTGCATGGAGGTGCTTGGAGTCAGAGGGATTTGCTCCAGGGGATTCCTGCATGGAGGTGCTTGGAGTGAGAGGGAGTTGCTCCAGGGGATACCCCCATGGAGGTGCTCGGAGTCAGAGGGATTTGCTCCAGGGGATTCCTGCAGGGAGGTCCTTGGAGTCAGAGGGATTTGCCCCAGGGGATTCCCGCATGGAGGTGTTTGGGGTCAGAGGGATTTGCTCCAGGGGATTCCCACATGGAGGTGCTTGGAGTCAAAGGAATTTGCTCCAGGGGATTCCTGCATGGAAGTGCTTGGAGTCAGATGAATTTTCTCCAGGGGATTCCCAGATGGAGGTGTTTGGAGTCTAAGGAATTTGCTCCATGGGATTCCTGCATGGAGTTGTTTGGAGTCAGAGGGATTTGCTCCAGGGGATTCCCACATGGATGTGCTTGGGATTGCCACATGGAGGTGCTTGGAGTCAGAGGGATTTGCTCCAGGGGATTCCTGCATGGAAGTGCTAGGAGTCAGAGGGATTTGCTCCAGGGGATTCCCACATGGAGGTGCTTGGAGTCAGAGGGATTTGCTCCAGGGGATTCCCGCATGGAGGTGCTTGCAGTCTGAGGGATTTGCTCCAGGGGATTCCCAAATGGATGTGCTTGGAGTCAGAGGGATTTGCTCCAGGGGATTCCCGCATGGAGGTGCTTGCAGTCTGAGGGATTTGCTCCAGGGGATTCCCACATGGAGGTGTTTGGAGTCAGAGGGATTTGCTCCAGGAGATTCCTGCAAGGAGGTGCTTGGAGTCAGAAGGATTTGCTCCAGGGGATTCCCATATGGAGGTGCTTGGAGTCAGAGGGATTTGATCCAGGGGATTCCCGCATGGATGTTCCCGCATGGAGGTGTTTGGAGTCAAAGGGATTTGCTCCAGGGGATTCCCACATGGAGGTGCTTGGAGTCAGAGGGATTTGGTCCAGCGGATTCCCGCATGGAGGTGCTTGGAGTCAGAGGGATTTGCTCCAGGTGATTCCCTTTTGGAGGTGCTTGCAGTCAGAGGGATTAGCTCTAGGGGATTACTGCGTGGAAGTGCATGGAGTCAGAAGGATTTGCTCCAGGGGATTCCCGCATGTAGGGGCTTGGAGTCAGAGGGAGGTGCTCCAGGCGATTTCCGCATGGAGGTGCTTGGAGTCAGAGGGATTTGCTTCAGAGGATTCCCACATGGATGTGCTTGGGATTCCCGCATGCAGGTGCTTGGAGTCAGAGGAATTTTCTCTAGGGGATTCCCGCATGGAAGTGCTTGGAGTCAGAGGGATTTGCTCCAGGGGATTACTGCATGGAGGTGCTTGGAGTCAGAGGGAGTTGGTCCAGGGGATTCCCGCATGGAGGTGCTTGGAGTCAGAGGGATTTTCTCCAGGGGATTCCCGCATGGATGTGCTTGGAGTCAGAGGGAGTTGCTCAGGGGATTCCCGCCAGGAGATACTTGGAGTCAGAGGGATTTGCTCCAGGGGATACCCACATGGAGGTGCTTGGAGTCAGAGGGATTTGCTCCAGGGGATTCCCGCATGGATGTGCTTGGAGTCAGAGGGAGTTGCTCCAGGGGATTCCCGCATGGAGGTGCTTGGATTCAGAGGGATTTGCTCCAGGGGATTCCTGCATGGAGGTGCTTGGAGTCAGAGTGAGTTGCTCCAGGGGGTTCCCGCATGGAGGTGGTTGGAGTCAGAGGGATTTGCTCCAGGGGATTCCTGCATGGAGGTGCTTGGAGTCAGAGGGAGTTGCTCCAGGGGGTTCCCGCATGGAGGTGCTTGGAGTCAGAGGGATTTGCTCCAGGGGATTCCCGCATGGAGGTGGTTGGAGTCAGAGGGAGTTGCTCCAGGGGATTCCCGCATGGAGGTGCTTGGAGTCAGAGGGATTTCTCCATGGGATTCCTGCCTGGAGGTGCTTGAAGTCAGAGGGATTTGCTCCAGGGGATTCCTGCATGGATGTGCTTTGGATTCCTGCATGGAGGTGCTTGGAGTCAGAGGGATTTGCTGCAGGGGATTCTCGCATGGAGGTTCTTGGAGTCAGAGGGAGTTGTTCCAGGTGATTCCCGCATGGCGGTGCTTGGAGTCAGAGTGATTTGCTCCAGGGGATTCCCGCATGGAGGTGCTTGAAGTCAGAGGGAGTTGCTCCAGGGGATTCCCTCATGGAGGTGCTTGGAGTCAGAGGGATATTCTCCAGGGGATTCCCGCATGGAGGTGCTTGGATTCAGAGGGATTTTCTCCAGGTGATTCCCGCATGGATGTGCTTGGAGTCAGAGGGAGTAGCTCCAGGGGATTCCGGCATGGAGGTGCTTGAAGTCAGAGGGATTTGCTCTAGGGGATTCCCGCATGGTGGTGGTTGGAGTCAGGTGGATTAGCTACAGGGGATTCCTGCATGGAGGTGCTTGGAGTCAGAGATATTTGCTCCAGGGGATTCCCACATGGAGGTGGTTCAAGTCAGAGGGATTTGCTCCAGCGGTTCCCACATGGAGGTGATTGGAGTCAGAGGGATTTCTTCCAGGGGATTCCCGCATGGAGGTGGTTGGAGTCAGAGGGATTTCTTCCAGGGGATTCGCGCATGGAGGTGCTTGGAGTCAGAGGGATTTGCTCCAGTGGGTTCCTGCAGGGAGGTGCTTGGAGTCAGAGGGATTTGCGCCAGGGGATTCCCGCAGCGAGGTGCTTGAAGTCAGAGGGATTTGCTCCAGGGTATTCCCGCATGGAGGTGCTTGGAGTCAGAGGGATTTGCTCCAGGAGATTCTCGCAAGGAGGTGATTGGAGTCAGAGGGAGTTGTTCCAGGGGATTCCTGCATGGATGTGCTTGGAGTCAGAGGGAGTTGCTCCAGGGGATTCCGGCATGGTGGTGCTTGGAGTCAGAGGGATTTGCTCTAGGGGATTCCTGCATGGTGGTGGTTGGAGTCAGAGGGATTTGCTCCAGGGGATTCCTGCATGGAGGTGCTTGGAGTCAAAGCTATTTGCTCCAGGGGATTCCCGCATGGAGGTGGTTCGAGTCCAAGGGATTTGCTCCAGCGGTTCCCACATGGAGGTGCTTGGAGTCAGAGGGATTTCTTCCAGGGGATTCCCAAATGGAGGTGCTTGTAGTCAGAGGGATTTGCTCCAGAGGGTTCCTGCAGGGAGGTGCTTGAAGTCAGAGGGATTTCTTCCAGGGGATTCCCGCATGGAGGTGCTTGGAGTCAGAGGGATTTGCTTCAGGGGATTCCCGCATGGATGTGCTTGGAGTCAGAGGCATTTGCTCCAGAGGGTTCCTGCAGGGAGGAGCTTGGAATCCGAGGGATTTGCGCCAGGGGATTCCCGCAAGGAGGTGCTTGAAGTCAGAGGGTTTTGCTCCAGGGGATTCCCGCATGGATGTGCTTCGGAATTCCTGCATGGAGGTGCTTGGAGTCAGAGGGATTTGCTTCAGGAGATTCTCGCATGGAGGTGCTTGAAGTCAGAGGGAGTTGTTCCAGGGGATTACTGCATGGATGTGCTTGGAGTCAGAGGGAGTTACTCCAGGGGATTCCGGCATGGTGGTGGTTGGATTCAGAGGGATTTGCTCCAGGGGATTCCTGCATGGAGGTGCTTGGAGTCAGAGATATTTGCTCCAGGGGATTTCCGCATGGGGGTGGTTCAAGTCCAAGGGATTTGCTCCAGTGGTTCACACATGGAGGTGCATGGAGTCAGAGGGATTTGCACCAGGGTATTCCCGCAGGGAGGTGCTTGAAGTCAGAGGGATTTGCTCCAGGGGATTACCGCATGGATGTGCTTCGGAATCCCGCATGGAGGTGCTTGGAGTCAGAGGGAGTTGTTCCAGGGGATTCCTGCATGGATGTGCTTGGAGTCAGAGGCAGTTGCTCCAGAGGATTCCGGCATGGAGGTGCTTGGAGTCAGAGGGATTTGGTCTAGGGGATTCCCGCATGGAGGTGCTTGGAGTCAGAGGGATTTCTTCCAGGGGATTCCGGCATGGAGGTGCTTGGAGTCAGAGGGATTTGCTCCAGGGATTCCCGCATGGTGGTGATTGGAGTCAGAGGGATTTGCTCCAGGGGATTCCCGCATGGAGGTGGTTCGAGTCCAAGGGATTTGCTCCAGCGGTTCCCACATGGAGGTGCTTGGAGTCAGAGGGATTTGCTCCAGAGGGTTCCTGCAGGGAGGTGCTTGGAGTCAGAGGGATTTGCATCAGGGGATTCCCGCAGGGAGGTGCTTGAAGTCAGAGGGATTTCTTCCAGGGGATTCCCGCATGGTGGTGGTTGGAGTCAGAGGCATTTGCTCCTGGGGATTCCCGCATGGAGGTGGTTGGAGTCAGAGAGATTAGCTCCAGGGGATTCCCGCATGGTTGTGGTTGGAGTCAGAGAGATTTGCTCCAGGGGATTCCCGCATGGTGGTGGTTGGAGTCAGAGGGATTTGCTCCAGGGGATTCCCGCATGGAGGTGGTTGGAGTCAGAGAGATTTGCTCCAGGGGATTCCTGCATGGTGGTGGTTGGAGTCAGAGGCATTTGCTCCAGGGGATTCCCGCATCGAGGTGGTTGGAGTCAGAGAGATTTGCTCCAGGGGATTCCCGCATGGTGGTGGTTGGAGTCAGAGGGATTTCTTCCAGAGGGTTCCTGCATGGAGGTGGTTGGAGTCAGGGGGATTTCTTCCAGGGAATGCTTTAGAGGGTTCCCGCAGAGAGGTGCTTGGAGTCAGAGGGGTTTGCTCCAGGGGATTCCTGCCTGGAGGTGCTTGGAGTCAGAGGGATTTGCTCCAGGGGATTCCCGCATGGATGTGGTTGGAGTCAGAGGGAGTTGCTCTAGGGGATTCCCGCATGGAGGTGCTTGGAGTCATAGGGATTTGCTCCAGCAGTTCCCACATGGAGGTGGTTGGAGTCAGAGAGATTTGCTCCAGGGGATTCCCGCATGGTGGTGCTTGGAGTCAGAGGGAGTTGCTCCAGGGGATTCCCGCATGGATGTGCTTGGAGTCAGAGGGAGTTGCTCCAGGGGATTCCTGCATGGATGTGCTTGGAGTCAGAGGGAGTTGCTCCAGGGGATTCCTGCATGGAGGTGCTTGGAGTCAGAAGGATTTGCTCCAGCAGTTCCCACATGGAGGTGGTTGGAGTCAGAGAGATTTGCTCCAGGGGATTCCCGCATGGTGGTGCTTGGAGTCAGAGGGATTTGCTCCAGGGGATTCCTGCATGAAGGTGCTTGGAGTCAGAGGGAGTTGTTCCAGGGATTCCCGCATGGAGGTGCTTGGAGTCAGAGGGATTTACTCCAGGGTATTCCCGCATGGAGGTGCTTGGAGTCAGAGGGATTTACTCCAGGGTATTCCCGCATGGAGGTGCTTGGAGTCAGAGGGATTTGCTCCAGGGTATTCCTGCATGGAGGTGCTTGGAGTCAGAGGGATTTACTCCAGGGTATTCCCGCATGGAGGTGCTTGGAGTCAGAGGGATTTGCTCCAGGGGATTCCTGCATGGATGTGCTTGGAGTCAGAGGGAGTTGCTCCAGGGGATTCACGCATGGAGGTGGTTGGAGTCAGAGGGATTTGCTCCAGAGGGTTCCTGCAGGAGGTGCTTGGAGTCAGAGGGATTTGCTCCAGAGGGTTCCTGCAGGAGGTGCTTGGAGTCAGAGGGAGTTGCTCCAGGGGATTCCCGCATGGATGTGCTTGGAGTCAGAGGGAGTTGCTCCAGGGGATTCCAGCATGGAGGTGCTTGGAGTCAGAGGGATTTGCTCCAGGGGATTCCAGCATGGAGGTGCTTGGAGTCAGAGGGAGTTGCTCCAGGGGATTCCCGCATGGATGTGCTTGGAGTCAGAGGGAGTTGCTCCAGGGGATTCCCGCATGGATGTGCTTGGAGTCAGAGGGAGTTGCTCCAGGGGATTCCTGCCTGGAGGTGCTTGGAGTCAGAGGGATTTGCTCCAGGGGATTCCAGCATGGAGGTGGGATTGATTATCGATATAAGAGACTATCAAAGCAAAGGAAGTCCCCTCGAAGCTGAAGACAGAGAGGGTTTGAAAGATGAGGAGAGTTTGGAGTGGCGACCAGGAATTGGGATATTCGAGTCATGCATGAGTGCCGCTGTTGTGGAGAGACAGCTACGGGTGGGGATCCGGGAGATTCCTGATTGCAAGGAAGCTGGAGACACTGTAGAGTAAATGGGGGAGCGGCGCGCCCTGCAGTCCTTAGGAGCGGTACCGGTGTAACCAGAGTAGAACATTGACCGTTTAGAGCGGTTGGGGAAGGACTCAAATAAAGAGAGTAGTTAAAGAGAGAGGAGAGGTAGGAGCAGGCACAAGATGCCAGTGTCTTTAATGTTTGGGGGGCAACGGAATCCACTGGGGCACAGGCTGGATTGAGCCACAGGAGTGTCGACTCCAGGTCATTAGGCAAGGTAGGAGAGAATGGGTTGGGAAGGAAGGCAGAGGGGCGAGAGCAGAAGGAGGGAGAGAGAGGAGGGCAGTTAGAGTGTCTTGGATCTTAGAGTCTAAGATTTCTCTTGAGGCCCTGCCATGGTTATCTGGCTAGCCCCCTCCTCGTGCCTTAGATTCACTGCCTGCACCAGTGTGGGGTACAGGTTGCTCTTGAGGCCCTGGCATGGTTATCTTCCTAGCCCCCTCCTCGTGCCTTAGACCCACTAGCTGCACCAGTGTGGAGGAGTGCAGGTTGCTATTGAGAACCTGGCATGGTTATCTGACTAGCCCACTCCTCGCCCCTTAGCTCCACTGGCTGCACCAGTGTGGACGAGTGCAGGTTGCTCTTGAACCCCTGGCATAGTTATCTGGCTAGCCCCCTTCTCGTGCCTTAGATCCACTGGCTGCACCAGTGTGGAGGAATGAAAGTTGCTCTTGAGCCCCTATCATGGTTATCTGGCTAGCCCCCCCCCCCCTTGTGCTTTAGCTCCACTGGCTGCACCAGTGTGGACGTGTGCAGGTTGCTCTTGAGCCCCTGGCATGGTTATCTGGCTAGCCCCCTTCTCGTGTCTTAGATTCACTGCCTGCACCAGTGTGGGGTGCAGGTTGTTCTTGAGGCCCTGGCATGGTTATCTAGCTAGCCCCCTTCTCGTGTCTTAGATTCACTGCCTGCACCAGTGTGGGGTGCAGGTTGCTCTTGAGGCCCTGGCATGGTTATCTGGCTAACCCCCTCCTCGTGCCTTAGACCCACCGGCTGCACCAGTGTGGAGGAGTGCAGGTTGCTCTTGAGCCCCTGCCATGGTTATCTGCCTAGCCCCTTCCTCGTGCCTTAGAGCCACTAGCCGCACCAGTGTGGAGGAGTGCAGGTTACCCTGAGGCCCTGGCATGGTTATCTGCCTAGCCCCCTCCTCGTGCCTTAGACCCACTAGCTGCACTAGTGTGGAGGAGTGCAGGTTGCTCTTGAGCCCCTGGCATAGTTATCTGGCTAGCCCCCTTCTCGTGCCTTAGATCCACTGGCTGCACCAGTGTGGAGGAGTGAAAGTTGCTCTTGAGCCCCTATCATGGTTATCTGGCTATCCCCCTCCTCGTGCCTTAGCTCCACTGGCTGCACCAGTGTGGATGTGTGCAGGTTGCTCTTGAGCCCCTGGCATGGTTATCTGGCTAGCCCCCTTCTCGTGCCTTAGATCAACTGCCTGCACCAGTGTGGAGGAGTGAAAGTTGCTCTTGAGCCCCTATCATGGTTATCTGGCTAGCCCCCTTCTCGTGCCTTAGATCCACTGGCTGCACCAGTGTGGAGGAGTGAAAGTTGCTCTTGAGCCCCTATCATGGTTATATGGCTACCCCCTCCTCGTGCCTTAGCTCCACTGGCTGCACCAGTGTGGACGTGTGCAGGTTGCTCTTGAGCCCCTGGCATGGTTATCTGGCTAGCCCCCTTCTCGTGCCTTAGATCCACTGCCTGCACCAGTGCGGAGGAGTGAAGGTTGCTCTTGAGCCCCTATCATGGTTATCTTGCTAGCCCCCCTCATCGTGCCTTAGCTTCTCTGGCTGCACCAGTGTGGAGGAGTGCAGGTCCGAGATGCCGGTATGTACAAGTCACACCGAAGGGTCCTTTTTATTCTTGGACTTTCATGGAGCGCTGAAGCAGTCCAAGGTGACTGGGCTATGGGTGGAGGAAAGCGTGAGCTTCTGGAAAGCATGGAGCAGGATCCGGATTCGGTTTACTGCGTTCAAGGCTCACAACCTAAATATGGACTCTGGGAACTGCAGTCCCAGCCTCTCCATACTGATTCCTCTGGTCCATGTGACGGCTCCCGGACCGTGGGAGACCCTGTGAACCGCTCCTAATGTTGTGAGGGCTGAGGAGGGGGTCAACCTAGGGTGAATGAGTGGGGTCACGAGCGCAATTCCCTAGTCAGGGTAGAGGAAGCTTGGGAGGGAGCCCGAGCTTCTGGTTTAAACGTGACTTTTGGATGGGATGAGAGTGGACGGGTCCTCAGGGAGGAGTCAGATGCCGAGGGACGGGAGAAGCCTCTTCCCTTTGCTTTAGTCCTTGCCCACAGCACTGGAGGTGCAGTCTTCACTTCCCAGGTCCTCTGGTGGTGCTGCCCTGGCATTCGAGGGTTCAGCTCCTTCCCAGCTGGTTTGTCATAAGATATGTCCTTTACACACCTACTGTACTCCTGCCCGCATTAAGGGCATGCCTCCTCCTGGCCCTCGGCGGAGGAGTCGAGTGATTGTCTCTGGTCAAGTGCAGCTCCGGCTTCCCTCGCGCTTCTCTTCATACCCCCTGAAGCCTGACGCCATGGCTTCCCACTCATCTGCCGAAGACAGGCACCAGTACTGACTCCCTTCTGAACCTTCCACTCACTGGGCAAAAACGCTTCCGTCCACATCTTGAGCAACCAACGAAAGATGTTATTGAGGACAGGAAGAGTTTCATGGCTCTCACCCCGACTTGGCTCCTGCTTCCTCAGTTCAGCGGTAGGTAGGGACGAGGGAACCCCACAGGAATGTGATCCTCATCCTTCACTTCCACCAGAGACTCTGCGGCAGTGCTGACTACCGCTTGACGTTGACACCAAAAAAGTGATGGGTGGAAGGTTTTGAATTAATCTGAACCACTGGCGTTGCTCTGGGCAACCTTCCACACCACAGTTTTTTAGCCCGTCTGAGCCATTGCAAAAGGGGTCCAGCCATATGCAAGTCAGTCAGGTACTGCCACCAATGGGAGCAGCCCAGCCCGAACTGCTAGGCCAGGTCCCCTCTGCACGGAAACACAAGCAACCACAGACATGTTTCGGCCTTGTTGGGCGTCCACAGTGAGGTGCAGCTTGGTTCCCTGTGGCGCAGCGAGCAAGGGACCCACGTCTGGACATACCCTCTCTCACATAGTGAGACAAACTGTGACCACAAAAGTGATGGGTGGAAGATTACTGCAGAAACATGTCTGGGGATGCTTGTGGTCTCCTGCAGAAGGGATGTGACCTTGCAGTTTTGGCTGGACTACCCCTTTGGGGGTGGGACCAAGCCTGATTTGCATAAGGTCTTTCCATTTGTGTAATGGCTTGGCAGGAGAAGAAGAATGGTTTGGAGGGTTGCCCAGAGCAATGCCAGTGGTTAGGACTCATTCCAAACCTTCCAGCCATCACCTCTTTTGTTTTGTGTAAGTCACCCTGAGTGGCATGGCTATGCCCAGAGGTGGGTCCCGTGCCTGCTGGGCCGAGAGACAGAAGCTACTCCTCACAGATGAGGCCCAAAAAGGCCGAAACATGTTTGGGGATGCTTGTGGTCTCCTGCAGAAGGGATGTAAGCAAGCAGTTTTGGCTGGACTGCCCCTTTTGGAGTGGGACCAAGCCTGATTTGCATATAACATTTCCCCTTGTGTAATGGCTTTGCAGTGGTCTGGAGGGTTGCCCAGAGCAATGCCAGAGGTTACGATTCATTCCAAATTTTCCAGCCATCCCCTCTTCTGCGTTCCGCTTGATATTCAACAGTGTTCTGTTGGGAAGCCGCCTCCAGACCTTTTGCCGTCCCTGTATTAATGTAATCACCCACCGCTGGCTCTCAGCTACAGTACATAACACTTATTTCATTTTGTTTTTGAAATTACCAAGAAGGGAATATCTCAAAGAAGCCAGGCAAGTTTCCAAGTGACCTGAGTAAATTGCACGCCCTGCTTTAAGATATTCAAGATATCCTGCAAATTGTGATCATTGGCAAGGTTTATATTGGATCCTCTCCCTCATGGCTATCTACTATCAAGGAATGGTGTGCCGCCAATGACCTCTGCCTTAACGCCAGTAAGACTGATATTCTACTCATCGGCACACCCACTCCCTCCTTCCCTTCAGCTCTCTGGCCGGCCTCCCTTGGCCCCCCTCCTGCCCCTACCTGCAAGGCTAAAAACCTCGGGGTCATCTTCGACTCCACACTCTCCTTCTCTCCTCATATATCTGACGTCTCTAAGAAGTCTCACTACCAACTGCACCTCCTCAGAGGTATTCTTCCCTTCCTCTCCTTCCCCCAGAAGCTCACTGTCTCCCGAGCCCTGGTTCTCTCAAGGCTGGACTACTGTAACAGCCTCTATCTAAATCTGCCTGCCTCCACTCTCCGCCCTCTGCAACTTATCCAGAACAGAACTGCGAGACTTGTCCTTGGCCTCAAGCCCAGGGACCGTATCTCTCCTGGACTGAAATCTCTTCACTGGCTCCCAGTGGCTGCGAGGATTAAGTTCAAAACCCTCTGCATTGTCCACAAGGCCTTCTGGGGCCCGGGGCCTAAATACCTTCAACTCTCTCTTCCTAAATATCTTCCTTCACGAGCCCTTCGCTCATCCGTCTCCAACTCCCTCATGGTCAGCCGCTTCTCAAAGCAACGAGCTGGGGGTAGATCTCTCTCCGCAGCAGGGGCCTCCCTCTGGAACAGCCTTCCTGCCTCCCTGAAACTTGAGGAGAACCATCTCCGGTTCCGGAAGCACCTCAAAACCTTCCTCTTCGCTTCTGCCTTCTCTCTCCCTCTCCCCTGCTAAACCTGCTTAACTCCCCACTGAATTCTGCACTTAACCTGCATCTGGGCCACTCTCAGCGACCTCGGTCCAGGGCCCAGCCACTCTCCTCTTGCACTGCCTCCCCTGGCCCCCCCTGCACCGTGGGACTGTCACTGTATCACTACAGCCCCCTTCCCAGCACTTGCTCTGCACTTACCTCGCACTTGCCACCAGCTGGCCCTTTTTATTCATTATTTATTTTACGCTACTTACCTTGTACTGCACTTTCCCCCCCACCTCCTCCCCTTGCACTTTCTCCTTTTTCCCCTTACCTCTGCACTTGCGCGATCTGAATGACACCTGGCCTAGTAGGATCGTTTGTCTGTCTTTCCCTTGTTTCCCCCCCCCCCGCCTCGTCGCGCCTTGAAACACTTGTGTATAGGCGCGTTACAAATACCATATCATATCATATCATGGCAGAGTTGGCAGGAAAGTCTCGCCCTGTCCGGGACCACAAAGAAGTCAACAGATTGAGGGAGCGGGCGCTCTTGAGCGATCACTGGGACATGTATCTTCACTCTCCTGAAATGTCATTGGTTTGCGGTTAATGGGCGTAAGTTTCAGTTTTAGGTCTTTCAGTTTAGTATGATGACAATTCCAGGGGTGTTCACTAACATATTGACTGCTATGGGGGTGCCACTGAGTTCTAAGTGGGTGTATGTTCACCCCTGCTTAGATGACTGGCTCGTCCAGGCATCCCCTTCTCAGTAGGATTTGCAATTTCCGGTCTGGCAATGGATGTATGAATAATCTCCATAAATCTCATCTGAGTCCCAATGAGGGTACACATTTATAGACGCTGAAGTCGATACTCACAGAGGCAAGATTCGCCTGTTGTCCCCATCACTGGTCAATGACCTTTCAGTCCATCATTGCCTTCTAGGCGAGATGGGGGAATGTGTGTTGGTATGCCATAGAAACACTTGTGTGCAGGCACCTTATAAATGACATATCATATCACGTGGTCAAACACGAGTCCCTAGAGATCGTAGAATGCTTTGCTGCGAGACCTACAGTGGTGGCTGAGCAGCAATCGTACATCGTAGAGCCCACGCACCCCCTGGTTGTCATGACGGAAGCACGCCTATTGGTTTGGACAGAAATTCTGGGAGGGGGCAGCACAGATCTGCATTTCCTTCAGTTTAGACTGCCTCTGAATTTCCAGACCTCATGGGCCTCGTGCACACTCTAGAGGCCCATCCTTTAAATCGTGCAAACATGTTGGTGGCAAAGCACATATCAGCCCTCAGGCAGGAGTACACTTGCTATTGCCAAAGGCAGCTTCTACCCCAGGGAACCCTATATCCCTGAGCAGTTAGGCCTTCTGCTGCATGTCACAGCTGTGCCACCAAGGGCTTGCTCTCTCCCTGATCACCATTTACATACATGCACTGCACGGGTTGATCCATGAATTGACATGTTTGCTACCAACAGAACTCCTTTCATTCCTAGATCCTATCTCTCCACAGGGGTCCTCTGGCCCAGGCACTGCATGCACCAAACAGCCAATCTTTGCTTTCCCCACACATGCCATGAATGCAGCATCTAGAGGGCTCCCACATGATCCTGCAGGATCAGGCTAGAGGGCTCCCACGTGATCCTACAAGATCAGGCTAGCGGGATCCCACATGATCCTACAAGATCAGGCTAGAAGGCTCCCATATGATCCTGCAGGATCAGGATAGCGGGATCCCGCATGATCCTACAAGATCAGGCTAGAAGGCTCCCACATGATCCTACAGGATCAGGCTAGAGGGCTTCCACATGATCTTACAAGATCAGGCTAGAGGGCTCCCACATGATCCTACAAGATCAGGCTAGAGGCCTCCCACGTGATCCTACAAGATCAGCCTCGAGGGCTCCCACGTGATCCTACAAGATCAGGCTAGATGGCTCCCACATGATCCTACAGGATGGATGGCTCCCACGTGATCCTACAAGATCAGACTGGAGGGCTCCCAAGTGATCCTACAACATCAGGCTATAGGGGACCCACATGATCCTACAAGATCAGGTTAGAGGGCTCCCACATGATCCTACAAGATCAGGCTAGAGGACTTCCACATGATCCTACAAGATCAGGCTAGATGGCTCTGATGTGATCCTACAGGGACAGAGTGGAGGGCTCCCACGTGATCCCACATGATCCTACAAGATAAGGCTAGAGGGCTCCCACGTGATCCTACAAGATCAGACTGGAGGGCTCCCAAGTGATGGCTCCCACATGATCCTACAAGATCAGGCTAGTCCTACAAGATCAGGCTGGAGGGTTCCCAAGTGATCCTACAAGATCCGGTGGAGGGCTCCCACATGATCCTACAAGATCAGGCTAGAGGGCTCCCCAGTGAACCTACAAGATCAGGCTAGAGGGCTCCCACGTGATCCTACAGGAACAGAGTGGAAGGCTCCCACGTGATCCCACGTGATCCTACAAGATCAGGCTAGAGGGCTCCCACATGATCCTACAGGAACAGGATGGAGGGCTCCCACGTGATCCTACAAGATCAGGCTAGAGGGCTCCCACATGATCCTACAGGAACAGGATGGAGGGCTCCCACGTGATCCTACAAGATCAGACTGGAGGGCTCCCAAGTGATCCTACAGGAACAGGATGGAGGGCTCCCACGTGATGCTACAAGATCAGACTGGAGGGCTCCCAAGTGATCCTACAACATCAGGCTAGAGGGCTCAGACATGATCCTACAAGATCAGGCTGGAGGGCTCCCACGTGATCCTACAAGATCAGGCTAGAGGCCTACCACGTGATCCTACAAGATCAGCCTAGAGGGCTCACACATGATCCTACAAGATCAGGCTAGAGGGCTCCCACATTATCCTACAGGAACAAGATAGAGGGGTCCCACGTGATCCTACAAGATCAGGTTATGTTAGAGGGCTCCCACATGATCCTACAAGATCATGCTAGAGGACTTCCACATGATCCTACAAGATTAGGCTAGATGGCTCCCACGTGATCCTACAGGAACAGAGTGGAGGGCTCCCACGTGATCCTACAAGGTCAGGCTAGAGGGCTCCCACGTGATCCTACAAGATCAGGTTGAGGGCTCCCATATGATCCTACAAGATCAGGCTAGAGGGCTCCCCAGTGAACCTACAAGATCAGGCTGGAGGGGTCCCAAGTGATCCTACAAGATCAGGCTGGAGGGCACCCACGTGATCCTACAAGATCAGGCTAGAGGGCTCCGACATGATCCTAAAAGTTCAGGATAGAGGGCTCCCACCTGATCCTACATGATCAGGCTAGAAGGCTCCCACATGATCCTACAGGATCAGGCTAGAGGGCTCCCACGTGATCCTACAAGATCAGGCTAGAGTGCCTTCCAGTGAACCTACAAGATCAGACTGGAGGGCTCCCAACTGATGGCTCCCATGTGATCTACAAGATCAGGCTAGTCCTACAAGATCAGGCTAGAGGGCTCCCATGTGATCCTATAAGATCAGACTAGAGGGCTCCCAAGTGATCCTACAACATCAGGCTAGAGAGCTCCCACATGATCCTATAAGATCAGGCTAGAGGGCTTCCACGTGATCTTACAAGATCAGACTGGAGGGCTCCCAAGTGATGGCTCCCACGTGATCCTACAAGATCAGGCTAGTCCTGCAAGATCAGGCTAGAAGGCTCCCAAGTGATCCTACAAGATCAGCCTAGAGGGCTCCCAAGTGAACCTACAGGATCAGGCTGGAGGGCTCCCGCATGATCCTACAAGATCAGGCTAGAGGCTCCCACACGATCCTACAAGATCAGGCTAGCAGGCTCCTAAGTGATCCTACAAGATCAGGCTGGAGGGCTCCCACGTGATCCTACAAGATCAGGCTTGAGGGCTCCCAAGTGATCCCACAAAATCAGACCAGAGGGCTCCCAAGTGATCCTACAAGTTCAGAGTGGAGGGTTCCCAAGTGATCCCACAAACTCAGGCCAGAGGGATCCCAAGTGATCCTGGCAGCTCTGCAATGGTTCCCGCTTCTTCGGTCTATGAGCTTGACACAGGGCTGGCTTCTTCCCTTGCCCCATGCCCCTTCTTGATGCCTCTCCTGTTGCTCTGGAAACTTGTGGTGAGGTGAATGTTACCGCCTTGTCTCAGATTCCTAGGATGGCCACTTGGCCCTCTCCCACTACATTGGTTCACCAATATATAATGCCGGTCACTCTGGAGCCTTGAATCTCCCTTGGTTCCGCCATTCTTCTGTAATGTCTTTGATGATCTTTTCTTATCTTTGTCGTTTTAAATAAATTAGCTGTGTTGCAGTGACGGTTCTGAGTTGCCTACTCTCGATGTCAAAGTCTTACTTCTAGCTACTTCTTCAGCTTTAGTGACTGGGATGAGGAAGAGGTAAGAGGAGGTGATGCCCTGATTACTTCGCGTCAAAGCTGTACTCTTCTTTGTCTCAGCTTTCCTTCCCTCCTCTCCCCACCTGGGGGTTGGTCAGAGCTGACCCTGTGAAACCCTACGAATCCACTGATCCTGGAAAACCCTACGAATCCGCTGATCCTGGAAAACCCTACAAATATGCTGACCCTGGGCAGCCCTATGGATCCTCTGACCCCCCGAAACCCTATGGATCCTCTGTCCCTGGGAAACCCTACAAATATGCTGACCCCAGGAAGCCCTATGGATCTGCTGAACCTGGGAAACCCGATGGATCTGCTGACCCTGGGAAACACTGTGAATCCGCTGACCCTGGGAAACCCTACAAATATGCTGACCCTGGGAAGCCCTATGGATCCTCTGACCCTGGGAAACCCTACAAATATGCTGACCCTGGGAAGCCATATGCATCCTCTGACCCTTTGAAACCCTATGGATCCTCTGTCCCTGGGAAACACTGTGAATCCGCTGACCCTGAAAAACCCTATGGATACTCTGATCATGGCAAGCCCTATGACTCCACTGACCCTGGGAAGCCCTATGAATCTGCTGATCCCAGGAAACCATATGGATCTGCTGACCCTGGAAACCCTATGGATCCTATGTCCCTGGGAAGCCCTGTAGATCCGCTGAACCTGGGAAACCCTATGGATACTCTGACCCTGGGAGGCCCTATGACTCCACTGACCTCAGGAAATCCCCATGAATCCGCAGACCCTCGTAAACCCTCTGAATCCACTGACTCTGGGAATCCCTATGAATCCGCTGACCCTGGGAAATCCTATGAATCCACTGACTCTGGGAATCCCTATGACTCCACTGACCTCAGGAAATCCCCATGAATCCACAGACCCTCGTAAACCCTATGAATCCACTGACCCTGGGAAACTCTATGAATCTGCTGACCCTGGGAAATCCCTATGAATCCACTGACTCTGGGAATCCCTATGAATCCACTGACCTCAGGAAATCCCCATGAATCCACAGACCCTCGTAAACCCTCTGAATCCACTGACTCTGGGAATCCCTATGAATCCGCTGACCCCAGGAAACACTATGAATCTGTTGACCCTAGGAATCCCCCAGTTCCCCATGATAAGGACCAAGGTAAGTTTGGAAGAAAGCACTTGTTCATCACAGAGCCAAGATGTAAATATGACTGGAAAATAGCGGATAATGGTCAGATTAGCATCTTCAATCGCTGATGCATATCCCATGAAGGGCAAGCGCTTTGGGGCCTTTATCCAACTCCTTCAAAAATGCATCAGGAAACATTGACCCCTGGCCTTCACTTGGTAGATTGTCTCTATCGGCCCTGAATCCTCCTCTTCAATGACTGGCCAGGCTTACGATAACATCAGCCTAGAGGTTCAAAGTCATTCCACCCTACTAAAACCAGTCCTTTCAGAAATGGAGTGCATACGGGGAGCAATTGCCCCAAAAACTGTAGAACCACTCCTTGTAGATTTAGTGCTTTCCCCTTCACCACGGCACAGGAAATCAATTCCTGTGAAAATAAGCAGTGGGGCTGATGGAATGGTCTGTAGGGATCCTCTTCCAGAGACCAGGTGCGCTATACTTGAAGATGAGCCTATCCTTCCCTCAAAGCTGGCTCTTCCCTCAGGAGCTGGCCCTTCCCTCAGGAGCTGGCCCTTCCCTCAGGAGTGGGCCCTTCCCGCAAGAGCTGGCCCTTCCCGCAAGTGCTGGCCCTTCCCGCAAGAGCTGGTCCTTCCCTCAGGAGCTGGTCCTTCCCTCAGGAGCTGGCCCTTCCCTCAGGAGCTGACCCTTCCCTCAGGAGCTGCCCCTTGCCTCAGGAGCTGGCCCTTCCCTCAGGAGCTGGCCCTTCCCGCAAGAGCTGTTCCTTCCCTCAGGAGCTGGTCATTCCCTCAGGAGTTGGCCCTTCCCGCGAGAGCTGGTCTTCCCTCAGGAGCTGGTCCTTCCCTCAGCAGCTGGCCCTCACCTCAGGAGCTGGCCCTTCCCTCCGGAGCTGGTCCTTCCCTCAGGAGCTGTCCCTTCCCTCAGGAACTGGCCTTGACTATCTTAAACCATCTGACAAAAGAGGCACAGGTGGTTCCTGAGCAGAGTAAGAACAAACATGATTTGTCTACAATAAAAAGCAAGAAGAGAATTGATGGTGGACGGAGAAAGGAAGGGTAACAGCTCTAAGAATCAAAAATCAATGTGTCAAAGTCAAAGGCGAAACTGGATAACATTCCTGAGTTCACTAAAAGTTAATGGACAAAAAGGGTTAGTCTGATCGGGGCCCTATTACCACCAACCTCGGGGTGAGATGTGTCGAGGGAAAAGCAGGTCTAGGAGATTCTCAACCTCTGCCGATTTGTCCTGGACCCCAACTGCTCTGCAGTTCAATTCTGCTGACCCAGCATATGTTCAACCTGAAACAGGTGAAGCTTCTTTCATGGAACTCAAGGGGGCTTCATAGTTTCATGGGAAGTGCTGGTACATTTCCTAAATTGCGGTTCTTTGAAATAATATTTCTACAGGAAGCCCAGTTTTTGGAAGCCCCTGGTCTAGATGGTTAGTCAGTAATCTTTGAAGAAGCACAGAACGGTCAGAAGAGGCACTAGGTGGGATGGCAGCTCTGGTCATTGGTCGGCTCTCGCTGGATCCAAGATCCGGCACCAGATGTGAAGCCGGATCTCGGGATCCGGCCAGAGTTAGCCGTCCCAACCCCCAGCTCTGCACTGGGGAGAAAAAAAACCTAAAAAATACGCCCACGAGCAAACTGTAACTTCCTCTGGTGACCCCATGCAAGAGGTCACAAGAGGAAGTTACAGACCTCCACCACGACCCGATTTATTTATTTATGCAATGTTTGTTGGATAGATGGACTCGGATTATTTATTTATTTATGCAATGTTTGTCGGATACCTGCATCAGACAAACATTGCATAAATACATATACAGGTATCTGACAAACATTGTATGAATAAATACCCCTATTAACACCCCACACGATGCAGCCACCCAACTGCTTTCAGAGGGGAGCTGCAGGAGCTGTGCTGGGTGGGGTTCAAGTAAAGGAAAACGTTGCTTATGGTGAACAGAAATCACCCTGTTTGAATAGTACCCAAGAGTTTCTTTTTTAAAATAAAATGGGATGCAAATTGTGCATTTTAAAGAATATTTACTCAGAAACACTGGTCAAAACTATTATCCGCACAGTGAAGTCACTGATCACCAGTGCCATGGAAGTGGTTTAAAGTGGAATTGATATATAGTTTGGAAAAGAAGCAGCATGAAAGATATAGCGTCGCTTTAAACTATTATTTTGGATATTTCCTTTGATCGGAGGTCAACTGCCAGCTCCGTCCCCTTTAACCCCGCCTCCTCGGGCACCGACACCCAAACCCCGCCCCCACCCCGGCCCTTGTGGGATCCCCCACCAACTTTTTTCCATTTCGAGACAGCATCCGTTTGTGCGGAGCCACCACCGTCGACTTTTCACTTTATTTCACCCATGGCTTTATTTTAGCCAATTCCACTTTATTACTTTTCCCAGGTGCAGGATCGTTACATATCATTTCCCCTTGGCGCCTGCCCCCCCTTTGCTCCCTGTTGGCCAGGTGTACGTGCTCTACACCTTCCCTTCCACCAACCCCTTAATAACCCCCAGCTTCCCGGACCCTATATTATTCTTAACCCCAGGGGTCCTGTAAATCTCTCAACTCCTCACTCCTCCCCTCCCTTGGTACCTAACCTCAGCCCCTTCCTCCGGTCTCCATGCCTACTACTCGCTCCCTGTTGGTTGTGTGACTCCCATTGTTGTTCCCCCATTATGTTTCAGTTCTCCTTCATCCCGGTTGCACTTGTCCCGTTCCCTTACCCCCAATGATTACTCCTCGTTCCCCTGGGGGTTGTTCCCCCCCACTCTCCACCCCCTTAGCTCCCCCATGGTACCCGACCACTAGTCCTCTACCAAGTGCCCAAGTAGCTGGGCCGCTTTCCGTACATTTGTCCCCTTCCCCCTTTCCCGCCTACCTGGATTCCCCTGCGCCCTGTTACCTTGTGCCTATCAGCCCCTACCGCCAGTTGCCTAGTCCACCGCCAGCTATGATCCTTGCACCTATCCCCTCCCCTTCCTTCCCACCTCCCCCACGTTCCTCGTGGCTTGCTGAGTTAAGTACTCAGCCACCGACAATCTCGCCAATCACTTATTTCCATGTTGGATGCAGTGATGGAACAATGTGGTGAATGGTCGGATTTTCTTTGGTTGTGAATTTCTCATTGGTCGAACAGAGTTATGTGCCAAGGCCGTGGAAATGTCAGGCCAACAAGGCTGCACCTGCAGGGTCGCTCTTTTGTTCCTAGGCCTCTCGCAGTTTCTTCTGCGTGGTCCCTCTGCATTCCCCAATGCTATGCGGCCTCCTCTACCAACCTCCACACTTACCTGCTGCGGACTCTGACCGCCTCAGTTCCGGGCTTGCAAGCCCTGCATCCGGAAGTCCGGCGCACGGCGTGGTGCCCTTCTGAGCGCAACCTTTGGTGCCTCTGGCTTCTGGGTTCACGGTCTGCAGAGGTTCTCCTCTTCATGAATCCTGTGAGACACTGGGATCTTTCAGTATTTCAGGAATTTTAGGCGCTAGAATGCTTCGTTAAGATGCTTTTTCCAGGGATTATAAGAGTTGGTGTCTCAACACAGTGCATTGAAATTCAATCTTGCAATATTGCTAAAACGTACCCTAAAAAGAAGTCGGGTCCTCAGGGGAAGCTGTGGGTTGATTGTATGACCTCTTAGGATTTGTGGATACCACACGTAAGCCGACATGGCGAGGGGGTGGCCGCTTTTTTACCACACATTGCATATTCGCATTGATGGAAGTCTGTGCCTTATGCAATAGATTGCATGTGACCCCAAGGATGTAACCCCAACTGTCTGGCATTGATAACCTTGTGTCAGAGACTGATCATAACTTTAAGTCACATGACTGCAAATGAGGCATGAACTGGACTCCACTGGATACATGGGAATAGCATTAAGGTGCTCAAGCAGGTGCTCAAGCAGGTGCTCAAGCAGGTTCAGGGCTGTATGGGACCTCTGGGGAAAGAGAGCGAGCACATATGTGAGATGTGTGTCTGTTCTCATCTGTAGATCAACCATCTGTGATAACATCAATGGTGGGGTGCTGCTGATGCGGCCCCTCATGGGTTTCCTTCTGCCAATGGGACTTGGTCCACTTTTCCTACTTTCTCGGACCTAGATATACTTGAGGCCATTCAGCCTCCCCGCGGAGGCCATTCCCTTGGCTCTCCTGAGGGAAGCCTCGGGGGACCTGATCTCTCATATCACTGTAGCAGTAAACGCTTCTTTCACTGATGGGGTAATTCCGTCTGCACTTAAGCATGCCCTGTGATTCCCCTCTTAAAAAAGCCCTCCCTGGACCCTGAAGTGTTGGCTGACTATCGACCCATTTCGCTTCTACCCTTCCATATGAAGGTTCTGGAAGCTTCGGTCTCCACTCTGCTATCCACTTTTTTGGAATCTTCTCGGTATTTCAACTCATTTCAGTCTGGGTGTCATCCGGGAAGGGGCACTGAATCAGTCTTGAACTCTGTGCTGGATGACCTGGTCCGCTTGGTGGATCGGGATGGTGTTGAAGCATTTTTATTGTTAGATCTTTCGGCTGCGTTCGACACAGTTGATCATCCCACCCTGATCTCCCGACTCTTCGCCGCTGGTCTGTCCGGCCAGGTGCCCAATGAATGGGACGGCCGCAATAAAAGACGGACGGTAGCTTTAATCCTTGTTTCCTGAATCCCGGACACCTATTTTGCTTCCTGTTTTGAGTCGGGGATCCCTGCAGACTTTGAGGTAAGGCGGTAGTCCGGGCTGTACGCTGGTTGGCGTTGCTTGGTTGTTTATAGTGAGAGATTCGTGCTCACTTTTTGTTCGTGCTTTCTGTAATTGTAGCTTGGATTCCAAAGCCAGCGCTTTCCGTGAGTTTGGAAGAAGCGTTTATTTCTGCCTCTCTCCTTAACTACACCGCACTCGAAG
Organism: Ambystoma mexicanum; assembly: GCF_040938575.1. Classification (NCBI taxonomy): domain Eukaryota; kingdom Metazoa; phylum Chordata; class Amphibia; order Caudata; family Ambystomatidae; genus Ambystoma; species Ambystoma mexicanum. The sequence continues at coordinate 5,290,902 of NC_090932.1, forward strand.
CGGGTGCCGGATTGAGAGAATATTTTAATAGGTAAGACGTACTTTTGTTTTTTGCCTTTAGCACGGTTTTCCTTTGGTTAAGACCTTTAACATTCACTAATACTATGGTTCTCCGGCTTTTTCTGTCTTCTTTCTTTAGAGCAGCATCATTGCAAATATGTTTGAACCGGAATGTATGCTTGGAAACGAAAAGGTTTCAGATTGAAGGTATTGTTTTCTTTGCCCCTTTTCTAAACTATTGAGATAGATGTTTGTTCCGCAATTTCATCACGGCTTGGTATGGAATTCATTTTCATTTCGTATCGTTATTTTTTTCTTTTTCCATATTAGACCTAATTTGCGGAGTCATCACGCTATAAATTTTCCAGACACTTCTGGAGTTAATGTCAGACGGCGAATCACCTGGCTTTTGCGGGTATGGTTCCTGTGATATGGCTTTGTGACTGAATTATGGCACATTTAGTGTGTGAGATTGTTAGACTGTGGGCGGAGCTATTGCACTAATGAATAGTGTTTAAGACATAATGATGTCTTTATCTCTGTGACCATTTACCCTAAATAAGTCAGGGGTTTGGATGGACCAGGTAAACTCTGCTCATAGGTATGCTGTAGTTTCCATGATATTTGCCTTAACTATACATTTGGTGACGTCTAGGACTGATTGTGTTTAGAGGGTCCCCATGATTGGCTTAACTTTTGGGTAAGAGGTAGACCACACATGGTTCTCCTCTAGTTTTGACCTATAACATTGTCGGACAAATTGAGTGAGAAAAGACAGGAGTGGGTATTTTAATTGTATTTTATCTGTTTTGCTTTTAGAATTTTGTTAATGTTCACTTATCCTGATGAAGACAAACACAATCTGTCAAGTCAAAACCATTCGTCAACTGGCAAGCCCTGTTTTTAAAGAAGATCTATGCTGTTGGGCACCGATAGTCGATATTTTTGTTTGGAGTGAACAACTGTTTGAATAACAGTGGAATTAAATTGGATTTTTTATTGCAAAATAATGAAATGTTTTACGAATTAAATTAGTCTGAATGAATGCATGATGTTAGGATGTCTTATTTAATTAAAAATGTTCAAAGATTTTGATATTTTTATACTTAAATCAGAATAAAATAAAATATTGATTTAATATATTTCACCTCTTGTCTCACTCGCATCAGTTTTTCCTTCATTACCCTGGTACCATCTTTTGTTTCATGTGATGGCCTTACCTCAAGGTGCCATGGTTGATGAGGTTCCCACGTTTGGGTTAGTTTCTCTTTTGTTTCTTATCTTGTCCCATGGTTTTCAATATTATTCCTACGCTGACAACACGCAAATGTTGGTCTGTTTGGATCTGACTCTATCTGATATGGCGATACGGCTTAGGAAGTGTCTTGAAGATCTGGGGGCCTGGATGGCGACAAAGTGGCTAAAACTCAATGGCAGATAGACTTAGGTGTTGGTCATTGGTACCACTTCTCCTTTTCTTTTTTGGACTGCTGACTTTTGGTCTACATCTCTTGGCCCCTTTCCTAGGCCGGTTTCGTCTGTCAGGAACTTGGGGGACAAAATCTCCTCCTCCCTTGCTATGGACGAGCAGGTTACGGAGGTCTACAAAACTGGCCATGTCAAGCTCTGTATTCTTCGGAAAGTCCTCCCTTTTATTTGCACCAAGTGTCAGGTCCCAGTTGTGGCCACGCTTGTTCTGAATGTGTTGGACTATTGTAACTCGCTCTATCTAGCACAGCCTCGTTATTTGATCAATCAGCTCCAGCTACTTCAGAACGCTGCCACCAGGTCCATTCTTCATCCTCCATTTGGAGCGCATATGTCCCCACTGTTGAGACAGATCCACTGGCTTCCAATTGAAAACCAGAAGTCCATATGTATTGTGCACCATGCTTTTTATGGCCTTGAGGCAGATACCTTTAGGCCAAATTTTTGGACTACGTCCCTTCTCGCTGCTTTCAATCCCAGTCCACTCTTCTTGTCGTGGTCCCTCGGATCAGACTGTCATGGACGGGTGGGCGTGCCTTCTCAGTGGTTGCTGCTAAGGCTTGGAAAGATCTTCCCCTCACCTTACGTGAGACTGTTGACCACCTCCCCTTCTACCGGTCATTGAAAACTCTTCTATTCTAGATTCTGGTAAATAATAAACTCCAGTCAACGCTTTCTGCAACATGGTGCCCATGGGTGTACGTGCGCTTAATAAATTCAGATAACATAACATATGGCACATCTCATGACTGTACATGCTTACCAGCGAGAATGGAATCCACGTCATACATAGCACATGCCCGGAGCAAGGGGAGGAGTCACCATATAAAAGGCTCCTGTGGCACATAGCGCCAGTGCAAAGTGTGGGGTCTATTGCAGTTTGACTGATTGTTTATTTTAAGGAGGCTGCTTGCCTGGTGTCTGCCGTAGCTGTTTTGTGCCTGGAAGAAGAGGAGGAGCTGCCACATAAAAGGCTCCCAGCGTGCATAGCGCCATCGCGAAGTGTGGTGTCAAGTACAGGTTGACTGCAGTTTGACATGGGTTGATGGGCTATGGGGTCTCTATGGTTCTCTTGTATGCCCACGGGTTTGGTGCAACTGGTGGAAGTTGTCATGTGTGCCCTTAGGATTGGTGCGACTGGTGGAAGTTATTATGCGTGCCCTCGAGTTTGGTGCAACTGGAGGAAGTACTCATGGATGCCCTAGGGTTCGGTGCAACTGGTTGAAGTTCTCGTGGGTGACCTTGGGTTCGGTGCAACTGGTGGAAGTTCTCGTGGATGCCCTTGGGTTCTGTGTGACTGGTGGAAGTCCTCATGTGTGCTCTCATGTTCGGTGCGACTGGTGGAAATTCTCATGTCTGCGTAGAGGAGCAGCCAAATGCCCCTGCAGGAAGTCCCGCCCCCTAATACCTATATGCTGGAAGCCAGAAATTGTGCCAAGCTTAACTCCAGTGACTGTGACTGTTCCTCGAAGAGCCTTCGAGCAAAGGTACATAACTAAGAAAACCCTATCTGATGTATCCCTGAAGAAATGACAATCTCATAGAAGAAATCCCAGAAGGAATACGAAGATGAAAGAAAGAGAAGTTGGTGATATCACAAGAGATGAGGGTGATGTACTGAGGAGAGTGGCTAAAGAAGAGGATGTATAGACCTTATGGAATCTAATGACGAAGTAAAGAATCGAGTAAACTTTCATATGCGAAATGAAGATTGCACGCGTCAAGAGACCTGCAGAAAATGCAAGCTGTTTAATAACTGTACAGATGAAACAACGCAAGTAGACTAAGTGATCATAGAAGATAGCTATACGTAGTGAATAGACTGCAGGCGGTGCCACCATTATATAGAATCTTGACTTCGGTGTCATAGTTCTAGTAAGCTTAAGCCCTTGGAGAAGATGGCTGAAAAACAGTGTCGCAGCAGGAAAGCAGCTGGAATCATGGAAGGACCGAGAAAGACTGTCTGGCCTGGTGTCAAAGACTGGAGCAGCCAAGAACTGGTTATCTATCCTTGAAGAACAGTGAGCGTAAGACGCTGAATCATCCCTTGCTAAGATGCAAAGACAGAACACCATGAGTGCCAAGTTTATTCATTTAATAAAATTAAATGCTAGAAAAGAGGCTGAATGGCGGTCTCCTGTCACGTGGGCTCTGGATGGAAATAGAAGTTGGGCATGCAGCTCTAGACTTAAAATAGCGTGTGCTCACACTCCCATATATTCCCAGGAGCGAGAATACATTGCAAGGCCAAGTTAAAAGGCAATCTCCATTAATAAGGCATGGGTGATGAGAGATGAGGGGCTAATTGGGTGGGGAGACAAGTCCACCCACTGACACCTGGGGTACTGGATTACGTGCTGCTAGTGAGACAAATGTTCCAGAAGAGCATGAGCGTGCCAACCAATTGTAGAAGGCCATATAACGAAGGGCCTAATAGTTTTTGCACCAGTGATATCCTGTGTGTCAAATAACTGTTGACAATGACTTGCACTAGGGATGTGCATAAGTGTCCACCTGACTGTAGAGACCTAAGCACAACCCAATCCCTTAAGTAAAGTAGACTTGGATGTTCCCCTTGAGCCTATCACAACCCCCCGTAGGTTTTACTTATTTGCCGCGTAGTGTGACATCACGTATGATGAGTTTTTACTTTATAATTGTAATGTTTTATTAAATGCTTCGAGTGACATTAGGCTGTGTGACGTCCGTTGATGTCCATTGTAACTCCCTGTTTTAGATAATTGATATTAAAACAGTAACAAGACTTTGCCTTTTTCTTGAGTTGGTTTGATTATTTGGTGTAAGAGTTACTCTGCATCCCATCTACGGCACAATATGCTACTTATTAAGGGCCATAAGCTCAGGTGCCCTCGGGTTTGGTGCGCATGATGGAAGTTTTCATGTGTGCCCTAGGGTTTGGTGTGACTGGTGGAAGTTTGCGTGGGTTCCCTAGGGTTCTGTGCGACTGGTGGAAGTTCTCATGTGTGCCCTCAGGTTTGGAGCAACTGGTGGAAGTTCTTGTGGGTGCCCTAGGGTTTGGTGCGACTGGTGGAATTTATTATGTGTGCCCTAGTGTTTGGTGCGACTGGTGGAAGTTCTCATGGGTGCCCTCGGATTCGGTGCAACTGGTGGAAGTTCTCATGGGTGGCTTCGGGTCCTGTGCGACTGGTTGAAGTTCTCGTGGGTGCCCTAGGGTTTGGTGCGACTGGTGGAAGTTTGCGTGTGTACCCTCGGGTTTGGTGCAACTGGTGGAAGTTCTCACGTGTGCCATTGGGTTTGGTGCGACTGGTGGATGTTTTTGTGGGTGCCCCAGGGTTCAGTGCGACTGGTGGAAGTTCTCGTGTGAGCCCTAGGTTTTGGTGGGACTAGTGAAGGTTCTCGTGTGTACCCTCTGGTTTGGTGCAACTGGTGGAAGTTCTCATGGGTGCCCTCAGATTTGGGCCGACTGGTGGAAGTTCTCATGGGTGCCTTCGGGTTCTATGTGACTGGTTGAAGTTCTCGTGGGTGCCCTTGGGGTGGTGCGACTGGTGGAAGTTCTTGTGTGTACCCTCGGGTTTGTTGCGACTGGTGTAATTTCTCACGTGTGCCCTTGGGTTTGGTGCGACTGGTGGAAGTTCTTGTGGGTGCTCTTGGGTTCAGGGCAACTGGTTGAAGTTCTCGTGGGTGCCCTAGGGTTTGGTGCGACTGGTGGAAGTTCTCATGTGTACTCTCGGGTTTGGTGCGACTGGTGGAAGTTCTCACGTTGTGCCCTCTGGTTTGGTGTGACTGGCGGAAGTTCTCGTGGATGCTCTTTGGTTCAGTGCGACTGGTGGAAGTTCTCGTGGGAGCCCTAGGAATTGGTACGACTGGTGGAAGTTCTTGTGGGAGCCCTAGGGTTTGGTGCGACTGGTGGAAGTTCTCATGGGTGCTCTCGGGTTTGGTGTGACTGGTGTAAGTTCTCATGGATGCCCTAGGGTTCAGTGCGACTGGTGGAAGTGCTTGTGGGAGCCCCAGGATTTGGTGTGACTGGTGGAAGTTCTCGTGGGAGCCCTAGGGTTTGGTGCGACTGGTGGAAGTTCTCATGTGTGCCCTCGGGTTTGGTGTGACTGGTGGAAGTTCTCGTGGGTGCCCTAGGGTTTGGTGCGAGTGGTGGAAGTTCTCGTGGGTGCCCTAGGGTTTGGTGCGAGTGGTGGAAGTTCTGGTGGGTGCCCTAGGGTTTGGTGTGACTGGTGGAAGTTCTGGTGGGTGCCCTAGGGTTTGGTGCGACTGGTGGAAGTTCTTGTGGGAGCCCTAGGATTTGGTGTGACTGGTGGAAGTTCTCGTGGGTGCCGTAGGGTTTGGTGCGACTGGTGGAATTTCTCATGGGTGTCCTCGAGTTCGGTGCGATTGGTGGAAAGTTTCTTGGTTTTACTAGTGTTTGGGGGGCAGTGGGTGTTTCCTGGTTTACCCACAGGTTTGAGGTGGCTGGTGGCATACACCGAGTCCCCGTAGGTGAAGCTAAACTTGAAACGTACTCCCCATTATCTGTCAATTATGAAATTTAAAACATGTAATTGCATTTTTCTTATAAAGTATCCATCTTTTGAATGATCAGTGCATGGATAACTCTCCACAGAATTGGTGCCCCCAGCTTCTCTCTCGTCCTGTGCCTGACCCCAGACCTGAAGGCGTTGTCTCGATAATGCCAGTGTATCAGTTGTGATAGCCTTCACTCCATGGAGTTTGGCCCTTTGCACTGATGTCAGGTACTCGGCCCCACTCCCACCAGATGCCTCTGAATGGCGAGTGAGTGGAGGCGTTCCATCCACCATCACACGTGATACACCTGCCCTGGCCGCCATCTTTTGTATGGGCATCATGGCAGTGTGCCAGCACACACCTGTGTTCTGACAAGTCATATATTTATCATAAAGGAGAGCGAGGCAGCAGCCGCTACAGGAGGCATTGCTCTTTGTGGGTTTAATCCCGCCCTGAAAGCATGCGGCGCTTTGGGCAGTTTAAGCCGCTTGACGAATGCTGACATGTTGGGCGTGAGGGGGGGGGGGGGGGGTAGAGCCCGGGCTGGTGGGCCAGATTTAGTTTACGTTTTTGGGGCGGGAAGCTGCCTCTCTTTTGACAATAAACCGGAATTTGTGTGGACAAACTCACTGAGACATGGAAGTTACTGAACCAGAGAAAACCCAGAGAAGAGGATGGTGTCACAAGAACATGGAGAAAAGACAGGTTATGACTGAGATGGAAGTGGGGAGATATGTGTTAACCTCTTCCCGAGGGAGGAGTGGAGCTGACTCCAATTCACCACAGTCCATCCTCAGCAGATGAGATCCACAAAACAAAAACATATTTTACAATTATCAAAACAATAGCAGGAAATTATACTTTATTCAGGTGAAATGTGAAGTGTACTTTATTGAATAATTGTTTCTCTACTGTTCATTACAAAACATGATCAATGGTTTATTTTGAAGCATAAGCCGCCACGTGTTTCCGCCGACGTCTTCTTCAGGTTCCTTTTTAATGGCAGCCACTTGAGAAATATCTATACGCCGGGAACTTGGGGCATTCTTTGGTACACCAAAAGATCAGCGAACTCTTCAAGCGTGAAAAGAAACAACAGGCACCTGCTTACAACTTGGCAGATATTCTGATAGAAAGTAAGACAAGATCCCTAAAGAAGCACATTTCACTTTCCCGAAACTTGCCTTGGTACGTCTTAAAATAACAATGACTTTCATTTAGAAATTAACTAAACAGTGGCAATGTTAGCATAAAACAAAATTTCTCTTTTCAACTCAAAAAGCTGTAATGTCCGATCAGTGTTTTTTAAAATGTACTGATCAAAGACCACAAGCTTTAGACAAAATGAGCTTCTGTGGTAAGTAGGCAGGTGTGTGTTCCAAATCTGTCCTGCACTTCAAGCTTAAGCCTCAATCCCTCACCGGGGAGTGTATCTGCATGGATGTGTTTTGCACCCACGACTCTAAGGGTGAGCATATCAATAGACGCACTTTCCCCCTATCTTCCCACCTCCCGACACAACAGCCATGAGGCAGCTACTTAAGGAATGAAGACCACTTTCATTCACTTTACCTATGTCCACATCGATTCAAGTATCAAAAACATATTTTAATAAGTATACAACAATATAAAAACATGTACATTGTGCAAAAAAGCCAGTAAAATGGCATTTATAGGTCAGTATGAACTTATCAGCGTTTTTTTGAAGACGCTAGACAGAAACGCAGAAAAATCACATACAGAGTGCCACGTCGGCTGTTATAGATGCAATCAATTGGCCAAGAGCTTTTACAAAATGTGTGATGTTAGTAACACAGGTGATTTGAATAATCATGAATCGATTCCTATATGTCATGATGCGTCTACACTCAGTCGTGTTTTTGGGGGTGGACAACACCCAAACGGGTTAATTCCTGATGTCAATGTGTTGTCGCCCCGTCCTCAGGACACTAACAGATGTTGGTATTAGGATCGATTTGGCTATCTGCACTGGGCCTTGTGCATAGCCATTTCTACCTATAAAGAAAATAAAACCCTGTATACTACTACATTGTTTGTTTCTATGACACACACAAGAAGGAGGCAGCTGCACCACTGACCTGTCACTTTCAATTTCTTTCCAGTGTGGGAGGAGTTCAAATTCAACAATTGTTACACACATCACTTGTGCATCCGAATTGATCACTTGCTGCAAGTTATAAACCAAGGCCTGTTATTTCTTTTCTAGGTATCAAAGTAGTACATCTCATCTAGTACAATCAGCTTAACGCATATTCGTCACCACGTTTACCTTATCGACTGTGTAATGTATCCATCATGATTGATGGTGTCATTGTTTATTGGGGTTGGTTCATCATTCGTTATTTCTAAGTATCAAGCCCTTCATACGTAGGACTCAATTTCTCAGAATTCCTCTGTGTTCCATCTAGGGTTGCAAGAGCATGTACGAAACTCGTTTAAGTTTCTAATATGATCGCAACACATTGCATATTACTTAACGTTTCAGCTTGTACTTACTCCGTGGGTGACTGTTCTATCGTCTTGGTTTCCGTTACGACACCCTGCGGGGTGGCGTTGTGTGGCTGCTCGGCGTGGGGTCCTTTAGTGTATACAAATTAGCTGTGATAGAGGATTTAACCTGAAGGGGTATTGACAATAGTCAACAAAAATGGTCGGCTATTACCTAGCTATGGTTCATTGGAAGGCACGCAACAGTTCGACACTTCCTTGTTTGCATAACACATTTGGCACATTAGGAGTTTGGAGGCAGCCATGGAGCTCAATTACCGGGTTCCTGCAATGGGGTCTTACCGGGTCATTCCAACATAGGAGGACCCGGTAAGTCCTCCTTTCAGGAACCATTCCCCATTCCCATTCAAGCCCCCATAGGGCTCAATGGGAATGGGGAGGGAGGTAATAACGGGCAGATTACAAGTGTCCTGTTGTTACCTCCCTCTTCCCCTCGCGGGACCCGGAAAAGACGTATGGTTTTACCAGACGTCTGATCCGGGTCCCGCAAAGGGAACCTCGTAATCAGCCCTGACGGAATGAAGGGGGCCGGTCCCGTACCGGGCCCCTGCATTCCGTCAGCGCAAGGGTCGTAATGAGGCCCATAGTCTTCTGTAATCCAGTCTCATTTGGCAGCGGCTCCGCAGGGTTTGGCGGACGTTAAGTTCTCACGTGTAGAGACCGGCTCAGCGCTAGTCTTGTACTAGCGTCTAGGCTTGTGCGTGAAGCCCCGCCATCTTGTGTCTGTGTTTCTTCATATCCATATGTATACGAATGCCAAAATGTATCTCTGCTTTTATTCTGAGTCACATCTTTAGATCAGCCAAAGAAGACTCTCACAGCTTACTTTTGTTTCGTGCCTGTTTCATCTGGACTCTTATAAATTCACAAGGTATTTGACTTATGAGCCGCCGCCCTCTACAGATAATGACGTGACGACCAGGGGAGTTGCTAGGTCTGGAAAAGACCCGGGGCTACGCTGATGCCGGAACTGTTGGGACTGGGGGCTAGCTCGTCTTTTGGTTGTAGCTCCTGAGATTCTATCCGGGGCTACAACCAAAAGATCAGGGGCTATAGCCCCCTTAGCCACCCCCTAGCAACGCCCCTGGTGACGACACATATCATTGAGACCAGACACCATCCTATACCGTAATGAGTACAGGTGCCCATGTGGTGGTCCAGGGCGCCTGGAGTGTGGCCATCAGAACCAGCTATCCCCCTCTGTACCCATCTCCTGGAGGATTCTGGGATGTGCTCGGCCGCCACGTAGCACAATTGCCACACCGGGGTGGCAAGGCCATCAATATCACATTTTGACACTAATGGTAGCCTGTGTAAGAACCGAGAAATGGGCGGTGCAAAGAACAGTCACCCCTTCTTTGGAAAATTATTGTTTGGTCACAAATGTACTCACATAATTTGCAAAAAAGAACCAGAATTTGTACAAAATGTTGTGTTCACTAAAAACGTTCCACTCAACTGTTAAACATTTTTTCCAAACTTAAGCCAGAGCAAAAGGACCAACATCCTTGGCTGATTTGTTGCCTCGCGAGAGACCCTGAAAGGCAAACACCCACCGGCACCAACGCGTTGAAGACGGACCGGTGGTTTGTGATCTCCTTAGTACCCATCATGCCTCGCGCTCCCCTTCCCCCAAACCACCCTGGATGAGTGCTACTGATGGATGGCAGCGCATGAACCTGTGAGTGACAACCTCCAGTCCCCCCCCAGAAAAACTGGACAACTCTAAAACATGTCACTTTAATGAAAATCCTGACAACGGTGGTCTCCCATCACCCACTATCTGCAGTCAATCCCCATCCCCCCACTATCTGCAGTCATGCCTCATCCCCACTATCTGCAGTCGCGCCCCATCCCCCACTATCTGTAATCATGCCTCATCCCCACTATCTGCAGTCATGCCCCACCCCCACTATCTGCAGTCATGCCTCATCCCCAGTCATGCCCCAACACCCAAAATCTGAAGTTGTGATCATCACTCAGTATCCGCAGTCATGCCCCAACATTGACTATCTGTGTCATGCCCCACCCCCCACTATCTGCAGTCATGCCCCATCCCACACTATCTGCAGTCATGCCTCATCCCCAGTCATGACCCATCCCCCACTATCTGCAGTCATGCCCCATACCCCACTATCCGCAGTCATGCCCCATCACCCACTATCTGCAGTCATGCCCCCTCCCCAGTCATGCCCCATCCCCCACTATCTGCAGTAATGCCCCAACACCCACTATCTGCAGTCATGCCCCATTCCCCACTATCTGCAGTCATGCCCCATCCCGAGTCATGACCCATCCTCCACTATCTGCAGTCATGGCCCAAAACCCACTACCAGTAGTCATGCCCCAACACCCACTATCTGCAGGCATGCCCCAACATCGACTATCTGCAGTCATGCCCCATCCCCCACTATATGCAGTCATGCCCCAACACCCACTATCTGCAGTCATGCCCCATTCCCCACTATCTGCAGTCATGCCCCATCCCGAGTCATGACCCACCCCCCACTATCTGCAGTCAAGGCCCAAAACCCACTACCAGCGGTCATGCCCCAACACCCACTATCTGCAGGCATGCCCCAACATCGACTATCTGCAGTCATGCCCCATCCCCCAATATCTGCAGTCAGCCCCAACACCCACTATCTGCAGTCATGCCCCAACACCCACTATCTGCACTCATGACCCATACCCCACTATCTGCAGTCATGCCCCATCCCCAGTCATGACCCATCCCCCACTATCTGCAGTCATGCCCCATACCCCACTATCCGCAGTCATGCCCCATCTCCCACTATCTGCAGTCATGCCCCATCCAGTCATGCCCCATCCCCCACTATCTGCAGTCATGCCCCAACATCCACTATCTACAGTCATGCCCCAACACCCACTATCTGCAATCATGCCCCATTCCCCACTATCTGAAGTCATGCCCCATCCCGAGTCATGACCCATCCCCCACTATCTGCAGTCATGGCCCAAAACCCACTACCAGCAGTCATGCCCCAACAATCAGTATCTGCAGGCATGCCCCAACATCGAATATCTGCAGTCATGCCCCATCCCCCACTATCTGCAGTCATGCCCCAACACCCACTATCTGCAGTCATGCCCCAACACCCACTATCTGCAGTCATGACCCACCCCCCACTATCTGCAGTCATGGCCCAAAACCCACTACCAGCAGTCATGCCCCAACATCGACTATCTGCAGTCATGCCCCATCCTCCACTATCTGAAGTCATGCCCCAACACCCACTATCTGCGGGCATGCCCCAACATCGACTATCTGCAGTCATGTCCCACCCCCCACTATCTGCAGTCATGCCCCATCCCCCATTATCTGCAGTCATGCCCCATCCCGAGTCATGACCCATCCCCCACTATCTGCAGTCATGGCCCAAAACCCACTACCAGCGGTCATGCCCCAACACCCACTATCTGCAGGCATGCCCCATCCCCCACTATCTGCAGTCATGTCCCATCCCCCACTATCAGCAGTCATGTCCCATCCCCCACTTTCTACAGTCATGCCCCTTCCCCCACTATCTGCAATCATGCCCCATCCCCCACTATCTGCAGTCATGCCCCATCCCGAGTCATGACCCATCCCCCACTATCTGCAGTCATGGCCCAAAACCCACTACCAGCAGTCATGCCCCAACACCCACTATCTGCAGTCACGCTCCATCCTCCACTATCTGCAGTCATGTCTCATCCCCCACTATCGGCAGTCATGCCCCATCCACAGTCATGACCCATCCCCCACTATCTGCAATCATGCCCCAACACCCACTATCTGCAGTCATTCCCCATCCCCCACTATCTGCAGTCATGCCCCATCCCCAGTCATGACCCATCCCCCAGTATCTGCAGTCATGCCCCATACCCCACTATCCGCAGTCATGCCCCATCACCCACTATCTGCAGTCATGCCCCATCCCAGTCATGCCCCATCCCCCACTATCTGCAGTCATGCCCCATCCCCCACTATCTGCAGTCATGCCCCAACACCCACTATCTGCATTCATGCCCCATTCCCCACTATCTGCAGTCATGCCCCATCCCGAGTCATGACCCATCCCCCACTATCTGCAGTCGTGGCCCATCCCCCACTACCAGCAGTCATGCCCCAACACCCACTATCTGCAGGCATGCCCCAACATCGACTATCCGCAGTCATGACCCATCCCCCACTATCTGCAGTCATGCCCCAACACCCACTATCTGCAGTCATGCCCCATTCCCCACTATCTGCAGTCATGCCCCATCCCGAGTCATGACCCATCCCCCACTATCTGCAGTCATGGCCCAAAACCCACTACCAGCAGTCATGCCCCAACACCCACTATCTGCAGGCATGCCCCAACATCGACTATCTGCAGTCATGCCCCATCCCCCACTATCTGCAGCCATGCCCCAACACCCACTATCTACAGTCATGCCCCAACACCCACTATCTGTAGTCATGACCCATGCCCCACTATCTGCAGTCATGCCCCATACCCCACTATCCGCAGTCATGCCCCATCAACCACTATCTGCAGTCATGCCCCATCCCCAGTCATGCCCCATCCCCCACTATCTGCAGTCATGCCCCATCCCCCACTATCTGCAGTCATGCCCCAACACCCACTATCTGCAGTCATGCCCCATTCCCCACTATCTGCAGTCATGCCCCATCCCGAGTCATGACCCATCCCCCACTATCTGCAGTCATGGCCCAAAACCCACTACCAGCAGTCATGCCCCAACACCCACTATCTGCAGGCATGCCCCAACATCGACTATCTGCAGTCATGCCCCACCCCCCACTATCTGCAGTCATGCCCCAACACCCACTATCTGCAGTCATGCCCCAACACCTACTATCTGCAGTCATGACCCAAACCCACTACCAGCAGTCATGCCCCAACATCGACTATCTGCAGTCATGCCCCATCCTCCACTATCTGAAGTCATGCCCCAACACCCACTATCTGCAGGCATGCCCCAACATCGACTATCTGCAGTCATGTCCCACCCCCCACTATCTGCAGTCATGCCCCATCCCCCACTATCTAGAGTCATGCCCCATCCCCACTATCTGCAGTCATGCACCATATCCCACTATCCGCCGTCATGCCCCATCACCCACTATCTGCCGTCATGCCCCATCCCCAGTCATGCCCCATCCCCCACTATCTGCAGTCATGCCCCAACACCCACTATCTGCAGTCATGCCCCATTCCCCACTATCTGCAGTCATGCCCCATCCCGAGTCATGACCCATCCCCCACTATCTGCAGTTATGGCCCAAAACGCACCAGCAGCAGTCATGCCCCAACACCCACTATCTGCAGGCATGCCCCAACATCGACTATCTGCAGTCATGCCCCATCCCCCACTATCTGCAGTCATGCCCCAACACCCACTATATGCAGTCATGGCCCAAAACCCACTACCAGCAGTCATGCCCCATCATCCACTATCTGCAGTTTTAGAGGAGGTCCCGGGCATGGACTTCACCCCTGCCTCCCATTCCGAGGTACCAGGAGCATACTCTCCAAGGCATGTGACGTATGAGGAGCAAATGAACCAACAGAGAGCTGCGCCGGGACTCTAGCCAGTGTACATCAGAAGAGCCGTACCTGTTGAAGCACCCATAACCAGACAGCCATGGGCTGCACGATACCCTCTTAGGCAACCATACCAGCAGCTGAGACAAAATGAAGAGTACCTACAGACGGTCCACAAAGAGACCCAAAGAGCCTTAATGGAGGGCCAGTGGAAATGACACAAGGGCCTGGACAGACTCACGAAAATGACTATCAAGAATAGCAAGCCAGTGCGAGCAGCTATGAAAAATAGATGTAATGGACACAGGAAAGAGACGATGTTAAACCATAAGGAAACGTTGTGTTGAGACAAGATGGAAGTAACCAACCAGTTGATGCATGTAAATAGGCTTGAAACGCAAGAAGCTAAGAGAACGATAAAGCTTGCTGTGCTTAGTAGAAAAATAGAGCGGCAAGCGCCAACCATATATCTACCTCAATAAGGTACATTATACAAGTGCGACTCCATTTTGTAAGCAGAAGTATGCCCAGGCGGCCAGAGGCCTACTAGGTCAGGTTTCATATTCCAGCTGAAGCCAGAAAAAAGAGCGGAATCGAAACTCAACAAAGAGCAGCACATGCCTGGGAATTCGAGGTCAACCCAAGGAAAGGGGGATGTGAAAACAAAATCAAAATATCGAGGCTGAGTACCCCAAAAGGAAATACACCGGACACGGGTTACAAAGGAACATACAAAGTACTTTAATTTATACTGAATTCAGTTACAAAGAACAGAACAAAATCAGATAGCTATCGGCCCTCAGTGCAACACAGCGAACTCCAGCATGGTTTGGTGTATTCAGTGAGAGACGCTGTACGTTAGAATTCATTGCTCTTTTATACTATTTGCGAACACGATGTCCAACCCTACTTCGGGTTAATATTCCTCTAATACATTACTGATCTAGGGTTAATGCCGAGGTCGCATATCCACATGTAACTGGTTTGCTTTTAATACATATATCAACAAGCCTACACGGCAACTGTGTATTCTGGGATTTCCCATGCAGGTCTTCTCAAACATTGATGCAATGTAGTTAAACAAGAGTTCTACGTTCAGTATTTGAATACATTGTTCTCAACATATGCTCGCGGATTAGTTTCATTGCACAAGTAATCCTTTACACACAGGTCCACGAAGGTCAAGGTCTCAGTTCACGACCTCAACAAGTGGCCTGCAGGCAAGTTACATATTAGCTACATACAGAGGTCAAGACGGCCATGTTGTATTCTGAAATGATATCGTCCACCATTTAACTCACAAGGTGACTTTACAATGCAAACCTAAAATGGCGGATTGACCTAAAATGGCGGCTTACATTGATTTTAAGGTCAGGACCTTGCAACACAGACTTTCGCAAGTGACTTATAAGCAGCTTGGCGTAGGCCAATATACATATATTCATTGCAATAGGAGGCACGATATACTTTCTCCTTTGACAAACCCTCCTTTTGGCCTATGCCAAGTGCTAAACTACTTTTGATCTCCTTGCAAATAACTCCATGCATCATCGTCCATGCACCCTGAATCGCTGTCGGAAATATCTATTGCCATTAGGTCATTCGCTAGAATTTCTTTCAACAGATATTCCTTGGAAATTTTATCTGGGGCATACACTTTATGTCCTATCGTGCCTATCGCTTGTGCGCAACATCCCCCTAGCATCAAACATATACTAGGTAGACACTGAATACAACGACAAAGGAACAACAGAATTCCAAAAATAATCAGTAAGACCGAAAGTACCTTGCAACCCCAAGATCGCAAGAAGTCCCACAACCAAGCACTAAGATCCCAGTTTCCCTCAGGAACATGCACTTCTGAACTAAGGATGTGCAGATTCTGTATTGCCTTGAAGATAGTTGGGGAGGAATCTGGTGCGAAAACACAGCAAGCGGACCCCACTAATTTCCACACTTCACCACGTTCAGCCAGAATGACATCTAATGCCATCCGGTTCTGAAGCGCTACTAGTCTTATCGCTTTCTGTTCTAATGTCATATTATAGAGTATGTCCGTGGTCCGGTTGATGGTTCTCTCCAGTACTCTCGCTGGTCTTCTGATATCTTCGGAATTCGATATCTGCCCCCAAAATGGCACAACTGATTTTGCTATATCTCCCAGGATTTGTGCTGGAGTGTCACAATTCTCGTCCCGCCGTGGACGAGCCTTTGAAACTTCTATCGTACTAGCTATAAACACCCCAGGTAACAGGATCCTTAAATAACAGGTTCCCTGCCAATCCTTGGGCAACCATGGGAAGGCTACATTACCGGAGACAAAGTAGACAGGTTCACCTACATACAAAGGTCTGTTTTTCCCAGTCAAATTTGCAGCATTGGCACAACCTAGAAAATCTCCCATTGACTGAGTGCCATTCCTCTGTATGCAAAAAGAAACTGAATCGAGGCTATGGTTAACAGTGTAAAAAGGAGGCATGCATCCTTATTGCCTATCAGAGCCATCTTAAAGGAAATCAAAGATTGGAAAGGACGGGATAGTCTGTCAGAAGGCCTAATAGAAGCAACGTTAGGTTTACTCCTGTTTGCAAAAAGCAAGCACCCCAGGGGAGTCAAAACACATTTCACAAAACTATTCAAATTAGTGCCATCAAAGTTCCCTGAGATGCTATCATTCCAACGGCCAAAGAACAGTGCTCTAAGAGAGGCATAACAAGCAGTCAAAGGTAATGGATGAATATACCAACCTAGCCCCTTATCCCTGTGTTGCGGTAAATGTGAGCAGACCCAACAGTTAGACTTATTAAAAATGGCATGCGTAGCCAGTGGCGTAACACAAAATGTGGGGGCCCCCCTGCGAGCCATGCTGAGGGGGCCCCCCAACTCGGCAACAAATCACGGGTTGCGCCACACTCTGGGCCTGCCTAAACTGTCACGCTTGCACAATACGCATGAACGTGCTGCTGAAGGGGTATGCCGCACACTGCACTAGGAAAAAGATATAAATATGTGTTTTAATGCAATATACAGCACACTTTCTGAGATAAATTGGCTATAAAGCCAGAGTGTTTGCAATTGTTTTGTAGGGTAACACAATCCAATACATGCAAGTCACCAACAGTGCACAGGAACATTAATGCTTCCAACTGGCTGCACAATGTAGACCAGTGTAAACACGTAATAACATTATAGTACAGAATGCCAGGCCACATGTAGAAATACCTAGACTGTTTTCAGCAAAATGCCAGTCAAAGCAATAACACTCATCAAGAAGAGAGCACACAATAAAGCATGTGTCTCCATGGCCTCGAACAACACGGCCAAACTCTTTAAAATCTGCAAGGAACTGGTCAATCCTGTTGTGGTCTATACCTCTTCTGTTCCCTCCCATGCCCTCTGTACAGCTCTGGCCTCTCATTTCTCTACTAAATCTCAGGACATCCTGTCCTCTATGTCATCTTCCTCTCTCGGCCCATTTTGGCCATCTCTTCTCTCCTCCTCCTTTTTCCTCTTTCTCTCTGACAACACCTGACGAGGTTTCTAGACAAGTCCGATCTATGAAAGTGTCGTCCAAACAGGTGCTCCGCTGCTCCTCCAGAACCATCAAAGCCCATATTGACACCCTCACTCCAGCCTTGGCCGATTTCTGTAATCACTCTTTCGCCACTGCAATGTTCCCCTCTCCCTTTGAGCACTCCCTTGTGCACCCACTCCTCAAGAAGCAGTCTGCTGATCCTACCTGCTGGAAAACTATCGCTCAATCTCCACCTTTCCTGAGCAAACTCTTGGAAAAGCTTGCCATCTCCCAGCTTACTCTCCACACTGAATCTGTTGGTTGTCTCCATGACCATCAGTCTGGCTTCAGAGCTGCCAGAGGCATGGAAACTGCTCTCCTTAACACCTGTGCTGCTCTCTAACCTTGATTCCAGCATTCCTTCTATTCTCATCCTTCATCTTTCCTCTGCTTTCAACAGGGTCAACATCGCCATCCTGATCAATCGACTCTGTGAGAACCTGGGCATCACAGATCAGACCCTAGAGTGACTGACCTACTTCTACTTGGACCGCCACTCCGCTCCCAGGTCGATCGTGGTCCCATTCTCTCCGCCACCTCTCTCTACTTGTGGCATTCCCCAGGGCTCTATCCTCTCACGCTGGTTTTTCAACCTCTACTTGGCCACTTTGGCCTCCCTGATCTCTACCTTATCCTCTAACTTTCAGTGTTGTGCGGATGACTCAGCTTTCCTTCAGGCTCCCCTCATCCTCCTCTCCTCTCTTGCTCATTCCTGACTGTCTATCCACGATTCAGGATTGGTGCGCCTCCAACAATCTCTGCCTTAATGCCAGTAAGACAGAGATCCTTCTCATTGGGACCATTGCCACTGTGTTTCCTCTCTCACTATAGCAGACCACCTTGGGCCCTCTTCCTTTGCCTTCCTGCGAGGCAAAAAACCTTGGTGTCATCTTCAGCGCCACACTCTCTTTCTCTCCTAACATCTCGGACATCACCAAGAAGTCCCACTACCAGCTGCTCCTCCTCAAAGGGACTCTTCCCTTTCTCACTCTCCACCAGAAGCTCACTGTCTCTAAGCTGGACTACTGCAACAGCCACTTTCTCAATCTGTCTTCCTCTAGTCTCCGTCATCTGCAAATAATCCAGAACAGGACTGCAAGACTTAGCCTTGGCCTCAAGCCCTGGGATTGTATTTCTCCAGCCCTGAAATCTCTCCACTGGCTGCAAGGATCAAGTTCAAGAACCTTTGCATTGCCCACAAGGCTTTCTGGGGCCAGTGCCAACACTAAATCCAATGCTCTCTTCCAAAATACCTTCTTTCTCTAACCCTTCACTCAGCTACCTCCAACTCTCTAAGGCTTAGACATTTCTCCAGGCAGAGAGTGGGGGTAGACCTCTCTCCTTTGCTGGTGCCTCCAACTGGAATGGCCTCCCTGCCCCTCTCAAACTTGAGGCGGACAACCTGAAGTTTCGGAAGCAGCTAAAAGCTTTCCTCTTCTCTGCTGCTTTCGCTCTCTCTCCCCCCCTGCTGACCTACCTGACCTACCTGTCTGCTGTACTGACTGGCTGCTTGGCTACCCTCAGAGTCTCTCTGAGTCCAGGCTCTTTCTTGATTGGTCACCCTTGCACTGCCTCCGGGCCTACCATGCACTTAGGGGCTGTAACTGTAACCCTGCAGTCCATTGTTCTCCTTGCACAACCAATAGCTGCTCTGCCCTGGCTGCACTTACTGAGAGCATTGCTGCCCTGTTTTCCCCTCCCCTCTCACTTGCACTTCCCTGCTCCCTTTTCCCTTGCACTTCTCGTTCTCACAATGACACAAGGCCTAGTGAGATTGTTTGTCTTGTCCTCCCTCTATCATCCCTCCCTTGTGTACACTTGTGTACAGGCGTATTATAAATGACTTGAATCACATCATATCATTTTATCACAGATGTCCAAAAAAATATACAATGCCGCAGTAAGAAATGGCTAGACTGGCAGCACCCAAATGCCAATCTAGCCAGGTAATTAAAGTTAGCAGGACTACTTTATCAGAAATGTCCAGTTAAAAGAAAGTCATACCAAACTGAGGAATGACTAGACTGGCTAAATCAAAATGCCTCTCTAGCCACTAATACCACATATCATGCCTTCTTAGCCTGGACATGGACAACCATTATGATTTATCACACAATCCTGCCCCCCCACACATCCACTCCCCCTCCCACCCACCACCCCAACCTCCACAATCAGCTCCTTGGCCCAGAATTACCTCTGCGTCCCTCTTCCTTGTCCCAGAGCTTTCGTATGAGGCTCCTTGCCTCATAGGTAAGTACTGGGATGAGGAACAGTGGGACTAGGAGTGATGAAGATTACAGGTAGCTAAATCAGGCATTACCTCCATGTGTGTTTGAGGCACTCTGCCTCATACAAAAGTATGAGGCAGAGTGCCTCAAACACACGTACTGCCTCGTATATAAGTACTAGGACGAGGAAGAATAGGGCTAGGAGTAAGCAAGGCATTAAACACAAGTAGTAGCGCAACACCATTGAGTTGACTGGGCTTCAGCACTACCCCCCCCTGACATTTTGGGCTATATTGACTCAACTTGGCTAACCTTTAGAGCAGTTGCCAGACCGAACAGGACACAGATTTTAAACGGCACCTGGTTTTTGCTGTTAACAAGAACCCAGCAATTACCAACGTAAAGCATTTCACTGTTAGTACCTGCATTCAAATGCCACATTGTTTAGGCGATTGAAATCGTGATGTGGGTTTAGTACTTGCATGCCAGGGGAGTGATTGGAAGGGTAGAGAGGGAACAGGAGACTTATAGGAGAGAGTTAACTGCTTGTAACATTGAATCTGCACTAGAATAGTCTCATTAAAATGCGTAAATAATTTGGATGCGCCCACACAAATAAGTTTCCCCCTCCCCACCGCATGTGAAGTTAGCGCCTCTCCCAACATTTGAAGGGTTAGCCCCCCGAAATGAAGGTTTTCTTGTGCCCCTGTACACAAGCACACACACCATTCACCTTATACACACCCAGTCATCCACACATTTAAGTGTGCACCCTTTCACTATACACTCACACAGGTAGCCACCTATACATTTATGTGTGCACCCTTTCACCATGCAGGCACACCCCCACAGCCACCCATACATTTAAGTGGGCACCCTTTCACCATACACACACAGGCAGCCGGCTATACATTTGAGTGTGCACCCTTTCACCATAGACTCATACACGCACACCTCATGGAGTTGAGGGGGGGCCCTATTACTTAAAAAAGAAATTGGGGCTCATTACGGGTCCAGCGGTAACCGTGCCGTTGCTATCGGCGGGTTGCCGCCAGACCCATAAAAAATTACTATGGCCTGACTTCCCGGTGCCACCGTGCTATTTCAAGTCCGGCGGCTGGGAAATCAGGTGCCGGTAATTTCGTTAAACCCCAGACTCCACGGGAATGGGGACACAGAAGCACCTGCACCATTGTTAACGGTGCCGGTGCTTCCGTGACAGGTCTGCCTACTGTGGCTGCTGTGCCTGGCAGGGTCAGACCTGTCGGGCACGGCAGCCCCACCAGGCAGACCTGTAATATGCCGGTCCGGAAAAAACAGTGCCTGTAAGCTTACCAGCACCGTTGTTTCCGGACGGGCATGGTCAGAATGAGCCCCATTGTTTCTTTTTTAAGTCACTATAACTTCATTAAGAAATTATTTCAGTTAAGGACCGAACCATAATCAAAATAATTTCTTTATGATGGCTGAGTGGCTTCAAAAACAAACAATTTCTTTTTGAAGGCATAGGGTTCCCCACCCCCCTCCCCCATCCCATGACATGGAGGCCTCCAGCCTAGGGCCTTCCATGTCATGGGGTACGGGGGCCCTCAGACTTCAAAAAGAAAGTTTCTTTTTGTAGTCACTCTGCCTTCATAAAGAAATTATTTCTGTTACAGAAATGTTCTTTATGAATGCAGAGTGAATTTCAAAAGAAACTTTTTTTTTTTTTTTAAATTTGTTTTTTTTTTTTTTTTTTTTTTACTGGGGCCCCCTCCCAGCCATGTGCTGGTGGGGCCCCCCACACCGCGGGCCCCCCCGCACCGCGGGGGCTGCGGGGGCCCCTGTTACGCCAGTGTGCGTAGCATTCATGATAAGTAGCAGAGTAATATTGTGGTACCTTTGTCTATGCTAAGACACCCTAGGGGACAGATTATGCAAATGTACAAAGGGAGTAGGAACAGTAGGAACACTTTCAGTAGGTAACAAGCACTCTAAAGGATGAGTTTCCTCAAGGTACCACAAACCCAAGACCGTGACTATTATAAACCCAAATATTATTAAAAAACACAGCAAAACATTTTCGGGGCCCAGGTGCATTGTCCATTGTCCCGGTTGGTCACCCCATCATTTACAAGTCCCATACGAGCGGTAGCGGTGGCAGGCATTGTAGTCTTCAAACGGAAACCCCAATGTTTGTTGCTGACGACCTCCCGGCCGTGCAACTTCTTAGCCCTTCCACAACCCTAGCCACCAGAATCCCCTTTCTCAAATTTGGGCAAAAACAAGCCCTCGATGATCCTTTCCTTCTTTAAATGCACAGCTGAACCGTGCCGTAAGTCTATTTTCTTGGACGCAGATTGTAGAAGCAACGTATCAGAAACAAGTGACGATGCCGAATTTAAAACAACAGTTTCCGGATGCAAAACCTTTGGAGAGTGTGGAGACAAAATGGCAGCTTCCCCAAGCCTCACGGGCTCAGAAAGATTCTCTGACATACTCTCGGCACTATTTACTGCTTTGGGATCGTTGGTTGCAGCGTTAGCGAGGAGTTCTGTTTCTTCTGTATCGTGTGGCACAGGGTGAGGAAGTTTCTTGACGTGGGACGCGTGGATCCAGTTCTTTCTTCCAGAAACCCGCACCGCTGTTTGGGTGACCAACAGGACTTGGAACAGGCCCCGCCAGCGAGGTGCAAGGCAAGAAGAGCATTCAAACGCCTTGATGAGCAGCCAGGTTCCAGGCCGTATGCTGTGGCACGGGCCCTCGTATCGCACAGGTAAAGCCTCTCGCACCTGGTGATAAATCAAATACAGGATTTTAGTCAACTGGCGGCAATAATCTGAAAGTAATACATTTCAATTTTTCTTAAAGAGCTACATTTAGGAAGGTTCCAGATATTGGCAGGTCTCCCCATTACCACCTCAAATGGAGAGAGCCAAGTCTTAGTTTGAGGGGTTATACGCATGGATAATAACATGATCGGTAAGGCGTCCGGCCATTTCAATTTAGTGCCGCACACGTTTTAGCAAACTTGTTCTTGATGATACCATTGTGTCTTTCCATCAGTCCGGCGCTCTCTGCGTGTCAGGCCGAATGGAACTGTTTGTCGATCTGCAATGCCGCACACATCAGCAAAATTACAGCAGTGACAAAATGTGGACCATTGTCCGACCAGATAACTCTTGGTAGCCCGAACCGTGGTAAGTAGTCCTTTAATATGGTTTTTGCAGTAGTCATGGCTGTAGCATCTTTAACGGGGAAAGCCTCAACCCATTTACTAAAGGCACAGATGACCACCAGCACGTATTTCATATTGTTGCACCGCTCCATTTCAATAAAATCAAAGTGGATAACTTCAAAGGGGGCAGAGGGTGGCCCAAAAATTCCCCTTGGAGTTACTGTCCCCTTCCCCGCATTGTGTTGTAGGCAAATCATGCAACCCTGGACATAACGCTGGGCAATTTTTGAAATTTTGTCATTTGCCCAAACTTTCTCTAACATTTTGTCACTTTCTGGGCACATACATGCGTAGGACCATGGGCCATGATGACCATCATCATTACATACGCTTGAGGGAGTAGCCATTTCCCTTCAACTATGTCCGCCCAACACCCGTCATCATCAAGTTTCCCCAGGCTTCAGCCCACTTCTTGGATTCTTCTAATGTGGCATCAGCTTGGATATCCCGTACAGACCCAACATCCTCATCCATTGGATAAGCATTTACAGTCTCCCTTGAAACATACATCTCCGTAAGGGGATCAGTAGCAGTTTGTCTAGCTATCTGATCAGCGAAAGCATTCCCTTTTCCTATGTCATCTGTAATCTTTCGATGTGCTGCATATTTCATGACAGCTAACTGAGTAGGGAGTGCAAGCGCTGAGAGTAGTTGTACTATTAGGGAGCCATGTTGGATCTTGGTGTCATGTGAAGTTAAGAACCCTCTCCCTGACCAAAGTCTCCCAAAGTTGTGAACCACCCCAAAGGCATACTGACTATCAGTATATATGATTACTTCAAGCCCTTCGGAAAGTTCACAAGCACGGGTCAATGCTATAATCTCTGTGGCCTGCGCTGAGTTATGTGTGATTCTCTTGGTCTCCACGACCGTGCTTAAAGTAGTGATTGCATAAGCAGCTGTGGATTTACCATCCGAAAGTTTAAAGCAGGAGCCATCACAAAACAGCTCTCCTTGCGGATTATCCAAAGGTGTGTCTTTTAAATCAATTCTACCCTTTGTTTCTTGTTCGGTAGTATACAAACAGTCATGTGACTCTTCATTGCCGCAAGTAGTATCTTGCAGGAAAGGTAGGTTTTCAGCCGGATTAAGAACACAACACCTCCTAATTTGAATGTGAGGAGCAAACAAGATCAATTCATATCTTGTCAACCGTGCGGAAGTGAGGTGTTGTGTTTGGGTTCGGTTCAGTAGAACATCTACAGAGTACGACACCATCAGGGTTAGATCATGGCCTAGGACCATTCCCTCACTCTGTTTTACAGACGCAGCAGCAGCAGCGACAGCTTGCAAACATCTTGGCAAAGCGCATGCTACAGGATCAAGGGCGAAAGAAAAGTAACCGCACGGCTTATTCTTCCCTCCATGTTCCTGCGTTAATACAGCCAAAGCACATCCATCACATTCATGCACAAACAACACAAAGGCCTTTTCATAGTTTGGTGTGCCCAAAACTGGTGCAGAGCATAATGCAGTCTTGAGCAAGTCAAATGATTGCTGGTGTTCCGCGTTCCATGGCAATGGCGAAGAAATGCCCTTCTTTGTCAAAGCCAACATCGGTTTGATCACTAGTGAAATATTTGGGATCCACAACCTACAGTAAGAAGCCATACCTATCAAGGCTCTAACTTCCTTCTGTGTATTTGGGACATAGAGGAGATAGCCTAAATAGGCGACCTACTGGCAACAATATTGAAACTTTTTAAGCAAAGCTTTGTGACCATGCTTAGCTAGATGGATAAAAATAACACAGTTCCCTCCTTACAGGTGCTCTCAGAGTCAGCAGCTAAAAGCAAGTCATCAACATATTGAAGGAATGTACAAGTAGAGGGCAATTCAAGGGTATCAAGTTGTTCTTACAAAGCCCTACTATAGATGCTAGGACTCTCTGTGTACCCTTGAGGTGCACGAGTAAATGTGAACGAGCGTCCCCCTAAGGTGAACGCGAACAAGTATCTACTATCCTTGTGTATAGGAATACTAAAGAAAGCATTCTTTAGATCAACAACACTAAAGTAAGTAGCTCTAGCTGGAATCATGGTTAATATTGTCGTCACATCAGGCACAATTGGAAATTGTGGAGCAACAACTTTATTAATGGCACGTAGATCAATTATGAAACGGAATGGAATTGCATTATCGCCTTTCTTGTACATGGGTAAAATCGGACTATTGTACAAACTTCCTGACATTTCTTCAATCACCCCGCGATGCACAAAGTCGTAAATAATGCTTTTCAGAGCTCGCTCGCCCTCAACTGAAATCTTATACTGGGTAATGCGTGGCAGCACAATTCCATGTTTCAAAACTATCTTAACAGGCTCAATCTGTAAAACACCGACATCATTGTCGTCAACAGCCTATAAGCTCTCTGGTACATTAATGAATTCTGGCGGCAAAGGTCTAGTCAAGAATTGCGAGAGAGAGTATTGCTGTGGTGAAATCGTCAGGCGCACTCCATCAGAAGAACAATAAATCACTGCATTTAATTCTTTTAACAGATTCAACCCCAGCAAGTTCTCTCCACAATTCGAAGTCAACAGAAATGGACAGTGGTCCGTAAAGGGACCCAAAGAAATGGGTACCAGTGAAGAAACCGGACAAACAACTGGCGTGCCAGAAAACCCTACAGAAACCTTGGTTTGCCCTGACAGTGGTATGTTTAGAACCCGTGAATGATCAATGGAACACTTCTGTGCTCCAGTATCTATCAAAAACTGATGTTTCCTATTTCCCACCACCATTTCAATGTAGGGACCTTTCTGATTGACGGGAATAGATTTAGGTTCCAAACCCTGCTTCGGCAATCCTACCGAAACAGAATGTCATCAAAAGGAAGCTCTTCATATAAATATGCAGCAGAAGGATGATCAAATATGTTCCTAGTGTCCACACTCGAAGTCTGATTATCCTGCGAAAAGGGTTGCTGAGGATCCTGTGCAAACTGACCTCTACCAGGGCCCCCTACACCCGGTCGACCTCTGGATCGTCTACCCATATTCCCAAATGTGTTGTTCGACCTCTGTCGAAGGACGGGGCATTGTGCACGCCAATGACCATCTTGACGAGAATAGGCACACTGGTTAATGTTCACAGGACCCAAGGGCACATTCCATTGTGGGACATACTGACCTCTAATCTGCGAACTACCCCCTCTGGGGCCTCTAACAATTTGCTGTAATAGCACGGTGGGGAGTCATAATGTCGAAAAATAAATGTCGACAGACAAAAATGTCGACAAAATAATGTCGAAAAAAAAATGTCAACTTTCGTTTTTTTTTATTATATATTTATTTTAGGGGTTCGGGAGTAAAAAAAAGGGAAAAATAAAAAAAAAAAAAATAAAGGGGGGCTGGGGAGGGAACCCCCCCATTTCGAAAACAAAAATGCATTGAAAAAAAAAGTCGACATTTTTTTTTCGACATTTTTTTTTCGACTTTTTGACTGTCGACATTTTTGTTGTCGACATTATGACTATAAACCGTAATAGCACTTTAGTCTTTAAATCACCTTTTCGTTTCTCGACTATATCTTTTTCATTATTGACACGATTCTTGTAGTACTGACCCATATGCAGTACTTCTGATTGGGACTTCGCCAGCCAAGCGCTCTCAGAAGACATAATTTGTGACTGGATGTCAGGCAGCAATCCACGCACAAATGTGTCCACAAATAACCTTTTCCCAGACTCTGTGCCTAGGTCTTGTCCGCAGAAATCTGAGAATACCTGTTCGAACAGATTAAAGAACTCGGTAGCACCCTCAGACTTCCCTTGGACACAGGCCGTAAGTTTATCCCAAATAATTATTTTCTCAGGAATTATGGTTTTCAATTTTGTAATGATTCTATCAGGCAAACTTAGTATCACCTGAGGCGGTCTTTCACCAGCTGGCCTGTCTCCATCGAGTCTAGTTATATTCGCCCATGTATCTCCCAACCCTGGTACGTCGTCTATAGTTTTAACTTGTTTCCACAATTCTACGGGCAGGAGTACAGGAAATAATAAATCAATATATCCTAAGGTGAACACTGAGGACTGCAAGGCGGACTCTATTTCTTTATAGAATCCTGTCGGATTTTTCCTAATATCAGGAATACATTGCCTAATAATATTCACTTCCTGTCTTGAAAACGGGACGTGGACAAACTGCGATACATAATGTGCAGGAATGTTCACAACAACTATACCCTGTTCAAAATCAACCGCAACCTTAACCTTCGGGGCAAATGTCGGAGGAACCTCTCTCATAGGCAACTGAGAAGTAGGTGATTCCGAATGCTTACTAAGCAACAGAGCTGAATTGAGGGCTAAACCAGTCGAAGGAGTGTCAAGTGAAAAAGCTCTCGTATAAATACTCAATAACTCTGTGGGACAACTAATGTTTCGTTTTACACAATCATCCTTAGGTACTCTATCATTACCTGTATCACTTTCCTCTGCATTTCTGGCGTATACTGACTATATGTGTCATATACTTTAACTGGAGTTATCGACATATCTGAAATCCATCTAAGGACGTCCTTCGTACAAATTCGTGCTTCCTCAGATATCGATTTACGACAAGGAAGGAACCGTTTCTGTACATACATACTTTCCCCTCGTCATCCTCATTCTGTAACCTTTCCAACTCCTTTCTATACCCAAATAACCTCTCGACATGCTCATTTACTTTCTTCACAGTGTCTCTAGAAAATGCTAAATTATTTAGATCCCTTAACCCTTGCGGGAGATATGCATTATTTAATTTACCCCACATTACACATAAATTAATCCCTAAACATTCAATAAAAACGTTTTTCTCAGGAGAATTATCCATATTAAAAAGTGTGGCAAAAACATTAACTTGATCATCCCTCTCCATACAATGCTTAGCCCATGCAATCAAATCACGTTTCTTCTCTGGCGGTACAGTATTGCAAGTGACAACCTTCGACCCTGCACCTCTATCGACTACAAGCGGCCCATGACCACTTGGAAGAGAGGAAGCAGGCAAATTCAATGGGGGTACTGTTACTGGTGCGATAAGAAGAGGTGGAGGAAGAGGAACATTAGGAGGAGCAGGAACAACGGGAACAACAGCAGGTAGAGCAGGAATAGCAGGAGGAATAGGCAAAGCAGCAGGAAGAAGAACATACGGAGGTGGCGCAGAGGCACCAGGCCTTCGTTCATTTAACAATTTGTCTTTGAATTTGTCGGAAGAATGGAGGTCTTTAGAAGGCTAGATTTTCTGAATTCCAAGTGAGAAAGCCCTATCCATATTCCTAGTCGATTCAGAATGTTTATCTTGGTCATACAATAATGCTTTTTCGGCATTCGTCTTATGATGGCGCGCATGTTTTTCTCTACTTTTAAGTTGCTGTAACGCTTCTTTTTTCTTATTCTGCAAAACATCGAATGCTGCAGGTCTAGGCTTTTTTTTTTTCTTTAATAGAATTGACTCTAAATAATCAATACGAGGGATTTCAAAACTACCATTGATTGACCACTGAAGTTCGGAGGCATGTCTGGTTTGTCTGTGCCAAATATCATTAAATAGTATACTTCCAATGCCATGCTTACAGTACATAGTACATGCCGGCGACCCCTCCTGTGATGCGGGACGTCTAAATTCCAAAGATTGTCTATCGCTGTGGAACAACGCCCTGAAGCAGGTAGACAATTTCCCAGGCATATCAAATTATTGGTGTTACCTGGTCAATAATTGTGTCTGCAGATACAATATGCCAAAATCAAATTGTCAGGATTAAATTAAGAGTCGGGCCACGACTCACCTGATCATGCCTGAGGAGGTCCGATCGGATTTCAAAGAATCTTACCTAACTAATCTTACCTCGTGTATGGTGATTTCGGCAAATCTGCCCGCCTCGATAAGTGGACCCTCGTCAAGATGTTGTTCTCGGACCACAAGCTAATGGTCCAGGGATCGGGTTGTGCAGCGCTGCTGAGGTGTCGCGTCTCCTTCAGTGGGGCCCCTTTTTGTCACACCGTCCGATCCCGGTCCGATAGCGAGGTTCAACCTTCGATAATCCGGCATCAATCTTGAGGGTCCCCATTCGGGCGCCAACTGTGAAAACAAAATCTAAATATCGAGGCTGAGTACCCCAAAAGGAAATACACCGGACACGGGTTACAAAGGAGCTTGCAAAGTACTTTAATTTATACTGAATTCAGTTACAAAGAACAGAACAAAATCAGATAGCCCTCAGTGCAACACAGCGAACTCCAGCATGGTTCGGTATATTCAGTGAGAGACGCTGTACGTTAGAATTCATTGCTTCTTTATACTATTTGCGAACACGATGTCCAACCCTACTTCGGGTTAATATTCCTCTAATACATTACTGATCTAGGGTTCATGCCGAGGTCGCATATCCACATGTAACTGGTTTGCTTTTAATACATATATCAACAAGCCTACACGGCAACTGTGTATTCTGGGATTTCCCATGCAGGTCTTCTCAAACATTGATACAATGTAGTTAAACAAGTGTTCTTCGTTCATTATTTGAATACATTGTTCTCAACATATGCTTGCGGATTAGTTTAATTGCACAAGTAATCCTTTACACACAGGTCAACGAAGGACAAGGTCTCAGTTCACGACCTCAACAAGTGGCCTGCAGGCAAGTTACATATGAGCTACATACAGAGGTCAAGACGGCCATGTTGTATTCTGGAATGACATCGTCCACCATTTTAACTCACAAGGTGACTTTACAACACGTACCTAAAATGGCGGATTGACCTAAAATGGCGGCTTACATTGATTTTAAGGTCAGGACCTTGCAACACAGACTTTTTGCAAGTGACTTGTAAGCAGCTTGGCGTAGGCCAATATACATATATTCATTGCAATAGGAGGCACGATATACTTTCTCATTTGACAGGGAGATCGGCAACGCTAGAGAATCGAAACTCCAGAGCATACCAGCCTGCCCCGTGAAGGTCAAGATAAGAGGGGCCCAGGCAGGTGGCGAGGAAAAAAGAAGAATCAAATACACGAAAAGCTGGAAACTGAAGCAGATTCACTGTGAACAGACATGTGACCAGTCGGGCGCGAAGAATTACCAACGTCTGATGTCACCCAGATCCAAGGGTGCCATAACTTCTCCAGAAAAGAGGCTACCGTTTTGAGGCCATACCCAGCCAACTAATTGACACTTAGCTCTTAAGCCATGATTGATGGAAGGGAGGCAGGGTAAATCTTGGGACACTAGGCACCAGGGTGTCCAGTCTGCATGCTGCTAATTAAAATGGAGATTTACGTCTAGGGGTGTAACCTGCCCAATCACAATGGACCAAGTTATCTAGGGTCCTATAGATAGTAGAACCAGTGGGACGTCGTAGTTGTAGTAACGTCTATCACGCGTGATGTAGAGGGTTGGGCGTAGACGCCCACCCGATAAAAGTTATCCAATCTGCATGCTCTGTTACCATATACAGATATAGCACCTATACTTAAGTTACCTTTCCTAACCAATTATATTGCATGACGAATTTGTAGAGTTAGACGTCAGTGATGATGAGTTTTATGTATAAAAGTTGCTGTTCAACTGAAGTTCGAGGAAGTTGAAGCGAGACAGGCGATCGCCATGATGCTGATTTCCAATTGTTTCCCTGTTTGATGTACTTGCCATTAAAAAGACTTCCCTTTGCCAAACTACTGAGTCCTCGTTATTGAGTCGTGTTGGAGTAAGTGAATCTTGCACTCCATTCTTCACGTGGTGCAGCTATCTTGTCTTACAGGTACTAGAGGTTGAGCACAGACCTATGGGCCCGTCAGTAGAAAAACCAACCTCCTGTACACAGTTATGCCCCATCCCCCACTATCTGCAGTCACGCCCCATCCCCCACTATCTGCAGTCATGCCCCATGCCACACTATCTGCAGTCATGCCCCACCCTCTATCTGCAGTCACGCACCATCACCCACTATGTGCAGTCACGCCCCATCTCCCACTGTCTGCAGTGATTCCCTATCACCCACTATCTACAGTCATGCCCCATCACCCACTATCTGCAGTCATGATCATCTCCCACTATCTGCAGTCAAGCCACATCCCCCACTATCTGCAGTCATGCCCCATCACCCACTATCTTCAGTCATGCCCCATCACCCACTATCTGCAGTCATGCCCCAACATCCAATATCTGCAGTCATGCCGCATCCCGCACTATCTGCAATCATGCCCCAACACCCACTATCTGCAGTCATGCCTCATCCCCAGTCATGACCCATCCCCCACTATCTGCAGTCATGCCACAAAACCCACTATCTGCAGTCATGCCCCTTCACCCAATATCTGCAGGTACCCACTATCTGCAGTCATGCCCCAAAGCCCACTAGCTGCAGTCACGCCCCATCCCACCCTGTCTGCAGTGATTCCCCATCACCCACTATCTACAGTCATGCCCCATCCCCCACTATCTGCAGTCATGCCCCAACACCCAATATCTGCAGTCATGCCCCATCACCCACTATGTGCAGTCATGCCCCAACACCCAATATCTGCAGTCAGGCCCCAAAACACACTATCTGCAGTCATGCCCCATCTCCAGTCATGACCCATCCCCACTATCTGCAGTCATGCCCCAAAACCCACTATCTGCAGGTATGCCCCTTCACCCAATATCTGCAGTCACCCACTATCTGCAGTCATGCCCCATCCCTCACTATCTGCAGTCATGCCCCATCCCCCACTATATGCAGTTGTGCCCCATCCCCCACTATCTGCAGTCATGCCCGATCACCCACGATCTGCAGTCATGCCCCATCACCCAGTATCTGCAGTCATGCCCCATCACCCACTATCTACAGTGATGCCCCATCACCCACTATCTGCAGTCGTGATCATCACCACTATCTTCAGT
Organism: Ambystoma mexicanum; assembly: GCF_040938575.1. Classification (NCBI taxonomy): domain Eukaryota; kingdom Metazoa; phylum Chordata; class Amphibia; order Caudata; family Ambystomatidae; genus Ambystoma; species Ambystoma mexicanum. The sequence goes on from NC_090932.1 coordinate 5,322,864, forward strand.
CAAGCCCCATCCCCCACTATATGCAGTCACGCCCCATCAGCCACTATCTGCAGTCACGCCCCATGCCCCACTATTTGCAGTCATGTCCCATGCCACACTATCTGCAGTCACGCCCCACCCCACTATCTGCAGTCATGCCCCATCCCCCACTATCTGCAGTCATGCCCCATCCCCCACTATATGCAGTCATGCCTCATCCCCCACTATCTGCAGTCATGCCCCATCCCCCACTATCTGCAGTCATGCCCCATCCCCCACTATCTGCAGTTGTGATCATCACCCACTATCTGCAGTCATGCCCCATCCCCACTATCTGCAGTCGTGCCCCATCCCCCACTATCTGCAGTCGTGCCCGATCACCCACTATCTGCAGTCGTTCCCCATCACCCACTATCTGCAGTCATGCCCCTTCACCCACTAATTGCAGTCATACCCCATCCCCCACTATCTGCAGTCGTGATCATAACCACTATCTGCAGTCAAGCCCCATCCCCCACTATATGCAGTCACGCCCCATCACCCACTATCTGCAGTCAAGCCCCATCTCCCACTATATGCAGTCACGCCCCATCACCTACTATCTGCAGTCATGCATCATCACCCAGTATCTGCAGTTATGCCCCAACACCCACTATATGCAGTCATGCCCCATCCCCCACTATCTGCAGTCATGCCCCAACACCCAATATCTGCAGCCATGCCCCATCCCCCACTATCTGCAGTCATGCCCCAACACCCAATATCTGCAGTCATGCCCCATCACCCACTATCTGCAGTCATGCCCCAACCCCCACTATCTGAAGTCGTGATCATCACCCACTGTCTGCAGTCAAGCCCCATCCCCCACTATATGCAGTCATGCCCCATCACCCACTATCTGCAGTCATGCACCATCACCCACTATCTGCAGTCATGCCCCATCCCCCACGATATGCAGTCATGCCCCGTCCCCCACTATCTGCAGTCATGCCCCATCCCCCACTATCTGCAGTCATGTCCCATGCCACACTATCTGCAGTCACGCCCCACCCCACTATCTGCATTCATGCCCCATCCCCCACTATCTGCAGTCATGCCTCATCCCCCACTATCTGCAGTTATGCCCCATCCCCCACTATCTGCAATCATGCCCCATCCCCCACTATCTGCAGTTGTGCCCCATCCCACATTATCTGCAGTCGTGCCCGATCACCAACTATCTGCAGTCATGCCCCATCCCCCACTATCTGCAGTCATGCCCCACCCCCCACTATCTGCAGTCATGCCCCATGCTCCAATATCTGCAGTCATGCCCCATCCCCCACTATATGCAGAGATACTCCATCCCCACTATCTGCAGTCATGATCATCACCCACTATCTGCAGTCATGCCCCATCCCCCACTATATGCAGTTGCGCCCCATACCCCACTATATGCAGTTGCGCCCCATACCCCATTATTTGCAGTTGTGCCCCATCCCCCACTATATGCAGTCATGCCCCATCCCCCACTATTTGCAGTCATGCCCCATCCCGCACTATCTGCAGTCACGCCCCATCGGCCACTATCTGCAGTCACGCCCCATGCCCCACTATCTGCAGTTATAGCCCATCCCCCACTATCTGCAGTCATGCCCCATCCCCCACTATCTGCAGTCATGCCCCATCCCCCACTATCTGCAGTCGTGATCATCACCCACTATCTGCAGTCATGCCTCATACCCCACTATCTACAGTTGTGCCCCATCCCCCACTATCTGCATTCGTGCCCGATCACCAACTATCTGCAGTCATGCCCCATCCCCCACTATCTGCAGTCATGCCCCACCCCCCACTATCTGCAGTCATGGCCCATCCCCCAATATCTGCAGTCATGCCCCAACACCCACTATCTGCAGTCATGCCCCATCACCCACTATCTACAGTGATGCCCCATCCCACACTATCTGCAGTCGTGATCATCAGCACTATCTGCAGTCAAGCCCCATCCCCCACTATATGCAGTCACGCCCCATCAGCCACTATCTGCAGCCACGCCCCATGCCCCACTATTTGCAGTCATGCCCCATCCCCCACTATCTGCAGTCATGCCCCATCCCCCACTATATGCAGTCATGCCTCATCCCCCACTATCTGCAGTCATGCCCCATCCCCAACTATCTGCAGTCATGATCATCACCCACTATCTGCAGTCATGCCCCACCCCACTATCTGCAGTCATGCCCCATCCCCCACTATCTGCAGTCATGCCCCATCCCCCACTATATGCAGTCATGCCTCATCCCCCACTATCTGCAGTCATGCCCCATCCCCAACTATCTGCAGTCATGATCATCACCCACTATCTGCAGTCATGCCCCATTCCCCACTATCTCTAGTCATGCCCCATCCCCCACTATCTGCAGTCGTGATCATCACCTCTATCTTCAGTCAAGCCCCATCCCCCACTATATGCAGTCACGCCCCATCAGCCACTATCTGCAGTCACGCCCCATGCCCCACTATTTGCAGTCATGTCCCATGCCACACTATCTGCAGTCACGCCCCACCCCACTATCTGCAGTCATGCCCCATCCCCCACTATCTGCAGTCATGATCATCACCCACTATCTGCAGTCATGCCCCATCCCCCACTATCAGCAGTCATGCCCCATCCCCCACTATCTGCAGTTGTGATCATTACCCACTATCTGCAGTCATGCCCCATCCCCCCACTATCTGCAGTCGTGCCCCATCCCCCACTATCTGCAGTCGTGCCCGATCACCCACTATCTGCAGTCGTGCCCCATCACCCACTATCTGCAGTCATTCCCCTTCACCCACTATCTGCAGTCATGCCCCATCCCCCACTATCTGCAGTCGTGATCATCACCACTATCTGCAGTCAAGCCCCATCCCCCACTATATGCAGTCACACCCCATCACCCACTATCTGCAGTCAAGCCCCATCCCCCACTATATGCAGTCATGCCCCATCACCTACTATCTGCAGTCATGCACCATCACCCAGTATCTGCAGTTATGCCCCAACACCCACTATATGCAGTCATGCCCCATCCCCCACTATCTGAAGTCATGCCCCAACACCCAATATCTGCAGCCATGCCCCATCCCCCACTATCTGCAGTCATGCCCCAACACCCAATATCTGCAGTCATGCCCCATCACCCACTATCTGCAGTAATGCCCCATCCCCCACTATCTGAAGTCGTGATCATCATCCACTGTCTGCAGTCAAGCCCCATCCCCCACTATATGCAGTCATGCCCCATCACCCACTATCTGCAGTCATGCACCATCACCCACTATCTGCAGTCATGCCCCATCCCCCACGATATGCAGTCATGCCTCATCCCCCACTACCTGCAGTCATGCCCCATCCCCCACTATCTGCAGTCATGCCCCACCCCCCACTATCTGCAGTCGTGATCATCACCCACTATCTGCAGTCATGCCCCATCCCCCACTATCTGCAGTTGTGCCCCATCCCCCACTATCTGCAGTTGTGCCCGATCACCAACTATCTGCAGTCATGCCCCATCCCCCACTATCTGCAGTCATGCCCCACCCCCCACTATCTGCAATCATGCCCCATCCCCCAATATCTGCAGTCATGCCCCAACACCCACTATCTGCAGTCATGCCCCATCCCCCACTATATGCAGAGATACTCCATCCCCCACTATCTGCAGTCATGATCATCACCCACTATCTGCAGTCATGCCCCATCCCCCACTATATGCAGTTGCACCCCATACCCCATTATCTGCAGTTGTGCCCCATCCCCCACTATATGCATTCATGCCCCATCCCCCACTATCTGCAGTCACGCCCCATCGGCCACTATCTGCTGTCACGCCCCATGCCCCACTATCTGCAGTTATAGCCCATCGCCCACTATCTGCAGTCATGCCCCACCCCCCACTATCTGCAGTCATGCCCCATCCCCCACTATCTGCAGTCGTGATCATCACCCACTATCTGCAGTCATGCCTCATCCCCCACTATCTGCAGTTGTGCCCCATCCCCCACTATCTGCAGTCGTGCCCGATCACCAACTATCTGCAGTCATGCCCCATCCCCCACTATCTGCAGTCATGCCCCACCCCCCACCATCTTCAGTCATGCCCCATCCCACAATATCTGCAGTCATGCCCCAAAACCCACTATCGGCAGTCATGCCCCATCACCCACTATCTACAGTGATGCTGTGGAAACAGAAAAATTGATATGAGGCCGGGAAGCCCAAAGGAAACACACCAACACAGGTTACAAAGAACATACAAAGCGCTTTATTCAAAGTTACAACAATTACCAAAAGTCAATTGACATACGGATAGCTATTCGGCCCTCAGAGTAACAGAACGAACCATCAACGGTAGTTCGCCGTGTTAGTGTGAGAGAGCGAACATCGGGATACTTGGGTTTTTATAATTTTTATCCAGCCTTGGCCAACCCCCTCGCGGGTTAACCATTATTTGGACCAGGCCTAGGGTTCGTAGCCAGGTCAATCCCATAATATATGCAATTTGATCAGTTACGCTGATACAGTTGTTCATTTACACATAGGTCAGGGAGAGGACAAGGTCTCAGTTCACGACCCTAACAAGTGGCCTGCGGACATATTACTTATTCATGTGTGCGGAGGTCACAACGGCCGGAATCCCACTCGAAATGTCATTCGGCCTCCATTTTGTTGTTCAGGGTGACTTCCACACTGCAAGAGTACCTAAAATGGCGGCTTAATCCAAGATGGTGATTTGCACAATACATTAAGGTCAATACCTTGCCGCGGAATCTATGTACTTGATGTTTTTTAGACAACTTGGCGTAGGCCAACATACATTCAAACAATGCGATAGGAGGTATAATATTATTTCGATTTCCACAGACCCTCCTTTTGGCCTATGCCAAGTGCTATACATCATCTCTAATACCTTCGAAAATGACTCCAGGTATTATCATCCATAGGTTCTGCATCATTGTCTGTAATGTCTATAGCCATAAGGTCGTTCATAAGAACCTTTGCAACATGAATTCTTTAGATGCTGTATCTGGGGTATATATTTTATGCCCTATTGCGCTCACTGCTTGAGCACAACACTCCCCTATCATTCCACATATACTTGGGAGGCATTGAAAACAACAACAAAGGAATAACAGGACCCCTAAAATAACCAGAATGACGGAAAGCACCTTCCAACCCCAAGAACGCAAAGAATCCCAAAACCAAGTACTAAGGTTCCAGTCTCCTACAGGGATATGGACTTCAGAACTGAGAGTATGCAAGTTCTGAATTGCTTTAAAAATTGTTGGTGAGGAGTCTGGTACGAAAACACAACAAGCGGACCCCACTAATTTGCATACTCCACCTCGTTCCGCCAAGATGACATCTAATGGCATCCGATTTTGAAGTGCTACCAATCTTATTGCCTTTTGCTCTAAGGTCATATTGTAGAGTATGTCCGTGGTCCGGTTGATCGTTTTCTCCAGTACCCTTGCTAATCCCCTAATGTTCTCTGAGTTTGCTATTTGTCCCCAAAAGGGCACAACTGATTTGGCTATGTCCCCAAATACTTGCCCAGGGGTATCTCCATTGTTGTCTCGTCGTGGGCGAGCCTTAGAAACCTCCAAGGTGCTAGCTACAAATACCCTGGGTAACAATATTCCTAAATAACAGGTCCCCTGCCAATCCTTAGGCAACCAGGGAAATGCTAAACTACCACAAACAAAATAAACAGGCCCTCCTACATACAGAGGCCTGTTTTCCCCAGCCAAATTTACAATATTTTTACAAGTTTCAAAATCTCCCATTGGCCTAGTGCCATTTCTCTGTCAGGACTATGATTTACAGAATAAGAAGGAGGCATGGCGTCCTTATTGCCTATCGGAGCCATTTTAAAGGAAATCAGAGTTTGCAAAGGAAGAGATAGTTTGTCAGACGGCCTAATAGAAGCGACGTTAGGTTTACTTCTATTTGCAAAAAGCGAGCATCCCAGGGGAGTCAATTCACGTTTCTCAAAATCATTTAAATTAGTTCCATCAAAGTTCCCTGAGATGTTATCATTCCATCGGCCAAAGAATAGTGCTCTAAGAGAGGCATAGCAAGAAGTCGTTAAAGGTAAAGGATGTATATACCATCCCAGTCCCTTGTTCCCATGTTGCGGTAAGTGAGTACAAATCCAACAATTGCTCTTATTAAAAATGGCATGAGTAGCATTCATTACTATCATCAAAGTGTTATTATAATACTTTTGTCTATGTTGGGAGTCTCTAGGGGACAGAGTGTGAAGGTGTACAGAGGGAGTCAAAACAGTTGGTACGGTTTCAGTTGGTAATAAAGGTTTCAAAGGATAGATTTCTTCGAAATACCAAAGTCCTACAGCAGCAGTTGCAAAAATAACAATAATCAAAATCAAAACACAACAGTACGTTTTCTGGACCCAGGCACATTGTTCATTGTTCGATTTGGTCACCCCATATCTAAAAGTCCAGTGCGGGGAGCAGCAGTGAAGGTGACAGGCATCGTAGTTCCTTGATCGACGGCCCCAATGTTCGTTGCTGGCGACACTACGGTCGCGTGATTTCTTAGTCCTTCCCAACCCTAGCCAGCAGAATCCCTTTTTGTTCAACAAAACAAAACAATTTTCCGATCACTTCCTTTTCCAGATGCACGACACTCGTGCCGTAGTTCTATTTCCGTGGTCGAAGGTTGTACCTGATGGTACCCAAATTTGTCTGGTCCAGAAGCAAAGTATTGTCACTTCCTGAGGGAAGAGACGTGTCGGTGGCGACGGAAGTCGCAGAGCTCGAAACAGTGTTTTCCGGAAGTGATTTTTCAAAAGAGTGTGGAGACGAGATGGATTGTTCCCCGAGCTCCTCAGGCTCAGAGACCTTCTCCGATGCACTCACAGCGCTGTTTGCTACTCCAATATCAGAGACTGTAGCATCAGCGAGGGGTTCTGCTTCTTCTGTAGCGTGTGTCGTCGGGTGAGGAAGTTTCTTGACATGTGTCGCGTGAATCCAGTTCTTCTTTCCAGCCACCCGCACTGCTGTCCTGGTGACCAACAAAACCTGGTGGGGTCCCCGCCAGCGAGGCGCGAGACAGGAAGACCTCTCGTAGGCCTTCACGAGGACCCAACTTCCAGGCTGTATATCGTGTCCTGGGCCCGTGAACCGTACAGGTAAAGCAGCATTCACCTGGTGGTAAATGAAATACAGATTTTTAGTTAACTGGTTACAGTAGTCTACAAGCAATACATTCTCCACCTCCCTCAGGGCTTTAGGTTTCGGGAGACCTCAAATGTTAGCAGGCCTCCCCATCACTACCTCAAATGGAGAAAGCCCAGTTCTAGTCTGAGGTGTGGTACGCATAGCTAATAACACAATAGGCAAAGCATCTGGCCATTTCAGTTTGGTATCAGCACATGTTTTTGCAAGTTTATTCTTTAAAATACTGTTGTGTCTTTCTACCAACCCAGCACTTTGAGGATGTCTAGCTGAATGAAATCGTTTCTCAATACCTAGGGCTGTACAAATTTGCAAAATTACTGCTGCGATAAAGTGAGGACCATTGTCCGACCAGATTATCCTCGGGAGCCCAAATCAAGGAAAGAATTCTTTTACCATAATCTTTGCAGTGGTCATGGCGGTAGCATCTTTGACGGGGAAAGCCTCGACCCATTTACTAAAGGCACAAATAATGACAAGAACATATTTCAGATTATTACATCGCTCCATTTCAATAAAATCGAAGTGAATGACCTCAAAAGGGACAGAGGGGGGCCCGAAACTTCCCCTTGGAGTCACTGTCCCTTTACCCACATTGTGCTGTAGGCAGATCATGCAGTTCTGGACGTGCCTCTTTGCAGTTTCCAGAATTTTGTCATTTACCCAAACCTGTTCTAACATTTTCGTGATCTGCTGGGCACACACATGCGTAGGACCGTGTGCCATCGTAACCATCGCCAATACATAAGAATCAGGAAGCAACCATTTCCCTTCGGATGTATCCACCCAACACCCTTCGTCATCCAATTTCCCCATTCCTTCAGCCCACTTTCTACATTCTTCCATCGTGGCATCAGTCTGAATATCTCGCACAGACCCAATACCTTCATCCATTATGCAAACATCTCTCATTTCCCTTGAGGTATACATGTCCGTGCTAAGGTCTGTGGCCGTTTGTCTGGCTATCAAATCTGCAAAAGCGTTCCCTTTGCCCACATCATCTACGACCTTGCGATGTGCTGCACATTTCATGATCGCTAACCGTTTAGGGAGTGAGAGAGCCGAAAGTAATTGCACTATCAAAGGGCCATGCTGAATCTTGGTCCCATGTGAGGTCAGGAACCCTCTTTCCGACCAAAGCTTTCCGAAGTTGTGAGCCACCCCAAATGCGTACTGGCTATCGGTATATATATTTACTCTTCGCCCTTGGGAAAGTTCACAAGCTCGGGTCAACGCTATAATCTCTGCGGCCTGCGCAGAGTTATGTGAAATTCTCTTAGTTTCAACAATCTTGTTCAATGTAGTAACTGCATAAGCAGCTATAGATGTACCATTCGAAAGTTTGAAGCAGGAGCCATCACAAAACAGCTCCCCTTCTTTATTATCCAAAGGAGTATCTATGAGATCTATCCTGCCCTTCGTTTCTTGCTCGGTGGTATACAGGCAGTCATGTGATTCTTCGTCACCGCAAACAGTGTTTTGCGGGAAAGGTAAGAGTTCAGCCGGATTGAGAACACAACACCTCTTAATTTGAATATGAGAGGCAAACAGAATTAGTTCATACCTTGTTAACCGTGCAGAGGTGAGGTGTTGCGTTTGGGTTTTGTTCAATAGGATATCAACAGAGTGAGGTACCATCAAAATCAAATCATGGCCCAGGACCATTCCCTCACTCTGTTTTACAGACGCGGCAGCAGCAGCAACAGCACGTAAACATCTTGGCAAAGCGCATGCGACAGGATCAAGGGCGGAGGAGTAGTAGCCGCACGGCCTATTCTTCCCTCCGTGTTCCTGTGTTAACACAGCCAAAGCACATCCATCACATTCATGCACAAACAACACAAAGGCTTTGTCATAATTTGGAGTACCCAGAACCGGCGCCGAACATAGCGCGGTTTTGAGAAGCTCAAATGATCGTTGATGTTCCGATTCCCATGGCAGTGGCAGAGAAATGCCCTTCTTCGTCAAAGCCAACATCGGTTTTACCACTAGTGCGAAATTCGGGATCCACAACCTACAGTAGGACGCCATCCCTATCAGGGCTCTGACTTCCTTCTGTGTATTTGGAACAGACATGCCAGAAATGTGTTTTATTCTTTCAGGTGTCAATCTTCTCCACTCCTTTGACAGGAGGAAGCCTAGATAGGCAACCTCCTGACAACAATATTGAAATTTTTTAAGCGAAGCTTTGTGACCATTTTTAGCTAGATGAACAAGCAACAGTATAGTGCCTTCTTTGCAGGCCTTCTCAGAATCTGCAGCCAAAAGTAAATCGTCAACATATTGAAGCAGCGTGCAAGTAGGTGGCAATTCAAGGGTGTCGAGCTGCTCCTTTAAAGCTCTACTATAAATACTAGGACTTTCAGTATACCCTTGAGGTGCCCTTGTGAATGTAAATGAGCGTCCCCCCAAGGTGAACGCAAACAGATATCTGCTTTCTTTATGTATAGGGATACTAAAGAAGGCGTTTTTCAGATCCACAACGCTGAAGTGCGTAGCCGTAGCAGGGATCATTGTCAATATCATTGTCACATCAGGCACAATTGGAAATTGTGGGGCAACCACTCGGTTAATAGCACAAAGATCTATTATAAACCGGTATGGAATTGCATTGTCGCCTTTCTTATATACGGGTAAGATCGGACTGTTACACAAACTACCTGTAATCTCTTCGATCACCCCACGATGTACAAAATCGGAGACAATGCATTTCAGAGCACGTTCGCCTTCAGCTGATATTTTATACTGCGGAATGCGTGGCAGTTTCACCCCATGTTTCAGGACTATTTTAACGGGCTCAATATGTAATACTCCAACATCATTGTCGTCCACCGCCCATAAACATTCCGGAACAATGCTAAACTCGGGAGGTAAAGGTCGAATCAAGAACTGAGAATTAGGAAGTTGCTGTGGTGAAACCGTTAGCCGTATTCCATCCGAAGAACAATGAATTACTGCGTTCAATTTCTTTAACAAATTCAACCCCAGCAAATTCTCTCCACAGTTTGAAGTGAGAAGAAAAGGGCAATGGTCTGTGAAGGGACCCAAAGAAACGGATACCGGCGCAGAAACCGGACAGACAGTTGGGATACCACAAAACCCTATGGAAACATTTGTTTGCCCTGACAGTGTGATGTTTGGAACCCTGGAATGATTGATGGAGCACTTCTGTGCTCCAGTGTCAATCAAAAACTGGTGTTTCCTATTCCCCACTAATAATTCAACGTAGGGGCCTTTTTGATTAACGGGAATAGGCAAAGGTTCCAAACCCTGCTTCGGGCAATCCTAATAAAATAGAGCCTCATCACAAGGAAGCTCTTCAGAAAGTTAGGCAGCAGAAGGGTGATCAAATATGTTTCTCGAGTCCATACTCGAGGTCTGATTTTCCCGGGAAAAAGGTTGCTGAGAATCTTGCAAAAGTTGACCTCTGTCAGGGCCCCCTGCTCCAGGACGGCCCCTAGTTCGTCTACCCATACCCCCAAACGCACTGCTTGACCTCTGACGAAGGACAGGGCACTATGCTCGCCAATGACCTTCCTGGCGGCAATAAGCACATTGATTAATATTCACAGTACTCAGAGGAGCATTTCCTTTTGGAACGTACTGACCTCTAGTCTGTGTCGTACCTCCTCTGGGGTTTCTAACAATTTGCTGAAATAATACTTTGGTTTTCAAATCACCCTTTCTTTTTTCGATTTTCTCCTTTTCATTATTAACACGGTTCTCATAATACTGAGCCATGTGCAAAACCTCAGATTGAGATTTTGCCTGCCAAGCGCTCTTGGAGGACATAATTTGTGACTGGATGTCAGCTAACAATCCACGTACAAATTTGTCCACGAACAACCTCTTCCCCGACTCTGTACCTAAATCCTGTCCACTGAAGTCAGAAAATACCTGCTCGAATCTATTGAAAAATTCGGTGGCGCCTTCAGTTTTCCCTTGGACACAGGCCGTAAGCTTGTCCCAAATAATCCTTTTTTATGGAATTATAGTCTTTAGTTTAGCGACAATCCTATCAGGTAAAGTAAGTATTACCTGTGGCGGTTTCTCACCAGCTGGTCTTTCTCCATCAATTCTAATCAGATTTGCCCATGTATCCCCCAGCCCTGGCACATCGTCTATTGTCCGAACCTGTTTCCATACATCTACGGGTAGGAGCACAGGAAATAACAAGTCAATGTCACTCAAGGTGAACACAGAGGACTGTAGAACGGACTCTATTTCTTTGTAAAATCCCGTCGGGTTTTTCCTAATATCGGGAACTGATTGTCTAATTGTGTTCACTTCCTGTCGTGAAAACGGGACGTGAACGAATTGCGATACATAATGTGCAGGGATATCCACCGCGGGGGCACCAGTCGCCGCGTTGGCGGGGATCTCAACTTTTGGGACAAAGGTCGGAGGAACCTCTCTCATAGGCAACTGAGATATAGGTGCCTCCGGCCGCTTACTAAGCAATAGAGCCAGGTTGAGTGCTAAGGCAGCTGTAGAAGTGTCGGGCGAAAAAGCCCTTTTACAAATCCCCAATAATTCTATGGGGCAACTAACCTTCTTCCTTACACATTCCTCTTGCAGGTGCTGTACCATCACCTGAATTACTTTTCATTGCATCTCTACTGTATACTGACTATATGTGTCATACACTTCGTCTGGCGGTATCGATGAATCTGAGATCCATCGAACCGCATCTTTGGTACAAATTCGTACTTCCTCAGGTGCCGCTCTACGGCATGGAAGGAACCGTTTCTGTACATATATTCTATCGTCTTCATCATCCTCATCTCGTGATTTTTCAAAGTCTTTCCTAAACTCAAACAATCTTTCAACATGTCCATATACTTTCTGCTCTGTGTCCCTCGAAAGTGCCAAAGCATTCAGATCTCTCACTCCTTGTGGAAGATCCGAATTTTGTAATCTACCCCACATCACACACAAATGAGTCCCCAAACCTTCGATAAAAACATTTTTCTCGGGAAAACTATTCAAATTAGATAATGTAGAAAAAACATTAGCTTGATCACCATTCTCCATACAATGCTTAGCCCATGCAAACAATTCCTGTTTCCTGTCTGCAGAAACAGTACTACGAGTCACAATCTTTGACCCTGCACCTGGATCGACTCCAATCAATACAGGGCCACTCGGAAGCGGAGGTATAGGTAAACTTAACAAAGGTGCAGGTGCAGGGGAAAGGGGCGGTGCGATAGGCGGAGGAACAACAACTAAAGGACTAGAAACAATAGGCTGTACAGGGGTAACAAGAATAGCAACAGGAACAACAGCAGGAATGGGCAGAGTGCCCAAGACAGGAGCATACGGAGGTGGCGCTGAGGCATCGGGCCTGCGTTCATTTAATAACTTCTCAATAAATTCCTCAGAAACATGGAAATCTTTAGGGGGGTACATTTTCTGGAACCCGAGTGAAAAGGCTCTATCCATATTTTTAACTAATTCTGACCGCTTTTCTTTATCATATAATAATGCTTTTTCAGCATTTGTTTTATGATGACGTGCATGTTTATCCCTACTTTTAAGCTGCTGCAATGCTTCTTTCTTCCAATTTTGTAACACATCAAAGGCTGCTGGTCTAGCCTTTTTCTTTAACAAGATTGATTCTAAATATTCAATACGGGGGATCTCAAAACTACCATTGATTGGCCACTGAAATTCGGAGGCATGTCTGGTCTGTCTGTGCCAAATATCATTAAATACGATACTACCAATGCCATACTTACAGTACATAGTACACGCCGGCGACCCCTCCTGTGGTGCCGGACGGCTAAATTCCAAGGATTGTCGATCGCTGCGGAACAAAGCCCTAAAACAGCTAGACAATTTCCCAGGCATTTCTCAAAAAATTGGTGTTACCTGGTCCAATAATTGTGTCTGCAGATACAATACGCCAAATTCAAATTGTCAGGGTTAAATTAAGAGCCGGGTCACGACTGCACCTGACCAAACCTAAGGAGGACCGTACGGTTTACAAAGGACTTACCTAACGAATTTTACCTTGCGTTTGGTGGTTTCGGCAAATCTGCCCGCCTCAAAAATTGGACCCTCGTCAAGATGCCGTGTCAGACCACACGACTATCGTCCAAGGATCGGATCGTGCAGCGCTGCCGAGGTATCGCGTCTCGATCGGTCGGGCCTGCAGAATCACACCGTCCGATCCCGGTTCGATAGTCTGCGTCAACCTTCAATGATCCGGCATCAATCTTGAGGGTCCCTATTCGGGCGCCAACTGTGGAAACAGAAAAATTGATATGAGGCCGGGAAGCCCAAAGGAAACACACCAACACAGGTTACAAAGAACATACAAAGCGCTTTATTCAAAGTTACAACAATTACCAATAGTCAATTGACATACGGATAGCTATTCGGCCCTCAGAGTAACAGAACGAACCATCAACGGTAGTTCGCCGTGTTAGTGTGAGAGAGCGAACATCGGGTTACTTGGGTTTTTATACTTTTTATCCAGCCTTGGCCAACCCCCTCGCGGGTTAACCATTCTTTGGACCAGGCCTAGGGTTCGTAGCCAGGTCAATCCCATAATATATGCAATTTGATCAGTTCCGCTGATACAGTTGTTGATTTAGACTTAGGTCAGGGAGAGGACAAGGTCTCAGTTCGCGACCCTAACAAGTGGCCTGCGGACATATTACTTATTCATGTGTGCGGAGGTCACAACGGCCGGAATCCCACTCGAAATGTCATTCGGCCTCCATTTTGTTGTTCAGGGTGACTTCCACACTGCAAGAGTACCTAAAATGGCGGCTTAATCCAAGATGGCGATTTGCACAATACATTAAGGTCAAGACCTTGCCGCGGAATCTATGTACACGATGTTTTTTAGACAACTTGGCGTAGGCCAACATACATTCAAACAATGCGATAGGAGGTATAATATTATTTCGATTTCCACAATGCCCCATCCTGCACTATCTGCAGTCGTGATCATCACCACTATCTGCAGTCAAGCCCCATCCCCCACTATATGCAGTCACGCCCCATCAGCCACTATCTGCAGTCACGCCCCATGCCCCACTATTTGCAGTCATGTCCCATGCCACACTATCTGCAGTCACGCCCCACCCCACTATCTGCAGTCATGCCCCATCCCCCACTATCTGCAGTCATGCCCCATCCCCCACTATATGCAGTCATGCCTCATCCCCCACTATCTGCAGTCATGCCCCATCCCCTACTATCTGCAGTCATGATCATCACCCACTATCTGCAGTTATGCCCCATTCCCCACTATCTCTAGTCATGCCCCATCCCCCACTATCTGCAGTCGTGATCATCACCACTATCTGCAGTCAAGCCCCATCCCCCACTATATGCAGTCACGCCCCATCAGCCACTATCTGCAGTCACGCCACATGCCCCACTATTTGCAGTCATGTCCCATGCCACACTATCTGCAGTCACGCCCCACCCCACTATCTGCAGTCATGCCCCATCCCCCACTATCTGCAGTCATGCCCTATCCCCCACTATCTGCAGTCATGATCATCACCCACTATCTGCAGTCATGCCCCATCCCCCACTATCTGCAGTCATGCCCCATTCCCCACTATCTGCAGTTGTGATCATTACCCACTATCTGCAGTCATGCCCCATCCCCCCACTATCTGCAGTCGTGCCCCATCCCCCACTATCTGCAGTCGTGCCCGATCACCCACTATCTGCAGTCGTGCCCCATCACCCACTATCTGCAGTCGTTCCCCTTCACCCACTATCTGCAGTCATGCCCCATCCCCCACTATCTGCAGTCGTGAGCATCACCACTATCTGCAGTCAAGCCCCATCCCCCACGATATGCAGTCACGCCCCATCACCCACTATCTGCAGTGAAGCCCAGCCCCCACTATATGCAGTCATGCCCCAACACCCACTATATGCAGTCATGCCCCATCCCCCACTATCTGAATTCATGCCAGAACACCCAATATCTGCAGCCATGCCCCACTATCTGCAGTCATGCCCCAACACCCAATATCTGCAGTCATGCCCCATCACCCACTATCTGCAGTCATGCCCCATCCCCCACTATCTGAAGTCGTGATCATCATCCACTGTCTGCAGTCAAGCCCCATCCCCCACTATATGCAGTCATGCCCCATCACCGACTATCTGCAGTCATGCACCATCACCCACTATCTGCAGTCACGCCCCATGCCACACTATCTGCAGTCACGCCCCACCCCACTATCTGCATTCATGCCCCATCCCCCACTATCTGCAGTCATGCCTCATCCCCCACTATCTGCAGTCATACCCCATCCCCCATTACCTGCAGTCATGCCCCATCCCCCACTATCTGCAGTCATGCCCCACCCCCCACTATCTGCAGTCATGATCATCACCCACTATCTGCAGTCATGCCCCATCCCCCACTATCTGCAGTCATGCCCCATCCCCCACTATCTGCAGTCATGCCCCACCCCCCACTATTTGCAGTCATGCCCCATCCCCCAATATCTGCAGTCATGCCCCAACACCCACTATCTGCAATCATGCCCCATCCCCCACTATATGCAGAGATGCTCCATCCCCCACTATCTGCAGTCATGATCATCACCCACTATCTGCAGTCATGCCCCATCCCCCACTATATGCAGTTGCACCCCATACCCCATTATCTGCAATTGTGCCCCATCCCCCACTATCTGCAGTCGTGACCGATCACCCACTATCTGCAGTCATGCCCCACCCCCCACTATCTGCAGTCGTGATCATCACCCACTATCTGCAGTCATGCCCCATCCCCCACTATATGCAGTTGAGCCCCATACCCCATTATCTGCAGTTGTGCCCCATCCCCCACTATATGCCGTCATGCCCCATCCCCCACTATCTGCAGTCACGCCCCATCGGCCACTATCTGCAGTCACGCCCCATGCCCCACTATCTGCAGTCATAGCCCATCCCCCACTATCTGCAGTCATGCCCCATCCCCCACTATCTGCAGTCATGCCCCATCCCCCACTATCTGCAGTCGTGATCATCACCCACTATCTGCAGTCGTGCCCGATCACCAACTATCTGCAGTCATGCCCCATTCCCCACTATCTGCAGTCATGCCCCACCCCCCACTATCTGCTGTCATGCCCCATCCCCCAATATCTCAGTCATGCCCCAACCCCCACTATCTGCAGTCATGCCCCATCCTGCACTATATGCAGAGATGCTCCATCCCCCACTATCTGCAGTCATGATCATCAAACACTATCTGCAGTCATGCCCCATCCCCCACTATATGCAGTTGTGCCCCATACCCCATTATCTGCAGTCGTGCCCCATCCCCCAATATCTGCAGTTGTGCCCGATCAACCACGATCTGCAGTCATGCCCCATCACCCACTATCTGCAGTGATGCCCCATCACCCACGATATGCAGTCACGCCCCAGCGGCCACTATCTGCAGTCACGCCCCATGCCCCACTATTTAAAGGCATGTCCCATGCCACACTATCTTCAGTCATGCCCCACCCCACTATCTGCAGTCATGCCCCATCCCGCACTATCTGCAGTCACGCCCCATCGGCCACTATCTGCAGTCACGCCCCATGCCCCACTATCTGTAGTCATGTCCCATGCCACACTATCTGCAGTCAAGCCCCACCCCACTATCTGCAGTCATGCCCCATCCCCACTATCTGCAGTCATGCCCCATCCCCCACTATCTGCAGTCATGCCTCATCCCCCACTATCTGCAGTCATGCCCCATCCCCCACTATCTGCAGTCATGCCCCATCCCCACTATCTGCAGTCATGCCCCATCCCCCACTATCTGCAGTCGTGATCATCACCCACTATCTGCAGTCATGCCCCATCCCCCACTATCTGCAGTCATGCCCCATCCCCCACTATCTGCAGTCATGATCATCACACACTATCTGCAGTCATGCCCCATCCCCCACTATCTGCAGTCGTGATCCTCACCCACTATCTGCAGTCGTGCCCCATCACCCACTATCTGCAGTCATGCCCCTTCACCCACTATCTGCAGTCATGCCCCATCCCCCTCTATCTGTAGTCGTGATCATCACCACTATATGCAGTCAAGCCCCATCACCCACTATCTGCAGTCAAGCCCCATCCCCCACTATATGCAGTCATGCCCCATCACCCACTATCTGCAGTCATTCACCATCACCCACTATCTGCAGTTATGCCCCAACACCCACTATATGCAGTCATGCCCCATCACCCACTACCTGAAGCCATGCCCTAACACCCAATATCTGCAGCCATGCCCCATCCCCCACTCACTATCTGCAGTCATGCCCCAACACCCAATATCTGCAGTCATGCCCCATCACCCACTATCTGCAGTCATGCCCCATCCCCTACTATCTGAAGTTGTGATCATCACCCACTGTCTGCAGTCGAGCCCCATCCCCCACTATCTGCAGTCATGCCCCATCCCCCACTATCTGCAGTCGTGATCATCACCCACTATCTGCAGTCATGCCTCATCCCCCACTATCTGCAGTTGTGCCCCATCCCCCACTATCTGCAGTCATGCCCCACCCCCACTATCTGCAGTCATGCCCCATCCCCCAATATCTGCAGTCATGCCCCAACACCCACTATCTGCAGTCATGCCCCATCCCCCACTATATGCAGAGATGCTCCATCCCCCACTATCTGCAGTCATGCCCCACACCCCACTATCTGCAGTCGTGATCATCACCCACTATCTGCAGTCATGCCCCACCCCCCACTATCTGCAGTCTGATCATCACCCACTATCTGCAGTCATGCCCCATCCCCCACTATATGCAGTTGCGCCCCATACCCCATTATCTGCAGTTGTGCCCCATCCCCCACTATATGCAGTCATGCCCCATCCCCCACTATCTGCAGTCACGCCCCATCGGCCACTATCTGCAGTCACGCACCATGCCCCACTATCTGCAGTTATAGCCCATCCCCCACTATCTTCAGTCATGCCCCATCCCCCACTATCTGCAGTCATGCCCCATCCCCCACTATCTGCAGTCGTGATCATCAGCCACTATCTGCAGTCATGCCCCATCCCCCACTATCTGCAGTCGTGCCCGATCACCAACTATCTGCAGTCATGCCCCATTCCCCACTATCTGCAGTCATGCCCCACCCCCCACTATCTTCTGTCATGCCCCATCCCCCAATATCTCAGTCATGCCCCAACACCCACTATCTGCAGTCATGCCCCATCCCGCACTATATGCAGAGATGCTCCATCCCCCACTATCTGCAGTCATGATCATCAAACACTATCTGCAGTCATGTCCCCTCCCCCACTATATGCAGTTGCGCCCCATACCCCATTATCTGCAGTCGTGCCCTATCCCCCAATATCTGCAGTTGTGCCCGATCACCCACGATCTGCAGTCATGCCCCATCACCCACTATCTGCAGTGATGCCCCATCCCCCACGATATGCAGTCACGCCCCATCGGCCACTATCTGCAGTCACGCCCCATGCCCCACTATTTGCAGTCATGTCCCATGCCACACTATCTGCAGTCATGTCCCACCCGACTATCTGCAGTCATGCCGCATCCCCCACTATCTGCAGTCATGCCCCATCCCCCACTATCTGCAGTCATGCCTCATCCCCCACTATCTACAGTCATGCCCCATCCCCCACTATCTGCAGTCGTGATCATCACCCACTATCTGCAGTCATGCCCCACCCACCATTATCTGCAGTCATGCCACATCCCCCACTATCTGCAGTCATGATCATCGCACACTATCTGCAGTCATGCCCCATCCCCCACTATCTGCAGTCGTGATCATCACCCACTATCTGCAGTCATGCCCCATCACCCACTATCTGCAGTCATGCCCCTTCACCCACTATCTGCAGTCATGCCCCATCCCCCTCTATCTGCAGTCGTGATCATCACCACTATCTGCAGTCAAGCCCCATCCCCCACTATATGCAGTCACGCCCCATCACCCACTATCTGCAGTCATGCACCATCACCCACTATCTGCAGTTATGCCCCAACACCCACTATATGCAGTCATGCCCCATCACCCACTACCTGCAGCCATGCCCCAACACCCAATATCTGCAGCCATGCCCCATCCCCCACTCACTATCTGCAGTCATGCCCCAACACCCAATATCTGCAGTCATGCCCATCACCCACTATCTGCAGTCATGCCCCATCCCCCACTATCTGAAGTTGTGATCATCACTCACTGTCTGCAGTCAAGCCCCATCCCCCACTATATGCAGTCATGCCCCATCACCCACTATCTGCAGTCATGCACCATCACCCACTATCTGCAGTTATGCCCCATCCCCCACGATATGCAGTCATGCCCCATCCCCCACTGTCAGCAGTCATGCCTCATCCCCCCCTATCTGCAGTCATGATCATCATCCACTATCTGCAGTCATGCCCCATCCCCCACTATATGCAGTTGCCCCATCCCCCATTATCTGCAGTCGTGCCCCATCCCCCACTATCTGCAGTCGTGCCCGATCACCCACGATCTGCAGTCATGCCCCATCACCCAGTATCTGCAGTCATGCCCCATCACCCACTATCTGCAGTGATGCCCCATCCCGCACTATCTGCAGTCACGCCCCATCGGCCACTATCTGCAGTCATGCCCCATGCCCCACTATTTGCAGTCATGTCCCATGCCACACTATCTGCAGTCACGCCCCACCCCACTATCTGCAGTCATGCCCCATCCCCCACTATCTGCAGTCATGCCTCATCCCCCACTATCTGCAGTCATGCCCCATCCCCCACTATCTGCAGTCGTGATCATCACCCACTATCTGCAGTCATGCCCCATCCCCCACTATCTGCAGTTGTGCCCCATATCCCACTATCTGCAGTCGTGCCTGATCACCAACTATCTGCTATCATGCCCCATCCCCCACTATCTGCAGTCATGCCCCACCCCCCACTATCTGCAGTCATGCCCCATCCCCCAATATCTGCAGTCATGCCCCAACACCCACAATCTTCAGTCATGCCCCATCCCCCACTATATGCAGACATGCTCCATCCCCCACTATCTGTAGTCGTGATCTTCACCCACTATCTGCAGTCAAGCCCCATCCCCCACTATATGCAGTCACGCCCCATCACCCACTATCTGCAGTCAAGCCCCATCCCCCACTATATGCAGTCACGCCCCATCACCCACTATCTGCAGTCAAGCCCCATCCCCCACTATATGCAGTCACGCCCCATCCCCCTCTATATGCAGTCACGCCCCATCACCTACTATCTGCAGTCATGCACCATCACCCAGTATCTGCAGTTATGCCCCAACACCCACTATCTGCAGCCGTGCCCCATCCCCCACTATCTGCAGTCATGCACCATCACCCACTATCTGCAGTGATGCCCCAACACCCACTATATGCAGTCATGCCCCATCACCCACTACCCGCAGCCATGCCCCAACACCCAATATCTGCAGCCATGCTCCATCCCCCACTCACTATCTGCAGTCATGCCCCAACACCCAATATCTGCAGTCATGTCCCATCACCCACTATCTGCAGTCATGCCCATCCCCCAATATCTGAAGTTGTGATCATCACCCACTGTCTGCAGTCAAGCCCCATCCCCCACTATATGCAGTCATGCCCCATCACCCACTATCTGCAGTCATGCACCATCACCCACTATCTGTAGTTATGCCCCATCCCCCACGATATGCAGTCGTGCCCCATCCCCCACTGTCAGCAGTCATGCCCCATCCCCCTCTATCTGCAGTCATGATCATCATCCACTATCTGCAGTCATGGCCCATCCCCCACTATATGCAGTTGCCCCCATCCCCCATTATCTGCAGTTGTGCCCCATCCCCCACTATCTGCAGTCTTGCCCGATCACCCACAATCTGCAGTCATGCCCCATCACCCAGTATCTGCAGTCATGCCCCATCACCCACTATCTGCAGTGATGCCCCATCCCGCACTATCTGCAGTCACGCCCCATCGGCCACTATCTGCAGTCACGCCCCATGCCCCACTATTTGCAGTCATGTCCCATGCCACACTATCTGCAGTCACGCCCCACCCCACTATCTGCAGTCATGCCTCATCCCCCACTATCTGCAGTCATGCCCCATCCCCCACTATCTGCAGTCATGCCCCATCCCCCACTATCTGCAGTCGTGATCATCACCCACTACCTGCAGTCATGCCCCATCCCCCACTATCTGCAGTTGTGCCCCATCCCCCACTATCTGCAGTTGTGCCCCATCCCCCACTATCTGCAGTCGTGCCTAATCACCAACTATCTGCAGTCATGCCCCATCCCCCACTATATGCAGTCATGCCCCACCCCCCACTATCTGCAGTCATGCCCCATCCCCCAATATCT
The DNA here is from genome assembly GCF_040938575.1 of Ambystoma mexicanum. Lineage (NCBI taxonomy): Eukaryota > Metazoa > Chordata > Amphibia > Caudata > Ambystomatidae > Ambystoma > Ambystoma mexicanum. Next base: position 5,344,439 of record NC_090932.1, read on the forward strand.
GCAGTCATGCCCCAACACCCACAATCTGCAGTCATGCCCCATCCCCCACTATATGCAGACATGCTCCATCCCCCACTATCTGCAGTCGTGATCTTCACCCACTATCTGCAGTCAAGCCCCATCACCCACTATCTGCAGTCAAGCCCTATCCCCCACTATATGCAGTCACGCCCCATCACCTACTATCTGCAGTCATGCACCATCACCCAGTATCTGCAGTTATGCCCCAACACCCACTATCTGCAGTTATTCCCCAACACTCACTATATGCAGTCATGACCCAACAACCAATATCTGGAGCCATGCCCCATCCCCCACTATCTGCAGTCATGCCCCAACACCCAATCTCTGCAGTCATGCCCCATCACCCACTGTCTGCAGTCAAGCCCCATCCCCCACCGTATGCAGTCATGCCCCATCACCCACTATCTGCAGTCATGCACCATCACCCACTATCTGCAGTTATGCCCCATTCCCCACGATATGCAGACAGGCCCCATCCTCCACTATCTGCAGTCATGCCCCAACACCCAGTATATGCAGTCATGCCCCATCCCCCACTATCTGCAGTCATGCCCCAACATCCAATATCTGCAGTCATGCTCCATCACCCACTACCTGCAGTCATGCCCCATCCCCCACTATCTGCAGTCATGCGCCATCACCCACTATCTGCAGTCATGCCCCACCCCCACTATCTGCAGTCACGCCCCAACACACACTATCTGCAGTCACGCCCCATCCCCCACTATCTGCAGTCATGCCCCACGCCCCACTATCTGCAGTCATGGCCCCATCCCCTAATATCTGCAGTCATGCCCCAACACCCACTATCTGCAGTCATGCCCCATCGCCAACTATCTGCAGTCATGCTCCATCCTCCACTATCTGCAGTTATGCCCCAACATCCAATATCTGCAGTCATGCCCCATCACCCACTACCTGCTGTCATGCCCCATCCCCCACTATCTGCAGTCATGCTCCATCACCCACTATATGCAGTCACGCCCCATCACCCACTATCTGCAGTCAAGCCCCATCCCCCACTATATGCCGTCATGCTCCATCCTCCACTATCTGCAGTCATGCCCCAACATCCAATATCTGCAGTCATGCCCCATCACCCACTACCTGCAGTCACGCCCCATCACCCGCTATCTGCAGTCAAGCTCCATCCCCCACTATATGCAGTCACGCCCCATCACCCACTATCTGCAGTCAAGCCCCATCCCCCACTATATGCCGTCGTGCCCCATCCCCCACTATCTGCAGTCATGCCCCAACATCCAATATCTGCAGTCATGCCCCATCACCCACTACCTGCAGTCATGCCCCATCCCCCACTATCTGCAGTCATGCTCCATCACCCACTATCTGCAGTCATGCCCCACCCCCACTATCTGCAGTCATGCCTCATCCCCCACTATCTGCAGTCATGCCCCACCCCCCACTATCTGCAGTCATGCCCCAACATCCAATATCTGCAGTCATGCCCCATCACCCACTACCTGCAGTCACGCCCCATCACCCGCTATCTGCAGTCAAGCCTCATCCCCCACTATATGAAGTCACGCCTCATCACCCACTATCTGCTCTCATACACCATCACCCACTATCTGTAGTTATGCCCCATTCCCCACTATATGCAGACATGCCCCTTCCCCCACTATCTGCAATCATGCCCAACACCCACTATATGCAGTCATGCCCCATCCCCCACTATCTGCAGTCATGTCCCAACATCCAAGATCTGCAGTCATGCCCCATCATCCACTACCTGCAGTCATGCCTCATCCCCCACTATCTGCAGTCATGCTCCATCACCCACTATCTGCAGTCATGCCCCACCCCCACTATCTGCAGTCATGCCTCATCCCCCACTATCTGCAGTCATGCCCCATCCCCCACTATCTGCAGTCATGCCCCATCCCGCACTATCTGCAGTCATGCCCCATCCCCCATTATCTGAAGTTGTGATCATCACCCACTGTCTGCAGTCAAGCCCCATCCCCCACTATATGCAGTCATGCCCCATCACCCACTATCTGCAGTCATGCACCATCACCCACTATCTGCAGTTATGCCCCATCCCCCACGATATGCAGTCATGCCCCATCCCCCACTGTCAGCAGTCATGCCTCATCCCCCCCTATCTGCAGTCATGATCATCATCCACTATCTGCAGTCATGCCCCATCCCCCACTATATGCAGTTGCCCCATCCCCCATTATCTGCAGTCGTGCCCCACCCCCCACTATCTGCAGTCGTGCCCGATCACCCATGATCTGCAGTCATGCCCCATCACCCAGTATCTGCAGTCATGCCCTATCACCCACTATCTGCAGTGATGCCCCATCCCGCACTATCTGCAGTCACGCCCCATCGGCCACTATCTGCAGTCATGCCCCATCCCCCACTATCTGCAGTCATGCCTCATCCCCCACTATCTGCAGTCATGCCCCATCCCCCACTATCTGCAGTCATGCCCCATCCCCCTCTATCTGCAGTCGTGATCATCACCACTATCTGCAGTCAAGCCCCATCCCCCACTATATGCAGTCACGCCCCATCACCCACTATCTGCAGTCATGCACCATCACCCACTATCTGCAGTTATGCCCCAACACCCACTATATGCAGTCATGCCCCATCACCCACTACCTGCAGCCATGCCCCAACACCCAATATCTGCAGCCATGCCCCATCCCCCACTCACTATCTGCAGTCATGCCCCAACACCCAATATCTGCAGTCATGCCCATCACCCACTATCTGCAGTCATGCCCCATCCCCCACTATCTGAAGTTGTGATCATCACTCACTGTCTGCAGTCAAGCCCCATCCCCCACTATATGCAGTCATGCCCCATCACCCACTATCTGCAGTCATGCACCATCACCCACTATCTGCAGTTATGCCCCATCCCCCACGATATGCAGTCATGCCCCATCCCCCACTGTCAGCAGTCATGCCTCATCCCCCCCTATCTGCAGTCATGATCATCATCCACTATCTGCAGTCATGCCCCATCCCCCACTATATGCAGTTGCCCCCATCCCCCATTATCTGCAGTCGTGCCCCATCCCCCACTATCTGCAGTCGTGCCCGATCACCCACGATCTGCAGTCATGCCCCATCACCCAGTATCTGCAGTCATGCCCCATCACCCACTATCTGCAGTGATGCCCCATCCCGCACTATCTGCAGTCACGCCCCATCGGCCACTATCTGCAGTCATGCCCCATGCCCCACTATTTGCAGTCATGTCCCATGCCACACTATCTGCAGTCACGCCCCACCCCACTATCTGCAGTCATGCCCCATCCCCCACTATCTGCAGTCATGCCTCATCCCCCACTATCTGCAGTCATGCCCCATCCCCCACTATCTGCAGTCGTGATCATCACCCACTATCTGCAGTCATGCCCCATCCCCCACTATCTGCAGTTGTGCCCCATCCCCCACTATCTGCAGTCGTGCCTGATCACCAACTATCTGCAGTCATGCCCCATCCCCCACTATCTGCAGTCATGCCCCACCCCCCACTATCTGCAGTCATGCCCCATCCCCCAATATCTGCAGTCATGCCCCAACACCCACAATCTTCAGTCATGCCCCATCCCCCACTATATGCAGACATGCTCCATCCCCCACTATCTGTAGTCGTGATCTTCACCCACTATCTGCAGTCAAGCCCCATCCCCCACTATATGCAGTCACGCCCCATCACCCACTATCTGCAGTCAAGCCCCATCCCCCACTATATGCAGTCACGCCCCATCACCCACTATCTGCAGTCAAGCCCCATCCCCCACTATATGCAGTCACGCCCCATCCCCCTCTATATGCAGTCACGCCCCATCACCTACTATCTGCAGTCATGCACCATCACCCAGTATCTGCAGTTATGCCCCAACACCCACTATCTGCAGCCGTGCCCCATCCCCCACTATCTGCAGTCATGCACCATCACCCACTATCTGCAGTGATGCCCCAACACCCACTATATGCAGTCATGCCCCATCACCCACTACCCGCAGCCATGCCCCAACACCCAATATCTGCAGCCATGCTCCATCCCCCACTCACTATCTGCAGTCATGCCCCAACACCCAATATCTGCAGTCATGTCCCATCACCCACTATCTGCAGTCATGCCCATCCCCCAATATCTGAAGTTGTGATCATCACCCACTGTCTGCAGTCAAGCCCCATCCCCCACTATATGCAGTCATGCCCCATCACCCACTATCTGCAGTCATGCACCATCACCCACTATCTGTAGTTATGCCCCATCCCCCACGATATGCAGTCGTGCCCCATCCCCCACTGTCAGCAGTCATGCCCCATCCCCCCCTATCTGCAGTCATGATCATCATCCACTATCTGCAGTCATGGCCCATCCCCCACTATATGCAGTTGCCCCCATCCCCCATTATCTGCAGTTGTGCCCCATCCCCCACTATCTGCAGTCTTGCCCGATCACCCACAATCTGCAGTCATGCCCCATCACCCAGTATCTGCAGTCATGCCCCATCACCCACTATCTGCAGTGATGCCCCATCCCGCACTATCTGCAGTCACGCCCCATCGGCCACTATCTGCAGTCACGCCCCATGCCCCACTATTTGCAGTCATGTCCCATGCCACACTATCTGCAGTCACGCCCCACCCCACTATCTGCAGTCATGCCTCATCCCCCACTATCTGCAGTCATGCCCCATCCCCCACTATCTGCAGTCATGCCCCATCCCCCACTATCTGCAGTCGTGATCATCACCCACTACCTGCAGTCATGCCCCATCCCCCACTATCTGCAGTTGTGCCCCATCCCCCACTATCTGCAGTCGTGCCTAATCACCAACTATCTGCAGTCATGCCCCATCCCCCACTATATGCAGTCATGCCCCACCCCCCACTATCTGCAGTCATGCCCCATCCCCCAATATCTGCAGTCATGCCCCAACACCCACAATCTGCAGTCATGCCCCATCCCCCACTATATGCAGACATGCTCCATCCCCCACTATCTGCAGTCGTGATCTTCACCCACTATCTGCAGTCAAGCCCCATCACCCACTATCTGCAGTCAAGCCCTATCCCCCACTATATGCAGTCACGCCCCATCACCTACTATCTGCAGTCATGCACCATCACCCAGTATCTGCAGTTATGCCCCAACACCCACTATCTGCAGTTATTCCCCAACACTCACTATATGCAGTCATGACCCAACAACCAATATCTGGAGCCATGCCCCATCCCCCACTATCTGCAGTCATGCCCCAACACCCAATCTCTGCAGTCATGCCCCATCACCCACTGTCTGCAGTCAAGCCCCATCCCCCACCGTATGCAGTCATGCCCCATCACCCACTATCTGCAGTCATGCACCATCACCCACTATCTGCAGTTATGCCCCATTCCCCACGATATGCAGACAGGCCCCATCCTCCACTATCTGCAGTCATGCCCCAACACCCAGTATATGCAGTCATGCCCCATCCCCCACTATCTGCAGTCATGCCCCAACATCCAATATCTGCAGTCATGCTCCATCACCCACTACCTGCAGTCATGCCCCATCCCCCACTATCTGCAGTCATGCGCCATCACCCACTATCTGCAGTCATGCCCCACCCCCACTATCTGCAGTCACGCCCCAACACACACTATCTGCAGTCACGCCCCATCCCCCACTATCTGCAGTCATGCCCCACGCCCCACTATCTGCAGTCATGGCCCCATCCCCTAATATCTGCAGTCATGCCCCAACACCCACTATCTGCAGTCATGCCCCATCGCCAACTATCTGCAGTCATGCTCCATCCTCCACTATCTGCAGTTATGCCCCAACATCCAATATCTGCAGTCATGCCCCATCACCCACTACCTGCTGTCATGCCCCATCCCCCACTATCTGCAGTCATGCTCCATCACCCACTATATGCAGTCACGCCCCATCACCCACTATCTGCAGTCAAGCCCCATCCCCCACTATATGCCGTCATGCTCCATCCTCCACTATCTGCAGTCATGCCCCAACATCCAATATCTGCAGTCATGCCCCATCACCCACTACCTGCAGTCACGCCCCATCACCCGCTATCTGCAGTCAAGCTCCATCCCCCACTATATGCAGTCACGCCCCATCACCCACTATCTGCAGTCAAGCCCCATCCCCCACTATATGCCGTCGTGCCCCATCCCCCACTATCTGCAGTCATGCCCCAACATCCAATATCTGCAGTCATGCCCCATCACCCACTACCTGCAGTCATGCCCCATCCCCCACTATCTGCAGTCATGCTCCATCACCCACTATCTGCAGTCATGCCCCACCCCCACTATCTGCAGTCATGCCTCATCCCCCACTATCTGCAGTCATGCCCCACCCCCCACTATCTGCAGTCATGCCCCAACATCCAATATCTGCAGTCATGCCCCATCACCCACTACCTGCAGTCACGCCCCATCACCCGCTATCTGCAGTCAAGCCTCATCCCCCACTATATGAAGTCACGCCTCATCACCCACTATCTGCTCTCATACACCATCACCCACTATCTGTAGTTATGCCCCATTCCCCACTATATGCAGACATGCCCCTTCCCCCACTATCTGCAATCATGCCCAACACCCACTATATGCAGTCATGCCCCATCCCCCACTATCTGCAGTCATGTCCCAACATCCAAGATCTGCAGTCATGCCCCATCATCCACTACCTGCAGTCATGCCTCATCCCCCACTATCTGCAGTCATGCTCCATCACCCACTATCTGCAGTCATGCCCCACCCCCACTATCTGCAGTCATGCCTCATCCCCCACTATCTGCAGTCATGCCCCATCCCCCACTATCTGCAGTCATGCCCCATCCCGCACTATCTGCAGTCATGCCCCATCCCCCATTATCTGAAGTTGTGATCATCACCCACTGTCTGCAGTCAAGCCCCATCCCCCACTATATGCAGTCATGCCCCATCACCCACTATCTGCAGTCATGCACCATCACCCACTATCTGCAGTTATGCCCCATCCCCCACGATATGCAGTCATGCCCCATCCCCCACTGTCAGCAGTCATGCCTCATCCCCCCCTATCTGCAGTCATGATCATCATCCACTATCTGCAGTCATGCCCCATCCCCCACTATATGCAGTTGCCCCATCCCCCATTATCTGCAGTCGTGCCCCACCCCCCACTATCTGCAGTCGTGCCCGATCACCCATGATCTGCAGTCATGCCCCATCACCCAGTATCTGCAGTCATGCCCTATCACCCACTATCTGCAGTGATGCCCCATCCCGCACTATCTGCAGTCACGCCCCATCGGCCACTATCTGCAGTCATGCCCCATCCCCCACTATCTGCAGTCATGCCTCATCCCCCACTATCTGCAGTCATGCCCCATCCCCCACTATCTGCAGTCATGCCCCATCCCCCACTATCTGCAGTCGTGATCATCATCCACTATCTGCAGTCATGCCCCATCCCCCACTATCTGCAGTTGTGCCCCATCCCCCACTATCTGCAGTCGTGCCTGATCACCAACTATCTGCAGTCGTGCCCCATCCCCCACTATCTGCAGTCATGCCCCATCCCCCACTATCTGCAGTCATGCCCCATCCCCCAATATCTGCAGTCATGCCCCAACACCCACAATCTGCAGTCATGCCCCATCCCCCACTATATGCAGACATGCTCCATCCCCCACTATCTGCAGTCGTGATCTTAACCCACTATCTGCAGTCAAGCCCCATCCCCCACTATATGCAGTCACGCCCCATCACCCACTATATGCAGTCACGCCCCATCACCCACTATCTGCAGTCATGCCCCATCCCCCACTATCTGCAGTCGTGATCATCACCCACTATCTGCAGTCATGCCCCATCCCCCACTATCTGCAGTTGTGCCCCATCCCCCACTATCTGCAGTCATGACCCATCCGCCACTATCTGCAGTCATGACCCATCACCCATTATCTACAGTTATGCCCCAACACCCACTATATGCAGTCATGCCCCATCACCCACTACCCGCAGCCATGCCCCAACACCCAATATCTGCAGCCATGCCCCATCCCCCACTCACTATCTGCAGTCATGCCCCAACACCCACTATCTGCAGTCATGCCCCATCACCCACTATCTGCAGTCATGCCCATCCCCCAATATCTGAAGTTGTGATCATCACCCACTGTCTGCAGTGAAGCCCCATCCCCCACTATATGCAGTCATGCCCCATCACCCACTATCTGCAGTCATGCACCATCACCCACTATCTGCAGTTATGCCCCATCCCCCACGATATGCAGTCATGCCCCATCCCCCACTGTCAGCAGTCATGCCCCATCCCCCCTTATCTGCAGTCATGATCATCATCCACTATCTGCAGTCATGCCCCATCCCCCACTATATGCAGTTGCCCCATCCCCCATTATCTGCAGTTGTGCCCCATCCCCCACTATCTGCAGTCTTGCCCGATCACCCACAATCTGCAGTCATGCCCCATCACCCACTATCTGCAGTGATGCCCCATCCCGCACTATCTGCAGTCACGCCCCATCGGCCACTATCTGCAGTCACGCCCCATGCCCCACTATTTGCAGTCATGTCCCATGCCACATTATCTGCAGTCACGCCCCACCCCACTATCTGCAGTCATGCCTCATCCCCCACTATCTGCAGTCATGCCCCATCCCCCACTATCTGCAGTCATGCCCCATCCCCCACTATCTGCAGTTGTGATCATCACCCACTATCTGCAGTCATGCCCCATCCCCCACTATCTGCAGTCGTGCCTGATCACCAACTATCTGCAGTCATGCCCCATCCCCCACTATATGCAGTCATGCCCCACCCCCCACTATCTGCAGTCATGCCCCATCCCCCAATATCTGCAGTCATGCCCCAACACCCACAATCTGCAGTCATGCCCCATCCCCCACTATATGCAGACATGCGCCATCCCCCACTATCTGCAGTCGTGATCTTCACCCACTATCTGCAGTCACGCCCCACCCCACTATCTGCAGTCATGCCTCATCCCCCACTATCTGCAGTCATGCCCCATCCCCCACTATCTGCAGTCATGCCCCATCCCCCACTATCTGCAGTTGTGATCATCACCCACTATCTGCAGTCATGCCCCATCCCCCACTATCTGCAGTCGTGCCTGATCACCAACTATCTGCAGTCATGCCCCATCCCCCACTATATGCAGTCATGCCCCACCCCCCACTATCTGCAGTCATGCCCCATCCCCCAATATCTGCAGTCATGCCCCAACACCCACAATCTGCAGTCATGCCCCATCCCCCACTATATGCAGTCATGCCCCATCGCCAACTATCTACAGTCATGCCCCATCCCCCACTATATGCAGTCATGCTCCATCCTCCACTATCTGCAGTCGTGATCTTCACCCACTATCTGCAGTCAAGCTCCATCCCCCACTATATGCAGTCACGCCCCATCACCCACTATCTGCAGTCAAGCCCCATCCCCCACTATATGCCGTCATGCTCCATCCCCCACTATCTGCAGTCATGCCCCAACATCCAATATCTGCAGTCATGCCCCATCACCCACTACCTGCTGTCATGCCCCATCCCCCACTATCTGCAGTCATGCTCCATCACCCACTATCTGCAGTCATGCCCCACCCCCACTATCTGCAGTCATGCCTCATCCCCCACTATCTGCAGTCATGCCCCACCCCCCACTATCTGCAGTCATGCCCCAACATCCAATACCTGCAGTCATGCCCCATCACCCACTACCTGCAGTCACGCCCCATCACCCGCTATCTGCAGTCAAGCTCCATCCCCCACTATATGCAGTCACGCCCCATCACCCACTATCTGCAGTCAAGCCCCATCCCCCACTATATGCCGTCATGCCCCATCCCCCACTATCTGCAGTCATGCCCCAACATCCAATATCTGCAGTCATGCCCCATCACCCACTACCTGCAGTCATGCCCCATCCCCCACTATCTGCAGTCATGCTCCATCACCTACTATCTGCAGTCATGCCCCACCCCCACTATCTGCAGTCATGCCTCATCCCCCACTATCTGCAGTCATGCCCCACCCCCACTATCTGCAGTCATGCCCCAACATCCAATATCTGCAGTCATGCCCCATCACCCACTACCTGCAGTCACGCCCCATCACCCGCTATCTGCAGTCAAGCCTCATCCCCCACTATTTGCAGTCACGCCTCATCACCCACTATCTGCTCTCATGCACCATCACCCACTATCTGTAGTTATGCCCCATTCCCCACGATATGCAGACATGCCCCATCCCCCACTATCTGCAATCATGCCCCAACACCCACTATATGCAGTCATGCCCCATCCCCCACTATCTGCAGTCATGTCCCAACATCCAAGATCTGCAGTCATGCCCCATCATCCACTACCTGCAGTCATGCCCCATCCCCCACTATCTGCAGTCATGTTCCATCACCCACTATCTGCAGTCATACCCCAACACCCACTATATGCAGTCATGCCCCATCCCCCACTATCTGCAGTCATGCCCCATCCCCCACTATCTGCAGTCATGCCCCATCCCGCACTATCTGCAGTCGTGATCATCACCCACTATCTGCAGTCATGCCCCATCCCCCATTATCTGCAGTTGTGCCCCATCCCCCACTATCTGCAGTCATGCCCCATCCTCCAATATCTGCAGTCATACCCCAACACCCACTATATGCAGTCATGCCCCATCCCCCACTATATTGTCATGCCTGCGCCATGGGCGCACACATTGGCAACCATCATGGACTATTTGTTATTCATTTTTCTTCAGAATACTCTTGGAACAACCCCTATTCACACTTTGGTACTTAATTCCCATTTGCGTGACTTTGGTGCCTTCTTATATAACTCAACTAACTACATGTACCACAATGCACCTTGCTACAGCTATCAATTCCTGGCCATTCCCATTTGTCAGCATTGGAACCACAATCCCCAGAAGCCCTAGGGATCAGTGCTGCTTCCGCCATCTCAGGACCAGAGAGGGAGGAGGCAGATTGTATTCAGGTGTGCTGCTCCAGGTGCTGCCAATTAGCCTACCGCAGTACAGGGCAGGGCGGTATTTAAGCAGCTGCCTGCAGGAGTTCAGTGTCTTGCATCAAGAGACCTCCCAGTTCCTTTTGGCTCGAATTTGTATGCTGTTCTTGCTGCTGCTGCTGCTGCTGCTGCTGCTGCATTTTTCTGCTTTTGTTCCAGTGCTCTTTATGGGCTTCCTGCCTTGCAGCCTGCTACACCCTGCTGCCTACAGCCCTAGCCTTTTGGGCTCCCTGCCTCACAGCCCTGCTCCTCTGGGCTTCCTGCCTTGCAGCCTGCTACACCCTGCTGCCTACAGCCCTAGCCTTTTGGGCTCCCTGCCTCACAGCCCTGCTCCTCTGGGCTTCCTGCCTTGCAGCCTGCTACACCCCGCTGCCTACAGCCCTAGCCTTTTGGGCTCCCTGCCTCACAACCCTGCTCCTCTGGGCTTCCTGCCTTGCAGCCTGTTACACTCCGCTGCCCACAGCTGAAGCCTTCCGGGCTCCCTGCCTCGCTGCTCTGCTCCTCTGAGCTTGCTCCTTGCTGCTCTGCTCCCTTGGGCCCCCTGCCTTGCAGCCTGCTACTCTCTTCTGCTTTCAACCCTGACCCTCGGGTCTCTTTGTCTCTATGCCCTGTTCCTTTGGGTTTGTTCCTTTGGGTTTGCTCCTTGCTGCCCTACTCCTCTGGGCTCTCCGTCTGCCGCGTACTACAGCTCTCAGTCCTGCTCCTCTGGACTCTCTGCCTAGCAGCCTACTAGAGTCCTCTGCAATCCACTACAGTTTTTCTGTACCTTGTACCATTTGGTACTGCAGCCCTGCTTCCTTGTTTGCAGCCCCCCTCTTTCCTGGCTGCTGCTCCCTTGCTCTCTTCCTTGTTTGCAACCCCTTGTTCTTGATCCCTGTCCTTCTCTTCCTTGTCTCCTCTGTCCTCCCCTTTAGTTTGCCCATTTCTATTGTGCTGTTTCTTCCTTCGTTCCCTTCAGCTAGATTTCTCTTAGACTTCCTTGTCCCTGGTTATTTCTGTTCTTGTCTCTCTTGTGTCATATGTTGATCCTTTGTTCAGAGCTTGACTGTTGGTTTCCGGCAGGCAACCTCTGCCCCTTCCCTTGTCGCGTTTTCTCTTTAACAGACACCCACAGCTGTTGTTCCCAGCCATGAGCAGACAGAGTGGGCCTCTGTAATAGTAATCTGTACAGAAGGCTGGAGTTTCCAAAGGTCCGTGGAACACTCTTTTTCCATATCTGCATACACCCCAAGAGGGAATCCAGTTTGTTTGTATCTTTGTATTTCCTGCCCCTTTCTGTTCACAACTACAGTTGCCTACTTTTCTTTCTTGATGTGTTTCCTGCTGTGTGTGTACTTATCTGTCACCTTACATCAGCACAGCCACCCAAACCCTACCTGGGGACCCTGTGCCACTCTTGACAGAGTGCCATCCTTGACAGAATGCAAGAGCCAAAAAATTCTTGTTCCATAGGCAGGAAAGGCACACACAGACCAAGGATGCTTTCCTTTCGATTCAAGAAACCTCTGCAAAAATCTAAAGTTTTCTTAAGGACTGCAAACAAAAACCCTAGTTTAAAAGACAGACTTGCCCTAGTAAACAAAGGTTTACAAGCACAGTACTACACTCACTGGGTCGCTGACCCTTCTATGTGTAACTACTATGACATTTGCAACTATGATCCGCAGTCTGTATCTGTAGAAGAACTACAGCAAGAAAATGAATTCCTGCAGATTTTGTTAGCCCAACCAGTGGAAAACATTCATGGTGTTTCTGGCATTTCTTCTGACACTGCATTCGACATTCAGCCGGTACACGAACCTTGTATTCCTTTATCCCAGGCTACCCTGTCTCAGGACCAATGTCGTAACACTGCTACAGCCAAGGATATTGCACTCATTGTGGCAGACTCTCAACCAGAGTACGTTGTTGCCAAAGTGATATGCTCAAGATCAGCTTGGCAAGCTACACAACCTCCCCAGACTGCTGGTAACACTAATTTAACAGGACAAGGCATTCAGTATCCTGAGGTTAGTGCAGCTGGTCCTGGGTACAAAAGACCAATACTGACCATCGATTGTCTTAATGCTGCCCCAGTAACTACTAACCATGATAACACCAAGGTCAGTCTTCCTATTGCAACACCCGAATTTTCTCCTACACCAGATTCTGAAGCTGTAGAACAGGCTAATGGAACATACCTGTTACAAGAACAACTCTTACGCCTTAAAAGACAAACCGGAGACCTCTATGATGAATTTGTCTATTTGCATAGTAAGAATCTAGCAAAGGGACACAATTTACCAGACCATCTGGCTCTATGCCCAACACCCGACATTCTGTCTTTACAGATCGGCGTGATAAGGTCTGGAAGGGTAATACAGAAAAGGATACACACTTATACAGAGCAGATGGAAGACCTGAACTTGGCATATGCATACTTTCTAAAGTTTGACTGAGCACATTCACTTACTAGCCACAGTAACTCAGGCTGTTGCTCAGATAGTGAAGAATTAACTCCTTCAGTGGGCCAAATCACTCACACTGTGTCAAGTATCCTGGTCTTGCGCGGAGGTAGCACGTACACCTGCCTTCCCGTTGGGTCTTGGTGCCTGGATTATTACCACCACAGGCCTCCGCGACCCGCCGGGGAAAGAGGGTTAGGGTCCGCTGGAATGGATAGGTAAGGGGTATTAGGGTGACCGGGTTGAATTAGGGTAAGGTATTGGATGGGTAGGGTAGGGATTGAATAGGTAGGGAAGGTAGGGATGAGTCGTTGTAAGGCCCCCTCCTGGGTGCCTGCGATGTAGACCTCCGCCGACTCTCTCTTGCAGTCATCTACTTTGCCCTCAAGTAGATTTCACTTTCTCTTGCTTAGGGATATGAACCCATAACTTGTCTGATTCCCATTACACAAACACCTCTGAGTTTACACCACTCTAACAGTGCCCCACAATGAATAGTTACACTTTCACAATGATTATTTTGAAGTCACAACCATGCATATTATGTTTTACAGTTTAGCTTCACTTAGCTCTGAATGTTGCTGCAGATGCGGAGATTTCCGCTACAGGCCTTTCGTTTTCCACGATCCTTGATTCGCTATGAAACGGGAGCGCCGCTACAAAAGAATAAAAGCATGCATGAGTTTTTAGCCTGCACACTCGTTTTGACCGTGCTTCCAGTTCCCACTGCTTGTGGGTAATCTGTGCCGGAGCCCTGACACACACACAAACTCAGTACTCGGATGGGCCTTAAGCCCCAAGCCCCCAGACAAGGACCCCCTGTACGCGAGCTTTTCAGCGCTCGAGACACGCCTATGAAGTTTGGGGAGTCGAACGAGTATGCGTTAGTATACGTTCACTCTCCGGACCTCAAGTAACTTATGCAAATCCCCTTCCCAAAGGTCCGCAGTCAAGTACTGCAGTTAGTAAACAAAGTTAGCACTTATCTCATGCGTTGCGCGGGGCCTGCAGGATAGGCAGGCGGGGTATGGCCCCGCAATTCGCAGCCTGCAGGAGCCTCCGGGACGTGCGTCTGACTTCTCCGGCATCCATGAGCGCAAGCGAAGCTTTCCGGGTTCGTTGCGCGCATGCGTGGAAGCTGGGGCGTTGTCCGATGCACAATGCGCATGCACGAAGGCTGATTCGACGTCCCATTGGGTTCTGGAGGCTCGTGACCACACGAGCCTCCTGGGTAATGTAGTCTTTTGGCGTCCTTGTGCCCCCAGAGGGGCTTGCACCTCAATAAGTTCTTCCTGCACATAACACAAAGCAGGGTTCTATAATATAGGCATTTCTTGTGCTTTCTTAGATACACAGGATAGTTTAACATTGAACTTTGTTTAGTTTGAGAACCACTGGCCCCTATTACATGCGAGACCCTGACACACTGCCTTTGCACCACAAATCAAATGTAATCATCTGGCTGGAGATCCTGCTGAGTCAAAGGATTGTCCCGTTCTTACCCTTGATGGCGGTCCTTTACTCACACTTGCAGCCTCTAAAGAGGTGACCAAGTCAGAGAGGTACTCTGCTTCTATGGACTTTTGTGCACCAGACTATGTGTCAGATCCTGAACTATACCAGGAACCTGTCTGGAATCCAGCTTTGCCAACAGTCAATACCCCAGGCCCATCTATCCACCGGAGCACACAAGACTTTGAAGGCCAGCCATCAGAAAGCCTACCCTTCCCTGATCCTCCGTCAGCCATGCTACCTGTTACAGAATCTGCAAGCCCAATCTCTGCTGCTCCTCCTGCTAGTACTCCTAAATCTGCTACTGAAGCAGCATCTCCAATCACTCTTACTCCCGTTGAAGCACCCCCTTCCTCTCTGCCTGCAAGAACAGCACCTGAACTTCCGACTGCCATTCATGATCTCCCGGCTGCGGTGGCTTCTGAACTCCCTGCTACTCAGGGTGTCCCTGCAACATTTGTGACTCCTGAAGTCCCTGCTGCAAATCTTAATGTTGCTATTGCTGCTTCTGAATATTTGGCAGACCCTCCTAGAGCAACCTATTCAGCTGTATCTCTGGTTCCACCTTTCAGCACTGTACCGTTGCCAGCCCTAAGGAAAACCACTACTTTCAAAGAAATATTTGCCATGGAGCCTGCAGCAGATCCTCACAGTCTCTCAGTTCATGAACGCACTGTTGGGTTTTGGGCCCTTAAAACTTTGTCCTTTCTGACTTCTACCTCAAAGATTCGGAACATTGGTAATGTCTCCTCCCTTCAAGACTCTCACCTTGCAGCCTTAAACAGTTTTTGGAGCTTCATGATGTGCCTTTTTGGTACAAGACTTTTTCACGGTGTGGCAGGTCTTGGTCTTGCTCTTCTTGTTGGTCAGTCTTCAGGGAGCCTGGAGAGGGGCATACTGTCATGCCTGCGCCATGGGCGCACACATTGGCAACCATCATGGACTATTTGTTATTCATTTTTCTTCAGAATACTCTTGGAACAACCCCTATTTGCACTTTGGTACTTAATTCCCATTTGCGTGACTTTGGTGCCTTCTTATATTACTCAACTAACTACATGTACCACAATGCACCTTGCTACAGCTATCAATTCCTGCCTATTCCCATTCGTCAGCGTTGGAACCACAATCCCCAGAAGCCCTAGGTATCAGTGCTGCTTCCACCATCTCAGGACCAGAGAGGGAGGAGGCAGATTGTATTCAGGTGTGCTGCTCCAGGTGCTGCCAATTAGCCTACCGCAGTACAGGGCAGGGCGGTATTTAAGCAGCTGCCTGCAGGAGTTCAGTCTCTTGCAACAAGAGTCCTCCCAGCCCCTTTTTGCCTTTTGTCTCGAATTTGTATGCTGTTCCTGCTGCTGCTGCATTTTCCTGCTTTTGTTCCAGTGCTCTTTCTGGGCTTCCTGCCTTGCAGCCTGCTACACCCTGCTCCCTACAGCCCTAGCCTTTTGGGCTCCCTGCCTCACAGCCCTGCTCCTCTGGGCTTCCTGCCTTGCAGCCTGCTACACCCTGCTACCTACAGCCCTAGCCTTTTGGGCTCCCTGCCTCACAGCCCTGCTCCTCTGGGCTTCCTGCCTTGCAGCCTGCTACACCCTGCTGCCTACAGCCCTAGCCTTTTGGGCTCCCTGCCTCACAGCCCTGCTCCTCTGGGCTTCCTACCTTGCAGCCTGTTACACTCCTCTGCCCACAGCCGTAGCCTTCCGGGCTCCCTGCCTTGCTGCTCTGCTCCTCTGAGCTTGCTCCTTGCTGCTCTGCTCCCTTGGGCCCCCTGCCTTGCAGCCTGCTACTCTCTTCTGCTTTCAACCCTGACCCTCGGGACTCTCTGTCTCTACGCCCTGTTCCTTTGGGTTCCTTCCTTTGGGTTCGCTCCTTGCTGCCCTACTCCTCTGGGCTCTCCGTCTCCCGCCCACTAAAGCTCTCAGTCCTGCTCCTCTGGACTCTCTGCCTAGCAGCCTACTACAGTCCTCTGCAATCCACTACAGTTTTTCTGTACCTTGTACCATTTGGTACTGCAGCCCTGCTTCCTTGTTTGCAGCCCCCCTCTTTCCTGGCTGCTGCTCCCTTGCTCTCTTCCTTGTTTGCAACCCCTTGTTCTTGATCCCTGTCCTTCTCTTCCTTGTCTCCTCTGTCCTCCCCTTTAGTTTACCCATTTCTATTGTGCTGTTTCTTCCTTCATTCCCTTCAGCTAGATTTCTCTTAGACTTCCTTGTCCCTGGTTATTTCTGTTTGTTTGTTTCTTTGTATTTCCTGCCCCTTTCTGTTCACAACTATAGTTGCCTACTTTTCTTTTCCTGCTGTGTGTGTACTTATCTGTCACCTTACATCAGCACAGCCACGCAAACCCTACCTGGGGGCCCTGTGCCACTCTTGACAGAGTGCCACCCTTGACATATATGCAGACATGCTCCATCCCCCACTATCTGCAGTCGTGATATTCACCCACTATCTGCAGTCAAGCCCCATCCCCCACTAAATGCAGTCACGCCCCATCACCCACTATCTGCAGTCAAGCCCCATCCCCCACTATATGCAGTCACGCCCCATCACCTACTATCTGTAGTCATGCACCATCACCCACTATCTGCAGTTATGCCCCAACACCCACTATATGCAGTCATGCCCCATCCCCCACTATCTGCAGCCATGCCCCATCCCCCACTATCTGCAGTCATGCCCCAACACCCACTATCTGCTGTTATGCCCCAACACCCACTATATGCAGTCAGGACCCAACACCCAATATCTGGAGCCATGCCCCATCCCCCACTATCTGCAGTCATGCCCCAACACCCAATATCTGCAGTCATGCCCCATCACCCACTATCTGCAGTGATGCCCCATCCCCCACTATCTGAAGTCGTGATCATTACCCACTGTCTGCAGTCAAGCCCCATTCCCCACTATATGCAGTCATGCCCCATCACCCACTATCTGCAGTCATGCACCATCACCCACTATCTGCAGTTATGCTCCATTCCCCACGATATGCAGACATGCCCCATCCCCCACTATCTGCAATCATGCCCCAACACCCACTATATGCAGTCATGCCCAATCCCCCACTATCTGCAGTCATGCCCCAACATCCAATTTCTGCAGTCATGCCCCATTACCCACTACCTGCAGTCATGCCCCATCCCCCACTATCTGCAGTCATGCTCCATCCCCCACTATCTGCAGTCATGCTCCATCACCCAATATCTGCAGTAATGCCCCACGCCCACTATCTGCAGTCACGCCCCAACACACACTATCTGCAGTCACGCCCCATCCCCCACTACTGCAGTCATGCCCCACACCCTACTATCTGCAGTCATGCCCCATCCCCTAATATCTGCAGTCATGCCCCAACACCCACTATCTGCAGTCATGCCCCATCCCCAACTATCTGCCGTCATGCCCCATTCCCCATTATATGCAGTCATGCTCCATCCCCCACTATCTGCAGTCATGCTCCATCCCCCACTATCTGCAGTCATGCTCCATCACCCACTATCTGCAGTCATGCTCCATCACCCACTATCTGCAGTCACGCCCCAACATACACTATCTGCAATCAAGCCCCACCCCCCACTATCTCAGTCATGCCCCATCCCCTGCTATATGCAGTCATGCCCCATCCCCCGCTATCTGCAGTCATGCCCACCCCCACTATCTGCAGTCACGCCGCAACACCGACTATCTGCAGTCACGCCGCAACACCCACTATCTGCAGTCATGCCACAACACCCACTATCTGCAGTCAGGCTCATCCCCCACTATCTGCAGTCATGCCCCATCACCCATTATCTACATTCATGCCCCATCCCCACTATCTGCAGTCATGCCCCATACTTCACTATCTGCAGTCATGCCCCATCCACTATTATCTGCAGTCATGCCCCATCACCCACTATCTGCAATCATGCCCCATTCCCCACTCTCTGCACTCATGTCCCACCCCCCATTATCTGCATTCATGCTGTCAAAAGAGAAATTATAGCGTGCCTCCTATTGCAATGAATATATTAATATTGGCCTACGCCAAGCTGCATGAAAGTCGCTTGCGAAAGAATCCGTGTTGCAAGGTCCTGACCTTAAATCAATGTAAGCCGCCATTTTAGGCCAATCTGCCATTTTAGGATTCGCTTTGTAAAAGTCACCCTGTGAGTTAAAATGGTGGACGATGTCATTCCAAAATACAACATGGCTGTCTTGACCTCTATACATAGCTAATGAGTAACTTGCCTGTAGGCAACTTGTTGAGGTCGTGAACTGAGACCTTGTCCTTCGTTGACCTGTGTGTAAAAGGATTACTCGTGCAATGAAACTAATCCACGAGCATATGTTGAAACAATGTATTCAAATACTGAATGTAGAACACTTGTTTAACTGCATTGTATTAATGTTTGAGAAGGCCTGCATGGAAAATCTGAGAATACACAGTAATTGCATAGGCTTGTTGATACATGTATTAATGGCAAACCAGTTACATGCAGTTGTTCGAGACTTGGCACGAACCCTAGATCGGTGATGTTTTAAGTGGAATGTTAACCCGAAGTGGGGCTGGACATCGTGCCCACCAAGTGTATAAAAAGCGAATGCATTCTAATGTACAACGTCTCTCACTGAACACACTGAACCACGCTGGAGTTCGTTGTGTTGTACTGAGGGCCGATAGCTATCTGATTTTGCTCTGTTTTTGTAATTGGATTCAGTATAAAATAAAGTACTTTGTATGTTCCTTTGTAACCCGTGTTCGGTGTATTTCCTTTTGGGGTACTCAGCCTCGATATTTTGATTTTGTTTTCATAGTTGGGGCCCGAATAGGGACCCTCAAGATTGATACCGGATTGTTGAAGGTTGACGCAGGCTATCGGACCGGGATTGGACGGTGTGACAAAAAGGGGCCCCACTGAACAAGACGCGACACCTCAGCAGCACTGCACGACCCTATCCCTGGACGATTAGCTTGTGGTCTGAGACGGCATCTTGACAAGGGTCCACTTATCGAGGCGGGCAGATTTGCCGAAATCACCATACACGAGGTAAGATTAGTTAGGTAAGATTCTTTGAAATCCGATCGGACCTCCTTAGGTTTGTTCAGGTGAGTCGTGACCCGACTCTTAATTCAACCCTGAAAATTTGAATTTGGTGCATTGTATCTGCAGACACAATTATTGACCAGGTAACACCAATAATTTGATATGCCTGGAAAATTGTCTACCTGCTTCAGGGCATTGTTCCGCAGCGATAGACAATGTTTGGAATTTAGCCGTCCGGCACCACAGGCGGGTCGCCGGCATGTACCATGTACTGTAAGCATGGCATTGGAAGTATAGTATTTAATGACATTTGGCACAGACAAACCAGACATGCCTCCGAACTTCAGTGGCCAATCAATGGTAGTTTCGAAATCCTTCGCATTGAGAATTTAGAGTCAATTCTATTAAAGAAAAAGGCTAGACCTACAGCATTTGATGTTTTGCAGAATTGGAAAAAAGAAGCGTTGCAACAACTTAAAAGTAGAGAGAAGCATGTGCGCCGTCATAAGACGAATGCCGAAAAAACACATTTGTATGACCAAGATAAACATTCTGAATCAACTAGGAATATGGATAGGGCTTTCTCACTTGGAATTCAGAAAATCTATCCTTCCAAAGACCTCCATGCTTCCGATGAATTTATAGATAAATTGTTAAATGAACGAAGGCCTGGTGCTTCTGCGCCACCTCCGTATGTTCCTCTTCCTGCTGCTTTGCCTCTTCTTCCTGTTATTCCTGCTCTACCTGCTGTTGTTCCTGTTGTTCCTGCTCCTCCTAATGTTCCCCTTCCTCCAGCTCCTCCACCTCTTCTTATCGCACCAGTTACAGTACCTCCATTGAATTTGCCTGCTCCCTCTCTTCCAAGTGGTCCTGAGCCGCTTGTAATCGATCGAGGTGCAGGGTCTAAGGTTGTTACTCACAATACTGTACCACCGGAGAAGAAACGTGAGTTAATTGCATTGGCTAAGCATTGTATGGAGAAGGATGATCAAGCTAGTGTTTTTGCCACACTTTGTAATATGGATAATTTTCCTGAGAAAAATGTTTTTATTGAAGGTTTAGGGATTCAGTTATGTACAATGTGGGGAAAATTAAATAATGCGGATCTCCCGCAAGGGTTAAGGGATCTAAATACTCTAGCGTTTTCTAGAGACACTGTGGAGAAGGTAAATGAGCATGTCGAGAGGTTATTTGGGTATAGAAAGGAGTTAGAAAAGTTACAGAATGAGGATGACGCGGAGGAAAGTATGTATGTACAGAAACGGTTCCTTCCTTGTCATAAATCAATATCTGAGGAAGCGCGAATTTGTACGAAAGGCGCACTTAGATGGATTTCGGATATGTTGATAACTCCAGTTGAAGTATATGACTCGTATAGTCAGTATATGCCAGAAATGCAGATGAAAGTGATACAGGTAATGATAGAGTACCTACAGGATGATTGTGTAAAAAGAAAGATTAGTTGTCCCACAGAGTTATTGAGTATTTATAAGAGTGCTTTTTCACTTGACACTTCTTCGACTACTTTAGTGCTCGATTTAGCTCTGTTGCTTAGTAAGCGTTCAGAGTCACCTACTTCTCAGTTGCCTATGAGAGAGGTTCCCCCGACATTTGTCCCAAAGGTTGAGGTTGCGGCCGATGCTGCACAGGGTATAGTTGCTGTGAACCTTCCTGCACATTATGTATCACAGTTCGTTCACGTCCCGTTCTCAAGACAGGAAGTGAATACTATTAGGAAATCTATTCCTGATATTAGGAAAAATCCGACGGAATTCTATAAGGAAATAGAGTCCGTCTTGCAATCCTCAGTGTTCACCTTAGGTGATATTGATTTGTTATTCCCTGTACTCCTGCCCGTAGATTTGTGGAAACAAGTTAGAACTATAGATGACGTACCAGGGTAGGGAGATACATGGGTGAATTTAAATAGACTTGATGGAGAAAGGCCAGCTGGTGAAAGACTGCCTCAGGTGATACTAACTTTGCCTGATAGAATTATTGCAAAATTAAAAACTATAATTCCAGAAAAACTAATTATATGGGACAAACTTACGGCTTGTGTCCAAGGAAAGTCTGAGGGTGCTACCGAGTTCTTTAATCAGTTCGAACAGGTATTCTCGGATTTCAGTGGACAAGACCTAGGCACAGAGTCTGGGAAAAGGTTGTTCGTGGACAAATTTGTGCGTGGATTGCTGCCTGACATCCAGTCACAAATTACGTCTTCTGAGAGTGCTTGGCAGGCAAAATTACAATCAGAAGTACTGCACATGGCTCAGTACTATGAGAATCGTGTCAATAATGAAAAAGATAGGGTTGAAAAACGAAAAGGCGATTTGAAAACTAAAGTGTGTTATTGCAGCAAATTGTTAGAGGCCCCAGAGGGGGTAGTTCTCAGGTTAGAGGTCAGTATGTCCCACAGGGGAATGTGCCCTTGGGTCCTGTTAACATTAACCAGCGAGCACAATGCCCCGTCCTTCAACATAGGTCAAATAATACATTTGGAAATATGGATAGACGATCCAGAGGTCGCCCAGGTGTGGGGGCCCTGGTAGAGGTCAGTTTGCACAGGACCCTCAGCAACCTTTCTCGCAGGACAATCAGACTTCGAGTGTGGACACCACGAACATATTTGAATATCCTTCCAATGCATATTTGTCTGAAGAGCTTCCCTTTGATGACATTCTGTTTCTTTAGGATTGCCCGAAGCAGGGTTTGGAACCTACACCTATTCCCGTCAATCAGAAAGGTCCCTACATTGAAATGGTGGTGGGAAATAGGAAACATCAGTTTTTGATAGACACTGGAGCACAGAAGTGTTCCAGTGATCATTAACGGGTTCCAAACATTCCACTGTCAGGGCAAATCAATGTTTCTTTAGGGTTTTCTGGCACACCAGTTGTTTGTCCGGTTTCTATTCTGGTACCTATTTCTTTGGGTCCCTTTACGGACCACTGTCCATTTCTGTTGACTTCAGATTGTGGAGAGAACTTGCTGGGGTTGAATCTGTTAAAAGAATTAAATGCATTGAATCATTGTTCTTCTGATGGAGTACGCTTGACGATTTCACCACAGCAATTTTCTGTCTCACAATTCTTGACTAGACCTTTGCCTCCGGAATTCATTAATGTACCAGAAAGCTTGTGGGCTGTCGACGACAATGATGTCGGTGTTTTACAGATTGAACGTGTCAAGATAGTTTTGAAACATGGAATTGAGCTGCCACGCATTCCCCAGTATAAGATTTCAGTTGAGGGCGAGTGAGCTTTGAAATGCATTGTTTTCGATTTTGTGCATCGCGGCGTGATTGAAGAAATTTCAGGAAGTTTGTGTAACAGTCTGATTTTACTCGTGTACAAGAAAGGCGATAATGCAATTCCGTTCCGTTTCATAATTAATTTACGTGCCATTAATAAAGTCGTGGCTCCACAATTTCCAATTGTGCTTGGTGTAACAACAATCATAACCATGATTCCATCTACAGCTACATACTTTAGTGTGGTGGATCTAAAGAATGCTTTCTTTAGTATTCCTATAAACAAGGATAGTAGATACTTGTTCGCGTTCATCTTAGGGGGACGCTCATTCACATTTACTTGTGCACCTCAAGGGTACACACAGAGTCCTAGCATTTATAGTAGGGCTTTGAAAGAACAACTTGATACCCTTGAATTGCCCTCTACCTGTACATTACTTCAGTACGTTGATTATTTGCTTTTAGCTGCTGACTCTGAGAGTGCCTGTAAGGAGGGCACTGTGTTATTGCTTATCCATCTAGCTAAGCATGGTCACAAAGCTTTGCTTAAAAAATTTCAATATTGTTGTCAGGAGGTGGCTTATTTAGGCTATCTCCTGTCAAAGGAGGGAAGAAGATTGACACCTGAAAGAATAAAACACATTTCTGGCATGTCTGTCCCAAATACACAGAAGGAAGTTAGAGCCTTGATAGGTATGGCTTCTTACTGTAGGTTGTGGATCCCAAATTGTTCACTAGTGATCAAACAGATGTTGGCTTTGACGGGGAAGGGCATTTCATCGCCATTGCCATGGAACGCAGAACACCAGCAATCGTTTGACTTGCTTAAGACTGCATTATGCTCTGCACCAGTTTTGGGCACACCAAACTATGAAAAGGCCTTTGTGCTGTTTGTGCTTTAATTTGATGGATGTGCTTTGGCTGTATTAACGCAGGAACATGGAGGGAAGAATAGGCCGTGCAGTTACTTTTCTTCCGCCCTTGATCCTGTAGCATGCGCTTTGCCAAGATGTTTGCGAGCTGTCGCTGCTGCTGCTGCGTCTGTAAAACAGAGTGAGGCAATGGTCCTAGGCCATGCTTTAACCCTGATGGTGCCTCACTCTGTAGATGTTCTACTGAACCAAACTCAAACACAACACCTCACTTCTGCACGGTTGACAAGATTTGAATTGATCTTGTTTGCTCCTCACTTTCAAATTAAGAGGTGTTGTGTTCTTAACCCGGCTGAACGCCTACCTTTCCCGCAAGATACTACTTGCGGCGATGAAGTGCAACATGATTGTTTGTATAGGACCGAGCAAGAGACAAAGGGTAGAATTGATTTGAAAGATACTCCTTTGGATAATCCGCAAGGAGAGCTGTTTTGTGATGGCGCCTGCTTCAAACTTCCGGATGGTACATCCACAGATGCTTATGCGATCACTACATTAAGCATGGTTGTGGAAACTAAGAGAATCACGCATAATTCTGCGCAGGCCACAGAGATTATAGCATTGACCCGAGCTTGTGAACTTTCCGAAGGGCTAGCAGTAAATATATATATACTGATAGTCAGTATGCCTCTGGGGTGGTTCACAACTTTGGGAGACTTTGGTCAGAGAGAGGGTTCCTAACTTCACATGGCACCAAAATCCAACATGGCTCCCTAATAGTACAACTACTCTCAGCGCTTGCGCTCCCTACTCAGTTAGCAGTTATTAAATGTGCAGCACATCGAAAGATTACAGATGATATAGGGAAAGGGAATGCTTTCACTGATCAGATAGCTAGACAAACTGCTACCGATCTCCTTGCAGAGATGTATGTTTCAAGGGAGACTGTAAATGCTTATGCAATGGATGAGGGTGTTGGGTCTGTACAGGATATCCAAGCTGATGCCACTTTAGAAGAATCCAAAAGGTGGGCTGAAGGATTGAGGAAACTTGATGAAGACGGGTGTTGGGTGGATATAGCGGAAGGGAAATGGGTACTCCCTGACGCAAATGTAATGATGATGGTCATCATGGCCCATGGTCCTACGCATGTATGTGCCCAGAAGATGACAAAAATGTTAGAGAAAGTTTGGGTAATTGACAAGATTTTGAAAATTGCCCAGCGCTACGTCCAGGATTGCATGATTTGCCTACAACACAATGTGGGAAAGGGGACAGTAACTCCAAGGGGAAGTTTTGGGCCACCCTCTGTCCCCTTCGAAGTGATCCACTTTGATTTTATTGAAATGGAACGATGTGATAATAAAGAATTTGTGCTGGTGGTTATCTGCGCTTTTAGTAAATGGGTTGAGGCTTTCCCTGTTAAAGATGCTACAGCTATGACTACTGCAAAAATTATGTTAAGGGAATACTTCCCGCGGTTCGGGCTACCAAGAGTTATCTGGTCGGACAATGGTCCACATGTTGTCGCTGCTGTAATTCTGCAGATATGTATGGCATTACGAATTGACAAATGGTTCCATTCGGCCAGACATCCTCAGAGCGCCGGACTAGTAGAAAGACACAACGCTATCATTAAGAACAAGCTCGCTAAGACGTGTGCCGGCACCAAACTAAAATGGCCGGACGCCTTACCGATCGTGTTGTTATCCATGCGTACAACCCCTCAAACTAAGACTGGGCTCTCTCCATTTGAGGTGGTAATGGGGAGACCTGCCAATATTTGGAACCTTCCTCAATGCAATTCATTGAGAAATGTTGAAAATGTATTACTTTCAGATGATTGTAGCCAGTTGACTAAAAACCTGTATTTGATTTATCACCAGGTACGAGAAGCTTTACCTGTGCGATACGAAGGCCCCGGCCACACCATACGGCCTGGAAGCTGGGTGCTCGTCAAATCGTTTGAGCGCTCCTCTTGCCTTGCGCCTCGCTGGCGTGGGCCATTCCAAGTCCTGTTGGTCACCCAGACAGCGGTGCGGGCCACTGGGAGAAAGAACTGGATACACGCTTCCCACGTCAAACTTCCTCACCCTGTGCCATACGTTACAGAAGAAACAGAACCCCTCGCTGATACTGCAACCAACGATCCCAAAGCAGTAAGTAGCACTAAGAGCAATTTTGTCTCCACACTCTCCAAAAGTTTTGCATCCGGAAACTGCTATTTCTAATTCGGCATCTTCACTTGCTTCCGACACGTTGCTTCCAGCAGGAAGTGACGACATATTGTTTCCAGATCAATCAGTACCGGGAAAAGTAAGGTACAATCTACGTCCAAGAAAATAGACTTACGGCACGGTTTTTCGGTGCATCTGATAGACTTACGGCACGGTTTTGCTGTGCATCTGATAGATTTACGGCACGTTTCGGCTGTGCATTTGAAGAAGAAAAGGATCATCGAGGTGTCGGAATTGAAACAATATTATGCCTCCTATCACAACAATTGTATGTGTATTGGCCTATGCCAAGTTGTCTAAACATCATATGCGAACAAACTCCACAGCAAGGTCTTGACCTTAAAGAAAAGTAATGTAAGTCGCCATCTTGGATTAAGCCGC
The DNA here is from genome assembly GCF_040938575.1 of Ambystoma mexicanum. Taxonomy (NCBI): domain Eukaryota; kingdom Metazoa; phylum Chordata; class Amphibia; order Caudata; family Ambystomatidae; genus Ambystoma; species Ambystoma mexicanum. The sequence goes on from NC_090932.1 coordinate 5,371,254, forward strand.
CATTTTAGGTTCTCTTGTAATATGGAAGTCACCCTGAACATCAAAATGGAGGCCGAATGACATTCTGAGTAAGATTCTGGCCGTAGTGACCTCCGTACACATGAATAATTAATATGCCTGCAGGCCACTTGTCGGGGTCGCGAACTGAGACCTTGTCCTACTGTTGACCTATGTGTAAATGTACATCTATATCAGCGAAACTAATCAAAAGGCATATATTATAGGATTGACCTGGCAAGGAACCCATAGGCCCGGCTCATAGAATGGTTAACCCGCGAGAGGGTTGGCCAAGGGCTGGACAAATAGTATAAAAAGACCCAAGTATTCCAATGCACGGTCTCTCTCACTAACGCATTGAACTCTCGTTGAAGTTCGTTATGTTACTCTGAGAGCCGAATAGCTATCCGTTTATCAATTGACTTTGGTAACTGTTGTAGCTTTTAAATAAAGCACTTGTATGTTCTTTGTAACCTGTGTTGGTGTGTTTCTTTCTGGGCTTCCCGGCCTCATATTATTTTTCTGTTTCCACAGTTGGCGCCCGAATAGGGACCCTCAAGATTGATGCCGGATCATTGAAGGTTGACGCAGACTATCGAACCGGGATCGGACGGTGTGATACTGCGGGCCCGACCGAACGAGACGCAATACCTCAGCAGCGCTGCACGGTCCGATCCTTGGACGATAGTCGTGTGGTCTGACACAGCATCTTGACGAGGGTCCAATTTTTGAGGCGGGCAGATTTGCCGAAACCACCAAACGCAAGGTAAAATTTGTTAGGTAAGTTCTTTGGTAAACCGTACGGTCCTCCTTAGGTTTGGTCAGGTGCAGTCATGACCCGGCACTTAATTTAACCCTGACAATTTGAATTTGGCGTATTGTATCTGCAGACACAATTATTGACCAGGTAACACCAATTTTTTGAGAAATGCCTGTGAAATTGTCTAGCTGCTTTAGGGCTCTGTTCCGCAGCGATCGACAATCTTTGGAATTTAGCCGCCCGGCACCACAGGAGGGGTCGCCGGCATGTACTATGTACTGTAAGTATGGCATTGGGAGTATAGTATTTAATGATATTTGGCACAGACAAACCAGACATGCCTCCGAATTTCAGTGGCCAATCAATGGTAGTTTCGAGATCCCCCGTATTGAATATCTAGAATCGGTCTTGCTAAAAAAGAAGGCCAGACCTGCAGCATTTGATGTTTTGCAGAATTGGAAAAAAGAAGCGTTGCAGCAGCTTAAAAGTAGGGATAAACATGCACGCCATCATAAAACAAATGCCGAAAAAAGCGTTGTTATATGATAAGGAAAAACATTCGGAGTCAGTTAAAAATATGGATAGGGCCTTCTCACTAGGTATCCAGAAAATGTATCCCTCTAAAGATTTCCATGTTTCTGAAGAATTTATTGAAAAATTATTAAACGAATGCAGGCCTGGTGCCTCTGCGCCACCTCCGTATGATCCTCTCCCGGGTGCTCTGCCCATTCCTGCTGTTATTCCTGTTCCCCCTGTGCAACCCATCGTTCCTATTCCTCTAGTTGTTGTTCCTCCACCTATCCCGCCACCCTTCCCCCTTCCTCTTGCGCCGATAGTTGCACCCTCATTGAATTTGCCCAAACCTCCGCTCCCGAGTGGTTCTGTATTGACTGAAGTTGATCAGGGTGCAGGGTCAAAGATTGTCACTCGTAATACTGTTTTCTGCAGACAAGAAACTGGAATTGTTTGCATGGGCAAAGCACTGTATGGAGAATATGATCCCCATTATCAAGTATGGGCAATTTTCCCGAGAAAAATGTTTTTATCGAAGGTTTGGGGACTCATTTATGTGTAATGTGGGGTAAATTACATAATACGGATCTCCCACAAGGGGTGAGGGATCTAAACAATTTAGCACTTTCGAGGGACACAGAGGAGAAAGTACATGGTCATGTTGAGAGATTGTTTGAGTATAGGAGGGACTTTGAAAAATTACGAGATGAGGATGATGAGGACGACAGTATGTATGTACAGAAACGGTTCCTTCCGTGTCGTAGATCGGCACCTGAAGAAGTACGAATTTGTACCAAAGATGCGATTTGATGGATCTCGGATTCATCGATACCGCCAGATGAAATATATGACACGTATAGTCAGTATATAGTAGAAATGCAGAGGAAGGTGATTCAGGTAATGGTACAGTACCTGCAAGATGAATGTGTAAGGAAGAAGGTTAGTTGTCCTATAGGGTATTTGTAAGAGGGCTTTTTCGCCCGACACTTCTTCAGCTGCCTTAGCGCTCGACCTGGCTCTGTTGCTTAGTAAGCGGTCAGAGTTACCTACATCTCGGTTGCCTATGAGAGAGGTTCCTCCGACATTTGTCCCAAAGGTTGAGATTCCCGCTAACGTTGGGACTGGTGCACCCGCTGTGGACATCCCTGCACATTATGTATCGCAATTTGTTCACGTCCCGTTTTCACGACAGGAAGTGAACACTATTAGACAATGAATTCCCGATATTAGGAAAAACCTGACAGGATTCTACAAAGAGATAGAGTCCGTTTTGCAGTCCTCTGTGTTCACCTTAAGTGACATTGACTTGCTATTCCCTGTACTCCTGCCCGTAGATTTATGGAAGCAGGTTCGAACAATGGACGATGTGCCAGGGTTAGGAGATACGTGGGCTAACATGACCAGGTTTGATGGGGAAAGACCAGCTGGTGAGAAACCACCTCAGGTAATACTTACTTTGCCCGATAGAATTGTCGCAAAATTGAAAACCATAATTCCTGTGAAAAGAATTATTTGGGACAAGCTTACGGCCTGTGTTCAAGGAAAAACTGAAGGTGCCACCGAGTTCTTTAATAGATTTGAACAGGTATTCTCTGATTTCAGTGGACAGGACTTGGGCACAGAGTCTGGGAAAAGGTTGTTTGTGGACAAATTTGTACGTGGCTTGTTGCCCGACATCCAGTCACAGATTATGTCCTCTGAGAGTGCTTGGCAGGCGAAATCCCAATCTGAAGTTTTGCACATGGCTCAGTATTATGAGAACCGTGTTAATAATGAAAAAGAGAAAATAGAGAAGAGGAAAGGAGATTTGAAGACTAAAGTATTGTTACAACAAATTGTTAGAAATCCCAGAGGAGGTACTTCACAGACCAGAGGTCAGTATGTCCCGAAAGGAAACGCTCCTTTGGGACCTGTGAATGTTAATCAATGTGCCTATTGCCGCCAGGAAGGTCATTGGCGAGCACAGTGCCCCGTCCTTCGACAAAGGTCAAACAATGCATTTGGGAGTATGGGTAGATGACCTAGAGGTCGCCCTGGAGCAGGGGCCCTGATAGAGGTCAGTTTTCGCAAGATCCTCAGCAACCTTTTTCACGGGAAAATCAGATTCCGAGTGTGGACACGAGAAACATATTTGATCACCCTTCTGCTGCCTACCTTTCTGAAGAGCTTCCTTCCGATGACATTTTATTTCGTTAGGACTGCCCGAAGCAGGGTTTAGAACTTTCACCTATTCCCGTTAATCAGAAAGGTCCCTACGTTGAATTATTAGTGGTGAATAGGAAACATCAGTTTTTGATAGACACTGGAGCACAGAAGTGCTCCATTGATCATTCCCGGGTTCCAAACATTGTACTGTCAGGGCAAACAAATGTTTCTGTAGGGTTTTCTGGTATACCAATTGCCTGCCCGGTTTCTTCGCCGGTGTCTGTTTCTCTGGGTCCCTTCACGTACCATTGTCCCTTCCTCCTGACTTCGAACTGTGGAGAGAATTTGCTGGGGTTAAATTTGTTGAAGAAACTGAATGCAGTAATTCATTGTTCCTCTGACGGAGTGCGACTGACGGTTTCACCACAGCAACTTCCCAATTCTCAGTTTCTGACTCGACCATTGCCTCCTGAGTTTAGTGTTGTTCCGGAATGTTTATGGGCGGTTGACGACAATGATGTCGGGGTACTACAGATTGAACCCGTCAAAATAGTTTTGAAGCATGGAGTTAAACTACCACGCATTCCGCAATATAAAATATCAGTTGAAGGCGAGCGTGCTTTGAAGTGCATTGTCTCCGATTTTGTGCATCAAGGAGTGATTGAAGAGATTGCAGGTAGTTTGTGTAACAGCCCGATTTTGCCTGTATACAAGAAAGGCGACAATGCAATCCCATACCGTTTTATAATTGATCTACGTGCTATCAACAAAGTTGTCGCCCCACAACTTCCAATTGTGCCTGATGTAACAACGATACTAACAATGATCCCTGCTACAGCTACGCACTTTAGTGTTGTGGATCTAAAGAATGCTTTCTTTAGTATTCCTATACACAAGGAGAGTAGATATTTGTTCGTGTTCACCTTGGGGGGACGTTCATTCACATTTACTCGTGCACCTCAAGGGTATACTGAAAGTCCAAGCATTTATAGTAGAGCCTTGAAAGAGCAGCTTGATACCCTTGAATTGCCACCTACTTGTACACTGCTTCAGTATGTCGATGACTTGCTTTTGGCTGCAGATTCTGAAAGTGCTTGTAAAGAAGGCACTGTATTGTTGCTTGTTCATCTGGCTAAAAACGGTCATAAAGCTTCGCTCAAAAAATTTCAATATTGTTGTCAGGAGGTCGCCTATTTAGGCTACCTCCTGTCAAAGGAGGGGAGAAGATTGACACCTGAAAGAATAAAACACATTTCTGGCATGTCTGTTCCAAATACACAGAAGGAAGTCAGAGTCTTAATCGGTATGACTTCTTACTGTAGGTTGTGGATCCCGAACTTTTCACTAGTGATAAAACCGATGTTGGCTTTGACGAAGAAGGGCATTTCTTTGCAGCTGCCATGGAAATCAGAACATCAACGATCATTTGAGCTTCTCAAAATCGCGTTATGCTCTGCACCGGTTCTGGGTACTACAAATTATGACAAGGCCTTTGTGTTGTTTGTGCATGAATGTGATGGATGTGCTTTGGCTGTGTTAACACAGGAACACGGAGGGAAGAATAGGCCGTGCGGCTACTACTCTTCCGCCCTTGATCCTGTCGCATGCACTTTGCCAGAGTGAGGGGATGGTCCTAGGCCATGATTTAATTTTGATGGTACCCCACTCTGTAGATGTCCTATTGAATAAAACATAAACGCAACACCTCACCTCTGCACGGCTGACAAGGTATGAATTCATTCTGTTCGCCCCTCACATTCAAATTAAGAGGTGTTGTGTTCTTAATCCGGCTGAACTCCTACCTTTCCCGCAAAATACTGTTTGCGGTGACGAACAATTACATGACTGCCTGTATACTACTGAACAGGAAACGAAGGGCAGGATAGACCTTATAGATACTCCTTTGAATAATGCAGAAGGGGAGCTGTTTTGTGATGGCTCCTGCTTCAAACTCCCAGATGGTACATCTACAGCTGCCTACGCAGTTACTACATTGAGTACGGTTGTTGAAACTGAGAGAATTCCGCATAACTCCGCGCAGGCCGCAGAGATTATAGCGTTGACCCGAGCTTGTGAACTCTCCGAAGGGCATATAGTAAACATATATACTGATAGCCAGTATGCCTTTGGGGTGGCTCACAACTTTGGGAGGCTCTGGTCGGAAAGAGGGTTCCTAACCTCACATGGGACCAAGATTCAGCATGGTCCCCTGATAGTGCAATTGCTCACGGCACTCTCACTTCCTAGGCAGTTAGCGATCATGAAATGTGCAGCACATCGTAAGGTCATAGATGATGTGGGAAAAGGGAACGCTTTTGCTGACCAGATAGCCAGGCAAACGGCTACAGACCTTAGCGCAGACATGTATGCTCTAAGGGAAACAAAAGATGCCTATGTAATGGATGAGGTTATCGGGTCTGTGCGAGATATCCAGACTGATGCCACAATAGAAGAGTCTAAAAAGTGGGCCGAAGGAATGGGGAAACTAGATGACGATGGGTGTTGGGTGGATACATCTGAAGGGAAATGGTTGCTCCCTGATTCATATGTGCTGGCAATGGTTACGATCGCACACGGTCCTACGCATGTGTGTGCTCAGCAGATCACGAGAATTGTATGATTTGCTTACAGCACAATGTGGGGAGGGGGGCAGTAACTCCAAGGGGAAGCTTTGGGCCCCCTTCTGTTTCCTTCGAGGTCATCCACTTTGATTTTATTGAGATGGAACGGTGTAACAATCTAAAATATGTTCTTGTGATTATTTGTGCTTTTAGTAAATGGGTCGAGGCTTTCCCCGTTAAGGATGCTACTGCCATGACCACGACAAAGACTATGGTAAAAGATTTCTTTCCACGATTTGGGCTTCCAAGGGTCATTTGGTCGGACAATGGTCCCCATTTTGTTGCAGCAGTAATTTTGCAGATATGCACAGCGTTACACATTGAAAAACAATTTCACTCAGCTAGACATCCCCAAAGTGCTGGGTTGGTAGAGAGACATAACGGCATCCTAAAGAATAAGCTTGCAAAAACATGTGCCGGCACCAAACTGAAATGGCCAGATGCCTTACCTATTGTATTGTTAGCCATGCGTACCACACCTTGAACTAAGACTGGGCTCTCCCCATTTGAGGTAGTTATGGGGAGACCTGCTAACATTTGGGGCCTTCCGAAGCCCAAAACCTTGAGGGAGGTCGAGAATGTATTGCTTGTAGACTACTGTAACCATTTGACTAAAAATCTGTATCTCATTTATCATCAGGTCCAATCAGCTTTACCTGTACGGTTTACGGGCCCAGGACATGATATTCAGCCTGGAAGTTAGGTCCTAGTGAAGGCCTACGAAAGGTCTTCCTGTCTCGCTCCTCACTGGAGGGGACCCTATCAGGTACTGTTGGTCACCCAAACAGCAGTGCGGGTGGCTGGAAAGAAGCATTGGATCCACGCGACACATGTCGAAACTTCCTCACCCGACGCCACACGTTACAGAAGAAGCAGAACCCCTCGCTGATGCTACAATCTCTAATCCTGGAGTAGCAAACAGCACTGTGAGTGCGTCGGAGAATTTCTCAGAGCCCGTGGAGCTTGGGGAACAGTCCATTTCGTCTCCGCACTCTTTGAAAAAGTCACTTCCGGAAAACACTGTTTCAAGTTCTGCGACTTCCGTCGCCTCCGATACGTCGCTTCCCTCAGGAAGTGACGTTACCTTGTTTCCGGATCAAACAGTTCTGGGTACCACCAGGTACGACCTTCAACGAAGAAAATAGAACTACGGCACGGGTCTTTTCTGTGCATCTGAAAAGAAGAAGTGATTGAAAGTTTTCTCTTGTAAAAGAAAGTTCTTTTTTTGAACAAAAGGAAAAAAAAGGGATTATGCTGGCTAGGGTTGGGGAAGGACTACGAAGTCGCGCGACCGTAGTGTCGCCAGCAACAAACATTGGAGTCGTCGATTGAGAAACTACGATGCCTGCCACCTCCACCGCTGCTCCTCACATTGGACTTGTAAATAAGGGGGTGACCAACTCGGACAACGAACAATGTGCCTGGGCCCCGAAAACATATTGCTGTGTTGTGTTAATAATAATTGGAATTTGTGTAATTACTGCTGTGGGACTTTGGTACTTCGAAGAAATGTACCCTTTAAAACCTCTACTGCCAATTGAGATTGTACCTACTGCTTTGACTCCCTCTGTACACCTTCACACCTTGTCACCTAGAGACTCCCAGCATAGACGAAAGTACCATAATAACACTTTAATGATAATAATGAATGCAACGCGGTCAATGTGCTAATGCGCCAGTTATGCCGCGTAATAACTGTCTGTATGTTTGTTTTTGTTGTTTGTTATGGTAAAAAACCAATAAAGAAATTTAAAAAAAAAAAATAAAATAATGAATGCAACGCATGCCATTTTTAATAAGAGTAATTGTTGGATCTGCACTCATTTACCGCAACATGGGAACAAGGGGCTAGGATGGTATATTCACCCTTTACCTTTAACGACTGCTTGCTATGCTTCTCTTAGAGCACTATTCTTTGGCCGTTGGAATGATAGCATCTCAGGGAACTTTGATGGAACTAATTTAAATGATTTTGAGAAACGGGAATTGACTCCCCTGGGATGCTCGCTTTTTGCAAATAGAAGTAGACCTAATGTTGCTTCTATCAGGCCATCTGATAAACTATCTCTTCCTTTCCAAACTCTAATTTCCTTTAAAATGGCTCCGATAGGCAATAAGGACGCTGTGCCCCCTTCCTACTCTATTAATCATAGCCCCGATTCAGTCCCCTTTTGTGTACAAAGAAATGGCACTCGGTCAATGGGAGATTTTGAAGGTTGTGTGAATATTGTAAATTTGACCGGGGAGAACAGGCCTCTGTATGTAGGGTAGCCTGTCTATTTCGTTTGTGCTAGTTCAGCATTTCCCTGGTTGCCCAGGGATTGGCAGGGAACCTGTTATTTAGGAATCCTGTTACCTGGGGTATTTATAGCTAGTACATTGGAAGTTTCTAAGGCTCGCCCACGGCGGGACGAGAACGGAGATACCCCTGGGCAAGTATTGGTAGATAGAGCGAAATCAGTTGTGCCATTTTGGGGACAGATAGCAAACTCTGAAAACATTAGGGGGCTAGCAAGAGTACTGGAGAGAACCATCAACCGAACCACGGATATACTCTACAATATGACACTAGAACAAAAAGCAATAAGATTGGTAGCGCTCCAAAATCGGATGGCATTAGATGTCATCCTAGCAGAACGTGGTGAAGTATGCAAATTAGTGGGGTCCGCTTGCTGTGTTTTCGTACCAGATTCCTCACCGACAATTTTCAAAGCAATACAGAACTTGACATCCTTAGTTCTGAGGTGCATGTTCCTGTGGGAGATTGGAATATTAGCGCCTGGTTCTGGGATTCTCTACGATCCTGGGGTTGGAAGGTGCTTTCTGTTATCCTGGTTATTTTGGGAATCCTGCTATTCCTTTGTTGCTGTTTCCAATGTCTACCTAGTATATGTGCAATGCTAGGGGGATGTTGTGCTCAAGCGGTGAGCACAGTAGGGCACAAAATGTATGCCCCAGACAAAGCATCTAAAGAGTTTGGCCCTCATTACGACCCTGGCGGAAATCGAAAAACGATGGCGGAAATGCAATACCGCCATCGAATAGCGCTCGGTGCGACTATGACCCGTCACCGCAAAGTATGAAGCCATTAGCGACACCGTAGTGAACGCCAACGCTAACTGCACCAAGTACGCGCGCGCGCGCCATGCCAAACCTTAAATACCACCATGGCGCAAGGGTACGCGAATTCCGACCCTAGCGGACATGTACCTAACGCCATCAAGCATGGCGGAAAGTACCATTCCGCCATGGTGAGAAGTACGGCATCGCGAATCAACCGTAAACGGCCCCACTGAGTGCCTGTACACCGCTCCCTGCCCACAAAGTACAACTCCCCGTAGGTGCAATGAAGTCAAAATGCAACCAGTGAAATGTACAAGTCACCCATGCATGCCAACGAACGAAAGATTCACAAGAGGGGCCAATGGGAGCTGCAGGGCACAGATGGCACGAATACAGAAGCCATTCCAATGGACATGACCACAGTCCCCCCCCCCGAAACGCACGCAAACACAGGCACCTGTGACCAGCAATATTCCGAAAATCACATCATTCAACCAGTCCACCTGGCTGACCGGCATCTGTTACACAAAACCCAATCCCCCGCCCCTGAGCATGACAACATTCAAACTGTCATATTGGCAGCCCCCATCCCTGACCTCACTGGGCTTCGTAGGCAAACGCGCCCAGCACAGTACCACGCAACTAAACTCCGAAGCTGGAACCCAATGCAGATCTCCTCACAATACATCGCTCCCCAAATAGGAATATGCCACATCACTCGCAAAGAACGCTACACGGCCCATATCAGAATAGAAATTTAATGCACAACAAAATCACCAAGCCCATACAGCCATTAGGCCATGAACTCCAAAACACATTTCACCATTGTGGGCTGCATCCGCAAGAAATGACCAGCTACTACTTGTGTGACGCCCTGTTCCATCATGGTACACAGAGCCACATTCACGTACGAAAAGGCAACATGGAAGCGCACAGAACCGCAGGGCCGTCCCAATGGGGAGGCACTAGTCCAGCTGAAAGGCCGAAATGTTGCTCCGAGCCACTAGTACTGCGTAAGGGCATGTGGCCCATTGGCGATCGTCCCATAAGATCGTAATGCTGCTCCACTGATTAACACGAAGCAGCAGGTGTCGGGAGTAAAAGCCATCTGCAGGAGTGGCATACAGATGGCAGTGGCAAAAGGGGAGGAGATACCTGTCAACCAAAAGAAAAGAAAAAGAACAGAATGGCCATCAGAACTACATTCGAACAACTCACTTCAATGATCACACTAAATCCACAGCCATATGCATGCTAGCCCACTCCAAAGGATCATCACCACCCCAAAACCACTTGCGACTCATAACCATCTATATCGAGGTGTAAACACCATCACAAACGAGTGTACCTGTGCATGCGTCTGTCAAAACAGAATCCATCAGATGGAAATGTTAACGTGCATGGACACAAGTGTCTGAAGGCGCGTCGAGACAGGGAGGGCTCAACAAGGCCAGATAGACGATGGTCCCACTATGGCAGCCCTGCATCACATAGCGCAGGGGAGGCGGATAGATTCCAAGAAGCCCTGTACATGGCAAACTCTGTATCAAATCATCTGCCCATGCATCCATTCATCATTCCCTCATCCCGGTATAAAAACGCCTGAATATTTACTCACATAACATTAGAAATATCCATTGAGTCTGTGCGTTATGCAGCCTGCAAAATCCACAGTGCCCCAGCCCGTAATTCCAGTGTTGTGAAGTAACATGTATTTGGGAACGTCCGGCCTCATCGCCCACGTCGCTATTGCGCATCCCAAACTATTCATATCAATCATTGCATCCTCGCCATGGCCCCTGTCTCAAGGACATTGAACAATAGAACGTTATATTTGCAGTCAGACCTGTGGGCATCTCCTCGCCGCTAGCTGAAAACCGAAAGCGCCGCCCTTCGAATTCCTCATTTGCAACATCACGTCGAAAAGGCACCTGTGGCCGTTTGAAATCACAAATTAATCCATCTAGTGCGGCTGTGTGTGAAAATGGCAACTGCCTTCACCCACAAATGGGACGCCCCGCCCGTCGTTGCAACTCGGTACAGTGATGCATGAGGGCCCACCGTTACTCGAGTACTACGTTCCACTGACCCTTCACAAGTCTGTTCGCGATTGCAAAGATTGTATGTGAAACAATGGGACCATAGCCGAATGTACATATCAACAAATGTTACACGGCCATCGGGTACAAATACATGATTGCAATAGCAAGATGCCATTACTCGAATTGCAGCGTTGTGTGCGGGACGTGCTCGGCCAAAGGGGAGAGCAGCTTGCACAGGTGGAATGAATCACCACAGGTGGAGGCCATACAGCCTGAAAACACATAAATTGCACACCCAGTCTCCTCCCACAACCACACCCACTCCGAAATGCTACCGGCAGGACTCGCGATGTTGGCCCTGGGGGACCTGATAGCACTGCAAGTACTCCAACTCCAAGAAGAAGACGAACACCAACTACAACCGGCCGCACGGAGGGGACGCAGGAGGAGGAGGAGGCCAAGGCAGGGCCAGCAAGGGCCGCCAGCACAGCCACTACCACCACGCAGGCAGCCCGCAATCCCACGCCTCCGAGCACATCCGTTCAACCTCACTGATGAGCAGATCCACACCCTCTACCGTTTGGACCGGGACACCATAGCCGCCATTGTGGACATGACACAGGCTGACCTTGTCAGCATGATAGATAGCCCAACCGCCATCCCACCCCTACTGAAGGTGGTGTCTGTACTACACTTCCTGGCCACAGGCACCTACCAGCACACAGTCGGACAGTTGCATGGCATTTCTCAGCCACTGTTCTCACGGACACTATTGCAAGTGCTCGATGCCCTCCTGCAGCACGCAGACGACTACATCTCTCTACCACGCTCGGAGCAGGAAATTACCAACACAAAAGTGGGATTCCATGCACTTGCCGGCATACCGGGTTGCATTGGTGCCATCGACTGCACCCATGTGGAATTGGTCGTCCCACATGCCATGGAGGCCCAGTACCGCAACCGAAAACAATTTCATTCCCTGAATGTACAAATGGTGTGTGACTCCAACAGGATCATTACACATTGTTGTGCCCGATTCCCTGGATCAACCCATGATTCTATGGTCTTGAGGAACTCTACAATACCACGCTACATGGAGCGACACGCAGGGAACAGATCCTGGCTACTCGGTGAGTCTCATTACATGCATGATAATGTGGGGTATGTGATTCGGCAATGACCTGGCAGGAAGGGGGGGGGGTGCGTACGTAGCAATGGCATTCCACATCATACATTTATCGTCCACATACAGGTGATGCTGGATATCCACTGAAGAGATGGCTCCTCACACCAGTCCGGAACCCACGGGACCAGCATGAGGAGGACTACAACCATGCCCACTCACGTACCCGTGTAGTCATTGAACAGGCATTCGGCCTACTGAAGACTCGTTTCCGCTGCCTCAGCAGGTCTGGCGGGGCACTCCTGTACCGCCATGAGAAGGTTGCAAAGATGGTCATGGCATGTGTCATGCTCCACAACATGTGCGTACGTAGAAATGTGCCCATGCCACCTGACGCAGAACTGCAAGCACCTGATGATGGTCATGATGAGGGTGGGGATGTGGCAGCACCTCAAGGAGTCTGCGAGGCACCGGAGGGCCGTGACATTCGTCAGCATCTCATTGATGCATGCTTCTAGCACTCACGCCTGGTGGCTGATACATGGACACGGTACTCGTGGCACTGTGTGTGTCTGGTACATGCACAATATGGACTGTACGCCTATGATGGCCTAGTACACAAAGATCATTGTCCACACATCTCATTGGTTGATCGTGCACTGTTTATGCCATATGTGATATCATATTGAACACCCTATCGACCCGCCACCCAAGTGAGCCCAACAGACCCCCTCCACCCTCCTACCTCCCCCCCGAACACCAGTGTCCAAAGATGCTCATTGTCAGTGGGCTGTCGCTATTGCAAGCCCCCTCTGCGGGTATCAGGGGCACCCCTGCCTGTGGAGCGCAGGTTCCTCCCAGATCTACGTTGGGGGCTGCCCTGGACGGAACTTGCAACGGATGATGTCTCTGCCTGCTCACGTCCATGCATGTCCCTAAGTGTTTGTGAGAGCTCAGTGAGCACACGGCGCACTGCGGCAAGTTCGGCACATACGTCTTTGGACGTCGCATGCAGTTCCCCCTCAGGCTCTCGGTGCTTCTCTCCATTTGGACTCTCAGGCTCTCGGTGCCACTCTCCATTTGGACTCTCAGGCTCTCAGTGCTACTCTCCATTTGGACTCTCAGGCTCTCGGTGCTACTCTCCATTTGTGCCCTTAGTGTCTCTGTACTTCTCTCCATTTCTGCCCTAAGTGTCTCAGTTGATGTTTCTATGTCTGCCTTAGTGCCCCCACATTCATCGGCATGGTCCTTGAGGAGCGTGGCCAGTTGCTGCTGTTGCACGATTAACTGGTCGAGGGACTGTTGCCTCTGCTGGGCCATGGCCATTTGCGGGGGTGTCACAGAGGGGCTGTTGACCTCATGTTGCCTTGCCACAGGGCTTGTGGGGGATGGCCAGTCGTCGTCTTGTGGGTGCCCCTGCGTGGTATCCTCATGTTGTACGGGATGGGACAGACAGGGGGATTGGGACAGGTCATGGATGGATCTGACTTCGACATCCCCGTCTTCTGTGTCGGAGCATGCTGCCATCAATGGGGTGTCACCTATGGTGCTGCTGCCACCAGAGGCAGTGCCTTCTGTGGCATCCGTTGGGGGGACCTGTGGTGGTGGTGTTGTGGGCATGCTGGCTGCTGGGGTGCCTGTTGATGTTCCCTCCTCTGTGCTGCCACCTGATTTGTGCTGCTGCCGTGTCTTGATGCGTGCAGCTGAGGTGGAGGGTCTTTGGCCGTTGGTCTTGGCCCTCTTTGCAGGTGTGCTGGTAGGGGTGTCCTGATGCTCGTCGTTTGGATCAGACCCTGTGGTGGAGTAAAGGAGGGCGAGGGTTATTAATGGGTCTGTGGGTATTGGAATGGCATTGTATCACATGCATTGGGGTGGTACCTGAGGGTGATTTGGGTCGGGGCCTTGGAGGTGCTTTCATTTGTGTGTGGAGTGAGGGTGCAGTTGTTTGGCAGCCTGCAGTTAGGGTGTGCCTGCTGCACGTGTAGTGGGTGTTTTAGGGGTTTTTAATTATTTATGTATTTATTGTGAGTTTTAAAGTGCGCTATCAGGCCGATGTGTGTGGACGTTCTCCTGGACATGTGTTTCTGTTGCACTATGTGGACACATGGTACTTCACGTGATTGGACATTGTGGATTTAGCATTGTTTTATTTGGCCCACCTACCTGAATCTTCGGATGTCTGCACTCCTTTCTCCATCCCTCCGACTCCCTCTATGCTCTCCATTCCGATGGTGGAGGCACAGATTTCTTCCCAGGGGGTCAACTTGATGGGTGATTCAGGACCTCCCCCGGTGGCTGTGGCAATGTTGCGGTTGGCAGAAAGTATGCTGCGGACGCGTATCCGCAGGTCGTCCCATCGCTTTCTGCATTGCTGTGGGTTGCGGGGTGCGGTCCCCACCGCACTTACACGCTGTGCCACCAGAGCCCATATGGCCTTCTTGTTCGCAAGTGCCGTCCTGGTCATTTGCGTGGAGAAGACGACGGCAGCATTCTCCTGGAGGGTCTCTGTTAGCACGGTGAGTTCCTCACGGGAGAAGTGGACCTGCCGCTTGCGGTCGCACGCTTTCTTCGCTACTTTTCCCATTTTTCTTGGTTTCGCTAGGGTGGATGACGGGTTGGCGTGTGTCTCAGGGTAGTGTTTTTAGTGGTTGTGTGGATTTTGTGGTTTTATAGGTGTACGGCGGGATGTTTCCCGTTCCGGGCCCATGTTTTTACTTCCGTTTCCGTATATTTACGGTCACCGTACTTTCCGGTTGGCGCTCACTGCGGTGTCCGCTGTGATGGGTGGCGGTATTGCACCTAGGGCGCCGTACGGTGGCGGTGTGAGCCGTTTTGGGGTCATTTCCGCCATCGCGGACTTTGCACTTCCGCCATGGCGTGGTGCTCGTGCCCGATGGGTCGGAATGGGCCGCACTTTGCTCCATCGTGCAATGGCGGAAACGCTATTTACGCTGTGGCGGTCCGGTCAGTCACTTTCCGCCAGGGTCGTAATGAGGGCCTTTGTGTTACAAGAGGTTCTGATGAACAACCTAATGGCTATAGACGTTACAGATAATGATTCAGGATGTATGGACGACAATGCATGGAGTTATTTACAGAAGTATTAGAAATTATATTAGCACTTGGCATAGGCCAAAAGGAGGGTTTGTCAGAATTGAAACAATATTATGCCTCCTATCGCAACAATTGTATGTGTATTGGCCTACGCCAAGTTGTCTAAACATCATATGCGAACAAACTCCACAGCAAGGTCTTGACCTTAGAGAAAAGTAATGTAAGTCGCCATCTTGGATTAAGCCGCCATTTTAGGTTCTCTTGTAATATGGAAGTCACCCTGAACATCAAAATGGAGGCCGAATGACATTCTGAGTAAGATTCTGGCCGTAGTGACCTCCGTACACATGAATAATTAATATGCCTGCAGGCCACTTGTCGGGGTTGCGAACTGAGACCTTGTCCTACTGTTGACCTATGTGTAAATGTACAACTATATCAGCGAAACTAATCAAAATGCATATATTATAGGATTGACCTGGCAAGGAACCCGTAGGCCCGGCTCGTAGAATGGTTAACCCGCGAGAGGGTTGGCCAAGGGCTGGACAAATAGTATAAAAGACCCAAGTATTCCAATGCACGGTCTCTCTCACTAACACATTGAACTCTCGTTGAAGTTCGTTATGTTACTCCGAGAGCCGAATAGCTATCCGTTTGTCAATTGACTTTGGTAACTGTTGTAGCTTTTAAATACATCACTTGTATGTTCTTTGTAACCTGTGTTGGTGTGTTTCTTTCTGGGCTTCCCGGCCTCATATTATTTTTCCTGTTTCCACAGAGGGCTTGTTTTTGCCCAAATTTGAGAAAGGGGATTCTGTTGGCTAGGGTTGTGGAAGGACTAAGAAGTAGCTTGACCGGGAGGTCGCCAGCAAGGAACTTTGGAGTATCTGTTTGAAGACTACAGTGCCTGCTACCGCTGCCGCTCGTATGTGACCTGTAAATAAGGGGGTGACCAACCGGGACAATGAACAAAATGCCTGGGCCCTGAAAATGTATTGTTGTATTTTTATAATGACATTAGGTTTTTTAATAGTCGCTGCCTTAGGATTGTGGTACCTTGAGAAAACTCATTCTTTAGAACTTTTGTTGCCTACTGTTAGGGAGAATTCTCTGTTTAGGCTGAATTTCCTAACCTAGTGAGTCCCCCAGCAGCTTTTCTGGATTTTTGGGGTTTATTTTTTTCTCCTGCCAAGAGTGAGACTCTTTTACCCTCACTCTTGGACATGATTTGAGTGTGTCTCTTTGATTCTAGATGTGTTTAATGGGCTATGGGGTCTTTTACTCCATAGGGCTTCATGTGTTTTTGTGATGTGTGTTACACAGCACCCTCAGTGCAGCAACACAGGGGTGTCATAGTGACCCATCAGTTTAGACGCCATACCCTGGACTGACTACTGTCTCCGAGGGCATGTAAAGTCACCATTGACTTTACTAGTCTCAAATTCTGAACAGAACCAGTACAAACCATCATATTGTGGACGTACTGGCCGGGGCAATTCGATTGCCCCGGGGTCTGTTAGTCGAGGGGGCACGTCTCCACCCCCCCTGATCGTGTTTTGGCTGGTGGCAGTGGATACTACTTTTTATATTCGACCGCGAATATATCCCTATGGGATTTCCCATTGTTCGAGGCTACCAACTTTAATTATTTAATTCCTATAGCCTCGAACATAGCGCCAGTTTATTTAATTAATATTAATTCTCCGGTTGGTATTTTTTGCCAGAACTCGGTTCTAAAATGGCGTTTGTGTTCGCTTCTGTGACTCCAACCCAAGTTGAGCCCTTTGTTCCACTATTTTGGCGGGGTTCTCCACAGAAGCCCTCCAAAGTGGTGCCACTCTGTCTCGGGTACTTAGGAGGGTTGGAGGGGGATTTAGGCACCCTGGACTGAGTTGCCTAGGCAACTCAAGTCGCACTCCGTCCTGATTAGCCCAAGTGGTGAGCCGGCCGGCTCACCACTTAACATGTTTGAGTGACAGCTAGGCTGAGTGAATGGGGGTTGTCTGCATAAAAGCAGGGCTTTGGGGACTGGAACTTCAGAAGTCGCCACATGACCTAAGAATCTGACGAGGGAGAAGCTGAGCCAACCTGCTACGATGACACCATTGGTGGAGCCGTGCTGAACCGTCTCACCACTTTTCCCAACGACAGAGGAGATCTCCAGCCCGGAGAGTCTTCTTCCTTCGACTGGTGGGGATAACCAGTCTACTTCCTTTTTCGCTTCCTGGAGCATCTCGTGGCTGCCTTGCCTGTGCCAAGCACCCCAGCAGCCGGGATACCACGTTTTACCACTACCGCGAATCAAAGGGTAGTACCTTTAACCGGAAAACTCTGCGGCTGGTTTCTTCCCTGGCAGTGCAACGATTTTCATCTTTCCTCCACGCCGAGATCTTCTCTTCCTCTGGACGATACCGTGACTTGCATCCGCTGCCAGGAACAACTGCCCCCGCTGGAGGATCCTTTCCACATAAGGTACCGTTTTCCGCCTGGCTTCCCTTGCAACCGACTGTACGGGGTAGATTTACTCCCTGGCTTTCGACCCTTGGGTAGCCTGGGACACCCTGTCTAAACTTTTCTGAGCCTAACTAAAACCGTTCTGAACTCCCTGCAAGACTTTTTAAGCCTATTGTCATTGTGTGATCTTGGGTGCATTTGTGGCCTGCTCCAAGAGTGGGCCCGGCCTATGGACTTTGGCTCACAAGTAACTTTTGACTTTCCTGCCTTGCTTAAGAGTTCCTAAGTATTAGTGTGGTGTATTTTCCTAAATTCTGCCTTTTCCCCTCCCTTTTTCGTTAACTTATTGGAGTGCCATCTATAGTTAAGCGCTTACCTCTGTCTGGAAATAAGTGGTGTTAACTAAGACTTGTCTGATAAGGAATAAGGAGTATATATATATATATATATATATAGTAATAGTAACTGTGTTTAGAGTGAATTACAATAATAGTGCTGGAGTGTTTCAATAAGTGTGTTTTTAAATAAATAATTATATACCTTGATACCAAAGCTCTGGTCAGTGTTTACTTGTGCTATTGTATCTGAGTGCCTATTTTGTATACTTTGCATACTGCCTAACTCTTCTTGAGGGAAGTCTGACTGCTCAGCCACAGCTACCAGGCAAATCTGGGTGGTACAGACTGCTACCAGGTGGGTTTACTGCCAACATCTGTAGTCCTAAATCTTTTGCAGTGGTCCCAGAGGGAACTGCACAGATTTCTGCATAACACTTACGGCACGGTTCGGCTGTGCATTTGAAGAAGAAAAGGATCATTGAGGGCTTGTTTTTGCCCAAATTTGAGAAAGGGGATTCTGTTGGCTAGGGTTGTGGAAGGACTAAGAAGTCGCTCGACCGGGAGGTCGCCAGCAACGAACATTGGGGTATCCGTTTGAAGACTACAATGCCTGCTACCGCTACCGCTCGTATGGGACTTGTAAATAACGGGGTGACCAACCGGGACAATGGACAAAATGCCTGGGCCCCGAAAATGTATTGCTGTATTTTTATAATGATATTTGGGTTTTTAATAGTCTCTGCCTTAGGATTGTGGTACCTCGAGGAAACTCATTCTTTAGACCTTTTGTTGCCTACTGAAAGTGCACCTATTGTTCCTACTCCCTTTGTACATTTGCATACTCTATCCCCTAGGGATTCTCAGCACAGACAAAGGTACCACAATAACACTCCACTGCTTATCATGAATGCTACGCATGCCATTTTTAATAAGTCTAACTGTTGGGTCTGTTCACATTTACCGCAACACAGGGATAAGGGGCTAGGTTGGTATATTCATCCTTTACCTTTGACAACTGCCTGCTATGCTTCTCTTAGAGCACTGTTCTTTGGCCGGTGGAATGATAGCATCTCAGGGAACTTTGATGGCACCAATTTGAATAGTTTTGAGAAACGTGTTTTGACTCCCTTGGGATGCTCGCTTTTCGCAAACAGGAGTAAACCGAATATTGCTTTTATTAGGCCTTCTGATAAACTGTCTCGTCCTTTCCAATCTTTGATTTCCTTTAAAATGGCTCCAATAGGCAATAGGGATGCCATGCCTCCTTCTTACACTGTTAACCATAGCCCAGATTCGGTTTCTTTTTGCATACAGAGGAATGGAACTCAGTCAATGGGAAATTTTCTAGGTTGTGTCAACGTTGCAAATTTGACTGGGGAAAACAGACCTTTGTATGTACGCAAACTTGCCTACTTTGTCTGCGCTAATATAGCATTCCCATGGTTGCCCAGGGATTGGCAGGGAACCTGTTATTTAGGGATCCTGTTACCTGGGGTGTTTATAGCTAGTACAAGAGAAGTTTCAAAAGCTCGTCCACGGCGGGATGGGAATGGTGACACCCCAGCACAAGTCTTGGGAGATATAGCTAAATCAGTTGTGCCATTTTGGGGGCAGATAGCGAATTCAAAAGATATCAGAAAACTAGCGAGAGTACTGGAGAGAACCATCAACCGGACCACTGACATACTCTATAGTATGACGTTAGAACAAAAGGCGATAAGATTAGTAGCACTTCAAAACCGAATGGCATTAGATGTCATTCTGGCTGAGCGTGGTGGAGTGTGTAAATTAGTGGGGTCCGCTTGCTGTGTTTTCACACCAGATACCTCCCCAACTCTCTTCAAGGCAATTTAGAATCTGCACGTCCTTAGTTCCGAAGTGCATGTTCCCAAGGGAAACTGGGATCTAAGCGCTTGGTTCTGGGACTTCTTGCGATCTTGGGGTTGGAAGGTACTTTCGGTCTTGCTAATTATTTTGGGAATCCTGTTGTTTCTTTGTTGCTGTATTCAGTGTCTACCTGGTATGTGTTCGATGCTAGGGGGATGTTGCGCACAAGCGATAGGTTCGATAGGGCATAAAGTGTATGCCCCGGATAAAACTTCCAAAGAATATGTGTTGGAAGATATTTTAGCAAATGACCTTATGGCAATAGATATTTCCGATAGTGATTCAGGGTGCATGGACGATGATGCATGGAGTTATTTGTAAGGAGATCCAAAGTAGTTTTTAGCACTTGGCATAGGCCAAAAGGAGGGTTTGTCAAAAGAGAAATGATATTGTGCCTCCTATTGCAATGAATATATTAATATTGGCCTACGCCAAGCTGCAAGAAAGTCGCTTGCGAAAGAATCCGTGTTGCAAGGTCCTGACCTTAAATCAATGTAAGCCGCCATTTTAGGCCAATCCGCCATTTTAGGATTCGCTTTGTAAAAGTCACCCTGTGAGTTAAAATGGTGGACAATGTCACTCCAAAATACAACATGGCTGTCTTGACCTCTGTACATAGCTAATATGTAACTTGCCTGCAGGCCACTTGTTGAGGTTGTGAACTGAGACCTTGTCCTTCGTTGACCTGTGTGTAAAAGGATTACTCATGCAATGAAACTAATCCATGAGCATATGTTGAAACAATGTATTCAAATACTGAACGTAGAACACTTGTTTAACTACATTGTATTAATGTTTGAGAAGGCCTGCATGGAAAATCTTAGCATGCACAGTTATTGCATAGGCTTGTTGATACATGTATTAAAGGCAAACCAGTTATATGCGGTTGTTCAAGACTTGGCACGAACCCTAGATCGGTGATGTATTAAGTGGAATATTAACCCGAAGTGGGGCTGGACATCGTGCCCACCAAGTGTATAAAAAGCGAATGCATTCTAATGTACAACGTCTCTCACTGAACACACTGAACCACGCTGGAGTTCGTTGTGTTGTACTGAGGGCCGATAGCTATCTGATTTTGCTCTGTTTTTGTGACATGATTCAGTATAAAATAAAGTACTTTGTATGTTCCTTTGTAACCCGTGTTCGGTGTATTTCCTTTTGGGGTACTCAGCCTCGATATTTTGATTTTGCTTTCACAATGCCTCATGCCCCACTATCTGCAGTCATGCCCCAACCCCCACTATCTGCAGTCATGCCCCATCCCCCACTATCTGCAGTCATGCCCCATCCCCAGTCATGCCCAATCCCCTCTATCTGCAGTCATGCCCCATCCCCCACTATCTGCAATCATGACCCATCCCCCACTATCGGCATTCACGTCCCATCCCTCATCCCCACTATCTGCAGTCACACCCCATCACCCATCCCCCACGATCTGCAGTCACGCCCATTACCCCACTATCTGCAGTAATGCCCCATCCTCCACTATCTGCAGTCATGCCCCATCCCCCACTATCTGCAGTCATGCCCCATCAGCCACTATCTGCAGACATGCCCCATCCCCCACTATCTGCAGTCATGCCCCATCCCCAGTCATGCCCCATCCCTACTATCTGCAGTCATGCCCCATACCCCACTATCTGCAGTCATGCCCCCATCCACCACTATCTGCATTCAGGCCCCAACACCTATTATCTGGAGTCATGCCCCATCCCCCACTATCTGCAGTCATGCCCCATCCCCCACTATCTGCAGTCATGCTCCATCCCCCAGTTTCTGCAGCCATGCCCCATCCCCCACTACCTGGAGTCATGCCCATCCCCCACTATCTGCAGTCGTGCCCCATCACCCACTATCTGCAGTCATGCCCCCAACACCCACTATCTGCTGTCATGCCCCCATCCTCCACTATCTGCAGTCATGCCCCCATCCTCCTCTATCTGCAGTCATGCCCCATCCCCCACTACCTGCAGTCATGCCCATCCCCCACTATCTGCAGTCATGCCTCATCCCCACTATCTGCAGTCATGTCCAATCCCCCACTATCTGCTGTCATGCCCCATCCCCTGCTATCTGCAGTCATGCCCCATTCCCCGCTATCTGCAGTCATGCCCCATCACACACTATCTGCAGTCATGCCCACCCCAACTATCTGCAGTCATGCCCTATCACCCACTATCTGCAGTCTGGCTCACCCCCCACTATCTGCAATCATGCCCCATCACCCACTATCTGCATTCATGCCCCATCCCCACTATCTGCAGTCATGCCCCATCACCCACTATCTGCAGTCATGCCCCATCACCCACTATCTGCATTCATGCCCCATCCCCACTATCTGCAGTCATGCCCCATCCCCCATTCTCTGCATTCATGCCCCATCCCCACTCTCTGGAGTCATGCCCCATCCCCCACTCTCTGCAGTCATGCCCCATCCCCCACTCTCTGCTGTCATGTCCCACCCCCCATTATCTGCAGTCACGCATCATCCCCCACTATCTGCAGTCACGCCCCATCACCCACTATCTGCAGTCACACCCCATCAGCCACAATCTGCATTCACGCCCCATCCCTCACTTTCTGCAGTCACGCCCCATCCCTCACTATCTGCAGTCATGCCCCAACACCCACTATCTGCAGTCACGCCCCATCCCTCACTATCTACAGTCATGCCCCATCCCCACTATCTGCAGTCATGCCCCCAACACCCACTATCTGCTGTCATGCCCCCATCCTCCACTATCTGCAGTCATGCCCCCATCCTCCTCTATCTGCAGTCATGCCCCATCCCCCACTACCTGCAGTCATGCCCATCCCCCACTATTATTTTATTAATTTTATTATTGTGTTATACAGTACTAAAGTACTTTTAACACATATACGTACAATCCACAGATATACAATCCAGCATACAATGACCAACTTTTATAAAATTACAGCAACTTTCTTTAAAAATTCTAAAACATGTATGGTCAAACTTAATTCATTACAATTCATTATCCTCCACCATAGTTCATTCTCGGAGGAGTAGACCAAGCCTGCTAAAAAGCATGTCCGCAAGTCAATCAGTTTTGGACAAGTCACACACAAGTGCTTTAAGGTCTCAATGTTTATGTTACAGTGCCGGCATAGCCTCTGATCTTGCGGAATGTTCGCCGACGACTCAGTACTTCTTTTGTTGATAACAAGTTTAACCTGAGCCTTAGCACTTGAGACCTCAAAGATCGCGAAGGATGTTTTTTAAGATAAGGTGCAAGTGTGTTAAAGCTTTTACATGACCAAAGAAAATGATCCCCAAAGCATTTATACTCCATTATCTCAGATCTCAAGTTAGACCATACATGTCTACACCATCTTAGTTTTGCAACCTTTGGTGTCAACTCCAGTTCCTCCAGGGGAATATTTGCCTGCTGAAGCATTCATTGACAATTCTGAACCCAGTCCCTGAGAACCCTACAGCCGCCCTGGAGTCTTACCAGATTTAGTTGTTCGTATATTGACGACCCTGGTGGGTTCAATATATTTACCAGCAACTGAAGCTTGCCCCAATCTACCAGAGTTTGTACTGGTAGCAAGCCTAATTCAAACAGAATCCCTGCTAAAGGGACTGACTGCGGAAGTTGGAGCAAACCTTTCCATAATGCCCCCTCTAGTAATTACCAATTAATCGGCTGATTCCGAGTATGTGCTCCATAGATTAATTTTGGGGTTAATTGTTGTTTGTATAATTTTAGGACTGGTAAAAGAAAGTATCTACCGAATTTTCCATCGAAAATTCTAAGTTATATACCAGCCCCTACAAATTTTGCCCGTAAATCTTCCTGTAGTTCGGAACCAGAGAACTTGTCGTAAATTGTCAGCCCTAAGTACACAAATTTATTTACAACTTCTATTTTGCCGTTTTTCAAGTACCAGGGCAGTACTTTACAATTTTTCCTACACCCCTTAAATACCAGAACCTTTGATTTTACAGTATTTAGTGCTAAGTCTAGTTTTTCCAGGAACCCCTCTACTGCTAATAAAGCTCTTTGGAGCCCGATAGCTGTGAGGTCACATAAAACAATGTCATCTGCATAAAGTAGATATTGGACAACCATAGCCCCCAATCTTGGAGGGAAAGTTTTTACGGAATCCATACAGCATCCAAGTCCCAGTAAATACAAGCAAAACAGAAAGGGAGCCAAGACACACCCCTGTTTTAAGCCCCTGTTTGTCTGTATCCAAGGGGAAAAGTTACCCAGTTCGTCCAACCTTACCCTAATCCTTGTGTTTGTATGGAGGGCCACCAGAATACTTATCAGGGCTATGGGACACCCCCTGTCATACAATTTTTTCCACAAAAGGGCCCTGTTAACCTTATCGAAAGCTTTGCTAATATCCAAGAAAGCAATAAATACTGGCTGTGCTTGTTCCTTTGCTTGATGTGCTAGTAAGTCTAGCACCATGCAATTGGTTGATGTACTCAGCCCTTGCCGAAAACCTGACTGAAAAACATCTAAAGAGTCTGATTCTACGGCCCATTTTTGTAGAGCTTTCAGCAGTATTTTCGCAAATATTTTATTCGAGGCATCTAGTAAGGATATGGGTCTATAATAATTAGGAGAGGACCTATCCCCACCTTTAAACACAAGGATTAGGGTTGCTGCTGTCCAGGTAGAGGGAACCGAATTACTGGCCAAAATATCCATGAACAAAGCAGACAATACCTGCGACCAAACTACTAAATTGCCTTTGTAGGTCAGGTTAGAGAGACCGTCCGGACCTGGTGCATTCGAGGACTTACTTTTCTTTATCAAGATCTTTAAATCCTCCAGATCCCATTCTAAAGCACCCCTCCAGTCCGCCTCTGGCCATGTGACTGACTGGTCTAGACCTTCCACCCTGTACAAATCTGAGAAATGTTTTACCCAGCCAATGTCACTAACCGTCTGTGCCTGAAGATAATCTTGTGTACCTTTTGATTTAATTAGGTCCCAAAATATACCCGGCCTATTCCCCAACATACAAGCCAGCATTCTCTCGGCGTCCTTAATGTATATGTACTTTCTACCTTTTGCCCAATTCCTATAGGTTTGTTTTAATTTCCTCACCTTTTCCATGTAACCCGGGAGTGCAGATTTTTTGAGAAGCCTCACTTCTCGATGTAGTTCCTTTTTGTGAACCTGAACTTCTATATCAAAGGAGTGAGAACCCTTCCTACTTGCCACCGTCTGGGTTAGACCCCTATCTGTTGTTAACCTTCCTAGCAACTCCCTTACCATAGTAGGGTATCCTTCTGCTGTACATAGGCGGGCCATCTTGTATGCTGGCAAATTTATGATTCCAGACAAAAATGCCACCGCAATTCTACGGGCCCACTTAACCTCATTCTTTCTTGAGTTTATCTCCACTCCCCCAGTGTATGATTCGCTATATTTTACCACACCAAGCAATTTAAATTCCAAGAGGGAGTGGTCGCTCCATTTCAGGAATTTTATTTCCAGGGAAACTCCTTTTGTGATAAGGTCATGCGAAATGAAGATGTAATCTATTGTTGATTTCCACGGCCCGTTCTGCCATGTGAAAGCTGGCGGAATGTCCATCTGTATGTTACCGTTGATTACACTTAGGTTCCATGCCTCAAATTCCTGGGTGATCCTCTTCCCTCTCTCCCGGGATTCCTTGCAGACAGACTTTCTATCAGTCTCTAGATACCACTTTTCGTCGAGGCATTCTGCGTTAAAGTCTCCAACAATTATCACTGAGGCCCCCTCGTCTGGAAATTCTCCCAATAATGTGAAAGAAATTGCCGTCAAGGCTTCTTCCAACTTATCCTTTAAGGGACTGAAGTAAATGTTTACCAGGAAACATTTGCTTGTGGGACTCACATCGTCTTCTTGCCATTCTAAGAGTACAACCAGAATGTCTGACCTGTCTACCTCAATTACCTGCATTGATATCCCCAAAGAACGTTTAACTGCAGTTAGGAGACCCCCAAACGGCCTACCCTTCGCTCCCCGTTGGGCCTTGACGTAGACTGTGTTGAATCCATCTATCATGGGTGTATCTAACAAAAAAGTTTCCTGCAAGCAAATAATGTCAACATTTAAAAAGAGTTTGTGATTATTCATAATATTCTTGTATCCTCTCGAATTCCATGTAATTATTGACCAGTTAGACCATCATGTGTATTGGAATCGATTTTCCTCCCTTTCCTGGTTTATCCCTCTGCCAAATGGAACTTGCGTATAACCTCTGGAACTATAAATCTCCTTGTTATATCTTTCTCTTTCATCTTGTATCTTGCCTTTATTTACTTGGTGGATGGGTACCAAACTTGATAAAATTGATGGCCCTGTATCTGTAACTTCAAAACCAAGGGCTAGGAAGCGTTCTCTCTCCCCCAATATTATTTCCTTTATTAAGTGTGACCTTAGATGAAGTCTTACAATATCTAGGCAATCGTCATAGACGAATTCTACCGTCTTAATGTCCCCTGAGGATATCAATTTCAACTTTTGGATTTCCTGCATTAAAGCCAAGATATAATGTCTGTTTAAAGGGTATCTGTTAGAGCTTTCGAAAAGACGACTCATGAAGATGGTTAACTCACCGTTAACAGGCGTCTTTTTTTCCAAGTTTAGCTCTTGCCTTGGATTCCACTTTTTAGGCGATCTTATTTGCCCCATACTCTCTCCCACCCCCTTCGATTGATCCAGGAACATACATTTTGGGGTCCCCAGGCCCACTTCCTCCACTAATCTCGAGGTCGGAAAAGGCACTAATTGAGGAACCCTTAGCTGTGGCAGCTTCCCCGAGTCCGTCTTCACCACCCCGGGTTTCGAGAAAATTGCATACAACTTAGGAGCCGGTAAATTACCTGTATCTACAGCTTCTACCAAAGGTTTCACCGGATCCTTTCCTACTGTTATAAATGGTGGGACCGATAGTCCTTCAACCAGAGGACAACTCTTTCCAACTCCCTTCCCAATTCCAGGTTCAATGTTTTTTATAACCTCTAGTCCCTTAGTCCATTCGGGCTCTACCTCTCCCATGTCTACTGGATAGACGGATATATTGCTTAGATCGAAGGAAGGACTATCACCCTCCTGCACAATATCCAACACAGATGAAACCTTATCAGCTTCCTTAACCCTTACTGATTCCTTGTTTAGACCCCTTTTCCTATTTATAAAGAAATCCTTCTTTCTCTGGTCTAATATGTCTCTATCAATTTGCATGTGTTTATCCACAGCCAACCTTAGGTTACGTAGGAATTTCCGTGACCCTTTATTCTTTTGTGAAGGTGGGGGTTTACAGTTTTTAGTTTTTTTTTGCTGAAGAGACTGCTTGTTTATATTACTAAGTTTACTCACCTTTGGGCTACTACTCAACGGCTTGATTTCCTGTACCTGTTCCTGCCCCAACATTGATACTGAGGGGAGGGCTATTTCTGATACCTCATGAACTACTAAAGCACAATCTCCCTTTAACTCAGCCTTCTCCCCCTGTATTCCCAAATTTTTAAGTTCAGCACTATTTCCTTGTACCACCCCCGACCCCTCAGTGTCCATCTTATTTGGGCTTACAGTATTTAAAACTGAGACTGCCATTATGTAGCCTTCCAAGAAGTGCACTTTACTCAGTACTTCCTTCATTGATTGTCTTAACTCCCGAATTTCATAATTCAATGTATCGTAGCCTCTATCCATAGAGTCCATGATTCTAGAGAGAACCGGAAATGATAGCTCATCTACCGGGGGTAGCTGATCATGTAGGGAGACTTCTTTAGTTTCCATAGCCTCTGGATCTTCAGCCTCAGACTCTGGCTTCTCCACTAGGAAGTCATCATCCCCTGATTTAACACTTTCACTGCCCTGGAGTAATAATGGGGAAGTCTCGTCCCTTCGCCCAATTTCCCTTTCGTACTTGTGACTAAACTGGTACTGTGACAATTTCTCCTTATAGCCCCCTTGTTTAGGTGAGAAGACAGCGGATAATGGCTCTTTCCATTTGGGGTCTCTTGGGCCATGAGCTTTCCTAGAAAATTCATGGGACATCAGTGGTCCCAATATGGAAGTGTCTGATACTAAATCTCGCTCCACCGCCATTGGTTCATCAGCCAAAAAGTTCATCTTTGACTCAATGTTTAACAAGGTCCGGTTTATAACTCCGACCACCTCTACCATAGAGTCCGTTTGATTAATTTGCTCTGGACCAGAATCCGTAGGAACCTCTTTACCTGGAGAAGTAGGACTTCCCTGGGGGGCTACCAGAGTCACTTCTCCAGTAAATGGAGCAGTACCCAACTTAACAGGTTGAAATGCTTGAGACGAATGTGGAAGAGAGATTACCACCTGTGGTGGGACTCTACCCCCCTGTACTGTGGATTCCTCTGGGATACTTCCCATCCTTCTGAGTGTGACTCCCATTATATAAACTCAGGGGGTCACCACTCTTAGAGAAGTTATGAAAAAATATAAGTATGGATTGAGTAAAGTTAAGTATTGCAAAATATTTTAAAAAAGTATCCTAACCAATCATTTGTTTGACCATACAAAATTTAAAAACAGTTAGATACCACTGCACGCTGTCGTACTAAAAATAAATGCAAGTATATAGATCTGGTTATCCCATACAAAGAACATTAGTAAATAGAAACTGTGCAGAATAGTCGATTACGAAGGACTCCGAAGGAGTGACGGCGTATTCTGCGCCCTTACTTGACCACTATACAGTGATTTCGCCCCCACAGCCCCGCCAGCTCCCAACAGCCGCACAATAGTCGAAGGGCTTGACCCCGCCGGGCTTAAAGCCGCAAGGGCGGTAGCCTCCGGGTTTTGAAGGGAAGCCAAGTCACGTGATGTGGTCACGTGCAATACACACCACGCCTCCTCCAGGAAGCGCTCCTCCGATCCGATGCGGCAAGAGCCTTTAGCTCGCAGTGCCGGATGAAAGTCTCACTGAGACAAATAACTGCTCCAACACGCCTCCCAGGAGCACACAGAGAGTCCAAAACCACTCGCTCACACTGGGCGGGCGGCAGCCTCCGGGTTTTGAAGGTAAGCCAAGTCACGTGATGTGGTCACGTGCAATACACACTACGCCTCCTCCAGGAAGCGCTCCTCCGATCCGATGCGGCAAGAGCCTTTAGCTCGCAGTGCCGGATGAAAGTCTCACTGAGACAAATAACTGCTCCAACACGCCTCCCAGGAGCACACAGAGAGTCCAAAACCACTTGCTCAGCCCACTATCTGCAGTCATGCCTCATCCCCACTATCTGCAGTC
Source organism: Ambystoma mexicanum (assembly GCF_040938575.1). NCBI lineage: Eukaryota > Metazoa > Chordata > Amphibia > Caudata > Ambystomatidae > Ambystoma > Ambystoma mexicanum. The sequence continues at coordinate 5,400,521 of NC_090932.1, forward strand.
ATGTCCAATCCCCCACTATCTGCTGTCACGCCCCATCCCCTGCTATCTGCAGTCATGCCCTATTCCCCGCTATCTGCAGTCATGCCCCATCACACACTATCTGCAGTCATGCCCACCCCCACTATCTGCAGTCATGCCCTATCACCCACTATCTGCAGTCTGGCTCACCCCCCACTATCTGCAGTCATGCCCCATCACACACTATCTGCAGTCATGCCCACCCCCACTATCTGCAGTCATGCCCTATCACCCACTATCTGCAGTCTGGCTCACCCCCCACTATCGGCAATCATGCCCCATCACCCACTATCTGCATTCATGCCCCATCCCCCATTCTCTGCATTCATGCCCCATCCCCACTCTCTGGAGACATGCCCCATCCCCCACTCTCTGCAGTCATGCCCCATCCCCCACTCTCTGCAGTCATGTCCCACCCCCCATTATCTGCAGTCACGCCTCATCCCCCACTATCTGCAGTCACGCCCCATCAGCCACAATCTGCATTCATGCCCAGTCCCTCACTATCTGCAGTCATGCCCCATCCCCCACTATCTGCAGTCACGCCCCATCCCCCACTATCTGCAGTCATGGCCATCCCCCACTACCTGCAGTCATGCCCCATCCCCCACTATGTGCAGTCATGCCCCATCAGCCACAATCTGCAGTCACACCCCATCAGCCACAATCTGCATTCATGCCCAGTCCCTCACTATCTGCATTCATGCCCCATCCCTCACTATCTGCAGTCACGCCCCAGCCCTCACTATCTGCAGTCATGCCCCAACACCCACTATCTGCAGTCACGCCCCATCCCTCCCTATCTGCAGTCATGCCCCATCCCCACTATCTGCAGTCATGCCCCATCCCCCACACTCTGAGTCATGCCCCATCCCCCACTATCTGCAGTCATGCCCCATACCCCACTATCTGCAGTCACGCCCCATCCCCCACTATCTGCAGTCACGCCCCAACACCCACTATCTGCAGTCACACCCCATCAGATAGAATCTGCATTCATGCCCCATCACCCAATATCTGCAGTCACGCCCCAACACCCACTATCTGCAGTCACACCCCATCAGATAGAATCTGCATTCATGCCCCATCCCCCACTATCTGCAGTCACGCCCCAACACCCACTATCTGCAGTCACACCCCATCAGATAGAATCTGCATTCATGCCCCATCCCCCAATATCTGCAGCCATGCCCCATCCCCCACTATCTGCAGTCACACCCCATCAGATAGAATCTGCATTCATGCCCCATCCCCCAATATCTGCAGTCACGCCCCATCCCCCACTATCTGCAGTCACGCCCCATGCCCCACTATCTGCAGTCATGCCACATCCCCCACTATCTGCAGTCACGCCCCAACACCCACTATCTGCAGTCACACCCCATCAGATAGAATCTGCATTCATGCCCCATCCCCAATATCTGCAGCCATGCCCCATCCCCCACTATCTGCAGTCACACCCCATCAGATAGAATCTGCATTCATGCCCCATCCCCCAATATCTGCAGTCACGCCCCATCCCCCACTATCTGCAGTCACGCCCCATGCCCCACTATCTGCAGTCATGCCCCATCATCCACTATCTGCAGTCATGCCACATCCCCCACTCTCTGCAGTCATGCCCCATCCCCCACTGTATGCAATCATGCCTCATCTCCCACTCTCTGCAGTTCTGCCCCCATCCCCACTATCTGCCGTCATGCCTCATCCCCCACTCTCTGCAGTCATGCCCTATCCCCCACTCTCTGCAGTCATGCCCCATCCCCCACTGTATGCAATCATGCCGCATCCCCCAATATCTGCAGCCATGCCCCATCCCCCACTACCTGCAGTCATGCCCCAACACCCACTATCTGCAGGCATGCCCCATCCCCCACTATCTGCAGTCATGCCTCATCCCCCACTATATGCAGTCATGCCCCATCAGCCACTATCTGAAGTCATGCCCCATCACCAGTCATGCTCTATCCCCACTCTCTGCATTCATGCCCCATCCCCAATATCTGCAGTCATGCCCCATCCCCAGTCATGCCCCATCCCTACTATCTGCAGTCATGCCCCATACCCCACTATCTGCAGTCATGCCCCATCCCCCACTATCTGCAGTCATGCTCCATCCCCCAGTATCTGCAGCCATGCCCCATCCCCCACTACCTGCAGTCATGCCCATCCCCCACTATCTGCAGTTGTGCCCCATCACCCACTATCTGCAGCCATGCCCCATCCTCCACTATCTGCAGTCATACCCCCATCCTCCTCTATCTGCAGTCATGCCCCATCCCTCACTACCTGCAGTCATGCCCATCCCCCTGTATCTGCAGTCATGCCTCATCCCCACTATCTGCAGTCATGTCTAATCCCCCACTATCTGTTGTCACGCCCGATCCCCAGCTATCTGCAGTCATGCCCCATCCCCCGCTATCTGCAGTCATGCCCCATCACACACTATCTGCAGTCATGCCCACCCCCACTATCTGCAGTCATGCCCCATCACCCACTATCTGCATTCATGCCCCATCCCCACTATCTGCAGTCATGCCCCATCCCCCACTCTCTGCAGTCATGCCCCATCCCCACTCTCTGCAGTCATGCCCCATCCTCCACTCTCTGCAGTCATGCCCCATCCCCCACTCTCTGCAGTCATGTCCCACCCCCCATTATCTGCAGTCATGCCTCATCCCCCACTATCTGCAGTCACGCCCCATCACCCACTATCTGCAGTCACACCCCATCAGCCACAATCTGCATTCATGCCCCATCCCTCACTATCTGCAGTCATGCCCCATCCCCACTATCTGCAGTCATGCCCCATCCCCCACACTCTGAGTCATGCCCCATCCCCCACACTCTGCATTCATGCCCAGTCCCTCATTATCTGCAGTCATGCCCCATCCCTCACTATCTGCAGTCATGCCCCAACACCCACTATCTGCAGTCATGCCCCATCCCCCACTATCTGCAGTCACGCCCCATCCCCCACTATCTGCAGGCACGCCCCATCCCCCACTACCTGCAGTCATGCCCATCCTCCACTATCTGCAGTCATGCCTCATCCCCCACTATCTGCAGTCATGCCCCATACCCCACTATCTGCAGTCACTCCCCATCCCCCACTATCTGCAGCCACGCCCCAACACCCACTATCTGCAGTCACACCCCATTAGATAGAATCTGCATTCATGCCCCATCCTCCAATATCTGCAGCCATGCCCCATCCTCCCTACCTGCAGTCACGCCCCATCCCCCACTATCTGCAGTCACGCCCCATGCCCCACTATCTGCAGTCATGCCCCATCCTCCACTATCTGCAGTCATGCCTCATCCCCCACTCTCTGCAGTCATGCCCCATCCCCCACTGTATGCAATCATGCCGCATCCCCCACTATCTGCAGTCATGCCCCATCCTCCACTATCTGCAGTCATGCCTCATCTCCCACTCTCTGCAGTCCTGCCCCCATCCCCACTATCTGCCGTCATGCCTCATCCCCCACTCTCTGCAGTCATGCCCCATCCCCCACTGTATGCAATCATGCCGCATCACCCAATATCTGCAGCCATGCCCCATCCCCCACTACCTGCAGTCATGCCCCATCAGCCACTATCTGCTGTCATGCCCCATCACCAGTCATGCTCTATCCCCACTCTCTGCATTCATGCCCCATCCCCAATATCTGCAGTCATGCCCCATTCTCCACTATCTGCAGTCACGCTGTGAAAACAGAAACAAAAATATCGAGGCTGAGTACCCCAAAAGGAAATTCACCAAACACAGGTTACAAAGGAACATACAAAGTACTTTATTCTCTATCGAATACAATTACAAAACAGTGCAAAGTCAGATAGCTATCGGCCCTCAGTACAACACAACAAACTCCAGCGTGGTTCAGTGAGAGACTGTACATTAGAATGCATTCGCTTTTTATACCTTTTGTGAGCGCTATGGCCAACCCTTCTTCGGGTTAATATTCTACTTTATACATCACCAATTCTGGGGTTCGTTGCCGAATCTCGAATAACCGCTTCTAACTGGTTTGTTCTTTATTACATGTAACAATAAGCGTATGCATTAATTGTGTATTCTAAGTTTCGTATCGCAGGTCTTCTTAAACATTAATACAATGTAGTAAAACAGATGTTCTTTGTTCAATACAGAATACATTATCATAATATATACTTGTGGATTGGTTTCTTTGCGCGAGTAATACTTTTAACCATAGGTCAACATAGGACTAGGTCTCAGTTCATGACCTCAACAAGTATCCTGCAGGCAAATTACACATTAGCGATGTACAGAGGTCAAGACGGCCATGTTGTATTTTGCAATGACATCGTCCACCATTTTAGCTCACAGGGTGACTTTTCCACACAAATCCTAAAATGGCGGTTTGACCTAAAATGGCGGCCTACATGGATGAAAGGTCAGGACCTTGTAACACAGATCTCGCAAGTGACTTTCGAACAGCTTGGCATAGGCCAATATTAATATATTTATTACAATAGGAGGCACGATATACTTTTTTATTCCGACAACGCCCCATTCCCCACTATCTGCAGTCATGCTCCATCCCCACTATCTGCAGTCATGCCCCATGCCCCACTATCGGCATTCATGCCCCATCCCTCACTATCTGCAGTCATGCCCAATCCCCCACTATCTGCACTCATGCCCCATCCCCACTCTCTGCAGTCATGCCCCATCCCCCACTATATGCAGTCATGCCTCACCCCTCACTATCTGCAGTCATGCCCAATCACCCACTATATGCAGTCATGCCTCATCCCCAGTCTTGACCCATCCCCCACTATCTGCAGTCATGCCCCAAAACCCACTATCTGCAGTCATGCCCCTTCACGCTATATCTGCAGTCACCAAACTATCTGCAGTCATCCCCCATACCCCACTATCTGCAGTCATGCCCCAAAACCCACTATCTGCAGTCATGCCCCTTCACACAATATCTGCAGTCACCCACTATCTGCAGTCATGCCCCATCGCCCACTATCTGCAGTGATGCTCCACCCCCCACTCTCTGCATTCATGCTAAATCCCCAATAGCTGCAGTCATGCCCAATCCCCCACTATCTGCAGTCATGCCCCATCCCCCACTCTCTGCAGTCATGCCCCATCCCCCACTATATGAAGTCATGCCCCATCCCCCACTATATGCAGTCATGCCCCAACACCCACTTTCTGCAGTCATGCCCCATCACCCACTACCTGCAGTCATGCCTCATCCCCAGTCATGACCCACCCCCCACTATCTGCAGTCATGGCCCAAAACCCAATATCTGCAGTCATGCCCCATCCCCAGTCATGACCCATCCCCCACTATCTGCAGGCATGCTCCAAAACCCACTATCTGCAGTCATCCCCCTTCACGCAATATCTGCAGTCACCCACTATCTGCAGTCATGCCCCATAACCCCTATCTGCAGTCATGCCCCATCACCCACTATCTGCAGTGATGCCCCATCCCCCACTATCTGCAGTCATTCAGTCATTCCCCATCACCCACTATCTGCAGTCATGCCCCATCACCCACTATCTGCAGTCATGCTCCATCACCCACTATCTGCAGTCGTGATCATCACCCACTATCTGCAGGCATGCCCCATCCCCCACTATATGCAGTCACGCCACATCACCCACTATCTGCAGTCATGCCCCATCCCCCATTAACTGCAGTCATGCCCCATCCCCCACTATATGCAGTCATGCCAGATCCCCCACTATCTGCAGTCATGCCCCTTCACCCAATATCTGCAATCATGCCCCATCACCAACTATCTGCAGTCATGCCTCATCCCCACTATATGCAGTCATGCCCCATCCCCAGTCATGTCCCATCCTTACTATCTGCAGTCATGTCCCAAAACTCACTATCTACAGTCACGCCCCATTCCCCACTATCTGCAGTCATGCCCCAACACCCAATATCTGCAGCCATGCCCCATCCCCCACTATCTGCAGTCATGCCCCATCACCCACTATCTGCAGTCATGCCCCATCACCCACTATCTGCAGTCATGCTCCATCCACAGTCATGCCACATCCCCACTATATGCAGTCATTCCCCATCCCCCACTATCTGCAGCCATGCACCACCCCCACTACCTGCAGTCATGTTCCATCCCTCACTATCTGCAGTCATGCCCCACCACCCACTATCTGCATTCACGCCCCATCCCCAGTCATGCCCCATCCACACTCCCTGCAGTCATGCCCCATCCTCCACTATCTGCAGTCATGCCCCATCCCCCGCTATCTGCAGTCATGACCCATCCCCCACTATCTGCAGTCACACCCCATTCCCCATCCTCCACTATCTTCAATCATGTCCCATCCCCCACTATCTGCAGTCATGCCCCATCAGCCACTATCTGCAGTCATGCCCCATCCCCAGTCATGCCCCATCCCCACTCCCTGCAGTCATGCCCCATCCTCCACTATCTGCAGTCATGCCCCATCCCCCGCTATCTGCAGTCATGACCCATCCCCCACTATCTGCAGTCATGCCCCATCCCCACTATCTGCAGTCATGCCCCATCCCCCACTCTCTGCAGTCATGCCCATCCCACACCATCTGCCATCATGCCCCATCCCTCATCCCCCACTATCTGCAGTCATGCCCCATCCCCCACTATCTGCAGTTATGCCCCATCCCCCACTATCTGCAGTCATGTTAAACGGGAAATCATATTGTGCCTCCTTTCTAATGTATATTGGCCTAAGCCTAGTCACTCTGCAAAGAAAACCGTGTTGCAAAGTTCCAATTTTAGATCGACTTTGCCGGCATTTTGGGATCGTCCGCCATTTTGATTTCTGTTCATATGTAATTCTGTGTTCTAAAATGGTGGACTGTGTTTCCAACTTGTAACCGAGCCTTCCCGACCTTTACACCAAGTTAATGGTTAGACTGTCTGCGGGCCCAATGTTTAGACTGGGTAAAGAGACCTTGTCCCATACATGACTTGTGGTCTTAGGATTGTCTGCACCAACAAGCCTCATCCACAAACATACATCGAAGACAATACAAAGCAAATGTTGAGTGTGGACACTGGCTGAACTGCATTGTGAAGGGATATGTGGTAAGGCTTACTGCTAAATCCTGGAATACACTTTGCCATTGTAACTTGTTTGAATGTAAACCAAATGTAATCCGTGTGCATATTGTTGTATAAGCCATAAATCAACTTGGCACAAACTCTAGACCACTGATTATTAACTTGCAGAGGGGCTGGACATTATTACTGAAATAGTATAAATGTACGAATGTCCAGATGTCCAGTACCTCTCACTCCTCACACTGAAGGGCTGGTACTCACTGTGATGTACTGAAGGGCCAGATAGCTATCTGAATCTGTTTCTTTGTAACTGCGCAGTAGAATAAAGATCTGTGAATCTTAATAAGCCCGTGTTTGGTGTATTTCCTTTTGTGGTACTCAGCCTCGATATTTCCTCTTGCTTTTACAGATGGTGCCCGAATAGGGACCCTCAAGATTGATGCCATCTCGTTGAAGGTTGACACGGCTATCGGACCAGGATCGGACGGTGAAAAAGGGGGCCCTTTTCTTGGATTAGAAGCGATACCTCAACAGTACTGCACAACCCGATCCCTGCACGGTGAGCCCGCTGTCTAAGATGGCATCTTGATGAGGGTCCATATATCGAGGCTGGCAGTTTTGCCGAAATCACCAACCACGTGGGACCTTTGTAGTCCTTTGTAATCCGATCGGACCTCCTTTGTCCTTTGATCAGGTGAGTCGGCACCCGATTCTTAAGTATCCTGATAATTTGTTTTGACGTTTTCTACTCGCGAGCTCAATTATTGACCAGGTAATACCAGGAATCTGATATGGCTGAGAAATTGTTTGCCTGCTTCAGGGCATCATTCCGCAAGGACAGAAAATCTTTGCAATTTAGCCGACCGGTGCCACAGGAGGGTTCTCCGGGGTGTACTATGTACTGTAAGTACGGCATTGGTATTATAGTGTTTAATGATATTTGGCAAAGACAAACTAGACATGCTTCCGAACTTCAGTGGCCAACCAATGGTAGTTGTGAAATTCCTCGTATAGAATATTTAGAGTCTATGTTATTAAAGAAAAAGGCTAGACCTGCAGCATTGGACTTTTTACAGAATTGTGAAAAAGAAGCTATGCAGCAACTCAAAAGTAGAGAGAAACATGCGCGCCGTCATAGGTCCAACGCTGAAAAAGCATTGTTGTATGATCAAAATAAACAGTCTGAGTCAGTTAAGAGTATGGATAGGGCTTTTCCACTTGGTATTCAGAAAATCTATCTGTCTAAAGACTTTCATGTATCTGATGAGTTGATTGACAAACTTCTAAATGAACGAAGGCCTGGTGCCACTGCTCCACCTCCGTATGTACCTATTCCTGCTATTTTGCCTCTTCCTGCTGTCGTTCCTCCTCCCGTAGTAATTCCTGCTCCTCCTATCGTTCCTCCTAATGTCCCTCTTCCTCCGGCTGTTGTTCCTCCTCTTATCGTTGCTCCTCCACCTGCTCCTCCAGCTTTGCCTACTGTTACGGTTTAGTAGATTTGTCTTCTACACCAGTGATAGCACCTTTGTTACCGATTGCATGAGATTTGTCTACTCTTTCTCTTCCAAGGGGTTCTGTCCCACTTGTAATTGACAAGGGAGCGGATTCAAAGATTGTAACTCGTAATACTGTGTCTAAAGAGAGAAATTGCGATTTGACTGCATGGGCTAGACAATGCATGGCGAAGGGTGAACAATCTGATGTTTTTTCCACACTCTCTAATCTAGAAAGTTTTCCTGAGAAAAATGTTTTTATTGAAGGGTTGGAAATGTATTTATGTGTAATGTGGAACAGATTAGATGATATAAATCTCCCACAAGGGTGGAGGGAACTGAATGTTTTAGCATATTCAAGAGATACTGTGGAGAAAGTACATGAGCATGTTGAGAGGATTTTTGAGTATAGAAGGGAGTTGGAAAGGTTACGGAATGAAGAAATTGATGGCGAAAGTTTGAGAGCTATTTTTGTACAGAAACGGTTCCTTCCTTGTTGTAAGTCGATAAATGAGGAAACGCGTATTTGCACAAAGGATGCGATTAGATGGATTTCAGACATGTTGATATCTCCCGCAGAAGTATATGACACGTATAGTCAGTATGCGCCAGAAATGCAGAGGAAAGTGATACAGATTATGGTAGAATACCTGCAGGATCAATGTATAAAAAGGAAGATTTGTTGTCCCGCAGAATTATTGAATATTTATAAGAGAGCTTTTTCGTCTGACACTCCTTCAGCTGCTTTAACGCTCGATTTAGCTCTGTTGCTCAGTAAGCGTTCAGAGTTTCCTATCTCTTAGTTGCCTATGAGAGAGGTTCCGCTGACAAGTTGAGATTCCAGCTGATGCCGGAACAGGCACAGCTGCCTATGACATTCCTGCACATTATGTGTCGCAGTTTGTTCACATCCCGTTCTCGAGACAGGAAGTGAAGACCATTAAACAATCCATTCCCAATATTAGGAAGAATCCGACAGGGTCCTATAAAGAGATCGAATCTGTCTTGCAGTCATCAGTATTTACTCTGAGCGATATAGATTTGTTATTTCCCGCACTCCTACCAGTTGATTTGTGGAAACAAATTAGGACTGTGGATGATGTACCAGGGTTAGGGGACAAAGGGGTTAATATAGTTCGACAAGATAGAGAAAGGCCAGCTGGCAAGAGACCCAATGGAGGTTTTTCTCATGGAGTCCAAGAAGTCAACCTTTCTAAATCTCATGGACTCCAGCGTATGAGCACAACACGATAAACTCACACAGTTGTAGGAATAACAAAACTGATGGACTTGTTTAATTATTCGCAAACCTGTGCTTTGCACTATATTTGTGAAAACTAAGCGAACCTGAAATTTGGAACACAGGGTTAATGTGTATTCACACTGGATTTAAAGTATACACAGAAAAGTCTCTGGTGCATGTACCTAATACCAAGAGTTGTTATTGTTAATTGTGTTTTCATAAGTTTTCATTTCTCCATTCAAAACATTTTTTTGTTGTTGTAAGGTAACATGGTTTAGATTGAATGTTTTTAAATCAAGCCCTCCACTTTCAATTATTAAAAATGTTCTCTTTAAAACATTTTTTTCCCTTCTTTCCTTCTGAATTGACTTAATTCAGAATAGTCTGCTTGTGGATATCTCTTCACTCCATTCCATCTTCCCTCCAGCACTGGGTTTCTGTTCACTTGCTTTACTATCTTTTCTAAATCAGTTCTTCACCACTACTTTCAAGCAACAGAATTGTATAACGTGAGTTTTTATTACCCCTTTTTTACTATATCTTGTGTTTGATATATGAAAAAAAATTCATGTGTGTATATATGTCCTTTTCTATGTAACCTGAAGTGTGCAAATATCACATTAATAACTATTTACCAAAAATGTTAAGGCTGGTATGGCATTTATTTACATGAATCATGCATGAATATGATGTGGTATGGGGTAGGATTTGATACGTTAAACCCTGACCAAAGAGCTATCTCACTAATATAACAATTGTTTGAGGTGAAGAATACCATGGGGGTAATTAATAGAATTCAGCGCACAAGTGGCGCACGCGGCTGGCGCACAGGGTGCGCGTGCGATTGTCTGCGCCAGCCGCGTGCGCTAAAATCCATTTCCGCGCACAGCGCAATCATGGATTTTAGCTACCAAAACCAGCCGTGGCGCACAGTGGCGCAGCGACCCTGCAGCAGCGCCAGTTACGCCCCCAAGAACGCCCCTTGCGCAGGGAAAAGCCATCAAAATCCCCAATCCAGTGCAAAGGGCTGCACTAACCCTTTACCAGTATACATGGCCGCCACACAGCACACGGCAAGCGGGGAACGTGTATTACTGGGGTGTGCAGGAAGTTTCAAACGCGATTTGGCCCTGTGCGAGTGGGGTACGTGTATTACTGGGGTTCGTGGGAAGTTTCCCACGCGAAAGGGCCTGTGCGAGTGGGGTACGTGCATTACTGGGGTTCGCAGGAAGTTTCACATGCGATTGGCCCTGTGCGAGTGGGGTACGTGTATTACTGGGGTTCGCGGGAAGTTTCACACATGATTGGCCCTGTGCGAGTGGGGTACGTGTATTACTGGGGTTCACGGGAAGTTTCACACGCGAAAGGGCCTGTGCGAGTGGGGTACGTGTATTACTAGGGTTCGCGGGAAGTTTCGCACGCAATAGGCCCTGTGCGAGTGGGGTACATGTATTACTGGGGTTCGTGGGAAGATTCACACGCAAAAGGGCCTGTGCGAGCGGGGTACGTGTATTACTGGGGTTCGCGGGAAGTTTCACACACGAAAGGGCCTGTGCAAGTGGGGTACATGTATTACTTGGGTTCGCGGGAAGTTTCACACGCGAAAGGGCCTGTGCGATTGGGGTACGTGTATTACTGGGGTTCGCGGGAAGTTTCACACACGATTTTGCTGTCAGAGCGGGGTACTGTATCCAGTGTGGTGCGTGAGGAGTCCTACACGTGAATTGGCAGTGAGGGTCCTCCCAGGTGTCCCCTCTACCCCTTCCACGGCCCCTGCAGGCAGCCCACACCACAGGGGACTACCCTGCACCCCTGGTCATGTCCCGCAGGCAGCCCATCCACCATAGGCATGTCCCCCAGCCAAGCCACTTGTCACCTTGCAATATGATCACCAACTCATGTCCCCATGCACCCCCACCCCCCAGCAGTGAGGGGCACCTGCCAGCAGGCCCCCACTCATGTCCCCCTGCACCCCCACCCCCCAGCAGTGAGGGGCACCTGCCAGCAGGCCCCCACTCATGTCCCACTCATGTCCCCCTGCACCCCCACCCCCCAGCAGTGAGGGGCACCTGCCAGCAGGCCCCCACTCATGTCCCACACATGTCCCCCTGCACCCCCACCCCCCAGCAGTGAGGGGCACCTGCCAGCAGGCCCCCACTCATGTCCCCCTGCACCCCCACTCCCCAGCAGTGAGGGGCACCTGCCAGCAGGCCCCCACTCATGTCCCCCTACACCCCCACCCCCCAGCAGTGAGGGGCACTTGCGAGCAGGCCCCCACTAATGTCCCACACATGTCCCCCAGAACCCCCACCCCCCAGCAGTGAGGGGCACCTGCCAGCAGGCCCCCACTCATCTCCCCCCACCCACACACACACACACACACACACACACAGGTTGCCATTGATTGAGTACACCCACCTGTCAACATGCTTGAACCCAATGAGTGAATCACACACATTGAAGTAAAAGGTCAAAATGTATTAACATGAAAACCAATTGAAAGTACATAAAGCATAGAATAATGGCAAACATGAAATGAAATGCATGCCCAAATAAAAATAAAAAAAATCCTCAAAAAAATCCAAGTAATCCAAAAGAAAAATGGCCAAAACTCTCTGTCCACCAAACCAAATCCAAATGAAACGCAAAAAGGTAAATCCATTGATCCATGGTGAAATGAAATTAAAATGTCCAAATAAATCCAACGTCCAACTATGTACAATACAATTTTCAAGGGTCCATGAGCCCATCGAAACAAATGAAACCTATCTAATAACCTTCCTAACAAAAAAACGATTTACAAAAGTGTGGGGCATAGTCCAAAAGCCCCAAAATAAAAAAAAGGAAACCTAACACTATAATCTATTTACAATGGCGACGGGCAAGTCCTGCGGCTTACTCATTGATGTTTTTGGCCAGGGCATCATCGAACTCCATGTCTATTTGCTGGAGGCGGGCCTCTGTCCTGGCCCCGAGGTCTCGCAGGGAGGCACTCATGGCCTGTTCCAACTCCCTGTGAGTCGCCTCGAGGCACTCTGCCCGCCTCAACGCCCGACACATGGAGAACTCTGCCCTGACCATGGTGAGCTGCGCCTCTTCTGCCCGCCGCTCCGCATCTATACGCTGGCCCAACCGCAGCCACACGGAAGACACACCCATTCCAGGGTTCTCCTGCCCTCTGGCCGATGCCTGCCCCTCTGATGTTGATGGCCCCGAGCCATCATTGCTCCCACCTACAGCCTGCTCCTGCTGCTGCTGCTGCTGTCCATGTGCCCTGTCCGATGGTGCCTGCACATCCTCCATCTGCTGGTCTCCAGTTGTGGTGTCCACCCCTGCTGGACCGCCAACTCCCGACTGTGGCAGGGATGGGATCTCCACCAAGCTGGCTGTGTTGGTCAGGCCAGGTCCACAGGGGGCCCTGGTGGAATCTGGGCCAGAAGACGGCAGGGAGAACGACTGCCGCATAGTCTCCACAGAGGAGGAGAGGTCCGCCTGAGTGCGCGTCCCATGTAGGAACCCACCAACCAGGGCCCCTCCCAACAGTGCCACATTGCGATGCTGCTCTTCGTGATGGCGTGCGTTCTCTGCCCGGGAAGAACGCACGTCATCACAAATGTCACACGTGCGCAACTCGATACCAATCAGGACGGAGCCCATACGTTCATGGGACCCCTCGTCCACAGGTAGTGGAGAGGCAGATGACATGGCACTCTCCCCTACCTGCGGACGGGCCTGGGATGGGGCATTCCTGCTGGTGCATGGTGGAGCAGTCACAGGGTCAAGGACAGGGACATGCACAGGCCCCTCCGCGGTGACCTGTGCTGCCTCCTGACCCTGGCCCTGGACTGCACCACTTGCACCAGTGGTACTACCGACACCAGGTCCCATGTGCGGCTCAGTAGCGGGCTCCTCCTCCTCTGTGGAGACCACCAACCTGGATGTCTCCGTACCGTCTTCTGCCATTGCAAGCCCCTGTGGGGGCTCACCCGGCCCTTCCGCCACAGCCATAGTGGCAGACGCGGCACCGCCCCCTCGCTCCCGGATTATGGCAAGTCCTGGGAGGGTGGCTGGGCCTTGGGTCGCCGCCCAGTGGAGGCATCCCCACAGCTTGGCTCCTTAGCGCCATCTCCGCCCTCTTCTTCACTTGACGCTGCGTAGAGGGAGACATAGAATACAAGCATCAGGGTACAGTACAATATTCCCCTAGACATGACGCAATAACACATGAGTGGCGGTGCCTAACGTCACTTCCATCCTGTCCCTCCACAACACATGGGTGAATGCACACAACACACATGCATAAACGGGCATGGCGCCTGCAATCAACATCAGCATCCATGTACAAGGGCCTCTATTAATCAAAATGTTGCCTTCAAATTCACATGCATCATGGCTCACACTGATCCCATGCACACACTTCACCGGAGGGTCATGCATCATGCCTTGTACACCACAGACACAGTGGATAGACACATTGCATACAACGGTGACCGCACTGCATGAGTGAATGAACACATCAATCCATGGCGTATCGAAGTCACAGTCAAACTTCTCAGACACACACACATGTGCACCATACATGTACATGACAGCAGCACCCATCCCTCACACCCCCACCATGTACAAGAACAGACACTGGCATGCTTTCATGTGTGCATTTGCCATACAGCTCCCCATGTAGCATTGGAACTCATGCACCAACCATGTGGTTTGCACATTATTGGTCTCAAATGCATGACCATGATGTCCCTGCACACACACATCCATACACGGCCCATGTCACACATACAGGCACGTATCAGACTACCAGCACACTGCAACATGCCCTGTCTCACACACCAATGCTTGCTCACTTACCGCTCAACTTCAGACGGGTCTTCCTCCGAAGGATCTGGGCGTGGCGCGCTGGGCATATGTGTTCCAGGACCCTCATCTGGATGTCACTCATGCTGACCCGGCCCCCCTCCGCGAGGCGCCGGGCCTTGTGGAGGGTCCTGGACCTGAAGTCCTCCCAGCACTTCTTGACGTGCTTGATGTCGTGGGTTGCCACCCCCTCCGCGTTGATGGCAACCACTATGTCGTCCCAGATCCTCTCCCGTCCTTCCTTGTTGGCGCGTGATGTTCCGAAGAGGGCATCATAATGCCCCAGGACATGCTCCACCAGGACACCAACTTCCTTCACACTGAAGCTGGTGGCCCTCTGCCTTTCTGGCTGGGGGTCGCCAGTGGTCTCAGATGGTGTTTGCCCAGACATGGTGACCCCCGAGGCAGGCGTGGGTGGGCAACTGGGTCCTGGGGCTGGGCTGTGGAGCGATGGTATCCCAGTCAGGAGTCTTCTGTTCCAGCAGGGGTGGACACAGCAACTGGAACCCTGGCTGATGTGCAGGCACCAAATAGCAGGGCACATGGGCAGCAGGCAGTCAGGCAGCAGCAGATTGCAGGTGGGAGCGTGCTCGGGGCTCTGGGGGGCAGTAATTCGGTATTCTGGGCAGGAGCATGGCTTCTGTGTGTTTCCGCGTGGCCAGCTTGATACGGAGTGATTTGGCACGTGAAAAAATTGCACGTCAGCGTGTAATTGGAGGAAAGGCCCTTAGCGCATAAGCGCGTCAGCACACGTACGCGTTTTCATTGGACCAAAGGCCCTTAGCGCGTAAGCGCTTCTCTGACGTTACGCGCATGGGCATTTCCCTCGTGACGTGGGCATATTGGTTCATAGTGGTTCAGCTTGCATGAAAAAACTGCACGTCCGCGTGTGAATGCGTGTAATCCGAGGAAAGGGCCTATGCGCGTAAGTGACGTGACGCGCGCAGGCGTTTCCCTCAGCACGGGTTAAAGGTGAGCGGGCCCAGCAGTTCGCTGTACATGCCTTTCGTGGAGACCGACGTGTGTAGCTGCTTCGTGTTGTTTTGCGCGCCATCACATTTTCACAGCGATCGAGGACTTATCTCTTCTTTTGGCGGGGGTATTGGCTACGCGTGTTTTTCATTATCACGCTAGTCAGACGGTGAGTCGCGCATGCTATTTTTCCCACTGCGGGTGCCCCTGTGTATCGCACCCGTTTTCAAGGTCATAGTAGCCTGCGCGTCCCACGTGTACGCGTTTTATGTGTTACTGGGTGCCACTGCGTACTGCGGGAGGTTGATTCCACGCACGTAGGCTGCAGGGTTGCATGCACGGTTTTACTGCAGTTTTGGGGTGCCTGAGCATAGCGTGACCTGTCACTACATCACCGGGGACACATACAGCCTTGCAGGTGCAGAGGGGCTGTTAACATCTTGCATCCCACCCCTTCACCCCAATTGCCCAGGTCAATTGTGGTGTACACCTCCCATTGGCACTACTCCATCTGTGCCAGCACTACTCCATCTGTGCCATGGTTGGGAGGCCACCAAAGGTGAGGGGCGCCTCAGCTGGGTGTACTCCTTGTGGCGGGCGTGGTCAGGGACGTGGCCGGGGTGACCAGGTAGTCGGGGGACTCCAGGGTGTCCAGGGTGGCCGCAGAGGGGAAAGAGGCAGGGGTGCGCCACTTGAGCACAATGTTGTGCCATGTGTCGTTGCAGTCATGCCACCACCACCTGTGGTTCCGGGAGATGCAGCTTCTGCATCTGGCACTGGTGCCCGTGTGACCCGGCAGTCCATTTCATCGACTGCCACGGGCCCAAGGGTAGTGGTAGCTGCAGGTGCAGCTGTGGACACCACCACCCAGGCTCAGAGTCTGCCAGCGCAGGCTGCGTTGGCAATTGAAGATCCCTTGGAAGATTTCCAACAGGCTCGGAGGGAAACCGTAGGGGCACGCTGGGCTGCCCTGACCAAGACACGTGTCCCTGAGGCAGTAATGTCATCTGCTGCCCCGAACAGCCGGGTGTTGGCAAGTGCAGGGCAGATGCAGCCAACAACACCCCGGTTGTGAGTCTGCCAACCAGGACAGTTGCGGTCAATGACCCTGCCACAGCGGATGTTGATGTGCAGGGTCCATTAGAGGGCACCCAGCTGCCACTGACACAAGTCAGCCCTTTGGTCGTCCCTCCACCTGCCACTCCCTTGGCTCAATCCACCGGTCCCACTGGCCATACTGATCAGGGCGGCATCAGGCAGCTAGGGTCTGCGCCACAATCCAAGAGGAGGAAGGTTGCACCTGCAGCACAGACTGGGACCCCACACACAGCCATGACCTCCTGCACGTCGAGGAAGAAGCCTTTCTGCAACCAGGAACTGAACTTCCTCGTGGGCTACGTGCGGGACCACAGCTGTGACATGCTAGTGGGTGCTAATTGTCAGACTATGGCTGCCCACCGTGATACCCACTGGAAGCAAGTTGCGGAACATGTGAGTGCATTCGGCCATGAGGTGCGCACGCGCAAGAGTGCAAAAAGCGTTGGAATGACCTCAAATGCAGCGCTAAGGCTAAGTGTGCCTCAAATTACAACTTGACTCTGGTGACTGGCGGTGGGCCTGCACCGGAGGAGGAATACCTCACCACGCATGAGTCACTCGTTGCAGAGTTCATACCATCTGAATCGGTCGAAGGAGTGGGAGATATGCCGGACTTTGATGCCCAGTCCAGTGAGAGTTGATGCGTGTTTGTCGAGGACGTATGTGTTTTATTTGTGTGATGTGTTGTGCATGAATGCCACTACATGTCACGTGTACATGGTTATGATGTGCGAGTAATGCAATGCTTCCCTGATGCATGTCTACTCTGCTGGATGGTGGACATGTGGAGCAGACGGGGACTGTCCACATCACCACTTTTGCACCCTGGTCACATGCTGGTTACCAGTATGCCCCTCGGATCCATGTTCTAGCTCACTGGCACTTCTGCATGTAGCGTGGGGTGACCTTCCTCTCAGCCCAGGAACTATGCATAGCATGACTGGCGTGCATGTGTTCTCTGCCTGCAAGGGGGTAGCCAATGTAGGCATGCTCCCTTGCCCCTCAACCCCCTGCTCTACTCCCCAATTCCATCTTAGCACTGGTCTGCTACAATATTGCCCTTGGTTACTTCCCTGGTCATGCCTCCTGTGTACAATCTAACATCTTCTGCCAATCTGCCAGACATATCCATTGAGGTACATCCTCAGTACTTGATGCAGGGTGTCTCACTTGGACTGTGCAGAGGTCAGATGCCCTGCATGGACATGAGTGCCCATTCATGCTCCATGTGCATTTCATGCATGCCCATATTACACAAGTCCATGATGACCCAAATTGCATGGCATTTCATCTGCCTTCCCATGTCAACTGTGGCTCAGTACTGCGTTGCATACATGTTTAGGGTTTGACAATCTGTGTGGGTCACAGGCCTCAGCCTGTTTAATGGCCAATGACTCTGTCCAACTGGTGTAGTGTCTTCTTCACACGTGGGTGGACTCCAGAGGTTTCATCATGTGTCCTGCTTACTGTCCCATCATCATTTGCAGTGTTGTTACTTGACTCACATGAAGCTGTTGATGCCAGTCAACACTGTCTGTCAATACACAGGTCTATGGTCAGCCTTTTGATACCATGCTAGGCATCCCTGCTTTTGCACTTGGGTGGAGGGGTGCTTTGCTTGTAGATATGCTACCCATTGAATGCACATTGCACGTGATGCCTGAAGTTGACCTTGCACTGCCGTCACATTTTCTGACACACACCATGGAGTCCTTGTACATGTAGTTAGTGAGTAACATACATATTTGCTGCACTGCATAAGCCCACTTCAATGCAGAATGCCACCTTTCAACAGGTCTGATCACAGAAGCAATTCCAAGTTGATCCAGCATGCATGCCAGGTTCTATTTTGTGTTTCACATGTCTGCCTGATATGTTTGGTGTTGGTGTGTGTGTGTGTTGTGTTCTACTAACATGTCTAGTGACCTTATCTCTCTCTATTTTTCAGGTGATGACGCAATGGAGCCAGAGGATGGTGTTGTCATGCAAGGCACAGGGTTGTTATCACTACATCAACCGAGCATAAGTGGGGGTAGTGGGGTGGTAGGCCACGAAAACTCCCAAGTGCTACAGTCCATCTTGTCTCTGGCTGCCTATGAGTCCAGCCCTGAAGAACACTCTGACGAACATGTCGAGTTGGATGAGCATCAGGTCCATATGTCAGGTGTGAGTGATTCTGATGTGGACACTCCTCTGTCCGCGACACCTGCACTGAGGGGTCAGACAGTCTTGGAACCTCCGCCCGTGGTGGATCGGGACGCAGGGTCACCCTCCACACCAGTCACTGATGTGCCTGGGACATCACGTCGACGGGGGCATGTAGTCGTGCAGCCGCGGGCGGTGCCAACACAACGAGGACACCCGGTCCTTAGGTCCCGCAGGGGTAAAGCCCAGCAATGTGATCGCCACGCGCAACCACAGTATACTGAGTGGGAGCAAGACATGACTGCCAATTCTGAACGGCAGGGGGCAGCAATGGAGAACATCGCTGAGAGCAAGGAGCGTGTGGCCCAATCTGTGCTCCCCCCTGCTAGGCAGGTGCTTCTCCAGCAGCAGGCGGCACGGTCCATGGCCCGCTCGCTCAGGCTGGGCATGGCGGCCTCAGACAGGGCACGCCAGGCTGAAATGTCATCTCTGTGTCAAGCAATTGCTGCTCATGCAGACGCACACATGAAGGCCCTGAGGGAGGAGCATGCTTCCCTCAGATCCACTCTGGGTGTCCTTCTGATGTCCCAGAGGGAGCGGGCAGAGGAGATGTTTGCACAGCTTGAGCGTACCATCTCGGCTGAGCTACATGCTTGCCGGGAGGTGCAGTGGTTGTCAAGCCAGGCCTTGCAGGAGGAACTCTGTGTTACACATGCTACCTTGCAAGAGGAAGCACGTGTATCACGGGAGGTTCTGCATGCAGATCTACATGTCATCACCACACAGAACCAGGCTCACCCGTCTGGCAGACCTGCTGCAGACGAGGTGCAAGCTGCGGCTAGGCGTGGTCATGCTTCTGTGCCACGTCCTTCTTTCCAGGAAGTCACAGACTCGGACGACAATCTATCTCCCACATAGGTCGGGCTGTGCAGGCGTTGAGCCCATGGAGGTTGTTTTTTCCTCAGCATCATCGCATGTGGGTGTTGAGCAGCACCCTGTACCTCCCCCCTCCTGGGTGCCTCCCCCCGGGTCGTATGTGGCCATTTTTGATTTTTCTTTTAGTTTAGTTAGTTAAGTTTCTGTTTGATAGTTAGCTTAAATAGGTGAAGTAGGTTTTTCATAGTTAGTGTAATTAGTTAATATAGTTTAAAAGTGCTAGTCTATTGTGCTTTCATGTGACGGTGTGGTGCTTTGTGGCTTTTGAAAGCATCTACTGTCTGTTCCATCTGGGCCCTTCAAGCTTGTCTTGTGTATGTGTTTGCAGCTTGGGGTCCTTGACTCACATATGCCACTCCTGCTTCCCTTATCCATGGGCTCGCAAGGATGGTTCGGTGTAACAGCCTATTACACAAGGGCAATGGACTGTCATATCTGTGGCATGTCTGCTGCTGTGGAACTTGTGTTAACACCCCCAGTGGGGATGATTGGGGTGTAATTGTCCACTGTTCTTCTTTTGCTAGATGGGGTGTTTAATGATTCATGTGTACATTCATTGCTATGCATTGTGTAGTATGTTTTTTATCTTTAATGAACATGTGCTTGTTGCAAATCATGCCGTAGATAGTGTGTTCCACACTGTTGCTGTGAAAGACGGACTGATGGTGTGATTTCTGATGTACGTCTCTGACATGGTCCAGTCATGTAATGCCTGAAGAGACACACACAGATGAATATTAAGCATTAATCATGTGTTTCATGCACTTTCTGCAGGGGGATGAGCCTCAAGACCACCTTTGCCAGAAGACATGGGCCATTGGACGTCTGGAATCAGGACACGTTTGGTGCTGCCGACATGCGCATGTGTGCGAAAGCAGAGGCACAGGAATTGCGATCATACATCTGAAAATCGATGACGTGTTTCAAGGGACTTCAGGCAAGGTGAGCAGCACAGGGGGGTCACAACACAGCAAACGTTCCACCTGGCCAGTTGAACATGCATGCTTAGTAGCAGTACTGCCGGTGAACTTGGACAAATATTGGTGTAGAAGCGCACAATACAGCTCAGATGTGTTAGTGGACTGATGGCTAGTTGAGGTGAAAGTTGTCTGGGTCACCTCTAGGGGCAGTGGCACATACCCTCCGGTCCACCATGGTCCATTGAGGCACTTGTATTAGCCATGTAGCGTTCTGAGACATGGGGCCTCATTACGACCCAGGCGGTAAGGGGTTAACGGCAGCGTTAACAGCGCCGACCCTTACCGCCTGAGTACGAGGTCCCTTAGCGCCATGGCGCTTTTAACACCTGCTTTTAGCAGGTGTTAAAATCCATGGCGCTAAGGGACCATGGAGTTAATTACGCCACCGTAATTTACGGTGGCGTAATTAACGCCTTCCCCACTCCCATTATACCCTATGGGGCAAAAATGGGAATGGGGAAGGGTAAATGGGGATTGGGGACTTACCGCCCCGCCAAGGTCGGAATGGGGCGGTAAGTCCGCCAACCACCATGGCGTAAACGTAGTTTACGCCATGGTGGTAAAGTCACGGCCCAGGCGGTAACTTACCGCCTGGGTCGTAATGAGGCCCATGGAATGAAGCAGCTCACAGGGACAGACAACAAGGGACAGACTCGGGTGCAGTGCATTTCATTTCCAAGTAGAAATTGATACATGCACTGGCTACTTTATTTTGGTCATGGTGGTACAGGACTTGTTCTGAAGTCAGACCTTGCTATATGCGTCTGTCTGCTTACACAGGGAACATTGCATGTTGTGTGAATCGTGACACATTGGTGTTCCATTTGCCACGCACCCACCGGTGCCTGACTTACTGCATTGACTGTGTATGAACCATCAGAGGGGTAATGTTACGTATGGGTATGAAGCATCCACACAAGTTTGTCTGTTTGTAGTGTAGTTTGTTGCTATGGGGCATATTTGGTGGTGTGTTTGTGTGTTTTGGGCACGCACAGATTATTAACCGTGGCTCTCTTTGCAGCATTGAAATGCTCCTGTTACCGGACCTGAGAGTGCGCAGGCAGGAGGCCAGCACTCACCCGAGAGATAAGTTTCTCTTTGACTTACATTTGAGTAATTTGGTGCTATGTGCATGTGAACAAGTTTGATCTAATTGTGTATGTGTTAATGTGTGTACTACATTTTGGTGCATTCCCTGTTTCCCGTATTAATTCTACTCCCCTCTCCTGCCCCTAATTCGGGTTATCCAGTATGCCAATGCCTGTCCCGACTGCATATCCCTGACCCTCCTTCCCCACCAGGGTTTCAGAGGCCTGTGTGAGTTAGACCTTGCAGGCACCCATACCACGGTGGGGGTGGTTGTTTCGTGCCACTCCTGCGCCTGTCCACGGGATCTGTGACAATAGATATCCGTTTGTGGTGCATCATTCTATGTTATGTGCCACACATCGTTCAGATCCTGTTGTGACATTGTTTTACTGTGCTACCTTGGTTGTTAACATCATTGTGGTAGTAGTTGGCCTTTGTGGCGTATTGCTACTTCAAGTCATCTACTGGAGGCTGTTCTGGTTTGTTTTACTGCCTGCAGGCTATTTGCGTGGCTTCTGTGTTGTCCTGCTTTGAGTTCTGTTGGATTTTGTGCTTTTGCAAATCTAGGTGGACTCTGAGGGTGCTGGCAACTTTTTACACACAAGGTGGGAGATGGTGACAAAGGGGAAGGGTGATCCTGTGGCCAGGTGGAATTCAAGGATGCCAGATGAATAACCCAGATGCAGTTGTTCAGTGGGTCGTGGTGATTTCTGAGGGGGGGGGGTGGTGTTTTGTTGTTGATAGTTGCCTTGCCCTGCAGTGTGATGGGCACCCTGAAATTGTAATTGTGCTTTCCTATTTACATGATGTATTCTGCTGATCAATGCCTGTTCATATGTTGTGTTTACCTTTCAGGTGTGAGGGGATAGTTGTGATTTTACATGCTGGGGTATACACATGGTGAATGTTCACATGTGATGTGTAGAGGACACTGATGGTCACTTGATTTCACATGCATATGTTGAGTGCATTTCCCTACTGACCCACACACTCGCACTATGATCCACTACATGTACAACCACCCTTACATGTCCACGTGTACACTCTGTTTGCCTTCTGGTGCCCACGGTGTCCCTGCAGCACATGTTCTATGACCATTTGTGGATCCTGTACATGCCTATTTTGTGTTTTTTATGTAGTTTGTCACTTAGATGTGATGCTCAGGGTGTGCATCACACACAATGGGCCTCACTAAGACCCTGGCGTTAAGGGTTTAACGGCGCCGTAAAAGGTGTCGGCGCCGTTAAACCCTTAATGCCTGATTACGAGGTCCCTTTGCGGGACCCGACCTTAACGGCTGGTTTTACCAGTCGTTAAAGTAGGGTGCCGCAAAGGGATTTTGGTGCTAGGTACGGTGCCGCAATTTGCAGCACCGTACTTAGCGCCTTCCCCATTCCCATTGAGCCCTATGGGGCAAAAATGGGAATGGGGAAGGGCCGATGGTGAATGGGGAATTACCGCCCCGCCAACCTTGGAATGGGGCGGTAATTCCGCCATTCACCATGGCGGACCCCGGCATGGACCATGGTGCTAATAGCACCATGGTTTAGCGCCGGGGTCGTAATGAGGCCCAATGACTGTTCACTGTGCTGTGCGCTGAGCAGTGTGTTGCAGGAGGTGGACACAGCACACAGTAGCTGCAGTGTTGATTTTGCAATGCACATTGTGCATGTGGACAGGCATTCATTGTTATGTTTAAAATACAACTTTTGGAATGCATTTGGGTATGTCTTATTTTTGGTGGGAGGTTGTTGGTCAGTCATTTCATCTGATTCCATGTCAGGCATCATTGTCTGATGCCCATTTACATTTTTCACATGGCAATGTGTACCTTTTTGGTACTGTGTTGATGTATGGCTATTGCTTGCCATGTCATGTTGTGGTTTGGGAGGGTTTGAGTGACATAACAGTGATGGTCATGGCCTGTTTTGCAGGTCTGTGTGATTCACACCTTGCATGTGTGCCTTTTGGTCACACAGGATTGCTTGTGTTTAAGTAGCTAGAGATGCACACAATGTGGCACTTCCATGGCAACAATCTCAGGGTGGTAAGGTTGTGACAGTTGACTGTCTCTTTGTCATCATCGATTGCCACCTGGTATGTGCCAGGCCTGTGTGCACTCCGCAGGGTTGGGAGTTTAGGTGAAAAATCTGGCCACAAGCTGGGTCCGGGCTTCCTCGCCACGTGCCCTATCCCCTCCCATGGGCAGGGCCTGTGCCTGTGGTTGGGGATGTGGAAGCACCACCATGTCCACCGGTACGCCCTGCCGTGTTGCAACATTGTGCAGGACACATGCTGCCAGAATGATCCTGCACACTACTGGGGTGCATAGAGTAGCTGCCCGCCAGAGCGGTCAAGGGAGCGGAAGCGTGACTTGAGCACTCCGAATGTGTGCTCCACTATGCCCCTGGTTGCAATATGGGCATCGTTGTATCTTACCTGTGGTGGGGTGGTTGGGATCCAGATTGGCGTCATCATGTGGTTGCTCAGAGGGTAGGCACTGTCCCCTGGAGAGGTGATAATGGTTGTGATTATTGGGGTTTGTGTATTTGTGTGTGTGTGTGTGTGTGTGTGTATGACATGCATGCATGTGCAAGGGCATTTGTACTCACCTAGGAGCCATGTGTCGCCATGCTGCCCAGCTTCCAGGGCCCGGCTCAGGGCGGACATTCTGTATATGAAACTGTCATGGGTGGAGCCAGGGTAGTTTGCATAGACAGAGGTGATGATTCCCTTTGCATCGCATACCACCTGTACATTGATGGAATGCCAGTGCTTGCGGTTTCGGTAGATGTGCTCAGTGGCCCTAGGTGGACGTAGGGCCACATGGGTACAATCTATGGCACCAAGCACTTTGGGGAAGTGTTCCAGCCTGTAAAAGTCCTGGACAACGGTCTGTCTTTCTGCGGGTGTTCTGGGCATGTATATGTGCCTGCGGACTGAGGGGCACGCTGTCATGATTGCCAATACCTGGTGTAGGCAGCGTGACTGCGTGGCCTGTGAGACCCCCCCCACTATGGCAGTAGTCCGCTGAAAAGACCCAGTGGCCAAAAAATGCAGGACATTGAGCACCTTCTCCAAAGGGGCTCAATGCTTGAGAGCAGAGGGTGGGGTATGTTAGGTCATCTTCCCACTCCCTGACCAGGTCTAGGATGATATGGGGTGGAAACCTATACCTGCCATAGACCTGGTCATCAGGCATCCCAAAAAGGCTTTTCTGCAGTGAAAAAATGCATGCCCCGGCTATTCTCCTCCTCCTCCTGTGGTGCCCCACGATCAGTGCTGCGACAAATGGGGCATTCATCGTAGCTGTATATATGTGTTTGTTGTTTGCGCGCACTTTTATGCTGTGCGCGGGGACGCTTCCGCCTGCCTTCGTGTCGCGGACGCGTTGACGCCTGTGCGCGTCTTTTGCCGTGCACAGGTTTCCCGTATTCGAATCCATGAATACGGGTTGTTAGCTTGCGTGTGGGTGTTATGTGTAGTTCCCAGCAGTACTTCCCCAGTTACGCCTTCTTTTTCACGTGTTATTCCCCATTCCGCGTGTTACGCCCACTGTTCCGCCCACTTTTGTTGTGTGCGCTGCGCTATGTGCGCTTTCGCTGTGCGCTTAGCGTACGCTGTTTGGAGACATGTGCACCAGCGTGCGCCATGCACGGATTTGGCGCACAACCAGTGGGAAAGTAGCGCAGCGCCTTCATTGAATCGCACGCGTGTGCGTGCGCTTGCTTTCTCCCGCGTGCGCCTCCTTGTACCTGCTTGCGCTGGGATTTTCAGCGCACGTTTGTTCCATGAATCGGCCCCCATGTCTTTTGCAGCGACTGTTATCCTTTTGTGGTATCCAGCTGGCGAGAGACCGCCACAGGTAATACTGACTTTGCCTGATAGAATAGTGGCAAAACTAAAAGTTATAATTCCTGAAAGAAGGATTATTTGGGAAAAACTTACTGCTTGTGTCCAAGATAAGTCTGAGGGTGCTACCGAATTCTTTAATCAGTTCGAACAAGTGTTTTCAGATTTCAGTGGACAAGATTTGAGCACAGAGTCTGGGAAACGACTATTTGTAGATAAATTTGTGCGTGGATTGTGGCGACATCCAATCGCAAATTATGTCTTCTGAAAGGGCTTGGCAAGCTAAGTCCCAGTCTGAAGTGTTGCATATGGCTCAGTACTATGAGAACCGAGTCAATAACGAAAAAGAGAGAATCGAAAAGAGAAAGGGAGACTTGAAAACTAAAGTTCTATTACAGAGGTCGCCAAACAGTCGATCGCGGGCGACTAGTAGCTCGCCTGAGCCTTTTCAGTCGCCCGTGCTGAAGATACCGAAAAATAAACATTTTCCTAAGCAATTTTATTTAATGGTGCGTTTTTCAGCTATTTTCCGTGTCCAGGATCTGGTTCGTCCCAATTGTGGGCGGAGAGCTTGGCTGCTGTGCCACTTGGAGCTGCTTGTAAATCCACTGACAGATGTCAGTATCACGTTCTGCTTCTGCAGGCCGCCTGCAGTACCACAGTTGGCCTTGTGCGTCCCCACTACACCGTTTTGCTTAAGCAAGCTGCTCTTGTTTGCCTGAGATGTTGGAGGGGCTAGGGCAGGATCAAGATCATTGTGACCACGCAATGAAAATATCACAGTAGCACTGCCGCTCGCCTGGAAATGTTCAAAATAATATTTTTAAAATTGTGCAATTTCTTTCATGTGGCTTCTTTCCAAATTCCACACTGTACATTTCTACTTTAAATCACTTCCATGACATAGGTACACCCACTTTTAGTACATTAAGCGATCCATAGACACTCTGTAAAGTAGAAGCCTACCAGGGTAGCTCAGCAGGTTGTCAGACCGATGCTGAGATGTTATATATTCAAAACTACAGGTTGTTAATCGTATGACTTTTTGCAATGCCTTATAAAAAAGTGCTATACAATTTGTTTGGCCAGGGTATGCGTTGGACTGGTTGCTTGCTTATATTCAGGGCTAAGGTGGGGATATTACTGCCCCTGTAGTGAAAATCAAAAGTTGGCACCCATGAACCCACAGTTTAATTTCCTAAAAACTGCTATCAGCATAACAGAAGCATTTATTTGTGATTAACCAGTTTGACAAGCATATAATATCTTTATAGATATAACTTGTGCTAAAACAAAGAGGGGCACACAAATAATGATAATGATGTGTTATTTATATAGCACCTTAATCCAAAGCACTTTACAGAGCACATAATTACATACAATATCACCCAATCGAAATTGGTATTCATTTATCAACCTTAAAAAGATGAAAGGCTGAGTTGGCCTTGCCGGGATTCGAACCTGTGACATGCAGATCACGCTCAGATCGCAGTAGCAAGCACTCAACCCGCTGAGCTATCTTACCGGCAAATAACGGAGTATGTGTGGTGTCTGACAAAAAAAACATTTCAAAGAAAACTTGTGAATGCAAGCAGCATTTTTCAATTTGGAAATAACTTTTGTTTTTTCTATGGAAGTGTGAAATGCACATTTGGAAAACAATAGTGTGCCTAGCATGTAGAAAGTCTGTATAAAACGCAAAGGAAGGGGCACAAAAATAACAGGATATTTGTGTGGTAGTCCAACAAATATTTCTTTTTGAGACAGCTACCAATAAATAATAATGCAACAAAGAGGTTTTTGAAGTTCTTAATATAGTCGTGAAGGCATATTTTATTCCATCTGTTTAAAGAGAGGAAATAATCAATCCAAAAAAATATTAATAAAAATTCAGAGGTTTATAAATATCCCCACCCCGATATTGCCCGCTAGTAGCTCTCCACTGTTGGCCTCCACTACAAGTAGCTCTAGCGACTGTAAAGGTTGGAGACCCCTGTTCTATTACAACAAATTGTTAGAGGCCCTAGAGGGGGTACTTCACAATTCAGGGGACAGTATGCTCCACAGGGAAATGTGCCATTGGTTCCTATACACGCGAACCAGTGTGCTTATTGCAGACAAGAGGGTCATTGGCGTGCACAATGCCTGATCCTCCAGCAGAGGTCGAATAACACTTTTGGTACCATGGGTAGACAATCCAGAGGCTGCCCTGGGGCAGGGGGTCCTGGTAGATGTCAGTTTTCTCAAAATTCGCAACCTTTTTCACAGGATAATCAGTCACCGAATGTGGATAATAGAAACATTTTCGATCATCCTTCTGCTGCATATCTCTCTGAACACCTTCCTTTTGATGACATTCTGTTTCGCTAGGATTGACCGAAGCAGGGTTTGGAACCGACGCCTATTCCCGTTAATCAGAAAGGTCCCTACGTTGAGATGATAGTGGGAAATAGGAAACATCTATTCTTGATAGACACAGGAGCACAGAAGTGTTCCATTGACCATTCACGGGTTCCAAACATTCCACTGTCAGGGCAAACCAATGTTTCTGTAGGGTTTTCTGGTACGACAGTAGTCTGTCCGGTTTCTTCGCCGGTACCGATTACATTGGGTCCATTCACAGACCACTGTCCATTTCTTTTGACTACGAACTGTGGAGAGAATTTGCTGGGGTTGAATCTGTTGAAGGAATTAAATGCGGTAATTCATTGTTCTTCGGATGGAGTGCGTTTGACGATTTCACCACAGCAACTTTCTGTCTCTCAGTTCCTGACTAGACCTTTGCCGCCGGAATTCAGTGATGTTCCAGAGTGTTTGTGGGCAATTGATGACAATGATGGCAGTGTTCTACAGATTGAGCCCGTTAAAATCATTTTAAAACATGGAGTAAAGTTGCCACGTATTCCTCAGTATAAGATTTCGGTTGATGGTGAGCAAGCTTTGAAATGCATAATCTCCGATTTTGTACATCATGGGGTAATTGAGGAAATTGCAGGTAGTTTGTGCAATAATCCGATTTTGCCTGTGTATAAGAAAGGTGATAACGCAATTCCTTTTCGTTTTATCATTGATTTACGTGTAATCAATAAGATTGTCGCTCCACAATTTCCTACTGTGCCTGATGTGACGACAATACTAACCATGATTCCGGCTTCTGCTACTCACTTTAGTGTTGTGGATCTTAAGAATGCTTTATTTAGCCTTCCTATACACAAGAATAGGAGATACCTGTTCACGTTCACCTTAGGGGGACGCTCGTTTATATTCACCAGTGCGCCGCAAGGTTACACGGAAAGTCCGAGCATCTATATTAGGGCTTTGAAAGAGCAGCTTGATACACTCGAGTTGCCTACCATTTGTACATTACTTCAGTACGTAGACGATCTACTTTTAGCCGCTGACTCAGAAAGTGCCTGTAAGGAGGGCACCATGTGGTTGTTTATTCACCTAGCAAAACATGGACACAAAGCTTCACTCAAAAAGTTTCAGTATTGTCGACAGGAGGTCGCCTATTTAGGCTATCTCCTGTCAAAGGAGGGAAGAAGGTTGATGCCTGAACGGATAAAAATAATTTCTAGCATGTCTGTCCCAAATACACAGAAGGAAGTCAGAGCCTTGATAGGAATGGCTTCTTACTGTAGGCAGTGGATCCCAAACTTCTCGTTAACGATCAAACCAATGTTGGCGTTGACAAAGAAGGACATTTCTTTGCCATTGCCGTGGAACTTGGAACAACAGCAAGCGTTTGATCTGCTCAAGACTGCACTGTTTTCAGCACCGGTTTTGGACACACCAAATTATGAAAAGGCCTTCGTGTTGTATGTGCATGAACGTGATGGGTGTGCTTTGGCTGTATTAACGCAGGAACATAGAGGGAAGAACAGGCCGTGCAGCTACTTTTCTTCCGCCCTTGATCCTGTTGCATGCGCTTTGCCAAGATGTTTGAGAGCTGTTGCCGCTGCCGCTGTGTCAGTAAAACAGAGCAAGGGTATCGTCCTAGGCCATGCTTTAACCCTGATGGTACCTCACTCTGTAGATGTTCTATTAAACAGAACACAAACGCAACACCTCACCTCCGCACGATTAACGAGATACGAATTGATCTTGTTTGCAACGCACATTAAAATTCAGAGGTGTTGCGTCCTGAATCCGGCTGCACTTTTACCTTTCCCGCAAGGTACGGCTTGCAGTTACGAAGCGTCACATGACTGCCTTTACACCACAAAGCAAGAGACTAAAGGCAGAATCTACCTGAAAGATACTCCTTTGAATAATCAACAAGGGGAGCTGTTTTGTGATGCCTCTTGTTTCAAACTTCCGGATGGCACATCCACAGCTGCTTATGCAATCACCACATTGAGCACGATTGTGGAAACCAAAAGAATCATGCATAACTCCGTGCAGGCCGCAGAGATTATAGCATTGACTCGAGCTTGTGAACTTTCTGAAGTGCTTAGAGTAAATATATATACTGATAGTCAGTATGCTTTTGGGGTTGTTCACAGCTTCATTAGACTTTAGGCAGAACGAGGTTTCTTGACCTCACATGGAACTAAGATCCAATATGGCTCCTTGATAGTATGGTTACTCTCAGCGCATGCACTCCCCACTCAATTAGCGATCATGAAATGCGCAGCACATCAGAAAATAATAGATTATGTAGGAAAAGGGAACGCTTTCACTGACCAGATAGCCAAACAAACTGCCACTGATCTCTATTCAGAAATGTATACTTCAGGGGAAGCCACAAATGGTTGGACTATGGATGAGGGTATCGAATCTGTAAGGAATATTCAAGCCGATGCCACACTAGAAGAATCTAAACAATGGGCTGAGGGTTTGGCAAGATTGGATGATGATGGGTGTTGGATGGACAAGTTAGAAGGAAAATGGTTGCTGCCAGATGCGTCCATTACAATGATGGTCGCAGTGGCTCATGCGCCCACCCACATCTGTGCGAGGAAAGTTTCCAAAATGTTACAAAATGTCTGGGTGAATGATAAAATCTCCAAAATAGCTGAACGTTTTGTTCAGAGTTGTATGATCTGTCTACAGCATAATATGGGAAAGGGCACAACGACACCAAGGGGTAGTTTTGGTCCACCTTCTGTCCCCTTTGAGGTCATCCACTTTGATTTCATTGAAATGGAGCGTTGCAATAACTTAAAATTTGTCCTAGTTGTTATCTGCGCCTTTAGTAAATGGGTTGAAGCGTTTCCTGTTAAAGATGCTATAGCAATGACAATGGCGAAAACCATGCTTAAGGAATATTTTCCTAGGTTTGGTTTGCCAAGAGTCATCTGGTCAGACAATGGTCCACATTTTATCACTGCTGTAATTCTGCAGATATGCACGGGATTACAGATCGATAAACGGTTCCATTCGGCTAGACATGCTGAAAGTGCTGGTTTGGTAGAGAGACACAACGGAATCATAAAAAACAAACTCGCTAAGACATGTGCCGGCACCAAACTGAAATGGCCGGACACCTTACCAATATTTATTTATTTATTTTATTTATTTATTCGAATTTGTATAGCACGCATCAGCTCGGGAGCATTGTGGCGCTTGTTACAGTGATGGGTGACAACTTGGTTACAAGGATATCTTAACATGTAGGTAACAAATTAGTTACATAGACAGCAGAAAACAGTAAACAGATTGTGCTCATATGGGTACAAATAGTTTGTGGCTCAGCTGGCAGGGTGAGGAGAGGATAGAGGGATAGAGCATGTGTCTAGTTAAAGAGTGCTGTTTTCAAGTTTTTGCAAAATGCAAGAAGAGAATTTTCTGCTCTAAGTTCAGAGGAAGCGCGTTACAGAGTTTCGGCGCAAGATATGGGAAGCCTATTCCTCCAGCCTTGGCTCTGTGGATGCGTGGGATGATGAGTTGGTCAGTGTAGCGGGTTCTAATGGGCCTAGTTGATGTGGGTCTGGAAAGGGTATCTGATAGGTAGGAGGGTGCAGTGAGGTTGACGCTTTTGTGTGTGGTTGTAAGGATCTTAAAGGTGATGCGGTCTTTGACTGGGAGCCAGTGGACTGCTTTTCTTACTTGAGAGATGTGATCTCTTTTGGGTATACTCAGAGCTGCTCTTAAGGCGTTGTTTTGAGTGGTTTGGAGTCTGTTAATGTTTTTTTGTGATGTACCGGCAAGCAGTGCATTACAATAGTCTAGCTTAGCCCCAATGGTAGCTTTAGCTATCGAGAGACAGTTGTCCTTGGTTAAGAAGGGTTTGATGGTGTTGATAAGTTTAGTGCGTAGTGCGGAGGCAGAGGCAATAGCGCTGACCTGCTTGTTCATGGAAAGTGTAGCATCTATGTGGACACCTAGAGTCTTGACAGATGAAAGCACAGGGATGATGCAGTTGTCTATATTAAAGTTTGTGTAGAGAGAATCTAGATTGGCTAGTGTGTGCTTTTGGCCTAAGATCAGAATCTCAGTCTTGTCCCCGTTGAGGCAAAGGTCATTTGTGGCCATCCAAGCTTGTATAGAGGCGTAGATTTGCTACAGGGTAGAGGCATCTTGGGTATAGGAGCCATTAAGCGGGAGGAGCATTGGGTGTCGTCGGTATAATTAGTGTGTGCGATTCCAAGTGCATCTAATTTATAAAACAGGGGCTTAGTGAACAGATTGTACAGCGTGGGGGCCGTGCATGATCCCTGGGGGACGCCGCAGTGGATAATGGTAGGAGTAGCATTTGCTGTGTTGGAAAAGACTTTCATGGCTCTTCCTTCAAGGAAGGAAGTTATCCAAGACGCTGCATGCTCAGAGAAGTGTGCATCCTGTGTGAGGTGGGTGGTGAGGGTTTTGTGATCAACGAGATTGAAGGCAGCAGAGAGGTCAAGAAGGAGGAGGAGTGCAGGTTTGCCGGTGTCTAGGATTTGGGTTATTTGATTTTTTAGGTCTAACAGAGCGGTTTCCGTTCCGTGCCCTTTGCAGAATCCTGATTGCCTTTTTCCTAGGATATCGTTGGTTTCTAGATAGAGTTGGATGTGGGTGTGAGCGGCTTTATCTAGCAATTTGAGCAGGAAGGGGACGGTTGTTATAGGCCGGTAGTTGTTCGGCTGGGCAGGGTCTAGTGTTCGTTTTTTCAGGAGGGGGCACACCCATGACTCCTTAAGGCTGTCTGGAATAATGCAATGCCTGATTTGAATGAAGAGTTAATGAAGGCGGTAAGGAGAGGGGCCAGTGGCACTGCACAGTCCTTAATAATGTTGGGGGGACACATCACCCTTACATTGCAAAGGTTTGAGGTGTTTGAGGATGTCTATGACTTCTGCTTCAGATATGTCTTTGAAAGCGAATTTGGGGACGTTGCAGGTTTTTTTTTGGGGCGGAGACAATGCCGGCTGGTTTTTATTTTGGTTTAGGAGAGTTTGGTGGTGGTTACGAATTTTGATTTGTAGCATGTCTATTTTGTTTAGCATTGCAGTTTGAAGGCTGTTACACCATGCCTCATCTTTGGTAATTTCGTCTGTGCTGATATGGGGGTCCTTGAGTTCATTGACTATGGCGAAGAGTTCTCTGGATTGGGAATTGGCTTTGGATATTTGGGGATTGTAGGCTTCGGGTTTAGCCGTAAAAATTGCAACTTTCAATTTTTTGGCTATCATTTTGAAGCTTTCTTTGTTGGTTTCAGAGGAGTTAGCCTGCAATTTTTTTAGCGCCTTGCTTTTTTCATTGCGTATGTGTAGGAGCTCATTCGTGAACCAAGAGTTGGAGTGTAGAGACTTTTTTTCCTTTTTTTCTTCTAATGGGGCCACGGTGTTTACTGTGTGGGTGATAGTGTCCTTAAAGATGTCTGCTAGTTCATTTGGGTCTTGGAAAATGGAGGTGCTAGGCAGGGTGTGTCAAGGAAGGGGCGGAGGTTGTCTGCAGTTAATTTTTTGGCGGGAGTGGTGATTTTGGTGGTAGAGGATGTTGGGATGGTGAATTGTATGCAATTATGGTCCGTCCAAGGGTAGGCCGTGTTGGAGGTAATGGTGGAGTTACAATTATGATCAACCACCCAGTCAAGGGTGCGGACTTTGGCATGGGTGGGAGTTGTGATTTTCTGGGTGAAGCCCAGGTTTGTCAGTTCTTTGGTGAGTGAGATGGCGGTTTTATCGAGAGGGTCATTGAAACCTAGATTGATGTCGCCTAGGAGGGCTTTGGTGTACTTTTTAATATTATCACTAAGTAAGTGTATAATGTGTCCTTGAAAGTCAGCTGGGAGACTTGGAGGTCTGTAGAAGACGTGTATGTTTAAGGTGTTGTTAGGAGATATTGAGAGTTTGGCTGATAGTATGTCAGCATTGCCCTCCCAGTTGTGGAGTATTGGTCTAATGCTGAGTGTCTCTTTGAAGATCAGGGCAACCCCACCTCCTATTTTGGTGAGTCTATCCTGTCTATGGATAGAGTACCCTGGTGGTAGAGCAAGCATGATGGAAGGGCCGGATGCCTCATGTAGCCATGTTCAGTAATGGCCAATATGTCTAGGTCCTGATTTAAGATAAGGTCGTTGACTTCAATGGGGTGGGCGGTCAGTGAGCGGACATTAATCAGTGTGCATTCATATTGAGTGGCAGTGTTGGTGCCGATTGGTTGAGGAAGTTTGGCAGTTATGGGGGTGGTCTTAAGAGATTTGCTGTAGAGATCATGTTATTATCAATGAGAACAACCCCACAGACTAGGACTGGGCTCTCCCCTTTTGAGGTGGTCATGGGTAGGCCAGCTAACATTTGGAACATGCCTAAGCCTAAATCCTTGCAGGACATTGAACATGTACTTCTTTCCGATTACTGTGACCGGTTAACTAAAAATCTGTATTCGATTTATCAACAGGTGCGAGAAGCACTCCCAGTCAAGTACGAGGGCCCAGGTCACAGCATATGTCCTGGTAGCTGGGTGCAGATCAAATCATTCGAAAGAGCATCCTGTCTCGCACCGCGTTGGAGGGGCCCTCATCAGGTCCTACTGGCCACACAGACAGCCGTACGAGTGACCGGACGAAAGCACTGGATCCACGCGTCGCATGTCAAGAGGATTCCCTTCCCTTTGCCACACGATACAGAAGATGCAGAAATTCCTACCTGCACTGCTCCCAGCGATTACGCAGCATTGAGCAGCATCAAGAGTGCTTCAGAGACTCTCCCTGAGCCCCTGGGGCCTGGGGAAACAGCCGCTTTATCTCCACACTCTCCCACAGATCCTTTTTCATCATTGTCAGGGTCTGTCACGAATCCACCACTTCCATCAGGAAGTAACAACACGCTGTTCGCAGATCACACAGTACCAGGAGTCACAAGGTACGATCTGCATCCACAGAGCTAGACTTACTGCACGGTTTGGCTGTGCCACCAGGATAAATCATCGTAGGGCTTGTCTTTTGGCCCTGTTCTTTCACACGTAAGGAATTATGTTGGCTAGGGTTAGGGAAGGACTAAGAAAACGCGCGATCAGGAGATCGCCAGCAAATAAACTCTGGAGTATTTCGTTTGAAGAAACAATGCCTGCAATCGCTCTCACTCGTACAGAACAAATAAGTGACTGTGTGCCTAATCGAAACAATGAACAATCGAATGCGTGGACTCTAAAAACGTATTGTTGTCTTGTGATTATGTTAACCAGCTTCACAATAGTAATTACCTTAGGATTTTGGTATTTGGAAGAAGTACATCCGCTTGAAATTCTTTTGCCTACAGAAAATGTACCTACTGCTTCTACACCTTTTGTGCATCTGCACACTCTATCTCCTAGAGACTCTCAGCACAGACAAAGTTACCACAATAACACTTTATTACTCATAAAGAATGCCACACATGCCATTTTTAATTGGTCTTAATTGTTGGGTCTGCTCGCATTTACTGCAACACAGAGATAAGGGGTTGGGCTGGTATATTCATCCTTTACTTTTGACTACTGCATGCTCTGCTTCTTTAAGGGCACTATTCTTTGGCCGATGGAACGATAGCATCTCGGGAATTTCGATGGAACGAATTTGAATGATTTTGAGAAACGTGTTCTAATGCCCCTGGGATGCTCACTCTTTGCGAATAGGAGCAAGCTTAATGTTGCTTCTATTAGGCCTTCTGATAGACTGTCTCGTCCTTTTCAATCTTTGATCTCTTTCAAGATGGCTCCTCTAGGCAATAGGGATGCCACGCCACCTTCTTATACTGTTAACCACAGCCCTGATTCAATTTCTTTCTGCATACAGAGGAATGGTACTCAGTCAATGGGTGATTTCAAGGGTTGCCCAATTTTGCGAACTTGACCAGTGAGGACAGACCTTTGTATGTAGGCGAACCTGTCTATTTCATTTGCGGTAATGAAGCTTTCCCATGGCTACCTAGGGATTGGCAGGGAACCTGTTATTTAGGAATTCTGTTACCCGGGGTAATCATAGCAAGCACCATAGAAATCTCTAAGGCTCGTCCAAGGCGGGACGAGAATGGCGATACTTCATCACAAGTTCTGGGTGATGTAGCAAAATCCTTCATACCTTTGTGGGGACAAATATTGAACTCAGAAGATATCAGAAGACTAGCGAGAGTACTGGAGAGGACCATCAACTGGACCACTGACATACTCTATAACATGACTTTAGAACAGAAAGCGATAAGGTTGGTGGCACTTCAGAACCGGATGGCGTTAGACGTCATCCTGGCTGAGCGTGGTGGAGTATGTAAATTAGTGGGGTCCGCTTGTTGCATTTTCGTGCCAGATTCCTCCCCAACCATCTTTAAGGCTATACAAAATCTGAACGTCCTTAGTTCAGAAGTGCATGTTCCTGAGGGAAACTGGGATCTTAGCGCTTGGTTCTGGGACTTCTTACGATCTTGGGGATGGAAGCTAATTTCAGTCTTGCTGATCATCTTGGGTATTCTGTTGTTTTTCTGTTGCTGTATACAGTGTCTTCCTGGCATATGTTCGGTGTTAGGAGGATGTTGTGCACAGCGATGGGAATATTAGGACACAAGGTACGCGCCCTGGAAAGAATGACTAACGAATTTGTGTTGAAGGAAATTTCTGTTACTGACCTCATGGCGATTGATATCTCTGAGGATTATGATTCAGGGCCTATGGACATTGAGACGTGGAGTTACTCATAAAGTGACTAAAAGTAGTTTAGCGCTTGGCTTAGGCCAAAAGGAGGGTTTGTTAAACGGGAAATCATATTGTGCCTCCTTTATTATGTATATTGGCCTAAGCCTAGTCGCTCTGCGAAGAAAACCACATTGCAAAGTTCCAATTTTAGATCGATTTTGCCGCCATTTTGGGATCCTCTGCCATTTTGATTTCTGTTCATATGTAATTCTGTGTTCTAAAATGGTGGACTGTGTTTCCAACTTGTAACCAAGCCTTCCTGACCTTTACACCAAGTTAATGGTTAGACTGTCTGCGGGCCGAATGTTTAGACTGGGTAAAGAGACCTTGTCCTATACATGACTTGTGGTCTTAGGATTGTCTGCACCAACAAGCCTCATCCACGAACATACATCAAAGGCAATACAAAGCAAATGTGGAGCGTGGACACTGGCTGAACTGCATTGTGAAGGGATGTGTGCTAAGGCTTACTGCTAAATCATGGAATACACTTTGCCATTGTAACTTGTTTGAATGTAAGCCAAATGTAATCCGTGTGCATATTGTTGAATAAGCCATACGTGAACTCGGCACGAACTCTAGACCACTGATTATTAACTTGTAGAGGAGCTGGACATTATTACTGAAATTGTATAAATGTACGAATGTCCAGATGTCCAGTACCTCTCACTCCTCACACTGAAGGGCTGGTACTCACTGTGATGTACTGAGGGCCAGATAGCTATCTGAATCTGTTCTTTCCTTTTGTGGTACTCAGCCTCGATATTTCCTCTTGCTTTTACAGTCACACCCAATCCCTCACTATCTGCAGTCATGCCTCATCCCCGACTGTCTGCAGTCATGCCCCATCCCCCACTATCCGCAGTCATGCCCCATCCCCCACTATCTGCAGTCATGCCCCATGCCCCACTATCTGCAATCATGCCCCATCCCCCACTATCTGCAGTCATGCCCCAAGACCCACTATCTGCAGTCATGCCCAATTCCCCACTATCCGCTTTCACTCCCCATCCACACTATCTGCAGTCATGACCCAACACCCACTATCTGCAGTCATGACCCATCCCCCACTATCTGCCTTCACATCCCATCCCCACTATCTGCCTGCAGTCATGCCCCATCTCCCACTATCTGCAGTCATGCCTCATCCCCCACTATCTGCAGTCATGCCCCATCAGCCACTATCTGCAGTCATACCCCATCCCCACAATATGCAGTCATGCCCCATCCCCCACTATCTGCAGTCATGCCCCATACCCAATCTTGCCCCATCCCTACTATCTGCAGTCATGCCCATCCCCCACTACCTGCAGTCATGCCCATCCTCCACCATCTGCAGTCATTCCCATCCCCCACTATCTGCAGCCATGCCCCATCCCCCACTACCTGAAGTCATGCCCCAACACTCGCTGTCTGCAGTCATGCCCCATCCCCAACTATCTGCATTCACGCCCCATCCCTCATCCCCCACTATCTGCAGTCACACCCCATCCCCCACTATCTGCAGTCACGCCCCATCCCCACTATCTGCAGTCATGCCCCATCAGCCACTATCTGCAGGCATGCCCCATCCCCAGCCATGCCCCATCCCCCACTATCTGCAGTCATGCCCCATCAGCCACTATCTGAAGTCATGCCCCATCCCCAGCCATGCCCCATCCCCACAATCTGCAGTCATGCCCCATCCCCACTATCTGCAGTCATGCCCCATCCCCCACTATCTGCAGTCATGCCCCAACCTACACTATCTGCAGTCATGCCCCATCCCCCACTATCAACATTCACGCCCCATTCCCCACTATCTGCAGTCACACCCCATCCCCCACTATCTGCAGTCACACCCCATCCCCACTATCTGCAGTCATGCCCCATCCTCCAATATGTGCAGTCATGCCCCATTCCCCACTATCTGCAATCATGCCCCATCACCCACTATCTGCAGTCATGTCCCATCCCCCACTATCTGCAGTCATGCCCCATTCTCCACTATCTGCAGTCATGCCCCATTCCCCACTATCTGCAATCATGCCCCATCACCCACTATCTGCAGTCATGCCCGATCCCCACTCTCTGCATTCATGCCCCATCCCAATTATCTGAAGTCATGCCCCATCCTCCACTATCTGCAGTCACGCCCCATCCCCCACTAGCTGCAGTCATGCCTCATCCCCACTGTCTGCAGTCATGCCCCATCCCCCACTAACTGCAGTCATGCCCCATCCCTCAATATTTGCAGTCATGCCCCATCCCCCACTATCTGCAGTCATGCCCCCTCCCCACTATCTGCAGTCATGCCCCATCCCCTACTCTCTGCAGTCATGCCCCATCCCCCACTATATGCAGTCATGCTCCATCCCCACTATCTGCAGTCATGCCCCATCCCCCACTATCTGCAGTCATGCCCCCTCCCCGCTATCTGCAGTCATGCCCCACCCCCCACTATATGCAGTCATGCTCCATCCCCACTATCTGCAGTCATGCCCCATCCCCCACTATCTGCAGTCATGCCCCCTCCCACTATCTGAAGTCATGCCCCACCCCCCACTATATGCAGTCATGCTCCATCCCCCACTATCTGCAGTTATGCCCATTCTACACTACGTGCATTCACGCCCCATCCCCCACTATCCGCAGTCATGCCTCATCAGCCACTATCTGCAGTCATGCCCCATCAGCCACTATCTGAAGTCATGCCCCATCCCCAGCCATGCCCCATCCCCACAATCTGCAGTCATGCCCCATCCCCCACTATCTGCAGTCATGCCCCATCCCCCACTATCTACAGTCATGCCCCATCCTCCACTATCTGCAGTCATGCCCCATCAGCCACTATCTGCTGCATGCTCCATCCCCAGTCATGTGCTACCCCACTATCTGCAGTCATTCCCCATCCCCCACTATCTGCAGCCATGCCCCATCCCGCACTACCTGCAGTCATGCCCATCCCCCACTATCTGCAGTCATGCCCCATCCCCAGCCATGCCCCATCCCCACAATCTGCAGTCATGCCCCAACCCCACTAACAGCAGTCATGCCCCATCCCCCATTGTCTGCAGGCATGCCCTATCATCCACTATCTGCAGTCATGCCCCACCCCCACTATCTGCAGTCATTCCCAATCCCTCACTATATGCGGGCATGCCCCATCCCCCACTACCTGCAGTCATGCCCATCCCCCACTATCTGCAGTCATGCCCCATCACCACTATCTACAGTCATGCCCCATCCCCCACTATCTGCAGTCACACCCCATCCCCCATCCCACACTATCTTCAGTCATGCCCCATCCCCACTATCTGCAGTCATGCCCCATCACCACAATCTGCAGTCATGCCCCATCAGCCACTATCTGCAGTCATGCCCCAACACCCACTATCTGCAGTCATGCCCCATCCCCCACTAGCTGCAGTCATGACCCATCCCTCACTATTTGCAGTCATGCCCCATCCCCCACTCTCTGCAGTCATGCCCCATCCCCCACTCTCTGCAGTCATGCCCCATCCCCCACTATATGCAGTCATGCCCCATTCCCCACTATATGCAGTCATGCCCTATCCCCCACTATCTGCAGTCATGCCCCAACACGCAATATCTGCAGTCATGCCTCATCACCCACTATCTGCAGTCATGCCCCACCCCCACTATCTGCAGTCATGCTCCATCACCCACTATCTGCAGTCATGTCCCAACAACCACTATCTGCAGTCACCCCATTCCCCAATATCTGCAGTCATGCCTCATCACCCACTATCTGCAGTCATGCCCCATTCCCCACTATATGCAGTCACGCCCTATCCCCCACTATCTGCAGTCATGCCCCAACACCCAATATCTGCAGTCATGCCTCATCACCCACTATCTGCAGTCATGCCCCACCCCCACTATCTGCAGTCATGCCCCATCAGCCACTATCTGCAGTCATGCCCCATCCCCCACTACCTGCAGTCATGCCCCAACCCCCACTATCTGCAGTCATGCCCCATCCCCCACTATCTGCAGTCATGCCCCATCTCCCACTATCTGTATTCCCACCCCATCCCTCATCCCCCACTATCTGCAGTCACACCCCATCCCCATCCCCCACGATCTGCAGTCACACCCCATCCCCATCCCCCACGATCTGCAGTCACACCCCATCCCCATCCCCCACGATCTGCAGTCATGCCCCAATCCCCCACTATCTGCAGTCATGCCCCATCCCCCACTATCTGCAGTCATGCCCCATCCTCCACTATCTGCAATCATGC
This sequence comes from Ambystoma mexicanum, assembly GCF_040938575.1. Taxonomy (NCBI): domain Eukaryota; kingdom Metazoa; phylum Chordata; class Amphibia; order Caudata; family Ambystomatidae; genus Ambystoma; species Ambystoma mexicanum. The sequence continues at coordinate 5,441,610 of NC_090932.1, forward strand.
CTAATCCCCCACTATCTGCAGCCATGCCCCATCCCCCACTACCTGCAGTCTTGCCCGAACACTCACTATCTGCAGTCATGCCCCATTCCCCACTATCTGCATTCACACCCCATCCCCCACTATCTGCAGTCAAACATCATCCCCCACTATTTGCAGTCATTCCCCATCAGCCACTATCTGCAGTCATGCCACATCCCCAGTCATAACCCATCCCCCACAATCTGCAATGATGCCCCATCCTCCACTATCTGCAATGATGCCCCATCCCCCACTATCTGCAGTCATGCCCCATCAGCCACTATCTGCAGTCATGCCACATCCCCAGTCATAACCCATCCCCACTATCTGCAGTCATGCCCCATCACCCACTATCTGCAGTCAGGCTCCATCTCCAATCATGCCTAATCCCCCACTATCTGCAGCCATGCCCCATCCCCCACTACCTGCAGTCTTGCCCGAACACTCACTATCTGCATTCACACCCCATCCCTCATCTCCTACTATCTGCAGTCAAACATCATCCCCCACTATTTGCAGTCATTCCCCATCAGCCACTATCTGCAGTCATGCCCCATCCTTCATCTCCCACTATCTGCAGTCATACCCCACCCCCCACTATCTGCAGTCATGCCCCATTCTCACAATCTGCAGTCATGCCCACCCCCACTATCAGCAGTCATGCCCCATCCCCCACTGTCTGCAGTCATGCCCCATCATCGAATATCTGCAGTCATGCCCCATCCCCCATCCTCCACTATCTTCAGTCATACCCCATCCCCACTATCTGCAGTCATTCCAATCCCTCACTATATGCGGCCTTGCCCTATCCCCCACTACCTGCAGTCATGCCCATCCCCCACTATCTGCAGTCAAACCCCATCCCCCATCCTCCACTATCTTCAGTCATACCCCATCCCCACTATCTGCAGTCATGCCCCATCCCCCACGACCTGCAGTCATGCCCATCCCCCACTATCTGCAGTCATGCCCTATCACCCACTATCTACAGCCATGCCCCATCCCCCACTATCTGCAGTCACACCCCATCCCCCATCCTCCACTATATTCAGTCATACCCCATCCCCACTATCTGCAGTCATACCCCATCACCACAATCTGCAGTCATGCCCCATCCCCATTCTCTGCATTCATGCCCCATCCTCCACTATCTGCAGTCATGCCCCATCCCCCACTGGCTGCAGTCATGACCCATCCCTCACTATCTGCAGTCATGCCCCATCTCCCACTATCTGCAGTCATGCCCCATCCCCCACTCTCTGCAGTCATGCCTCATCCGCCACTATATGCAGTCATGCCCCATCCCCCACTAAATGCAGTCATGCCCTATCCCCCCCTATCTGCAGTCATGCCCCAACACCCAATATCTGCAGTCAAGCCTCAACACCCACTATCTGCAGTCATGCCCCACCCCCCACTATCTGCAGTCATGCTCCATCACCCACTATCTGCAGTCATGTCCCAACAACCACTATCTGCAGTCACCCCATTCCCCACTATCTGCATTCACGCCCCATCCCCCACTATCTGTAGTCATGCAAAAACACCCACTATCTACAGTCATGCCCGATCAGCCATTATCTGCAGTCATGCCCGATCAGCCACTATCTGCAGTCATGCCCCATCAGCCACTATCTGCAGTCATGCCTCATCCCCCACTACCTGAAGTCATGCCCCCACCCCCACTATCTGCAGTCATGCCCCATCCCCCACTATCTGCAGTCATGCCCCAACACCCACTATCTGCAGTCATGCCTCACCACCCACTATCTGCAGCCATGCCCCATCCCCCACTATCTGCAGTCATGCCCCAACCCCCACTATCTGCAGTCATGCCCCTTCTCCCACTATCTGCAGTCATGCCCCAACACGCACTATCTGCAGTCATGCCCCACCCCCCACTATCTGCAGCCATGCCCCATCCCCAACTACCTGAAGTCATGCCCCAACCCCCACTATCTGCAGTCATGCCCCATCCCCACTATCTGCAGTCATGCCCCATCCCCCACTCTCTGCAGTCATGCCCATCCCCCACTATCTGCCATCATGCCCCATCCCTCACCCCCCACTATCTGTAGTCACACCCCATTCGACACTATCTGCATTCACTCCCGATCCCCCACTATCTGCATTCATGCCCCAACACCCACTATCTGCAGACATGACCCATCCCCCATTATTTGCATTCACATCCCATCCCTCATCCCCCACTATCTGCAGTCACACCCCATCCCCAACTATCTGCCTGAGGTCATGCCCTATCCTCCACTATCTGCAATCATGCCCCATCCCCCACTGTCTGCAGTCATGCCCCAGCAGCCACTATCTGCAGTCATGCCCCATCCCCAGGCATGCACCATCCCCACAATCTGCAGTCATGCCCCATCCCCCACTATCTGCAGTCATGCCCCATCCCCCACTATCTGCAGTCACACCCCATCCCCAACTATCTGCCTGAGGTCATGCCCTATCCTCCACTATCTGCAATCATGCCCCATCCCCCACTATCTTCAGTCATGCCCCATCAGCCACTATCTGCAGTCATGCCCCATCCCCAGTCATGCCCCATGCCCACTATCTGCAGTCATGTCCCATCCCCCACTGTCTGCAGTCATGCCCCAGCAGCCACTATCTGCAGTCATGCCCCATCCCCAGTCATGCCCCATACCCACAATCTGCAGTCATGCCCCATCCCCCACTATCTGCAATAATGCCCCATCCCCCACTATCTGCAGTCATGCCCCATCCCCAGTCATGCCCCATCCCTACTATCTGCAGTCATGCCCCATCCCCAACTACCTGCAGTCATGCCCCATCCTCCACTATCTGCAGTCATGCCCCATCACCCACTATCTGCAGTCATGCCCCATCACCCACTATCTGCAGTCATGCTCTATCCCCAGTCATGCCCCATCCCCCACTATCTGCAGCCGTGCCCCATCCCCCACTACCTGCATTCATGCCCCAACACTCACTATCAGCAGTCATGCCCCATCCCCCACTATCTGCATTCACACCCCTTCCCTCATCTCCTACTATCTGCAGTAAAACCCCATCCCACACTATCTGCAGTCATGCCCCATCCCCACTATCTGTAGACATTCCCCATCAGCCACTATCTGCAGTCATGCCCCATCCTTCATCTCCCACTATCTGCAGCCATGCCCCATCCCCCACTACCTGCAGTCATGCCCCATCCCCACTATCTGCAGTCATACCCCATCACCCACTATATACAGTCATGCCCCAACACCCACTATCTTCAGTCATGCTCCATCCCCCACTATGTGCATTCACGCCCCATCCCCACTATGTGCATTAACGCCCCATCCCCCACTATCTGCAGTCACACCCCATCCCCACTATCTGCAGTCATGCCACATCCCCCACTATCTGCAGTCATGCCCCATCCCCCACTATCTGCAGTCATGCCCTATCTCCAGTCATGACCCATCCCCACTCTCTGAATTCATGGCCCATCCTTCACTATCTGCAGTCATGCCCCATCCCCCACTACCAGCAGCCACGCCCCATCCCTCACTATTTGAAGTCATGCCCCATCCCCCACTATCTGCAGTCATGCCCCATCCTCCCCTATCTCCAGTCACGCCCCGTCCCCCACTATCTGCAGTCACGCCCCACCCCCCACTATCTGCAGTCATGCCTCATCCCCCACTATCTGCAGTCAGGCCCCATCCTCCACTATCTGCAGTCATGCCCCATTCCCCACTATCTGCATTCCACCCCATCCTCCACTATCTTCAATCCTGCCCCATCCCCCACTATCTGCAGTCATGCCCCAGCCCCCACTATCTGCAGTCACGCCACATCCGATACTATCTGCAGTCATGCCCCATTCCCCACTATTTGCATTCACTCCCCATCCCCCATTATCTGCAGTCATGCCCCAACACCCACTATCTGCAGTCATGACCCACCCCCCACGATCTGCATTCACGTCCCATCCCTCATCCCCCACTATCTGCAGTCACAACCCATCACCCATACTCCACTATCTGCAGTCACGCCCCATCCCCCACTATCTGCAGTCACACCCCATCCACCACTATCTGCAGTCATGCCCCATCCCCCACTATCTGCAGTCAGCCCCCATCCTCCACTATCTGCAGTCATGCCCCATTCCCCACTATCTGCAGTCATGCCCCATCCCCCACTATCTGCAATCCTGCCCCATCCCCCACTATCTAAAGTCATGCCCCAACACCCACTGTCTGCAGTCATGACCCATCCGCCACTATCTGCAGTCATGCCCCATTCCCCACTATTTCCATTCACTCCCCATCCCCCACTATCTGCAGTCATGCCCCAACACCCACTATCTGCAGTCGTGACCCACCCCCCACTATCTGCATTCACGTCCCATCCCTCATCCCCCACTATCTGCAGTCACGCCCCATCCCCCACTATCTGCAGTCACGCCCCATCCCTCACTATCTACAGTCACGCCCCATCCACCACTATCTGCAGTCATGCCCTATCCCCAGTCATGCCCCATCTCTACTATCTGCAGTCAACCCCCATCCCCCACTATCTGCAGTCACACCCCATCACCCAATATATTCAGTCATGCCCCACCCCCACTATCTGCAGTCATGCCCCACCCCCATTATCTGCAGTCATGCCCCATCCCCCACTATCTGCAGTCATGCCCCATCCCAGTCATGACCCAACCCCCACTATCTGCAGTCATGCCCCATTCCCCACTATCTGCAATCATGCCCCATCCCCCACTATCTACGGTCATGCCCCATCCCCCACTATCTACGGTCATGCCCCATCCTCCACTATCTGCAGTCATGCCCCATCCCACACTACCTGCAGTCATGCCCCATCCTCCACTATCTGCAGGCATGCTCCATCCCCAGTCATGCCATATACCCACTATCTGCAGTCATTCCCATCCCCCACTATCTGCAGCCATGCCCCATCCCTCACTACCTGCAGTCATGTCCCATCCCCCACTATCTGCAGTCATGCCCCATTCACGCCCCATCTCTCATTCCTCACTATCTACAGTCACACCACATCCCCCACTATCTGCAGTCATGCCCTATCCCCAGTCATGCCCCATCCCCACTCTCTGAATTCATGGCCCTTCCCCACTATCTGCAGTCATGCCCCATCCTTCACTATCTGCAGTCATGCCCCATCCCCCACTATCAGCAGTCACGCCCCATCCCTCACTATTTGAAGTCATGCCCCATCCCCCACTATCTGCAGTCACGCCCCATCCCACACTATCTGCAGTCACGCCCCATCTCCCACTATCTGCAGTCATGCCCCATCCCCACTATCTGCAGTCATGCCTCATCCCCCACTCTCTGCACTCATGCCCATCCCACTATCTGCCGTCATGCCCCATCCATCATCTCCCACTATCTGCAGTCATGCCCCATCCCCCACTATCTGCAATCAGGCCCCATCCTCCACTATCTGCAGTCAGGCCCCATTCCCCACTATCTGCATTCATGCCCCATCACCCACAATATGCATTCATGCCCCATTCCCCACTATCTGCAGTCATGCCCCATCCCCCACTATCTGCAGTCATGCCCAATTCACTACTATCTGCAATCATGCCCCATCCCTACTATATGCGGTTATGCCCCATCCCCCACTATCTGCAGTCATGCCCAATCCTCCACTATCTGCAGTCATGCCCCATCCCAGTCATGACCCATCCCCCACTATCTGCAGTCATGCCCCATTCACCACTATCTGCAATCATCCCCCATCCCTACTATATGCGGTTATGCCCCATCCCCCACTATCTGCAGTCATGCCCAATCCTCCACTATCTGCAGTCATGCCCCATCCCACACTACCTGCAGTCATGCCCCATCATCCACTATCTGCAGGCATGCTCCATCCCCAGTCATGCCATATACCCACTATCTGCAGCCATCCCAATCCCCCACTATCTGCAGCCATTCCCATCCCCCACTATCTGCAGCCATGCCCCATCCCTCACTACCTGCAGTCATGCCCCATCCCCCACTATATGAAGTCATGCCCCATCCCCCACTATCTGCATTCACGCCCCATCCCTCATTCCTCACTATCTACAGTCACACCACATCAGCCACTATCTGCAGTCATGCCCCATTCCCCACTATTTGCATTCACTCCCCATCCCCCACTATCTGCAGTCATGCCCCAACACCCACTATCTGCAGTCATGACCCACCCCCCACTATCTGCATTCACGTCCCATCCCCCACTATCTGCAGTCATGCTCCATCCCCAGTCATGCCCCATCCTCCACTATCTGCTGTCATGCCTCATCCCCCACTCTCTGCAGTCATGCCTCATCCCCCACTATCTGCAGTCATGCTCCATCCCCAGCCATGCCCCATCCCTACTATCTGCAGTCATGCCCCATCCTCCACTATCTGCAGTCAAGCCCCAACACCCACTATCTGCAGTCATGACCCATCCCCCACTATCTGCATTCACGTCCCATCCCTCATCCCCCACTATCTGCAGTCACACCCCATCACCCATCCCCCACTATCTGCAGTCACGCCCCATCCCCCACTATCTGCAGTCACGCCCATCCCTCACTATCTACAGTCACGCCCTATCCACCACTATCTGCAGTCAGGCCCCATCCCCAGTCATGCTGCATCCCTACTATCTGAAGACATCCCCCATCCCCCACTATCTGCAGTCACACCCCATCACCCATCCGCCACTATCTGCAGTCACGCCCCATCCCCCACTATCTGCAGTCACGCCCCATCCACCACTATCTGCAGTCATGCCCCATCCCCAGTCATGCCCCATCCCTACTATCTGCAGTCATCCCCCATCCCCCACTATCTGCAGTCATGCCCCATCCTCCACTATCTGCAGTCATGCCCCATCCCCCACTATCTGCATTAATGCCCCATCCCTCATCCCCCACTATCTGCAGTCACACCTCATCCCCCACCCCCCACTATCTGCAGTCACGCCCCATCCCCACTATCTGCAATCATGCCCCATCCCTAGCCATGCCCCATCCCCACAATCTGCAGTCATGCCTCATGCCCATTCCCCCACTATCTGCAGTCATGCCTCATCCCTACTATCTCCACTCATGCCCCATCCCCCACTATCTGCAGTCATGCCCCATCCTCCACTATCTGCAGTCATGCCCCATCAACCACTATCTGTAGTCATGCCCCATTACCAACTATCTGCAGTCATGCTCCATTCCCAATCATGCCCTATCCCCTACTATCTGCAGCCATGCCCCATCCCCCACTACCTGCAGTCATTCCCATCCCCCACTGTCTGCAGTCATGCCCCATCACCCACTATATACAGTCATGCCCCAACACCCACTAGCTTCAGTCATGCTCCATCCCCCACTATGTGCATTCACGCCCCATCCCTCATCCCCCACTATCTGCAGTCACACCCCATCCCCACTATCTGCAGTCATGCCCCATCCTCCACTATCTGCAGTTATGCCCCATCCCCACTACCTGCAGTCATGCCCCATCCCCCACTATCTGCAGTCCTGCCCCATCAGCCACTATCTGCAGTCATGCCCCATCCCCAGTCATGCCCCATCCCCACTCTCTGCATTCATGCCCCATCCCCACTATCTGCAGTCATGCCCCATCCCCCACTATCTGCAGTCATGCCACATCAGCCACTATCTGCAGTCATGACCCATCCCCCACTATCTGCAGTCACGCCCCATCCCCACTATCTGCAGTCATGCCCCATCCTCCACTATCTGCAGTCATGCCCCATTCTCCACTGTCTGCAGTCACGCCCCATCCCCCACTATCTGCAGTCATGTCCCATCCCTCACTATTTGAAGTCATGCCCCATCCCCCACTATCTGCAGTCATGCCCCATACCCACTATCTGCAGTCATGCCTCATCCCTCACTATTTGAAGTCATGCCCCATCCACCACTATCTGCAGTCACGCCCCATCCCCCACTATCTGCAGTCACGCCCCATCCCTCACTATTTGAAGTCATGCCCCATCCTCCACTATCTGCAGTCATGCCCCATCCCCCACTATCTGCAATCATGCCCCATTCCCCACTATCTGTAGTCATGCCCCAACACCCACTATATGCATTAATTCCCCATCCCCCACTATCTGCAGTCATGCCCCAACACCCACTATCTGCAGTCATGACCCATCCCCCACTATCTGCATTCACGTCCCATCCCTCATCCCCCACTATCTGCAGTCACACCCCATCACCCATCCCCCACTATCTCCAGTCACGCCCCATCCCACACTATCTGCAGTCACGCCCCATCCACCACTATCTGCAGTCATGCCCCATCCCCAGTCATGCCCCATCCCTACTATCTGCAGTCATCCTCCATCCCCCACTATCTGCAGTCATACCCCATCCTCCACTATCTACAGTCATGCCCCATCCCCCACTATCTGCATTTACGCCCCTTCCCTCATCCCCCACTATCTGCAGTCACACCTCATCCCCATCCCCCACTATCTGCAGTCACGCCCCATCCCCACTATCTGCAGTCATGCCCCATCAGCCACTATCTGCAGTCATGCCCCATTCCCCTCCATGCCCCATCCCCCACTTTCTGCAGTCATGCCCCATCCCCACTATCTACAGTCATGCCCATGCCCCATCCCCCACTATCTGCAGTCACACCTCATCCCCCATCCCCCACTATCTGCAGTCACGCCCCATCCCCACTATCTGCAGTCATGCCCCATCCCCACTATCTACAGTCATGCCCATGCCCCATCCCCCACTATCTGCATTCATGCCCCTGCCCCATCCCCTACTATCTCCACTCATGCCCCATCCCCCACTATCCACAGTCATGCCCCATCCTCCACTATCTGGAGTCTTGCCCCATCACCCACTATCTGCAGTCATGTCCCATTACCAACTATCTGCAGTCATGCTCCATTCCCAGTCATGCCCTATCCCCTACTATCTGCAGCCAAGCCCCATCCCCACTACCTGCAGTCATGCCCATCCCTCACTATCTGCAATCATGCCCCATACCCCACTATCTGCATTCATGCCCCATCATTCATCCCCCACTATCTGCAGTCACACCGCATCCCCACTATCTGCAGTCATGCCCCTTCCCCCACTATCTGCAGTCATGCCCCATCCCCCACTATCTGCAGTCATGCCCCACCAGCCACTATCTGCAGTCATGCCCCATCACCAGTCATGCCCCATCCTCACTCTCTGCATGCATGCCCCATCCCCACTATCTGCAGTCATGCCCCATCCTCCACTATCTGCAGTCACGCCCCATCACCCATTCTCTGCAGTCATGCCCCATCCCCCACTAGCTGCAATCATGCCCCATCCCCCGCTATCTGCAGTCATGCCCCCAACACCCAATATCTGCAGTCAAGCCCCATCCCCCACTATATGCAGCCATGCCCCACCCCCCACTATCTGCATTCATGCCCCATCCCCCAATATCTGCAGTCATGCCTAATCCCCCCCACTATCTGCAGGTATGCCCCATCCTCCACTATCTGCAGTCATGCCTCATCCCCCACTATCTGCAGTCATGCCCCATCCCCACTCATGCCCCATCCCCACTATCTGCAGTCATGCCTCATCCCCCACTATCTGCAGTCACACCCCATCCCCCACTATCTGCAGTCACGCCTTATCCCCCACTATCTGCAGTCACACCTTATCCCCCACTATCTGCAGTGTAAGAGGATTCAATTCAACACTACAGCTAAGTTAATGCCTAGTCTGGGATACTGAATGGAAACCCTTATTGATATATCTTTATGTCCAGTTCATGCGTTCTGGATGACTACCCCTATATAACACCCCTCTCTTGGAATCCCCCTGACCCCACTGAGCCAAGAAGTAGTTCTTTTTTGCAAGTTTAAAAGGTTTATTTGATAATTTAAACAATAGATATATATATCACACTTTATAATAAATTAATAATTGAATATCACACTTAATCTGAGCAGTAATCAATAATGGATAGTCTGGCACTAGCACACTTGTGAATAGGAACAGAAGAATAAGGTGGTAGAGAATGCTTTATATAAGTTCAGATGGATGTAATGTTGAATGAAAATGCAATACAGAAAATACTCAATATGATTTCAACAAAACAATGTAATCACTTTTCTCTGGCAATCCACTCCCCCTTTTATGCAATGCAAGGAAATGGAAGGAAAGCACACAGTTCTCAGAAATGCAATCAAATGTAATTCAGTTCACCCCAGCAAGCTTAGACTACAGAAGTTGGAAACACAGGCCCAAAATGCTTTTATATGTGCTGGCAATGAAGTGAAAAATATGCTAAAATGCTTTTAATTCCCTCTAGAGGTTCCGGGTGAGTGGTATCTAGTTAATATTAGTCCCGGCTCACTCTAGCAATGATTGCGGCAAAAGTATCGGGGGTAGGAATGCGGTTCTAGGTTCGTAGGAAAGCTAAGATTCTAAGCTTTCAGAGGAAAGTTACTGCAAGTCTCTAGGACAAACGGTCACGGAGATATGAGCGATATGGTAAAGGTCGTTTTTCAGATTTGAAATTTTAAAGTTCAAAATGACAAATGACAGCTAGCAACTAGAAATGACAGGTGACAGCTTTACAAATGACAGGTGACAGTTAGGAGGCAGTTCTACTTAGATTAAAATAGATTGAATTATATTATTTTAACTAAGAGATTGGTTCTGCACAGTCTGTTAGGTACTCACAATATATTTTTGAAATAAATGGGCCTCGCCACGGATCTGGTCAGGTTTTAGACTGGACTCTGGTCTGGTCTCTGCACTTCACAATGATCTGGGTCAGCTCTCTGGTTCTGCTAGCAGCGGTCTGGGTCAGCTCTCTGGTTCTGCTAGCAGCGGTCTGGGTCAGCTCTGCTCTGCTGGTCTAGCCTCTCTGGATTCTGGAGATTGATGGATTTGAAGTCTGGATCTCTGGATGTGGTATGGTCCGGCAGAGCGTGTTGCAGCAAATGGAATCGACTGTCCCTATCTGTCCTGACTGTCTGCTTTTATGTGTTTTTAAAATGGGTGAAAAGGCTAGCTTCCTAGGCCCTACCCCTCTCCACTTGTCATTGGCCACTTCATCCACTTCCCCTTGATTGGGGGAATGAAATGAAGTGTCATCATGATGAGGTCTGTTCATGGTACAGAGAACCCACCCCTGTCAAATTACACACAATCTATATTTTGACCCAAAAGACATATTTGCACATGTACACATTTATTTAAAATTACATGCACCATCACATATCACAGGAGGTATACCCTGTCCAAATCTGCTCTTCCTGGGAGCTTGCATTCAGAAATGGCAACATATTTCACTTTTTGGTCAAGTTACCAATATCAGATTCTTACTCAAATTTACCCAAATGTGTGCAAGGCATGCAGACATTAATTGATGAAGTATCAGACTTTTAACATGCATACATTTTAAGTAATACCCTCTTAACTGCTAGTTTGCCCCCAGATCATGCCACCGGTTCTAAAAACCTCTTAAAATGTGGGCAGAAAAATCACAAGAATTATGGTATCATTTAAATAATTATGACAAGTCCGTACTATGAGTTATTCATCTTTTTCTAAAACCATATTCTGGCTACAGGGGTGTGGTTTCCCCCCAGCACAAGGTTGAATTTCTGGTTTTTCCAGTTCTGCCAAGCCAGCTTGCTCTCACAGGCAGTGCTCCTCCCCTTTCCTTCCAGGAGGAAGCCACTTTTTACGGCCCCCATAATAAAACATTTGCCTGAGTCAGGACAGGGCTTTGTTCAATTTCCTGCAGAGCCCAGGTAATTCAATCAGGGAAGTGTCGTATCCCTTTTGGTGGGAGCAGCAAAAGGGCAGCTAGGCCTGGGAACACAGCTGTTGTGCAAGTCTCATCTCCTGTCGGGGGTAGCTGGTGGGCAGAATTCAGTTTCATTAAGCCAGGTTTCAGATAAAATGTCACTTTTTGTTACCCAGTTTAAGTCAAGACAATGTTTACATATGCAGCTAGAATGCTGATTCTAAGTTTAAAACTATGACATTTAAACAATTGCAACCTATGTGACACTCAAAAGTAGGTCACTCATTTCTTTTAAACATTTAGATTTTTAGTGTCTTTCAGTCCAAATTTACTTAAACTGCTGAAATCCACAACTCAGCCAGTCTTGTTATAAACCTTCAAGTCACTTCAGAATATAACTTTAGATTGTATCCACCTCTCAGCAAGTCTTTCTTTGGCCTGCCTTGGGTTCATTTATTCAGTTTTACACAAAAAAGAAAAAAGTCTGGTGTTGTTTTAAACCGCCGGCTTTCTGATGTGGTGAGTACTGGTATTGCACCCGTTTTTGGGATTTAAGAAAATGAATTCCCCACAATTCTAGGTTGCTTTTGGCATTCAGCATTGCCATTCCCAATGGTTTCAGGCTACTGTGTGGGTAGTCCAATGGTGGTTTTAGGCAGTGCCCTTCTGTGCCCATAACATCGGCAAAAATGAGTGGCAGCCTATCCTTCATGCATTTCCCTGTGCATTTTCTGGGAATCTCTGGCCATCATGATGTTTTCCATGTCAGTACTGCACAGTTTTTGAGGTAGGGCTCGGATGCATGGATAAAAACATCCCACAAGCCCCCCTCTTGCGATGGCCATTCTGTTTCACTGATGGAACTCGCAAGACCTGGGATGTTTCCTCATCTTCTTCCAATAGATGGCACAGTTCAGCATCTTTTTCTCCATCCGGTCGGATCGATCGGTTCTCCTCGCCGGTCCTGATGGGAAGATTGGGCGGTACACTGGGCCCCTTGCGTCTCTGCTCCCGGTCTCCGGATCGTCCTCCTTGGCCCGTCTCCAGGTTTTCTTTCTCCTAGGACGACAAAGGAAGAGCGGCAATACCTATTCATAGACATTTTTCCCCCACCATTGATATAGTGGTGTGGCATATAAATTTATAGTCAAAACATATGAACATGCACATTTCTTTTTGCATTCAAAAACAAAAACACCCACATTGAGAAACTCAGAATTTGATAGGCGATATGTAGGATATTTTAAGTTAGAACTGAATTAATCTGAGACAGTACCCTCTAGGATTCCAGAGGATTCCTCCAGTTGTTGCAGAGTGTGCCTGGGATGGCAACACTTCAACTGGTTTATGTGGACCCACTTGTCTTCCCCCTCTCCCAAACCGCCTTTGGGGATGCAGATCTTGTAGGCCACAGGGGAGATTTTGTCTATAATCTCAAAGGGTGCCTTCCATGTAGGCAAACATTTTCGCTGTTTGGCCAGGTTCCTTTGGAAATTGTATAGATAGACCCGGTCCCCCACCTGATATTCCTTCCTGGAAGTCTTCAGGTCATAGTGGGTCTTCATGCTATCAGCTGATCTTTCTAGATTCCGCTGAGCATAAGCAAAAGCATGTTGAAGGTGTTTCCTTAAATTCTCCACATACTCATGAGTTGTGGAGGCATTTATCAGTGTCTGCTCTTGGGTCCTGTAGAGCAAATGCTGCGGAAGCACCATCTTGCGCCCAGTCATCAACTCAAATGGTGACATTTTGGTTGCAGATGAAGGGGTAGATCGGATGGCCATTAGGACCAGAGGTAATCGGATATCCCAACTTGGCCCAGAATCTGCCACAAACTTCTTTAATATGCTCACAATGGTTCGGTTATATCTCTCTACTGCCCCAGAAGAAGCTGGCCTGTAAGCAATATGCAACTTCCTTTTGACCCCCAGTATCTCCCACATCTTTGTCATCACTTCACTGGTGAAGTGGCTACCTCTGTCTGACTCAATCCTTTGAGGTAGACCAAAACGGGAAAAGATGTGGTTAATCATCAGGGCAGCTGCAGTTTCTGCCTTGCAATTTGGGGCTGGGAGACATTCCACCCACTTGGTAAACAAGCATGTCACAGTCAACATGTACTTATTCCCCCTAGTAGAGCGAATCACGGGGCCTACAAAGTCGATTTGTAAATCTGACCATGGCAGTGTCATCCCCCTCTTTTGGAGAGGCGCACGGTGCGTGAGGGATGATGGCTGAAATTGTGCACACACAAGACACCCCTTCAAGTATTGGTAGAGGTCCTGCCCCATGTGTGGCCAGTATGCAACCTCTCTTAAGATTTCCAATGTTGTGTGAAACCCCCTATGACCGGCGGTGGCCGCATCATGGGCGTGACTTAACATCAGGCTTCGGAATGAGGTAGGAACCACCCACTGATCGTGGCCAGCTTTGGATTTCCTTACCAACAAACCGTCTTGGATTCGGAACATTTTTGGACATTTCATCAACACTCTTAGATCCTCTTTCCCAATGTAATCGGTATCCGTCAGGGGAAAGTTCTCAGGGTCCTCAAGGTGCTGGTAAAATTTACCAATTATTGGATCCCCCTTCTGAGCGGTAATCAAATCAGCATCAGGGGTCTCCTTACTCCATTGTGCAATTGAATGGTCGTTGTGAGCATTTGTCTGGGACCTAGTGATAGCAGTGACCTGGATTTCCCCCAACAGGGACTCAATCTCAATTAGATCCCCTTGGATGGCCCCGGTTTTGGCCAGCTGATCAGCTAAGTCATTTCCAGTTTTGTCTGGTCCCTCTACTTTGGAATGACCCTTCATCTTTTTCCAATAGATGGTCATCTCATACGAGGTGACCAGATCATCAATGTTTTGGATCAACTTCCCATGTTTCAAGGGTTTGTTGTTAGCACATAACATGCCTCTAGTTTTCCAATTAACCAGGTGCTCCACGAACCCGTTCCGTACATAATCCGAATCTGTGATTATGACCAGTTCGTGGAGTTGATGCTGGACAGCAGTGAGGATGGCCTGATGCACAGCCATCAATTCTGCCACCTGACTACTTCGGGGACCAATTTTGTATCCAGCGGAGGGTTCTGGGGACTCATTCACCCATGCATTCCCTACGCCGGCCACCAGTTCTTTCTCCCCGTCGTTGTCAACATGGTAAGAGCATCCATCCACATATACAGTGGGCATTCCCTCACACTTGTCTTCTTCAAAGACTTTGTGGGGGGAATTAAGGTATGCCTCCATGTTGTCCTTTATTTTTAGACTTTCGTCCTCGAGACAGTTTTCTCTGGCACAATCATGCAAGTCAGCCAGACCTTGCGCGAGTGGACTCTTCTTGTTTTGGCCATATCTGACCTCCACAGGAAAGCCTTGCATTGACAGAATCCAGGAAGTAATTCGGGAATTACTCACATTTCCGGCCCGGATTGTATCACTT
Source organism: Ambystoma mexicanum (assembly GCF_040938575.1). NCBI lineage: Eukaryota > Metazoa > Chordata > Amphibia > Caudata > Ambystomatidae > Ambystoma > Ambystoma mexicanum. The sequence continues at coordinate 5,456,861 of NC_090932.1, forward strand.
TGGAGATATTGCAGAGGCTGGTGTGGAGTCTCCACTATGATGTGTTCCCCCTGGATAAACGGGCGGTAATTCTTCAATGCCCACACCGTTGCCAGGAGTGCCTTCTCACAATCGTTGAATTTTTCCTCCACAGAGGATAAAGTTTTGCTCGCATAGGAGATTACTTTATTGACCTTGTCATGCTTTTGGTATAATACTGCTGTCAAGCACGTATTAGAGAACCCCGTCTCCAGGAAGAATTCCTTGTTTCTGACAGAGTAAGCTAGGCAAGGCGCTTGTGAGAGGCTTCTTTTGAGTTGTTTTACTGCCTCGGCTTGTTCTGGACCCCATTCCCACTTGACCCCCCCCTTCAGGAGATGAATCAGGGGTCTGGTGATCTCTGCGTAGCCCTCAATGAACTTTCTGCTGTAATTAGTCAGTCCAAGGAGGCTCCTTATCCCGCAGAGTTGTGGGGTCTTTCAGTTTCTGAAGTGCTTCCACTTTCTTTTCCTGGGGACAGAGACCCTGAGGAGTAATCTCATGCCCCAAGAAATCAACACGGGTTCTACACCACTGTGCTTTCTGAAAGGAAAGTTTTGCTCCGGCGGCCCTCAACTGGGTCAGAACATAACGGATCTCCGCTATATGTTCCTCCACAGATGAACTTTTGATGAGGACATCATCTACATAAGCCAGGTTACCCCTCGCACCCAGGTCGGGCATGGTCTTATGTAGGAAAATGTTGAATTCATTGCCGGAGTTGAGGTATCCGAAGGGAGTCCGGGTCCATGTGTATTGCTGGCCCCCAAAGGTAAAAGCCAGTTTGTATTGGTCCTCCCTGCTGACAGGTACGGTCCAGTATCCATTGGTCAGGTCTATTGCAGTGAATACCTGTGACCCCTGGATCTGGGCCAGCCCTTGGTCAATGTAGGGCAGAGGCCATCGGGAAGTATGGACCCGTTTGTTGAGCTCCCTGAGGTCAGCGCAGAGTCTCCACTGGCCGTTTGGCTTCAATATTCCCAGCACCGGATTATTGAAGGTGCTGTGGACTGGACGGATTATTCCCCGGGACTCAAGGTTCTTAATTATTTCAGTAAGGGACTCCATTGATGCGAGAGGCAAGTGATATTGCTTCACATACACAGGAGTCATGCCAGGGTCCGTGGGAATTGTTGTTGTGTGGATGTCGGTGCGACCACAGTCATATGAGTTTACCGCAAAGAGATCTTGGAAATCCAAGAAAACTTGTTTCAACTTTTGCTTTTGTTCCAGAGTCACACAGGCATCAGCTAGGTTGACTCTCTCTTCCACCATCTGCCTGAAGCCTGGAAAGACTTCTGGTTTGGCTATCTCCGCAGCCTCCTCCAGCTGGGTGGAGAAGTCCCTGGTCAGAGTGCTGATTTGGACTGGAGGCTTCAGGTGGGAAAGGCAGCCCTCATGGACCTGGAAAATCACCTCATCCCTCCTGAAGTCACAAGTCACATCTTCCTTACCATAAGGGCAAGAAGTGTACACCAGGAAGTTCCCCCCATGCCGGGTAAAAATCCTGTCTGGTGTTGTATTGTCCTCACTGTCACTGTCAAAGCAGTCCTTGGGGATTGGCCCTAACAGTTCATTACCTAAATCTATGGAAAAATGTCGGTCATCAACCGCCATTCCAATAATGGTGCCTGCGGCTAGAGTAATACTCTTTAAGTCGCTGTTATCCACCTCTATTAGAATGGTGTCATGTTCTATGTTGACTAATGGAGTTGGGTTTACCCCCAACCCTTGCTGTTGGAGAGAAGCGTTTAGATGTATGTAAGCATCAGGGTTTTTCAAATGTTGTCCTCTTTTAGCTTTCACTTCCAGGGAGAATTGTCGGGTCCTTTCTGGGATGGTGACTTCCTCTTTGATCTGAATTTCAACTGCATAAGGTAGCAATTGAGCTGACCTAAATGCTTTTTCTGGATCATCAAAGCCCATGGGATTATCCGCTAATCGGGCCCAAGCTTTGAAGTTTATTAGGTCCAAACTAATGGCAAAGCGATTGAGAATGTCACTGCCTAAGTAAAAAGCGGCAGTGACGTCTCGCACGACCCAACAATTATGGACTATGCTCTTGTTGCCAATGGAGATTTTGAGTATACACCTGCTTGGCAGGAGATGTTTGGAATTAGGCGCTTCCAGGTCCATTTCCCATTTGTCTATCAGTTTGAATGTGGGAATGGCTGGATCTTTTGGGAGTTGGCGGAACATGGCTTCGCTGATGAAGCTCTTACCATTGTTCACGCACACTCGAGCGAGAACAGAGTCCTTCCCATCATTTAACTGAACAGGGATGAACAACTGCTCTCCAATTTGCTGAATATCAGCTAGGCTCTGAGCTGATTTCACATCTTTCTGGACTATAGGAGTGGGAGTTTCTGATTGTGGATTAGTAAAGAATTTCAGGGTGTTTCCTTCCAGTGTGGAATACCACCTTAAACTGGAAGGGAGGTTGATTTTCAGAAATAGAGAGGACCCTCCATCACCAGTCTGTTGTCCTACTGCTATTACTGTCACGTCTGGAATTTGGCTATTCTGGAAGTGAAATTTTACTTGGTCAGATTTTTGTTCAACCATGTGGCAGGTGCCGTTTAAACTAACATGGTTGACACTCTGTTTTAATTTTATTGGTCGGCTAGTCTGGGTCCAGAGGACCTTGTTTACGCAATCTATTAAGGGTGACAACCTCCTCAGGAGGTCATTCCCCAGTAAACAAGGGGTGCCCTCTGGAGTCACTACTATGACCGGGTGTTTCACCTTGTGTCGCCCGATCTTAATGTCCAAGTCTGCAGTCCCTTCAACGGGAATTTCCTTCCCGTCAAAGTTCTGCAGTTGTCCAGGAAGAGAGGTGAGAGGAATTTGGTAATTCTCTCCCCTTCCTGCATTCAGTTCGTCAAAGGCCCTTCTGGACAGAAGGGTAGCTTGAGATCTTGTGTCCACCAGTGCCAAAATTGTACCCTGCCCCTGTACTTGTACCGGGGCATAATATCTTCCCTCCTTCTCCTCAAGGGGGCACAGATAATGCACATTTTTGGACAACTGGTGGGCTAACTTTCTGGTTTTGGACATCGCTAGCGAAGAGATTTGGGCAGAATTCTGTGGAGAGCCTTGGGAATCTGAAAGAAAAAGTTGGCAACTGGAGATCAGAGCCATTGTGGGTTCCCCTGGCTCCGGTTCCGGGCCTCCCCCCCCTTTTTGGAGGCAGTCACCAGGATAGGTTTGAACCAGGGGATTTTCTTGCTGTTGGTTCTGGAATGAGATGGTGGGCGGCGGTAGCTCAGTCTCCACATCTCCCCAGTCTGGATTTGCATCCCTAGGGACCCATTTTTCTTTGGGAGGAGTTCCCCCCTCTCTGAAGGAGAAGATCCTTTTCCCAGGATCCTCTGAGGATCCCTCTCCCTCAAATTGGAAGATCTGTACCTCCTCCTCAAACTGAGTCTGTTTGGGTCTTTTGTTTCTCCTACCCCCCTCTGCTCCTTAGGAGGCAGACTTTCAGGGGCAAGAGATTTTGTTTCCGGTTCCTGGGTTTCCAGGGGCTGTTAACAAGTGAGGAAGGAAGCTTCCTCCCAGGCTTTACAGCCCCCTTCCCTTTGTGCCTCCTCCCTGGGAACCGGTGAGTTATCGGGGTGCTGCCCCCGTCATTGTTCTGGAGCACCAGGTCCAGAGTTGGGTGCGTTCTGCGCTGGCATGCCGATCTGAGGGTTCTGCTGAGCCCTCAGTATGTGACCCAGATCCCGCGCCATGTTTTGAACCTGGCGCTCTAACTGGGAAACCCGCTCAGGCTGATACGGGGCCCTGTTTTCTCCCCTGGGCTGATCCCGGGAAGGGTAGCTATCCCTTCTCTGGTAGTACCCCTGGTTGGGAAGATTTTGGTACCCCTCCACCCTTGGCCTCCCCTCTCCCGGATTCGGTTGTCTGGGCTCAGGGAATTGGGGAAAGAAGGGTGGAGGATTTTGGGGCTGGAAGTTGGGTGGATACCTGGGGAAAAAGTTCTGCCCAGGATTTGGAGAATTTCTGCCCTCCTGTGAGAAGTTGGGAGGGAAGTTCTCTGGGTTAGGTGCTTGGCTGGATCCCCCCCCTTGGGCTGGAGGAGTCCACACATAACCCCGGATGGGTCTGTTTCCCTTGTAACGGGGGCTTACATAATCAGGAGAGCGAGGGACCCCGTTTGTGGGGCTGCCTCCCTGGCTCCCTGTCTGTGACTGGCCCGAGGACCTTCTGGGCCTAGCATTATTAGGTGCAGGTAGGTTTTTAGGCCCCCCCATCTCCAACTCTAAAACGGGGGTGACCTTTACCTCTGCTACCTTGGCAGCAGCAGGGGTGTTGTTGGCTTTGGGGTTTTTGGGTGCATTATTTTTATTTTCTATTGGCTTCTGCACCTCATAGATCCGGGTCGCCTGTTCAATGACCCAGTCTAAAGATCTTTTCTCGTGAAAATACCTCACAAGCTGGGTCATTATGTATTTGGGCAAGGCATGGAAAAACGTATTAATAAATTCTCTGCTATCCGTGCGCACCCTTCTTGTGGTCTGTGCAAAAGCACGCTTTAACTCCTGCACAAATTCTTGTGGGGCCTGATCCTCCCCACATTGTAAATTGTAGGCTGCCTTGCGAGCCTCTTGGGGATTTCTGTGAACAGAAAAATGTTTTAATATGGCCGCCCTATAGGTGGACCACCTGGAATGATTTTGGTCCTCCAGCCCTGCAAAGAAACTGGAGTACTCTGGGGAGAATGTCCACTTTACATATTGGATACAGCTTTGGCTGTCCTTCAAATGAAAAGTCTCCATCATTTGCTCATAGAGCTCCAAGTGTTCCCAAACAGAGTACTTGGCGTTCTTATGATAAGGCGTGATGACACTCCTGATTGCCTTAATCTGTTTCAATGGGTCCTTAATCAAGGCCCTTTTTGCCTTATTGGCCTTTTTGGTTCGGGTAACCCTTGTCCATTCATCTTCTGACTCAGAGGCACTGCTCCCAGAGGTTCCCGTCTGTTCTTCCAGGTTTTCCCGGATTCTGCGAGCCTGGGAATGGCTGGCAGAATGTGGGGACCTGGTCTCCTGTGTCCTGTACCGCTCAGAGGAGTCTTCAGATCCGTCCTTGCTGCCAGGATTTGATGGGTACCCCCCCCCACTGACCTAACTGGGCAGAGGTTTTCAGGATGCCCTTAATGGGCCTACTCTCCTGGGGTTCCCCATTAAATTGCACTGTGCTTGGGTGCCCATACCCGGATGCCCGCCCCTCCATTCCTGGGTGGTACTGGCCTATGAGCCCCATGCTTCTGGCTGGATAGTAATCTGCCATCCCTGTGGCCCGATGCTCATGTGCGCCAGGGGACATGGGGGTGGCAGAGTCCAGGGACTGAGAGAGATAAAGGCCTCTGGTACTAGGGCTCCTGAGGTTATGCTCAGGAGTTTCCCTTTCCCAGCGAACTTGGTCTCTATCCGCCCCTGCTCCCTGTTGCAATGCAAGAGCCTGCGCCTTCAGTTCCTCAGTTAAGGCCTTACTAGACTCTATCAGTCTCTCCTGCATCGCTACCTGTTGTTGGAGCCTATCATTGTGCTGGCAGAGAGCCTCATTCTCTCTCTGTGCCTCCTGATTGGTCCTGGAGCACTGGGCCAGTCTTTGCTGCAGGAGGGTTACCTCCTGAGCTGTGTCCCTATTGGCCTGCTCCTTTCTTGCCAGAGCATCCTCCACCTTCCTGGTGTGCTCTAACAAGTTCTGGTGTTCTTTTTGGAGGTCACCCAGTCCCTGGAGGGCCAGGTGATTTTCTTCCATTTTCCTTTTTAAGTGGCAGACTTCCTGGCCTAAGGTATCCCTTTCCTGACTAAGAGCCTGCATCTGTGCCGCCAGGTCGTCCCTTTGCCTTTGGAAGGCACCCGCTTTCTGGCGCTCCTGATCAAACTCTGCCTGGGTATCCAGGTCTTTCAAAATCAGTTTATTGCTCTCTGCCTTCTCCCTATCTAGGTGGCTTTCCACGGTGACTACCTGCTCAGCACATGCCCTATTGAAATCTAACTGTTGCTCCAGCTTTTTCTGGCTCTGCAGTAGGGAGTCCAAACCTTCTTGGTACTCCTTCTGCAAGGCCAGAAATCTGGTATCCTGGTCAGCCTTTTCCTGTTGCAGGATGTCCATATCCCTCTTTATTTTAATGATGTGCTGTCTACTCTCATTTTCTGACTCCTGGTTCCCCTGCAGCCTCTGCTCAGAAGAGACCAGGTCAGATTGGACCTTCTCTAACGCCATCTGTCGCTTATTCGCCAGATCTCGGCTTTCAGTACATTTATCCTGCATGTCTCCCATATATAGGTACAGGTATGCCGCTATCCTAACCATCTTGTCTTGTTCATCCTTAGCTTTAGGAGCCATGTATAGTTCACTCAGGGCCACATGTAAGGGACCCTGATCTCTCCATATATCTGACCCTGTTTCAGTGATCTGGGGTGCGATTGCCTGCAACCAGACCGTCTGGTCCTGATGAGTCCACTCACCTCTCACAAATAACTTATGTAAGAAGTGCTCTCTGGCTATTTTCATATCTACCAAGGTCGTCATTCTGGAATTTGAGTTCCTTCCTGACTTACAGAAGTTTGTATTTTATTTTTGCAAAACAGACCTTTTCCTTAGAGCGTTCCTTTGAGGAGTGCTTTACAGCGTAACACAGCGTGGTGATCCGACCGGATATGTGTATCTGGTCAGCTGGCACACTGTATTAATCTGCACAAGTGATAGATCTAACCCAAACGTCCCGCTCGAGCCCCCAATTTGTAAGAGGATTCAATTCAACACTACAGCTAAGTCAATGCCTAGTCTGGGATACTGAATGGAAACCCTTATTGATATATCTTTATGTCCAGTTCATGCGTTCTGGATGACTACCCCTATATAACACCCCTCTCTTGGAATCCCCCTGACCCCACTGAGCCAAGAAGTAGTTCTGTTTTGCAAGTTTAAAAGGTTTATTTGATAATTTAAACAATAGATATATATATCACACTTTATAATAAATTAATAATTGAATATCACACTTAATCTGAGCAGTAATCAATAATGGATAGTCTGGCACTAGCACACTTGTGAATAGGAACAGAAGAATAAGGTGGTAGAGAATGCTTTATATAAGTTCAGATGGATGTAATGTTGAATGAAAATGCAATACAGAAAATACTCAATATGATTTCAACAAAACAATGTAATCACTTTTCTCTGGCAATCCACTCCCCCTTTCATGCAATGCAAGGAAATGGAAGGAAAGCACACAGTTCTCAGAAATGCAATCAAATGTAATTCAGTTCACCCCAGCAAGCTTAGACTACAGAAGTTGGAAACACAGGCCCAAAATGCTTTTATATGTGCTGGCAATGAAGTGAAAAATATGCTATAATGCTTTTAATTCCCTCTAGAGGTTCCGGGTGAGTGGTATCTAGTTAATATTAGTCCCGGCTCACTCTAGCAATGATTCAGGGATGGTTCTTAAGAGGCAAACGAATTTTTAGCAAGGAAACTGCTGTTTTCACACGTAGAGAAATTTGCAAATCGCGGTAAATTCGCGAGTGCATTTTTCGCGATTGCGGCAACAGTATCAGCGGTAGGAATGCGGTTCTAGGTTCGTAGGAAAGCTAAGATTCTAAGCTTTCAGAGGAAAGTTACTGCAAGTCTCTAGGACAAACGGTCACGGAGATATGAGCGATATGATAAAGGTCGTTTTTCAGATTTGAAATTTTAAAGTTCAAAATGACAAATGACAGCTAGCAACTAGACATGACAGGTGACAGCTTTACAAATGACAGGTGACAGTTAGGCCGCAGTTCTACTTAGATTAAAATAGATTGAATTATATTATTTTAACTAAGAGATTGGTTCTGCACAGTCTGCTAGGTACTCACAATATATTTTTGAAATAAATGGGCCTCGCCACGGATCTGGTCAGGTTTTAGACTGGACTCTGGTCTGGTCTCTGCACTTCACAATGATCTGGGTCAGCTCTCTGGTTCTGCTAGCAGCGGTCTGGGTCAGCTCTCTGGTTCTGCTAGCAGCGGTCTGGGTCAGCTCTGCTCTGCTGGTCTAGCCTCTCTGGATTCTGGAGATTGATGGATTTGAAGTCTGGATCTCTGGATGTGGTATGGTCCGGCAGAGCGTGTTGCAGCAAATGGAATCGACTGTCCCTATCTGTCCTGACTGTCTGCTTTTATGTGTTTTTAAAATGGGTGAAAAGGCTAGCTTCCTAGGCCCTACCCCTCTCCACTTGTCATTGGCCACTTCATCCTCTTCCCCTTGATTGGGGGAATGAAATGAAGTGTCATCATGATGAGGTCTGTTTATGGTACAGAGAACCCACCCCTGTCAAATTACACACAATCTATATTTTGACCCAAAAGACATATTTGCACAGGTACACATTTGTTTAAAATTACATGCACCCATCACATATCACAGGAGTTATACCCTGTCCAAATCTGCTCTTCCTGGGAGCTTGCATTCAGAAATGGCAACATATTTCACTTTTTGGTCAAGTTACCAATATCAGACTCTTACTCAAATTTACCCAAATGTGTGCAAGGCATGCAGACATTAATTGATGAAGTATCAGACTTTTAACATGCATACATTTTAAGTAATACCCTCTTAACTGCTAGTTTGCTCCCAGATCATACCACCGGTTCTAAAAATCTCTTAAAATGTAGGCAGAAAAATCACAAGAATTATGGTATCATTTAAATAATTATGACAAGTCCGTACTATGAGTTATTCATCTCTTTCTAAAACCATATTCTGGCTACAGGGTGTGGTTTCCCCCCAGCACAAGGTTGAATTTCTGGTTTTTCCAGTTCTGCCAAGCCAGCTTGCTCTCACAGGCAGTGCTCCTCCCCTTTCCTTCCAGGAGGAAGCCACTTTTTACGGCCCCCATAATAAAACATTTGCCTGAGTCAGGACAGGGCTTTGTTCAATTTCCTGCAGAGCCCAGGTAATTCAATCAGGAAAGTGTCATATCCCTTTTGGTGGGAGCAGCAAAAGGGCAGCTAGGCCTGGGAACACAGCTGTTGTGCAAGTCTCATCTCCTGTCGGGGGTAGCTGGTGGGCAGAATTCAGTTTCATTAAGCCAGGTTTCAGATAAAATGTCACTTTTTGTTACCCAGTTTAAGTCAAGACAATGTTTACATATGCAGCTAGAATGCTGATTCTAAGTTTAAAACTATGACATTTAAACAATTGCAACCTATGTGACACTCAAAAGTAGGTCACTCATTTCTTTTAAACATTTAGATTTTTAGTGTCTTTCAGTCCAAATTTACTTAAACTGCTGAAATCCACAACTCAGCCAGTCTTGTTATAAACCTTCAAGTCACTTCAGAATATAACTTTAGATTGTATCCACCTCTCAACAAGTCTTTCTTTGGCCTGCCTTGGGTTCATTTATTCAGTTTTACACAAAAAAGAAAAAAGTCTGGTGTTGTTTTAAACCGCCGGCTTTTTGATGTGGTGAGTACTGGTATTGCACCCATTTTTGGGATTTAAGAAAATGAATTCCCCACAATTCTAGGTTGCTTTTGGCAATCAGCATTGCCATTCCCAATGGTTTCAGGCTACTGTGTGGGTAGTCCAATGGTGGTTTTAGGCAGTGCCCTTCTGTGCCCATAACATCGGCAAAAATGAGTGGCAGCCTATCCTTCATGCATTTCCCTGTGCATTTTCTGGGAATCTCTGGCCATCATGATGTTTTCCATGTCAGTACTGCACAGTTTTTGAGGTAGGGCTCGGATGCATGGATAAAAACATCCCACAGCAGTCATGCCCCATCCTCCACTATCTGCAGTCATGCCCCATCCCCCACTATCTGCAGTCATGCCCCATCCGCAGTCATGCCCCATCCCCCACTATCTGCAGTCATGCCCCATCACCCACTATCTGCAGTCATGCCCCATTCCCCACTATCTGCATTCACGCCCCATCCCTCATCCCCCTCTGCACTCTCACCCCATCCCCATTCCCCACTATCTGCAGTCACGCCCCATCCCCCACTATATGCAGCCATGCCCCATCCCCCACTATCTGCATTCATGCCCCATCCCCCAATATCTGCATTCATGCCCCATCCCCCAATATCTGCAGTCATGCCTCATCCCCCCCACTATCTGCAGGTATGCCCCATCCTCCACTATCTGCAGTCATGCCCCATCCCCCACTATCTGCATTCACGCTCCATCCCTCATCCCCCACCCTCTGCAGTCACACCCCATCCCCCACTATCTGCAGTCACGCCCCATTCTCCACTATCTGCAGTCATGCCCCATTCTCCACTATCTGCAGTCATGCCCCATCCCCAGTCATGCCCCATCAGCCACTATCTGCAGTCACGCCCCATCCCCCACTCTCTACAGTCATGCCCCATTCTCCACGATCTACTGTCAGGCCCCATTCTCCACTATCTGCAGTCATGCCCCATCCCCCACTATCTGCAGTCATGCCCCATCCCCAGTCATGCCCCATCCCCACTATCTGCAGTCACACCCCATCCCCCACTATCTGCAGTCACGCCTTATCCCCCACTATCTGCAGTCACGCCTTATCCCCCACTATCTGCAGTCAGGCCCCATCCCCCACTATCTGCAGTCATGCCCCATCCCCAGTCATGCACCATCCGCAGTCATGCCCCATCCCCCACTATCTGCAGTCATGCCCCATCACCCACTATCTGCAGTCATGCCCCATTCCCCACTATCTGCATTCACGCCCCATCCCTCATCCCCCTCTGCACTCACACCCCATCCCCATTCCCCACTATCTGCAGTCACGCCCCATCCCCCACTATATGCAGCCATGCCCCATCCCCCACTATCTGCATTCATGCCCCATCCCCCAATATCTGCAGTCATGCCCCATCCTCCACTATCTGCAGTCATGCCCCATCACCCACTATCTGCAGTCATCCCTAGCTGAACACTTTCGACTATTGCATCGGGAGCTGATTGGTTCGTTTATAGCTGTAATTAAGCAATTATCTTTTAGAAGGCTTCTCAGAAAGCACAGAGCTATACTCAGACATCCCTGGAGGGTTTGTTTTGGGTGGGGAGGGTTCAGTAGGGGATGAAAATGGCCATGGTGGTCAATGGATGGGAAACTTACCAAACAACTCCTAAAGGCTGTGTGTGGCCCTCCCCATATCCCATCTCTCTCCGATCTTCACTTCCCATGACAATAGTTTTGGTTAATAGGTAGCTCTTTCAGTGCCAATTAATAACCAAAACTAAAAAGTAGGGCCACTGAATGACATTAAAAACACTGACATTTGTGTAAGAAAGTGGTATTGCGCTAGAAGCTGCTGCCCCAGGCGCACGGTGCTTCCTGCTATCCTCCCCGCCCATGGGCGTCAACCCCTGGCCTTAGTGGCTTCCAATGGGGGTGCGCATTTATTTATTTCCTTTGCAACTGGCTAAGGGGATATCATGGGATGGGTAGAGAGACACATAGGGGGCCATTACGAGTATGGAGGTAGCCATGGTGCTATTAGTGCCACGGCTACCCCCATACCGCATACCGGGTCCGGGTTCCTTGAATGAGGAATTACCGGGCCATTCCAACCTTGGAGGACCCGGTAATTCCTCATTCAAAATACCCATCCCCATTCGAGCCCTCATAGGGCTCAATGGGAATGGGGAGGGAGCTAATAACGGGCCTGTTAATTACGGGCCCGTTATTATCTCCCTGGTCCTTTAGCGGCTCCCACTAAAGGACCTCATAATGCGGCGGTAAAGAGTTAAGGGCACCGGCACCCTTACCGGCGCCATTAAACCCTTACCACCAGGGTCGGTATGAGGCCCATAGACTCATTTTCGGACAGGGAGATAAGGCTCCGTCCCTCGTAATTGCCCTCAGAACTGTCCTTTTTCCATAAATCTTACCCCTAGGGCAGTGCTTGTCAAATATGCCACTCGTTGTGCCCATGGAACACAGTGTAAGAGTACAAACAAGGGTGAAAAGCGCCAACCAGCCGTGATGTGCTGGTGACCTTAGGCTCCACAACACGTCCTAAACTTGCTGAGCCACTGTCTACGCATGCTCCATGTGTGTACATTGAGGCTCAAGCGAGGGCAAAATGCAGCTAACATTTTACTGGCCCACCGAATCAAATGATGATACCATTCACTCACTCACTCATTCATCGGGATGCATATTAATTAATTAATTAATTTGTCTAATCACTACAGGATGTAGACTATGGCGCCTCTGTTAATTGATTAACGGTAAACAGTGTTCTGGCAGGGTAGCCATATCACATGAGTGTGGAGTGGCCACCTCATAGGGAGTCTCACTGGCCTTAGAGGGGTGGTGTTATAGCTTCAGATGGAGTCACAGTACATTATGAGTGCAGGTGTTTTACCATAAACCAGTCCAGTACAGAGTCCCACAAGGCTCCTCCCTGTCTACCTTCCTCTTCAACCATATTATGAATCTGATGGGTAGATTCCACCAATACACAGGTGTAGAGGAGGAGCCATGTACACCCACCTCAACTACTTCACCCATATTGCCTATATAGTGGGAGCCCAGTTGTAAAAACCGTGCGGTACCAGTGAAAATAGCAATACCTAGGAGAATCCTGGTGGCGAGGTTCCCATTGAGAAAACCATACCCGCATACGAGGAAATATGATGGTTGTTTAAATGAAATCCCGGAAGAAGCAGAGCAAATGAATGGCAAAGACGAATGGTGACGTCACACAGAGATGAGCTGACATACATGGAAAGCATGCATAGACTACAGAATTCAGATATTCTATAAGGCATCAAGAAAGTATCAAGGATAAGTGACATCTTGGGATCAAGGTGTAGAAACTTAGGCCACAGAATTGGTAGAGATATCAGGTCAGTTTACACGTGTACAGATGCAAAAGAAATGCAAGCAGACAAAGTAATCCTGAGGATAGCTTTATAGTGAACAGATTGCGGCATGCGCCAATATAGATATACATATATGCATAAAGAGTAAAGGATGGATGTTTCCACTACATATTATAGCAGTGCTGGACCTTAAAGAGCAGGCCTAGTTTCTAGTGTGTCGCAGTAAGGAAACAAATGGAATACCAAGTGAATCTCAGAAAGGCGAGGTTGGATGAGCCATGAAGCCAAGGTCTTATCAGGCTAAAGTTAACTTACATTGGATATAAACCATGGGAAAGAACAGCTCCTGTTCAGAAGGCATGGACAGAACAAGGAAGACGTCAGGTTTCTTAAATAATAGTATTTTAAAGACAGTGAAAGCTCAAAATCATGGTCTTCAGTCACATGGAAGGATGAAGTTGGACGAGCAAGATGCTCACACCTACGCATGAAGGCAGAGTGTGCCTTCACTCCCCTGATTGTCCACAGTACAGAACAAACTCAAGGCCAAGCTTCAAAGCCTAATTGGCTACGCTTACCACTGAGGTGATGATAGATTGATACGCTAATTGCTGGAAAGCTGGGGTTAAGACGAGCTCACCAGCACCTGGAAGGCCAGCCTGCGTGTTGCTAACGTAGGTAGAAAAGTACTGATGAAGGTTAGAGTGCCAACCAATTGAAGGGGACCGCGTAATTAAGGGTCCTATAGGTTGTGTAGCCAATGGGACGTTGTGTATTTAGTGGCGTTGATAGTGGCCATTTTCAGGGGAGGGCTGAGTTGCCTCACCTGATGTTAAGAAACCAATTACCTTCACTCACTGTCCCATGCTAGTATGGATCAAATACTTAGATGTTGACTAAGAGCCAATCACAGTTGCCAGTAGGTTTGTGTAGTATGCCACATAGTGACATAGGTCAAAGTCAATAATGACGAGTTTTGGATATAAAAGATCCGTTTTTTATGAAAGTAGTTGAGTAAGAGGATCGAGCGAATTCATTGATGTTCGTTGTGCTCCCTGTTTTAGACAATTGGAAATAAAACAGTTATCGTTATTGCCAACTAACTGAGTCATTTTGATTATTGATGTATGAATACAATCTGCATCCCCGTCCATCTCCAGGGTAATTGCTACTCATCTTAAAGGGCTGAGGTATTCAGTTCACAGGCACGCAACTATCCATCCAAATCTCATCCCCTTCACTACCCCACAGCCTCAAAAGATGTCTCTCCACCATCACCACCTGAATGGCCACTCACTTCATCAAACTCAACCCTTCCAAAATGTAAGACCTCCTCGTCTGTCCCCTCAGGCACAAACCCAATCTCACTCCTGGATCCAAGAACTCGCCATGAGCAGCCCACACATATGTCTCTCCACAAATGTCAAAACCCTCTGCTTCACCATCAACACCCACCTTTCCTTCACTCACCACGTAGCTGCTGCCACCAAAATATGCAACTCCTGAGGTTGGACACGCCCTTCACCTGATGACTTCAAAAGCACAGTCCAAGCACTGGCTCTGTCCAACCTGGACTACAGAAACGCTCTCCTCACCAGACTCCGAAACAGCAACCTCACCCACCTGCAAGCTATGCAGAATGCAACGGCTTGCCTCATCCTGCACCTACCCAACATTGATACATCACCCTAACCCTCCCCCAACTCCACTGGCTTCCCATACCCCAGGGAATTGCATTCAAAGGACTCTGCACTATATACAAAGCCATCTGCCTCAAAAACCCATCTTCCCTTCACAACATACAGAAACCAACTGCCCACACAATGACAGACAAGCTAGCCAAAAACACCTAAACATTCCACTCTCCAAACTAGCATGCACACACATAACAGCATTCACCCAGCTAAAATCGAATTTATGTGAGGTGTATCGGAATACATAATCCACAAGGCCCCCCATACCTGTGCCCTAAGATTATTAAAAGCTGCTCCATCATTGGTATTTGCATCCAACTGAACTCCCAGATACCCTGATCTCTTCCAAAGCTCGTCTGACCATTCCCCATTAGGGATGTGAATTAGCTCTTCAGGTGCCCTATGGCCAAAATGACACCGACAGTGTGCTTCTCGAATGCATACATCCACTTCCCCCGCCCCTGTAGTGAGCGAAGGGCGTGTCTTCATCAAATTATTCTGGTCCATGTGTGACCACAGGCCATAATATGCAACGGAAACCGAAATTCCTGTTTTTACTGGGGCTTCCCCATCTCTGCCCTACCACTTATTACAGCCATGCACATATCCTGCTGTGTCCTTTGGCTCCATGGTGTGCTTTCTATAGCTGCTACTGGAGCAGGAGGTAGGGTGCCTATGAAAATGGTGGGGGATGCTGCTCTGTTTCCTCCACCAAAATAGCACACTTGTGTGGAGCAGCGGGTAGATTGCGGGAATGGTGGGGGATGAGTTGGGTTGATTCAGCGGAGGAGTATGCCCATATTGAAACCAGGGTGAGAGATGGTTGTAGAGATGTTCCCCAAGAAGATGATTATGATTTTTTAGTTAGAGTATTGACTAAAGGGGGAAATGTCGGGGTGGTCAATGTGAAAAACCAAAGAAATATCTTGGTTTAGTACCACAAATGAAATACTTCAATCACGGTTGAAAAGATACAAGTATCTTTTATTACTGTACAGTATCAAAGCAAAACAGATAGCTATATGGCTCCCAACACCTTGCAGTGACACAGTGAGGGGTGAGAGTGCTGGACATCTTAACATGGACCTTTTTATACCCTTTACAAAACATTGTCCAGCCCCTCTCCAAACTAATAAGTTACATGCTGGAGTTTGTGCCCAGTTCACATGTCAAATATTAGAATATTGCACAAAGGATTAAACAAGTTTGCATGTCCATGAAGTTACAATGATGATGTTGGTTCTCTGATCCACAGTAAGCCTTGTTTCAAGAATTTCTATAATGCAGTCCAGCAAAAGCACACAATCTGAGTTTGTTCTACATTGTCTTGCTGTTTATATGAGGATGAGGCTTGTGAGCGCAGACAACACTTGGATTGCAGTTCATACGAGTCACAAGGTTTCTTTGCATACAAAAAAAACAGTCTGCTCTCGGTCAGCCTAAACACTAACAGAATTCAAAGGTCTATCGGCTCGGCTGCAAGTTGAAAACACAGTCCACCATTTTAGAACACAAAGCAGAAGTCGAAATCAAAATGGCGGATGATTCTTAAAATGGCGGCGAAGTTGTTTGAAAAGTTAAACATTTCAGACACGGTTTTCTGTGCAACGCGAATGGGCTTAGGCCAATATTCATAACAAGGAGGTATTATCCAGATACGGTTTAACAAAAGGGACATTCTTAGATAAGGGGGGGTGGTCCATAAGTGACTGCGAGTAGGGGGACAGGTCTGGGCAACAGGTGGAGGGGAATTAGAGGGGTGGAAAGAGACAGGGAGGTTTTGTCTTTAATCATTACATGTGGTATGTCTAAAAGTCCATTGTTGTGTTACTTGTATTGTTTATGTCTGCTGCACGCTGTTAAGTGTAAAGTATTCAATTGATGTCAAAAGGTGATATTGCACAATTGCATTGCTTTATGATTTCGCATTGCTTTATGATGGAGAGTTGAAGTTATTGTCACAAGAGTAACATAAGACGTGGTGCACCAATGTAGTAAGAGGTTTTTGATTTATTGTGTCGGTCCATAAGGGAGTACAGGTACCAATAATGTAAACATGGGAGCAGAGACACCGCTCTTACATATTTGTCAAAACTTGTCAGTCTATGCAGATAGAATTAGAAAGTACCATGACCAGTGGCTCACCGAACTCAAAGGAGAAGGTTTGCCCCAAGTAGGGCCCGAAGGGGGTCATTTGATAAGTATGTATTGGACATGGTAGCAACCTGTTTATTCGTGAAGGACAAAGGGAAGCAGTTGCAAAACAGAAGAGAAATTTTAGATTTGTGGAGACATTTTGAGGAAATGCCACAGGCAGTACTAAGGGGCAATGACACATCTCCCCTGGCAGCAAATAATGGTGGCAAGGAGAGGGAAACAAAGGAAAAAGAGGTTGAGGTAACTAGACTATACCCACTTATAACGAAACCAGCTGAGGGATACAGTGACCCAGTATACATTTGTAAGCCACATCAGTGATGCAATGAACAATGGGGGAGGGGGAGGATGCAGTGGCATACATTTTCCAGGTGCAAGAGATGTGGAGAGCGGAGACAGGCACGACTTGGGATCAATCCACCTCGCTATTTTATTTCATAATTAAAAAAGGGCTCCCGAAGGAGGTGCAGAAGGCCCTAGATAAAATAGCTGGGATAGAAGCCAAGGGTTGGCCCGAAATACAGAGTATCATAGTACACAATTGTAAAAGGATCAAAGAGAGAGAGAGAAGGAGATAGCCAAGAGAAGGTTGTCAGACAAAGCAAAGCTAATACAAACAAAACTGGTGAAGGTTGCAGCTGCAGTAGCACCCCTCCCCCAAGATAGAGGAGAAGACGGAGAAGAGGGAGAGATAGCTAAAGAGGCAAGGATGGCAGCGAATTAGGCAGCAAATGGACAGGAGCAATGGAACGAGGAGGAGCAATATGGAGAGCCACAATGGCAGGGAAGGAGCGCCCGTGGCGAAATAGGTGGGTACATAGGATCAAGAGGAGGAGAGTACGGATATGGAGGGCAAGGACCTAGAGGAAGGGGACGGGGAATATGCTGGAATCGTGGGAGATGGGGACATTTAGCAAGAGAGTGTCAAAGTCGCCCTATGGCCCCCTACCAAAATGAGCAGCAATTTGGTCACCCCACCCCGGCAGCCCATACGCTTTACCAATGGACAGGGCGAGGAGGGACGAGCAACCTGACTCAAGGTACACACATGAGCAAAGAATGCACTTACAAAATGTACAACAGCACTCACAATATCAGGAAAATATGCCCCTAATGCGTGAAAACTCTTTTGTCACAACAGCAAATGGCGCACCAGCAGCTTACAGAGGGGCCACATTGGTGGGAAATAACGTTTTCAGTAATGATGAAAGCACAAGATACTCCGCATAGGACAGCCCACAGAAGGCACTTTCGTGTCCAGTACTATCAACAACCCTCAAAGCAGCAGAGGAACCACTTTTGGGGGATGAGATAGGGAACAAATAATACATTTTTATGGTGGACTTGGCAGCGGAAAAATTGTGCCTAAAGGAAGGCCAGTTTCCGCTGTCGAATCATAAAATGGAAAACCAGGGGTTTTCTGGGGCGGTGGTCGAGGTTCCATACACAGAAGAACTTGATGTGACGGTGGGGGGAAAAACAGTGTGAGCACGCCTAATGTACTATGAAGACTCGTCCATAAATTTACTGGGGAGGGATCTCCTTAGCATCACAGACACACCTCATTAAAGTATAAGCAAGCTCCCAGAAAATACTGCAGCCCTCCAGCTGCATGGAAATACCTCTGCCACAGCCCATTAAAGTATAAGCAAGCTCCAAGAAAACACTGCAGCCCCCCAGCTGCATGGAAGCATCTCAGTCATACCTCTTTAAAGTACCAGCAAGCTCCTAGAAAACACTGCAGCCCCAGATGCATGGAAGAATCACAGACACACCTCCTTAAAGTATCAGCAAGCTCCTAGAAAACACTGCAGCCCTCCAACTGCATGGAAACACCTCCGACTCAGCTCCTTAAAGCATCAACTAGCTCCTAGAAAACACTGCAGCCATCCAGCTGCACAGAAGCACCTCAAACGCAGCTCGTTAAAGCATTGGCATGCTCCTTGAAAACACTGCAGCCGTCCAGCTGCATGAAAGCACCTCAGACACACCTCAGCAAGCTCCTAAGAAAACACTGCAGCCTTCCAGCAGCATGGGAACATTGCAGACACACCTCCTTAAGTATCAGCAGCTCCTAGAAAACACTGCAGCCCTCCAGCTGCACAGAAGTGCCTCAAACACACCTCCTTAAAGCAGCAAGCTCCTAGAAAACACTGCAGCCCTACAGCTGCATGAAAGCACCTCAGACACACCTCAGCAAGCTCCTAGAAAGCACTGCTCCAGCTGCATGTAAGCACCTCAGACACACCTCCTTAAAGTATAACCAAGCTCCTAGAAAAAACTGCAGTCCCCCAGCTGCATGGAAGCATCTCAGACACACCTCAGCAAGCACCTAGAAAACACAGCAGCCCTCCAGCTGCATGGAAGCACCTCAGACACACCCCAGCAAGCTCATAGAAAGCACTGCAGCCCTCCAGCTGCATGGAAGCACCTCATACATACCCCAGCAAGCTCCTAGAGAACACTGCAGCCCTCCAGCTGCATGGAAGCACCTCAGACACACCTCAGCAAGCTCCTAAAAAACACTGCAGCCCTACAGCTGCATGGAAGCACCTTAGACAGACCACCTTAAAACATAAGCAAGCTCCTAGAAAACACTGCAGCCCTCCAGCTGCATGGGAGCACCTCAGACACACCCCCTTAAAGTATCAGCAAGCTCCTAGAAAACACTGCAGCCCAACAGCTGCATGGAAGCATCTGAGACACACCTCAGCAAGCTCCTAGCAAACACTGTAGCCCTCCATCTGCATTGAAGCACCTCAGACACACCCCAGCATGCTCCTAGAAAACACTGCAGTCCTCCATCTGCATGGAAGCACCTCAGACACACCCCAGCATGCTCCTAGAAAACACTGCAGCCCTCCAGCTGCATGGAAGCACCTCAGACACACCCCAGCAAGCTCCTAGAAAACACTGCAGCCCTCCATCTGCATGGAAGCACCTAAGACACACCCCAGCATGCTCCTAGAAAACACTGCAGCCCTCCAGCTGCATGGAAGCACCCCAGACACACCCCAGCATGCTCCTAGAAAACACTGCAGCCCTCCATCTGCATGGAAGCACCTCAGACACACCCCAGCATGCTCCTAGAAAACACTGCAGCCCTCCAGCTGCATGGAAGCACCTCAGACACACCCCAGCATGCTCCTAGAAAACACTGCAGCCCTCCATCTGCATGGAAGCACCTCAGACACACCCCAGCATGCTCTTAGAAAACACTGCAGCCCTACATCTGCATGGAAGCACCTTAGACAGACCACCTTAAAGTATCAGCAAGCTACTAGAAAACACTGCAACCCTCCAGCTGCAGGGAAGCACCTCGGACACACCTCAGCAAGCTCCTAGAAAACAAATCAGCCATCCAGCTGCATGGAAGCGCCTCAGACACACACTCTGAAACTATCAGCAAGCTCCTAGAAAACACTGCAGCTCCCCCAGATGCATGGAATCTCCCCAGACACACCCCAGCAAGCTCCTAGAAAACACTGTAGCCCTCCAGCTGCACGGAAACACCCCAGACACAACACAGCAAGCTCTGAGAAAACACTGCAGCCCTCCAACTGCATTGAAGAGCCTCAGACACACCTCAGCAAGCTCCTAGAAAACACTGCAACCCTTAAGATGCATGGAAATGCCTCCAACACACCTCCTTAAAGCAGCAAGCTCCTAGAAAAAACTGCAGTCCCCCAGCTGCATGGAAGCATCTCAGACACACCTCAGCAAGCACCTAGAAAACACGGCAGCCCTGCATGGTAGTGCCTCAGACACACCTCCGTAAAGTATCAGCAAGCGCCTAGAAAACATTGAAACATTGCAGCCCTCCAGCTGCATGGAAGAACCTCAGACACACCTCCTTAAAACATAAGCAAGCTCCTAGAAAACACTGCAGCCCTCCAGCTGCACAGATGCACCTCAGACACACCTCAGCATGCTCCTAGAAAACACTGCAGCCCTCCAGCTGCATGGAAGCACCTCAGACACACCTCCTTAAAGTATCAGAAAGCTCCTAGAAAACAATGCAGCCCTACAGCTGCATGTAAGCACCTCTAATACACCTCCTTAAAGTACCAGCAAGCTCCTGGAAAAATCTGCAGTCCCCCAGCTGCATGGAAGAATCTCAGACACACCTCAAAAAGCATTTAGAAAACATTGCAACCCGTACAGCTGCATGGAAGCGCCTCAGACATGCCTCCTTAAAATATCAGCAGCTCCTAGAAAACACTGCAGCCCTCGGCTGCACAGAAGTGCCTCAAACACACCTCCTTAAAGCAGCAAGCTCCTAGAAAACACTGCAGCCCTACAGCTGCATGAAAGCACCTCAGACACACCTCAGCAAGCTCCTAGAAAACACTGCTCCAACTGCATGTAAGCACCTCAGACACACCTCCTTAAAGTATAACCAAGCTCCTAGAAAAAACTGCAGTCCCCCAGCTGCATGGAAGCATCTCAGACACACCTCAGCAAGCACCTAGAAAACACAGCAGCCCTCCAGCTGCATGGAAGCACCTCAGACACACCCCAGCAAGCTCATAGAAAGCACTGCAGCCCTCCAGCTGCATGGAAGCACCTCATACACACCCCAGCAAGCTCCTAGAGAACACTGCAGCCCTCCAGCTGCATGGAAGCACCTCAGACACACCTCAGCAAGCTCCTAAAAAACACTGCAGCCCTACAGCTGCATGGAAGCACCTTAGACAGACCACCTTAAAACATAAGCAAGCTCCTAGAAAACACTGCAGCCCTCCAACTGCATGGGAGTACCTCAGACACACCCCCTTAAAGTATCAGCAAGCTCCTAGAAAACACTGCAGCCCAACAGCTGCATGGAAGCATCTGAGACACACCTCAGCAAGCTCCTAGCAAACACTGTAGCCCTCCATCTGCATGGAAGCACCTCAGACACACCCCAGCATGCTCCTAGAAAACACTGCAGTCCTCCATCTGCATGGAAGCACCTCAAACACACCCCAGCATGCTCCTAGAAAACACTGCAGCCCTCCAGCTGCATGGAAGCACCTCAGACACACCCCAGCAAGCTCCTAGAAAACACTGCAGCCCTCCATCTGCATGGAAGCCCCTAAGACACACCCCAGCATGCTCCTAGAAAACACTGCAGCCCTCCAGCTGCATGGAAGCACCTCAGACACACCCCAGCATGCTCCTAGAAAACACTGCAGCCCTCCATCTGCATGGAAGCACCTCAGACACACCCCAGCATGCTCCTAGAAAACACTGCAGCCCTCCAGCTGCATGGAAGCACCTCAGACACACCCCAGCATGCTCCTAGAAAACACTGCAGCCCTCCATCTGCATGGAAGCACCTCAGACACACCCCAGCATGCTCCTAGAAAACACTGCAGCCCTACAGCTGCATGGAAGCACCTTAGACAGACCACCTTAAAGTATCAGCAAGCTACTACAAAACATTGCAACCCCCCAGCTGCAGGGAAGCACCTCGGACACACCTCAGCAAGCTCCTAGAAAACAAATCAGCCATCCAGCTGCATGGAAGCGCCTCAGACACACACTCTGAAACTATCAGCAAGCTCCTAGAAAACACTGCAGCTCCCCCAGATGCATGGAATCTCCCCAGACACACCCCAGCAAGCTCCTAGAAAACACTGTAGCCCTCCAGCTGCACGGAAACACCCCAGACACAACACAGCAAGCTCTGAGAAAACACTGCAGCCCTCCAACTGCATTGAAGAGCCTCAGACACACCTCAGCAAGCTCCTAGAAAACACTGCAACCCTTAAGATGCATGGAAATGCCTCCAACACACCTCCTTAAAGCAGCAAGCTCCTAGAAAAAACTGCAGTCCCCCAGCTGCATGGAAGCATCTCAGACACACCTCAGCAAGCACCTAGAAAACATGGCAGCCCTGCATGGTAGTGCCTCAGACACACCTCCGTAAAGTATCAGCAAGCGCCTAGAAAACATTGAAACATTGCAGCCCTCCAGCTGCATGGAAGAACCTCAGACACACCTCCTTAAAACATAAGCAAGCTCCTAGAAAACACTGCAGCCCTTCAGCTGCACAGATGCACCTCAGACACACCTCAGCATGCTCCTAGAAAACACTGCAGCCCTCCAGCTGCATGGAAGCACCTCAGACACACCTCCTTAAAGTATCAGAAAGCTCCTAGAAAACACTGCAGCCCTACAGCTGCATGTAAGCACCTCAGATACACCTCCTTAAAGTACCAGCAAGCTCCTGGAAAAATCTGCAGTCCCCCAGCTGCATGGAAGCATCTCAGACACACCTCAGAAAGCACTTAGAAAACATTGCAGCCCTACAGCTGCATGGAAGCGCCTCAGACATGCCTCCTTAAAATATCAGCAAGCTCCTAGAAAACACTGCAACCCTCCAGCTGCAGGGAAGCACCTCAGACACACCTCCTTAAAGTACCAGCAAGTTCCTAGAAAACACTGCAACCCTCCATCTGCAGGGAAGCACCTCAGACACATCTCCTTAAAGTGCCAGCAGGTTCCTAGAAAGCACTGCAGTCCTTCATCTGTATGCAAGCACCTCGGACACACCTGAGCAAGCTCCTAGAAAACACTGTAGCCCTCCAGCTGCACAGAAGCACCCCAGACACAACACAGCAAGCTCAGAGAAAACACTGCAGCCCTCCAACTGCATGGAAGAGCCTCAGACAGACCACCTTAAAGTATCAGCAAGCTACTAGAAAACATTGCAACCCCCCAGCTGCAGGGAAGCACCTCGGACACACCTCAGAAAGCTCCTAGAAAACAAATCAGCCATCCAGCTGCATGGAAGCGCCTCAGACACACACTCTGAAACTATCAGCAAGCTCCTAGAAAACACTGCAGCTCCCCCAGATGCATGGAATCTCCCCAGACACACCCCAGCAAGCTCCTAGAAAACACTGTAGCCCTCCAGCTGCACGGAAACACCCCAGACACAACACAGCAAGCTCTGAGAAAACACTGCAGCCCTCCAACTGCATTGAAGAGCCTCAGACACACCTCAGCAAGCTCCTAGAAAACACTGCAACCCTTAAGATGCATGGAAATGCCTCCAACACACCTCCTTAAAGCAGCAAGCTCCTAGAAAAAACTGCAGTCCCCCAGCTGCATGGAAGCATCTCAGACACACCTCAGCAAGCACCTAGAAAACATGGCAGCCCTGCATGGTAGTGCCTCAGACACACCTCCGTAAAGTATCAGCAAGCGCCTAGAAAACATTGAAACATTGCAGCCCTCCAGCTGCATGGAAGAACCTCAGACACACCTCCTTAAAACATAAGCAAGCTCCTAGAAAACACTGCAGCCCTTCAGCTGCACAGATGCACCTCAGACACACCTCAGCATGATCCTAGAAAACACTGCAGCCCTCCAGCTGCATGGAAGCACCTCAGACACACCTCCTTAAAGTATCAGAAAGCTCCTAGAAAACACTGCAGCCCTACAGCTGCATGTAAGCACCTCAGATACACCTCCTTAAAGTACCAGCAAGCTCCTGGAAAAATCTGCAGTCCCCCAGCTGCATGGAAGCATCTCAGACACACCTCAGAAAGCACTTAGAAAACATTGCAGCCCTACAGCTGCATGGAAGCGCCTCAGACATGCCTCCTTAAAATATCAGCAAGCTCCTAGAAAACACTGCAACCCTCCAGCTGCAGGGAAGCACCTCAGACACACCTCCTTAAAGTACCAGCAAGTTCCTAGAAAACACTGCAACCCTCCATCTGCAGGGAAGCACCTCAGACACATCTCCTTAAAGTGCCAGCAGGTTCCTAGAAAGCACTGCAGTCCTTCATCTGTATGCAAGCACCTCGGACACACCTGAGCAAGCTCCTAGAAAACACTGTAGCCCTCCAGCTGCACAGAAGCACCCCAGACACAACACAGCAAGCTTAGAGAAAACACTGCAGCCCTCCAACTGCATGGAAGAGCCTCAGACACACCTCAGCAAGCTCATAGGAAACACTGCAACGCTTAAGATGCATGGAAACGCCTTCAACACACCTCCTTAAAGCAACAAGCTCCTTCAAAAAACTGCAGTCCCCCAGCTGCATGGAAGCATTTCAGACACACCTCAGTAAGCACCTAGAAAACACGGCAGCCCCCCAGCTGCATGGAACCACCTCAGACACACCCCAGCAAGCTCCTAGAAAACACTGCAGCCCTGCATGGTAGTGCCTCAGACACACCTCCGTAAAGTATCAGCAAGCGCCTAGAAAACATTGAAACATTGCAGCCCTCCAGCTGCATGGAAGGACCTCAGACACACCTCCTTAAAACATAAGCAAGCTCCTAGAAAACACTGCAGCCCTCCAGCTGCATGGGAGCACCTCAGACACACCCCCTTAAAGTATCAGCAAGCTCCTAGAAAACACTGCAGCCCAACAGCTGCATGGAAGCATCTGAGACACACCTCAGCAAGCTCCTAGCAAACACTGTAACCCTCCATCTGCATGGAAGCACCTCAGACACACCCCAGCATGCTCCTAGAAAACACAGCAGCCCTCCATCTGCATGGAAGCACCTAAGACACACCCCAGCATGCTCCTAGAAAACACTGCAGCCCTCCAGCTGCAGGGAAGCACCTCATACACACCTCCTTAAAGTGCCAGCAAGTTCTTAGAAAACACTGCAGCCCTCCAGCTGCAGGGAAGCACCCCAGACACACCTCCTTAAAGTGCCAGCAGGTTCCTAGAAAGTACTGCAGTCCTTCATCTGTATGCAAGCACCTCGGACACACCTGAGCAAGCTCCTAGAAAACACTGTAGCCCTCCAGCTGCACAGAAGCACCCCAGACACAACACAGCAAGCTCAAAGTGCCAGTAAGTTCCTAGAAAGCACTGCAGCCGTTCAGCTGTATGCAAGCACCTCGGACACACCTGAGCAAGCTCCTAGAAAACACGGTAGCCCTCCAGCTGCACGGAAACACCCCAGGCACAACGCAGCTAGCTCCTAGAAAACACTGCAGCCCTTAAGCTGCATGGAAGTGCTGCAGACACACCTCCTTAAAGTATAAGCAAGCTCTTAGAAAACACTGCAGCCCTCCAGCTGCACGGAAATACCTCAGACACACCTCAGCAAGCTCCTAGAAAACACTGCAGCTGCATGAAGGGCCTCAGACAATCCCCCACCTTAAAGTACCAGCTAGCTCCTAGAAAACACTGCAACCCTTCTCCCCCCCTGCATGGAAGCATCTCAGACGCACTTCATCAAGCTCCTCGGAAACACTGCAGCCCCCCAGCTGCATGGAACCACCTCAGACACACCCCAGCAAGCTCCTAGAAAACACTGCAGCCCTGCATGGTAGTGCCTCAGACACACCTCCGTAAAGTATCAGCAAGCGCCTAGAAAACATTGAAACATTGCAGCCCTCCAGCTGCATGGAAGGACCTCAGACACACCTCCTTAAAACATAAGCAAGCTCCTAGAAAACACTGCAGCCCTCCAGCTGCATGGGAGCACCTCAGACACACCTCAGTAAGCACCTAGAAAACACGGCAGCCCCCCAGCTGCATGGAACCACCTCAGACACACCCCAGCAAGCTCCTAGAAAACACTGCAGCCCTGCATGGTAGTGCCTCAGACACACCTCCGTAAAGTATCAGCAAGCGCCTAGAAAACATTGAAACATTGCAGCCCTCCAGCTGCATGGAAGGACCTCAGACACACCTCCTTAAAACATAAGCAAGCTCCTAGAAAACACTGCAGCCCTCCAGCTGCATGGGAGCACCTCAGACACACCCCCTTAAAGTATCAGCAAGCTCCTAGAAAACACTGCAGCCCAACAGCTGCATGGAAGCATCCGAGACACACCTCAGCAAGCTCCTAGCAAACACTGTAACCCTCCATCTGCATGGAAGCACCTCAGACACACCCCAGCATGCTCCTAGAAAACACTGCAGCCCTCCATCTGCATGGAAGCACCTAAGACACACCCCAGCATGCTCCTAGAAAACACTGCAGCCCTCCAGCTGCAGGGAAGCACCTCATACACACCTCCTTAAAGTGCCAGCAAGTTCTTAGAAAACACTGCAGCCCTCCAGCTGCAGGGAAGCACCCCAGACACACCTCCTTAAAGTGCCAGCAGGTTCCTAGAAAGCACTGCAGTCCTTCATGCAAGCACCTCGGACACACCTGAGCAAGCTCCTAGAAAACACTGTAGCCCTCCAGCTGCACAGAAGCACCCCAGACACAACACAGCAAGCTCAAAGTGCCAGCAAGTTCCTAGAAAGCACTGCAGCCGTTCAGCTGTATGCAAGCACCTCGGACACACCTGATCAAGCTCCTAGAAAACACGGTAGCCCTCCAGCTGCACGGAAACACCCCAGGCACAACGCAGCAAGCTAAGAGAAAACACTGCAGCCCTCCAACTTCATGGAAGAGCCTCAGACACACCTCTGCTAGCGCCTAGAAAACACTGCAGCCCAAAAGCTGCACGGAAATACCTCAGACACACCTCAGTAAGCTCCTAGAAAACACTGCAGCTGCATGAAGTGCCTCAGACCCCACCCTCCTCCCCCTTAAAGTACCAGCTAGCTCCTAGAAAACAATGCAACCCACCTCCCCCCCTGCATGGAAGCATCTCAGACGCACTTCATCAAGCTCCTCGGAAACACTGCAGCCCCACATCTGCATGGAACCTCCCCAGACCCACCTCTGCATGCTTCTAGAAAACACTGCAGCTCTCCAGCTGCATGGAAGCACCTCAGACACAGCCCCGTAAAGCATCAGCACGCTCCTTGAAAACACTGCAGCCTTCCAGCTGCATGGAAGCACCTCAGACACACCTCAGCAAGCTCCTAAGAAAACACTGCAGCCTTCCAGACGCATGGGAGAATTGCAGACACACCTCCTTAAAGTATCATCAAGCTCCTTCAAAACACTGCAGCCCTCCAGCTGCACAGAAGTGCCTCAAACACACCTCCTTACAGCAGCAAGCTCCTAGAAAACACTGCACCCCTCCAGCTGCAGGGAAGCACCTCAGACACACCTCCTTAAAGTGCCAGCAAGTTCCTAGAAAACACTGCAGCCCTCCAGCTGCAGGGAAGCACCTCAGACACATCTCCTTAAAGAGCCAGCAAGTTCCTAGAAAGCACTTCAGTCCTTCAGCTGTATGCAAGCACCTCGGACACACCTGAGCAAGCTCCTAGAAAACACTGTAGCCCTCCAGCTGCACGGAAACACCCCAGACACAACACAGCAAG
Organism: Ambystoma mexicanum; assembly: GCF_040938575.1. NCBI lineage: Eukaryota > Metazoa > Chordata > Amphibia > Caudata > Ambystomatidae > Ambystoma > Ambystoma mexicanum. The sequence goes on from NC_090932.1 coordinate 5,484,749, forward strand.
ATCCAAGAAAACACTGCAGCCAGCCAACTGCATGGAAGACCCTCAGACACACCTCATCAAGCTCCTAGAAAACACTGCAACCCTTAGGCTGCATGGAAACGCCTCCAACACACCTCCTTAAAGCAGCAAGCTCCTAGAAAACACTACAGCCCTACAGCTGCATGGAAGCGCCACAGACACACCTCAGCAAGCTCCTAGAAAACACTGCAACCCTTAAGCTGCATGCAAACGCCTCCAACACACCTCCTTAAAGCAGCAAGCTCCTAGAAAAAACTGCAGTACCCCAGCTGCATGGAAGCATCTCAGACACACCTCAGCAAGCACCTGGAAAACACGGCAGCCCCCCATCTGCATGGAAGCACCTCAGACACACCCCAGCAAGCTCCTAGAAAACACTGCAGCCCTGCATGGTAGTGCCTCAGACACACATCGGTAAAGTATAAGCAAGCGCCTAGAAAACATTGAAACATTGCAGCCCTCCATCTGCATGGAAGGACCTCATACACACTCCTTAAAGTATCAGCAAGCTCCTAGAAAACACTGCAGCCCTACAGCTGCATGTAAGCACCTCAGATAAACCTCCTTAAAGTACCAGCAAGCTCCTAGAAAAATCTGCAGTCCCCCAGCTGCATGGAAGTATCTCAGACACACCTCAGCAAGCACCTAGAAAACACGGCAGCCCTCCAGCTGCATGGAAGCACCTCAGACACACCCCAGCAAGCTCCTAGCAAACACTGTAGCCCTCCAGCTGCATGGAAGCACCTCAGACACACCCCAGCAAGCTCCTAGAAAACACTGCAGCACTCCAGCTGCATGGAAGCTCCTCAGACACACCTCAGCTAGCTCCTAGAAAACACTGCAGCCCCACAGCTGCATGGAAGCGCCTCAGACATGCCTCCTTAAAGTATCAGCAAGCTCCTAGAAAACCCTGCAACCCTCCAGCTGCAGGGAAGCACCTCGAACACACTCCTTAAAGTGCCAGCAAGTTCCTAAAAAACACTGCAGCCCTCCAGCTGCAGGGAAGCACCTCAGACACACCTCCTTAAAGTGCCAGCAAGTTCCTAGGAAGCACTGCAGCCCTTCAGCTGTATGCAAGCACCTCGGACACACCTGAGCAAGTTCCTAGAAAACACGGTAGCCCTCCAGCTGCACGGAAACACCCCAGGCACAACGCAGCAAGCTAAGAGAAAACACTGCAGCCCTCCAACTTCATGGAAGAGCCTCAGACACACCTCTGCTAGCGCCTAGAAAACACTGCAGCCCAAAAGCTGCACGGAAATACCTCAGACACACCTCAGTAAGCTCCTAGAAAACACTGCAGCTGCATGAAGTGCCTCAGACCCCACCCTCCTCCCCCTTAAAGTACCAGCTAGCTCCTAGAAAACAATGCAACCCACCTCCCCCCCTGCATGGAAGCATCTCAGACGCACTTCAGCAAGCTCCTCGGAAACACTGCAGCCCCACATCTGCATGGAACCTCCCCAGACCCACCTCTGCACGCTTCTACAGAACACTGCAGCTCTCCAGCTGCATGGAAGCACCTCAGACACAGCCCCGTAAAGCATCAGCACGCTCCTTGAAAACACTGCAGCCCTCCAGCTGCATGGAAGCACCTCAGACAAACCTCAGCAAGCTCCTAAGAAAACACTGCAGCCTTCCAGACGCATGGGAGCATTGAAGACACACCTCCTTAAAGTATCATCAAGCTCCTTCAAAACACTGCAGCCCTCCAGCTGCACAGAAGTGCCTCAAACACACCTCCTTAAAGCAGCAAGCTCCTAGAAAACACTGCAGCCATACAGCTGTATGTAAGCACATCAGACACACCTCCTTAAAGTACCGGCAAGCTCCTAGAAAAAGCTGCAGTCCTCCAGCTGCAAGGTAGTGCCTCAGGCACACCTCCGTAAAGTATCAGCAAGCGCCTAGAAAACATTGCAGCCCTCCAGCTGCATGGAAGGACCTCAGACACACCTCCTTAAAACATAAGCAAGCTCCTAGAAAATACTGCAGCCCTCCAGCTGCACAGACGCACCCAGACACACTTCAGCAAGCTCCTAGAAAACACTGCAGCCCTACAGCTGCATGGAAGCACCTCAGACACACCTCAGCAAGCTCCTAGAAAACACTGCTACAGCTGCATGTAAGCACCTCAGACACACCTCCTTAAAGTACCACCAAGCTCCGAGAAAAAGCATCTCAGACACACCGCAGCAAGCACCTAGAAAACACGGCAGTCCTCCAGCTGCATGCAAGCACCTCGGACACACCTCAGCAAGCTCCCAGAAAACACTTCAGCCCTCCAGCTGCATGGAAGCACCTCAGACACACACTCTGAAACTATCAGCAAGCTCCTAGAAAACACTGCAGCTCCCCCAGCTGCATGGAATCTCCCCAGACACACCTCAGCAAGCTCCTAGAAAACACTGCAGCCCTCCAGCTGCATGGAAGCACCTCAGACACACACTCTGAAACTATCAGCAAGCTCCTAGAAAACACTGCAGCTCCCCCAGCTGCATGGAATCTCCCCAGACACACCTCAGCAAGCTCCTAGAAAACACTGTAGCCCTCCGGCTGCACGGAAACACCCCAGACACAACACAGCTAGTTCAGAGAAAACACTGCAGCCCTCCAACTGCATGGAAGAGCCTCAGAAACACCTCAGCAAGTTCCTAGAAAACACTGCAGCCCTTAAGCTGCATGGAAACGCCTCAAACACACCTCCTTAAAGCAGCAAGCTTGTAGAAAACACTGCAGCCCTACAACTTTATGGAAGCGCCACAGACACACCTCAGCAAGCTCCTAGAAAACACTGCTCCAACTGCATGTAAGCACCACAGACACACCTCCTTAAAGTACCAGCAAGCTCCTAGAAAAAACTGCAGTCCCCCAGCTGCATGGAAGCATCTCAGACACACCCCAGCAAGCTCCTAGAAAACACGGCAGCCCCCCAGCTGCATGGAAGCACCTCAGACACATCCCAGCAAGCTCCTAGAAAACAATGCAGCCCTCCAGATGCATGGTAGTGCCTCAGACACACCTCCGTAAAGTATCAGCAAGCACCTAGAAAACAATGCAGCCCTCCAGCTGCACAGATGCACCTCAGACACACCTCAGCAAGCTCCTAGAAAACACTGCAGCCCTCCAGCTGCATGGAAGTACCTCAGACACACCTCCTTAAAGTAACAGCAAGCTCCTAGAAACATCTGCAGCCCTCCAACTGCATGGAAGAGCCTCAGACCCACCTCTGCAAGCTCCTAAAAAACACTGCAGCCCTTAAGCTGCATGGAAGTGCTGCAGACGCACCTCCTTAAAGTATAAGCAAGCTCTTAGAAAACACTGCAGCCCTCCAGCTGCACGGAAATACCTCAGACATACCTCAGCAAGCTCCTAGAAAACACGGCAGCTGCATGAAGTGCCTCAGACCCCCCCCTTAAAGTACCAGCTATCTCCTAGAAAACACTGCAACCCACACCCCCCCCTTCATGGAAGCGTCTCAGACACACTTCAGCAAGCTCCTCGGAAACACTGCAGACCCCCATCTGCATGGAACCTCCCCAGACCCACCTCTGCACGCTTCTAGAAAACACTGCTGCCCTCCAGCTGCATGGGAGCACCTCAGACACAGCCCCTTAAAGTATCAGCAAGCTCCTAGAAAACATTGCAGCCCCCCAGCTGCATTGAAGCTCCTCAGTCACACCTCAGCAAGCTCCTAGAAAACATTTCAGGCCTCCAGCGGCATGGAAGCACCTCGGACACAGCCCAGCAAGCTCCTAGAAAACACTTCAGCCCTCCAGCTGCATGGAAGTGCCTCATACATACCTCCTTAAAGTATCAGCAAGCTCCTAGAAAACACTGCAGCCCTCCAGCTGCACAGATGCACCTCAGACACACCTCAGCAAGCTCCTAGAAAACACTGCAGCCCTCCAGCTGCATGGAAGAGCCTCAGACCCCACTCTGCAAGCTCCTAAAAAATACTGCAGCCCTTAAGCTACATGGAAGTGCTGCAGACACACCTCCTTAAAGTATAAGCAAACTCTTAGAAAACACTACAGCCCTCCAGCTGCATGGAAATACCTCAGACATACCTCAGCAAGCTCCTAGAAAACACGCAGCTGCATGAAGTGCCTCAGACCCCCCCCCCCTTAAAGTACCAGCTAGCTCCTAGAAAACACTGCAACCCACATCCCCCCCGACCCCCTTTAATGGAAGCGTCTCAGACACACTTCAGCAAGCTCCTCGGAAACACTGCAGCCCCCCATCTGCATGGAACCTCCCCAGACCCACCTCTGCACGCTTCTAGAAAACACTGCTGCCCTCCAGCTGCATGGAAGCACCTCAGACACAGCCCCTTAAAGTATCAGCAAGCTCCTAGAAAACACTGCAGCCCCCCAGCTGCATTGAAGCTCCTCAGTCACACCTCAGCAAGCTCCTAGAAAACATTTCAGGCCTCCAGCGGCATGGAAGCACCTCGGACACAGCCCAGCAAGCTCCTAGAAAACACTTCAGCCCTCCAGCTGCATGGAAGTGCCTAATACATACCTCCTTAAAGTATCAGCAAGCTTCTAGAAAACACTGCAGCCCTCCAGGTGCATGGAAACTCCTCAGGTACAGCCCCTTAAAGCATCAGCAAGCTCCTAGAAAACACGGTAGCCCCGAGTTGCATGGAAGCACCTCAGACACTCCTCAGCGAGGTCCTAGAAAAACTTTCAGCCCTCCAGCTGCATGGAAGCACCTCAGACACACCTCAGCAAGGTCCTAGAAAACACTGCAGCCCTCCAGCTGCATGGAAGCACCTCGGACACACCTGAGCAAGCTCCTATAAACACTGCATCCCCCAGCTGCATGGAAGCATCTCAGACACACCCCAGCAAGCTCCTACAAAACATTGCAGCCCTCCAGCTGGCTGCATGCAAGCGCCTCAGACACACCTCAGCAAGCTCCTAGAAAGCACTGTAGCCCTCCAGCTGCATGGAAGCACCTCAGACACACCTCAGCAAGCTCCTAGAAAACACTTCAGCCCTCCAGCTGCATGGAAGTGCCTCATCCATACCTCCTTAAAGTATCAGCAAGCTCCTAGAAAATACTGCAGCCCTCCAGGTGCATGGAAACTCCTCGGGTACAGCCCCTTAAAGCATCAGCAAGCTCCTAGAAAACACTGCAGCCCCGAGTTGCATGGAAGCACCTCAGACACTCCTCAGCGAGGTCCTAGAAAACCTTGCAGCCCTCCAGCTGCATGGAAGCACCTCAAAAACACCTCAGCAAGGTCCTAGAAAATACTGCAGCCCTCCAGCTGCATGGAAGCACCTCGGACACACCTGAGCAAGCTCCTATAAAACACTGCATCCCCCAGCTGCATGGAAGCATCTCAGACACACCCCAGCAAGCTCCTAAATAACATTGCAGCCCTCCAGCTGGCTGCATGCAAGCGCCTCAGACACACCTCAGCAAGCTCCTAGAAAGCACTGTAGCCCTCCTGCTGCATGGAAGCACCTCAGACACACCTCAGCAAGCTCCTAGAAAACACTACAGCCCTCCAGCTGCATGGAAGTGCCTCATACATACCTCCTTAAAGTATCAGCAAGCTCCTAGAAAACACTGCAGCCCATGCTCTGCATGGAAACTCCTCAGACACACCTCAGCAAGGTCCCAGAAAACACTGCAGCTGCATGAAGTGCCTCAGACACCCCCACTACCCCTTAAAGTACCAGCTAGCTCCTAGAAAACAATGCAACCCACCTCCCCCCGGCATGGAAGCATCTCAGACGCACTTCAGCAAGCTCCTCGGAAACACTGCAGCCCCACATCTGCATGGAACCTCCCCAGACCCACCTCTGCACGCTTCTAGAGAACACTGCAGCTCTCCAGCTGCATGGAAGCACCTCAGACACAGCCCCGTAAAGCATCAGCACGCTCCTTGAAAACACTGCAGCCCTCCAGCTGCATGGAAGCACCTCAGACACACCTCAGCAAGCTCCTAAGAAAACACTGCAGCCTTCCAGACGCATGGGAGCATTGAAGACACACCTCCTTAAAGTATCATCAAGCTCCTTCAAAACACTGCAGCCCTCCAGCTGCACAGAAGTGCCTCAAACACACCTCTTTAAAGCAGCAAGCTCCTAGAAAACACTGCAGCCATACAGCTGTATGTAAGCACATCAGACACACCTCCTTAAAGTACCGGCAAGCTCCTAGAAAAAGCTGCAGTCCTCCAGCTGCAAGGTAGTGCCTCAGGCACACCTCCGTAAAGTATCAGCAAGCGCCTAGAAAACATTGCAGCCCTCCAGCTGCATGGAAGGACCTCAGACACACCTCCTTAAAACATAAGCAAGCTCCTAGAAAATACTGCAGCCCTCCAGCTGCACAGACGCACCCAGACACACTTCAGCATGCTCCTAGAAAACACTGCAGCCCTCCAGCTGCATGGAAGCACCTCAGACGCACCTCCTTAAAGTATCAGCAAGCTCCTAGAAAACACTGCAGCCCTACAGCTGCATGGAAGCACCTCAGACACACCTCAGCAAGCTCCTAGAAAACACTGCTACAGCTGCATGTAAGCACCTCAGACACACCTCCTTAAAGTACCAGCAAGCTCCGAGAAAAGACTGCAGTCCCCCAGCTGCATGGAAGCACCTCAGACACACACTCTGAAACTATCAGCAAGCTCCTAGAAAACACTGCAGCTCCCCCAGCTGCATGGAATCTCCCCAGACACACCTCAGCAAGCTCCTAGAAAACACTGCAGCCCTCCAGCTGCATGGAAGCACCTCAGACACACACTCTGAAACTATCAGCAAGCTCCTAGAAAACACTGCAGCTCCCCCAGCTGCATGGAATCTCCCCAGACACACCTCAGCAAGCTCCTAGAAAACACTGTAGCCCTCCAGCTGCACGGAAACACCCCAGACACAACACAGCAAGTTCAGAGAAAACACTGCAGCCCTCCAACTGCATGGAAGAGCCTCAGAAACACCTCAGCAAGTTCCTAGAAAACACTGCAGCCCTTAAGCTGCATGGAAACGCCTCAAACACACCTCCTTAAAGCAGCAAGCTTGTAGAAAACACTGCAGCCCTCCAGCTGCAGGGAAGCACCTCAGACACATCTCCTTAAAGAGCCAGCAAGTTCCTAGAAAGCACTGCAGTCCTTCAGCTGTATGCAAGCACCTCGGACACACCTGAGCAAGCTCCTAGAAAACACTGTAGCCCTCCAGCTGCACGGAAACACCCCAGACACAACACAGCAAGATCCAAGAAAACACTGCATCCAGCCAACTGCATGGAAGAACCTCAGACACACCTCATCAAGCTCCTAGAAAACACTGCAACCCTTAGGCTGCATGGAAACGCCTCCAACACACCTCCTTAAAGCAGCAAGCTCCTAGAAAACACTACAGCCCTACAGCTGCATGGAAGCACCACAGACACACCTCAGCAAGCTCCTAGAAAACACTGCAGCCCATGCTCTGCATGGAAACTCCTCAGACACACCTCAGCAAGGTCCTAGAAAACACTGCAGCTGCATGAAGTGCCTCAGACACCCCCCACCCCCTTAAAGTACCAGCTAGCTCCTAGAAAACAATGCAACCCACCTCCCCCCCTGCATGGAAGCATCTTAGACGCACTTCAGCAAGCTCCTCGGAAACACTGCAGCCCCACATCTGCATGGAACCTCCCCAGACCCACCTCTGCACGCTTCTAGAGAACACTGCAGCTCTCTAGCTGCATGGAAGCACCTCAGACACAGCCCCGTAAAGCATCAGCACGCTCCTTGAAAACACTGCAGCCCTCCAGCTGCATGGAAGCACCTCAGACACACCTCAGCAAGCTCCTAAGAAAACACTGCAGCCTTCCAGACGCATGGGAGCATTGAAGACACACCTCCTTAAAGTATCATCAAGCTCCTTCAAAACACTGCAGCCCTCCAGCTGCACAGAAGTGCCTCAAACACACCTCCTTAAAGCAGCAAGCTCCTAGAAAACACTGCAGCCATACAGCTGTATGTAAGCACATCGGACACACCTCCTTAAAGTACCGGCAAGCTCCTAGAAAAAGCTGCAGTCCTCCAGCTGCAAGGTAGTGCCTCAGGCACACCTCCGTAAAGTATCAGCAAGCGCATAGAAAACATTGCAGCCCTCCAGCTGCATGGAAGGACCTCAGACACACCTCCTTAAAACATAAGCAAGCTCCTAGAAAATACTGCAGCCCTCCAGCTGCACAGACGCACCCAGACACACTTCAGCATGCTCCTAGAAAACACTGCAGCCCTCCAGCTGCATGGAAGCACCTCAGACGCACCTCCTTAAAGTATCAGCAAGCTCCTAGAAAACACTGCAGCCCTACAGCTGCATGGAAGCACCTCAGACACACCTCAGCAAGCTCCTAGAAAACACTGCTACAGCTGCATGTAACCACCTCAGACACACCTCCTTAAAGTACCAGCAAGCTCCGAGAAAAAACTGCAGTCCCCCAGCTGCATGGAATCTCCCCAGACACACCTCAGCAAGCTCCTAGAAAACACTGCAGCCCTCCAGCTGCATGGAAGCACCTCAGACACACACTCTGAAACTATCAGCAAGCTCCTAGAAAACACTGCAGCTCCCCCAGCTGCATGGAATCTCCCCAGACACACCTCAGCAAGCTCCTAGAAAACACTGTAGCCCTCCAGCTGCACGGAAACACCCCAGACACAACACAGCAAGTTCAGAGAAAACACTGCAGCCCTCCAACTGCATGGAAGAGCCTCAGAAACACCTCAGCAAGTTCCTAGAAAACACTGCAGCCCTTAAGCTGCATGGAAACGCCTCAAACACACCTCCTTAAAGCAGCAAGCTTGTAGAAAACACTGCAGCCCTCCAGCTGCAGGGAAGCACCTCAGACACATCTCCTTAAAGAGCCAGCAAGTTCCTAGAAAGCACTGCAGTCCTTCAGCTGTATGCAAGCACCTCGGACACACCTGAGCAAGCTCCTAGAAAACACTGTAGCCTTCCAGCTGCACGGAAACACCCCAGACGCAACACAGCAAGATCCAAGAAAACACTGCAGCCAGCCAACTGCATGGAAGACCCTCAGACACACCTCATCAAGCTTCTAGAAAACACTGCAACCCTTAGGCTGCATGGAAACGCCACAGACACACCTCAGCAAGCTCCTAGAAAACACTGCAACCCTTAAGCTGCATGCAAACGCCTCCAACACACCTCCTTAAAGCAGCAAGCTCCTAGAAAAAACTGCAGTACCCCAGCTGCATGGAAGCATCTCAGACACACCTCAGCAAGCACCTGGAAAACACGGCAGCCCCCCAGCTGCATGGAAGCACCTCAGACACACCCCAGCAAGCTCCTAGAAAACACTGCAGCCCTGCATGGTAGTGCCTCAGACACACATCGGTAAAGTATAAGCAAGCGCCTAGAAAACATTGAAACATTGCAGCCCTCCATCTGCATGGAAGGACCTCATACACACTCCTTAAAGTATCAGCAAGCTCCTAGAAAACACTGCAGCCCTACAGCTGCATGTAAGCACCTCAGATACACCTCCTTAAAGTACCAGCAAGCTCCTAGAAAAATCTGCAGTCCCCCAGCTGCATGGAAGTATCTCAGACACACCTCAGCAAGCACCTAGAAAACACGGCAGCCCTCCAGCTGCATGGAAGCACCTCAGACACACCCCAGCAAGCTCCTAGCAAACACTGTAGCCCTCCAGCTGCATGGAAGCACCTCAGACACACCCCAGCAAGCTCCTAGAAAACACTGCAGCACTCCAGCTGCATGGAAGCTCCTCAGACACACCTCAGCTAGCTCCTAGAAAACACTGCAGCCCCACAGCTGCATGGAAGCGCCTCAGACATGCCTCCTTAAAGTATCAGCAAGCTCCTAGAAAACCCTGCAACCCTCCAGCTGCAGGGAAGCACCTCGCACACACCTCCTTAAAGTGCCAGCAAGTTCCTAAAAAACACCGCAGCCCTCCAGCTGCAGGGAAGCACCTCAGACACACCTCCTTAAAGTGCCAGCAAGTTCCTAGGAAGCACTGCAGCCCTTCAGCTGTATGCAAGCACCTCGGACACACCTGAGCAAGTTCCTAGAAAACACGGTAGCCCTCCAGCTGCACGGAAACACCCCAGGCACAACGCAGCAAGCTAAGAGAAAACACTGCATCCCTCCAACTTCATGGAAGAGCCTCAGACACACCTCTGCTAGCTCCTAGAAAACACTGCAGCCCAAAAGCTGCACGGAAATACCTCAGACACACCTCAGTAAGCTCCTAGAAAACACTGCAGCTGCATGAAGTGCCTCAGACCCCCCCTCCTCCCCCTTAAAGTACCAGCTAGCTCCTAGAAAACAATGCAACCCACCTCCCCCCCTGCATGGAAGCATCTCAGACGCACTTCAGCAAGCTCCTCGGAAACACTGCAGCCCCACATCTGCATGGAACCTCCCCAGACCCACCTCTGCACGCTTCTACAGAACACTGCAGCTCTCCAGCTGCATGGAAGCACCTCAGACACAGCCCCGTAAAGCATCAGCACGCTCCTTGAAAACACTGCAGCCCTCCAGCTGCATGGAAGCACCTCAGACACACCTCAGCAAGCTCCTAAGAAAACACTGCAGCCTTCCAGACGCATGGGAGCATTGAAGACACACCTCCTTAAAGTATCATCAAGCTCCTTCAAAACACTGCAGCCCTCCAGCTGCACAGAAGTGCCTCAAACACACCTCCTTAAAGCAGCAAGCTCCTAGAAAACACTGCAGCCATACAGCTGTATGTAAGCACATCAGACACACCTCCTTAAAGTACCGGCAAGCTCCTAGAAAAAGCTGCAGTCCTCCAGCTGCAAGGTAGTGCCTCAGGCACACCTCCGTAAAGTATCAGCAAGCGCCTAGAAAACATTGCAGCCCTCCAGCTGCATGGAAGGACCTCAGACACACCTCCTTAAAACATAAGCAAGCTCCTAGAAAATACTGCAGCCCTCCAGCTGCACAGACGCACCCAGACACACTTCAGCATGCTCCTAGAAAACACTGCAGCCCTCCAGCTGCATGGAAGCACCTCAGACGCACCTCCTTAAAGTATCAGCAAGCTCCTAGAAAACACTGCAGCCCTACAGCTGCATGGAAGCACCTCAGACACACCTCAGCAAGCTCCTAGAAAACACTGCTACAGCTGCATGTAAGCACCTCAGACACACCTCCTTAAAGTACCAGCAAGCTCCGAGAAAAAACTGCAGTCCCCCAGCTGCATGGAAGCATCTCAGACACACCGCAGCAAGCACCTAGAAAACACGGCAGTCCTCCAGCTGCATGCAAGCACCTCGGACACACCTCAGCAAGCTCCCAGAAAACACTTCAGCCCTCCAGCTGCATGGAAGCACCTCAGACACACACTCTGAAACTATCAGCAAGCTCCTAGAAAACACTGCAGCTCCCCCAGCTGCATGGAATCTCCGCAGACACACCTCAGCAAGCTCCTAGAAAACACTGCAGCCCTCCAGCTGCATGGAAGCACCTCAGACACACACTCTGAAACTATCAGCAAGCTCCTAGAAAACACTGCAGCTCCCCCAGCTGCATGGAATCTCCCCAGACACACCTCAGCAAGCTCCTAGAAAACACTGTAGCCCTCCGGCTGCACGGAAACACCCCAGACACAACACAGCTAGTTCAGAGAAAACACTGCAGCCCTCCAACTGCATGGAAGAGCCTCAGAAACACCTCAGCAAGTTCCTAGAAAACACTGCAGCCCTTAAGCTGCATGGAAACGCCTCAAACACACCTCCTTAAAGCAGCAAGCTTGTAGAAAACACTGCAGCCCTACAACTTTATGGAAGCGCCACAGACACACCTCAGCAAGCTCCTAGAAAACACTGCTCCAACTGCATGTAAGCACCACAGACACACCTCCTTAAAGTACCAGCAAGCTCCTAGAAAAAACTGCAGTCCCCCAGCTGCATGGAAGCATCTCAGACACACCCCAGCAAGCTCCTAGAAAACACGGCAGCCCCCCAGCTGCATGGAAGCACCTCAGACACATCCCAGCAAGCTCCTAGAAAACACTGCAGCCCTACAGATGCATGGTAGTGCCTCAGACACACCTCCGTAAAGTATCAGCAAGCACCTAGAAAACAATGCAGCCCTCCAGCTGCACAGATGCACCTCAGACACACCTCAGCAAGCTCCTAGAAAACACTGCAGCCCTCCAGCTGCATGGAAGTACCTCAGACACACCTCCTTAAAGTAACAGCAAGCTCCTAGAAACATCTGCAGCCCTCCAACTGCATGGAAGAGCCTCAGACCCACCTCTGCAAGCTCCTAAAAAACACTGCAGCCCTTAAGCTACATGGAAGTGCTGCAGACGCACCTCCGTAAAGTATAAGCAAGCTCTTAGAAAACACTGCAGCCCTCCAGGTGCATGGAAACTCCTCAGGTACAGCCCCTTAAAGCATCAGCAAGCTCCTAGAAAACACGGCAGGCCCGAGTTGCATGGAAGCACCTCAGACACTCCTCAGCGAGGTCCTAGAAAACCTTGCAGCCCTCCAGCTGAATGGAAGCACCTCAGACACACCTCAGCAAGGTCCTAGAAAATACGGCAGCCCTCCAGCTGCATGGAAGCACCTTGGACACACCTGAGCAAGCTCCTATAAAACACTGCATCCCCCAGCTGCATGGAAGCATCTCAGACACACCCCAGCAAGCTCCTACAAAACATTGCAGCCCTCCAGCTGGCTGCATGCAAACACCTCAGACACACCTCAGCAAGCTCCTAGAAAGCACTGTAGCCCTCCAGCTGCATGGAAGCACCTCAGCCACACCTCAGAAAGCTCATAGAAAACACTGCAGCCCTCCAGCTGCATGGAAGCACCTCAGACACACCTCAGCAAGGTCCTAGAAAACACTGTAGCCCTCCGGCTGCACGGAAACACCCCAGACACAACACAGCAAGTTTAGAGAAAACACTGCAGCCCTCCAACTGCATGGAAGAGCCTCAGAAACACCTCAGCAAGTTCCTAGAAAACATTGCAGCCCTCCAGCTGCATGGAAACTCCTCAGGTACAGCCCCTTAAAGCATCAGCAAGCTCCTAGAAAACACTGCAGCCCCGAGCTGCATTGAAGCACCTCAGACACTCCTCAGCGAGGTCCTAGAAAACATTGCAGTCCTCCAGCTGCATGGAAGCACCTCAGACACACCTCAGCAAGCTCCTATAAAACACTGCATCCCCCAGCTGCATGGAAGCATCTCAGACACACCCCAGCAAGCTCCTACAAAACATTGCAGCCCTCCAGCTGGCTGCATGGAAGCGCCTCAGACACACCTCAGCAAGCTCCTAGAAAACACTGCAGCCCTCCAGCTGCATGGAAGCACCTCATACACACCTCTGTAAAGTATAAGAAAGCTCCTAGAAAAATCTGCAGTCCCCCAGCTGCATGGAAGCATCTCAGACACACCTCAGCAAGCACCTAGAAAACACGGCAGCCCTCCAGCTGCATGGAAACACCTCAGACACACCCCAGCAAGCTCCTAGCAAACACTGCAGCCCTCCAGCTGCATGGAAGCACCTCAGACACACCCCAGCAAGCTCCTAGAAAGCACTGCAGCCCTCCAACTGCATGGAAGCACCTCAGACACACCTCAGCAACCTCCTAGAAAACATTTCAGGCCTCTAGCTGCATGGAAGCACCTCGGACACACCCCAGCAAGCTCCTAGAAAACACTTCAGCCCTCCAGCTGCATGGAAGTGCCTCAAACATACCTCCTTAAAGTATCAGCAAGCTCCTAGAAAACACTGCAGCCCTCCAGGTGCATGGAAACTCCTCAGGTACAGCCCCTTAAAGCATCAGCAAGCCCCTAGAAAACACGGCAGCCCCGAGTTGCATGGAAGCACCTCAGACACTCCTCAGCGAGGTCCTAGAAAACCTTGCAGCCCTCCAGCTGAATGGAAGCACCTCGGACACACCTGAGCAAGGTCCTATAAAACACTGTATCCCCCAGCTGCATGGAAGCATCTCAGACACACCCCAGCAAACTCCTACAAAACATTGCAGCCCTCCAGCTGGCTGCATGCAAGCACCTCAGACACACCTCAGCAAGCTCCTAGAAAGCACTGTAGCCCTCCAGCTGCATGGAAGCACCTCAGACACACCTCAGCAAGCTCCTAGAAAACCCTGCAGCCCTCCAGCTGCATGGAAGCACCTCGGACACACCTCAGCAAGGTCCCAGAAAACACTGCAGCCCTCCAGCTGCATGGAAGCACCTCGGACACACCTGAGCAAGCTCCCATAAAACACTGCATCCCCCAGCTGCATGGAAGCATCTCAGACACACCCCAGCAAGCTCCTAGAAAACATTGCAGGCCTCCAGCGGCATGGAAGCACCTCAGACACACCCCAGCAAGCTCCTAGAAAGCACTGTAGCCCTCCAGCTGCATGGAAGCATCTCAGACACACCTCTGCAAGCTCCTAGAAAACACTGCAGCCCTCCAGCTGCATGGAACTGCCTCATACATACCTCCTTAAAGTATCAGCAAGCTCCTAGAAAACACTGCAGCCCTCCAGCTGCATGGAACTGCCTCATACATACCTCCTTAAAGTATCAGCAAGCTCCTAGAAAACACTGCAGCCCACAAGCTGCATGGAAACTCCTCAGGTACAGCCCCTTAAAGCATCAGCAAGCTCCTAGAAAACATTGCAGCCCCGAGCTGCATTGAAGCACCTCAGACACTCCTCAGCGAGGTCCTAGAAAACATTGCAGCCCTCCAGCTGCATGGAAGCACATCAGACACACCTCAGCAACCTCCTAGAAAACATTTCAGGCCTCCAGCTGCATGGAAGCACCTCGGACACACCCCAGCAAGCTCCTAGAAAACACTTCAGCCCTCCAGCTGCATGGAAGTGCCTCATACATACCTCCTTAAAGTATCAGCAAGCTCCTACAAAACACTGTAGCCCTCCGGCTGCACGGAAACACCCCAGACACAACACAGCAAGTTCAGAGAAAACACTGCAGCCCTCCAACTGCATGGAAGAGCCTCAGAAACACCTCAGCAAGTTCCTAGAAAACATTGCAGCCCTCCAGCTGCATGGAAACTTCCCAGGTACAGCCCCTTAAAGCATCAGCAAGCTCCTAGAAAACACTGCAGCCCCGAGCTGCATTGAAGCACCTCAGACACTCCTCAGCGAGGTCCTAGAAAACATTGCAGTCCTCCAGCTGCATGGAAGCACCTCAGACACACCTCAGCAAGCTCCTATAAAACACTGCATCCCCCAGCTGCATGGAAGCATCTCAGACACACCCCAGCAAGATCCTACAAAACATTGCAGCCCTCCAGCTGGCTGCATGGAAGCGCCTCAGACACACCTCAGCAAGCTCCTAGAAAACACTGCAGCCCTCCAGCTGCATGGAAGCACCTCATACACACCTCTGTAAAGTATAAGCAAGCTCCTAGAAAAATCTGCAGTCCCCCAGCTGCATGGAAACACCTCAGACACACCCCAGCAAGCTCCTAGCAAACACTGCAGCCCTCCAGCTGCATGGAAGCACCTCAGACACACCCCAGCAAGCTCCTAGAAAGCACTGCAGCCCTCCAGCTGCATGGAAGCACCTCAGACACACCTCAGCAACCTCCTAGAAAACATTTCAGGCCTCTAGCTGCATGGAAGCACCTCGGACACACCCCAGCAAGCTCCTAGAAAACACTTCAGCCCTCCAGCTGCATGGAAGTGCCTCAAACATACCTCCTTAAAGTATCAGCAAGCTCCTAGAAAACACTGCAGCCCTCCAGGTGCATGGAAACTCCTCAGGTACAGCCCCTTAAAGCATCAGCAAGCTCCTAGAAAACACGGCAGCCCCGAGTTGCATGGAAGCACCTCAGACACTCCTCAGCGAGGTCCTAGAAAACCTTGCAGCCCTCCAGCTGAATGGAAGCACCTCAGACACACCTGAGCAAGGTCCTATAAAACACTGTATCCCCCAGCTGCATGGAAGCATCTCAGACACACCCCAGCAAACTCCTACAAAACATTGCAGCCCTCCAGCTGGCTGCATGCAAGCACCTCAGACACACCTCAGCAAGCTCCTAGAAAGCACTGTAGCCCTCCAGCTGCATGGAAGCACCTCAGACACACCTCAGCAAGCTCCTAGAAAACACTGCAGCCCTCCAGCTGCATGGAAGCACCTCAGACACACCTCAGCAAGGTCCCAGAAAACACTGCAGCCCTCCAGCTGCATGGGAGCACCTCGGACACACCTGAGCAAGCTCCCATAAAACACTGCATCCCCCAGCTGCATGGAAGCATCTCAGACACACCCCAGCAAGCTCCTAGAAAACATTGCAGTCCTCCAGCTGCATGGAAGCACCTCAGACACACCCCAGCAAGCTCCTAGAAAGCACTGTAGCCCTCCAGCTGCATGGAAGTATCTCAGACACACCTCAGCAAGCTCCTAGAAAACACTGCAGCCCTCCAGCTGCATGGAACTGCCTCATACATACCTCCTTAAAGTATCAGCAAGCTCCTAGAAAACACTGCAGTCCTCCAGCTGCATGAAAACTCCTCAGGTACAGCCCCTTAAAGCATCAGCATGCTCCTAGAAAACACTGCAGCCCCGAGCTGCATTGAAGCACCTCAGACACTCCTCAGCGAGGTCCTAGAAAACATTGCAGCCCTCCAGCTGCATGGAAGCACCTCAGACACACCTCAGCAATCTCCTAGAAAACATTTCAGGCCTCCAGCTGCATGGAAGCACCTCGGACACAACCCAGCAAGCTCCTAGAAAACACTTCAGCCCTCCAGCTTCATGGAAGTGCCTCATACATACCTCCTTAAAGTATCAGCAAGTTCCTACAAAACACTGCAGCCCTCCAGGTGCATGGAAACTCCTCAGGTACAGCCCCTTAAAGCATCAGCAAGCTCCTAGAAAACACGGCAGCCCCGAGTTGCATGGAAGCACCTCAGACACTCCTCAGCGAGGTCCTAGAAAACCTTGCAGCCCTCCAGCTGAATGGAAGCACCTCAGACACACCTCAGCAAGGTCCTAGAAAATACGGCAGCCCTCCAGCTGCATGGAAGCACCTCGGACACACCTGAGCAAGCTCCTATAAAACACTGCATCCCCCAGCTGCATGGAAGCATCTCAGACACACCCCAGCAAGCTCCTACAAAACATTGCAGCCCTCCAGCTGGCTGCATGCAAGCACCTCAGACACACCTCAGCAAGCTCCTAGAAAGCACTGTAGCCCTCCAGCTGCATGGAAGCACCTCAGACACACCTCAGCAAGCTCATAGAAAACACTGCAGCCCTCCAGCTGCATGGAAGCACCTCAGACACACCTCAGCAAGGTCGTAGAAAACACTGCAGCCCTCCAGCTGCATGGAAGCACCTCGGACACACCTGAGCAAGCTCCTATTAAACACTGCATCCCCCAGCTGCATGGAAGCATCTCAGACACACCGCAGCAAGCTCCTAGAAAACATTGCAGGCCTCCAGCTGCATGGAAGCACCTCAGACACACCCCAGCAAGCTCCTAGAAAGCACTGTAGCCCTCCAGCTGCATGGAAGCATCTCAGACACACATCAGCAAGCTCCTAGAAAACACTGCAGCCCTCCAGCTGCATGGAACTGCCTCATACATACCTCCTTAAAGTATAAGCAAGCTCCTAGAAAACACTGCAGCCCTCCAGCTGCATGGAAACTCCTCAGGTACAGCCCCTTAAAGCATCAGTAAGCTCCTAGAAAACACTGCAGCCCAGAGCTGCATTGAAGCACCTCAGACACTCCTCAGCGAGGTCCTAGAAAACATTGCAGCCCTCCAGCTGCATGGAAGCACCTCAGACACACCTCAGCAAGGTCCTAGAAAACACTGCAGCCCTCCAGCTGCATGGAATCACCTCAGACACACCTGAGCAAGCTCCTATAAAACACCGCATCCCCCAGCTGCATGGAAGCATCTCAGACACACCCCAGCAAGCTCCTACAAAACATTGAAGCCCTCCAGCTGGCTGCATGGAAGCGCCTCAGACACACCTCAGCAAGCTCCTAGAAAACACTGCAGCCCTCCAGCTGCATGGAAGCACCTCATACACACCTCTGTAAAGTATAAGCAAGCTCCTAGAAAAATCTGCAGTCCCCCAGCTGCATGGAAGCATCTCAGACACACCTCAGCAAGCAACTAGAAAACACGGCAGCCCTCCAGCTGCATGGAAAAACCTCAGACACACCCCAGCAAGCTCCTAGCAAACACTGCAACCCTCCAGCTGCAGGGAGGCACCTCAGACACACCTCCCTAAAGTGCCAGCAAGTTCCTAGAAAGCACTGCAGCCCTTCAGCTGCATGCAAGCACCTCGGACACACTTGAGCAAGCTCCTAGAAAACACTGTAGCCCTCCAGCCGCACGGAAACACCCCAGGCACAACGCAGCAAGCTCCGGAGAAAACACTACAGCCCTTAAGCTGCATGGAAGTGCTGCAGACACACCTCCTTAAAGTATAAGCAAGCTCTTAGAAAACACTGCAGCCCTCCAGCTGCATGGAAATACCTCAGACACACCTCAGCAAGCTCCTAGAAAACACTGCAGCCCTCCAGCTGAATGGAAGCACCTCAGACACACCTGAGCAAGCTCCTATAAAACACTGCATCCCCCAGCTGATGGAAGCTCCTCTGGCACACCTCAGCAAGCTCCTAGAAAACATTGCAGGCCTCCAGCTGCATGGAAGCACCTCAGACACACCCCAGCAAGCTCCTAGAAAGCACTGTAGCCCTCAAGCTGCATGGAAGCACCTCAGACACACCTCAGCAAGCTCCTAGAAAACACTGCAGCCCTCCAGCTGCATGGAACTGCCTCATACATACCTCCTTAAAGTATCAGCAAGCTCCTAGAAAACACTGCAGCCCTCCAGGTGCATGGAAACTCCTCAGGTACAGCCCCTTAAAGCGTCAGCATGCTCCTAAGAAAGACGGCAGCCCCGAGTTGCATGGAAGCACCTCAGACACTCCTCAGCGAGGTCCTAGAAAACCTTGCAGCCCTCCAGCTGCATGGAAGCACCTCAGACACACCTCAGCAAGGTCCTAGAAAACACTGCAGCCCTCCAGCTGCATGGAAGCACCTCGGACACACCCGAGCAAGCTCCTATAAAACACTGCATCCCCCAGCTGCATGGAAGCATCTCAGACACACCCCAGCAAGCTCCTACAAAACATTGCAGCCCTCCAGCTGGCTGCATGCAAGCGCCTCAGACACACCTCAGCAAGCTCCTAGAAAGCACTGTAGCCCTCCAGCTGCATGGAAGCACCTCGGACACACCTCAGCAAGCTCCTAGAAAACACTGCAACCCTCCAGCTGCATGGAAGTGCCTCATACATACCTCCTTAAAGTATCAACAAGCTCCTAGAAAACACTGCAGCCCTCCAGCTGCATGGAAGCACCTCAGACACACCTCAGCAAGGTCCTAGAAAACACTGCAGCCCTCCAGCTGCATGGAAGCACCTCGGACACACCTGAGCAAGCTCCTATAAAACATTGCATCCCCCAGCTGCATGGAAGCATCTCGGACACACCCCAGCAAGCTCCTAGAAAACATTGCAGGCCTCCAGCTGCATGGAAGCACCTCAGACACACCCCAGCAAGCTCATAGAAAGCACTGTAGCCCTCCAGCTGCATGGAAGCATCTCAGACACACCTCAGCCCTCCAGCTGCATGGAAGTGCCTCATACATACCTCCTTTAAGTATCAGCAAGCTCCTAGAAAACACTGCAGCCCTCCAGGTGCATGGAAACTCCTCAGGTACAGCCCCTTAAAGCATCAGCATGCTCCTAGAAAACACGGCAGCCCCGAGGTGCATGGAAGCACCTCAGACACTCCTCAGCGAGGTCCTAGAAAAACTTGCAGCCCTCCAGCTGAAAGGAAGCACCTCAGACACAACTCAGCAAGGTCCTAGAAAACACTCCAGCCCTCCAGCTGCATGGAAGCACCTCAGACACACCTGAGCAAGCTCCTATAAAACACTGCATCCCACAGCTGCATTGAAGCATCTCAGACACACCTGAGCAAGCTCCTACAAAACATTGCAGCCCTCCAGCTGGCTGCATGCAAGCGCCGCAGACACACCTCAGCAAGCTCCTAGAAAGCACTGTAGCCCTCCAGCTGCATGGAAGCACCTCATACACACCTCTGTTAAGTATAAGCAAGCTCCTAGAAAACACTTCAGCCCTCCAGCTGCATGGAAGTGCCTCATCCATACCTCCTTAAAGTATCAGCAAGCTCCTAGAAAACTCTGCAGCTCTCCAGGTGCATGGAAACTCCTCAGGTACAGCCCCTTAAAGCATCAGCAAGCTCCTAGAAAACACGGAAGCCCCGAGTTGCATGGAAGCACCTCAGACACTCCTCAGCTAGGTCCGAGAAAACCTTGCAGCCCTCCAGCTGCATGGAAGCACCTCAGACACACCTCAGCAAGGTCCTAGAAAACACTGCATCCCTCCAGCTGCATGGAAACACCTCGGACACACCCGAGCAAGCTCCTATAAAACACTGCATCCCCCAGCTGCATGGAAGCATCTCAGACACACCCCAGCAAGCTCCTACAAAACATTGCAGCCCTCCAGCTGGCTGCATGCAAGCGCCTCAGACACACCTCAGCAAGCTCCTAGAAAGCACTGTAGCCCTCCAGCTGCATGGAAGCACCTCGGACACACCTCAGCAAGCTCCTAGAAAACACTGCAACCCTCCAGCTGCATGGAAGTGCCTCATACATACCTCCTTAAAGTATCAACAAGCTCCTAGAAAACACTGCAGCCCTCCAACTGCATGGAAACTCCTCAGGTACAGCCCCTTAAAGCATCAGCAAGCTCCTAGAAAACACGGCAGCCCCGAGTTGCATGGAAGCACCTCAGACACTCCTCAGCTAGGTCCGAGAAAACCTTGCAGCCCTCCAGCTGCATGGAAGCACCTCAGACACACCTCAGCAAGGTCCTAGAAAACACTGCAGCCCTCCAGCTGCATGGAAACACCTCGGACACACCCGAGCAAGCTCCTATAAAACACTGCATCCCCCAGCTGCATGGAAGCATCTCAGACACACCCCAGCAAGCTCGTACAAAACATTGCAGCCCTCCAGCTGGCTGCATGCAAGCGCCTCAGACACACCTCAGCAAGCTCCTAGAAAGCACTGTAGCCCTCCAGCTGCATGGAAGCACCTCGGACACACCTCAGCAAGCTCCTAGAAAACACTGCAACCCTCCAGCTGCATGGAAGTGCCTCATACATACCTCCTTAAAGTATCAACAAGCTCCTAGAAAACACTGCAGCCCTCCAACTGCATGGAAACTCCTCAGACACACCTCAGCAAGGTCCTAGAAAACACTGCAACCCTCCATCTGCATGGAAGCACCTCAGACACACCTGAGCAAGCTCCTATAAAACACTGCATCCCCCAGCTGATAGAAGCTCCTCTGTCACACCTCAGCAAGCTCCTAGAAAACATTGCAGGCCTCCAGCTGCATGGAAGCACCTCAGACACACCCCAGCAATCTCCTAGAATGCACTGTAGCCCTCCAGCTGCATGGAAGCACCTCAGACACACCTCAGCAAGCTCATAGAAAACACTGCAGCCCTCCAGCTGCATGGAAGCACCTCAGACACACCTGAGCAAGCTCCTATAAATCACTGCATCCCCCAGCTGATGGAAGCTCCTCTGTCACACCTCAGCAAGCTCCTAGAAAACATTGCAGGCCTCCAGCTGCATGGAAGCACCTCAGACACACCCCAGCAATCTCCTAGAAAGCACTGTAGCCCTCCAGCTGCATGGAAGCACCTCAGACACACCCCAGCAAGCTCCTAGAAAACACTGCAGCCCTCCAGCTGCATGGAACTGCCTCATACATACCTCCTTAAAGTATCAGCACGCTCCTAGAAAACACTGCAGCCCTCCAGCTGCATGGAAACTCCTCAGGTACAGCCCCTTAAAGCTTCAGCAAGCTCCTAGAAAACACTGCAGCTCCAAGCTGCATTGAAGCACCTCAGACACACCTCAGCAAGGTCCTAGAAAACACTGCAGCCCTCCAGCTGCATGGAAGCACCTCAGACACACCTGAGCAAGCTCCTATAAAACACTGCATCCCCCAGCTGCATGGAAGCATCTCAGACACACCCCATCAAGCTCCTACAAAACATTTCAGCCCTCCAGCTGGCTGCATGGAAGCACCTCAGACACACCTCAGCAAGCTCCTAGAAAACACTGCAGCCCTCCAGCTGCATGGAAGCACCTCATACACACCGCTGTAAAGTATAAGCAAGCTCCTAGAAAAATCTGCAGTCCCCCAGCTGCATGGAAGCATCTCAGACACACCTCAGCAAGCACCTAGAAAACACTGCAGCCCTCCAGCTGCATGGAAACACTTCAGACACACCCCAGCAAGCTGCTAGCAAACACTGCAGCCCTCCAGCTGCATGGAAGCACCTCAGGCACACCCCAGCAAGCTCCTAGAAAACACTGCAGCACTCCAGCTGCATGGAAGCACCTCAGACACACCTCAGCAACCTCCTAGAAAACACTGCAGCCCTACAGCTGCATGGAAGCACCTCAGACATGCCTCCTTAAATTATCAGCAAGCTCCTAGAAAACACTGCAACCCTCCAGCTGCAGTTAGGCACCTCAGACACACCTCCTTAAAGTGCCAGCAAGTTCCTAGAAAGCACTGCAGCCCTTCAGCTGCATGCAAGCACCTCGGACACACGTGAGCAAGCTCCTAGAAAACACTGTAGCCCTCCAGCCGCACGGAAACACCCCAGGCACAACGCAGCAAGCACCGAGAAAACACTGCAGCCCTTAAGCTGCATGGAAGTGCTGCAGACGCACCTCCTTAAAGTATAAGCAAGCTCTTAGAAAACACTGCAGCCCTCCAGCTGCACGGAACATCCTCATACATACCTCCTTAAAGTATCAGCAAGCTCCTAGAAAACACTGCAGCCCTCCAGCTGCATGTAAAATCCTCAGGTACAGCCCCTTAAAGCATCAGCAAGCTCCTAGAAAACACTGCAGCCCTGAGCTGCATTGAAGCACCTCAGACACTCCTCAGCGAGGTCCTAGAAAACATTGCAGCCCTCCAGCTGCATGGAAGCACCTCACACACACCTCAGCAAGGTCCTAGAAAACACTGCAGCCCTCCAGCTGCATGGAAGCACCTCAGACACACCTGAGCAAGCTCCTATAAAACACTGCATCCCCCGGCTGCATGGAAGCATCTCAGACACACCCCAGCAAGCTCCTACAAAACATTGCAGCCCTCCAGCTGGCTGCATGGAAGCGCCTCAGACACACCTCAGCAAGCTCCTAGAAAACTCTGCAGTCCCCCAGCTGCATGGAAGCATCTCAGACACACCTCAGAAAGCACCTAGAAAACACGGCAGCCCTCCAGCTGCATGGAAACACCTCCGACACACCCCAGAAAGCTCCTAGCAAACACTGCAGCCCTCCAGCTGCATGGAAGCACCTCAGACACACCCCAGCAAGCTCCTAGAAAACACTGCAGCCCTCCAGCTGCATGGAAGCAGCTCAAACACACCTCAGCAACCTCCTAGAAAACACTGCAGCCCTAGAGCTGCATGGAAGCGCCTCAGACATGCCTCCTTAAAGTATCAGCAAGCTCCTAGAAAACACGGCAACCCTCCAGCTGCAGGGAGGCACCTCAGACACACCTGAGCAAGTTCCTAGAAAACACTGTAGCCCTCCAGCCGCACAGAAACACCCCAGGCACAACTCAGCAAGCTCCGAGAAAACACTGCAGCCCTTAAGCTGCATGGAAGTGCTGCAGACACACCTCCTTAAAGTATAAGCAAGCTCTTAGAAAACACTGCAGCCCTCCAGCTGCACAGAAATACCTCAGACACACCTCAGCAAGCTCCTAGAAAACACTGCAGCTGCATGAAGTGCCTCAGACACCCCCCCTTAAAGTACCAGCTAGCTCCTGAAAACACTGCAACTCACCTCCCCCCCTGCATGGAAGCATCTCAGACGCACTTCAGCAAGCTCCTCAGAAACACTGCAGCCCCCCATCTGCATAGAACCTCCCCAGACCCACCTCTGCATGCTTCTAGAAAACACTGCAGCCCTCCAGCTGCATGGAAGCACCTCAGACACAGCCCCTTAAAGTATCAGCAAGCTCCTAGAAAACACTGCAGCCCCCCAGCTGCATGGACGCTCTTCAGACACACCTCAGCAAGCTCCTAGAAAACACTGCAGCCCTCCACCTGCATGGGAACTCCTCAGGTACAGCCCCTTAAAGCATCAGCAAGCTCCTAGAAAACACTGCAGCCCCCGAGCTGCATGGAAGCACCTCAGAAATGCCTCAGCCAGGTCCTAGAAAACATTGCAGCCCTCCAGCTGCATGGAAGCACCTCAGACACACCTCAGCAAGGTCCTAGAAAACACTGCAGCCCTCCAGCTGCATGGAAGCACCTCAGACACACCTGAGCAAGCTCCTATAAAACACTGCATCCCCCAGCTGCATGGAAGCATCTCAGACACACCCCAGCAAGCTCCTACAAAACATTGCAGCCCTCCAGCTGGCTGCATGCAAGCGCCTCATACACAGATCAGCAAGCTCCTAGAAAGCACTGTAGCCCGCCAGCTGCATGGTAGCACCTCAGACACACCTCAGCAAGCTCCTAGAAAACACTGCAGCCCTTAAGCTGCATGGAAGTGCCTCATACATACCTCCTTAAAGTATCAGCAAGCTCCTAGAAAACACTGCAGCCCTCCAGCTGCATGGAAACTCCTCAGACACACCTCAGCAAGGTCCTAGAAAACACTGCAGCCCTGCAGCTGCATGGAAGCACCTCAGACACACCTGAGCAAGCTCCTACAAAACACTGCATCCCCCAGCTGCATGGAACTGCCTCATACATACCTCCTTAAAGTATCAGCAAGCTCCTCAGAAACACTGCAGCCCCCCATCTGCATAGAACCTCCCCAGACCCACCTCTGCACGCTTCTAGAAAACACTGCAGCCCTCCAGCTGCATGGAAGCACCTCAGACACAGCCCCTTAAAGTATCAGCAAGCTCCTAGAAAACACTGCAGCCCCCCAGCTGCATGGACGCTCCTCAGACACACCTCAGCAAGCTCCTAGAAAACACTGCAGCCCTCCAGCTGCATGGAACTGCCTCATACATACCTCCTTAAAGTATCAGCAAGCTCCTAGAAAACACTGCAGCCCACAAGCTGCATGGAAACTCCTCAGGTACAGCCCCTTAAAGCATCAGCAAGCTCCTAGAAAACACTGCAGCCCCGAGCTGCATTGAAGTACCTCAGACACTCCTCAGCGAGGTCCTAGAAAACATTGCAGCCCTCCAGCTGCATGGAAGCACCTCAGACACACCTCAGCAAGGTCCTAGAAAACACGGCAGCCCTCCAGCTGCATGGAAACACGTCAGACACACCCCAGCAAGCTCCTAGCAAACACTGCTACCCTCCAGCTGCATGGAAGCACCTCAGACACACCCCAGCAAGCTCCCACAAAACATTGCAGCCCTCCAGCTGGCTGCATGGAATCGCCTCAGACACACCTCAGCAAGCTCCTAGAAAACACTGCAGCCCTCCAGCTGCATGGAAGCATCTCAGACACACCTCAGCAAGCACCTAGAAAACACGGCAGCCCTCCAGCTGCATGGAAACACGTCAGACACACCCCAGCAAGCTCCTAGCAAACACTGCTACCCTCCAGCTGCATGGAAGCACCTCAGACACACCCCAGCAAGCTCCTAGAAAACACTGCAGCCCTCCAGCTGCATGGAAGCACCTCAGACACACCTCAGCAACCTCCTAGAAAACTCTGCAGCCCTACAGCTGCATGGAAGCGCCTCAGACATGCCTCCTTAAAGTATCAGCAAGCTCCTAGAAAACACTGCAACCCTCCAGCTGCAGGGAAGCATCTCAGACACACCTCCTTAAAGTGCCAGCAAGTTCCTAGAAATCACTGCAGCCCTTCAGCTGCATTCAAGCACCTCAGACACACCTGAGCAAGCTCCTAGAAAACACTGTAGCCCTCCAGCCGCACGGAAACACCCCAGGCACAACGCAGCAAGCTCCAAGAAAACACTGCAGCCCTTAAGCTGCATGGAAGTGCTGCAGATACACCTCCTTAAAGTATAAGCAAGCTCTTAGAAAACACTGCAGCCCTCCATCTGCATGGAAGCACCTCAGACACACCTGAGCAAGCTCCTATAAAACACTGCATCCCCCAGCTGTTGGAAGCTCCTCTGTCACACCTCAGCAAGCTCCTAGAAAACATTGCAGGCCTCCAGGTGCATGGAAGCACCTCAGACAAACCCCAGCAATCTCCTAGAAAGCACTGCAGCCCTCCAGCTGCAACGAAGCACCTCAGACACACCTCAGCAAGCTCCTAGAAAACACTGCAGCCCTCCAGCTGCATGGAAGCACCTCCGACACACCTGAGCAAGCTCCTATAAAACACTGCATCCCCCAGCTGCATGGAAGCATCTCAGACACACCCCAGCAAGCTCCTACAAAACATTTCAGCCCTCCAGCTGGCTGCATGGAAACGCCTCAGACACACCTCAGCAAGCTCCTAGAAAACACTGCAGCCCTCCAGCTGCATGGAAGCACCTCATACACACCTCTGTAAAGTATAAGCAAGCTCCTAGAAAAATCTACAGTCCCACAGCTGCATGGAAGCATCTCAGACACACCTCAGCAAGCACCTAGAAAACACTGAAGCCCTCCAGCTGCATGGAAACACCTCAGACACACCCCAGCAAGCTGCTAGCAAACATTGCAGCCCTCCAGCTGCATGGAAGCCCCTCAGACACACCCCAGCAAGCTCCTAGAAAACACTGCAGCCCTCCAGCTGCATGGAAGCACCTCAGACACACCTCAGCAACCTCTTAGAAAACACTGCAGCCCTACAGCTGCATGGAAGCGCCTCAGACATGCCTCCTTAAAGTATCAGCAAGCTCCTAGAAAACACTGCAACCCTCCAGCTGCAGTTAGGCACCTCAGACACACCTCCTTAAAGTGCCAGCAAGTTCCTAGAAAGCACTGCAGCCCTTCAGCTGCATACAAGCACCTCGGACACACCTGAGCAAGCTCCTAGAAAACACTGTAGCCCTCCAGCCGCACAGAAACACCCCAGGCACAACGCAGCAAGCTCAGAGAAAACACTGCAGCCCTTAAGCTGCATGGAAGTGCTGTAGACATACCTCCTTAAAGTATAAGCAAGCTCTTACAAAACACTGCAGCCCTCCAGCTGCACGGAAATACCTCAGACACACCCCAGCAAGCTCCTAGAAAACACTGCAGCCCTCCAGCTGCATGGAAGCACCTCAGACACACCTGAGCAAGCTCCTATAAAACACTGCATCCCCCAGCTGATGGAAGCTCCTCTGTCACACCTCAGCAAGCCCCTAGAACACATTGCAGGCCTCCAGCTGCATGGAAGCACCTCAGACACACCCCAGCAAGCTCCTAGAAAGCACTGTAGCCCTCCAGCTGCATGGAAGCACCTCAGACACACCTCAGCAAGCTCCTAGAAAACACTGCAGCCGTCAAGCTGCATGGAACTGCCTCATACATACCTACTTAAAGTATCAGCAAGCTTCTAGAAAACACTGCAGCCCTCCAGCTGCATGGAAACTCCTCAGGTACAGCCCCTTAAAGCATCAGCAAGCCCCTTAGAAACACGGCAGCCCCGAGTTGCATGGAAGCACCTCAGAGACTCCTCGGCAAGGTCCTAGAAAACCTTGCAGTCCTCCAGCTGCATGGAAGCACCTCAGACACACCTCAGCAAGGTCCTAGAAAACACTGCAGCCCTGCAGCTGCATGGAGGCACCTCGGACACACCTGAGCAAGCTCCTATAAAACACTGCATCCCCCAGCTGCATGGAAGCATCTCAGAAACACCCCAGCAAGCTCCTACAAAACATTGCAGCCCTCCAGCTGGCTGCATGCAAGCGCCTCAGACACACCTCAGTAAGCTCCTAGAAAGCACTGTAGCCCTCCAGCTGCATGGAAGCACCTCAGACACACCTCAGCAAGCACCTAGAAAACACTGCAGCCCTTCAGCTGCATGGAAGCACCTCAGACACACCTCAGCAAGGTCCTAGAAAACACTGCAGCCCTCCAGCATCATGTAAGCACCTCGGACAAACCTGAGCAAGCTCCTATAAAACACTGCATCCCCCAGCTGCATGGAAGCATCGCAGACACACCCCAGCAAGCTCCTAGAAAACATTGCAGGCCTCCAGTTGCATGGAAGCAGCTCAGACACACCCCAGCAAGCTCCTAGAAAGCACTGTAGCCCTCCAGCTGCATGGAAGCATCGCAGACACACCTCAGCCCTCCAGCTGCATGGAAGTACCTCATACATACCTCCTTAAAGTATCAGCAAGCTCCTAGAAAACACTGCAGCCCTCCAGGTGCATGGAAATTCCTCAGGTACAGGCCCTTAAAGCATCAGCATGCTCCTAGAAACCACGGCAGCCCCGAGTTGCATGGAAGCATCTCAGACACTCCTCAGCGAGGTCCTAGAAAACCTTGCATCCCTCCAGCTGCATGGAAGCACCCCAGACACACCTCTGCAAGGTCCTAGAAAACACTGCAGCCCTCCAGCTGCATGGAAGCACCTCAGACACACCTGAGCAAGCTCCTATAAAACACTGCATCCCCCAGCTGCTTTGAAGCATCTCAGACACACCCCAGAAAGCTCCTACAAAACATTGCAGCCCTCCAGCTGGCTGCATGGAAGCGCCTCAGACACACCTCAGCAAGCTCCTAGAAAGCACTGTAGCCCTCCAGCTGCATGGAAGCACCTCATACACACCTCTGTTAAGTATAAGCAAGCTCCTAGAAAACATTGCAGGCCTCCAGCTGCATGGAAGCACCTCAGACACACCCCAGCAAGCTCCTAGAAAGCACTGTAGCCCTCCAGCTGCATGGAAGCATCTCAGACACACCTCAGCTCTCCAGCTGCATGGAAGTGCCTCATACATACCTCCTTAAAGTATCAGCAAGCTCCTAGAAAACACTGCAGCCCTCCAGGTGCATGGAAACTCCTCAGGTACAGCCCCTTAAAGCATCAGCAAGCTCCTAGAAAACACGGCAGCCCCAACTTGCATGGAAGCACCTCAGACACTCCTCAGCGAGGTCCTAGAAAACCTTGCAGCACTCCAGCTGCATGGAAGCACATCAGACACACCTCAGCAAGGTCCTAGAAAACACTGCAGCCCTCCAGCTGCATGGAAGCACCTCAGACACACCTGAGCAAGCTCCTATAAAACACTGCATCCCCCAGCTGCATGGAAGCATCTCAGACACACCCCAGCAAGCTCCTACAAAACATTGCAGCCCTCCAGCTGGCTGCATGCAAGCGCCTCAGACACACCTCAGCAAGCTCCTAGAAAGCACTGTAGCCCTCCAGCTGCATGGAAGCACCTCAGACACACCTCAGCAAGCACCTAGAAAACACTGCAGCCCTTCAGCTGCATGGAAGCACCTCAGACACACCTCAGCAAGGTCCTAGAAAACACTGCAGCCCTCCAGCTGCATGTAAGCACCTCGGACAAACCTGAGCAAGCTCCTATAAAACACTGCATCCCCCAGCTGCATGGAAGCATCGCAGACACACCCCAGCAAGCTCCTAGAAAACATTGCAGGCCTCCAGTTGCATGGAAGCAGCTCAGACACACCCCAGCAAGCTCCTAGAAAGCACTGTAGCCCTCCAGCTGCATGGAAGCATCGCAGACACACCTCAGCCCTCCAGCTGCATGGAAGTACCTCATACATACCTCCTTAAAGTATCAGCAAGCTCCTAGAAAACACTGCAGCCCTCCAGGTGCATGGAAATTCCTCAGGTACAGGCCCTTAAAGCATCAGCATGCTCCCGGAAAACACGGCAGCCCCGAGTTTCATGGAAGCATCTCAGACACTCCTCAGCGAGGTCCTAGAAAACCTTGCAGCCCTCCAGCTGCATGGAAGCAACCCAGACACACCTCTGCAAGGTCCTAGAAAACACTGCAGCCCTCCAGCTGCATGGAAGCACCTCAGACACAACTGAGCAAGCTCCTATAAAACACTGCATCCCCCAGCTGCTTTGAAGCATCTCAGACACACCCCAGAAAGCTCCTACAAAACATTGCAGCCCTCCAGCTGGCTGCATGCAAGCGCCTCAGACACACCTCAGCAAGCTCCTAGAAAGCACTGTAGCCCTCCAGCTGCATGGAAGCACCTCATACACACCTCTGTTAAGTA
The DNA here is from genome assembly GCF_040938575.1 of Ambystoma mexicanum. Classification (NCBI taxonomy): domain Eukaryota; kingdom Metazoa; phylum Chordata; class Amphibia; order Caudata; family Ambystomatidae; genus Ambystoma; species Ambystoma mexicanum. Next base: position 5,514,990 of record NC_090932.1, read on the forward strand.
TAAGCAAGCTCCTAGAAAACATTGCAGGCCTCCAGCTCCATGGAAGCACCTCAGACACACCCCAGCAAGCTCCTAGAAAGCACTGTAGCCCTCCAGCTGCATGGAAGCATCTCAGACACACCTCAGCTCTCCAGCTGCATGGAAGTGCCTCATACATACCTCCTTAAAGTATCAGCAAGCTCCTAGAAAACACTGCAGCCCTCCAGGTGCATGGAAACTGCTCAGGTACAGCCCCTTAAAGCACCAGCAAGCTCCTAGAAAACACGGCAGCCCCAACTTGCATGGAAGCACCTCAGACACTCCTCAGCGAGGTCCTAGAAAACCTTGCAGCACTCCAGCTGCATGGAAGCACATCAGACACACCTCAGCAAGGTCCTAGAAAACACTGCAGCCCTCCAGCTGCATGGAAGCACCTCAGACACACCTGAGCAAGCTCCTATAAAACACTGCATCCCCCAGCTGCATGGAAGCATCTCAGACACACCCCAGCAAGCTCCTACAAAACATTGCAGCCCTCCAGCTGGCTGCATGCAAGCGCCTCAGACACACCTCAGCAAGCTCCTAGAAAGCACTGCAGCCCTCCAGCTGCATGGAAGCACCCCAGACACACCTCTGCAAGGTCCTAGAAAGCACTGCAGCCCTCCAGCTGCATGGAAGCACCTCAGACACAACTGAGCAAGCTCCTATAAAACACTGCATCCCCCAGCTGCTTTGAAGCATCTCAGACACACCCCAGAAAGCTCCTACAAAACATTGCAGCCCTCCAGCTGGCTGCATGCAAGCGCCTCAGACACACCTCAGCAAGCTCCTAGAAAGCACTGTAGCCCTCCAGCTGCATGGAAGCACCTCATACACACCTCTGTTAAGTATAAGCAAGCTCCTAGAAAACATTGCAGGCCTCCAGCTGCATGGAAGCACATCAGACACACCCCAGCAAGCTCCTAGAAAGCACTGTAGCCCTCCAGCTGCATGGAAGCATCTCAGACACACCTCAGCTCTCCAGCTGCATGGAAGTGCCTCATACATACCTCCTTAAAGTATCAGCAAGCTCCTAGAAAACACTGCAGCCCTCCAGGTGCATGGAAACTGCTCAGGTACAGCCCCTTAAAGCATCAGCAAGCTCCTAGAAAACACGGCAGCCCCAACTTGCATGGAAGCACCTCAGACACTCCTCAGCGAGGTCCTAGAAAACCTTGCAGCACTCCAGCTGCATGGAAGCACATCAGACACACCTCAGCAAGGTCCTAGAAAACACTGCAGCCCTCCAGCTGCATGGAAGCACCTCAGACACACCTGAGCAAGCTCCTATAAAACACTGCATCCCCCAGCTGCATGGAAGCATCTCAGACACACCCCAGCAAGCTCCTACAAAACATTGCAGCCCTCCAGCTGGCTGCATGCAAGCGCCTCAGACACACCTCAGCAAGCTCCTAGAAAGCACTGTAGCCCTCCAGCTGCATGGAAGCACCTCATACACACCTCTGTTAAGTATAAGCAAGCTCCTAGAAAACATTGCAGGCCTCCAGCTGCATGGAAGCACCTCAGACACACCCCAGCAAGCTCCTAGAAAGCACTGTAGCCCTCCAGCTGCATGGAAGCATCTCAGACACACCTCAGCTCTCCAGCTGCATGGAAGTGCCTCATACATACCTCCTTAAAGTATCAGCAAGCTCCTAGAAAACACTGCAGCCCTCCAGGTGCATGGAAACTGCTCAGGTACAGCCCCTTAAAGCATCAGCAAGCTCCTAGAAAACACGGCAGCCCCAACTTGCATGGAAGCACCTCAGACACTCCTCAGCGAGGTCCTAGAAAACCTTGCAGCACTCCAGCTGCATGGAAGCACATCAGACACACCTCAGCAAGGTCCTAGAAAACACTGCAGCCCTCCAGCTGCATGGAAGCACCTCAGACACACCTGAGCAAGCTCCTATAAAACACTGCATCCCCCAGCTGCATGGAAGCATCTCAGACACACCCCAGCAAGCTCCTACAAAACATTGCAGCCCTCCAGCTGGCTGCATGCAAGCGCCTCAGACACACCTCAGCAAGCTCCTAGAAAGCACTGTAGCCCTCCAGCTGCATGGAAGCACCTCAGACACACCTCAGCAAGCTCCTAGAAAACACTGCAACCCTCGAGCTGCATGGAAGTGCCTCATACATACCTCCTTAAAGTATCAGCAAGCTCCTAGTAAACACTGCAGCCCTCCAGCTGCATGGAAACTCCTCAGACACACCTCAGCAAGGTCCTAGAAAACACTGCAGCCCTCCATCTGCATGGAAGCACCTCAGACACAACTGAGTAAGCTCCTATAAAACACTGCATCCCCCAGTTAATGGAAGCTCCTCTGTCACACCTCAGCAAGCACCTAGAAAACATTGCAGGCCTCCAGCTGCATGGAAGCACCTCAGACACACCCCAGCAATCTCCTAGAAAGCACTGTAGCCCTCCAGCTGCATGGAAGCACCTCAGACACACCTCAGCAAGGTCCTAGAAAACACGGCAGCCCTCCAGCTGCATGGAACTGCCTCATACATTCCTCCTTAAAGTATCAGCAAGCTCCTAGAAAACACTGCAGCCCTCCAGCTGCATGGAAACTCCTCAGGTACAGCCCCTTAAAGCATCAGCAAGCTCCTAGAAAACACTGCAGCCCCAAGCTGCATTGAAGCACCTCAGACACACCTCAGCAAGGTCCTAGAAAGCACTGCAGCCCTCCAGCTGCATGGAAGCACCTCAGACACACCTGAGCAAGCTCCTATAAAACACTGCATCCCCCAGCTGCATGGAAGCATCTCAGACACACCCCATCAAGCTCCTACAAAACATTTCAGCCCTCCAGCTGGCTGCATGGAAGCGCCTCAGACACACCTCAGCAAGCTCCTAGAAAACACTGCAGCCCTCCAGCTGCATGGAAGCACCTCATACACACCTCTGTAAAGTATAAGCAAGCTCCTAGAAAAGTCTGCAGTCCCCCAGCTGCATGGAAGCATCTCAGACACACCTCAGCAAGCACCTAGAAAACACTGCAGCCCTCCAGCTGCATGGAAACACCTCAGACACACCCCAGCAAGCTGCTAGCAAACACTGCAGCCCTCCAGCTGCATGGAAGCACCTCAGACACACCCCAGCAAGCTCCTAGAAAACACTGCAGCCCTCCAGCTGCATGGAAGCACCTCAGACACACCTCAGCAACCTCCTAGAAAACACTGCAGCCCTACAGCTGCATGGAAGCGCCTCAGACATGCCTCCTTAAAGTATCAGCAATCTCCTAGAAAACACTACAACCCTCCAGCTGCAGTTAGGCACCTCAGACACACCTCCTTAAAGTGCCAGCAAGTTCCTAGAAAGCACTGCAGCCCTTCAGCTACATGCAAGCACCTCGGACACACCTGAGCAAGATCCTAGAAAACACTGTAGCCCTCCAGCCGCACGGAAACACCCCAGGCACAACGCAGCAAGCTCCGAGAAAACACTGCAGCCCTTAAGATGCATGTAAGTGCTGCAGACACACCTCCTTAAAGTATAAGCAAGCTCTTAGAAAACACTGCAGCCCTCCAGCTGCACGGAAATACCTCAGACACACCTCAGCAAGCTCCTAGAAGACACTGCAGCCCTCCAGCTGCATGGAAGCACCTCAGATACACCTGAGCAAGCTCCTATAAAACACTGCATCCCCCAGCTGCATGGAAGCACCTCAGACACACCCCAGCAAGCTCCTAGAAAGCACTGTAGCCCTCCAGCTGCATGGAAGCACCTCAGACACACCTCAGCAAGCTCCTAGAAAACACTGCAGTCCTCCAGCTGCATGGAACTGCCTCATACATACCTCCTTAAAGTATCAGCAAGCTCCTAGAAAACATTGCAGCCCTCCAGCTGCATGGAAACTCCTCAGGTACAGCCCCTTAAAGCATCAGCAAGCTCCTAGAAAACACTGCAGCCCCGAGCTGCATTGAAGCACCTCAGACACTCCTCAGTGAGGTCCTAGAAAACATTGCAGCCCTCCAGCTGCATGGAAGCACCTCACACACACCTCAGCAAGGTCCTAGAAAACACTGCAGCCCTCCAGCTGCATGGAAGCACCTCAGGCACACCTGAGCAAGCTCCTATAAAACACTGCATTCCCCAGCTGCATGGAAGCATCTCAGACACACCCCAGCAAGCTCCTAGAAAACACTGCAGCCCTCCAGCTGCATGGAAGCACCTCATACACACCTCTGTTAAGTATAAGCAAGCTCCTAGAAAAATCTGCAGTCCCCCAGCTGCATGGAAGCATCTCAGACACACCTCAGCAAGCACCTAGAAAACACGGCAGCCCTCGAGCTGCATGGAAACACCTCCGACACACCCCAGCAAGCTCCTAGCAAACACTGCAGCCCTCCAGCTGCATGGAAGCACCTCAGACACACCCCAGCAACTCCTAGAAAACACTGCAGTCCTCCAGCTGCATGGAAGCTGCTCAAACACACCTCAGCAACCTCCGAGAAAACACTGCAGCCCTACAGCTGCATGGAAGTGCCTCAGACATGCCTCCTTAAAGTATCAGCAAGCTCCTAGAAAACACTGCAACCCTCCAGCTGCAGGGAGGCACCTCAGACACACCTCCTTAAAGTGCCAGCAAGTTCCTAGAAAGCACTCAGCCCTTCAGCTGCATGCAAGCACCTCGGACACACCTGAGCAAGTTCCTAGAAAACACTGTAGCCCTCCAGCCGCAAGGAAACACCCCAAGCACAACGCAGCAAGCTCCGAGAAAATACTGCAGCCCTTAAGCTGCATGGAAGTGCTGCAGACACACCTCCTTAAAGTATAAGCAAGCTCTTAGAAAACACTGCAGCACTCCAGCTGCACGGAAATACCTCAGACACACCTCAGCAAGCTCCTAGAAAACACTGCAGCTGCATGAAGTGCCTCAGACACCCCCCTTAAAGTACCAGCTAGCTCCTAGAAAACACTGTAACCCACCTCCCCCCCTACATGGAAGCATCTCAGACGCACTTCAGCAAGCTCCTCGGAAACACTGCAGCCCCCCATCTGCATAGAACCTCCCCAGACCCACTTCTGCACGCTTCTAGAAAACACTGCAGCCCTCCAGCTGCATGGAAGCACCTCAGACACAGCCCCTTAAAGTATCAGCAAGCTCCTAGAAAACACTGCAGCCCTCCAGCTGCATGGAAGTGCCTCATACACACCTCCTTAAAGTATCAGCAAGCTCCTAGAAAAAACTGCAGCCCTCCAGCTGCATGGAAACTCCTCAGGTACAGCCCCTTAAAGCATCAGCAAGCTCCTAGAAAACACTGCAGCCCCCGAGCTGCATGGAAGCACCTCAGACATGCCTCAGCCAGGTCCTAGAAAACATTGCAGCCCTCCAGCTGCATAGAAGCACCTCAGACACACCTCAGCAAGCTCCTAGAAAACACTGCAGCCCTCCAGCTGCATGGAATCACCTCAGACACACCTGAGCAAGCTCCTATTAAACACTGCATCCCCCAGCTGCATGGAAGCATCTCAGACACACCCCAGCAAGCTCCTACAAAAAATTGCAGCCCTCCAGCTGGCTGCATGCAAGCGCCTCAGACACACCTCAGCAAGCTCCTAGAAAGAACTGTAGCCCTCCAGCTGCATGGAAGCACCTCAGACACACCTCAGCAAGCTCCTAGAAAACACTGCAGCCCTCCAGCTGCATGGAAGTGCCTCATACATACCTCCTTAAAGTATCAGCAAGCTCCTAGAAAACACTGCAGCCCTTCAGCTGCATGGAAACTCCTCAGACACACCTCAGCAAGCTCCTAGAAAACACTGCAGCCCCGAGCTGCATTGAAGCACCTCAGACACACCTCAGCAAGGTCCTAGAAAACACTGCAGCCCTCCAGCTGCATGGAAGCACCTCCGACACACCTGAGCAAGCTCCTATAAAACACTGCATCCCCCAGCTGCATGGAAGCATCTCAGACACACCCCAGCAAGCTCCTACAAAACATTTCAGCCCTCCAGCTGGCTGCATGGAAGCGCCTCAGACACACCTCAGCAAGCTCCTAGAAAACACTGCAGCCCTCCAGCTGCATGGAAGCACCTCATACACACCTCTGTAAAGTATAAGCAAGCTCCTAGAAAAATCTACAGTCCCCCAGCTGCATGGAAGCATCTCAGACACACCTCAGCAAGCACCTAGAAAACACTGCAGCCCTCCAGCTGCATGGAAACACCTCAGACACACCCCAGCAAGCTGCTAGCAAACACTGCAGCCCTCCAGCTGCATGGAAGCCCCTCAGACACACCCCAGCAAGCTCCTAGAAAACACTGCAGCCCTCCAGCTGCATGGAAGCACCTCAGACACGCCTTAGCAACCTCTTAGAAAACACTGCAGCCCTACAGCTGCATGGAAGCGCCTCAGACATGCCTCCTTAAAGTATCAGCAAGCTCCTAGAAAACACTGCAACCCTCCAGCTGCAGGTAGGCACCTCAGACACACCTCCTTAAAGTGCCAGCAAGTTCCTAGAAAGCACTGCAGCCCTTCAGCTGCATGCAAGCACCTCGGACACACCTGAGCAAGCTCCTAGAAAACACTGTAGCCCTCCAGCTGCACAGAAACACCCCAGGCACAACGCAGCAAGCTCAGAGAAAACACTGCAGCCCTTAAGCTGCATGGAAGTGCTGTAGACATACCTCCTTAAAGTATAAGCAAGCTCTTACAAAACACTGCAGCCCTCCAGCTGCACGGAAATACCTCAGACACACCCCAGCAAGCTCCTAGAAAACACTGCAGCCCTCCAGCTGCATGGAAGCACCTCAGACACACCTGAGCAAGCTCCTATAAAACACTGCATCCCCCAGCTGATGGAAGCTCCTCTGTCACACCTCAGCAAGCCCCTAGAAAACATTGCAGGCCTCCAGATGCATGGAAGCACCTCAGACACACCCCAGCAAGCTCCTAGAAAGCACTGTAGCCCTCCAGCTGCATGGAAGCACCTCAGACACACCTCAGCAAGCTCCTAGAAAACACTGCAGCCGTCAAGCTGCATGGAACTGCCTCATACATACCTCCTTAAAGTATCAGCAAGCTTCTAGAAAACACTGCAGCCCTCCAGCTGCATGGAAACTCCTCAGGTACAGCCCCTTAAAGCATCAGCAAGCTCCTTAGAAACACGGCAGCCCCGAGTTGCATAGAAGCACCTCAGAGACTCCTCAGTGAGGTCCTAGAAAACCTTGCAGCCCTCCAGCTGCATGGAAGCACCTCAGACACACCTCAGCAAGGTCCTAGAAAACACTGCAGCCCTCCAGCTGCATGGAGGCACCTCGGACACACCTGAGAAAGCTCCTATAAAACACTGCATCCCCCAGCTGCATGGAAGCATCTCCGACACACCCCAGCAAGCTCCTACAAAACATTTCAGCCCTCCAGCTGGCTGCATGGAAGTGCCTCAGACACACCTCAGCAAGCTCCTAGAAAACACTGCAGCCCTCCAGCTGCATGGAAGCACCTCATACACACCTCTGTAAAGTATAAGCAAGCTCCTAGAAAAATCTACAGTCCCCCAGCTGCATGGAAGCATCTCAGACACACCTCAGCAAGCACCTAGAAAACACTGCAGCCCTCCAGCTGCATGGAAGCCCCTCAGACACACCCCAGCAAGCTCCTAGAAAACACTGCAGCCCTCCAGCTGCATGGAAGCACCTCAGACACACCTTAGCAACCTCTTAGAAAACACTGCAGCCCTACAGCTGCATGGAAGCGCCTCAGACATGCCTCCTTAAAGTATCAGCAAGCTCCTAGAAAACACTGCAACCCTCCAGCTGCAGTTAGGCACCTCAGACACACCTCCTTAAAGTGCCAGCAAGTTCCTAGAAAGCACTGCAGCCCTTCAGCTGCATGCAAGCACCTCGGACACACCTGAGCAAGCTCCTAGAAAACACTGTAGCCCTCCAGCTGCACAGAAACACCCCAGGCACAACGCAGCAAGCTCAGAGAAAACACTGCAGCCCTTAAGCTGCATGGAAGTGCTGTAGACATACCTCCTTAAAGTATAAGCAAGCTCTTACAAAACACTGCAGCCCTCCAGCTGCACGGAAATACCTCAGACACACCCCAGCAAGCTCCTAGAAAACACTGCAGCCCTCCAGCTGCATGGAAGCACCTCAGACACACCTGAGCAAGCTCCTATAAAACACTGCATCCCCCAGCTGATGGAAGCTCCTCTGTCACACCTCAGCAAGCCCCTAGAAAACATTGCAGGCCTCCAGCTGCATGGAAGCACCTCAGACACACCCCAGCAAGCTCCTAGAAAGCACTGTAGCCCTCCAGCTGCATGGAAGCACCTCAGACACACCTCAGCAAGCTCCTAGAAAACACTGCAGCCGTCAAGCTGCATGGAACTGCCTCATACATACCTCCTTAAAGTATCAGCAAGCTTCTAGAAAACACTGCAGCCCTCCAGCTGCATGGAAACTCCTCAGGTACAGCCCCTTAAAGCATCAGCAAGCTCCTTAGAAACACGGCAGCCCCGAGTTGCATAGAAGCACCTCAGAGACTCCTCAGCGAGGTCCTAGAAAACCTTGCAGCCCTCCAGCTGCATGGAAGCACCTCAGACACACCTCAGCAAGGTCCTAGAAAACACTGCAGCCCTCCAGCTGCATGGAGGCACCTCGGACACACCTGAGAAAGCTCCTATAAAACACTGCATCCCCCAGCTGCATGGAAGCATCTCAGAAACACCCCAGCAAGCTCCTACAAAACATTGCAGCCCTCCAGCTGCATGGAAGCACCTCAGACACACCTCAGCAAGCACCTAGAAAACACTGCAGCCCTTCAGCTGCATGGAAGCACCTCAGACACACCTCAGCAAGGTCCTAGAAAACACTGCAGCCCTCCAGCTGCATGGAAGCACCTCGGACAAACCTGAGCAAGCTCCTATAAAACACTGCATCCCCCAGCTGCATGGAAGCATCGCAGACACACCCCAGCAAGCTCCTAGAAACCATTGCAGGCCTCCAGTTGCATGGAAGCAGCTCAGACACACCCCAGCAAGCTCCTAGAAAGCACTGTAGCCCTCCAGCTGCATGGAAGTACCTCATACATACCTCCTTAAAGTATCAGCAAGCTCCTAGAAAACACTGCAGCCCTCCAGGTGCATGGAAATTCCTCAGGTACAGGCCCTTAAAGCATCAGCATGCTCCTAGAAAACACGGCAGCCCCGAGTTGCATGGAAGCATCTCAGACACTCCTCAGCGAGGTCCTAGAAAACCTTGCAGCCCTCCAGCTGCATGGAAGCACCTCATACACACCTGAGCAAGCTCCTATAAAACACTGCATCCCCCAGCTGCATTGAAGCATCTCAGACACACCCCAGAAAGCTCCTACAAAACATTGCAGTCCTCCAGCTGGCTGCATGCAAGCGCCTCAGACACACCTCAGCAAGCTCCTAGAAAGCACTGTAGCCCTCCAGCTGCATGGGAGCACCTCATACACACCTCTGTTAAGTATAAGCAAGCTCCTAGAAAACATTGCAGGCCTCCAGCTGCATGGAAGCACCTCAGACACACCCCAGCAAGCTCCTAGAAAGCACTGTAGCCCTCCAGCTGCATGGAAGCATCTCAGACACACCTCAGCTCTCCAGCTGCATGGAAGTGCCTCATACATACCTCATTAAAGTATCAGCAAGCTCCTAGAAAACACTGCAGCCCTCCAGGTGCATGGAAACTCCTCAGGTACAGCCCCTTAAAGCATCAGCAAGCTCCTAGAAAACACAGCAGCCCCAACTTGCATGGAAGCACCTCAGACACTCCTCAGCGAGGTCCTAGAAAACCTTGCAGCACTCGAGCTGCATGGAAGCACATCAGACACACCTCAGCAAGGTCCTAGAAAACACTGCAGCCCTCCAGCTGCATGGAAGCACCTCGGACACACCTGAGCAAGCTCCTATAAAACACTGCATCCCCCAGCTGCATGGAAGCATCTCAGACACACCCCAGCAAGCTCCTACAAAACATTGCAGCCCTCCAGCTGGCTGCATGCAAGCGCCTCAGACACACCTCAGCAAGCTCCTAGAAAGCACTGTAGCCCTCTAGCTGCATGGAAGCTCCTCAGACACACCTCAGCAAGCTCCTAGAAAACACTGCAACCCTCGAGCTGCATGGAAGTGCCTCATACATACCTCCTTAAAGTATCAGCAAGCTCCTAGTAAACACTGCAGCCCTCCAGCTGCATGGAAACAACTCAGACACACCTCAGCAAGGTCCTAGAAAACACTGCAGCCCTCCATCTGCATGGAAGCATCTCAGACACAACTGAGCAAGCTCCTATAAAACACTGCATCCCTCAGCTGATGGAAGCTCCTCTGTCACACCTCAACAAGCACCTAGAAAACATTGCAGGCCTCCAGCTGCATGGAAGCACCTCAGACACACCCCAGCAATCTCCTAGAAAGCACTGTAGCCCTCCAGCTGCATGGAAGCACCTCAGACACACCCCAGCAAGCTCCTACAAAACATTGCAGCCCTCTAGCTGGCTGCATGCAAGCGCCTCAGACACACCTCAGCAAGCTCCTAGAAAGCACTGTAGCCCTCCAGCTGCATGGAAGCACCTCAGACACACCTCAGCAAGCTCCTAGAAAACACTGCAACCCTCGAGCTGCATGGAAGTGTCTCATACATACTTCCTTAAAGTATCAGCAAGCTCCTAGTAAACACTGCAGCCCTCCAGCTGCATGGAAACTCCTCAGACACACCTCAGCAAGGTCCTAGAAAACACTGCAGCCCTCCATCTGCATGGAAGCACCTCAGACACAACTGAGCAAGCTCCTATAAAACACTGCATCCCCCAGCTGATGGAAGCTCCTCTGTCACACCTCAGCAAGCACCTAGAAAACATTGCAGGCCTCCAGCTGCATGGAAGCACCTCAGACACACCCCAGCAATCTCCTAGAAAGCACTGTAGCCCTCCAGCTGCATGGAAGCACCTCAGACACACCTCAGCAAGGTCCTAGAAAACACTGCAGCCCTCCAGCTGCATGGAACTGCCTCATACATACCTCCTTAAAGTATCAGCAAGCTCCTAGAAAACACTGCAGCCCTCCAGCTGCATGGAAACTCCTCAGGTACAGCCCCTTAAAGCATCAGCAAGCTCCTAGAAAACACTGCAGCCCCAGGCTGCATTGAAGCACCTCAGACACACCTCAGCAAGGTCCTAGAAAACACTGCAGCCCTCCAGCTGCATGGAAGCACCTCAGACACACCTGAGCAAGCTCCTATAAAACACTGCATCCCCCAGCTGCATGGACGCATCTCAGACACACCCCATCAAGCTCCTACAAAACATTTCAGCCCTCCAGCTGGCTGCATGGAAGCGCCTCAGACACACCTCAGCAAGCTCCTAGAAAACACTGCAGCCCTCCAGCTGCATGGAAGCACCTCATACACACCTCTGTAAAGTATAAGCAAGCTCCTAGAAAAGTCTGCAGTCCCCCAGCTGCATGGAAGCATCTCAGACACACCTCAGCAAGCACCTAGAAAACACTGCAGCCCTCCAGCTGCATGGAAACACCTCAGACACACCCCAGCAAGCTGCTAGCAAACACTGCAGCCCTCCAGCTGCATGGAAGCACCTCAGACACACCTCAGCAACCTCCTAGAAAACACTGCAGCCCTACAGCTGCATGGAAGCGCCTCAGACATGCCTCCTTAAAGTATCAGCAAGCTCCTAGAAAACACGGCAACCCTCCAGCTGCATGGAAATACCTCAGACACACCTCAGCAAGCTCCTAGAAAACACGGCAACCCTCCAGCTGCATGGAAATACCTCAGACACACCTCAGCAAGCTGCTAGCAAACACTGCAGCCCTCCAGCTGCATGGAAGCACCTCAGACACACCTCAGCAACCTCCTAGAAAACACTGCAGCCCTACAGCTGCATGGAAGCGCCTCAGACATGCCTCCTTAAAGTATCAGCAATCTCCTAGAAAACACTACAACCCTCCAGCTGCAGTTAGGCACCTCAGACACACCTCCTTAAAGTGCCAGCAAGTTCCTAGAAAGCACTGCAGCCCTTCAGCTACATGCAAGCACCTCGGACACACCTGAGCAAGCTCCTAGAAAACACTGTAGCCCTCCAGCCGCACGGAAACACCCCAGGCACAACGCAGCAAGCTCCGAGAAAACACTGCAGCCCTTAAGCTGCATGGAAGTGCTGCAGACACACCTCCTTAAAGTATAAGCAAGCTCTTAGAAAACACTGCAGCCCTCCAGCTGCACGGAAATACCTCAGACACACCTCAGCAAGCTCCTAGAAGATACTGCATCCCCCAGCTGCATGGAAGCACCTCAGACACACCCCAGCAAGCTCCTAGAAAGCACTGTAGCCCTCCAGCTGCATGGAAGCACCTCAGACACACCTCAGCAAGCTCCTAGAAAACACTGCAGCCCTCCAGCTGCATGGAACTGCCTCATACATACCTCCTTAAAGTATCAGCAAGCTCCTAGAAAACATTGCAGCCCTCCAGCTGCATGGAAACTCCTCAGGTACAGCCTCTTAAAGCATCAGCAAGCTCCTAGAAAACACTGCAGCCCCGAGCTGCATTGAAGAACCTCAGACACTCCTCAGTGAGGTCCTAGAAAACATTGCAGCCCTCCAGCTGCATGGAAGCACCTCACACACACCTCAGCAAGGTCCTAGAAAACACTGCAGCCCTCCAGCTGCATGGAAGCACCTCAGACACACCTGAGCAAGCTCCTATAAAACACTGCATCCCCCAGCTGCATGGGAGCATCTCAGACACACCCCAGCAAGCTCCTAGAAAACACTGCAGCCCTCCAGCTGCATGTAAGCACCTCATACACACCTCTGTTAAGTATAAGCAAGCTCCTAGAAAAATCTGCAGTCCCCCAGCTGCATGGAAGCATCTCAGACACACCTCAGCAAGCACCTAGAAAACACGGCAGCCCTCCAGCTGCATGGAAACACCTCCGACACACCCCAGCAAGCTCCTAGCAAACACTGCAGCCCTCCAGCTGCATGGAAGCACCTCAGACACACCCCAGCAAGCTCCTAGAAAACACTGCAGTCCTCCAGCTGCATGGAAGCAGCTCAAACACACATCAGCAACCTCCTAGAAAACACTGCAGCCCTACAGCTGCATGGAAGCGCCTCAGACATGCCTCCTTAAAGTATCAGCAAGCTCCTAGAAAACACTGCAACCCTCCAGCTGCAGGGAGGCACCTCAGACACACCTCCTTAAAGTGCCAGCAAGTTCCTAGAAAGCACTGCAGCCCTTCAGCTGCATGCAAGCACCTCGGACACACCTGAGCAAGTTCCTAGAAAACACTGTAGCCCTCCAGCCGCAAGGAAACACCCCAAGCACAACGCAGCAAGCTCCGAGAAAATACTGCAGCCCTTAAGCTGCATGGAAGTGCTGCAGACACACCTCCTTAAAGTATAAGCAAGCTCTTAGAAAACACTGCAGCACTCCAGCTGCACGGAAATACCTCAGACACACCTCAGCAAGCTCCTAGAAAACACTGCAGCTGCATGAAGTGCCTCAGACACCCCCCTTAAAGTACCAGCTAGCTCCTAGAAAACACTGCAACCCACCTCCCCCCCCTGCATGGAAGCATCTCAGACGCACTTCAGCAAGCTCCTCGGAAACACTGCAGCCCCCCATCTGCATAGAACCTCCCCAGACCCACTTCTGCACGCTTCTAGAAAACACTGCAGCCCTCCAGCTGCATGGAAGCACCTCAGACACAGCCCCTTAAAGTATCAGCAAGCTCCTAGAAAACACTGCAGCCCCCCAGCTGCATGGATGCTCCTCAGACACACCTCATCAAGCTCCTAGAAAACACTGCTGCCCCCCAGCTGCATGGAAGTGCCTCATACACACCTCCTTAAAGTATCAGCAAGCTCCTAGAAAAAACTGCAGCCCTCCAGCTGCATGGAAACTCCTCAGGTACAGCCCCTTAAAGCATCAGCAAGCTCCTAGAAAACACTGCAGCCCCAAGCTGCATTGAAGCACATCAGACACACCTCAGCAAGGTCTTAGAAAACACTGCAGCCCTCCAGCTGCATGGAAGCACCTCAGACACACCTGAGCAAGCTCCTATAAAACACTGCATCCCCCAGCTGCATGGAAGCATCTCAGACACACCCCAGCAAGCTCCTACAAAAAATTGCAGCCCTCCAGCTGGCTGCATGCAAGCGCCTCAGACACACCTCAGCAAGCTCCTAGAAAGCACTGTAGCCCTCCAGCTGCATGGAAGCACCTCAGACACACCTCAGCAAGCTCCTAGAAAACACTGCAGCCCTCCAGCTGCATGGAAGTGCCTCATACATACCTCCTTAAAGTATCAGCAAGCTCCTAGAAAACACTGCAGCCCTCCAGCTGCATGGAAACTCCTCAGACACACCTCAGCAAGCTCCTAGAAAACACTGCAGCCCCGAGCTGCATTGAAGCACCTCAGACATACCTCAGCAAGGTCCTAGAAAACACTGCAGCCCTCCAGCTGCATGGAAGCACCTCCGACACACCTGAGCAAGCTCCTATAAAACACTGCATCCCCCAGCTGCATGGAAGCATCTCAGACACACCCCAGCAAGCTCCTACAAAACATTTCAGCCCTCCAGCGGGCTGCATGGAAGCGCCTCAGACACACCTCAGCAAGCTCCTAGAAAACACTGCAGCCCTCCAGCTGCATGGAAGCACCTCATGCACACCTCTGTAAAGTATAAGCAAGCTCCTAGAAAAATCTACAGTCCCCCAGCTGCATGTAAGCATCTCAGACACACCTCAGCAAGCACCTAGAAAACACTGCAGCCCTCCAGCTGCATGGAAACACCTCAGACACACCCCAGCAAGCTGCTAGCAAACACTGCAGCCCTCCAGCTGCATGGAAGCCCCTCAGACACACCCCAGCAAGCTCCTAGAAAACACTGCAGCCCTCCAGCTGCATGGAAGCACCTCAGACACACCTCAGCAACCTCTTAGAAAACACTGCAGCCCTACAGCTGCATGGAAGCGCCTCAGACATGCCTCCTTAAAGTATCAGCAAGCTCCTAGAAAACACTGCAACCCTCCAGCTGCAGGTAGGCACCTCAGACACACCTCCTTAAAGTGCCAGCAAGTTCCTAGAAAGCACTGCAGCCCTTCAGCTGCATGCAAGCACCTCGGACACACCTGAGCAAGCTCCTAGAAAACACTGTAGCCCTCCAGCCGCACAGAAACACCCCAGGCACAACGCAGAAAGCTCAGAGAAAACACTGCAGCCCTTAAGCTGCATGGAAGTGCTGTAGACATACCTCCTTAAAGTATAAGCAAGCTCTTACAGAACACTGCAGCCCTCCAGCTGCACGGAAATACCTCAGACACACCCCAGCAAGCTCCTAGAAAACACTGCAGCCCTCCAGCTGCATGGAAGCACCTCAGACACACCTGAGCAAGCTCCTATAAAACACTGCATCCCCCAGCTGATGGAAGCTCCTCTGTCACACCTCAGCAAGCCCCTAGAAAACATTGCAGGCCTCCAGCTGCATGGAAGCACCTCAGACACACCCCAGCAAGCTCCTAGAAAGCACTGTAGCCCTCCAGCTGCATGGAAGCACCTCAGACACACCTCAGCAAGCTCCTAGAAAACACTGCAGCCGTCAAGCTGCATGGAACTGCCTCATACATACCTCCTTAAAGTATCAGCAAGCTTCTAGAAAACACTGCAGCCCTCCAGCTGCATGGAAACTCCTCAGGTACAGCCCCTTAAAGCATCAGCAAGCTCCTTAGAAACACGGCAGCCCCGAGTTGCATAGAAGCACCTCAGAGACTCCTCAGTGAGGTCCTAGAAAACCTTGCAGCCCTCCAGCTGCATGGAAGCACCTCAGACACACCTCAGCAAGGTCCTAGAAAACACTGCAGCCCTCCAGCTGCATGGAGGCACCTCGGACACACCTGAGAAAGCTCCTATAAAACACTGCATCCCCCAGCTGCATGGAAGCATCTCCGACACACCCCAGCAAGCTCCTACAAAACATTTCAGCCCTCCAGCTGGCTGCATGGAAGCGCCTCAGACACACCTCAGCAAGCTCCTAGAAAACACTGCAGCCCTCCAGCTGCATGGAAGCACCTCATACACACCTCTGTAAAGTATAAGCAAGCTCCTAGAAAAATCTACAGTCCCCCAGCTGCATGGAAGCATCTCAGACACACCTCAGCAAGCACCTAGAAAACACTGCAGCCCTCCAGCTGCATGGAAGCCCCTCAGACACACCCCAGCAAGCTCCTAGAAAACACTGCAGCCCTCCAGCTGCATGGAAGCACCTCAGACACACCTTAGCAACCTCTTAGAAAACACTGCAGCCCTACAGCTGCATGGAAGCGCCTCAGACATGCCTCCTTAAAGTATCAGCAAGCTCCTAGAAAACACTGCAACCCTCCAGCTGCAGTTAGGCACCTCAGACACACCTCCTTAAAGTGCCAGCAAGTTCCTAGAAAGCACTGCAGCCCTTCAGCTGCATGCAAGCACCTCGGACACACCTGAGCAAGCTCCTAGAAAACACTGTAGCCCTCCAGCTGCACAGAAACACCCCAGGCACAAGCAGCAAGCTCAGAGAAAACACTGCAGCCCTTAAGCTGCATGGAAGTGCTGTAGACATACCTCCTTAAAGTATAAGCAAGCTCTTACAAAACACTGCAGCCCTCCAGCTGCACGGAAATACCTCAGACACACCCCAGCAAGCTCCTAGAAAACACTGCAGCCCTCCAGCTGCATGGAAGCACCTCAGACACACCTGAGCAAGCTCCTATAAAACACTGCATCCCCCAGCTGATGGAAGCTCCTCTGTCACACCTCAGCAAGCCCCTAGAAAACATTGCAGGCCTACAGCTGCATGGAAGCACCTCAGACACACCCCAGCAAGCTCCTAGAAAGCACTGTAGCCCTCCAGCTGCATGGAAGCACCTCAGACACACCTCAGCAAGCTCCTAGAAAACACTGCAGCCGTCAAGCTGCATGGAACTGCCTCATACATACCTCCTTAAAGTATCAGCAAGCTTCTAGAAAACACTGCAGCCCTCCAGCTGCATGGAAACTCCTCAGGTACAGCCCCTTAAAGCATCAGCAAGCTCCTTAGAAACACGGCAGCCCCGAGTTGCATAGAAGCACCTCAGAGACTCCTCAGCGAGGTCCTAGAAAACCTTGCAGCCCTCCAGCTGCATGGAAGCACCTCAGACACACCTCAGCAAGGTCCTAGAAAACACTGCAGCCCTCCAGCTGCATGGAGGCACCTCGGACACACCTGAGAAAGCTCCTATAAAACACTGCATCCCCCAGCTGCATGGAAGCATCTCAGAAACACCCCAGCAAGCTCCTACAAAACATTGCAGCCCTCCAGCTGCATGGAAGCACCTCAGACACACCTCAGCAAGCACCTAGAAAACACTGCAGCCCTTCAGCTGCATGGAAGCACCTCAGACACACCTCAGCAAGGTCCTAGAAAACACTGCAGCCCTCCAGCTGCATGGAAGCACCTCGGACAAACCTGAGCAAGCTCCTATAAAACACTGCATCCCCCAGCTGCATGGAAGCATCGCAGACACACCCCAGCAAGCTCCTAGAAAACATTGCAGGCCTCCAGTTGCATGGAAGCAGCTCAGACACACCCCAGCAAGCTCCTAGAAAGCACTGTAGCCCTCCAGCTGCATGGAAGTACCTCATACATACCTCCTTAAAGTATCAGCAAGCTCCTAGAAAACACTGCAGCCCTCCAGGTGCATGGAAATTCCTCAGGTACAGGCCCTTAAAGCATCAGCATGCTCCTAGAAAACACGGCAGCCCCGAGTTGCATGGAAGCATCTCAGACACTCCTCAGCGAGGTCCTAGAAAACCTTGCAGCCCTCCAGCTGCATGGAAGCACCTCATACACACCTGAGCAAGCTCCTATAAAACACTGCATCCCCCAGCTGCATTGAAGCATCTCAGACACACCCCAGAAAGCTCCTACAAAACATTGCAGTCCTCCAGCTGGCTGCATGCAAGCGCCTCAGACACACCTCAGCAAGCTCCTAGAAAGCACTGTAGCCCTCCAGCTGCATGGAAGCACCTCATACACACCTCTGTTAAGTATAGGCAAGCTCCTAGAAAACATTGCAGGCCTCCAGCTGCATGGAAGCACCTCAGACACACCCCAGCAAGCTCCTAGAAAGCACTGTAGCCCTCCAGCTGCATGGAAGCATCTCAGACACACCTCAGCTCTCCAGCTGCATGGAAGTGCCTCATACATACCTCATTAAAGTATCAGCAAGCTCCTAGAAAACACTGCAGCCCTCCAGGTGCATGGAAACTCCTCAGGTACAGCCCCTTAAAGCATCAGCAAGCTCCTAGAAAACACAGCAGCCCCAACTTGCATGGAAGCACCTCAGACACTCCTCAGCGAGGTCCTAGAAAACCTTGCAGCACTCGAGCTGCATGGAAGCACATCAGACACACCTCAGCAAGGTCCTAGAAAACACTGCAGCCCTCCAGCTGCATGGAAGCACCTCGGACACACCTGAGCAAGCTCCTATAAAACACTGCATCCCCCAGCTGCATGGAAGCATCTCAGACACACCCCAGCAAGCTCCTACAAAACATTGCAGCCCTCCAGCTGGCTGCATGCAAGCGCCTCAGACACACCTCAGCAAGCTCCTAGAAAGCACTGTAGCCCTCCAGCTGCATGGAAGCTCCTCAGACACACCTCAGCAAGCTCCTAGAAAACACTGCAACCCTCGAGCTGCATGGAAGTGCCTCATACATACCTCCTTAAAGTATCAGCAAGCTCCTAGTAAACACTGCAGCCCTCCAGCTGCATGGAAACAACTCAGACACACCTCAGCAAGGTCCTAGACAACACTGCAGCCCTCCATCTGCATGGAAGCACCTCAGACACAACTGAGCAAGCTCCTATAAAACACTGCATCCCTCAGCTGATGGAAGATCCTCTGTCACACCTCAACAAGCACCTAGAAAACATTGCAGGCCTCCAGCTGCATGGAAGCACCTCAGACACACCCCAGCAATCTCCTAGAAAGCACTGTAGCCCTCCAGCTGCATGGAAGCACCTCAGACACACCCCAGCAAGCTCCTACAAAACATTGCAGCCCTCTAGCTGGCTGCATGCAAGCGCCTCAGACACACCTCAGCAAGCTCCTAGAAAGCACTGTAGCCCTCCAGCTGCATGGAAGCACCTCAGACACACCTCAGCAAGCTCCTAGAAAACACTGCAACCCTCGAGCTGCATGGAAGTGTCTCATACATACTTCCTTAAAGTATCAGCAAGCTCCTAGTAAACACTGCAGCCCTCCAGCTGCATGGAAACTCCTCAGACACACCTCAGCAAGGTCCTAGAAAACACTGCAGCCCTCCATCTGCATGGAAGCACCTCAGACACAACTGAGCAAGCTCCTATAAAACACTGCATCCCCCAGCTGATGGAAGCTCCTCTGTCACACCTCAGCAAGCACCTAGAAAACATTGCAGGCCTCCAGCTGCATGGAAGCACCTCAGACACACCCCAGCAATCTCCTAGAAAGCACTGTAGCCCTCCAGCTGCATGGAAGCACCTCAGACACACCTCAGCAAGGTCCTAGAAAACACTGCAGCCCTCCAGCTGCATGGAACTGCCTCATACATACCTCCTTAAAGTATCAGCAAGCTCCTAGAAAACACTGCAGCCCTCCAGCTGCATGGAAACTCCTCAGGTACAGCCCCTTAAAGCATCAGCAAGCTCCTAGAAAACACTGCAGCCCCAGGCTGCATTGAAGCACCTCAGACACACCTCAGCAAGGTCCTAGAAAACACTGCAGCCCTCCAGCTGCATGGAAGCACCTCAGACACACCTGAGCAAGCTCCTATAAAACACTGCATCCCCCAGCTGCATGGACGCATCTCAGACACACCCCATCAAGCTCCTACAAAACATTTCAGCCCTCCAGCTGGCTGCATGGAAGCGCCTCAGACACACCTCAGCAAGCTCCTAGAAAACACTGCAGCCCTCCAGCTGCATGGAAGCACCTCATACACACCTCTGTAAAGTATAAGCAAGCTCCTAGAAAAGTCTGCAGTCCCCCAGCTGCATGGAAGCATCTCAGACACACCTCAGCAAGCACCTAGAAAACACTGCAGCCCTCCAGCTGCATGGAAACACCTCAGACACACCCCAGCAAGCTGCTAGCAAACACTGCAGCCCTCCAGCTGCATGGAAGCACCTCAGACACACCTCAGCAACCTCCTAGAAAACACTGCAGCCCTACAGCTGCATGGAAGCGCCTCAGACATGCCTCCTTAAAGTATCAGCAAGCTCCTAGAAAACACGGCAACCCTCCAGCTGCATGGAAATACCTCAGACACACCTCAGCAAGCTCCTAGAAAACACGGCAACCCTCCAGCTGCATGGAAATACCTCAGACACACCTCAGCAAGCTGCTAGCAAACACTGCAGCCCTCCAGCTGCATGGAAGCACCTCAGACACACCTCAGCAACCTCCTAGAAAACACTGCAGCCCTACAGCTGCATGGAAGCGCCTCAGACATGCCTCCTTAAAGTATCAGCAATCTCCTAGAAAACACTACAACCCTCCAGCTGCAGTTAGGCACCTCAGACACACCTCCTTAAAGTGCCAGCAAGTTCCTAGAAAGCACTGCAGCCCTTCAGCTACATGCAAGCACCTCGGACACACCTGAGCAAGCTCCTAGAAAACACTGTAGCCCTCCAGCCGCACGGAAACACCCCAGGCACAACGCAGCAAGCTCCGAGAAAACACTGCAGCCCTTAAGCTGCATGGAAGTGCTGCAGACACACCTCCTTAAAGTATAAGCAAGCTCTTAGAAAACACTGCAGCCCTCCAGCTGCACGGAAATACCTCAGACACACCTCAGCAAGCTCCTAGAAGACACTGCATCCCCCAGCTGCATGGAAGCACCTCAGACACACCCCAGCAAGCTCCTAGAAAGCACTGTAGCCCTCCAGCTGCATGGAAGCACCTCAGACACACCTCAGCAAGCTCCTAGAAAACACTGCAGCCCTCCAGCTGCATGGAACTGCCTCATACATACCTCCTTAAAGTATCAGCAAGCTCCTAGAAAACATTGCAGCCCTCCAGCTGCATGGAAACTCCTCAGGTACAGCCTCTTAAAGCATCAGCAAGCTCCTAGAAAACACTGCAGCCCCGAGCTGCATTGAAGAACCTCAGACACTCCTCAGTGAGGTCCTAGAAAACATTGCAGTCCTCCAGCTGCATGGAAGCACCTCACACACACCTCAGCAAGGTCCTAGAAAACACTGCAGCCCTCCAGCTGCATGGAAGCACCTCAGACACACCTGAGCAAGCTCCTATAAAACACTGCACCCCCCAGCTGCATGGGAGCATCTCAGACACACCCCAGCAAGCTCCTAGAAAACACTGCAGCCCTCCAGCTGCATGTAAGCACCTCATACACACCTCTGTTAAGTATAAGCAAGCTCCTAGAAAAATCTGCAGTCCCCCAGCTGCATGGAAGCATCTCAGACACACCTCAGCAAGCACCTAGAAAACACGGCAGCCCTCCAGCTGCATGGAAACACCTCCGACACACCCCAGCAAGCTCCTAGCAAACACTGCAGCCCTCCAGCTGCATGGAAGCACCTCAGACACACCCCAGCAAGCTCCTAGAAAACACTGCAGTCCTCCAGCTGCATGGAAGCAGCTCAAACACACCTCAGCAACCTCCTAGAAAACACTGCAGCCCTACAGCTGCATGGAAGCGCCTCAGACATGCCTCCTTAAAGTATCAGCAAGCTCCTAGAAAACACTGCAACCCTCCAGCTGCAGGGAGGCACCTCAGACACACCTCCTTAAAGTGCCAGCAAGTTCCTAGAAAGCACTGCAGCCCTTCAGCTGCATGCAAGCACCTCGGACACACCTGAGCAAGTTCCTAGAAAACACTGTAGCCCTCCAGCCGCAAGGAAACACCCCAAGCACAACGCAGCAAGCTCCGAGAAAATACTGCAGCCCTTAAGCTGCATGGAAGTGCTGCAGACACACCTCCTTAAAGTATAAGCAAGCTCTTAGAAAACACTGCAGCACTCCAGCTGCACGGAAATACCTCAGACACACCTCAGCAAGCTCCTAGAAAACACTGCAGCTGCATGAAGTGCCTCAGACACCCCCCTTAAAGTACCAGCTAGCTCCTAGAAAACACTGCAACCCACCTCCCCCCCCTGCATGGAAGCATCTCAGACGCACTTCAGCAAGCTCCTCGGAAACACTGCAGCCCCCCATCTGCATAGAACCTCCCCAGACCCACTTCTGCACGCTTCTAGAAAACACTGCAGCCCTCCAGCTGCATGGAAGCACCTCAGACACAGCCCCTTAAAGTATCAGCAAGCTCCTAGAAAACACTGCAGCCCCCCAGCTGCATGGATGCTCCTCAGACACACCTCATCAAGCTCCTAGAAAACACTGCTGCCCCCCAGCTGCATGGAAGTGCCTCATACACACCTCCTTAAAGTATCAGCAAGCTCCTAGAAAAAACTGCAGCCCTCCAGCTGCATGGAAACTCCTCAGGTACAGCCCCTTAAAGCATCAGCAAGCTCCTAGAAAACACTGCAGCCCCAAGCTGCATTGAAGCACATCAGACACACCTCAGCAAGGTCTTAGAAAACACTGCAGCCCTCCAGCTGCATGGAAGCACCTCAGACACACCTGAGCAAGCTCCTTTAAAACACTGCATCCCCCAGCTGCATGGAAGCATCTCAGACACACCCCAGCAAGCTCCTACAAAAAATTGCAGCCCTCCAGCTGGCTGCATGCAAGCGCCTCAGACACACCTCAGCAAGCTCCTAGAAAGCACTGTAGCCCTCCAGCTGCATGGAAGCACCTCAGACACACCTCAGCAAGCTCCTAGAAAACACTGTAGCCCTCCAGCTGCATGGAAGTGCCTCATACATACCTCCTTAAAGTATCAGCAAGCTCCTAGAAAACACTGCAGCCCTCCAGCTGCATGGAAACTCCTCAGACACACCTCAGCAAGCTCCTAGAAAACACTGCAGCCCTCCAGCTGCATGGAAGCACCTCCGACACACCTGAGCAAGCTCCTATAAAACACTGCATCCCCCAGCTGCATGGAAGCATCTCAGACACACCCCAGCAAGCTCCTACAAAACATTTCAGCCCTCCAGCTGGCTGCATGGAAGCGCCTCAGACACACCTCAGCAAGCTCCTAGAAAACACTGCAGCCCTCCAGCTGCATGGAAGCACCTCATGCACACCTCTGTAAAGTATAAGCAAGCTCCTAGAAAAATCTACAGTCCCCCAGCTGCATGTAAGCATCTCAGACACACCTCAGCAAGCACCTAGAAAACACTGCAGCCCTCCAGCTGCATGGAAACACCTCAGACACACCCCAGCAAGCTGCTAGCAAACACTGCAGCCCTCCAGCTGCATGGAAGCCCCTCAGACACACCCCAGCAAGCTCCTAGAAAACACTGCAGCCCTCCAGCTGCATGGAAGCACCTCAGACACACCTCAGCAACCTCTTAGAAAACACTGCAGCCCTACAGCTGCATGGAAGCGCCTCAGACATGCCTCCTTAAAGTATCAGCAAGCTCCTAGAAAACACTGCAACCCTCCAGCTGCAGGTAGGCACCTCAGACACACCTCCTTAAAGTGCCAGCAAGTTCCTAGAAAGCACTGCAGCCCTTCAGCTGCATGCAAGCACCTCGGACACACCTGAGCAAGCTCCTAGAAAACACTGTAGCCCTCCAGCCGCACAGAAACACCCCAGGCACAACGCAGCAAGCTCAGAGAAAACACTGCAGCCCTTAAGCTGCATGGAAGTGCTGTAGACATACCTCCTTAAAGTATAAGCAAGCTCTTACAGAACACTGCAGCCCTCCAGCTGCACGGAAATACCTCAGACAC
This sequence comes from Ambystoma mexicanum, assembly GCF_040938575.1. Classification (NCBI taxonomy): domain Eukaryota; kingdom Metazoa; phylum Chordata; class Amphibia; order Caudata; family Ambystomatidae; genus Ambystoma; species Ambystoma mexicanum. The sequence continues at coordinate 5,538,891 of NC_090932.1, forward strand.
ACCCCAGCAAGCTCCTATAAAACACTGCATCCCCCAGCTGCATGGAAGCATCTCAGACACACCCCAGCAAGCTCCTACAAAACATTGCAGCCCTCTAGCTGGCTGCATGCAAGCGCCTCAGACACACCTCAGCAAGCTCCTAGAAAGCACTGTAGCCCTCCAGCTGCATGGAAGCACCTCAGACACACCTCAGCAAGCTCCTAGAAAACACTGCAACCCTCGAGCTGCATGGAAGTGCCTCATACATACCTCCTTAAAGTATCAGCAAGCTCCTAGTAAACACTGCAGCCCTCCAGCTGCATGGAAACTCCTCAGACACACCTCAGCAAGGTCCTAGAAAACACTGCAGCCCTCCATCTGCATGGAAGCACCTCAGACACAACTGAGCAAGCTCCTATAAAACACTGCATCCCCCAGCTGATGGAAGCTCCTCTGTCACACCTCAGCAAGCACCTAGAAAACATTGCAGGCCTCCAGCTGCATGGAAGCACCTCAGACACACCCCAGCAATCTCCTAGAAAGCACTGTAGCCCTCCAGCTGCATGGAAGCACCTCAGACACACCTCAGCAAGGTCCTAGAAAACACTGCAGCCCTCCAGCTGCATGGAACTGCCTCATACATACCTCCTTAAAGTATCAGCAAGCTCCTAGAAAACACTGCAGCCCTCCAGCTGCATGGAAACTCCTCAGGTACAGCCCCTTAAAGCATCAGCAAGCTCCTAGAAAACACTGCAGCCCCAGGCTGCATTGAAGCACCTCAGACACACCTCAGCGAGGTCCTAGAAAACACTGCAGCCCTCCAGCTGCATGGAAGCACCTCAGACACACCTGAGCAAGCTCCTATAAAACACTGCATCCCCCAGCTGCATGGAAGCATCTCAGACACACCCCATCAAGCTCCTACAAAACATTTCAGCCCTCCAGCTGGCTGCATGGAAGCGCCTCAGACACACCTCAGCAAGCTCCTAGAAAACACTGCAGCCCTCCAGCTGCATGGAAGCACCTCATACACACCTCTGTAAAGTATAAGCAAGCTCCTAGAAAAGTCTGCCGTCCCCCAGCTGCATGGAAGCATCTCAGACACACCTCAGCAAGCACCTAGAAAACACTGCAGCCCTCCAGCTGCATGGAAACACCTCAGACACACCCCAGCAAGCTGCTAGCAAACACTGCAGCCCTCCAGCTGCATGGAAGCACCTCAGACACACCTCAGCAACCTCCTAGAAAACACTGCAGCCCTACAGCTGCATGGAAGCGCCTCAGACATGCCTCCTTAAAGTATCAGCAATCTCCTAGAAAACACTACAACCCTCCAGCTGCAGGGAAGCACCTCAGACACACCTCCTTAAAGTGCCAGCAAGTTCCTAGAAAGCACTGCAGCCCTTCAGCTACATGCAAGCACCTCGGACACACCTGAGCAAGCTCCTAGAAAACACTGTAGCCCTCCAGCCGCACGGAAACACCCCAGGCACAACGCAGCAAGCTCCGAGAAAACACTGCAGCCCTTAAGCTGCATGGAAGTGCTGCAGACACACCTCCTTAAAGTATAAGCAAGCTCTTAGAAAACACTGCAGCCCTCCAGCTGCACGGAAATACCTCAGACACACCTCAGCAAGCTCCTAGAAGACACTGCATCCCCCAGCTGCATGGAAGCAAGCACCTCAGACACACCCCAGCAGGCTCCTAGAAAGCACTGTAGCCCTCCAGCTGCATGGAAGCACCTCAGACACACCTCAGCAAGCTCCTAGAAAACACTGCAGCCCTCCAGCTGCATGGAACTGCCTCATACATACCTCCTTAAAGTATCAGCAAGCTCCTAGAAAACATTGCAGCCCTCCAGCTGCATGGAAACTCCTCAGGTACAGCCTCTTAAAGCATCAGCAAGCTCCTAGAAAACACTGCAGCCCCGAGCTGCATTGAAGAACCTCAGACACTCCTCAGTGAGGTCCTAGAAAACATTGCAGCCCTCCAGCTGCATGGAAGCACCTCACACACACCTCAGCAAGGTCCTAGAAAACACTGCAGCCCTCCAGCTGCATGGAAGCACCTCAGACACACCTGAGCAAGCTCCTATAAAACACTGCACCCCCCAGCTGCATGGGAGCATCTCAGACACACCCCAGCAAGCTCCTAGAAAACACTGCAGCCCTCCAGCTGCATGTAAGCACCTCATACACACCTCTGTTAAGTATAAGCAAGCTCCTAGAAAAATCTGCAGTCCCCCAGCTGCATGGAAGCATCTCAGACACACCTCAGCAAGCACCTAGAAAACACGGCAGCCCTCCAGCTGCATGGAAACACCTCCGACACACCCCAGCAAGCTCCTAGCAAACACTGCAGCCCTCCAGCTGCATGGAAGCACCTCAGACACACCCCAGCAAGCTCCTAGAAAACACTGCAGTCCACCAGCTGCATGGAAGCAGCTCAAACACACCTCAGCAAACTCCTAGAAAACACTGCAGCCCTACAGCTGCATGGAAGCGCCTCAGACATGCCTCCTTAAAGTATCAGCAAGCTCCTAGAAAACACTGCAACCCTCCAGCTGCAGGGAGGCACCTCAGACACACCTCCTTAAAGTGCCAGCAAGTTCCTAGAAAGCACTGCAGCCCTTCAGCTGCATGCAAGCACCTCGGACACACCTGAGCAAGTTCCTAGAAAACACTGTAGCCCTCCAGCCGCAAGGAAACACCCCAAGCACAACACAGCAAGCTCCGAGAAAATACTGCAGCCCTTAAGCTGCATGGAAGTGCTGCAGACACACCTCCTTAAAGTATAAGCAAGCTCTTAGAAAACACTGCAGCACTCCAGCTGCACGGAAATACCTCAGACACACCTCAGCAAGCTCCTAGAAAACACTGCAGCTGCATGAAGTGCCTCAGACACCCCCCTTAAAGTACCAGCTAGCTCCTAGAAAACACTGCAACCCACCTCCCCCCCCTGCATGGAAGCATCTCAGACGCACTTCAGCAAGCTCCTCGGAAACACTGCAGCCCCCCATCTGCATAGAACCTCCCCAGACCCACTTCTGCACGATTCTAGAAAACACTGCAGCCCTCCAGCTGCATGGAAGCACCTCAGACACAGCCCCTTAAAGTATCAGCAAGCTCCTAGAAAACACTGCAGCCCCCCAGCTGCATGGACGCTCCTCAGACACACCTCATCAAGCTCCTAGAAAACACTGCAGCCCCCCAGCTGCATGGAAGTGCCTCATACACACCTCCTTAAAGTATCAGCACGCTCCTAGAAAAAACTGCAGCCCTCCAGCTGCATGGAAACTCCTCAGGTACAGCCCCTTAAAGCATCAGCAAGCTCCTAGAAAACACTGCAGCCCCCGAGCTGCATGGAAGCACCTCAAACATGCCTCAGCCAGGTCCTAGAAAACATTGCAGCCCTCCAGCTGCATAGAAGCACCTCAGACACACCTCAGCAAGGTCCTAGAAAACACTGCAGCCCTCCAGCTGCATGGAAGCACCTCAGACACACCTGAGCAAGCTCCTATAAAACACTGCATCCCCCAGCTGCATGGAAGCATCTCAGACACACCCCAGCAAGCTCCTACAAAAAATTGCAGCCCTCCAGCTGGCTGCATGCAAGCGCCTCAGACACACCTCAGCAAGCTCCTAGAAAGCACTGTAGCCCTCCAGCTGCATGGAAGCACCTCAGACACACCTCAGCAAGCTCCTAGAAAACACTGCAGCCCTCCAGCTGCATGGAAGTGCCTCATACATACGTCCTTAAAGTATCAGCAAGCTCCTAGAAAACACTGCAGCCCTCCAGCTGCATGGAAACTCCTCAGACACACCTCAGCAAGCTCCTAGAAAACACTGCAGCCCCGAGCTGCATTGAAGCACCTCAGACACACCTCAGCAAGGTCCTAGAAAACACTGCAGCCCTCCAGCTGCATGGAAGCACCTCCGACACACCTGAGCAAGCTCCTATAAAACACTGCATCCCCCAGCTGCATGGAAGCATCTCAGACACCCCCCAGCAAGCTCCTACAAAACATTTCAGCCCTCCAGCTGGCTGCATGGAAGCGCCTCAGACACACCTCAGCAAGCTCCTAGAAAACACTGCAGCCCTCCAGCTGCATGGAAGCACCTCATACACACCTCTGTAAAGTATAAGCAAGCTCCTAGAAAAATCTACAGTCCCCCAGCTGCATGGAAGAATCTCAGACACACCTCAGCAAGCACCTAGAAAACACTGCAGCCCTCCAGCTGCATGGAAACACCTCAGACACACCCCAGCAAGCTGCTAGCAAACACTGCAGCCCTCCAGCTGCATGGAAGCCCCTCAGACACACCCCAGCAAGCTCCTAGAAAACACTGCAGCCCTCCAGCTGCATGGAAGCACCTCAGACACACCTCAGCAACCTCTTAGAAAACACTGCAGCCCTACAGCTGCATGGAAGCGCCTCAGACATGCCTCCTTAAAGTATCAGCAAGCTCCTAGAAAACACTGCAACCCTCCAGCTGCAGGTAGGCACCTCAGACACACCTCCTTAAAGTGCCAGCAAGTTCCTAGAAAGCACTGCAGCCCTTCAGCTGCATGCAAGCACCTCGGACACACCTGAACAAGCTCCTAGAAAACACTGTAGCCCTCCAGCCGCACAGAAACACCCCAGGCACAACGCAGCAAGCTCAGAGAAAACACTGCAGCCCTTAAGCTGCATGGAAGTGCTGTAGACATACCTCCTTAAAGTATAAGCAAGCTCTTACAGAACACTGCAGCCCTCCAGCTGCACGGAAATACCTCAGACACACCCCAGCAAGCTCCTAGAAAAAACTGCAGCCCTCCAGCTGCATGGAAGCACCTCAGACACACCTGAGCAAGCTCCTATAAAACACTGCATCCCCCAGCTGATGGAAGCTCCTCTGTCACACCTCAGCAAGCCCCTAGAAAACATTGCAGGCCTCCAGCTGCATGGAAGCACCTCAGACACACCCCAACAAGCTCCTAGAAAGCACTGTAGCCCTCCAGCTGCATGGAAGCACCTCAGACACACCTCAGCAAGCTCCTAGAAAACACTGCAGCCGTCAAGCTGCATGGAACTGCCTCATACATACCTCCTTAAAGTATCAGCAAGCTTCTAGAAAACACTGCAGCCCTCCAGCTGCATGGAAACTCCTCAGGTACAGCCCCTTAAAGCATCAGCAAGCTCCTTAGAAACACGGCAGCCCCGAGTTGCATGGAAGCACCTCAGAGACTCCTCAGCGAGGTCCTAGAAAACCTTTCAGCCCTCCAGCTGCATGGAAGCACCTCAGACACACCTCAGCAAGGTCCTAGAAAACACTGCAGCCCTCCAGCTGCATGGAGGCACCTCGGACACACCTGCGCAAGCTCCTATAAAACACTGCATCCCCCAGCTGCATGGAAGCATCTCAGAAACACCCCAGCAAGCTCCTACAAAACATTGCAGCCCTCCAGCTGGCTGCATGCAAGCGCCTCAGACACACCTCAGTAAGCTCCTAGAAAGCACTGTAGCCCTCCAGCTGCATGGAAGCACCTCAGACACACCTCAGCAAGCACCTAGAAAACACTGCAGCCCTTCAGCTGCATGGAAGCACCTCAGACACACCTCAGCAAGGTCCTAGAAAACACTGCAGCCCTCCAGCTGCATGGAAGCACCTCGGACAAACCTGAGCAAGCTCCTATAAAACACTGCATCCCCCAGCTGCATGGAAGCATCGCAGACACACCCCAGCAAGCTCCTAGAAAACATTGCAGGCCTCCAGTTGCATGGAAGCAGCTCAGACACACCCCAGCAAGCTCCTAGAAAGCACTGTAGCCCTCCAGCTGCATGGAAGTGCCTCATACATACCTCCTTAAAGTATCAGCAAGCTCCTAGAAAACACTGCAGCCCTCCAGGTGCATGGAAATTCCTCAGGTACAGGCCCTTAAAGCATCAGCATGCTCCTAGAAAACACGGCAGCCCCGAGTTGCATGGAAGCATCTCAGACACTCCTCAGCGAGGTCCTAGAAAACCTTGCAGCCCTCCAGCTGCATGGAAGCACCCCAGACACACCTCTGCAAGGTCCTAGAAAACACTCCAGCCCTCCAGCTGCATGGAAGCACCTCATACACACCTGAGCAAGCTCCTATAAAACACTGCATCCCTAGCTGCATTGAAGCATCTCAGACACTCCCCAGAAAGCTCCTACAAAACATTGCAGCCCTCCAGCTGGCTGCATTCAAGCGCCTCAGACACACCTCAGCAAGCTCCTAGAAAGCACTGTAGCCCTCCAGCTGCATGGAAGCACCTCATACACACCTCTGTTAAGTATAAGCAAGCTCCTAGAAAACATTGCAGGCCTCCAGCTGCATGGAAGCACCTCAGACACACCCCAGCAAGCTCCTAGAAAGCACTGTAGCCCTCCAGCTGCATGGAAGCATCTCAGACACACCTCAGCTCTCCAGCTGCATGGAAGTGCCTCATACATACCTCCTTAAAGTATCAGCAAGCTCCTAGAAAACACTGCAGCCCTCCAGGTGCATGGAAACTCCTCAGGTACAACCCCTTAAAGCATCAGCAAGCTCCTAGAAAACACGACAGCCCCAACTTGCATGGAAGCACCTCAGACACTCCTCAGCGAGGTCCTAGAAAACCTTGCAGCACTCCAGCTGCATGGAAGCACATCAGACACACCTCAGCAAGGTCCTAGAAAACACTGCAGCCCTCCAGCTGCATGGAAGCACCTCGGACACACCTGAGCAAGCTCCTATAAAACACTGCATCCCCCAGCTGCATGGAAGCATCTCAGACACACCCCAGCAAGCTCCTACAAAACATTGCAGCCCTCCAGCTGGCTGCATGCAAGCGCCTCAGACACACCTCAGCAAGCTCCTAGAAAGCACTGTAGCCCTCCAGCTGCATGGAAGCACCTCAGACACACCTCAGCAAGCTCCTAGAAAACACTGCAACCCTCGAGCTGCATGGAAGTGCCTCATACATACCTCCTTAAAGTATCAGCAAGCTCCTAGTAAACACTGCAGCCCTCCAGCTGCATGGAAACTCCTCAGACACACCTCAGCAAGGTCCTAGAAAACACTGCAGCCCTCCATCTGCATGGAAGCACCTCAGACACAACTGAGCAAGCTCCTATAAAACACTGCATCCCCCAGCTGATGGAAGCTCCTCTGTCACACCTCAGCAAGCACCTAGAAAACATTGCAGGCCTCCAGCTGCATGGAAGCACCTCAGACACACCCCAGCAATCTCCTAGAAAGCACTGTAGCCCTCCAGCTGCATGGAAGCACCTCAGACACACCTCAGCAAGGTCCTAGAAAACACTGCAGCCCTCCAGCTGCATGGAACTGCCTCATACATACCTCCTTAAAGTATCAGCAAGCTCCTAGAAAACACTGCAGCCCTCCAGCTGCATGGAAACTCCTCAGGTACAGCCCCTTAAAGCATCAGCAAGCTCCTAGAAAACACTGCAGCCCCAAGCTGCATTGAAGCACCTCAGACACACCTCAGCAAGGTCCTAGAAAACACTGCAGCCCTCCAGCTGCATGGAAGCACCTCAGGCACATCTGAGCAAGCTCCTATAAAACACTGCATCCCCCAGCTGCATGGAAGCATCTCAGACACACCCCATCAAGCTCCTACAAAACATTTCAGCCCTCCAGCTGGCTGCATGGAAGCGCCTCAGACACACCTCAGCAAGCTCCTAGAAAACACTGCAGCCCTCCAGCTGCATGGAAGCACCTCATACACACCTCTGTAAAGTATAAGCAAGCTCCTAGAAAAGTCTGCAGTCCCCCAGCTGCATTGAAGCATCTCAGACACACCTCAGCAAGCACCTAGAAAACACTGCAGCCCTCCAGCTGCATGGAAACACCTCAAACACACCCCAGCAAGCTGCTAGCAAACACTGCAGCCCTCCAGCTGCATGGAAGCACCTCAGACACACCCCAGCAAGCTCCTAGAAAACACTGCAGCCCTCCAGCTGCATGGAAGCACCTCAGACACACCTCAGCAACCTCCTAGAAAACACTGCAGCCCTACAGCTGCATGGAAGCGCCTCAGACATGCCTCCTTAAAGTATCAGCAATCTCCTAGAAAACACTACAACCCTCCAGCTGCAGTTAGGCACCTCAGACACACCTCCTTAAAGTGCCAGCAAGTTCCTAGAAAGCACTGCAGCCCTTCAGCTACATGCAAGCACCTCGGACACACCTGAGCAAGCTCCTAGAAAACACTGTAGCCCTCCAGCCACACGGAAACACCCCAGGCACAATGCAGCAAGCTCCGAGAAAACACTGCAGCCCTTAAGCTGCATGGAAGTGCTGCAGACACACCTCCTTAAAGTATAAGCAAGCTCTTAGAAAACACTGCAGCCCTCCAGCTGCACGGAAATACCTCAGACACACCTCAGCAAGCTCCTAGAAGACACTGCAGCCCTCCAGCTGCATGGAAGCACCTCAGATACACCTGAGCAAGCTCCTATAAAACACTGCATCCCCCAGCTGCATGGAAGCACCTCAGACACACCCCAGCAAGCTCCTAGAAAGCACTGTAGCCCTCCAGCTGCATGGAAGCACCTCAGACACACCTGAGCAAGCTCCTATAAAACACTGCATACCCCGGCTGCATGGAAGCATCTCAGACACACCCCAGCAAGCTCCTACAAAACATTGCAGCCCTCCAGCTGGCTGCATGGAAGCGCCTCAGACACACCTCAGCAAGCTCCTAGAAAACTCTGCAGTCCCCCAGCTGCATGGAAGCATCTCAGACACACCTCAGCAAGCACCTAGAAAACACGGCAGCCCTCCAGCTGCATGGAAACACCTCCGACACACCCCAGAAAGCTCCTAGCAAACACTGCAGCCCTCCAGCTGCATGGAAGCACCTCAGACACACCCCAGCAAGCTCCTAGAAAACACTGCAGCCCTCCAGCTGCATGGAAGCAGCTCAAACACACCTCAGCAACCTCCTAGAAAACACTGCAGCCCTACAGCTGCATGGAAGCGCATCAGACATGCCTCCTTAAAGTATCAGCAAGCTCCTAGAAAACACGGCAACCCTCCAGCTGCAGGGAGGCACCTCAGACACACCTCAGCAAGCTCCTAGAAAACTCTGCAGTCCCCCAGCTGCATGGAAGCATCTCAGACACACCTCAGCAAGCACCTAGAAAAATCTGCAGTCCCCCAGCTGCATGGAAACACCTCAGACACACCCCAGCAAGCTCCTAGCAAACACTGCAGCCCTCCAGCTGCATGGAAGCACCTCAGACACACCCCAGCAAGCTCCTAGAAAGCACTGCAGCCCTCCAGCTGCATGGAAGCACCTCAGACACACCTCAGCAACCTCCTAGAAAACATTTCAGGCCTCTAGCTGCATGGAAGCACCTCGGACACACCCCAGCAAGCTCCTAGAAAACACTTCAGCCCTCCAGCTGCATGGAAGTGCCTCAAACATACCTCCTTAAAGTATCAGCAAGCTCCTAGAAAACACTGCAGCCCTCCAGGTGCATGGAAACTCCTCAGGTACAGCCCCTTAAAGCATCAGCAAGCTCCTAGAAAACACGGCAGCCCCGAGTTGCATGGAAGCACCTCAGACACTCCTCAGCGAGGTCCTAGAAAACCTTGCAGCCCTCCAGCTGAATGGAAGCACCTCAGACACACCTGAGCAAGGTCCTATAAAACACTGTATCCCCCAGCTGCATGGAAGCATCTCAGACACACCCCAGCAAACTCCTACAAAACATTGCAGCCCTCCAGCTGGCTGCATGCAAGCACCTCAGACACACCTCAGCAAGCTCCTAGAAAGCACTGTAGCCCTCCAGCTGCATGGAAGCACCTCAGACACACCTCAGCAAGCTCCTAGAAAACACTGCAGCCCTCCAGCTGCATGGAAGCACCTCAGACACACCTCAGCAAGGTCCCAGAAAACACTGCAGCCCTCCAGCTGCATGGGAGCACCTCGGACACACCTGAGCAAGCTCCCATAAAACACTGCATCCCCCAGCTGCATGGAAGCATCTCAGACACACCCCAGCAAGCTCCTAGAAAACATTGCAGTCCTCCAGCTGCATGGAAGCACCTCAGACACACCCCAGCAAGCTCCTAGAAAGCACTGTAGCCCTCCAGCTGCATGGAAGTATCTCAGACACACCTCAGCAAGCTCCTAGAAAACACTGCAGCCCTCCAGCTGCATGGAACTGCCTCATACATACCTCCTTAAAGTATCAGCAAGCTCCTAGAAAACACTGCAGTCCTCCAGCTGCATGAAAACTCCTCAGGTACAGCCCCTTAAAGCATCAGCATGCTCCTAGAAAACACTGCAGCCCCGAGCTGCATTGAAGCACCTCAGACACTCCTCAGCGAGGTCCTAGAAAACATTGCAGCCCTCCAGCTGCATGGAAGCACCTCAGACACACCTCAGCAATCTCCTAGAAAACATTTCAGGCCTCCAGCTGCATGGAAGCACCTCGGACACAACCCAGCAAGCTCCTAGAAAACACTTCAGCCCTCCAGCTTCATGGAAGTGCCTCATACATACCTCCTTAAAGTATCAGCAAGTTCCTACAAAACACTGCAGCCCTCCAGGTGCATGGAAACTCCTCAGGTACAGCCCCTTAAAGCATCAGCAAGCTCCTAGAAAACACGGCAGCCCCGAGTTGCATGGAAGCACCTCAGACACTCCTCAGCGAGGTCCTAGAAAACCTTGCAGCCCTCCAGCTGAATGGAAGCACCTCAGACACACCTCAGCAAGGTCCTAGAAAATACGGCAGCCCTCCAGCTGCATGGAAGCACCTCGGACACACCTGAGCAAGCTCCTATAAAACACTGCATCCCCCAGCTGCATGGAAGCATCTCAGACACACCCCAGCAAGCTCCTACAAAACATTGCAGCCCTCCAGCTGGCTGCATGCAAGCACCTCAGACACACCTCAGCAAGCTCCTAGAAAGCACTGTAGCCCTCCAGCTGCATGGAAGCACCTCAGACACACCTCAGCAAGCTCATAGAAAACACTGCAGCCCTCCAGCTGCATGGAAGCACCTCAGACACACCTCAGCAAGGTCGTAGAAAACACTGCAGCCCTCCAGCTGCATGGAAGCACCTCGGACACACCTGAGCAAGCTCCTATTAAACACTGCATCCCCCAGCTGCATGGAAGCATCTCAGACACACCGCAGCAAGCTCCTAGAAAACATTGCAGGCCTCCAGCTGCATGGAAGCACCTCAGACACACCCCAGCAAGCTCCTAGAAAGCACTGTAGCCCTCCAGCTGCATGGAAGCATCTCAGACACACATCAGCAAGCTCCTAGAAAACACTGCAGCCCTCCAGCTGCATGGAACTGCCTCATACATACCTCCTTAAAGTATAAGCAAGCTCCTAGAAAACACTGCAGCCCTCCAGCTGCATGGAAACTCCTCAGGTACAGCCCCTTAAAGCATCAGTAAGCTCCTAGAAAACACTGCAGCCCAGAGCTGCATTGAAGCACCTCAGACACTCCTCAGCGAGGTCCTAGAAAACATTGCAGCCCTCCAGCTGCATGGAAGCACCTCAGACACACCTCAGCAAGGTCCTAGAAAACACTGCAGCCCTCCAGCTGCATGGAAGCACCTCAGACACACCTGAGCAAGCTCCTATAAAACACCGCATCCCCCAGCTGCATGGAAGCATCTCAGACACACCCCAGCAAGCTCCTACAAAACATTGAAGCCCTCCAGCTGGCTGCATGGAAGCGCCTCAGACACACCTCAGCAAGCTCCTAGAAAACACTGCAGCCCTCCAGCTACATGGAAGCACCTCATACACACCTCTGTAAAGTATAAGCAAGCTCCTAGAAAAATCTGCAGTCCCCCAGCTGCATGGAAGCATCTCAGACACACCTCAGCAAGCAACTAGAAAACACGGCAGCCCTCCAGCTGCATGGAAAAACCTCAGACACACCCCAGCAAGCTCCTAGCAAACACTGCAACCCTCCAGCTGCAGGGAGGCACCTCAGACACACCTCCCTAAAGTGCCAGCAAGTTCCTAGAAAGCACTGCAGCCCTTCAGCTGCATGCAAGCACCTCGGACACACTTGAGCAAGCTCCTAGAAAACACTGTAGCCCTCCAGCCGCACGGAAACACCCCAGGCACAACGCAGCAAGCTCCGGAGAAAACACTACAGCCCTTAAGCTGCATGGAAGTGCTGCAGACACACCTCCTTAAAGTATAAGCAAGCTCTTAGAAAACACTGCAGCCCTCCAGCTGCATGGAAATACCTCAGACACACCTCAGCAAGCTCCTAGAAAACACTGCAGCCCTCCAGCTGAATGGAAGCACCTCAGACACACCTGAGCAAGCTCCTATAAAACACTGCATCCCCCAGCTGATGGAAGCTCCTCTGGCACACCTCAGCAAGCTCCTAGAAAACATTGCAGGCCTCCAGCTGCATGGAAGCACCTCAGACACACCCCAGCAAGCTCCTAGAAAGCACTGTAGCCCTCAAGCTGCATGGAAGCACCTCAGACACACCTCAGCAAGCTCCTAGAAAACACTGCAGCCCTCCAGCTGCATGGAACTGCCTCATACATACCTCCTTAAAGTATCAGCAAGCTCCTAGAAAACACTGCAGCCCTCCAGGTGCATGGAAACTCCTCAGGTACAGCCCCTTAAAGCGTCAGCATGCTCCTAAGAAAGACGGCAGCCCCGAGTTGCATGGAAGCACCTCAGACACTCCTCAGCGAGGTCCTAGAAAACCTTGCAGCCCTCCAGCTGCATGGAAGCACCTCAGACACACCTCAGCAAGGTCCTAGAAAACACTGCAGCCCTCCAGCTGCATGGAAGCACCTCGGACACACCCGAGCAAGCTCCTATAAAACACTGCATCCCCCAGCTGCATGGAAGCATCTCAGACACACCCCAGCAAGCTCCTACAAAACATTGCAGCCCTCCAGCTGGCTGCATGCAAGCGCCTCAGACACACCTCAGCAAGCTCCTAGAAAGCACTGTAGCCCTCCAGCTGCATGGAAGCACCTCGGACACACCTCAGCAAGCTCCTAGAAAACACTGCAACCCTCCAGCTGCATGGAAGTGCCTCATACATACCTCCTTAAAGTATCAACAAGCTCCTAGAAAACACTGCAGCCCTCCAGCTGCATGGAAGCACCTCAGACACACCTCAGCAAGGTCCTAGAAAACACTGCAGCCCTCCAGCTGCATGGAAGCACCTCGGACACACCTGAGCAAGCTCCTATAAAACATTGCATCCCCCAGCTGCATGGAAGCATCTCGGACACACCCCAGCAAGCTCCTAGAAAACATTGCAGGCCTCCAGCTGCATGGAAGCACCTCAGACACACCCCAGCAAGCTCATAGAAAGCACTGTAGCCCTCCAGCTGCATGGAAGCATCTCAGACACACCTCAGCCCTCCAGCTGCATGGAAGTGCCTCATACATACCTCCTTTAAGTATCAGCAAGCTCCTAGAAAACACTGCAGCCCTCCAGGTGCATGGAAACTCCTCAGGTACAGCCCCTTAAAGCATCAGCATGCTCCTAGAAAACACGGCAGCCCCGAGGTGCATGGAAGCACCTCAGACACTCCTCAGCGAGGTCCTAGAAAAACTTGCAGCCCTCCAGCTGAAAGGAAGCACCTCAGACACAACTCAGCAAGGTCCTAGAAAACACTCCAGCCCTCCAGCTGCATGGAAGCACCTCAGACACACCTGAGCAAGCTCCTATAAAACACTGCATCCCACAGCTGCATTGAAGCATCTCAGACACACCTGAGCAAGCTCCTACAAAACATTGCAGCCCTCCAGCTGGCTGCATGCAAGCGCCGCAGACACACCTCAGCAAGCTCCTAGAAAGCACTGTAGCCCTCCAGCTGCATGGAAGCACCTCATACACACCTCTGTTAAGTATAAGCAAGCTCCTAGAAAACACTTCAGCCCTCCAGCTGCATGGAAGTGCCTCATCCATACCTCCTTAAAGTATCAGCAAGCTCCTAGAAAACTCTGCAGCTCTCCAGGTGCATGGAAACTCCTCAGGTACAGCCCCTTAAAGCATCAGCAAGCTCCTAGAAAACACGGAAGCCCCGAGTTGCATGGAAGCACCTCAGACACTCCTCAGCTAGGTCCGAGAAAACCTTGCAGCCCTCCAGCTGCATGGAAGCACCTCAGACACACCTCAGCAAGGTCCTAGAAAACACTGCATCCCTCCAGCTGCATGGAAACACCTCGGACACACCCGAGCAAGCTCCTATAAAACACTGCATCCCCCAGCTGCATGGAAGCATCTCAGACACACCCCAGCAAGCTCCTACAAAACATTGCAGCCCTCCAGCTGGCTGCATGCAAGCGCCTCAGACACACCTCAGCAAGCTCCTAGAAAGCACTGTAGCCCTCCAGCTGCATGGAAGCACCTCGGACACACCTCAGCAAGCTCCTAGAAAACACTGCAACCCTCCAGCTGCATGGAAGTGCCTCATACATACCTCCTTAAAGTATCAACAAGCTCCTAGAAAACACTGCAGCCCTCCAACTGCATGGAAACTCCTCAGGTACAGCCCCTTAAAGCATCAGCAAGCTCCTAGAAAACACGGCAGCCCCGAGTTGCATGGAAGCACCTCAGACACTCCTCAGCTAGGTCCGAGAAAACCTTGCAGCCCTCCAGCTGCATGGAAGCACCTCAGACACACCTCAGCAAGGTCCTAGAAAACACTGCAGCCCTCCAGCTGCATGGAAACACCTCGGACACACCCGAGCAAGCTCCTATAAAACACTGCATCCCCCAGCTGCATGGAAGCATCTCAGACACACCCCAGCAAGCTCGTACAAAACATTGCAGCCCTCCAGCTGGCTGCATGCAAGCGCCTCAGACACACCTCAGCAAGCTCCTAGAAAGCACTGTAGCCCTCCAGCTGCATGGAAGCACCTCGGACACACCTCAGCAAGCTCCTAGAAAACACTGCAACCCTCCAGCTGCATGGAAGTGCCTCATACATACCTCCTTAAAGTATCAACAAGCTCCTAGAAAACACTGCAGCCCTCCAACTGCATGGAAACTCCTCAGACACACCTCAGCAAGGTCCTAGAAAACACTGCAACCCTCCATCTGCATGGAAGCACCTCAGACACACCTGAGCAAGCTCCTATAAAACACTGCATCCCCCAGCTGATAGAAGCTCCTCTGTCACACCTCAGCAAGCTCCTAGAAAACATTGCAGGCCTCCAGCTGCATGGAAGCACCTCAGACACACCCCAGCAATCTCCTAGAAAGCACTGTAGCCCTCCAGCTGCATGGAAGCACCTCAGACACACCTCAGCAAGCTCATAGAAAACACTGCAGCCCTCCAGCTGCATGGAAGCACCTCAGACACACCTGAGCAAGCTCCTATAAATCACTGCATCCCCCAGCTGATGGAAGCTCCTCTGTCACACCTCAGCAAGCTCCTAGAAAACATTGCAGGCCTCCAGCTGCATGGAAGCACCTCAGACACACCCCAGCAATCTCCTAGAAAGCACTGTAGCCCTCCAGCTGCATGGAAGCACCTCAGACACACCCCAGCAAGCTCCTAGAAAACACTGCAGCCCTCCAGCTGCATGGAACTGCCTCATACATACCTCCTTAAAGTATCAGCACGCTCCTAGAAAACACTGCAGCCCTCCAGCTGCATGGAAACTCCTCAGGTACAGCCCCTTAAAGCTTCAGCAAGCTCCTAGAAAACACTGCAGCTCCAAGCTGCATTGAAGCACCTCAGACACACCTCAGCAAGGTCCTAGAAAACACTGCAGCCCTCCAGCTGCATGGAAGCACCTCAGACACACCTGAGCAAGCTCCTATAAAACACTGCATCCCCCAGCTGCATGGAAGCATCTCAGACACACCCCATCAAGCTCCTACAAAACATTTCAGCCCTCCAGCTGGCTGCATGGAAGCACCTCAGACACACCTCAGCAAGCTCCTAGAAAACACTGCAGCCCTCCAGCTGCATGGAAGCACCTCATACACACCGCTGTAAAGTATAAGCAAGCTCCTAGAAAAATCTACAGTCCCCCAGCTGCATGGAAGCATCTCAGACACACCTCAGCAACCTCTTAGAAAACACTACAGCCCTACAGCTGCATGGAAGCACCTCATACACACCTCTGTAAAGTATAAGCAAGCTCCTAGAAAAATCTGCAGTCCCCCAGCTGCATGGAAGCATCTCAGACACACCTCAGCAAGCACCTAGAAAACACTGCAGCCCTCCAGCTGCATGGAAACACTTCAGACACACCCCAGCAAGCTGCTAGCAAACACTGCAGCCCTCCAGCTGCATGGAAGCACCTCAGGCACACCCCAGCAAGCTCCTAGAAAACACTGCAGCACTCCAGCTGCATGGAAGCACCTCAGACACACCTCAGCAACCTCCTAGAAAACACTGCAGCCCTACAGCTGCATGGAAGCACCTCAGACATGCCTCCTTAAATTATCAGCAAGCCCCTAGAAAACACTGCAACCCTCCAGCTGCAGTTAGGCACCTCAGACACACCTCCTTAAAGTGCCAGCAAGTTCCTAGAAAGCACTGCAGCCCTTCAGCTGCATGCAAGCACCTCGGACACACGTGAGCAAGCTCCTAGAAAACACTGTAGCCCTCCAGCCGCACGGAAACACCCCAGGCACAACGCAGCAAGCACCGAGAAAACACTGCAGCCCTTAAGCTGCATGGAAGTGCTGCAGACGCACCTCCTTAAAGTATAAGCAAGCTCTTAGAAAACACTGCAGCCCTCCAGCTGCACGGAACATCCTCATACATACCTCCTTAAAGTATCAGCAAGCTCCTAGAAAACACTGCAGCCCTCCAGCTGCATGTAAAATCCTCAGGTACAGCCCCTTAAAGCATCAGCAAGCTCCTAGAAAACACTGCAGCCCTGAGCTGCATTGAAGCACCTCAGACACTCCTCAGCGAGGTCCTAGAAAACATTGCAGCCCTCCAGCTGCATGGAAGCACCTCACACACACCTCAGCAAGGTCCTAGAAAACACTGCAGCCCTCCAGCTGCATGGAAGCACCTCAGACACACCTGAGCAAGCTCCTATAAAACACTGCATCCCCCGGCTGCATGGAAGCATCTCAGACACACCCCAGCAAGCTCCTACAAAACATTGCAGCCCTCCAGCTGGCTGCATGGAAGCGCCTCAGACACACCTCAGCAAGCTCCTAGAAAACTCTGCAGTCCCCCAGCTGCATGGAAGCATCTCAGACACACCTCAGAAAGCACCTAGAAAACACGGCAGCCCTCCAGCTGCATGGAAACACCTCCGACACACCCCAGAAAGCTCCTAGCAAACACTGCAGCCCTCCAGCTGCATGGAAGCACCTCAGACACACCCCAGCAAGCTCCTAGAAAACACTGCAGCCCTCCAGCTGCATGGAAGCAGCTCAAACACACCTCAGCAACCTCCTAGAAAACACTGCAGCCCTAGAGCTGCATGGAAGCGCCTCAGACATGCCTCCTTAAAGTATCAGCAAGCTCCTAGAAAACACGGCAACCCTCCAGCTGCAGGGAGGCACCTCAGACACACCTGAGCAAGTTCCTAGAAAACACTGTAGCCCTCCAGCCGCACAGAAACACCCCAGGCACAACTCAGCAAGCTCCGAGAAAACACTGCAGCCCTTAAGCTGCATGGAAGTGCTGCAGACACACCTCCTTAAAGTATAAGCAAGCTCTTAGAAAACACTGCAGCCCTCCAGCTGCACAGAAATACCTCAGACACACCTCAGCAAGCTCCTAGAAAACACTGCAGCTGCATGAAGTGCCTCAGACACCCCCCCTTAAAGTACCAGCTAGCTCCTGAAAACACTGCAACTCACCTCCCCCCCTGCATGGAAGCATCTCAGACGCACTTCAGCAAGCTCCTCAGAAACACTGCAGCCCCCCATCTGCATAGAACCTCCCCAGACCCACCTCTGCATGCTTCTAGAAAACACTGCAGCCCTCCAGCTGCATGGAAGCACCTCAGACACAGCCCCTTAAAGTATCAGCAAGCTCCTAGAAAACACTGCAGCCCCCCAGCTGCATGGACGCTCTTCAGACACACCTCAGCAAGCTCCTAGAAAACACTGCAGCCCTCCACCTGCATGGGAACTCCTCAGGTACAGCCCCTTAAAGCATCAGCAAGCTCCTAGAAAACACTGCAGCCCCCGAGCTGCATGGAAGCACCTCAGAAATGCCTCAGCCAGGTCCTAGAAAACATTGCAGCCCTCCAGCTGCATGGAAGCACCTCAGACACACCTCAGCAAGGTCCTAGAAAACACTGCAGCCCTCCAGCTGCATGGAAGCACCTCAGACACACCTGAGCAAGCTCCTATAAAACACTGCATCCCCCAGCTGCATGGAAGCATCTCAGACACACCCCAGCAAGCTCCTACAAAACATTGCAGCCCTCCAGCTGGCTGCATGCAAGCGCCTCATACACAGATCAGCAAGCTCCTAGAAAGCACTGTAGCCCGCCAGCTGCATGGTAGCACCTCAGACACACCTCAGCAAGCTCCTAGAAAACACTGCAGCCCTTAAGCTGCATGGAAGTGCCTCATACATACCTCCTTAAAGTATCAGCAAGCTCCTAGAAAACACTGCAGCCCTCCAGCTGCATGGAAACTCCTCAGACACACCTCAGCAAGGTCCTAGAAAACACTGCAGCCCTGCAGCTGCATGGAAGCACCTCAGACACACCTGAGCAAGCTCCTACAAAACACTGCATCCCCCAGCTGCATGGAACTGCCTCATACATACCTCCTTAAAGTATCAGCAAGCTCCTCAGAAACACTGCAGCCCCCCATCTGCATAGAACCTCCCCAGACCCACCTCTGCACGCTTCTAGAAAACACTGCAGCCCTCCAGCTGCATGGAAGCACCTCAGACACAGCCCCTTAAAGTATCAGCAAGCTCCTAGAAAACACTGCAGCCCCCCAGCTGCATGGACGCTCCTCAGACACACCTCAGCAAGCTCCTAGAAAACACTGCAGCCCTCCAGCTGCATGGAACTGCCTCATACATACCTCCTTAAAGTATCAGCAAGCTCCTAGAAAACACTGCAGCCCACAAGCTGCATGGAAACTCCTCAGGTACAGCCCCTTAAAGCATCAGCAAGCTCCTAGAAAACACTGCAGCCCCGAGCTGCATTGAAGTACCTCAGACACTCCTCAGCGAGGTCCTAGAAAACATTGCAGCCCTCCAGCTGCATGGAAGCACCTCAGACACACCTCAGCAAGGTCCTAGAAAACACGGCAGCCCTCCAGCTGCATGGAAACACGTCAGACACACCCCAGCAAGCTCCTAGCAAACACTGCTACCCTCCAGCTGCATGGAAGCACCTCAGACACACCCCAGCAAGCTCCCACAAAACATTGCAGCCCTCCAGCTGGCTGCATGGAATCGCCTCAGACACACCTCAGCAAGCTCCTAGAAAACACTGCAGCCCTCCAGCTGCATGGAAGCATCTCAGACACACCTCAGCAAGCACCTAGAAAACACGGCAGCCCTCCAGCTGCATGGAAACACGTCAGACACACCCCAGCAAGCTCCTAGCAAACACTGCTACCCTCCAGCTGCATGGAAGCACCTCAGACACACCCCAGCAAGCTCCTAGAAAACACTGCAGCCCTCCAGCTGCATGGAAGCACCTCAGACACACCTCAGCAACCTCCTAGAAAACTCTGCAGCCCTACAGCTGCATGGAAGCGCCTCAGACATGCCTCCTTAAAGTATCAGCAAGCTCCTAGAAAACACTGCAACCCTCCAGCTGCAGGGAAGCATCTCAGACACACCTCCTTAAAGTGCCAGCAAGTTCCTAGAAATCACTGCAGCCCTTCAGCTGCATTCAAGCACCTCAGACACACCTGAGCAAGCTCCTAGAAAACACTGTAGCCCTCCAGCCGCACGGAAACACCCCAGGCACAACGCAGCAAGCTCCAAGAAAACACTGCAGCCCTTAAGCTGCATGGAAGTGCTGCAGATACACCTCCTTAAAGTATAAGCAAGCTCTTAGAAAACACTGCAGCCCTCCATCTGCATGGAAGCACCTCAGACACACCTGAGCAAGCTCCTATAAAACACTGCATCCCCCAGCTGTTGGAAGCTCCTCTGTCACACCTCAGCAAGCTCCTAGAAAACATTGCAGGCCTCCAGGTGCATGGAAGCACCTCAGACAAACCCCAGCAATCTCCTAGAAAGCACTGCAGCCCTCCAGCTGCAACGAAGCACCTCAGACACACCTCAGCAAGCTCCTAGAAAACACTGCAGCCCTCCAGCTGCATGGAAGCACCTCCGACACACCTGAGCAAGCTCCTATAAAACACTGCATCCCCCAGCTGCATGGAAGCATCTCAGACACACCCCAGCAAGCTCCTACAAAACATTTCAGCCCTCCAGCTGGCTGCATGGAAACGCCTCAGACACACCTCAGCAAGCTCCTAGAAAACACTGCAGCCCTCCAGCTGCATGGAAGCACCTCATACACACCTCTGTAAAGTATAAGCAAGCTCCTAGAAAAATCTACAGTCCCACAGCTGCATGGAAGCATCTCAGACACACCTCAGCAAGCACCTAGAAAACACTGAAGCCCTCCAGCTGCATGGAAACACCTCAGACACACCCCAGCAAGCTGCTAGCAAACATTGCAGCCCTCCAGCTGCATGGAAGCCCCTCAGACACACCCCAGCAAGCTCCTAGAAAACACTGCAGCCCTCCAGCTGCATGGAAGCACCTCAGACACACCTCAGCAACCTCTTAGAAAACACTGCAGCCCTACAGCTGCATGGAAGCGCCTCAGACATGCCTCCTTAAAGTATCAGCAAGCTCCTAGAAAACACTGCAACCCTCCAGCTGCAGTTAGGCACCTCAGACACACCTCCTTAAAGTGCCAGCAAGTTCCTAGAAAGCACTGCAGCCCTTCAGCTGCATACAAGCACCTCGGACACACCTGAGCAAGCTCCTAGAAAACACTGTAGCCCTCCAGCCGCACAGAAACACCCCAGGCACAACGCAGCAAGCTCAGAGAAAACACTGCAGCCCTTAAGCTGCATGGAAGTGCTGTAGACATACCTCCTTAAAGTATAAGCAAGCTCTTACAAAACACTGCAGCCCTCCAGCTGCACGGAAATACCTCAGACACACCCCAGCAAGCTCCTAGAAAACACTGCAGCCCTCCAGCTGCATGGAAGCACCTCAGACACACCTGAGCAAGCTCCTATAAAACACTGCATCCCCCAGCTGATGGAAGCTCCTCTGTCACACCTCAGCAAGCCCCTAGAACACATTGCAGGCCTCCAGCTGCATGGAAGCACCTCAGACACACCCCAGCAAGCTCCTAGAAAGCACTGTAGCCCTCCAGCTGCATGGAAGCACCTCAGACACACCTCAGCAAGCTCCTAGAAAACACTGCAGCCGTCAAGCTGCATGGAACTGCCTCATACATACCTACTTAAAGTATCAGCAAGCTTCTAGAAAACACTGCAGCCCTCCAGCTGCATGGAAACTCCTCAGGTACAGCCCCTTAAAGCATCAGCAAGCCCCTTAGAAACACGGCAGCCCCGAGTTGCATGGAAGCACCTCAGAGACTCCTCGGCAAGGTCCTAGAAAACCTTGCAGTCCTCCAGCTGCATGGAAGCACCTCAGACACACCTCAGCAAGGTCCTAGAAAACACTGCAGCCCTGCAGCTGCATGGAGGCACCTCGGACACACCTGAGCAAGCTCCTATAAAACACTGCATCCCCCAGCTGCATGGAAGCATCTCAGAAACACCCCAGCAAGCTCCTACAAAACATTGCAGCCCTCCAGCTGGCTGCATGCAAGCGCCTCAGACACACCTCAGTAAGCTCCTAGAAAGCACTGTAGCCCTCCAGCTGCATGGAAGCACCTCAGACACACCTCAGCAAGCACCTAGAAAACACTGCAGCCCTTCAGCTGCATGGAAGCACCTCAGACACACCTCAGCAAGGTCCTAGAAAACACTGCAGCCCTCCAGCATCATGTAAGCACCTCGGACAAACCTGAGCAAGCTCCTATAAAACACTGCATCCCCCAGCTGCATGGAAGCATCGCAGACACACCCCAGCAAGCTCCTAGAAAACATTGCAGGCCTCCAGTTGCATGGAAGCAGCTCAGACACACCCCAGCAAGCTCCTAGAAAGCACTGTAGCCCTCCAGCTGCATGGAAGCATCGCAGACACACCTCAGCCCTCCAGCTGCATGGAAGTACCTCATACATACCTCCTTAAAGTATCAGCAAGCTCCTAGAAAACACTGCAGCCCTCCAGGTGCATGGAAATTCCTCAGGTACAGGCCCTTAAAGCATCAGCATGCTCCTAGAAACCACGGCAGCCCCGAGTTGCATGGAAGCATCTCAGACACTCCTCAGCGAGGTCCTAGAAAACCTTGCATCCCTCCAGCTGCATGGAAGCACCCCAGACACACCTCTGCAAGGTCCTAGAAAACACTGCAGCCCTCCAGCTGCATGGAAGCACCTCAGACACACCTGAGCAAGCTCCTATAAAACACTGCATCCCCCAGCTGCTTTGAAGCATCTCAGACACACCCCAGAAAGCTCCTACAAAACATTGCAGCCCTCCAGCTGGCTGCATGGAAGCGCCTCAGACACACCTCAGCAAGCTCCTAGAAAGCACTGTAGCCCTCCAGCTGCATGGAAGCACCTCATACACACCTCTGTTAAGTATAAGCAAGCTCCTAGAAAACATTGCAGGCCTCCAGCTGCATGGAAGCACCTCAGACACACCCCAGCAAGCTCCTAGAAAGCACTGTAGCCCTCCAGCTGCATGGAAGCATCTCAGACACACCTCAGCTCTCCAGCTGCATGGAAGTGCCTCATACATACCTCCTTAAAGTATCAGCAAGCTCCTAGAAAACACTGCAGCCCTCCAGGTGCATGGAAACTCCTCAGGTACAGCCCCTTAAAGCATCAGCAAGCTCCTAGAAAACACGGCAGCCCCAACTTGCATGGAAGCACCTCAGACACTCCTCAGCGAGGTCCTAGAAAACCTTGCAGCACTCCAGCTGCATGGAAGCACATCAGACACACCTCAGCAAGGTCCTAGAAAACACTGCAGCCCTCCAGCTGCATGGAAGCACCTCAGACACACCTGAGCAAGCTCCTATAAAACACTGCATCCCCCAGCTGCATGGAAGCATCTCAGACACACCCCAGCAAGCTCCTACAAAACATTGCAGCCCTCCAGCTGGCTGCATGCAAGCGCCTCAGACACACCTCAGCAAGCTCCTAGAAAGCACTGTAGCCCTCCAGCTGCATGGAAGCACCTCAGACACACCTCAGCAAGCACCTAGAAAACACTGCAGCCCTTCAGCTGCATGGAAGCACCTCAGACACACCTCAGCAAGGTCCTAGAAAACACTGCAGCCCTCCAGCTGCATGTAAGCACCTCGGACAAACCTGAGCAAGCTCCTATAAAACACTGCATCCCCCAGCTGCATGGAAGCATCGCAGACACACCCCAGCAAGCTCCTAGAAAACATTGCAGGCCTCCAGTTGCATGGAAGCAGCTCAGACACACCCCAGCAAGCTCCTAGAAAGCACTGTAGCCCTCCAGCTGCATGGAAGCATCGCAGACACACCTCAGCCCTCCAGCTGCATGGAAGTACCTCATACATACCTCCTTAAAGTATCAGCAAGCTCCTAGAAAACACTGCAGCCCTCCAGGTGCATGGAAATTCCTCAGGTACAGGCCCTTAAAGCATCAGCATGCTCCCGGAAAACACGGCAGCCCCGAGTTTCATGGAAGCATCTCAGACACTCCTCAGCGAGGTCCTAGAAAACCTTGCAGCCCTCCAGCTGCATGGAAGCAACCCAGACACACCTCTGCAAGGTCCTAGAAAACACTGCAGCCCTCCAGCTGCATGGAAGCACCTCAGACACAACTGAGCAAGCTCCTATAAAACACTGCATCCCCCAGCTGCTTTGAAGCATCTCAGACACACCCCAGAAAGCTCCTACAAAACATTGCAGCCCTCCAGCTGGCTGCATGCAAGCGCCTCAGACACACCTCAGCAAGCTCCTAGAAAGCACTGTAGCCCTCCAGCTGCATGGAAGCACCTCATACACACCTCTGTTAAGTATAAGCAAGCTCCTAGAAAACATTGCAGGCCTCCAGCTCCATGGAAGCACCTCAGACACACCCCAGCAAGCTCCTAGAAAGCACTGTAGCCCTCCAGCTGCATGGAAGCATCTCAGACACACCTCAGCTCTCCAGCTGCATGGAAGTGCCTCATACATACCTCCTTAAAGTATCAGCAAGCTCCTAGAAAACACTGCAGCCCTCCAGGTGCATGGAAACTGCTCAGGTACAGCCCCTTAAAGCACCAGCAAGCTCCTAGAAAACACGGCAGCCCCAACTTGCATGGAAGCACCTCAGACACTCCTCAGCGAGGTCCTAGAAAACCTTGCAGCACTCCAGCTGCATGGAAGCACATCAGACACACCTCAGCAAGGTCCTAGAAAACACTGCAGCCCTCCAGCTGCATGGAAGCACCTCAGACACACCTGAGCAAGCTCCTATAAAACACTGCATCCCCCAGCTGCATGGAAGCATCTCAGACACACCCCAGCAAGCTCCTACAAAACATTGCAGCCCTCCAGCTGGCTGCATGCAAGCGCCTCAGACACACCTCAGCAAGCTCCTAGAAAGCACTGCAGCCCTCCAGCTGCATGGAAGCACCCCAGACACACCTCTGCAAGGTCCTAGAAAGCACTGCAGCCCTCCAGCTGCATGGAAGCACCTCAGACACAACTGAGCAAGCTCCTATAAAACACTGCATCCCCCAGCTGCTTTGAAGCATCTCAGACACACCCCAGAAAGCTCCTACAAAACATTGCAGCCCTCCAGCTGGCTGCATGCAAGCGCCTCAGACACACCTCAGCAAGCTCCTAGAAAGCACTGTAGCCCTCCAGCTGCATGGAAGCACCTCATACACACCTCTGTTAAGTATAAGCAAGCTCCTAGAAAACATTGCAGGCCTCCAGCTGCATGGAAGCACCTCAGACACACCCCAGCAAGCTCCTAGAAAGCACTGTAGCCCTCCAGCTGCATGGAAGCATCTCAGACACACCTCAGCTCTCCAGCTGCATGGAAGTGCCTCATACATACCTCCTTAAAGTATCAGCAAGCTCCTAGAAAACACTGCAGCCCTCCAGGTGCATGGAAACTGCTCAGGTACAGCCCCTTAAAGCATCAGCAAGCTCCTAGAAAACACGGCAGCCCCAACTTGCATGGAAGCACCTCAGACACTCCTCAGCGAGGTCCTAGAAAACCTTGCAGCACTCCAGCTGCATGGAAGCACATCAGACACACCTCAGCAAGGTCCTAGAAAACACTGCAGCCCTCCAGCTGCATGGAAGCACCTCAGACACACCTGAGCAAGCTCCTATAAAACACTGCATCCCCCAGCTGCATGGAAGCATCTCAGACACACCCCAGCAAGCTCCTACAAAACATTGCAGCCCTCCAGCTGGCTGCATGCAAGTGCCTCAGACACACCTCAGCAAGCTCCTAGAAAGCACTGTAGCCCTCCAGCTGCATGGAAGCACCTCATACACACCTCTGTTAAGTATAAGCAAGCTCCTAGAAAACATTGCAGGCCTCCAGCTGCATGGAAGCACCTCAGACACACCCCAGCAAGCTCCTAGAAAGCACTGTAGCCCTCCAGCTGCATGGAAGCATCTCAGACACACCTCAGCTCTCCAGCTGCATGGAAGTGCCTCATACATACCTCCTTAAAGTATCAGCAAGCTCCTAGAAAACACTGCAGCCCTCCAGGTGCATGGAAACTGCTCAGGTACAGCCCCTTAAAGCATCAGCAAGCTCCTAGAAAACACGGCAGCCCCAACTTGCATGGAAGCACCTCAGACACTCCTCAGCGAGGTCCTAGAAAACCTTGCAGCACTCCAGCTGCATGGAAGCACATCAGACACACCTCAGCAAGGTCCTAGAAAACACTGCAGCCCTCCAGCTGCATGGAAGCACCTCAGACACACCTGAGCAAGCTCCTATAAAACACTGCATCCCCCAGCTGCATGGAAGCATCTCAGACACACCCCAGCAAGCTCCTACAAAACATTGCAGCCCTCCAGCTGGCTGCATGCAAGCGCCTCAGACACACCTCAGCAAGCTCCTAGAAAGCACTGTAGCCCTCCAGCTGCATGGAAGCACCTCAGACACACCTCAGCAAGCTCCTAGAAAACACTGCAACCCTCGAGCTGCATGGAAGTGCCTCATACATACCTCCTTAAAGTATCAGCAAGCTCCTAGTAAACACTGCAGCCCTCCAGCTGCATGGAAACTCCTCAGACACACCTCAGCAAGGTCCTAGAAAACACTGCAGCCCTCCATCTGCATGGAAGCACCTCAGACACAACTGAGTAAGCTCCTATAAAACACTGCATCCCCCAGTTAATGGAAGCTCCTCTGTCACACCTCAGCAAGCACCTAGAAAACATTGCAGGCCTCCAGCTGCATGGAAGCACCTCAGACACACCCCAGCAATCTCCTAGAAAGCACTGTAGCCCTCCAGCTGCATGGAAGCACCTCAGACACACCTCAGCAAGGTCCTAGAAAACACGGCAGCCCTCCAGCTGCATGGAACTGCCTCATACATTCCTCCTTAAAGTATCAGCAAGCTCCTAGAAAACACTGCAGCCCTCCAGCTGCATGGAAACTCCTCAGGTACAGCCCCTTAAAGCATCAGCAAGCTCCTAGAAAACACTGCAGCCCCAAGCTGCATTGAAGCACCTCAGACACACCTCAGCAAGGTCCTAGAAAACACTGCAGCCCTCCAGCTGCATGGAAGCACCTCAGACACACCTGAGCAAGCTCCTATAAAACACTGCATCCCCCAGCTGCATGGAAGCATCTCAGACACACCCCATCAAGCTCCTACAAAACATTTCAGCCCTCCAGCTGGCTGCATGGAAGCGCCTCAGACACACCTCAGCAAGCTCCTAGAAAACACTGCAGCCCTCCAGCTGCATGGAAGCACCTCATACACACCTCTGTAAAGTATAAGCAAGCTCCTAGAAAAGTCTGCAGTCCCCCAGCTGCATGGAAGCATCTCAGACACACCTCAGCAAGCACCTAGAAAACACTGCAGCCCTCCAGCTGCATGGAAACACCTCAGACACACCCCAGCAAGCTGCTAGCAAACACTGCAGCCCTCCAGCTGCATGGAAGCACCTCAGACACACCCCAGCAAGCTCCTAGAAAACACTGCAGCCCTCCAGCTGCATGGAAGCACCTCAGACACACCTCAGCAACCTCCTAGAAAACACTGCAGCCCTACAGCTGCATGGAAGCGCCTCAGACATGCCTCCTTAAAGTATCAGCAATCTCCTAGAAAACACTACAACCCTCCAGCTGCAGTTAGGCACCTCAGACACACCTCCTTAAAGTGCCAGCAAGTTCCTAGAAAGCACTGCAGCCCTTCAGCTACATGCAAGCACCTCGGACACACCTGAGCAAGATCCTAGAAAACACTGTAGCCCTCCAGCCGCACGGAAACACCCCAGGCACAACGCAGCAAGCTCCGAGAAAACACTGCAGCCCTTAAGCTGCATGTAAGTGCTGCAGACACACCTCCTTAAAGTATAAGCAAGCTCTTAGAAAACACTGCAGCCCTCCAGCTGCACGGAAATACCTCAGACACACCTCAGCAAGCTCCTAGAAGACACTGCAGCCCTCCAGCTGCATGGAAGCACCTCAGATACACCTGAGCAAGCTCCTATAAAACACTGCATCCCCCAGCTGCATGGAAGCACCTCAGACACACCCCAGCAAGCTCCTAGAAAGCACTGTAGCCCTCCAGCTGCATGGAAGCACCTCAGACACACCTCAGCAAGCTCCTAGAAAACACTGCAGTCCTCCAGCTGCATGGAACTGCCTCATACATACCTCCTTAAAGTATCAGCAAGCTCCTAGAAAACATTGCAGCCCTCCAGCTGCATGGAAACTCCTCAGGTACAGCCCCTTAAAGCATCAGCAAGCTCCTAGAAAACACTGCAGCCCCGAGCTGCATTGAAGCACCTCAGACACTCCTCAGTGAGGTCCTAGAAAACATTGCAGCCCTCCAGCTGCATGGAAGCACCTCACACACACCTCAGCAAGGTCCTAGAAAACACTGCAGCCCTCCAGCTGCATGGAAGCACCTCAGGCACACCTGAGCAAGCTCCTATAAAACACTGCATTCCCCAGCTGCATGGAAGCATCTCAGACACACCCCAGCAAGCTCCTAGAAAACACTGCAGCCCTCCAGCTGCATGGAAGCACCTCATACACACCTCTGTTAAGTATAAGCAAGCTCCTAGAAAAATCTGCAGTCCCCCAGCTGCATGGAAGCATCTCAGACACACCTCAGCAAGCACCTAGAAAACACGGCAGCCCTCGAGCTGCATGGAAACACCTCCGACACACCCCAGCAAGCTCCTAGCAAACACTGCAGCCCTCCAGCTGCATGGAAGCACCTCAGACACACCCCAGCAACTCCTAGAAAACACTGCAGTCCTCCAGCTGCATGGAAGCTGCTCAAACACACCTCAGCAACCTCCGAGAAAACACTGCAGCCCTACAGCTGCATGGAAGCGCCTCAGACATGCCTCCTTAAAGTATCAGCAAGCTCCTAGAAAACACTGCAACCCTCCAGCTGCAGGGAGGCACCTCAGACACACCTCCTTAAAGTGCCAGCAAGTTCCTAGAAAGCACTCAGCCCTTCAGCTGCATGCAAGCACCTCGGACACACCTGAGCAAGTTCCTAGAAAACACTGTAGCCCTCCAGCCGCAAGGAAACACCCCAAGCACAACGCAGCAAGCTCCGAGAAAATACTGCAGCCCTTAAGCTGCATGGAAGTGCTGCAGACACACCTCCTTAAAGTATAAGCAAGCTCTTAGAAAACACTGCAGCACTCCAGCTGCACGGAAATACCTCAGACACACCTCAGCAAGCTCCTAGAAAACACTGCAGCTGCATGAAGTGCCTCAGACACCCCCCTTAAAGTACCAGCTAGCTCCTAGAAAACACTGTAACCCACCTCCCCCCCTACATGGAAGCATCTCAGACGCACTTCAGCAAGCTCCTCGGAAACACTGCAGCCCCCCATCTGCATAGAACCTCCCCAGACCCACTTCTGCACGCTTCTAGAAAACACTGCAGCCCTCCAGCTGCATGGAAGCACCTCAGACACAGCCCCTTAAAGTATCAGCAAGCTCCTAGAAAACACTGCAGCCCTCCAGCTGCATGGAAGTGCCTCATACACACCTCCTTAAAGTATCAGCAAGCTCCTAGAAAAAACTGCAGCCCTCCAGCTGCATGGAAACTCCTCAGGTACAGCCCCTTAAAGCATCAGCAAGCTCCTAGAAAACACTGCAGCCCCCGAGCTGCATGGAAGCACCTCAGACATGCCTCAGCCAGGTCCTAGAAAACATTGCAGCCCTCCAGCTGCATAGAAGCACCTCAGACACACCTCAGCAAGCTCCTAGAAAACACTGCAGCCCTCCAGCTGCATGGAATCACCTCAGACACACCTGAGCAAGCTCCTATTAAACACTGCATCCCCCAGCTGCATGGAAGCATCTCAGACACACCCCAGCAAGCTCCTACAAAAAATTGCAGCCCTCCAGCTGGCTGCATGCAAGCGCCTCAGACACACCTCAGCAAGCTCCTAGAAAGAACTGTAGCCCTCCAGCTGCATGGAAGCACCTCAGACACACCTCAGCAAGCTCCTAGAAAACACTGCAGCCCTCCAGCTGCATGGAAGTGCCTCATACATACCTCCTTAAAGTATCAGCAAGCTCCTAGAAAACACTGCAGCCCTTCAGCTGCATGGAAACTCCTCAGACACACCTCAGCAAGCTCCTAGAAAACACTGCAGCCCCGAGCTGCATTGAAGCACCTCAGACACACCTCAGCAAGGTCCTAGAAAACACTGCAGCCCTCCAGCTGCATGGAAGCACCTCCGACACACCTGAGCAAGCTCCTATAAAACACTGCATCCCCCAGCTGCATGGAAGCATCTCAGACACACCCCAGCAAGCTCCTACAAAACATTTCAGCCCTCCAGCTGGCTGCATGGAAGCGCCTCAGACACACCTCAGCAAGCTCCTAGAAAACACTGCAGCCCTCCAGCTGCATGGAAGCACCTCATACACACCTCTGTAAAGTATAAGCAAGCTCCTAGAAAAATCTACAGTCCCCCAGCTGCATGGAAGCATCTCAGACACACCTCAGCAAGCACCTAGAAAACACTGCAGCCCTCCAGCTGCATGGAAACACCTCAGACACACCCCAGCAAGCTGCTAGCAAACACTGCAGCCCTCCAGCTGCATGGAAGCCCCTCAGACACACCCCAG
Organism: Ambystoma mexicanum; assembly: GCF_040938575.1. Taxonomy (NCBI): domain Eukaryota; kingdom Metazoa; phylum Chordata; class Amphibia; order Caudata; family Ambystomatidae; genus Ambystoma; species Ambystoma mexicanum. The sequence goes on from NC_090932.1 coordinate 5,569,241, forward strand.
CAAGCTCCTAGAAAACACTGCAGCCCTCCAGCTGCATGGAAGCACCTCAGACACGCCTTAGCAACCTCTTAGAAAACACTGCAGCCCTACAGCTGCATGGAAGCGCCTCAGACATGCCTCCTTAAAGTATCAGCAAGCTCCTAGAAAACACTGCAACCCTCCAGCTGCAGGTAGGCACCTCAGACACACCTCCTTAAAGTGCCAGCAAGTTCCTAGAAAGCACTGCAGCCCTTCAGCTGCATGCAAGCACCTCGGACACACCTGAGCAAGCTCCTAGAAAACACTGTAGCCCTCCAGCTGCACAGAAACACCCCAGGCACAACGCAGCAAGCTCAGAGAAAACACTGCAGCCCTTAAGCTGCATGGAAGTGCTGTAGACATACCTCCTTAAAGTATAAGCAAGCTCTTACAAAACACTGCAGCCCTCCAGCTGCACGGAAATACCTCAGACACACCCCAGCAAGCTCCTAGAAAACACTGCAGCCCTCCAGCTGCATGGAAGCACCTCAGACACACCTGAGCAAGCTCCTATAAAACACTGCATCCCCCAGCTGATGGAAGCTCCTCTGTCACACCTCAGCAAGCCCCTAGAAAACATTGCAGGCCTCCAGATGCATGGAAGCACCTCAGACACACCCCAGCAAGCTCCTAGAAAGCACTGTAGCCCTCCAGCTGCATGGAAGCACCTCAGACACACCTCAGCAAGCTCCTAGAAAACACTGCAGCCGTCAAGCTGCATGGAACTGCCTCATACATACCTCCTTAAAGTATCAGCAAGCTTCTAGAAAACACTGCAGCCCTCCAGCTGCATGGAAACTCCTCAGGTACAGCCCCTTAAAGCATCAGCAAGCTCCTTAGAAACACGGCAGCCCCGAGTTGCATAGAAGCACCTCAGAGACTCCTCAGTGAGGTCCTAGAAAACCTTGCAGCCCTCCAGCTGCATGGAAGCACCTCAGACACACCTCAGCAAGGTCCTAGAAAACACTGCAGCCCTCCAGCTGCATGGAGGCACCTCGGACACACCTGAGAAAGCTCCTATAAAACACTGCATCCCCCAGCTGCATGGAAGCATCTCCGACACACCCCAGCAAGCTCCTACAAAACATTTCAGCCCTCCAGCTGGCTGCATGGAAGCGCCTCAGACACACCTCAGCAAGCTCCTAGAAAACACTGCAGCCCTCCAGCTGCATGGAAGCACCTCATACACACCTCTGTAAAGTATAAGCAAGCTCCTAGAAAAATCTACAGTCCCCCAGCTGCATGGAAGCATCTCAGACACACCTCAGCAAGCACCTAGAAAACACTGCAGCCCTCCAGCTGCATGGAAGCCCCTCAGACACACCCCAGCAAGCTCCTAGAAAACACTGCAGCCCTCCAGCTGCATGGAAGCACCTCAGACACACCTTAGCAACCTCTTAGAAAACACTGCAGCCCTACAGCTGCATGGAAGCGCCTCAGACATGCCTCCTTAAAGTATCAGCAAGCTCCTAGAAAACACTGCAACCCTCCAGCTGCAGTTAGGCACCTCAGACACACCTCCTTAAAGTGCCAGCAAGTTCCTAGAAAGCACTGCAGCCCTTCAGCTGCATGCAAGCACCTCGGACACACCTGAGCAAGCTCCTAGAAAACACTGTAGCCCTCCAGCTGCACAGAAACACCCCAGGCACAACGCAGCAAGCTCAGAGAAAACACTGCAGCCCTTAAGCTGCATGGAAGTGCTGTAGACATACCTCCTTAAAGTATAAGCAAGCTCTTACAAAACACTGCAGCCCTCCAGCTGCACGGAAATACCTCAGACACACCCCAGCAAGCTCCTAGAAAACACTGCAGCCCTCCAGCTGCATGGAAGCACCTCAGACACACCTGAGCAAGCTCCTATAAAACACTGCATCCCCCAGCTGATGGAAGCTCCTCTGTCACACCTCAGCAAGCCCCTAGAAAACATTGCAGGCCTCCAGCTGCATGGAAGCACCTCAGACACACCCCAGCAAGCTCCTAGAAAGCACTGTAGCCCTCCAGCTGCATGGAAGCACCTCAGACACACCTCAGCAAGCTCCTAGAAAACACTGCAGCCGTCAAGCTGCATGGAACTGCCTCATACATACCTCCTTAAAGTATCAGCAAGCTTCTAGAAAACACTGCAGCCCTCCAGCTGCATGGAAACTCCTCAGGTACAGCCCCTTAAAGCATCAGCAAGCTCCTTAGAAACACGGCAGCCCCGAGTTGCATAGAAGCACCTCAGAGACTCCTCAGCGAGGTCCTAGAAAACCTTGCAGCCCTCCAGCTGCATGGAAGCACCTCAGACACACCTCAGCAAGGTCCTAGAAAACACTGCAGCCCTCCAGCTGCATGGAGGCACCTCGGACACACCTGAGAAAGCTCCTATAAAACACTGCATCCCCCAGCTGCATGGAAGCATCTCAGAAACACCCCAGCAAGCTCCTACAAAACATTGCAGCCCTCCAGCTGCATGGAAGCACCTCAGACACACCTCAGCAAGCACCTAGAAAACACTGCAGCCCTTCAGCTGCATGGAAGCACCTCAGACACACCTCAGCAAGGTCCTAGAAAACACTGCAGCCCTCCAGCTGCATGGAAGCACCTCGGACAAACCTGAGCAAGCTCCTATAAAACACTGCATCCCCCAGCTGCATGGAAGCATCGCAGACACACCCCAGCAAGCTCCTAGAAAACATTGCAGGCCTCCAGTTGCATGGAAGCAGCTCAGACACACCCCAGCAAGCTCCTAGAAAGCACTGTAGCCCTCCAGCTGCATGGAAGTACCTCATACATACCTCCTTAAAGTATCAGCAAGCTCCTAGAAAACACTGCAGCCCTCCAGGTGCATGGAAATTCCTCAGGTACAGGCCCTTAAAGCATCAGCATGCTCCTAGAAAACACGGCAGCCCCGAGTTGCATGGAAGCATCTCAGACACTCCTCAGCGAGGTCCTAGAAAACCTTGCAGCCCTCCAGCTGCATGGAAGCACCTCATACACACCTGAGCAAGCTCCTATAAAACACTGCATCCCCCAGCTGCATTGAAGCATCTCAGACACACCCCAGAAAGCTCCTACAAAACATTGCAGTCCTCCAGCTGGCTGCATGCAAGCGCCTCAGACACACCTCAGCAAGCTCCTAGAAAGCACTGTAGCCCTCCAGCTGCATGGGAGCACCTCATACACACCTCTGTTAAGTATAAGCAAGCTCCTAGAAAACATTGCAGGCCTCCAGCTGCATGGAAGCACCTCAGACACACCCCAGCAAGCTCCTAGAAAGCACTGTAGCCCTCCAGCTGCATGGAAGCATCTCAGACACACCTCAGCTCTCCAGCTGCATGGAAGTGCCTCATACATACCTCATTAAAGTATCAGCAAGCTCCTAGAAAACACTGCAGCCCTCCAGGTGCATGGAAACTCCTCAGGTACAGCCCCTTAAAGCATCAGCAAGCTCCTAGAAAACACAGCAGCCCCAACTTGCATGGAAGCACCTCAGACACTCCTCAGCGAGGTCCTAGAAAACCTTGCAGCACTCGAGCTGCATGGAAGCACATCAGACACACCTCAGCAAGGTCCTAGAAAACACTGCAGCCCTCCAGCTGCATGGAAGCACCTCGGACACACCTGAGCAAGCTCCTATAAAACACTGCATCCCCCAGCTGCATGGAAGCATCTCAGACACACCCCAGCAAGCTCCTACAAAACATTGCAGCCCTCCAGCTGGCTGCATGCAAGCGCCTCAGACACACCTCAGCAAGCTCCTAGAAAGCACTGTAGCCCTCTAGCTGCATGGAAGCTCCTCAGACACACCTCAGCAAGCTCCTAGAAAACACTGCAACCCTCGAGCTGCATGGAAGTGCCTCATACATACCTCCTTAAAGTATCAGCAAGCTCCTAGTAAACACTGCAGCCCTCCAGCTGCATGGAAACAACTCAGACACACCTCAGCAAGGTCCTAGAAAACACTGCAGCCCTCCATCTGCATGGAAGCACCTCAGACACAACTGAGCAAGCTCCTATAAAACACTGCATCCCTCAGCTGATGGAAGCTCCTCTGTCACACCTCAACAAGCACCTAGAAAACATTGCAGGCCTCCAGCTGCATGGAAGCACCTCAGACACACCCCAGCAATCTCCTAGAAAGCACTGTAGCCCTCCAGCTGCATGGAAGCACCTCAGACACACCCCAGCAAGCTCCTACAAAACATTGCAGCCCTCTAGCTGGCTGCATGCAAGCGCCTCAGACACACCTCAGCAAGCTCCTAGAAAGCACTGTAGCCCTCCAGCTGCATGGAAGCACCTCAGACACACCTCAGCAAGCTCCTAGAAAACACTGCAACCCTCGAGCTGCATGGAAGTGTCTCATACATACTTCCTTAAAGTATCAGCAAGCTCCTAGTAAACACTGCAGCCCTCCAGCTGCATGGAAACTCCTCAGACACACCTCAGCAAGGTCCTAGAAAACACTGCAGCCCTCCATCTGCATGGAAGCACCTCAGACACAACTGAGCAAGCTCCTATAAAACACTGCATCCCCCAGCTGATGGAAGCTCCTCTGTCACACCTCAGCAAGCACCTAGAAAACATTGCAGGCCTCCAGCTGCATGGAAGCACCTCAGACACACCCCAGCAATCTCCTAGAAAGCACTGTAGCCCTCCAGCTGCATGGAAGCACCTCAGACACACCTCAGCAAGGTCCTAGAAAACACTGCAGCCCTCCAGCTGCATGGAACTGCCTCATACATACCTCCTTAAAGTATCAGCAAGCTCCTAGAAAACACTGCAGCCCTCCAGCTGCATGGAAACTCCTCAGGTACAGCCCCTTAAAGCATCAGCAAGCTCCTAGAAAACACTGCAGCCCCAGGCTGCATTGAAGCACCTCAGACACACCTCAGCAAGGTCCTAGAAAACACTGCAGCCCTCCAGCTGCATGGAAGCACCTCAGACACACCTGAGCAAGCTCCTATAAAACACTGCATCCCCCAGCTGCATGGACGCATCTCAGACACACCCCATCAAGCTCCTACAAAACATTTCAGCCCTCCAGCTGGCTGCATGGAAGCGCCTCAGACACACCTCAGCAAGCTCCTAGAAAACACTGCAGCCCTCCAGCTGCATGGAAGCACCTCATACACACCTCTGTAAAGTATAAGCAAGCTCCTAGAAAAGTCTGCAGTCCCCCAGCTGCATGGAAGCATCTCAGACACACCTCAGCAAGCACCTAGAAAACACTGCAGCCCTCCAGCTGCATGGAAACACCTCAGACACACCCCAGCAAGCTGCTAGCAAACACTGCAGCCCTCCAGCTGCATGGAAGCACCTCAGACACACCTCAGCAACCTCCTAGAAAACACTGCAGCCCTACAGCTGCATGGAAGCGCCTCAGACATGCCTCCTTAAAGTATCAGCAAGCTCCTAGAAAACACGGCAACCCTCCAGCTGCATGGAAATACCTCAGACACACCTCAGCAAGCTCCTAGAAAACACGGCAACCCTCCAGCTGCATGGAAATACCTCAGACACACCTCAGCAAGCTGCTAGCAAACACTGCAGCCCTCCAGCTGCATGGAAGCACCTCAGACACACCTCAGCAACCTCCTAGAAAACACTGCAGCCCTACAGCTGCATGGAAGCGCCTCAGACATGCCTCCTTAAAGTATCAGCAATCTCCTAGAAAACACTACAACCCTCCAGCTGCAGTTAGGCACCTCAGACACACCTCCTTAAAGTGCCAGCAAGTTCCTAGAAAGCACTGCAGCCCTTCAGCTACATGCAAGCACCTCGGACACACCTGAGCAAGCTCCTAGAAAACACTGTAGCCCTCCAGCCGCACGGAAACACCCCAGGCACAACGCAGCAAGCTCCGAGAAAACACTGCAGCCCTTAAGCTGCATGGAAGTGCTGCAGACACACCTCCTTAAAGTATAAGCAAGCTCTTAGAAAACACTGCAGCCCTCCAGCTGCACGGAAATACCTCAGACACACCTCAGCAAGCTCCTAGAAGATACTGCATCCCCCAGCTGCATGGAAGCACCTCAGACACACCCCAGCAAGCTCCTAGAAAGCACTGTAGCCCTCCAGCTGCATGGAAGCACCTCAGACACACCTCAGCAAGCTCCTAGAAAACACTGCAGCCCTCCAGCTGCATGGAACTGCCTCATACATACCTCCTTAAAGTATCAGCAAGCTCCTAGAAAACATTGCAGCCCTCCAGCTGCATGGAAACTCCTCAGGTACAGCCTCTTAAAGCATCAGCAAGCTCCTAGAAAACACTGCAGCCCCGAGCTGCATTGAAGAACCTCAGACACTCCTCAGTGAGGTCCTAGAAAACATTGCAGCCCTCCAGCTGCATGGAAGCACCTCACACACACCTCAGCAAGGTCCTAGAAAACACTGCAGCCCTCCAGCTGCATGGAAGCACCTCAGACACACCTGAGCAAGCTCCTATAAAACACTGCATCCCCCAGCTGCATGGGAGCATCTCAGACACACCCCAGCAAGCTCCTAGAAAACACTGCAGCCCTCCAGCTGCATGTAAGCACCTCATACACACCTCTGTTAAGTATAAGCAAGCTCCTAGAAAAATCTGCAGTCCCCCAGCTGCATGGAAGCATCTCAGACACACCTCAGCAAGCACCTAGAAAACACGGCAGCCCTCCAGCTGCATGGAAACACCTCCGACACACCCCAGCAAGCTCCTAGCAAACACTGCAGCCCTCCAGCTGCATGGAAGCACCTCAGACACACCCCAGCAAGCTCCTAGAAAACACTGCAGTCCTCCAGCTGCATGGAAGCAGCTCAAACACACATCAGCAACCTCCTAGAAAACACTGCAGCCCTACAGCTGCATGGAAGCGCCTCAGACATGCCTCCTTAAAGTATCAGCAAGCTCCTAGAAAACACTGCAACCCTCCAGCTGCAGGGAGGCACCTCAGACACACCTCCTTAAAGTGCCAGCAAGTTCCTAGAAAGCACTGCAGCCCTTCAGCTGCATGCAAGCACCTCGGACACACCTGAGCAAGTTCCTAGAAAACACTGTAGCCCTCCAGCCGCAAGGAAACACCCCAAGCACAACGCAGCAAGCTCCGAGAAAATACTGCAGCCCTTAAGCTGCATGGAAGTGCTGCAGACACACCTCCTTAAAGTATAAGCAAGCTCTTAGAAAACACTGCAGCACTCCAGCTGCACGGAAATACCTCAGACACACCTCAGCAAGCTCCTAGAAAACACTGCAGCTGCATGAAGTGCCTCAGACACCCCCCTTAAAGTACCAGCTAGCTCCTAGAAAACACTGCAACCCACCTCCCCCCCCTGCATGGAAGCATCTCAGACGCACTTCAGCAAGCTCCTCGGAAACACTGCAGCCCCCCATCTGCATAGAACCTCCCCAGACCCACTTCTGCACGCTTCTAGAAAACACTGCAGCCCTCCAGCTGCATGGAAGCACCTCAGACACAGCCCCTTAAAGTATCAGCAAGCTCCTAGAAAACACTGCAGCCCCCCAGCTGCATGGATGCTCCTCAGACACACCTCATCAAGCTCCTAGAAAACACTGCTGCCCCCCAGCTGCATGGAAGTGCCTCATACACACCTCCTTAAAGTATCAGCAAGCTCCTAGAAAAAACTGCAGCCCTCCAGCTGCATGGAAACTCCTCAGGTACAGCCCCTTAAAGCATCAGCAAGCTCCTAGAAAACACTGCAGCCCCAAGCTGCATTGAAGCACATCAGACACACCTCAGCAAGGTCTTAGAAAACACTGCAGCCCTCCAGCTGCATGGAAGCACCTCAGACACACCTGAGCAAGCTCCTATAAAACACTGCATCCCCCAGCTGCATGGAAGCATCTCAGACACACCCCAGCAAGCTCCTACAAAAAATTGCAGCCCTCCAGCTGGCTGCATGCAAGCGCCTCAGACACACCTCAGCAAGCTCCTAGAAAGCACTGTAGCCCTCCAGCTGCATGGAAGCACCTCAGACACACCTCAGCAAGCTCCTAGAAAACACTGCAGCCCTCCAGCTGCATGGAAGTGCCTCATACATACCTCCTTAAAGTATCAGCAAGCTCCTAGAAAACACTGCAGCCCTCCAGCTGCATGGAAACTCCTCAGACACACCTCAGCAAGCTCCTAGAAAACACTGCAGCCCCGAGCTGCATTGAAGCACCTCAGACATACCTCAGCAAGGTCCTAGAAAACACTGCAGCCCTCCAGCTGCATGGAAGCACCTCCGACACACCTGAGCAAGCTCCTATAAAACACTGCATCCCCCAGCTGCATGGAAGCATCTCAGACACACCCCAGCAAGCTCCTACAAAACATTTCAGCCCTCCAGCGGGCTGCATGGAAGCGCCTCAGACACACCTCAGCAAGCTCCTAGAAAACACTGCAGCCCTCCAGCTGCATGGAAGCACCTCATGCACACCTCTGTAAAGTATAAGCAAGCTCCTAGAAAAATCTACAGTCCCCCAGCTGCATGTAAGCATCTCAGACACACCTCAGCAAGCACCTAGAAAACACTGCAGCCCTCCAGCTGCATGGAAACACCTCAGACACACCCCAGCAAGCTGCTAGCAAACACTGCAGCCCTCCAGCTGCATGGAAGCCCCTCAGACACACCCCAGCAAGCTCCTAGAAAACACTGCAGCCCTCCAGCTGCATGGAAGCACCTCAGACACACCTCAGCAACCTCTTAGAAAACACTGCAGCCCTACAGCTGCATGGAAGCGCCTCAGACATGCCTCCTTAAAGTATCAGCAAGCTCCTAGAAAACACTGCAACCCTCCAGCTGCAGGTAGGCACCTCAGACACACCTCCTTAAAGTGCCAGCAAGTTCCTAGAAAGCACTGCAGCCCTTCAGCTGCATGCAAGCACCTCGGACACACCTGAGCAAGCTCCTAGAAAACACTGTAGCCCTCCAGCCGCACAGAAACACCCCAGGCACAACGCAGAAAGCTCAGAGAAAACACTGCAGCCCTTAAGCTGCATGGAAGTGCTGTAGACATACCTCCTTAAAGTATAAGCAAGCTCTTACAGAACACTGCAGCCCTCCAGCTGCACGGAAATACCTCAGACACACCCCAGCAAGCTCCTAGAAAACACTGCAGCCCTCCAGCTGCATGGAAGCACCTCAGACACACCTGAGCAAGCTCCTATAAAACACTGCATCCCCCAGCTGATGGAAGCTCCTCTGTCACACCTCAGCAAGCCCCTAGAAAACATTGCAGGCCTCCAGCTGCATGGAAGCACCTCAGACACACCCCAGCAAGCTCCTAGAAAGCACTGTAGCCCTCCAGCTGCATGGAAGCACCTCAGACACACCTCAGCAAGCTCCTAGAAAACACTGCAGCCGTCAAGCTGCATGGAACTGCCTCATACATACCTCCTTAAAGTATCAGCAAGCTTCTAGAAAACACTGCAGCCCTCCAGCTGCATGGAAACTCCTCAGGTACAGCCCCTTAAAGCATCAGCAAGCTCCTTAGAAACACGGCAGCCCCGAGTTGCATAGAAGCACCTCAGAGACTCCTCAGTGAGGTCCTAGAAAACCTTGCAGCCCTCCAGCTGCATGGAAGCACCTCAGACACACCTCAGCAAGGTCCTAGAAAACACTGCAGCCCTCCAGCTGCATGGAGGCACCTCGGACACACCTGAGAAAGCTCTTATAAAACACTGCATCCCCCAGCTGCATGGAAGCATCTCCGACACACCCCAGCAAGCTCCTACAAAACATTTCAGCCCTCCAGCTGGCTGCATGGAAGCGCCTCAGACACACCTCAGCAAGCTCCTAGAAAACACTGCAGCCCTCCAGCTGCATGGAAGCACCTCATACACACCTCTGTAAAGTATAAGCAAGCTCCTAGAAAAATCTACAGTCCCCCAGCTGCATGGAAGCATCTCAGACACACCTCAGCAAGCACCTAGAAAACACTGCAGCCCTCCAGCTGCATGGAAGCCCCTCAGACACACCCCAGCAAGCTCCTAGAAAACACTGCAGCCCTCCAGCTGCATGGAAGCACCTCAGACACACCTTAGCAACCTCTTAGAAAACACTGCAGCCCTACAGCTGCATGGAAGCGCCTCAGACATGCCTCCTTAAAGTATCAGCAAGCTCCTAGAAAACACTGCAACCCTCCAGCTGCAGTTAGGCACCTCAGACACACCTCCTTAAAGTGCCAGCAAGTTCCTAGAAAGCACTGCAGCCCTTCAGCTGCATGCAAGCACCTCGGACACACCTGAGCAAGCTCCTAGAAAACACTGTAGCCCTCCAGCTGCACAGAAACACCCCAGGCACAAGCAGCAAGCTCAGAGAAAACACTGCAGCCCTTAAGCTGCATGGAAGTGCTGTAGACATACCTCCTTAAAGTATAAGCAAGCTCTTACAAAACACTGCAGCCCTCCAGCTGCACGGAAATACCTCAGACACACCCCAGCAAGCTCCTAGAAAACACTGCAGCCCTCCAGCTGCATGGAAGCACCTCAGACACACCTGAGCAAGCTCCTATAAAACACTGCATCCCCCAGCTGATGGAAGCTCCTCTGTCACACCTCAGCAAGCCCCTAGAAAACATTGCAGGCCTACAGCTGCATGGAAGCACCTCAGACACACCCCAGCAAGCTCCTAGAAAGCACTGTAGCCCTCCAGCTGCATGGAAGCACCTCAGACACACCTCAGCAAGCTCCTAGAAAACACTGCAGCCGTCAAGCTGCATGGAACTGCCTCATACATACCTCCTTAAAGTATCAGCAAGCTTCTAGAAAACACTGCAGCCCTCCAGCTGCATGGAAACTCCTCAGGTACAGCCCCTTAAAGCATCAGCAAGCTCCTTAGAAACACGGCAGCCCCGAGTTGCATAGAAGCACCTCAGAGACTCCTCAGCGAGGTCCTAGAAAACCTTGCAGCCCTCCAGCTGCATGGAAGCACCTCAGACACACCTCAGCAAGGTCCTAGAAAACACTGCAGCCCTCCAGCTGCATGGAGGCACCTCGGACACACCTGAGAAAGCTCCTATAAAACACTGCATCCCCCAGCTGCATGGAAGCATCTCAGAAACACCCCAGCAAGCTCCTACAAAACATTGCAGCCCTCCAGCTGCATGGAAGCACCTCAGACACACCTCAGCAAGCACCTAGAAAACACTGCAGCCCTTCAGCTGCATGGAAGCACCTCAGACACACCTCAGCAAGGTCCTAGAAAACACTGCAGCCCTCCAGCTGCATGGAAGCACCTCGGACAAACCTGAGCAAGCTCCTATAAAACACTGCATCCCCCAGCTGCATGGAAGCATCGCAGACACACCCCAGCAAGCTCCTAGAAAACATTGCAGGCCTCCAGTTGCATGGAAGCAGCTCAGACACACCCCAGCAAGCTCCTAGAAAGCACTGTAGCCCTCCAGCTGCATGGAAGTACCTCATACATACCTCCTTAAAGTATCAGCAAGCTCCTAGAAAACACTGCAGCCCTCCAGGTGCATGGAAATTCCTCAGGTACAGGCCCTTAAAGCATCAGCATGCTCCTAGAAAACACGGCAGCCCCGAGTTGCATGGAAGCATCTCAGACACTCCTCAGCGAGGTCCTAGAAAACCTTGCAGCCCTCCAGCTGCATGGAAGCACCTCATACACACCTGAGCAAGCTCCTATAAAACACTGCATCCCCCAGCTGCATTGAAGCATCTCAGACACACCCCAGAAAGCTCCTACAAAACATTGCAGTCCTCCAGCTGGCTGCATGCAAGCGCCTCAGACACACCTCAGCAAGCTCCTAGAAAGCACTGTAGCCCTCCAGCTGCATGGAAGCACCTCATACACACCTCTGTTAAGTATAAGCAAGCTCCTAGAAAACATTGCAGGCCTCCAGCTGCATGGAAGCACCTCAGACACACCCCAGCAAGCTCCTAGAAAGCACTGTAGCCCTCCAGCTGCATGGAAGCATCTCAGACACACCTCAGCTCTCCAGCTGCATGGAAGTGCCTCATACATACCTCATTAAAGTATCAGCAAGCTCCTAGAAAACACTGCAGCCCTCCAGGTGCATGGAAACTCCTCAGGTACAGCCCCTTAAAGCATCAGCAAGCTCCTAGAAAACACAGCAGCCCCAACTTGCATGGAAGCACCTCAGACACTCCTCAGCGAGGTCCTAGAAAACCTTGCAGCACTCGAGCTGCATGGAAGCACATCAGACACACCTCAGCAAGGTCCTAGAAAACACTGCAGCCCTCCAGCTGCATGGAAGCACCTCGGACACACCTGAGCAAGCTCCTATAAAACACTGCATCCCCCAGCTGCATGGAAGCATCTCAGACACACCCCAGCAAGCTCCTACAAAACATTGCAGCCCTCCAGCTGGCTGCATGCAAGCGCCTCAGACACACCTCAGCAAGCTCCTAGAAAGCACTGTAGCCCTCCAGCTGCATGGAAGCTCCTCAGACACACCTCAGCAAGCTCCTAGAAAACACTGCAACCCTCGAGCTGCATGGAAGTGCCTCATACATACCTCCTTAAAGTATCAGCAAGCTCCTAGTAAACACTGCAGCCCTCCAGCTGCATGGAAACAACTCAGACACACCTCAGCAAGGTCCTAGACAACACTGCAGCCCTCCATCTGCATGGAAGCACCTCAGACACAACTGAGCAAGCTCCTATAAAACACTGCATCCCTCAGCTGATGGAAGCTCCTCTGTCACACCTCAACAAGCACCTAGAAAACATTGCAGGCCTCCAGCTGCATGGAAGCACCTCAGACACACCCCAGCAATCTCCTAGAAAGCACTGTAGCCCTCCAGCTGCATGGAAGCACCTCAGACACACCCCAGCAAGCTCCTACAAAACATTGCAGCCCTCTAGCTGGCTGCATGCAAGCGCCTCAGACACACCTCAGCAAGCTCCTAGAAAGCACTGTAGCCCTCCAGCTGCATGGAAGCACCTCAGACACACCTCAGCAAGCTCCTAGAAAACACTGCAACCCTCGAGCTGCATGGAAGTGTCTCATACATACTTCCTTAAAGTATCAGCAAGCTCCTAGTAAACACTGCAGCCCTCCAGCTGCATGGAAACTCCTCAGACACACCTCAGCAAGGTCCTAGAAAACACTGCAGCCCTCCATCTGCATGGAAGCACCTCAGACACAACTGAGCAAGCTCCTATAAAACACTGCATCCCCCAGCTGATGGAAGCTCCTCTGTCACACCTCAGCAAGCACCTAGAAAACATTGCAGGCCTCCAGCTGCATGGAAGCACCTCAGACACACCCCAGCAATCTCCTAGAAAGCACTGTAGCCCTCCAGCTGCATGGAAGCACCTCAGACACACCTCAGCAAGGTCCTAGAAAACACTGCAGCCCTCCAGCTGCATGGAACTGCCTCATACATACCTCCTTAAAGTATCAGCAAGCTCCTAGAAAACACTGCAGCCCTCCAGCTGCATGGAAACTCCTCAGGTACAGCCCCTTAAAGCATCAGCAAGCTCCTAGAAAACACTGCAGCCCCAGGCTGCATTGAAGCACCTCAGACACACCTCAGCAAGGTCCTAGAAAACACTGCAGCCCTCCAGCTGCATGGAAGCACCTCAGACACACCTGAGCAAGCTCCTATAAAACACTGCATCCCCCAGCTGCATGGACGCATCTCAGACACACCCCATCAAGCTCCTACAAAACATTTCAGCCCTCCAGCTGGCTGCATGGAAGCGCCTCAGACACACCTCAGCAAGCTCCTAGAAAACACTGCAGCCCTCCAGCTGCATGGAAGCACCTCATACACACCTCTGTAAAGTATAAGCAAGCTCCTAGAAAAGTCTGCAGTCCCCCAGCTGCATGGAAGCATCTCAGACACACCTCAGCAAGCACCTAGAAAACACTGCAGCCCTCCAGCTGCATGGAAACACCTCAGACACACCCCAGCAAGCTGCTAGCAAACACTGCAGCCCTCCAGCTGCATGGAAGCACCTCAGACACACCTCAGCAACCTCCTAGAAAACACTGCAGCCCTACAGCTGCATGGAAGCGCCTCAGACATGCCTCCTTAAAGTATCAGCAAGCTCCTAGAAAACACGGCAACCCTCCAGCTGCATGGAAATACCTCAGACACACCTCAGCAAGCTCCTAGAAAACACGGCAACCCTCCAGCTGCATGGAAATACCTCAGACACACCTCAGCAAGCTGCTAGCAAACACTGCAGCCCTCCAGCTGCATGGAAGCACCTCAGACACACCTCAGCAACCTCCTAGAAAACACTGCAGCCCTACAGCTGCATGGAAGCGCCTCAGACATGCCTCCTTAAAGTATCAGCAATCTCCTAGAAAACACTACAACCCTCCAGCTGCAGTTAGGCACCTCAGACACACCTCCTTAAAGTGCCAGCAAGTTCCTAGAAAGCACTGCAGCCCTTCAGCTACATGCAAGCACCTCGGACACACCTGAGCAAGCTCCTAGAAAACACTGTAGCCCTCCAGCCGCACGGAAACACCCCAGGCACAACGCAGCAAGCTCCGAGAAAACACTGCAGCCCTTAAGCTGCATGGAAGTGCTGCAGACACACCTCCTTAAAGTATAAGCAAGCTCTTAGAAAACACTGCAGCCCTCCAGCTGCACGGAAATACCTCAGACACACCTCAGCAAGCTCCTAGAAGACACTGCATCCCCCAGCTGCATGGAAGCACCTCAGACACACCCCAGCAAGCTCCTAGAAAGCACTGTAGCCCTCCAGCTGCATGGAAGCATCTCAGACACACCTCAGCAAGCTCCTAGAAAACACTGCAGCCCTCCAGCTGCATGGAACTGCCTCATACATACCTCCTTAAAGTATCAGCAAGCTCCTAGAAAACATTGCAGCCCTCCAGCTGCATGGAAACTCCTCAGGTACAGCCTCTTAAAGCATCAGCAAGCTCCTAGAAAACACTGCAGCCCCGAGCTGCATTGAAGAACCTCAGACACTCCTCAGTGAGGTCCTAGAAAACATTGCAGCCCTCCAGCTGCATGGAAGCACCTCACACACACCTCAGCAAGGTCCTAGAAAACACTGCAGCCCTCCAGCTGCATGGAAGCACCTCAGACACACCTGAGCAAGCTCCTATAAAACACTGCACCCCCCAGCTGCATGGGAGCATCTCAGACACACCCCAGCAAGCTCCTAGAAAACACTGCAGCCCTCCAGCTGCATGTAAGCACCTCATACACACCTCTGTTAAGTATAAGCAAGCTCCTAGAAAAATCTGCAGTCCCCCAGCTGCATGGAAGCATCTCAGACACACCTCAGCAAGCACCTAGAAAACACGGCAGCCCTCCAGCTGCATGGAAACACCTCCGACACACCCCAGCAAGCTCCTAGCAAACACTGCAGCCCTCCAGCTGCATGGAAGCACCTCAGACACACCCCAGCAAGCTCCTAGAAAACACTGCAGTCCTCCAGCTGCATGGAAGCAGCTCAAACACACCTCAGCAACCTCCTAGAAAACACTGCAGCCCTACAGCTGCATGGAAGCGCCTCAGACATGCCTCCTTAAAGTATCAGCAAGCTCCTAGAAAACACTGCAACCCTCCAGCTGCAGGGAGGCACCTCAGACACACCTCCTTAAAGTGCCAGCAAGTTCCTAGAAAGCACTGCAGCCCTTCAGCTGCATGCAAGCACCTCGGACACACCTGAGCAAGTTCCTAGAAAACACTGTAGCCCTCCAGCCGCAAGGAAACACCCCAAGCACAACGCAGCAAGCTCCGAGAAAATACTGCAGCCCTTAAGCTGCATGGAAGTGCTGCAGACACACCTCCTTAAAGTATAAGCAAGCTCTTAGAAAACACTGCAGCACTCCAGCTGCACGGAAATACCTCAGACACACCTCAGCAAGCTCCTAGAAAACACTGCAGCTGCATGAAGTGCCTCAGACACCCCCCTTAAAGTACCAGCTAGCTCCTAGAAAACACTGCAACCCACCTCCCCCCCCTGCATGGAAGCATCTCAGACGCACTTCAGCAAGCTCCTCGGAAACACTGCAGCCCCCCATCTGCATAGAACCTCCCCAGACCCACTTCTGCACGCTTCTAGAAAACACTGCAGCCCTCCAGCTGCATGGAAGCACCTCAGACACAGCCCCTTAAAGTATCAGCAAGCTCCTAGAAAACACTGCAGCCCCCCAGCTGCATGGATGCTCCTCAGACACACCTCATCAAGCTCCTAGAAAACACTGCTGCCCCCCAGCTGCATGGAAGTGCCTCATACACACCTCCTTAAAGTATCAGCAAGCTCCTAGAAAAAACTGCAGCCCTCCAGCTGCATGGAAACTCCTCAGGTACAGCCCCTTAAAGCATCAGCAAGCTCCTAGAAAACACTGCAGCCCCAAGCTGCATTGAAGCACATCAGACACACCTCAGCAAGGTCTTAGAAAACACTGCAGCCCTCCAGCTGCATGGAAGCACCTCAGACACACCTGAGCAAGCTCCTTTAAAACACTGCATCCCCCAGCTGCATGGAAGCATCTCAGACACACCCCAGCAAGCTCCTACAAAAAATTGCAGCCCTCCAGCTGGCTGCATGCAAGCGCCTCAGACACACCTCAGCAAGCTCCTAGAAAGCACTGTAGCCCTCCAGCTGCATGGAAGCACCTCAGACACACCTCAGCAAGCTCCTAGAAAACACTGTAGCCCTCCAGCTGCATGGAAGTGCCTCATACATACCTCCTTAAAGTATCAGCAAGCTCCTAGAAAACACTGCAGCCCTCCAGCTGCATGGAAACTCCTCAGACACACCTCAGCAAGCTCCTAGAAAACACTGCAGCCCTCCAGCTGCATGGAAGCACCTCCGACACACCTGAGCAAGCTCCTATAAAACACTGCATCCCCCAGCTGCATGGAAGCATCTCAGACACACCCCAGCAAGCTCCTACAAAACATTTCAGCCCTCCAGCTGGCTGCATGGAAGCGCCTCAGACACACCTCAGCAAGCTCCTAGAAAACACTGCAGCCCTCCAGCTGCATGGAAGCACCTCATGCACACCTCTGTAAAGTATAAGCAAGCTCCTAGAAAAATCTACAGTCCCCCAGCTGCATGTAAGCATCTCAGACACACCTCAGCAAGCACCTAGAAAACACTGCAGCCCTCCAGCTGCATGGAAACACCTCAGACACACCCCAGCAAGCTGCTAGCAAACACTGCAGCCCTCCAGCTGCATGGAAGCCCCTCAGACACACCCCAGCAAGCTCCTAGAAAACACTGCAGCCCTCCAGCTGCATGGAAGCACCTCAGACACACCTCAGCAACCTCTTAGAAAACACTGCAGCCCTACAGCTGCATGGAAGCGCCTCAGACATGCCTCCTTAAAGTATCAGCAAGCTCCTAGAAAACACTGCAACCCTCCAGCTGCAGGTAGGCACCTCAGACACACCTCCTTAAAGTGCCAGCAAGTTCCTAGAAAGCACTGCAGCCCTTCAGCTGCATGCAAGCACCTCGGACACACCTGAGCAAGCTCCTAGAAAACACTGTAGCCCTCCAGCCGCACAGAAACACCCCAGGCACAACGCAGCAAGCTCAGAGAAAACACTGCAGCCCTTAAGCTGCATGGAAGTGCTGTAGACATACCTCCTTAAAGTATAAGCAAGCTCTTACAGAACACTGCAGCCCTCCAGCTGCACGGAAATACCTCAGACACACCCCAGCAAGCTCCTATAAAACACTGCATCCCCCAGCTGCATGGAAGCATCTCAGACACACCCCAGCAAGCTCCTACAAAACATTGCAGCCCTCTAGCTGGCTGCATGCAAGCGCCTCAGACACACCTCAGCAAGCTCCTAGAAAGCACTGTAGCCCTCCAGCTGCATGGAAGCACCTCAGACACACCTCAGCAAGCTCCTAGAAAACACTGCAACCCTCGAGCTGCATGGAAGTGCCTCATACATACCTCCTTAAAGTATCAGCAAGCTCCTAGTAAACACTGCAGCCCTCCAGCTGCATGGAAACTCCTCAGACACACCTCAGCAAGGTCCTAGAAAACACTGCAGCCCTCCATCTGCATGGAAGCACCTCAGACACAACTGAGCAAGCTCCTATAAAACACTGCATCCCCCAGCTGATGGAAGCTCCTCTGTCACACCTCAGCAAGCACCTAGAAAACATTGCAGGCCTCCAGCTGCATGGAAGCACCTCAGACACACCCCAGCAATCTCCTAGAAAGCACTGTAGCCCTCCAGCTGCATGGAAGCACCTCAGACACACCTCAGCAAGGTCCTAGAAAACACTGCAGCCCTCCAGCTGCATGGAACTGCCTCATACATACCTCCTTAAAGTATCAGCAAGCTCCTAGAAAACACTGCAGCCCTCCAGCTGCATGGAAACTCCTCAGGTACAGCCCCTTAAAGCATCAGCAAGCTCCTAGAAAACACTGCAGCCCCAGGCTGCATTGAAGCACCTCAGACACACCTCAGCGAGGTCCTAGAAAACACTGCAGCCCTCCAGCTGCATGGAAGCACCTCAGACACACCTGAGCAAGCTCCTATAAAACACTGCATCCCCCAGCTGCATGGAAGCATCTCAGACACACCCCATCAAGCTCCTACAAAACATTTCAGCCCTCCAGCTGGCTGCATGGAAGCGCCTCAGACACACCTCAGCAAGCTCCTAGAAAACACTGCAGCCCTCCAGCTGCATGGAAGCACCTCATACACACCTCTGTAAAGTATAAGCAAGCTCCTAGAAAAGTCTGCCGTCCCCCAGCTGCATGGAAGCATCTCAGACACACCTCAGCAAGCACCTAGAAAACACTGCAGCCCTCCAGCTGCATGGAAACACCTCAGACACACCCCAGCAAGCTGCTAGCAAACACTGCAGCCCTCCAGCTGCATGGAAGCACCTCAGACACACCTCAGCAACCTCCTAGAAAACACTGCAGCCCTACAGCTGCATGGAAGCGCCTCAGACATGCCTCCTTAAAGTATCAGCAATCTCCTAGAAAACACTACAACCCTCCAGCTGCAGGGAAGCACCTCAGACACACCTCCTTAAAGTGCCAGCAAGTTCCTAGAAAGCACTGCAGCCCTTCAGCTACATGCAAGCACCTCGGACACACCTGAGCAAGCTCCTAGAAAACACTGTAGCCCTCCAGCCGCACGGAAACACCCCAGGCACAACGCAGCAAGCTCCGAGAAAACACTGCAGCCCTTAAGCTGCATGGAAGTGCTGCAGACACACCTCCTTAAAGTATAAGCAAGCTCTTAGAAAACACTGCAGCCCTCCAGCTGCACGGAAATACCTCAGACACACCTCAGCAAGCTCCTAGAAGACACTGCATCCCCCAGCTGCATGGAAGCACCCAGGGCTTTAAGTGGGGTAAGAAATCGAGGGGGGGCCCTCATTTGGGGGCGTGGCTTGTGGGGGGCGTGGCCTAAAACGTACGCAAATCGTAAGGTATGCACACACATATATATGCATGTCATATATCTGTGTGCGTACCTTACTATGGTTTGTGTTCTTTGCAAGCCATCTTTTCTAAACATAGAAATATGTATTTCTATGTTTAGAAAAGATGGCTTGCAAAGAACACAAACCATAGTAAGGTACGCACACAGATATATAACATGCATATATATGTGTGTGTGTGTGTGTGCATACCTTACGGTTTGCCTACTTTTCAGGCCATTTTTTTAAAAAACATTTCGGTTTTATAAAAGATGGCTTTGAAAGTACACAATTCAAGCCATATTTTATAACGCTTTGACTACGGACAAAATTGTCCGTCGGCAAAGCTTTATAAAAGATGGCTTGAATTGTGTACTTTTCAAGCCATCTTTCATAAACCTCGAAAAATATCAAGGAATCCCCAGGTTCGCCGAGGGTTAAAGACGCCTCGGCGACCTGGGGAAACAAAGGGACAGTAACTGCCTCTGGTGACCCCTCGCGCGAGAGGTCACCAGAGGCAGTTACTATGATTTACAGAAGTGGCAGCCAGGCACAGCATTGCTGTGGCTGGCTGCCACTTCTGTCAGATCGCCTGACTTCATGGCAGGCGCATATCCCGTCGCGGCTGCTGCCGCGACGGGATAATGCATCCCGCCAATGTTGCGTGTGGTGGGACGGGGGCCCCGGCAGGGCCCCGGCTCAGTCCCACTTTTTGGAGACTGCCAGGGCCCGGCCCCGGCAGGCCCCGGCCCACTTAAAGCCCTGGAAGCACCTCAGACACACCCCAGCAGGCTCCTTGAAAGCACTGTAGCCCTCCAGCTGCATGGAAGCACCTCAGACACACCTCAGCAAGCTCCTAGAAAACACTGCAGCCCTCCAGCTGCATGGAACTGCCTCATACATACCTCCTTAAAGTATCAGCAAGCTCCTAGAAAACATTGCAGCCCTCCAGCTGCATGGAAACTCCTCAGGTACAGCCTCTTAAAGCATCAGCAAGCTCCTAGAAAACACTGCAGCCCCGAGCTGCATTGAAGAACCTCAGACACTCCTCAGTGAGGTCCTAGAAAACATTGCAGCCCTCCAGCTGCATGGAAGCACCTCACACACACCTCAGCAAGGTCCTAGAAAACACTGCAGCCCTCCAGCTGCATGGAAGCACCTCAGACACACCTGAGCAAGCGCCTATAAAACACTGCATCCCCCAGCTGCATGGAAGCATCTCAGACACACCCCAGCAAGCTCCTAGAAAACACTGCAGCCCTCCAGCTGCATGTAAGCACCTCATACACACCTCTGTTAAGTATAAGCAAGCTCCTAGAAAAATCTGCAGTCCCCCAGCTGCATGGAAGCATCTCAGACACACCTCAGCAAGCACCTAGAAAACACGGCAGCCCTCCAGCTGCATGGAAACACCTCCGACACACCCCAGCAAGCTCCTAGCAAACACTGCAGCCCTCCAGCTGCATGGAAGCACCTCAGACACACCCCAGCAAGCTCCTAGAAAACACTGCAGTCCACCAGCTGCATGGAAGCAGCTCAAACACACCTCAGCAAACTCCTAGAAAACACTGCAGCCCTACAGCTGCATGGAAGCGCCTCAGACATGCCTCCTTAAAGTATCAGCAAGCTCCTAGAAAACACTGCAACCCTCCAGCTGCAGGGAGGCACCTCAGACACACCTCCTTAAAGTGCCAGCAAGTTCCTAGAAAGCACTGCAGCCCTTCAGCTGCATGCAAGCACCTCGGACACACCTGAGCAAGTTCCTAGAAAACACTGTAGCCCTCCAGCCGCAAGGAAACACCCCAAGCACAACACAGCAAGCTCCGAGAAAATACTGCAGCCCTTAAGCTGCATGGAAGTGCTGCAGACACACCTCCTTAAAGTATAAGCAAGCTCTTAGAAAACACTGCAGCACTCCAGCTGCACGGAAATACCTCAGACACACCTCAGCAAGCTCCTAGAAAACACTGCAGCTGCATGAAGTGCCTCAGACACCCCCCTTAAAGTACCAGCTAGCTCCTAGAAAACACTGCAACCCACCTCCCCCCCCTGCATGGAAGCATCTCAGACGCACTTCAGCAAGCTCCTCGGAAACACTGCAGCCCCCCATCTGCATAGAACCTCCCCAGACCCACTTCTGCACGATTCTAGAAAACACTGCAGCCCTCCAGCTGCATGGAAGCACCTCAGACACAGCCCCTTAAAGTATCAGCAAGCTCCTAGAAAACACTGCAGCCCCCCAGCTGCATGGACGCTCCTCAGACACACCTCATCAAGCTCCTAGAAAACACTGCAGCCCCCCAGCTGCATGGAAGTGCCTCATACACACCTCCTTAAAGTATCAGCACGCTCCTAGAAAAAACTGCAGCCCTCCAGCTGCATGGAAACTCCTCAGGTACAGCCCCTTAAAGCATCAGCAAGCTCCTAGAAAACACTGCAGCCCCCGAGCTGCATGGAAGCACCTCAAACATGCCTCAGCCAGGTCCTAGAAAACATTGCAGCCCTCCAGCTGCATAGAAGCACCTCAGACACACCTCAGCAAGGTCCTAGAAAACACTGCAGCCCTCCAGCTGCATGGAAGCACCTCAGACACACCTGAGCAAGCTCCTATAAAACACTGCATCCCCCAGCTGCATGGAAGCATCTCAGACACACCCCAGCAAGCTCCTACAAAAAATTGCAGCCCTCCAGCTGGCTGCATGCAAGCGCCTCAGACACACCTCAGCAAGCTCCTAGAAAGCACTGTAGCCCTCCAGCTGCATGGAAGCACCTCAGACACACCTCAGCAAGCTCCTAGAAAACACTGCAGCCCTCCAGCTGCATGGAAGTGCCTCATACATACGTCCTTAAAGTATCAGCAAGCTCCTAGAAAACACTGCAGCCCTCCAGCTGCATGGAAACTCCTCAGACACACCTCAGCAAGCTCCTAGAAAACACTGCAGCCCCGAGCTGCATTGAAGCACCTCAGACACACCTCAGCAAGGTCCTAGAAAACACTGCAGCCCTCCAGCTGCATGGAAGCACCTCCGACACACCTGAGCAAGCTCCTATAAAACACTGCATCCCCCAGCTGCATGGAAGCATCTCAGACACCCCCCAGCAAGCTCCTACAAAACATTTCAGCCCTCCAGCTGGCTGCATGGAAGCGCCTCAGACACACCTCAGCAAGCTCCTAGAAAACACTGCAGCCCTCCAGCTGCATGGAAGCACCTCATACACACCTCTGTAAAGTATAAGCAAGCTCCTAGAAAAATCTACAGTCCCCCAGCTGCATGGAAGAATCTCAGACACACCTCAGCAAGCACCTAGAAAACACTGCAGCCCTCCAGCTGCATGGAAACACCTCAGACACACCCCAGCAAGCTGCTAGCAAACACTGCAGCCCTCCAGCTGCATGGAAGCCCCTCAGACACACCCCAGCAAGCTCCTAGAAAACACTGCAGCCCTCCAGCTGCATGGAAGCACCTCAGACACACCTCAGCAACCTCTTAGAAAACACTGCAGCCCTACAGCTGCATGGAAGCGCCTCAGACATGCCTCCTTAAAGTATCAGCAAGCTCCTAGAAAACACTGCAACCCTCCAGCTGCAGGTAGGCACCTCAGACACACCTCCTTAAAGTGCCAGCAAGTTCCTAGAAAGCACTGCAGCCCTTCAGCTGCATGCAAGCACCTCGGACACACCTGAACAAGCTCCTAGAAAACACTGTAGCCCTCCAGCCGCACAGAAACACCCCAGGCACAACGCAGCAAGCTCAGAGAAAACACTGCAGCCCTTAAGCTGCATGGAAGTGCTGTAGACATACCTCCTTAAAGTATAAGCAAGCTCTTACAGAACACTGCAGCCCTCCAGCTGCACGGAAATACCTCAGACACACCCCAGCAAGCTCCTAGAAAAAACTGCAGCCCTCCAGCTGCATGGAAGCACCTCAGACACACCTGAGCAAGCTCCTATAAAACACTGCATCCCCCAGCTGATGGAAGCTCCTCTGTCACACCTCAGCAAGCCCCTAGAAAACATTGCAGGCCTCCAGCTGCATGGAAGCACCTCAGACACACCCCAACAAGCTCCTAGAAAGCACTGTAGCCCTCCAGCTGCATGGAAGCACCTCAGACACACCTCAGCAAGCTCCTAGAAAACACTGCAGCCGTCAAGCTGCATGGAACTGCCTCATACATACCTCCTTAAAGTATCAGCAAGCTTCTAGAAAACACTGCAGCCCTCCAGCTGCATGGAAACTCCTCAGGTACAGCCCCTTAAAGCATCAGCAAGCTCCTTAGAAACACGGCAGCCCCGAGTTGCATGGAAGCACCTCAGAGACTCCTCAGCGAGGTCCTAGAAAACCTTTCAGCCCTCCAGCTGCATGGAAGCACCTCAGACACACCTCAGCAAGGTCCTAGAAAACACTGCAGCCCTCCAGCTGCATGGAGGCACCTCGGACACACCTGCGCAAGCTCCTATAAAACACTGCATCCCCCAGCTGCATGGAAGCATCTCAGAAACACCCCAGCAAGCTCCTACAAAACATTGCAGCCCTCCAGCTGGCTGCATGCAAGCGCCTCAGACACACCTCAGTAAGCTCCTAGAAAGCACTGTAGCCCTCCAGCTGCATGGAAGCACCTCAGACACACCTCAGCAAGCACCTAGAAAACACTGCAGCCCTTCAGCTGCATGGAAGCACCTCAGACACACCTCAGCAAGGTCCTAGAAAACACTGCAGCCCTCCAGCTGCATGGAAGCACCTCGGACAAACCTGAGCAAGCTCCTATAAAACACTGCATCCCCCAGCTGCATGGAAGCATCTCAGACACACCCCATCAAGCTCCTACAAAACATTTCAGCCCTCCAGCTGGCTGCATGGAAGCGCCTCAGACACACCTCAGCAAGCTCCTAGAAAACACTGCAGCCCTCCAGCTGCATGGAAGCACCTCATACACACCTCTGTAAAGTATAAGCAAGCTCCTAGAAAAGTCTGCAGTCCCCCAGCTGCATTGAAGCATCTCAGACACACCTCAGCAAGCACCTAGAAAACACTGCAGCCCTCCAGCTGCATGGAAACACCTCAAACACACCCCAGCAAGCTGCTAGCAAACACTGCAGCCCTCCAGCTGCATGGAAGCACCTCAGACACACCCCAGCAAGCTCCTAGAAAACACTGCAGCCCTCCAGCTGCATGGAAGCACCTCAGACACACCTCAGCAACCTCCTAGAAAACACTGCAGCCCTACAGCTGCATGGAAGCGCCTCAGACATGCCTCCTTAAAGTATCAGCAATCTCCTAGAAAACACTACAACCCTCCAGCTGCAGTTAGGCACCTCAGACACACCTCCTTAAAGTGCCAGCAAGTTCCTAGAAAGCACTGCAGCCCTTCAGCTACATGCAAGCACCTCGGACACACCTGAGCAAGCTCCTAGAAAACACTGTAGCCCTCCAGCCACACGGAAACACCCCAGGCACAATGCAGCAAGCTCCGAGAAAACACTGCAGCCCTTAAGCTGCATGGAAGTGCTGCAGACACACCTCCTTAAAGTATAAGCAAGCTCTTAGAAAACACTGCAGCCCTCCAGCTGCACGGAAATACCTCAGACACACCTCAGCAAGCTCCTAGAAGACACTGCAGCCCTCCAGCTGCATGGAAGCACCTCAGATACACCTGAGCAAGCTCCTATAAAACACTGCATCCCCCAGCTGCATGGAAGCACCTCAGACACACCCCAGCAAGCTCCTAGAAAGCACTGTAGCCCTCCAGCTGCATGGAAGCACCTCAGACACACCTGAGCAAGCTCCTATAAAACACTGCATACCCCGGCTGCATGGAAGCATCTCAGACACACCCCAGCAAGCTCCTACAAAACATTGCAGCCCTCCAGCTGGCTGCATGGAAGCGCCTCAGACACACCTCAGCAAGCTCCTAGAAAACTCTGCAGTCCCCCAGCTGCATGGAAGCATCTCAGACACACCTCAGCAAGCACCTAGAAAACACGGCAGCCCTCCAGCTGCATGGAAACACCTCCGACACACCCCAGAAAGCTCCTAGCAAACACTGCAGCCCTCCAGCTGCATGGAAGCACCTCAGACACACCCCAGCAAGCTCCTAGAAAACACTGCAGCCCTCCAGCTGCATGGAAGCAGCTCAAACACACCTCAGCAACCTCCTAGAAAACACTGCAGCCCTACAGCTGCATGGAAGCGCATCAGACATGCCTCCTTAAAGTATCAGCAAGCTCCTAGAAAACACGGCAACCCTCCAGCTGCAGGGAGGCACCTCAGACACACCTGAGCAAGTTCCTAGAAAACACTGTAGCCCTCCAGCCGCACAGAAACACCCCAGGCACAACGCAGCAAGCTCCGAGAAAACACTGCAGCCCTTAAGCTGCATGGAAGTGCTGCAGACACACCTCCTTAAAGTATAAGCAAGCTCTTAGAAAACACTGCAGCCCTCCAGCTGCACAGAAATACCTCAGACACACCTCAGCAAGCTCCTAGAAAACACTGCAGCTGCATGAAGTGCCTCAGACACCCCCCCTTAAAGTACCAGCTAGCTCCTAGAAAACACTGCAACTCACCTCCCCCCCTGCATGGAAGCATCTTAGACGCACTTCAGCAAGCTCCTCGGAAACACTGCAGCCCCCCATCTGCATAGAACCTCCCCAGACCCACCTCTGCATGCTTCTAGAAAACACTGCAGCCCTCCAGCTGCATGGAAGCACCTCAGACACAGCCCCTTAAAGTATCAGCAAGCTCCTAGAAAACACTGCAGCCCCCCAGCTGCATGGACGCTCTTCAGACACACCTCAGCAAGCTCCTAGAAAACACTGCAGCCCTCCAGCTGCATGGAAGTGCCTCATACACACCTCCTTAAAGTATCAGCAAGCTCCTAGAAAACACTGCAGCCCTCCAGCTGCATGTAAGTGCCTCATACACACCTCCTTAAAGTATCAGCAAGCTCCTAGAAAACACTGCAGCCCTCCACCTGCATGGGAACTCCTCAGGTACAGCCCCTTAAAGCATCAGCAAGCTCCTAGAAAACACTGCAGCCCCCAAGCTGCATGGAAGCACCTCAGAAATGCCTCAGCCAGGTCCTAGAAAACATTGCAGCCCTCCAGCTGCATGGAAGCACCTCAGACACACCTCAGCAAGGTCCTAGAAAACACTGCAGCCCTCCAGCTGCATGGAAGCACCTCAGACACACCTGAGCAAGCTCCTATAAAACACTGCACCCCCCAGCTGCATGGAAGCATCTCAGACACACCCCAGCAAGCTCCTACAAAACATTGCAGCCCTCCAGCTGGCTGCATGCAAGCGCCTCATACACACCTCAGCAAGCTCCTAGAAAGCACTGTAGCCCGCCAGCTGCATGGAAGCACCTCAGACACACCTCAGCAAGCTCCTAGAAAACACTGCAGCCCTTAAGCTGCATGGAAGTGCCTCATACATACCTCCTTAAAGTATCAGCAAGCTCCTAGAAAACACTGCAGCCCACCAGCTGCATGGAAACTCCTCAGACACACCTCAGCAAGGTCCTAGAAAACACTGCAGCCCTCCAGCTGCATGGAAGCACCTCAGACACACCTGAGCAAGCTCCTACAAAACACTGCATCCCCCAGCTGCATGGAACTGCCTCATACATACCTCCTTAAAGTATCAGCAAGCTCCTCGGAAACACTGCAGCCCCCCATCTGCATAGAACCTCCCCAGACCCACCTCTGCACGCTTCTAGAAAACACTGCAGCCCTCCAGCTGCATGGAAGCACCTCAGACACAGCCCCTTAAAGTATCAGCAAGCTCCTAGAAAACACTGCAGCCCCCCAGCTGCATGGACGCTCCTCAGACACACCTCAGCAAGCTCCTAGAAAACACTGCAGCCCTCCAGCTGCATGGAACTGCCTCATACATACCTCCTTAAAGTATCAGCAAGCTCCTAGAAAACACTGCAGCCCACAAGCTGCATGGAAACTCCTCAGGTACAGCCCCTTAAAGCATCAGCAAGCTCCTAGAAAACACTGCAGCCCCGAGCTGCATTGAAGCACCTCAGACACTCCTCAGCGAGGTCCTAGAAAACATTGCAGCCCTCCAGCTGCATGGAAGCACCTCAGACACACCTCAGCAAGGTCCTAGAAAAAACTGCAGCCCTCCAGCTGCATGGAAGCATCTCAGACACACCCCAGCAAGCTCCCACAAAACATTGCAGCCCTCCAGCTGGCTGCATTGAAGCGCCTCAGACACACCTCAGCAAGCTCCTAGAAAACACTGCAGCCCTCCAGCTGCATGGAAGCATCTCAGACACACCTCAGCAAGCACCTAGAAAACACGGCAGCACTCCAGCTGCATGGAAACACGTCAGACACACCCCAGCAAGCTCCTAGCAAACACTGCTACCCTCCAGCTGCATGGAAGCACCTCAGACACACCCCAGCAAGCTCCTAGAAAACACTGCAGCCCTCCAGCTGCATGGAAGCACCTCAGACACACCTCAGCAACCTCCTAGAAAACTCTGCAGCCCTACAGCTGCATGGAAGCGCCTCAGACATGCCTCCTTAAAGTATCAGCAAGCTCCTAGAAAACACTGCAACCCTCCAGCTGCAGGGAAGCATCTCAGACACACCTCCTTAAAGTGCCAGCAAGTTCCTAGAAAGCACTGCAGCCCTTCAGCTGCATTTAAGCACCTCAGACACACCTGAGCAAGCTCCTAGAAAACACTGTAGCCCTCCAGCCGCACGGAAACACCCCAGGCACAACGCAGCAAGCTCCAAGAAATCACTGCAGCCCTTAAGCTGCATGGAAGTGCTGCAGATACATCTCCTTAAAGTATAAGCAAGCTCTTAGAAAACACTGCAGCCCTACATCTGCATGGAAGCACCTCAGACACACCTGAGCAAGCTCCTATAAAACACTGCATCCCCCAGCTGATGGAAGCTCCTCTTTCACACCTCAGCAAGCTCCTAGAAAACATTGCTGGCCTCCAGCTGCATGGAAGCACCTCAGACACACCCCAGCAAGCTCCTAGAAAACACTGCAGCCCTCCAGCTGCATGGAAGCACCTCAGACACACCTCAGCAACCTCCTAGAAAACTCTGCAGCCCTACAGCTGCATGGAAGCGCCTCAGACATGCCTCCTTAAAGTATCAGCAAGCTCCTAGAAAACACTGCAACCCTCCAGCTGCAGGGAAGCATCTCAGACACACCTCCTTAAAGTGCCAGCAAGTTCCTAGAAAGCACTGCAGCCCTTCAGCTGCATTCAAGCACCTCAGACACACCTGAGCAAGCTCCTAGAAAACACTGTAGCCCTCCAGCCGCACGGAAACACCCCAGGCACAACGCAGCAAGCTCCAAGAAATCACTGCAGCCCTTAAGCTGCATGGAAGTGCTGCAGATACATCTCCTTAAAGTATAAGCAAGCTCTTAGAAAACACTGCAGCCCTACATCTGCATGGAAGCACCTCAGACACACCTGAGCAAGCTCCTATAAAACACTGCATCCCCCAGCTGATGGAAGCTCCTCTTTCACACCTCAGCAAGCTCCTAGAAAACATTGCTGGCCTCCAGCTGCATGGAAGCACCTCAGACAAACCCCAGCAATCTCCTAGAAAGCACTGCAGCCCTCCAGCTGCAACGAAGCACCTCAGACACACCTCAGCAAGCTCCTAGAAAACACTGCAGCCCTCCAGCTGCATGGAACTGCCTCATACATACCTCCTTAAAGCATCAGCAAGCTCCTAGAAAACACTGCAGCCCCGAGCTGCATTGAAGCATCACAGACACACCTCAGCAAGGTCCTAGAAAACACTGCAGCCCTCCAGCTGCATGGAAGCACCTCCGACACACCTGAGCAAGCTCCTATAAAACACTGCATCCCCCAGCTGCATGGAAGCATCTCAGACACACCCCAGCAAGCTCCTACAAAACATTTCAGCCCTCCAGCTGGCTGCATGGAAGCGCCTCAGACACACCTCAGCAAGCTCCTAGAAAACACTGCAGCCCTCCAGCTGCATGGAAGCACCTCATACACACCTCTGTAAAGTATAAGCAAGCTCCTAGAAAAATCTACAGTCCCCCAGCTGCATGGAAGCATCTCAGACACACCTCAGCAACCTCTTAGAAAACACTACAGCCCTACAGCTGCATGGAAGCGCCTCAGACATGCCTCCTTAAAGTATCAGCAAGCTCCTAGAAAACACTGCAACCCTCCAGCTGCAGTTAGGCACCTCAGACACACCTCCTTAAAGTGCCAGCAAGTTCCTAGAAAGCACTGCAGACCTTCAGCTGCATGCAAGCACCTCGGACACACCTGAGCAAGCTCCTAGAAAACACTGTAGCCCTCCAGCCGCACAGAAACACCCCAGGCACAACGCAGCAAGCTCAGAGAAAACACTGCAGCCCTTAAGCTGCATGGAAGTGCTGTAGACATACCTCCTTAAAGTATAAGCAAGCTCTTACAAAACACTGCAGCCCTCCAGCTGCACGGAAATACCTCAGACACACCCCAGCAAGCTCCTAGAAAACACTGCAGCCCTCCAGCTGCATGGAAGCACCTCAGACACACCTGAGCAAGCTCCTATAAAACACTGCATCCCCAGCTGATGGAAGCTCCTCTGTCACACCTCAGCAAGCCCCTAGAAAACATTGCAGGCCTCCAGCTGCGTGGAAGCACCTCAGACACACCCCAGCAAGCTCCTAGAAAGCACTGTAGCCCTCCAGCTGCATGGAAGCACCTCAGACACACCTCAGCAAGCTCCTAGAAAACACTGCAGCCGTCAAGCTGCATGGAACTGCCTCATACATACCTCCTTAAAGTATCAGCAAGCTTCTAGAAAACACTGCAGCCCTCCAGCTGCATGGAAACTCCTCAGGTACAGCCCCTTAAAGCATCAGCAAGCTCCTTAGAAACACGGCAGCCCCGAGTTGCATGGAAGCACCTCAGAGACTCCTCGGCGAGGTCCTAGAAAACCTTGCAGCCCTCCAGCTGCATGGAAGCACCTCAGACACACCTCAGCAAGGTCCTAGAAAACACTGCAGCCCTCCAGCTGCATGGAGGCACCTCGGACACACCTGAGCAAGCTCCTATAAAACACTGCATCCCCCAGCTGCATGGAAGCATCTCAGAAACACCCCAGCAAGCTCCTACAAAACATTGCAGCCCTCCAGCTGGCTGCATGCAAGCGCCTCAGACACACCTCAGTAAGCTCCTAGAAAGCACTGTAGCCCTCCAGCTGCATGGAAGCACCTCAGACACACCTCAGCAAGCACCTAGAAAACACTGCAGCCCTCCAGCTGCATGGAAGTACCTCAGACACACCTCAGCAAGGTCCTAGAAAACACTGCAGCCCTCCAGCTGCATGGAAGCACCTCGGACAAACCTGAGCAAGCTCCTATAAAACACTGCATCCCCCAGCTGCATGGAAGCATCGCAGACACACCCCAGCAAGCTCCTAGAAAACATTGCAGGCCTCCAGTTGCATGGAAGCAGCTCAGACACACCCCAGCAAGCTCCTAGAAAGCACTGTAGCCCTCCAGCTGCATGGAAGCATCGCAGACACACCTCAGCCCTCCAGCTGCATGGAAGTGCCTCATACATACCTCCTTAAAGTATCAGCAAGCTCCTAGAAAACACTACAGCCCTCCAGCTGCATGGAAGTGCCTCATACATACCTCCTTAAAGTATCAGCAAGCTCCTAGAAAACACTGCAGCCCATGCTCTGCATGGAAACTCCTCAGACACACCTCAGCAAGGTCCTAGAAAACACTGCAGCTGTATGAAGTGCCTCAGACACCCCCCTCCCCCTTAAAGTACCAGCTAGCTCCTAGAAAACAATGCAACCCACCTCCCCCCCTGCATGGAAGCATCTCAGACGCACTTCAGCAAGCTCCTCGGAAACACTGCAGCCCCACATCTGCATGGAACCTCCCCAGACCCACCTCTGCACGCTTCTAGAGAACACTGCAGCTCTCCAGCTGCATGGAAGCACCTCAGACACAGCCCCGTAAAGCATCAGCACGCTCCTTGAAAATACTGCAGCCCTCCAGCTGCATGGAAGCACCTCAGACACACTTCAGCAAGCTCCTAAGAAAACACTGCAGCCTTCCAGACGCATGGGAGCATTGAAGACACACCTCCTTAAAGTATCATCAAGCTCCTTCAAAACACTGCAGCCCTCCAGCTGCACAGAAGTGCCTCAAACACACCTCCTTAAAGCAGCAAGCTCCTAGAAAACACTGCAGCCATACAGCTGTATGTAAGCACATCAGACACACCTCCTTAAAGTACCGGCAAGCTCCTAGAAAAAGCTGC
This sequence comes from Ambystoma mexicanum, assembly GCF_040938575.1. NCBI lineage: Eukaryota > Metazoa > Chordata > Amphibia > Caudata > Ambystomatidae > Ambystoma > Ambystoma mexicanum. Next base: position 5,600,897 of record NC_090932.1, read on the forward strand.
AGTCCTCCAGCTGCAAGGTAGTGCCTCAGGCACACCTTCGTAAAGTATCAGCAAGCGCCTAGAAAACATTGCAGCCCTCCAGCTGCATGGAAGGACCTCAGACACACCTCCTTAAAACATAAGCAAGCTCCTAGAAAATACTGCAGCCCTCCAGCTGCACAGACGCACCCAGACACACTTCAGCATGCTCCTAGAAAACACTGCAGCCCTCCAGCTGCATGGAAGCACCTCAGACGCACCTCCTTAAAGTATCAGCAAGCTCCTAGAAAACACTGCAGCCCTACAGCTGCATGGAAGCACCTCAGACACACCTCAGCAAGCTCCTAGAAAACACTGCTACAGCTGCATGTAAGCACCTCAGACACACCTCCTTAAAGTACCAGCAAGCTCCGAGAAAAAACTGCAGTCCCCCAGCTGCATGGAAGCATCTCAGACACACCGCAGCAAGCACTTAGAAAACACGGCAGTCCTCCAGCTGCATGCAAGCACCTCGGACACACCTCAGCAAGCTCCCAGAAAACACTTCAGCCCTCCAGCTGCATGGAAGCACCTCAGACACACACTCTGAAACTATCAGCAAGCTCCTAGAAAACACTGCAGCTCCCCCAGCTGCATGGAATCTCCCCAGACACACCTCAGCAAGCTCCTAGAAAACACTGCAGCCCTCCAGCTGCATGGAAGCACCTCAGACACACACTCTGAAACTATCAGCAAGCTCCTAGAAAACACTGCAGCTCCCCCAGCTGCATGGAATCTCCCCAGACACATCTCAGCAAGCTCCTAGAAAACACTGTAGCCCTCCAGCTGCACGGAAACACCCCAGACACAACACAGCAAGTTCAGAGAAAACACTGCAGCCCTCCAACTGCATGGAAGAGCCTCAGAAACACCTCAGCAAGTTCCTAGAAAACACTGCAGCCCTTAAGCTGCATGGAAACGCCTCAAACACACCTCCTTAAAGCAGCAAGCTTGTAGAAAACACTGCAGCCCTACAACTTTATGGAAGCGCCACAGACACACCTCAGCAAGCTCCTAGAAAACACTGCTCCAACTGCATGTAAGCACCACAGACACACCTCCTTAAAGTACCGGCAAGCTCCTAGAAAAAACTGCAGCCCCCAGCTGCATGGAAGCATCTCAGACACACCCCAGCAAGCTCCTAGAAAACACGGCAGCCCCCCAGCTGCATGGAAGCACCTCAGACACATCCCAGCAAGCTCCTAGAAAACACTGCAGCCCTCCAGATGCATGGTAGTGCCTCAGACACACCTCCGTAAAGTATCAGCAAGCACCTAGAAAACAATGCAGCCCTCCAGCTGCACAGATGCACCTCAGACACACCTCAGCAAGCTCCTAGAAAACACTGCAGCCCTCCAGCTGCATGGAAGTACCTCAGACACACCTCCTTAAAGTAACAGCAAGCTCCTAGAAACATCTGCAGCCCTCCAACTGCATGGAAGAGCCTCAGACCCACCTCAGCAAGCTCCTAAAAAGCACTGCAGCCCTTAAGCTACATGGAAGTGCTGCAGACACACCTCCTTAAAGTATAAGCAAGCTCTTAGAAAACACTACAGCCCTCCAGCTGCACGGAAATACCTCAGACATACCTCAGCAAGCTCCTAGAAAACACGGCAGCTGCATGAAGTGCCTCAGACCCCCCCTTAAAGTACCAGCTAGCTCCTAGAAAACACTGCAACCCACATCCCCCCCCCCTTCATGGAAGCGTCTCAGACACACTTCAGCAAGCTCCTCGGAAACACTGCAGACCCCCATCTGCATGGAACCTCCCCAGACCCACCTCTGCACGCTTCTAGAAAACACTGCTGCCCTCCAGCTGCATGGGAGCACCTCAGACACAGCCCCTTAAAGTATCAGCAAGCTCCTAGAAAACACTGCAGCCCCCGAGCTGCATTGAAGCTCCTCAGTCACACCTCAGCAAGCTCCTAGAAAACATTTCAGGCCTCCAGCAGCATGGAAGCACCTCGGACACAGCCCAGCAAGCTCCTAGAAAACACTTCAGCCCTCCAGCTGCATGGAAGTGCCTCATACATACCTCCTTAAAGTATCAGCAAGCTCCTAGAAAACACTGCAGCCCTCCAGCTGCACAGATGCACCTCAGACACACCTCAGCAAGCTCCTAGAAAACACTGCAGCCCTCCAGCTGCATGGAAGTACCTCAGACACACCTCCTTAAAGTAACAGCAAGCTCCTAGAAACATCTGCAGCCCTCCAACTGCATGGAAGAGCCTCAGACCCACCTCAGCAAGCTCCTAAAAACACTGCAGCCCTTAAGCTACATGGAAGTGCTGCAGACACACCTCCTTAAAGTATAAGCAAGCTCTTAGAAAACACTACAGCCCTCCAGCTGCACGGAAATACCTCAGACATACCTCAGCAAGCTCCTAGAAAACACGCAGCTGTATGAAGTGCCTCAGACCCCCCCCTTAAAGTACCAGCTAGCTCCTAGAAAACAATGCAACCCACATCCCCCCCCCTTTCATGGAAGCGTCTCAGACACACTTCAGCAAGCTCCTCGGAAAAACTGCAGCCCCCCATCTGCATGGAACCTCCCCAGACCCACCTCTGCACGCTTCTAGAAAACACTGCTGCCCTCCAGCTGCATGGAAGCACCTCAGACACAGCAACTTAAAGTATCAGCAAGCTCTTAGAAAACACTGCAGCCCCCCAGCTGCATTGAAGCTCCTCAGTCACACCTCAGCAAGCTCCTAGAAAACATTTCAGGCCTCCAGCGGCATGGAAGCACCTCAGACACAGCCCAGCAAGCTCCTAGAAAACACTTCAGCCCTCCAGCTGCATGGAAGTGCCTCATACATACCTCCTTAAAGTATCAGCAAGCTCCTAGAAAACATTTCAGCCCTCCAGGTGCATGGAAAATCCTCAGTTACAGCCCCTTAAAGCATCAGCAAGCTCCTAGAAAACACGGCAGCCCCGAGTTGCATGGAAGCACCTCAGACACTCCTCAGCGAGGTCCTAGAAAAACTTGCAGCCCTCCAGCTGCATGGAAGCACCTCAGACACACCTCAGCAAGGTCCTAGAAAACACTGCAGCCCTCCAGCTGCATGGAAGCACCTCAGACACACCTGAGCAAGCTCCTATAAAACACTGCATCCCCCAGCTGATGGAAGCTCCTCTGTCACACCTCAGCAAGCTCCTAGAAAACATTGCAGGCCTCCAGCTGCATGGAAGCACCTCAGACACACCCCAGCAAGCTCCTAGAAAGCACTGTAGCCCTCCAGCTGCATGGAAGCACCTCAGACACACCTGAGCAAGCTCCTATAAAACACTGCATCCCCCAGCTGCATGGAAGCATCTCAGACACACCCCAGCAAGCTCCTAAATAACATTGCAGCCCTCCAGCTGGCTGCATGCAAGCGCCTCAGACACACCTCAGCAAGCTCCTAGAAAGCACTGTAGCCCTCCAGCTGCATGGAAGCACCTCAGACACACCTCAGCAAGCTCCTAGAAAACACTACAACCCTCCAGCTGCATGGAAGTGCCTCATACATACCTCCTTAAAGTATCAGCAAGCTCCTAGAAAACACTGCAGCCCATGCTCTGCATGGAAACTCCTCAGACACACCTCAGCAAGGTCCTAGAAAACACTGCAGCCCTCCAGCTGCATGGAAGCACCTCAGACACACCTGAGCAAGCTCCTATAAAACACTGCATCCCCCAGCTGATGGAAGCTCCTCTGTCACACCTCAGCAAGCTCCTAGAAAACATAGCAGGCCTCCAGCTTCATGGAAGCACCTCAGACACACCCCAGCAAGCTCATAGAAAGCACTGTAGCCCTCCAGCTGCATGGAAGCACCTCGGACACACCTCAGCAAGCTCCTAGAAAACACTGCAGCCCACCAGCTGCATGGAACTGCCTCATACATACCTCCTAAAAGTATCAGCAAGCTCCTAGAAAACATTGCAGCCCTCCAGCTGCATGGAAACTCCTCAGGTACAGCCCCTTAAAGCATCAGCAAGCTCCTAGAAAACACTGCAGCCCTCCAGCTGCATTGAAGCACCTCAGACACTCCTCAGCGAGGTCCTAGAAAACATTGCAGTCCTCCAGCTGCATGGAAGCACCTCAGACACACCTCAGCAAGCTCCTATAAAACACTGCATCCCCCAGCTGCATGGAAGCATCTCAGACACACCCCAGCAAGCTCCTACAAAACATTGCAGCCCTCCAGCTGGCTGCATGGAAGCGCCTCAGACACACCTCAGCAAGCTCCTAGAAAACACTGCAGCCCTCCAGCTGCATGGAAGCACCTCAGACACACCTGAGCAAGCTCCTATAAAACACTGCATTCCCCAGCTGCATGGAAGCATCTCAGACACACCCCAGCAAGCTCCTACAAAACATTGCAGCCCTCCAGCTAGCTGCATGCAAGCGCCTCAGACACACCTCAGCAACCTCCTAGAAAGCACTGTAGCCCTCCAGCTGCATGGAAGCACCTCAGACACACCTCAGCAAGCTCCTAGAAAACACTTCAGCCCTCCAGCTGCATGGAAGTGCCTCATCCATACCTCTTTAAAGTATCAGCAAGCTCCTATAAAACACTGCGGCCCTCCAGGTGCATGGAAACTCCTCAGGTGCAGCCCCTTAAAGCATCAGCAAGCTCCTAGAAAACATGGCAGCCCCGAGTTGCATGGAAGCACCTCAGACACTCCTCAGGGAGGTACTAGAAAAACTTGCAGCCCTCCAGCTGCATGGAAGCACCTCAGACACACCTCAGCAAGGTCCTAGAAAACACTGCAGCCCTCCAGCTGCATGGAAGCACCTCAGACACACCTGGGCAAGCTCCTATAAAACACTGCATCCCCCAGCTGATGGAAGCTCCTCTGTCACACCTCAGCAAGCTCCTAGAAAACATTGCAGGCCTCCAGCTGCATGGAAGCACCTCAGACACACCCCAGCAAGCTCCTAGAAAGCACTGTAGCCCTCCAGCTGCATGGAAGCACCTCAGACACACCTCAGCAAGCTCCTATAAAACACTGCATCCCCCAGCTGCATGGAAGCATCTCAGACACACCCCAGCAAGCTCCTACAAAACATTGCAGCCCTCTAGCTGGCTGCATGCAAGCGCCTCAGACACACCTCAGCAACCTCCTAGAAAGCACTGTAGCCCTCCAGCTGCATGGAAGCACCTCAGACACACCTCAGCAAGCTCCTAGAAAACACTTCAGCCCTCCAGCTGCATGGAAGTGCCTCATCCATACCTCCTTAAAGTATCAGCAAGCTCCTAGAAAACACTGCAGCCCTCCAGGTGCATGGAAACTCCTCAGGTGCAGCCCCTTAAAGCACCAGCAAGCTCCTAGAAAACACTGCAGCCCCGAGTTGCATGGAAGCACCTCAGACACTCCTCAGCGAGGTCCTAGAAACCCTTGCAGCCCTCCAGCTGCATGGAAGCACCTCAGACATACCTCAGCAAGGTCCTAGAAAATACTGCAGCCCTCCAGCTGCATGGAAGCACCTCGGACACACCTGAGCAAGCTCCTATAAAACACTGCATCCCCCAGCTGCATGGAAGCATCTCTGACACACCCCAGCAAGCTCCTAAATAACATTGCAGCCCTCCAGCTGGCTGCATGCAAGCGCCTCAGACACACCTCAGCAAGCTCCTAGAAAGCACTGTAGCCCTCCAGCTGCATGGAAGCACCTCAGACACACCTGAGCAAGCTCCTATAAAACACTGCATCCCCCAGCTGCATGGAAGCATCTCAGAAACACCCCAGCAAGCTCCTAAATAACATTGCAGCCCTCCAGCTGGCTGCATGCAAGCGCCTCAACACACCTCAGCAGGCTCCTAGAAAGCACTGTAGCCATCCAGCTGCATGGAAGCACCTCAGACACACCTCAGCAAGCTCCTAGAAAACACTACAGCCCTCCAGCTGCATGGAAGTGCCTCATACATACCTCCTTAAAGTATCAGCAAGCTCCTAGAAAACACTGCAGCCCATGCTCTGCATGGAAACTCCTCAGACACACCTCAGCAAGGTCCTAGAAAACACTGCAGCCCTCCAGCTGCATGGAAGCACCTCAGACACACCTGAGCAAGCTCCTATAAAACACTGCATCCCCCAGCTGATGGAAGCTCCTCTGTCACACCTCAGCAAGCTCCTAGAAAACATTGCAGGCCTCCAGCTGCATGGAAGCACCTCGGACACACCTCAGCAAGCTCCTAGAAAACACTGCAGCCCTCCAGCTGCATGGAACTGCCTCATACATACCTCCTTAAAGCATCAGCAAGCTCCTAGAAAACACTGCAGCCCCGAGCTGCATTGAAGCACCTCAGACACACCCCAGCAAGCTCCTAGAAAACACTTCAGCCCTCCAGCTGCATGGAAGTGCCTCTTCCATACCTCCTTAAAGTATCAGCAAGCTCCTAGAAAACACTGCAGCCCTCCAGGTGCATGGAAACTCCTCAGTTGCAGCCCCTTAAAGCATCAGCAAGCTCCTAGAAAACACGGCAGCCCCGAGTTGCATGGAAGCACCTCAGACACTCCTCAGCGAGGTCTTAGAAAAACTTGCAGCCCTCCAGCTGCATGGAAGCACCTCAGACACACCTCAGCAAGGTCCTAGAAACACTGCAGCACTCCAGCTGCATGGAAGCACCTCAGACACACCTGAGCAAGCTCCTATAAAACACTGCATCCCCCAGCTGATGGAAGCTCCTCTGTCACACCTCACAAGCTCCTAGAAAACATTGCAGGCCTCCAGCTGCATGGAAGCACCTCAGACACACCCCAGCAAGCTCCTAGAAAGCACTGTAGCCCTCCAGCTGCATGGAAGCACCTCAGACACACCTGAGCAAGCTCCTATAAAACACTGCATCCCCCAGCTGCATGGAAGCATCTCAGACACACCCCAGCAAGCTCCTACAAAACATTGCAGCCCTCCAGCTGGCTGCATGCAAGCGCCTCAGACACACCTCAGCAACCTCCTAGAAAGCACTATAGCCCTCCAGCTGCATGGAAGCACCTCAGACACACCTCAGCAAGCTCCTAGAAAACACTTCAGCCCTCCAGGTGCATGGAAACTCCTCAGGTGCAGCCCCTTAAAGCATCAGCAAGCTCCTAGAAAACACTGCAGCCCCGAGCTGCATGGAAGCACCTCAGACACTCCTCAGCGAGGTCCGAGAAAACCTTGCAGCCCTCCAGCTGCATGGAAGCACCTCAGACACACCTGAGCAAGCTCCTATAAAACACTGCATCCCCCAGCTGCATGGAAGCATCTCTGACACACCCCAGCAAGCTCCTAAATAACATTGCAGCCCTCCAGCTGGCTGCATGCAAGCGCCTCAGACACACCTCAGCAAGCTCCTAGAAAGCACTGTAGCCCTCCAGCTGCATGGAAGCACCTCAGACACACCTGTGCAAGCTCCTATAAAACACTGCATCCCACAGCTGCATGGAAGCATCTCAGACACACCCCAGCAAGCTCCTAAATAACATTGCAGCCCTCCAGCTGGCTGCATGCAAGCGCCTCAGACACACCTCAGCAAGCTCCTAGAAAGCACTGTAGCCCTCCAGCTGCATGGAAGCATCTCAGACACACCTCAGCAAGCTCCTAGAAAACACTACAGCCCTCCAGCTGCATGGAAGTGCCTCATACATACCTCCTTAAAGTATCAGCAAGCTCCTAGAAAACACTGCAGCCCATGCTCTGCATGGAAACTCCTCAGACACACCTCAGCAAGGTCCTAGAAAACACTGCAGCCCTCCAGCTGCATCGAAGCACCTCAGACACACCTGAGCAAGCTCCTATAAAACACTGCATCCCCCAGCTGATGGAATCTCCTCTGTCACACCTCAGCAAGCTCCTAGAAAACATTGCAGGCCTCCAGCTGCATGGAAGCACCTCAGACACACCCCAGCAAGCTCCTAGAAAGCACTGTAGCCCTCCAGCTGCATGGAAGCACCTCGGACACACCTCAGCAAGCTCCTAGAAAACACTGCAGCCCTCCAGCTGCATGGAACTGCCTCATACATACCTCCTTAAAGTATCAGCAAGCTCCTAGAAAACATTGCAGCCCTCCAGCTGCATGGAAACTCCTCAGGTACAGCCCCTTAAAGCATCAGCAAGCTCCTAGAAAACGCTGCAGCCCCGAGCTGCATTGAAGCACCTCAGACACTCCTCAGCGAGGTCCTAGAAAACATTGCAGTCCTCCAGCTGCATGGAAGCACCTCAGACACACATCAGCAAGCTCCTATAAAACACTGCATCCCCCAGCTGCATGGAAGCATCTCAGAAACACCCCAGCAAGCTCCTACAAAACATTGCAGCCCTCCAGCTGGCTGCATGGAAGCGCCTCAGACACACCTCAGCAAGCTCCTAGAAAACACTGCAGCCCTCCAGCTGCATGGAAGCACCTCATACACACCTCTGTAAAGTATAAGCAAGCTCCTAGAAAAATCTGCAGTCCCCCAGCTGCATGGAAGCATCTCAGACACACCTCAGCAAGCACCTAGAAAACACGGCAGCCCTCCAGCTGCATGGAAACATCTCAGACACACCCCAGCAAGCTCCTAGCAAACACTGCAGCCCTCCAGCTGCATGGAAGCACCTCAGACACACACCAGCAAGCTCCTAGAAAGCACTGCAGCCCTCCAGCTGCATGGAAGCACCTCAGACACACCTCAGCAACCTCCTAGAAAACATTTCAGGCCTCTAGCTGCATGGAAGCACCTCGGACACACCCCAGCAAGCTCCTAGAAAACACTTCAGCCCTCCAGCTGCATGGAAGTGCCTCAAACATACCTCCTTAAAGTATCAGCAAGCTGCTAGAAAACACTGCAGCCCTCCAGGTGCATGGAAACTCCTCAGGTACAGCCCCTTAAAGCATCAGCAAGCTCCTAGAAAACACGGCAGCCCCGAGTTGCATGGAAGCACCTCAGACACTCCTCAGCGAGGTCCTAGAAAACCTTGCAGCCCTCCAGCTGAATGGAAGCACCTCGGACACACCTGAGCAAGGTCCTATAAAACACTGTATCCCCCAGCTGCATGGAAGCATCTCAGACACACCCCAGCAAACTCCTACAAAACAACTCAGCCCTCCAGCTGGCTGCATGCAAGCACCTCAGACACACCTCAGCAAGCTCCTAGAAAGCACTGTAGCCCTCCAGCTGCATGGAAGCACCTCAGACACACCTCAGCAAGCTCCTAGAAAACACTGCAGCCCTCCAGCTGCATGGAAGCACCTCAGACACACCTCAGCAAGGTCCCAGAAAACACTGCAGCCCTCCAGCTGCATTGAAGCACCTCGGACACACCTGAGCAAGCTCCCATAAAACACTGCATCCCCCAGCTGCATGGAAGCATCTCAGACACACCCCAGCAAGCTCCTAGAAAACATTGCAAGCCTCCAGCTGCGTGGAAGCACCTCAGACACACCCCAGCAAGCTCCTAGAAAGCACTGTAGCCCTCCAGCTGCATGGAAGCATCTCAGACACACCTCAGCAAGCTCCTAGAAAACACTGCAGCCCTCCAGCTGCATGGAACTGCCTCATACATACCTCCTTAAAGTATCAGCAAGCTCCTAGAAAACACTGCAGCCCTCCAGCTGCATGGAAACTCCTCAGGTACAGCCCCTTAAAGTATCAGCAAGCTCCTAGAAAACACTGCAGCCCCGAGCTGCATTGAAGCACCTCAGACACTCCTCAGCGAGGTCCTAGAAAACATTGCAGCCCTCCAGCTGCATGGAAGCACCTCAGACAAACCTCAGCAACCTCCTAGAAAACATTTCAGGCTTCCAGCTGCATGGAAGCACCTCGGACACACCCCAGCAAGCTCCTAGAAAACACTTCAGCCCTCCAGCTACATGGAAGTGCCTCATACATACCTCCTTAAAGTATCAGAAAGCTCCTACAAAACACTGCAGCCCTCCAGGTGCATGGAAACTCCTCAGGTACAGCCCCTTAAAGCATCAGCAAGCTCCTAGAAAACACGGCAGGCCCGAGTTGCATGGAAGCACCTCAGACACTCCTCAGCGAGGTCCTAGAAAACCTTGCAGCCCTCCAGCTGAATGGAAGCACCTCAGACACACCTCAGCAAGGTCCTAGAAAATACGGCAGCCCTCCAGCTGCATGGAAGCACCTTGGACACACCTGAGCAAGCTCCTATAAAACACTGCATCCCCCAGCTGCATGGAAGCATCTCAGACACACCCCAGCAAGCTCCTACAAAACATTGCAGCCCTCCAGCTGGCTGCATGCAAACACCTCAGACACACCTCAGCAAGCTCCTAGAAAGCACTGTAGCCCTCCAGCTGCATGGAAGCACCTCAGCCACACCTCAGAAAGCTCATAGAAAACACTGCAGCCCTCCAGCTGCATGGAAGCACCTCAGACACACCTCAGCAAGGTCCTAGAAAACACTGTAGCCCTCCGGCTGCACGGAAACACCCCAGACACAACACAGCAAGTTTAGAGAAAACACTGCAGCCCTCCAACTGCATGGAAGAGCCTCAGAAACACCTCAGCAAGTTCCTAGAAAACATTGCAGCCCTCCAGCTGCATGGAAACTCCTCAGGTACAGCCCCTTAAAGCATCAGCAAGCTCCTAGAAAACACTGCAGCCCCGAGCTGCATTGAAGCACCTCAGACACTCCTCAGCGAGGTCCTAGAAAACATTGCAGTCCTCCAGCTGCATGGAAGCACCTCAGACACACCTCAGCAAGCTCCTATAAAACACTGCATCCCCCAGCTGCATGGAAGCATCTCAGACACACCCCAGCAAGCTCCTACAAAACATTGCAGCCCTCCAGCTGGCTGCATGGAAGCGCCTCAGACACACCTCAGCAAGCTCCTAGAAAACACTGCAGCCCTCCAGCTGCATGGAAGCACCTCATACACACCTCTGTAAAGTATAAGAAAGCTCCTAGAAAAATCTGCAGTCCCCCAGCTGCATGGAAGCATCTCAGACACACCTCAGCAAGCACCTAGAAAACACGGCCGCCCTCCAGCTGCATGGAAACACCTCAGACACACCCCAGCAAGCTCCTAGCAAACACTGCAGCCCTCCAGCTGCATGGAAGCACCTCAGACACACCCCAGCAAGCTCCTAGAAAGCACTGCAGCCCTCCAACTGCATGGAAGCACCTCAGACACACCTCAGCAACCTCCTAGAAAACATTTCAGGCCTCTAGCTGCATGGAAGCACCTCGGACACACCCCAGCAAGCTCCTAGAAAACACTTCAGCCCTCCAGCTGCATGGAAGTGCCTCAAACATACCTCCTTAAAGTATCAGCAAGCTCCTAGAAAACACTGCAGCCCTCCAGGTGCATGGAAACTCCTCAGGTACAGCCCCTTAAAGCATCAGCAAGCCCCTAGAAAACACGGCAGCCCCGAGTTGCATGGAAGCACCTCAGACACTCCTCAGCGAGGTCCTAGAAAACCTTGCAGCCCTCCAGCTGAATGGAAGCACCTCGGACACACCTGAGCAAGGTCCTATAAAACACTGTATCCCCCAGCTGCATGGAAGCATCTCAGACACACCCCAGCAAACTCCTACAAAACATTGCAGCCCTCCAGCTGGCTGCATGCAAGCACCTCAGACACACCTCAGCAAGCTCCTAGAAAGCACTGTAGCCCTCCAGCTGCATGGAAGCACCTCAGACACACCTCAGCAAGCTCCTAGAAAACCCTGCAGCCCTCCAGCTGCATGGAAGCACCTCGGACACACCTCAGCAAGGTCCCAGAAAACACTGCAGCCCTCCAGCTGCATGGAAGCACCTCGGACACACCTGAGCAAGCTCCCATAAAACACTGCATCCCCCAGCTGCATGGAAGCATCTCAGACACACCCCAGCAAGCTCCTAGAAAACATTGCAGGCCTCCAGCGGCATGGAAGCACCTCAGACACACCCCAGCAAGCTCCTAGAAAGCACTGTAGCCCTCCAGCTGCATGGAAGCATCTCAGACACACCTCAGCAAGCTCCTAGAAAACACTGCAGCCCTCCAGCTGCATGGAACTGCCTCATACATACCTCCTTAAAGTATCAGCAAGCTCCTAGAAAACACTGCAGCCCTCCAGCTGCATGGAAACTCCTCAGGTACAGCCCCTTAAAGCATCAGCAAGCTCCTAGAAAACATTGCAGCCCCGAGCTGCATTGAAGCACCTCAGACACTCCTCAGCGAGGTCCTAGAAAACATTGCAGCCCTCCAGCTGCATGGAAGCACATCAGACACACCTCAGCAACCTCCTAGAAAACATTTCAGGCCTCCAGCTGCATGGAAGCACCTCGGACACACCCCAGCAAGCTCCTAGAAAACACTTCAGCCCTCCAGCTGCATGGAAGTGCCTCATACATACCTCCTTAAAGTATCAGCAAGGTCCTAGAAAACACTGTAGCCCTCCGGCTGCACGGAAACACCCCAGACACAACACAGCAAGTTCAGAGAAAACACTGCAGCCCTCCAACTGCATGGAAGAGCCTCAGAAACACCTCAGCAAGTTCCTAGAAAACATTGCAGCCCTCCAGCTGCATGGAAACTTCCCAGGTACAGCCCCTTAAAGCATCAGCAAGCTCCTAGAAAACACTGCAGCCCCGAGCTGCATTGAAGCACCTCAGACACTCCTCAGCGAGGTCCTAGAAAACATTGCAGTCCTCCAGCTGCATGGAAGCACCTCAGACACACCTCAGCAAGCTCCTATAAAACACTGCATCCCCCAGCTGCATGGAAGCATCTCAGACACACCCCAGCAAGATCCTACAAAACATTGCAGCCCTCCAGCTGGCTGCATGGAAGCGCCTCAGACACACCTCAGCAAGCTCCTAGAAAACACTGCAGCCCTCCAGCTGCATGGAAGCACCTCATACACACCTCTGTAAAGTATAAGCAAGCTCCTAGAAAAATCTGCAGTCCCCCAGCTGCATGGAAACACCTCAGACACACCCCAGCAAGCTCCTAGCAAACACTGCAGCCCTCCAGCTGCATGGAAGCACCTCAGACACACCCCAGCAAGCTCCTAGAAAGCACTGCAGCCCTCCAGCTGCATGGAAGCACCTCAGACACACCTCAGCAACCTCCTAGAAAACATTTCAGGCCTCTAGCTGCATGGAAGCACCTCGGACACACCCCAGCAAGCTCCTAGAAAACACTTCAGCCCTCCAGCTGCATGGAAGTGCCTCAAACATACCTCCTTAAAGTATCAGCAAGCTCCTAGAAAACACTGCAGCCCTCCAGGTGCATGGAAACTCCTCAGGTACAGCCCCTTAAAGCATCAGCAAGCTCCTAGAAAACACGGCAGCCCCGAGTTGCATGGAAGCACCTCAGACACTCCTCAGCGAGGTCCTAGAAAACCTTGCAGCCCTCCAGCTGAATGGAAGCACCTCAGACACACCTGAGCAAGGTCCTATAAAACACTGTATCCCCCAGCTGCATGGAAGCATCTCAGACACACCCCAGCAAACTCCTACAAAACATTGCAGCCCTCCAGCTGGCTGCATGCAAGCACCTCAGACACACCTCAGCAAGCTCCTAGAAAGCACTGTAGCCCTCCAGCTGCATGGAAGCACCTCAGACACACCTCAGCAAGCTCCTAGAAAACACTGCAGCCCTCCAGCTGCATGGAAGCACCTCAGACACACCTCAGCAAGGTCCCAGAAAACACTGCAGCCCTCCAGCTGCATGGGAGCACCTCGGACACACCTGAGCAAGCTCCCATAAAACACTGCATCCCCCAGCTGCATGGAAGCATCTCAGACACACCCCAGCAAGCTCCTAGAAAACATTGCAGTCCTCCAGCTGCATGGAAGCACCTCAGACACACCCCAGCAAGCTCCTAGAAAGCACTGTAGCCCTCCAGCTGCATGGAAGTATCTCAGACACACCTCAGCAAGCTCCTAGAAAACACTGCAGCCCTCCAGCTGCATGGAACTGCCTCATACATACCTCCTTAAAGTATCAGCAAGCTCCTAGAAAACACTGCAGTCCTCCAGCTGCATGAAAACTCCTCAGGTACAGCCCCTTAAAGCATCAGCATGCTCCTAGAAAACACTGCAGCCCCGAGCTGCATTGAAGCACCTCAGACACTCCTCAGCGAGGTCCTAGAAAACATTGCAGCCCTCCAGCTGCATGGAAGCACCTCAGACACACCTCAGCAATCTCCTAGAAAACATTTCAGGCCTCCAGCTGCATGGAAGCACCTCGGACACAACCCAGCAAGCTCCTAGAAAACACTTCAGCCCTCCAGCTTCATGGAAGTGCCTCATACATACCTCCTTAAAGTATCAGCAAGTTCCTACAAAACACTGCAGCCCTCCAGGTGCATGGAAACTCCTCAGGTACAGCCCCTTAAAGCATCAGCAAGCTCCTAGAAAACACGGCAGCCCCGAGTTGCATGGAAGCACCTCAGACACTCCTCAGCGAGGTCCTAGAAAACCTTGCAGCCCTCCAGCTGAATGGAAGCACCTCAGACACACCTCAGCAAGGTCCTAGAAAATACGGCAGCCCTCCAGCTGCATGGAAGCACCTCGGACACACCTGAGCAAGCTCCTATAAAACACTGCATCCCCCAGCTGCATGGAAGCATCTCAGACACACCCCAGCAAGCTCCTACAAAACATTGCAGCCCTCCAGCTGGCTGCATGCAAGCACCTCAGACACACCTCAGCAAGCTCCTAGAAAGCACTGTAGCCCTCCAGCTGCATGGAAGCACCTCAGACACACCTCAGCAAGCTCATAGAAAACACTGCAGCCCTCCAGCTGCATGGAAGCACCTCAGACACACCTCAGCAAGGTCGTAGAAAACACTGCAGCCCTCCAGCTGCATGGAAGCACCTCGGACACACCTGAGCAAGCTCCTATTAAACACTGCATCCCCCAGCTGCATGGAAGCATCTCAGACACACCGCAGCAAGCTCCTAGAAAACATTGCAGGCCTCCAGCTGCATGGAAGCACCTCAGACACACCCCAGCAAGCTCCTAGAAAGCACTGTAGCCCTCCAGCTGCATGGAAGCATCTCAGACACACATCAGCAAGCTCCTAGAAAACACTGCAGCCCTCCAGCTGCATGGAACTGCCTCATACATACCTCCTTAAAGTATAAGCAAGCTCCTAGAAAACACTGCAGCCCTCCAGCTGCATGGAAACTCCTCAGGTACAGCCCCTTAAAGCATCAGTAAGCTCCTAGAAAACACTGCAGCCCAGAGCTGCATTGAAGCACCTCAGACACTCCTCAGCGAGGTCCTAGAAAACATTGCAGCCCTCCAGCTGCATGGAAGCACCTCAGACACACCTCAGCAAGGTCCTAGAAAACACTGCAGCCCTCCAGCTGCATGGAAGCACCTCAGACACACCTGAGCAAGCTCCTATAAAACACCGCATCCCCCAGCTGCATGGAAGCATCTCAGACACACCCCAGCAAGCTCCTACAAAACATTGAAGCCCTCCAGCTGGCTGCATGGAAGCGCCTCAGACACACCTCAGCAAGCTCCTAGAAAACACTGCAGCCCTCCAGCTGCATGGAAGCACCTCATACACACCTCTGTAAAGTATAAGCAAGCTCCTAGAAAAATCTGCAGTCCCCCAGCTGCATGGAAGCATCTCAGACACACCTCAGCAAGCAACTAGAAAACACGGCAGCCCTCCAGCTGCATGGAAACACCTCAGACACACCCCAGCAAGCTCCTAGCAAACACTGCAACCCTCCAGCTGCAGGGAGGCACCTCAGACACACCTCCCTAAAGTGCCAGCAAGTTCCTAGAAAGCACTGCAGCCCTTCAGCTGCATGCAAGCACCTCGGACACACTTGAGCAAGCTCCTAGAAAACACTGTAGCCCTCCAGCCGCACGGAAACACCCCAGGCACAACGCAGCAAGCTCCGGAGAAAACACTACAGCCCTTAAGCTGCATGGAAGTGCTGCAGACACACCTCCTTAAAGTATAAGCAAGCTCTTAGAAAACACTGCAGCCCTCCAGCTGCATGGAAATACCTCAGACACACCTCAGCAAGCTCCTAGAAAACACTGCAGCCCTCCAGCTGAATGGAAGCACCTCAGACACACCTGAGCAAGCTCCTATAAAACACTGCATCCCCCAGCTGATGGAAGCTCCTCTGGCACACCTCAGCAAGCTCCTAGAAAACATTGCAGGCCTCCAGCTGCATGGAAGCACCTCAGACACACCCCAGCAAGCTCCTAGAAAGCACTGTAGCCCTCAAGCTGCATGGAAGCACCTCAGACACACCTCAGCAAGCTCCTAGAAAACACTGCAGCCCTCCAGCTGCATGGAACTGCCTCATACATACCTCCTTAAAGTATCAGCAAGCTCCTAGAAAACACTGCAGCCCTCCAGGTGCATGGAAACTCCTCAGGTACAGCCCCTTAAAGCGTCAGCATGCTCCTAAGAAAGACGGCAGCCCCGAGTTGCATGGAAGCACCTCAGACACTCCTCAGCGAGGTCCTAGAAAACCTTGCAGCCCTCCAGCTGCATGGAAGCACCTCAGACACACCTCAGCAAGGTCCTAGAAAACACTGCAGCCCTCCAGCTGCATGGAAGCACCTCGGACACACCCGAGCAAGCTCCTATAAAACACTGCATCCCCCAGCTGCATGGAAGCATCTCAGACACACCCCAGCAAGCTCCTACAAAACATTGCAGCCCTCCAGCTGGCTGCATGCAAGCGCCTCAGACACACCTCAGCAAGCTCCTAGAAAGCACTGTAGCCCTCCAGCTGCATGGAAGCACCTCGGACACACCTCAGCAAGCTCCTAGAAAACACTGCAACCCTCCAGCTGCATGGAAGTGCCTCATACATACCTCCTTAAAGTATCAACAAGCTCCTAGAAAACACTGCAGCCCTCCAGCTGCATGGAAGCACCTCAGACACACCTCAGCAAGGTCCTAGAAAACACTGCAGCCCTCCAGCTGCATGGAAGCACCTCGGACACACCTGAGCAAGCTCCTATAAAACATTGCATCCCCCAGCTGCATGGAAGCATCTCGGACACACCCCAGCAAGCTCCTAGAAAACATTGCAGGCCTCCAGCTGCATGGAAGCACCTCAGACACACCCCAGCAAGCTCATAGAAAGCACTGTAGCCCTCCAGCTGCATGGAAGCATCTCAGACACACCTCAGCCCTCCAGCTGCATGGAAGTGCCTCATACATACCTCCTTTAAGTATCAGCAAGCTCCTAGAAAACACTGCAGCCCTCCAGGTGCATGGAAACTCCTCAGGTACAGCCCCTTAAAGCATCAGCATGCTCCTAGAAAACACGGCAGCCCCGAGGTGCATGGAAGCACCTCAGACACTCCTCAGCGAGGTCCTAGAAAAACTTGCAGCCCTCCAGCTGAAAGGAAGCACCTCAGACACAACTCAGCAAGGTCCTAGAAAACACTCCAGCCCTCCAGCTGCATGGAAGCACCTCAGACACACCTGAGCAAGCTCCTATAAAACACTGCATCCCACAGCTGCATTGAAGCATCTCAGACACACCTGAGCAAGCTCCTACAAAACATTGCAGCCCTCCAGCTGGCTGCATGCAAGCGCCTCAGACACACCTCAGCAAGCTCCTAGAAAGCACTGTAGCCCTCCAGCTGCATGGAAGCACCTCATACACACCTCTGTTAAGTATAAGCAAGCTCCTAGAAAACACTTCAGCCCTCCAGCTGCATGGAAGTGCCTCATCCATACCTCCTTAAAGTATCAGCAAGCTCCTAGAAAACTCTGCAGCTCTCCAGGTGCATGGAAACTCCTCAGGTACAGCCCCTTAAAGCATCAGCAAGCTCCTAGAAAACACGGAAGCCCCGAGTTGCATGGAAGCACCTCAGACACTCCTCAGCTAGGTCCGAGAAAACCTTGCAGCCCTCCAGCTGCATGGAAGCACCTCAGACACACCTCAGCAAGGTCCTAGAAAACACTGCATCCCTCCAGCTGCATGGAAACACCTCGGACACACCCGAGCAAGCTCCTATAAAACACTGCATCCCCCAGCTGCATGGAAGCATCTCAGACACACCCCAGCAAGCTCCTACAAAACATTGCAGCCCTCCAGCTGGCTGCATGCAAGCGCCTCAGACACACCTCAGCAAGCTCCTAGAAAGCACTGTAGCCCTCCAGCTGCATGGAAGCACCTCGGACACACCTCAGCAAGCTCCTAGAAAACACTGCAACCCTCCAGCTGCATGGAAGTGCCTCATACATACCTCCTTAAAGTATCAACAAGCTCCTAGAAAACACTGCAGCCCTCCAACTGCATGGAAACTCCTCAGGTACAGCCCCTTAAAGCATCAGCAAGCTCCTAGAAAACACGGCAGCCCCGAGTTGCATGGAAGCACCTCAGACACTCCTCAGCTAGGTCCGAGAAAACCTTGCAGCCCTCCAGCTGCATGGAAGCACCTCAGACACACCTCAGCAAGGTCCTAGAAAACACTGCAGCCCTCCAGCTGCATGGAAACACCTCGGACACACCCGAGCAAGCTCCTATAAAACACTGCATCCCCCAGCTGCATGGAAGCATCTCAGACACACCCCAGCAAGCTCGTACAAAACATTGCAGCCCTCCAGCTGGCTGCATGCAAGCGCCTCAGACACACCTCAGCAAGCTCCTAGAAAGCACTGTAGCCCTCCAGCTGCATGGAAGCACCTCGGACACACCTCAGCAAGCTCCTAGAAAACACTGCAACCCTCCAGCTGCATGGAAGTGCCTCATACATACCTCCTTAAAGTATCAACAAGCTCCTAGAAAACACTGCAGCCCTCCAACTGCATGGAAACTCCTCAGACACACCTCAGCAAGGTCCTAGAAAACACTGCAACCCTCCATCTGCATGGAAGCACCTCAGACACACCTGAGCAAGCTCCTATAAAACACTGCATCCCCCAGCTGATAGAAGCTCCTCTGTCACACCTCAGCAAGCTCCTAGAAAACATTGCAGGCCTCCAGCTGCATGGAAGCACCTCAGACACACCCCAGCAATCTCCTAGAAAGCACTGTAGCCCTCCAGCTGCATGGAAGCACCTCAGACACACCTCAGCAAGCTCCTAGAAAACACTGCAGCCCTCCAGCTGCATGGAAGCACCTCAGACACACCTGAGCAAGCTCCTATAAATCACTGCATCCCCCAGCTGATGGAAGCTCCTCTGTCACACCTCAGCAAGCTCCTAGAAAACATTGCAGGCCTCCAGCTGCATGGAAGCACCTCAGACACACCCCAGCAATCTCCTAGAAAGCACTGTAGCCCTCCAGCTGCATGGAAGCACCTCAGACACACCCCAGCAAGCTCCTAGAAAACACTGCAGCCCTCCAGCTGCATGGAACTGCCTCATACATACCTCCTTAAAGTATCAGCACGCTCCTAGAAAACACTGCAGCCCTCCAGCTGCATGGAAACTCCTCAGGTACAGCCCCTTAAAGCTTCAGCAAGCTCCTAGAAAACACTGCAGCTCCAAGCTGCATTGAAGCACCTCAGACACACCTCAGCAAGGTCCTAGAAAACACTGCAGCCCTCCAGCTGCATGGAAGCACCTCAGACACACCTGAGCAAGCTCCTATAAAACACTGCATCCCCCAGCTGCATGGAAGCATCTCAGACACACCCCATCAAGCTCCTACAAAACATTTCAGCCCTCCAGCTGGCTGCATGGAAGCACCTCAGACACACCTCAGCAAGCTCCTAGAAAACACTGCAGCCCTCCAGCTGCATGGAAGCACCTCATACACACCGCTGTAAAGTATAAGCAAGCTCCTAGAAAAATCTGCAGTCCCCCAGCTGCATGGAAGCATCTCAGACACACCTCAGCAAGCACCTAGAAAACACTGCAGCCCTCCAGCTGCATGGAAACACTTCAGACACACCCCAGCAAGCTGCTAGCAAACACTGCAGCCCTCCAGCTGCATGGAAGCACCTCAGGCACACCCCAGCAAGCTCCTAGAAAACACTGCAGCACTCCAGCTGCATGGAAGCACCTCAGACACACCTCAGCAACCTCCTAGAAAACACTGCAGCCCTACAGCTGCATGGAAGCACCTCAGACATGCCTCCTTAAATTATCAGCAAGCTCCTAGAAAACACTGCAACCCTCCAGCTGCAGTTAGGCACCTCAGACACACCTCCTTAAAGTGCCAGCAAGTTCCTAGAAAGCACTGCAGCCCTTCAGCTGCATGCAAGCACCTCGGACACACGTGAGCAAGCTCCTAGAAAACACTGTAGCCCTCCAGCCGCACGGAAACACCCCAGGCACAACGCAGCAAGCACCGAGAAAACACTGCAGCCCTTAAGCTGCATGGAAGTGCTGCAGACGCACCTCCTTAAAGTATAAGCAAGCTCTTAGAAAACACTGCAGCCCTCCAGCTGCACGGAACATCCTCATACATACCTCCTTAAAGTATCAGCAAGCTCCTAGAAAACACTGCAGCCCTCCAGCTGCATGTAAAATCCTCAGGTACAGCCCCTTAAAGCATCAGCAAGCTCCTAGAAAACACTGCAGCCCTGAGCTGCATTGAAGCACCTCAGACACTCCTCAGCGAGGTCCTAGAAAACATTGCAGCCCTCCAGCTGCATGGAAGCACCTCACACACACCTCAGCAAGGTCCTAGAAAACACTGCAGCCCTCCAGCTGCATGGAAGCACCTCAGACACACCTGAGCAAGCTCCTATAAAACACTGCATCCCCCGGCTGCATGGAAGCATCTCAGACACACCCCAGCAAGCTCCTACAAAACATTGCAGCCCTCCAGCTGGCTGCATGGAAGCGCCTCAGACACACCTCAGCAAGCTCCTAGAAAACTCTGCAGTCCCCCAGCTGCATGGAAGCATCTCAGACACACCTCAGAAAGCACCTAGAAAACACGGCAGCCCTCCAGCTGCATGGAAACACCTCCGACACACCCCAGAAAGCTCCTAGCAAACACTGCAGCCCTCCAGCTGCATGGAAGCACCTCAGACACACCCCAGCAAGCTCCTAGAAAACACTGCAGCCCTCCAGCTGCATGGAAGCAGCTCAAACACACCTCAGCAACCTCCTAGAAAACACTGCAGCCCTAGAGCTGCATGGAAGCGCCTCAGACATGCCTCCTTAAAGTATCAGCAAGCTCCTAGAAAACACGGCAACCCTCCAGCTGCAGGGAGGCACCTCAGACACACCTGAGCAAGTTCCTAGAAAACACTGTAGCCCTCCAGCCGCACAGAAACACCCCAGGCACAACTCAGCAAGCTCCGAGAAAACACTGCAGCCCTTAAGCTGCATGGAAGTGCTGCAGACACACCTCCTTAAAGTATAAGCAAGCTCTTAGAAAACACTGCAGCCCTCCAGCTGCACAGAAATACCTCAGACACACCTCAGCAAGCTCCTAGAAAACACTGCAGCTGCATGAAGTGCCTCAGACACCCCCCCTTAAAGTACCAGCTAGCTCCTGAAAACACTGCAACTCACCTCCCCCCCTGCATGGAAGCATCTCAGACGCACTTCAGCAAGCTCCTCAGAAACACTGCAGCCCCCCATCTGCATAGAACCTCCCCAGACCCACCTCTGCATGCTTCTAGAAAACACTGCAGCCCTCCAGCTGCATGGAAGCACCTCAGACACAGCCCCTTAAAGTATCAGCAAGCTCCTAGAAAACACTGCAGCCCCCCAGCTGCATGGACGCTCTTCAGACACACCTCAGCAAGCTCCTAGAAAACACTGCAGCCCTCCACCTGCATGGGAACTCCTCAGGTACAGCCCCTTAAAGCATCAGCAAGCTCCTAGAAAACACTGCAGCCCCCGAGCTGCATGGAAGCACCTCAGAAATGCCTCAGCCAGGTCCTAGAAAACATTGCAGCCCTCCAGCTGCATGGAAGCACCTCAGACACACCTCAGCAAGGTCCTAGAAAACACTGCAGCCCTCCAGCTGCATGGAAGCACCTCAGACACACCTGAGCAAGCTCCTATAAAACACTGCATCCCCCAGCTGCATGGAAGCATCTCAGACACACCCCAGCAAGCTCCTACAAAACATTGCAGCCCTCCAGCTGGCTGCATGCAAGCGCCTCATACACAGATCAGCAAGCTCCTAGAAAGCACTGTAGCCTGCCAGCTGCATGGTAGCACCTCAGACACACCTCAGCAAGCTCCTAGAAAACACTGCAGCCCTTAAGCTGCATGGAAGTGCCTCATACATACCTCCTTAAAGTATCAGCAAGCTCCTAGAAAACACTGCAGCCCTCCAGCTGCATGGAAACTCCTCAGACACACCTCAGCAAGGTCCTAGAAAACACTGCAGCCCTGCAGCTGCATGGAAGCACCTCAGACACACCTGAGCAAGCTCCTACAAAACACTGCATCCCCCAGCTGCATGGAACTGCCTCATACATACCTCCTTAAAGTATCAGCAAGCTCCTCAGAAACACTGCAGCCCCCCATCTGCATAGAACCTCCCCAGACCCACCTCTGCACGCTTCTAGAAAACACTGCAGCCCTCCAGCTGCATGGAAGCACCTCAGACACAGCCCCTTAAAGTATCAGCAAGCTCCTAGAAAACACTGCAGCCCCCCAGCTGCATGGACGCTCCTCAGACACACCTCAGCAAGCTCCTAGAAAACACTGCAGCCCTCCAGCTGCATGGAACTGCCTCATACATACCTCCTTAAAATATCAGCAAGCTCCTAGAAAACACTGCAGCCCACAAGCTGCATGGAAACTCCTCAGGTACAGCCCCTTAAAGCATCAGCAAGCTCCTAGAAAACACTGCAGCCCCGAGCTGCATTGAAGTACCTCAGACACTCCTCAGCGAGGTCCTAGAAAACATTGCAGCCCTCCAGCTGCATGGAAGCACCTCAGACACACCCCAGCAAGGTCCTAGAAAACACGGCAGCCCTCCAGCTGCATGGAAACACGTCAGACACACCCCAGCAAGCTCCTAGCAAACACTGCTACCCTCCAGCTGCATGGAAGCACCTCAGACACACCCCAGCAAGCTCCCACAAAACATTGCAGCCCTCCAGCTGGCTGCATGGAATCGCCTCAGACACACCTCAGCAAGCTCCTAGAAAACACTGCAGCCCTCCAGCTGCATGGAAGCATCTCAGACACACCTCAGCAAGCACCTAGAAAACACGGCAGCCCTCCAGCTGCATGGAAACACGTCAGACACACCCCAGCAAGCTCCTAGCAAACACTGCTACCCTCCAGCTGCATGGAAGCACCTCAGACACACCCCAGCAAGCTCCTAGAAAACACTGCAGCCCTCCAGCTGCATGGAAGCACCTCAGACACACCTCAGCAACCTCCTAGAAAACTCTGCAGCCCTACAGCTGCATGGAAGCGCCTCAGACATGCCTCCTTAAAGTATCAGCAAGCTCCTAGAAAACACTGCAACCCTCCAGCTGCAGGGAAGCATCTCAGACACACCTCCTTAAAGTGCCAGCAAGTTCCTAGAAATCACTGCAGCCCTTCAGCTGCATTCAAGCACCTCAGACACACCTGAGCAAGCTCCTAGAAAACACTGTAGCCCTCCAGCCGCACGGAAACACCCCAGGCACAACGCAGCATGCTCCAAGAAAACACTGCAGCCCTTAAGCTGCATGGAAGTGCTGCAGATACACCTCCTTAAAGTATAAGCAAGCTCTTAGAAAACACTGCAGCCCTCCATCTGCATGGAAGCACCTCAGACACACCTGAGCAAGCTCCTATAAAACACTGCATCCCCCAGCTGTTGGAAGCTCCTCTGTCACACCTCAGCAAGCTCCTAGAAAACATTGCAGGCCTCCAGGTGCATGGAAGCACCTCAGACAAACCCCAGCAATCTCCTAGAAAGCACTGCAGCCCTCCAGCTGCAACGAAGCACCTCAGACACACCTCAGCAAGCTCCTAGAAAACACTGCAGCCCTCCAGCTGCATGGAAGCACCTCCGACACACCTGAGCAAGCTCCTATAAAACACTGCATCCCCCAGCTGCATGGAAGCATCTCAGACACACCCCAGCAAGCTCCTACAAAACATTTCAGCCCTCCAGCTGGCTGCATGGAAACGCCTCAGACACACCTCAGCAAGCTCCTAGAAAACACTGCAGCCCTCCAGCTGCATGGAAGCACCTCATACACACCTCTGTAAAGTATAAGCAAGCTCCTAGAAAAATCTACAGTCCCACAGCTGCATGGAAGCATCTCAGACACACCTCAGCAAGCACCTAGAAAACACTGAAGCCCTCCAGCTGCATGGAAACACCTCAGACACACCCCAGCAAGCTGCTAGCAAACATTGCAGCCCTCCAGCTGCATGGAAGCCCCTCAGACACACCCCAGCAAGCTCCTAGAAAACACTGCAGCCCTCCAGCTGCATGGAAGCACCTCAGACACACCTCAGCAACCTCTTAGAAAACACTGCAGCCCTACAGCTGCATGGAAGCGCCTCAGACATGCCTCCTTAAAGTATCAGCAAGCTCCTAGAAAACACTGCAACCCTCCAGCTGCAGTTAGGCACCTCAGACACACCTCCTTAAAGTGCCAGCAAGTTCCTAGAAAGCACTGCAGCCCTTCAGCTGCATACAAGCACCTCGGACACACCTGAGCAAGCTCCTAGAAAACACTGTAGCCCTCCAGCCGCACAGAAACACCCCAGGCACAACGCAGCAAGCTCAGAGAAAACACTGCAGCCCTTAAGCTGCATGGAAGTGCTGTAGACATACCTCCTTAAAGTATAAGCAAGCTCTTACAAAACACTGCAGCCCTCCAGCTGCACGGAAATACCTCAGACACACCCCAGCAAGCTCCTAGAAAACACTGCAGCCCTCCAGCTGCATGGAAGCACCTCAGACACACCTGAGCAAGCTCCTATAAAACACTGCATCCCCCAGCTGATGGAAGCTCCTCTGTCACACCTCAGCAAGCCCCTAGAACACATTGCAGGCCTCCAGCTGCATGGAAGCACCTCAGACACACCCCAGCAAGCTCCTAGAAAGCACTGTAGCCCTCCAGCTGCATGGAAGCACCTCAGACACACCTCAGCAAGCTCCTAGAAAACACTGCAGCCGTCAAGCTGCATGGAACTGCCTCATACATACCTACTTAAAGTATCAGCAAGCTTCTAGAAAACACTGCAGCCCTCCAGCTGCATGGAAACTCCTCAGGTACAGCCCCTTAAAGCATCAGCAAGCCCCTTAGAAACACGGCAGCCCCGAGTTGCATGGAAGCACCTCAGAGACTCCTCGGCAAGGTCCTAGAAAACCTTGCAGTCCTCCAGCTGCATGGAAGCACCTCAGACACACCTCAGCAAGGTCCTAGAAAACACTGCAGCCCTGCAGCTGCATGGAGGCACCTCGGACACACCTGAGCAAGCTCCTATAAAACACTGCATCCCCCAGCTGCATGGAAGCATCTCAGAAACACCCCAGCAAGCTCCTACAAAACATTGCAGCCCTCCAGCTGGCTGCATGCAAGCGCCTCAGACACACCTCAGTAAGCTCCTAGAAAGCACTGTAGCCCTCCAGCTGCATGGAAGCACCTCAGACACACCTCAGCAAGCACCTAGAAAACACTGCAGCCCTTCAGCTGCATGGAAGCACCTCAGACACACCTCAGCAAGGTCCTAGAAAACACTGCAGCCCTCCAGCATCATGTAAGCACCTCGGACAAACCTGAGCAAGCTCCTATAAAACACTGCATCCCCCAGCTGCATGGAAGCATCGCAGACACACCCCAGCAAGCTCCTAGAAAACATTGCAGGCCTCCAGTTGCATGGAAGCAGCTCAGACACACCCCAGCAAGCTCCTAGAAAGCACTGTAGCCCTCCAGCTGCATGGAAGCATCGCAGACACACCTCAGCCCTCCAGCTGCATGGAAGTACCTCATACATACCTCCTTAAAGTATCAGCAAGCTCCTAGAAAACACTGCAGCCCTCCAGGTGCATGGAAATTCCTCAGGTACAGGCCCTTAAAGCATCAGCATGCTCCTAGAAACCACGGCAGCCCCGAGTTGCATGGAAGCATCTCAGACACTCCTCAGCGAGGTCCTAGAAAACCTTGCATCCCTCCAGCTGCATGGAAGCACCCCAGACACACCTCTGCAAGGTCCTAGAAAACACTGCAGCCCTCCAGCTGCATGGAAGCACCTCAGACACACCTGAGCAAGCTCCTATAAAACACTGCATCCCCCAGCTGCTTTGAAGCATCTCAGACACACCCCAGAAAGCTCCTACAAAACATTGCAGCCCTCCAGCTGGCTGCATGGAAGCGCCTCAGACACACCTCAGCAAGCTCCTAGAAAGCACTGTAGCCCTCCAGCTGCATGGAAGCACCTCATACACACCTCTGTTAAGTATAAGCAAGCTCCTAGAAAACATTGCAGGCCTCCAGCTGCATGGAAGCACCTCAGACACACCCCAGCAAGCTCCTAGAAAGCACTGTAGCCCTCCAGCTGCATGGAAGCATCTCAGACACACCTCAGCTCTCCAGCTGCATGGAAGTGCCTCATACATACCTCCTTAAAGTATCAGCAAGCTCCTAGAAAACACTGCAGCCCTCCAGGTGCATGGAAACTCCTCAGGTACAGCCCCTTAAAGCATCAGCAAGCTCCTAGAAAACACGGCAGCCCCAACTTGCATGGAAGCACCTCAGACACTCCTCAGCGAGGTCCTAGAAAACCTTGCAGCACTCCAGCTGCATGGAAGCACATCAGACACACCTCAGCAAGGTCCTAGAAAACACTGCAGCCCTCCAGCTGCATGGAAGCACCTCAGACACACCTGAGCAAGCTCCTATAAAACACTGCATCCCCCAGCTGCATGGAAGCATCTCAGACACACCCCAGCAAGCTCCTACAAAACATTGCAGCCCTCCAGCTGGCTGCATGCAAGCGCCTCAGACACACCTCAGCAAGCTCCTAGAAAGCACTGTAGCCCTCCAGCTGCATGGAAGCACCTCAGACACACCTCAGCAAGCACCTAGAAAACACTGCAGCCCTTCAGCTGCATGGAAGCACCTCAGACACACCTCAGCAAGGTCCTAGAAAACACTGCAGCCCTCCAGCTGCATGTAAGCACCTCGGACAAACCTGAGCAAGCTCCTATAAAACACTGCATCCCCCAGCTGCATGGAAGCATCGCAGACACACCCCAGCAAGCTCCTAGAAAACATTGCAGGCCTCCAGTTGCATGGAAGCAGCTCAGACACACCCCAGCAAGCTCCTAGAAAGCACTGTAGCCCTCCAGCTGCATGGAAGCATCGCAGACACACCTCAGCCCTCCAGCTGCATGGAAGTACCTCATACATACCTCCTTAAAGTATCAGCAAGCTCCTAGAAAACACTGCAGCCCTCCAGGTGCATGGAAATTCCTCAGGTACAGGCCCTTAAAGCATCAGCATGCTCCCGGAAAACACGGCAGCCCCGAGTTTCATGGAAGCATCTCAGACACTCCTCAGCGAGGTCCTAGAAAACCTTGCAGCCCTCCAGCTGCATGGAAGCATCCCAGACACACCTCTGCAAGGTCCTAGAAAACACTGCAGCCCTCCAGCTGCATGGAAGCACCTCAGACACAACTGAGCAAGCTCCTATAAAACACTGCATCCCCCAGCTGCATGGAAGCATCTCAGACACACCCCAGCAAGCTCCTACAAAACATTGCAGCCCTCCAGCTGGCTGCATGCAAGCGCCTCAGACACACCTCAGCAAGCTCCTAGAAAGCACTGTAGCCCTCCAGCTGCATGGAAGCACCTCATACACACCTCTGTTAAGTATAAGCAAGCTCCTAGAAAACATTGCAGGCCTCCAGCTCCATGGAAGCACCTCAGACACACCCCAGCAAGCTCCTAGAAAGCACTGTAGCCCTCCAGCTGCATGGAAGCATCTCAGACACACCTCAGCTCTCCAGCTGCATGGAAGTGCCTCATACATACCTCCTTAAAGTATCAGCAAGCTCCTAGAAAACACTGCAGCCCTCCAGGTGCATGGAAACTGCTCAGGTACAGCCCCTTAAAGCATCAGCAAGCTCCTAGAAAACACGGCAGCCCCAACTTGCATGGAAGCACCTCAGACACTCCTCAGCGAGGTCCTAGAAAACCTTGCAGCACTCCAGCTGCATGGAAGCACATCAGACACACCTCAGCAAGGTCCTAGAAAACACTGCAGCCCTCCAGCTGCATGGAAGCACCTCAGACACACCTGAGCAAGCTCCTATAAAACACTGCATCCCCCAGCTGCATGGAAGCATCTCAGACACACCCCAGCAAGCTCCTACAAAACATTGCAGCCCTCCAGCTGGCTGCATGCAAGCGCCTCAGACACACCTCAGCAAGCTCCTAGAAAGCACTGCAGCCCTCCAGCTGCATGGAAGCACCCCAGACACACCTCTGCAAGGTCCTAGAAAGCACTGCAGCCCTCCAGCTGCATGGAAGCACCTCAGACACAACTGAGCAAGCTCCTATAAAACACTGCATCCCCCAGCTGCTTTGAAGCATCTCAGACACACCCCAGAAAGCTCCTACAAAACATTGCAGCCCTCCAGCTGGCTGCATGCAAGCGCCTCAGACACACCTCAGCAAGCTCCTAGAAAGCACTGTAGCCCTCCAGCTGCATGGAAGCACCTCATACACACCTCTGTTAAGTATAAGCAAGCTCCTAGAAAACATTGCAGGCCTCCAGCTGCATGGAAGCACCTCAGACACACCCCAGCAAGCTCCTAGAAAGCACTGTAGCCCTCCAGCTGCATGGAAGCATCTCAGACACACCTCAGCTCTCCAGCTGCATGGAAGTGCCTCATACATACCTCCTTAAAGTATCAGCAAGCTCCTAGAAAACACTGCAGCCCTCCAGGTGCATGGAAACTGCTCAGGTACAGCCCCTTAAAGCATCAGCAAGCTCCTAGAAAACACGGCAGCCCCAACTTGCATGGAAGCACCTCAGACACTCCTCAGCGAGGTCCTAGAAAACCTTGCAGCACTCCAGCTGCATGGAAGCACATCAGACACACCTCAGCAAGGTCCTAGAAAACACTGCAGCCCTCCAGCTGCATGGAAGCACCTCAGACACACCTGAGCAAGCTCCTATAAAACACTGCATCCCCCAGCTGCATGGAAGCATCTCAGACACACCCCAGCAAGCTCCTACAAAACATTGCAGCCCTCCAGCTGGCTGCATGCAAGCGCCTCAGACACACCTCAGCAAGCTCCTAGAAAGCACTGTAGCCCTCCAGCTGCATGGAAGCACCTCATACACACCTCTGTTAAGTATAAGCAAGCTCCTAGAAAACATTGCA
This sequence comes from Ambystoma mexicanum, assembly GCF_040938575.1. NCBI lineage: Eukaryota > Metazoa > Chordata > Amphibia > Caudata > Ambystomatidae > Ambystoma > Ambystoma mexicanum. Next base: position 5,630,089 of record NC_090932.1, read on the forward strand.
GGCCTCCAGCTGCATGGAAGCACCTCAGACACACCCCAGCAAGCTCCTAGAAAGCACTGTAGCCCTCCAGCTGCATGGAAGCATCTCAGACACACCTCAGCTCTCCAGCTGCATGGAAGTGCCTCATACATACCTCCTTAAAGTATCAGCAAGCTCCTAGAAAACACTGCAGCCCTCCAGGTGCATGGAAACTGCTCAGGTACAGCCCCTTAAAGCATCAGCAAGCTCCTAGAAAACACGGCAGCCCCAACTTGCATGGAAGCACCTCAGACACTCCTCAGCGAGGTCCTAGAAAACCTTGCAGCACTCCAGCTGCATGGAAGCACATCAGACACACCTCAGCAAGGTCCTAGAAAACACTGCAGCCCTCCAGCTGCATGGAAGCACCTCAGACACACCTGAGCAAGCTCCTATAAAACACTGCATCCCCCAGCTGCATGGAAGCATCTCAGACACACCCCAGCAAGCTCCTACAAAACATTGCAGCCCTCCAGCTGGCTGCATGCAAGCGCCTCAGACACACCTCAGCAAGCTCCTAGAAAGCACTGTAGCCCTCCAGCTGCATGGAAGCACCTCAGACACACCTCAGCAAGCTCCTAGAAAACACTGCAACCCTCGAGCTGCATGGAAGTGCCTCATACATACCTCCTTAAAGTATCAGCAAGCTCCTAGTAAACACTGCAGCCCTCCAGCTGCATGGAAACTCCTCAGACACACCTCAGCAAGGTCCTAGAAAACACTGCAGCCCTCCATCTGCATGGAAGCACCTCAGACACAACTGAGTAAGCTCCTATAAAACACTGCATCCCCCAGTTAATGGAAGCTCCTCTGTCACACCTCAGCAAGCACCTAGAAAACATTGCAGGCCTCCAGCTGCATGGAAGCACCTCAGACACACCCCAGCAATCTCCTAGAAAGCACTGTAGCCCTCCAGCTGCATGGAAGCACCTCAGACACACCTCAGCAAGGTCCTAGAAAACACGGCAGCCCTCCAGCTGCATGGAACTGCCTCATACATTCCTCCTTAAAGTATCAGCAAGCTCCTAGAAAACACTGCAGCCCTCCAGCTGCATGGAAACTCCTCAGGTACAGCCCCTTAAAGCATCAGCAAGCTCCTAAAAAACACTGCAGCCCCAAGCTGCATTGAAGCACCTCAGACACACCTCAGCAAGGTCCTAGAAAACACTGCAGCCCTCCAGCTGCATGGAAGCACCTCAGACACACCTGAGCAAGCTCCTATAAAACACTGCATCCCCCAGCTGCATGGAAGCATCTCAGACACACCCCATCAAGCTCCTACAAAACATTTCAGCCCTCCAGCTGGCTGCATGGAAGCGCCTCAGACACACCTCAGCAAGCTCCTAGAAAACACTGCAGCCCTCCAGCTGCATGGAAGCACCTCATACACACCTCTGTAAAGTATAAGCAAGCTCCTAGAAAAGTCTGCAGTCCCCCAGCTGCATGGAAGCATCTCAGACACACCTCAGCAAGCACCTAGAAAACACTGCAGCCCTCCAGCTGCATGGAAACACCTCAGACACACCCCAGCAAGCTGCTAGCAAACACTGCAGCCCTCCAGCTGCATGGAAGCACCTCAGACACACCCCAGCAAGCTCCTAGAAAACACTGCAGCCCTCCAGCTGCATGGAAGCACCTCAGACACACCTCAGCAACCTCCTAGAAAACACTGCAGCCCTACAGCTGCATGGAAGCGCCTCAGACATGCCTCCTTAAAGTATCAGCAATCTCCTAGAAAACACTACAACCCTCCAGCTGCAGTTAGGCACCTCAGACACACCTCCTTAAAGTGCCAGCAAGTTCCTAGAAAGCACTGCAGCCCTTCAGCTACATGCAAGCACCTCGGACACACCTGAGCAAGATCCTAGAAAACACTGTAGCCCTCCAGCCGCACGGAAACACCCCAGGCACAACGCAGCAAGCTCCGAGAAAACACTGCAGCCCTTAAGCTGCATGTAAGTGCTGCAGACACACCTCCTTAAAGTATAAGCAAGCTCTTAGAAAACACTGCAGCCCTCCAGCTGCACGGAAATACCTCAGACACACCTCAGCAAGCTCCTAGAAGACACTGCAGCCCTCCAGCTGCATGGAAGCACCTCAGATACACCCGAGCAAGCTCCTATAAAACACTGCATCCCCCAGCTGCATGGAAGCACCTCAGACACACCCCAGCAAGCTCCTAGAAAGCACTGTAGCCCTCCAGCTGCATGGAAGCACCTCAGACACACCTCAGCAAGCTCCTAGAAAACACTGCAGTCCTCCAGCTGCATGGAACTGCCTCATACATACCTCCTTAAAGTATCAGCAAGCTCCTAGAAAACATTGCAGCCCTCCAGCTGCATGGAAACTCCTCAGGTACAGCCCCTTAAAGCATCAGCAAGCTCCTAGAAAACACTGCAGCCCCGAGCTGCATTGAAGCACCTCAGACACTCCTCAGTGAGGTCCTAGAAAACATTGCAGCCCTCCAGCTGCATGGAAGCACCTCACACACACCTCAGCAAGGTCCTAGAAAACACTGCAGCCCTCCAGCTGCATGGAAGCACCTCAGGCACACCTGAGCAAGCTCCTATAAAACACTGCATTCCCCAGCTGCATGGAAGCATCTCAGACACACCCCAGCAAGCTCCTAGAAAACACTGCAGCCCTCCAGCTGCATGGAAGCACCTCATACACACCTCTGTTAAGTATAAGCAAGCTCCTAGAAAAATCTGCAGTCCCCCAGCTGCATGGAAGCATCTCAGACACACCTCAGCAAGCACCTAGAAAACACGGCAGCCCTCGAGCTGCATGGAAACACCTCCGACACACCCCAGCAAGCTCCTAGCAAACACTGCAGCCCTCCAGCTGCATGGAAGCACCTCAGACACACCCCAGCAACTCCTAGAAAACACTGCAGTCCTCCAGCTGCATGGAAGCTGCTCAAACACACCTCAGCAACCTCCGAGAAAACACTGCAGCCCTACAGCTGCATGGAAGCGCCTCAGACATGCCTCCTTAAAGTATCAGCAAGCTCCTAGAAAACACTGCAACCCTCCAGCTGCAGGGAGGCACCTCAGACACACCTCCTTAAAGTGCCAGCAAGTTCCTAGAAAGCACTCAGCCCTTCAGCTGCATGCAAGCACCTCGGACACACCTGAGCAAGTTCCTAGAAAACACTGTAGCCCTCCAGCCGCAAGGAAACACCCCAAGCACAACGCAGCAAGCTCCGAGAAAATACTGCAGCCCTTAAGCTGCATGGAAGTGCTGCAGACACACCTCCTTAAAGTATAAGCAAGCTCTTAGAAAACACTGCAGCACTCCAGCTGCACGGAAATACCTCAGACACACCTCAGCAAGCTCCTAGAAAACACTGCAGCTGCATGAAGTGCCTCAGACACCCCCCTTAAAGTACCAGCTAGCTCCTAGAAAACACTGTAACCCACCTCCCCCCCTACATGGAAGCATCTCAGACGCACTTCAGCAAGCTCCTCGGAAACACTGCAGCCCCCCATCTGCATAGAACCTCCCCAGACCCACTTCTGCACGCTTCTAGAAAACACTGCAGCCCTCCAGCTGCATGGAAGCACCTCAGACACAGCCCCTTAAAGTATCAGCAAGCTCCTAGAAAACACTGCAGCCCTCCAGCTGCATGGAAGTGCCTCATACACACCTCCTTAAAGTATCAGCAAGCTCCTAGAAAAAACTGCAGCCCTCCAGCTGCATGGAAACTCCTCAGGTACAGCCCCTTAAAGCATCAGCAAGCTCCTAGAAAACACTGCAGCCCCCGAGCTGCATGGAAGCACCTCAGACATGCCTCAGCCAGGTCCTAGAAAACATTGCAGCCCTCCAGCTGCATAGAAGCACCTCAGACACACCTCAGCAAGCTCCTAGAAAACACTGCAGCCCTCCAGCTGCATGGAATCACCTCAGACACACCTGAGCAAGCTCCTATTAAACACTGCATCCCCCAGCTGCATGGAAGCATCTCAGACACACCCCAGCAAGCTCCTACAAAAAATTGCAGCCCTCCAGCTGGCTGCATGCAAGCGCCTCAGACACACCTCAGCAAGCTCCTAGAAAGAACTGTAGCCCTCCAGCTGCATGGAAGCACCTCAGACACACCTCAGCAAGCTCCTAGAAAACACTGCAGCCCTCCAGCTGCATGGAAGTGCCTCATACATACCTCCTTAAAGTATCAGCAAGCTCCTAGAAAACACTGCAGCCCTTCAGCTGCATGGAAACTCCTCGGACACACCTCAGCAAGCTCCTAGAAAACACTGCAGCCCCGAGCTGCATTGAAGCACCTCAGACACACCTCAGCAAGGTCCTAGAAAACACTGCAGCCCTCCAGCTGCATGGAAGCACCTCCGACACACCTGAGCAAGCTCCTATAAAACACTGCATCCCCCAGCTGCATGGAAGCATCTCAGACACACCCCAGCAAGCTCCTACAAAACATTTCAGCCCTCCAGCTGGCTGCATGGAAGCGCCTCAGACACACCTCAGCAAGCTCCTAGAAAACACTGCAGCCCTCCAGCTGCATGGAAGCACCTCATACACACCTCTGTAAAGTATAAGCAAGCTCCTAGAAAAATCTACAGTCCCCCAGCTGCATGGAAGCATCTCAGACACACCTCAGCAAGCACCTAGAAAACACTGCAGCCCTCCAGCTGCATGGAAACACCTCAGACACACCCCAGCAAGCTGCTAGCAAACACTGCAGCCCTCCAGCTGCATGGAAGCCCCTCAGACACACCCCAGCAAGCTCCTAGAAAACACTGCAGCCCTCCAGCTGCATGGAAGCACCTCAGACACACCTTAGCAACCTCTTAGAAAACACTGCAGCCCTACAGCTGCATGGAAGCGCCTCAGACATGCCTCCTTAAAGTATCAGCAAGCTCCTAGAAAACACTGCAACCCTCCAGCTGCAGGTAGGCACCTCAGACACACCTCCTTAAAGTGCCAGCAAGTTCCTAGAAAGCACTGCAGCCCTTCAGCTGCATGCAAGCACCTCGGACACACCTGAGCAAGCTCCTAGAAAACACTGTAGCCCTCCAGCTGCACAGAAACACCCCAGGCACAACGCAGCAAGCTCAGAGAAAACACTGCAGCCCTTAAGCTGCATGGAAGTGCTGTAGACATACCTCCTTAAAGTATAAGCAAGCTCTTACAAAACACTGCAGCCCTCCAGCTGCACGGAAATACCTCAGACACACCCCAGCAAGCTCCTAGAAAACACTGCAGCCCTCCAGCTGCATGGAAGCACCTCAGACACACCTGAGCAAGCTCCTATAAAACACTGCATCCCCCAGCTGATGGAAGCTCCTCTGTCACACCTCAGCAAGCCCCTAGAAAACATTGCAGGCCTCCAGATGCATGGAAGCACCTCAGACACACCCCAGCAAGCTCCTAGAAAGCACTGTAGCCCTCCAGCTGCATGGAAGCACCTCAGACACACCTCAGCAAGCTCCTAGAAAACACTGCAGCCGTCAAGCTGCATGGAACTGCCTCATACATACCTCCTTAAAGTATCAGCAAGCTTCTAGAAAACACTGCAGCCCTCCAGCTGCATGGAAACTCCTCAGGTACAGCCCCTTAAAGCATCAGCAAGCTCCTTAGAAACACGGCAGCCCCGAGTTGCATAGAAGCACCTCAGAGACTCCTCAGTGAGGTCCTAGAAAACCTTGCAGCCCTCCAGCTGCATGGAAGCACCTCAGACACACCTCAGCAAGGTCCTAGAAAACACTGCAGCCCTCCAGCTGCATGGAGGCACCTCGGACACACCTGAGAAAGCTCCTATAAAACACTGCATCCCCCAGCTGCATGGAAGCATCTCCGACACACCCCAGCAAGCTCCTACAAAACATTTCAGCCCTCCAGCTGGCTGCATGGAAGCGCCTCAGACACACCTCAGCAAGCTCCTAGAAAACACTGCAGCCCTCCAGCTGCATGGAAGCACCTCATACACACCTCTGTAAAGTATAAGCAAGCTCCTAGAAAAATCTACAGTCCCCCAGCTGCATAGAAGCATCTCAGACACACCTCAGCAAGCACCTAGAAAACACTGCAGCCCTCCAGCTGCATGGAAGCCCCTCAGACACACCCCAGCAAGCTCCTAGAAAACACTGCAGCCCTCCAGCTGCATGGAAGCACCTTAGACACACCTTAGCAACCTCTTAGAAAACACTGCAGCCCTACAGCTGCATGGAAGCGCCTCAGACATGCCTCCTTAAAGTATCAGCAAGCTCCTAGAAAACACTGCAACCCTCCAGCTGCAGTTAGGCACCTCAGACACACCTCCTTAAAGTGCCAGCAAGTTCCTAGAAAGCACTGCAGCCCTTCAGCTGCATGCAAGCACCTCGGACACACCTGAGCAAGCTCCTAGAAAACACTGTAGCCCTCCAGCTGCACAGAAACACCCCAGGCACAACGCAGCAAGCTCAGAGAAAACACTGCAGCCCTTAAGCTGCATGGAAGTGCTGTAGACATACCTCCTTAAAGTATAAGCAAGCTCTTACAAAACACTGCAGCCCTCCAGCTGCACGGAAATACCTCAGACACACCCCAGCAAGCTCCTAGAAAACACTGCAGCCCTCCAGCTGCATGGAAGCACCTCAGACACACCTGAGCAAGCTCCTATAAAACACTGCATCCCCCAGCTGATGGAAGCTCCTCTGTCACACCTCAGCAAGCCCCTAGAAAACATTGCAGGCCTCCAGCTGCATGGAAGCACCTCAGACACACCCCAGCAAGCTCCTAGAAAGCACTGTAGCCCTCCAGCTGCATGGAAGCACCTCAGACACACCTCAGCAAGCTCCTAGAAAACACTGCAGCCGTCAAGCTGCATGGAACTGCCTCATACATACCTCCTTAAAGTATCAGCAAGCTTCTAGAAAACACTGCAGCCCTCCAGCTGCATGGAAACTCCTCAGGTACAGCCCCTTAAAGCATCAGCAAGCTCCTTAGAAACACGGGAGCCCCGAGTTGCATAGAAGCACCTCAGAGACTCCTCAGCGAGGTCCTAGAAAACCTTGCAGCCCTCCAGCTGCATGGAAGCACCTCAGACACACCTCAGCAAGGTCCTAGAAAACACTGCAGCCCTCCAGCTGCATGGAGGCACCTCGGACACACCTGAGAAAGCTCCTATAAAACACTGCATCCCCCAGCTGCATGGAAGCATCTCAGAAACACCCCAGCAAGCTCCTACAAAACATTGCAGCCCTCCAGCTGCATGGAAGCACCTCAGACACACCTCAGCAAGCACCTAGAAAACACTGCAGCCCTTCAGCTGCATGGAAGCACCTCAGACACACCTCAGCAAGGTCCTAGAAAACACTGCAGCCCTCCAGCTGCATGGAAGCACCTCGGACAAACCTGAGCAAGCTCCTATAAAACACTGCATCCCCCAGCTGCATGGAAGCATCGCAGACACACCCCAGCAAGCTCCTAGAAAACATTGCAGGCCTCCAGTTGCATGGAAGCAGCTCAGACACACCCCAGCAAGCTCCTAGAAAGCACTGTAGCCCTCCAGCTGCATGGAAGTACCTCATACATACCTCCTTAAAGTATCAGCAAGCTCCTAGAAAACACTGCAGCCCTCCAGGTGCATGGAAATTCCTCAGGTACAGGCCCTTAAAGCATCAGCATGCTCCTAGAAAACACGGCAGCCCCGAGTTGCATGGAAGCATCTCAGACACTCCTCAGCGAGGTCCTAGAAAACCTTGCAGCCCTCCAGCTGCATGGAAGCACCTCATACACACCTGAGCAAGCTCCTATAAAACACTGCATCCCCCAGCTGCATTGAAGCATCTCAGACACACCCCAGAAAGCTCCTACAAAACATTGCAGTCCTCCAGCTGGCTGCATGCAAGCGCCTCAGACACACCTCAGCAAGCTCCTAGAAAGCACTGTAGCCCTCCAGCTGCATGGGAGCACCTCATACACACCTCTGTTAAGTATAAGCAAGCTCCTAGAAAACATTGCAGGCCTCCAGCTGCATGGAAGCACCTCAGACACACCCCAGCAAGCTCCTAGAAAGCACTGTAGCCCTCCAGCTGCATGGAAGCATCTCAGACACACCTCAGCTCTCCAGCTGCATGGAAGTGCCTCATACATACCTCATTAAAGTATCAGCAAGCTCCTAGAAAACACTGCAGCCCTCCAGGTGCATGGAAACTCCTCAGGTACAGCCCCTTAAAGCATCAGCAAGCTCCTAGAAAACACAGCAGCCCCAACTTGCATGGAAGCACCTCAGACACTCCTCAGCGAGGTCCTAGAAAACCTTGCAGCACTCGAGCTGCATGGAAGCACATCAGACACACCTCAGCAAGGTCCTAGAAAACACTGCAGCCCTCCAGCTGCATGGAAGCACCTCGGACACACCTGAGCAAGCTCCTATAAAACACTGCATCCCCCAGCTGCATGGAAGCATCTCAGACACACCCCAGCAAGCTCCTACAAAACATTGCAGCCCTCCAGCTGGCTGCATGCAAGCGCCTCAGACACACCTCAGCAAGCTCCTAGAAAGCACTGTAGCCCTCTAGCTGCATGGAAGCTCCTCAGACACACCTCAGCAAGCTCCTAGAAAACACTGCAACCCTCGAGCTGCATGGAAGTGCCTCATACATACCTCCTTAAAGTATCAGCAAGCTCCTAGTAAACACTGCAGCCCTCCAGCTGCATGGAAACAACTCAGACACACCTCAGCAAGGTCCTAGAAAACACTGCAGCCCTCCATCTGCATGGAAGCACCTCAGACACAACTGAGCAAGCTCCTATAAAACACTGCATCCCTCAGCTGATGGAAGCTCCTCTGTCACACCTCAACAAGCACCTAGAAAACATTGCAGGCCTCCAGCTGCATGGAAGCACCTCAGACACACCCCAGCAATCTCCTAGAAAGCACTGTAGCCCTCCAGCTGCATGGAAGCACCTCAGACACACCCCAGCAAGCTCCTACAAAACATTGCAGCCCTCTAGCTGGCTGCATGCAAGCGCCTCAGACACACCTCAGCAAGCTCCTAGAAAGCACTGTAGCCCTCCAGCTGCATGGAAGCACCTCAGACACACCTCAGCAAGCTCCTAGAAAACACTGCAACCCTCGAGCTGCATGGAAGTGTCTCATACATACTTCCTTAAAGTATCAGCAAGCTCCTAGTAAACACTGCAGCCCTCCAGCTGCATGGAAACTCCTCAGACACACCTCAGCAAGGTCCTAGAAAACACTGCAGCCCTCCATCTGCATGGAAGCACCTCAGACACAACTGAGCAAGCTCCTATAAAACACTGCATCCCCCAGCTGATGGAAGCTCCTCTGTCACACCTCAGCAAGCACCTAGAAAACATTGCAGGCCTCCAGCTGCATGGAAGCACCTCAGACACACCCCAGCAATCTCCTAGAAAGCACTGTAGCCCTCCAGCTGCATGGAAGCACCTCAGACACACCTCAGCAAGGTCCTAGAAAACACTGCAGCCCTCCAGCTGCATGGAACTGCCTCATACATACCTCCTTAAAGTATCAGCAAGCTCCTAGAAAACACTGCAGCCCTCCAGCTGCATGGAAACTCCTCAGGTACAGCCCCTTAAAGCATCAGCAAGCTCCTAGAAAACACTGCAGCCCCAGGCTGCATTGAAGCACCTCAGACACACCTCAGCAAGGTCCTAGAAAACACTGCAGCCCTCCAGCTGCATGGAAGCACCTCAGACACACCTGAGCAAGCTCCTATAAAACACTGCATCCCCCAGCTGCATGGACGCATCTCAGACACACCCCATCAAGCTCCTACAAAACATTTCAGCCCTCCAGCTGGCTGCATGGAAGCGCCTCAGACACACCTCAGCAAGCTCCTAGAAAACACTGCAGCCCTCCAGCTGCATGGAAGCACCTCATACACACCTCTGTAAAGTATAAGCAAGCTCCTAGAAAAGTCTGCAGTCCCCCAGCTGCATGGAAGCATCTCAGACACACCTCAGCAAGCACCTAGAAAACACTGCAGCCCTCCAGCTGCATGGAAACACCTCAGACACACCCCAGCAAGCTGCTAGCAAACACTGCAGCCCTCCAGCTGCATGGAAGCACCTCAGACACACCTCAGCAACCTCCTAGAAAACACTGCAGCCCTACAGCTGCATGGAAGCGCCTCAGACATGCCTCCTTAAAGTATCAGCAAGCTCCTAGAAAACACGGCAACCCTCCAGCTGCATGGAAATACCTCAGACACACCTCAGCAAGCTCCTAGAAAACACGGCAACCCTCCAGCTGCATGGAAATACCTCAGACACACCTCAGCAAGCTGCTAGCAAACACTGCAGCCCTCCAGCTGCATGGAAGCACCTCAGACACACCTCAGCAACCTCCTAGAAAACACTGCAGCCCTACAGCTGCATGGAAGCGCCTCAGACATGCCTCCTTAAAGTATCAGCAATCTCCTAGAAAACACTACAACCCTCCAGCTGCAGTTAGGCACCTCAGACACACCTCCTTAAAGTGCCAGCAAGTTCCTAGAAAGCACTGCAGCCCTTCAGCTACATGCAAGCACCTCGGACACACCTGAGCAAGCTCCTAGAAAACACTGTAGCCCTCCAGCCGCACGGAAACACCCCAGGCACAACGCAGCAAGCTCCGAGAAAACACTGCAGCCCTTAAGCTGCATGGAAGTGCTGCAGACACACCTCCTTAAAGTATAAGCAAGCTCTTAGAAAACACTGCAGCCCTCCAGCTGCACGGAAATACCTCAGACACACCTCAGCAAGCTCCTAGAAGATACTGCATCCCCCAGCTGCATGGAAGCACCTCAGACACACCCCAGCAAGCTCCTAGAAAGCACTGTAGCCCTCCAGCTGCATGGAAGCACCTCAGACACACCTCAGCAAGCTCCTAGAAAACACTGCAGCCCTCCAGCTGCATGGAACTGCCTCATACATACCTCCTTAAAGTATCAGCAAGCTCCTAGAAAACATTGCAGCCCTCCAGCTGCATGGAAACTCCTCAGGTACAGCCTCTTAAAGCATCAGCAAGCTCCTAGAAAACACTGCAGCCCCGAGCTGCATTGAAGAACCTCAGACACTCCTCAGTGAGGTCCTAGAAAACATTGCAGCCCTCCAGCTGCATGGAAGCACCTCACACACACCTCAGCAAGGTCCTAGAAAACACTGCAGCCCTCCAGCTGCATGGAAGCACCTCAGACACACCTGAGCAAGCTCCTATAAAACACTGCATCCCCCAGCTGCATGGGAGCATCTCAGACACACCCCAGCAAGCTCCTAGAAAACACTGCAGCCCTCCAGCTGCATGTAAGCACCTCATACACACCTCTGTTAAGTATAAGCAAGCTCCTAGAAAAATCTGCAGTCCCCCAGCTGCATGGAAGCATCTCAGACACACCTCAGCAAGCACCTAGAAAACACGGCAGCCCTCCAGCTGCATGGAAACACCTCCGACACACCCCAGCAAGCTCCTAGCAAACACTGCAGCCCTCCAGCTGCATGGAAGCACCTCAGACACACCCCAGCAAGCTCCTAGAAAACACTGCAGTCCTCCAGCTGCATGGAAGCAGCTCAAACACACATCAGCAACCTCCTAGAAAACACTGCAGCCCTACAGCTGCATGGAAGCGCCTCAGACATGCCTCCTTAAAGTATCAGCAAGCTCCTAGAAAACACTGCAACCCTCCAGCTGCAGGGAGGCACCTCAGACACACCTCCTTAAAGTGCCAGCAAGTTCCTAGAAAGCACTGCAGCCCTTCAGCTGCATGCAAGCACCTCGGACACACCTGAGCAAGTTCCTAGAAAACACTGTAGCCCTCCAGCCGCAAGGAAACACCCCAAGCACAACGCAGCAAGCTCCGAGAAAATACTGCAGCCCTTAAGCTGCATGGAAGTGCTGCAGACACACCTCCTTAAAGTATAAGCAAGCTCTTAGAAAACACTGCAGCACTCCAGCTGCACGGAAATACCTCAGACACACCTCAGCAAGCTCCTAGAAAACACTGCAGCTGCATGAAGTGCCTCAGACACCCCCCTTAAAGTACCAGCTAGCTCCTAGAAAACACTGCAACCCACCTCCCCCCCCTGCATGGAAGCATCTCAGACGCACTTCAGCAAGCTCCTCGGAAACACTGCAGCCCCCCATCTGCATAGAACCTCCCCAGACCCACTTCTGCACGCTTCTAGAAAACACTGCAGCCCTCCAGCTGCATGGAAGCACCTCAGACACAGCCCCTTAAAGTATCAGCAAGCTCCTAGAAAACACTGCAGCCCCCCAGCTGCATGGATGCTCCTCAGACACACCTCATCAAGCTCCTAGAAAACACTGCTGCCCCCCAGCTGCATGGAAGTGCCTCATACACACCTCCTTAAAGTATCAGCAAGCTCCTAGAAAAAACTGCAGCCCTCCAGCTGCATGGAAACTCCTCAGGTACAGCCCCTTAAAGCATCAGCAAGCTCCTAGAAAACACTGCAGCCCCAAGCTGCATTGAAGCACATCAGACACACCTCAGCAAGGTCTTAGAAAACACTGCAGCCCTCCAGCTGCATGGAAGCACCTCAGACACACCTGAGCAAGCTCCTATAAAACACTGCATCCCCCAGCTGCATGGAAGCATCTCAGACACACCCCAGCAAGCTCCTACAAAAAATTGCAGCCCTCCAGCTGGCTGCATGCAAGCGCCTCAGACACACCTCAGCAAGCTCCTAGAAAGCACTGTAGCCCTCCAGCTGCATGGAAGCACCTCAGACACACCTCAGCAAGCTCCTAGAAAACACTGCAGCCCTCCAGCTGCATGGAAGTGCCTCATACATACCTCCTTAAAGTATCAGCAAGCTCCTAGAAAACACTGCAGCCCTCCAGCTGCATGGAAACTCCTCAGACACACCTCAGCAAGCTCCTAGAAAACACTGCAGCCCCGAGCTGCATTGAAGCACCTCAGACATACCTCAGCAAGGTCCTAGAAAACACTGCAGCCCTCCAGCTGCATGGAAGCACCTCCGACACACCTGAGCAAGCTCCTATAAAACACTGCATCCCCCAGCTGCATGGAAGCATCTCAGACACACCCCAGCAAGCTCCTACAAAACATTTCAGCCCTCCAGCGGGCTGCATGGAAGCGCCTCAGACACACCTCAGCAAGCTCCTAGAAAACACTGCAGCCCTCCAGCTGCATGGAAGCACCTCATGCACACCTCTGTAAAGTATAAGCAAGCTCCTAGAAAAATCTACAGTCCCCCAGCTGCATGTAAGCATCTCAGACACACCTCAGCAAGCACCTAGAAAACACTGCAGCCCTCCAGCTGCATGGAAACACCTCAGACACACCCCAGCAAGCTGCTAGCAAACACTGCAGCCCTCCAGCTGCATGGAAGCCCCTCAGACACACCCCAGCAAGCTCCTAGAAAACACTGCAGCCCTCCAGCTGCATGGAAGCACCTCAGACACACCTCAGCAACCTCTTAGAAAACACTGCAGCCCTACAGCTGCATGGAAGCGCCTCAGACATGCCTCCTTAAAGTATCAGCAAGCTCCTAGAAAACACTGCAACCCTCCAGCTGCAGGTAGGCACCTCAGACACACCTCCTTAAAGTGCCAGCAAGTTCCTAGAAAGCACTGCAGCCCTTCAGCTGCATGCAAGCACCTCGGACACACCTGAGCAAGCTCCTAGAAAACACTGTAGCCCTCCAGCCGCACAGAAACACCCCAGGCACAACGCAGAAAGCTCAGAGAAAACACTGCAGCCCTTAAGCTGCATGGAAGTGCTGTAGACATACCTCCTTAAAGTATAAGCAAGCTCTTACAGAACACTGCAGCCCTCCAGCTGCACGGAAATACCTCAGACACACCCCAGCAAGCTCCTAGAAAACACTGCAGCCCTCCAGCTGCATGGAAGCACCTCAGACACACCTGAGCAAGCTCCTATAAAACACTGCATCCCCCAGCTGATGGAAGCTCCTCTGTCACACCTCAGCAAGCCCCTAGAAAACATTGCAGGCCTCCAGCTGCATGGAAGCACCTCAGACACACCCCAGCAAGCTCCTAGAAAGCACTGTAGCCCTCCAGCTGCATGGAAGCACCTCAGACACACCTCAGCAAGCTCCTAGAAAACACTGCAGCCGTCAAGCTGCATGGAACTGCCTCATACATACCTCCTTAAAGTATCAGCAAGCTTCTAGAAAACACTGCAGCCCTCCAGCTGCATGGAAACTCCTCAGGTACAGCCCCTTAAAGCATCAGCAAGCTCCTTAGAAACACGGCAGCCCCGAGTTGCATAGAAGCACCTCAGAGACTCCTCAGTGAGGTCCTAGAAATCCTTGCAGCCCTCCAGCTGCATGGAAGCACCTCAGACACACCTCAGCAAGGTCCTAGAAAACACTGCAGCCCTCCAGCTGCATGGAGGCACCTCGGACACACCTGAGAAAGCTCCTATAAAACACTGCATCCCCCAGCTGCATGGAAGCATCTCCGACACACCCCAGCAAGCTCCTACAAAACATTTCAGCCCTCCAGCTGGCTGCATGGAAGCGCCTCAGACACACCTCAGCAAGCTCCTAGAAAACACTGCAGCCCTCCAGCTGCATGGAAGCACCTCATACACACCTCTGTAAAGTATAAGCAAGCTCCTAGAAAAATCTACAGTCCCCCAGCTGCATGGAAGCATCTCAGACACACCTCAGCAAGCACCTAGAAAACACTGCAGCCCTCCAGCTGCATGGAAGCCCCTCAGACACACCCCAGCAAGCTCCTAGAAAACACTGCAGCCCTCCAGCTGCATGGAAGCACCTCAGACACACCTTAGCAACCTCTTAGAAAACACTGCAGCCCTACAGCTGCATGGAAGCGCCTCAGACATGCCTCCTTAAAGTATCAGCAAGCTCCTAGAAAACACTGCAACCCTCCAGCTGCAGTTAGGCACCTCAGACACACCTCCTTAAAGTGCCAGCAAGTTCCTAGAAAGCACTGCAGCCCTTCAGCTGCATGCAAGCACCTCGGACACACCTGAGCAAGCTCCTAGAAAACACTGTAGCCCTCCAGCTGCACAGAAACACCCCAGGCACAAGCAGCAAGCTCAGAGAAAACACTGCAGCCCTTAAGCTGCATGGAAGTGCTGTAGACATACCTCCTTAAAGTATAAGCAAGCTCTTACAAAACACTGCAGCCCTCCAGCTGCACGGAAATACCTCAGACACACCCCAGCAAGCTCCTAGAAAACACTGCAGCCCTCCAGCTGCATGGAAGCACCTCAGACACACCTGAGCAAGCTCCTATAAAACACTGCATCCCCCAGCTGATGGAAGCTCCTCTGTCACACCTCAGCAAGCCCCTAGAAAACATTGCAGGCCTACAGCTGCATGGAAGCACCTCAGACACACCCCAGCAAGCTCCTAGAAAGCACTGTAGCCCTCCAGCTGCATGGAAGCACCTCAGACACACCTCAGCAAGCTCCTAGAAAACACTGCAGCCGTCAAGCTGCATGGAACTGCCTCATACATACCTCCTTAAAGTATCAGCAAGCTTCTAGAAAACACTGCAGCCCTCCAGCTGCATGGAAACTCCTCAGGTACAGCCCCTTAAAGCATCAGCAAGCTCCTTAGAAACACGGCAGCCCCGAGTTGCATAGAAGCACCTCAGAGACTCCTCAGCGAGGTCCTAGAAAACCTTGCAGCCCTCCAGCTGCATGGAAGCACCTCAGACACACCTCAGCAAGGTCCTAGAAAACACTGCAGCCCTCCAGCTGCATGGAGGCACCTCGGACACACCTGAGAAAGCTCCTATAAAACACTGCATCCCCCAGCTGCATGGAAGCATCTCAGAAACACCCCAGCAAGCTCCTACAAAACATTGCAGCCCTCCAGCTGCATGGAAGCACCTCAGACACACCTCAGCAAGCACCTAGAAAACACTGCAGCCCTTCAGCTGCATGGAAGCACCTCAGACACACCTCAGCAAGGTCCTAGAAAACACTGCAGCCCTCCAGCTGCATGGAAGCACCTCGGGCAAACCTGAGCAAGCTCCTATAAAACACTGCATCCCCCAGCTGCATGGAAGCATCGCAGACACACCCCAGCAAGCTCCTAGAAAACATTGCAGGCCTCCAGTTGCATGGAAGCAGCTCAGACACACCCCAGCAAGCTCCTAGAAAGCACTGTAGCCCTCCAGCTGCATGGAAGTACCTCATACATACCTCCTTAAAGTATCAGCAAGCTCCTAGAAAACACTGCAGCCCTCCAGGTGCATGGAAATTCCTCAGGTACAGGCCCTTAAAGCATCAGCATGCTCCTAGAAAACACGGCAGCCCCGAGTTGCATGGAAGCATCTCAGACACTCCTCAGCGAGGTCCTAGAAAACCTTGCAGCCCTCCAGCTGCATGGAAGCACCTCATACACACCTGAGCAAGCTCCTATAAAACACTGCATCCCCCAGCTGCATTGAAGCATCTCAGACACACCCCAGAAAGCTCCTACAAAACATTGCAGTCCTCCAGCTGGCTGCATGCAAGCGCCTCAGACACACCTCAGCAAGCTCCTAGAAAGCACTGTAGCCCTCCAGCTGCATGGAAGCACCTCATACACACCTCTGTTAAGTATAAGCAAGCTCCTAGAAAACATTGCAGGCCTCCAGCTGCATGGAAGCACCTCAGACACACCCCAGCAAGCTCCTAGAAAGCACTGTAGCCCTCCAGCTGCATGGAAGCATCTCAGACACACCTCAGCTCTCCAGCTGCATGGAAGTGCCTCATACATACCTCATTAAAGTATCAGCAAGCTCCTAGAAAACACTGCAGCCCTCCAGGTGCATGGAAACTCCTCAGGTACAGCCCCTTAAAGCATCAGCAAGCTCCTAGAAAACACAGCAGCCCCAACTTGCATGGAAGCACCTCAGACACTCCTCAGCGAGGTCCTAGAAAACCTTGCAGCACTCGAGCTGCATGGAAGCACATCAGACACACCTCAGCAAGGTCCTAGAAAACACTGCAGCCCTCCAGCTGCATGGAAGCACCTCGGACACACCTGAGCAAGCTCCTATAAAACACTGCATCCCCCAGCTGCACGGAAGCATCTCAGACACACCCCAGCAAGCTCCTACAAAACATTGCAGCCCTCCAGCTGGCTGCATGCAAGCGCCTCAGACACACCTCAGCAAGCTCCTAGAAAGCACTGTAGCCCTCCAGCTGCATGGAAGCTCCTCAGACACACCTCAGCAAGCTCCTAGAAAACACTGCAACCCTCGAGCTGCATGGAAGTGCCTCATACATACCTCCTTAAAGTATCAGCAAGCTCCTAGTAAACACTGCAGCCCTCCAGCTGCATGGAAACAACTCAGACACACCTCAGCAAGGTCCTAGACAACACTGCAGCCCTCCATCTGCATGGAAGCACCTCAGACACAACTGAGCAAGCTCCTATAAAACACTGCATCCCTCAGCTGATGGAAGCTCCTCTGTCACACCTCAACAAGCACCTAGAAAACATTGCAGGCCTCCAGCTGCATGGAAGCACCTCAGACACACCCCAGCAATCTCCTAGAAAGCACTGTAGCCCTCCAGCTGCATGGAAGCACCTCAGACACACCCCAGCAAGCTCCTACAAAACATTGCAGCCCTCTAGCTGGCTGCATGCAAGCGCCTCAGACACACCTCAGCAAGCTCCTAGAAAGCACTGTAGCCCTCCAGCTGCATGGAAGCACCTCAGACACACCTCAGCAAGCTCCTAGAAAACACTGCAACCCTCGAGCTGCATGGAAGTGTCTCATACATACTTCCTTAAAGTATCAGCAAGCTCCTAGTAAACACTGCAGCCCTCCAGCTGCATGGAAACTCCTCAGACACACCTCAGCAAGGTCCTAGAAAACACTGCAGCCCTCCATCTGCATGGAAGCACCTCAGACACAACTGAGCAAGCTCCTATAAAACACTGCATCCCCCAGCTGATGGAAGCTCCTCTGTCACACCTCAGCAAGCACCTAGAAAACATTGCAGGCCTCCAGCTGCATGGAAGCACCTCAGACACACCCCAGCAATCTCCTAGAAAGCACTGTAGCCCTCCAGCTGCATGGAAGCACCTCAGACACACCTCAGCAAGGTCCTAGAAAACACTGCAGCCCTCCAGCTGCATGGAACTGCCTCATACATACCTCCTTAAAGTATCAGCAAGCTCCTAGAAAACACTGCAGCCCTCCAGCTGCATGGAAACTCCTCAGGTACAGCCCCTTAAAGCATCAGCAAGCTCCTAGAAAACACTGCAGAACCAGGCTGCATTGAAGCACCTCAGACACACCTCAGCAAGGTCCTAGAAAACACTGCAGCCCTCCAGCTGCATGGAAGCACCTCAGACACACCTGAGCAAGCTCCTATAAAACACTGCATCCCCCAGCTGCATGGACGCATCTCAGACACACCCCATCAAGCTCCTACAAAACATTTCAGCCCTCCAGCTGGCTGCATGGAAGCGCCTCAGACACACCTCAGCAAGCTCCTAGAAAACACTGCAGCCCTCCAGCTGCATGGAAGCACCTCATACACACCTCTGTAAAGTATAAGCAAGCTCCTAGAAAAGTCTGCAGTCCCCCAGCTGCATGGAAGCATCTCAGACACACCTCAGCAAGCACCTAGAAAACACTGCAGCCCTCCAGCTGCATGGAAACACCTCAGACACACCCCAGCAAGCTGCTAGCAAACACTGCAGCCCTCCAGCTGCATGGAAGCACCTCAGACACACCTCAGCAACCTCCTAGAAAACACTGCAGCCCTACAGCTGCATGGAAGCGCCTCAGACATGCCTCCTTAAAGTATCAGCAAGCTCCTAGAAAACACGGCAACCCTCCAGCTGCATGGAAATACCTCAGACACACCTCAGCAAGCTCCTAGAAAACACGGCAACCCTCCAGCTGCATGGAAATACCTCAGACACACCTCAGCAAGCTGCTAGCAAACACTGCAGCCCTCCAGCTGCATGGAAGCACCTCAGACACACCTCAGCAACCTCCTAGAAAACACTGCAGCCCTACAGCTGCATGGAAGCGCCTCAGACATGCCTCCTTAAAGTATCAGCAATCTCCTAGAAAACACTACAACCCTCCAGCTGCAGTTAGGCACCTCAGACACACCTCCTTAAAGTGCCAGCAAGTTCCTAGAAAGCACTGCAGCCCTTCAGCTACATGCAAGCACCTCGGAAACACCTGAGCAAGCTCCTAGAAAACACTGTAGCCCTCCAGCCGCACGGAAACACCCCAGGCACAACGCAGCAAGCTCCGAGAAAACACTGCAGCCCTTAAGCTGCATGGAAGTGCTGCAGACACACCTCCTTAAAGTATAAGCAAGCTCTTAGAAAACACTGCAGCCCTCCAGCTGCACGGAAATACCTCAGACACACCTCAGCAAGCTCCTAGAAGACACTGCATCCCCCAGCTGCATGGAAGCACCTCAGACACACCCCAGCAAGCTCCTAGAAAGCACTGTAGCCCTCCAGCTGCATGGAAGCACCTCAGACACACCTCAGCAAGCTCCTAGAAAACACTGCAGCCCTCCAGCTGCATGGAACTGCCTCATACATACCTCCTTAAAGTATCAGCAAGCTCCTAGAAAACATTGCAGCCCTCCAGCTGCATGGAAACTCCTCAGGTACAGCCTCTTAAAGCATCAGCAAGCTCCTAGAAAACACTGCAGCCCCGAGCTGCATTGAAGAACCTCAGACACTCCTCAGTGAGGTCCTAGAAAACATTGCAGCCCTCCAGCTGCATGGAAGCACCTCACACACACCTCAGCAAGGTCCTAGAAAACACTGCAGCCCTCCAGCTGCATGGAAGCACCTCAGACACACCTGAGCAAGCTCCTATAAAACACTGCACCCCCCAGCTGCATGGGAGCATCTCAGACACACCCCAGCAAGCTCCTAGAAAACACTGCAGCCCTCCAGCTGCATGTAAGCACCTCATACACACCTCTGTTAAGTATAAGCAAGCTCCTAGAAAAATCTGCAGTCCCCCAGCTGCATGGAAGCATCTCAGACACACCTCAGCAAGCACCTAGAAAACACGGCAGCCCTCCAGCTGCATGGAAACACCTCCGACACACCCCAGCAAGCTCCTAGCAAACACTGCAGCCCTCCAGCTGCATGGAAGCACCTCAGACACACCCCAGCAAGCTCCTAGAAAACACTGCAGTCCTCCAGCTGCATGGAA
Organism: Ambystoma mexicanum; assembly: GCF_040938575.1. NCBI lineage: Eukaryota > Metazoa > Chordata > Amphibia > Caudata > Ambystomatidae > Ambystoma > Ambystoma mexicanum. The sequence goes on from NC_090932.1 coordinate 5,650,253, forward strand.
GCAGCTCAAACACACCTCAGCAACCTCCTAGAAAACACTGCAGCCCTACAGCTGCATGGAAGCGCCTCAGACATGCCTCCTTAAAGTATCAGCAAGCTCCTAGAAAACACTGCAACCCTCCAGCTGCAGGGAGGCACCTCAGACACACCTCCTTAAAGTGCCAGCAAGTTCCTAGAAAGCACTGCAGCCCTTCAGCTGCATGCAAGCACCTCGGACACACCTGAGCAAGTTCCTAGAAAACACTGTAGCCCTCCAGCCGCAAGGAAACACCCCAAGCACAACGCAGCAAGCTCCGAGAAAATACTGCAGCCCTTAAGCTGCATGGAAGTGCTGCAGACACACCTCCTTAAAGTATAAGCAAGCTCTTAGAAAACACTGCAGCACTCCAGCTGCACGGAAATACCTCAGACACACCTCAGCAAGCTCCTAGAAAACACTGCAGCTGCATGAAGTGCCTCAGACACCCCCCTTAAAGTACCAGCTAGCTCCTAGAAAACACTGCAACCCACCTCCCCCCCCTGCATGGAAGCATCTCAGACGCACTTCAGCAAGCTCCTCGGAAACACTGCAGCCCCCCATCTGCATAGAACCTCCCCAGACCCACTTCTGCACGCTTCTAGAAAACACTGCAGCCCTCCAGCTGCATGGAAGCACCTCAGACACAGCCCCTTAAAGTATCAGCAAGCTCCTAGAAAACACTGCAGCCCCCCAGCTGCATGGATGCTCCTCAGACACACCTCATCAAGCTCCTAGAAAACACTGCTGCCCCCCAGCTGCATGGAAGTGCCTCATACACACCTCCTTAAAGTATCAGCAAGCTCCTAGAAAAAACTGCAGCCCTCCAGCTGCATGGAAACTCCTCAGGTACAGCCCCTTAAAGCATCAGCAAGCTCCTAGAAAACACTGCAGCCCCAAGCTGCATTGAAGCACATCAGACACACCTCAGCAAGGTCTTAGAAAACACTGCAGCCCTCCAGCTGCATGGAAGCACCTCAGACACACCTGAGCAAGCTCCTTTAAAACACTGCATCCCCCAGCTGCATGGAAGCATCTCAGACACACCCCAGCAAGCTCCTACAAAAAATTGCAGCCCTCCAGCTGGCTGCATGCAAGCGCCTCAGACACACCTCAGCAAGCTCCTAGAAAGCACTGTAGCCCTCCAGCTGCATGGAAGCACCTCAGACACACCTCAGCAAGCTCCTAGAAAACACTGCAGCCCTCCAGCTGCATGGAAGTGCCTCATACATACCTCCTTAAAGTATCAGCAAGCTCCTAGAAAACACTGCAGCCCTCCAGCTGCATGGAAACTCCTCAGACACACCTCAGCAAGCTCCTAGAAAACACTGCAGCCCTCCAGCTGCATGGAAGCACCTCCGACACACCTGAGCAAGCTCCTATAAAACACTGCATCCCCCAGCTGCATGGAAGCATCTCAGACACACCCCAGCAAGCTCCTACAAAACATTTCAGCCCTCCAGCTGGCTGCATGGAAGCGCCTCAGACACACCTCAGCAAGCTCCTAGAAAACACTGCAGCCCTCCAGCTGCATGGAAGCACCTCATGCACACCTCTGTAAAGTATAAGCAAGCTCCTAGAAAAATCTACAGTCCCCCAGCTGCATGTAAGCATCTCAGACACACCTCAGCAAGCACCTAGAAAACACTGCAGCCCTCCAGCTGCATGGAAACACCTCAGACACACCCCAGCAAGCTGCTAGCAAACACTGCAGCCCTCCAGCTGCATGGAAGCCCCTCAGACACACCCCAGCAAGCTCCTAGAAAACACTGCAGCCCTCCAGCTGCATGGAAGCACCTCAGACACACCTCAGCAACCTCTTAGAAAACACTGCAGCCCTACAGCTGCATGGAAGCGCCTCAGACATGCCTCCTTAAAGTATCAGCAAGCTCCTAGAAAACACTGCAACCCTCCAGCTGCAGGTAGGCACCTCAGACACACCTCCTTAAAGTGCCAGCAAGTTCCTAGAAAGCACTGCAGCCCTTCAGCTGCATGCAAGCACCTCGGACACACCTGAGCAAGCTCCTAGAAAACACTGTAGCCCTCCAGCCGCACAGAAACACCCCAGGCACAACGCAGCAAGCTCAGAGAAAACACTGCAGCCCTTAAGCTGCATGGAAGTGCTGTAGACATACCTCCTTAAAGTATAAGCAAGCTCTTACAGAACACTGCAGCCCTCCAGCTGCACGGAAATACCTCAGACACACCCCAGCAAGCTCCTATAAAACACTGCATCCCCCAGCTGCATGGAAGCATCTCAGACACACCCCAGCAAGCTCCTACAAAACATTGCAGCCCTCTAGCTGGCTGCATGCAAGCGCCTCAGACACACCTCAGCAAGCTCCTAGAAAGCACTGTAGCCCTCCAGCTGCATGGAAGCACCTCAGACACACCTCAGCAAGCTCCTAGAAAACACTGCAACCCTCGAGCTGCATGGAAGTGCCTCATACATACCTCCTTAAAGTATCAGCAAGCTCCTAGTAAACACTGCAGCCCTCCAGCTGCATGGAAACTCCTCAGACACACCTCAGCAAGGTCCTAGAAAACACTGCAGCCCTCCATCTGCATGGAAGCACCTCAGACACAACTGAGCAAGCTCCTATAAAACACTGCATCCCCCAGCTGATGGAAGCTCCTCTGTCACACCTCAGCAAGCACCTAGAAAACATTGCAGGCCTCCAGCTGCATGGAAGCACCTCAGACACACCCCAGCAATCTCCTAGAAAGCACTGTAGCCCTCCAGCTGCATGGAAGCACCTCAGACACACCTCAGCAAGGTCCTAGAAAACACTGCAGCCCTCCAGCTGCATGGAACTGCCTCATACATACCTCCTTAAAGTATCAGCAAGCTCCTAGAAAACACTGCAGCCCTCCAGCTGCATGGAAACTCCTCAGGTACAGCCCCTTAAAGCATCAGCAAGCTCCTAGAAAACACTGCAGCCCCAAGCTGCATTGAAGCACCTCAGACACACCTCAGCAAGGTCCTAGAAAACACTGCAGCCCTCCAGCTGCATGGAAGCACCTCAGACACACCTGAGCAAGCTCCTATAAAACACTGCATCCCCCAGCTGCATGGAAGCATCTCAGACACACCCCATCAAGCTCCTACAAAACATTTCAGCCCTCCAGCTGGCTGCATGGAAGCGCCTCAGACACACCTCAGCAAGCTCCTAGAAAACACTGCAGCCCTCCAGCTGCATGGAAGCACCTCATACACACCTCTGTAAAGTATAAGCAAGCTCCTAGAAAAGTCTGCCGTCCCCCAGCTGCATGGAAGCATCTCAGACACACCTCAGCAAGCACCTAGAAAACACTGCAGCCCTCCAGCTGCATGGAAACACCTCAGACACACCCCAGCAAGCTGCTAGCAAACACTGCAGCCCTCCAGCTGCATGGAAGCACCTCAGACACACCTCAGCAACCTCCTAGAAAACACTGCAGCCCTACAGCTGCATGGAAGCGCCTCAGACATGCCTCCTTAAAGTATCAGCAATCTCCTAGAAAACACTACAACCCTCCAGCTGCAGGGAAGCACCTCAGACACACCTCCTTAAAGTGCCAGCAAGTTCCTAGAAAGCACTGCAGCCCTTCAGCTACATGCAAGCACCTCGGACACACCTGAGCAAGCTCCTAGAAAACACTGTAGCCCTCCAGCCACACGGAAACACCCCAGGCACAATGCAGCAAGCTCCGAGAAAACACTGCAGCCCTTAAGCTGCATGGAAGTGCTGCAGACACACCTCCTTAAAGTATAAGCAAGCTCTTAGAAAACACTGCAGCCCTCCAGCTGCACGGAAATACCTCAGACACACCTCAGCAAGCTCCTAGAAGACACTGCAGCCCTCCAGCTGCATGGAAGCACCTCAGATACACCTGAGCAAGCTCCTATAAAACACTGCATCCCCCAGCTGCATGGAAGCACCTCAGACACACCCCAGCAAGCTCCTAGAAAGCACTGTAGCCCTCCAGCTGCATGGAAGCACCTCAGACACACCTGAGCAAGCTCCTATAAAACACTGCATACCCCGGCTGCATGGAAGCATCTCAGACACACCCCAGCAAGCTCCTACAAAACATTGCAGCCCTCCAGCTGGCTGCATGGAAGCGCCTCAGACACACCTCAGCAAGCTCCTAGAAAACTCTGCAGTCCCCCAGCTGCATGGAAGCATCTCAGACACACCTCAGCAAGCACCTAGAAAACACGGCAGCCCTCCAGCTGCATGGAAACACCTCCGACACACCCCAGAAAGCTCCTAGCAAACACTGCAGCCCTCCAGCTGCATGGAAGCACCTCAGACACACCCCAGCAAGCTCCTAGAAAACACTGCAGCCCTCCAGCTGCATGGAAGCAGCTCAAACACACCTCAGCAACCTCCTAGAAAACACTGCAGCCCTACAGCTGCATGGAAGCGCCTCAGACATGCCTCCTTAAAGTATCAGCAAGCTCCTAGAAAACACGGCAACCCTCCAGCTGCAGGGAGGCACCTCAGACACACCTGAGCAAGTTCCTAGAAAACACTGTAGCCCTCCAGCCGCACAGAAACACCCCAGGCACAACGCAGCAAGCTCCGAGAAAACACTGCAGCCCTTAAGCTGCATGGAAGTGCTGCAGACACACCTCCTTAAAGTATAAGCAAGCTCTTAGAAAACACTGCAGCCCTCCAGCTGCACAGAAATACCTCAGACACACCTCAGCAAGCTCCTAGAAAACACTGCAGCTGCATGAAGTGCCTCAGACACCCCCCCTTAAAGTACCAGCTAGCTCCTAGAAAACACTGCAACTCACCTCCCCCCCTGCATGGAAGCATCTTAGACGCACTTCAGCAAGCTCCTCGGAAACACTGCAGCCCCCCATCTGCATAGAACCTCCCCAGACCCACCTCTGCATGCTTCTAGAAAACACTGCAGCCCTCCAGCTGCATGGAAGCACCTCAGACACAGCCCCTTAAAGTATCAGCAAGCTCCTAGAAAACACTGCAGCCCCCCAGCTGCATGGACGCTCTTCAGACACACCTCAGCAAGCTCCTAGAAAACACTGCAGCCCTCCAGCTGCATGGAAGTGCCTCATACACACCTCCTTAAAGTATCAGCAAGCTCCTAGAAAACACTGCAGCCCTCCAGCTGCATGTAAGTGCCTCATACACACCTCCTTAAAGTATCAGCAAGCTCCTAGAAAACACTGCAGCCCTCCACCTGCATGGGAACTCCTCAGGTACAGCCCCTTAAAGCATCAGCAAGCTCCTAGAAAACACTGCAGCCCCCAAGCTGCATGGAAGCACCTCAGAAATGCCTCAGCCAGGTCCTAGAAAACATTGCAGCCCTCCAGCTGCATGGAAGCACCTCAGACACACCTCAGCAAGGTCCTAGAAAACACTGCAGCCCTCCAGCTGCATGGAAGCACCTCAGACACACCTGAGCAAGCTCCTATAAAACACTGCACCCCCCAGCTGCATGGAAGCATCTCAGACACACCCCAGCAAGCTCCTACAAAACATTGCAGCCCTCCAGCTGGCTGCATGCAAGCGCCTCATACACACCTCAGCAAGCTCCTAGAAAGCACTGTAGCCCGCCAGCTGCATGGAAGCACCTCAGACACACCTCAGCAAGCTCCTAGAAAACACTGCAGCCCTTAAGCTGCATGGAAGTGCCTCATACATACCTCCTTAAAGTATCAGCAAGCTCCTAGAAAACACTGCAGCCCACCAGCTGCATGGAAACTCCTCAGACACACCTCAGCAAGGTCCTAGAAAACACTGCAGCCCTCCAGCTGCATGGAAGCACCTCAGACACACCTGAGCAAGCTCCTACAAAACACTGCATCCCCCAGCTGCATGGAACTGCCTCATACATACCTCCTTAAAGTATCAGCAAGCTCCTCGGAAACACTGCAGCCCCCCATCTGCATAGAACCTCCCCAGACCCACCTCTGCACGCTTCTAGAAAACACTGCAGCCCTCCAGCTGCATGGAAGCACCTCAGACACAGCCCCTTAAAGTATCAGCAAGCTCCTAGAAAACACTGCAGCCCCCCAGCTGCATGGACGCTCCTCAGACACACCTCAGCAAGCTCCTAGAAAACACTGCAGCCCTCCAGCTGCATGGAACTGCCTCATACATACCTCCTTAAAGTATCAGCAAGCTCCTAGAAAACACTGCAGCCCACAAGCTGCATGGAAACTCCTCAGGTACAGCCCCTTAAAGCATCAGCAAGCTCCTAGAAAACACTGCAGCCCCGAGCTGCATTGAAGCACCTCAGACACTCCTCAGCGAGGTCCTAGAAAACATTGCAGCCCTCCAGCTGCATGGAAGCACCTCAGACACACCTCAGCAAGGTCCTAGAAAAAACTGCAGCCCTCCAGCTGCATGGAAGCATCTCAGACACACCCCAGCAAGCTCCCACAAAACATTGCAGCCCTCCAGCTGGCTGCATTGAAGCGCCTCAGACACACCTCAGCAAGCTCCTAGAAAACACTGCAGCCCTCCAGCTGCATGGAAGCATCTCAGACACACCTCAGCAAGCACCTAGAAAACACGGCAGCACTCCAGCTGCATGGAAACACGTCAGACACACCCCAGCAAGCTCCTAGCAAACACTGCTACCCTCCAGCTGCATGGAAGCACCTCAGACACACCCCAGCAAGCTCCTAGAAAACACTGCAGCCCTCCAGCTGCATGGAAGCACCTCAGACACACCTCAGCAACCTCCTAGAAAACTCTGCAGCCCTACAGCTGCATGGAAGCGCCTCAGACATGCCTCCTTAAAGTATCAGCAAGCTCCTAGAAAACACTGCAACCCTCCAGCTGCAGGGAAGCATCTCAGACACACCTCCTTAAAGTGCCAGCAAGTTCCTAGAAAGCACTGCAGCCCTTCAGCTGCATTCAAGCACCTCAGACACACCTGAGCAAGCTCCTAGAAAACACTGTAGCCCTCCAGCCGCACGGAAACACCCCAGGCACAACGCAGCAAGCTCCAAGAAATCACTGCAGCCCTTAAGCTGCATGGAAGTGCTGCAGATACATCTCCTTAAAGTATAAGCAAGCTCTTAGAAAACACTGCAGCCCTACATCTGCATGGAAGCACCTCAGACACACCTGAGCAAGCTCCTATAAAACACTGCATCCCCCAGCTGATGGAAGCTCCTCTTTCACACCTCAGCAAGCTCCTAGAAAACATTGCTGGCCTCCAGCTGCATGGAAGCACCTCAGACAAACCCCAGCAATCTCCTAGAAAGCACTGCAGCCCTCCAGCTGCAACGAAGCACCTCAGACACACCTCAGCAAGCTCCTAGAAAACACTGCAGCCCTCCAGCTGCATGGAACTGCCTCATACATACCTCCTTAAAGCATCAGCAAGCTCCTAGAAAACACTGCAGCCCCGAGCTGCATTGAAGCATCACAGACACACCTCAGCAAGGTCCTAGAAAACACTGCAGCCCTCCAGCTGCATGGAAGCACCTCCGACACACCTGAGCAAGCTCCTATAAAACACTGCATCCCCCAGCTGCATGGAAGCATCTCAGACACACCCCAGCAAGCTCCTACAAAACATTTCAGCCCTCCAGCTGGCTGCATGGAAGCGCCTCAGACACACCTCAGCAAGCTCCTAGAAAACACTGCAGCCCTCCAGCTGCATGGAAGCACCTCATACACACCTCTGTAAAGTATAAGCAAGCTCCTAGAAAAATCTACAGTCCCCCAGCTGCATGGAAGCATCTCAGACACACCTCAGCAACCTCTTAGAAAACACTACAGCCCTACAGCTGCATGGAAGCGCCTCAGACATGCCTCCTTAAAGTATCAGCAAGCTCCTAGAAAACACTGCAACCCTCCAGCTGCAGTTAGGCACCTCAGACACACCTCCTTAAAGTGCCAGCAAGTTCCTAGAAAGCACTGCAGACCTTCAGCTGCATGCAAGCACCTCGGACACACCTGAGCAAGCTCCTAGAAAACACTGTAGCCCTCCAGCCGCACAGAAACACCCCAGGCACAACGCAGCAAGCTCAGAGAAAACACTGCAGCCCTTAAGCTGCATGGAAGTGCTGTAGACATACCTCCTTAAAGTATAAGCAAGCTCTTACAAAACACTGCAGCCCTCCAGCTGCACGGAAATACCTCAGACACACCCCAGCAAGCTCCTAGAAAACACTGCAGCCCTCCAGCTGCATGGAAGCACCTCAGACACACCTGAGCAAGCTCCTATAAAACACTGCATCCCCAGCTGATGGAAGCTCCTCTGTCACACCTCAGCAAGCCCCTAGAAAACATTGCAGGCCTCCAGCTGCGTGGAAGCACCTCAGACACACCCCAGCAAGCTCCTAGAAAGCACTGTAGCCCTCCAGCTGCATGGAAGCACCTCAGACACATCAGCAAGCTCCTAGAAAACACTGCAGCCGTCAAGCTGCATGGAACTGCCTCATACATACCTCCTTAAAGTATCAGCAAGCTTCTAGAAAACACTGCAGCCCTCCAGCTGCATGGAAACTCCTCAGGTACAGCCCCTTAAAGCATCAGCAAGCTCCTTAGAAACACGGCAGCCCCGAGTTGCATGGAAGCACCTCAGAGACTCCTCGGCGAGGTCCTAGAAAACCTTGCAGCCCTCCAGCTGCATGGAAGCACCTCAGACACACCTCAGCAAGGTCCTAGAAAACACTGCAGCCCTCCAGCTGCATGGAGGCACCTCGGATACACCTGAGCAAGCTCCTATAAAACACTGCATCCCCCAGCTGCATGGAAGCATCTCAGAAACACCCCAGCAAGCTCCTACAAAACATTGCAGCCCTCCAGCTGGCTGCATGCAAGCGCCTCAGACACACCTCAGTAAGCTCCTAGAAAGCACTGTAGCCCTCCAGCTGCATGGAAGCACCTCAGACACACCTCAGCAAGCACCTAGAAAACACTGCAGCCCTCCAGCTGCATGGAAGCACCTCAGACACACCTCAGCAAGGTCCTAGAAAACACTGCAGCCCTCCAGCTGCATGGAAGCACCTCGGACAAACCTGAGCAAGCTCCTATAAAACACTGCATCCCCCAGCTGCATGGAAGCATCGCAGACACACCCCAGCAAGCTCCTAGAAAACATTGCAGGCCTCCAGTTGCATGGAAGCAGCTCAGACACACCCCAGCAAGCTCCTAGAAAGCACTGTAGCCCTCCAGCTGCATGGAAGCATCGCAGACACACCTCAGCCCTCCAGCTGCATGGAAGTGCCTCATACATACCTCCTTAAAGTATCAGCAAGCTCCTAGAAAACACTGCAGCCCTCCAGGTGCATGGAAATTCCTCAGGTACAGGCCCTTAAAGCATCAGCATGCTCCTAGAAAACACGGCAGCCCCGAGTTGCATGGAAGCATCTCAGACACTCCTCAGCGAGGTCCTAGAAAACCTTGCAGCCCTCCAGCTGCATGGAAGCACCGCAGACACACCTCTGCAAGGTCCTAGAAAACACTCCAGCCCTCCAGCTGCATGGAGGCACCTCATACACACCTGAGCAAGCTCCTATAAAACACTGCATCCCTAGCTGCATTGAAGCATCTCAGACACACCCCAGAAAGCTCCTACAAAACATTGCAGCCCTCCAGCTGGCTGCATGCAAGCGCCTCAGACACACCTCAGCAAGCTCCTAGAAAGCACTGTAGCCCTCCAGCTGCATGGAAGCACCTCATACACACCTCTGTTAAGTATAAGCAAGCTCCTAGAAAACATTGCAGGCCTCCAGCTGCATGGAAGCACCTCAGACACACCCCAGCAAGCTCCTAGAAAGCACTGTAGCCCTCCAGCTGCATGGAAGCATCTCAGACACACCTCAGCTCTCCAGCTGCATGGAAGTGCCTCATACATACCTCCTTAAAGTATCAGCAAGCTCCTAGAAAACACTGCAGCCCTCCAGGTGCATGGAAACTCCTCAGGTACAACCCCTTAAAGCATCAGCAAGCTCCTAGAAAACACGACAGCCCCAACTTGCATGGAAGCACCTCAGACACTCCTCAGCGAGGTCCTAGAAAACCTTGCAGCACTCCAGCTGCATGGAAGCACATCAGACACACCTCAGCAAGGTCCTAGAAAACACTGCAGCCCTCCAGCTGCATGGAAGCACCTCGGACACACCTGAGCAAGCTCCTATAAAACACTGCATCCCCCAGCTGCATGGAAGCATCTCAGACACACCCCAGCAAGCTCCTACAAAACATTGCAGCCCTCCAGCTGGCTGCATGCAAGCGCCTCAGACACACCTCAGCAAGCTCCTAGAAAGCACTGTAGCCCTCCAGCTGCATGGAAGCACCTCAGACACACCTCAGCAAGCTCCTAGAAAACACTGCAACCCTCGAGCTGCATGGAAGTGCCTCATACATACCTCCTTAAAGTATCAGCAAGCTCCTAGTAAACACTGCAGCCCTCCAGCTGCATGGAAACTCCTCAGACACACCTCAGCAAGGTCCTAGAAAACACTGCAGCCCTCCATCTGCATGGAAGCACCTCAGACACAACTGAGCAAGCTCCTATAAAACACTGCATCCCCCAGCTGATGGAAGCTCCTCTGTCACACCTCAGCAAGCACCTAGAAAACATTGCAGGCCTCCAGCTGCATGGAAGCACCTCAGACACACCCCAGCAATCTCCTAGAAAGCACTGTAGCCCTCCAGCTGCATGGAAGCACCTCAGACACACCTCAGCAAGGTCCTAGAAAACACTGCAGCCCTCCAGCTGCATGGAACTGCCTCATACATACCTCCTTAAAGTATCAGCAAGCTCCGAGAAAACACTGCAGCCCTTAAGCTGCATGGAAGTGCTGCAGACACACCTCCTTAAAGTATAAGCAAGCTCTTAGAAAACACTGCAGCCCTCCAGCTGCACGGAAATACCTCAGACACACCTCAGCAAGCTCCTAGAAGACACTGCAGCCCTCCAGCTGTATGGAAGCCCCTCAGATACACCTGAGCAAGCTCCTATAAAACACTGCATCCCCCAGCTGCATGGAAGCACCTCAGACACACCCCAGCAAGCTCCTAGAAAGCACTGTAGCCCTCCAGCTGCATGGAAGCACCTCAGACACACCTGAGCAAGCTCCTATAAAACACTGCATACCCCGGCTGCATGGAAGCATCTCAGACACACCCCAGCAAGCTCCTACAAAACATTGCAGCCCTCCAGCTGGCTGCATGGAAGCGCCTCAGACACACCTCAGCAAGCTCCTAGAAAACTCTGCAGTCCCCCAGCTGCATGGAAGCATCTCAGACACACCTCAGCAAGCACCTAGAAAACACGGCAGCCCTCCAGCTGCATGGAAACACCTCCGACACACCCCAGAAAGCTCCTAGCAAACACTGCAGCCCTCCAGCTGCATGGAAGCACCTCAGACACACCCCAGCAAGCTCCTAGAAAACACTGCAGCCCTCCAGCTGCATGGAAGCAGCTCAAACACACCTCAGCAACCTCCTAGAAAACACTGCAGCCCTACAGCTGCATGGAAGCGCCTCAGACATGCCTCCTTAAAGTATCAGCAAGCTCCTAGAAAACACGGCAACCCTCCAGCTGCAGGGAGGCACCTCAGACACACCTGAGCAAGTTCCTAGAAAACACTGTAGCCCTCCAGCCGCACAGAAACACCCCAGGCACAACGCAGCAAGCTCCGAGAAAACACTGCAGCCCTTAAGCTGCATGGAAGTGCTGCAGACACACCTCCTTAAAGTATAAGCAAGCTCTTAGAAAACATTGCAGCCCTCCAGCTGACAAGAAATACCTCAGACACACCTCAGCAAGCTCCTAGAAAACACTGCAGCTGCATGAAGTGCCTCAGACACCCCCCCTTAAAGTACCAGCTAGCTCCTAGAAAACACTGCAACTCACCTCCCCCCCTGCATGGAAGCATCTCAGACGCACTTCAGCAAGCTCCTCGGAAACACTGCAGCCCCCCATCTGCATAGAACCTCCCCAGACCCACCTCTGCATGCTTCTAGAAAACACTGCAGCCCTCCAGCTGCATGGAAGCACCTCAGACACAGCCCCTTAAAGTATCAGCAAGCTCCTAGAAAACACTGCAGCCCCCCAGCTGCATGGACGCTCTTCAGACACACCTCAGCAAGCTCCTAGAAAACACTGCAGCCCTCCAGCTGCATGGAAGTGCCTCATACACACCTCCTTAAAGTATCAGCAAGCTCCTAGAAAACACTGCAGCCCTCCAGCTGCATGGAAGTGCCTCATACACACCTCCTTAAAGTATCAGCAAGCTCCTAGAAAACACTGCAGCCCTCCACCTGCATGGGAACTCCTCAGGTACAGCCCCTTAAAGCATCAGCAAGCTCCTAGAAAACACTGCAGCCCCCGAGCTGCATGGAAGCACCTCAGAAATGCCTCAGCCAGGTCCTAGAAAACATTGCAGCCCTCCAGCTGCATGGAAGCACCTCAGACACACCTCAGCAAGGTCCTAGAAAACACTGCAGCCCTCCAGCTGCATGGAAGCACCTCAGACACACCTGAGCAAGCTCCTATAAAACACTGCACCCCCCAGCTGCATGGAAGCATCTCAGACACACCCCAGCAAGCTCCTACAAAACATTGCAGCCCTCCAGCTGGCTGCATGCAAGCGCCTCATACACACCTCAGCAAGCTCCTAGAAAGCACTGTAGCCCGCCAGCTGCATGGAAGCACCTCAGACACACCTCAGCAAGCTCCTAGAAAACACTGCACCCCTTAGGCTGCATGGAAGTGCCTCATACATACCTCCTTAAAGTATCAGCAAGCTCCTAGAAAACACTGCAGCCCTCCAGCTGCATGGAAACTCCTCAGACACACCTCAGCAAGGTCCTAGAAAACACTGCAGCCCTCCAGCTGCATGGAAGCACCTCAGACACACCTGAGCAAGCTCCTACAAAACACTGCATCCCCCAGCTGCATGGAACTGCCTCATACATACCTCCTTAAAGTATCAGCAAGCTCCTCGGAAACACTGCAGCCCCCCATCTGCATAGAACCTCCCCAGACCCACCTCTGCACGCTTCTAGAAAACACTGCAGCCCTCCAGCTGCATGGAAGCACCTCAGACACAGCCCCTTAAAGTATCAGCAAGCTCCTAGAAAACACTGCAGCCCCCCAGCTGCATGGACGCTCCTCAGACACACCTCAGCAAGCTCCTAGAAAACACTGCAGCCCTCCAGCTGCATGGAACTTCCTCATACATACCTCCTTAAAGTATCAGCAAGCTCCTAGAAAACACTGCAGCCCACAAGCTGCATGGAAACTCCTCAGGTACAGCCCCTTAAAGCATCAGCAAGCTCCTAGAAAACACTGCAGCCCCGAGCTGCATTGAAGCACCTCAGACACTCCTCAGCGAGGTCCTAGAAATCATTGCAGCCCTCCAGCTGCATGGAAGCACCTCAGACACACCTCAGCAAGGTCCTAGAAAAAACTGCAGCCCTCCAGCTGCATGGAAGCATCTCAGACACACCCCAGCAAGCTCCCACAAAACATTGCAGCCCTCCAGCTGGCTGCATTGAAGCGCCTCAGACACACCTCAGCAAGCTCCTAGAAAACACTGCAGCCCTCCAGCTGCATGGAAGCATCTCAGACACACCTCAGCAAGCACCTAGAAAACACGGCAGCACTCCAGCTGCATGGAAACACGTCAGACACACCCCAGCAAGCTCCTAGCAAACACTGCTACCCTCCAGCTGCATGGAAGCACCTCAGACACACCCCAGCAAGCTCCTAGAAAACACTGCAGCCCTCCAGCTGCATGGAAGCACCTCAGACACACCTCAGCAACCTCCTAGAAAACTCTGCAGCCCTACAGCTGCATGGAAGCGCCTCAGACATGCCTCCTTAAAGTATCAGCAAGCTCCTAGAAAACACTGCAACCCTCCAGCTGCAGGGAAGCATCTCAGACACACCTCCTTAAAGTGCCAGCAAGTTCCTAGAAAGCACTGCAGCCCTTCAGCTGCATTCAAGCACCTCAGACACACCTGAGCAAGCTCCTAGAAAACACTGTAGCCCTCCAGCCGCACGGAAACACCCCGGCACAACGCAGCAAGCTCCAAGAAAACACTGCAGCCCTTAAACTGCATGGAAGTGCTGCAGATACACCTCCTTAAAGTATAAGCAAGCTCTTAGAAAACACTGCAGCCCTCCATCTGCATGGAAGCACCTCAGACACACCTGAGCAAGCTCCTATAAAACACTGCATCCCCCAGCTGATGGAAGCTCCTCTGTCACACCTCAGCAAGCTCCTAGAAAACATTGCAGGCCTCCAGCTGCATGGAAGCACCTCAGACAAACCCCAGCAATCTCCTAGAAAGCACTGCAGCCCTCCAGCTGCAACGAAGCAACTCAGACACACCTCAGCAAGCTCCTAGAAAACACTGCAGCCCTCCAGCTGCATGGAACTTCCTCATACATACCTCCTTAAAGTATCAGCAAGCTCCTAGAAAACACTGCAGCCCACAAGCTGCATGGAAACTCCTCAGGTACAGCCCCTTAAAGCATCAGCAAGCTCCTAGAAAACACTGCAGCCCCGAGCTGCATTGAAGCACCTCAGACACTCCTCAGCGAGGTCCTAGAAATCATTGCAGCCCTCCAGCTGCATGGAAGCACCTCAGACACACCTCAGCAAGGTCCTAGAAAAAACTGCAGCCCTCCAGCTGCATGGAAGCATCTCAGACACACCCCAGCAAGCTCCCACAAAACATTGCAGCCCTCCAGCTGGCTGCATTGAAGCGCCTCAGACACACCTCAGCAAGCTCCTAGAAAACACTGCAGCCCTCCAGCTGCATGGAAGCATCTCAGACACACCTCAGCAAGCACCTAGAAAACACGGCAGCACTCCAGCTGCATGGAAACACGTCAGACACACCCCAGCAAGCTCCTAGCAAACACTGCTACCCTCCAGCTGCATGGAAGCACCTCAGACACACCCCAGCAAGCTCCTAGAAAACACTGCAGCCCTCCAGCTGCATGGAAGCACCTCAGACACACCTCAGCAACCTCCTAGAAAACTCTGCAGCCCTACAGCTGCATGGAAGCGCCTCAGACATGCCTCCTTAAAGTATCAGCAAGCTCCTAGAAAACACTGCAACCCTCCAGCTGCAGGGAAGCATCTCAGACACACCTCCTTAAAGTGCCAGCAAGTTCCTAGAAAGCACTGCAGCCCTTCAGCTGCATTCAAGCACCTCAGACACACCTGAGCAAGCTCCTAGAAAACACTGTAGCCCTCCAGCCGCACGGAAACACCCCGGCACAACGCAGCAAGCTCCAAGAAAACACTGCAGCCCTTAAACTGCATGGAAGTGCTGCAGATACACCTCCTTAAAGTATAAGCAAGCTCTTAGAAAACACTGCAGCCCTCCATCTGCATGGAAGCACCTCAGACACACCTGAGCAAGCTCCTATAAAACACTGCATCCCCCAGCTGATGGAAGCTCCTCTGTCACACCTCAGCAAGCTCCTAGAAAACATTGCAGGCCTCCAGCTGCATGGAAGCACCTCAGACAAACCCCAGCAATCTCCTAGAAAGCACTGCAGCCCTCCAGCTGCAACGAAGCAACTCAGACACACCTCAGCAAGCTCCTAGAAAACACTGCAGCCCTCCAGCTGCATGGAACTGCCTCATACATACCTCCTTAAAGCATCAGCAAGCTCCTAGAAAACACTGCAGCCCCGAGCTGCATTGAAGCATCACAGACACACCTCAGCAAGGTCCTAGAAAACACTGCAGCCCTCCAGCTGCATGGAAGCACCTCCGACACACCTGAGCAAGCTCCTATAAAACACTGCATCCCCCAGCTGCATGGAAGCATCTCAGACACACCCCAGCAAGCTCCTACAAAACATTTCAGCCCTCCAGCTGGCTGCATGGAAGCGCCTCAGACACACCTCAGCAAGCTCCTAGAAAACACTGCAGCCCTCCAGCTGCATGGAAGCACCTCATACACACCTCTGTAAAGTATAAGCAAGCTCCTAGAAAAATCTACAGTCCCCCAGCTGCATGGAAGCATCTCAGACACACCTCAGCAACCTCTTAGAAAACACTACAGCCCTACAGCTGCATGGAAGCGCCTCAGACATGCCTCCTTAAAGTATCAGCAAGCTCCTAGAAAACACTGCAACCCTCCAGCTGCAGTTAGGCACCTCAGACACACCTCCTTAAAGTGCCAGCAAGTTCCTAGAAAGCACTGCAGACCTTCAGCTGCATGCAAGCACCTCGGACACACCTGAGCAAGCTCCTAGAAAACACTGTAGCCCTCCAGCCGCACAGAAACACCCCAGGCACAACGCAGCAAGCTCAGAGAAAACACTGCAGCCCTTAAGCTGCATGGAAGTGCTGTAGACATACCTCCTTAAAGTATAAGCAAGCTCTTACAAAACACTGCAGCCCTCCAGCTGCACGGAAATACCTCAGACACACCCCAGCAAGCTCCTAGAAAACACTGCAGCCCTCCAGCTGCATGGAAGCACCTCAGACACACCTGAGCAAGCTCCTATAAAACACTGCATCCCCAGCTGATGGAAGCTCCTCTGTCACACCTCAGCAAGCCCCTAGAAAACATTGCAGGCCTCCAGCTGCATGGAAGCACCTCAGACACACCCCAGCAAGCTCCCAGAAAGCACTGTAGCCCTCCAGCTGCATGGAAGCACCTCAGACACACCTCAGCAAGCTCCTAGAAAACACTGCAGCCGTCAAGCTGCATGGAACTGCCTCATACATACCTCCTTAAAGTATCAGCAAGCTTCTAGAAAACACTGCAGCCCTCCAGCTGCATGGAAACTCCTCAGGTACAGCCCCTTAAAGCATCAGCAAGCTCCTTAGAAACACGGCAGCCCCGAGTTGCATGGAAGCACCTCAGAGACTCCTCGGCGAGGTCCTAGAAAACCTTGCAGCCCTCCAGCTGCATGGAAGCACCTCAGACACACCTCAGCAAGGTCCTAGAAAACACTGCAGCCCTCCAGCTGCATGGTGGCACCTCGGACACACCTGAGCAAGCTCCTATAAAACACTGCATCCCCCAGCTGCATGGAAGCATCTCAGAAACACCCCAGCAAGCTCCTACAAAACATTGCAGCCCTCCAGCTGGCTGCATGCAAGCGCCTCAGACACACCTCAGTAAGCTCCTAGAAAGCACTGTAGCCCTCCAGCTGCATGGAAGCACCTCAGACACACCTCAGCAAGCACCTAGAAAACACTGCAGCCCTCCAGCTGCATGGAAGCACCTCGGACACACCTCAGCAAGGTCCTAGAAAACACTGCAGCCCTCCAGCTGCATGGAAGCACCTCGGACAAACCTGAGCAAGCTCCTATAAAACACTGCATCCCCCAGCTGCATGGAAGCATCGCAGACACACCCCAGCAAGCTCCTAGAAAACATTGCAGGCCTCCAGTTGCATGGAAGCAGCTCAGACACACCCCAGCAAGCTCCTAGAAAGCACTGTAGCCCTCCAGCTGCATGGAAGCATCGCAGACACACCTCAGCCCTCCAGCTGCATGGAAGTGCCTCATACATACCTCCTTAAAGTATCAGCAAGCTCCTAGAAAACACTGCAGCCCTCCAGGTGCATGGAAATTCCTCAGGTACAGGCCCTTAAAGCATCAGCATGCTCCTAGAAAACACGGCAGCCCCGAGTTGCATGGAAGCATCTCAGACACTCCTCAGCGAGGTCCTAGAAAACCTTGCAGCCCTCCAGCTGCATGGAAGCACCCCAGACACACCTCTGCAAGGTCCTAGAAAACACTCCAGCCCTCCAGCTGCATGGAAGCACCTCATACACACCTGAGCAAGCTCCTATAAAACACTGCATCCCCCAGCTGCATTGAAGCATCTCAGACACAACCCAGAAAGCTCCTACAAAACATTGCAGCCCTCCAGCTGGCTGCATGCAAGCGCCTCAGACACACCTCAGCAAGCTCCTAGAAAGCACTGTAGCCCTCCAGCTGCATGGAAGCACCTCATACACACCTCTGTTAAGTATAAGCAAGCTCCTAGAAAACATTGCAGGCCTCCAGCTGCATAGAAGCACCTCAGACACACCCCAGCAAGCTCCTAGAAAGCACTGTAGCCCTCCAGCTGCATGGAAGCATCTCAGACACACCTCAGCTCTCCAGCTGCATGGAAGTGCCTCATACATACCTCCTTAAAGTATCAGCAAGCTCCTAGAAAACACTGCAGCCCTCCAGGTGCATGGAAACTCCTCAGGTACAGCCCCTTAAAGCATCAGCAAGCTCCTAGAAAACACGGCAGCCCCAACTTGCATGGAAGCACCTCAGACACTCCTCAGCGAGGTCTTAGAAAACCTTGCAGCACTCCAGCTGCATGGAAGCACATCAGACACACCTCAGCAAGGTCCTAGAAAACACTGCAGCCCTCCAGCTGCATGGAAGCACCTCGGACACACCTGAGCAAGCTCCTAGAAAACACTGCAGCCCTCCAGCTGCATGGAAGCATCTCAGACACACCCCAGCAAGCTCCTACAAAACATTGCAGCCCTCCAGCTGGCTGCATGCAAGCGCCTCAGACACACCTCAGCAAGCTCCTAGAAAGCACTGTAGCCCTCCAGCTGCATGGAAGCACCTCAGACACACCTCAGCAAGCTCCTAGAAAACACTGCAACCCTCGAGCTGCATGGAAGTGCCTCATACATACCTCCTTAAAGTATCAGCAAGCTCCTAGTAAACACTGCAGCCCTCCAGCTGCATGGAAACTCCTCAGACACACCTCAGCAAGGTCCTAGAAAACACTGCAGCCCTCCATCTGCATGGAAGCACCTCAGACACAACTGAGCAAGCTCCTATAAAACACTGCATCCCCCAGCTGATGGAAGCTCCTCTGTCACACCTCAGCAAGCACCTAGAAAACATTGCAGGCCTCCAGCTGCATGGAAGCACCTCAGACACACCCCAGCAATCTCCTAGAAAGCACTGTAGCCCTCCAGCTGCATGGAAGCACCTCAGACACACCTCAGCAAGGTCCTAGAAAACACTGCAGCCCTCCAGCTGCATGGAACTGCCTCATACATACCTCCTTAAAGTATCAGCAAGCTCCTAGAAAACACTGCAGCCCTCCAGCTGCATGGAAACTCCTCAGGTGCAGCCCCTTAAAGCATCAGCAAGCTCCTAGAAAACACTGCAGCCCCAAGCTGCATTGAAGCACCTCAGACACACCTCAGCAAGGTCCTAGAAAACACTGCAGCCCTCCAGCTGCATGGAAGCACCTCAGATACACCTGAGCAAGCTCCTATAAAACACTGCATCCCCCAGCTGCATGGAAGCATCTCAGACACACCCCATCAAGCTCCTACAAAACATTTCAGCCCTCCAGCTGGCTGCATGGAAGCGCCTCAGACACACCTCAGCAAGCTCTTAGAAAACACTGCAGCCCTAGAGCTGCATGGAAGCACCTCATACACACCTCTGTAAAGTATAAGCAAGCTCCTAGAAAAGTCTGCAGTCCCCCAGCTGCATGGAAGCATCTCAGACACACCTCAGCAAGCACCTAGAAAACACTGCAGCCCTCCAGCTGCATGGAAAAACCTCAGACACACCCCAGCAAGCTGCTAGCAAACACTGCAGCCCTCCAGCTGCATGGAAGCACCTCAGACACACCCCAGCAAGCTCCTAGAAAATACTGCAGCCCTCCAGCTGCATGGAAGCACCTCAGACACACCTCAGCAACCTCCTAGAAAACACTGCAGCCCTACAGCTGCATGGAAGCGCCTCAGACATGCCTCCTTAAAGTATCAGCAAGCTCCTAGAAAACACTGCAACCCTACAGCTGCAGTTAGGCACCTCAGACACACCTCCTTAAAGTGCCAGCAAGTTCCTAGAAAGCACTTCAGCCCTTCAGCTACATGCAAGCACCTCGGACACACCTGAGCAAGCTCCTAGAAAACACTGTAGCCCTCCAGCCGCACGGAAACACCCCAGGCACAACGCAGCAAGCTCCGAGAAAACACTGCAGCCCTTAAGCTGCATGGAAGTGCTGCAGACACACCTCCTTAAAGTATAAGCAAGCTCTTAGAAAACACTGCAGCCCTCCAGCTGCACGGAAATACCTCAGACACACCTCAGCAAGCTCCTAGAAGACACTGCAGCCCTCCAGCTGCATGGAAGCACCTCAGATACACCTGAGCAAGCTCCTATAAAACACTGCATCCCCCAGCTGCATGGAAGCACCTCAGACACACCCCAGCAAGCTCCTAGAAAGCACTGTAGCCCTCCAGCTGCATGGAAGCACCTCAGACACACCTCAGCAAGCTCCTAGAAAACACTGCAGCCCTCCAGCTGCATGGAACTGCCTCATATATACCTCCTTAAAGTATCAGCAAGCTCCTAGAAAACACTGCAGCCCTCCAGCTGCATGGAAACTCCTCAGGTGCAGCCCCTTAAAGCATCAGCAAGCTCCTAGAAAACACTGCAGCCCCAAGCTGCATTGAAGCACCTCAGACACACCTCAGCAAGGTCCTAGAAAACACTGCAGCCCTCCAGCTGCATGGAAGCACCTCAGATACACCTGAGCAAGCTCCTATAAAACACTGCATCCCCCAGCTGCATGGAAGCATCTCAGACACACCCCATCAAGCTCCTACAAAACATTTCAGCCCTCCAGCTGGCTGCATGGAAGCGCCTCAGACACACCTCAGCAAGCTCTTAGAAAACACTGCAGCCCTCCAGCTGCATGGAAGCACCTCATACACACCTCTGTAAAGTATAAGCAAGCTCCTAGAAAAGTCTGCAGTCCCCCAGCTGCATGGAAGCATCTCAGACACACCTCAGCAAGCACCTAGAGAACACTGCAGCCCTCCAGCTGCATGGAAAAACCTCAGACACACCCCAGCAAGCTGCTAGCAAACACTGCAGCCCTCCAGCTGCATGGAAGCACCTCAGACACACCCCAGCAAGCTCCTAGAAAATACTGCAGCCCTCCAGCTGCATGGAAGCACCTCAGACACACCTCAGCAACCTCCTAGAAAACACTGCAGCCCTACAGCTGCATGGAAGCGCCTCAGACATGCCTCCTTAAAGTATCAGCAATCTCCTAGAAAACACTACAACCCTCCAGCTGCAGTTAGGCACCTCAGACACACCTCCTTAAAGTGCCAGCAAGTTCCTAGAAAGCACTTCAGCCCTTCAGCTACATGCAAGCACCTCGGACACACCTGAGCAAGCTCCTAGAAAACACTGTAGCCCTCCAGCCGCACGGAAACACCCCAGGCACAACGCAGCAAGCTCCGAGAAAACACTGCAGCCCTTAAGCTGCATGGAAGTGCTGCAGACACACCTCCTTAAAGTATAAGCAAGCTCTTAGAAAACACTGCAGCCCTCCAGCTGCACGGAAATACCTCAGACACACCTCAGCAAGCTCCTAGAAGACACTGCAGCCCTCCAGCTGCATGGAAGCACCTCAGATACACCTGAGCAAGCTCCTATAAAACACTGCATCCCCCAGCTGCATGGAAGCACCTCAGACACACCCCAGCAAGCTCCTAGAAAGCACTGTAGCCCTCCAGCTGCATGGAAGCACCTCAGACACACCTCAGCAAGCTCCTAGAAAACACTGCAGCCCTCCAGCTGCATGGAACTGCCTCATACATACCTCCTTAAAGTATCAGCAAGCTCCTAGAAAACATTGCAGCCCTCCAGCTGCATGGAAACTCCTCAGGTACAGCCCCTTAAAGCATCAGCAAGCTCCTAGAAAACACTGCAGCCCCGAGCTGCATTGAAGCACCTCAGACACTCCTCAGTGAGGTCCTAGAAAGCATTGCAGCCCTCCAGCTGCATGGAAGCACCTCACACACACCTCAGCAAGGTCCTAGAAAACACTGCAGCCCTCCAGCTGCATGGAAGCACCTCAGACACACCTGAGCAAGCTCCTATAAAACACTGCATTCCCCAGCTGCATGGAAGCATCTCAGACACACCCCAGCAAGCTCCTAGAAAACACTGCAGCCCTCCAGCTGCATGGAAGCACCTCATACACACCTCTGTTAAGTATAAGCAAGCTCCTAGAAAAATCTGCAGTCCCCCAGCTGCATGGAAGCATCTCAGACACACCTCAGCAAGCACCTAGAAAACACGGCAGCCCTCCAGCTGCATGGAAACACCTCCGACACACCCCAGCAAGCTCCTAGCAAACACTGCAGCCCTCCAGCTGCATGGAAGTACCTCAGACACACCCCAGCAAGCTCCTAGAAAACACTGCAGTCCTCCAGCTGCATGGAAGCAGCTCAAACACACCTCAGCAACCTCCTAGAAAACACTGCAGCCCTACAGCTGCATGGAAGCGCCTCAGACATGCCTCCTTAAAGTATCAGCAAGCTCCTAGAAAACACTGCAACCCTCCAGCTGCAGGGAGGCACCTCAGACACACCTCCTTAAAGTGCCAGCAAGTTCCTAGAAAGCACTGCAGCCCTTCAGCTGCATGCAAGCACCTCGGACACACCTGAGCAAGTTCCTAGAAAACACTGTAGCCCTCCAGCCGCAAGGAAACACCCCAAGCACAACGCAGCAAGCTCCGAGAAAATACTGCAGCCCTTAAGCTGCATGGAAGTGCTGCAGACACACCTCCTTAAAGTATAAGCAAGCTCTTAGAAAACACTGCAGCACTCCAGCTGCACGGAAATACCTCAGACACACCTCAGCAAGCTCCTAGAAAACACTGCAGCTGCATGAAGTGCCTCAGACACCCCCCTTAAAGTACCAGCTAGCTCCTAGAAAACACTGCAACCCACCTCCCCCCCCCTGCATGGAAGCATCTCAGACGCACTTCAGCAAGCTCCTCGGGAACACTGCAGCCCCCCATCTGCATAGAACCTCCCCAGACCCACTTCTGCACGCTTCTAGAAAACACTGCAGCCCTCCAGCTGCATGGAAGCACCTCAGACACAGCCCCTTAAAGTATCAGCAAGCTCCTAGAAAACACTGTAGCCCCCAGCTGCATGGACGCTCCTCAGACACACCTCATCAAGCTCCTAGAAAACACTGCAGCCCTCCAGCTGCATGGAAGTGCCTCATACACACCTCCTTAAAGTATCAACAAGCTCCTAGAAAAAACTGCAGCCCTCCAGCTGCATGGAAACTCCTCAGGTACAGCCCCTTAAAGCATCAGCAAGCTCCTAGAAAACACTGCAGCCCCCAAGCTGCATGGAAGCACCTCAGACATGCCTCAGCCAGGTCCTAGAAAACATTGCAGGCCTCCAGCTGCATAGAAGCACCTCAGACACACCTCAGCAAGGTCCTAGAAAACACTGCAGCCCTCCAGCTGCATGGAAGCACCTCAGACACACCTGAGCAAGCTCCTATAAAACACTGCATCCCCCAGCTGCATGGAAGCATCTCAGACACACCCCAGCAAGCTCCTACAAAAAATTGCAGCCCTCCAGTTGGCTGCATGCAAGCGCCTCAGACACACCTCAGCAAGCTCCTAGAAAGCACTGTAGCCCTCCAGCTGCATGGAAGCACCTCAGACACACCTCAGCAAGCTCCTAGAAAACACTGCAGCCCTCCAGCTGCATGGAAGTGCCTCATACATACCTCCTTAAAGTATCAGCAAGCTCCTAGAAAACACTGCAGCCCTCCAGCTGCATGGAAACTCCTCAGACACACCTCAGCAAGCTCCTAGAAAACACTCCAGCCCGAGCTGCATTGAAGCACCTCAGACACACCTCAGCAAGGTCCTACAAAAAATTGCAGCCCTCCAGCTGGCTGCATGCAAGCGCCTCAGACACACCTCAGCAAGCTCCTAGAAAGCACTGTAGCCCTCCAGCTGCATGGAAGCACCTCAGACACACCTCAGCAAGCTCCTAGAAAACACTGCAGCCCTCCAGCTGCATGGAAGCACCTCATACACACCTCTGTAAAGTATAAGCAAGCTCCTAGAAAAATCTACAGTCCCCCAGCTGCATGGAAGCATCTCAGACACACCTCAGCAACCTCTTAGAAAACACTACAGCCCTACAGCTGCATGGAAGCGCCTCAGACATGCCTCCTTAAAGTATCAGCAAGCTCCTAGAAAACACTGCAACCCTCCAGCTGCAGTTAGGCACCTCAGACACACCTCCTTAAAGTGCCAGCAAGTTCCTAGAAAGCACTGCAGACCTTCAGCTGCATGCAAGCACCTCGGACACACCTGAGCAAGCTCCTAGAAAACACTGTAGCCCTCCAGCCGCACAGAAACACCCCAGGCACAACGCAGCAAGCTCAGAGAAAACACTGCAGCCCTTAAGCTGCATGGAAGTGCTGTAGACATACCTCCTTAAAGTATAAGCAAGCTCTTACAAAACACTGCAGCCCTCCAGCTGCACGGAAATACCTCAGACACACCCCAGCAAGCTCCTAGAAAACACTGCAGCCCTCCAGCTGCATGGAAGCACCTCAGACACACCTGAGCAAGCTCCTATAAAACACTGCATCCCCAGCTGATGGAAGCTCCTCTGTCACACCTCAGCAAGCCCCTAGAAAACATTGCAGGCCTCCAGCTGCGTGGAAGCACCTCAGACACACCCCAGCAAGCTCCTAGAAAGCACTGTAGCCCTCCAGCTGCATGGAAGCACCTCAGACACACCTCAGCAAGCTCCTAGAAAACACTGCAGCCGTCAAGCTGCATGGAACTGCCTCATACATACCTCCTTAAAGTATCAGCAAGCTTCTAGAAAACACTGCAGCCCTCCAGCTGCATGGAAACTCCTCAGGTACAGCCCCTTAAAGCATCAGCAAGCTCCTTAGAAACACGGCAGCCCCGAGTTGCATGGAAGCACTTCAGAGACTCCTCGGCGAGGTCCTAGAAAACCTTGCAGCCCTCCAGCTGCATGGAAGCACCTCAGACACACCTCAGCAAGGTCCTAGAAAACACTGCAGCCCTCCAGCTGCATGGAGGCACCTCGGACACACCTGAGCAAGCTCCTATAAAACACTGCATCCCCCAGCTGCATGGAAGCATCTCAGAAACACCCCAGCAAGCTCCTACAAAACATTGCAGCCCTCCAGCTGGCTGCATGCAAGCGCCTCAGACACACCTCAGTAAGCTCCTAGAAAGCACTGTAGCCCTCCAGCTGCATGGAAGCACCTCAGACACACCTCAGCAAGCACCTAGAAAACACTGCAGCCCTCCAGCTGCATGGAAGCACCTCAGACACACCTCAGCAAGGTCCTAGAAAACACTGCAGCCCTCCAGCTGCATGGAAGCACCTCGGACAAACCTGAGCAAGCTCCTATAAAACACTGCATCCCCCAGCTGCATGGAAGCATCGCAGACACACCCCAGCAAGCTCCTAGAAAACATTGCAGGCCTCCAGTTGCATGGAAGCAGCTCAGACACACCCCAGCAAGCTCCTAGAAAGCACTGTAGCCCTCCAGCTGCATGGAAGCATCGCAGACACACCTCAGCCCTCCAGCTGCATGGAAGTGCCTCATACATACCTCCTTAAAGTATCAGCAAGCTCCTAGAAAACACTGCAGCCCTCCAGGTGCATGGAAATTCCTCAGGTACAGGCCCTTAAAGCATCAGCATGCTCCTAGAAAACACGGCAGCCCCGAGTTGCATGGAAGCATCTCAGACACTCCTCAGCGAGGTCCTAGAAAACCTTGCAGCCCTCCAGCTGCATGGAAGCACCGCAGACACACCTCTGCAAGGTCCTAGAAAACACTCCAGCCCTCCAGCTGCATGGAGGCACCTCATACACACCTGAGCAAGCTCCTATAAAACACTGCATCCCTAGCTGCATTGAAGCATCTCAGACACACCCCAGAAAGCTCCTACAAAACATTGCAGCCCTCCAGCTGGCTGCATGCAAGCGCCTCAGACACACCTCAGCAAGCTCCTAGAAAGCACTGTAGCCCTCCAGCTGCATGGAAGCACCTCATACACACCTCTGTTAAGTATAAGCAAGCTCCTAGAAAACATTGCAGGCCTCCAGCTGCATGGAAGCACCTCAGACACACCCCAGCAAGCTCCTAGAAAGCACTGTAGCCCTCCAGCTGCATGGAAGCATCTCAGACACACCTCAGCTCTCCAGCTGCATGGAAGTGCCTCATACATACCTCCTTAAAGTATCAGCAAGCTCCTAGAAAACACTGCAGCCCTCCAGGTGCATGGAAACTCCTCAGGTACAACCCCTTAAAGCATCAGCAAGCTCCTAGAAAACACGACAGCCCCAACTTGCATGGAAGCACCTCAGACACTCCTCAGCGAGGTCCTAGAAAACCTTGCAGCACTCCAGCTGCATGGAAGCACATCAGACACACCTCAGCAAGGTCCTAGAAAACACTGCAGCCCTCCAGCTGCATGGAAGCACCTCGGACACACCTGAGCAAGCTCCTATAAAACACTGCATCCCCCAGCTGCATGGAAGCATCTCAGACACACCCCAGCAAGCTCCTACAAAACATTGCAGCCCTCCAGCTGGCTGCATGCAAGCGCCTCAGACACACCTCAGCAAGCTCCTAGAAAGCACTGTAGCCCTCCAGCTGCATGGAAGCACCTCAGACACACCTCAGCAAGCTCCTAGAAAACACTGCAACCCTCGAGCTGCATGGAAGTGCCTCATACATACCTCCTTAAAGTATCAGCAAGCTCCTAGTAAACACTGCAGCCCTCCAGCTGCATGGAAACTCCTCAGACACACCTCAGCAAGGTCCTAGAAAACACTGCAGCCCTCCATCTGCATGGAAGCACCTCAGACACAACTGAGCAAGCTCCTATAAAACACTGCATCCCCCAGCTGATGGAAGCTCCTCTGTCACACCTCAGCAAGCACCTAGAAAACATTGCAGGCCTCCAGCTGCATGGAAGCACCTCAGACACACCCCAGCAATCTCCTAGAAAGCACTGTAGCCCTCCAGCTGCATGGAAGCACCTCAGACACACCTCAGCAAGGTCCTAGAAAACACTGCAGCCCTCCAGCTGCATGGAACTGCCTCATACATACCTCCTTAAAGTATCAGCAAGCTCCTAGAAAACACTGCAGCCCTCCAGCTGCATGGAAACTCCTCAGGTACAGCCCCTTAAAGCATCAGCAAGCTCCTAGAAAACACTGCAGCCCCAAGCTGCATTGAAGCACCTCAGACACACCTCAGCAAGGTCCTAGAAAACACTGCAGCCCTCCAGCTGCATGGAAGCACCTCAGGTACATCTGAGCAAGCTCCTATAAAACACTGCAGCCCTCCAGCTGCATGGAAGCACCTCATACACACCTCTGTAAAGTATAAGCAAGCTCCTAGAAAAGTCTGCAGTCCCCCAGCTGCATTGAAGCATCTCAGACACACCTCAGCAAGCACCTAGAAAACACTGCAGCCCTCCAGCTGCATGGAAACACCTCAGACACACCCCAGCAAGCTGCTAGCAAACACTGCAGCCCTCCAGCTGCATGGAAGCACCTCAGACACACCCCAGCAAGCTCCTAGAAAACACTGCAGCCCTCCAGCTGCATGGAAGCACCTCAGACACACCTCAGCAACCTCCTAGAAAACACTGCAGCCCTACAGCTGCATGGAAGCGCCTCAGACATGCCTCCTTAAAGTATCAGCAATCTCCTAGAAAACACTACAACCCTCCAGCTGCAGTTAGGCACCTCAGACACACCTCCTTAAAGTGCCAGCAAGTTCCTAGAAAGCACTGCAGCCCTTCAGCTACATGCAAGCACCTCGGACACACCTGAGCAAGCTCCTAGAAAACACTGTAGCCCTCCAGCCGCACGGAAACACCCCAGGCACAACGCAGCAAGCTCCGAGAAAACACTGCAGCCCTTAAGCTGCATGGAAGTGCTGCAGACACACCTCCTTAAAGTATAAGCAAGCTCTTAGAAAACACTGCAGCCCTCCAGCTGCACGGAAATACCTCAGACACACCTCAGCAAGCTCCTAGAAGACACTGCAGCCCTCCAGCTGCATGGAAGCACCTCAGATACACCTGAGCAAGCTCCTATAAAACACTGCATCCCCCAGCTGCATGGAAGCACCTCAGACACACCCCAGCAAGCTCCTAGAAAGCACTGTAGCCCTCCAGCTGCATGGAAGCACCTCAGACACACCTGAGCAAGCTCCTATAAAACACTGCATACCCCGGCTGCATGGAAGCATCTCAGACACACCCCAGCAAGCTCCTACAAAACATTGCAGCCCTCCAGCTGGCTGCATGGAAGCGCCTCAGACACACCTCAGCAAGCTCCTAGAAAACTCTGCAGTCCCCCAGCTGCATGGAAGCATCTCAGACACACCTCAGCAAGCACCTAGAAAACACGGCAGCCCTCCAGCTGCATGGAAACACCTCCGACACACCCCAGAAAGCTCCTAGCAAACACTGCAGCCCTCCAGCTGCATGGAAGCACCTCAGACACACCCCAGCAAGCTCCTAGAAAACACTGCAGCCCTCCAGCTGCATGGAAGCAGCTCAAACACACCTCAGCAACCTCCTAGAAAACACTGCAGCCCTACAGCTGCATGGAAGCGCCTCAGACATGCCTCCTTAAAGTATCAGCAAGCTCCTAGAAAACACGGCAACCCTCCAGCTGCAGGGAGGCACCTCAGACACACCTGAGCAAGTTCCTAGAAAACACTGTAGCCCTCCAGCCGCACAGAAACACCCCAGGCACAACGCAGCAAGCTCCGAGAAAACACTGCAGCCCTTAAGCTGCATGGAAGTGCTGCAGACACACCTCCTTAAAGTATAAGCAAGCTCTTAGAAAACATTGCAGCCCTCCAGCTGACAAGAAATACCTCAGACACACCTCAGCAAGCTCCTAGAAAACACTGCAGCTGCATGAAGTGCCTCAGACACCCCCCCTTAAAGTACCAGCTAGCTCCTAGAAAACACTGCAACTCACCTCCCCCCCTGCATGGAAGCATCTCAGACGCACTTCAGCAAGCTCCTCGGAAACACTGCAGCCCCCCATCTGCATAGAACCTCCCCAGACCAACCTCTGCATGCTTCTAGAAAACACTGCAGCCCTCCAGCTGCATGGAAGCACCTCAGACACAGCCCCTTAAAGTATCAGCAAGCTCCTAGAAAACACTGCAGCCCCCCAGCTGCATGGACGCTCTTCAGACACACCTCAGCAAGCTCCTAGAAAACACTGCAGCCCTCCAGCTGCATGGAAGTGCCTCATACACACCTCCTTAAAGTATCAGCAAGCTCCTAGAAAACACTGCAGCCCTCCAGCTGCATGGAAGTGCCTCATACACACCTCCTTAAAGTATCAGCAAGCTCCTAGAAAACACTGCAGCCCTCCACCTGCATGGGAACTCCTCAGGTACAGCCCCTTAAAGCATCAGCAAGCTCCTAGAAAACACTGCAGCCCCCGAGCTGCATGGAAGCACCTCAGAAATGCCTCAGCCAGGTCCTAGAAAACATTGCAGCCCTCCAGCTGCATGGAAGCACCTCAGACACACCTCAGCAAGGTCCTAGAAAACACTGCAGCCCTCCAGCTGCATGGAAGCACCTCAGACACACCTGAGCAAGCTCCTATAAAACACTGCACCCCCCAGCTGCATGGAAGCATCTCAGACACACCCCAGCAAGCTCCTAAAAAACATTGCAGCCCTCCAGCTGGCTGCATGCAAGCGCCTCATACACACCTCAGCAAGCTCCTAGAAAGCACTGTAGCCCGCCAGCTGCATGGAAGCACCTCGGACACACCTCAGCAAGCTCCTAGAAAACACTGCACCCCTTAAGCTGCATGGAAGTGCCTCATACATACCTCCTTAAAGTATCAGCAAGCTCCTAGAAAACACTGCAGCCCTCCAGCTGCATGGAAACTCCTCAGACACACCTCAGCAAGGTCCTAGAAAACACTGCAGCCTTCCAGCTGCATGGAAGCACCTCAGACACACCTGAGCAAGCTCCTACAAAACACTGCATCCCCCAGCTGCATGGAACTGCCTCATACATACCTCCTTAAAGTATCAGCAAGCTCCTCGGAAACACTGCAGCCCCCCATCTGCATAGAACCTCCCCAGACCCACCTCTGCACGCTTCTAGAAAACACTGCAGCCCTCCAGCTGCATGGAAGCACCTCAGACACAGCCCCTTAAAGTATCAGCAAGCTCCTAGAAAACACTGCAGCCCCCCAGCTGCATGGACGCTCCTCAGACACACCTCAGCAAGCTCCTAGAAAACACTGCAGCCCTCCAGCTGCATGGAACTTCCTCATACATACCTCCTTAAAGTATCAGCAAGCTCCTAGAAAACACTGCAGCCCACAAGCTGCATGGAAACTCCTCAGGTACAGCCCCTTAAAGCATCAGCAAGCTCCTAGAAAACACTGCAGCCCCGAGCTGCATTGAAGCACCTCAGACACTCCTCAGCGAGGTCCTAGAAAACATTGCAGCCCTCCAGCTGCATGGAAGCACCTCAGACACACCTCAGCAAGGTCCTAGAAAAAACTGCAGCCCTCCAGCTGCATGGAAGCATCTCAGACACACCCCAGCAAGCTCCCACAAAACATTGCAGCCCTCCAGCTGGCTGCATTGAAGCGCCTCAGACACACCTCAGCAAGCTCCTAGAAAACACTGCAGCCCTCCAGCTGCATGGAAGCATCTCAGACACACCTCAGCAAGCACCTAGAAAACACGGCAGCACTCCAGCTGCATGGAAACACGTCAGACACACCCCAGCAAGCTCCTAGCAAACACTGCTACCCTCCAGCTGCATGGAAGCACCTCAGACACACCCCAGCAAGCTCCTAGAAAACACTGCAGCCCTCCAGCTGCATGGAAGCACCTCAGACACACCTCAGCAACCTCCTAGAAAACTCTGCAGCCCTACAGCTGCATGGAAGCGCCTCAGACATGCCTCCTTAAAGTATCAGCAAGCTCCTAGAAAACACTGCAACCCTCCAGCTGCAGGGAAGCATCTCAGACACACCTCCTTAAAGTGCCAGCAAGTTCCTAGAAAGCACTGCAGCCCTTCAGCTGCATTCAAGCACCTCAGACACACCTGAGCAAGCTCCTAGAAAACACTGTAGCCCTCCAGCCGCACGGAAACACCCCGGCACAACGCAGCAAGCTCCAAGAAAACACTGCAGCCCTTAAGCTGCATGGAAGTGCTGCAGATACACCTCCTTAAAGTATAAGCAAGCTCTTAGAAAACACTGCAGCCCTCCATCTGCATGGAAGCACCTCAGACACACCTGAGCAAGCTCCTATAAAACACTGCATCCCCCAGCTGATGGAAGCTCCTCTGTCACACCTCAGCAAGCTCCTAGAAAACATTGCAGGCCTCCAGCTGCATGGAAGCACCTCAGACAAACCCCAGCAATCTCCTAGAAAGCACTGCAGCCCTCCAGCTGCAACGAAGCAACTCAGACACACCTCAGCAAGCTCCTAGAAAACACTGCAGCCCTCCAGCTGCATGGAACTGCCTCATACATACCTCCTTAAAGCATCAGCAAGCTCCTAGAAAACACTGCAGCCCCGAGCTGCATTGAAGCATCACAGACACACCTCAGCAAGGTCCTAGAAAACACTGCAGCCCTCCAGCTGCATGGAAGCACCTCCGACACACCTGAGCAAGCTCCTATAAAACACTGCATCCCCCAGCTGCATGGAAGCATCTCAGACACACCCCAGCAAGCTCCTACAAAACATTTCAGCCCTCCAGCTGGCTGCATGGAAGCGCCTCAGACACACCTCAGCAAGCTCCTAGAAAACACTGCAGCCCTCCAGCTGCATGGAAGCACCTCATACACACCTCTGTAAAGTATAAGCAAGCTCCTAGAAAAATCTACAGTCCCCCAGCTGCATGGAAGCATCTCAGACACACCTCAGCAACCTCTTAGAAAACACTACAGCCCTACAGCTGCATGGAAGCGCCTCAGACATGCCTCCTTAAAGTATCAGCAAGCTCCTAGAAAACACTGCAACCCTCCAGCTGCAGTTAGGCACCTCAGACACACCTCCTTAAAGTGCCAGCAAGTTCCTAGAAAGCACTGCAGACCTTCAGCTGCATGCAAGCACCTCGGACACACCTGAGCAAGCTCCTAGAAAACACTGTGGCCCTCCAGTCGCACAGAAACACCCCAGGCACAACGCAGCAAGCTCAGAGAAAACACTGCAGCCCTTAAGCTGCATGGAAGTGCTGTAGACATACCTCCTTAAAGTATAAGCAAGCTCTTACAAAACACTGCAGCCCTCCAGCTGCACGGAAATACCTCAGACACACCCCAGCAAGCTCCTAGAAAACACTGCAGCCCTCCAGCTGCATGGAAGCACCTCAGACACACCTGAGCAAGCTCCTATAAAACACTGCATCCCCAGCTGATGGAAGCTCCTCTGTCACACCTCAGCAAGCCCCTAGAAAACATTGCAGGCCTCCAGCTGCATGGAAGCACCTCAGACACACCCCAGCAAGCTCCCAGAAAGCACTGTAGCCCTCCAGCTGCATGGAAGCACCTCAGACACACCTCAGCAAGCTCCTAGAAAACACTGCAGCCGTCAAGCTGCATGGAACTGCCTCATACATACCTCCTTAAAGTATCAGCAAGCTTCTAGAAAACACTGCAGCCCTCCAGCTGCATGGAAACTCCTCAGGTACAGCCCCTTAAAGCATCAGCAAGCTCCTTAGAAACACGGCAGCCCCGAGTTGCATGGAAGCACCTCAGAGACTCCTCGGCGAGGTCCTAGAAAACCTTGCAGCCCTCCAGCTGCATGGAAGCACCTCAGACACACCTCAGCAAGGTCCTAGAAAACACTGCAGCCCTCCAGCTGCATGGTGGCACCTCGGACACACCTGAGCAAGCTCCTATAAAACACTGCATCCCCCAGCTGCATGGAAGCATCTCAGAAACACCCCAGCAAGCTCCTACAAAACATTGCAGCCCTCCAGCTGGCTGCATGCAAGCGCCTCAGACACACCTCAGTAAGCTCCTAGAAAGCACTGTAGCCCTCCAGCTGCATGGAAGCACCTCAGACACACCTCAGCAAGCACCTAGAAAACACTGCAGCCCTCCAGCTGCATGGAAGCACCTCGGACAAACCTGAGCAAGCTCCTATAAAACACTGCATCCCCCAGCTGCATGGAAGCATCGCAGACACACCCCAGCAAGCTCCTAGAAAACATTGCAGGCCTCCAGTTGCATGGAAGCAGCTCAGACACACCCCAGCAAGCTCCTAGAAAGCACTGTAGCCCTCCAGCTGCATGGAAGCATCGCAGACACACCTCAGCCCTCCAGCTGCATGGAAGTGCCTCATACATACCTCCTTAAAGTATCAGCAAGCTCCTAGAAAACACTGCAGCCCTCCAGGTGCATGGAAATTCCTCAGGTACAGGCCCTTAAAGCATCAGCATGCTCCTAGAAAACACGGCAGCCCCGAGTTGCATGGAAGCATCTCAGACACTCCTCAGCGAGGTCCTAGAAAACCTTGCAGCCCTCCAGCTGCATGGAAGCACCCCAGACACACCTCTGCAAGGTCCTAGAAAACACTCCAGCCCTCCAGCTGCATGGAAGCACCTCATACACACCTGAGCAAGCTCCTATAAAACACTGCATCCCCCAGCTGCATTGAAGCATCTCAGACACACCCCAGAAAGCTCCTACAAAACATTGCAGCCCTCCAGCTGGCTGCATGCAAGCGCCTCAGACACACCTCAGCAAGCTCCTAGAAAGCACTGTAGCCCTCCAGCTGCATGGAAGCACCTCATACACACCTCTGTTAAGTATAAGCAAGCTCCTAGAAAACATTGCAGGCCTCCAGCTGCATGGAAGCACCTCAGACACACCCCAGCAAGCTCCTAGAAAGCACTGTAGCCCTCCAGCTGCATGGAAGCATCTCAGACACACCTCAGCTCTCCAGCTGCATGGAAGTGCCTCATACATACCTCCTTAAAGTATCAGCAAGCTCCTAGAAAACACTGCAGCCCTCCAGGTGCATGGAAACTCCTCAGGTACAGCCCCTTAAAGCATCAGCAAGCTCCTAGAAAACACGGCAGCCCCAACTTGCATGGAAGCACCTCAGACACTCCTCAGCGAGGTCTTAGAAAACCTTGCAGCACTCCAGCTGCATGGAAGCACATCAGACACACCTCAGCAAGGTCCTAGAAAACACTGCAGCCCTCCAGCTGCATGGAAGCACCTCGGACACACCTGAGCAAGCTCCTAGAAAACACTGCAGCCCTCCAGCTGCATGGAAGCATCTCAGACACACCCCAGCAAGCTCCTACAAAACATTGCAGCCCTCCAGCTGGCTGCATGCAAGCGCCTCAGACACACCTCAGCAAGCTCCTAGAAAGCACTGTAGCCCTCCAGCTGCATGGAAGCACCTCAGACACACCTCAGCAAGCTCCTAGAAAACACTGCAACCCTCGAGCTGCATGGAAGTGCCTCATACATACCTCCTTAAAGTATCAGCAAGCTCCTAGTAAACACTGCAGCCCTCCAGCTGCATGGAAACTCCTCAGACACACCTCAGCAAGGTCCTAGAAAACACTGCAGCCCTCCATCTGCATGGAAGCACCTCAGACACAACTGAGCAAGCTCCTATAAAACACTGCATCCCCCAGCTGATGGAAGCTCCTCTGTCACACCTCAGCAAGCACCTAGAAAACATTGCAGGCCTCCAGCTGCATGGAAGCACCTCAGACACACCCCAGCAATCTCCTAGAAAGCACTGTAGCCCTCCAGCTGCATGGAAGCACCTCAGACACACCTCAGCAAGGTCCTAGAAAACACTGCAGCCCTCCAGCTGCATGGAACTGCCTCATACATACCTCCTTAAAGTATCAGCAAGCTCCTAGAAAACACTGCAGCCCTCCAGCTGCATGGAAACTCCTCAGGTGCAGCCCCTTAAAGCATCAGCAAGCTCCTAGAAAACACTGCAGCCCCAAGCTGCATTGAAGCACCTCAGACACACCTCAGCAAGGTCCTAGAAAACACTGCAGCCCTCCAGCTGCATGGAAGCACCTCAGATACACCTGAGCAAGCTCCTATAAAACACTGCATCCCCCAGCTGCATGGAAGCATCTCAGACACACCCCATCAAGCTCCTACAAAACATTTCAGCCCTCCAGCTGGCTGCATGGAAGCGCCTCAGACACACCTCAGCAAGCTCTTAGAAAACACTGCAGCCCTAGAGCTGCATGGAAGCACCTCATACACACCTCTGTAAAGTATAAGCAAGCTCCTAGAAAAGTCTGCAGTCCCCCAGCTGCATGGAAGCATCTCAGACACACCTCAGCAAGCACCTAGAAAACACTGCAGCCCTCCAGCTGCATGGAAAAACCTCAGACACACCCCAGCAAGCTGCTAGCAAACACTGCAGCCCTCCAGCTGCATGGAAGCACCTCAGACACACCCCAGCAAGCTCCTAGAAAATACTGCAGCCCTCCAGCTGCATGGAAGCACCTCAGACACACCTCAGCAACCTCCTAGAAAACACTGCAGCCCTACAGCTGCATGGAAGCGCCTCAGACATGCCTCCTTAAAGTATCAGCAAGCTCCTAGAAAACACTGCAACCCTACAGCTGCAGTTAGGCACCTCAGACACACCTCCTTAAAGTGCCAGCAAGTTCCTAGAAAGCACTTCAGCCCTTCAGCTACATGCAAGCACCTCGGACACACCTGAGCAAGCTCCTAGAAAACACTGTAGCCCTCCAGCCGCACGGAAACACCCCAGGCACAACGCAGCAAGCTCTGAGAAAACACTGCAGCCCTTAAGCTGCATGGAAGTGCTGCAGACACACCTCCTTAAAGTATAAGCAAGCTCTTAGAAAACAATGCAGCCCTCCAGCTGCACGGAAATACCTCAGACACACCTCAGCAAGCTCCTAGAAGACACTGCAGCCCTCCAGCTGCATGGAAGCACCTCAGATACACCTGAGCAAGCTCCTATAAAACACTGCATCCCCCAGCTGCATGGAAGCACCTCAGACACACCCCAGCAAGCTCCTAGAAAGCACTGTAGCCCTCCAGCTGCATGGAAGCACCTCAGACACACCTCAGCAAGCTCCTAGAAAACACTGCAGCCCTCCAGCTGCATGGAACTGCCTCATATATACCTCCTTAAAGTATCAGCAAGCTCCTAGAAAACACTGCAGCCCTCCAGCTGCATGGAAACTCCTCAGGTGCAGCCCCTTAAAGCATCAGCAAGCTCCTAGAAAACACTGCAGCCCCAAGCTGCATTGAAGCACCTCAGACACACCTCAGCAAGGTCCTAGAAAACACTGCAGCCCTCCAGCTGCATGGAAGCACCTCAGATACACCTGAGCAAGCTCCTATAAAACACTGCATCCCCCAGCTGCATGGAAGCATCTCAGACACACCCCATCAAGCTCCTACAAAACATTTCAGCCCTCCAGCTGGCTGCATGGAAGCGCCTCAGACACACCTCAGCAAGCTCTTAGAAAACACTGCAGCCCTCCAGCTGCATGGAAGCACCTCATACACAC
The DNA here is from genome assembly GCF_040938575.1 of Ambystoma mexicanum. NCBI lineage: Eukaryota > Metazoa > Chordata > Amphibia > Caudata > Ambystomatidae > Ambystoma > Ambystoma mexicanum. The sequence continues at coordinate 5,686,615 of NC_090932.1, forward strand.
CTCTGTAAAGTATAAGCAAGCTCCTAGAAAAGTCTGCAGTCCCCCAGCTGCATGGAAGCATCTCAGACACACCTCAGCAAGCACCTAGAAAACACTGCAGCCCTCCAGCTGCATGGAAAAACCTCAGACACACCCCAGCAAGCTGCTAGCAAACACTGCAGCCCTCCAGCTGCATGGAAGCACCTCAGACACACCCCAGCAAGCTCCTAGAAAATACTGCAGCCCTCCAGCTGCATGGAAGCACCTCAGACACACCTCAGCAACCTCCTAGAAAACACTGCAGCCCTACAGCTGCATGGAAGCGCCTCAGACATGCCTCCTTAAAGTATCAGCAATCTCCTAGAAAACACTACAACCCTCCAGCTGCAGTTAGGCACCTCAGACACACCTCCTTAAAGTGCCAGCAAGTTCCTAGAAAGCACTTCAGCCCTTCAGCTACATGCAAGCACCTCGGACACACCTGAGCAAGCTCCTAGAAAACACTGTAGCCCTCCAGCCGCACGGAAACACCCCAGGCACAACGCAGCAAGCTCCGAGAAAACACTGCAGCCCTTAAGCTGCATGGAAGTGCTGCAGACACACCTCCTTAAAGTATAAGCAAGCTCTTAGAAAACACTGCAGCCCTCCAGCTGCACGGAAATACCTCAGACACACCTCAGCAAGCTCCTAGAAGACACTGCAGCCCTCCAGCTGCATGGAAGCACCTCAGATACACCTGAGCAAGCTCCTATAAAACACTGCATCCCCCAGCTGCATGGAAGCACCTCAGACACACCCCAGCAAGCTCCTAGAAAGCACTGTAGCCCTCCAGCTGCATGGAAGCACCTCAGACACACCTAAGCAAGCTCCTAGAAAACACTGCAGCCCTCCAGCTGCATGGAACTGCCTCATACATACCTCCTTAAAGTATCAGCAAGCTCCTAGAAAACATTGCAGCCCTCCAGCTGCATGGAAACTCCTCAGGTACAGCCCCTTAAAGCATCAGCAAGCTCCTAGAAAACACTGCAGCCCCGAGCTGCATTGAAGCACCTCAGACACTCCTCAGTGAGGTCCTAGAAAGCATTGCAGCCCTCCAGCTGCATGGAAGCACCTCACACACACCTCAGCAAGGTCCTAGAAAACACTGCAGCCCTCCAGCTGCATGGAAGCACCTCAGACACACCTGAGCAAGCTCCTATAAAACACTGCATTCCCCAGCTGCATGGAAGCATCTCAGACACACCCCAGCAAGCTCCTAGAAAACACTGCAGCCCTCCAGCTGCATGGAAGCACCTCATACACACCTCTGTTAAGTATAAGCAAGCTCCTAGAAAAATCTGCAGTCCCCCAGCTGCATGGAAGCATCTCAGACACACCTCAGCAAGCACCTAGAAAACACGGCAGCCCTCCAGCTGCATGGAAACACCTCCGACACACCCCAGCAAGCTCCTAGCAAACACTGCAGCCCTCCAGCTGCATGGAAGTACCTCAGACACACCCCAGCAAGCTCCTAGAAAACACTGCAGTCCTCCAGCTGCATGGAAGCAGCTCAAACACACCTCAGCAACCTCCTAGAAAACACTGCAGCCCTACAGCTGCATGGAAGCGCCTCAGACATGCCTCCTTAAAGTATCAGCAAGCTCCTAGAAAACACTGCAACCCTCCAGCTGCAGGGAGGCACCTCAGACACACCTCCTTAAAGTGCCAGCAAGTTCCTAGAAAGCACTGCAGCCCTTCAGCTGCATGCAAGCACCTCGGACACACCTGAGCAAGTTCCTAGAAAACACTGTAGCCCTCCAGCCGCAAGGAAACACCCCAAGCACAACGCAGCAAGCTCCGAGAAAATACTGCAGCCCTTAAGCTGCATGGAAGTGCTGCAGACACACCTCCTTAAAGTATAAGCAAGCTCTTAGAAAACACTGCAGCACTCCAGCTGCACGGAAATACCTCAGACACACCTCAGCAAGCTCCTAGAAAACACTGCAGCTGCATGAAGTGCCTCAGACACCCCCCTTAAAGTACCAGCTAGCTCCTAGAAAACACTGCAACCCACCTCCCCCCCCCTGCATGGAAGCATCTCAGACGCACTTCAGCAAGCTCCTCGGGAACACTGCAGCCCCCCATCTGCATAGAACCTCCCCAGACCCACTTCTGCACGCTTCTAGAAAACACTGCAGCCCTCCAGCTGCATGGAAGCACCTCAGACACAGCCCCTTAAAGTATCAGCAAGCTCCTAGAAAACACTGTAGCCCCCAGCTGCATGGACGCTCCTCAGACACACCTCATCAAGCTCCTAGAAAACACTGCAGCCCTCCAGCTGCATGGAAGTGCCTCATACACACCTCCTTAAAGTATCAACAAGCTCCTAGAAAAAACTGCAGCCCTCCAGCTGCATGGAAACTCCTCAGGTACAGCCCCTTAAAGCATCAGCAAGCTCCTAGAAAACACTGCAGCCCCCAAGCTGCATGGAAGCACCTCAGACATGCCTCAGCCAGGTCCTAGAAAACATTGCAGGCCTCCAGCTGCATAGAAGCACCTCAGACACACCTCAGCAAGGTCCTAGAAAACACTGCAGCCCTCCAGCTGCATGGAAGCACCTCAGACACACCTGAGCAAGCTCCTATAAAACACTGCATCCCCCAGCTGCATGGAAGCATCTCAGACACACCCCAGCAAGCTCCTACAAAAAATTGCAGCCCTCCAGCTGGCTGCATGCAAGCGCCTCAGACACACCTCAGCAAGCTCCTAGAAAGCACTGTAGCCCTCCAGCTGCATGGAAGCACCTCAGACACACCTCAGCAAGCTCCTAGAAAACACTGCAGCCCTCCAGCTGCATGGAAGTGCCTCATACATACCTCCTTAAAGTATCAGCAAGCTCCTAGAAAACACTGCAGCCCTCCAGCTGCATGGAAACTCCTCAGACACACCTCAGCAAGCTCCTAGAAAACACTGCAGCCCGAGCAGCATTGAAGCACCTCAGACACACCTCAGCAAGGTCCTACAAAAAATTGCAGCCCTCCAGCTGGCTGCATGCAAGCGCCTCAGACACACCTCAGCAAGCTCCTAGAAAGCACTGTAGCCCTCCAGCTGCATGGAAGCACCTCAGACACACCTCAGCAAGCTCCTAGAAAACACTGCAGCCCTCCAGCTGCATGTAAGTGCCTCATACATACCTCCTTAAAGTATCAGCAAGCTCCTAGAAAACACTGCAGCCCTCCAGCTGCATGGAAACTCCTCAGACACACCTCAGCAAGCTCCTAGAAAACACTGCAGCCCCGAGCTGCATTGGAGCACCTCAGACACACCTCAGCAAGGTCCTAGAAAACACTGCAGCCCTCCAGCTGCATGGAAGCACCTCCGACACACCTGAGCAAGCTCCTATAAAACATTGCATCCCCCAGCTGCATGGAAGCATCTCAGACACACCCCAGCAAGCTCCTACAAAACATTGCAGCCCTCCAGCTGGCTGCATGGAAGCGCCTCAGACACACCTCAGCAAGCTCCTAGAAAACACTGCAGCCCTCCAGCTGCATGGAAGCACCTCATACACACCTCTGTAAAGTATAAGCAAGCTCCTAGAAAAATATACAGTCCCCCAGCTGCATGGAAGCATCTCAGACACACCTCAGCAAGCACCTAGAAAACACTGCAGCCCTCCAGCTGCATGGAAACACCTCAGACACACCCCAGCAAGCTGCTAGCAAACACTGCAGCCCTCCAGCTGCATGGAAGCCCCTCATACACACCCCAGCAAGCTCCTAGAAAACACTGCAGCCCTCCAGCTGCATGGAAGCACCTCAGACACACCTCAGCAACCTCTTAGAAAACACTGCAGCCCTACAGCTGCATGGAAGCGCCTCAGACATGCCTCCTTAAAGTATCAGCAAGCTCCTAGAAAACACTGCAACCCTACAGCTGCAGGTAGGCACCTCAGACACACCTCCTTAAAGTGCCAGCAAGTTCCTAGAAAGCACTGCAGCCCTTCAGCTGCATGCAAGCACCTCGGACACACCTGAGCAAGCTCCTAGAAAACACTGTAGCCCTCCAGCCGCACAGAAACACCCCAGGCACAACGCAGCAAGCTCAGAGAAAACACTGCAGCCCTTAAGCTGCATGGAAGTGCTGTAGACATACCTCCTTAAAGTATAAGCAAGCTCTTACAAAACACTGCAGCCCTCCAGCTGCACGGAAATACCTCAGACACACCCCAGCAAGCTCCTAGAAAACACTGCAGCCCTCCAGCTGCATGGAAGTACCTCAGACACACCGGAGCAAGCTCCTATAAAACACTGCATCCCCCAGCTGATGGAAGCTCCTCTGTCACACCTCAGCAAGCCCCTAGAAAACATTGCAGGCCTCCAGCTGCATGGAAGCACCTCAGACACACACCAGCAAGCTCCTAGAAAGCACTGTAGCCCTCCAGCTGCATGGAAGCACCTCAGACACACCTCAGCAAGCTCCTAGAAAACACTGCAGCCATCAAGCTGCATGGAACTGCCTCATACATACCTCCTTAAAGTATCAGCAAGCTTCTAGAAAACACTGCAGCCCTCCAGCTGCATGGAAACTCCTCAGGTACAGCCCCTTAAAGCATCAGCAAGCTCCTTAGAAACACGGCAGCCCCGAGTTGCATGGAAGCACCTCAGAGACTCCTCAGCGAGGTCCTAGAAAACCTTGCAGCCCTCCAGCTGCATGGAAGCACCTCAGACACACCTCAGCAAGATCCTAGAAAACACTGCAGCCCTCCAGCTGCATGGAGGCACCTCGGACACACCTGAGCAAGTTCCTATAAAACACTGCATCCCCCAGCTGCATGGAAGCATCTCAGAAACACCCCAGCAAGCTCCTACAAAACATTGCAGCCCTCCAGCTGGCTGCATGCAAGCGCCTCAGACACACCTCAGTAAGCTCCTAGAAAGCACTGTAGCCCTCCAGCTGCATGGAAGCACCTCAGACACACCTCAGCAAGCACCTAGAAAACCCTGCAGCCCTTCAGCTGCATGGAAGCACCTCAGACACACCTCAGCAAGGTCCTAGAAAACACTGCAGCCCTCCAGGTGCATGGAAATTCCTCAGGTACAGGCCCTTAAAGCATCAGCATGCTCCTAGAAAACACGGCAGCCCCGAGTTGCATGGAAGCATCTCAGACACTCCTCAGCGAGGTCCTAGAAAACCTTGCAGCCCTCCAGCTGCATGGAAGCACCCCAGACACACATCTGCAAGGTCCTAGAAAACACTCCAGCCCTCCAGCTGCATGGAAGCACCTCATACACACCTGAGCAAGCTCCTATAAAACACTGCATCCCTAGCTGCATTGAAGCATCTCAGACACACCCCAGAAAGCTCCTACAAAACATTGCAGCCCTCCAGCTGGCTGCATTCAAGCGCCTCAGACACACCTCAGCAAGCTCCTAGAAAGCACTGTAGCCCTCCAGCTGCATGGAAGCACCTCATACACACCTCTGTTAAGTATAAGCAAGCTCCTAGAAAACATTGCAGGCCTCCAGATGCATGGAAGCACCTCAGACACACCCCAGCAAGCTCCTAGAAAGCACTGTAGCCCTCCAGCTGCATGGAAGCATCTCAGACACACCTCAGCTCTCCAGCTGCATGGAAGTGCCTCATACATACCTCCTTAAAGTATCAGCAAGCTCCTAGAAAACACTGCAGCCCTCCAGGTGCATGGAAACTCCTCAGGTACAGCCCCTTAAAGCATCAGCAAGCTCCTAGAAAACACGGCAGCCCCAACTTGCATGGAAGCACCTCAGACACTCCTCAGCGAGGTCCTAGAAAACCTTGCAGCACTCCAGCTGCATGGAAGCACATCAGACACACCTCAGCAAGGTCCTAGAAAACACTGCAGCCCTCCAGCTGCATGGAAGCACCTCGGACACACCTGAGCAAGCTCCTATAAAGCACTGCATACCCCAGCTGCATGGAAGCATCTCAGACACACCCCAGCAAGCTCCTACAAAACATTGCAGCCCTCCAGCTGGCTGCATGCAAGCGCCTCAGACACACCTCAGCAAGCTCCTAGAAAGCACTGTAGCCCTCCAGCTGCATTGAAGCACCTCAGACACACCTCAGCAAGCTCCTAGAAAACACTGCAACCCTCGAGCTGCATGGAAGTGCCTCATACATACCTCCTTAAAGTATCAGCAAGCTCCTAGTAAACACTGCAGCCCTCCAGCTGCATGGAAACTCCTCAGACACACCTCAGCAAGGTCCTAGAAAACACTGCAGCCCTCCATCTGCATGGAAGCACCTCAGACACAACTGAGCAAGCTCCTATAAAACACTGCATCCCCCAGCTGATGGAAGCTCCTCTGTCACACCTCAGCAAGCACCTGGAAAACATTGCAGGCCTCCAGCTGCATGGAAGCACCTCAGACACACCCCAGCAATCTCCTAGAAAGCACTGTAGCCCTCCAGCTGCATGGAAGCACCTCAGACACAACTGAGCAAGCTCCTATAAAACACTGCATCCCCCAGCTGATGGAAGCTCCTCTGTCACACCTCAGCAAGCACCTGGAAAACATTGCAGGCCTCCAGCTGCATGGAAGCACCTCAGACACACCCCAGCAATCTCCTAGAAAGCACTGTAGCCCTCCAGCTGCATGGAACTGCCTCATACATACCTCCTTAAAGTATCAGCAAGCTCCTAGAAAACACTGCAGCCCTTCCAGCTGCATGGAAACTCCTCAGGTACAGCCCCTTAAAGCATCAGCAAGCTCCTAGAAAAAACTGCAGCCCCAAGCTGCATTGAAGCACCTCAGACACACCTCAGCAAGGTCCTAGAAAACACTGCAGCCCTCCAGCTGCATGGAAGCACCCCAGGCACAACGCAGCAAGCTCTGAGAAAACACTGCAGCCCTTAAGCTGCATGGAAGTGCTGCAGACACACCTCCTTAAAGTATAAGCAAGCTCTTAGAAAACACTGCAGCCCTCCAGCTGCATGGAAGCACCTCAGACACACCTGAGCAAGCTCCTATAAAACACTGCATCCCCCAGCTGCATGGAAGCATCTCAGACACACCCCATCAAGCTCCTACAAAACATTTCAGCCCTCCAGCTGGCTGTATGGAAGCGCCTCAGACACACCTCAGCAAGCTCCTAGAAAACACTGCAGCCATCCAGCTGCATGGAAGCACCTCATACACACCCCAGCAAGCTGCTAGCAAACACTGCAGCCCTCCAGCTGCATGGAAGCACCTCAGACACACCCCAGCAAGCTCCTAGAAAACACTGCAGCCCTCCAGCTGCATGGAAGCATCTCAGACACACCTCAGCAAGCACCTAGAAAACACTGCAGCCCTCCAGCTGCATGGAAACACCTCAGACACACCCCAGCAAGCTGCTAGCAAACACTGCAGCCCTCCAGCTGCATGGAAGCACCTCAGACACACCCCAGCAAGCTCCTAGAAAACACTGCAGCCGTCCAGCTGCATGGAAGCACCTCAGACACACCTCAGCAACCTCCTAGAAAACACTGCAGCCCTACAGCTGCATGGAAGCGCCTCAGACATGCCTCCTTAAAGTATCAGCAATCTCCTAGAAAACACTACAACCCTCCAGCTGCAGTTAGGCACCTCAGACACACCTCCTTAAAGTGCCAGCAAGTTCCTAGAAAGGACTGCAGCCCTTCAGCTACATGCAAGCACCTCGGACACACCTGAGCAAGCTCCTAGAAAACACTGTAGCCCTCCAGCCGCACGGAAACACCCCAGGCACAACGCAGCAAGCTGCGAGAAAACACTGCAGCCCTTAAGCTGCATGGAAGTGCTGCAGACACACCTCCTTAAAGTATAATCAAGCTCTTAGAAAACACTGCAGCCCTCCAGCTGCACGGAAATACCTCAGACACACCTCAGCAAGCTCCTAGAAGACACTGCAGCCCTCCAGCTGCATGGAAGCACCTCAGATACACCTGAGCAAGCTCCTATAAAACACTGCATCCCCCAGCTGCATGGAAGCACCTCAGACACACCCCAGCAAGCTCCTAGAAAGCACTGTAGCCCTCCAGCTGCATGGAAGCACCTCAGACACACCTCAGCAAGCTCCTAGAAAACACTGCAGCCCTCCAGCTGCATGGAACTGCCTCATACATACCTCCTTAAAGTATCAGCAAGCTCCTAGAAAACATTGCAGCCCTCCAGCCGCATGGAAACTCCTCAGGTACAGCCCCTTAAAGCATCAGCAAGCTCCTAGAAAACACTGCAGCCCCGAGCTGCATTGAAGCACCTCAGACACTCCTCAGTGAGGTCCTAGAAAACATTGCAGCCCTCCAGCTGCATGGAAGCACCTCACACACACCTCAGCAAGGTCCTAGAAAACACTGCAGCCCTCCAGCTGCATGGAAGCACCTCAGACACACCTGAGCAAGCTCCTATAAAACACTGCATCCCCCAGCTGCATGGAAGCATCTCAGACACACCCCAGCAAGCTCCTAGAAAACACTGCAGCCCTCCAGCTGCATGGAAGCACCTCATACACACCTCTGTTAAGTATAAGCAAGCTCCTAGAAAAATCTGCAGTCCCCCAGCTGCATGGAAGCATCTCAGACACACCTCAGCAAGCACCTAGAAAACACGGCAGCCCTCCAGCTGCATGGAAACACCTCCGACACACCCCAGCAAGCTCCTAGCAAACACTGCAGCCCTCCAGCTGCATGGAAGCACCTCAGACACACCCCAGCAAGCTCCTAGAAAACACTGCAGTACTCCAGCTGCATGGAAGCAGCTCAAACACACCTCAGCAACCTCCTAGAAAACACTGCAGCCCTACAGCTGCATGGAAGCGCCTCAGACATGCCTCCTTAAAATATCAGCAAGCTCCTAGAAAACACTGCAACCCTCCAGCTGCAGGGAGGCACCTCAGACACACCTCCTTAAAGTGCCAGCAAGTTCCTAGAAAGCACTGCAGCCCTTCAGCTGCATGCAAGCACCTCGGACACACCTGAGCAAGTTCCTAGAAATTACTGTAGCCCTCCAGCCGCAAGGAAACACCCCAAGCACAACGCAGCAAGCTCCGAGAAAATACTGCAGCCCTTAAGCTGCATGGAAGTGCTGCAGACACACCTCCTTAAAGTATAAGCAAGCTCTTAGAAAACACTGCAGCACTCCAGCTGCACGGAAATACCTCAGACACACCTCAGCAAGCTCCTAGAAAACACTGCAGCTGCATGAAGTGCCTCAGACACCCCCCTTAAAGTACCAGCTAGCTCCTAGAAAACACTGCAACCCACCTCCCCCCCCTCCATGGAAGCATCTCAGACGCACTTCAGCAAGCTCCTCGGAAACACTGCAGCCCCCCATTGGCTTAGAACCTCCCCAGACCCACTTCTGCACGCTTCTAGAAAACACTGCAGCCCTCCAGCTGCATGGAAACTCCTCAGGTACAGCCCCTTAAAGCATCAGCAAGCTCCTAGAAAACACTGCAGCCCCCGAGCTGCATGGAAGCACCTCAGACATGCCTCAGCCAGGTCCTAGAAAACATTGCAGCCCTCCAGCTGCATAGAAGCACCTCAGACACACCTCAGCAAGGTCCTAGAAAACACTGCAGCCCTCCAGCTGCATGGAAGCACCTCAGACACACCTGAGCAAGCTCCTATAAAACACTGCATCCCCCAGCTGCATGGAAGCATCTCAGACACACCCCAGCAAGCTCCTACAAAAAATTGCAGCCCTCCAGCTGGCTGCATGCAAGTGCCTCAGACACACCTCAGCAAGCTCCTAGAAAGCACTGTAGCCCTCCAGCTGCATGGAAGCACCTCAGACACACCTCAGCAAGCTCCTAGAAAACACTGCAGCCCTCCAGCTGCATGGAAGTGCCTCATACATACCTCCTTAAAGTATCAGCAAGCTCCTAGAAAACACTGCAGCCCTCCAGCTGCATGGAAACTCCTCAGACACACCTCAGCAAGGTCCTAGAAAACACTGCAGCCCTCCAGCTGCATGGAAGCACCTCAGACACACCTGAGCTAGCTCCTATAAAACACTGCATCCCCCAGCTGCATGGAAGCTCCTCTGTCACACCTCAGCAAGCTCCTAGAAAACATTGCAGGCCTCCAGCTGCATGGAAGCACCTCAGACGCACCCCAGCAAGCTCCTAGAAAGCACTGTAGCCCTCCAGCTGCATGGAAGCACCTCAGACACACCTCAGCAAGCTCCTGGAAAACACTGCAGCTCTCCAGCTGCATGAAACTGCCTCATACATACCTCCTTAAAGTATCAGCAAGCTCCTAGAAAACACTGCAGCCCCCCAGCTGCATGGAAACTCCTCAGGTACAGCCCCTTAAAGCATCAGCAAGCTCCTAGAAAACACTGCAGCCCCGAGCTGCATTGAAGCACCTCAGACACTCCTCAGCGAGGTCCTAGAAAACATTGCAGCCCTCCAGCTGCATGGAAGCACCTCAGACACACCTCAGCAAGGTCCTAGAAAAAACTGCAGCCCTCCAGCTGCATGGAAGCACCTCAGACACACCTGAGCAAGCTCCTATAAAACACTGCATCCACCAAGTGCATGGAAGCATCTCAGACACACCCCAGCATGCTCCTACAAAACATTGCAGCCCTCCAGCTGGCTGCATGAAAGCGCCTCAGACACACCTCGGCAAGCTCCTAGAAAACACTGCAGCCCTCCAGCTGCATGGAAGCACCTCATACACACCTCTGTAAAGTATAAGCAAACTCCTACAAAAATCTGCAGTCCCCCAGCTGCATGGAAGCATCTCAGACACACCTCAGCAAGCACCTAGAAAACACAGCAGCCCTCCAGCTGCATGGAAACACCTCAGACACACCCCAGCAAGCTCCTAGCAAACACTGCAGCCCTCCAGCTGCTTGGAAGCACCTCAGACACACCCCAGCAAGCTCCTAGAAAACACTGCAGCCCTCCAGCTGCATGGAAGCACCTCAGACACACCTCAGCAACCTCCTAGAAAACACTGCAGCCCTACAGCTGCATGGAAGCGCCTCAGACATGCCTCCTTAAAGTATCAGCAAGCTCCTAGAAAACACTGCAACCCTCCAGCTGCAGTTAGGCACCTCAGACACACCTCCTTAAAGTGCCAGCAAGTTCCTAGAAAGCACTGCAGCCCTTCAGCTGCATGCAAGCACCTCGGACACACCTGAGCAAGCTCCTAGAAAACAGTGTAGCCCTCCAGCCGCACGGAAACACCCCAGGCACAACGCAGCAAGCTCCGAGAAAGCACTGCAGCCCTTTAGCTGCATGCAAGCACCTCGGACACACCTGAGCAAGCTCCTAGAAAACACTGCAGCCCTCCAGCTGCACTGAAATACCTCAGACACACCTCAGCAAGCTCCTAGAAAACACTGCAGCCCTCTAGCTGCATGGAAGCACCTCAGACACACCTGAGCAAGCTCCTATAAAACACTGCATCCCCCAGCTGATGGAAGCTCCTCTGTCACACCTCAGCAAGCTCTTAGAAAACATTGCAGGCCTCCAGCTGCATGAAAGCACCTCAGACACACCCCAGCAAGCTCCTAGAAAGCACTGTAGCCCTCCAGCTGCATGGAAGCACCTCAGACACACCTCAGCAAGCTCCTAGAAAACACTGCAGCCCTCCAGCTGCATGGAACTGCCTCATACATACCTCCTTAAAGTATCAGCAAGCTCCTAGAAAACACTGCAGCCCCAAGCTGCATTGAAGCACCTCAGACACTCCTCAGCGAGATCCTAGAAAACATTGCAGCCCTCCAGCTGCATGGAAGCACCTCACACACACCTCAGCAAGGTCCTAGAAAACACTACAGCCCTCCAGCTGCATGGAAGCACCTCAGACACACCTGAGCACGCTCCTATAAAACACTGCATCCCCCAGCTGCATGGAAGCATCTCAGACACACCCCAGCAATCTCCTACAAAACATTGCAGCCCTCCAGCTGGCTGCATGGAAGCGCCTCAGACACACCTTAGCAAGCTCCTAGAAAACACTGCAGCCCTCCAGCTGCATGGAAGCATCTCATACACACCTCTGTTAAGTATAAGCAAGCTCCTAGAAAAATCTGCAGTCCCCCAGCTGCATGGAAGCATCTCAGACACACCTCAGCAAGCACCTAGAAAACACGGCAGCCCTCCAGCTGCATGGAAACACCTCCGACACACCCCAGCAAGCTCCTAGCAAACACTGCAGCCCTCCAGCTGCATGGAAGCACATCAGACACACCCCAGCAAGCTCCTAGAAAACATTGCAGCCCTCCAGCTGCATGGAAGCAGCTCAAACACACCTCAGCAACCTCCTAGAAAACACTGCATCCCTACAGCTGCATGGAAGCGCCTCAGACACGCCTCCTTAAAGTATCAGCAAGCTCCTAGAAAACACTGCAACCCTCCAGCTGCAGGGAGGCACCTCAGACACACCTCCTTAAAGTGCCAGCAAGTTCCTAGAAAGCACTGCAGCCCTTCAGCTGCATGCAAGCACCTCGGACACACCTGAGCACGTTCCTAGAAAACACTGTAGCCCTTCAGCTGCACGGAAACACCCCAGGCACAACGCAGCAAGCTCCGAGAAAACACTGCAGCCCTTAAGCTGCATGGAAGTCCTGCAGACACACCTCCTTAAAGTATAAGCAAGCTCTTAGAAAACACTGCAGCCCTCCAGCTGCACGGAAATACCTCAGACACACCTCAGCAAGCTCCTAGAAAACACTGCAGCTGCATGAAGTGCCTCAGACACCCCCCTTAAAGTACCAGCTAGCTCCTAGAAAACACTGCAACCCACCTCCCCCCCTGCATGGAAGCATCTCAGATGCACTTCAGCAAGCTCCTCGGAAACACTGCAGCCCCCCATCTGCATAGAACCTCCCCAGACCCACCTCTGCTCGCTTCTAGAAAACACTGCAGCTCTCCAGCTGCATGGAAGCACCTCAGACACAGCCCCTTAAAGTATCAGCAAGCTCCTAGAAAACACTGCAGCCCCCCAGCTGCATGGATGCTCCTCAGACACACATCAGCAAGCTCCTAGAAAACACTGCAGCCCTCCAGCTGCATGGAAGTGCCTCATACACACCTCCTTAAAGTATCAGCAAGCTCCTAGAAAACACTGCAGCCCTCCACCTGCATGGAAACTCCTCAGGTACAGCCCCTTAAAGCATCAGCAAGCTCCTAGAAAACACTGCAGCCCCCGAGCTGCATGGAAGCACCTCAGACATGCCTCAGCTAGGTCCTAGAAAGCACTGCAGCCCTCCAGCTGCATGGAAGCACCTCAGACACACCTCCTCAAAGTATCAGCTAGCTCCTAGAAAACGCTGCAGCCCTCCAGCTGCATGGAAGCGCCTCAGACACACCTCCTTAAAGTATCAGCTAGCTCCTAGAAAACGCTGCAGCCCTCCAGCTGCATGGAAGCACCTCAGACACACCTCCTTAAAGTACCAGCTAGCTTCTAGAAAACACTGCAGCCCTCCAGCTGCATGGAAGCATCTCAGACACACCCCAGCAAGCTCCTAGAAAACACTACAACCTTCCAGCTACATGGAAGCGCCTCAGACACACCTCCTTAAAGTATCAGCTAGCCTCTAGAAAACACTGCAGCTCTCCAGCTGCATGGAAGCGTCTCAGACACACCCCAGCAAGCTCCTAGAAAACGCTGCAGCCCTCCATCTGCATGGAAGCACCTCAGACACACCCCAGCAAGCTCCTATAAAACACTGCAGCCCCCCAGCTGCATGGAAACACCTCAGGACGTTCATAGAAAACATTGCAGCCCTCCATATGCATGGAAGTGCCTCAGACACACCTCCTAGTACATCAATCCCCTCTGACTCAGATACAGCACTAAGATGCCAGTATCCAGGTCATTTTCAGCACTCTTCAGATTCTTGGCAAAGGAGATTCCTGGCCTCACACCTGGGCTTTGGCAAACACATTCTACACATTTTGCATCATGTGTAAACATTTCTCTTGAAATAAATGTTCATGCCGCATTCATGGCACACAGCATTAGGGAAAAACATAAAAGCTTTCGTTTGATGTTCTTCTCCCATCTCTTTCATGTGCTGATACCAGCATAGCCTTCCTGGTGTCCTGCACACAGAGCTTTCCAGCCTCGCCTGATTCTGCAACCTTGATCTGCTTCTGCGGTACCTTGGTTGAATTCGACGTGAGCCAGCACCCATTTTCCTATCATAGCTGTCCTGGTCACATCATATATTCCTCTATAGCGAGCCTCTATACGTTTCCTTTCTACCTTGAGTTACTGCGTATTTACAATTATTGACCAGTAAGTTACTTCGTCTTCTTTGTATTCACGATTACTTTAGCCTTAGGTACATCTTTCTCTTGGTGCTTCAGTTACATTGTTACTCTTAAGTATTTTCACGTTTGTTTCTGGAAACGTTTGTATATCCTCTTTATGACATCACTCTGCCCTCGCCAGATTTCTCTTTAAGGTTCCATGACGTCCATAGGTGCGTGCTGACACCCTTCCATGTGGTATCCTTCCACACTTTCAGTGCAAGGGTACATTCTGTATGGCTGTCTGAGTCCATAACGTCTCTCATACACTTGATGCGTTATAGGAACAATACATGGTGTCCCACATACAGCCTTTCTCTTGCTGATCTAGTAGGACAGCAGTGATTGGGCAGGAGCTCTGGTACATGCATCCACCTGCTCCTCTACATTCCCCCCTCTGTTTCAATTTTTGACCAAATTACCTTCTTCCATCGTCTTCATATTCTCATCATTTATCTTCATCTTCTCTTCATACTCTTTTACATTCTCGTTTATCATTTCTTCATACAATCGTTTCTTGGGAATTCATATATTTGTCATCCCCCTCACCTGCATTCTTTATATTTTCAGCCACACTCCAGGTCATGTGACAGCACTCTCCAGATGGTGGACAGAATATCCGACGTACAACATATTTTTTGTGATCCCTGGGAAAGTAGAATTTGGTTTCCGGAGGTTCAAGGGGACTTTTCTTTATATTCTCATTTGTACTTCCCTCATTCTGCAACTTCTCACCAGTTCCAGAATCTATATCAATCATGATATTAATCCCGATAGCTTTTTTGGCTGTCTTTTGGCAATTTCCCACAATGACCCTTATGAGACAGACTCCTAGCAAAACTAGCACTAGTATTTGTCCGAATATTTTAAAAGCATTTGTCAGCCAGGTTGGAATCAATAAAGATGAAAACCAGTCATCTCCTGCTTTCTCGTCAGTTTCATCCTCCATTTTCATATGCAGGGTCGTCAGCATAGTTATTGCCTTTGTTAGGGTTCCATTTCCTCCATCATGAGATGGCGTACATGTACAGCAAGAAGGCCCGATCTTGACGCACACACCTCATACAATTGCTGTAAACAGGTCTAGGACATATTTGTTCTGGAGGGTCATCAGCCTGATGGCTCTCAATTCTTTTCTAATAGCATTACATTCTTACACTGTAGCATTGATCATTGCCAGTAGCTTCCATCTTGTAATCTGCAGCCACTTGGTGTTTACTGCAGCTTGAAGTCCTGGGAAAAATATAGCTGTCATAATCATTGCCGTCTTGCTGAACAGTTTATGCTCATCTGGAATATTTTCATAGGCCTCCAGTGATTTTGAAGAGAAATAATTATGTCTCTTCAGCCGGCAGAGTTTGGGTGATCTCCTTTTTCTCTGGTGTTCATTCACTTTTGGAAATTCAGCAATATGGAGGTCACTTTGGGAAATCACCAATGCTGGAAAATGTATTGTTACTATAGAACATATTCCTCCCAAATTCTTAGGCAACCACATGTAGGCTCTGGATCCACAGAACCAATAGCGATCCATCAACACTGCAGTTCCTCCTTACATTCCTGGGACTTCAAATATCTGTCCACATCTCTTGTTTGCTCCAACCTGGATCAGGCCATCATTCTTGAAGCTTGCTGTTGCATTTCTTAGTGGTATTTTAGATACTGGTCCTGCTTCATTGTCGACCCATGTGAGTAACTTTGAGTACTTAGCCAAAGATTCCAGGCATTTGTCACTTACTATCTGCACTATGTTTGCTCATTTTTTCTTCAACAAGTGTGTAGGGCAAGCCAATAGTACTTCTTCCCATCCGGTACTGGTGAAAACACGTCCATATGTCACTAGCTGAGGTCTCTCTCTGCATCTTGCCTTGCTTGGTTTTTCAGTTATGTCTGAGCAAGTCAGCTTCTTCATCTGGACCACCTTTATTCGTTCTTCAATCGGGGATCTAACTTACATTTCTTGCCTGTCTATCCTAGCCCATTTTCCATCCTTCTCGTTTTCACATAGGTGTCTTCATATGGGAATGCTACTTTTGATCACCATACCATGTGTAGACATTTGTCTTGCAATAAATGTTCATGCCGGATTCATGGCACACAGCATTAGGGAAAAACATAACAGCTTTTGTTTGATGTTCTTTCTCCCATCTCTTTCATGTGCTGATACCAGCATAGCCTTCCTGGTGTCCTGCACACAGAGCTTTCCAGCCTCCCCTGATTCTCCAGCCTTGATCTGCTTCTGCGGTACCTTGGTTGAATTCGACGTGAGCCAGCACCCATTTTCTTATAATGGGCATCCCTGCCACGTTATATATTCCTCTGTAGCAAGCCTCTATATGTTTCCTTTCTGCCTTGAGTTACTGCGTATTTACGGTTATTGGTCAGCAAGTTACTTCATCTTCTTTGTATTCACAATTACTTTAGCCTTAGGTACATGTTACTCTTAGTGCTTCAGTTACATTGTTACTCTTAAGTATTTTCATATTGTTGCAAAATATGTTTATATATCTTCTTCATGACATCACTCTACCTTCATCGGATTTCACTTTAACACTCCATGACGTCCATAAGTGCGTGCTGACACACTTCCATGCAATATCCTTCTACACTTCCAGTGAGGGGTACATTCTTAATGGCTGTCTGAGGGCATAATGTCTCTCATACGCTCGATGCTGTATAGGAACAATACTGGCAGTCACACATATAGCCCTTCTGCTGTTCGGTGAGGGGGCTGGAGCTACGGCAAATGCATCCACCTGCTCCCCTACAGCTCATCTTTCTTGCTTTCTGCTCTCTTTACTTTTTCTCTTGCTTGAGTTGAGATCAAGCTCTCACCACCTGCCCATCAGACACCCTTGGGACAGGCACACGTTCCAAGGGACTGAACATATTTCTGGACTTGGCCAGCAGGTTGCAGTCTGCCTCTCTCTCTAGCTCTCAGGAGACACGGCTTCTCAGCCACACTGCAGCACCTCAAACACACTGGGCCATTGTCTCGGCACACCGCTCCCCTCCAGACTCTTCCCACACCTTGGCTTCTCTGGTCCAGTAGGCACGGCATTGGCCTCTCACTTCATTTCTAAAACTCAGGACATCCTGTCCTCACTCTCCTCCTCTCATCCCCCTCCCGCTATTCCCTGCTCTTCCTCTGGCCCTTCTGCTGGCACTCCTCTCTCCTTCTCTACCTTTCCCCTTTTCTCTCCAGACAAGGTTTCTAGACAAGTCAGATCTATGAAAGTCTTGTCAAAACAGGTTCACCCCTGTTCCTCCAAAACTATCAAGGATCACATCGACTCCCTGGCTCCTGCCCTAGCGGATTTCTGCAATCACTCCTTCGCCACTGGAGTCTTCCCTCCCCCCTGAAGCACTCCCTTGTGCACCCTCTTCTTAAGAAACCCTCTGCTGACCCCTCCTGCCCGGCTAACTATCGCCCAATCTCCATAACTCCCTTCATGGGCAAGCTCCGGGAGAAACTGGCCATCTCCCAGCTTAATCCCCACAATGAATCTGTTGGTTGTCTTCATGACCATCAGTCTGGCTTCAGAGCTGCCAGAAGCACGGAAACTGCTCTCCTGAACATCTGTGAAGACCTCTCTCTCATCTGCCTTTGACACTGTCAACCATGCCATCCTGCTCAACCATCTCCGTGATAACCATGGGTATCACTGGTCAGGCTCCGGTGTGGCTGACTTCTATCCTCTCCGATCGACCCTCCCAGGTCCAACTTGGGTCCTTCCTCTCCGACATCTTTTTCTCTACCTGTGGTGTCCCCCAGGGATCTAACCTCTCTCCCTGGCTGTTCAACCAGTATCTGGCACTTCTCGCCCACCACATCGCCGCTCTCTGCCCCAACTTTCAGTGCTATGCGGATGACACCCAGCTCATTTTCAGGCTACCCTCGGCCTCCTCCTCCCCCTCTCCTTCCCTCATCTCTGTCTGTCTGCCATCCAGGATTGGTGTGCCGCCAATGACCTCTGCCTTAATGCCAGTAAGACTGAGATTCTACTCATCGGCACACCCACTCCCTCCTTCCCTGCAGCTCTCTGGCCGGCCTCTCTTGGCCCTCCTCCCTCTCCCACCTGCAAGGAAAAAAACCTAGGTGTCATCTTCGACTCTGCACTCTCCTTCTCCCCTCACATCTCTGACGTCTCTAAAAGGTCACACTACCAGCTGCACCTCCTTAGAGGTATTCTTCCTTTCCTATCCTTCCCCCAGAAGCTCACTGTCTCCAGAGCCCTGGTCCTCTCCAAGCTGGACTACTGTAACAGACTCTATCTAAATCTTCCTGCCTCCACTCTCCGCCCTCTGCAACTTATCCAGAACAGGACTGCGAGACTTGTCCTTGGCCTCAAGCCCAGGGATCGTATCTCTCCAGGACTGAAATCTCTGCACTGGCTCCCAATGGCTGCGAGGATTACATTCAAAACCCTCTGCATTGTACACAAGGCCTTATGGGGTCTGGGGCCGCAATACCTTCTACTCTCTCTTCCTAAATATCTTCCTTCTCAAGCTCTTCACTCATCTGCCTCCAACTCCCTCAGGGTAAGTCGCTTCTCCAAGCAATGAGTTGGTGGCAGATCACTCTCTTCAGCAGGGGCCTCTCTCTGGAACAGCCTTCCTGCCTCCCTGAAACTCGAGGAGAACCACCTCCAGTTCCAGAAACACCTCAAAACCTTCCTCTTTGCTTCTGCTTTCTCTCCTCCCCTCCCTTGCTGAATTCCTGACTGAAATCGTGCTGGTTACCTGGCCACCCTTTCTGATCTCTGGCCCAGGCCCTGGCAACTGCCCACCTGCACTGCCTCCCTGGCAACCCCTGCACTTGGGGACTGTTTTCTGTATCCCTTCAGTCCCCTTTTCAGCACTTTGTCTGCACTTCCTTGCACTTGCCTGTTTTATGTGTTTTATTTATCTTATTTATTCCACTTCCCATGTACTGCACTTTCCCCTCTCCCTTCCCTCCTCGCACTTTTCCCTCCCCTCTTCCCATGCACTTGCACAATCTGAATGACACCTGGCCTAGTAGGATCATTGTCTGTCTTCCCCTTGTTCCCCCTCCCTGCCTCATCGTGCTTTGAAACACTTGTGTATAGGCGCATTATAAATGCCTTATCATATCATCATATTATATCCCCATCTCACTCATTGCTTCTGGCAAAACCACACCTTTTCTACTGGTATAAAGAGTTCATTTGAGTTAGGTGGGCACAGTTGGAATTGAGTGCCTGACCTTGCCTGGCTCTATTAGTGGGACATCAAACAAGATGGGTATCCCCTAAACCATGGAACTGGGGAGCAACAATAAGACAACAAAAACCCCGAAGGGGGAAGTTCACATGGAGGAGTACTATATTAATTTAAGTACCCAATTTATAGGAATAGAGGTGGAAAGGAATAGTGGCCCCATCATAACAGATTCATATTTTCATATTTTAATAATCATCAAAAAACATTATAAAATGACATAATACATAAACAGTATAACAACAATAAAATAGATGAATTAATGTTAGTATAAAATACTTGTCAAGTCTAATACATTAAACCATTCAATCGCAATTTAATTACCACAATTCATGACCCAGTATTAATCAGGGTAAAGCATCACTATCTTCATATTTTTGAATTTCATTCGAATGATAAGGATGCTATAAAACAGGAAATTACTGCCAATGGAATAAAGTGCTAGGTGCAAAAGGGTAATGAGTGCCTAATCTAATTTTTATGCTTTTTTTACATCCCGGCTCACGAGTAGTGATTTTTTAGCATTTACGGGACCAGGGTCTTCCATAGGTAGCCCCTTTGGTACTCTTTGGGCCACTATTCCTTTCCACCTCTATTCCTATAAATTGGGTACTTAAATTAATATAGTACTCCTCCATGTGAACTTCCCCCTTCGGGGTTTTTGTTGTCTATTAGTGGGACAACCTAGAGGTAGATGTGTGTCTTGCTTCCCAAATTATTTTCCTATTGGTATTCCTCATTGATCTTAGTTGTATCTTCCTCTTCTCAGTGGTTGTTGGAAAGGGGAAGGTGGAAATGAGGTGTGACTGGAAATACCCCATGAAGGCTGAGGGAGCGTTGGTTGGGGTATAATTGGAAAAGGGGAAACACCATGTCTTCGCCTTGGGTATTCTCCTTCCAATCCCTCGTGACCCTGCACTCAGATGACCCTCCCTTGCTTGTCCACCCACAGGGTCGGGATCTAAAAGCACTGGCCCTTCCCTGACCACTTGAATGGAAGATCCCGGGGGAGTGGGTGGGAGAAGGCCTTCAGGTTTCACAGAGGTACCACAGTCAATTGCTGATCCTCATTAGGTGGGGTGGGTGGTGTTGTTCTCTGATTACTGCGAAAGGCAGACTCTGTGCTGCTGCCTGGACTGAAACCCGGTTTCTGGTCACTCTGGTTAAGTTCCAAATCCTCTTGCAGTTGTCTGGTTACTTGCCTTTCCATGATTCTACTGGGGGTGGCAGGTTGGACATCGGAGATAGTTTTCTTGGATATTTATGTCAGCCATGGTATTCTTGGGTTGTGGAGCGATGGCTGCATGTTTCAGTGTTTCAGTGTATTGGGACTATGTCCTTTGCCAGGAAGTAATTGTTGATGCTAGGGATGTCAAAGACAAGTGCCAGGAGGAATCCCTGCATGCATGCTACAGGGGAAGAGACACATGTCTACATGCATGCTGTGGGGAAAGGGATGCATGTCTACATGCATGCTGCGGGGGAAGGGACACATGTCTACATGCATGCTGCAGGGTAAGGGACACATGTCTACATGCATGCTGTGGGGAAAGGGACACATGTATGCATGCATGGTGCAGGGGAATGGACACATATCTACATGCATGCTGCAGGGGAAGGGACACATGTCTGCATGCATGCTGCAGGGTAAGGGACAAATGTCTACATGCATGCTGCAGGGGAAAGGGACACATGTCTACATGCATGCTGCAGGGGAAGGGACACATGTCTACATGCATGCTGCGGGGGAAGGGACACATGTCTACATGCATGCTGCAAGGGAAGGGACACAGGTCTACATGCATGCTGTGGGGGAAGGGACACATGTCTACATGCATGCTGCAGGGGAAGGAACACATGTCTACATGCATGCTGCGGGGGGAGGGACACATGTCTACATGCATGCTGCAGGGGAAGGGACACATGTCTACATGCATGCTGCAGGGCAAGGGACACATGGCTACATGCATGCTGCAGGGGAAGGGACACATGCCTACATGCATGCTGCGGGGCAAGGGACACATGTCTACATGCATGCTGCAGGGGAAGGGACAAATGTCTACATGCATGCTGCGGGGGAAGGGACACATGTCTACATGCATGCTGCAGGGGAAGGGACACATGTCTACATGCATGCTGCGGGGGAAGGGACACATGTCTAAATGCATGCTGCATGAGAAGGGACACATGTCTACATGCATGTTGCGGGGCAAGGGACACATGTCTACATGCATGCTGCAGGGGAAGGGACACATGTCTACATGCATGCTGCAGGGGAAGGGACACATGTCTGCATGCATGCTGCGGGGGAAGGGACACATGTCTACATGCATGCTGCGGGGGAAGGGACACATGTCTACATGCATGCTGCGGGGGAAGGGACACATGTCTACATACATGCTGCAGGGGAAGGGACACATGTCTACATGCCTGCTGCGGGGGAAGGGACACATGTCTACATGCATGCTGCGGGGGAAGGGACACATGTCTACATGCATGCTGCAGGGGAAGGGACACATGTCTACATGCATGTTGCACGGGAAGGGACACATGTCTACATGCATGCTGCGGGGGAAGGGACACATGTCTACATGCATGCTGCGGGGCAAGGGACACATGTCTACATACATGCTGCAGGGGAAGGGACACATGTCTACATGCATGCTGCGGGGGAAGGGACACATGTCTACATGCATGCTGCGGGGGAAGGGACACATGTCTACATGCATGCTGCGGGGCAAGGGACACATGTCTACATACATGCTGCAGGGGAAGGGACACATGTCTACATGCATACTGCACGGGAAGGGACACATGTCTACATGCATGCTGCGGGGGAAGGGACACATGTCTACATGCATGTTGCAGGAGAAGGGACACATGTTATATTAGATGCTTTCAACTTTAGTGACAGATTCAGAACTTCTTCCCTAGGTTTGAAGGTGGTAAACTCTGATTGCAATTTTGAACCAAAGGTGGTTGGGATGATGCAGCTACTGAGAAATCCAGTTCAGTACACACTAGCAGATGCTGTGCCATGTAGTTCAGTACACACCAGCACATGCTGAGCCATGTAGTTCAGTACACGCCAACAGATGCTGAGCCATGCAGTTCAGTACACACCAGCATATGCTGAGCCATGCAGTTCAGTACACGCCAACAGATGCTGAGCCATGCAGTTCAGTACACACCAGCATATGCTGAGCCATGCAGTTCAGTACACGCCAACAGATGCTGAGCCATGCAGTTCAGTACACACCAGCATATGCTGAGCCATGCAGTTCAGTACACGCCAACAGATGCTGAGCCATGCAGTTCAGTACACACCAGCATATGCTGAGCCATGCAGTTCAGTACACGCCAACAGATGCTGAGCCATGTAGTTCAGTACACACCAGCACATGCTGAGCCATGCAGTTCAGTACACGCCAACAGATGCTGAGCCATGCAGTTCAGTACACACCAGCATATGCTGAGCCATGCAGTTCAGTACACGCCAACAGATGCTGAGCCATGCAGTTCAGTACACACCAGCATATGCTGAGCCATGCAGTTCAGTACACGCCAACAGATGCTGAGCCATGCAGTTCAGTACACACCAGCATATGCTGAGCCATGCAGTTCAGTACACGCCAACAGATGCTGAGCCATGCAGTTCAGTACACACCAGCATATGCTGAGCCATGCAGTTCAGTACACGCCAACAGATGCTGAGCCATGCAGTTCAGTACACACCAGCATATGCTGAGCCATGCAGTTCAGTACACACCAGCAAATGCTGAGCCATGCAGTTCAGTACACACCAGCATATGCTGAGCCATGCAGTTCAGTACACACCAGCAAATGCTGAGCCATGCAGTTCAGTACACACCAGCATATGCTGAGCCATGCAGTTCAGTACACACCAGCAGATGCAGAGCCATGTAGTTCAGTACACACCAGCACATGCTGAGCCATGTAGTTCAGTACACGCCAACAGATGCTGAGCCATGCAGTTCAGTACACACCAGCATATGCTGAGCCATGCAGTTCAGTACACGCCAACAGATGCTGAGCCATGCAGTTCAGTACACACCAGCATATGCTGAGCCATGCAGTTCAGTACACACCAGCAAATGCTGAGCCATGCAGTTCAGTACACACCAGCATATGCTGAGCCATGCAGTTCAGTACACACCAGCAAATGCTGAGCCATGCAGTTCAGTACACACCAGCATATGCTGAGCCATGCAGTTCAGTACACACCAGCAGATGCAGAGCCATGTAGTTCAGTACACGCCAACAGATGCTGAGCCATGCAGTTCTGTACACACCAGCATATGCTGAGCATTTGCAGTTCAGTACACACCAGCATATGCTGAGCCATGTAGTTCAGTACACGCCAACAGATGCTGAGCCAGCCATGCAGTCTAGTACACACCAGAAGATGCTGAGCCATGCAGTTCAGTACACACCAGCAGAGATGCTGAGCCATGCAGTTCAGTACACACCAGCAGCTACTGAGAAATCCAGTTCAGTACACGCCAGCAGATGCTGAGGCATGCAGTTCAGTACACACTGCGCATGCTGAGCCATGCAGTTCAGTACACACCAGCAGATGCTGAGCCAGCCTTGCAGTTCAGTACACACCAGCATATGCTGAGCCATGCAGTTCAGTACACACCAGCAGATGCTGAGGCATGCAGTTCAATACACACTGCAGATGCTGAGGCATGCAGTTCAGTACACACTGCGCATGCTGAGCCATGCAGTTCAGTACACACCAGCAGATGCTGAGCCAGCCTTGCAGTTCAGTACACACCAGCATATGCTGAGCCATGCAGTTCAGTACACACCAGCAGATGCTGAGGCATGCAGTTCAATACACACTGCAAATGCTGAGCCATGCAGTTCAGTACACACTGCCGACACCGAGCCATGCAGTTCAGTACACACTGCAGACACCGAGCCATGCAGTTCAGTACACACTGCAGATGCTGAGCCATGCAGTTCAGTACACACTGCAAACACCGAGCCATGCAGTTCAATACACACTGCAGACGCTCAGCCATGCAGTTCAGTGCACACCACCAGGCAATGCCTACTCCTCCTCCAGGGGCACGGCTATTCATCCTTTCGTAGACTAACACGCCCTGTTTTGGGGTGTGTGCTCATAGCAGAGAAATGATGCACCCCCTCCCCCACCCACCTCCCGGGAGGAGGACGCCACCCACGTGGATTGAGAGGGAACATGCCAAGCCTTACCCCCCTCCCCCCCCGCTCCACCACCCAACCCCGCTGACACCCATCAAAGGCTGCAGCTCCGCTTCTTGAAGTACCGCTTTTAACAGTTTGCCAAGACTTTTTTTTTTAAGAGTACTTTTATTGAGGAAATCCGTGCCAACCTGACATGAAGTGATGGATGATGGCAATGCAGCCACTGTGTGGCGAGGGTGTGGCGGGCAGCACCAGGCAAGGCCCCCGTGCACTCGTGTCAATGATTAAAGTGTTGCGTCCTCTGCTCACACCTGGCAAAAGACGCCTCTGCCTACCTTTCCCGTGGGAACTTCCCCTGCACCGCTGGGCCCCCGCCAGCACACTGCCGGATTAGGCCCCTCTGATTGCAGTGACACGGTGCCCTCCGTGCCCAGGGCGATTAGAGGCGCTCTGCGGAGGGCGGCGAGCTGCCACTTCCCATTTATTCGCCCCTTTTATCACTGCGAGGAGCTTAAAATAAGAAGCTGGGAGAATAAGGCGCCCCTAATGATGGCTGCCAACTTGACAGCAAAGGAGGGAGCACCGGTGCCCTGATACCAGGCGGCCCTGGGTGCCCCAGAACAATGGGGCTCGGGACCGCGAACATTCAGGGGTGACTGGCTGCATACAAAGGCCCCAGAGACCTAACATGTCGATGTCACAGGTTCTTGGGAGTCCCAGCTCTGGCGCTTTTCATACATGAACAATTCGTTTACAGAATGTCAAGGTCCGAAAACTTGTTTTCTTGGAAAATAGGTTAATTACTGGATCTGAACATTTGTGTGACCTCCTGTCTGACAGCCTCGTCACACATCACAGCCTCGTCACACATCATGATCTTGGAATACTTGCGTGGCCTCCTATCTGACAGCCTCGTTACACATCATCATCTTCCTGTCTGACATCCTAGTCACACATCCTCATCTTCCTATCTGACATCCTAGTCACACATCATCATCTTCCTATCTGACATCCTAGTCACACATCCTCATCTTCCTATCTGACATCCTAGTCACACATCATCATCTTCCTATCTGACATCCTAGTCACACATCATCATCTTGGAATATTTGCGTGGCTTCCTATCTGACCGCCTCGTCATCTTCCTGTCTGACATCCTAGTCACACATCATCATCTTCCTATCTGACATCCTAGTCACACATCATCATCTTGGAATATTTGCGTGGCTTCCTATCTGACCGCCTCGTCATCTTCCTGTCTGACATCCTAGTCACACATCATCATCTTCCTATCTGACATCCTAGTCACACATCATCATCTTCCTATCTGACATCCTAGTCACACATCATCATCTTCCTGTCTGACATCCTAGTCACACATCATCATCTTCCTATCTGACATCCTAGTCACACATCATCATCTTCCTGTCTGACAGCCTCGTTACACATCATCATCTTCCTGTCTGACATCCTAGTCACACATCATCATCTTCCTGTCTGACATCCTAGTCACACATCATCATCTTCCTGTCTGACAGCCTCGTTACACATCATCATCTTCCTGTCTGACATCCTAGTCACACATCATCATCTTCCTATCTGACATCCTAGTTACACATCATCATCTTCCTATCTGACATCCTAGTCACACATCATCATCTTCCTCTCTGACAGCCTTGTTACACATCATCATCTTCCTATCTGACAGCCTCGTTACACATCATCATCTTCCTGTCTGACATCCTAGTCACACATCATCATCTTCCTGTCTGACATCCTAGTCACACATCATCATCTTCCTATCTGACATTCTAGTCACACATCATCATCTTCCTCTCTGACAGCCTCGTTACACATCATCATCTTCCTCTCTGACAGCCTCGTTACACATCATCATCTTCCTATCTGACATCCTAGTCACACATCATCATCTTCCTATCTAACATCCTAGTCACACATCATCATCTTCCTATCTGACATCCTAGTCACACATCATCATCTTCCTATCTGACATCCTAGTCACACATCATCATCTTCCTATCTGACATCCTAGTCACACATCATCATCTTCCTGTCTGACATCCTAGTCACACATCATCGTCTTAGAATACTTGCGTGGCCTCCTATCTGACCGCCTCGTCACACATCATCATCTTGGAATACTTGCGTGGCCTCCTATCTGACTGCCTCGTCACACATCATCATCTTGGAAAACTTGCGTGGCCTCCTATCTGACCACCTCGTCATCTTCCTCTCTGACAGCCTCGTTACACATCATCATCTTCCTCTCTGACAGCCTCGTTACACATCATCATCTTCCTATCTGACATCCTAGTCACACATCATCATCTTCCTATCTAACATCCTAGTCACACATCATCATCTTCCTGTCTGACATCCTAGTCACACATCATCATCTTCCTATCTGACATCCTAGTCACACATCATCATCTTGGAATATTTGCATGGCCTCCTATCTGACCGCCTCGTCACACATCATCATCTTGGAATATTTGCGTGGCTTCCTATCTGACCGCCTCGTCATCTTCCTGTCTGACATCCTAGTCACACATCATCATCTTCCTATCTGACATCCTAGTCGCACATCATCATCTTCCTCTCTGACAGCCTCATTACACATCATCATCTTCCTATCTGACATCCTAGTCACACACATCATCATCTTCCTCTCTGACAGCCTAAAGACAATCGTGTGACTCTTCGTCACTGTAAGCAGTACCTTGCGGAAAAGGTAAGAGTTCAGCCGGATTAAGAACATAACACCTCTTAATTTGGATGTGTGGTGCAAAAAGATCAATTCATATCTTGTCAACCGTGCCGAAATGAGGTGTTGTGTTTGAGTTCTGTTCAGTAGAACATCTACAGAGTGAGGTACCATCAGGGTTAAAGCATGGCCTAGGACCATTCCCTCACTCTTTTTTACAGACGCAGCAGCAGCAGAGACAGCTCGCAAAATCCTGGCAAAGCGCATGATACAGGATCAAGGGCGGAAGAAAAGTAACCGCATGGCCTATTCTTCCCTCCATGTTCCTGCGTTAACACAGCCAATGCACATCCATCACATTCATGCA
The DNA here is from genome assembly GCF_040938575.1 of Ambystoma mexicanum. NCBI lineage: Eukaryota > Metazoa > Chordata > Amphibia > Caudata > Ambystomatidae > Ambystoma > Ambystoma mexicanum. The sequence continues at coordinate 5,714,376 of NC_090932.1, forward strand.
CAAACAACACAAAGGCCTTTTCATAATTTGGTGTGCACAAAACCGGTGCTGAGCACAATGCAGTCTTTAGCAAATCAAATGCACACTGGTACTCCATGTTCCACGGCAATGGCAAAGAAATGCCCTTATTAGTCAGAGCCAACATCGGCTTAATCGTTAACGAGAAATTGGGGATCCACTGCCTACAGTAAGAAGCCATTCCTATCAAGGCTCTAACTTCTTTCTGCGTATTTGGGACAGACATGCTAGAAATGAGTTTTATCCATTCAGGCATCAATCTTCTTCCTTCCTTTGACAGGAGATAGCCTAAATAGGCGACCTCCTGGCAACAATATTGAAATTTCTTAAGCGAAGCTTTATGTCCGTGTTTAGCCAGGTGAATAAGCAACAACACAGTGCCCTCCTTACAAGTGCTTTCTGAGTTGGCAGCTAAAAGCAAGTCATCAACATATTGAAGCAGTGTACAAGTAGAGGGCAACTCAAGAGTATCGAGTTGTTCTTTCAGAGCCCTACTGTAGATGCTAGGACTTTCTGTGTAACTCTCTGGTGCACGGGTAAATGTGAAGAAGCGTCCCCCTGAGGTGAACGCGAACACATATCTACTATCCTTGTGTATAGGTATACTAAAGAAAGTATTCTTTAGATCCACAACACTAAAATGAGTAGCTGAAGCCGGGATCATAGTTAATATTGTCGTCACATCAGGTACAATTGCAAATTGTGGAGCGACGATCTTATTGATGGCACGTAAATCAATTATGAAATGAAAAGGAATCGCATTATCGCCCTTTTTGTACACGGGCAAAATCGGACTATTGCACAAACTACCTGTAATTTCCTCAATTACCCCTCGATGTACAAAATCGGAGACGATGCATTTCAAAGCTTGCTCCCCATCAACTGAAATCTTATACTGCGGAATGCGCGGCAGCTTCACTCCATGTTTCAAAACAATCTTAACAGGCTCAATTTGCAAAACACTGACATCATTGTCATCAACTGCCCATCACTAAATTCCAGCGGCAAAGGTCTAGTCAAGAATTGAGGGACAGAAAGTTGCTGTGGTGAAATAGTCAAACGCACTCCATCAGAGGAACAATTTGAAGTCAAAAGGAATGGAAAATTGTCCGTAAACGGACCCAAAGAAATAGGTACTGGCGAAGAAACCCGACAGACAACTGGTGTGCCAGAAAACCCTACAGAAACATTGGTTTGCCCAGACAGTGGAATGTTCGGAACCCGAGAATGATCAATGGAACACTTTTGTGCCCCTGTATCTATCAAGAATAGATGTTTCCTATTTCCCACTAACATTTCAACGTAGGGACCTTTCTGATTAACGGGAATAGGCGTAGGTTCCAAACTCTGCTTTGGGCAATCCTAACGAAACAGAATATCATCGGAAGGAAGTTCTTCAGAGAGGTAAACAGCAGAAGGATGGTCAAATATGTTTCTAGTATCCACACTTGGTGACTGATTATCCTGTGAAAAAGGTTGCAGTGAATCTTGTGAAAACTGACTTCTACTAGGGCCCCCTACTCCCAGGCGACCTCTGGGTCATCTACCAATATTCCCAAATGTGTTATTTGACCTCTGTCGGAGGATCGGGCATTGTACACGCCAATGATCCTCTTGCCTACAATAGGCACACTGCTTAATGTTTACAGGACCCAAGGGCACATTTCCTTGTGGAACATACTGACCTCTACTTGTCCACTGAAATCCGAGAATACCTGTTCGAACTGATTAAAGAACTTGGTAGCACCCTCAGACTTCCCTTGGACACAGATAGTAAGCTTGTCCCAAATAATTCTCTTTTCGGGAATTATTGTTTTCAATTTTGCAACTATTCTGTCAGGCAAAGTTAGTATCACCTGAGGCGGTCTTTCGCCAGCTGGCCTTTCTCCATCGAGTCTAATTATGTTAGCCCATGTATCTCCTAACTCTGGTACGTCATCTATAGTCCTAACCTGTTTCCACAAATCTACGGGCAGGAGTACGGGGAATAACAGATCAATATCACTTAAAGTTAATACTGAGGATTGCGAAACAAACTCTATTTCTTTATAGAACACTGTCGGATTTTTCCTAATGTCGGGAATAGATTGTCTAATGGTGTTCACTTCTTGTCTTGAGAACGGGACGTGAACGAACTAAGACACATAATGTGCAGGTATTTCCTGAGCAGCTGTACCCACTACAACATCAGCAGGGATGTCAAATTTTGGGACAGGTGTCGGAGGAACCTCTCTCATAGGCAACTGAGAAGTAGGCAACTCCGAACGCTTACTAAGCAACAGAGCCAAATCGAGCGCTAAAGCAGCCAAAGAAGTGTCAAATGAAAAAGCTCTCTTGTAAATACTCAATAACTCTGTGGGACAACTAATCTTTCTTTTTACACACTCATCCTGTAGGTATTCTACCATTACCTGTATCACTTTCCTCTGCATTTCTGGCGTATACTGACTATACGTGTCATATACTTCAACTGGAGTTATCAACGAGCCTGAGATCCATCTAATCGCGTCCTTCATGCAAATTCGCATTTCCTCAGATATCAATTTGCTACAAGGAAGGAACCGTTTCTGCACATACATACTATCTCCATCTTCATCCTCATTCTGTAACCTTTCCAACTCCTTTCTATACTCAAATACCTTCTCAACATGCTCTTGTACTTTCTCCACAGTGTCTCTAGAGAATGCTAAGGTGTTCAGATCCCTCAACCCTTGCGGGAGATCTGTATTGTTTAATCTGTCCCACATTACACACAAATGGATCAATAATCCCTCAATAAAAACATTTTTCTCAGGAAAATTGTCCATATTAGAAAGTGTGGCAAAAACATTAGCTTGATCATCCTTGTCCATAAATACATAGCCCACTCAATCAATTCACGTTTCTTCTCTGGAGGGACAGTATTGCGAGTGACAACCCTCGATCCCGTTCCCTGATCTACTACAAGCGGTGCAGGACCACTTGGAAGAGAGAGAATAGGCATGTTCAACGGAGGTGTTATCACTGGTACAACAGGAAAGAGCGGAGGAGCAGGTGGCGGAGCAGCGACAAAAGGAGGACCAACGACTGGAGGAAGAGGAATGACAGGAGGAACGATAGGAGCAGGAGGACGAATAACAGCAGGAAGAGACAAAGCAGCAGGAAGAGGAACATACGGAGGTAGCGCAGTGGCACCAGGCCTTCGTTCATTCAACAATGTATCGATAAGTTCATCGGAAACATGAAAGTCTTTAGAAGGATAGATTTTCTGGATACCTATTGAGAAAGCCCTATCCATATTCCTAGTCGACTCAGACTGTTTATCTTGGTCATACAACAATGCTCATTCGGCGTTCGTGTTATGACGACGCGCATGTTTTTCTCTACTCTTAAGCTGCTGCAAAGTTTCTTTCTTCCAATACTGTAATACGTTAGATGCTGCAGGTCTAGCCTTTTTCTTTAATAACCTAGATTCTAAGTATTCAATACGAGCAATTTCAAAACTACCATTGATTGGCCACTGAAGTTCAGAAGCATGTTTAGTTTGTCTGTGCCAAATATCATTAAACACTATACTGCCAATGCCATGCTTACAGTACATAGTACAAGCCGGCGACCCCTCCTGTGGCGCCGGACGGCTAAATTCCAAAGATTGTCTGTCACTGCGGAATAATGCCCTAAAGCAGGCAGACAATTTCCCAGGTATGTCAGAATACTGGAGTTGCCTGGTCAATAATTGTACTTGCGAGTGCAATGCTCCAAAACAAATTATCTGGATACTTAAAAATCAGGTCACAACTCACCTGATCAAGCTTAAGGAGGTCTGATCGGATTTCAAAGTTTTTCTAATGAATTTTACCTCGTGTTTGGTGATTTCGGCAAATCTGCCCGCCTCGATATGTGGACCCTCCGTGCCAACCTGATATGAAGTGATGGATGATGGCAATGCAGCCACTGTGTGGCGAGGGTGTGGCGGGCAGCACCAGGCAAGGCCCCCGTGCACTCGTGTCAATGATTAAAGTGTTGCGTCCTCTGCTCACACCTGGCAAAGGACGCCTCTGCCTACCTTTCCCGTGGGAACTTCCCCTGCACCGCTGGGCCCTGTCAAGATGCCGACTCGGACCGCATGCTCACCGTCCAGGGATCGGGCCGTGCAGCGCTGCTGAGGTGTCGCTTCTCATTCATGAAGGGGCCCCTTTTGTCACCGTCCGATCCCGGTCCGATAGCCGCGTCAAACTTCAACGAGCTGGCATCAATCTTGAGGGTCCCTATTCGGGCGCCATCTGTGAAAGCAAAAAGAAGCTATCGAGGCTGAGTACCTTAAAAAGGAAATACACCAAACACAGGTTATAAAGATAAACAGATCTTTATTCAAAGTAACTGAACAGTTTTCAAAGGAACAGAGTATCAGATAGCTATCAGGCCCTCAGTTCACCACAGCGAATACCAGCCCGTTCGGTGTGGGAAGTGAGTGGGGCTATACATCAGAATAGTCGCACCTTTTATGCACTCCAAAACATGATGCCCAACCCACTTGCAGGTTAATGCGTCTAACATCTAGGGTTCGTGCCGAGTTTGTTTCCTAATTCATGCAGCTATATATTTAGGGGTTATCCTTAACATATTCACAACCAAGTTATAATAGCAACAGTGTGTCTTCAGATTTTGCGTTGAACCTCTGCACATAACTTTATACAATATAGTAAAACAAGTGTTCACACAAGATGCTCAAACAGTATTGTGCACGATATACGTTCATGGATTAGTCTGGTTGTCGTAGGTAATCCTTTATACACAGGTCAACAAAGGACAAGGTCTCAGTAAATATCCCTAACATTTGGCCTGGAGGCACTTTACACATTAACTTGCACACAGAGGTCAAGACGGCCATGTTTCATTCAAAACAACACTGTCCACCATCTTAGAACACGGGGTGACTTTAGAGAGAGAATTTAAAATGGCGGATGGACCTAAAATGGCGACCTACACAGATCTAAGGTCAGGACCTTGCAGCGCGGATTTCCCCGCAGAGCGACTTGGCCTAGGCTAATATATATACACACGATCCAGAGGGTATAATATGATTTCCCGTTCGACAGTTGGGCCCTGCATCGTTTTGGTATGGTATACCCTACTATGTGTCATGTTGACAGTCAAGATAAGTAAATATGTTGTTATGTCTGTTTGTTATGAAAAAGGAGGGATGTTACAGAATCGTGTGGCTTGACGGATGCACAACATTCAGGCGTGTTTTAATAAAGGGGCGGTCCGCCAACGGCAGCTGCCGCCGGGAACCCGAACCAAGTAGACGTGTGTCTGAGTCTTCTGTGAGGTACTGTGGGCTGGGCCTACTTGACAGGGAGGGCCCCATGGCATATGAAAACATATAACAGATAGGAAGATGATGATGTGTGACGAGGCTGTCAGATAGCAAGATGATGATCTGTGACTAGGATGTCAGATAGGAAGATGATGATGTGTAACGAGGCTGTCAGAGAGGAAGATGATGATGTGTAACGAGGCTGTCAGAGAGGAAGATGACGAGGCGGTCAGATAGGAGGCCACGCAAGTATTCCAAGATGATGATGTGTGACGAGGCGGTCAGATAGGAGGCCACGCAAGTATTCCAAGATGATGTGTGATGAGGCGGTCAGATAGGAGGCCACGCAAGTATTCCAAGATGATGATGTGTGACAAGGCGGTCAGATAGGAGGCCACGCAAGTATTCCAAGATGATGATGTGTGACTAGGATGTCAGATAGGAAGATGATGATGTGTAACAAGGCTGTCAGAGAGGAAGATGACAAGGCTGTCAGATAGGAAGCCACGCAAGTATTCCAAGATGATGATGTGTGACGAGGCGGTCAGATAGGAGGCCACGCAAGTATTCCAAGATGATGTGTGATGAGGCGGTCAGATAGGAGGCCACGCAAGTATTCCAAGATGATGATGTGTGACAAGGCGGTCAGATAGGAGGCCACGCAAGTATTCCAAGATGATGATGTGTGACTAGGATGTCAGATAGGAAGATGATGATGTGTAACGAGGCTGTCAGAGAGGAAGATGATGATGTGTGACTAGGATGTCAGATAGGAAGATGATGATGTGTAACGAGGCTGTCAGAGAGGAAGATGACAAGGCTGTCAGATAGGAAGCCACGCAAATATTCCAAGATGATGATGTATGATGAGACTGTCAGATAGGAGGCCTCGCAAGTATTCCAAGATGATGATGTGTGACGAGGCAGTCAGATAGGAGGCCACGCAAGTATTCCAAGATGATGATGTGTGACTAGGATGTCAGATAGGAAGATGATGATGTGTGACTAGGATGTCAGACAGGAAGATGATGATGTGTGACTAGGATGTCAGATAGGAAGATGATGATGTGTAACGAGGCTGTCAGAGAGGAAGATGACAAGGCTGTCAGATAGGAAGCCATGCAAATATTCCAAGATGATGATGTATGATGAGGCTGTCAGATAGGAGGCCTCGCAAGTATTCCAAGATGATGATGTGTGACGAGGCGGTCAGATAGGAGGCCACGCAAGTGTTCCAAGATGATGATGTGTGACTAGGATGTCAGATAGGAAGATGATGATGTGTGACTAGGATGTCAGACAGGAAGATGATGATGTGTGACTAGGATGTTAGATAGGAAGATGATGATGCGTGACTAGGATGTCAGATAGGAAGATGATGATGTGTAACGAGGCTGTCAGAGAGGAAGATGATGATGTGTGACTAGGATGTCAGATAGGAAGATGATGATGTGTAACGAGGCTGTCAGAGAGGAAGATGACGAGGCTGTCAGTAAGGAAGCCACGCAAATATTCCAAGATGATGATGTATGATGAGGCTGTCAGACAGGAGGCCACGCAAGTATTCCAAGATGATGATGTGTGACGAGACGGTCAGATAGGAGGCCACGCAAGTATTCCAAGATGATGATGTGTGACTAGGATGTCAGATAGGAAGATGATGATGTGTGACTAGGATGTCAGACAGGAAGATGATGATGTGTGACTAGGATGTTAGATAGGAAGATAATGATGTGTGACTAGGATGTCAGATAGGAAGATGATGATGTGTAACGAGGCTGTCAGAGAGGAAGATGATGATGTGTGACTAGGATGTCAGATAGGAAGATGATGATGTGTGACTAGGATGTCAGACAGGAAATGACGAGGCGGTCAGATAGGAAGCCACGCAAATATTCCAAGATGATGATGTATGATGAGGCTGTCAGATAGGAGGCCACGCAAGTATTCCAAGATGATGATGTGTGACGAGGCGGTCAGATAGGAGGCCACGCAAGTATTCCAAGATGATGATGTGTGACTAGGATGTCAGATAGGAAGATGATGATGTGTGACTAGGATGTCAGACAGGAAGATGATGATGTGTGACTAGGATGTTAGATAGGAAGATGATGATGTGCGACTAGGATGTCAGATAGGAAGATGATGATGTGTAACAAGGCTGTCAGATAGGAAGATGATGATGTGTGATTAGGATGTCAGACAGGAAGATGATGATGTGTAACGGGACCTTCTGTCCCCTTCGAGGTTATACACTTTGATTTTATTGAAATGGAATGATGTAATAACTTGAAGTACGTGTTAGTTGTCATTTGTGCTTTTAGCTTTTCCTGTTAAAGACGCTACAGCCATGACCACTGCAAAGACTATGTTAAAAGAATATTTCTCAAGGTTCGGGCTACCAAGAGTCATCTGGTCGGACAATGGTCCACATTTTATTGCTGCTGTAATTCTCCAGATATGTGCGGGATTACAGATCGATAAACGGTTCAATTCGGCCAGAAACGCTCAGAGTGCCGGACTAGTAGAAAGACACACCGGCCTCATCAAAAACAAGCTCGGTAAGATGTGTGCCGGCACCAAATTAAAATGGCCGGACGCCTTACCGATCGTGTTGTTAAACATGATGCGTACAACCCCTCAAACTGAGACTGGGCTCTCTCCCTTTGAGGTGGTTATGGGGAGGCCTGCTAATATCTGGACCCTTCCGAAAAGTCGTTCACTGCAAAATGTAGAAAATGTACTTCTTTCAGATTACTGTAGGCAGTTGACTAAAAACTTGTATTTGATTTATCACCAGGTGCGAGAGGCTTTACCTGTACGATACGAGGGCCCTGGTCACAGCATACGGCCCGGTGACTGGGTCCTCACAAAAGCATTTGAGCGTTCCTCTTGCCTTGCACCTCGGTGGCGGGGCCCCTTGCAAGTCCTGCTGGTCACGCAGACGGCGGTGCGGGTGGCTTGCCGGAAAAATTGGATCCATGCAACGCACACCAAGAAGATTCCACACCCAGTGCCATACGATACAGAAGAAACAGAACCCTTCATCAGTACGATCCCGAAGCAGTAAACAGCATCGAGAGTGCTTCAGAGACTTTCTCTGAGCCTGTGGAGCCTGGGGAAACAGCCATTTTGCCTCCACACTCTCCAACAGTTTTGTTTCCGGAAGCTGTTGTGCTGGATCTTGCATCCTCTCTTTTTCTTGATACGTCGCTTCCAACGGGAAGTGACGACACGTTGTTCTCAGATCACTCAGTACCAGGAAGCACGAGGTACGATCTGCGACCTAGGAAATCGACCTACTGCACGGTTCGGCTGTGTGATCGAGGAAAATCAGCAAGGGCTTGCCTTTTTGGCACGATCTATTGTCTACACAGGGATTCTGTTGGCTAGGGTTTGTGGAAGGACTAAGAAGACGCTTGGCCTGGAGGTCGACAGCTAAAAACATTGGCGTGTTCATTTGAAGATTACAATGCCTGCCACGGCTACAGCTCGTACAGGACTGATAAGTGAACGTGTGACCAGATGCGAAAAAGGACAGTCTGTAACATGGGCCCCAAAAACGTACTGCTGTTTGTTGATAATGTTAATTGGTTTTATAATAGTCATTGTTTTAGGCTTCTGGTATCTAGAAGAAGTACATCCGCTCGAGAATTTGTTACCGACTGAAAATGTACCTACTGTTTCTACTCCTTTCGTGCATCTGCACACTCTATCTCCTAGGGATTCTCAGCATAGACAGAGATATCACAGCAACACGTTATTACGCATGCCATCTTTAATAGGTCCAACTGTTGGGTTTGCTAGCATTTAACGCAACATGGGGATAAGGGGCTAGGTTGGTATATTCATCCTTTACCTTTGACAACTGCATGCTATGCTTCTCTTAGAGCACTATTCTTTGGTCGTTGGAACGATAGCATCTCAGGGAACTTCGATGGGACTAATTTGAATCAGTTTGAAAAACGTGTTTTGACTCCCTTGGGATGCTCGCTTTTTGCAAATAGGAGTAAGCTCAACGTTGCTTCTATTAGGCCTTCTGATAGACTGTCTCGTCTTTTCCAATCTTTGATTTCCTTTAAAATGGCTCCTATAGGCAATAAGGATGCCACGCCTCCTTCTTACACTGTTAATCATAGCCCTGATTCAGTTTCTTTCTGCATACAGAGGAATGGTACTCAGTCAATGGGTGATTTTAAAGGTTGCGCCAACGTTGCGAATTTGACTGGGTGTTACATTTTCTATGCGGAATGCCGGCGCCGGCTCATCCGTGGCGTTCACGCGAAGAACAGCACACTCACGGGCTCCCCTCTGGAATCGATACAGGTTGCCATGGCGCTTGTTTACATGCCGGCGTGTCTCGTGTCAGCTGACACCTTGCAGGTGTGAGGAACGCGCACCAAATCCACACCCCTCCTGTACTTTAAAAGCACCGCTACTCGTACAGCTCACTGCTGCTAATTGTAGCGTTACTCTCCTTGCGGTTACCCTCCGTATTCCCGTCTGACATCCAGTCAGTGCTCTATTTGATCTCCTGGTTCCCGACGCTTGGCTATTATCTTTGGACTGCATTTGGATACTCCTTTGGTTTTGGTTACGCCCGCTCCATTACTTACCCCGGACTCCTTCACGGACTGCCTGCCTTTTTCCTCAGTGACTTCCTGTTGCTACGTCTCACTAAGGTACTCCATTTGGTTGTCCTCTGTACTCGTCCACGGTCTCTTTGTTGTTTTCCTGAGCCCATTTTCACCTGCAATTATCCTGAACATACTAGAGAACCCCTCTCTGCTGGGTTCCACCGTTAGCCTGTATATTTGATTTTGGACTTGGTTGCTGCATCTTTTGGGACTTCAGCATTCTATAGTGAATCACTCGTCAAGTGCATATTGTGACGCTTTCCGGTACATGCACCAACCCGTCATTAGTGCGACCCTTGTGCCGCTCGGGTTACTCTCCTGTACTAACCTTCCTTTTTTTATTTTACCCTTTCGTTGTTTCCATCAATTTGGACTTCACTCATTCCTGCCAACTCTTCCTTCAGGTCTGTGTTTGAAATACTTATCCATTTTCTGGGATGATCTAGTTTACTACATTGACGTATAGGGTAATAGTTCTATTTCTTTAATAGGTGCACTCCTATAGCAGATTCCTCTCCTCAAACCCCGCCTAGGTACCTCTTAGAACTATTGTTTTCTTGCGTTCCTTTCATACCTTGACTCTTCTAACCATCTTTGTATTCCTTTGCAGCATTGGTTTGGCGGTGTGTGTTCTCCCCGCTCTTTTAGGCGATTGGCAATTCTGCCTGTTCAGGTTGAAACAGCAGAGAGGCACAACGCAGAAAAGAGCCCCTCCTTGAGGAAGCCTGAATCTTAGAATTCAGGGGGTGTCAGGTTACCGGAGTCTGTCTTGTGAATATCTGTGGAAACTACCGTCTCCAAGGTCACCTATCTACAGGCAGTGATCGATTTCCGGAGCGGTGAGTAACAGAATTAGTAGCCTTTTAATGTCCACAGAGGTTAGCGATGCCTTGACACAAATTGCGCAAATGGTCACGGATCTGAGAACCAACCTGACCAATGCTCAAGAGGCACTACGCCAGCTCATGGACGCTATCCAGGCCTTGGTGACTACTCCGGCCCTGCAGGTAACCGGCACTGGGGCTATGGCTTCGGGGTCCGGTTTTCCAGCTCCTACTCAGGAGTCGGCACCCATCATGCTTACCAGAGGTTTCAAAGTCTCGTCCACGGCGGGACGAGAATGGTGACACTCCAGCACAAGTTCTGGGAGACGTAGCAAAATCTTTTGTGCCATTTTGGGGCCAAATAATGAACTCTGAGGATATCAGGAAACTAGCGAGAGTACTGGAGAGAACTATCAACCGGACCACTGAGATACTCTATAATATGACTCTAGAACAGAAAGCAATAAGGCTAGCAGCACTTCAGAACCAGATGGCATTAGATGTCATCTTGGCTGAATGTGGAGGGGTATGTAAATTAGTGGGGTCCGCTTGCTGCGTTTTCGTGCCAGATTCCCCTTCAAGGCAATACAGAATCTGCATGTCCTAAATTCAGAAGTGCATGTTCCCGAAGGAAACTGGGATCTTAGCGCTTGGTTCAGGGACTTCTTGCGATCTTGGGGTTGGAAGGTACTTTTGGTCTTGCTGATCATTTTGGGAATGCTGATGTTCCTTTGTAGCTGTATACAGTGTCTTCCTGGTATATGTTCGATGCTAGGGGGATGTTGCGCACAAGCGATGGGTACGTTAGGACGCAAGTATATGCCCCATATGAAACCTCCAATGAATATGTTCTGAAAGAAATTCTGGCAACCAATCTAATGGCGATTGATATCTCCGATGGTGATTCAGTGTGTGAACACTGAAACGTGGAATTATTTGTAAAGTGATTAGAAGTAGTTTAGCGCTTGGCATAGGCCAAAAGGAGGGTTTGTTGAACGGGAAATCATGTTATACCCTCTGGATCGTGTGTATATATATTGGCCTAGGCCAAGTCGCTCTGCGAGGAAATCTGCGCTGCAAGGTCCTGACCTTAGATCTGTGAAAATTGCCATTTTAGGTCCATCCGCCATTTTAGGTTCTCTCTCTAAAGTCACCCCATGTTCTAAGATGGTGGACAGTGTTGTTTTGAATGAAACATGGCCGTCTTGACCTCTGTGTGCACGTTAATGTGTAAACTACTTGCAGGCCAAATGTTAGGGTCATGTACTGAGACCTTGTCCTTCGTTGACCTGTGTATTAAAGATTACCTATGCCAACAAAACTAATCCATGAACGTATATCGTGCACAATACTGTTTGAGCATCTTATGTGAACACTTGTTTTACTATATTGTATAAAGTTATGTGCAGAGGCTCAACGCGAAATCTGAAGACACACTGTTGCTATTGTAACTTGTTTGCAAATATGTTAAGGATAACCCTAAATGTATAGCTACATAAATTATGAAACAAACTCGGCACAAACCCTAGATCCTAGACTCATTAACCGGCAAGTGGGTTGGACATCATGTTTTGGAGTGTATAAAAGGTGCGGCTATTCTGATGTACAGCCCCACTCACTTCCCACACCGAACAGGCTGGTATTCGCTCCGGTGAACTAAGGGCCTGATAGCTATCCGATACTCTTTTTCTTTGAAAATTGTTCAGTTACTTTAAATAAAGATCTGTTTATCTTTATAACCTGCGTTTGGTGTATTTCCTTTTGAAGGTACTCAGCCTCGATATCTTCTTTTTGCTTTGACACAAGGTGGGCGTTACCGTAACATCTGCTACTTAAAGATTTGGGTCTAGAATGTCATTTTTAAACCTGGCTGGACACTGTCGTCCTTCCTGGTGAGGATAGCGTCCTTCATCTTGACTAACAGTTTGTGGAGGTTCGTCTGACATTGTGTCCCAAGTGTCTTCATTAGGTGCAGGTGAGCCCTCATAGGTGCGAGCAGGAGACCCACACTCAACAGGTTCTTCCTGTGGGTCATGAGATTCAATCTTCTTAAAGAAACATGAGTTACTCGTGATTGTTCCTCGACTGTCAGCTGCCGTGACCATAGATCCTTTGACATGAGTTAGGCCCATGGGTTTGGGCTCGTAGTTCAAAGACGGTTCCGCACCAGGACGGTATCCCCTACTTCAATGCCTGTCGGTTTCTGATATCTCTGGGCATTTTCTCGCTCATTGCGCGTTCTTCTAGGATCTTTTGGTCTACGATTATTCTGGGAGTTTGTCCCTCAATTTCATGGAATCAAACCGCTCAGACACCGGTTGAAGAGGACCTCAGCTGGGGCCACCCCTGTAGACTGCTAGGGCGTGGACCGATACTCACGGAGGAATTGGTAGAGATTTCATTGCAGTTCCCCCCTCTGGCCCTGAGTGATCCGGAGAATCTTATTTAGGGTACGCATGAAGCGCTCCTCTTCCCCATTGGCTCTCGGCCAGCCAGGAGTTACTTTCCGGTGCACTCTTCCACATTCATCCAGGAAGGCAGCGAACATTCAGCCCTGAAACGTGTGTCTGTTATCAGAACATAATACTTGGGGAAAACCATGGGTTGTGAAGATCTTGTTCATGGCTTGGATGGTTTGGTTACTTGAAGTCGACTACTATTTCCACTGCTGGGTAACGGGACCATTGATCAGTGAGCACTAGGAAATATGCATCCCTCCCTGTGGATCAAAGTCTGCATGGACAGTGCCCCAGAGCTGGTCACTCCGTTTCATGGTTTCAATGCATGGTTCTTTACACACAAGCGCTGCTGCTTGACACCAGACACATTGGTGTATATATTCATCTACCCTTCTCTCGAGGTCTGGGAACCAGACTTTTGCTCTTATTCGTGCCTTTGTCTTGGCCATTCCTTGATGTCCACTGTGCGCCAGTTCCAATACTGTCTACCAGCCCTCTTGGGATCACAATATGTCTCCCTCTTAGTAGCAGGCCTTCATCGGATGTAGATAGTTCATGACGTGTACACCACAGTGATTGTAGGTCATGCTGTGTCTCTTTTTCTCTCCTTGACAAGTTTGCCATCACCGATTTCCAGTCCCCATTTCCCACTGCGTTCTGGATTATCTTGAAACATCCATCAGCTTTGGAGGCTTTTTCCACTTCATCCAGTGTGAGCGATATCGGCATGGATGTTTCTACCACCTGCCGGATGGCTTCCTCGCACTCCCATTCCACGCTATTTTCTTGTGTGTTGCAGTCTCTAGGATCACGGGATAGATAATCGGCTGGGTTATGTGTCCCTGGCCGGTGTCCAGTCATTTGGTCGAATTAAAACTGGTCGAATGACATTTGGTCGACGCAATTCGGTCGAAAACCAAATGGTCGAATTCTTTTTTTTAATTATATATTTATTTTTCGGATTTTCGTTTTTAAAAAAAAGGGTTTTTTAGAAAAAAAGGGGGTTGGGGGGAATAAAAAAAAAGGAGTGAAAATAAAAAAAATAAAAAATTCGACCATTTGGTTTTCGACCAAATTGGTTCGACCATTTGTCTGGTCGACCAATTTTTTTCGATCAAATGTCTGGTAACCTCCCTGGCCTATACTGTAGCTTTACGCCATATTCCATGAGGCTGAACACCCACCTTTCTATCCTCGAAGGTGGCTTGGAGGATGCCCCTGTCATGATGGGAATCAGGGGCTTGTGCTCCGTGATGACCGAGGCAGGCTTGCCCAGGATGTAGAGTCTAAAGTGTTTACAGCCCCACAGTATGACCAGTGTTTCCCGCAGATTATGCCATACAAACTGCATTCCCTAGTGTGGAGTCCACAATGGCCAAGGGGCCAACTTCAGTTATTAATAAGGAAGCCAAGTCTTCTAATGTATGCCTTAAAGGCGCAACACAGGTTACATCCCTATCTCCTTTGGTACCTGTGTCTGGTCAACAATCAGTTTAACAACCTTTAGTGGTGTTCGATAAAGAAAGACAGTCTCTTGGTGGAATTTGCAAGTCACAATTGCCCAGAATAAATGACCAGAACACTCATGATTTCGTCATGGATAAAAGGAATTTTGTTATTACCAACATTCCTAAAACAGAAGGTAAAGAGTCGAAAGAAGCATTACGAAATAAAGTATTTGCCTGGCTACGTCAGAGAACAGGACCGGGCGCAATCCGACAGTCTGATTTGTGGATTCTACGCAGATTGGACCTTAATGACTGGTGCATCCAACCTAATAGTGACTGTGTCTTAGTGGGCTGTGGGGGTAGGACCATACCTGCCTTTCTAAGACACTGCAAATATTTCCCCAGAGGGCCATCGAATTGTGATCTGATATTGTAAAGTTCTGTGGTACATGGTACTTTTTTTTTCCTTTGGATCCTTTCTGTGTTTAAACTGCTCCTTTTTTTATTCCATTGCCAGCTAATGTTGTTAGAGGCCATTTTTGTGTTTTTCTCTATCTGTAACGCTCACCTGACTCCCACGGAGGTGCTGGCCTGGTTTGCGCTGCTGTGACCTCTTCTAAGGTGATGCGCAGGGTTCGGAAGACGACTGGACCGGGCCCCCAAATCTGGCTTGTCTGGCTCGCAGAAGTATCCTTCTGTAGGCGAAAATAGGGGATTAACTGTCTGCGGGGTAATGCAATCGGCCTCCCACTTTCCCCTCTTACCCTCCTCGAAACCTTTCTGTGATTCCCCGTAGCGTCTCACCTTAGGGTCTGGAAGGACGAGCTCTCCATCCTGCTTCTGATGCAGGGGCGCGTTGGTATCCAGTTACTTCACTGGATTTTCGGATTGGTGAGAACCAAACTTGCTTGGCTTCCAGGTAAGTTTTTTGATAAGAGGTTCCCCTTGTGTCCATGCATTAATGTACTAATGCTAGTGTCTTTTTCCCCATAGGGGCCGGGGTGCGGAATGCCGGGGAACAGGCACCGACCCGAGATGAGAGGTGAAATCCTTGTAGAAATCAGGTAAGTCTTTAATGAGCGTTTTTTGGTAATGTCTTTTCATTCGCTCATTAACGCTGATGTCTCTTTTTCCCCTTAGGGGCCGGGGTCCGGAAATGCCAGGATGCGACGCGGACCCGAAATGAAGAGGGAATGAATCAACAGGTAAGTCTTAACATGGAGATTTAGCTTTCCTTATTCCCTTCTCTCTCTCACCTTTTGTTCTTGTCTTTTTTCTCCCTAGGCGCTGGGGCTTGACTGCGAATCCGGATGATCGCTGCTGAACATGGAGGCGCCCTGTAAAGGTGAGTGGAATGCGGCGCTGCAGCGATCGACGCAATGAGCTTTTAAATAAAAGTCTTCCTCTTCAGGATTGTCGGCGAGACGTCTCCGGGATGCGGAATTTAGCAGGTAAGGACTTTTCCTCCTTCTGTTCTCTTCTTCTCTTCCTTTGCAGGTGATCCAGGATGCTGGCAGGCGTGGCAGAAATCAGGATGCAGGAGCAGACACGGTGAGCGTTCAGCTGCTAGATGCAGAACAACGCGAAGCACGTGTGGCTGTTCGGGTGGGGTTTAAATAGCCTTGGAAGAAGTTCCAGGTATGTATCCTTCCTCCAATCAGGTATGTATCCTTCCCCGACCACGCCCGGATGGTAAATTAGTCCCACAGGTAAAGTAGTTCCTTTCAGGCCTCAAGGAGGCCGGGATCCTGCAGCATGGTCTGCATCAGGTAAGTGCACCCAAGCACTCCCATAATGAGCCTGGCGCCTATGGCGCCAGGACTGATGTCTTTTATGAGCCTGGTGCCATAGGCGCCAGGACACTGTCCAAAGGGCCCCTATATGGGGTTGCTGGGTCCTTCCTTGGGGACTGGATGTCCGCTTTCGGGGATGCAGGGCTTGAACCGGCTCCCCAGGAGCGGGCATCATGACAGCAATTCCCCCCCAAGGCCCCTCCCAAGGTTGTTCCCTCCGGGGGTTTTGGTTTGTCTGGGAAGAGTCGGTGGAATTTCCTGACTAATCGAGGTGCATGCACATGGTCGCTGGGTTCCCACGACCTCTCCTGAGGTCCGTTCCCCTTCCAATCAATTAGGTAGAACAGTTTTGACCTAAACATTTTTGAGTCTAAAATGTTCTTCACTTTGAATTCGGGCTCCCCATCTATTAGAATAGGTTCTGGAGGTTTGAGTAGTCAGGTTCCGGGTACCACTGGTTTCAGAAGTGACACATGAAAAACAGGGTGAATTCGCATGCTAGCTGGTAAATCAAGTTTAACAGCCACTGGGTTAATTATTGCCGTAATAGAATAAGGTCCCAGATATTTTGGGTTAAAAGTTCGAGGCCCTTTGAGTGGTAAATGTCTGGTAGCTAACCACACTTGATCCCCAATCTGATACGGAGGTGCTTCACTCCGATGTAGATCAGCATTCTCCTTGTATTTTCTCTTGGCTTGTTTTAAATGCGTAGTTGCCTCTTTGAAGGCTTGGGTAATTGTAGAGTGCAGATGT
This sequence comes from Ambystoma mexicanum, assembly GCF_040938575.1. Classification (NCBI taxonomy): domain Eukaryota; kingdom Metazoa; phylum Chordata; class Amphibia; order Caudata; family Ambystomatidae; genus Ambystoma; species Ambystoma mexicanum. The sequence continues at coordinate 5,731,607 of NC_090932.1, forward strand.
TCTACTGCAGGCATTCCGAGGTTCTGAGGTGAGTCAAGGTTTGAGGTTCGAGGGTGATGGCCAAACAAAGTATAAAAAGGACTGTGGCCAGTTCCAGAGTGTACCGAATTATTATATGCGTATTCGGCTATCCAAAGAATGTCTTTCCAGTTGCTTTCAGATTGCTGTAACATACACCGTAAGTACTGCTCGAGGGTCTGATTTGTCCTCTCGGTCTGACCATCGGTCTGAGGGTGGTGACATGTCGATAATCTTACGTCGATCTGCGCCATTAGACAACATTTGCGCCAGAAGTGGGAAATGAATTGGCTTCCCCGGTCAGAGATTAATATAGATGGGAATCCATGTAGCCGACCAATATTTTCGAGGAATTCTTTGGCTAGGACAGAAGCTGAAGGTAAACCTTTCAAAGGAATAAAGTGGGCCATTTTGGAAAACAAATCCACAATTACCAGAATAGTATTGTACCCCGAACAAGGAGGCAGGTCCGTAATAAAATCCATTGATAGGGTGTGCCAGGGTGCTGGCGGTATGTCTAGAGGTTGAAGGAGACCGGCTGGTCTTTTCTTTTGACTTTTATTTTGGGCGCAAACACCAGAGGACATCACAAAAGATTTAACATCTTTTCGCTAAGAGGGCCACCAAAATTGTCGTTTCACCTTTTCCTCTGTCTTGGCAATACCGGGGTGTCCCTCTATTAATGAATCATGATAACCGGAAATAACTAGTTCGTGTAATTCCTTATGTGGCAGGAATAAGCGTCCTTGGAAATAAGGTAAACCATTATCTATGGTAAAGTCTGATCCCTTTTGTATCCAATCCTGTAAGGTTCTAGGGTCCAGGAGTTGTTTCACTCTGGCTTGAATGTCTTCAAGCGTCTGTAACGAAGTCATGCCTAGAATCCTCTGTTCGGGAATTATTGGTACTGGTTCTGAGTTTGTATCAGATTCTCCCATTCCAATTCGGGATAAGGCGTCTGCTTTGCCATTCTTGCAGCCAGGTCGATAGGTAATCACGAAATCAAATTCAGCGAAAAACAAAGCCCATCGGAGCTGCCGTGATGACTGAGCCTTGGCGGTTTTCAAATACTGTAAATTCCGGTGATCAGTGATCACTGTGATGGTATGTCGAGCGCCAAGCAGGTAATGCCGCCAGGCTTTAAAAGCGGACTTAATGGCTAACAGTTCTTTGTCAATGATTGCATAATTAACCTCGGGTGCCGAGAATTTTCTGGACCAAAATGCTACGGGATGCAGTTGGTTGGTTTCGGGATCTCTTTGGGACAGGACAGCTCCCATGGCTAGGCTGGATGCGTCAGTCTCGACGACATAAGGGAGATCTGGACGCGGGTGTTTCAATATAGGTGCAGAGGTAAACTTAGCTTTTAAATCCTGAAAGGCCTGCTCGGCTTCTTCAGACCATTCAAAACGTTTATTTTTCCTCAAGAGTGCAGTAATGGGTTGTACCACGCGTGAAAATTCCGGGATAAACCTGCGATAGAAATTGGCAAAGCCGAGCATGCTTTGAACCCCTTTTACAGAGCTAGGTGATGGCCATTTGAGGGTGGCATCCACTTTTCTTGAGTCCATTCGGACTCCTTTGGGTGTCAGGATGAAACCTAGAAACTCGACTTCTGTGGTATGGAAGACACATTTCTCCAATTTAGCAAATAGTTTGTGTTGGCGCAGTTTTTCAAGTACTGCCCTGACGTGTTTTCTGTGATCAGATTCCGAAGAGGAGTACACCAGAATGTCATCGATATATACGACTACACAAACATCGATGAGTTCCCGAAGGACCTCATTCATGAAGTATTGGAAGGCAGCCGGCGCGTTACACAATCCGAAAGGCATCACCTGGTTCTCGAATAATCCGTATTTAGTACGGAAGGCAGTTTTCCATTCGTCACCTTCTTTAACTCGTACCAGATGATAAGCCCCCCGGAGATCTAACTTGGTGTATACGCAAGCGTCCTTCACCTGGTCAAGGAGTTCAGGGATCAGAGGCAGAGGATAACGGTTTTTAACCGTTATCTGGTTCAATGCGCGGTAATCAATACAAGTTCTAAGGTCACCTTCTTTTTTGGGCACGAAGAACAAAGCCGAGGATGCCGGGGACTTTAACGGGCGAATAAAACCATTAGCTAGGTACTCAGGTTCGGTAAGGGCATAAATCCTGCTACAAGGGGGTTGTGCACCGGGCACCAGATCGATTTGGCAATCGTACAATCTTTGAGGAGGTAACGTGTTGGCCTGTCCCTTTTGGAAGACGTCCTGAAAGTCTTGGTATTCCGGAGGTAGTTGCATGGAGGCAGAGGTTACAGATGCTAGATTAATCTTCAGGTTTTCTAGGTAGCATGTTTGTGTACAATCCGGGAAGGTTATTCTCTTAGCTCGCCAATCAATTTGAGGATTATGTGTCTCTAACCAAGGGATTCCAAGAATAACCTGAAACTGTGGAGCCTTGATTACATCAAACACAACACCCTCCCGATGGCTGTCGGGACCAATAAGAGTCACCTCAGTAGTGGAATGTGTTACCGATCCAGAGGCAATTTCAGTTCCATCGACTGTGGTGATGACATCTTTGCTGGTTTTAGGACGGAGAGGGAGGTTAATCCTAGAGACCAATTCACGATCCACATAGTTTCCAATAGCCCCATTATCGATGTATGCCGCTTAGGCTGTTCTGGAACTAGGAGAACCATTGGCACAATGAAATGCAAGGTCTGAGAGTTAGTTTTCAAGCTCGGCAAGCTTACGAGCCCTACGCTTGTCGGGCGGATTCGTTTCCTGAAACAGAGTCTTCATGGTTTTTATCAGCGGCTCCTACCGCCTTTCGGGGCGGTTTTGCCGGGCAATCTCGTAGAAAGTGTCCAGAATTCCCACAATAAAGACATAATTTTAACTGCCGCCTCCTTTCAAGTTCCTTTTGAGTTAAGGGTCCTTTAACCCCTCCAATTTGCATAGGCTCAGAGACATCAACTCCCTTGGGGTTAGCATGGGTCTTGACCAACACCCGGGTGTCAAACCTGGACCGATCTGCTTTTCTGTTTTGAAGTCTGTGATCCAATTGGACTACTAAGTCTATATACTCGGTGCATTCTTGGGGCGGATTTACAACTTGGGCCAAGACATCTTTAAGTTCTCCGCGTAGGCCTCGATAAAACAACGTGACTCTTTTATCCTCTGGCCATCCCATTTCCACAATTAGTCTATTAAAGGTTGCAATATAGGATAGGAGGTCCTGATTGCCCTGTCGCAGGGATAGAAGTTCGTCATCCAGAGCCTGCCCCTGAGAGTGTCGAGCAAATAACCTTTCCATGCTTGCTTGAAACCCTTGAAAATCACGGAGAATCGGGTCATCTTGAGTAACCAGTGGAACTGACCAATCGGCAGCGCAGCCGCTGAGATATGACAATACAAAGGCTACCTTGGTCTGATCATTAGGGAAGGCCCCAGGTCTGCATAGGAAGTGCAAACGACACTGATTCATGAATACGGCGAATCGTTTGGGGTCCCCAGCAAAGCGTTCGGGTGGGACCAGCGGCATGTTTCCAGGTAGATTAATCTGCACAGGGTTACTGGAAACCACAGGAGCGGGGTTCCCTCCGGAACCGGGTAGAGGAGTTTGCCCAGCTTGACCTTGCAAAAGCTGTCTGGCCAGGTCATCAGTTCTTTCCTTTGATATTATTAATTCCCTCCTGAGGGCATTAGTCTCTTGACGAGCGGTATGTACTTCGGCCCGTAATTCCCCCAGTAATTGGGCCAACTGATCAGTCTCAGAACTTTCCATAGCGCCTGGGTGGGAATTTGTAGGAAGGCTTCGCGTTCTGTAACGCTCACCTGACTCCCACGGAGGCGCTGGCCTGGTTCGCGCTGCTGTGACCTCTTCTAAGGTGATGCGCAGGGTTCGGAAGACGGACTGGACCGGGCCCCCAAATCTGGCTTGTCTGGCTCGCAGAAGTATCCTTCTGTAGGCGAAAATAGGGGATTAACTGTCTGCGGGGTAATGCAATCGGCCTCCCACTTTCCCCTCTCACCCTCCTCGAAACCTTTCTGTGATTCCCTGTAGCGTCTCACCTTAGGGTCTGGAAGGACGAGCTCTCCATCCTGCTTCTGATGCAGGGGCGCGTTGGTATCCAGTTACTTCACTGGATTTTCGGATTGGTGAGAACCAAACTTGCTTGGCTTTCAGGTAAGTTTTTTTTTTATAAGAGGTTCCCCTTGTGTCCATGCATTAATGTACTAATGCTAGTGTCTTTTTCCCCATAGGGGCCGGGGTACGGAATGCCGGGGAACAGGCACCGACCCGAGATGAGAGGTGAAATCCTTGTAGAAATCAGGTAAGTCTTTAATGAGCGTTTTTTGGTAATGTCTTTTCATTCGCTCATTAACGCTGATGTCTTTTTTTCCCCTTAGGGGCCGGGATCCGGAAATGCCAGGATGCGGCGCGGACCCGAAATGAAGAGGGAATGAATCAACAGGTAAGTCTTAACATGGAGATTTAGCTTTCCTTATTCCCTTCTCTCTCTCACCTGTTCTGGTCTTTTTCTCCCTAGGCGCTGGGGCGTGACTGCGAATCTGGATGATCGCTGCTGAACATGGAGGCGCCCAGTAAAGGTGAGTGGAATGCGGCGCTGCAGCGATCGACGCAATAAGCTTTTAAATAAAAGTCTTCCTTTTCAGGATTGTCGGCGAGATGTCTCCGGGATACGGATTTAGCAGGTAAGGACTTTTCCTTCTTCTGTTCTCTTCTTTTCTTCCTTTGCAGGTGATCCAGGATGCTGGCAGGCGTGGCAGAAGTCAGGGTGCAGGAGCAGACACGGTGAGCGTCCAGCTGCTAGATGCAGAACAACGCGAAGCACGTGTGGCTGTTCGGGTGGGGTTTAAATAGCCTTGGAAGAGGTTCCAGGTATGTATCCTTCCTCCAATCAGGTATGTATCCTTCCCCGACCACTCCCGGATGGTAAATTAGTCCCACAGGTAAAGTAGTTCCTTTCAGGCCTCAAGGAGGCTGGGATCCTGCAGCATGGTCTGCATCAGGTAAGTGCACCCAAGAACTCCCATAATGAGCCTGGTGCCTATGGCGCCAGGACTGATGTCTTTTATGAGCCTGGCGCCATAGGCGCCAGGACACTGTCCAAAGGGCCCCTATATGGGGTTGCTGGGTCCTTCCTTGGGGACTGGATGTCCGCTTTCGGGGACGCAGGGCTTGAACCGGCTCCCCGGGAACGGGCATCATGACACTATCTATGTGAATTTTCATTCTGGCATATGTCACTTTTATGTTTTATGTTGTATGTTTTGTATGCGCCCTCATACCTACGGGTTTATTGGTGCGCTTTGTAAGTGAAATAGAGTAAAGTAAAGTTCAATTTGAGAATATCTTCGCTCGGTGTCAGTCAGGACTTTACTACCGTATGTGATGGGCCTGACCCCGACGGTCGGGTTGGAGTAGTTCTGCACCCAGGCCGACAGGGCTGGCATCGACGACTAGCTCTGACTCTTTCTCCGGGTCGAAATAAACCATTGTCTCATCGCCTGTAAGTGCAACCTTGATATTGTTTAAGGCAGTCTGTTCCGTTTTAGACCATGTCCACACTGTGTCTTTTTTGTGAGGGCCTAAGAGGTTCTGAGAGTAAGCAAGGTTCCTGATGAATCTCCCACAATAGTTCACCATCCCCAGGAAACTGCGCACATCAGAGGGGTTGTTTGGGGGCCTGGTCTCCCGAATGTCCTTCCCCTTTTGTGGGTCGGGTGAAATACCTTCAACATGGAAAATGAATCCAAAAAACTCGATATTTTTTTTTAAAGAATTCACACTTTTTGCGATGCAGGGTCAAACCTAGATCACGGATCTACTCCAGCGTCTTCTCCAGCCTGATCATGTGCTCTGTTTCAGAAGTGGCGTACACCAGGATATCGTCACTTAAATTGATTACCTCTTTGAGTCCAGCAAGAGCACCCCTGATAACATTTTGAAATAGTTCTGCGGCAGAGAATATCCCAAGATTTAGCCTTTTGTACCGATAGAGGCCGTTGTGAGTGGTAAAAGTAGTGATGCACCTGAATTCTTGATGTAATTCCAGCTGCTGGTATCCCGAGCGTAGGTCAAGTTTTGAGAAAACCTTGGTGCTCTGCAAGTCCCCCACCATATCATCCAGCGTCGGCGTAAGGTGGCACTCGCTCTTAATGGGCATGTTGGGTAGCCACATGTCTACACAAATGCATACTGCCCTTGGTTGTTTTGGTTTAGTCACCACCACGATGAGAGACACCCATGGTGTGGGGCCCTCAATTTTCTCGATAATGTCTTGGTCCACAAGGTTTTGAAGTTCTTTCTCAACCTTCCCTCGTGGGTGAAACAGTATGCAGCGGTGTTTCAGGGCTATAGGGCGCACCCACTCATCGATGTGCAGCCAAATCAGGTCTGCTTTTAGCATTCCGACCCCTTTGAAGAAGTCTGGAAAGCGGTTTGTGAGGTCTTGAATGTCTGATTTATACACAGAGAGTGCGAAGTGGACTATGTCCAGCGCCTCAGATGCAGTACGGCTCAAAGAATTTCACCTTTATCGAGCGTCCTGCATGTGAGATTGATGTAGTGAATACTCCTTGAGGGGAAGAGGATGATCTCTGCCGAATGAGTATATTTTTGCTTTAGTTCCGGTTAAAGCTGGCAGTCCAGGTAACGCCTCATAGTGGCGAGATGCCATTACACATACGGATGCACCCGTGTCAATCAACACTGGGCTGGTGGTCTCGCATTTGTCCACTACTCATGTGGGCTGCCTGCATTTCTTTGAGATAGAGTCGATGTTGGAGATGAAGAATACTTCTTCTTCCTCTTCGGCGATGTCTAGCTCCTGGAGCTTTTGTTCTAGAGCGGCTAAACCTTGCTGTCTGTGTATGCTACTACTGTTGGGCCTGCTCGCCCTTCGTAGGATGACCACTGGATTTGTTGCACCACACATCCTGGCAAAATGGCCCGGGGTCCCACGGCACCCACACACCCTTCCGTTTGCAGGACATTCATTGGAGTGCGGAAGGTCGTACCCACACTTCTGGCACGGCTGAGGCCAGTCATTTTTGTTTTGGGTCCATTTTGGGCATTGGGATCCACTGTTCGCCTTCCTTCTGATGGCAAAGGCTTCCTCACCCTTCCCTGTCTTGGCCGTGGCATCCATTCTAGCAGCCCGACTGTCGGCCAATTCGTGTGACCTACCCATATCCAGGATCTGCGACAGCATTAGTCCCGGTTCACGAAGCACTTGACGTCGCGGTTTTCCCGAACTGCAACCCTGGATGAGTTGGTTTTGGACCATCCCCTCCTCATTCTCCCCGTGGCAGGTACTGGCCAGTGCACGCAACCGCCCACAGAAGTGATCCTGCGATTCATCTTCCCTCTGTCTTTCATTGGTCATCACAAAGTGGTCAAAATCCAGGGTTGCAAGGGGTAATTAATGTTCTCTCAGGGCATCTTTCACTGCCTGGTATGTGACAGCAGAGGAGTTTAGTGACTCAAAGATACGATGAACCCCAGAGCCAGTCGTATATAGTAGCGTTGCTACTTTCACATCATCGTCTGTTTCTCCTGGGGCTCTGAAGTACATTTCAAGTTTTGTGATCGACAGCAGCCATTTCGGGCCTAGTTTTGATGGGGGCCCTGACATGTTGAATTCTGCCATAGGCGCTAAGGTTCCTTCTTGTCATGACATCACTCTGACAGGGGCTGCGCAGGAGGCTGCATCGCATCTTGGGCACCTTTGCCAGGGCTACTCATGTTCGCAGACCGCACAAGCACCTCGCACTATATAGAGGGGGCAAGTCTGCAGTGGTTGAGAGTGCACAGTTCAGCAGAGTCTTAGGTTAGCAGTCTTTCACAAGGCCCAGGAGAGACAACTCTGTCCTTGGATGCGATGAGGGCTCGAATCCCAGGAAAAATTGTCTCAGGCACCAGTGGCGGCAACAGGGAACTGGTGTGAAAAGGAGTCTCCCACGTGTTACCCCAGGCAAGATGGATTCTCCAGGGAACGAGAAGTGCAGGTCGCCACATGTATTTCCACAGATTAGCACTCTGACCAGCCACGGTGACAGAAGACGTGGTCCTCCACAAAACCACTTCAGCAGGTTTTGTTTCTCATCTTTATTCACTTTTTTTTTCTTGAAATAGCCTGTTAAGGCACCAAACATTGTTTCCAGATGGCGCACGAGTAGCCCGTGAGGGCCCGAAACCGTCAGTTAAACAAAATGGCGGCACACGTGTCCCACGCGTGTGACGCGACTAGTGAGCGTATAAAGCAAATGCAAGGAGGAACACAGATAATGCTGGATCTGCGTTCAAACCATACAGCAGTGTAAGGTATACTAATAACATGCTCCTAATTAACACACATTCTAAACACAAACTGAATCCTTTGCAACAATAGGGCATGTGTGAAACATAAGAACATACAAGCATTTGTGAGTGCAATTTACTAATTTGTTGAGACAATGTATCAGGGTCTCAAGCCCTTCATATATATTACATCGTATATGCATGAGTATGTATGATAACTTGCACATAGTACTGAACTACGCGCATTACATTGTGCTGATCGTAGACGTTCCTCTGTACTAGGGCACAAAGTGCAATGTGCGATTCCTGCGATGTGCCAATATTACGGATGACATATTTTGCAAAACCTTACAAAGTGAGGTGCTCATGATGGATCAACCTCCCAGTGGGTGTGTCTTGCATCTGGTGTGTTTACAAAGTAGAGTGCTAATGATCAATTATACCCAGTGGGTGCGCCACGCAACAGGTGTATTTGGCCATAAAGTGCAGTGTGCTATGTGCAAATTAATTATAATCCTTGTGCATCGTTCACTGTCGTGTCCAGTGGGTTCAAATTACGACTGATGTATTTAGCTATAAAGTGCAGTGTGCTATGTGCAAATAGGTTGTCAGCTATATGCAGCCCCCACAATCATTGTACGTCTTGCGACTAATGTATTAGACTATAAAGTGCAGTGTGCTATGTGCAAATGGGTTGTCAGCTATATGCAGCCCCCACAATCATTGTACGTCTTGCGACTAATGTATTAGACTATAAAGTGCAGTGTGCTATGTGCAAATGGGTTGCCAGCTATATGCAGCCCCCACAATCATTGTACGTCTTGCGACTAATGTATTTGACTATAAAGTGCAATGTGCTATGTGCAAATAGGTTGTCAGCTATATGCATCGCCCACTATCATACCCAGGGGGTGCATCTTGCGAATAATGTATTTGACTATAAAGTGCAGTGTGCTATGTGCAAATGGGTTGTCAGCTATATGCAGCCCCCACAATCATTGTACGTCTTGCGACTAATGTATTTGACTATAAAGTGCAATGTGCTATGTGCAACTATGCTGTCAAGCTTATGCATCGCCCATTGTGTAAATATTTGCACACTGTGCTACGCAGATCGCTAATATTCTTCAGTTCTTGGAAATAAGGTGCATTTTGCCCAGCATGGGGCCAATGCATACACCATGCATGGCTTTGTACAAAAACATTGCAAGGCATTGTGCAAGTAGCAAATCCTCCCCATGGGTACTTTTGACCTCTAAACAGATAAAGTGCAACGTGCTGTATAGACTATTGGTACTGTTGATAAATGGCCATTAAGCATCTAAACACACTAACATATGAAACCAACACTAAAAGGCCATACCTTGTATATATAACAAAGTGCACTCCCTCAGACATATACTGTAGTACTGTGTGCTACATTGCTTTTCTTCTATGTTCCCATAGTATTATACTGCATTATAATGGCAAATTGGTCCTATGTTGGACTCAAATGAGCATGTAATGCCATACACTATATAGCCTTCCGAGCGCACAGGTACTGATGTAACCACAATTCACATGCTCCATGCGTCACCATCATACAGATTCCGACTCGAATTCTAATTATGTTTAAAGACAAACATAACTGTAAAACACCACATCATGGAGCTAGAATAACATATGAGTGAAAGCTACCAGAGTGGAAACCACAGAATCCCAATGTCGTTGGCATGCCGGAGAGCCAGATGCCATTCGAGTTTTTGAAGGTCCACTTCTCATTCGCAGCATTGCCACTGGTAGTAAAAGAACGTTTCTGTGGGTTTTATACCTGGACCAGTCTCGTTTTGTCAGCTAGAAACATGTAGAGTTCTTCATCTCTATTATGTCCTGCTGGAGATTTTGTATTATATATATATTTCATACTCGACAATTTAGAACAGCAACAGAATGAAGAAGAAAATGGTGAAAATAATCAAAACAATATGAGTCGACATTTTGAACAAAGATAACAGAATATTGAAAATTGTATGAATCAATTATACGAAGAATTAAGACAAAGGAACAAGCAACTGATATAATTATGTGCAGATATAAAGAACTATTTTATAAGACAAACTGATTATAATTACAATACTTGTACTTGTGATCCTTGCCCCCAACAATCCCCCAATCAAGTACAAAGGACATAAGTGATCAACGATTTGGTGAAGTTAATATCCATCCTTCCCATATAATAAACCTATATTACTTCCCAATGGCCCCTTTCTCCTTCCCTATTTTAATTGTACATAATGTATGTAAATATTGTATTTCTTGGTAAAACTATAATAATTCTGTAAATGTATATATTTCTGCATAAACTCTATATATATTTACATAAATAGACATAGCTCTCTCTCTCTCTCTATATATATATAAATATATTTCTTTTTTAAACACCCTTTAGTGCAGGCTATATATTTGGTCTGAGAACAGAACACAAAATAGAGAAAAAGCATAAATGCCAAACTATGTAACATTCACGCCATTTTTCACACAGTGAATTGACTATCAGCAATGCGACAAAAACATACATCTTAAGTGATCTTTCTCAGGCATAACTATAAATGTTTCATAATTCACTTCCCCATAAGATACTACGTTGTCTGCAGTCAATGACCATGTCCGCTCATATAAGACACGTTCGCAACAGGTGGACCGCAGCTCTGTGATGCACTTTTAATTAGTCTGTGAACATCAAACCGGAATCACCTCGTCGTATCCAGATGACGTCACTCTGAGCACACTAACGCCCGCAATCATTATGTTGTGTAAGCGAATGACCGTGTCTGGCATGATGACGTCCGCTGTAAGTGTCCGTTGTCCCCTGACAAATAAATGCTTTGTACCAACTTCAACGTCAATATGTGCCCTTATAGAAGCGCTACTGCCATTTCTTGCCATACACTACATTTTGTGGAACTTGTTCTGCCTTTTTCAAGTCTCCAAAGCCTGCAAACACAGAAAAGGGACCACAGGCAGCGCATCCAGGTGGACCCACCCATTTCCGCTAGTCATTCCCAATTAGACTCCCCAGCAGACGGGACTACTTGGGGGACCACTGCATCTGCAATGGCATTCCTCCCGCACAAGTGGCCACATCACCACCCAGAGGACACAGAGGAGGAAGAGACAGGAGCACTGGAGCTAATAAGCCCCAGGAGATGATGATGATGACGACGATGAAGTGCCTGAGACATCCACCACCTTACGAGAGGAATCTTGGGTCTGGTGGTTCTGCGCAAATGTTTAAGGTGTACAAAAAGCTCAGGCTGCCCGCGTGCTTGCACTGAGTGTGGAGCCACACTCAGTCATGGCCAAAAAGGCGCGGTACTCGTCTAGCAAAACCTTCACGCGCCACCACACCTGCACATTCCATTTGGCCACCCTAAGAAAGGTGACTGCTTCACGGGACGCAAGACTTCGTCCACATCGCCACCAGCTTCCCCCTCAGCCCACACTCAAAACCTGTCACTTGAGCAGAGGGTTCCTGCTGCAAAATCACAAAATATACAAGACGCAGTTCCCCCGTACCTTTGTGGGACAACTGTTCTTTGTATATATTGTGATGGGCTCATTTGCAGAGAGAAACCATTTCGTAGTGCCCTCTACCATAATTTACCATCAAAAGTACTGCAATTCTGCCCTTCCTTGTTTGGTGGGAGGGACACCTCAAAAAAATTAAATAAAAACAAAAAAGGAGGTTCGAATGGAAATCACCTTTTAAAGTTAAAAAGATGAAAGATTCAGGGGAATGGAACCAGCATCAACACAAGTCAATTTTTTAACTCTTTATGGTGGCTCTTAAAAGAGTCTTCTGGTTATTGTAAGACAGTGTTAGCAACACTTACACATGTAATGTCCACTTCTGCAATGGACTTCATTCTGAACATTGCAGAGAAAACAATACCATGACCTCATGTCAAATGTTGGTGTTTTCAAAATAAGCCATATCAAAAACCTTGGAAAATTACTCCTTTATTCACATAACACCTTGGGGGTCATTACAAGGTTGGAGGTAAGGGGTTAACTGCGCCGGTAAAGGTTCCGGTGCCATTAACCCCTTACCGCCTCATTATGAGGTCCTTTAGCAGGTCCTAAGGGCGGCTGGTTTTACCAGGCACCCTTAGTGGGAGCCGCTAAAGAGTCAGTGAGCTAATAACGGGCCTGTTGTTAGCATGGTCCCCATTCCCATTAAGCCCTATGGGGTCTCGAATGGGAATGGGGATGGGTTCCCTGAATGGGGAAATACCGGGTCCTCCAAGGTTGGAATGGCCTGGTAATTTCCCATTCACGGAACCCGGACCCGGTATGCACCCCAGCTACCTCCAACCTCGTAATGAACCCCCCTAGATTTTTTTATTTGTCAACAAAATTGTTTTAAGCTTTTCCAAACTTGTCTTTATGTAATTTGCAAACAAATAAATGTGGTTTGTGGAAAAAGAGACATCCGAGCTGTAAATGTGTCTTTGATGACAAACTGCAAATATATTCCAGTAACTAACCCTAAACTATTACCTCCACAATGAACAGTAATCATTTGTGGGTGTTTGCAATTCACCATCTCCTGGCACTTAAGTAACCCTTGATTCCACTTAATACACAAACTCCTTACTATTGCACCTCGATATTCTGAAAGCCAAGATTATGTGAGATGCAGAGCTGCTTTGCATACATCTCCAACCAATAAGCCCAGAGATCTCTAACATTCCAGGCAGTATGTTTCTTAATCTCCAGGCTTTCAACAATGCACAAAATATCTGAAGTACTGTGTCTGGGTGTCGGGCAGCTCTGGATGCAAGGATGGAGGGAAAACTGAACTCCTCTTTTTAGGTGTCTGTATGGAGTCCAAGACCTGCATTTCTCCAATTAAGTAAAACGCTAGCCTTATCCCTAGGCCACGAGCCCAAACATTCCTTTATATTTGACTGTTTTAGGCGCCTTGATTCTGAGAACATGTGGTGAGTCGAGGTAGGTGCTGCATCATGTCGGGCTCTAATGAATATACACTGTTCCTGATTTATGGGTCACTTGTGAGAGAACCATTTTCTGAATTACTTCACCCTGTATTTACTGAGATTTTAGCTAGCATGAACTTGAGTGTTATTATTCTGCCAACCACTAGGGACTTGGTTGATCCATTCCTTGTACAGTTCCAAATTATAATTAATCGGCACCTGGTGTGGAATCAGAAAATACAATATTAAGGCTTTTACACCAATCAAAGAGAAATACACCGACACGGGCTTGTAAAGATTCCCAGAATCTTTATTGCAATTCTGTACAGTTTACAAAACAAAGTACACAAATAGCTATTTGGCAATCAGTACATCACAGAGACCACCAGCAGGGTTCAATGTGAGCAGTGAACAGGATTTGCTAGCTGGACATCAGCGTATTTCTACAGTTTCGTTATAACGATGTCCAGCCTCTTACAAGTTAATCATGTACTGGGCTAGGGTCGCGCCAGGTTCGTTCCTAATTTACATATCTCATGCATGCGGTTTGCTTTTTTAATACATTTGCTAACAAACACTATTATTCTCTAGGTTTAACTTTACACTCTTTACACATTGCTTTAATACAGATCATACAGATGTTTCACATATCGTGTTTAGATAGCGTTATTGTTCTTGTATACTTGTAGGTTAACATCATCGATTCAAGTAATCCCCTGATCCCGAGGTCAACAAAGGACAAGGTCTACATGACCCTAACATGTAGCTGAAGCCAGGTTGGACATTAACTCTCCTACAGAGGTTGAAGAGGTTAAAGCAAGAACAAGAGAACACAAGACGGCCATTTTAGGCCACAGGGTGACTTTGTACGATAAACTAAAATGGCGGCTTTAACCTAAAATGAAGGCTTGATTCACTTAAGGTCATGACCTTGCAATACGGAATTCCGCGCAAAGCGACTGGGCATAGGCCAACATATAAAATGAAAATGAGGACGAAACAATATTATATCAGTTCTAACAAACCCTCCTTTTGGCCTATGCCAAGCGCTAAACTACCTTCAATCACTTTGCGACTAACTCCACATTTCAACGTCTATACACCCCGAATCATTGTCAGACATATCTATTGCCATTAAATCAGACACTAGAGTTTCTTTCAACACATACTCTTTGTAAACCTTAACTGGGGTGTATATTTTATGCCCTAATACACTTGTTGCTTGCGCACAACACCCCCTTAATACTGAGCATATACCAGGGAGACACTGTATACAACAACAAAGGAACAGAAAACTTCCCAAGATAATCAGCAGGGCCGAAAACAACTTCCATCCCCACGACCGTAGGAGGTCACAAAACCATGCACTAAGTTCCCAGTTTCCCTCAGGAACATGCACTTCTGAACTAAGAACAAGTAGATTTTGGATAGCCCTAAAGATTTTTGGAGAGGAGTCTGGACATAAACGCAGCAAGCGGACCCCACTAATTTACATACTCCTCCACGCTCAGCCAGAATGACATCTAATGCTATCCGGTTCTGAAGAGCCACTAATCTTATCGCTTTCTGTTCTGACGTCATATTATAGAGTATGTCAGTGGTCCGGTTGAATGTTCTCTCCAATACTTTCGCTAGTCCCCTGATATCTTCTGAATTCGTAATTTGCCCAAAAAATGGCACAAAGGATTTCATGATGTCTCCTAGAGTTTGCGCTGGAGTATCCCCTTTCACGCCTCGTCGTGGACAAGTCATCGGAATTTCTGCAGTACTGGCAAGAAATACCCCAGGTAATAGAATCCCTAAATAGCAGGCTCCTTGCCAATCCCTGGGCAACCATGGGAATGCCACATTACCGCAAACAAAATAGACAGGTTCACCTACGTACAGAGGTCTGTTCTCACTAGTAAAATTCACAACGTTGGCGCATTTCCTAAAATTACCCATTGACCGTGTTCCATTCCTCTGTATGCAGAAGGATACTGAATCGGGGCTATGGTTAACAGAATAAGATGGAGGCGTGGCATCCTTATTGCCTATAGGAGCCATTTTGAAAGAGATCAAAGACTGAAAAGGACGAGACAATCTATCAGAGGGCCTAACAGAAGCAATGTTTGGCTTAATCCTATTTGCAAAAAGCGAGCATCCCAGGGGCATCAAAACATGTTTTTCAAAACTATTCAAATTTATACCATCAAAGTTCCCTGAGATGCTGTCATTCCATCGACCAAAGAATAGTGCTCTAAGAGAAGCATAACAAGCAGTTGTCAAAGGTAAAGGATGAATATACCAACCTAGCCCCTTATCCCCATGTTGCGGTAGATGTGAGCAGATCCAGCAATTGGTCCTATTCAAAATTGCATGAGTAGCATTCATTATTAACAAAAGGGTATTATTCTGATAGTTCCGTCTATGCGAAGAATCTCTAGGAGATAAGGTATGCAATTGCACGGAAGGAGTGGGGAAAACAGGTACATTCTCAACAGGTAAAAAGTCCTCTAGCAGATATGCTTCCTCCAGATACCATAATCCAAAACCAATAGTTACTAAAAACCCAGTTATTATTAAAAAAAGGCAACAATACACTTTGGGGGTCCCATCACATGCTTGATCATTGTCTCTGCTAGTCACATATTTATCTAAAAGTTTGGTACGAGCGGTAGCGGGTGCAGGCATCGTAGTCTTCAATCGAAAAACCACCAATTGTTTGTTTGCTGGCGACTCCAGTCGCGTGTCATATTAATGTCTTTCCCACAACCCTTAGCCAACAGAATCCTTTCGTACAGTCGGGCCAAAAGGCAAGCCCTCAAATGATTTCCTCAATCGCACAGTCAAACCGTGCTGTACGTCTATTTCCTTGGATGTAAATTATATTTCACTATTTCTGGTGCCGAAGGATCGGATAACAAAATGTCATCAATTCCCACTGGAGGTGGCGAGTGAACGGAAATGGGATCAGAAAATGATTGATCTGGAAGTACCACTGTTGGAGAGTGCGGAGACAAGATGGCCGTTTTGTCTGGCCTTGCGAACTCTGAAACGGTCTCTGATACTCTCGTGTCGATTGTTGCTGTTTCGGGCACGTTGGTTACAGCAGTGGAAAGGGATTCTGTGTCTTCTGTATCGTATGGCACGGGCTGCGGGATCCGTTTGGTGTGCGTCGCGTGGATCCAGTTCTTACGACCCGCTACCCACACAGCAGTCTGGGTGACTAGCAGGACCTGGTAGGGACCCCTCCACTGAGGTGCAAGGCAAGACGACCTCTCGAAAACTTTTGTGAAGATCCAGTCCCCCGGTCGTAGACTGTGACCAGGACCCTCGTAACGTACAGGTAATGCCTCTCGCACCTGGAGATAAATTGAAAACAGATTTTTAGACAACTGATTACAGTAATCTGAAAGAAGCACATTTTCTATATCCCGCAACGAACGACTTTTTGGAAAACCCCAAATATTAGCAGGCCTCCCCATCACCACCTCAAAGGGAGAGAGCCCAGTCTTAGTTTGAGGGGTTGTTCTCATCAACAGCAACACGATCGGTAAGGCGTCCGGCCATTTTAACTTGGTGCCGGCACACGTTTTAGCAAGCTTGTTCTTTATAATGCCGTTATGCCTTTCCACTAATCCGGCACTTTGGGCATGTCTGGCTGAATGGAACCGTTTATCAATCTGTAATCCTTTGCATATTTGTAGGATTACAGCAGCGATAAAGTGTGGCCCATTATCCGACCAGATAACTCTCGGCAGCCCGAACCTAGGAAAAAACTCTTTCAACAGAGTTTTTGGCGTGATTATTGCCGTTGCATCTCTAACAGGGAAGGCCTCAACCCACTTACTAAAGGCACAAATGACAACCAACACATATTTAAGATTGATGCAACTTTCCATTTCACTAAAATCAAAGTGAATAACCTCAAACGGAACAGAAGGTGGAGCGAAACTTCCTCTAGGAGTTGAGGTACCTTTTCCTACATTGTGCTGCAAGCAGACCATGCACCCTTGGACAAAGCGCACCGCAATTTTGAAAATCTTATCATTGGCCCATACACTGTGTAGGATTTTAGTCAATTTATGCGCGCAGACATGTGTCGTACCATGAGCCACAATAACCATCATTGTAATGTAGGCGTCAGGGAATAACCATTTTCCTTCAACATTGTCCACCCAACACCCATCATCATCCAATCTTCCTGCACCCTCAACCCATTTCTTAGTTTCCTCTATAGTAGCAACTGCTTGAATGTCTTTTACAGAATCGATACTTTCACCAAAAGTGCAAATATTTACAGTTTCTCTTACAGCATACATTTCTGAACTAAAATCAGTGGCAGTTTGCTTAGCTATCTGATCAGAGAAAGCATTCCCTTTCCCTATATCATCTGTAACCTTTTCATGTGCTGCACATTTTATAATAGCTAACTGAACAGGGAGTGCGAGTGCTGAAAGTAATCGCACTATTAAAGTGCCATGCTGGATTTTCGTGCCATGTGAGGTCAAGAAACCTTGTTCTTTCCAAAGTCTACCGAAGTTGTGAACCACCCCAAAGGCATACTGACTGTCGGTATATATATTTACTGTAAGCCCTTCAGAAATTTCACAAGCTCGAGTTAACGCTATAATTTCTGCGGCCTGCGCGGAATTATGCATAATTCTTTTGGTTTCCACAATCGTACTTAAAGTAGTGATGGCATAAGCAGCCGTGGATATACCATTCGGGAGTTTAAAACAAGAGCCATCACAAAATAGCTCTCCTTGTGGGCTATTCAAAGGTGTGTCTTTCAGATCGATTCTACCTTTAGTCTCTTGTTCTGTCACATAAAGGCAATCGTGTGACGTTTCGTTACCATCAACAGTATCTTGCGGGACAGGTAAAAGTTCTGCCGGATTTAACACACAACACCTCTGAATTTGAATGTGGGTGCAAACAAGATCAATTCATATCTTGTCAATCGTGCGGAAGTGAGGTGTTGCGTTTGAGTTCTATTCAATAAAATATCTACAGAGTGAGGTACCATTAGGGTTAACGCATGACCCAGAACCATTCCCTCACTCTGTTTTACAGACGCAGCAGCAGCAGCGACAGCTCTCAAAAATCTCGGCAAAGTGCATGCAACAGGATCAAGGGCGGATGAGAAATAGCCGCACGGCCTATTCTTCCCTCCATGTTCCTGCGTTAACACAGCCAAAGCACATCCATCACGTTCATGCACATACAACACAAAGGCCTTTTCATAATTTGGAGTTCTTAAAACCGGCGCCGAACACAGCGCGGTTTTGAGCAAGTCAAATGCTGTCTGGTGTTCCAAAGTACATGGCAATGGCAAAGAAATGCCATTCTTTGTCAAAGCCAGCATTGGTTTAATCGTTAACGAAAAGTTAGGGATCCACAATCTACAGTAAGAAGCCATACCTATCAGGGCTCTAACTTCCTTCTGCGTATTTGGGACAGACATGCCAGAAATAGTTTTTATTCGTTCAGGTGTCAACCGTCTTCCCTCCTTTGACAGGAGATAGCCTAAATAGGCGACCTCCTGTCAACAATATAGGAATTTTTTGAGTGAAGCTTTGTGGCCATGTTTTGCTAGATGACAAAGCAACAACATGGTGCCTTCTTTACAGGCACTCTCAGAATCAGCAGCCATGAGGAGATCATCTACATACTGTAGTAACGTGCAAGTAGTAGGCAACTCGAGAGTATTGAGCTGCTCTTTTAAGCCCTACTATAAATACTTGGACTCTCAGTGTACCCTTGCGGTGCACGAGTGAATGTGAACGAGCGTCCACCTAGGGTAAACGCGAACAAATACCTACTATCCTTGTGTATGGGAATACTGAAAAATGTGTTTTTGAGGTCAACAACGCTAAAGTAAATGGCAGAAGCCGGAATCATGGTTAGTATCGTTGTAACATCAGGTACAATAGGGAATTGAGGAGCCACAATTTTGTTAATAGCATGTAAATCAATTATAAACCGAAAGGGAATTGCATTATCACCTTTTTTGTATACTGGCAAAATCGGGCTGTTACACAAGCTACCCGTAATTTCCTCAATTACTCCACAATGTACAAAATCAGAGACTATACATTTCAAAGCCTGTTCGCCTTCAACAGAGATCTTATATTGTGGGATGCGAGGCAATTTAACTCCATGTTTCAGAATAATTCTAACAGGTTCAATTTGAGGAATGCCCACAACATTATCATCAATTGCCCATAAACATTCTGGAATATTACTTAATTCTGGCGGTAAAGGTCGAGTCAAAAACTGAGAGGTGAGTGATTGCTGAGGTGTAATTGTTAACCGAACTCCGTCCGGAGAACATTGTATTACTGCATGCAATTCCTTCAACAAATTTAACCCCAGCAAATTCTCCCCATAGTTTGTGGTAAGTAGAAATGGACACTGCTCCGTGAAGGGAACCAGTGTTATCGTTACCGGCAAAGAAACCGGACAAACTACAGGTGTGCCTGAAAACCCTACGGAAACGTTGGACTGCCCTGACAGGGGAATATTTGGAACCTGCGAATGGTCAATGGAACATTTCTGTGCTCCCGTATCTGCTAAAAATAGATGCTTCCTATTTCCCACCGCCATCTCAACGTAGGGGCCATTCTGATGAACGGGAATAGGTGCTGGTTCCAAATCCTGCTTCGGGCAATCCTGGCGAAACAGAATACTGTCAAAAGGAAGCTCTTCAGAGAGGTACGTGGCAGAAGGGTGATCAGAAATGTTTCTATTATCCACATTCGAAACTTGCTTAACCTGTGAAGGAGGTTGCTGTAATTCTGGTGCAAACTGACCTCTGCCAGGGCCCCCTGCACCTGGGCGACCTCTGGATCGTCTACCCATGTTCCCAAATGACCTTTGCTGCAAGGTCGGACATTGAGCGTGCCAGTGGCCTTCCTGTCGACAATAGGTACACTGGTTAATGGTTACTGGAGCCAGGGGCGTGCTTCCCTGTGGAACGTACTGACCTCTAAATTGATTTCCCCCTCTAGGGTTTCTAACAATCTGTTGTAATAAGACTTTTGTTTTCAGGTCACCCTTTTTTTTGTCAAGTTTTTCCTTTTCATTATTCACACGATTTTCATAGTACTGAGCCATGTGCAGTCCTTCTGATTGAGACTTCGCCTGCCAAGCGCTTTCGGAAGACATAATCTGTAACTGGATGTCGGGCAACAATCCACGTACAAATTTGTCGACAAACAGCCTTTTCCCTGTCTCTGTGCCTAAGTCTTGTCCACTGAAATCTGAAAATACCTGCTCAAACCGATTGAAGAAATCGGTATCACCCTCAGACTTTCCTCGGACACAGGCCGTAAGCTTGTCCCAAATGATTCTTTTTTCAGGAACTATAGTTTTTAATTTTACAATAATCCTATCGGGCAAAGTTAATATCACTTGAGGCGGTCGCTCGCCAGCTGGTCTTTCTCTGTCGAGCCTAACCATGTTATCCCATGTATCTCCTAACCCAGGTACATCGTCTACATTCCTAATCTGTTTCCACAAATCAACTGGCAGGAGTACGGGAAATAATAAATCAATATCACTTAAGGTGAATATCGATGATTGTAAGACTGACTCTATTTCTTTATAGAACCTGGTCGGATTCTTTCTTACATCAGGAATAGATTGCTTTATGGTGTTCACTTCCTGTCTAGAAAACGGGACATGAACAAACTGTGATACGTAATGTGTAGGAATTTCCCCCGCGAGTATTCCTCGTGCAGCATCGGCCGCAATCTCAACTTTTGGGAAAAATGTTGGAGGGACCTCTCTCATAGGCAACTGAGAAGTAGGCAGCTCCGAACAATTACTAAGCAACAGAGCCAAATCAAGCGCTAAGGCAGTCGAAGAAATATCAATCGATACATTTCTATATTAGTGGACTATATACGGTTCTTGTTTGTGTTGCAATTCAGTTTATACATTGCTTATGTTATGTTCTTTGTATCCTTATGGTGCAAGCAAGATTCTTTGTGTATAAAATGCACGTTTGACCTAATGTTTGTGTTTCTTCATAGGTCGTGCATATTTGCTTAGTGTCTGTTGCATGTGCGTGTATCAGTTTGACAGTGAGTTTGTTTATTTTTGACATCTTCAGTTACATCAGGTCGATTTCCTCCTGTATCTGCCTGGGATGAGGCTGGTATGGTCGCGTTAATGCATAGAGTTTCTCACCCATGTGATACTGAGGTGGGGGAGGGGCCATAGCTATGAATGACATATTCATGTGCCTGTCGACACACGTCTGACAGTTTCTAAAAATCATGGGTGCCTGCTGTGGTTACACCATCCTGGCACCCGGTTCCATCCACGTGCGTCGAGGCATATGAAGTGGTCCTTGTTCTCACAACAAGAAGGGGCAGTGGTGCCACCTTCCCATGCCTAACACCTCCCGCCCTCCCTCACAGAGGACCAGCTGAGCACGAGTGTCGAGATCCTCCACCTCTTGTTAACCTTCTCAGTGGACATGGCACGGGCATGTTCGCTGCAGTGTTCTCCCTGGCCCAGATAGACTCACAGATCGTTTCTCTCTTTGTAGGCTGGTTGAGTCCATGAGTGTCCCAAAGACCTTCAACTCCTCACCAACAGCCTTGTCTGCGGGACTTTTAAATGTGCTGTTTCACCCATCCCCCAGCCATTTGGTCCATTCTCTGAGGAGCCGGCCTAGCCGCAGAGTCCTTCCTGCTGGCCTGCACACCTTGGAATTCCTGCTTGTCTGCACCTCTTGCTCGTATTGGGGGTTTATTAATCAGAGTCTTTACCAGTGGATTGCATTTCCCCAGATCCTTGCTCATGGGCCCTAGTATGCTCGTATGCTGTTCTGATATTAATGTACCTTGGGTGGTCCGTTGTGTTGTGGGTACACGCGTGTACCTGAGCATTTCTCCACTTGCCCTTACCTGATGTTAATGTGGCAAGGCTGTGAATATCAGTTACCACCTTCTCCTTTTTAACTGGCCATCCATTTGTGACGAGTCAACTTGCGGGGCACCAGTGGTCCAAGGATCAATATCAGTTTCTAAACCATCAATCAGCCCCACACCTCTAGTACACCAGAAGAAGAGAACCGAACAGATCGGAATACAAGTGAATTATAAGACATCCTTGTCCAATTTTAGTAACAGTGATTTGTGGATCGTTGGTTAGTAAGAACACAGCGAAAATACAATTATTACCCAATGATATAAGGGACTGTCCAGTCAAGGTTGTATAAAAATATCAAATTTATTATTATCACAAACGACAGTTGTAGCACACTACTAAATACAGCCCACCCTGTAAAGACAGTTTCAAAGACGGAAAACAGATGCACTCTGGATATTGACAAGAGATTAGTCGGTATAGTAATTAATCTCAATAGTTCAAGGATACTTGGTTTCAATACAAAGGGAGTAATGGGACATACAATGTCACTAGGGGCCTTTGGAGAAGGACCAGGGGGACAGAACCACAATGCATCTTGTGCTGGTAGAAGTTATTGGTGCTCGACAGTGTAGAGTCAGTTTCAGGGTGCGTTGCAGCTTCTGCAACAGAGTTCAAGATGCGGACAGCTGCGGGTATCAAGCGGCAGACAGTTCAGCGAACAGGCTGGACAGATGGCTGCAGATTGGCCTACACCGCAGCTCGGGGTCAGTAGTCATTGTTTCAGTGCTGGTCAGTGGTTCTGAAGCACTTGTTGAGGCGTCTCGGATGGCGTTAGCGACTGTGGTGTAACAACCGTCAGCAGTGCAGGCAGTCGCAGCTCGAGGCGCTCACCTGGCTCAAAAATGTCCTTTAAGGCAGACGTCAGTAAATGCTTGTCGATGAACTCTTAGTTTCTTCACAGAGCTTGTGTCATCCTTTAAGGTGGACAGCCCAAATCTGAGGAGAGTGTTGCAGGCAGCTGCCTTGTCCTTGGTTTGGTTCAGAGACTCCCTGGCACTGCCCACCTAGGAAGCTTGTTTGCAGAGCCTAGCAGGGCACGCTGTGTGCTGGCTGGGTACTGGTTCTGGAGCTGCTGGATGGTCCTCTGGATTCGGTATCTCCCTCTGTCTCCTGGGAGATGTTTAGGGGAGGGATCTTGCTTCTCTCTTGGAGGTCTTGGCCTTCCTTCACTGGCGGAAGATGTAAGACAGACTGTATCTTCAGCAAGCTTCCAATGCTGAGTTCTTCTTGCTACTCCTTGCAAAGTCTTCAGATGGTCTGCCCAAAAGAGGGGCTCAGCCCTCTTTTAAAGACAAATGGACCACAGGGATTGATGTAGGCTAAGCCTACCTTAATGAACCAATCCTGGGTCTCCACCAACAATCTCCTGTATGCATGAGGTCATAATCAGAGTGCTTTGCAACAGAAAAGAAGTTGGTGAAAACATGTAATACTAAGTCCCACCGATCTTCCTGTCTGTTGTGGATCAAAGGTTCTCTCTAGTTAATGCAGCTCTCTGTGGTTCCTGATTAAAGTGGCAGGTCTCCCTTGAAGCTGCGGCGAGAACAGACTGTGGGCCTCTTTACCAGGTTGGCGGTAACCTGTCAGTGGTACCGGTGTGTTGCTGCCAGACTCTAACACTGTTTCCGCCTCCTGAGATCCAGGTGCCACCAGGACATTACAAGTCCCGGTGGGCCGGGATTAGTCCCCATTCCCCTGGAGTCCCATGAGTCTCTAGGGTAACGGGGACTCAGAAGCACTGGCACAGTTAGTAACCGTGCTGGTGCTTCCACGACAACTGTTTCTACCGGGGCAATTGTGCCCGGTAGGTCAGACCTGTCGCTCTCAACGGAGCTGGCACGTTGCTACCCGCACCTTTATTTCCAGACCGGCAGACTTGTAATGAGGCCCTTTGTGTCTCCGTCAATCCACATACTCGTACCTTCTGAATGGGGTCCCCCTCTGGGGATGACTTCTGCAAACACACAGTCCCAGACATGACCTTTCACTGTCCATTGATACTAAGGGCGAGAGCTGGCTTGAGGTTGAGACAGTGCATATCAAAGGTTGTTGGGGTTTCATATAACCTTCATTAACCTCTGCAGCCAAGCCCTATGTGTGCCTGTTTGAGGTATACTCTATTAGTATGTTAATTATGTTAATCACTGCCATCATTCTGCAGGGTTCCACAAAAGGACAAGACGAATTCATGGAGCATTTGATAGTTAATTAGGCTGGCCATGGCAGGAGGAAGGTTTTGCCCTCCCCTTCTGAGATGCATTGATGTACTCTTTGCTGTCATATCCCAACTAAATATGACAGGGGGATCGCGGCTGTAGGCTCTGTCCACCCAGACTACATGGGTCTATGTGTATGTCGCGAGCGGGCATAACGAAATCTGTACGGATTAGCCCCACACATTTTCCCAAGGTTGATCTACCATCATTCAATTTCATATAAAATTTCAAAAAAGCCTGTCGAGGGCCGACCCACCCTGCGGATGGTCGAATTCGTCACACCCATGAAGTGACATTGTTCACAGAGGGTGCCTTGCAACTCAGCTATATTATTATTATTATTGTATTTACTGAGCGCAGACCTACCTTTGAAAAGCCACGGAGCGCTTTACAGAGCTATCAACAACACAGATGCATAACAGAGTTCTTTGCTGAGGTAACAACAGAAAATATATACAGCAGGGGTTGGATAGAGGGGGGCACAGAGGAGAGGCAGAGCTCTACCGGGTGGTGGGGAGGAGAAGGGCGGGCAGTGCCTAGCGAGACAGGTGGCATGAGGATCGCCGTGATGGCCCACGTGTTGTGGAGGAGAGGCTTGTTTTTTACCCCAAGGCGCTGTACAAGAACCAATTTACAGTACACAAAGAGATAATGATACAATAGACAACAGTCGAGAACTACAGTGCGTGAAACTGATCCTGACACAGCGCCTTGATGCCTCCTGGCTTAAGCGCTCTGAAAATGAATAAATAAATACAGTGAGAACTTTAAAATACAGTTAAGATTGAAGTTAAAAACTTTTCAGTGCGAGACGAAAAGTAGGATAAGAATGAATAGACTGCAGATGGGTCTTGAGTTCTTTTCTCAATTTTAGGAGCGCGGGGGGGGGGCGAGTCTGATGCTGACGGGGAGGAGGTTCCACAGTCTTGGGGCGTAGGCAGAGAAGGCTTGTTTTCTGGTCCTTTCCTTTTTTCAGCGGCAGATTTCAAGTCTGCGCGCGTCCTGGCTTCTGGTGGTGCACTGTCTGCTGGAGTCGCTGAGTTTCTCCATGAGGTCGACGGGTGACTTGAGGGCGACCGCATTATAGATGATGCAGCAAGAGTTGAAGGGGATGTGTGCGTGCAGTGGGAGCCAGTGAAGGTCGGTGAGGGCCGGGGTGATGAGTGCGTATATGCGTAGAGTAGACCCTTGATGAGGGCATTGCCCCAATCCGGGCGGGATGGGACCAGTGCTTGAACAGCGGATCTAAAGCTATCAGGAGGGAGGGAAGGATTGCCTTAAATAAATAAATATGTCTCTGTGAAACTCTAGAGGGCAATCACTTGCCAACCTGGCCTTTAAAATGGCAACGCCTGTGGAACCAGAAGCACAATTGTCTAAGTGTGTGATAAATCATGTGTGGGCGGCACCCGAGCTACATAAGATGCCAGCACGTCCTCACCAAGGCCAGCTGTGGTCTCAGGATGCCCGCAGGGCAGCTGATTACTCGATTCAACAAGAAACATGGGCTCAGGAGCAAAGTAAGAAGCGCTATCTATGAACACACGTGGGAACAGAGTAGGCAAAGTGACCACTGTGTGCAGAACACACGCACATGCATGCACGCACACACGCGCCCACACACGCACGCACGCACACACGCACGCCCACGCACGCTCGCACTAGCCCACACACGCACGCACACACGCACGCCCGCGCGCCCACACACGTGCCCACACACGCACGCACGCACAGGATCCATGCTACATGGATTCCATCGTGTGTCCCATGTGTGCCACACCAACCCCGCCCCCGGCGGAAGAAGAAGCGACACACACAAACCCCCTCCCCCCCACGCAGCAGGAAGCTGCCATGACCTCACAGCAGCACCGCTTCCCATGGTGTCCACTTGCACGTGCTGTCACCGCGCCTTTCACACTGCCCCCCCCCCCTCCCCACCGCATGCCAGTGGCAGCAGCTTGTGGCTCCAGTGAACCCCTGGGCGGGCTCCGCCTATCGAGTTACGCGAGGGAGAAGGGGGGTGCTCACCCAGTGAAGGTGACGATGGAGAATGATCTTGGCAGCCCCCACCCCCTGGAAGGTACCGCATGACGCCTGCCCAGACCCCGACACACAGCTATTGGCTGCACCTGAGCGGCTGCTCAATGGGCTCAGAAGCTGGTGTGTGCCTCCGGGGGTTCACACATGAGTAAATACCCCCCCTTCTCCCCTTTGAGGAATTGCACACTTTCCTGGTGGCAGCCTACCGCCCCCACTTCCGCCGCCCCTTTCATTAGACTCCAGCAACCACATTCCCTTCTGACTCCTGAAGCGCTCAGCCCCCTGACTTCTGCTGTCCCCCGCCCCTTGCCTCATGCCCCCTAACTCCTGCTGCCCCCTGACTTCTGCTGCCTCCTGCCCCTGATATATGCAGCCTTAAGTTCTACCCCCTAACTCATGCTGCCTCCTGCCCCTATCCCATGCTGCTCCCAACCTCCTGCTGCCTCCTGCCCCCTAACTCATGCTGCCTCCTATCTCATGCTGCCCCCTAACTCCAGCTGCCTCCTGTCCCCTGCCCCTAACTCCTGCTGCCTCCTGCCCCCTGATGTCTGTGCCTCCTGCCCCTGACATCTTCAGCCTCCTGCCCCCTAACTCATGCTGCCTCCTGCCTCCTGCTACCTCCTACCCCCTAACTCCCGCTGCCCCCTGCCTTCTGCCCCCTAACTCCTGCAACATGCTGCCTCCTGCCCCCTAACTCATGCTGCCTCTGGCCTCCTATCTCCTGCTACCTCCTGCCTCCTAACTCCTGCTGCCCCCTTCCATACCTGCCTAACCTATGAATTTTTCCCGGAGACTCAGGAATTTTAACCATTTCTCCGGGTCTCCAGGAAAGATCCTGGAATCGCAGGGATTTTGGTGGGGGGCAGCTTTCACTGTTTGCCTTTTTTTGTTTTGTTATGGTTGCAGGACTGCGTGGCCTCGACTCCCTGCCTGAGTGTGGCTTTGTCTCTGCAGCAATGACTGTAACGCTTCCAGCACATTGGCAGAAAGAATGCAGGTGAAGCAAAATAACGCGCGTTTCTTGTGCTGCACCTTTCATTCTTTTTTGCTGACTTTCAATGCAAACGCGCGTTTCTTGTGCTTTTGTTCTTTTTGCTCAGGTTAGACTCAGCCCCATTGAACCACAGCCACCAGGTTTGCAGGCTGGACAACTCACCACTGCACTACATAACCTGATGAAAAACAACTAAGCTGAAATGTCCAATTTCCGCACTGCAAAATTCAGGGAAAACCTTTGTGTTGGTTCTTGGAGTTTACATCTACACATTTTAACGTGTTGATTGTATGGAAGGCGAATGCCTTTTGTCCTATGCAATTTGGGTGGTTGTGAAAAGGCAATTTAATGAAATATGCATATTTCAATTTGAACTGCAAATTGCTGACATCACAACACAACAGAGTTTACCTTTTTGACATGTGGGTGGGGCCATGTGAAAATGGGCAGAGTTTTGTGTGACTGTGGGCGGGGCATACATCTCAGGATTTTTGATTATCAAATGTAGGCAGGTATACTCCTGCCCCCTGACTTCTGCTGCCTCCTGCCCCCTGACTCCTGCTGCCTCCTCCCCCCTGCCTCCTAGCTCCTGCTGCCCCTTGCCTCCTGCCCCCTAACTCCTGCCGCCTCCTGCCTCTTAGCTCCTGCTGCCACTTTGTGAAAACAAAATCAAAATATCGAGGCTGAGTACCCCAAATGGAAATACACCGAACACGGGTTACAAAGGAACATACAAAGATCTTTAATTTATACTGAATCAGTTACAAAGGACAAAACAAAAATCAGATAGCTATCGGGCCTCAGTACAACACAGCGAACTCCAGAGTGGTTCAGTGTGTTCAGTGAGAGACGCTGTACATTAGAATTTGTTGCTCTTTTATACCATTTGCGAACATGATGTCCAACCCTACTCGGGTTAATATTCCTCTAATATATTACTGATCGAGGGTTCATGCCGAGTTCGCATATCCACATGCAACTAGTTTGCTTTTAAGACATACATCAACAAGCCTACACGGCAACTGTGTATTTTGGGACTACTCAACTCATACAGGTCTTCTCAAACATTAATAAAATGTAGTTAAACAAGTGTTCTCAGTTCAGTATTTGAATACATTGTTCTTAACATATGCTCGCGAATTAGTTTCATTGGCACGAGTAATCCTTTACACACAGCTCAACGAAGGACAAGGTCTCAGTTCATGACCTCAACAAGTGGCCTGCAGGCAAGTTACATATTAGTTACACAAAGAGGTCAAGACGGCCATGTTGTATTTCGGAATGACATCGTCCACCATTTTAACTCACAGGGTGACTTTACAAAGCAAACCTAAAATGGCGGTTTGACCTAAAATGGTGGCATACATTGATTCTGAGGTCAGGACCTTGCAACACGGATTTCTTCGCAAGTGGCTTACAAGCAGCTTGGCGTAGGCCAATGTACATATATTTGTTGCAATAGGAGGTACGATATAATTTCCCGTTTGACAAATCCTACTTTTGGCATATGCCAAGTGCTAAACTACTTCGGATCTCCTTGCAAATAACTCCATGTATCATCGTCCATGCACCCTGAATCGCCGTCAGAAATATCTATTGCCATCAGGTAATTCGCAAAAAACTTTTTTAACACGTATTCCTTGGAAGTTTTATCTGGGGCATACACTTTATGTCCTATCGTACCTATCACTTGTGTGCAACATCCCCCTAGCATGGAACATATACTAGGTAGACACTGGATACAACAACAAAGGAACAACAGAATTCCCAAAATCATCAGTAAAACCGAAAGTACCTT
The DNA here is from genome assembly GCF_040938575.1 of Ambystoma mexicanum. Lineage (NCBI taxonomy): Eukaryota > Metazoa > Chordata > Amphibia > Caudata > Ambystomatidae > Ambystoma > Ambystoma mexicanum. The sequence continues at coordinate 5,760,899 of NC_090932.1, forward strand.
CCAACCCCAAGATCGCAAGAAGTCCCAGAACCAAGTGCTAAAAACACAGTTTCCCTCGGGAACATGCACTTCTGAACTAAGGACGTGCAGATTCTGTATTGCCTTGAAGATAGTAAGGGACAAATCTGGCACGAAAACACAGCAAGCGGACCCCACTAATTTACACACTCCACCAAGTTCAGCCAGAATGACATCTAATGCCATCCGGTTCTTAAGTGCTACTAGTCTTATTGCTTTCTGTTCTAATGTCATATTATAGAGTATGTCCCTGGTCCGGTTGATGGTTCTCTCCAGTACTCTCGCTAGTCTTCTGATATCTTCGGAATTCGCTATCTGCCCCCAAAATGGCACAACTGATTTTGCCATATCTCCCAAGATTTGCGCTGGAGTGTCACCATTCTCATCCTGTCGTGGACGAGTCTTTGAAACCTCTATTGTACTAGCTATAAACACCCCAGGTAACAGTATCCCTAAATAACAGGTTCCCTGCCAATCCCTGGGTACCCATGGAAAAGCTACATTACCGCAAACAAAGTAGACAGGTTCGCCTACATACAAAGGTCTGTCTTCCCCAATCAAATTTGCAACGTTGGCTCAACCTTTAAAATCTCCCATTGACTGAGTGCCATTCCTCTGTATACAGAAAGAAACTGAATCGGGGCTATAGTTAACAGTATAAGAAGGAGTCATGGCATCCTTAACGCCTATCGGAGCAATCTTAAAGGAAATCAAAGATTGAAAAGGATGAGACAGTCTATCAGAAGGCCTAATAGAAGCAACGTTGAGCTTACTCCTATTTGCAAAAAGCGAGCATCCCAGGGGAGTCAGAACACGTTTCTCAAAGCTATTCAAATTAGTGCCATCAAAGTTCCCCGAGATGCTAATGATCCAACGGCCAAAGAACAGTGCTCTAAGAGAAGCATAACAAGCAGTTGTCAAAGGTAAAGGATGAATATTCCAACCTAGCCCCTTATCCCCGTGTTGCAGTAAATGTGAGCATACCCAACAGTTGGACTTATTAAAAATGGCATGCGTGGCATTCATGATAAGTAGCAGAGTATTATTGTGGTACCTTTGTCTATGCTGGGAGTCCCTAGGGGACAGAGTATGCAAATGTACAAAGGGAGTAGGAACAGTAGGTACATTTTCAGTCGGTAACAAGGATTCTAAAGGATGCGTTTCCTCAAGGTACCATAAGCCTAAGACAGTGACTATTATAGAACCAAATATTATTATAAAAACCAGCAATACGTTTTCGGTGCCCAAGTTCTTTGCTCATTATCCCGGTTGGTCACACAATCATTTACAAGTCCCATACGAGCGGTAGCGGTGGCAGGCATTGTAGTCTTCAAACGGAAACCCCCAATGTTCAATGTTGGCGACGACCCGGCCGCGTGACTTTTTAGTCCTTCCACAACCCTAGCCAACAGAATCCCCTTTCTCAAATTTGGGCAAAAACAAGCCCTCGATGATCCTTTCCTTCTCCGGATGCACCGCAGAACCATGCCGTAAGTCTATCAGATGCACAGAAAAACCGCGCCGTAAGTCTATTTTCTTGGACGCAAATTGTGCCTTGCTTTTCCCGGTAATGATTGATCTGGAAACAATGTGTCGTCACTTCCCGTTGGAATCAACGTATCAGAAATAAGTGAAGATGCCGAATTTGAAACACAGTTTCCGGAAGCAAAACTTTTTGAGAGTGTGGAGACAAAATGGCAGGTTTCCCAAGCCTCACAGGTTTAGAAAGATTCTCTGATACACTCTCAGCGCTATCTACTGCTTTGGGATCGTTGGTTGCAGCGTTAGCGAGGGTTCTGTTTCTTCTGTATTGTGTGGCACTGGGTGAGGAAGTTTCTTTACATGCGACGCGTGGATCCAATTCTTTCTGCCAGAGACCCGCACCGCCGTCTGTGTGACCAACAGGGCCTGGAATGGGCCCCGCCAGAGAGGTGCAAGGCAGGAAGAGCGCTCAAATGCCTTGATGAGCACCCAGCTCCAAGGCCGTATGCTGTGGCCGGGCCCTCGTATCGCACAGGTAAAGCCTCTCGCACCTGGTGATAAATCAAATACAGGTTTTTAGTCAACTGGCTGCAATAGTCTGAAAGTAAAACATTTTCAACATTTCTCAAAGATCTACATTTTGGGAGATTCCAGATATTGGCAGGTCTCCCCATTACCACCTCAAATGGAGAGAGCCCAGTCTTAGTTTGAGGGGTTGTACGCATGGCTAATAACACGATCGGTAAGGCATCCGGCCATTTTAATTTAATGCCGGCACACGTCTTGGCAAGCTTGTTCTTGATGATACCATTGTGTCTTTCTACTAGTCCGGCGCTCTGAGTGTGTCTGGCCAAATGGAACCATTTGTCGATCTGTAATGCCGCATATATCTGAAGAATTACAGCAGCGACAAAATATGGACCTTTGTCCGTCCAGATGACTCTTGGTAGCCCGAACTGTGGGAAGTATTCTTTTAACATGGTTTTCACAGTAGTCATTGCTGAAGCATCTTTGACAGGGAAAGCCTCAACCCATTTACTAAAAGCACAGATGACCACTAATACGTACTTCATATTGTTGCACCGTTCCATTTCAATAAAGTTGAAATGGATGACTTCAAAGGGGACACAGGGTGGCCCAAAACTTCCCCTAGGAGTTGCAGTCCCCTTTCTCACATTGTGTTGTTAATGTTAATGTTAATGTTAAAGGTCATTTGTACCGCGCACTTTCACCACCGGAGTGGTCCCCTGGCGCTCTGGCGGCTCTGAAAGAGGGAGGGAGGGGCGGGTTAGTGGGTGGAGGCTGGAAAAATGCAAGATTGCAGTGTTGTGCTGTTGGCAGCCTCAGCCTGGTGGTTCCGTCGGCTGGGCCTGGGGTGTATGCGGCCGGTAGTCATCGTGTTCTGATATGCGAGCCTATGTGTGTTTTTTGTTTTGTTGTTGCAGTGTAGTGAAGTTCGTGTGGTTTGCTGCGCTAGAGGTTTGTGGTTGTGTTTGTTTTGGAGTTTGAGAGGTGTATGCAGAGAAGGAAATTGTTAGTGGTATTGGTTAGTTTGTATCTCTATCCTGGACTGAACCGGTTGGGCTTGTGTAATCTTACACGACGGGATGCTTGTACACCCTGAGCCTCAGGAGGTACGTGCCTGTTTTTGCATTCAAGGCCGTTTGAGGATTTAGCTGTCCCCTCCGCCCGCTCCCTTAATAACCTTGCATGCTCCTGACCCCCTCCACATAACTAGCGCAGCTGCTAGTGTCCATACTTCCGATTGTGTGGTGATTGGTGGTATCTTGTCCGTTCCACAGCCCCGTGGTACCTACTTGTGGCTGTACGGGCGGTGGGGGATGGTAAGGGTTGGCTGGAGTTGTTGCCTCCGTTTCCCTTGTTCTCGCGGGTGGACCCCTGTGTCCAGCATCAGCCCTACTGGTGCTCAGGGTACTTTTGTCAGTTCTAGGGGTTTGTCAATGTCCTTTTTTGATGAGTCGTTTGTCTTATTGTTGTTTCGGTTTTAGTCTGTGGTGTTGAAGAGGCAGGTTTTTAGTAATTTTCTGAATTTAAGGTGATCTTTGGTGTTCCTTATTACTTTTGGGATGTTGTTCCAGGTTTTCGCGGCTAAGTGGTAGAAAGCGGTGCCTCCGAGTTTCTTCTTGATGTAAGGTTTTTGTTCCAGTCGTATTTCGTTGGTTGACCTGAGCGGTCTCGTTGGCTTGTAGATTGTTATTTTTTTTTGTAGGAATTCTGCTCCTTGTCCGCTGATTGCCCTGTGCGTTATGCACATTGTTTTGAAGATAATACACTGTTTTACTGGGAGCCAGTGTATTGTTTTTAGGGCCGGGGTGATGTGATCTCATCTGGATAGTTTGAGGAGTAGGCTGGCTGCAGTGTTTTGGATCTGTTGTATCTTCTTCAGTAGGTATTCCGGTATACCGAGGTAGAGGCTGTTTGCATAGTCGATACTTGACATGATGAGGCCGACGATGGTGAGTGTTTTGTGTGTGAAGGAGAGGAAAGGTAGTATTTTTCTTGCCGTGTGGAGGAGGAAGAAGCATTTCTTGACTGTTACGTATATTTGCGGTTCTAAGGTTAGGGTGTTGTCCATCAGGATTGATGGTGATGGTGTAGATCCCATTTCCGTTGGCCACGGGATGGCGGTTTCCTTCTCTTGGTCTTTGGATATGATCATGATTTCGGTTTTTCCTGGGTTGATTTTCAGGTTGTTGGCATTCATCCAGTTGAAGACTTCTTTTAGACAGTCGGTTAAGTTTGAATGATCGGCTTGGGTGTCTTCGATCTTGTAGATGATTTGAGTGTCGTCTGCGTAGTTGTAGCATTTGATGTTGTGTTTCTTGAAGATTCTGATTACTGGGGTTTGGTAGATGTTGAAGTACAGTGGTGATAGTGAGGATCCTTGTGGTACTCCACAGTCGTTGACTATTGGGTTGGATTTGAAGGATTTGATCCAGAAAGTTTCAGTTCTGTCTGCTAGGAATGATTTAGTCCAGCATAGCGCTGTGTCTGTTATGCCTATGTCTTCTAGTCTTTTGGTTAGGGTGTCATGGCTAACTGTGTCGAAGGCTGCGGAGAGGTCAAGCAGGATAAGGGTAGATGTTGTGTTGGAGTCTGCGTTTGTTTTTAGGTCATCCCAGATGGATAGTAGTGCTGTTTCTGTACCTCTTGTGGGTCTGAAGCCGACTTGAGCTTGGTCTAGCAGGTGGTGTTCTTCAACGTATTCTTGGGTTAGTTTGTATATGTAGGTTTCGAGGAGTTTGGCCGGGTAGGGGATGTTGGAGATTGGTCTGTAGTTGGAGAGGTCATCTACGTCCCCGCTTGTGTTTTTCAGAAGTGGTTTGATGGGAGCCGATTTGAAGATCCTTGGTACTGTTCCTGTTGCCAGTGATAGATTTAGAAGGTTTCTGAAGTATTCTGCTGGTGTTCCTTGTCCGAGGATTGATTTGTAGATGTCCGGGGTGCAGGGATCCATCGGTGAGCCCGCTTTCTTGCTGTGTTTTATCAGCATTGCGAATGCCTCTGCTGATATTTCAGGGTAGTTATTGAGTTTGTGCTGTGGTTCTGATTTAGGTTCGTTTGGTTGTAAGTCGCTGCTAGTTGGTCTCTGTTGGATGGTTTGTCGGATGTCATTGATTTTCTTTTTGAAGTGGTCTGCAAGGTTGTTGCATAGTTTCTCCGAGGGGGTTGGGGTGTTGTCACAGCCTTGTGGGTTTCTCATTTCTTTAATGATACAGAACATTTCTTTTTGTGTGTTGGTGGCATTTGTGATTCTGTCATCATAATGCCTTCTCTTTGCCTTTTGAATTTCTTTCTTGTATGCTCGAATGTGCTTCTGGAACATTTTTTTTTTTGTCTGGATTGTAATCTTTCCTCCATTCCATTTCAATCTTTTTGTTTTCTTTTTTCATGGTGCTTAGTAGTGGGGTAAACCATTTTGCCATTGCTCTCTTTTTTGATGGTGTGAATGGTTTTTCTGGGGCCATCTTGTCAATTGTATCTGCAATCCATTTGTGTAGTATCTCAGCTTTCCCGTCTAGGTCAACTAGGTCTAGTTCTGTTGTTGAGGGCTTGGTTAACTCCAGTGGTTCGAATAGGTTGCCTTTTTTGACGTCGTTCCAGTTTCTTTTTGTGGTGGCTGTAGGTTTGGGAGGTTGGATGTAGACTTGAGTAGGCAGAGTGATTACGAATGGGATGATGAGATGGTCACTCCACAGTATTTGTATCGGCATGCCGTGGTGATGAGTTTTTCCTCTGCGAATATTGCATCCAAGGTGTGTCCTGCCGAGTGATTTGCCCTTTTTACTAGTTGTCGTAGTTTCATGGTGGCGAGTTGTTCAATCAGTAAGTTTTGGGAGTTGGCATGACTGTCTTCGAACCAGATGTTGAAGTTGTACGCAAATCATGCAGTCCTGAACATAGCGCTGGGCAATTTTTGAAATTTTGTCATTTGCCCAAACTTTCTCTAACATTTTCGTGACCTTCTGGGCACATATATGCGTAGGACCATGGGCCATGATGACCATCATCATTACATAAGCTTCAGGGAGTAGCCATTTCCCTTCAACTATGTCCACCCAACACCCATCATCATCGAGTTTCCCCAAGCCTTCAGCCCACCTCTTGGATTCTTCTAACGTGGCATCGGCTTGGATATCCCGTACAGACCCAACACCCTCGTCCATTGCATAGGCATTTACAGTCTCCCTTGAAACATACATCTCCGTAAAGTGATCGGTAGCAGTTTGTCTAGCTATCTGATCAGCGAAAGCATTTGCCTATGTCATCTGTAATCTTTCGATGTGCTGCACATTTCATGACAGCTAACTGAATAGGGAGCGCAAGCGCTGAGAGCAGTTGTACTATTAGGGAGCCATGTTGGATCTTGGTGCCATGTGAAGTTAAGAACCCTCTCTCTGACCAAAGTCTCCCAAAGTTATGAACCACCCCAAAGGCATACTGACTATCAGTATATATGTTTATTGTAAGCCCTTCGGAAAGTTCACAAGCTCGGGTCAATCCTATAATCTCTGCGGCCTGCGCAGAATTATGCACGATTCTCTTGGCTTCCACAACCGTGCTTAATGTGGTGATTGTATAAGCAGCTGTGGATGTACTATCCAGAAGTTTAAAGCAGGCGCCATCACAAAACAGCTCTGCTTGCGGATTATCCAAAGGAGTATCTTTAAAATCAATTCTACCCTTTGTCTCTTGTTCGGTAGAATACAGACAGTCATGTGACTCTTCATCGCCGCAAGTAGTACCTTGCGGGAAAGGTAGGAGTTCAGCCGGATTAAGAACACAACACCTCTTAATTTGGATGTGAGGAGCAAACAAGATCAATTCATATCTCGTCAACCGTGCGGAAGTGAGTTGTTGCGTTTGGGTTCGGTTCAGTAGAACATCTACAGAGTGAGTCACCATCAGGGTTAGATCATGGCCTAGGACCATTCCCTCACTCTGTTTTACAGACGCAGCAGCAGCAGCGACAGCTCGCAAACATCTTGGCAAAGCGCATGCTACAGGATCAAGGGCGGAAGAAAAGTAACCGCATGGCCTATTCTTCCATCCATGTTCCTGCGTTAATACAGCCAAAGCACATCCACCACATTCATGCACAAACAACACAAAGGCCTTTTCATAGTTTGGTGTGCCCAAAACTGGATCAGAGCATAATGCAGTCTTGAGCAAATCAAACGATTGCTGGTGTTTAACGTTCCACGGCAATGGCGAAGAAATGCCCTTCTTTGTCAAAGCCAACATCGGTTTGATCACTAGTGAAAAATTCGAGATCCACAACCTACAGTAAGAAGCCATACCTATCAAGGCTCTAACTTACTTCTGCGTATTTTGGACAGACATGCCAGAAATGTGTTTTATACGTTCAGGTTTCAATCTTCTTCTGTCCTTTGACAGGAGATAGCCTAAATAGGCGACCTCCTGGCAACAATATTGAAACTTTTTAAGCAAAGCTTTGTGACCATGTTTAGCTAGATTAATAAGCAACAATGCAGTGCCCTCCTTACAGGCGATCTCAGAATCAGCAGCTAAAAGAAAGTCATCAACATACTGAAGCAATGTACAAGTAGAGGGCAATTCAAGGGTATCAAGCTGTTCTTTCAAAGCCCTACTGTAGATGCTAGGACTCTCTGTGTACCCTTGAGGTGCACGAGTAAATGTGAACGAGCGTCCCCCTAAGGTGAACGCGAACAAGTATCTACTATCCTTGCGTGTAGGAATACTAAAGAAAGCATTCTTTAGATCCACAACACTAAAGTAAGTAGCTGTAGCTGGAATCATGGTCAATATTGTCGTCACATCAGGCACAATTGGATATTGCGGAGCGATGACTTTATTAATGGCACGTAAATCAATTATGAAACGGAATGGAATTGCATTATCGCCTTTCTTGTACACGGGTAAAATCGGACTATTGCACAAACTTCCTGATATTTCCTCAATCACCCCGCGTTGCACAAAATCGGAAACAATGCATTTCAAAGCTTGCTCGCCCTCAACTGACATTTCATACTGGGGAATGCGTGGCAGCTCAATTCCATGTTTCAAAACTATCTTAACAGGCTCAATCTGTAAAACACCAACATTGTTGTTGTCAACAGCCCATAAGCACTCTGTTACATCACTGAATTCTGGCAGAAAAGGTCTGGTTAAGAATTGAGGGACAGAAAGTTGCTGTGATGAAATCGTCAAGCGCACTCCATCAGAAAAACAATGAATTCCTGCATTTAATTCTTTTAACAGGTTCAACCCCAGCAAATTCTCTCCACAATTCGAAGTCAAAAGGAATGGACAGTGGTCCGTAAAGGGACCCACAGAAATAGGTACCGGCGAAGAAACTAGACAAACAACTAGTGTGCCAGAAAACCCTACAGAAACATTGGTTTGCCCTGACAGTGGAATGTTTGGAACCCGAGAATGATCAATGGAACACATCTGTGCTCCAGTATCTATCAAAAACTGATGTTTCCTATTTTCCACCACCATTTCAATGTAGGTTTCTGATTGACGAGAATAGGTGTAGGTTCCAAACCCCACTTCGGGCAATCATAACTTAATAGAATATCATCAATAGGAAGCTCTTCAGATAGATATGCAGCAGAAGGATGATCAAATAGGTTCCTAGAACCCATACTCGGAGTCTGATTATCCTGTGAAAAAGGTTGCTGAGGATCCTGTGCAAACTGACCTCTACCAGAGAGAGGGTTCTTAACTTCACATGGCACCAAGATCCAACATGGCTCCCTAATAGTACAACTGCTCTCAGCGCTTGCGCTCCCTATTCAGTTAGCTGTCATGAAATGTGCAGCACATCGAAAGATTACAGATGACATAGGCAAATGCTTTCGCTGATCAGATAGCTAGACAAACTGCTACCGATCACTTTACGGAGATGTATGTTTCAAGGGAGACTGTAAATGCCTATGCAATGGACGAGGGTGTTGGGTCTGTACGGGATATCCAAGCCGATGCCACGTTAGAAGAATCCAAGAGGTGGGCTGAAGGCTTGGGGAAACTCGATGATGATGGGTGTTGGGTGGACATAGTTGAAGGGAAATGGCTACTCCCTGAAGCTTATGTAATGATGATGGTCATCATGGCCCATGGTCCTACGCATATATGTGCCCAGAAGGTCACGAAAATGTTAGAGAAAGTTTGGGCAAATGACAAAATTTCAAAAATTGCCCAGCGCTATGTTCAGGACTGCATGATTTGCGTACAACTTCAACATCTGGTTCGAAGACAGTCATGCCAACTCCCAAAACTTACTGATTGAACAACTCGCCACCATGAAACTACGACAACTAGTAAAAAGGGCAAATCACCCGGGCGACCTCTGGATCGTCTACCCATATTCCCAAATGTGTTATTCGACCTCTGTCGAAGGACAGGGCATTGTGCACGCCAATTACCCTCTTGTCGACAATAGGCACACTGGTTAATGTTCACAGGACCCAAGGGCACATTCCCTTGTGGAAAATACTGACCTCTAATCTGTGAACTACCCCCTCTGGGGCCTCTAACAATTTGCTGTAATAGTACTTTAGTCTTTAAATCACCTTTTCGCTTCTCGACTCTATCTTTTTCATTATTGACACGATTCTCGTAGTACTGAGAAATGTGCAGTACTTCTGATTGGGACTTCGCCTGCCAAGCGCTCTCGGAAGACATAATTTGTGACTGGATGTCAGGCAGCAATCCACGCACAAATTTGTTTACAAATAACCTTTTACTAGACTCTGTGCCTAAGTCTTGTCCGCTGAAATCTGAGAATACCTGTTCGAACCGATTAAAGAACTCGGTAGCACCCTCAGACTTCCCTTGGACACAGGCCGTAAGTTTTTCCCAAATAATTATTTTCTCAGGAATTATGGTTTTCAATTTTGCAATGATTCTATCAGGCAGAGTAAGTATCACCTGGGGCGGTCTTTCACCAGCTGGCCTTTATCTATCGAATCTAGGTATGTTCGCCCATGTATCTCCCAACCCTGATACGTCGTCTGTAATCCTAACTTGTTTCCACAAATCTACGGGCAGGAGTAGAGGAAATGACAAATCAATATTGCCTAGGGTGAACACTGAGGACTGCAAGACGGACTCTATTTCTTTATAGAATCCTGTCGGATCTTTCCTAATATCAGGAATAGATTGTCTAATAGTATTCACTTCCTGTCTTGAGAATGGGACATGAACAAACAGTGATACATAATGTGCAGGAATGTTCACAGCGACTACATTTGTTGCAGGATCAGCCGCAATCTCAACCTTCGGGACAAATGTCGGAGGAACCTCTCTCATAGGCAACTGAGAAGTAGGTGACTCCGAACTCTTACTAAGCAACACAGCTAAGTCGAGGGCTAAAGCAGTCGAAGAAGTGTCAAATGAAAAAGCTCTCTTATAAATACTCAATAACTCTGTGGGACAACTAATCTTTCTTTTTACACAATCATCCTGTAGGTACTCTATCATTACCTGTATACCTTTCCTTTGCATATCTGGCGTATACTGACTATATGTGTCATATACTGTTGTCTCTTGAAAACGCTAAAGTGTTTAGATCCTTTAACCCTTGCGGGAGATCTGTATTATTTAATTTGCCCCACATTACACATAAATGAATCCCTAAACCTTCAATAAAAACATTTTTCTCAGGAAAATTATCCATATTAAAAAGTGTGGCAAAAACATTAGCTTGAACATCCCTCTCCATATAATGCTTAGCCCATGCAATCAACTCACGTTTCTTCTCTGGTGGTACAGTATTGCGAGTGACAACCTTTGACCCCACACCTTGATCGACTACAAGCGGCATAGGACCACTTGGAAGAGAGGGAGCAGGCAAATTCAATGGAGGTACGGTTGCTGGTGCAATAGTAGGAGGTGGAGGAACAGGGGGAAGAGCAGCAACTGGAGGAAGAGAAACATTAGGAGGAGCAGGAACAACAGGAACAGCAGCAGGAAGAGCAGGAATAACAGGAGGAAGAGGCAAAGCAGCAGGAAGAGGAACATACGGAGGTGGCGCAGAGGCACCAGGTCTTCGTTCATTTAACAATTTGTTTATGAATTCGTCCGAAACATGAAGGTCTTTAGAAGGATAGCTTTTCTGAATTCCAAGTGAGAAAGCCCTATCCATATTCCTAGTTGACTCAGAATGTTTATCTTGGTCATACAATAATGCTTTTTCGGCGTTCAATTTATGACTGCGCGCATGTTTTTCTCTACTCTTAAGTTGCTGCAATGCTTCTTTTTTCCAATTCTGAAAAAACATCAAATGCTGCAGGTCTAGCCTTTTTCTTTAATAGAATTGACTCTAAATACTCAATATGAGGGATCTCAAAACTACCATTGATTGGCCACTGAAGTTCGGAGGCATATCTGGTTTGTCTGTGCCAAATATCATGAAACACTATACTTCCAATGCCATGCTTACAGTACATAGTACGCACCGGCGACCCCTCCTGTGGTGCTGGACGGCTAAATTCCAAAGATTGTCTATCACTTCGGAACAACGCTCTGAAGCAGGTAGACAATTTCCCAGGCATATCACATTTTTGTTGTTTCCCGGTCAATAATTGTGTCTGCAGATACAATACGCCAAAATCAAATTATCAGGATATTTAAGAATCGGGTCACGACTCACCTGATCAGTCCTAAAGTGGTCCGATCGGATTACAAAGAATCTTACCTAACTAATCTTACCTCGTGTTTGGTGATTTCGGCAAATCTGCCCGCCTCGATAAGTGGACCCTCGTCAAGATGCCGTCTCGGACCACAAGCTAATCGTACAGGGATCGGGTCGTGCAGCGCTGCTGAGGTGTCACGTCTCGTTCAGTGGCGGCCCCTTTTTGTCACACCGTCCGATCCTGGTCCGATAGCGAGGGTCAACCTTCGATAATCCGGCATCAATCTTGAGGGTCCCTATTCGGGTGCCAACTGTGAAAACAAAATCAAAATATCGAGGCTGAGTACCCCAAAAGGAAAACACCGAACATGGGTTACAAAGGAACATACAAAGATCTTTAATTTATACTGAATCAGTTACAAAGAACAAAACAAAGATCAGATAGCTATCGGGCCTCAGTACAACACAGCAAACTCCAGCGTGGTTCAGTGTGTTCAGTGAGAGACTCTGTACATTAGAATTCGTCACTCTTTTATACCATTTGCGAACATGATGTCCAACCCTACTTCGGGTTAATATTCCTCTAATACATTACTGATCTAGGGTTCATGCCGAGTTCGCATATCCACATGTAACTAGTTCGCCTTTAATACATACGTCAACAAGCCTACACGGCAACTGTGTATTTTGGGACTACTCATACAGGTCTTCTCAAACATTAATAAAATGTAGTTAAACAAGTGTTCTCAGTTCAGTATTTGAATATATTGTTCTTAACATATGCTCGCGGATTAGTTTCATTGGCGCGAGTAATCCTTTACACACAGGTCAACGAAGGACAAGGTCTCAGTTCACAACCTCAAAAAGTGGCCTGCAGGCAAGTTACATATTAGTTACACACAGAGGTCAAGACGGCCATGTTGTATTTTGGAATGACATCGTCCACCATTTTAACTCACAGGGTGACTTTACAAAGCGAACCTAAAATGGTGGTTTGACCTAAAATGGCGGCTTACATTGATTCTGAGGTCAGGACCTTGCAACATGGATTTCTTCGCAAGTGGCTTACAAGCAGCTTGGCGTAGGCCAATGTACATATATTCGTTGCAATAGGAGGTATGATATAATTTCCTGTTTGACAACTTGCCTCCTTCTGCCTCCTTCCCCCTAACTCTGGCTGTCCCCTGCTTCATGCCCCCTATCTCCTGCTGCCCCTGTGTCCTGCCCCCTAACTCATGTTGCCTCCTGCACCCCTGCACCCTGCCTCCTACTGCCCCTGTCCTCTAACCCCTGAGTTCTGCTGCCTCATGCCCCGACTCATCCAGCACGCTGCCCCTGCCCCTAACTCCTGCAGCCCCATGCCCCTTGACTTCTGATGCCTCCTGACAAGTGCCTCCTGCCTCCTAACTCCTGCTGCCCCATGCCTCCTACTGCCTCCTGCCCCCTAACTCCTGCTGCCCCCTCCGTCCTACCTCCTAACTCCTGCTGCCTCCTAGCCCTAAGTTCCTCCCATCTTCCTGTCTGTTGTGCTTCAACGGGTCTCTCTAGTTAATGAAGCTCTCTGTGGTCCCTGATTAAAGCAGCAGGTCTCCCTTGAAGCTGCAGCGAGACCAGACCTTCGGTCGCCGCCAAACCACATATTCGTACCTTCTGAATGGGGTCCCCCTGCGGGGATGACCACTGTACACAGCTGTCTAGACATGACAGTTCACTGCCCTTGATACTGAGGGGCGAGAGCTGGCTTCAGGTTGACACAGTGCATATCAAAGGTTGTTGGGGTTTTCTGTCTCTTTTGTTTGACCAGCGACTAGGCTGGCCATGGCAGGAAGAATGTTTTGCCCTCCCCTTCTGAGATGCCTTGACGTACTCCTGGCTGTAATATCCCAATTAAATATGATAGGGGGACTGTGCCTGAAGGCTGTGTTCAGCCAGTGTACACAGGTCTATGTCATGCAGTGAGCATAGGAAAATGTGTGCGGATTAGCCCCACACATTTTACGGAGATTCATCTCCCATCATTCAATTTCATTTAAAATTTCAAAAAAGCCCAGGAGAGGGCACACCCACCGTGCCGATGGTCGAATTCCTCACAAGTAGTATTCACCAATATTACTGATAAAATGTGCCTTAAAATGAACCATTTTGACCAATTCACTAAATTTGACCAACAGCACCCCCTTTCATAGTCCCCAGACAGTTTGTCATGAAAAGTAAGAAATTGCAGTTATGATTGTGGCCACTTTCTGATTGGAGCTCGGCCACCTATATGTCCTGGTCTGACACTGCCGACAGACGTGTGCCCACCAATGACCAAACCCTTTACCCTCAAAGCGCCCCCTGGACCTAAAAGCCAAATGAGGCATAAGCAGGGACCATCCGCCACACCAACCCTCCACGCCTTTGGACATATGTGTAGGAGACGAAGGCAGCAGCAATGCAGCCGGCTGCAGAACCGGTTTTATTTCACCAGGTAAGGTTTAGGATGCATGTCAGTGTCTCAGCAGGCCTCTGTTTTGCTTCCTTGGCCTCTGCGATGATTTCATTATAAGAATGAGTCCTGCACAGAGAAGGGGTGTCAGTCTGTCCTGGTCATCCCACATTAATAGGTGCAGAAATCATGTGAAGAAAAACACAACCCAAAGGGCACGGCAAGGACTTCATTTGGGAGTCGCCAGGGGTCACATCTGCTACCCCTGAGGTCTCCCTTGCTACCCCTACACAAAAAGCCATGTGGCTCTTTGTTTCTGGAGTAGGTGGCTTTCTTGTTCACTCCTCTTAAATAAAACTTGGGGTTCCACAAGTGTAACATTTTCAGCAGTGACCCTAAACAAGAAAGAAAAGTAATAGCAAATAATTTGTCTTTCTGGAATTCTATACAATAGTTTCTAAACTCATTAAAGGTTTATTTCAGGCACCCTTCAGGGGGTGAGTCACTGATTTAGTCTGTTCTTAAACACCTCAAATTCACAATGCAGACAAAAAATGTACAAAAAGCATTTAGAGTAGAATAAGCATCCATTTCAGACTATGTATATTGCTTTTCGCAAGTTGCAGTTATAGCCTGTTCTTTTCTGCTGCTGTCTCTGTTACGATCAACACATTCCATCTCGGTGTCCTCAGTCCCGTGACAAAATCCTTCTGACTAAAAGCTTGTGTACAGTGTAGAACTGTTAGACCATGGAACATAACATGGCCCTTGACTTAATTGTGCCACAATTAATGCTTTGTTGTAATGTGTCTATCTTTCCCATCTCCCTGGTGTGTTGTTCAGGATGTTTGTTTGCATGGATTAGGTAATGAGTGCCTAGAGTTCGGGATGCCATGTGAGGGCGCTGCTTTCCCTGTTATGAACCCTCCCAATGGTATGTATTTTGCCAACCTCTGAAGCCTGAAAAGTAGATCCACGCAGGCTTGACATGGGGCCAACTTTGCACCAGACCTGCGGATGAACTGGCCAGCTATTAAATCTCAGTTACCAGGTCAATGGTATCCACTACAGAGTGTAATTTGCTTTCTGACTTTAAGAGAATTCATACATGTAATTGCTAATTTTAAAATAGCCAGTAAGATAGCTCCATGGGTTGAGTGCTCGCTGCTGCGATGTGTGTGTGATCTGCAGGTTGCAGGTTCGAATCCCGGCAAGGCCATCTTGACCTTTCATCCTTCTGAAGTTGATAAATGAGTACTAACAAAGGTTGTGTGATATTGTATGAATATTTGTTCTATATAAAGCGCTTAAGCCTAAGTGCTATATAATAACACATCATTATCATTTGGCCTTGAGCGTCTGCTTGCATTCACAGTAATTTGGTAATATGGGCCTATACACACTGATCTTAACGATGCATATTCTGCTTAAGGAGTGACCAAGACAGCCCCAGCCCACCCCATGTGGTAGCTCTTCTGATTCAGGGGCGCTGAGTAAGCAGGTGCACCGGGGCGCGGGAACCCTCTGGCATACCGGTCTCAGCAGAATGTGCCTCTATCTTCAGTTGAACTTCCTAAATCTGAGCACCAGCACCCCCTGGTCTCGTGAAACCAGAGTGTCTGTCATCAGGCTTTAGGGATCTCAGAAGCGCGCCTCAAAGACGACGACTCTTCCAGGATGAGGTAATCAGGCCGAACTATATCATGTTCAAGAAATAATCACTCTCATAAAAAGAGGACACTGCGGTGGCAGTCCTTTTAAATCACCAGTTTCACTGCCTTGAACCCCCTCTTCTGTACAAGCATCATTCAGGCGAGGACATCAAGTAGACTGTCCAGGGCGTCTCTCCTTAAGCCACAGCCATTTATCAGGCTTTCCATGGCGCCATCTTTAATGATGGCCTCTACTTGCCAACTGTGGGGGAACGCTACGCTGAGGACGGGTGATTTAACTGCTGGACGCTTGAGGATTGCCGATGCTTGATAGGTCAGCAGTTACTTGCTGAAGTCCAACTAATGTCTGGGCCACCAGGCTTGAGAGCAAGATTAGGGTCTAATTCCCTGCCTTATCTGACCAACTTTGGAGAGCTGGAGCAGCTCCCCTGCAGAACCTGGCCACAGTCACTCCTTTGGAGAGCTGGAGTACACCTCCCTGTAGAGTAATGGCCACAGTCACTCTTTCAGAGAGCTGGAGCGCGCCCCCCGCAGAGCCTGGCCAGAGTCACTCCTTCAGAGAGCTGGAGAGCACCTCCCCGTAGAGTGCTGGCCACACTCACTCCTTCAGAGAGCTGGAGCGCACCCCCCCCCCGCAGAGCCTGGCCAGAGTCACTCCTTCGGAGAGCTGGAGAGCATCTCCCCGTAGAGTGCTGGCCACACTCACTCCTTCAGAGAGCTGGAGCGCACCCCCTGCAGAGCCTGGCCAGAGTCACTCCTTCGGAGAGCTGGAGAGCACCTCCCCGTAGAGTGCTGGCCACACTCACTCCTTCAGAGAGCTGGAGCGCACCCCCCGCAGAGCCTGGCCACAGTCACTCCTTCGGAGAGCTGGAGCACACCTCCCTGTAGAGTGCTGGCCACAGTCACTCCTTCAGAGAGCTGGAGCGCACCCCCTGCAGATAGGGTGACCAGACGTCCCGGTTTTTCCGGGACTGTCCCGGTTTTTGCTGCTCTGTCCCCCTTTCTCAAGATTATGTTCCCATTGGAAACTGCAGTGGTCCCGGTTTTTGGTAGTGTGTCTTCATAGCTGCCAGGCATAGCTCGCAAAGAAGAAATGCTGCATTTTACAAATTAAGATAGTGTTCGTTTGTTAGAAATTGATTATAAAATGTGTTTATTTTAACAGTAACACTGAAACCGCCTCTCCTCCAAACGCTACATAAGTGTAGTGCCTTGACAGTGCCACTTTCAAGAGTTAGTCCTACTTTTATGTTAGTTGCCCTGTCCCGGTTTTTTACTTTTTAAATCTGGTCACCCTACCTGCAGAGGCTGCCCACAGTCGCTCCTTCAGAGAGCTGGAGCGCACCCCCCGCAGAGCCTGGGCACAGTCACTCCCTTGGGGAGTTGGAGCACACCTCCCTGTAGAGTGCTGGCCACAGTCACTCCTTCGGAGAGCTGCAGCACACCCCCTGCAGAGGCTGGCCACAGTCACTCCTTCGGAGAGAGCTGGAGCACACCTCCCCGTAGAGTTCTGGAAACAGTCACTCCTTCGGAGCGCTGGAGCGCACCCCCCGCAGAGCCTGGCCACAGTCGCTCCTTTGGAGAGCTGGAGCACACACCCCGCAGAGCCTGGCCACAGTCACTCCTTTGGAGAGCTGGAGAGCATCTCCCCGTAGAGTGCTGGCCACACTCACTCCTTCAGAGAGCTGGAGCGCACCCCCCGCAGAGCCTGGCCACAGTCACTCCTTCGGAGAGCTGGAGCACACCTCCCTGTAGAGTGCTGGCCACAGTCACTCCTTCAGAGAGCTGGAGCGCACCCCCTGCAGAGGCTGGCCACAGTCACTTCTTCAGAGAGCTGGAGTGCACCTCTCTGTAGAGTAATGGTCACAGTCACTTCTTCAGAGAGCTGGAGTGCACCCCCTGCAGAGGCTGGCCACAGTCACTTCTTCGGAGAGCTGGAGTGCACCTCCCCGTAGAGCGCTGGCCACAGTCGCTCCTTCAGAGAGCTGGAGCGCACCCCCCGCAGAGCCTGGGCACAGTCACTCCCTTGGGGAGTTGGAGCACACCTCCCTGTAGAGTGCTGGCCACAGTCACTCCTTCGGAGAGCTGCAGCACACACCCTGCAGAGGCTGGCCACAGTCACTCCTTCGGAGAGAGCTGGAGCACACCTCCCCGTAGAGTTCTGGAAACAGTCACTCCTTCGGAGCGCTGGAGCACACACCCCGCAGAGCCTGGCCACAGTCACTCCTTTGGAGAGCTGGAGCGCACCCTCCGCAGAGCCTGGCCACAGTCACTCCTTCAGAGAGCTGGAGCGCACTCCCTGTAGAGCGCTGGCCACAGTCACTTCATCGATCTCCCTGTAGAGCGCTGGCCACAGTCACTTCATCGATCTCCCTGTAGAGCGCTGGCCACAGTCACTCCTTCGGAGAGCTGGAGCGCACTCACCGTAGAGCGCTGGCCACAGTCACTCCTTCAGAGAGCTGGAGCACACCTCCCCGTACAGTGCTGGCCACACTCACTCCTTCGGAGAGCTGGAGCGCACTCCCTGTAGAGCGTAGGCCACAGCCACTCCTTTGGAGAGCTGGGGCATACTCACCGTAGAGCGCTGGCCACAGTCACTCCTTCAGAGAGCTGGAGGGTACCTCCCTGCAGAGCGCTGGCCACAGTCACTCCTTCAGAGAGCTGGAGCGCACCCCCTGCAGAGCGCTGGCCACAGTCACTCCATCAGAGAGCTGGAGGGTACCTCCCTGCAGAGCGCTGGCCACAGTCACTCCATCAGAGAGCTGGAGGGTACCTCCCTGCAGAGCGCTGGCCACAGTCACTCCTTCAGAGAGCTGGAGGGTACCTCCCTGCAGAGCGCTGGCCACAGTCACTCCATCAGAGAGCTGGAGGGTACCTCCCTGCAGAGCGCTGGCCACAGTCACTCCTTCGGAGAGCTGGAGCGCACTCCCTGTAGAGCGCTGGCCACAGTCACTTCATCGATCTCCCTGTAGAGCGCTGGCCACAGTCACTTCATCGATCTCCCTGTAGAGCGCTGGCCACAGTCACTCCTTCAGAGAGCTGGAGGGTATCTCCCTGCAGAGCGCAGGCCACAGTCACTTCATCGAACTCCCTGAAGAGCGCTGGCCACAGTCACTCCTTCAGAGAGCTGGAGGGTACCTCCCTGCAGAGCGCTGGCCACAGTCACTCCATCAGAGAGCTGGAGGGTACCTCCCTGCAGAGCGCTGGCCACAGTCACTCCATCAGAGAGCTGGAGGGTACCTCCCTGCAGAGCGCTGGCCACAGTCACTCCTTCGGAGAGCTGGAGGGTATCTCCCTGCAGAGCGCAGGCCACAGTCACTTCATCGATCTCCCTGCAGAGCGCTGGCCACACTCACTGCTTCAGAGAGCTGGAGGGTACCTCCCTGCAGAGCGCTGGCCACAGTCACTCCTTCGGAGAGCTGGAGGGTATCTCCCTGCAGAGCGCAGGCCACAGTCACTTCATCGATCTCCCTGCAGAGCGCTGGCCACACTCACTGCTTCAGAGAGCTGGAGGGTACCTCCCTGCAGAGCGCTGGCCACAGACACTCCTTCAGAGAGCTGGAGGGTACCTCCCTGCAGAGCGCTGGCCACAGTCACTCCATCAGAGAGCTGGAGGGTACCTCCCTGCAGAGCGCTGGCCACAGACACTCCTTCAGAGAGCTGGAGCGCACCCTCCGCAGAGCCTGGCCACAGTCACTCCTTCAGAGAGCTGGAGCGCACTCCCTGTAGAGCGCAGGCCACAGTCACTCCTTCAGAGAGCTGGAGGGTATCTCCCTGTAGAGCGCAGGCCACAGTCACTCCTTCAGAGAGCTGGAGGGTATCTCCCTGCAGAGCGCTGGCCACAGTCACTCCTTCAGAGAGCTGGAGGGTACCTCCCTGCAGAGCGCTGGCCACACTCACTGCTTCAGAGAGCTGGAGGGTACCTCCCTGCAGAGCGCTGGCCACACTCACTGCTTCAGAGAGCTGGAGGGTACCTCCCTGCAGAGCGCTGGCCACAGTCACTCCTTCAGAGAGCTGGAGGGTATCTCCCTGCAGAGCGCAGGCCACAGTCACTCCTTCGGAGAGCTGGAGCGCACTCCCTGTAGAGCGCTGGCCACAGTCACTTCATCGATCTCCCTGTAGAGCGCTGGCCACAGTCACTCCTTCAGAGAGCTGGAGGGTATCTCCCTGCAGAGCGCAGGCCACAGTCACTTCATCGATCTCCCTGTAGAGCGCTGGCCACAGTCACTCCTTCAGAGAGCTGGAGGGTACCTCCCTGCAGAGCGCTGGCCACAGTCACTCCTTCGGAGAGCTGGAGGGTACCTCCCTGCAGAGGCTGGCCACAGTCACTTCTTCGGAGAGCTGGAGTGCACCTCCCCGTAGAGCGCTGGCCACAGTCACTCCTTCAGAGAGCTGGAGGGTACCTCCCTGCAGAGCGCTGGCCACAGTCACTCCTTCGGAGAGCTGGAGGGTACCTCCCTGCAGAGGCTGGCCACAGTCACTTCTTCGGAGAGCTGGAGTGCACCTCCCCGTAGAGCGCTGGCCACAGTCACTCCTTCAGAGAGCTGGAGGGTACCTCCCTGCAGAGCGCTGGCCACAGACACTCCTTCGGAGAGCTGGAGGGTACCTCCCTGCAGAGGCTGGCCACAGTCACTTCTTCGGAGAGCTGGAGTGCACCTCCCCGTAGAGCGCTGGCCACAGTCACTCCTTCAGAGAGCTGAAGGGTACCTCCCTGCAGAGCGCTGGCCACAGTCACTCCTTCGGAGAGCTGGAGTGCACCCCCTGCAGAGGCTGGTCACAGTCACTCCTTCAGAGAGCTGGAGGGTATCTCCCTGCAGAGCGCAGGCCACAGTCACTCCTTCGGAGAGCTGGATGGGCACCTCCCTGCAGAGCGCTGGCCACAGTCACTCCATCAGAGAGCTGGAGGGTACCTCCCTGCAGAGCGCTGGCCACAGTCACTCCATCAGAGAGCTGGAGTGCACCCCCTGCAGAGGCTGGCCACAGTCACTCCTCCAGAGAGCTGGAGGGTATCTCCCTGCAGAGCGCTGGCCACAGTCACTCCTTCAGAGAGCTGGAGGGTATCTCCCTGCAGAGCGCAGGCCACAGTCACTCCTTCGGAGAGCTGGATGGGCTGTAGAGAACAGCTATGGCAATGCTTCTGCTGTCGAGGGAGGTGCCCCTGGCCCCGGCCGCGAGGGGTCCTCTTCGGCCCTAAGGCCCATCCTCCTTTGCTAGTGTGCCCGAGCTCATGACCCTTGAAAGGAGGACGAAGATTGTCGCAATGATCGCGAGATGATCCCGCTCTTCCAAAGCTTCCTTGCTCACAGGGTCAGATTGCGTGAGTTCCCAACATGAAGCAGCTCTGGGAGAAGCACCAGGGAATCCCAGGAGTGAGCCAGGAGATCGGGAATCCACGGCGAGGTGGGCCAGTGCCGGCGACAAGGACGCGAGATCAGTGCTGCCTCCACCTTTAGGAGAGCCAGAGGGAAGGCCCGTGCTTCTGGATCTGGAATATCAGACACCACATCTTTGGCTTGATGACAATGGGTCATTACTACAGGGATTCCCAGAAGATAAAGGGTGATCTTAGACACAAGTGTAATGAACCCTTCCTCAAAATCTGCTCATATTTTGGCTATTGTGCCACATAACATACTGCATGACATGCCGCATAACATGAAACATAACATGAAACATAACATGCCACATGACATGCCACATAACATACTGCATGACATGCCACATAACATGAAACATAACATGCCACATAACATGCCACATGACATGCCAAATAACATTGACATGCTGCATGACATGCCACATAACATGCCACATGACATGCCACATAACATGCCACATGACATGCCACATAACATGCCGCATGACATGAAACATAACATGCCACATAACATGCCACATGACATGCCACATAACATGCCGCATAACATGCCACATAACATGCCAAATAACATGCCGCATAACATGAAACATAACATGCCACATAACATGCCACATGACATGCCACATAACATGCCGCATAACATGAAACATAACATGCCACATAACATGCCACATGACATGCCACATAACATGCCACATGACATGCCAAATAACATGCCGCATAACATGAAACATAACATGCCACATAACATGCCACATGACATGCCACATAACATGCCGCATAACATGAAACATAACATGCCACATAACATGCCACATGACATGCCACATAACATGCCGCATAACATGCTGCATAACATGCCACATAACATGCCACATGACATGCCGCATAACATGCCGCATAACATGCCGCATGACATGCCACATAACATGCCGCATAACATGCTGCATAACATGCCACATAACATGCCGCATAACATGCCACATAACATGCCAAATAACATGAAACATAACATGCCACATAACATGCCACATGACATGCCACATAACATGCCACATAACATGAAACATAACATGCCACATAACATGCCACATGACATGCCACATAACATGCCGCATAACATGAAACATAACATGCCACATGACATGCCACATGACATGCCACATAACATGCCAAATAACATGCCGCATAACATGAAACATAACATGCCACATAACATGCCACATAACATGCCAAATAACATGCCGCATAACATGAAACATAACATGCCACATGACATGCCACATAACATGCCAAATAACATGCCGCATAACATGAAACATAACATGCCACATAACATGCCACATGACATGCCACATAACATGCCGCATAACATGAAACATAACATGCCACATAACATGCCACATGACATGCCACATAACATGCCAAATAACATGCCGCATAACATGAAACATAACATGAAACATAACATGCCACATGACATGCCACATAACATGCCGCATAACATGAAACATAACATGCCACATAACATGCCACATGACATGCCACATAACATGCCGCATAACATGCTGCATAACATGCCACATAACATGCCACATGACATGCCACATAACATGCCACATGACATGCCAAATAACATGCCGCATAACATCAAACATAACATGCCACATAACATGCCGCATAACATGCCACATGACATGCCACATAACATGCCGCATAACATGCCACATGACATGCCACATAACATGCCGCATAACATGCTGCATAACATGCCACATAACATGCCGCAATATTGGCATGTCCACAGTTGGATAGAATTGTGAACATTGGCCTGCGTCACATCTAGATGGAATTGTGAATATTGGCAAATGCCACACATATATAGAATTGTAAATACTAGCATGTCCACACTTAGATAGAATTGTAAATACTAGCATGTTTACACTTAGATAGAATTGTAAATACTAGCATGTCCACACTTAGATAGAATTGTAAATACTAGCATGTTTACACTTAGATAGAATTGTAAATACTAGCATGTCCACACTTAGATAGAATTGTAAATACTAGCATGTCCACACTTAGATAGAATTGTAAATACTAGCATGTTTACACTTAGATAGAATTGTAAATACTAGCATGTCCACACTTAGATAGAATTGTAAATACTAGCATGTTTACACTTAGATAGAATTGTAAATACTAGCATGTCCACACTTAGATAGAATTGTAAATACTAGCATGTCCACACTTAGATAGAATTGTAAATACTAGCATGTCCACACTTAGATAGAATTGTGGACATTAGCCAGCGTTGCATCTGGATAGAATGGGAACATTAGCCAGCGTCGCATCTAGATAGGTTTTTGATTGAAGGATAGCATGCCCGCGCCCAGATGAAACTTAAAGGTTAGCATGTGCCACACTTAGAACTGTGAACACCAGCCTGTGCCGCTCCTGGATAGGATTGTGAATGCTAGCACGCCCACATCTAGATAGAACTCTGAACATTGGCCTGGGCCGCTTCTAGATAAGACTGTGAAAGCCAACAAGTGCTACACTCAGAGAAAACTGTGATTGTTAGCATGCCAAAGGTCAGGTAACCCACTAACCAATATAACCTCAAACTCTGCATACTCATCTCACTCAAAAACTCACACAACCATCTCTCGCACCACAAGCCGCATGCACTTCACAACACTGCAGCAACATATAAGCCGCACCAACAGCACACGCGGACTGACACCGATCCAATACCTGCACCAAAGCTCAGTATCTGGTGTATACCGAGCTGAAGCTGCCAACAGAACACCACTCCTCTCACTATCCTACTCCCTCTTCACCTTACTAACCCATCCCACCTTATCGTTTACAGATCCGCCACAGCGCCTGGGGACCAATTCCGTTGGTGACGGTGCGCGGTACAAATACCTTTAACATTTAACATTAACATAACATGCCGCATAACATGACACATAACATGAAACATAACATGCCACATGACATGCCACATAACATGCCGCATAACATGCCTCATAACATGCCACATAACATGCCGCATAACATGCCGCACAACATGCCACATACCATGCTGCATAACATGCCGCATAACGCATAATACGCCACCGAAGTATTCCCATTGGTTAGAGGATAAAGCCTTCTCCTTCTGCCGGAGCAGGTGCTTTGTGAAGGAATCTTCTAGGAGCTTTGCATTATTCATTTTTCTGCAGATCTTTGTTATTTTGGATCAGTTTTCCACCTGACAAGATGTTGATACCTAACCAAGACAGCTGGGATATGACTTGATCCCTAGATCTGGATCAAGCCAGACGACTGTCACCTGATTGTCATTACATCTGCGCCGGCCAAGGGGATGGGCACGTGCCTCTGGCTTTGGAAGTAGACCAGCACAGACGACTGACTGCATCTGTAGAGCTGGACCAACCCAGCTGGCCAGCGCCTGGCCCTGTCACCAGCCCGAAGACTGGCACGTGGACCAATCGAGACTCTGATAACTGGCATCAGACTCTCCCATTGCATCTGAGCCAACCCAAGAATTGCTGTTCAGTGCCAGGCTTATACGAGTCACAGCCTTTATCAGAGTTCCAACGTGGCTTCTTGTGTCTGAGACTTCATCTGAGAGAAAGCCAGTCCCTCAATGAAATAGTATATGTTAATCTAGTAACTCTATAGGTCCCTGCAAGGAGGGTGACCCGGGGCAAGGCCTGCACAGAAGATTCATGCCAGATTGCTCAACAAGAGGTGATGACTGGAAACAGCCCAATGCAGCCTTGCGATGACTTGAAACAGCCCATTGCAGCCTTGCAATGACTGGAAACAGCCTGATGCAACCTTGCGATGACTGGAAACAGCCCAATGCAGCCTTGCAATGACTGGAAACAGCCCAATGTAGCCTTGCAATGACTGTAAACAGCTCAATGCAGCCTTGGATGACTGAAAAAAGCCCAATGCAGCCTTGCAATGACTGTAAACAGCTCAATGCAGCCTTGGATGACTGAAAACAGCCCAATGCAACCTTGCGATGACTGGAAACAGCGCAATGCAGGCTTGCGATGAAAACAACCCAATGCAACCTTGGACGACTGGAAACAGCCTGATGCAGCCTTGGATGACTGAAAACAGCCCATTGCAGCCTTGCGATGACTGAAAACAGCCGATTGCAGCCTTGCAATGACTTGAAACAGCCCATTGCAGCCTTGCAATGACTGGAAACAGCCTGATGCAACCTTGCGATGACTGGAAACAGCCCAATGCAGCCTTGCAATGACTGGAAACAGCCCAATGCAGCCTTGTGATGACAGAAAGCAGCCTTGCGATGACTGGAAATAGCCCAATGCAGCCTTTTAATGACTGAAAACAGCTCAATGCAGCATTGTGATGACTGGAAACAGCACAATTCAGCCTTGTGAGGACTGGAAACAGCCCAATGCAGCCTTGCAATGACTGGAAACAGCCCAATGCAACCTTGCGATGACTGGAAACAGCCCAATGCAGCCTTGTGATGGAAACAGCCCAATGTAACCTTGGATGACTGAAAACAGCCCATTGCAGCCTTGCGATGACTGAAAACAGCCGATTGCAGCCTTGCAATGACTGGAAACAGCCCATTGCAGCCTTGCAATGACTGGAAACAGCCCGATGCAACCTTGCGATGACTGGAAACAGCCCAATGCAGCCTTGCATTGACTGGAAACAGCCCAATGCAGCCTTGTGATGACAGAAAGCAGCCTTGCGATGACTGGAAATAGCCCAATGCAGCCTTTTAATGACTGGAAACAGCTCAATGCAGCATTGTGATGACTGGAAACAGCCCAATTCAGCCTTGTGAGGACTGGAAACAGCCCAATGCAGCCTTGAGAGGACTGGAAACAGCCCAATGCAGCCTTGCGAGGACCAGAAACAGCCCAATGCAGCCTTGTGAGGACTGGAAACAGCCCAATGCAGCCTTGAGAGGACTGAAAACAGCTCAATGCAGCCTTGCGATGACTGAAAGCAGCCTCACGAGGACTGGAAACAGCCCAATGCAGCCTTGAGATGACTCGAAACAGCCCGATGCAGCCTTAGATGACTGAAAACAGCCCATTGCAGCCTTGCGATGACTGAAAACAGCCGATTGCAGCCTTGCAATGACTGGAAACAGCCCATTGCAGCCTTTCAATGACTGGAAACAGCCCGATGCAACCTTGCAATGACTGGAAACAGCCCAATGCAGCCTTGCAATGACTGGAAACAGCCCAATGCAGCCTTGTGATGACAGAAATCAGCCTTGCGATGACTGGAAATAGCCCAATGCAGCCTTTTAATGACTGGAAACAGCTCAATGCAGCATTGTGATGACTGGAAACAGCCCAATGCAGCCTTGTGAGGACTGGAAAGAGCCCAATGCAGCCTTGAGAGGACTGGAAACAGCCCAATGCAGCCTTGCGAGGACCAGAAACAGCCCAATGCAGCCTTGTGAGGACTGGAAACAGCCCAATGCAGCCTTGAGAGGACTGAAAACAGCTCAATGCAACCTTGCGATGACTGAAAGCAGCCTTACGAGGACTGGAAACAGCCCAATGCAGCCTTGTGATGACGGAAAGCAGCCTTGCGATGACTGGAAATAGCCCAATGCAGCCTTTTAATGACTGGAAACAGCTCAATGCAGCCTTGTGAGGACTGGAAGCAGCCCAATGCAGCCTTGTGAGGACTGGAAACAGCCTAATGCAGCCTTGAGAGGACTGGAAACAGCCCAATGCAGCCTTGCGAGGACCAGAAACAGCCCAATGCAGCCTTGTGAGGACTGGAAACAGCCCAATGCAGCCTTTTAATTACTGGAAACAGCTCAATGCAGCCTTGTGAGGACTGGAAACAGCCCAATTCAGCCTTGTGAGGACTGGAAACAGCCCAATGCAGCCGTGCAATGACTGGAAACAGCCCAATGCAGCCTAGTGATGACGGAAAGCAGCCTTGCGATGACTGGAAATAGCCCAATGCAGCCTTTTAATGACTGGAAACAGCTCAATGCAGCCTTGTGAGGACTGGAAGCAGCCCAATGCAGCCTTGTGAGGACTGGAAACAGCCTAATGCAGCCCTGAGAGGACTGGAAACAGCCCAATGCAGCCTTGCGAGGACCAGAAACAGCCCAATGCAGCCTTGTGAGGACTGGAAACAGCCCAATGCAGCCTTTTAATTACTGGAAACAGCTCAATGCAGCCTTGTGAGGACTGGAAACAGCCCCATGCAGCCTTGCAATGACTGGAAACAGCCCAATGCAGCCTTGCGATGAATCTCGTGACAAGATAGAAATGCTCCTATTTTGCATCATTTTTTGGAGCAAGTTAATTTGTGTTTTCAGAGGTTTTAATGCCATCCCACCCGAGTTTTAAGGGGTTTGTGAAGGGTTTAAAGTATATCCAATACCCCCTTCGAATCTCTCTTGCCTGTTGGAAAGGTGCCTTGTCTGGGTGTACATTCGCTTGTGTTTTAATCCCATTTTCTCCACCTTGGGCGAGAAGACTGTGCTGCTTCTCACCTATTTCCAGGCGCACTCAGAGTATTGAATTCCCAGGGGTGCAGTGCACTCCGCCAGAATTACTCACGGGATGTGGACATCCTTCATAAACTCTTTAAAAACCCCAGCCAGGTTGCATTAAATAAAACCTGTGGGAAACACACATGCATTTGCGCCAAAGTGTACTCCCAGGATAGGCACTTTTCTAGCAGCAGGAGGGATGCACTGATATCCTCTAGGACACTGAGGCCATCCTCTGCAATGGCCAGTGTCCATCAGGATTTCCTCTAGGACACTGAGGCCATCCTCTGCAATGGCCAGTGTCCATCAGGATTTCCTCTAGGACACCTCTAGGACACCGAGGCCATCCTCTGCAATGGTCAGTGTCCATCAGGGTTTCCTCTAGGACACCGTGGCCATCCTCTGCAATGGCCAGTGTCCATCAGGGTTTCATCTAGGACACCGAGGCCATCCTCTGCAATGGCCAGTGTCCATCAGGGTTTCCTCTAGGACACCGAGGCCATCCTCTGCAATGGCCAGTGTCCATCAGGGTTTCCTCTAGGACACCGAGGCCATCCTCTGCAATGGCCAGTGTCCATCAGGGTTTCCTCTAGGACACCGAGGCCATCCTCTGCAATGGCCAGTGTCCATCAGGGTTTCCTCTAGGACACCGAGGCCATCCTCTGCAATGGCCAGTGTCCATCAGGATTTCCTCTAGGACACCGAGGCCATCCTCTGCAATGGCCAGTGTCCATCAGGATTTACTCTAGGACACCGAGGCCATCCTCTGCAATGGCCAGTCTCCATCAGGATTTCCTCTAGGATGGCTACTGGCCAGTGTCCATCAGGATTTCCTCTAGGACACCAAGGCCATCCTCTGCAATGGTCAGTGTCCAACAGGTCCTGGGAGACGCACGCGCAGCTCGTTGCCTGAAGAATCTCTGTTTTGGCGTTGAAATGGCGACTTTAAAGAATCCAGAAATGTATCGATTGCACCCTGAGAGCGTATTGATATTTATGATATGATATGATAGGTTATTTATAACTCGCCCCGGCTCCGTGTCGTCTTGCTAGCAAGGCGAGCCTGTTGCCCCTGAGCTATCCTCATGAGACAAGGGTCTCATCCTAAGGGGATCTGATAAGTAAATTGGGACTCAGAGCTCTGCCCTGGGCCTGGGGACCGAATGCAGTTCTGGCTGGAACTGTTCTCTCTGGTCTTAGGAAATGCCTGGCCTCCTATGGGGGGGGGGTGGGCAGGTGGGGAGGATCACACCTATGCTTTACATGTATGAGATTGTCTGCTGTCCGTGGGATCCAAAGGGAAGGAGCTACGCCCATGTGGGCGCACTCTGTCTTTGGGAGAATTGATGCTTTACCGTCTACATCTGAAAACAAGCGCTGAAAGACACCCAGAGAAGGCCCCATCACGAGGACTTTGGGAAACACCACTAGGCGCGTGAGTTAGGATCAAGGATCGTGGCGTCATTAGAGGTTTACAGCCACTACGGAGGGAAAATATATAAACAAGAACTATGGTTGAGGTAAGAATCACAAACACAAACAGAATGGTGCAAGTAATAGGTCTCCATGCTGGATCCTCCTCCATGCACCCCAATATCAGCCACCGAGGACACCCCTGACTCCTTGCAATGCATGTTGATGGTTTTTTGTCAGAATAGTTTGTGAAAAGGTCTTTTATAAGTAGTATATTTTCCTGCCCACAGTGAGTAGTCACCAACCAGATTGGAGCAATTTTCTTCCTTGAATCTCATTCTCCAGCATTCATGATCTGTTTTTCCTCCACCCAAGGTGTTTCATGGGTAGTGTATATCTCTGGGATCTCCTTTCGAAGTGTCTTGTAGGTAGTATATCTCTGGGATCTCATTTTGAAGAGTATTGTGGGTAGTATATCTCTTGGATCTCCCTTAGAAGTGTCTTGTGGGTAGTATATCTCTGGGATCTCATTTTGAAGAGTATTGTGGGTAGTATTTCTCTTGGATCTCGCTTAGAAGTGTCTTGTGGGTAATATATCTCTGGGATCTCCTTTTGAAGTGTATTGTGAGTAGTATATCTCTGGGATCTCCTTTTGAAGTGTGTTGTGAGTATCTTTAGGATCTCATTTTAAGAGTCTTGTGGGTAGTATATCTCTGGGATCTCCTTTTGAAGTCTCTTGTGGGTAGTATATCTGTGGGATCTCCTTTTGAAGTGTCTTGTGGGTAGCATATCTCTGGATCTCCTTTGAAGTGTCCTGTGGGTAGTATATCGCTGGGGTCTCATGTTGAAGTGTATTGTGGGTAGTGCATCTCTGGGATCTCCTTTTGACGTGTCTTGTGGGAAGTGCATCTCTGGGACCTCCCTTTGAAGTGTCTTGTGGGTAGTATATCTCTGGGGTCTCATTTTGAAGTGTATTGTGGGTAGGATATCTCTGGGGTCTCATGTTGAAGTGTATTGTGGGCAGTGCATCTCTGGGATCTCCTTTTGACGTTTCTTGTAGGTAGTGTATCTCTTGGATCTCCATTAGAAGTGTTGTGTGGGTAATATATCTCTGGGGTCTCATTTTGAAGTGTGTTGTGGGTAGTATATCTCTTGGATCTCCCTTAGAAGTCTCTTGTGGGTAGTATAACTCTTGGATCTCCCTTAGAAGTGTTGTGTGGGTAGTGTATCTCTGGGATCTCCTTTTGAAGTGTCTTGAGGGTAGCATATCTCTGGGATCTCCTTTTGAAGTGTCTTATGGGTAGCATATCTCCGGATCTCCTTTTGAATTGTCTTGTGGGTAATATATCTCTGGGATTTCCTTTTGGAGTGTCTTGTGGGTAGTATATCTCTGGGATCTCCTTTTGAATTGTCGTGTGGGTAGTATATCTCTGGGTTCTCCTTTTGAAGTGTATTGTGGGTAGTATATCTCTTGGATCTCCCTTAGAAGTCTATTGTGGGTAGTATAACTCTTGGATCTCCCTTAGAAGTGTTGTGTGGGTAGTATATCTCTGGGATCTCCTTTTGAAGTGTCTTGTGTGTAGCATATCTCTGGGATCTCCTTTTGAAGTGTCTTATGGGTACCATATCTCCGGATCTCCTTTTGAATTGTCTTGTGGGTAGTACATCTCTGGGATCTCCTTTTGGAGTGTATTGTGGGTAGTATATATCTGGGATCTCCTTTTGAATTGTCTTGTGGGAAGTATATCTCTGGGATCTCCTTTTGAAGTGTCTTGTGGGTAGTATATCTCTGGGGTCTCATTTTGAAGTGTATTGTGGGTAGTATATCTCTGGGGTCTCATGTTGAAGTGTATTGTGGGTAGTGCATCTCTGGGATCTCCTTTTGACGTGTCTTGTGGGTAGTGTATCTCTTGGATCTCCATTAGAAGTGTTGTGTGGGTAATATATCTCTGGGGTCTCATTTTGAAGTGTATTGTGGGTAGTATATCTCTTGGATCTCCCTTAGAAGTGTATTGTGGGTAGTATAACTCTTGGATCTTCCTTAGAAGTGGTGTGTGGGTAGTATATCTCTGGGATCTCCTTTTGAAGTGTCTTGTGGGTAGCATATCTCTGGGATCTCCTTTTGAAATGTCTTATCGGTAGCATATCTCCGGATCTCCTTTTGAATTGTCTTGTGGGTAGTATATCTCTGGGATCTCCTTTTGGAGTGTCTTGTGGGTAGTATATCTCTGGGATCTCCGTTTGAATTGTCTTGTGGGTAGTATATCTCTGGGATCTCCTTTTGAAGTGTCTTGTGGGTAGTATATCTCTGGGGTCTAATTTTGAAGTGTATTGTGGGTAGCATATCTCTGGGGTCTCATGTTGAAGTGTATTGTGGGTAGTGTATTTCTGGGATCTCCCTTTGAAGTGTCTTGTGGGTAGCATAACTCTGGACCTCCTTTTGAAATGTCTTGTGGGTAGTATATCTCTGGGATCTCCTTTTGAAGTGTCTTGTGGGTAGTATATCTCTGGGGTCTCATTTTGAAGTGTATTGTGGGTAGTATATCTCTGGGGTCTCATGTTGAAGTCTATTGTGGTTAGTGCATCTCTGGGATCTCCTTTTGACGTGTCTTGTGGGTAGTATATCTCTTGGATCTCCATTAGAAGTGTATTGTGGGTAGCATAACTCTTGGATCTCCCTTAGAAGTGTTGTGTGGGTAGTATATCTCTGGGATCTCCTTTTGAAGTGTCTTGTGGGTAGTATATCTCTTGGATCTCCCTTAGAAGTGTATTGTGGGTAGTATAACTCTTGGATCTCCCTTAGAAGTGTTGTGTGGGTAGTATATCTCTGGGATCTCCTTTTGAAGTGACTTGTGGGTAGTATATCTCTGGGATCTCCTTTTGAATTGTCTTGTGGGTAGTATATCTCTGGGATCTGCTTTTGAAGTGTCTTATGGGTAGCATATCTCCGGATCTCCTTTTGAATTGTCTTGTGGGTAGCATATCTCTTGGATCTCCCTTAGAAGTGTATTGTGGGTAGTATAACTCTTGGATCTCCATAAGAAGTGTTGTGTGGGTAATATATCTCTGGGGTCTCATTTTGAAGTGTATTGTGGGTAGTATATCTCTTGGATCTCCCTTAGAAGTGTCTTGTGGGTAGTATATCTCTGGGATCTCCTTTTGAAGTGTCTTGTGGGTAGTATATCTCTTGGATCTCCTTTTGTAGTGTCTTGTGGGTAGCATATCTCTGGGATCTCCTTTTCAAGTGTCTTATGGGTAGCATATCTCTGGATCTCCTTTTGAATTGTCTTGTGGGTAGTATATCTCTGGGATCTCCTTTTGAAGTGTCTTGTGGGTAGTATATCCCTTGGATCTCTCCTAGAAGTGTCTTGTGGGTAGTATATCTCTGGGGTCTCATGTTGAAGTGTATTGTGGGTAGTGCATCTCTGGGATCTCCTTTTGACGTGTCTTGTGGGTAGTGTATCTCTTGGATCTCCATTAGAAGTGTTGTGTGGGTAATATATCTCTGGGATCTCATTTTGAAGTGTATTGTGGGTAGTATATCTCTTGGATCTCCCTTAGAAGTGTATTGTGGGTAGTATAACTCTTGGATCTCCCTTAGAAGTGGTGTGTGGGTAGTATATCTCTGGGATCTCCTTTTGAAGTGTCTTGTGGGTAGCATATCTCTGGGATCTCCTTTTGAAGTGTCTTATGGGTAGCATATCTCCGGATCTCCTTTTGAATTGTCTTGTGGGTAGTATATCTCTGGGATCTCCTTTTGGAGTGTCTTGTGGGTAGTATATCTCTGGGATCTCCTTTTGAATTGTCTTGTGGGTAGTATATCTCTGGGATCTCCTTTTGAAGTGTCTTGTGGGTAGTATATCTCTGGGGTCTCATTTTGAAGTGTATTGTGGGTAGTATATCTCTGGGGTCTCATGTTGAAGTGTATTGTGGGTAGTGTATCTCTGGGATCTCCCTTTGAAGTGTCTTGTGGGTAGCATAACTCTGGACCTCCTTTTAAAATGTCTTGTGGGTAGTATATCTCTGGGATCTCCTTTTGAATTGTCTTGTGGGTAGTATATCTCTGGAGTCTCGTTTTGAAGTGTATTGTGGGTAGTATATCTCTGGGGTCTCATGTTGAAGTGTATTGTGGGTAGTGCATCTCTGGCATCTCCTTTTGACGTGTCTTGTGGGTAGTATATCTCTTGGATCTCCATTAGAAGTGTATTGTGGGTAGTATAACTCTTGGATCTCCCTTAGACGTGTTGTGTGGGTACTATATCTCTGGGATCTCCTTTTGAAGTGTCTTATGGGTAGCATATCTCCGGATCTCCTTTTGAATTGTCTTGTGGGTAGTATATCTCTGGGATCTCCTTTTGGAGTGTCTTGTGGGTAGTATATCTCTGGGATCTCCTTTTGAATTGTCTTGTGGGAAGTGTATCTCTGGGATCTCCTTTTGAAGTGTCTTGTGGGTAGTATATCTCTGGGGTCTCATTTTGAAGTGTATTGTGGGTAGTATATCTCTGGGGTCTCATTTTGAAGTGTATTGTGGGTAGTATATCTCTGGGGTCTCATGTTGAAGTGTATTGTGGGTAGTGCATCTCTGGGATCTCCTTTTGACGTGTCTTGTGGGTAGTGTATCTCTTGGATCTCCATTAGAAGTGTTGTGTGGGTAATATATCTCTGGGGTCTCATTTTGAAGTGTATTGTGGGTAGTATATCTCTTGGATCTCCCTTAGAAGTGTATTGTGGGTAGTATAACTCTTGGATCTTCCTTAGAAGTGGTGTGTGGGTAGTATATCTCTGGGATCTACTTTTGAAGTGTCTTGTGGGTAGCATACCTCTGGGATCTTCTTTTGAAGTGTCTTATGGGTAGCATATCTCCGGATCTCCTTTTGAATTGTCTTGTGGGTAGTATATCTCTGGGATCTCCTTTTGGAGTGTCTTGTGGGTAGTATATCTCTGGGATCTCCTTTTGAATTGTCTTGTGGGTAGTATATCTCTGGGATCTCCTTTTGAAGTGTCTTGTGGGTAGTATATCTCTGGGGTCTAATTTTGAAGTGTATTGTGGGTAGTGTATTTCTGGGATCTCCCTTTGAAGTGTCTTGTGGGTAGCATAACTCTGGACCTCCTTTTGAAATGTCTTGTGGGTAGTATATCTCTGGTATCTCCTTCTGAAGTGTCTTGTGGGTAGTATATCTCTGGGGTCTCATTTTGAAGTGTATTGTGGGTAGTATATCTCTGGGGTCTCATGTTGAAGTCTATTGTGGGTAGTGCATCTCTGGGATCTCCTTTTGACGTGTCTTGTGGGTAGTATATCTCTTGGATCTCCCTTAGAAGTGTCTTGTGGGTAGTATATAGTCTGGGATCTCCTTTTGAAGTGTCTTGTGGGTAGTATATCTCTTGGATCTCCTTTTGTAGTGTCTTGTGGGTAGCATATCTCTGGGATCTCCTTTTGAAGTGTCTTATGGGTAGCATATCTCTGGATCTCCTTTTGAATTGTCTTGTGGGTAGTATATCTCTGGGATCTGAAGTGTCTTGTGGTTAGTATATCCCTTGGATCTCTCCTAGAAGTGTCTTGTGGGTAGTATATCTCTTGGATCTCCTTTTGTAGTGTCTTGTGGGTAGCACATCTCTGGGATCTCCTTTTGAAGTGTCTTATGGGTAGCATATCTCTGGATCTACCTTTGAATTGTCTTGTGGGTAGTATATCTCTGCGATCTCCTTTTGAAGTGTCTTGTAGGTAGTATATCTCTTGGATCTCCTTTTGTAGTGTCTTGTGGGTAGCATATCTCTGGGATCTCCTTTTGAAGTGTCTTATGGGTAGCATATCTCTGGATCTACCTTTGAATTGTCTTGTGGGTAGTATATCTCTGCGATCTCCTTTTGAAGTGTCTTGTAGGTAGTATATCTCTTGGATCTCCTTTTGAAGTGTCTTGTGGGTAGTATATCTCTGGGACCTCCCTTTGAAGTGTATTGTGGGTAGTATATCTCTGGGGTCTCATTTTGAAGTGTATTGTTGGTAGTTTATCTCTGGGGTCTCATGTTGAAGTGTATTGTGGGTAGTGCATCTCTGGGATCTCCTTTTGACGTGTCTTGTGGGTAGTGTATCTCTTGGATCTCCATTAGAAGTGTTGTGTGGGTAATATATCTCTGGGGTCTCAATTCTAAGTGTATTGTGGGTAGTATATCTCTTGGATCTCCCTTAGAAGTATATTGTGGGTAGTATAACTCTTGGATCTCCCTTAGAAGTGTTGTGTGGGTAGTATATCTCTGGGATCTCCTTTTGAAGTGTCTTGTGGGTCGCATATCTCTGGGATCTCCTTTTGAAGTGTCTTATGGGTAGCATATCTCCGGATCTCCTTTTGAATTGTCTTGTGGGTAGTATATCTCTGGGATCTCCTTTTGGAGTGTCTTGTGGGTAGTATATCTCTGGGATCTCCTTTTGAATTGTCTTGTGGGTAGTATATCTTTGGGATCTCCCTTTGAAGTGTATTGTGAGTAGTATATCTCTTGGATCTCCCTTAGAAGTCTATTGTGGGTAGTATAACTCTTGGATCTCCCTTAGAAGTGTTGTGTGGGTAGTATATCTCTGGGATCTCCTTTTGAAGTGTCTTGTGGGTAGCATATCTCTGGGATCTCCTTTTGAAGTGTTTTATGGGTAGCATAACTCCGGATCTCCTTTTGAATTGTCTTGTGGGTAGTATATCTCTGGGATCTCCATTTGAAGTGTCTTGTGGGTAATATATCTCTGGGATCTCATTTTGAAGTGTATTGTGGGTAGTATATCTCTGGGGTCTCATGTTGAAGTGGAGTGTCTTGTGGGTAGTATATTTCTTGGATCTCCTTTTGAATTGTCTTGTTGGTAGTATATCTCTGGGATCTCCTTTTGAAGTGTCTTGTGGGTAATATATCTCTGGGGTCTCATTTCGAAGTGTATTGTGGGTAGTATATCTCTTGGATCTCCCATAAAAGTGTATTGTGGGTAGTATAACTCTTGGATCTCCCTAAGAAGTGTCTTATGGGTAGTATATCTCTGGGATCTCCTTTTGAAGTGTCTTGTCGGTAGCATATCTCTGGGATCTCCTTTTGAAGGGTCTTATGGGTAGCATATCTCCGGATCTCCTTTTGAATTGTCTTGTGGGTAGTATATCTCTGGGATCTCCTTTTGGAGTGTTTTGTGGGTAGTATATCTCTGGGATCTCCTTTTGAATTGTCTTGTGGGTAGTATATCTCTTGGATCTCCTTTTGAAGTGTCTTGTGGGTAGTATATCTCTGGGGTCTCATTTTGAAGTGTATTGTGGGTAGTATATCTCTGGGGTCTCATGTTGAAGTGTATTGTGGGTAGTGTATTTCTGGGATCTCCCTTTGAAGTGTCTTGTGGGTAGCATAACTCTGGGGTCTAATTTTGAAGTGTATTGTGGGTAGTATATCTCTGGGGTCTCATGTTGAAGTCTATTGTGGGTAGTGCATCTCTGGGATCTCCTTTTGACGTGTCTTGTGGGTAGTATATCTCTTGGATCTCCCTTAGAAGTGTTGTGTGGGTAGTATATCTCTGGGATCTCCTTTTGAAGTGTCTTGTGGGTAGTATATCTCTTGGATCTCCCTTAGAAGTGTATTGTGGGTAGTATAACTCTTGGATCTCCCTTAGAAGTGTTGTGTGGGTAGTATATCTCTGGGATCTCTTTTTGATGTGTCTTGTGCGTAGCATATCTCTGGGATCTCCTTTTGAAGTGTCTTATGGGTAGCATATCTCCGGATCTCCTTTTGAATTGTCTTGTGGGTAGTATATCTCTGGGATCTCCTTTTGGAGTGTCTTGTGGGTAGCATATCTCCGGATCTCCTTTTGAATTGTCTTGTGGGTAGTATATCTCTGGGATCTCCTTTTGGAGTGTCTTGTGGGTAGTATATCTCTGGGATCTCCTTTTGAATTGTTTTGTGGGTAGTATATCTCTTGGATCTCCATTAGAAGTGTTGTGTGGGTAATATATCTCTGGGGTCTCATTTTGAAGTGTATTGTGGGTAGTATATCTCTTGCATCTCCCTTAGAAGTGTCTTGTGGGTAGTATATCTCTGGGATCTCCTTTTGAATTGTCTTGTGGGTAGTATATCTCTGGGATCTGCTTTTGAAGTGTCTTATGGGTAGCATATCTCCGGATCTCCTTTTGAATTGTCTTGTGGGTAGTATACCTTTGGGATCTCCTTTTGGAGTGTCTTGTGGGTAGTATATCTCTGGGATCTCCTTTTGAATTGTCTTGTGGGTAATATATCTCTGGGGTCTCATTTTGAAGTGTATTGTGGGTAGTATATCTCTGGGGTCTCATGTTGAAGTGTATTGTGGGTAGTGTATCTCTGGGATCTCCTTTTGAAGAGTCTTGTGGGTAGTATATCTCTTGGATCTCCATAAGAAGTGTTGTGTGGGTAATATATCTCTGGGGTCTCATTTTGAAGTGTATTGTGGGTAGTATATCTCTTGGATCTCCCTTAGAAGTGTCTTGTGGGTAGTATATCTCTGGGATCTCCTTTTGAAGTGTCTTGTGGGTAGTATATCTCTTGGATCTCCTTTTGTAGTGTCTTGTGGGTAGCATATCTCTGGGATCTCCTTTTCAAGTGTCTTATGGGTAGCATATCTCTGGATCTCCTTTTGAATTGTCTTGTGGGTAGTATATCTCTGGGATCTCCTTTTGATGTGTCTTGTGGGTAGTATATCCCTTGGATCTCTCCTAGAAGTGTCTTGTGGGTAGTATATCTCTGGGGTCTCATGTTGAAGTGTATTGTGGGTAGTGCATCTCTGGGATCTCCTTTTGACGTGTCTTGTGGGTAGTATATCTCTTGGATCTCCATTAGAAGTGTATTGTGGGTAGCATAACTCTTGGATCTCCCTTAGAAGTGTTGTGTGGGTAGTATATCTCTGGGATCTCCTTTTGAAGTGTCTTGTGGGTAGTATATCTCTTGGATCTCCCTTAGAAGTGTATTGTGGGTAGTATAACTCTTGGATCTCCCTTAGAAGTGTTGTGTGGGTAGTATATCTCTGGGATCTCCTTTTGAAGTGTCTTGTGGGTAGTATATCTCTTGGATCTCCCTTAGAAGTGTATTGTGGGTAGTATAACTCTTGGATCTCCCTTAGAAGTGGTGTGTGGGTAGTATATCTCTGGGATCTCCTTTTGAAGTGTCTTGTGGGTAGCATATCTCTTGGATCTCCTTTTGTAGTGTCTTATGGGTAGCATATCTCCGGATCTCCTTTTGAATTGTCTTGTGGGTAGTATATCTCTGGGATCTCCTTTTGGAGTGTCTTGTGGGTAGTATATCTCTGGGATCTCCTTTTGAATTGTCTTGTGGGTAGTATATCTCTGGGATCACCTTTTGAAGTGTCTTGTGGGTAGTATATCTCTGGGGTCTCATTTTGAAGTGTATTGTGGGTAGTATATCTCTGGGGTCTCATGTTGAAGTGTATTGTGGGTAGTGTATCTCTGGGATCTCCCTTTGAAGTGTCTTGTGGGTAGCATAACTCTGGACCTCCTTTTGAAATGTCTTGTGGGTAGTATATCTCTGGGATCTCCTTTTGAATTGTCTTGTGGGTAGTATATCTCTGGAGTCTCATTTTGAAGTGTATTGTGGGTAGTATATCTCTGGGGTCTCATGTTGAAGTGTATTGTGGGTAGTGCATCTCTGGGATCTCCTTTTGACGTGTCTTGTGGGTAGTATATCTCTTGGATCTCCATTAGAAGTGTATTGTGGGTAGTATAACTCTTGGAGCTCCCTTAGAAGTGTTGTGTGGGTAGTATATCTCTGGGATCTCCTTTTGAAGTGTCTTGTGGGTAGCATATGTCTGGGATCACCTTTTGAAGTGTCTTATGGGTAGCATATCTCCGGATCTCCTTTTGAATTGTCTTGTGGGTAGTATATCTCTGGGATCTCCTTTTGGAGTGTCTTGTGGGTAGTATATCTCTGGGATCTCCTTTTGAATTGTCTTGTGGGTAGTATATCTCTGGGATCTCCTTTTGAAGTGTCTTGTGGGTAGTATATCTCTGGGGTCTCATTCTGAAGTGTATTGTGGGTAGTATATCTCTGGGGTCTCATGTTGAAGTGTATTGTGGGTAGTGTATCTCTGGGATCTCTTTTTGAAGTGTCTTGTGGGTAGTATATCTCTTGGATACCCATTAGAAGTGCTGTGTTGGTAATATATCTCTGGGGTCTCATTTTGAAGTGTATTGTGGGTAGTATATCTCTTGGATCTCCCTTAGAAGTGTTGTGTGGGTAGTATATCTCTGGTATCTCCTTCTGAAGTGTCTTGTGGGTAGTATATCTCTGGGGTCTCATTTTGAAGTGTATTGTGGGTAGTATATCTCTGGGGTCTCATGTTGAAGTCTATTGTGGGTAGTGCATCTCTGGGATCTCCTTTTGACGTGTCTTGTGGGTAGTATATCTCTTGGATCTCCCTTAGAAGTGTCTTGTGGGTAGTATATAGTCTGGGATCTCCTTTTGAAGTGTCTTGTGGGTAGTATATCTCTTGGATCTCCTTTTGTAGTGTCTTGTGGGTAGCATATCTCTGGGATCTCCTTTTGAAGTGTCTTATGGGTAGCATATCTCTGGATCTCCTTTTGAATTGTCTTGTGGGTAGTATATCTCTGGGATCTGAAGTGTCTTGTGGTTAGTATATCCCTTGGATCTCTCCTAGAAGTGTCTTGTGGGTAGTATATCTCTTGGATCTCCTTTTGTAGTGTCTTGTGGGTAGCACATCTCTGGGATCTCCTTTTGAAGTGTCTTATGGGTAGCATATCTCTGGATCTACCTTTGAATTGTCTTGTGGGTAGTATATCTCTGCGATCTCCTTTTGAAGTGTCTTGTAGGTAGTATATCTCTTGGATCTCCTTTTGAAGTGTCTTGTGGGTAGTATATCTCTGGGACCCCCCTTTGAAGTGTATTGTGGGTAGTATATCTCTGGGGTCTCATTTTGAAGTGTATTGTTGGTAGTTTATCTCTGGGGTCTCATGTTGAAGTGTATTGTGGGTAGTGCATCTCTGGGATCTCCTTTTGACGTGTCTTGTGGGTAGTGTATCTCTTGGATCTCCATTAGAAGTGTTGTGTGGGTAATATATCTCTGGGGTCTCATTTTGAAGTGTATTGTGGGTAGTATATCTCTTGGATCTCCCTTAGAAGTATATTGTGGGTAGTATAACTCTTGGATCTCCCTTAGAAGTGTTGTGTGGGTAGTATATCTCTGGGATCTCCTTTTGAAGTGTCTTGTGGGTCGCATATCTCTGGGATCTCCTTTTGAAGTGTCTTATGGGTAGCATATCTCCGGATCTCCTTTTGAATTGTCTTCTGGGTAGTATATCTCTGGGATCTCCTTTTGGAGTGTCTTGTGGGTAGTATATCTCTGGGATCTCCTTTTGAATTGTCTTGTGGGTAGTATATCTCTGGGATCTCCCTTTGAAGTGTATTGTGAGTAGTATATCTCTTGGATCTCCCTTAGAAGTCTATTGTGGGTAGTATAACTCTTGGATCTCCCTTAGAAGTGTTGTGTGGGTAGTATATCTCTGGGATCTCCTTTTGAAGTGTCTTGTGGGTAGCATATCTCTGGGATCTCCTTTTGAAGTGTTTTATGGGTAGAATAACTCCGGATCTCCTTTTGAATTGTCTTGTGGGTAGTATATCTCTGGGATCTCCTTTTGGAGTGTCTTGTGGGTAGTATATTTCTTGGATCTCCTTTTGAATTGTCTTGTTGGTAGTATATCTCTGGGATCTCCTTTTGAAGTGTCTTGTGGGTAATATATCTCTGGGATCTCATTTTGAAGTGTATTGTGGGTAGTATATCTCTGGGGTCTCATGTTGAAGTGGAGTGTCTTGTGGGTAGTATATCTCTGGGATCTCCTTTTGAATTGTCTTGTGGATGGTATATCTCTGGGATCTCCTTTTGAATTGTCTTGTTGGTAGTATATCTCTGGGATCTCCTTTTGAAGTGTCTTGTGGGTAATATATCTCTGGGGTCTCATTTCGAAGTGTATTGTGGGTAGTATATCTCTTGGATCTCCCATAAAAGTGTATTGTGGGTAGTATAACTCTTGGATCTCCCTAAGAAGTGTCTTATGGGTAGTATATCTCTGGGATCTCCTTTTGAAGTGTCTTGTCGGTAGCATATCTCTGGGATCTCCTTTTGAAGGGTCTTATGGGTAGCATATCTCCGGATCTCCTTTTGAATTGTCTTGTGGGTAGTATATCTCTGGGATCTCCTTTTGGAGTGTTTTGTGGGTAGTATATCTCTGGGATCTCCTTTTGAATTGTCTTGTGGGTAGTATATCTCTTGGATCTCCTTTTGAAGTGTCTTGTGGGTAGTATATCTCTGGGGTCTCATTTTGAAGTGTATTGTGGGTAGTATATCTCTGGGGTCTCATGTTGAAGTGTATTGTGGGTAGTGTATTTCTGGGATCTCCATTTGAAGTGTCTTGTGGGTAGCATAACTCTGGGGTCTCATTTTGAAGTGTATTGTGGGTAGTATATCTCTGGGGTCTCATGTTGAAGTCTATTGTGGGTAGTGCATCTCTGGGATCTCCTTTTGACGTGTCTTGTGGGTAGTATATCTCTTGGATCTCCCTTAGAAGTGTTGTGTGGGTAGTATATCTCTGGGATCTCCTTTTGAAGTGTCTTGTGGGTAGTATATCTCTTGGATCTCCCTTAGAAGTGTATTGTGGGTAGTATAACTCTTGGATCTCCCTTAGAAGTGTTGTGTGGGTAGTATATCTCTGGGATCTCCTTTTGATGTGTCTTGTGCGTAGCATATCTCTGGGATCTCCTTTTGAAGTGTCTTATGGGTAGCATATCTCCGGATCTCCTTTTGAATTGTCTTGTGGGTAGTATATCTCTGGGATCTCCTTTTGAATTGTCTTGTGGGTAGTATATCTCTGGGATCTCCTTATGAAGTGTCTTGTGGGTAGTATATCTCTTGGATCTCCATTAGAAGTGATGTGTGGGTAATATATCTCTGGGGTCTCATTTTGAAGTGTATTGTGGGTAGTATATCTCTTGCATCTCCCTTAGAAGTGTCTTGTGGCTAGTATATCTCTGGGATCTCCTTTTGAATTGTCTTGTGGGTAGTATATCTCTGGGATCTGCTTTTGAAGTGTCTTATGGGTAGCATACCTCCGGATCTCCTTTTGAATTGTCTTGTGGGTAGTATACCTTTGGGATCTCCTTTTGGAGTGTCTTGTGGGTAGTATATCTCTTGGATCTCCTTTTGAATTGTCTTGTGGGTAATATATCTCTGGGGTCTCATTTTGAAGTGTATTGTGGGTAGTATATCTCTGGGGTCTCATGTTGAAGTGTATTGTGGGTAGTGTATCTCTGGGATCTCCTTTTGAAGAGTCTTGTGGGTAGTATATCTCTTGGATCTCCATAAGAAGTGTTGTGTGGGTAATATATCTCTGGGGTCTCATTTTGAAGTGTATTGTGGGTAGTATATCTCTTGGATCTCCCTTAGAAGTGTCTTGTGGGTAGTATATCTCTGGGATCTCCTTTTGAAGTGTCTTGTGGGTAGTATATCTCTTGGATCTCCTTTTGTAGTGTCTTGTGGGTAGCATATCTCTGGGATCTCCTTTTCAAGTGTCTTATGGGTAGCATATCTCTGGATCTCCTTTTGAATTGTCTTGTGGGTAGTATATCTCTGGGATCTCCTTTTGATGTGTCTTGTGGGTAGTATATCCCCTGGATCTCTCCTAGAAGTGTCTTGTTGGTAGTATATTCTGGGGTCTCATGTTGAAGTGTATTGTGGGTAGTGCATCTCTGGGATCTCCTTTTGACGTGTCTTGTGGGTAGTATATCTCTTGGATCTCCATTAGAAGTGTATTGTGGGTAGCATAACTCTTGGATCTCCCTTAGAAGTGTTGTGTGGGTAGTATATCTCTGGGATCTCCTTTTGAAGTGTCTTGTGGGTAGTATATCTCTTGGATCTCCCTTAGAAGTGTATTGTGGGTAGTATAATTCTTGGATCTCCCTTAGAAGTGTTGTGTGGGTAGTATATCTCTGGGATCTCCTTTTGAAGTGTCTTGTGGGTAGTATATCTCTTGGATCTCCCTTAGAAGTGTATTGTGGGTAGTATAACTCTTGGATCTCCCTTAGAAGTGGTGTGTGGGTAGTATATCTCTGGGATCTCCTTTTGAAGTGTCTTGTGGGTAGCATATCTCTTGGATCTCCTTTTGTAGTGTCTTATGGGTAGCATATCTCCGGATCTCCTTTTGAATTGTCTTGTGGGTAGTATATCTCTGGGATCTCCTTTTGGAGTGTCTTGTTTGTAGTATATCTCTGGGATCTCCTTTTGAATTGTCTTGTGGGTAGTATATCTCTGGGATCACCTTTTGAAGTGTCTTGTGGGTAGTATATCTCTGGGGTCTCATTTTGAAGTGTATTGTGGGTAGTATATCTCTGGGGTCTCATGTTGAAGTGTATTGTGGGTAGTGTATCTCTGGGATCTCCCTTTGAAGTGTCTTGTGGGTAGCATAACTCTGGACCTCCTTTTGAAATGTCTTGTGGGTAGTATATCTCTGGGATCTCCTTTTGAATTGTCTTGTGGGTAGTATATCTCTGGAGTCTCATTTTGAAGTGTATTGTGGGTAGTATATCTCTGGGGTCTCATGTTGAAGTGTATTGTGGGTAGTGCATCTCTGGGATCTCCTTTTGACGTGTTTTGTGGGTAGTATATCTCTTGGATCTCCATTAGAAGTGTATTGTGGGTAGTATAACTCTTGGAGCTCCCTTAGAAGTGTTGTGTGGGTAGTATATCTCTGGGATCTCCTTTTGAAGTGTCTTGTGGGTAGCATATGTCTGGGATCACCTTTTGAAGTGTCTTATGGGTAGCATATCTCCGGATCTCCTTTTGAATTGTCTTGTGGGTAGTATATCTCTGGGATCTCCTTTTGGAGTGTCTTGTGGGTAGTATATCTCTGGGATCTCCTTTTGAATTGTCTTGTGGGTAGTATATCTCTGGGATCTCCTTTTGAAGTGTCTTGTGGGTAGTATATCTCTGGGGTCTCATTCTGAAGTGTATTGTGGGTAGTATATCTCTGGGGTCTCATGTTGAAGTGTATTGTGGGTAGTGTATCTCTGGGATCTCTTTTTGAAGTGTCTTGTGGGTAGTATATCTCTTGGATACCCATTAGAAGTGCTGTGTTGGTAATATATCTCTGGGGTATCATTTTGAAGTGTATTGTGGGTAGTATATCTCTTGGATCTCCCTTAGAAGTGTTGTGTGGGTAGTATATCTCTGGGATCTCCTTTTGAAGTGTCTTGTGGGTAGTATACCTCTTGGATCTCCCTTAAAAGTGTATTGTGGGTAGTATAACTCTTGGATCTCCCTTAGAAGTGTTGTGTGGGTAGTATATCTCTGGGATCTCCTTTTGAAGTGTCTTGTGGGTAGTATATCTC
Source organism: Ambystoma mexicanum (assembly GCF_040938575.1). Taxonomy (NCBI): domain Eukaryota; kingdom Metazoa; phylum Chordata; class Amphibia; order Caudata; family Ambystomatidae; genus Ambystoma; species Ambystoma mexicanum. Next base: position 5,805,368 of record NC_090932.1, read on the forward strand.
TTGGATCTCCCTTAGAAGTGTATTGTGGGTAGTATAACTCTTGGATCTCCCTTAGAAGTGTTGTGTGGGTAGTATATCTCTGGGATCTCCTTTTGAAGTGACTTGTGGGTAATATATCTCTGGGATCTCATTTTGAAGTGTATTGTGGGTAGTATATCTCTTGGATCTCCCTTAGAAGTGTATTGTGGGTAGTATAGCTCTTGGATCTCCCTTAGAAGTGGTGTGTGGGTAGTATATCTCTGGGATCTCCTTTTGAAGTGTCTTGTGGGTAGCATATCTCTTGGATCTCCTTTTGTAGTGTCTTATGGGTAGCATATCTCCGGATCTCCTTTTGAATCGTCTTGTGGGTAGTATATCTCTGGGATCTCCTTTTGTAGTGTATTCTGGGTAGTATATCTCTGGGATCTCCTTTTGAATTGTCTTGTGGGTAGTATATCTCTGGGATCTCCTTTTGAAGTGTCTTGTGGGTAGTATATCTCTGGGGTCTCATTTTGAAGTGTATTGTGGGTAGTATATCTCTGGGGTCTCATGTTGAAGTGTATTGTGGGTAGTGTATCTCTGGGATCTCCCTTTGAAGTGTCTTGTGGGTAGCATAACTCTGGACCTCCTTTTGAAATGTCTTGTGGGTAGTATATCTCTGGGATCTCCTTTTGAATTTTCTTGTGGGTAGTATATCTCTGGAGTCTCATTTTGAAGTGTATTGTGGGTAGTATATCTCTGGGGTCTCATGTTGAAGTGAATTGTGGGTAGTGCATCTCTGGGATCTCCTTTTGACGTGTCTTGTGGGTAGTATATCTCTTGGATCTCCATTAGAAGTGTATTGTGGGTAGTATAACTCTTGGATCTCCCTTAGAAGTGTTGTGTGGGTAGTATATCTCTGGGATCTCCTTTTGAAGTGTCTTGTGGGTAGCATATGTCTGGGATCTCCTTTTGAAGTGTCTTATGGGTAGCATATCTCCGGATTTCCTTTTGAATTGTATTGTGAGTAGTATATCTCTGGGATCTCCTTTTGGAGTGTCTTGTGGGTAGTATATCTCTGGGATCTCCTTTTGAATTGTCTTGTGGGTAGTATATCTCTGGGATCTCCCTTTGAAGTGTCTTGTGGGTAGTATATCTCTTGGGTCTCATTCTGAAGTGTATTGTGGGTAGTATATCTCTGGGGTCTCATGTTGAAGTGTATTGTGGGTAGTGTATCTCTGGGATCTCTTTTTGAAGTGTCTTGTGGGTAGTATATCTCTTGGATACCCATTAGAAGTGCTGTGTTGGTAATATATCTCTGGGGTCTCATTTTGAAGTGTATTGTGGGTAGTATATCTCTGGGGTCTCATGTTGAAGTGTATTGTGGGTAGTGTATCTCTGGGATATCTTTTTGAAGTGTCTTGTGGGTAGTATATATCTTGGATACCCATTAGAAGTGCTGTGTGGGTAATATATCTCTGGGGTCTCATTTTGAAGTGTATTGTGGGTAGTATATCTCTTGGATCTCCCTTAGAAGTGTCTTGTGGGTAGTATATCTTTGGGGTCTCATTTTGAAGTGTTTTGTGGGTAGTATATCTCTGGGGTCCTATATTGAAGTGTATTGTGGGTAGTTTTTCTCTGGGATCTCCCTTTGAAGTGTCTTGTGGGTAGCATAACTCTGGACCTCCTTTTGAAATGCATTGTGGGTAGTGTATCTCTGGGGTCCTATGTTGAAGTGTATTGTGGGTAGTATATCTCTGGGATCTCCTTTTGAAGTGTCTTGTGGGTAGAATATCTCTGGAATCTCATGTTGAAGTGTATTGTGGGTAGTGCATCTCTGGGATCTCCTTTTGACGTGTCTTGTGGGTAGTATATCTCTTGGATCTCCATTAGAAGTGTATTGTGGGTAGTATAACTCTTGGATCTCCCTTAGAAGTGTTGTGTGGGTAGTATATCTCTGGGATCTCCTTTTGAAGTGACTTGTGGGTAATATATCTCTGGGATCTCATTTTGAAGTGTATTGTGGGTAGTATATCTCTTGGATCTCCCTTAGAAGTGTATTGTGGGTAGTATAGCTCTTGGATCTCCCTTAGAAGTGTTGTGTGGGTAGTATATCTCTGGGATCTCCTTTTGAAGTGTCTTGTGGGTAGTATATCTCTTGGATCTCCCTTAGAAGTGTATTGTGGGTAGTATAACTCTTGGATCTCCCTTAGAAGTGTTGTGTGGGTAGTATATCTCTGGGATCTCCTTTTGAAGTGACTTGTGGGTAATATATCTCTGGGATCTCATTTTGAAGTGTATTGTGGGTAGTATATCTCTTGGATCTCCCTTAGAAGTGTATTGTGGGTAGTATAGCTCTTGGATCTCCCTTAGAAGTGGTGTGTGGGTAGTATATCTCTGGGATCTCCTTTTGAAGTGTCTTGTGGGTAGCATATCTCTTGGATCTCCTTTTGTAGTGTCTTATGGGTAGCATATCTCCGGATCTCCTTTTGAATTGTCTTGTGGGTAGTATATCTCTGGGATCTCCTTTTGTAGTGTCTTCTGGGTAGTATATCTCTGGGATCTCCTTTTGAATTGTCTTGTGGGTAGTATATCTCTGGGATCTCCTTTTGAAGTGTCTTGTGGGTAGTATATCTCTGGGGTCTCATTTTGAAGTGTATTGTGGGTAGTATATCTCTGGGGTCTCATGTTGAAGTGTATTGTGGGTAGTGTATCTCTGGGATCTCCCTTTGAAGTGTCTTGTGGGTAGCATAACTCTGGACCTCCTTTTGAAATGTCTTGTGGGTAGTATATCTCTGGGATCTCCTTTTGAATTGTCTTGTGGGTAGTATATCTCTGGAGTCTCATTTTGAAGTGTATTGTGGGTAGTATATCTCTGGGGTCTCATGTTGAAGTGTATTGTGGGTAGTGCATCTCTGGGATCTCCTTTTGACGTGTCTTGTGGGTAGTATATCTCTTGGATCTCCATTAGAAGTGTATTGTGGGTAGTATAACTCTTGGATCTCCCTTAGAAGTGTTGTGTGGGTAGTATATCTCTGGGATCTCCTTTTGAAGTGTCTTGTGGGTAGCATATGTCTGGGATCTCCTTTTGAAGTGTCTTATGGGTAGCATATCTCCGGATTTCCTTTTGAATTGTATTGTGAGTAGTATATCTCTGGGATCTCCTTTTGGAGTGTCTTGTGGGTAGTATATCTCTGGGATCTCCTTTTGAATTGTCTTGTGGGTAGTATATCTCTGGGATCTCCCTTTGAAGTGTCTTGTGGGTAGTATATCTCTTGGGTCTCATTCTGAAGTGTATTGTGGGTAGTATATCTCTGGGGTCTCATGTTGAAGTGTATTGTGGGTAGTGTATCTCTGGGATCTCTTTTTGAAGTGTCTTGTGGGTAGTATATCTCTTGGATACCCATTAGAAGTGCTGTGTTGGTAATATATCTCTGGGGTCTCATTTTGAAGTGTATTGTGGGTAGTATATCTCTGGGGTCTCATGTTGAAGTGTATTGTGGGTAGTGTATCTCTGGGATATCTTTTTGAAGTGTTTTGTGGGTAGTATATCTCTGGGGTCCTATATTGAAGTGTATTGTGGGTAGTGTATCTCTGGGATCTCTTTTTGAAGTGTCTTGTGGGTAGTATATATCTTGGATACCCATTAGAAGTGCTGTGTGGGTAATATATCTCTGGGGTCTCATTTTGAAGTGTATTGTGGGTAGTATATCTCTTGGATCTCCCTTAGAAGTGTCTTGTGGGTAGTATATCTTTGGGGTCTCATTTTGAAGTGTTTTGTGGGTAGTATATCTCTGGGGTCCTATATTGAAGTGTATTGTGGGTAGTGTATCTCTGGGATCTCCCTTTGAAGTGTCTTGTGGGTAGCATAACTCTGGACCTCCTTTTGAAATGCATTGTGGGTAGTATATCTCTGGGGTCCTATGTTGAAGTGTATTGTGGGTAGTATATCTCTGGGATCTCCTTTTGAAGTGTCTTGTGGGTAGAATATCTCTGGAATCTCATGTTGAAGTGTATTGTGGGTAGTGCATCTCTGGGATCTCCTTTTGACGTGTCTTGTGGGTAGTATATCTCTTGGATCTCCATTAGAAGTGTATTGTGGGTAGTATAACTCTTGGATCTCCCTTAGAAGTGTTGTGTGGGTAGTATATCTCTGGGATCTCCTTTTGAAGTGTCTTGTGGGTAGTATACCTCTTGGATCTCTCTTAGAAGTGTATTGTAGGTAGTATAACTCTTGGATCTCCCTTAGAAGTGTTGTGTGGGTAGTATATCTCTGGGATCTCCTTTTGAAGTGTCTTGTGGGTAGTATATCTCTGGGGTCTCATGTAGAAGTGTATTGTGGGTAGTGCATCTCTGGGATCTCCTTTTGACGTGTCTTGTGGGTAGTGTATCTCTTGGATCTCCATTAGAAGTGTTGTGTGGGTAATATATCTCTGGGGTCTCATTTTGAAGTGTATTGTGGGTAGTATATCTCTTGGATCTCCCTTAAAAGTGTATTGTGGGTAGTATAACTCTTGGATCTCCCTTAGAAGTGTTGTGTGGGTAGTATATCTCTGGGATCTCCTTTTGAAGTGTCTTGTGGGTAGCATATCTCTGGGATCTCCTTTTGAAGTGTCTTATGGGTAGCATATCTCCGGATCTCCTTTTGAATTGTCTTGTGGGTAGTATATCTCTGGGATCTCCTTTTGGAGTGTCTTGTGTGTAGTAAATCTCTGGAATCTCCTTTTGAATTGTCTTGTGGGTAGTATATCTCTGGGGTCTCATGTTGAAGTCTATTGTTGGTAGTGCATCTCTGGGATCTCCTTTTGACGAGTCTTGTGGGTAGTATATCTCTGGGGTCTCATTTTGAAGTGTATTGTGGGTAGTATATCCTGGGGTCTCATGTTGAAGTGTATTGTGGGTAGTGTATTTCTGGGATCTCCCTTTGAAGTGGCTTGTGGGTAGCATAACTCTGGACCTCCTTTTGAAATGTCTTGTGGGTAGTATATCTCTGGGATCTCCTTTTGAAGTGTCTTGTGGGTAGTATATCTCTGGGGTCTCAATTCGAAGAGTATTGTGGGTAGTATATCTCTGTGGTCTCATGTTGAAGTCTATTGTGGGTAGTGCATCTCTGGGATCTCCTTTTGACGTGTCTTGTGGGTAGTATATCTCTTGGATCTCCATTAGAAGTGTATTGTGGGTAGTGTATCTCTTGGATCTCCCTTAGAAGTGTTGTGTGGGTAATATATCTCTGGGGTCTCATTTTGAAGTGTATTGTGGGTAGTATATCTCTTGGATCTCCCTTAGAAGTGTATTATGGGTAGTATAACTCTTGGATCTCCCTTAGAAGTGGTGTGTGGGTAGTATATCTCTGGGATCTCCTTTTGAAGTGTCTTGTGGGTAGCATATCTCTGGGATCTCCTTTTGAAGTGTCTTATGGGTAGCATATCTCCGGATCTCCTTTTGAATTGTCTTGTGGGTAGTATATCTCTGGGATCTCCTTTTGGAGTGTCTTGTGGGTAGTATATCTCTGGGATCTCCTTTTGAATTGTCTTGTGGGTAGTATATCTCTGGGATCTCCTTTTGAAGTGTCTTGTGAGTAGTATATCTCTGGGTTCTCATTTTGAAGTGTACTGTGGGTAGTATATCCTGGGGTCTCATGTTGAAGTGTATTGTGGGTAGTGTATCTCTGGGATCTCCCTTTGAAGTGTCTTGTGGGTAGCATAACTCTGGACCTCCTTTTGAAATGTCTTGTGGGTAGTATATCTCTGGGATCTCCTTTTGAAGTGTCTTGTGGGTAGTATATCTCTGGGGTCTCATTTTGAAGTGTATTGTGGGTAGTATATCTCTGGGGTCTCATGTTGAAGTTTATTGTGGGTAGTGCCTCTCTGGGATCTCCTTTTGAACGTGTCTTGTGGGTAGTATATCTCTTGGATCTCCATTAGAAGTGTATTGTGGGTAGTATAACTCTTGGATCACCCTTAGAAGTGTTGTGTGGGTAGTATATCTCTGGGATCTCCTTTTGAATTGTCTTGTGGGTAGTATATCTCTGGGATCTCCTTTTAGTGTGTCTTGTGGGTAGTATATCTCTGGGATCTCCTTTTGAATTGTCTTGTGGGTAGTATATCTCTGGGATCTCATTTTGAAGTGTCTTGTGGGTAGTATATCTCTGGGGTCTCATTTTGAAGTGTATTGTGGGTAGTATATCTCTTGGATCTCCCTTAGAAGTGTCTTGTGGGTAGTATATCTCTGGGATCTCCTTTTGAAGTGTCTTGTGGGTAGCATATCTCTGGGATCTCCTTTTGAAGTGTTTTATGGGTAGCATATCTCTGGATCTACTTTTGAATTGTCTTGTGGGTAGTATACCTCTGGGATCTCCTTTTGGAGTGTCTTGTGGGTAGTATATCTCTGGGATCTTCTTTTGAATTGTCTTGTGGGTAGTATATCTCTGCTGTCTCATTTTGAAGTGTATTGTGGGTAGTATATCTCTGGGGTCTCATGTTGAAGTGTATTGGGGGTAGTGTATCTCTGGGATCTCCTTTTGAAGTGTCTTGTGGGTAGTATATCTCTTGGATCTCCATTAGAAGTGTTGTGTGGGTAATATATCTCTGGGGTCTCATTTTGAAGTGTATTGTGGGTAGTATATCTCTTGGATCTCCCTTAGAAATGTCTTGTGGGTAGTATATCTCTGGGATCTCCTTTTGAATTGTCTTGTGGGTAGTATATATCTCTGAGATCTCCTTTTGAAGTGTCTTGTGGGTAGTATATCCCTTGGATCTCTCCTAGAAGTGTCTTGTGGGTAGTATATCTCTGGGGTCTCATGTTGAAGTGTATTGTTGGTAGTGCATCTCTGGGATCTCCTTTTGACGTGTCTTGTGGGTAGTGTATCTCTTGGATATTCATTAGAAGTGTTGTGTGGGTAATATATCTCTGGGGTCTCATTTTGAAGTGTATTGTGGGTAGTATATCTCTTGGATCTCCCTTAGAAGTGTATTGTGGGTAGTATAGCCCTTGGATCTCCCTTAGAAGTGGTGTGTGGGTGGTATATCTCTGGGATCTCCTTTTGAAGTGTCTTGCAGGTAGAATATCTCTGGGATCTCCTTTTGAAGTGTCTTATGGGTAGCATATCTCTGGATCTCCTTTTGAATTGTCTTGTGGGTGTTATATCTCTGGGATCTCCTTTTGAAGTGTCTTGTGGGTAGTATATCCCTTGGATCTCTCCTAGAAGTGTCTTGTGGGTAGTATATCTCTGGGGTCTCATGTTGAAGTGTATTGTGGGTAGTGCATCTCTGGGATCTCCTTTTGACGTGTCTTGTGGGTAGTGTATCTCTTGGATCTCCATTAGAAGTGTTTTGTGAGTAATATATCTCTGGGGACTCATTTTGAAGTGTCTTGCGGGTAGCATATCTCTGGGATCTCCTTTTGAAGTGTCTTATGGGTAACATATCTCTGGATCTCCTTTTAAATTGTCTTGTGGGTAGTATATCTCTGGGATCTCCTTTTGAAGTGTCTTGTGGGTAGTATATCCCTTGGATCTCTCCTAGAAGTGTCTTGTGGGTAGTATATCTCTGGGGTCTCATGTTGAAGTGTATTGTGGGTAGTGCATCTCTGGGATCTCCTTTTGACGTGTATTGTGGGTAGTATATCTCTTGGACCTCCCTTAGAAGTGTATTGTGGGTAGTATAGCTCTTGGATCTCCCTTAGAAGTGGTGTGTGGGTAGTATATATCTGGGATCTCCTTTTGAAGTGTCTTGTGGGTAGCATATCTCTGGGATCTCCTTTTGAAGTGTCTTATGGGTAGCATATCTCCGGATCTCCTTTTGAATTGTCTTGTGGGTTGTATATCTCTGTGATCTCCTTTTGGAGTGTCTTGTGGGCATTATATCTCTGGGATCTCATTTTGAAGTGTCTTGTGGGTAGTATATCTCTGGGGTCTCATTTTGAAGTGTATTGTGGGTAGTATATCTCTGGGGTCTCATGTTGAAGTGTATTGTGGGTAGTGTATGTCTGGGATCTCCCTTTGAAGTTTCTTGTGGGTAGCATAACTCTGGACCTCCTTTTGAAATGTCTTGTGGGTAGTATATCTCTGGGATCTCCTTTTCAAGTGTCTTGTGGGTAGTATATCTCTGGGGTCTCATTTTGAAGTGTATTGTGGGTAGTATATCTCTGGGGTCTCATGTTGAAGTGTATTGTGGGTAGTGCATCTCTGGGATCTCCTTTTGACGTGTCTTGTGGGTAGTATATCTCTTGGATCTCCATTAGAAGTGTTGTGTGGGTAGTATATCTCTGGGATCTCCCTTTGAAGTGTCTTGTGGGTAGTATATCGCTTGGATCTCCATTAGAAGTGTTGTGTGGGTAATATATCTCTGGGGTCTCATTTTGAAGTGTCTTGTGGGTAGTATATCTCTGGGATCTCCTTTTGAATTGTCTTGTGGGTAGTATATCTCTGGGATCTCCTTTTGAATTGTCTTGTGGGTAGTATATCTCTGGTATCTCCTTTTGAAGTGTCTTGTGGGTAGTATATCTCTGGGGTCTCATTTTGAAGTGTATTGTGGGTAGTATATCTCTGGGGTCTCATTTTGAAGTGTATTGTGGGTAGTGTATCTCTGGGATCTCCCTTTGAAGTGTCTTGTGGGTAGCATAACTCTGGACCTCCTTTTGAAATGTCTTGTGGGTAGTATATCTCCGGGATGTCCTTTTCAAGTGTCTTGTGGGTAGTATATCTCTGGGGTCTCATTTCGAAGTGTATTGTGGGTAGTATATCTCTGGGGTCTCATGTTGAAGTGTATTGTGGGTAGTGCATCTCTGGGATCTCCTTTTGACGTGTCTTGTGGGTAGGATATCTCTTGGATCTCCATTAGAAGTGTTGTGTGGGTAGTATATCTCTGGGATCTCCTTTTGAAGTGTCTTGTGGGTGGTATATCTCTTGGATCTCTATTAGAAGTGTTGTGTGGGTAATATATCTCTGGGGTCTCATTTTGAAGTGTATTGTGGGTAGTATATCTCTTGGATCTCCCTTAGAAGTGTCTTGTAGGTAGTATATCTCTGGGATCTCCTTTTGAATTGTCTTGTGGGTAGTATATCTCTGGGATCTCCTTTTGAAGTGTATTGTGGGTAGTGCATCTCTGGGATCTCCTTTTGACCTGTCTTGTGGGTAGTGTATCTCTTGGATCTCCATTTGAAGTGTTGTGTGGGTAATATATCTCTGGGGTCTCATTTTGAAGTGTATTGTGGGTAGTATATCTCTTGGATCTCCCTTAGAAGTGTATTGTGGGTAGTATAGCTCTTGGATCTCCCTTAGAAGTGGTGTGTGGGTAGTATATCTCTGGGATCTCCTTTTGAAGTGTCTTGCGGGTAGCATATCTCTGGGATCTCCTTTTGAAGTGTCTTATGGGTAGCATATCTCTGGATCTCCTTTTGAATTGTCTTGTGGGTAGTATATCTCTGGGATCTCCTTTTGAAGTGTCTTGTGGGTAGTATATCCCTTGGATCTCTCCTAGAAGTGTCTTGTGGGTAGTATATCTCTGGGGTCTCATGTTGAAGTGTATTGTGGGTAGTGCATGTCTGGGATCTCCTTTTGACGTGTCTTGTGGGTAGTGTATCTCTTGGATCTCCATTAGAAGTGTTGTGTGGGTAATATATATCTGGGGTCTCATTTTGAAGTGTATTGTGGGTAGTATATCACTTGGATCTCCCTTAGAAGTGTATTGTGGGTAGTATAGCTCTGGGATCTCTTTTTGAAGTGGTGTGTGGGTAGTATATCTCTGGGATCTCCTTTTGAAGTGTCTTGTGGGTAGCATATCTCTGGGATCTCCTTTTGAAGTGTCTTATGGGTAGCATATCTCCGGATCTCCTTTTGAATTGTCTTGTGGGTAGTATATCTTTGGGATCTCCATTTGGAGTGTCTTGTGGGTATTATAGCTCTGGGATCTCCTTTTGAATTGTCTTGTGGGTAGTATATCTCTGGGATCTCCTTTTGAAGTGTCTTGTGGGTAGTATATCTCTGGGGTCTCATTTTGAAGTGTATTGTGGGTAGTATATCTCTGGGGTCTCATGTTGAAGTGTATTGTGGGTAGTGTATCTCTGGGATCTCCCTTTGAAGTGTCTTGTGGGTAGCATAACTCTGGACCTCCTTTTGAAATGTCTTGTGGGTAGTATATCTCTGAGATCTCCTTTTCAAGTGTCTTGTGGGTAAGTCTATCTCTGGGGTCTCATTTTGAAGTGTATTGTGGGTAGTATATCTCTGGGGTCTCATGTTGAAGTGTATTGTGGGTAGTGCATCTCTGGGATCTCCTTTTGACGTGTCTTGTGGGTAGTATATCTCTGGGATCTCCTTTTGAAGTGTCTTATGGGTAGCATATCTCCGGAACTCCTTTTGAATTGTCTCGTGGGTAGTATATTTCTGGGATCTCCTTTTGGAGTGTCTTGTGGGTAGTACATCTCTGGGATCTCCTTTTGAATTGTCTTGTGGGTAGTATATCTCTGGGATCTCCTTTTGAAGTGTGTTTTGGGTAGTATATCTCTGGGGTCTCATTTTGAAGTGTATTGTGGGTAGTATATCTCTGGGGTCTCATGTTGAAGTGTATTGTGGGTAGTGTATCTCTGGGATCTCTTTTTGAAGTGTCTTGTGGGTAGTATATCTCTTGGATCGCCATTAGAAGTGCTCTGTGGGTAATATATCTCTGGGGTCTCATTTTGAAGTGTATTGTGGGTAGTATATCTCTTGGATCTCCCTTAGAAGTGTCTTGTGGGTAGTACATAGTCTGGGATCTCCTTTTGAAGTGTCTTGTGGGTAGTATATCTCTTGGATCTCCTTTTGTAGTGTCTTGTGGGTAGCATATCTCTGGGATCTCCTTTTGAAGTGTCTTATGGGTAGCATATCTCTGGATCTCCTTTTGAATTGTCTTGTGGGTAGTATATCTCTGGGATCTCCTTTTGAAGTGTCTTGTGGTTAGTATATCCCTTGGATCTCTCCTAGAAGTGTCTTGTGGGTAGTATATCTCTTGGATCTCCTTTTGTAGTGTCTTGTGGGTAGCACATCTCTGGGATCTCCTTTTGAAGTGTCTTATAGGTAGCATATCTCTGGATCTACCTTTGAATTGTCTTGTGGGTAGTATATCTCTGCGATCTCCTTTTGAAGTGTCTTGTAGGTAGTATATCTCTTGGATCTCCTTTTGTAGTGTCTTGTGGGTAGCATATCTCTGGGATCTCCTTTTGAAGTGTCTTATGGGTAGCATATCTTTGGATCTCCTTTTGAAGTGTCTTGTGGGTAGTATATCTCTGGGACCTCCCTTCGAAGTGTATTGTGGGTAGTATATCTCTGCAGTCTCATTTTGAAGTGTATTGTTGGTAGTTTATCTCTGGGGTCTCATGTTGAAGTGTATTGTGGGTAGTGCATCTCTGGGATCTCCTTTTGACATGTCTTGTGGGTAGTGTATCTCTTGGATCTCCATTAGAAGTGTTGTGTGGGTAATGTATCTCTGGGGTCTCATTTTGAAGTGTATTGTGGGTAGTATATCTCTTGGATCTCCCTTAGAAGTATATTGTGGGTAGTATAACTCTTGGATCTCCCTTAGAAGTGTTGTGTGGGTAGTATATCTCTGGGATCTCCTTTTGAAGTGTCTTGTGGGTCGCATATCTCTGGGATCTCCTTTTGAAGTGTCTTATGGGTAGCATATCTCCGGATCTCCTTTTGAATTGTCTTGTGGGTAGCATATCTCTGGGATCTCCTTTTGGAGTGTCTTGTGGGTAGTATATCTCTGGGATCTCCTTTTGAATTGTCTTGTGGGTAGTATATCTCTGGGATCTCCTTTTGAAGTGTCTTGTGGGTAGTATATCTCTGGGGTCTCATTTTGAATTGTATTGTTTGTAGTATATCTCTGGGGTCTCATGTTGAAGTGTATTGTGGGTAGTGTATCTCTGGGATCTCCCTTTGAAGTGTCTTGTGGGTAGCATAACTCTGGACCTCCTTTTGAAATGTCTTGTGGGTAGTATATCTCTGAGATCTCCGTTTCAAGTGTCTTGTGGGTAGTATATCTCTGGGGTCTCATTTCGAAATGTATTGTGGGTAGTATATCTCTGGGGTCTCATGTTGAAGTGTATTGTGGGTAGTGCATCTCTGGGATCTCCTTTTGACGTGTCTTGTGGGTAGTATATCTCTGGGATCTCCTTTTGACGTGTCTTGTGGGTAGTATATCTCTGGGATCTCCTTTTGAAGTGTCTTATGGGTAGCATATCTCCGGAACTCCTTTTGAATTGTCTCGTGGGTAGTATATCTCTGGGATCTCCTTTTGGAGTGTCTTGTGGGTAGTATATCTCTGGGATCTCCTTTTGAATTGTCTTGTGGATGGTATATCTCTGGGATCTCCTTTTGAAGTGTCTTGTGGGTAGTATATCTCTGGGGTCTCATTTTGAAGTGTATTGTGGGTAGTATATCTCTGGGGTCTCATGTTGAAGTGTATTGTGGGTAGTGTATCTCTGGGATCTCTTTTTGAAGTGTCTTGTGGGTAGTATATCTCTGGGATCTCCATTAGAAGTGCTGTGTGGGTAATATATCTCTGGGGTCTCATTTTGAAGTGTATTGTGGGTAGTATATCTCTTGGATCTCCCTTAGAAGTGTCTTGTGGGTAGTATATAGTCTGGGATCTCCTTTTGAAGTGTCTTGTGGGTAGTATATCTCTTGGATCTCCTTTTGTAGTGTCTTGTGGGTAGCATATCTCTGGGATCTCCTTTTGAAGTGTCTTATGGGTAGCATATCTCTGGATCTCCTTTTGAATTGTCTTGTGGGTAGTATATCTCTGGGATCTCCTTTTGAAGTGTCTTGAAGTTAGTATATCCCTTGGATCTCTCCTAGAAGTGTCTTGTGGGTAGTGTATCTCTTGGATCTCCTTTTGTAGTGTCTTGTGGGTAGCACATCTCTGGGATCTCCTTTTGAAGTGTCTTATGGGTAGCATATCTCTTGATCTACCTTTGAATTGTCTTGTGGGTAGTATATCTCTGCGATCTCCTTTTGAAGTGTCTTGTAGGTAGTATATCTCTTGGATCTCCTTTTGTAGTGTCTTGTGGGTAGCATATCTCTGGGATCTCCTTTTGAAGTGTCTTATGGGTAGCATATCTTTGGATCTCCTTTTGAAGTGTCTTGTGGGTAGTATATCTCTGGGACCTCCCTTTGAAGTGTATTGTGGGTAGTATATCTCTGGGATCTCATTATGAAGTGTATTGTTGGTAGTTTATCTCTGGGGTCTCATGTTGAAGTGTATTGTGGGTAGTATATCTCTTGGATCTCCCTTAGAAGTATATTGTGGGTAGTATAACTCTTGGATCTCCCTTAGAAGTGTTGTGTGGGTAGTATATCTCTGGGATCTCCTTTTGAAGTGTCTTGTGGGTCGATAATCTCTGGGATCTCCTTTTGAAGTGTCTTATGGGTAGCATACCTCCGGATCTCCTTTTGAATTGTCTTGTGGGTAGTATATCTCTGGGATCTCCTTTTGGAGTGTCTTGTGGGTAGTATATCTCTGGGATCTCCTTTTGAATTGTCTTGTGGGTAGTATATCTCTGGGATCTCCCTTTGAAGTGTATTGTGAGTAGTATATCTCTTGGATCTCCCTTAGAAGTCTATTGTGGGTAGTATAACTCTTGGATCTCCCTTAGAAGTGTTGTGTGGGTAGTATATCTCTGGGATCTCCTTTTGAAGTGTCTTGTGGGTAGTATATCTCTGGGGTCTCATGTTGAAGTGTATTGTGGGTAGTGCATCTCTGGGATCTCCTTTTGACGTGTCTTGTGGGTAGTGTATCTCTTGGATCTCCATTAGAAGTGTTGTGTGGGTAATATATCTCTGGGGTCTCATTTCGAAGTGTATTTTGGGTAGTATATCTCTTGGATCTCCCATAAAAGTGTATTGTGGGTAGTATAACTCTTGGATCTCCCTTAGAAGTGTCTTATGGGTAGTATATCTCTGGGATCTCCTTTTGAAGTGTCTTGTCGGTAGCATATCTCTGGGATCTCCTTTTGAAGGGTCTTATGGGTAGCATATCTCCGGATCTCCTTTTGAATTGTCTTGTGGGTAGTATATCTCTGGGATCTCCTTTTGGAGTGTCTTGTGGGTAGTATATCTCTGGGATCTCCTTTTGAATTGTCTTGTGGGTAGTATATCTCTTGGATCTCCTTTTGAAGTGTCTTGTGGGTAGTATATCTCTGGGGTCTCATTTTGAAGTGTATTGTGGGTAGTATATCTCCGGGGTCTCATGTTGAAGTGTATTGTGGGTAGTGTATTTCTGGGATCTCCCTTTGAAGTGTCTTGTGGGTAGCATAACTCTGGACCTCCTTTTGAAGTGTCTTGTGGGTAGTATATCTCTGGGGTCTCATTTTGAAGTGTATTGTGGGTAGTATATCTCTGGGGTCTCATGTTGAAGTCTATTGTGGGTAGTGCATCTCTGGGATCTCCTTTTGACGTGTCGTGTGGGTAGTATATCTCTTGGATCTCCCTTAGAAGTGTTGTGTGGGTAGTATATCTCTGGGATCTCCTTTTGAAGTGTCTTGTGGGTAGTATATCTCTTGGATCTCCCTTAGAAGTGTATTGTGGGTAGTATAACTCTTGGATCTCCCTTAGAAGTGTTGTGTGGGTAGTATATCTCTGGGATCTCCTTTTGAAGTGTCTTATGGGTAGCATATCTCCGGATCTCCTTTTGAATTGTCCTGTGGGTAGTATATCTCTGGGATCTCCTTTTGGAGTGTCTTGTGGGTAGTATATCTCTGGGAACTCCTTTTGAATTGTCTTGTGGGTAATATATCTCTGGGATATCCTTATGAAGTGTCTTGTGGGTAGTATATCTCTTGGATCTCCATTAGAAGTGTTGTGTGGGTAATATATCTCTGGGGTCTCATTTTGAAGTGTATTGTGGGTAGTATATCTCTTGGATCTCCCTTAGAAGTGTCTTGTGGGTAGTATATCTCTGGGATCTCCTTTTGAAGTGTCTTGTGGGTAGTATATCTCTTGGATCTCCTTTTGTAGTGTCTTGTGGGTAGCATATCTCTGGGATCTCCTTTTGAAGTGTCTTATGGGTAGCATATCTCTGGATATCCTTTTGAATTGTCTTGTGGGTAGTATATCTCTGGGATCTCCTTTTGAAGTGTCTTGTGGGTAGTATATCCCTTGGATCTCTCCTAGAAGTGTCTTGTGGGTAGTATATCTCTGGAGTCTCATGTTGAAGTGTATTGTGGGTAGTGCATCTCTGGGATCTCCTTTTGACGTGTCTTGTGGGTAGTGTATCTCTTGGATCTCCATTAGAAGTGTTGTGTGGGTAATATATCTCTGGGGTCTCATTTTGAAGTGTATTGTGGGTAGTATATCTCTTGGATCTCCCTTAGAAGTGTATTGTGGGTAGTATAACTCTTGGATCTCCCTTAGAAGTGGTGTGTGGGTAGTATATCTCTGGGATCTACTTTTGAAGTGTCTTGTGGGTAGCATATCTCTGGGATCTCCTTTTGAAGTGTCTTATGGGTAGCATATCTCTGGATCTCCTTTTGAATTGTCTTGTGGGTAGTATATCTCTGGGATCTCCTTTTGAAGTGTCTTATGGGTAGCATATCTCTGGATCTCCTTTTGAATTGTCTTGTGGGTAGTATATCTCTGGGATCTCCTTTTGGAGTGTCTTGTGGGTAGTATATCTCTGGGATCTCCTTTTGAATTGTCTTGTGGTAGTATATCTCTGGGAATTCCTTTTGAAGTGACTTGTGGATAGTATATCTCTGGGGTCTCATTTTGAAGTGTATTGTGGGTAGTATATCTCTGGGGTCTCTTGTTGAAGTGTATTGTGGGTAGTGTATCTCTGGGATCTCCCTTTGAAGTGTCTTGTGGGTAGCATATCTCTGGGATCTCCTTTTGAAGTGTCTTATGGGTAGCATATCTCCGGATCTCCTTTTGAATTGTCTTGTGGGTAGTATATCTCTGGGATCTCCTTTTGGAGTGTCTTGTGGGTAGTATATCTCTGGGATCTCCTTTTGAATTGTCTTGTGGTAGTATATCTCTGGGAATTCCTTTTGAAGTGACTTGTGGATAGTATATCTCTGGGGTCTCATTTTGAAGTGTATTGTGGGTAGTATATCTCTGGGGTCTCATGTTGAAGTGTATTGTGGGTAGTGTATCTCTGGGATCTCCCTTTGAAGTGTCTTGTGGGTAGCATAACTCTGGACCTTCTTTTGAAATGTCTTGTGGGTAGTATATCTCTGGGATCTCCTTTTGAAGTGTCTTGTGGGTAGTATATCTCTGGGGTCTCATTTTGAAGTGTATTGTGGGTAGTATATCTCTGGGGTCTCATGTTGAAGTGTATTGTGGGTAGTGCATCTCTGGGATCTCCGTTTGACGTGTCTTGTGGGTAGTATATCTCTTGGATCTCCATTAGAAGTGTATTGTGAGTAGTATAACTCTTGGATCTCCCTTAGAAGTGTTGTGTGGGTAGTATATCTCTGGGATTTCCTTTTGAAGTGTCTTGTGGGTAGTATATCTCTTGGATCTCCTTTTGTAGTGTCTTGTGGGTAGCATATCTCTGGGATCTCCTTTTGAAGTGTCTTATGGGTAGCATATCTCTGGATCTCCTTTTGAATTGTCTTGTGGGTAGTATATCTCTGGGATCTCCTTTTGAAGTGTCTTGAAGTTAGTATATCCCTTGGATCTCTCCTAGAAGTGTCTTGTGGGTAGTGTATCTCTTGGATCTCCTTTTGTAGTGTCTTGTGGGTAGCACATCTCTGGGATCTCCTTTTGAAGTGTCTTATGGGTAGCATATCTTTGGATCTCCTTTTGAATTGTCTTGTGGGTAGTATATCTCTGCGATCTCCTTTTGAAGTGTCTTGTAGGTAGTATATCTCTTGGATCTCCTTTTGTAGTGTCTTGTGGGTAGCATATCTCTGGGATCTCCTTTTGAAGTGTCTTATGGGTAGCATATCTTTGGATCTCCTTTTGAAGTGTCTTGTGGGTAGTATATCTCTGGGACCTCCCTTTGAAGTGTATTGTGGGTAGTATATCTCTGGGATCTCATTATGAAGTGTATTGTTGGTAGTTTATCTCTGGGGTCTCATGTTGAAGTGTATTGTGGGTAGTATATCTCTTGGATCTCCCTTAGAAGTATATTGTGGGTAGTATAACTCTTGGATCTCCCTTAGAAGTGTTGTGTGGGTAGTATATCTCTGGGATCTCCTTTTGAAGTGTCTTGTGGGTCGATAATCTCTGGGATCTCCTTTTGAAGTGTCTTATGGGTAGCATACCTCCGGATCTCCTTTTGAATTGTCTTGTGGGTAGTATATCTCTGGGATCTCCTTTTGGAGTGTCTTGTGGGTAGTATATCTCTGGGATCTCCTTTTGAATTGTCTTGTGGGTAGTATATCTCTGGGATCTCCCTTTGAAGTGTATTGTGAGTAGTATATCTCTTGGATCTCCCTTAGAAGTCTATTGTGGGTAGTATAACTCTTGGATCTCCCTTAGAAGTGTTGTGTGGGTAGTATATCTCTGGGATCTCCTTTTGAAGTGTCTTGTGGGTAGTATATCTCTGGGGTCTCATGTTGAAGTGTATTGTGGGTAGTGCATCTCTGGGATCTCCTTTTGACGTGTCTTGTGGGTAGTGTATCTCTTGGATCTCCATTAGAAGTGTTGTGTGGGTAATATATCTCTGGGGTCTCATTTCGAAGTGTATTTTGGGTAGTATATCTCTTGGATCTCCCATAAAAGTGTATTGTGGGTAGTATAACTCTTGGATCTCCCTTAGAAGTGTCTTATGGGTAGTATATCTCTGGGATCTCCTTTTGAAGTGTCTTGTCGGTAGCATATCTCTGGGATCTCCTTTTGAAGGGTCTTATGGGTAGCATATCTCCGGATCTCCTTTTGAATTGTCTTGTGGGTAGTATATCTCTGGGATCTCCTTTTGGAGTGTCTTGTGGGTAGTATATCTCTGGGATCTCCTTTTGAATTGTCTTGTGGGTAGTATATCTCTTGGATATCCTTTTGAAGTGTCTTGTGGGTAGTATATCTCTGGGGTCTCATTTTGAAGTGTATTGTGGGTAGTATATCTCCGGGGTCTCATGTTGAAGTGTATTGTGGGTAGTGTATTTCTGGGATCTCCCTTTGAAGTGTCTTGTGGGTAGCATAACTCTGGACCTCCTTTTGAAGTGTCTTGTGGGTAGTATATCTCTGGGGTCTCATTTTGAAGTGTATTGTGGGTAGTATATCTCTGGGGTCTCATGTTGAAGTCTATTGTGGGTAGTGCATCTCTGGGATCTCCTTTTGACGTGTCGTGTGGGTAGTATATCTCTTGGATCTCCCTTAGAAGTGTTGTGTGGGTAGTATATCTCTGGGATCTCCTTTTGAAGTGTCTTGTGGGTAGTATATCTCTTGGATCTCCCTTAGAAGTGTATTGTGGGTAGTATAACTCTTGGATCTCCCTTAGAAGTGTTGTGTGGGTAGTATATCTCTGGGATCTCCTTTTGAAGTGTCTTATGGGTAGCATATCTCCGGATCTCCTTTTGAATTGTCTTGTGGGTAGTATATCTCTGGGATCTCCTTTTGGAGTGTCTTGTGGGTAGTATATCTCTGGGAACTCCTTTTGAATTGTCTTGTGGGTAATATATCTCTGGGATATCCTTATGAAGTGTCTTGTGGGTAGTATATCTCTTGGATCTCCATTAGAAGTGTTGTGTGGGTAATATATCTCTGGGGTCTCATTTTGAAGTGTATTGTGGGTAGTATATCTCTTGGATCTCCCTTAGAAGTGTCTTGTGGGTAGTATATCTCTGGGATCTCCTTTTGAAGTGTCTTGTGGGTAGTATATCTCTTGGATCTCCTTTTGTAGTGTCTTGTGGGTAGCATATCTCTGGGATCTCCTTTTGAAGTGTCTTATGGGTAGCATATCTCTGGATATCCTTTTGAATTGTCTTGTGGGTAGTATATCTCTGGGATCTCCTTTTGAAGTGTCTTGTGGGTAGTATATCCCTTGGATCTCTCCTAGAAGTGTCTTGTGGGTAGTATATCTCTGGAGTCTCATGTTGAAGTGTATTGTGGGTAGTGCATCTCTGGGATCTCCTTTTGACGTGTCTTGTGGGTAGTGTATCTCTTGGATCTCCATTAGAAGTGTTGTGTGGGTAATATATCTCTGGGGTCTCATTTTGAAGTGTATTGTGGGTAGTATATCTCTTGGATCTCCCTTAGAAGTGTATTGTGGGTAGTATAACTCTTGGATCTCCCTTAGAAGTGGTGTGTGGGTAGTATATCTCTGGGATCTACTTTTGAAGTGTCTTGTGGGTAGCATATCTCTGGGATCTCCTTTTGAAGTGTCTTATGGGTAGCATATCTCTGGATCTCCTTTTGAATTGTCTTGTGGGTAGTATATCTCTGGGATCTCCTTTTGAAGTGTCTTATGGGTAGCATATCTCTGGATCTCCTTTTGAATTGTCTTGTGGGTAGTATATCTCTGGGATCTCCTTTTGGAGTGTCTTGTGGGTAGTATATCTCTGGGATCTCCTTTTGAATTGTCTTGTGGTAGTATATCTCTGGGAATTCCTTTTGAAGTGACTTGTGGATAGTATATCTCTGGGGTCTCATTTTGAAGTGTATTGTGGGTAGTATATCTCTGGGGTCTCTTGTTGAAGTGTATTGTGGGTAGTGTATCTCTGGGATCTCCCTTTGAAGTGTCTTGTGGGTAGCATATCTCTGGGATCTCCTTTTGAAGTGTCTTATGGGTAGCATATCTCCGGATCTCCTTTTGAATTGTCTTGTGGGTAGTATATCTCTGGGATCTCCTTTTGGAGTGTCTTGTGGGTAGTATATCTCTGGGATCTCCTTTTGAATTGTCTTGTGGTAGTATATCTCTGGGAATTCCTTTTGAAGTGACTTGTGGATAGTATATCTCTGGGGTCTCATTTTGAAGTGTATTGTGGGTAGTATATCTCTGGGGTCTCATGTTGAAGTGTATTGTGGGTAGTGTATCTCTGGGATCTCCCTTTGAAGTGTCTTGTGGGTAGCATAACTCTGGACCTTCTTTTGAAATGTCTTGTGGGTAGTATATCTCTGGGATCTCCTTTTGAAGTGTCTTGTGGGTAGTATATCTCTGGGGTCTCATTTTGAAGTGTATTGTGGGTAGTATATCTCTGGGGTCTCATGTTGAAGTGTATTGTGGGTAGTGCATCTCTGGGATCTCCGTTTGACGTGTCTTGTGGGTAGTATATCTCTTGGATGTCCATTAGAAGTGTATTGTGAGTAGTATAACTCTTGGATCTCCCTTAGAAGTGTTGTGTGGGTAGTATATCTCTGGGATTTCCTTTTGAAGTGTCTTGTGGGTAGTATATCTCTTGGATCTCCCTTAGAAGGGTATTGTGGGTAGTATAACTCTTGGATTTCCCTTAGAAGTGTTGTGTGGGTAGTATATCTCTGGGATCTCCTTTTGAAGTGTCTTGTGGGTAGCATATCTCTGGGATCTCCTTTTGAGGTGTCTTATTGGTAGCATATCTCCGGATCTCCTTTTGAATTGTCTTGTGGGTAGTATATCTCTGGGATCTCCTTTTGAAGTGTCTTATGGGTAGCATATCTCCGGATCTCCTTTTGAATTGTCTTGTGGGTAGTATATCTCTGGGATCTCCTTTTGGAGTGTCTTGTGGGTAGTATATCTCTGGGATCTCCTTTTGAATTGCTTGTGGTAGTATATCTCTGGGAATTCCTTTTGAAGTCACTTGTGGATAGTATATCTCTGGGGTCTCATTTTGAAGTGTATTGTGGGTAGTATATCTCTGGGGTCTCATGTTGAAGTGTATTGTGGGTAGTGTATCTCTGGGATCTCCCTTTGAAGTGTCTTGTGGGTAGCATAACTCTGGACCTTCTTTTGAAATGTCTTGTGGGTAGTATATCTCTGGGATCTCCTTTTGAAGTGTCTTGTGGGTAGTATATCTCTGGGGTCTCATTTTGAAGTGTATTGTGGGTAGTATATCTCTGGGGTCTCATGTTGAAGTGTATTGTGGGTAGTGCATCTCTGGGCTCTCCGTTTGACGTGTCTTGTGGGTAGTATATCTCTTGGATCTCCATTAGAAGTGTATTGTGAGTAGTATAACTCTTGGATCTCCCTTAGAAGTGTTGTGTGGGTAGTATATCTCTGGGATTTCCTTTTGAAGTGTCTTGTGGGTAGTATATCTCTTGGATCTCCCTTAGAAGGGTATTGTGGGTAGTATAACTCTTGGATTTCCCGTAGAAGTGTTGTGTGGGTAGTATATCTCTGGGATCTCCTTTTGAAGTCTCTTATGGGTAGCATATCTCTGGATCTCCTTTTGAAGTGTCTTATTGGTAGCATATCTCCGGATCTCCTTTTGAATTGTCTTGTGGGTAGTATATCTCTGGGATCTCCTTTTGGTGTGTCTTGTGGGTAGTATGTCTCTGGGATCTCCTTTTGAATTGTCTTGTGAGTAGTATATCTCTGGGATCTCCTTTTGAAGTGTCTTGTGGGTAGTATATCCCTGGGGTCTCATTTTGAAGTGTATTGTGGGTAGTATATCTCTGGGGTTTCATGTTGAAGTGTATTGTGGGTAGTGTATCTCTGGGATCTCTTTTTGAAGTGTCTTGTGGGTAGTATATCTCTTGGATCTCCATTAGAAGTGTTGTGTTGGTAATATATCTCTGGGGTCTCATTTTGAAGTGCATTGTGGGTAGTATATCTCTTGGATCTCCTTTTGAAGTGTCTTGTGGGTAGTATATCTCTTGGATCTCCTTTTGTAGTGTCTTGTGGGTAGCATATCTCTGGGATCTCCTTTTGAAGTCTCTTATGGGTAGCATATCTCTGGATCTCCTTTTGAATTGTCCTGTGGGTAGTATATCTATGGGATCTCCTTTTGAAGTGTCTTATGGGTAGCATATCCCTGGATCTCCTTTTGAATTGTCTTGTGGGTAGTATATCTCTTGGCTCTCTCCTAGAAGTGTCTTGTGGGTAGTATATCTCTGGGGTCTCATTTTGAAGTGTTGTGTGGGTAATATATCTCTGGGGTCTCAGTTTGAAGTATATTGTGGGTAGTATATCTCTTGGATCTCCCTTAGAAGTGTCTTGTGGGTAGTATGTATCTGGGATCTACTTTTGAAGTGTATTGTGGGTAGTATGTCTCTGGGATCTCCTTTTGAAGTGTCTTGTGGGTAGTATATCTCTTGGATCTCCTTTTGTAGTGTCTTGTGGGTAGCATATCTCTGGGATCTCCTTTTGAAGTGTCTTATGGGTAGCATATCTCTGTATCTCCTTTTGAATTGTCCTGTGGGTAGTATATCTCTGGGATCTCCTTTTGAAGTGTCTTGTGGGTAGTATATCCCTTGGATCTCCTTTTGAAGTGTCTTGTGGGTAGTATATCTCTTGGATCTCCTTTTGTAGTGTCTTGTGGGTAGCATATCTCTGGGATCTCCTTTTGCAGTGTCTTATGGGTAGCATATCTCTGTATCTCCTTTTGAATTGTCCTGTGGGTAGTATATCTCTGGGATCTCCTTTTGAAGTGTCTGGTGGGTAGTATATCTCTGGGATCTCCTTTTGAAGTGTCTTGTGGGTAGTATATCTCTTGGATCTCCTTTTGTAGTGTCTTGTGGGTAGCATATCCCTGGGATCTCCTTTTGAAGTGTCTTATGGGTAGCATATCTCTGGATCTCCTTTTGAATTGTCTTGTGGGTAGTATATCTCTGGGATCTCCTTTTGAAGTGTCTTGTGGGTAGTATATCTCTTGGATCTCCTTTTTTAGTGTCTTGTGGGTAGCATATCTCTGGGATCTCCTTTTGAAGTGTCTTATGGGTAGCATATCCCTGGATCTCCTTTTGAATTGTCTTGCGGGTAGTATATCTCTTGGCTCTCTCCTAGAAGTGTCTTGTGGGTAGTATATCTCTGGGGTCTTATTTTGAAGTGTTGTGTGGGTAATATATCTCTGGGGTCTCAGTTTGAAGTGTATTGTGGGTAGTATATCTCTTGGATCTCCCTTCGAAGTGTCTTGTGGGTAGTATATCTCTGGGATCTACTTTTGAAGTGTATTGTGGGTAGTATGTCTCTGGGATCTCCTTTTGAAGTGTCTTGTGGGTAGTATATCTCTTGGATCTCCTTTTGTAGTGTCTTGTGGGTAGCATATCTCTGGGATCTCCTTTTGAAGTGCCTTATGAGTAGCATATCTCTGTATCTCCTTTTGAAGTGTCTTGTGGGTAGTATATCTCTTGTATCTCTCCTAGAAGTGTCTTGTGGGTAGTATATCTCTGGGACCTCCTTTTGAAGTGTCTTGTGGGTAGTATATCTCTGGGATCTCATGTTGAAGTGTATTCTAGGTAGTGTATCTCTGGGATCTCCTTTTGAAGTGTCTTGTGGGTAGTTTATCTCTTGGATCTCCATTATAAGTGTCTTGTCCGTAGTATATCTCTGGGATCCCATTTTGAAGTGTATTGTGGGTAGTATATCTCTTGGAGCTCCCTTAGAAGTGTCTTGCGGGTAGTATATCTCTGGGATCTCATTTTGAAGTGTCTTGTGGGTAGTATATCTCTTGGATCTCCTTTTGTAGTGTCTTGTGGGTAGCATATCTCTGGGATCTCCTTTTGAAGTGCCTTATGAGTAGCATATCTCTCTATCTCCTTTTGAAGTGTCTTGTGGGTAGTATATCTCTTGTATCTCTCCTAGAAGTGTCTTGTGGGTAGTATATCTCTGGGACCTCCTTTTGAAGTGTCTTGTGGGTAGTATATCTCTGGGATCTCATGTTGAAGTGTATTCTAGGTAGTGTATCTATGGGATCTCCTTTTGAAGTGTCTTGTGGGTAGTATATCTCTTGGATCTCCATTAGAAGTGTCTTGTCTGTAGTATATCTCTGGGATCCCATTTGGAAGTGTATTGTGGGTAGTATATCTCTTGGAGCTCCCTTAGAAGTGTCTTGCGGGTAGTATATCTCTGGGATCTCATTTTGAAGTGTCTTGTGGGTAGTATATCTCTGGGATCTCCTTTTGAAGTTCCTGTGTTAAGTCAACTTGTCAAGTTCTTTGGCTCTTGGCATTCTTCAAGATATTGGGCCTCATTGCGAGGTGGGCGGTAAGGGATTACCGGCACCAGTAAAGGCACCGGTGCCGGTAATCCCTTACTGCCCTACTACGAGTTCCCTTTGCGGGTCCTTCCTTAACGCTTGGTTTTTCCAGGCGTTAAGGACGGAACACGCAAAGGGACGCTAGAGCTAATAACGGTACCGCAATTTGCGGTACCGTTATTAGCGCCTTCCCCATTCCCATTGAGCCCTATGGGGGCTCAAATGGGAGTGGGAATGGCCCTGGTGAATGGGGAATTACCGGTCCCGCCAACCTTGGAATGGACCGGTAATTGCTCTATTCACCAGGGCGTAGTCGGAAGGGTTATAGTGCCATGGCTACCTCCAACCTCGTAATGAGGCCCATTGTCGTTTCAAGAGACAATCATTCCTGGTCTCTCCCCGGCATCAATCACCTATTTTGGCAACAGGTTTACTGCCGACTGAAGTTTGCATGGGCCGCTGACCCCTCTGTTAGGCCAGTCATGGGCAGTGTGATGAATGTGTCCATAATACTCTCACTGTAGGCCCAAGTGCTGTTCAAGCAGCCTTCAAAGCTTCCTCCAGAAGTTAGGTGTGGTGGGAGCTTCTATAAATGCCTGTCTCAGAGCCTGAACCTACAGCCAGCCCCCAATACAGCTGTCCTCCTCACCGATACGCTGCTCACTCAGGCCTTTGGGTTTGTCACTAAGTCTATCTTCTGGCCCTCAAACTATTTCCCCACTATCATCCCTGACATTCTGCAAGAGGATCGTCCCCTTCCGTGTATAGACAGACAACTGGTGGGCTTGAGGTTCATCTTCTCTTTCCTTCTCCGCTGCTCTTTCTCCACCACCAATGGAGGCTTAGGGTGAACTCTAGCTGCTCCTATCTCCCCCACCTCTCTGTCAACTTCTCCTTCCACCTTCTCCACTCTCAATAGCACCTCCTCTGAGGTTCTGAGTTCTTTTGATTTTCAATCCTATCCCATGCCTCCTTCTCCTGCACCTTGATGTCCTCCGACCCCTCCAGCTTCACTCTCTCCTCCAGCTCCTTCAAATCCTCCAAACTCACCTGTTTTTTACCTTCTCAGATGACTGCAATACTGAGGGTTTGTGCTTGAAGGGCCCACTGATTTTAAAATCCTATTTTAAAATCAGTGGGAAGCACCTGCAATGGATAAAGATCCCCCCCAAGTCTCTGCTTGGAGAAGCGGCTCCCTTGCAGAGAGTTGGAGGAAGACGAGCGGGGGGCTCGGGAAGGCGTGTGTTTAGGAAGAGACAGTTGCAGATAGAGTGGACCCAGGCCCCAGAAAGACTTGTGGACAATGCAAAGGCTCTTGAACTTAATCCTTGCAGCAACGGGAGCCTGTGAAGGGATTTCAGTCCCTGGGCTTGAGGCCAAGGATAAGTCTTGCGGTTCTGTTCTGGATGAGTTGAAGAGGATGGAGGGTAGAAGAGGGCAGGTTGAGAAAGAGGCTGTTCCAGTAGTCAAGCCTAGAGAGGAACAGGGCTCTGGAGACCGTGAGCCTCCGGGGGAAGGTGCAGCCGGTAGTGGGACTTTTTGGAGATGTCTGTGATGTAAGATGAGAAGGAGAGAGTGGAGTTGAAGATAACACCCCGGTTTTTTGACTCATTGGTAGGTGGAGGCGCAGGGCCAAGGGAGGCCGGCCAGAGAGAAAGAGGGAAGGAGGAGCAGGGGTCTCGATGAGGACAATCTCTATCTTACTGGCATTGAGGCAGAGGTCGTTGGCAGCACACATGACTGAATTGTGGACAGGCAGTCAGGTACGAGTGAGGAAGAGCAAGAGGCCGAGGGTAGCCTCAAGGAGAGCTGCGTGTCATCCACGTAACACTGAAAGTTGGAGATGAAGGTGGATATCATACGGGGCAGGGGGGCAATGTAGCCATTGAAAAACCAGGATGTTAAATTAGATCCCTGGGGAACACCACAAGTAGAGAGAGTGATAGGGGAGAGGAAAGGCCCCAGTTCCACCTGGGATGGGCGGTCGGAGAGAAAGGAGCTTAGAAAGGTGCATTACTTCTTGGAACCTTTTGGGACAGCACTTTGAACATTATAGCATGTGCCTCCATCATGCTTTCAGCCCTCATTACACAATATTGGGACAATATCTGCAAAATGCATTGGCCACGCCCACCCTGCCCTTGCAATGCACAGTGTACTCAGTAAGAGAACTCAAAGTTGGACTCTGATTGAACATATATCTGATCCATTGGATTTGGACTTTGAATTGAGTATTAAAGGCTACTACGGGGTGACATTAATTCCTAAGGACTCTTAAAGGTATTCAGGGGCTGATGCTCAATCTTGTGAAGACTCTGTGGTGGGATTCAGGCCAATATCCTCCCCTAAAGACTCTTATGGGTATTCAGGGCCTGATGCTCAATCTTCTGAAGATTCTGGGGGAGTCAGGCCAAGATCCTTCCCTAAAGACTATTAGGGTGTTCAGGGCCTGATGCTCAATCTTCTGAAGATTCTGGGGGGATTTAGGCCAAGATCCTTCCCTAAAGACTATTAGGGTATTCAGGGCCTGATATTCAATCTTCTGAAGACTTCGGGGTTGGGGGGATTCAGGACAAAATCCTTCCCTAAAGACTCTTAAAGGTATTCAGAGTGTGATGCTCAACCTTATGAAGACTGTGTGGGGGTATTTAGGCCAAGATACTTCCCTAAAGACTCCCAAAGGTATTCAGGGCCCGGTGCTCAACCTTCTGAAGACGCTGGAGGGTATGAGGCCAAGATCCTTCCCTAAAGACTCTTTAGGGTATTAAGGGCCTGACATTCAATCTTCTGAAGACTCTGGAGAGTATGAAGCCAAGATCCTTCCCTAAAGACTCTTTAGGGTATTCAGGGCCTGATGTTAAACCTTCTGAAGACTTTGTGGGGGGATTCAGGCCAAGATCCTTCCCTTAAGGCTCTTTAGGGTTTTCAGGGCCTGCTGTTCAATCTTCTGAAGACTCTGTGGGGGGATTCAGGCCAAGATCCTTCCCTAAAGACTCTTAAGGGTATTCAGGGCCTGATGCTCAATCTTCTGAAGACTCTGGGGGGTTTCAGGCCAAGATCCTTCACTAAAGACTATTAGGGTATTCAGGGCCTGCTGTCCAATCTTCTGAAGACTCTGGGGGGATTCAGCCCAAGATCCTTCACTAAAGACTATTAGGGTATTCAGGGCCTGCTGTCCAATCTTCTGAAGACTCTGGGGGGATTCAGCCCAAGATCCTTCCCCAAAGACCCTGTAGGGTATTCAGGACCTGCTGTTCAATCTTCTGAAGACTCAGGGGTGGGGGATTCAGGCCAAGATTCTTCCCTAAAGACTTTTAAAGGTATTCAGGGGCCGATGCTCAACCTTCTAAAGACTCCGTGGGGGATTCAGGCCAAGATTCTTCCCATAATACTCTTAAGGGTATTCAGGACCTCATGTTCAATTTTCTGAAGACTCTGGGGGTCGGGGGGGATTCACTCCAAGATCCTTCCCTAAAGACTCTTAAGGGTATTCAGGGGCCGATGCTCAACCTTCTTCAGACTCTGTGGGGGATTCAGGCCAAGATCCTTCCCTAAAAACTCTTAAGGGTATTCAGGGGCCGATGCTCAACCTTCTTCAGACTCTGTGGGGGATTCAGGCCAAGATTCTCCCCTAAAGACTCTTAAGGGTATTCAGAGCCTGATGTTCAATGTTCTGAAGACTCTGGGGTGGGGAAGGGGATTCAGGCCAAGATCCTCCCTTAAACACTTTTAAGAGTATTCAGGGCCCGATGCTCAACCTTCTGAAGACTCTGTGGGGGGATTCAGGCAAATATCCTTACGATCCTTATCAGCCACCATAGCACAGGTGCAGAAGGGCACCCATTGGTATCAGTAAAGGTGTCCCTTACTCTGGAAACAGATCTAAAGATGTCCATTACGTTCCAGGTTTTCTGAAGATGATCGAACGGAATCCAGATATGTGAAGCTTAGCTGGCAGGTACACTGGTGTGCAACTCATGAGCTTGATCTGCTGTTCACCATGCTGTACTTGTTCTGGGTGTGTGAGGGAAGCGTCCACTATTACTCACCATGCTGTACTTGTTCTTCGTGTGAGAAGGGAGCTTTCTCTGCTGCTCATCATGCAGTGCTTGCTCTCAGTATTTGTGGGAAGCTTGCTCTGCTGCTCAGGATGCTGTACTTGCTCTGGGTGTGTGAGCAGAGCTTGCTCTGCTGCTCACTATGATGTACTTGTTCCGCATGTCTGAAGGGAGATTTCTCTTCTGCTCACAAGCTGTCCTTTTTCTCAGTGTGTGAGGGATGCTTGCTCTGCTGCTGTCATGATTCCTGCCCCTTATGTCCCCAGCCCTCCAAGATGTCAGACTGGAGCCAGGCCACGATCACCTACATGGCCCTCAAGGGCCTCTCCATCCCTCCAAAGACCCACTTGGAGTCAGACTTGGCGCGTGTGGCACCAGACTCACTCACTGCCATAGGATAACATTGGGGATTGGACTTGTAGTGTATTGATGGGGACAAGATGGATGCCCCCACATATTTTGGTTCCCAGACTGCATGTGCGGTCTAGTCTTTTGGGTGTGGTTCAGCCCAGAGGCACCTGAGATACCCAGAGACTATTTAAGCCACACCCAGGCTGAGAAACATGCTTTGCGTTTTCTGCACCTGCAGCGTGACACTCACCGTGTTCGTATCGGTCTCCAGCAGGCCTGCATCTTTCTTCTGCGCTCAGCTCCTGCAAGAACACCGTTAGGAACAGCCTTACCTTGCGGCGCTTCTGCCCATCAGTCATCGCTCCTTCTGTTCTGCGGGCATCTTCGGCGGTGTCATTCCCATCCCGGCATGCCGCTTCCTAAGGAAAAGGGAAAAGAACAGAAAAAAGGCATTAGTAATCATTCTGCAAATCTTCGCTTATTTTTAAATACTGTACGAGCTTCAAACGCTTACCTGAATCCCAGCCGCTCTGGGGGAACTCTGTCTCTTGAAATACTCATCCATCTGCAAGAAGGGAAAGACACTCCAGGTTAGCGTGGAAACATCTAGAGGCGCCGCATACCGCGCTTACCCACCGCATTTGTTCTTCATAACCGGCATCCACGCTGAAAACGTTGCGGCACCTAAAAGACACAGAAAAATGCAAATACGAAAGGGATGCATCACGCGTCGCGCTCTCACTCACCTTCAGCGCAACTCATCTCAGCAGCACGCCGCCATCCCCGGACGCCGGTCATCATCTAAGGAAGGAAAGGAACGAAGTTAGAGAACTGTTCAAAAGACTCATTATACTTACCTGTCGGACTCTTGCCAGTGAAGTAACTAGGCAGCAACGAGCCCGCATCAATCAACGTGCCCCTGCGCTGAAGGCAGGACGGAGAGCACACTATCCAAGAAAACAAGGTGAGCTGTGGATCAAAGGGAAGGGTTGGACCCCAGGGAAGAAGGGGTTCAAGCACACAGAGATAATAGGGAGTTAAACTCTACCAATCCTGTGTTTCAGGCCCAGTCTCCAGTCGAATAGCCTCCAGGGAAGGGTTTGAGATCGTAAGAGGTCAGAACAGGCTGAGTGATGTCCCCGTGGATACCAGGTGAGCGTTACAGCTGCTGTCCATGCTGTACTTGTTGTAGATGTGTGTAGGGAGCTTGTTCTGCTGCTTTGCATACTGTACTTGTTCTTAGTGTGTGATTGGAGCTTGCTCTGCTTCTCATCATGATGTATTTGTTCTGGGTGTGTGAGGGAAGCTTGCTCTGCTGCTCATCATGCTGTAATTGTTTGGGTATGTGACCCATTAATGGTACCATAGGGAGGAGAATTACATTCTTGTGAGGGAGGTGGTATGGGTGCAGTGTGGGCTGACAAAGGAGGAGTGAGATATCCCCCTGGGATAGGCCCAGATCCTGTTATTTCGCTATCATTTCTTGCATCTCAAGGAAGGAGGTGGGGACACTCCATCCCAGCGTCAGAAGGGATGTTTCTGAATACACACTTTTACCACTTCGTCCCATTGGGGAGCTGATGTATGAAATCATTTTGAAACACTACATTTTAATATTTTATTTTAGGATGTTCCTAAAGTGCTACACATTTTGCTAAAGTGCTAAACACAGTCACATTATGGTCATTTCAGAGCGATGTGTCTTGCAATGTGGTGGTGTAGGAAAGTACCTTTCTCCTGTTTTGGTGGTCTTGCTGTTTGTGGGCCTGTAGGAGAGGGAGGTGGGTTGTAAATGGGACAGGGGGAGGCAGATTTGTGCCCTGAGATGTTGATATGTGAAAGCTGGACACACTATAGTCTTGAGTGCCGGTGTGTTTCTACGCTGATCAGTGGGAGTCAAGGCTGCACTGGACTGATTGGTCATTAGTGTGGAGACTGCTAGAGTGCAGGAGAAGTGAACACTGATATTGCTCCATGAGTGTGTTGTGCTTGGCATTTCTGCCATGTGCGAGGATGGTTGTGTGGAGAGTTTAGGCGGGGAGAGATGAGGTTGAGGTTCGAGTGGAGGAGTGGGCGGATAGTTGTGTGAGACGGATGCTTTTCGTTCTGGTCTCTTAGTCGGCTGGTCTGGAAGAGTGTGGCTGTCGTCTCAGGTGATGATGACTCTGTTGTTTTGGTTACGTTTAAAGGGTGACGAGAGGCTGACCTCCCTGAGTCCAATCTCCTGCACTTCTTGCTTAGCACCTTCCTGAGTGCAATCTCCTGCACTTCTTGCTTGGCACCTCCCTGAGTCCAATCTCCTGCACTTCTTGCTTAGCACCTTCCTGAGTGCAATCTCCTGCACTTCTTGCTTGGCACCTCCCTGAGTCCAATCTCCTGCACTTCTTGCTTAGCACCTTCCTGAGTGCAATCTCCTGCACTACTTGCTTGGCACCTCCCTGAGTCCAATCTCCTGCACTTCTTGCTTAGCACCTCCCTGAGTCCAATCTCCTGCACTTCTTGCTTAGCACCTTCCTGAGTGCAATCTCCTGCACTTCTTGCTTAGCACCTTCCTGAGTGCAATCTCCTGCACTTCTTGCTTAGCACCTTCCTGAGTGCAATCTCCTGCACTTCTTGCTTGGCACCTCCCTAAGTCCAATCTCCTGCACTTCTTGCTTGGCACCTCCCTGAGTCCAATCTCCTGCACTTCTTGCTTAGCACCTTCCTGAGTGCAATCTCATGCACGTATTGCTTGGCACCTCCCTGAGTCCAATCTCCTGCACTTCTTGCTTAGCACCTTCCTGAGTGCAATCTCCTGCACTTCTTGCTTAGCACCTTCCTGAGTCCAATCTCCTGCACTTCATGTTTGGCACCTTCCTGAGTGCAATCTCCTGCACTTCTTGCTTAGCACCTTCCCGAATCCAATCTCCTGCACTTCTTGCTTAGCACCTTCCTGAGTGCAATCTCCTGCACTTCTTGCTTGGCACCTCCCTAAGTCCAATCTCCTGCACTTCTTGCTTGGCACCTCCCTGAGTCCAATCTCCTGCACTTCTTGCTTAGCACCTTCCTGAGTGCAAACTCATGCACGTATTGCTTGGCACCTCCCTGAGTCCAATCTCCTGCACTTCTTGCTTAGCACCTTCCTGAGTGCAATCTCATGCACGTATTGCTTGGCACCTCCCTGAGTCCAATCTCCTGCACTTCTTGCTTAGCACCTTCCTGAGTGCAATCTCCTGCACTTCTTGCTTAGCACCTTCCTGAGTCCAATCTCCTGCACTTCATGTTTGGCACCTTCCTGAGTGCAATCTCCTGCACTTCTTGCTTAGCACCTTCCCGAATCCAATCTCCTGCACTTCTTGCTTAGCACCTTCCTGAGTGCAATCTCCTGCACTTCTTGCTTGGCACCTCCCTAAGTCCAATCTCCTGCACTTCTTGCTTGGCACCTCCCTGAGTCCAATCTCCTGCACTTCTTGCTTAGCACCTTCCTGAGTGCAAACTCATGCACGTATTGCTTGGCACCTCCCTGAGTCCAATCTCCTGCACTTCTTGCTTAGCACCTTCCTGAGTGCAATCTCATGCACGTATTGCTTGGCACCTCCCTGAGTCCAATCTCCTGCACTTCTTGCTTAGCACCTTCCTGAGTGCAATCTCCTGCACTTCTTGCTTAGCACCTTCCTGAGTCCAATCTCCTGCACTTCATGTTTGGCACCTTCCTGAGTGCAATCTCCTGCAATTCTTGCTTAGCACCTTCCCAAATCCAATCTCCTGCACTTCTTGCTTAGCACCTTCCTGAGTGCAATCTCATGCACGTATTGCTTGGCATCTCCCTGAGTCCAATCTCCTGCACTTCTTGCTTAGCACCTTCCTGAGTGCAATCTCCTGCACTTCTTGCTTAGCACCTTCCTGAGTCCAATCTCCTGCACTTCTTGTTTGGCACCTTCCTGAGTGCAATCTCCTGCACTTCTTGCTTGGCACCTTCCTGAGTCCAATCTCCTGCACTTCTTGCTTGGCACCTTCCTGAGTGCAATCTCCTGCACTTCTTGCTTAGCACCTTCCCGAATCCAATCTCCTGCACTTCTTGCTTGGCACCTTCCTTAGTACAATCTCCTGCACTTCTTGCTTGGCACCTTCCTGAGTCCAATCTCCTGCAAGAAGGAGTCCAATCTCCTGCCTTCTTGCTTGGCATCTCCCTAAATCCAATCTCCTGCACTTCTTGCTTGGCACCTCCCTAAATCCAATCTCCTGCACATCTTGCTTGGCACCTTCCTGAGTCCAATCTCCTGCACTTCTTGCTTGGCACCTACCTGAGTGCAATCTCCTGCACTTCTTGTTTAGCACCTTCCTGAGTGCAATCTCCTGCACTTATTGCTTGGCACCTCCTTGAGTCCAATCTCCTGCACTTCTTGCTTAGCACCTACCTGAGTGCAATCTCCTGCACTTCTTGCTTAGCACCTTCCTGAGTGCAATCTCATGCACGTATTGCTTGGCACCTTCCTGAGTGCAATCTCTTGCACTTCTTGCTTAGCACCTTCCTGAGTCCAATCTCCTGCACTTCATGTTTGGCACCTTCCTGAGTGCAATCTCCTGCACTTCTTGCTTAGCACCTTCCCGAATCCAATCTCCTGCACTTCTTGCTTAGCACCTTCTTGAGTGCAATCTCCTGCACTTCTTGCTTGGCACCTTCCTGAGTGCAATCTCTTGCACTTCTTGCTTAGCACCTTCCTGAGTCCAATCTCCTGCACTTCATGTTTGGCACCTTCCTGAGTGCAATCTCCTGCACTTCTTGCTTAGCACCTTCCCGAATCCAATCTCCTGCACTTCTTGCTTAGCACCTTCTTGAGTGCAATCTCCTGCACTTCTTGCTTGGCACCTCCCTAAGTCCAATCTCCTGCACTTCTTGCTTGGCACCTCCCTGAGTCCAATCTCCTGCACTTCTTGCTTAGCACCTTCCTGAGTGCAATCTCATGCACGTATTGCTTGGCACCTCCCTGAGTCCAATATCCTGCACTTCTTGATTAGCACCTTCCTGAGTGCAATCTCATGCACGTATTGCTTGGCACCTCTCTGAGTCCAATCTCCTGCACTTCTTGCTTAGCACCTTCCTGAGTGCAATCTCCTGCACTTCTTGCTTAGCACCTTCCTGAGTCCAATCTCCTGCACTTTATGTTTGGCACCTTCCTGAGTGCAATCTCCTGCACTTCTTGCTTAGCACCTTCCTGAATCCAATCTCCTGCACTTCTTGCTTAGCACCTTCCTGAGTGCAATCTCATGCACGTATTGCTTGGCATCTCCCTGAGTCCAACCTCCTGCACTTCTTGCTTAGCACCTTCCTGAGTGCAATCTCCTGCACTTCTTGCTTAGCACCTTCCTGAGTCCAATCTCCTGCACTTCTTGTTTGGCACCTTCCTGAGTGCAATCTCCTGCACTTCTTGCTTGGCACCTTCCTGAGTCCAATCTCCTGCACTTCTTGCTTGGGACCTTCCTGAGTGCAATCTCCTGCACTTCTTGCTTAGCACCTTCCCGAATCCAATCTCCTGCACTTCTTGCTTGGCACCTTCCTTAGTACAATCTCCTGCACTTCTTGCTTGGCACCTTCCTGAGTCCAATCTCCTGCACTTCTTGCTTGGCACCTCCCTGAGTCCAATCTCCTGCACTTCTTGCTTAGCACCTTCCTGAGTGCAAACTCATGCACGTATTGCTTGGCACCTCCCTGAGTCCAATCTCCTGCACTTCTTGCTTAGCACCTTCCTGAGTGCAATCTCATGCACATATTGCTTGGCACCTCCCTGAGTCCAATCTCCTGCACTTCTTGCTTAGCACCTTCCTGAGTGCAATCTCCTGCACTTCTTGCTTAGCACCTTCCTGAGTCCAATCTCCTGCACTTCTTGCTTAGCACCTTCCCGAATCCAATCTCCTGCACTTCTTGCTTAGCACCTTCTTGAGTGCAATCTCCTGCACTTCTTGCTTGGCACCTCCCTAAATCCAATCTCCTGCACTTCTTGCTTGGCACCTCCCTGAGTCCAATCTCCTGCACTTCTTGCTTAGCACCTTCCTGAGTGCAATCTCATGCACGTATTGCTTGGCACCTCCCTGAGTCCAATCTCCTGCACTTCTTGCTTAGCACCTTCCTGAGTGCAATCTCATGCACGTATTGCTTGGCACCTCCCTGAGTCCAATCTCCTGCACTTCTTGCTTAGCACCTTCCTGAGTGCAATCTCCTGCACTTCTTGCTTAGCACCTTCCTGAGTCCAATCTCCTGCACTTTATGTTTGGCACCTTCCTGAGTGCAATCTCCTGCACTTCTTGCTTAGCACCTTCCTGAATCCAATCTCCTGCACTTCTTGCTTAGCACCTTCCTGAGTGCAATCTCATGCACGTATTGCTTGGCATCTCCCTGAGTCCAATCTCCTGCACTTCTTGCTTAGCACCTTCCTGAGTGCAATCTCCTGCACTTCTTGCTTAGCACCTTCCTGAGTCCAATCTCCTGCACTTCTTGTTTGGCACCTTCCTGAGTGCAATCTCCTGCACTTCTTGCTTGGCACCTTCCTGAGTCCAATCTCCTGCACTTCTTGCTTGGGACCTTCCTGAGTGCAATCTCCTGCACTTCTTGCTTAGCACCTTCCCGAATCCAATCTCCTGCACTTCTTGCTTGGCACCTTCCTTAGTACAATCTCCTGCACTTCTTGCTTGGCACCTTCCTGAGTCCAATCTCCTGCACTTCTTGCTTGGCACCTCCCTGAGTCCAATCTCCTGCACTTCTTGCTTAGCACCTTCCTGAGTGCAAACTCATGCACGTATTGCTTGGCACCTCCCTGAGTCCAATCTCCTGCACTTCTTGCTTAGCACCTTCCTGAGTGCAATCTCATGCACGTATTGCTTGGCACCTCCCTGAGTCCAATCTCCTGCACTTCTTGCTTAGCACCTTCCTGAGTGCAATCTCCTGCACTTCTTGCTTAGCACCTTCCTGAGTCCAATCTCCTGCACTTCATGTTTGGCACCTTCCTGAGTGCAATCTCCTGCACTTCTTGCTTAGCACCTTCCCGAATCCAATCTCCTACACTTCTTGCTTAGCACCTTCCTGAGTGCAATATCATGCACGTATTGCTTGGCATCTCCCTGAGTCCAATCTCCTGCACTTCTTGCTTAGCACCTTCCTGAGTGCAATCTCCTGCACTTCTTGCTTAGCACCTTCCTGAGTCCAATCTCCTGCACTTCTTGTTTGGCACCTTCCTGAGTGCAATCTCCTGCACTTCTTGCTTGGCACCTTCCTGAGTCCAATCTCCTGCACTTCTTGCTTGGCACCTTCCTGAGTGCAATCTCCTGCACTTCTTGCTCAGCACCTTCCCGAATCCAATCTCCTGCACTTCTTGCTTGGCACCTTCCTTAGTACAATCTCCTGCACTTCTTGCTTGGCACCTTCCTGAGTCCAATCTCCTGCAAGAAGGAGTCCAATCTCCTGTCTTCTTGCTTGGCACCTCCCTAAATCCAATCTCCTGCACTTCTTGCTTGGCACCTCCCTAAATCCAATCTCCTGCACATCTTGCTTGGCACCTTCCTGAGTCCAATCTCCTGCACTTCTTGCTTGGCACCTACCTGAGTGCAATCTCCTGCACTTCTTGTTTAGCACCTTCCTGAGTGCAATCTCCTGCACTTATTGCTTGGCACCTCCTTGAGTCCAATCTCCTGCACTTCTTGCTTAGCACCTACCTGAGTGCAATCTCCTGCACTTCTTGCTTAGCACCTTCCTGGGTGCAATCTCCTGCACTTATTGCTTGGCACCTCCTTGAGTCCAATCTCCTGCACTTCTTGCTTAGAACCTTCCTGAGTCCAATCTTCTTCACTTCTTGCTTAGCACCTTCCTGAGTCCAATCTCCTGCACTTCTTGTTTGGCACCTTCCTGAGTGCAATCTCCTGCACTTCTTGCTTGGCACCTTCCTGAGTCCAATCTCCTGCACTTCTTGCTTGGCACCTTCCTGAGTGAAATCTCCTGCACTTCTTGCTTAGCACCTTCCCGAATCCAATCTCCTGCACTTCTTGCTTGGCACCTTCCTTAGTGCAATCTCCTGCACTTCTTGCTTGGCACCTTCCTGAGTCCAATCTCCTGCAAGAAGGAGTCCAATCTCCTGCACTTCTTGCTTGGCACCTCCCTAAATCCAATCTCCTGCACATCTTGCTTGGCACCTTCCTGAGTCCAATCTCCTGCACTTCTTGCTTGGCACCTACCTGAGTGCAATCTCCTGCACTTCTTGCTTAGCACCTTCCTGAGTGCAATCTCCTGCACTTATTGCTTGGCACCTCCTTGAGTCCAATCTCCTGCACTTCCTGCTTAGCACCTTCCTGAGTGCAATCTCCTGCACTTCTTGCTTGGCACCTTCCTGAGTGCAATCTCCTGCACTTCTTGCTTAGCACCTTTCCGAATCCAATCTCCTGCACTTCTTGCTTAGCACATTCCTGAGTCCAGTCTCCTGCACTTCTTGCTTGGCACCTCCCTGAGTCCAATTTCCTGCACTTCTTGCTTGGCACCTTCCTGAGTGCATCTCCTTCACTTCTTGCTTAGCACCTTCCCGAATCCAATCTCCTGCACTTCTTGCTGGGCACCTTCCTGAGTGAAATCTCCTGCACGTCTTGCTTGGCACCTTCCTGAGTCCAATCTCCTGCACTTCTTGCTTGGCACCTCCCTAAGTCCAATTTCCTGCACTTCTTGCTTGGCACCTCCCTAAATCCAATCGCCTACACATCTTGCTTGGCACCTTCCTGAGTCCAATCTCCTGCACTTCTTGCTTGGCACCTACCTGAGTGCAATCTCCTGCACTTCTTGCTTGTCACCTTCCTGCGTGCAATCTCCTGCACTTCTTACTTGGCAACTTCCTGAGTGCAATCTCCTGCACTTCTTGCTTGGCACTGCACTTCTTGCTTGGCACCTTTCTGAGTCCAATCTCCTGCACTTCTTGCTTGGCACCTTCCTGAGTGCAAACAATAAAAGACTGGGCGAGCACATGTACAATG
The DNA here is from genome assembly GCF_040938575.1 of Ambystoma mexicanum. NCBI lineage: Eukaryota > Metazoa > Chordata > Amphibia > Caudata > Ambystomatidae > Ambystoma > Ambystoma mexicanum. The sequence continues at coordinate 5,842,744 of NC_090932.1, forward strand.
ATCAGTGGACATAAGTACCTTACATCTGTTGTCAAACCATATTTCGCATAATATTGCCTGATAATGAACATTGGCCTAAGCACATTCGCATTGCACTAAAAACTGCATCTGAATGAACCTGAATCAAAGCTGACTATGCTGCTATTTTTAGAATCATCCGCCATTTTGTTTAACTCCTGTTTTTGCCTCATGTTAAACTTTGTGTTTTCAGCTGCAGCAGGGAAAATTAACTTTGCACTGTGTCGACGCAGATAAACATATTGTGGCTGCTGAGGGTGGATGGTTTGTCCTTCACTAAGAAACCTTGGAGCTGAACTGAACCTCAATTTAGATGTTGTCTGTACCAATAGTATCACCCTCGTTTAAACACTGGAACAGAATGGCGAATAGCTAAAACTGTGTGCCTTTGCAGAAATTCTTTGTGTTCAGTTCTTGAAACTGGACTTATTTAAGCTTGAAAAACAGATGTTACCATTGTATTTTGTGAGCAGACAAATATTTCTAGTGTTTAAGGAAAACATTGAACAATGTATACTTATTTGATTCTGTATTAGCAATGTAAACTGAGTGTGAACCCTAGCGAATTGGTAACTCAAAGAGGGGCTGCACGATTTAACCGGGATTGTGGCTAACTGTATAAATATCTGTGTCTTTGTAATATCCAGCACTCTCTCCCCTCACAGTGTCTGCTGGTACACACTGAGAGGCGCTGAGAGGCAGATAGCTATCTGGCCAATAAAACGTACATGTACTTCTGTACTCGTGATTGGCATATTTCATCTTTGGTGGTACTAAGCCTCGATATTTCTTTTGGTCTTTCACTGTAATGCAAACCACCCAAGACTGGACGAGCACATGTACAATGATCAGTGGACAGTAAACACTTAAATCTGTAATGCAAACCACGCAAGACTAATGCAAACCACCCAAGACTGCGCGAGCACATGTACAATGATCAGTGGACAGTAAATACCTTACATCTGTAATGCAAACCACCCAAGACTGGGCGAGCACATGTACAATGATCAGTGGACAGTAAATACCTTACATCTGTAATGCAAGCCACCCAAGACTGGGCGAGCACATGTACAATGATCAGTGGACAGTAAATACCTTACATCTGTCATGCAAACCACCCAAGACTGGGCCAGCATATATACAATGATCCGTGGACAGTAAAAACTTACATCTGTAATGCAAACCACCCAAGACTGGGCCAACACATGTACAATGATCAGTGGACATAAGTACACTCATTCGCCATTAATGAGCACATTATTGAGTGTTTAGTATCTAAATACTTTTTACAAGAAACATCACATTTCGAGAAGAAACTGCTTAAGGCACACCCCACTCACAGCCGTCACTAGTGGGGACCAACAACGCCTCTACAGAACAATTGAGTCAGCAGTGTATTACCCATCTATCCCAATTTCTAATCAACAAGATTCTTTCTTGACTGGTGCGTGCCCATCATAGGCAGCACCAGTCAATCGCCCCATAAGGCGCCATCTTGCTCTATGTGTCACTAGGCAATAAACAAACAAAAATGGGGCAAGGAATTGGGATACTTGCTTAAATAATCCCCTATGCATTAGTATGCGGCACCCACCATTTAGTGCCAAACATTCCCAACTATAAAGGAAAAGTGTACCTTACAATGGACCCTCAGCTGCCAGGTTATGAAACAGTTCTTGCCATGTGCCCGGAGCTGGGGCTTCTAGTGGGATAAGGCTGTGCAAAGGTAAAGACTTTGAGTACACTGCACACTGAATTTTGAACAAGAAAGGAGTAATATGTGTTCATTTACCATAAATATGTGAATACAAAGAAAATGAGGGGAGAAAAGACAGGTCAGACTGTGACTTTGAAGTCCATTGTTTATTTATTGGGTACTGCGAGGGATGGGACAGTATAAATGGGGTTCTTGAGTTATATTGCAATCCCATAACGAATCACATGACTCACAGCCCGCATTTAGTGCCGGCCCAAACGCCCGAGCGGCGTGTTTCATGTACTTTGCAAGGAGTGCCCTGGTGACTGCATACTGACCTTGCCTGCAGCACTTTTTGCCCTACCAGCACTGCGAGCGGAGCTCTGGCTTCCTGGAGCAGGCGGACTTCGTTGCGGTCACGTGACGAATCATGTGACTCACAGCCCGCATTTAGTGCCGGCCCAACCGCCCGAGCGGCGTGTTTCATTTACTTTGCAAGGAGTGCCCTGGTGACTGAATACTCACCTTGCCTGCAGCACTTTTTCGCCATACCAGCACTGCGAGCGGAGCTCTTGCTGGACATTGCTTGGCTTCCTGGAGGAGGCGGACTTCATTGCAGTCACGTGACGAATCACGTGACTCACAGCCCGCATTTAGTGCCGGCCCAACCACCCTTGCGGCGTTAAGCCCTGGAGGCAGTAAGGGCTGGAGCTGCTGTTTTGCTGTTTGGCTGTGACCTGTGAGTAACTCGGTCCTGGGTCCTAAGCTGTTACTTGTCTTGCACTACCACCTCCGGGTAAGGGGTGGAGAGTCGGACTCTGGCAGCTTCATAAGATGTCAGGCGTTCCCTACCCTGAGACTGAGTACACCATTGGGTTTCGCTGATGAATGAAGCTATTGTTTAATCCTATATTGGAATAAAGGACATTCTTTTAATTAAAAAAAACATTTTATATAATACCTGTACTTACAATTTTGCAATTGTCGGACAGAGATCCATATCTATCTGCATTTTTATTTAAGAGTGTTTTTGGGACAGTGTTAGATTTGTTTTAAGCTGTTCCCTGTATTCAGTGCAAATTATTAATATTGGTGTTTGTTATCTCAAAGACTGCTCCATATGTTATTTTTTTTCTGTACTGGAACTGCTACATATTGAAACTCAGTCTTTGAGTTTTTGCAACTTTTTTAATCTTAAGTTTATTTACTTTCATCTCTCAAGTTCCCTCACTTTCTTTATTGGGTTTTGTCACGTTTGAATGACACGTAGGGGACTTCGAAGCCAGGCAGCAATGGTGGCTTCTCTTGATTCTACTCCTTCTGTTAAAGGGGATCTCCCCTTTGCTTCGCCAGTCTGTACTTTATCAGTTACTTCTATCCCTGCTGCCCCGGGAAATCCACAATATTTATCAGTGGATGGCTCCCAGGACTCCTCTGTCCTTAAAGCCTTGGCTCAGGCCCAAATTCATTCTAGAGATAGGTCTGAGGTACTGAATAACATGGGTATTATTCCACGCACCATAGCCAATAATAGTTGCATCTTTAATGGAAAACAAGACATATCCCTAGATGCACAGGAGGAGCGTCTAGCAGCTACTATAGCCTCCAATCTCGAGGAAGGCGGTAGTCTACCGAGGGCCAGGGTACATATGGATCACCCTAACAATACTATGGTTAACACTGTGCTTCCAACCCCTGTTCAATCACATCCTAGGCTGCCTCTACCACCCGTAATGCTGGATGACTCTGCAGCCAATGCTACAGAATCTCTGGGTCTGACAAAAGAGGCTACTGATTGTCAACTCTCCCCCCCCAGTGGGTAATAGGAATTATGGTACTCCCCCTATTAAATTTTCGCCTGAGGTTTTTCCCTCTGTTAGGGGTGTAAACCATACTTCCTCTATTCATGTTAATCTTTCTGCTAACCCTGCTGGAAACCCCAATACTCCTACAGTGAAATCTATTGTGTTTAAAACTCCACTTAATAAACCTTCAAATCTCACACCTAAAATAAAATCTAATTTGGGTACCCAAGGTAAATCTATCCAAGGGAAAACAAATCAATTTTTTTTGGAAAGAAGACTATAACTAGCACCCTGGTCAAATCTTCTCATTCACTTCCAATAGTGGCCATTTTGGATCATACTCTTCTTGTAGATGTAGCTAAGAAACTAGAGATGGAAGATCCCCTAGCTCATGATATTGATGACATCAGCATCATAGAATGTGCTGATAAGGCAATTGCTGATAGCCATCTGGGTCTCAACTCTACTAATACAAATAATGTCACCCAGCAAATTTGTGATGATTCTTATGTGGGCTCTCCATCGGATCTCATTAATTTTATTGATGAGCATACAGAAAAACAAAATTGTTTGAGAGAAAGGGGATTACTCCCAGAATCAAAAAAAGGATCATGTAAATGAGTCTATTCTGCATCATACTCTTAAAGAGGCGGATGACAGAATAAAACTCACTCAACCTACACTCTCTGCTCTGAATATGGTTTTGAGTTCTTTTCTGAGCCTGTATGATAATATATGGTCAGAGGTTAGATCGCACTCTCTTCTACTCTCTGAAATCTATTCTAGGTTACAGGGACTTGATAGATTTGAAGAGCTAATAAAAATAATTAAGGAAGATAATCCCTTATTGCCAACACACTACTCTGATCCTATTTCTCCTAATCAACCAACTGCTGATATCCATTTGGTCAAAAAAGTTCTCAATGGGAAAATGTCGAGTATACAAGAGGAAGTTCTAGATATGGGTTCGAGTATCACAGACCCTCGTTGCTCGGATAAGGATATATGTGATCATCCACCCGTGATTTCTTCCATGACCTCTGTGGGTGCTCTAGAGGTTTTTGGCATGGAGGTAAAACTCCCTATCCCTCATATAAATGTCATTACTGAATTAATAGATGAGAAAGTCCAAGAGGGACCCACCAGCTATCCTCTTAATCCTATCCCTCAGGGATTACCCTCTGTAGGGATGACATCAGAGCTTGTCGATCCACTTAAGGGAGATTATGCTACCTCCTCTGTGGATCTTATATCCGCTCCCAATTTGGAGAATCCATCTGATCCTATTGCCCTTACTAAAGAAAAGATACACCAAAAAGGTTTTGTCTGCATAGGAAAAAAAAACGTAATCAGCAAATAAAGAAAACTAAAAATCAGAAGAATTTGAAAAAAATTACTTCATTTACTAATCAATTTTTTAAAAATCTATTTTTGGCTAATACTTCAGCTCCTACTATCCCCTCTCTTGCTCCCAAGGGGACTGTGAACCCTGTTGAATTAGCGGTTTCTGTGACCTCTATTTCAAATACGGTGGCCATTCCGGTTGATGTTAATTCACTTCCTATTATGCAAGCTCTACCCGGTCCACCTGACGCTCCGGTAGACGGTTCTATCACCATTAATACTGTCCCTCCAGTAGTGGTGTCTAATTTTGTGGGGGTTGAGGACATTTCTGTCTCTTGCCCTCCGAAAATATTTTCAACTTTACTAGAGCCGATTTCTACCAATATTTCTGATGAATCGAACATCAATTCTGTTATCAAGCCGCAGGAATCCTCCTTGGCCGTAGAATCTTTAATTATACCATGTAACTCTTTACCTGGGGTAGATCCGCTCCATCCAGAGATCACTATTTCTCCGATTCCGGCTAACTTGGTCAATATTGATATGGTTAAACATCTATTTCAGGAGCTATTTGTTTCTAAAACTGCTAATGGGGTAGTGTCTCAGTGAATTAAAACTCCATCTCAGGATGGAGCTCCATCCATTCCCTCTTTATCTATGGATCCCCATCTTTCCTTCGCTTCTGAGGGTCATGTTGCCAATACTGAGCCTACAATGAGGGATTGTGATATGGGAGTCAGGTTAGTGGGGGGTCTCAATGCACCCAACTCTCTCAACTCAGTTCATTCTAGTATGTCAAATGTTGGTCCTATTATGGGCCATGAAGGTGCTCGTTCTTGGCCTGATTCCGCCCAATACAGAAATTTGTCTGAAAGATTCCCTGTGGGTCCTAACGTAATCCAAAATAGGACTATACTAAGGGGTGCAAGGGGCACTGATTTGGAGGCTGACTCCTTAAGTCAGTTCACTAAAAAGATTTCTGATTCTCTACCTCAACCAGCAGAGCCCAAAGATCTCCTTGATATCTTGCAGCTTACTAGTCTTTGGTGTCAAGATATGCCAATCTGTCTTAACCGTGGTAATATTCTAAAAATTCTCCACCAACTGCCATCTCTCTCACTTATTTCTAGTAATGATATGGAGAGAATTTTCTTTCAGGGTCGGGTAGATGTGAGTAATATTGGTCTTAAATCAAGAGTGGTATTGGAACTGATTATGGGGCACAGAGAAGGGTTAAAGCAGCTTGGTTTTGAAGTAAACCTATTAGTATCCAATCAGTTTTCCGGCATAAATGAAGTGTGTGAAGAGTATAGGGGAAACCTTACTATGGTATATCATCCGGAAAGAGCTCCACAGCACCAACGGAGGCAATTCACACCCAGATTCAATGGAAATGCTCGAAACTGGGCCCAGGTTACCTTAGGTCTGTGGAAATGAGCACTTCCCTAATCACTCTGAACTCCCTACTAAGGTTCTCCCCTTGAATAGCTTTGCGTTTCTTTCCTGGAATTCCAGGGGTAATTCCCATCTCTTTACGAACTCGGACACTGTAACTATGATTAGGGCTTCACACTGTTTTTTTCTACAGGAAACCTGGATGCTTTCAATTCCCGTTTTAGACGGATTTGATATCTACTCCCAAAATTCTAAACCTAGTCTGGGAGGGAGGGCTCCTGGGGGTCTCCTTATAGGAATTAGAACCTCCTTTGGTTTTATGAATAAGGTTCTTCCGGATATGCCTTTTGGTATCTTGGCTTTGGAGGTTACTTCTCTTGATCAAATAGTTAACCTCCTTTTGATCAATGTATATTGGCACAAGGGCATTGCTGCACTTGAGCCGTCTCTGGAAAGTTTAACGGATACGCTTCTTTCTTGGAGATCTCTACACCCTAGGGGGAAATTGATTCTGGCTGGTGATGTTAACTCTGACTGCTCAATCTCCTCTGATTCCAAATATGATGATCTGGGTCTGGCTATGGAGGATGACTCTCGCTTGGGTCAGAAATTTGTATGGGGTCGTCTTTGGAATCTTGCTTTGGATTCGGTTGGTCTAGTATGTCTTAATGGCTATTATGATGCTACTTCCTCACTCTGTCCTACATGGCATAGAACACTGTCAACATCTACTCTAGACTACATCTATGTAGATCATTCCCTGACTTCTCTTTCGTCTAAAGTCAAGCTCTTCTTTAACCCATGGAGTGACCATGGTATTCTGTGAGTTTCTTTTCTATGCCCTTTTCCCATGAAGTTTCTGCCCGCTGGGGGGCCATGCCACCTTAAAACTGTGGGACAAGGGACAGGGGTACGTTGGTCACCTACAAATATCAGCTTGCTCAACTGTAAACTGATTTCTTCCTTTAACCATACCTCTTCCTCTTGGAAATTAGCAGTTTTCAATACTGTTTATTTTGACAGTTTTCTTAAAGCTCTCCATAGCAGTATCTATGGTCTGCTTAGGAAGGGTGTCTCCAAAAAATCTCATCCTCACAGATTTGATCCAGAGCTGGCTAATGAAAAGGCCCACACTCAAAAACTCATTAGAGGTGGCCAAGCTCTGGACACTGAGTGGGTTGATAAAAAAATAAAAATTAAAGCCATCCGTCAAAAATATAAAAGTTACTGCAAGTCAAGAAAAGCTATTCTGCTACAAAACGATGAGGCGCATATGCTTGAAGTATTAATGAAAAGAGACCTGAGGGCATTCTGGGTTACTCTGTCCAGCCTAGATGATGTGGCGGAGGCTGATCAGTTGAATGCTATCCCAGAGGTTCAATGGGTAGAGCATTACACTGAATTGTTTGATATAGGGGGGAGAGGGGTTGGAATTGTGTCTTTTGGGGAAGAATGGGCTAAAGGATCCCTGGAAGCCTGTCATTGATTATGAGACAGTATTTGAGCTTATTTCTAAAGCTAAGAAATCCAGGGCTCCGGGGCCTAATGGCTTAACTAACAACACATTAAAAGCTGAACCAGAACTCTGAGCCAACCTTCTCTCCTTACTATTTCAAGATGTTGTTAATTCTGGTAATGCACCTACTAACTGGCAGACCGCTCACATTGTTCCCATTTTTAAGAGAGGTCTCCGTACTTTGGTCAAAAATTATAGACCTATTTCTCTTATTGATGCGGACTGCAAGATTTTTGCTTCTATGCTTCTTTCCCACCTCAACGTCTAGATTAAGGAAAATCATATTCACCCGGAACAACAAACAGGTTTCAGGGTTGGTCATTCAACTAATCTCAACGGTTTCATTATTACTGCCTTACAAAGCTCTATCTGGGGTAAATATGACGGTTCTCTCTATGTTGCTTCAATCGATTTGTCAAATGCTTTCGACTTGGTAATTAGGTCAAGACTTTGGGAAAAATTAACCAAATGGGGTATTCCGGCTGGTCTTCTCACTCTTATCATGGCAATGTATGAGAACTCGGGGGTCTATATTAGGATCGATTTGTCAGGAACTCTTTCTAGAAGGATAAGGACCCGTATTGGGGTGAGACAGGGTTGCTCCTTAGCTCCTGGTCTTTTTATCCTTTATATGGCAGATGTTGGTGAATTTTTGGGAAATACAGTCATGGAGAGGGCTAAATTGGGCGATCTCAGGCTCTCATGGTTGGCATATGCCAATGATTTTCTTCTCTTCGATCATACCAAAGTTGGTCTGCAGAGGCTTATCTGCAAATTCAAAGAATATGCCATTCTTAATGGGCTGAAGATTAACCCGAGCAAAACCCGAACAATGGTCTTTTCAAAGGGGAGAAAAGGGAATAACAAAGTGTGGAAAATAGGTGGTGAAAATATCATCAGAGCACACAAAATCGTCTATCTGGGATTTCTTATTCTGGCCCAACCGTCGGCAATTGAATTAAGACGTTTTCTTAGAATTATTGCTCCCGCTTATCTCCCAATCCATAAGATTAGACAATAAATACTGCATGTTCTCCCTTAAACCTGTAGTAGATTTCTTCAAGGGAAAGGTTACCCCAAAGCTACTTTATGGAATGGAACTCCATTACTTGGCACTTTTGACATTCTGGGATTCTCTTGAGGGTATGTACTGGAGGAAAATTTTGAAACTGCCGAACTCTGTTCCAACTGTGGCCATAAGATACGAACTAAGGTTAGTTTCATTACGAGCTAGGATTCTCTGGAGAGTCCTTACTCTTTTCTCTGCTTTGCTCTCTCCCAAACCTGGTACCCTCTACATTGATGTGGGCCATATGATTTTCTCACAGGGACCTATGGATCGTAACCTATATCTCAATAGATTCAGTGATCTTTGTGATAAGACCCTTTCAGAGATCTGAACTGACAGGGATACTTTGTTAACGAATCCCAATAAGGTTAAGGAGTGTCTTTTTAGTCATGACTGGAGTAATACACTGGAGAAATTGCATACCTATCCTTCTCTCACTGACCTACAATTTGATCATAAGAAATGAGGCTTGCTGTCTTTTATTTTGATTCAATTCCCTAATCGCTATTACCGTTCACTTCTCCTTAAACTTAGATGGAATCTCCTTCCCACCAGGGAAGTTCTGCAAAAAAGGAAGGAGTTTTCTGATTTAGACCCTACCTGTCGCTTTTGTAAAACCCTGTGGGTGATTGAGTCTTCTCGACATCTTTTTCTAGAATGCATTGCTTTGAAAAGTCTAAGGGACAAATACCTAGTTAGATTTAACACACTGGGCCAAATGGGGGCTGATAATATTATCTGGTCACAGTTTCTTGCTATTACTAATACTAAGGATGGGCTTGCTGTGGCGGGTTTTATTAAAGCTTTAGATTTGTACGCCCCCCTTGCCTGATTTTGTTTGTTGACATGAAATTTCAAACTTCTGTGATATCTTTGGTAAAAGCTGTTTATTAGTTATCTGAAGATGTATTTTAAATTCTAAATTTCTTGTTGAATTCTAATTGCACTGAATCTTTTAAAATGTGTTGCTTGTATTATGAGTCTTAAAATCTGGAAATTGGATCTATGTTTTTAAGGTATTATTCTAAAAAATTGTCTGTATAAATGAAATTTAGTTGCAATGAATGTTTTTTTTTTCTCTTTTTTTTCTTTTCCTTCTTTTTTGGTTCTTTGTAAAGGTTTCTTTTGTAAACCATATACAACAAAATTTAAAAAAAATGCAATCCCATACAGGTGGTGTCCCTGAACATCCTACTTTGTAAACCCTTTTTTGCCAATGCTGCATTCCACCAATTATTTGGCATGCTATCTTGCCCCATAATTCACTGGTTTGCGCATAACATTGAAATCAAGACATCTCCCAACGTGAGACTACTGCCTTGTTTGTTCGCTTCTTGATGATGTAATGTTTTCTAGCCTTTCCCCTCTGAGATCAGTATCTTTATGTTGTCTGTGTGTAAAGCATCAGACTCATTTTGGAGGTACTGTTTCGCCATGAACCTTAGACGGATGCTCACTGATCCTGACACAAACCTTCCATAAGGTACACCCTATAGACGTTAAATCCCTTCTGCATGTGATCCAATGTTTGTTTGTTTGTTTGTTTATTTTATTTATATCACGCAAGTGACCCGGAGGTAATTGGGCGCTAGAGGATAGTAATGGTTACATGGCATAGTATAGACAGTTGAATACATGAATACAGTTTGAGCATTCAAGGAAAATAACAATGGTACATATATACATATTAAACATTATACATATTATACAGAGGTCATAGCAGTAATATAGGATGTATGACACATACAAGTTTGTGGAGACAATCTAGCGTTATGTTTTGTTGAGAATCCATGTGATAACATGGTTTCTGAATTTGTTGAAGGTTTGAATAGACTGAATATTCTGAGGGAGAGTATTCCAAAGCTGGGCGGCTAATACTGGGAAGCTAGAGCCTCTGGCTCTTATTAGATTATATCTGGGCACCGCCAGGCATGGTATGTTGGATGATCTAGTGATCCTGTTGGACACCTTGCATGTGAACTTATCTGTGAGATAGGGGAGGGGGCTTGGTAGTTAAGCGCTACTCGGGTCGATCCCACTTCACTGGCCGGTCACTGATCACCCCGGTCACCCATCAGGAGAGAGAAGTTACAAAATGAAACAATGTCTTCTCCCACTTCACTGAATCATTAGAGCAGCTTTTCAATCACAAGGGAGGAGTTACAGCATGAAACAATGTCTTCTCCCGCTTCACTGTATCATTAGAGCAGCTTTTCAGTCATGAGGGAGAAGTTACAGAATGAAGTAATGTCTTCTCCCACTTCATTGTATCATTAGAGCAGCTTTTCAACTTTTCGTAAATGTGCATGAGGCACATGGACAGTTCCCCCAAATTGTTGAACCCAGAAACACTTGTACTGTATGATTTTATTATGTTTTGAACCACCATTTGACCAATAATTACCTTTATTATTCTCTAAAATGTGCATTGAGTGTTGTGAATATGAGCATTCACTGCTAGTCATCAGAAAACAACAAAAGGAAACAGGTGATGCAAGATTCTCTATTGGTAATTTGCTGTGATGCATTCCATGTCCTACCAACAGCAATCGTGGCTTGTAGAACTAACCATGTGACATATTGAACATCTTGCCTCTCTAACAAGTCTATTGTACAACATCCTTTGGTGCAATGTCCATGAGGAAGCAGATTGTAAACGTCTTCACGATATCATGCAGGTTAATAAGTTACATCTTTTATCTAGTCTACCAACACCCACTGGGGTCATTGTCTAGACCCTGTACTTTATCGAGGGCTAAGACTATGCGACCATGAAATAACCCTAGTTGAGCTGGTCAGATCATTCTATAGTAAGCTTCTCAATCCTTAATACTCTTTAATCTTGCTCTCAAACTGCAACTACCCAAGTGCAATTGCTATGCCCTAAAAAAGATCTTGACCTTATTTCAAGTAATTATCTATTGTAGGGCTTACCCCATGTACTCTCCATCACTAAATGCATTGAATAGTACTGCCCCCCCTTGAGAATATAAAAAAATCCCACAACCATAATAATCTGTGGTATAGTGAGAGTCGGAAAAACCTGAAGAAACTTTACAGGAGAAAGGAAAAGATATGGCTTAAAACCAGAGACCCAGCCGATCGTCAGACGGCCAGGCTCGCAATGGAGGAATATAAAAAAGAGATTCTAGTTGCGAAATCCTCAAACTTGCAAAAATAAATGAATCTTGCTAACAATAGACCTAAAGCACTCTTTTCGGCTATCAAAGATTTTACTAACCCAGAATGCATTAATGCCAGTCTGCCAGCTTCAATCCAAATGACCATCGAATTTAACCTTTTTTTCTGGATCAAAATAAAAAAATATTAGAGACAGTATTGACATTCAATCTATAGATCCTAGCCTGACACTAGAAGAAAAAAATGCTCAAGTGCACACAGAAATCTTAGGCCCGAAATTCACATTCTCTCCAGTTGCAATTGACGATATTGCCAATTTACTAGGCAAACTTAAGCCTACTAATTTTGGATATGATCCAATCCCAGTCTATTTGGTCAAGCAGCATGCAGATGTATTGGGGGGGGGGCTATACAGAGTTTAGTCAATGCCTCACTAGCCCAATGCTGTATTCCACCTGAGTTAAATAAATCGTATTTCACTCCTTTGTTAAAGAGGTCAACATTGGACCATAAGATCTTGTCCAATTATCTCCCAGTTGCTGGTCTATTATGGCCTGCTAAAATTCTAGAGAATATTGTTACCAGTCAGCTACAGAGCTACGTGGATGATTATAATATCCTGGACTCATTCCAGACAGGATTTAGACCAGGCCACAGTACTGAGACAGCCCTTGTGGCAGTCTGGGATGATCTACTTGGGGCCGACAACGAAGGGGATGTAAGCATGTTGGTCGGCGGCCTTCGACACAGTTGATTTTGAGATCTTAGTTTCGAGGCTGTCATCAATAGCTCAGGTATCAGATGAAGCCTTGGAATGGTTCAGGTCCTTTTCGACTGGCCGTACTCCGCAGGCTCCTATATTTCTGACTCACTGCCTGTGGTGTGTGGGGTACCCCAGGGATTCTCACTGTCCCCGTTGCTGTTTAATATTTATATTCAGCAATTATTGAACATTTTTTCCGAATTTGGTTTGTGTTATAACTGATAAACTGATTTGTGTTCGGCTTAAACACCCACTGGAGGCCATTGATGAAGTTCTAGCGTGTGCCAACAAAATAAAAATGTGGATGCTGTAAAATCAAAATGGAGATCATCGTTCTTGGTTCTAAGAGAAGGGTGGGAGGCACCTTGAAATGTACTCCGTGTCCAGCCTTGTTTGGCGGCACGACAAAGTTTTCAGATGCAGTAAAAAATCTTGGCGGCCTCTGGCAATTTAGCATGGACTGCGACTTCTATGTTAATCAGACGGTTAGATCTATGTGTTACCCACTGAAATGTATCGAGCCCATCTTGCCTCTCATTACAGAAAAGGACTGTCCAGCTGTGGTAGGTATACTCACACATTCAAAACTGGACAAGTGCAATGCCCTTCTCACGGGTGTCCAAAAATGTCCAATTAGGAGATTGCCTGTTGCACAGAACTCTGCAATCAAGCTGGTCTTTTCATTGCAGAGGAAGGCAATAGTTTCACAATATCAGAAGAACCTGCATTGGCTTCCAGTTCATCAGCGAATCTTGTTTAAGGTTTTATGTTTGGTTTTTAAGTGCATTAAATGCCTTGCACCAGCCTATTGCCCAAACCGATCTCTCCGGTCTGCAGACCAGTACCTTCTGACAGTTCCCTCTGTCGAAACGAAAACGTGGGGTGACAGGCATTTCTCATCTTTCGGGCCTCGGTCTTGGAACTCCCGTCCACTGTACCTTTGACGGACCACGTCATTTTAGAAAATGACTAAAAACTCAGCTTTTTATGTAAGTGTTTAGCAATTGACCTGAGTATGAAGCGATGGCTCAAATGCGCTTTAGACCCCTGCACCTCACTGCAGGGGTATGCGCTCTACAAATGCTAAAATCAATCAAATCAAAGCACATCACCTCACATCCTCATCAAATCTGTGTATTCCCTAGTTCCATCCAGGTAATATTTAACTTAAATTAAGGGGTGCTTAATGCTTTTTTGAAGTCAAACAAAAACGATAATTTCTTGCATCCATGGCAGAAGATCAAGGAAAGCAATGGGCCCATCCCTAAGTGGCAGCAAAGTGCATGAAGTGCAACATTTACTGGATGTTTGGCATGTGTAGACTGTATGGGAGTATCCCTTTAACTTCACTTTCCAGCTTGCAACCATGTGGCCCAACACTTGAACAATTCATTAAATTCCAGTCTGGACTGGCTCCTTTCACTCTAACGAACTCCTTAACGCCTCACTTGACTTGTTGCACTCCCTTTTCATCTCTGAAGGCAGTGGCCCAACTAAGTGGCTTCTACAGCTCTTTCTGACCTGCCCTCACATTTGAAGAGCCACTCCCGCAATATCAGGGGACGATCCTTTTGACAATCACTCCACCTTGGCTGAAGAGGTTGTAAACTGGGTCACAAGTTGTGGTCCCTAAATGGGTTGTATTGCATAGCCACCCATGACATACCTTGGTTAGGTGGCTATATAAGACCTATTTATAGGAGAGAAGAGAAGGGCACTGAGCAGGAGCTACTGCAGAGCAGTCTCCCTTCTAGAGGGTTTTTGATTGGGGTTTTAGCTCCCGATTCCTGTCGCAAAGGAGGCACTAGGATCAAGTAGCTTCTTTTCTTGTTGAACCTTGGTCCATTGCTGACCTACCCCAGGTCAGTAAACTGAAGAGCCACATTTTGAGCAGTTTCCAGAACGTTCCGCTGGTCCTCTTCCATGCGAAGTGACTCCAGAGTTTGGTATCTAGACTTGGGTGCTCAGAAGGCTTGTGCAGGAACCTGCTGGAGCACAGAGGGTGGCAGGAACACATCTGCCCATCGCTTTGCATGAAAGTGATGCTCAGCACTGAGGGATAGGCAGAGGTGTCGCTGGCGGGGCCTGGGGGTGCTATAGCATTTAGGGTTACCATCCCCGAATCCAGCCATTGCTCACATGACTACACCCACTTTGGGCCTGATTTACTTTCACTTGTTAAAACATTTTTGTAAATCAGGCCCTGAGAGTTTTCTCGTTTGTGAATCTGAATCTTTGCAGATGCGTTGGGTGACTTCCCAGCTTCGGCGCATAGGTGGACTGAGCAGTGTCAGGGTGTGCACGGGAGGGCGTCGTGCAGGTTATGATGACACAAACGTTTGCTACCGTGCCCTTATTTTCACTCTCCCTTATGCACCTGGTTAACGTTGTGGGGATGGTGGTGGGGCCTCGTCCCAGTGAGGCCTACCAACCTGAAAATAACAGACACTCAGGCAGTGTTGCTCACTCAGAGTCCCTGTGCTCTCTGAACCTAGTGACAAAGGCGGCCCCATTTATTTCACATACCCCATGACTTGCTACGTCACGGTGCGCTTAAAGGAATACAGACACCACTCCTTCTTTTCCATAACTAAACAAAAACCAGGCATAAGATTTTCACATAACCACAACCGGTGGAAATAAACAGTGTCTGGCGTAACCGTTCATGATCAACAACATTTCACTAATAGGTGTTCGGGTTCTTGCAGGTGGGTTGCCTGTCTGCGGCATTCCCGCACGGGATCCAATGGGATCTTCTTCTTCCATAGTTGCACCTCCTCCTTTATCTGTTGGCCCATCTTCATCGCTGCTCGACAAAGGTTTTCCCTGAACTGACTCCTCCCTATCCAGCCTGGCCATGGTGGAGGGTTCCCCAACATTCTTCTGCTCTCACCACCAACCTCTGGAGACCCTGTAATCTTTCGGAAGAAACTGGAGTTTCTTGTTACTGTCCCTTGGCCATACGAAGTGGTGATCATAGTTCCTTTTGTGCCTACCACTCGGAGAGGAGTGGGTTCATGGAGCAGTGACATCTTCCCTTTCGGGGGTCTGGAGCGGATCAAAACTCTGTCCCCTACTTCCAGATGTTGGTCTTGCAACCTCCTCCTGATGTTTTCCCTCTCGTTTGCTCTCCCCCTCCCAAATACAGTTTCATCGTCAATCACTCCCAGGCTGTGAGGTGAGTGGTCTGGCAAAAACCCTCCTGTGCATCGGCGGAAGAAAGTTTCTGCTGGTGGGACGCCTGTTGAGCAGTGGGGAGTGGTGCGATACTTTGACAAGAATTGATATAGGGCCCTACGTTTGCACTCTCCCGGTCTGTGTGCAATGTGAAACACTTTATAGAGTGTAGGCATCTTCCTTTCTGTTTCACCATTTGCCCTGGGCCATACCGGCGTCTCCTCCCAGTGTTTACCTCCAAGGCCCTGCAGGTATTCCGAAAATCCTCCACTTTGGAAAGTAGGGCCATTGTCGGTGCATAGCTCAGCAGGAAATCCATGGTTGGCGAAGATATTTTCTAGGACAGGCACCACATCTTCTAGTGAAGTAGACTCTACAAAATCCATTTCTGGATACCGCAACCATTGGTCCACCAGGACCAAAAAGTGTGTATCACAGCACGTTGACCCAAAGTCCATGTGTACAGTCTCCCCGGGTAGGCTGCTCCGGTCCATTGATTCGTTGCAGGATTCTTTCTGGTGGGGCATTGCTGCTTGGCACCACACAATGGTGCTAACAAACTCCTCAACCTTATGCCCAAGACCTGGAAACCAGACCTTCATCTGGAGCCTAGCTTTGGTCTTCGCTACCCCTTGGTGACCTCTGTGGGTCGTGGAACTAGACTTGTGGGTATGACCATTTTCGTCCGTCTAGGGTCTAGTCCATCAGTCCTAAACGTGAGTTTGGTTTGTGCACGCCACATTGTTTGAGCGCTTGCCTTACATCACATGTGCGCTGATCCAGTTTATCAGGCACCCTCTTCCATTCACCTTGGGACCCAGCTGATTGCAAACTTTGGAAGCACTCATCACTTTGGAAGCACTCATCGTTCACTGAGGCCTCCCTCATTTAGTCGATGGACATGGAGACGGGTGTCGTGGCCATTCCCAGGGTATGTACAAATCCTTCTCTTTCTCCTTCCTCCTTGCTTCCCTCTTGCTGCCTCGCCTCCAAGGGGTGATGGGATAGGTAGTCTGCAGCATTGGCGTTCCCTGGGTGGAATACCAATTTGAGGTTGTACTCCTGCAGGATTAGCATCCATCTCTCGATGCGAGCTGGAGGTTTGTAGGATGATCCAGCCATTATCCGGATTAGGGGCTTGTGATCTGTGACCACCGTCACTGATTTCCCATATACGTAGAGGTCAAATTGATTCCAGCCCCACAGCACAGCTAAGGCTTCCCGCTCTATTTGTGAGTATCTCTGTTCTTTCACTGATGGGCCCTGCTCGCGAATGCTACTGGGTGACCGTTCCACCCGTCATCCAGCTGCATCAGAACTGTTCCACGACCAAAAGGGCAGATGGCCACAATGATCGATGCTTTCTAACCTGGATCGAAGAAGGTCATGGTATCATCAGCAGTGAGCGTGTTCTTAATTTCCTCAAAGGCGCTCTGCTGCAGCGTGGTAAACCTCCATGTGCAGTCTTTTTTTTGTGAGGCTTCGAAGGGGCTCAGTGTGGCCACGTTTTGTATGAATCTCCTGCAATACGTTACCATTCCAAGGAAGCTACGCACTTCGGATGTGTTCATTCAGGCTCCTGCATTTTGGATGTTGTTTACTTTTGCAGGATCTGGAAAAATGCACCTTGTAGGAATACAAACCCGAAGAATTCAATCTTCTTTTGCAGGAAGTGTTGGGATGGAAATGAGCATATCCCACCCCCTAAGGCACTTCCAAATGTGACAAACACCATCTGAAGTGATATAATATACAAGGGTAGAGTAGTACGCTTTATCAGGCAATATATAGCGGCCCTGCAGCACTCAGAAGTAGGTGCATGGCACTAGAAATACCCATAGCCATCGACTCCATTTTGTATTAGGCCCAGAAAAGATAAGCTGCAGGCTCGCATTGTTCATGTTTTTGGTTCACAAAGCCTAATTTCTCCACAAGATGCTGGCTTCGCTAAAGCCCTGTTCGCACGGAAGTCCACTTCCCTCTCGTCCTTTTAGTGTTGCAAATATTTAGTATCTTTTAGCCGGAATGCACCATGCAAGTGCGTGAAACAACACTAGGCTCCACGAGGCATGCATTCACCTCCACTAACCTGCCAGAAGGCCTCTGACCCCCACCCAGCCAGGCCGGAGCCAGCCTCACGCCACTGCCTCGACCCCCACATCTTTGCATTCCTCGACATGCATGTGACGCCCAGGTCACAACCCTCACCAAGTGCCTGCAGGAGATCTAAGCCTATGCTGCTATATTTCTCACAAGCAACAACACATACCCCATATAACACAAGGTACTGGGGGGATACATTAAAGATCCAATCCCAGGGTGGGAGACCTAGAGTACGGGAACTGCGGTATTAATGAAACCTTGAATGTGTTGATGTGCGTGACTGTATTTTATCCTCCCTCTTCCTTGGCACCACTTCCTGTGCTGCACAGGTGCCTGCCACAAGGAATTAATATTCAGGTGTAGCATGTTTAGTTTAGATAGAAACCATGTCTTATTATGTGACCTGACCTTCACTGCGAGGATGAGCCCAGCTGACCCACGTGGATTCTGATCGATAGGAGGAGACCAACCAATTACTGCCTGGCATCCCCTATGGCGCAGGCCCATGTGAAAGGTGGTTCCAATCATTGGCACCCATTGTGTGCCTGATAGATGATGCTGCCAGGGTTCTTAAGCTCATGTTTGTAACTGTTAGAGTTAGAGCGCTCTCAAGCAGCAGAGTCCTTTGCTGATTTTTGTATGCCGTACAATTGAACCTTGTTATCCTTGCAAAGCTATCTCTTGGCGGGTTGTTTTTAGTCTGGAGTGTACACATAGAGGGACTTGTCTTCAGAAGGCACTTAGTGCTAGTTGTTGGATACATTTCCGGGCACCCCCAATCTTTCCAAGTGTTGCTGTTCTGATTTTGAGTATGCCATGATGTTGTCACTTATGTTGATGGCCCCTTTTAGTCCGGCTAGAGCTGCACGGATCGTATTTTGAAATACCTCAGTGGCCAATTATATGCCAATGTTTAGGCCCTTGTATCTATATAGCCCATGGTGCATTGTGAATGTTGTGATGTAGCTGGTTCCCGGGTCCAACACCAACTGATGGTAGCCAGATCTCATGTCAAGCTTCGAGAAGTACTTTGCTCCTTGTAGACCCACCAGAATATCATCTAGCATCGGTGTGATGTGCCTTTCTTTTCTTATCGCCCTCTTTGGGAGACACATGTCTACACAGATGCGAATGGAGTCCAGTTGTTTGGGCTTTCTGACAATTACAATGGGAGAGAACCATGGGGTTGGCCATTCCACTTCCTCTATTATATCCATCTTCACCAGGTTGTCCAGTTCTTTCCCGACCATCTCTCAGAAGTGAGAAGGGCAACCACCTGTGCTTCAGCGATGTCGACTGGATGCCGTGATCGATATGAAGGTGGATTGGATCCCCCTTGAGCTCCCCAATGCCTGTGAATAGGCTCGCATATCGGGCCAGTAGAGAAAAAATATCATCCAAGTAGTTGCACAAGGTGATGTTCACTATGTGCAGTGCCTCCGCCTCAGCACATTCCAGCAGTGTCACCTCGCTCTCTTTTGTGACAAAGAACCTGGCTCTGATGGTGGTGTCGTCATGTCGAACTGAGGGTATAGAATCACCCTCAAGCGGCAGTGGGTGTTTCCCCCGAACGTGTATATCAGTACCTGTGTGTCTTCCAGGGGTGGGGCATCTATGAGTTTTCAGTAATGTTCATCTGCCATGACGCTCAAGGACGCTCCAGTGTCGATCAGCATGGGAATTTGGGAGTCGCAGATGTGAACCAAGCATTTTGTTGGTGGCCTTTTTGTGGCTTTCAGTATCCTAGATAGGAAGAGTATGTCTTCTTTGTCTGTTTCTTTGTCAACAGACTGGTGCTCATCCGGGGGGTGGGGGGTCTGACGTGAGACACTTTCTGTGCTGGCCTTTGAAACGACTGTCTTGCAGAGGTTTGCCCTTTCGAATGAGTAGATGGTGCTGGCGCTCGGCAGTCCTGAGTAAATTGGTTTGATACGCCACATCTTCCACAGGTGTGGCCTTTTGATGGACAATCTTTGGAGTCGGGAAGGTCATAGCCACAGTAGGGGCATGAGGTCACGTTATTTCCTTGCCCCTCTTTCTTGTTCCACGATGGTTGTTTGTCTTGCAGAATTGTTGTCTTCCCAGAGTGCATGATTCTTCTAGCTTGGTCAATTTCATGGCAGCGCACATCTTGTTTGCCCTAACATCTGCCAATTTGTGAGATCATTCTATTTCCAGGATGTGTACTAGAGTGATGCCCGGTTCACGCCCTATTTGTTGCCCCATTTTCATGGATGAACATTCTTGTATTTGCAGAAAAACACAGGTTTGGCAGAAAAAGTCACAAAACCACAGCCCTTTTATGAATAAACATTAAGAGTGCACATAGGCTCCAGGTGCCTGAGAGGTGTGGGAGTACTGCCAAGTACAACCCACTGTTGTGGAAACAATTAGAGCACGGGCAATTCTCAATCGCACTGCGCCCAAGAATGCAATATAGGCATGTGTTGCAAGTAATTGAAGAGAGATGTGGTTATAAGTCCGATGGGTTTATTTGCAAAGTAGCCTGACACGTGTTTCGAGTCTAAACTGACTCTTC
Source organism: Ambystoma mexicanum (assembly GCF_040938575.1). Classification (NCBI taxonomy): domain Eukaryota; kingdom Metazoa; phylum Chordata; class Amphibia; order Caudata; family Ambystomatidae; genus Ambystoma; species Ambystoma mexicanum. Next base: position 5,863,310 of record NC_090932.1, read on the forward strand.
ATTCGAGGCTGTAAATGGGAGATGGGACCTAAGATAAATTGAATGAAGGACAGTGCCAGAAAACTCTCTCATGGCTTCGCAATTGCGGTAATTTCAGCACAATTTCAGCAGCTGCTTCCTTTCACATCACTTTGGCTTTTCCTGCTGTGCTGAAATTACCGCAATTGCGAAGCCGTGAGAGAGTTTTCTGGCACTGTCCTTCATTCAATTTATCTTAGGTCCCATCGCCCATTTACAGCCTCGGATGAAGAGTCGGTTTAGACTCAAAACACGTGTCAGGCTACTTTGCAAATAAACCCATCGGACTTATAACCACATCTCTCTTCAATTACTTGCAACACATGCCTATATTGCACTCTTGGGCGCAGAGCGACTGAGAATCGCCCGTGCTCTTCTTGTATTAGCAGCTGCTCTTCATCTGGCCATGCACATGTTGTAACCATTTGCTATAGTCTACTGTGGAATGCGGTGTGCAGTGAATAAGTTGAAAACATTATGTCGAAAGACATAATGTCGACAAAAATTCGAAAAAAAAATTGAATGTTTTTTTTTTTTAATTACATGTTGTTTTTGGGTTCCAGAGGTAAAAAAAGGGGGTAAAGAAGGGGGGTAAAAAAAAGAAGAAAAAAAGGGGGGGTTGGCCCCCCCATTTCAAACAAAAAGCAACCAAAAAAAGAAATTCGACAATTTTTTTTCTACTTTTTTTTTAGACATTATGACTTTCGACATAATGTCATTCGAATTTATCACTATAAACCGTGGAATGCATCGAGGGACTCCCCATCCTTCAGCATAGTGGTCCTCATTAGGAACCTCTCGCACTCTTAGAGTGCTGTCTTGGCTGCGTTAAAAGTGCCGGCGGCAGGTTGTATAGTTTCCAGGATGTTATGAATGGCAGGGCCAGCCGATTGAAGCATGATTGATTTCTTTGTAGCGTTGCTGTCCTCACCTGTGGCTGCCAGGAACACCTCTGGGTGCTTTACCCATTTGGACCATCTGGGGCCCAAGGCTGACAGAGTTCCAGAGGCATCGAATTCTTGAGATTGACGGATGTGACAGTCTCGCATCAGTCACTAGAGGGACTATGCAGCAGGAAGCTGCGTCACCCACGCCGATATTTACGCATTGTGGCACCCGCCTCGTTGCCAATGTTATGCTGGTGGGGCCTTGTCCTGGTGAGGCCTACCAACCTGAAAATAATGGACACCCAGGCAGTGTTGCTCACTCGAGGTCCCCGTGCTCACTGTACCTCATGACACGGGTGGACCCATTTATTTCACATACCTCGTGACTTGCTACGTCATGATGTGCTTAAAGGAATACACACCATCGTTGTAAACACGTAAAACATGAGCTGTAAACAATGCGCAGGTCGATGCAATCCATTCTGCAAAACATGATTTCCAACAACACTCAAAGCAACACTTGAGGACACTTGCGCTCACATGAAGGGTTAGGACAAACTTGCACGTCGCAGTGCGACTGTGCACACTTGAGAGTTAAAGGGGTCTTCTACTGAAGGCGCTGGACTTCATCAATGAGCCTTAATGGGGCCCCCAGCAGCACAAGAGAGGGCGCAGGGGGTCCATCATGCTGTGCAGGGACCCCAGTGGCCCCACAGCGCCCAACTAGAAGAGGACACCGAATGCATCTCTCTGCAATGAGTCAGCGCCTAGGTTATGATAAGCGAATTTACTTCGACACGACACAAAGGTCACGTGTTTCCTGCTACAGAAAGCAAACAATGTATTGCTTTACCCTCAAAGCAAAGGCCTGAAAGTGCCTCAGACGCGATGCAAGTGGCGCCTCCCGGCCCCCCCTGCACAGAAATATGCGGGGAATGTTTCCGTACCTGGGTCAGATGGAATGACCCTGCACCCACTCCTTCTGCGAAGACAGACATGCAAATTCTGGGCTTGTCGAGCCATGAAACCTGCCCTTGTTTTCGGAGAATGGTGGCGTGCTTGCTGGGAGGGGGCGCTGACAGCCGGAGCCCCAGGCCATGGCGTTGGAGCATGCCAAGCGTGGGGCGAGACAGGGCGGCACGCGCCTGACAGCCTCATAGCAGGGAATGGAACATCCCTCTGCAACTTCCTGACACTGCAGCCTTCCCTGCAGTGCAGCCTCAAGAGGCGCCACCAATGGCAGCACAGGCAGCAGGGAAAGGAGTGGGGCAGGATAGCAGGGAATGGAACATCCCTCTGCAACTTCCAGACACTGCAGCCTTCCCTGCAGTGCAGCCTCAAGAGGCGCCACCAATGGCGGCGCAGGCGGCAGGGCAAGGAGAGGGGCGCGACAGTGCGGCACGCGCCTGGCAGCCTAATAGCAGGGAATGGAACATCCCTCTGCAACTTCTAGGCACTGGGGCCTTCCCTGCAGTGCTGCCTTAAGAGGCGCTACCAATGGCGGTGCAGGCGGCGGCCGGGCCAAGGAGAGGGGCGAGACATGGCGGCACGCGCCTGGCAGCCCCATAGCAGGGAATGGAACATCCCTCTGCAACTTCCAGACACTGCAGCCTTCCCTGCAGTGCAGCCTCAAGAGGCGCCACCAATGGCAGCACAGGCAGCAGGGAAAGGAGTGGGGCAGGATAGCAGGGAATGGAACATCCCTCTGCAACTTCCAGACACTGGGGCTTTCCCTGCAGAGCAGCCTCAAGAGGCGCCACCAATGGCGGCGCAGGCGGCAGGGTAAGGAGAGGGGCGCGACAGTGCGGCACGCGCCTGGCAGCCTCATAGCAGGGAATGGAACATCCCTCTGCAACTTCTAGGCACTGGGGCCTTCCCTGCAGTGCTGCCTCAAGAGGCGCTACCAATGGCGGTGCAGGCGGCGGCCGGGCCAAGGAGAGGGGCGAGACATGGCGGCACGCGCCTGGCAGCCCCATAGCAGGGAATGGAACATCCCTCTGCAACTTCCAGACACTGGGGCCTTCCCTGCAGTGCAGCCTCAAGAGGCGCTACCAATGGCGGTGCAGGCGGCGGCCGGGCCAAGGAGAGGGGCGAGACATGGCGGCACGCGCCTGGCAGCCCCATAGCAGGGAATGGAACATCCCTCTGCAACTTCCAGACACTGGGGCCTTCCCTGCAGTGCAGCCTCAAGAGGTGCTACCAATGGCGGTGCAGGCGGCGGCCGGGCCAAGGAGAGGGGCGAGACATGGCGGCACGCGCCTGGCAGCCCCATAGCAGGGAATGGAACATCCCTCTGCAACTTCCAGACACTGGGGCCTTCCCTGCAGTGCAGCCTCAAGAGGTGCTACCAATGGCGGTGCAGGCGGCGGCAGGGCCAAGGAGAGGGGCGAGACAGCACCTTCTCTTGGAGGGCAGTTGGCCGCATTTATGTACGAAATGCAAGAGTATCGAAAGATGTCACAGAATACATGATACACCCAGTGCTCGACGTGTACAAAAAGAAAAAGTGGAGCTATTTTCCACACTGGCCTGCCCCCCTCCCCACAAACACCATTCCCATGCCCCCACCCACACACGATATAAACCCCCAAACAAACACACCTGCTGTTTAAGGGAACGTTCAATGCAGTGCACTGAAGTTCAAGGTTCAACTTCATCGTACACTTTTATTTTACAACGAATCCATTGCGGAACGGTTTCTTTTCAAAATAAAAGTATAGAAACAGTCAAACTGAATTTAAAAAAAGTAGAGAAGCAACGCTCCCACCCCTTCGACCACCGGATACACCATATAATCAATTATCCGTTCCTCAGAGGCCAGTCTGTACAGTATTGTTGGTCATCCAAAATATTCTCCTGAGAAGATCTGTCTTATGCACAGTACTGTAACTCATCCTCAATTATCCGATCTACCTAGGCCAGACTAATGAACAGTACTGATGGTCATTCTCAATATTCTACTGAGAAGATCAACCTTATGTACAGTACTGTAACTCATCCTCAATTATCCGAGCTACAGAGCCAGACTAATGAACAGTACTGGTGGCCATCCTCAATATTCTACTGAGAAGATTAACCTTATGTACAGTACTGTAGCTCATCCTCAATTATCCGATCTATAGATGCCAGTCTAATGAACAGTACTGATTGTCATCCTCAATATTCTACTGAGAAGATCAACCTTATGTACAGTACTGTAACTCATCCTCAATTATCCGAGCTACAGGGCCAGACTAATGAACAGTACTGGTGGCCATCCTCAATATTCTACTGAGAAGATTAACCTTATGTACAGTACTGTAGCTCATCCTCAATTATCCGATCTATAGATGCCAGTCTAATGAACAGTACTGATTGTCATCCTCAATATTCTACTGGGAAGATCTGCCTTATGTACAGTACTATAGCTCATCCTCAATTATCTGATCTACAGAGGCCAGCCTAATGAACAGTACTAATGGCATCCTCAATATACGACTGAGAAGATATGCCTTATGCACAGTACCGTAACACATCCTCAAGTATCCGATCTACCTAGGCCAGTCTAATGAACAGTACTGATGGTCATCCTCAATATTCTACTGAGAAGATGAACCTTATGTACAGTACTGTAACTCATCCTCAATTATCCAAGCTACAGAGCCACACCAATGAACAGTACTGATTGTCCTCCTCAATAGTCTACTGAGAAGATCAACCGTATGTACAGTACTCTAACTCATCCTCAATTATCCGAGCTACAGGGCCAGACTAATGAACAGTACTGATGGTCATCCTCAATATTCTACTGAGAAGATCAACCTTATGTACAGTACTGTAATTCATCCTCAATTATCCGTTCTACAGAGGCCAACCTAATGAACAGTACTGATGGCATACTCAATATTCGACTGAGAAGATATGCCTTATGTACAGTACTGTAACTCATCTTATTATCAATTCTACAGAGGCCAGGCTAATATACAGTATCGTTGGCCATCCTCAATATTTTTATGTAAAGATCTGCCTTATGTGCAGTACTGTAATTAACCTTATCATAAATTCTACAAAGGACAGACTAATGCACTGTATTGTTTGTCATCCTCAAAAATGTTATATTAAGATCTGCCTTATGTACAGTACTGTAACTAACCTTATCGTCAATTATACAGAGGTCAGTCTAATGAACAGTACTGATGGTCATCCTCAAAACTCTTCTGAGAAGGTCTGCCTTATGTACAGTACTGTAACTCATCCTCAATTATCAATTCTACAGAGGCCAGTCTAATGAACAGTACTGATGGTCATCCTCAATAGTCTACAGTGACGGTCTGCCTTATGTATAGTACAGTAACTCATCCTCAACTATCCAATCTACAGAGGCCAGGCTAATGAACAGTACTGATGGTCATGCTCAAACCTCTTCTGAGAAGGTCTGCCTTATGTAGAGTACTGTAACTCATCCTCAATTATCAATTCTACAGAGGCCAGACTAATATACAGTATTGTTAGTCATCCTCAAAAATGTTATATTAAGATCTGCCTTATGTACAGTACTGTAACTAACCTTATCATCAATTATACAGAGGTCAGTCTAATGAACAGTACTGATGGTCATCCTCAAAACTCTTCTGAGAAGGTCTGCCTTATGTACAGTACTGTAACTCATCCTCAATTATCAATTCTACAGAGGCTAGTCTAATGAACAGTACTGATGGTCATCCTCAATATTCTACTGCGATCATCTACCTTATGTATAGTACAGTAACTCATCCTCAACTATCCAATCTACAGAGGCCAGTCTAATGAACAGTACTGATGGTCATCCTCAAAGCTGTCATGATCCGTTGATCACGCCCCTTTTGGTCCTCCTGGATCCTGGCACGTCGGGGGTTACTGGCTATAGTACACCCAACATGGCCGTATTCACAGAACGCGGTCTATCGACCTTTACGTCTATGCAGCACGTTCCACAAATTAACCACGCCCCTGCGGCTCCGCGCGTCTCAATGCTATCGTTAGCTGAGGCTAGACGAGTGTCGCGTTGTGCTCCTGGAACTGAGTTGCTGCTCGAATTCCCGGACCCACTCCTTCTCCTTCCCTTTCCTTGTACCTGCGTCCTTCCACGTTCCGCGCACACCTCCCCCGTGTGGCCTTCCTTCCTGGTCTTTCTGGAGTTTCCTTGATCCTGGACGAAGAAGCTGAACGAATCCTGGAATCCGACAACGGCCGAACGGGCTTATACAAGACCCGAACAGCACGGAAGAAAACCCCGGCGAAGGATCCCGCAAGGCAGCATAAACAGGTGAGAAAACAGGAAACCTGTGACAAAACCTCTTCTGAGAAGGTCTGCCTTATGTAGAGTACTGTAACTCATCCTCAATTATCAATTCTACAGAGGCCATTCTAATGAACAATACTGATGGTCATCCTCAATATTCTACTGAAAAGATCTGCCTTATGGACAGTACTGTAACTCATCCTCAATTGTCCGATCTACTGAGGCCAGTCTAATGAACAGTACTGATGGTCATCCTCAATATTCTACTGAAAAGATCTGCCTTATGGACAGTACTGTAACTCATCCTCAATTGTCCGATCTACAGAGGCCAGTCTAATGAACAGTACTGATGGTGATGCTCAATACTCTACTGAGAAGATCTGCCTTATGCATTGTACTGCAACTGATCCTCAATTATTAATTCTACAGAAAACAGTCTAATGAACAGTACTTATGGTCATCCTCAATATTATACTCAGAAGATCTGCCTTAAGTACAGGTTTTTTTTAGTTTTTCTTTTTTTACTGCTATTTATAGAGCGTGCGGTCGCCCGAAGGCATCATGGCACTAGAGAGAAAAGACTGATAAATCCAAAGGAGTACCAAAAGGAACAGAGCTTTGAATAAATAGATGTTCAGGGCCTTACAGAAGGCCAAATGGTTCAAACACAGTTTTAGAGCAAGAGGCAGACTGTTCCAAAGCTGGGCAGCTGTAATAGAAAAAGCCTGCCCTCCTATCCGAGAACGACGGAAGGGGGGAACGCATAGCAAGCTAGATGAGCTAGATCATAGCAGCCGGTTAGATACGTAACGTTCGAATTTGATGCCAAGATACTCAGCGCCCTGATAGTGCAGAGACTGATGCACGATACAGAGAGACTTAAACTGAATGCGTTCAGCCACCGGGAGCCAATAGATTGTTCGCAAAACAGGGGATATATGAGAGTCATAAAGGGTCCCTGTTGCCACCCTGGCGGCAAGATTCTGGAGACATTGAAGTCTGGCAACTGACCCCTTAGGTTGTGCCAGGTACAGAGAATTACAATAGTCCAGCCTGCTAAGGATCATGGCTGCTACCACCGAGGATGCATTAAGGCAGGGATCAACTGAAGCACTCTCCTTAAAATCTTAACATGGAAATGCCCCTGCTGACACACCGAGGGCACTTGGTCTGTCAAAGATAGATCAGCTGACATAGTTACCCCAAGATTTTTTACCTTCAGAGAAGGGACCGGAAGAGGGCCCAGTGATAAGGGCCAGAAATAAGAGATCCATAGGGAGGGATCAGGAGGGGAATTCACCACCAACACCTCAGTCTTGTCCCCATTCAATTTCAACCAATTATTGCCCATCCATTCTCCAAAGGCAGACAGCCGGTTATGCAGATCAGCTGACACCACAGCTGGATCTAGCTCTAAGCGAATCAGCAGCTGGGTGTCGTCAGCGTAAAAATAGCATCGGATGCCGAGGGAGCGGATAAGGCGAACCAGGAGAAAGATATAGATATTGAAAAGAATAGGGGACAAGGCAGAACCCTGGGGAACCCCACAACTCAAATGTGAGGGTTTAGAGAGAAAAGGAGGTAAGGAAAGGGTTTGGGATCTGTCATCCAAAAAGGATCCAAACCAGGCCAGTACCCATCCCGATATGCCAATCTGGTCCAGGCGAGTGAGCAGGATACCATGATCCACGGTGTCGAACGCTGCTGATATATCGAGAAGAATCAGGGTGCCGACAACACCTTGATCAACCAGCCTGGCCAGATCGTCCTGCACAGACACGAGGACACTTTCAGTCCCCATGCCGGGGCAGAAACCAGACTGGGCAGGATCAAGCATTCCGGAGCACTCCACGAAGGAAGGCAGAAGGGGGTAGACCAGTGATTCAAGGAGCTTCATAAGAAAGGGAAGCAAGGAAATAGGACAAAAATCAGATGGAAGAGGCGGGTCCAAAGAGGGCTCGTTCAGGAGGGGGATAACTAGAGCGGCTTTAAGTTCCGTAGGGATAAATCCCGACTGACACGAATGACTGACCGCTGCAGTAATCTCACCCAGAAGATTAGCAGAAATCTGTTTCATTACTTCAAGGGGCAGGGGGTCAGAGGGAGAGCAGGATTTAGCCCCATGTAATGCACTAGACACCATATCTTGAGAGAAAGCAGGAAAAGAAGACCAGGTAGAATTAAGGAGTGCAGTAGCTTCAAAGTCATCCCAACAATCAATTGACAGTACTATAGCTCATCCTCAATTATCCAATCTACAGAGGCCAGTCAAATGAACAGTACTGATGGTCATCCTCAATATTCTACTGAGACGATCTGACTTATGTCCAGTACTATAGCTCATCCTCAATTATCTGATCTACAGGGCCCAGTCTAATGAACAGTACTGATAGTCATCCTAGATATTCTACTGAGGTAATCTGCCTTATGTACAGTACTGTAACTCATCCTCATTTATCCAATCTAGAGGCCAGTCTAATGAGCAGTACGGATGATCATCCTCAGTATTCTACTGAGAAGATCTGCCTTATGTACAGTTATGTAACTCATCCTCAATAATCCGATCTACAGAGGCCAGTATAATGAACAGCACTGATGGTCATACTCAATATTCTACTGAGAAGATCTGCCTTATGTACAGTTATGTAACTCATCCTCAATAATCCGATCTACAGAGGCCAGTATAATGAACAGCACTGATGGTCATCCTCAATATTCTACTGAGAAGATCTGCCTTTTGTATAGATCTGTGACTCACCCTCAATTATCTGATCTGCAGAGGCCAGTCTAATGAACAGTACTGATTGTCCTCCTCAATATTCTACTGAGAAGATCTGTCTTATGTACGGTATTATAGCCCACCCTCAATTATCCGATCGAACAAAGGAAGATTTGTGAGTTCAGAAGGGATACTCTAGACTACGCTAGAGAAATCGTATATTCCTGGCAGGAATATTATAATAATTTAAGACCACAAAAACCTTCAACAAGACCACCAAGACATCCAAATCAACAGCACAATACTGACAGTTCAGATGTGACCAGTGGAGAGAGTGAAAATCCAAATACCGGCACTAGTGAAAACCAACCACCATCTGGGGAAGCCCATCAACTGAATACAACTACACCAACAACATCTACCAATGATCCACCTCCTTTTTTAGGGGAAGGCGAAAGACCCGCAGAGGGAAGAAGAAAACCAAGACAGAAAAACAAATAAGGAATTCGATCATTTTCAACATTTCCTCTAAACAATTTATCAAAGCACAAGAAGATACTCTTAATTTGGGAATTTCCTTCATTCCAACTTCCTATACAACACTTTTCGAAGAAGAGATCAACCTCCTCAAGTTAATTCGAAAAATGGAGCTCAAAGTACTTTTTAACTCAATACCAGAACCGCCTACTCGACGCAAACAGCATGAGTTTTTAGAAATGAAGAACAAAATCACATTTCATCCTCAACTTAACCACGCAGCCATCAATTTATTCAAACACAAAACCACTAAAGATCTCAAACGTCTTAAATATGGTCCCATTAATAAGCTCAACATAAGGAAACATCAATTAAAACTGATCAAAGAGCTTTCAGAAGACAATACTATTATCCCCAAACCAGCGGACAAAGGCGGAGCTTTGGTCATGATGGATACTATAATGTACAATGAAGGATGCATGAAGCTTCTAAGAGACGAAAACACATATATGTTGACCCTACTACGACAATCAAAGAGGTGATCAAGAAGACTATCGATAAAGCAGTGGACTATGACTGGATCTCAGATCAAACCGGTGAATTCCTGACAAAGACATTTCCTGTTATCCCAGTACTATACGCATTACCGAAAATTCATAAAAATATTCAAGGTCCACCATTCAGGCATATCATAGCGGGCACTGAAAGCATATTTCACCCACTGGCCATCTATTTGGACAAGGCATTGCAACCATTGGTGCAAAAGACGGAAACTTATCTAAAAGATACCTCCCATTTCTTGAACCTATTGGATGAACTACATCTGAATGAACCTCAAGTCCTTCTTTTCACATTAGACGTCAACAGTCTTTATACGTTGATAACTCATGCAGAAGGTATAGCATCATTAGAATGGTTCTTGCTACAACATGAGGATATACTTATTCACAAAGAATTTGCTATCGAAATCATTAATATCATCCTCAACAATTATTATTTTCGTTTCAATAACAAATGTTACCTTCAGATCTCAGGCACATCAATGGGCTCTTCGGTAGCCCCAGCATATGCAAAAAATGTTATGTACCATTTCGAAAAAGATATATTTTGAACAAAGAACCCTGGAACAAGAACTTGATTTTCTGGAAACGATTTATAGACAAGAGGATTTCCGGAGCATACTATCAATAAAGCTATTGAACGTACCACAACCCTGGATAGAAAAGAACTTCTGAAAGAAAAGACATAAAAAGAAAGTACCCGATTGATACACACACTCAAATTTTCGAGTCAGAGTTTTCGGATTAAAAAAAATAATCCAGAAAAATTGGGATATCATAAAATCAGACACCAATCTCAACAAACTCTTTCCAGAACCCCCAATGTTAGCTTTCAAAAGGGGTAAAAACTTCAGGGACTCGCTGAGTAAAGCTGAAAAACAGAAAAGTCAACAACAAACTTTTTTGGCAAAACCTAAACATGGCACATTTGCCTGCCTTAACTGCCAGCATTGTTCCAACAATTTGAAAGGTGACCACATTAGACATCCCAATAGTGGCAGGAAAATTCCACTTAAAGATTTCGCGACCTGTAATAACAAAAATCTCATTTACGCTCTAAAATGCCCTTGCGGAAAATACTATGTAGGCAAGACCTCAAGAAAAATTAAGAAAAGACTCACTGAGCACAAATCGAATATAAGAACTTGTAATCAAAAATCACCAGTATTTAGACATTTCAATGAGAATAGACACAACATCTCACAGATCAGATGGGTTGTCTTGGAAACCATGAAACATTTACCTAGAGGAGGTGACCATGTTAAACGACTTGCACAGAGAGAATTATATTGGATTCATAAACTTGACGCATTAGCCCCATTGGGTCTTAATGATGATTTCTACATGGGTCCTTTTTTATGAACTAATCTACGGATTAATCAGAATGTGAGCTCCTGTTGAGACAGTCCCGTTGTGACTGATGGAATCCTTTGTTAATTCTACCCGTTATCATGTATTTACACTCTATGATTTTGACTTTGCTACTTGCTCTGCGATTTTTCAACAAAGACCATGACTTTACATCAATATTAGCATTGTTTTTGGATATTTCATGCATTGACCTTTCTTTTAACCTCAACTATGACCAGTACCACATTATCAAAATATCGGCAGGGGCACATATGCCTGCTTATTAACATTGTTCTTTAGCCTTTTTATATTCATCCGTTATCCACATCTGTATTTTCTAACATCATGTTATCTCACTTAGAACTCCTCTATTTATTTACCTTTATATCTTATTTTGTTTTACTCCTGTTTTTAGTACCCACTTTTTATCTTTATACTTCACCGGTTTATCGCTGTACCTATATCTTTTTGCATAAATACTCCATCTGGACTCACTTGCCAGCATGAATCACTTGGTGGCATCTTCCTAACATGCAAAATTTACTCTTCATACTACTCTTTGTCAACGATTATACTTTGTTGGACATAAATGAGATTTGCTCCAGGTGAACACAGAAAGAAAACAGAAAAACCCTGTTTGTGAACTGAGTTAACGGGGAGAAATGTCCCGTGGACTGGTGATATCCAGTAATGCATCTCTCTGTGACCTTCCCTGCAGTAATTAGGAATTCCCCTGAAAACCCCTCTGGAGTCCGGCACAAAGGCTTGATCCCCGGGAGGTCCCCAGGGAAACCCTCACGGGGAATAAAACCCTGCGGAGAGCTGTTAGAGAGCGTTGTCTCCCGGAGATGTTCCTGCGCGGGATGTGATTCCGCCTTCTGTGGTTGGAGGCTTCTTAGCGAACGTAACTAAGGACTGGATATGAAGGTAAAGATTAGAGTAGGTTAGAGTAGGATAAGATTCCTTTCAAGCTGTCAGACCCCCTGTAATATTCTATTCTATATCATCTTACCCCCGGTTTGTGGAAAGAAAGGTGTCTTGGGTAATAGATAGGAAGGAAGGGGGAGGCCGCCTGGCGTTCCCAAGAATACTGAATAGATGGGCTAAGGAGAACAGTATAAATACAAACAGGGTAGATGAGGAATAGATAAAGATGATAAAACAATAGTAGCAATCCAAAGGAGCAACAAAGAACGAAACACAAACTCCTACCAGTTTGTGAACAAGGGAAGCCACCCGAAGACTGCTCACGGGGGTGTGGCTTTAAGCCTGGAGTGTCGTGGTAGAAAACCGTGCTAGAAGGAAAACATGAAAAAGGGAACAACAGATTACGGAGTACCCTTGACTGCAAATGGAAGGAGGATCAAGGCGGGGCGTAATGTAATACCTCGTGAAGAGCGAGGGTCCGTATACCGAACCAAAGTGAAATTGGGCTGGAACCGCGCACCTAAGGGGCGTGGTTTTAATCATCCGAGATCGGTAACGATTTCTCTCGAACTGCCATAGCTGTCTGTGGATCAAGAATAGAAGGAAGGGTTAGCGAGGTTATGAAGAGCGTCAGAAAGGGAGTCAAGAGTAAGGAAGTAAGGATAGGTAAATCACATACAAACTAACTCACGTAGCACTTGTATACTCCTATGAGAGTAGCAACACACTCTACTCTTGGAGGATTCTGTTGATAAGCTGTTTGGGAGGATGTGACATCAGTGAGTTGCAGTGTGTTCTGGGATAGAACATCTAGACTGTTGCGTTTGCAATCATCGCCAGATAGGGCGGTCATGTTGGAATACTTCCCGGAATAAGAATCTGCCATACAGAACATTACAGTATGCCCCCTCTTAGGACCGCTCCCTCCTGGTTTGTCCGGGTGCAATAGATGAAGCTTTTTCACTAAACTGGGCGCGTGTACAGCAGATTCAGGTTCCCAGCTCCGATCCACGGGTGAGTAGCCTTTCCAGTCTATGAGATATTGTAGGCGACCCCAGTGATACCGAGGGTCACATATCTCTTTGACCTCGAATTCTGGTCCGGATGCGACCAATACTGGTGGAGGGCGAGTAGAGGTTTTTGGGTGAAAAGAACTCTGATTGTCGGGTTTTAGTTGAGATACGTGAAACACCGGATGGATACGAGCCCAGGTGCTCAGCAAACGGAGTCTGAAGGAAACTGATCCTATCGCTGCAATCACCTAGAATGGTCCAAAATACCAGGGGGAAAGCTTGTACGGCACCAGATGCTGGGGGAGAAAGCGCAATGACAGCCCAATTCCCTGGTTTGATTACAGGGGCTGGAGACCGGTGACCGTCTGCAAAATGGTTCATTCTTTCCTGAGACTGCCGAAGCGCCGTGATAGCTGTGTGATGACCTTGCCGGATTTGGTCCATCAGTCAATCTACATCCGGGAATTTGGACTCTGACTTCTTCAATGTGGGAAAGGATGATGGATTGAACCCATAGGTGCAATGGAATGGAGATGTACGGATAGCTGAGTGATAGGAGTTGTTATAAGCGTATTCGGCTAAAGGTAGTAGATCCTTCCAATCATCCTGTGCCGCAGAGACGTAGCTCCTGAGGTATCCTTCCAATGTTTGGTTGAGTCTTTCTGTCTGGCTGTTAGATTGGGGGTGATAACCTGAGCTGAGGGCCCATGAGATTCCAAGATAACGGCAGACAAGTTTCCAATACTGGTAAGTATATTGTGAACCTCTGTCAGAAATGATTGACTCCGGTAGGCCATGTAAAGTGAATATGTGATTGATGAAGATGCGGCCCATCAAGGCAGCAGAAGGCACTCCGGTAAGTGGGATGAAATGCGCCATTTTAGTAAAAGTATCTATTGTTACCATTATGGCAGAGCATCCTCTTGATGGTGGTAGGTCCACTATGAAATCTGTGGATATTATTTGCCACGGTCGAGTGGGCAAAGGCATCTTGACTAGAAGTCCTTGAGGGAATTGCCGAGACGTTTTAGTTTGGAGACATGCGGGACATGATCTAACATATTCTTTTATGTCCTTCCTCAACGAAGGCCACCAAAAGAAACGAGAAACCAATTCTTGGGTGGAGACAAATCCACTGTGTCCAGCTGATTTTGAACTGTGGCAAATATTGGGGACTTCTTCCTGACGTGTTCGTGTCGGAATAAACGCCCTGTGACCAAAGAAATAACAACCGTCTTCCAAAGTTAACGCCAGTTGTGTAGACTGTGGTAGTTCTTTTTTAGCTGCTGGATTGGATTGGGATATCAAACGTGTGAGAAAATCGGTAACCATGTGTAGTGCCGCTTTTGAAGCGACCGCAAACATAAATACAACGTTATTGTGTTGGAAAACGCTGCGGTTTTTCGTTCCAAGTTTCTCAGGCTCCTCCGGCTCGGAGAAGCCTGAGAAACTTGGAAAGAAAAACCGCAGCGTTTTCCAACACAACCGCGTGTGTTTCTGCCTGCTGTGGCTTTCACTTTGGGTCTCCGGTGCTCCCCTGCTGTGGCTATCAATTTGGGTCTCCGGTGCTCCCAGGGGAGCACCGGAGACCCAAAGTGAAAGCCACAGCAGGCAGAAACACACGCGGTTATGTTTACATGCCGCGTAGTGTTTCTACCTGCAGCTGATTTCCCATTTGGGGCTCTCGGGCGCCGTTAACCCTTAACGCCTGATTCACACTTTAACGCCTGCTTTTTGCAGGCGTTAAAGTCCAAGGCGCTAAGCGACCTTGGTGCTAATTACGGCACCATAATTTACGGTGCCGTAATTAGCGCCTTCCCTATCCCCATTATGCCCTATGGGGCAAAAATGAGAATGGGGAAGGGCAAATGGTGAATGGGGAATTACCGCCCCACTCACCTTGGAATGGGGCGGAAATTCCGCCATCCACCATGGCGGAATCCGGCATGGACCATGGTGCTATTAGCACCGTGCTCCACCGCCGGACTTGTAATGAGGGCCTATATTTTGTATAGAGATGATTGGGACTAATATGTACTTGTTTGAATATTAAGTTTTCCAGATTTGTTGAAAAAATTGCCCTTCAAAAAATTGCCCCTGAAGAAGTGAATCATTTCACGAAACGCGTTGGGCTTCTAATAAATCATTTTCAATTTGAAGTTACTAATTTTTGTCAATGTGTATTGATACATATGTGACTAAGTAATCATTTATTTTGGCACATTCCATTTAAACATCAACACCTAATTATTAATTTCATATAAGAGCAAACAAAAGGACTCGTTATCGACCCACCTATAGAGTGTAGAGGACGGGAGTTCCCACGCTTGGGAACTTGATCTATTTTTTGTAATCTGCCTATGTACAGTACTGTAACTCATCCTCAATTATCCAATCTAGAGGCCAGTCTAATGAGCAGTACGGATGATCATCCTTAATATTCTACTGATAAGATCTGCCTTATGTACAGTTATGTAACTCATCCTCAATAATCCGATCTACAGAGGCCAGTATAACGAACAGCTGTGATGGTCATACTCAATATGCTACTGAGAAGATCTGCCTTATGTACAGTACTGTAACTCATCCTCAAGAATCCGATCTACAGAGGTCAGTATAATGCACAACACTGATGGTCATCCTCAATATTCTACTGAAAAGATCTGCCTTATGTATAGAACTGTGACTCACCCTCAATTATCCGATCTGCAGAGGCCAGTCTAATGAACAGTACTGATTGTCCTCCTCAATATTCTACTGAGAAGATCTGCCTTATGTACGGTATTATAGCCCACCCTCAATTATCCGATCTACAGAGGCCAATCTAATGAACAGTACTGATGGTCATCCTCAATATTATACTAAAAAGATCTGCCTTTTGTACAGTACTGTAACTAATCCTGTATTATCCGATCTACAGAGGCCAGTCCAATGGACAGTACTGATGGTCATCCTCAATATTCTGCTGAGAAGATCTGCCTTATGTACAGTAATATAGTTCATCCTCAATTATCCCATCTATAGTGGTCAGGCTAATGAACAGTACTGATGGTCATCCTCAATATTCTACTGAGAGGATCTGCCTTATGTACAGTACTATAGCTCATACTCAATTATCCCATCTACAGAAGTCAGGCTAATGAACAGTACTGATGGTCCTCCTCAATATTCTAGAAGATCTGTCTTATCTGCAGTACTATAGCTCATCCTCAAGTATCTGATCTACAGAGGCCAGTCTAACGAACAGTACTATTGGTCATCCTCAATATTCTACTGAGAACTTTTGCCTTATGTCCAGTACTGTAACCCATCCTCAATTATCAGATCTACAGAGGCCAGTCTAATGAACAGCACTGATGGTCATCCTCAATATTCTATTGAGAAGATCTGCCTTAAGTACAGTACTGTAACTCATCCTATTATTATTTGCACAGAGGCCAGACTAATGTACAGTACTGTTGGTTATCCTCAATATTTTACTGAGAAGATCTGCCTTATGTACAGTACTGTAACTCATCCTATTATTATTTGCATGGAGGCCAGACCAATGTACAGTACTGTTGGTTATCCTCAATATTTTACTGAGAAGCTCTGCCTTATGTACAGTACTGTAACTCATCCTATTATTATTTGTACGGAGGCCAGACTAATGTACAGTACTGTTTGGTTATCCCCAATATTTGACTGAGAAGATCTGCCTTATGTACAGTACTGTAACTCATCCTATTATTATTTGCACGGAGGCCAGACTAATGTACAGTACTGTTGGTTATCCCCAATATTTGACTGAGAAGATCTGCCTTATGTACAGTACTGTAACTCATCCTATTATTATTTGTACAGAGGCCAGAGTTTCATGTGATTGTTTCCTGTAATCTCAGGGTCTCAGTGGCAATCCTAATACTCAGGGTCGCAACCAGAAAATGATTCCATTACAGTAAACTGCAGTGAATTCATTTTTGCAGCTTTGCATGTGGTGCTGACGGTTAGGACCTTTCACCTGGAAGTATTTCTCTAGATGCAACATCACCCCACCTGTGCTGATACTTATTTATCAACCTCAGAAGGATGAAAGGCTGAGTTGGCCTGGCCGGGATTCAAACCTGCAACCTGCAGATCACACACACATTGCAGCAGCGAGCACTCAACCCACAGAGCATGGCTATAGTAAAATGAACAATTCCATGTCTGAATGTTCTCAAAGTCAGAAAGCAACTCTGTAGTGCATACTATTGACCTGGTAACTGAGATCTAACAGCAGGCCAGTACATCTGCAGGTCTGGTGCAAAGTTGGCCACATGCCAAGCCTGCGTGGATCTACTTTTCCGGCTTCAGAGGTTGGCAAAATACATACCATTGGGAGGGTTCATAACGGTGTATTAGAGAATTGAGAGTGGCGCAGGGAAAGCAGCGCACTCACACGTCATCCCGTACTCTGGGCACATCGTTACCTCATACATGCAAACAAACATTCTGAACAGCATGCCAGGGAGATGGGAAAGATAGACATTGCAACACGGCATTAATTGTGGCATAATTAAATCAAGGGCCACGTTATGTGCTATGGTAAAAAAAAATGTGTACACTGTACACAAGCGTTTAGGCACAAGGATTTTGTCAAGTGACAGAGGACACTGAGAGTGAATGTCTTGTGATGATTGTAACAGAGACAACGGCAGAAAAGAACATGCTATAACTGCAACTTGCGAAAAGCAAAATACATAGTCCAAAATGGATGCTTATTCTACTCTAAATGTTTTTGCAGTATTTTGTCTGCATTGTGAATTTGAGGTGTTTAAGAACAGACTAAATCAGTGACTCACCCCCTGAAGTGTGCCTGAAATAAACCTTTATAATGAGTCAAGGAATTATTGTATAGAATTCCAGAAAGACATATTATTTTGTGAAAAAATAAAAATTAATATGAGGCTGGGAAGCTCAAAGGAAACACATAAACACAGGCTACAAAGGACATACAAGTGCTTTATTTAAAAGCTGCAACAGTTACCAAAGTCAATTGACAAACGGATAGCTATTCGGCTCTCAGAGTAACGTAACGAACTTCAACGAGGGTTCGATGCATTAGTAGAGAGACCGTACATTGGAATACTTGGGTCTTTTATATGATTTGTCCAGCCCTTGGCTAACCCTCTCCCGGGTTAACCATTCTTGGGATCAGGCCTAGGGTTCCTTGCCAGGTCAATCCTATAATTTATGCATTTTGATCAGTTTCGCTGATATAGTTGTACATTTACACATAGGTCAGCAATAGGACAAGGTCTCAGTTCTCGACCCCAACAAGTGGCCTGCAGGCATATTAATTATTCGTGTGTGCGGAGGTCACAATGGCCAGAATCTTACTCAGAATGTCATTCAGCCTCCATTTTGATGTTCAGGGTGATTTCCACATTTACAAGAGAACCTAAAATGGCGGCTAAATCCAAGATGGCGACTTACATTACTTTCTCTAAGATCAAGACCTTGCCGTGGAGTCTATTCGCATGATATTTTAGACAACTTGGCGTAGGCCAATACACATACAATTACTGCGATAGGAGGCATAATATTATTTCGATTCCGACAGACCCTCCTTTTGGCCTATGCCGAGTGCTAATACCATTTCTAGTACTTTCGCAAATAACTCCACGCATTGTCATCCATACATCCCGAATCATTGTCTGTAATATCTATAGCCATTAGGTCGTTCATCAGAACCTCTTGTAACACAAACTCATTAGATGCTGTATCTGGGGCATACATTCTGTGCCCTACTGTGCTCACTGCTTGAGCACAACATCCCCCTAGCATTACACATATACTCGGTAGACATTGAAAACAGCAACAAAGGAATAGCAGGATCCCCAAAATAACCAGAATGACAGAAAGCACCTTCCAACCCCAAGATCGTAAAGTATCCCAAAACCAGGCGCTAATATTCCAATCTCCTACAGGAATATGCACTTCAGAACTAAGGATATGCAAGTTCTGTATTGCTTTAAAAATTGTCGGCGAGGAATCTGGTACGAAAACACAGCAAGCAGACCCCACCAATTTGCATACTCCACCTCGTTCTGCCAGAATGACATCTAATGCCATCCGATTTTGGAGTGCTACCAATCTTATTGCTTTTTGTTCTAGTGTCATATTGTAGAGTATGTCCGTGGTCCGGTTGATGGTTCTCTCCAGTACCCTTGCTAGTCCCCTAATGTTCTCAGAGTTTGTATCTGTCCCCAAAAGGGCACAACTGATTTTGCTATATCTCCCAATACTTGCCCAGGGGTATCTCCGTTCTCGTCCCGCCGTGGGCGAGCCTTAGAAACCTCCAATGTACTAGCTACGAATACCCCAGGTAACAGGATTCCTAAATAACAGGTTCCCTGCCAATCCTTGGGCAACCAGGGAAATGCTGAACTACCACAAACAAAATAAACAGGCCCCCCTACATACAGAGGCCTGTTTTCTCCAGTCAAATTTACAATGTTCATACAACTTTCAAAATCTCCCATTGGCCGAGTGCCATTTCTTTGTACACAAAAGGGGACTGAATCAGGGCTATGATTTATAGAGTAGGAAGGAGGCATGGCGTCCTTATTGCCTATCGGAGCCATTTTAAAGGAAATTAGAGTTTGAAAGGGAAGAGATAGTTTATCAGACGGCCTAATAGAAGCAACATTAGGTTTACTTCTATTTGCAAAAAGCGAGCATCCCAGGGGAGTTAATTCACGTTTTTCAAAATCTTTCAAATTATTTCCATCAAAGTTCCCTGAGATGCTATCATTCCAACGGCCAAAGAATAGTGCTCTAAGAGAGGCATAGCAAGCAGTTGTTAAAGGTAAAGGGTGAATATACCATCCTAGCCACTTGTTCCCATGTTGCGGTAAATGAGTGCAAATCCAACAATTACTCTTATTAAAAAGGGCATGCGTTGCATTCATTACTATCATTAAAGTGTTATTATGATACTTTCGTCTATGTTGGGAGTCTCTAGGGGACAGAGTGTGAAGGTGTACAGAGGGAGTCAAAGCAGTAGGTACAATGTCAATTGGCAGTAGAGGTTTTAGAGGGTAAATTTCTTCAAAGTACCAAAGTCCTACAACAGTAATCGCACAAATTCCAATTATCATTAACACAACACAGCAATACGTTTTCGGGGCCCAGGCACATTGTTCATTGTCCGAGTTGGTCACCCCCCTATTCACAAGTCCAGTGTGGGGAGCAGCGGTGGAGGTGGCAGGCATTGCAGTTTCTCAATCGACGACCCCAATGTTCGTTGCTGGCGACACTACGGTCGCGCGACTTCTTAGTCCTTCCCAACCCTAGCCAGCAGAATCCCTTTTTTTTTTGCTCCTTTTGTTCGAAAGGAACATTCTTATACAAAAGAAAACTTTCAATCACTTCTCCTTTCCAAATGCACGGAAAGACCCGTGCCGTAGTTCTATTTTCTTCGTCAAAGGTTGTACCTGGTGGTACCCAAAACTGTTTGATCCGAAAATAAGGTGTCGTCACTTCCTGAGGGAAGCGGCGTATCGGAGGCGACGGAAGTCGCAGAACTTGAAACAGTGTTTTCCGGAAGTGATTTTTCAAAAGAGTGCAGAGACGAAATGGACTGTTCCCCAAGCTCCATGGGCTCAGAGAAATTCTCTGACGCACTCACAGCGCTGTTTGCTACTCCAAGATCAGAGATTGTAGCATCAGCGAGGGGTTCTGCTTCTTCTGTAACGTGTGGTGTCGAGTGAGGAAGTTTCTTGACATGCATCGCGTGGATCCAGTGTTTTTTCCCAGCCACCCGCACTGCTGTCCGGGTGACCAACAGCACCTGGTAGGGTCCCTTCCAGCGAGGAGCCAGACAGGAAGACCTTTCGTAGGCCTTCACTAGGACCCAACTTCCAGGCTGAATATTGTGTCCTGGGCCCGTGAACCGTACAGGTAAAGCCGAGTAAACCTGATGATAAATGAAATACAGGTTTTTAGTCAACTGGTTGCAGTAGTCTACAAGCAATACATTTTCCACCTCCCTCAGGGCTTTAGGCTTTGGGAGACCCCAAATGTTAGCAGGTTTCCCCATCACTACCTCAAATGGAGAAAGCCCAGTCTTAGTTTGAGGTGTGGTACGCATGGCTAATAATACAATAGGTAAGGCATCTGGCCATTTCAGTTTGGTATCGGCACATGTTTTTGCAAGCTTATTCTTTAAGATACCATTATGTCTTTCTACCAACCCAGCACTTTGAGAGTGTCTGGCTGAGTGAAATTGTTTCTCAATATGTAACGCTGTGCATATCTGCAAAATTACTGCTGCAACAAAATGAGGACCATTGTCCGACCAAATTACCCTTGGGAGCCCAAATCGAGGAAAGAATTCTTTTACCATAGTCTTTGCAGTGGTCATGGCAGTAGCATCTTTAACGGGGAAAGCCTCAACCCATTTACTAAAAGCACAAATAATTACAAGAACATATTTTAGATTGTTACACCGTTCCATCTCAATAAAATCAAATTGGATGACCTCGAAGGGAACAGAAGGGGGCCCAAAGCTTCCCCTTGGAGTTACTGTCCCCTTCCCCACATTGTGCTGTAAGCAAATCATACAGTTCTGGACGTATCGTCGTGCAGTCTTCAGAATTTTGTTATTCACTCAAACTTGTTCTAACATTTTCGCGATCTGCTGAGCACACACATGTGTAGGACCATGTGCCATCGTAACCATTACCAGTACATATGAATCAGGGAGCAACCATTTTCCTTCAGATGTATCCACCCAACACCCATCATCATCTAGTTTCCCCATTCCTTCGGCCCACCTTTTAGACTCTTCTATTGTGGCATCAGTTTGAAAATCTCGCACAGACCCAATACCTTCATCCATTACATAGGCATCTTTTGTTTCCCTTAGAGCATACATGTCGGTGCTAAGGTCTGTGGCTGTTTGCCTGGCTATCAGGTATCAGGTCAGCGAAAGCGTTCCCTTTTCCCACATCATCTATGACCTTACGATGTGCTGCACATTTCATGATCGCTAACTGCCTAGGAAGCGAGAGTGCCGAGAGCAATTGCACTATCAGGGGGCCATGCTGGATCTTGGTCCCATGTGAGGTGAGGAACCCTCTTTCCGACCAGAGCCTCCCGTTGTTGTGAGCCACCCCAAAGGCGTACTGGCTATCAGTATATATATTTACTATACGGCCTTCGGAGAGTTCACAAGCTCGGGTCAACACTATAATCTCTGCGGCCTGCGCGGTGTTATACGAAATTCTCTTAGTTTCAACAACTGTACTCAATGTAGTAACTGCATAAGCAGCTGTAGATGTACCATCTGAAAGTTTGAAGCAGGAGCCATCACAAAACAGCTCCCTTTCTGCATTGTCCAAAGGAGTATCTATAAGATCTATCCTGCCCTTCGTTTCCTGTTCAGTGGTATATAGGCAGTCATGTAATTCTTCGTCACCGCAAACAGTGTTTTGCGGGAAAGGTAAGAGTTCAGCCGGATTAAGAACACAACACCTCTTAATTTGAATGTGAGGGGCAAACAGAATTAATTCATACCTTGTTAGCCATGCAGAGGTGAGGTGTTGCGTTTGGGTTTTGTTCAATAGGATATCTACAGAGTGAGATACCATCAAAATCAAATCATGGCCTAGGACTATTCCCTCACTCTGTTTTACAGACACGGCAGCAGCAGCGACGGCTCGCAAACATCTTGGCAAAGCGCATGCGACAGGATCAAGGGCGGAGGAGTAGTAGCCGCACAGCCTATTCTTCCCTCCGTGTTCCTGTGTTAACACAGCCAAAGCACATCCATCACATTCATGCACAAACAACACAAAGGCCTTGTCATAATTTGGAGTACCCAGAACTGGTGCAAAGCATAACACGGTTTTGAGAAGCTCAAATGATAGTTGATGTTCCGATTTCCATGGCAGTGGCAGAGAAATGCCCTTCTTCGTCAAAGCCAACATCGGTTTTATCACTAGTGAAAAGTTCAGGATCCACAACCTACAGTACGAAGCCATACCTATTAAGGCTCTGACTTCCTTCTGTGTATTTGGAACAGACATGCCAGAAATGTGTTTTATTCTTTCAGGTGTCAATCTTCTCCCCTCCTTTGACAGGAGGAAGCCTAAATAGGCGACCTCCTGACAACAATATTGACATTTTTTGAGCAACGCTTTATGACCATTTTTAGCTAGATGAACAAGCAACAGTACAGTGCCTTCTTTACAAGCACTTTCAGAATCTGCAGCCAAAAGCAAATCATCGACATACTGAAGCAGTGTACAAGTAGGTGGCAATTCAAGGGTGTCGAGCTGCTCTTTCAAAGCTCTACTATAAATGCTTGGACTTTCAGTATACCCTTGAGGTGCCCTAGTAAATGTAAATGAACGTCCCCCCAAGGTGAACGCAAACAAATATCTACTTTCCTTATGTATAGGAATGCTAAAGAAAGCGTTTTTTAAATCCACAACGCTGAAGTGCGTAGCCGTAGCGGGGATCACTGTCAATATCGTTGTTACATCAGGCACAATTGGAAATTGTGGGGCGACAACTCTGTTAATAGCACGAAGATCAATTATGAACCGGTATGGGATTGCATTGTCGCCTTTCTTGTATACAGGCAAAATCGGGCTGTTACATAAACTACCTGCAATCTCCTCGATCACCCCACGATGCACAAAATCGGAGACAATGCACTTCAAAGCACGCTCGCCCTCAACTGATATTTTATACTGCGG
Source organism: Ambystoma mexicanum (assembly GCF_040938575.1). NCBI lineage: Eukaryota > Metazoa > Chordata > Amphibia > Caudata > Ambystomatidae > Ambystoma > Ambystoma mexicanum. The sequence continues at coordinate 5,887,251 of NC_090932.1, forward strand.
AATGCGTGGTAATTTAACTCTATTTTTCAAAACTATTTTAACGGGCTCAATCTGTAGTACCCCGACATCATTGTCGTCAATGGCCCATAAACATTCCGGGACGACGCTAAACTCAGGAGGCAATGGTCGAGTCAAAAACTGAGAATTGGGAAGTTGCTGTGGTGAAACCGTCAATCGTACTCCATCAGAGGAACAATGAATTACTGCATTCAATTTCTTTAACAAATTTAACCCCAGCAAATTCTCTCCACAGTTCGAAGTCAGAAGAAAAGGGCAATGGTCCGTAAAGGGACCCAAAGAAACAGACACCGGCGAAGAAACCGGACAGACAATTGGTATACCAGAAAACCCTACAGAAACATTTGTTTGCCCTGACAGTGGAATGTTTGGCACCCGGGAATGATCAATGGAGCACTTCTGTGCTCCAGTGTCTATCAAAAACTGGTGTTTCCTATTCCCCACTAATAATTCAACGTAGGGGCCTCTCTGATTAACGGGAATAGGTGAAGGTTCCAAACCCTGCTTCGGGCAGTCCTAATGAAATAGAGTATCGTCGGAAGGAAGCTCTTCAGAAAGGTAGGCAGCACAAGGGTGATCAAATATGTTCCTCAAGTCCACACTCGAGGTCTGATTTTCCCGTGAAAAAGGTTGCTGAGGATCTTGCAAAAACTGACCTCTATCATGGCCCCCTGCTCCAGGGCGACCTCTAGGTCATCTACCCATACTCCCAAACGCACTGTTTGACCTTTGTCGAAGGACGGGGCACTGTGCTCGCCAATGACCTTCCTGGCGGCAATAAGCACATTGATTAATATTCACAGAACCCAAAGTAGCGTTTCCTTTGGGGACATACTGACCTCTGGTCTGTGTCGTGCCTCCTCTGGGGTTTCTAACAATTTGTTGTAATAATACTTTAGTTTTCAGATCTCCTTTCCTCTTCTCTATTTTCTCCTTCTCATTATTAACACAGTTCTTGTAATACTGAGCCATGTGCAAAACTTCAGATTGAGATTTTGCCTGCCAAGCGCTCTCAGAGGACATAATCTGTGACTGGATGTCGGGCAAAAATCCACGTGCAAATTTGTCCACAAACAACCTTTTCCCAGACTCTGTACCCAAGACCTGTCCACTGAAGTCAGAAAATACCTGCTCGAATCTATTAAAGAATTCGGTGGCGCCTTCAGTTTTCCCTTGAACACAGGCCGTAAGCTTGTCCCAAATAATTATTTTCTCTGGAATTATAGTTTTTAATTTTGCAACAATTCTATCAGGCAAAGTGAGTATTACCTGAGGTGGTTTCTCACCAGCTGGTCTTTCCCCATCAACCCTAATCATATTAGCCCACGTATCTCCCAACCCTGGCACATCGTCTATTGTCCGAACCTGCTTCCATACATCTACGGGTAGGAGTAAAGGGAATAGCAAGTCAATATCACTTACGGTGAACACAGAGGACTGCAAGACGGACTCTATCTCTTTGTAAAACCCTGTCGGGTTTTTCCTGATATCGGGAACTGATTGTTTAATAGTGCTCACTTCTTGTCGTGAAAATGGGACGTGAACGAATTGCGATACATAATGCGCAGGGATATCCACAGCGGGTGCACCAGTCCCAGCGTTAGCGGGAATCTCAACCTTTGGGACGAATGTCGGAGGAACCTCTCTCATAGGCAACTGCGATATAGGTACCTCCGACCGCTTACTAAGTAACAGAGCCAGGTCGAGCGCTAAGGCAGTCGAAGAAGTGTCGGGCGAAAAAGCCCTTCTACAAATTCCCAGCAACTCTATAGGACAACTAACCTTCTTCCTTACACATTCTTCTTGCAGGTACTGTACCATTACCTGAATTACCTTCCTTTGCATTTCTACTGCATACTGACTATACGTGTCATATACTTCATCTGGCGGAATCGATGAATCCGAGATCCATCGAATCGCATCTTTGATACAAATTCGTACTTCCTCAGGTGCCGATCTACGACACGGAAGGAACCGTTTCTGTACATACATACTATCGTCTTCATCATCCTCATCTCGTGACTTTTCAAAGTCCTTCCTATACTCAAACAATCTTTCAACATGACCATGTACTTTCTTCTCTGTGTCCCTCGAAAGTGCTAAAGCATTTAGATCCCTTACCCCTTGTGAAAGATCAGAATTTTGTAATCTACCCCATATCACACATAAATGAGTCCCCAAACCTTCGATAAAAATATTTTTCTTGGGAAGACTGTTCAAATTAGATAATGTGGAAAAAACATTAACTTGATCACCTTTCTCCACACAGTGCTTAGCCCATGCAAACAATTCCCGTTTCTTATCTGCAGAAACAGTATTACGAGTGACAATCTTTGACCCCACACCTTGATCAACTTCAGTCAATACGGGACCACTCGGGAGCGGAGGTGCAGGTAAATTTAATAGGGGTGCAACTATCGGCGCAAGAGGAAGGGGCGGTGCGATAGGTGGAGGAACAACAGCTAGAGGAATAGGAACAATAGGTTGTACAGGGGGAACAGGAATAACAGCAGGGACAACAGCAGGAATGGGCAGAGCACCCAGGAGAGGATCATACGGAGGTGGCGCAGAGGCACCAGGCCTGCGTTCGTTTAACAATTTTTCAATAAATTCTTCAGAAACATGGAAATCTTTAGAGGGATAAATTTTCTGGATTCCGAGTGAAAAAGCCCTATCCATATTTCTAACTGACTCTGAATGTTTTTCCTTATCATATAATAACGCTTTTTCGGCATTTGTTTTATGGCGGCGTGCATGTTTATCCCTACGTTTAAGCTGCTGCAATGCTTCTTTTTTCCAATTCTGCAAAACATCAAAGGCTGCAGGTCTAGCCTTCTTTTTTAGCAAGACCGATTCTAGGTATTCAATACGGGGGATCTCAAAACTGCCATTGATTGGCCACTGAAATTCGGAGGCATGTCTGGTCTGTCTGTGCCAAATATCATTGAATACTATACCTCCAATGCCATACTTACAGTACATAGTACATGCCGGCGACCCCTCCTGTGGTATCGGGCGGCTAAATTCAAAAGATTGTCGATCGCTGCGGAACAGAGCCCTAAAGCAGCTAGACAATTTCCCAGGCATTTCACAAAAAATTGGTGTTACCTGGTCAATAATTGTGTCTGCAGATACAATACGCCAAATTCAAATTGTCAGGGTTAAATTAAGAGCCAGGTCATGACTGCACCTGACCAAACCTAAGGAGGACCGTACGGTTTACCAAAGAACTTACCTAACGAATTTTACCTTGTGTTTGGTGGTTTCGACAAATCTGCCCGCCTCAAAAATGGACCCTCGTCAAGATGCCGTGCCAGACCACATGACTATTGTCCAAGGATCGGATCGTGCAGCGCTGCCGAGGTATCGCGTCTCGTTCAGTCGGGCCCGCAGTATCACACCGTCCGATCCCGGTTCGATAGTCTGCATCAACCTTCAATGATCCGGCATCAATCTTGAGGGTCCCTGTTCGGGCGCCAACTGTGAAAACATAAAAATTAATATGAGGCTGGGAAGCCCAAAGGAAACACACCAACACAGGTTACAAAGGACCTACAAGTGCTTTATTTAAAAGCTACAACAGTTACCAAAGTCAATTGACAAACGGATAGCTATTTGGCTCTCAGAGTAACGTAACGAACTTCAACGAGGGTTCGATGCATTAGTAGAGAGACCGTACATTGGAATACTTGGGTCTTTTATATGATTTGTCCAGCCCTTGGCCAACCCTCTCGCGGGTTAACCATTCTTGGGATCAGGCCTAGGGTTCCTTGCCAGGTCAATCCTATAATTTATGCATTTTGATCAGTTTCGCTGATATAGTTGTACATTTACACATAGGTCAGCAATAGGACAAGGTCTCAGTTGGTGACCCCAACAAGTGGCCTGCAGGCATATTAATTATTCGTGTGTGCGGAGGTCACAACGGCCAGAATCTTACTCAGAATGTCATTAATTCTCCATTTTGATGTTCAGGGTGATTTCCACATTTACAAGAGAACCTAAAATGGCGGCTACATCCAAGATGGCGACTTACATTACTTTCTCTAAGGTCAAGACCTTGCCGCGGAGTCTATTCGCATGATATTTTAGACAACTTGGTGTAGGCCAATACACATACAATTACTGCGATAGGAGGCATAATATTATTTCGATTCCGACAATTTGTTTTTCCTTTTCTTTCTTATTTAGTGTCACTGCTCAAAGTGTTACAATTGTGGAACCCCCTGTTTTTTTTAAGAGGCCTGAACAAGAAAGGCACCTACCGCAGAAACAAAGCCACTTCACAGGAGCTTCCATTTAAAAAAAGAAAAACAAAAAAAATGTAAGGGTAGCAAGGGAGATCACCGTGGTAGGAAGGGAGACCACAGTGGTAGCAAGGGAGACCACAGTGGTAGCAAAGGAGACCACAGGGGTAGCAAGGGAGACCTCAGGGTTAGCAACGGAGACCACAGTGGTAGCAAGGGAGACCACAGGGGTAGCAAGGGAGACCTCAGGGGTAGCGAGAGAGACCACAGTGGTAGCAAGGGAGACCTCAGGGGTAGCAGGGGAGACCACAGTGGTAGCAAGGGAGACCACAGGGGTAGCAAGGGAGACCTCAGGGGTAGCAGGGGAGACCACAGTGGTAGCAAGGGAGACCACAGTGGTAGCAAGGGAGACCACAGTGGCAGCATTCCCCAGGCCAGGAAACTCCTAATCAGAAGACTTTCTAGGATGCTCTGTCAGCTGGGGCTATGGGAGTGGAAAGTAGCAACCAAGAACGAAACCAGGATAGGGTGGGAGGGATAATACTAATTTCTGTGTCATTATTGAAACAATGACTGGTTGTCATAACATGTCTAGTACTAGTTGGTGTTCTAAGGCATGGCCAGAGGACTTCCTGCTATGCACATTCAAATCAGCGAAAGCCCCTTACTGGAAACATGTTCTTTAGGTTCCAATAACATGTATGGCAGACGAAGCAATCAATCCGCTGATAGGGAACATCTTCCAACTGGGCTCCGGACGAATATAACGTTCATGATGTTTTCCCTCTAGACGAGCAAGGACCCCGATCATTCATACACTTGCGCCCCTCTGCAGATAAGCCGTTGACCCCAGTACAGAAAGCAGGGGAAGAAAAGCAGATGAAACAGCTTCAGAAAAGACGGAAACAGTTCCTGGGAAGAAATCCTCAACTTCACGGTAGGCAACATTGCAGCACACAGAGTTTAGGAAACTCGAACCACGACTGCCCGGCATAGCCTCAGCACGCCTAAATGCGACTACCGCGCAACTCGCAACTGCGCACCCGCAAATGACAGGTACACGCAACTGTGCATCTGCAAATGACACGCGCGCGCAACTGTGCACCTGCAAATGACACGCGCTCGCAACTGTGCACCTGCCAATGACAGGCACACGCAACTGTCCACCTGCAAATGACACGCGCTCGCAACTGTGCACCTGCCAATGAAAGGCACTCACAACTGTGCACCTTCAAATGACACGCGCTCGCAACTGTGCACCTGACAATTACAAGCACCTGCAACTCTGCACCTGCAAATGACACGCACGCGCAACTGTGCACCTGCAAATGACACGCAAGCGCAACTGTGCACCTGCAAATGACAGGCACACGCAACTGTGCATCTGCAACTGACACGCATGCGCAACTGTGGCCCTGCCAATGAAAGGCACTCACAACTGTGCACCTGCCAATGACACGCGCGCGCAACTGTGCAAATGCCAATGAAAGGCACTCACAACTGTGCACCTGCAAATGACACGAACTCACAACTGTGCTCCTGCCAATGACACGCGCTCGCAACTGTGCACCTGCCAATGACACACAATCACAACTGTGCACCTTCAAATGACACGCAAGCGCAACTGTGCACCTGCAAATGACACGCACGCGCAACTGTGCACCTGCAAAGGACGCGCACTTTCTTTCGTCCAGTGGCACGGGAGCTCCAGTTTGCTCTGCTGTCACCAAATCCTGCCCCATGTGGGACTTTTGAATTGGAAGGGGGCGAGGGCGTGCCTGAGAAGAAGGCACGGGGTGTTTCCATGGAATGCGTGTTGTTTATAGAGGGTTATGGGAGATATGCTTCGGCCTATTGAGAGACCCTCCACCTGTGTGCACGTGTGCACTGTGCCCATACATGGGTGGTGCATAGAGGAAGCCGGGAGTAGGGCGGGCGTGTTCCTCTTGCCTCACGTGTCCTCTGTGAGGATACACAGTACTGCGACATATCATCGATTGACACCGTTTGCAGCAATTCTCAAACACAGGGTGCATTGCATGTCAGAGAAAGGCAAGCACTGTTCAGCTTCCCTGAATCGCCTGTTCATCTGTTTGCACTTTCTTCGTTTAAATATATATGTCCATTGAGAGTCTGTGACATAAGAACAGAGCTTAAAAACCCCAGGCTTGAAAGGGGCTTTCCCTCGACCAACAAATCATGTGGCCACTGGATCGAATACTTTGTTGTTACCCGAGAGGAAATGAGTAATGTGCTAAGTTGAGTTCTGTTATTTCAACAGCTTGATTTGAACATTCTGGGAGATATTAGAACAAAGCACAACACACAGAGGGTCCGATTCATGGAATCATTTGTGCAGTAAATGGGGATCTTGCGGGCCAAACTGCATGCAAAATCCCGTTAGTCGATTTATGGAATCGATTGCGCTGGACTTTTCAAGGACTTGTGTGGAGTTCGCAAAGTCTTGGCACGTCTCTGTAAGCCGTCGAGCGCCTTGCGCGAGACACCGCGCAGAGCGTGGGCATGTCTTGCGCAGGAGGTTTGGAAGGGGGCAGAAAAGGGGGAAAAACATGGGGAAAAGTGGGCGTTCTGAGGGACGGTTTACAGGCAGTACCCCGAACGCCCACAATTGCGCCAAACGACACATAGTCATGGACAGGGCTTTAAGTGGGGTAAGAAATCGAGGGGGGGCCCTCATTTGGGGGCGTGGCTTGTGGGAGGGGCGTGGCCTAAAAAGTAGGCAAATCGTAGGGTATACACACAAATATATATAAATGTTATATATTTGTGTGCGTACCTTACTATGGTTTGTGTACTATGCAAGCCATCTTTTCTAAACATAGAGATATGTAACATATTTCTACGTTTATAAAAGATGGCTTGCAAAGTACACAAACCATAGTAAGGTACGCACACAAATATATAACATTTATATATATTTGTGTGCATACCCTACGGTTTGCCTAGTTTTCAGGCCATCTTTTTTTTTTTTAAAGATTTCGGGTTTATAAAAGATGGCTTTGAAAGTACACAATTCAAGCCATCTTTTATAAAGCTTTGACTACGGACAAAATTGTCTGTCGACAAAGCTTTATAAAAGATGGCTTGAATTGTGTACTTTTCAAGCCATCTTTCATAAACCTCGAAAAATATCAAGGAATCCCCAGGTTCGCCGAGGGTTAAAGACGCGTCGGCGACCAGGGGAAACAAAGGGACAGTAACTGCCTCTGGTGACCTCTCGCGCGAGGGGTCACCAAAGGCAGTTACTATGACTGACAGAAGTGGCAGCCAGACACAGCGTCGCTGCCACTTCTGTTGGCTCGCCTGACTTCATGGCAGGCGCATCTCCCGTCGCGGCTGCGGCCGCAACCGCGACGGGATAATGCATTCCGCCAATGTTGCGGTTGGGCGGGGGCCCCGGCTCAGTCCCACTTTTTGGAGACTGCCGGGGCCGCAGGCCCCGGCCCACTTTAAGCACTGGTCATGGAACTCCCCACGCAGCGTCTCGGCATAGAAATGGCAATGCAAATACCTCATTCTCTACACCACCTGAAGGCAGGCACGAAGACACTCGCACATAGGAATCGCAGCACAAAAGTGGGTTTGTATGTTGGATTTAGGGGTGCGCTCACACAGTGCAGCAGGGTGCAGGAACGGTTCATGGGGGTTTGCACGCAGACTTTCCTGAGTACACATTTTCATATGCATGTTGTTGGGGTGCCGGCAACAGTTACGGTGGACCCAGCGCAGGGTACCCAAGATGCAGGCCTGCTTGTGGGGCACCCCACACCATGTTTGAAAGGTGCATGTATTTGCACCTGGGGGAGCATGCAAAGGTAGCTGTTCTGACTGTTTATGCTTTGCGTGGGGGCATGTCGGGGGCATTCCGGGTGCGACTTGGGAATACAGTTACTTTGTGCAGTCCATTCTATGAATACGCAGAGCGTGCATTTTTTATTCTGAGTGCAGGCTCGCGCAGTGTTGTTGGCGGTGTGCCGCGATTGCGGGACAAATGCGCCCTTTACCATGAATCGGGCCCAGAATGTTTTAAGGAGTAAATGGATAGACCATGATGGAATATGTGCACTAGGAACAAAAGGACAGAAACATGTCATTCATTGTAAAATAAACCAATACAACCCCACAAAAATGCACAGCCAAATAAAAATTACTTGCAATTTACATACACAGTGCAAAAAGTACAGTCCAGACGAATAACATATAATTTATACAATCATAATAAAATCATTCAACAATATAAAACCTTGGATCAGCCTTTAATAAAAAAACAATGTATGTTAAAACGTCCACAGTGCGTTTTATTCTATTCCAAGCCTTCCTCTGGTATTCTGACGGACCCCGGGCACCGATTAGAGGGTCGGCTCGTAATAAAAACATAAGTGCCGGACGGCACTGAGTAAAATGGGCTTCTCTCAGGAGTGGAATGGAGGCAGTTCAATTCTTTGCCTCTCTTGTTTTTGAAAATGTGCAATCGGGAATGTAAACAATGTAGACTTTTTATATTTATTTTTTGAATGAGTGTCATATATTACATTATTTTGTGAATATATTAAAATTAGAGGTAGAAAGTATTTTGTACTGTTGTTTTAAGTGTTATTAGTTGTATTTAGTGTATGTTTCCTATGAATTACTTCAAAAGAAAAGATCATTGAACAGTGTGATATGTGTCACTAATGTATGTAGAACATGGGAATGTATTGTGTCAATTGATGATATGTTGTAATACTGATATGATATGGCATTTATCACGCGCCTACACAGGTGTTTCAAGGCGCAATGTCATGTGTGATGATGATGTGAAGCCGGAGGTAACAGAATATCAAGGAGGTTGAGCAACGTGTGTAGGAATAGACATGTTCTACCCACGACGACACTTCCTTCCAGAGTAATGAACGAAAAGATCGAACCTAAAATGTCAAATGCACGCTTAGTGTGCATTCGGCATAGCTGATTAGATCTTTTGCCCATAATACCGAACCAAGGAGCAGGGGTTCCGGGGGTGTCACCAACTCCCCCAGTTGGGTACTATGGGCTGCAGGGAGTGCAGGGGTGTTCCCCGCATACATTAAAGGCAGTGCAGGGGACAAACGGGCGAAATCCCAAAAGATCAAATGACAAAATATGGGCCAGTGGGCTCTGTGATTTTTTAATTTGTTTTTTTGGAATACATTTGTTTAACGTACATCCGTTCTCCAGTGATGGTGGGCACGGAGATGCTGTACTGAGATCAAATGAAGATCTGATGAGTAGGAGCTAACAGCAGCTCCTGGTGACCCAGCATCAGCGGGTGAGCAGCACCCAGAGTGATCAAACCTTCCTTCTCCATGTGAGTTCCCAGCCATAGGGCTCTGCTCATGATGCCTGCCCTCGAGAGGAGCCCTAATGCCAGCCTTTACACATTCCCAGGCCCGCAGAGTCAATGTCTCATGGGTATGTTTGTATGGCACCAGTTGGACCCGGGGGCTGAAAGCTGCACCTGGTACCTAATAGGCCGCTGCTCAGGCGCTTCCAGGCTTCACGCATGTGCACTAGCCCCAGCCATGGCCACGCTTGCACCAAGAGCGGACTGACTGAGCCAAGTAAGGACCAGCTACAGCAGAATTACAGGAAAGAGCAGCCAGCCTGTGCAGGGGAACCCCCGGGACACTGAACCCCATTATGAACAGTGGTCTGGTAGGCACATTATAATCAGACCTATGTCTGTAGGCCGCTGACTAAAGGCTGCACTTGCGGATTGCACCCCAGGATGGTGCATTCCGCAGCTGCTGCCTTTGCTAACCAGCCCTCTCAGGTGGGTGGGGGAGTGGCCCTCTCTGGGGTCCCCAAACACTCTCTACTGCACGGCCACCTCCTACGCCCTTCTCTGCTGCAGGCTTCGGCCTTCGACTGCCTCCTTCTGCCCACGTGTGCAGTCTACACACTACAGCTCTGGAAGAACGGCACACAGCATGCCGCGCTTTTGTGCACAATCTTTTGTTCCCTGGGCTTCTGGGTTCGCGCCATCTAGACTGAAAACGCTATAATCTGCCATGCAGAGACAACCTGCAGTAACATTATGATACAGTGACAAGGCAATCTTGAGTGAATACACCCGTGAGTGTCATGCGCACAAGCAGAGCTGGCCACCCACAGAACAAGTGGTGTGCTGTGAGTAGGGGTGGAGACTCTTGAGTTCACGAAGATCGAGGGTGTTAGGAATATGACCAAACCGCGCAGTGGGTGTGCGCTTGACTTGGCTTTTTTAAAAATGTTTTATTAAATGGAATGATGGTAGACCAACCTCAGGAAAATGTGTGGGGCTAATCCACACACATTTTCCTATGCTCACAGCACGAAAAAGACATAGATCTGTGTACTCCTGGTGGACACAGCCTACAGGCACAGTCCCCTGTGTCATATTATTTTGTTAGATATGACAGCCTGGGGTAAACAATGCGTCTCCAGAAGGGGAAGGACCAAATCTTCCCCATGCCGTGGCCAGCCTGATTAACTAACAAAGGTTCCACAGACCCGCCCTGCTCTTTTGTTAGGCCCTGCAGCGGGTGGCAGCAATTCACATACCAATTAGAGGGTAATTCAAAAAGGTCCACATGGGGTCTGGCTGCAGAGGTCAAAAAAGGAGACAGGAAACCCCAACAACCTTTCATTTGTAACAGTATCAACCTGAAGCCAGCTCCCGCCCTCAGTATCTATGAAAGTGAGCTGTCATGTCCGGGACTGCGTGTTTCCAGTAGTTCACCCTACAGCCTACAGCGGGACCCCATTCATAAAGTACGAGAATGTGGTTTGCAGGAGCAAGAGAATCTTGTCTCGCCGCAGCTTTAAGGGAGACCTTCCGCTTTAACCAGGAACCAAAGAGAGATCCATTAACCAGTGATACTCTTTGATACACAACAGACAGGAAGATGGGTGAAACTTAGTATTACATGTTTTCACCCCTTTACCTTTTCTGTTGCAAAGCACTCTGGTTATGACCTCATGCAGACAAGAGATTGTTGGTGGGGACCCAGGATCGGTTCATTAAGGTAGGTTGAGCCTAAACGAATCCCTGTGGTCCATTTGGCTTTAGAAGAGGGCTGAGCCCCTCTTTTGGCAGGCCTTCTCATAGCTGCACCAGAAGCAGAAAGAGAAACTCAGCATTGGACCCTGGCTGACAGTACAGTCTGCCTTACATCTTCCGCCAGTGAAGGAAAGCCAGGACCTTCAAGAGGGAAGAAAGCTCCCAACCCCATAACATCTCCCAGGGAACAGAGGGAGATACTGAATCCAGAGAACTCTCCACAAGCTCCAGAAACAGTACCCAGCCAGCACACAGCATGCCCTGCTAGGCTCTGCAGGAAGATTCCTAGGTGAGAAGTGCCAGAGAGACTCTGAACCAAACCCAGGACAAGGCCATTGCTTGCAACACTCTCCTCAGCTTTGGGTCATCTGCCTTAAAGGAAGACATAAGCCCAGCAAAGAAGCTAGGAGGAGTGCATCGACAAGCATCTACCGACATCCGCCTTAAAGGAACTTTTTCTGAGCCCCTTGAGCTGCAACCGACAGCACCTCTGACTGTTGTTACGTGGCAGTAGATAACGCCATCTGAGACGCCTCGACCAGTGCTTCAGAACTGCCGACCAGCACTGAGACAACGATTCCTGAACCACAGACACCATGTAGGCCAGCCTGCAGCCATCTTTATAGTTTCTCTTACCAAACTGCCTGCCGCCTGATACCCGCAGCTGTCTCCCATCTGGAACTCTGTTGCAGAAGCTGTGAAGCACCCTGAAACCAACTCAACCCTGTCGAGAACCAAGAACATCCACAAGCACATAGTACATTGTGGTTCTGTCCCACTGGTCCTTCTCCAAACACCCCTAGTGCCATTTTACGACCCATTGCTCCGTTTGTGCTAAAACCAAATATCCTTGAACTGTTGTGATTATTTACTATACTGACTACCCTCCTGTCAGTATCCAGAGTGCATCTCTTCCTTCTTGAAACTGTCTCCCCTCTGCCTTCCTTTACAGGGTGGGTTGTATTTTGTAGTGTTGCTAGAACGGTCGGTTGTGATAATAATAAAGTAGATATTTGTATACAACCTTGACTGGACAGTCCCTTTTATCTTGGGTAATGATTGTTTTTTTGCTGTGTTGCAACTAACCAACGACCCACGACCTTTCGAGATAAGCCTGCCCTTCCACCCACATTAATAAAATTGGACAAGGGGGTCTTATAATTCACTTGTATTCCAATCTGTTCGGATCCCTTTTGGTGTCCTAGAGGTGTGGGGCTAATTGATGGTTTAGAATCTGATATTAATCCCTGGACCACTGAGGCCCCAGAAGTTTATTAGTCACAGTTTATAAGTCACTCAAGATCTTATGCAAGCCTTCCTGTAAACTCAGTAAGACTCAGTGGAGGCTCGCTGGCTCCCACCACCCAGGTTCTCTTCTCTCAACTGCCTGACTCTGCAAGCTCCTTCATGCATAAACATTCTAGCATTCACTCAACATTCTCTCATGAGGTCACACACACACACCTTGCATCCGGGAACTGGGGCAATGAGATTTGAAACACGATATAACACACCTCCCCTTCTTTGACAAACAAAGGATGAAGCACATTCACTCTCACCACAAACAACCCACACTTATCTCGGTGTTCCATGCGCAATACCACACACATTTCCCCCTTTGAACAAAGATATGTCGAGTCGGGTTGCTCATCATAAAAATACAGGCACTTGGCAAACACATCACACAATTACAAATATCTCCTCACATGGGGAAAACAAAACAGAACAACCAGTCCTAAAATGATGGCCACAGTCAAATTAGGATCATTCACAAGCAAAGCAAAGTTCAGGTAAATGACGGGTGGAAACACTGTATACAGTAGTTGGATTACAACCTAAACTCCAGATGGAAAGACAGCAGGTCCTCTCCATAAGCAGCACCCTCTACACTAGAAGACACTCTGGCCAATCTTGACCATGGAGACCTTAAACAAAATGTCCCTGTGTGTACAGGCATGAGGGCCTTGGTATTATCAAAGTGTGATTACTGCAATGCGTTATTGTTAGGGATCTCTAACTCCAACCTCATTAAATTGCAGCTCTTGCAAAATAAAGTCTTAAGGGCAGCATTAGGGATTAAAAAGTGTGTTCACATCTCCACGGCAGGGAGGATTCCCACTGGCTACCAATCAAAGCTAGAATTATCTTTAAAATACTCTGCATCGCCCACAAATGCCTTGCCAAAAAAGCCCCAATATACCTCAGTAATGCCCTACGGAAAAAAGAATCCACCAGAACATTGAGATCCATTGAAAATCTGCTATTAGTGCCCCCTCAGTACAAAACTGCCAGAGCAGGGGGCAGCAGCTTCCTTGTTCTAGCCCCTAAACAGTGGAACACCCTCCCCCTCAATATCAAAAAAGAGACCTCTCTCTCCGGCTTTAAGAAACAGCTAAAAACCTGGTTATTTAACCAAAGTTAGCATTCTGTTTTACAAAGCTATGTTAGCATAAGCCCTCCGGCTGACCCTGTATACATTATTCATGAACGTATTGTATGATTTGCTGTCTGTCAATAACCTCTGCACACTGTTTAAATGTATGACCAATGCCTAAGCTGTATGTAACCACGCCGTGATACCCCAGGGTCTGGGCGTGTAACAAATAAAAAAAAAAAAAACAAAAACAAAAAAAAAAACATTCAGTCCTGCTGCTAGGAGCAAACAAAATAAATGTTCTCCTTTCTGTAGGGGGCTAATACTGTTAATAACACGTTAACAAGTTGTAAGGTTACGCACAACTATATTGACACATATCCCATAATTTTACCAACACCTCAAAACCAAACAGAATGCTGTAATGACTCCACCTTGTCACAAGGTACATACCTCACAGACAAATAGACAATCTGTTGGCCAGGAAGCTGTTCTGTAATCGACAAATTCTCCAACCTTATTCAACACCAATAGTGAGAGGCTAACAGTTAGAAAATCGTGATTAAAAAACTTGTTGACAAACGAGGTGTTCAACGTGTTAAAACTGATATAATATTGTTTCGTCCTCATTGTATATGTTGGCCTATGCCCAGTCGCTTTGCGAGGAAATCCGCATCGCAAGGTCGTGACCTTAAGTTAATCAAGCCTCCATTTTAGGTTAAAACCGCCATTTTGGCTTGTCGTGCAAAGTCACCCTGTGGCCTAAAATGGCCGACCTGTGTTCTCTTGTTCTCACTTTAACCTCTTCAACCTTTGTAGGCAAGTTAATGTCGAACCTGCCTGCAGGCTACATGTTAGGGTCATGTAGGCCTTGTCCTTTGTTGACCTAGGGATCAGGGGATTACTCGAATCGGCGATGTTAACCTACAAGTATACAAGAACAATAATGCTATTTAAACATCATATGCGAAACACCTGTTTGACCTGCATTGAAGTAAATGTGTAAAGAGTGTAAAGTCAAATCCAGAGAATAGTAGTACTTGTTAGTAAATGTATTAAGAAGTAAACCACATGCACGAGATATGTAAATTAGGAATGAACCTGGCTCGAACCCTAGCCCAGTACATGATTAACTTGTAAGAGGCTGGACATCGTTACGAAGAAACTGTATAAATATGCTGATGTCCAGCTAGCAATTCCTGTTCACTGCTCACATTGAACCTGCTGGTGGTCTCTATGAAGTACTGACGGCCAAATAGCTATTTGTGTACTTTGTTTTGTAAACTGTACAGTATTGCAATAAAGATTCTGGGAATCTTTACAAGCCCGTGTTGGTGTATTTTTCCTTGCATGGTGTAAAAGCCTTAATATTTCATTTTTCTGATTCCACAAACGCGTACCCATTGGGTGATTCCTGGTCTCATTTCCCATCCTCGTCACCACTGCTGCAATGAAGGGTGCTACCTATGAGATCAAGTGAGTTGACATGGAGTTCCTTTATTAGTCATATCAGTAATATCTTATGCAGGCCTCCCTGTAAACTCAGTAAGACTCAGTGGAGGCTCGCTGGCTGCCACCACCCAGGCTCTCTTCTCTCAACTGCCTGACTCTGCAAGCCCCTTCATGCATAAACATTCTAACATTCACTCAACATTCTCTCATGAGGTCATACACACACCTTGCACCCAGCTACCAGGGGAATGAGATATGAAACACGATATAAGAGTCGGTTACTCGTGAATTGTGTTGTGTATCTACCATTAATGTTTCAATTCTTCCTGGTTGAGTGTTTTCGAGTTTCTTATAGAAATGATGGCTTGTCTCTTGTAAGAAGGGAGTGTGCGATTTGATGGTTTGTCCTTTCTCTCTCTTACACGTCCCTTCTGTGTGTTTACGTTCTGACATTCCTGTGTTCCTATTCATATGCAGTACATGCACCACGTTCAGTGAGAACGTTCCATGCTCGATTTCCAGGAAAGCCAGGTCTGGGGCGGACTCTTGAGAAGGGGGGGGGGAGGGTACTTTCAGAATGTTGGGGGTATGTTGGGCTCCCAGACTACATTACCCAGGAGTCCAGGGGCCAGAGTGCATTGCGCTGTGTCACGCTCACCTGGGCTTTTAAAGCCCACCACCGGCAGTGCCAGTTGCTGGTGATTGAAGATTGGAGGCATGGGCGGAGGAGAGGCGACGCGGTCAGCACGGATGAAAAGCAAGTACCAGACTTGTTCCCCATGCTGGCACGCTGCCTTTACCTGGGCATGGCCGTGAACGTTTGAAGTGGCGGCACGCTGCTTTCAAGCCTGGGCGTGGCGTTGAGAACGCTGTCAGTATATCACACTCTGGTGATTCTGTTGGCACCACGGCAACAGCTTGAAGGTGGTGAGACAGCGCAGGAGTTACATGAGCCCGGGGCGCCTCGTGGAGCTACCGGGCTTCAGTTAAGTAAAGACTAATGAAATGCAATGTTATGTTATGCATGTTACCATGTGTGAGGTTTAACACGTGGCTGTCTTAGTAGGAAGGCACACACTAGGCATTGGCAGAACAACCCACAAGAGGGTCATTGTATTGTTTGTTCTTGTGTACATGTCATGCTCCCATGCACGCGTCTCATTCTTGAGTACTATGTTATGTTTATGTATCATCCATGAGTATCAGGTTATGTTCTACGTCTGTCGGTTGTTTTTACGCTTACCATAAGTGACGTAGGATTCTGATTGTGAAGTTGCTAGAGTTTATTAAGCTCCTCATGCATTGCATGTGCTCAGGTTAGGTTTTCATTTGGTGCCAAATATGAAGTTCAGGGCTTAGTGTGCAAGTGCGTCAGGTGCCAAGGCTGGATAGGATCAGGGTGGTCAGGTAGAGTGCACGAGAGAGTGGGTGCAGTGTTCTTCCCTAAACTCCCCCATCCTAGCCAACTGCGTTACCCTAACTCTCTTTCCAGTCCCCTAAAACTCCCTTACCTATCCACATCCTCTCCCTAATCTCTCTTCCCTCCATTGTCTTCCTCGTGGTTACCTGTGTCTCTAGAATCAGGAACCTGTGCCAACCAAGGTGGTCACTAGGGGCCTTCAGAGAAGAACCAGGGGGACAGACAGACAATGCACCTTGTGCTGGTAGAAGTTCTTGGTGTTCGACAGGGTCAAGCCGCTTCCAGGGTGCTTTGCAGCTTCTGCAACAGAGTTCAAGATGGGAGACAGCTATGGGTATCAGGCGGCAGGCAGTTCGGCAAGTGAGGCTGGATATACGGCTGCAGGCTGGCCTACACGGCGGCTCAGGGTCAGGAATCACTGTCTCAATGCTGGTTGACGGCTCTGAAGCACTGATCAAGGCGCAACAATAGTCAGTGGTGCAGCTGGTTGTAGCTCGAGGGGCCCAACGACTTAGAAAATGTCCTTTAATGCGGACCTTGGTAGATGCTTGTCGATGTACTCCTCCTAGCTTCTTTACTGGGCTTGTGTCGTCCTTTAAGGCGGGCAACCTAAACCTGAGGAGAGTGTTGCAGGCAGCTGCCTTGTTCTTGGTTTGGTTCAGAGACTCTCTGTCACGTCCCACCTAGAAAGCTTGCTGCAGAGGCTAGCAGGGGACACTGTGCTGGCTGGATACCGGTTCTGGAGCTGCTGGATGGGCCCCTGGATTCAGTATCTCCCTCTGTTCCCCTGGAGATGTTTAGGGAGGGATATTGCTTCGCTCTTGAAGGTCCTGGCCTTCCTTCACTGGAGGAAGATGTAAGGCAGACTGTACCTTCAACCATGGACTAAGTTCCTCTTTCTGCTTCAGGTGAAGCCATGAGAAGGCCTGCCAAAAGAGGCCCTCAGCCCTCTTTTAAACCCAAATGGACAACAGGGTTTGGTGCCTACTTTAATGAACCAATCCTGGGTCCCCGCAAACTATCTCCTCTATGCGTGGGGTCATAACCAGAGTGCTTTGCAACAGAAAAGGTAAGGGGTGAAAACATGTAATACTAACTTCCACCCATGTTCCTATCTGCTGTGGTTCAAAGGGTCTCTCTGGTTAATTGAGCTCTCTATGGTTCTTAATTAAAGCAGCAGGTCTCCCTTGAACTGTGGTGAGACCAAACGTTCTGACTTCTGCAAACCACATTCTCATATCTTCTGAATGTGGTCCCCTTGCTGGGATGACTACTGTAAACAGCTGTCCCAGACATGACAGTTCACTGCCCTGGGTACTAAGAGGTGGGAGCTGGATTCAGGTTGAAACATATGCATAACAAAGGTTGTTGGGGTTTTCCTGTCTCCTTTGTTAGTCCTGCAGCCAGGTCCCCGTGGGCCTGCTTGAATTAACTCTGATTAGTATGCAAAGCTGCCACCAGAAGAGCTAACAAAGGCCAAGGGAGGATCCATGGAGTCTTTGGTAGTTAATTAGGCCCACCATGGCAGGAGGAAGGCTTTGCCCTCCCCCTTCTGAGATGCCATGATGCACTCTTGGCTGTCCTATTCCAACTGAATATGACAGGGGGACAGCGTCTGTAGGCTCTGTCCACCCAGAGCACACATGTCTATGTCGTGCTGTGAGCATAGGAACATGTGTGCGGATTAGCCCCACACATTTTCCAGAGGTGCATCTACCATCATGCAATTTCTCTAAAAAGTTTTTAAAAGTCCAGGTGAGGGCACACCTACTGTGCGGATGGTCGAATTCCTCACAAAGTGGTAGTTATGAAAGCAGGTGCAGAGGGCATTCGGGCGATGGAGGTGGGAAAGGCAGGCAGAGCTCAGGCGGACTTTGATGAATTTTCTGGATCGAGTTTGAATTGAGTTTTGAGCCATTGGCTCTCCAAAATTCAAGGAGAACCCCAACTGCTCACTGCTGTAAAACAAACATTAATTAACAAAAAATCCATTCCAGGCCGTTTGCAGGTGATGTGTGCATGGCGCCCTCTCCCCCCAACCCCAGGACAAAGCCTCGCTGCAGGGGGTCTGCAACGTCTCCACCCTCCAGGGAGGAGGCGTGCAGATCGGGTGGCCCGCAAATACTTCACGTCATGATTGTCAAATGTGCATTTTGATGCATCAGCTGTGAGCAGGGACTGGAACATTTTCTGTGAAAAGCCCTCCAAGTGTGAGGGCAACGTGATCGGAAGTATAAAGGCGTTTCTTGTACATGGAGCCCCACCGCTGCAATTAACTACTGAATCTGTGTCTTCTTCAAAGATAAACCGTGGCACAAAATACCCCACACGTCCTCTTTTAAACTGGCTAGCTATGTGCATAAGGTCTGCTGGTACGAAATGCATGAACAATGGTGTGCTTTGATGTCACATGTTTTCAATTCATGGTCCTGCATAATATCTAGGTGACACTTGTGTCAAACAATGACTGCACGCAGGAGACAGTGTCACATAGTTTTGGTTATAGTTGTGTGGTTTCACTCTTGCGAGTACACTTGCAAAACACAGGGGATATTTTTGAGGCTCGATTACTTTCTATTGTGTCACTAGTAGTTTTCCAGCAAGAATGATGAAAATATACCTACAATCAAACACATTTTGCTTAACACAAGGATATTTAAAACGACACATGAACACATATTAGTATCAGCAAGTCCTGAGAGGATATAGGGCAAGTGTCTTAAGTGCAAAATGGGATCAACTCCCAATGTTCACCCACCCCGAAAAGTGTGTGATCCTAGGCAAATCATTTTATCTCACTGTGCCATCTCCAAACAATAGGAATATAGGTATGGGGTGTGTGTAGTGGGGATGGGGGCAAGGCACCAGGTATGGTGTGTGTGTAGTAGGGATGGGGCAAGACACCAGGTACGGGGTGTGTGTAGTGGGGATGGGGCAAGACACCAGGTACGGGGAGTGTGTAGTAGGGATGGGGCAAGACACCATGTACGGGGTGTGTGTAGTCGGGATGGAGCAAGACACCAGGTACGGGGTGTGTGTAGTAGGGATGGGGCAAGACACCAGGTACGGGGTGTGTGTAGTAGGGATGGGGCAAGACACCAGGTATGGGGTGTGTGTAGTGAGGATGGGGCAAGACACCAGGTATGGGGTGTGTGTAGTGGGGATGGGGCAAGACACCAGGTATGGGGTGTGTGTAGTAGGGATGGGGCAAGACACCAGGTATGGGGAGTGTGTAGTCGGGATGGGGCAAGACACCAGGAATGGGGTGTGTGTAGTGGGGATGGGGCAAGACACCAGGAATGGGGTGTGTGTAGTCGGGATGGGGCAAGACACCAGGTATGGGGTGTGTGTAGTGGGGATGGGGTAAGACACCAGGAATGGGGTGTGTGTAGTCGGGATGGGGCAAGACACCAGGAAGGGGGTGTGTGTTGTCGGGATGGGGCAAGACACCAGGTATGGGGTGTGTGTAGTGGGGACCGGGCAAGACACCAGGTACGGGTGTGTGTAGTGGGGACCGGGCAAGACACCAGGTATGGGGTGTGTGCAGTAGGGATGGAGGCAAGGCACCAGGTATGGGGTGTGTGTAGTAGGGATGGGACAAGACACCAGGTATGGGGTGTGTGTAGTAGGGATGGGGAAAGACACCAGGTATGGGGTGTGTGTAGTCGGGATGGGGCAAGACACCAGGTATGGGGTGTGTGTAGTAGGGATGGGGCAAGACACCAGGTATGGGGTGTGTGTAGTGGGGCTGGGGCAAGACACCAGGTATGGGGTGTGTGTAGTAGGGATGGGGCAAGACACCAGGTATGGGGTGTGTGTAGTGGGGATGGGGCAAGATACCAGGCATGGGGTTTGTGCAGTAGGGATGGGGCAAGATACCAGGTATGGGGTGTGTGTAGTGGGAATGGGGCAAGCCACCAGGAATGGGGTGTGTGTAGTCGGGATGGCGCAACACACCAGGTTTGGGGTGTGTGTAGTGGGGATGGGGCAAGACACCAGGAATGGGGTGTGTGTAGTCAGGATGGGGCAAGACACCAGGAATGGGGTGTGTGTAGTGGGGATGGGGCAAGAAACCAGGTATGGGGTGTGTGTAGTGGAGATTTGGGCAAGACAGCAGGTACGGGGTGTGTGTAGTGGAGATTTGGGCAAGACACCAGGTACAGGGTGTGTGTAGTCGGGATGGGGCAAGCCACCAGGTATGGGGTGTGTGGAGTGGGGATGGGGCAAGACACCAGGAATGGGGTGTGTGTAGTCGGGATGGGGCAAGACAGCAGGTATGGGGTGTGTGGAGTCGGGATGGGGCAAGACACCAGGTATGGGGTGTGTGGAGTGGGGATGGGGCAAGACACCAGGAATGGGGTGTGTGTAGTCGGGATGGGGCAAGGCACCAGGTATGGGGTGTGTGTAGGGGGGATGCGGCAAGACACCAGGTACGGGGTGTGTGTAGTGGGGATTTGGCAAGACACCAGCTACGGGGTGTGTGGAGTCGGGATGGGGCAAGACACCAGGTATTGGGTGTGTGAAGTGGCGATGGGGAAAGACAGCAGGTATGGGGTGTGTGTAGTGGGGATGGGGCAAGACAGCAGGTACGGGGTGTGTGTAGTGGGGATGGGGCAAGACATCAGGTATGGCGTGTGTGTAGTGGGGATTGGGCAAGACAGCAGGTACGGGGTGTGTGTAGTGGGGATGGGGCAAGACACCAGGTATGGCGTGTATGTAGTGGGGATGGGGCAAGACACCAGGTATGGGGTGTGTGGAGTAGGGATGGGGCGAGACAGCAGGTACGGGGTGTGTGTAGTGGGGATGGGGCAAGACAGCAGGTACGGGGTGTGTGTAGTTGGGATGGGGCAAGACAGCAGGTACGGGGTGTGTGTAGTGGAAATTGGGCGAGACAGCAGGTACGGGGTGTGTGTAGTGGGGATTGGGCAAGACAGCAGGTACGGGGTGTGTGTAGTGGGGATTGGGCAAGACAGCTGGTACGGGGTGTGTGTAGTGGGGATTTGGCAAGACACCAGGTATGGGGTGTGTGTTGTGGAAATGGGGGCAAGACAACAGATACGAGGTGTGTGTAGTGGGGCTGGGGCCAAGACACCAGGTATGGGATTTGTGTTGTGGAAATGGGGGCAAGACAAAAGGTACGGGGTGTGTGTAGTGGGGATGTGGGCAAGACACCAGGTGTGGGGTTTGTGTAGTGGGGGTGGAGGCAAGATCCCAGGTTTGGGGTTTGTGTAGTGGGATTTGTGTAGTGGGGATGGAGGGCAAGACACCAGGTATGGGTTTTGTGTAGTAGGGATGTTAATGTTCATGTTAAAGGAAATTTATACCGCTCACTATCACCGCCAGAGTGGTCCCCTGGCTCTGAAAAGGGAAGGGGGTGGGTTAGTGGGAACGAGCGGGAAAAGTGCAAGAGAGCAGTGATGTGCCATTGGCAGCCTCAGCCCAGTTAACACTGTTCGCTGGGCTTGGGGTGTATTCCGAATGGTAGCCGTTGTGTGCTGTTGTGCAAGTCTATGTGTGGTTTGTTTTCTTGTTGCGGTGTAGTGATGCTTATGCCGTTTGTTGTGCTATAAGGTTGTGCTTGTGCTTGGTTAGAGTTTGAGAGGTGTATGCAGAGGGGTGGAATTGTTATTGGGTTGGTTATTGGTTTGTAAATTTGTTATTGGTTATATTGGTTAGTAATTTGTACATTTCCACATTCTGTCTAGATGTGGCACGTGAATATCTCTGCATCTCTATCTATATCCGGTGCTGGCTGGTATTCACAATCCTTTCTATATATGACGCCCACCAATATTCATAACTGTAACCAAATGTGGCACTGGCCCACCTTCGAAATCCTGTCTATATATGAAGCAGGCCAGTATTCACAATTCTATCAAAATGTGGCCTCGATAATATTCCCAATCCATTCTAGACGTGGTGCTGGCTAACAACCACTATTCTATCTGGATGTGGCACTGCCCGACATTCACAATCCTATTCAGCTGTTCACGCAGGCTTTTGTTCACAATCCCATCCAAGCGTGGCACATGCCAACATTCGCAATTCCATCTAAGTGTGGTACTTGCTATCATTCACAACTCCGTCCGGGTCCGGCTATTGCTAACGCTCACAACTATGTCTAAATGTGGTACTTGCCAATATTCATGATTCCATCTAAGCATGGCACTTTGTAACATTGACGGAGTGGGTGAAGTAGTTGGATGGTGTTGGGCAGGTATGCTAATTCCTGTCCTCATGGGGCTCTTGGTAGTGTCCTATTATACCTAGCGTTGTCTCTCTTGTTGTAAGGAGTTTCCCTTAGGTGGTTCTGGGTGTGGTCTGTGCCATCCCAAATTCCATCAGTCTGTTCTTTGTGTTTCCTGTTTGATTGTTTAGTTGTTTCAATTTGGTTCTGAGGTGTTGAACAGCCAGGTTTTAAGTCGTTTTCGAAATTGTAGGTGGTCTTTTGTGTTTCTTATTTCTTTCGGGATGTTGTTCAGGTTTTGTGCAGCCAGGTGGGAGAAGGAGGAGCCCCCTTGTTTTTTCTTGATGTATGGTTTTGGTTCCAGGCAGATTTAATTGCTTGATCTGAGAAGTCTCGTTGGCTTGTAGAATGTTATTGTCTTTTGTAGGAATTCATCTCCCTGTCCGTTGATTGCCCTGTGTGTTATGCACATTCTTTTGAAGGTGATATGATGTTTGGTATTTCTAGCGCTGGAGTCATGTGGACTCTTCTGGATAGTTTGAGGAGGAGTCTGGCTGCTGCATTTTGGATGCGTTGTAATTTCTTCAGCAAGTATTCTGGCATCCCGAGGTAGAGGCTGTTTGCGTAGTTGATTCTTGACATGATGATGGCGATGATTGTAAGTGTTTTGTGGGTGAATGAGAAGAAGGGTAGGATTCTTCTTGTTGTGTGAAGGAGGAAGAAGCATTTCCTGATTATTGCATTTATTTGTGGTTCTAAGGTTAGGGTGTTGTCCATCAGGACTCAAAGATTTTTTACTGTAGCAGGTGAGAAACCCGGTATGGGTTTTGTGCAGTGGGGATGGAGCAAGGCACAAGGTATGAGGTTCGTGTAGTGGAAATGGGGGCAAGATACCAGTTACGGGTTTTGTGTAGTGGGGATGAGGCATGACACCAGGTGTGGGATTTGTGTAGTAGGGATGGGGGTAAGACACCAGATATGGGTTTTTTGTAGTCGGGTGGGGGCGAGACACCAGGTATGGGTTTTGTATAGTGTAAATGGGGCACGACACCAGCAATGGAGTTTGTGTATTGGGGAGGGGGCAAGATACCAGGTATGGGTTTTGTGTAGTAGGGATGGGGCAAGGCAACAGGTATGGGGTTTGTGTAGTGGGGATGGGGGCAAGTTCCCATGTTTGTGGTTTTTGTAGTGGGGTTTGTGTAGTGGGTATGGGGGCAAGACACAAGGTATGGGTTTTGTGTAGTAGGGATGGGGACAAGAGACCAGGTATGGGTTTTGTGTAGTAGGGCTGTGGTCAGGACGCAAGGTATGAGGTTTGTGTAGTGGGGATGGGGGAAGCCACTGGGAAATGGGTTTGTGTAGTGGAAATGGGGGCAAGACGTCAGGCATTCTGTAGTGAGGATAGGGGCAAGACACCAGGTACGGGGTGTGTGTAGTGGGGATGGAGGCAAGACACCGGCTATGGGGTGTGTGTAGTAGGGATGGGGCAAGAAACCAGGTATGGGTTTTATGTAGCAGAGATGGGGCCATAATACTATTTATGGGTTTTGTGTAGTGGGGATGGGGCAAGACACTAGGTATGGGGATTGTGTAGTGGGGATGAGGCAAGACACCAGGTATGGGGTGTGTGTAGTAGGGATGGGGCATGAAACCAGGTATGGGTTTTGTGTAGTAGGGATGGGGGCAGGGCACTAGTTATGGGTTTTGTGGAATGGGGATGAGGCAAGACACCCGTTATAGGGTTTGTGTAGTGGAAATGGGGGCAATACACCAGGTATGGGGTTAGTGTAGTGGGGATGGGGGCAAGACACCAGGTATGGGGTTTGTGTAGTGGAGATGGGGGCAAGACACCAGGTAGAGGTTTGTGGAGTGGGGAGGGGGCAAGATACCAGTTATGGGTTTTGTATAGTGTGAATGGGGCAAGACACCAGTGTTGGAGTTTATGTAGTGGGGATGGAGCAAGACACCAGGTATGGGGTTTGTGTAATGGGGCAAGACACATGTATGGGGTTTATGTAGTAGTGATGGGACAAGGCAACAGGTATGGGGTTTGTGTGGTGGGGATGGGGCAAGTTCCGATGTTTGTGGTTTTTGTAGTGGGGTTTGTGTAGTGGGTATCGGGCAGGACACAAGGTATGGGTTTTGTGTAGTAGGGATGGGAGCAAGAGACCAGGTATGGGTTTTGTGTAGTAGGGCTGCGGTCAAGACGCCAGTTATGGGGTTTGTGTAGTGGGGATGGGGCAAGCCACCAGGTATGGGGTTTGTGTAGTGGAAATGGGGGCAAGACGTCAGGTATGTGTTTTGTGTAGTGAGGATAGGGGCAAGACACCAGGTACGGGGTGTGTGTAGTGGGGATGGAGACAAGACACCAGGTATGGGGTGTGTGTAGTAGGGATGGGGCAAGAAACCAGGTATGGGTTTTGTGTAGCAGAGATGGGGCCATAATACTATTTATGGGTTTTGTGTAGTGGGGATGGGGCAAGACACTAGGTATGGGGTTTGTGTAGTGGGGATGAGGCAAGGCACCAGGTATGGGGTGTGTGTAGTACGGATGGGGCAAGAAACCAGTTATGGGTTTTGTGTAGTAGGGATGGGGCAAGACACCCAGTATAGGGTTTGTGTAGTGGAAATGGGGGCAAGACACCAGGTATGGGGTTCGTGTAGTGGGGATGGGGGCAAGACACCAGGTATGGGGTTTGTGTAGTGGAGATGGGGGCAAGACACCAGGTAGAGGTTTGTGGAGTGGGGAGGGGGCAAGATACCAGGTATGGGTTTTGTATAGTGTGACTGGGGCAAGACACCAGCAATGGAGTTTATGTAGTGGGGATGGGGCAAGACACCAGGTATGGGGTTTGTGCAATGGGGGCAAGACACAGGTATAGGGTTTGTGTAGTAGGGATGGGACAAGGCAACAGGTACAGGGTTTGTGTAGTGGGGATGGGGGCAAGTTGCGATGTTTGTGGTTTTTGTAGTGGGGTTTGTGTAGTGGGTATCGAGCAAGACACCAGGTATGGGTTTTGTGTAGTAGGGCTGCGGTCAAGACGCCAGGTATGGGGTTTGTGTAGTGGGGATGGGGGCAAGGCACCAGGTATGGGGTTTGTGTAGTGGAGATGAGGGCAAGACACCAGGTAGAGGTTTGTGTAGTGTGGAGGGGCAAGATACCAGGTATGGGTTTTGTGTAGTGGGGATGAGGCATGACACCAGGTGTGGGATTTGTGTAGTAGGGATGGGGGTTAGATA
Organism: Ambystoma mexicanum; assembly: GCF_040938575.1. Classification (NCBI taxonomy): domain Eukaryota; kingdom Metazoa; phylum Chordata; class Amphibia; order Caudata; family Ambystomatidae; genus Ambystoma; species Ambystoma mexicanum. The sequence continues at coordinate 5,913,270 of NC_090932.1, forward strand.
CCAGATATGGGTTTTCTGTAGTGGGGTGGGGGCAAGACACCAGATAGAGATTTGTGTAGTGGGGAGGGGGCACAATACCAGGAATGGGTTTTGTATAGTGTGAATGGGGCAAGACACCAGCTATGGAGTTTGTGTAGTGGGGATGGGGCAAGACACCAGGTATGGGGTTTGTGTAGTGGGGATGGGGAAAGACACCAGGTATGAGGTTTGTGTAGTGGGAATGAGGCAAGACACCAGGTATAGGGTTTGTGTAATGGAAATGGGGGCAAGACACTAGGTATGGGGTTTGTGTAGTGGAGATGGGGGCAAGACACCAGGTAGAGGTTTGTGTAGTGGGAGGGGGCAAGATACTAGGTATGGGTTTTGTGTAGTGGGGATGAGGCATGACACCAGGTGTGGGATTTGTGTAGTAGGGATGGGGGTAAGACACCAGATCTGGGGTTTGTATAGTGTGAATGGGGCATGACACCAGCTATGGAGTTTGTGTAGTGGGGAGGGGGCAAGATACCAGGTATGGGCTTTGTGTAGTAGGGATGGGGCAATGCAACAGGTATGGGGTTTGTGTAGTGGAGATGGGGCAAGTTCCCATGTTTGTGCTTTTTGTAGTGGGGTTTGTGTAGTGGGTATGGGGGCAAGACACAAGGTATGGGTTTTGTGTAGTAGGGATGGGGGCAAGAGACCAGGTATGGGTTTTGTGTAGTAGGTCTGCGGTCAAGACGCGAGGTATGAGGTTTGTGTAGTGGGGATGAGGCAAGCCACCAGGTATTGGGTTTGTGTAGTGGAAATGGGGGCAAGACGTCAGGTATGTGTTTTGTGTAGTGAGTATAGGGGCAAGGCACCAGGTACGGGGTGTGTGTAGTGGGGATGGAGGCAAGACACCGGGTATGGTGTGTGTGTAGTAGGGATGGGCAAGAAACCAGGTATGGGTTTTGTGTAGCAGAGATGGGGCCATAATACTATTTATAGGTTTTGTGTAGTGGGGATGGGGTAAGACACTAGGTATGGGGTTTTTGTAGTGGGGATGAGGCAAGACACCAGGTATAGGGTTTGTGTAGTGGAGATGGGGGCAAGACACCCGGTATAGGGATTGTGTAGTGGAGATGGGGGCAAGACACCAGGTATGGGGTTCATGTAGTGGGGATGGGGGCAAGACACCAGGTATGGGGTTCGTGTAGTGGGGATGGGGGCAAGACACCAGGTATGGGGTTTGTGTAGTGTAGATGGGGGTAAGACACCAGGTAGAGGTTTGTGGAGTGGGGAGGGAGCAAGAAACCAGGTATGGGTTTTGTATAGTGTGAATGGGGCAAGACACCTGCAATGGAGTTTATGTAGTGGGGATGGAGCAAGACACCAGGTGTGGGGTTTGTGTAATGGGGGCAAGACACACATATGGGGTTTGTGTAGTAGGGATGGGACAAGGCAACAGGTATGGGGTTTGTGTAGTGGGGATGGGGCAAGTTCTGATGTTTGTGGTTTTTGTAGTGGGTTTTGTGTAGTGGGTATCGGGCAAGACACAAGGTATGTGTTTTGTGTAGTAGGGATGGGAGCAAGAGACCAGGTATGGGTTTTGTGTAGTAGGGCTGCGGTCAAGATGCCTGGTCTGGGGTTTGTGTAGTGGGGATGGGGCAAGCCACCAGGTATGGGGTTTGTGTAGTGGAAATGGGGGCAAGACATCAGGTATGTGTTTTGTGTAGTGAGGATAGGGGCAACACACCAGGTACAGGGTGTGTGTAGTGGGGATGGAGGTAAGACACCGGGAATGGGGTGTGTGTAGTAGGGATGGGGGAAGAAACCAGGTATGGGTTTTGTGTAGCAGAGATGGGGCCATAATACTATTTATGGGTTTTGTGTAGTGGGGATGGAGCAAGAAACTAGGTATGGGGTTTGTGTAGTGGGGATGAGGCAAGACACCAGCTATGGGGTGTGTGTAGTAGGGATGGGGCATGAAACCAGGTATGGGTTTTGTGTAGTAGGGATGGGGGCAGGGCACTAGGTATGGATTTTGTGGAATGGGGATGAGGGAAGACACCCGGTATAGGGTTTGTGTAGTGGAAATGGGGGCAATACACCAGGTATGGGCTTCGTGTAGTGGGGATGGGGGCAAGACACCAGGTTTGGGGTTTGTGTAGTGGAGATAGGGGCAAGACACCAGGTAGAGGTTTGTGGAGTGGGGAGGGGGCAAGATACCAGGTATGGGTTTTGTATAGTGTGAATGGGGCAAGACACCAGGAATGGAGTTTATGTAGTGGTGATGGGGCAAGACCCCAGGAGTGGGGTTTGTGTAATGGGGGCAAGACACAGGTATGGGGTTTGTGTAGTAGGGATGGGACAAGGCAACAGGCATGGGGTTTGTGTAGTGGGGATGGGGGCAAGTTCCGATGTTTGTGGTTTTTGTAGTGGGGTTTGTGTAGTGGGTATCGGGCAAGACACAAGGTATGGGCTTTGTGTAGTAGGGATGGGAACAAGAGACCAGGTATGGGTTTTGTGTTGTAGGGCTGCGGTCAAGACGCCAGGTATGGGGTTTGTGTAGTGGGGATGGGGGCAAGACACTAGGTATGGGGTTTGTGTAGTGGAGATGAGGGCAAGACACCAGGTAGAGGTTTGTGTAGTGTGGAGGGGCAAGATACCAGGTATGGGTTTTGTGTAGTGGGCATGAGGCATGACACCAGGTGTGGTATTTGTGTAGTAGGGATGGGGGTAAGACACCAGATATGGGTTTTCTGTAGTGGGGTGGGGGCAAGACACCAGATAGAGATTTGTCTAGTGGGGAGGGGGCACGATACCAGGTATGGGTTTTGTATAGTGGGAATGAGGCAAGACACCAGTTATAGGGTTTGTGTAATGGAAATGGGGGCAAGACACCAGGTATGGGGTTTCTGTAGTGGAGATGGGGGCAAGGCACCAGGTAGAGGTTTGTGTAGTGGGGAGGGAGCAAGATACCAGGTATGGGTTTTGTGTAGTGGGGATGAGGCTTGACACCAGGTGTTGGATTTGTGTAGTAGGGACGGGGGTAAAACGCCAGATATGGGTTTTTTGTAGTCGGGCGGGGGCAAGACACCAGGTATGGGTTTTGTATAGTGTGAATGGGGCATGACACCAGCTATGAGTTTGTGTAGTGGGGAGGGGCAAGATACCAGGTATGGGTTTTGTGTAGTAGGGATGGGGCAAGGCAACAGGTATGGGGTTTGTGTAGTGGGGATGGGGCAAGTTCCCATGTTTGTGCTTTTTGTAGTGGGGTTTGTGTAGTGGGTATGGGGGCAAGACACAAGGTATGGGTTTTGTGTAATAGGGATGGGGGAAAGAGAACAGGTATGGGTTTTGTGTAGCAGGGCTGCGGTCAAGACGCAAGGTATGATGTTTGTGTAGTGAGGATGGGGGAGGCCACCAGGTATGGGGTTTGGGTAGTGGAAATGGGGGCAAGACGTCAGGTACGTTTTTTGTGTAGTGAGGATAGGGGCAAGACACCAGGTACTGGGTGTTTGTAGTGGGGATGGAGGCAAGACACCGGGTATGGGGTGTGTGTAGTAGGGATGGGGCAAGACACTAGGTATGGGGTTTGTTTAGTGGGGATGAGGCAAGACACCAGGTATAGGTTTTGTGTAGTGGAAATGGGGGCAAGACACCAGGTATGGGGTTCGTGTAGTGGGGATGGGGGCAAGACACCAGGTATGGGGTTTGTGTAGTGGAGATGGGGGCAACACACCAGGTAGAGGTTTGTGGAGTGGGGAGGGGGCAAGATACCAGGTATGGGTTTTGTATAGTGTGAATGGGGCAAGACACCAGAAATGGAGTTTATGTAGTGGGGATGGGGCAAGACACCAGGTATGGGGTTTGTGTAATGGGGGCAAGACACAGGTATGGGGTTTGTGTAGTAGGGATGGGACAAGGCAACAGGTATTGGGTTTGTGTAGTGAGGATGGGAGCAAGTTCTGATGTTTGTGGTTTTTGTAGTGGGGTTTGTGTAGTGGGTATCGGGCAAGACACAAGGTATGGTTTTGTGTAGTAGGGATGAGAGCAGGAGACCAGGTATGGGTTTTGTGTAGTAGGGCTGCGTTCAAGACACCAGGTATGGGGTTTGTGTAGTGGGGATGGGGGCAAGACACCAGGTATAGGGTTTGTGTAGTGGAGATGAGGGCAAGACACCAGGTAGAGGTTTGTGTAGTGTGGATGGGCAAGATACCAGGTATGGGTTTTGTGTAGTGGGGATGAGGCATGACACCAGGTGTGGGATCTTTGTAGTAGGGATGGGGGTAAGACATCAGATATGGGTTTTATGTAGTGGGGTGGGGGCAAGATACCAGGTATGGGTTTTGTATAGTGTGAATGGGGAAAGACATCAGCTATGGAGTTTGTGTAGTGGGGATGGGGCAAGACACCAGGTATGGGGTATGTGTAGTGGGGATGTGGCAAGCCACCAGGTATGGGGTTTGTGTAGTGGAAATGGGGGCAAGACATCAGGTATGTGTTTTGTGTAGTGAGGATAGGGCAAGACAGCAGGTATGGGGGTGTATGTAGTGGGGATGGAGGCAAGACACCAGGTATGGGGTGTGTGTAGTAGGGATGGGGCAAGAAACCAGGTATGGGTTTTGTGTAGCAGAGATGGGGCATAATACTATTTATGGGTTTTGTTTAGTGGGGATGGGTCAAGACACCAGGTATGGGGTTTGTGTAGTGGGGATGAGGCAAGCCACCAGGTATGGGGCGTGTTTAGTAGGGATGGGGCAAGAAACCAGGTATAGGTTTTGTGTAGTAGGGATGGGGGCAGGGCACCAGGTATGGGTTTTGTGTAATGGGGATGAGGCAAGACACCAGGTATAGGGTTTGTGTAATGGAAATGGGGGCAAGACACCAGGTATGGGGTTCATGTAGTGGGTACGGGGGCAAGACACCAGGTAGAGGTGTGTGTAGTGGGGAGGGGGCAAGATACCAGGTATGGGTTTTGTGTAGTGGGGATGAGGCATGACACCAGGTGTGGGATTTGTATAGTGGGGATGGTGGCAGGACACCAGGTAGAGGTTTGTGTAGTGGGGAGGGGGCAAGATACCAGGTATGGGGTTTGTGTAGTGGGGATGAGGCAAGACATCAGGTATAGGGTTTGTGTAGTGGAAATGGGGGCAAGACACCAGGTATGTGGTTTGTGTATTGGGGATGGGGCAAGACACCAGGTAGAGGTTTGTGTAGTATGGAGGGGACAAGGTATCAGGTATGGGTTTTGTTTAGTGCGGATGGGGCTAGACACCAGCTATGGAGTTTGTGTAGTGGGGATGGGGCAAGACACCAGGTATGGGGTTTGTGTAATGGGAATGGGGGCAAGACACCAGGTATGGGGTTTGTTTAGTAGGGATGGGGCAAGGCATCCGGTATGGGGTTTGTGTAGTGGGGATGGGGCCAAGTTCCCATGTTTGTGGTTTTTGTAGTGTGGTTTGTGTAGTGGGTATGGGGGCAAGACACAGGTATGGGTTTTGTGAAGTAGGGATGGGGCAAGAGACCAGTTATGGGTTTTGTGTAGTAGGGCTGTGGTCAAGATGCCAGGTATGGGGTTTGTGTAGTGGGGATGGGGCAAGCCACCAGGTATGGGGTTTGTGTAGTGGAAATGGGGGCAAGACGTCAGGTATGTGTTTTGTGTTTTGAGGATAGGGGCAAGACACCAGGTACGGGGTGTGTGTAGTGTGGATGGGGCAAGACACCAGGTATGGGGATTGTGTAGTGGGGATGAGGCAAGACACCAGGTATTGGGGTATGTGTAGTAGGGATGGGGCAAGAAACCAGGTATGGGTTTTGTGTAGTAGGGATGGGGGCAGGGCACTAGGAATGGGTTTTGTGTAGTGGAAATGGGGGCAAGACACCAGGTATGGGGTTCGTGTAGTGGGGATGGGGGCAAGATACCAGGTATGGGTTTTGTGTAGTGTGGATGGGTCTAGACACCAGCTATGGAGTTTTTGTAATGGGGATCGGGCAAGACACCAGGTATGCGGTGTGTGTAGTGGGGATGAGGCATGACACCAGGTGTGGGATTTGTTTAGTGGGGATGGTGGCAAGACACCAGGTAGAGGTTTGTGTAGTGGGGAGGGGGCAAAATACCACGTATGGGGTTTGTGTAGTGGGGATGAGGCAAGACATCAGGTATAGGGTTTGTGTAGTGGAAATGGGGGCAAGACACCAGGTATGTGATTTGTGTGTTGGGGATGGGGCAAGACACCAGGTAGAGGTTTGTGTAGTATGGAGGGGACAAGGTATCAGGTATGGGTTTTGTTTAGTGTGGATGGGGCTAGACACCAGCTATGGAGTTTGTGTAGTGGGGATTGGGCAAGACACCAGGTATGGGGTTTGTGTAATGGGGGCAAGACACCAGGTATGGGGTTTGTGTAGTAGGGATGGGGCAAGGCAACCGGTATGGGGTTTGTGTAGTGGGGATGGGGCAAGTTCCCATGTTTGTGGTTTTCGTAGTGTGGTTTGTGTAGTGGGTATGGAGGCAAGACACAGGTATGGGTTTTGTGTAGTAGGGATGGTGCAAGAGACCAGTTATGGGTTTTGTGTAGTAGGGCTGGGGTCAAGACGCCAGGTATGGGGTTTGTGTAGTGGAAATGGGGGCAAGACGCCAGGTATGTGTTTTGTATTGTGAGGATAGGGGCAAGACATCAGGTATGGGGTGTGTGTATTGTGGATGGGGCAAGACACCAGGTATGGAGTTTGTGTAGTGGGGATGAGGCAAGACACCAGGTATTGGGGTATGTGTAGTAGGGATGGGGCAAGAAACCAGGTATGGGTTTTGTGTAGTAGGGATGGGGGCAGGGCACTAGGAATGGGTTTTGTGTAGTGAAATGGGGGCAAGACACCAGGTATGGGGTTCGTGTAGTGGGGATAGGGGCAAGATACCAGGTATGGGTTTTGTGTAGTGTGGATGGGTCTAGACACCAGCTATGGAGTTTATGTAATGGGGATGGGGCAAGACACCAGGTATGCGGTGTGTGTAGTGGGGATGAGGCATGACACAAGGTGTGGGATTTGTGTAGTAGGGATTGTGGCAAGACACCAGGTAGAGGTTTGTGTAGTGGGGAGGGGGCAAGATACCAGGTATGGGGTTTGTGAAGTGGGGATGGAATCAAGATCCCAGGTTTGGGGTTTGTGTAGGGGGGTTTGTGTAGTGGGGATGGGGGCAAGACACCAGGTAGAGGTTTGTGTAGTGGGGAGGGGGCAAGATACCAGGTATGGGGTTTGTGTAGTGTGGCTGGGGCTAGACAACAGCTATGGAGTTTCTGTAAAGGGGATGGGGCAAGACACCAGGTATGCGGTTTGTGTAGTGGGGTGTGTGTAGTGGGTATTAGGCATGACACCAGGTGTGGGATTTGTGTAGTAGGGATGGGGGAAAAACACCAGGTGTGGGATTTGTGTAGTAAGGATGGGCGCAAGACATCAGGTATGGGATTTGTATAGTGGGGATTGAGGCAAGATCCCAGGTTTGGGGTTTGTGTAGGGGGATTTGTGTAGTGGGGATGGTGGCAAGACACCAGGTATGGGTTTTGTGTAGTAGGGATGTTAATGTTCATGTTAAAGGATATTTATACCACTCACTATCACCGCCAGAGTGGTCCCCTGGCACTCTGGCGGCTCTGAAAGGGAAGGGGGTGGGTTAGTGGGAATGAGCGGGAAATGTGCAAGAGAGCAGTGATGTGCCGTTGGTAGCCTCAGCGCAGTTACCACCTTTTGCTGGGCATGGGGATTTTTCCGAAAGGTAGCCGTCGTGTGCTGTTGTGCAAGTCTATGTGTGGTTTGTTTTGTTGTTGCGGTGTAGTGAAATTTATGCGGTTTGTTGTGCTATAGGGTTATGGTTGTGTTTGGTTAGAGTTTGAGAGGTGTATGCAGAGGTGTGGAATTGTTAGTGGGTTGGTTATTGGTTTGTAAATTTGTTTTTGGTTATATTGGTTGTTAATTTGTAAATGTCCACGTTCTTTCTAGATGTGGCACGTGAATATCTCTGCATCTCTATCTATATCTGGTGCTGGCTGGTATTCACAATCCTTTCTATATATGACGCCCACCAATATTCATAACTGTATTCAAATGTCACACTGGCCCACCTTCGAAATCCTGTCTATGTGAAGTAAGCCAGTATTCACAATTCTATCCAAATCTGGCCTCAATAGTGTCCCCAATGCAGTCTACACGCGGCGCTGGCTAACAATCGCCATTCTATCTGGATGTGGCACTGGCCGACATTCACAGTCCTATTCAGCTGTTCATGCAGGCTATTGTTCACAATCCCATCGAATCGTGCCACATGCCAACATTTTCAATTCCATCTAAGTGTGGTACTTACTTTCATTCACAACTCTGTCTGGGTCTGGCGCATGCTAACGCTCACAACTATGTCTAAATGTGGTACTTGCCAATATTCATGGTTCCATCTAAGCATGGCACTTTGTAATGTTCATGGCGTGGGTGAGGTTGTTGGATGGTATTGGGCAGGTATGCTAATTCCTGTCCTCATGGGGCTGTCGGTAGTGTCCTGTTCCACCTAGCGTCGTCTCTCTTGTTGTTGTAAGGAGTTTCCCTTAGTTGGTTCTGGGTGTGGTCTGTGGCGTCCTAAATTCCATCAGTCTGTTCTTTGCGTTTCCTGTTTGATAGTTTGGTTGTTTCAATTTGTTTCTGAGGTGTTGAAGAGCAGGTTTTAACTAGTCTTCTAAATTGTAGGTGTTCTTTGGTGTTTCTTATTTCTTTCGGGAGGTTGATCCAGGTTTTTGTGGCCAGGTGGCAGAAAGAGGAGCCCCCTAGTACTTTCTTGACATATGGTTTTGGTTCCAGGCGGATTTCATTGCATGATCTGAGGAGTCTCGTTGGCTTGTAGATTGTTATTTTCTTTTATAGGAATTCAGCTCCCTGTCCGTTGATTTACCTGTGTGTTATGCACATTGTTTTGAAGGTAATACGATGTTTGATTGGGAGCCAGTGTAGTATTTTTGTGCTGGAGTGATGTGAACTCTTCTGGATAGTTTGAGGAGGAGTCTGGCTGCAGCATTTTGGATGCGTTTTAATTTCTTCAGCAAGTATTCTGGCATCCCGAGGTAGAGGCTGTTTGCGTAGTCGATTCTTGACATGATGAGGGCGACGATTGTAAGTGTTTTGTGGGTGAAGGAGAGGAAAGTTAGGATCCTTCTTGTTGTGTGAAGGAGGAAGAAGCATTTCCTGATTATTGCATTAATTGGTGGTTCTAAGGTTAGGTTGTTGTCCATCAGATTGTTTACTATGGGGGGGTAAGATATTGGGTATGGGTTTTGTGTAGTGGGGAGGGGGGAAAGATCCCAGGTTTGTGTAGTGGGGATGTGGTCAAGACACCAGGTGTGGGGTTTGTGTAGTGGGGATGGGGCAAGACACCAAGTATGGGGTTTGTGTAGTGGGGATGGGGGAAAGACCCCAGATATAGGCTTGTGTAGTAGGGGCAGGGGCAAGACACCATGTAAGGGGTGTGTGTAGTGGGGATGTGGCAAGACCCCAGATATGGGTTTTGTGTAGTGGGGATGTGGCAAACACCAGGTACGGGTTTTGTGTAGTGGGGATTAGGCCAAGACACCAGGTAGAGGTTTGTGTAGTGGGAGGAGGCAAACACCAGGTATGGGTTTTGTATAGTGGGGAGGGGGCAAGACACCAGGTATGGGTTTTGTGCAGTGTGGCTGGGGGCAAAGCCCCAGCTATTTGGTTTGTCTAGTCGGGAGTGGGCAACACACCAGGTATGTGGTTTGTGTAATGGAAATGGGGGCAAGACACCAGGTATGGGGTTTCTGTAGTGGAGATGGGGGCAAGACACCAGGTAGAGGTTTGTGTAGTGGGGAGGGAGCAAGATACCAGGTATGGGTTTTGTGTAGTGGGGATGAGGCTTGACACCAGGTGTTGGATTTGTGTAGTAGGGACGGGGGTAAGACACCAGATATGGGTTTTTTGTAGTCGGGCGGGGGCAAGACACCAGGTATGGGTTTTGTATAGTGTGAATGGGGCATGACACCAGCTATGAGTTTGTGTAGTGGGGAGGGGCAAGATACCAGGTATGGGTTTTGTGTAGTAGGGATGGGGCAAGGCAACAGGTATGGGGTTTGTGTAATGGGGATGGGGCAAGTTCCCATGTTTGTGCTTTTTGTAGTGGGGTTTGTGTAGTGGGTATGGGGGCAAGACACAAGGTATGGGTTTTGTGTAATAGGGATGGGGGAAAGAGAACAGGTATGGGTTTTGTGTAGCAGGGCTGCGGTCAAGACGCAAGGTATGATGTTTGTGTAGTGAGGATGGGGGAGGCCACCAGGTATGGGGTTTGGGTAGTGGAAATGGGGGCAAGACGTCAGGTACGTGTTTTGTGTAGTGAGGATAGGGGCAAGACACCAGGTACGGGGTGTTTGTAGTGGGGATGGAGGCAAGACACCGGGTATGGGGTGTGTGTAGTAGGGATGGGGCAAGACACTAGGTATGGGGTTTGTTTAGTGGGGATGAGGCAAGACACCAGGTATAGGTTTTGTGTAGTGGAAATGGGGGCAAGACACCAGGTATGGGGTTCGTGTAGTGGGGATGGGGGCAAGACACCAGGTATGGGGTTTGTGTAGTGGAGATGGGGGCAACACACCAGGTAGAGGTTTGTGGAGTGGGGAGGGGGCAAGATACCAGGTATGGGTTTTGTATAGTGTGAATGGGGCAAGACACCAGAAATGGAGTTTATGTAGTTGGGATGGGGCAAGACACCAGGTATGGGGTTTGTGTAATGGGGGCAAGACACAGGTATGGGGTTTGTGTAGTAGGGATGGGACAAGGCAACAGGTATTGGGTTTGTGTAGTGAGGATGGGAGCAAGTTCCGATGTTTGTGGTTTTTGTAGTGGGGTTTGTGTAGTGGGTATCGGGCAAGACACAAGGTATGGTTTTGTGTAGTAGGGATGAGAGCAGGAGACCAGGTATGGGTTTTGTGTAGTAGGGCTGCGTTCAAGACACCAGGTATGGGGTTTGTGTAGTGGGGATGGGGGTGAGACACCAGGTATGGGGTTTGTGTAGTGGAGATGAGGGCAAGACACCAGGTAGAGGTTTGTGTAGTGTGGATGGGCAAGATACCAGGTATGGGTTTTGTGTAGTGGTGATGAGGCATGACACCAGGTGTGGGATCTTTGTAGTAGGGATGGGGGTAAGACATCAGATATGGGTTTTCTGTAGTGGGGTGGGGGCAAGATACCAGGTATGGGTTTTGTATAGTGTGAATGGGGAAAGACATCAGCTATGGAGTTTGTGTAGTGGGGATGGGGCAAGACACCAGGTATGGGGTATGTGTAGTGGGGATGTGGCAAGCCACCAGGTATGGGGTTTGTGTAGTGGAAATGGGGGCAAGACATCAGGTATGTGTTTTGTGTAGTGAGGATAGGGCAAGACAGCAGGTATGGGGGTGTATGTAGTGGGGATGGAGGCAAGACACCAGGTATGGGGTGTGTGTAGTAGGGATGGGGCAAGAAACCAGGTATGGGTTTTGTGTAGCAGAGATGGGGCATAATACTATTTATGGGTTTTGTTTAGTGGGGATGGGTCAAGACACCAGGTATGGGGTTTGTGTAGTGGGGATGAGGCAAGCCACCAGCAATGGGGCGTGTTTAGTAGGGATGGGGCAAGAAACCAGGTATAGGTTTTGTGTAGTAGGGATGGGGGCAGGGCACCAGGTATGGGTTTTGTGTAATGGGGATGAGGCAAGACACCAGGTATAGGGTTTGTGTAATGGAAATGGGGGCAAGACACCAGGTATGGGGTTCATGTAGTGGGTACGGGGGCAAGACACCAGGTAGAGGTGTGTGTAGTGGGGAGGGGGCAAGATACCAGGTATGGGTTTTGTGTAGTGGGGATGAGGCATGACACCAAGTGTGGGATTTGTATAGTGGGGATGGTGGCAAGACACCAGGTAGAGGTTTGTGTAGTGGGGAGGGGGCAAGATACCAGGTATGGGGTTTGTGTAGTGGGGATGAGGCAAGACATCAGGTATAGGGTTTGTGTAGTGGAAATGGGGGCAAGACACCAGGTATGTGGTTTGTGTATTGGGGATGGGGCAAGACACCAGGTATGGGGTTTGTGTAGTATGGATGGGGCAAGGCATCCGGTATGGGGTTTGTGTAGTGGGGATGGGGCCAAGTTCCCATGTTTGTGGTTTTTGTAGTGTGGTTTGTGTAGTGGGTATGGGGGCAAGACACAGGTATGGGTTTTGTGAAGTAGGGATGGGGCAAGAGACCAGTTATGGGTTTTGTGTAGTAGGGCTCTGGTCAAGATGCCAGGTATGGGGTTTGTGTAGTGGGGATGGGGCAAGCCACCAGGTATGGGGTTTGTGTAGTGGAAATGGGGGCAAGACGTCAGGTATGTGTTTTGTGTTGTGAGGATAGGGGCAAGACACCAGGTACGGGGTGTGTGTAGTGTGGATGGGGCAAGACACCAGGTATGGGGATTGTGTAGTGGGGATGAGGCAAGACACCAGGTATTGGGGTATGTGTAGTAGGGACGGGGCAAGAAACCAGGTATGGGTTTTGTGTAGTAGGGATGGGGGCAGGGCACTAGGAATGGGTTTTGTGTAGTGGAAATGGGGGCAAGACACCAGGTATGGGGTTCGTGTAGTGGGGATGGGGGCAAGATACCAGGTATGGGTTTTGTGTAGTGTGGATGGGTCTAGACACCAGCTATGGAGTTTTTGTAATGGGGATCGGCAAGACACCAGGTATGCGGTGTGTGTAGTGGGGATGAGGCATGACACCAGGTGTGGGATTTGTTTAGTGGGGATGGTGGCAAGACACCAGGTAGAGGTTTATGTAGTGGGGAGGGGGCAAAATACCAGGTATGGGGTTTGTGTAGTGGGGATGAGGCAAGACATCAGGTATAGGGTTTGTGTAGTGGAAATGGGGGCAAGACACCAGGTATGTGATTTGTGTGTTGGGGATGGGGCAAGACACCAGGTAGAGGTTTGTGTAGTATGGAGGGGACAAGGTATCAGGTATGGGTTTTGTTTTGTGTGGATGGGGCTAGACACCAGCTATGGAGTTTGTGTAGTGGGGATTGGGCAAGACACCAGGTATGGGGTTTGTGTAATGGGGGCATGACACCAGGTATGGGGTTTGTGTAGTAGGGATGGGGCAAGGCAACCGGTATGGGGTTTGTGTAGTGGGGATGGGGCAAGTTCCCATGTTTGTGGTTTTTGTAGTGCGGTTTGTGTATTAGGGATGGGGCAAGAGACCAGTTATGGGTTTTGTGTAGTAGGGCTGGGGTCAAGACGCCAGGTATGGGGTTTGTGTAGTGGAAATGGGGGCAAGACGCCAGGTATGTGTTTTGTGTTGTGAGGATAGGACCAAGATACCAGGTATGGGGTGTGTGTATTGTGGATGGGGCAAGACACCAGGTATGGGGTTTGTGTAGTGGGGATGAGGCAAGACACCAGGTATTGGGGTATGTGTAGTAGGGATGGGGCAAGAAACCAGGTATGGGTTTTGTGTAGTAGGGATGGGGGCAGGGCACTAGGAATGGGTTTTGTGTAGTGAAATGGGGGCAAGACACCAGGTATGGGGTTCGTGTAGTGGGGATAGGGGCAAGATACCAGGTATGGGTTTTGTGTAGTGTGGATGGGTCTAGACACCAGCTATGGAGTTTATGTATGGGGATGGGGCAAGACACCAGGTATGCGGTGTGTGTAGTGGGGATGAGGCATGACACAAGGTGTGGGATTTGTGTAGTGGGGATTGTGGCAAGACACCAGGTAGAGGTTTGTGTAGTGGGGAGGGGGCAAGATACCAGGTATGGGGTTTGTGAAGTGGGGATGGAATCAAGATCCCAGGTTTGGGGTTTGTTTAGGGGGGTTTGTGTAGTGGGGATGGGGGCAAGACACCAGGTAGAGGTTTGTGTAGTGGGGAGGGGGCAAGATACCAGGTATGGGGTTTGTGTAGTGTGGATGGGGCTAGACAACAGCTACGGAGTTTCTGTAAAGGGGATGGGGCAAGACACCAGGTATGCGGTTTGTGTAGTGGGGTGTGTGTAGTGGGGATTAGGCATGACACCAGGTGTGGGATTTGTGTAGTAGGGATGGGGGAAAAACACCAGGTGTGGGATTTGTGTAGTAAGGATGGGCGCAAGACATCAGGTATGGGATTTGTATAGTGGGGATTGAGGCAAGATCCCAGGTTTGGGGTTTGTGTAGGGGGATTTGTGTAGTGGGGATGGTGGCAAGACACCAGGCATGGGTTTTGTGTAGTAGGGATGTTAATGTTCATGTTAAATGATATTTATACCACTCACTATAACCGCCAGAGTGGTCCCCTGGCGCTCTGGCGGCTCTGAAAGGGAAGGGGGTGGGTTAGTGGGAATAAGCGGGAAATGTGCAAGAGAGCAGTGATGTGCCGTTGGTAGCCTCAGCGCGGTTACCACCTTTTGCTGGGCATGGGGAGTTTTCCGAAAGGTAGCCGTCGTGTGCTGTTGTGCAAGTCTATGTGTGGTTTGTTTTGTTGTTGCGGTGTAGTGAAATTTATGCGGTTTGTTGTGCTATAGGGTTATGGTTGTGTTTGGTTAGAGTTTGAGAGGTGTATGCAGAGGTGTGGAATTGTTAGTGGGTTGGTTATTGGTTTGTAAATTTGTTTTTGGTTATATTGGTTGTTAATTTGTAAATGTCCACGTTCTTTCTAGATGTGGCACGTGAATATCTCTGCATTTCTATCTATATCTGGTGCTGGCTGATATTCACAATCCTTTCTATATATGACGCCCACCAATATTCATAACTGTATTCAAATGTCACACTGGCCCACCTTCGAAATCCTGTCTATGTGAAGTAAGCCAGTATTCACAATTCTATCCAAATCTGGCCTCAATAGTGTCCCCAATGCAGTCTACACGCGGCGCTGGCTAACAATCGCTATTCTATCTGGATGTGGCACTGGCCGACATTCACAGTCCTATTCAGCTGTTCATGCAGGCTATTGTTCACAATCCCTTCGAAGCGTGGCACATGCCAACATTTTCAATTCCATCTAAGTGTGGTACTTACTTTCATTCACAACTCTGTCTGGGTCTGGCGCATGCTAACGCTCACAACTATGTCTAAATGTGGTACTTGCCAATATTCATGATTCCATCTAAGCATGGCACTTTGTAATGTTCATGGCGTGGGTGAGGTTGTTGGATGGTATTGGGCAGGTATGCTAATTCCTGTCCTCATGGGGCTGTCGGTAGTGTCCTGTTCCACCTAGTGTCGTCTCTCTTGTTGTTGTAAGGAGTTTCCCTTAGTTGGTTCTGGGTGTGGTCTGTGGCGTCCTAAATTCCATCAGTCTGTTCTTTGCGTTTCCTGTTTGATAGTTTGGTTGTTTCAATTTGGTTCTGAGGTGTTGAAGAGCAGGTTTTAACTAGTCTTCTAAATTGTAGGTGTTCTTTGGTGTTTCTTATTTCTTTCGGGAGGTTGATCCAGGTTTTTGTGGCCAGGTGGCAGAAAGAGGAGCCCCCTAGTACTTTCTTGATATATGGTTTTGGTTCCAGGCGGATTTCATTGCATGATCCGAGGAGTCTCGTTGGCTTGTAGATTGTTATTTTCTTTTATAGGAATTCAGCTCCCTGTCCGTTGATTTACCTGTGTGTTATGCACATTGTTTTGAAGGTAATACGACGTTTGATTGGGAGCCAGTGTAGTATTTTTTGCGCTGGAGTGATGTGGACTCTTCTGGATAGTTTGAGGAGGAGTCTGGCTGCAGCATTTTGGATGCGTTTTAATTTCTTCAGCAAGTATTCTGGCATCCCGAGGTAGAGGCTGTTTGCGTAGTCGATTCTTGACATGATGAGGGCGACGATTGTAAGTGTTTTGTGGGTGAAGGAGAGGAAAGTTAGGATTCTTCTTGTTGTGTGAAGGAGGAAGAAGCATTTCCTGATTATTGCATTAATTGGTGGTTCTAAGGTTAGGTTGTTGTCCATCAGATTGTTTACTATGGGGGGGTAAGATATCGGGTATGGGTTTTGTGTAGTGGGGATGGGGGCAAGATCCCAGGTTTGTGTAGTGGGGATGTGGTCAAGACACCAGGTGTGGGGTTTGTGTAGTGGGGATGGGGCAAGACACCAGGTATGGGGTTTGTGTAGTGGAAATGGGGGAAAGACACCAAGTATGGGGTTTGTGTAGTGGGGATGGGGGAAAGACCCCAGATATAGGCTTGTGTAGTAGGGGCAGGGGCAAGACACCATGTAAGGGGTGTGTGTAGTGGGGATGTGGCAAGACCCCAGATATGGGTTTTGTGTAGTGGGGATGTGGCAAACACCAGGTACGGGTTTTGTGTAGTGGGGATTAGGCCAAGACACCAGGTAGAGGTTTGTGTAGTGGGAGGAGGCAAACACCAGGTATGGGTTTTGTATAGTGGGGAGGGGGCAAGACACCAGGTATGGGTTTTCTGTAGTGTGGCTGGGGGAAAGCCCCAGCTATTTGGTTTGTCTAGTCGGGAGTGGGCAACACACCAGGTATGTGGCTTGTGTAATGGGGATGGGGCAAGACCCCAGGTATTAGGATTGTGTTGGGGATGGGGGCAAGACACTGGGTATGGGATTTATGCGGTGGGGGTGCGGCAAGACACCGGGTATGGTGTTTCTGTAGTGGGGGCGGGGCAAGACACCATGTATGGGGTTTAAGTAGTGGGGATTGGTCAAGACATAATGTATTAGGATTGTGTGGTGGGAATGGGGGCAAGACACTGGGTATGGGGTTTGTGTAGTGGGGAGAGGGCAAGACACCAGGTATGGGCTTTATGCAGTGGGGGTGAGGCAAGACACCGGGTATGGTGTTTCTGTAGTGGGGATTGGTCAAGACACCAGGTATTGGGTTTGTATAGCGGAGGTGGCTCAACACACCAGGTGTGGGGTTTTGTGTAGTGGGGATGGGGGCAAGACAACTGGTACGGGTTTTGTGTAGTGGGGATGGAGCAAGACACAGGGTATGGGGTTGGCATAGTTGGGATTATGTAGTGGGGATGGGGTATGTCCCCAGGTGTGGGTTTTGTTTGGTATGGATGGGGGCAAGACACCAGGTATGTGTTTTGTGTAGTGGGAATATGACAAAATGCCAGGTATTGGGTTCATGTAGTGGAGATCGGGGAAAGGCACCAGGTACGGGTTTGTGTAGTGGGGATGTGGCAAGACACCAGGTATGGGGATTGTGTAGAGGGATGAGAGGGGTAAGACAACAGGTATGGGGGTTGTCTAGTGGAGAGAGGGGTAAGACAGCAGGTATGGGGGTTGTGTAGTGGGGATGGGGCAAGACACCAGGTATGGTGTTTGCATAGTGGGGAGGGAAGGGGACAAGACAGCAGGTTTTGGTTTTGTGTAGTGTGGGTTGGGTTGGGCAAGACAGCAGGTATGGGGGTTGTGTAGTGTGGATGGGGCAAGACAGCTGGTCTGAGATTTTTGTTTTGGGGATGGGGGCAAGACACCCGGTATGGGGGTTGTGTAGTTGGATGAGAGGGTTAAGACAGCAGGTATGGGGTTGTGTAGTGGAAAGAGGGGCAAGTCAGCAGGTATGGAGTTTGTGTAGTGTGGGTGGGGCAAGACTGCAGGTATGAGGGTTGTCTAGTGGAGAGAGGGGTAAGACAGCAGGTATGGGGGCTGTGTAGTGTGGATGGGGCAAGAGAGCTGGTCTGAGATTTTTGTTTTGGGGATGGGGGCAAGACACCCGGTATGGGAGTTGTGTAGTGGGATGAGAGGGGCAAGACACCATGTAAGGGGGTTGTGTAGTGTGGATGAGCAAGACACCAGGTATGGGTTTATTGTTGTGGAGGAGGGCAGGAAGGATGTCAGGTATGTTCTGTGTTTCAGGTGGGGTGGGAGGTAAGATGGCAGGGATAGGTTTCGTGTTGTGTGGGGTAGGGAGGCAGGACAGCAGATGTTGTTTATTTGTGCATTTATGTACCATGCTTATATAGCCCTTTTATTCAAAGCTTTTCACTAAAAGGTGCAGGTCAAGGATCAGCTGCATTAACAGAGTCAAGAACATGAAGTCTGTAATCAGTGAATCTTGAGTTTTAAAGCTGAGAGAAATAAGGACTACAGCAAACGTCAAGAGGGTTTGCGAGAGGCGCAGTAATGGGGCCTGACGCAATGTGAACAATGATACAGGTGGGAAAGAGCCAAGGATTGAAGCAGAGTTTTGGTGGAAGGGAAGGTACACAAGTGACACATTTTCCTAATGTTGAACATGTGAAAGTGCCAGGAGCGAACAACAGATCAGATTTGAGTTTGAAAAGAAAGAGATGGATAGAAGATAATCCCTAGATTGCTGCTTAAGGAGATATGGAAAGATGTAGCGGCGGGAAGTAAATAGAGGGAGAGAAAACTTCGAGGAGGGAGGAAAAATAAGATCTCGGTTTTCTTTCAATTCAGACCCAAGAAGAGAGAAGGCATCCAGGAGGAGAGGAGGTGATGAATGAAGCCGTTAAAGGAGGGAAAAGAAAGAGGAAGCTGGGTGCCATCAGAATAGAGGTGGGCTTGAAACCCAAAACTACCAATGAGAAATTGAAGAGAAGAAGCAGAGAGAGTGAATAAGAACGGATCAAGAACTGAGCCCTGAGGGACACTGTGAGAAAGAGGAAAGGGGAATGGTGTGGAGCCCTTCCACAAAACAGAAAAAGAATGGGTTATTGAGGTAAAGGGAAAACCAGTTTACAAGAGTGCTGGAAATACCAGATGAAGAGAGCGTAGAGAGTAAAGTGGGGTGATCTACAGTGTCAGAAGCGAAGGAGGTTTTGGGTGACATGCATGACAAATAGAATTAGAAACTGTCTAGAGATACTGCCGTTGTTAGAGTGCAGAGGCTAGCTGGAAGATTCAGGTATGGGTTCTGTGTCGTGAGAGTTCGGAGGCTGGATGTAAGGTTCACGTATGGGTTCTGTGTTGTGAGAGGGTGGAGGCTGGATGTAAGGTACAGGCATGGGTTCTGTGTTGTGAGAGTTCGGAGGCTGGATGTAAGGTTCACGTATGGGTTCTGTGTTGTGAGAGTTCGGAGGCTGGATGTAAGGTTCACGTATGGGTTCTGTGTTGTGAGAGGGTGGAGGCTGGATGTTAGGTACAGGCATGGGTTCTGTGTTGTGAAAGGGCGGAGGCTGGATGTAAGGTTCAGGTATGGGTTCTGTGTTGTGAGAGTGAAAGGCTGGATGCAAGAATCAGGTATGGGTTCTGTGTTGTGAGAGTGCGCAGGATGGATGTAAGGTTCAGGTATGGGTTTTGTGTTGTGAGAGTGTGGAGGCTAGATGTAAGGTTCATGTATGGGTTCTGTCTTGTGAGAGTTCGGAGGCTGGATGTAAGGTTAAGGTATGGGTTCTGTGTTGTGAGAATTCGGATGCTGGATGTAAGGTTCAGGTATGGGTTCTGTGCTGTGAGAGTGTGGAGGCTGGATGTAAGGTTTAGGTATGGGTTCTGTGTTGTGAGAGTGTGGAGGCTGGATGTAAGGTTTAGGTATGGGTTCTGTGTTGTGAGAATGTGGAGGCTGGATGTAAGGTTCAGGCATGGGTTCTGTGTTGTGAGAGTGCAGCGGCTGGATGCAAGGTTCAGGTATGGGTTCTGTGTTGTGAGAGTGCGGAGGCTGGATGTAAGGTTCAGGTATGGGTTCTGTGTTGTGAGAGTTTGGAGCCTGGATGTAAGGTTCAGGTATGGATTCTGTCTTGTGAGAGTTCGGAGGCTGGATGTAAGGTTCAGGTATGGGTTCTGTGTTGTGAGAATTCGGATGCTGGATGTAACGTTCAGGTATGGGTTCTGTGTTGTGAGAGTGTGGAGACTGGATGTAAGATTTAGGTATGGGTTCTGTGTTGTGAGAGTGCAGAGGCTGGATGTAAGGTTCAGGAATTGGTTCTGTGTTGTGAGAGTGCAGAGGCTGAATGTTAGGTTCAGGTATGGGTTCTGTGCTGTGAGAGTGTAGAGGCTGGATGTAAGGTTCAGGTATGGGTTCTGTGTTGTGAGAGGGCAGAGGCTGGATGTAAGGTTCAATATGGGTTCTGTGTTGTGACAGTGCAGAGGCTGGATGTAAGGTTCAGGCATGGGTTCTGTGTTGTGAGAGTGCTGAGGCTGTATTTAAGGTTCAGGTATAGGTTCTGTGTTGTGAGAGTTTAGAGACTGGATGTAAGGTTCAGGTATGGGTTCTGTGTTGTGAGAGTGCAGCGGCTGGATGTAAGGTTCAGGTATGGGTTCTGTGTTGTGAGGATGTGGAGGCTGGATGTAAGGTTCTGGTATGGCTTCTATGTTTTGAGAATTCGGATGCTGGATGTAAGGTTCAGATATGGGTTCTGTGTTGTGAGAGTGCAAAGGCTGGATGTAAGGTTTAGGTATGGGTTCTGTGTTGTGAGAGTGCGGAGGCTGGATGTAAGGTTCAGGTATGGGTTCTGTGTTGTGAGGGTGTGGAGGCTGGATGTAAGGTTCAGGTATAGGTTCTGTGTTGTGAGAGTTTGGAGACTGGATGTAAGGTCCGTGTATGGGTTCTGTGTTGTGAGAGTGCAGAGTCTAGATGTAAGGTTCAGGTATTGGTTCTGTGTTGTGAGAGGAGGCTGGATGTAACGTTCAGGTATGGATTCTGTGTTGTGGGAGTGCGGATGTAAGGTACAGGCATGGGTTCTGTGTTGTGAGGGTGTGGAGGCTGGATGAAAGATTCAGGTATGGGTTCTATGTTGTGAGAGGGCAGAGGCTGGATGTTAGGTTCAGATGTGGGTTGTGTGTTGTGAGAGTGCATGGCTGGATGTAAGGTTCAGGTATGGGTTCTGTGTTGTGAGAGTGCAGAGTCTGGATGTAAGGTTCAGGTATTGGTTCTGTGTTGTGAGAGGAGGCTGAATGTAACGTTCAGGTATGGGTTCTGTGTTGTGAGAGGGCAGAGTCTGGATGTAAAGTTCAGGTATGGGTTCTGTGTTGTGAGAGGGCAGAGACCGGATGTAATGTTCAGGTATGGGTTCTGTGTTGTGAGAGCGCAGAAGCTGGATGTAAGATTCAGGAATGGGTTCTGTGTTTTGAGAGTGCGGAGGCTGGATGTAAGATTCAGGCATGGGTTCTGTGTTGTGAGAGTGTGGAGGCTGGATGTAAGATTTAGGTATGGGTTCTGTGTTGTGAGAGTAAAGCGGCTGGATCTAAGGTTCAGGTATGGTTTCTGTGTTGTGAGAGTGCATAGGCTGGATATAAGGTTCAGTGCAAAGGCTGGATGTAAGATTCAGGTATGGGTTCTGTGTTGTGAGAGTGCGGATGTAAGGTACAGGCATCGGTTCTGTGTTGTGAGGGTGTGGAGTCTGGATGTAAGGTGCAGGTATGGGTTCTGTGTTGTGATAGGGCAGAAGCTGAATGTTAGGTTTACGTATGGGTTCTGTGTTGTGATGTGGAATCAGAAAATACAATATTAAGGCTTTTACACCATGCAAAGAGAAATACACCGACACAGGCTTGTAAAGATTCCCAAAATCTTTATTGCAAGACTGAACAGTTTACAAAACAAAGTACACAAATAGCTATTTGGCCGTCAGTACTTCACAGAGACCACCAGCAGGTTCAATGTGAGCAGTGAACAGGAATTGCTAGCTGGACATCAGCATATTTATACAGTTTCTTCGTAACGATGTCCAGCCTCTTACAAGTTAATCATGTACTGGGCTAGGGTTCGCGCGAGGTTCATTCCTAATTTACATATCTCGTGCATGTGGTTTACTTTTAATACATTTACTAACAAGTACTACTATTCTCTGGATTTGACTTTACACTCTTTACACATTTACTTCAATGCAGGTCAAACAGATGTTTCGCATATGATGTTTAAATAACATTATCGTTCTTGTATACTTGTAGGTTAACATCGCCGATTCGAATAATCCCCTGATCCCTAGGTCAACAAAGGACAAGGTCTACATGACCCTAACATGTAGCCTGCAGGCAGGTTGGACATTAACTCGCCGACAGAGGTTGAAGAGGTTAAAGTAAGAACAAGAGAACACAGGTCAGCCATTTTAGGCCACAGGGTGACTTTGCACGACAAGCCAAAATGGCGGCTTTAACCTAAAATGGAGGCTTGATTAACTTAAGGTCACGACCTTGCGATGCGGATTTCCTCGCAAAGCGACTGGGCATAGGCCAACATATACAATGAGGACGAAACAATATTATATCAGTTTTGACAAACCCTCCTTTTGGCCTATGCCAAGCGCTAAACTACTTCCAATCACTTTACGACTAACTCCACATTTCAACGTCTATACACCCGAATCATTATCAGACATATCTATTGCCATTAGGTCAGACAATAGAGTTTCTTTCGTCACGTACTCCTTGTAAACCTTATCTGGGGCGTATATTTTATGCTCTAATACATTTGTTGCTTGTGCGCAACATCCCCCTAATACCAAACATATACCAGGTAGACACTGTATACAACAACAAAGGAACAGTAAACTACCCAAGATAATCAGCAAGGCCGAAAGCAGCTTCCATCCCCACGACCGTAGGAGTTCCCTAAACCATGCACTAAGTTCCTAGTTTCCCTCAGGAACGTGCACTTCTAAACTAAGAACATGTAGATTTTGGATTGCCCTAAAGATCGTTGGAGAGGAGTCTGGTACGTAAACGCAGCAAGCGGACCCCACTAATTTACATACTCCTCCACGCTCAGCCAGAATGACATCTAATGCCATCCAGTTCTGAAGAGCTACTAATTCTATCGCTTTCTGTTCTAACGTCATATTATAGAGTATGTCAGTGATCCGGTTGATGGTTCTCTCCAGTACTCTCGCTAGTCCCCTGATATCTTCTGAATTCATAATCTGCCCAAAAAATGGCACAAAGGATTTCATTATGTCTCCTAGAGTTTGCGCTGGAGTATCTCCCTTCACATCTCGTCGTGGACGAGTCTTCGAATTTTCTGCAGTACTGGCAATAAATACCCAGGTGATAGAATCCCTAAATAGCAAGTTCCTTGCCAATCCCTGGGCAACCATGGAAAGGCCACATTACCCCCAAACAAAATAGACAGGTTCACCTACATACAGAGGTCTTGTCTCACTAGTCAAATTTGCAATATTGGCGCAACTTCTAAAATCACCCATTGACTGTGTTCCATTCCTCTGTATGGAGAAGGTAACTGAATTGGGGCTATGGTTAACAGAATAAGATGGAGGCGTGGCATCCTTATTGCCTATAGGAGCCATTTTGAAAGAGATCAAAGACTGAAAAGGACGAGACAATCAGACAATCAGACTAACAGAAGCAACATTTGGCTTACTCCTATTTGCAAACAGCAAGCATCCCAGGGGCATCAAAACACGTTTTTCAAAACTATTCAAATTTGTACCATCAAAGTTCCCTGAGATGCTGTCATTCCAACGGCCAAAGAATAGTGCTCTAAGAGAAGCATAACAAGCAGTTGTCAAAGGTAAAGGATGAATGTACCAACCTAGCCCCTTATCCCCATGTTGCGGTAAATGCGAGCAGATCCAGCAGTTGGTCCTATTAATAATTGCATGAGTGGCATTCATTATTAACAAAAGAGTATTATTCTGATAGTTCCGTCTATGCGAAGAATCTCTAGGTGACAAGGTATGCAATTGCACGGAAGGAGTGGGTATAACAGATACATTTTCAACAGGTAAAATGTCCTCTAGCGAATATGCTTCCTCCAGGTACCACATCCCAAAACCAGTAGTTACTAAAAACCCAGTCATTATTGCAAAAAGGCAACAATACGTTTTCGGCGTCCCCTTAGACGTTTGCTCATTCTCTCTGCTAGTCACATATTTATCTAAAAGTTCGGTACGAGCGGTAGCGGGTACAGGCATCGTAGTCTTCAATCGAAAAACACCAATTGTTTGTTTGCTGGCGACTCCAGTCGCGTGTCTTCTTAATGTCTTTCCCACAACCCTTAGCCAACAGAATCCTTTCGTATAGTCGGGTCAAAAGGCAAGCCCTCAAATGATTTCTTCAATCGCACAGTCAAACCGTGCCGTACGTCTATCTTCTAGGACATAAATTATATTTCACAATTTCCGGTGCCGAAGGATAAGAAAACAAGTTGTCGTCACTTCCCACTGGAGGTGGCGAGTGAACAGAAATGGGATCAGAAAATGGATGATCCGGAAGTACCACTGTTGGAGAGTGCGGAGACAAGATGGCCATTTTGTCTGGCCTTACGAATTCTGCAACGGTCTCTGATACTCTCTTGTCGGTTGTTGCTGTTTCGGGCACATTGGTTACAGCATTGGAAAGGGATTCTGTGTCTTCTGTATCGTATGGCACGGGCTGTGGGATCCGTTTGGTGTGCGTTGTGTGTATCCAGTTCTTCCACCCTGCTACCCGCACCGCAGTCTGGGTGACTAGCAGGACATGGTAGGGACCCCTCCACCGAGGTGCAAGGCAAGACAACCTTTCTAAAACATTTGTGAGGATCCAGTCCCCCGGTCGTAGACTGTGACCGGGACCCTCGTACCGTACAGGTAATGCCTCTCGCACCTGGTGATAAATTGAAAATAGATTTTTAGTCAACTGGTTACAGTAATCTGAAAGAAGCACATTCTCTACATCTCGTAATGAGTGACTCTTTGGCATACCCCAAATATTAGCAGGCATCCCCATCACCACCTCGAAGGGAGAGAGACAAGTCGTAGTTTGAGGGGTGGTTCTCATCGACAGCAACACGATCGGTAAGGCGTCCGGCCATTTTAACTTGGTGCCAGCACACGTCTTAGCAAGCTTGTTCTTTATAATGCCGTTATGTCTTTCCTCTAATCAGGCACTTTGGGCATGTCTGGCCGAATGGAACCGTTTATCAATCTGTAATCCTTCACATATTTGTAGGATTACAGCAGCGATAAAGTGTGGCCCATTATCCGACCAGATGACTCTCGGCAGCCCGAACCTAGGAAAGAACTCTTTCAACAGAGTCTTTGCCGTGGTTATGGCCGTTGCATCTCTAACAGGGAAGGCCTCAATCCACATACTAAATGCACAAATGACAACCAACACGTATTTAAGATTGTTGCAACGTTCCATCTCAATAAAATCAAAGTGGATGACCTCAAACGGAACAGAAGGTGGAGCGAAACTTCCTCTAGGAGTCGAGGTACCTTTTCCAACATTGTGCTGCAAGCAGACCATGCACCCCTGGACAAAGCGCTCCGCAATTTTAAAAATGTTATCATTGGCCCATACACTGTGTAACATTTTAGTCAATGTACGCGCATAGACATGGGTCGGACCATGAGCCATAATGACCATCATTGTAATATAGGCGTCAAGGAGTAACCATTTTCCTTCAACTCCACCCAACACCCATCACCATCCAATCTCCCTGCACCCTCGACCCATTTCTTGGTCTCCTCTACAGTAGCATCTGCTTGAATGTTTTTTACAGAATCAATACTTTCACCAAAAGTGCAAACATTTACAGTTTCCCTTACGGCATACATTTCTGAACTAAAATCAGTGGCATTTTGTTTAGCTATCTGATCAGCGAAAGCATTCCCTTTTCCTATATCATCTGTCACCTTCTGATGTGCTTTACATTTTAAAATGGCTAACTGAACAGGGAGTGCGAGCGCTCAAAGTAATCGCACTATTAAAGTGCTCTGCTGTATTTTTGTGCCATGTGAGGTCAAGAAACCTCGTTCTTTCCAGAGTCTACCGAAGTTGTGAACTACCCCAAAGGCATACTGACTGTCGGTATATATATTTACTGTAAGCCCTTCAGAAAGTTCACAGGCTCGAGTTAATGCTATCATTTCTGCGGCCTGCGCGGAATTATGCATAATTCTTTTGGTTTCCACAATCATGCTTAAGGTAGTGACGGCATAAGCAGCTGTGGATGTACCATTCGGAAGTTTGAAACAGGAGCCATCACAAAATAGCTCTCCTTGTGGGCTATTCAAAGGCATATCTTTCAAATCAATTCTACCTTTAGTCTCTTGTTCTGTAGTGTAAAGGCAACTGTGTGACATTTCATCACCATCAACAGTATCTTGTGGGACAGGTAAAAGTTCAGCCGGATTTAATACACAACACCTCTAAATTTGAATGTGGGGAGCAAACAAGATCAATTCGTATCTTGTCAATCATGCGGAAGTAAGGTGTTGCGTTTGAGTTCTATTTAATAGAACATCTACAGAGTGAGGTACCATTTAACGCATGACCCAGGACCACTCCCTCGCTCTGTTTTACAGACGCTGCAGCAGCAGTGACAGCTCTCAAACATCTCGGCAAAGCGCATGCAACAGGGTCAAGGGTGGATGAGAAATAGCCGCACGGCCTATTCTTCCCTCCATGTTCCTGCGTTCACACAGCCAAAGCACATCCATCACGTTCATGCACATACAACACAAAGGCCTTTTTATAATTTGGAGTTCCTAAAACCGGCGCCGAACACAGCGCGGTTTTGAGTAAATCAAATGCTGTCTGGTGTTCCAAAATCCAAGGCAATGGCAAAGAAATGCCCTTCTTTGTCAAAGCCAGTATTGGTTTAATCGTTAACGAAAGGTTAGGGATCCACAATCCACAGTAAGAAGCCATACCTATCAGGGCTCTAACTTCCTTCTGCGTATTTGGGACAGACATGCCAGAAATAGTTTTTATTCGTTCCAGTGTCAACCTTCTTCCCTCCTTTGACAGGAGATAGCCTAAATAGGCGACCTCCTGACAACAATACTGGAATTTTTTGAGTGAAGCTTTGTGGCCACGTTTTGCTAGATGTCAAAGAAACAACATGGTGCCTTCTTTACAGGCACTCTCAGAATCAGCAGCCAAGAGGAGATCATCTACATACTGTAGTAATGTGCAAGTAGTAGGCAACTCGAGAGTATCGAGTTGCTCTTTCAATGCTCTACTATAAATACTTGGACTCTCAGTGTACCCTTGCGGTGCACGAGTGAATGTGAATGAGCGTCCACCTAGGGTAAACACGAACAAATACCTACTATCCTTGTGTATAGGAATACTGAAACATGCATTTTTGAGGTCAACAACGCTAAAGTGAGTGGCAGAAGCCGGAATCATAGTTAGTATTGTTGTTACATCAGGTACAATGGGAAATTGAGGAGCCACAATTTTGTTAATAGCGTGCAAATCAATTATAAACCGAAAAGGAATCACATTATCAACTTTTTTGTATACTGGCAAAATCCGGCTGTTACACAAACTACCTGTAATTTCCTCAATTACTCCACGATGTACAAAATCAGAAACTATACATTTCAAAGCCTGTTCGCCTTCAACCGAGATCTTATATTGTGGAATGCGAGGCAGTTTTAATCCATGTTTCAGAATTATTTTAACAGGTTCAATTTGAAGAATGCCCACATCATTATCATCAATTGCCCATAAGCATTCTGGAATGTTACTGAATTGTGGCGGTAAAGGTTGAGTCAAGAACTGAGAGGCGAGTGATTGCTGAGGTGAAATTGTTAACCGAATTCCGTCCGAGGAGCAATATATTACTGCATTCAATTCCTTCAACAAATTTAACCCCAGCAAATTCTCTCAACAGTCTGTAGTAAGCAGAAATGGACACTGCTCCGTGAAGGGACCCACTGTTATTGTTACCGGCAAAGAGACTGGACAAACTACAGGTGTGCCTGAGAACCCTACGGAAACATTGGATTGCCCTGACAGGGGAATGTTTGGAACCCGTGAATGGTCAATGGAACACTTTTGTGCTCCCGTATCTACTAAAAATAGATGCTTCCTATTTCCCACCGCCATCTCAACGTAGGAACCTTTCTGATGAACGGGAATAGGCGTTGGTTCCAAATCCTGCTTCGGGCAATACTAACGAAACAGAATGTCATCAAAAGGAAGTTATTCAGAGAGGTACACGGCAGAAGGATGATCAAACATGTTTCTATTATCCACACTCGATACTTGTTTATCCTGCGAAAAAGGTTGCTGTGATTCTTGTGTGAACTGACCTCTACCAGGGCCCCCTACACCTGGGCGACCTCTGGATCGTCTACCCATGTTCCCAAATGACCTTTGCTGCAAGGTTGGACATTGTGCGCGCCAGTGACTGTCCTGTCGACAATAGGCACACTGGTTAATGGTTACCGGAGCCAGGGGCGTACTTCCCTGTGGAACGTATTGACCTCTAAATTGCATATTACCCCCTCTAGGGCTTCTAACGATCTGTTGTAATAGTACTTTTGCTTTCAGGTCACCCTTTCTTTTCTCAAGTTTTTCCTTTTCATTATTCACACGATTTTCATAGTACTGAGCCATGTGCAGTACTTCTGATTGAAACTTCGCCTGCCAAGCGCTTTCGGAGGGCATAATCTGTAACTGGATGTCAGGCAGCAATCCACGTACAAATTTGTCGACAAACAGCCTTTTCCCTGACTCTGTGCCTAAGTCTTGTCCACTGAAATCTGAAAATACCTGTTTGAACCAATTGAAGAACTCGGTAGCACCTTCAGACTTTCTTGGACACAGGCCGTAAGCTTGTCCCAAATTATTCTTTTTTCAGGAACTATAGTTTTTAATTTTACAATAAGCCTATCAGGGAAAGTTAATATCACTTGAGGCGGTCTCTCGCCAGCTGGTCTTTCTCTGTCGAGCCTAACCATATTATCCCATGTATCTCCTAACCCAGGTACATCATCTACAGTCCTAATCTGGTTCCACAAATCAACTGGCAGGAGTACGGGAAATAATAAATCAATATCACTTAAGGTGAATACCGATGATTGTAAGACCGACTCTATTTCTTTATAGAACCCCGTCGGATTCTTTCTTATATCAGGAATAGATTGCTTTATGGTGTTCACTTCCTGTCTCGAGAGCGGGACGTAAACAAACTGCGATACGTAATGTGCAGGAATGTCCACAGCGACTATACCTCGTCCAGCATCAGCCGCAATCTCAACTTTTGGGACAAATGTCGGAGGGACCTCTCTCATAGGCAACTGAGAAGTAGGTAGCTCCGACTGCTTACTAAGCAACAAAGCCAAATCAAGCGCTAAGGCAGTCGAAGAAGTATCAATCGAAAAGGCTCTCTTATAAACACCCAATAATTCTGCGCGACAACAAATCTTTCTTTTTACACACTCATCCTGCAGATATTCTACCATAACCTGTATCACTGTCTTTTGCATTTCTAACGTATACTGAATATACGTGTCATATACTTCGTCTGGAGTTATCGACATATCCGAAATCCATCTTATCCCATCCTTTGTACAAATTTGCGCTTCCTCACCTATCAATTCACGGCGAGGAGAAAACCGTTTCTGTAAAAATATAGTACCTAAAATATCACCATCAGTTTCTTCATTCTGTAACTCTTCCAACTCCTTCCTATATACAAAAATCCTCTTGACATCCTCATATACTTTCTCCGCAGTATCCCTAGACAACGCTAAGGTATTCAAATCCTGTAACCCTTGTGGGAGATCTACATCGTTTAATCTATTCCACATTATGCTCAAATGAATTCCTAACCCTTCAATAAAAACATTTTTCTCAGGAATACTTTTTAGATTTTCGAGTGTGGAAAAAACATCAGCTTGTTCACCCTTCTCCATACAATGTTTAGCCCAAGCAATCATTTCATTCTTTTTATCTGGGGACACAGTATTACGAGTCACAACCCTTGATCCCGTTCCCTGGTCTACTACAAGCGATGCAGAATCACTTGGAAGAGGAAGAGTAGGCACATTCTGAATATCAATAAATGGAGGCAAGGGAGCAGGAAAAGGAGCGATGGCTGAAGGAACAACAGGAAGAACAATAGGAAGGACTGGGGGGACTATGCGAGGAGGAATAACGACAGGAAGAGGCAAAGCACCAGGAGGAGGGATGTAAGGGGGTGGCGCAGAGGCATCGGGCCTTTGTTCATGCAAAAGATTATTAATCAATTCATCGGACATATGAAAATCTTTCGAAGGATACATTTTCTGAATGCTTAATTGAAACGCTCTGTCCGTGTTCCTAACTGATTCCAATTGTTTATTTTGATCATATAACAGTGCTTTTTCTGCATTCGTCATATGTCGACGCATATGTTTCTCTCTACTCTTTTGTTGCTCCAAAGCTTCTGTTTTCCAACTGTGCAACACGTCAAATGCTGCAGGTCCAGCCTTTTTCTTTACCAATACAGACTCTAAATATTCTATACGAGGGATTTCAAAGCTACCATTGGTTTGCCACCGAAGATTAGAGTTATGTCTGGTCTGTCTGTGCCATTTATCATTAAATGCTATACTATCAAAGCCTTTCTTACAGTACATAGTACATGCCGGCGACCCCTCCTGTGGTGCGGGACGGCTAACTTCCAAAGATTGTCTGTCGCTGCGTAATAATGCCCTGAAGCAGGCAGACAATTTCCCAGGCATATCAGAATTCTGGTGTTACCTGGTCAAATAATTGTGCTCGCGAGTACAATGCGCCTAATTCAAATTGTCAGGGTTAAATTAAGAATCGGGTCACGATTCACCTGACCAAAGGACTGGGAGGCCCGATCGGGTTACTAAGGACAATCTAAGGACCCATGTGTCTGGTGATTTCGGCAAATTTACCCACCTCGATATATGGACCCTCGTCAAGACGTCAATTCGGGTTACAGCTCACCGTTCAGGGATCGGATCGTGCTGTTCTGGCGAGGAATTCGCTTCCCGTCCAGAGGGGCCTTTTTGTTGACACCGTCCGATCCCGGTCCGATAGCTGAGCCAACCTTCAACGAAACGAAGTCAATCTTGAGGGTCCCTATTCAGGAGCCATCTGTGGAATCAGAAAATACAATATTAAGGCTTTTACACCATGCAAGGAAAAATACACCAACACGGGCTTGTAAAGATTCCCAGAATCTTTATTGCAACACTGAACAGTTTACAAAACAAAGTACACAAATAGCTATTTGGCCGTCAGTACTTCATAGATACCACCAGCAGGTTTAATGTGAGCAGTGAACAGGAATTGCTAGCTGGACATCAGCATATTTATACAGTTTCTTCGTAACAATGTCCAGCCTCTTACAAGTTAATCATGTACTGGGCTAGGGTTCGAGCCAGGTTCATTCCTAATTTACATATCTCGTGCATGTGGTTTACTTCTTAATACATTTACTAACAAGTACTACTATTCTCTGGATTTGACTTTACACTCTTTACACATTTACTTCAATGCAGGTCAAACAGGTGTTTCGCATATGATGTTTAAATAGCATTATTGTTCTTGTATACTTGTAGGTTAACATCGCCGATTCGAATAATCCCCTGATCCCTAGGTCAACAAAGGACAAGGTCTACATGACCCTAACATGTAGCCTGCAGGCAGGTTGGACATTAAATCACCTACAGAGGTTGAAGAGGTTAAAGTAAGAACAAGAGATCACAGGTCGGCCATTTTAGGCCACAGGGTGACTTTGCACGACAAGCCAAAATGGCGGCTTTAACCTAAAATGGAGGCTTGATTAACTTATGGTCACGACCTTGCGATGCGGATTTCCTCGCAAAGCGACTGGGCATAGGCCAACATGTACAATGAGGACGAAACAATATTATATCAGTTTTAACACGTTGAACACCTCGTTTGTCAACAAGTTTTTTAATCACAATTTTCTAACTGTTAGCCTCTCACTATTGGTGTTGAATAAGGTTGGAGAATTTGTCGATTACAGAACAGCTTCCTGGCCAACAGATTGTCTATTTGTCTGTGAGGTATGTACCTTGTGAAAAGGTGGAGTCATTACAGCATTCTGTTTGGTTTTGAGGTGTTGGTAAAATTATGGGATATGTGTCAATATAGTTGTGCATAACCTTACAACTTGTTAACGTGTTATTAACAGTATTAGCCCCGCAAAGCGACTGGGCATAGGACAACACATACAATGAGGATGAAACAATATTATATCAGTTTTGACAGTGAGAGTGCAGAGGCTGGATGTAAGGTTCAGCTATGGGTTCTGTGTTTTGGAGTGCAGAGGCTGGATGTAAGGTTCAGGCATGGGTTCTGTGTTGTGAGAGTGCAGTGGCTGGATGTAAGGTTCAGGTATGGGTTCTGTGTTGTGAGAGTGCAGAGGCTGGATGTAAGGTTCAGGCATGGGTTCTGTGTTTTGAGAGTGCAGAGGCTGGATGTAAGATTCAGGTATGGGTTCTGTGTTGTGAGAGTGCAGAGGCTGGATGTAAGGTTCAGGCAAGGGTTCTGTGTTTTGGAGTGCAGAGGCTGGATGTAAGGTTCAGGCATGGGTTCTGTGTTTTGAGAGTGCAGAGGCTGGATGTAAGATTCAGGTATGGGTTCTGTGTTGTGAGAGTGCAGAGGCTGGATGTAAGGTTCAGGCATGGCTTCTGTGTTGTGAGAGTGCAGCGGCTGGATGTAAGGTTCAGGTATGGGTTCTGTGTTGTGAGAGTGCTGAGGCTGGATGTAAGGTTCAGGTATGGGTTCTGTGCTGTGAGAGTGCAGAGGCTGGATGTAAGGTTCAGGTATGGGTTCTGTGTTGTGAGAGTGCATAGGCTGGATATAAGGTACGGTGCAAAGGCTGGATGTAAGATTCAGGTATGGGTTATGTGTTGTGAGAGTGCAGATGTGAGGTACAGGCATTGGTTCTGTGTTGTGAGGGTGTGGAGGCTGGGTGTAAGGTTCAGGTATGGGTTCTGTGTTGTGAGAGTGCTGAGGTTGGATGTAAGGTTCAGATATGGGTTCTGTGTTGTGAAAGGGCAGAGGCTGAATGTTAGGTTCAGGTATGGGTTCTGTGTTGTGAGAGTGCAGAGGCTGGATGTAAGGTTCAGGCATGGGTTCTGTGTTGTAACAGTGCAGCGGCTGGATGTAAGGTTCAGGTATGGGTTCTGTGTTGTGAGAGTGCAGAGGCTGGATGTAAGGTTCAGGCATGGGTTCTGTGTTGTGACAGTGCAGCGGCTGGATGTAAGGTTCAGGTATGGGTTCTGTGTTGTGAGAGGAGGCTGGATGTAAGGTTCAGGTATGGGTTCTGTGTTGTGAGAGTGCTGAGCCTGGATGTAAGGTTCGGGTATGGGTTCTGTGTTGTGAGAGTGCATGGCTGGATGTAAGGTTCAGGCATGGGTTCTGTGTTGTGAGAGTGCAGCGGCTGGATGTAAGGTTCAGGTATGGGTTCTGTGTTGTGAGAGTGCTGAGGCTGGATGTAAGGTTCAGGTATGGGTTCTGTGTTGTGAGAGTGCAGCGGCTGGATGTAAGGTTCAGGCATGGGTTCTGTGTTGTGAGAGTGCTGAGGCTGGATGTAAGGTTTAGTATGGGTTCTGTGTTGTGAGAGTGCTGAGGCTGGATGTAAGGTTCAGGTATGGGTTCTGTGTTGTGAGAGTGCATGGCTGGATGTAAGGTTCAGGCATGGGGTCTGTGTTGTGAGAGTGCAGCGGCTGGATGTAACGTTCAGGTATTGGTTCTGTGTTGTGAGAGTGCTGAGGCCGAATGTAAGGTTCAGGTATGGGTTCTGTGTTGTCAGAGTGCTCAGGCTGGATGTAAGGTTCAGGCATGGGTTCTGTGTTGTGAGAGTGTAGAGTCTGGATGTAAGTTTCAGATATGGGTTATGTGTTGTGAGAGTGCAGAGGCTGGATGTAAGGTTCAGGCATGGGTTCTGTGTTGTGAGAGTGCAGCGGCTGGATGTAAGGTTCAGGCATGTGTTCTGTGTAGTGAGACTGCAGCGGCTGGATGTAAGGATCAGGCATGGGTTCTGTGTTGTGAGAGTGCAGCGGCTGGATGTAAGGTTCAGGCATGGGTTCTGTGTTGTGAGAGTGCTGAGGCTGGATGTAAGGTTTAGTATGGGTTCTGTGTTGTGAGAGTGCTGAGGCTGGATGTAAGGTTCAGGTATGGGTTCTGTGTTGTGAGAGTGCATGGCTGGATGTAAGGTTCAGGCATGGGGTCTGTGTTGTGAGAGTGCAGCGGCTGGATGTAACGTTCAGGTATTGGTTCTGTGTTGTGAGAGTGTAGAGTCTGGATGTAAGGTTCAGGTATGGGTTCTGTTTTGTGAGAGTGCAGCGGCTGGATGTAAGGTTCAGGTATGGGTTCTGTGTTGTGAGAGTGCAGTGGCTGGATGTAAGGTTCAGGTATGGGTTCTGTGTTGTGATAGGGCAGAGGCTGAATTTTAGGATCAGGTATGGGTTCTGTATTGTGAGAGTGTAGAGTCTGGATGTAAGGTTCAGGTATGGGTTCTGTTTTGTGAGAGTGCAGCGGCTGGATGTAAGGTTCAGGTATGGGTTCTGTGTTGTGAGAGTGCAGTGGCTGGATGTAAGGTTCAGGTATGGGTTCTGTGTTGTGATAGGGCAGAGGCTGAATGTTAGGATCAGGTATGGGTTCTGTGTTGTGGGAGTGTAGAGTCTGGATGTAAGGTTCAGGTATGGGTTCTGTGTTGTGAGAGTGCAGCGGCTGGATGTAAGGTTCAGGTATGGGTTCTGTGTTGTGATAGGGCAGAGGCTGAATGTTAGGATCTGGTATGGGTTCTGTGTTGTGGGAGTGTAGAGTCTGGATGTAAGGTTCAGGTATGGGTTCTTTGTTGTGAGAGTGCAGCGGCTGGATGTAAGGTTCAGGTATGGGTTCTGTGTTGTGAGAGTGCAGCGGCTGGATGTAAGGTTCAGGTATGGGTTCTGTGTTGTGATAGGGCAGAGGCTGAATGTTAAGATCAGGTATGGGTTCTGTGTTGTGGGAGTGTAGAGTCTGGATGTAAGGTTCAGGTATGGGTTCTTTGTTGTGAGAGTGCAGCGGCTGGATGTAAGGTTCAGGCATGGGTTCTGTGTTGTGAGGGTGTGGAGGCAGGATTGCAGGTCTGGAGTTTGTGTTGGATGGTTTAGAACGCCAACCGGTTAAGTATAGTGCCTTTTCTACTTGAGCGTTTGCTGACCTGGCTCATGCCTGGCTCTTTGTGCCAGATCAGGCTCCCTGGCTCAACCCACCCATCGACTAAAGGTGGCATCATTTGAGGGAGCATTCTACACTGTCTTCAGCAGCTATTATCTCGTAGGCCAGGATCCGCAGCTCTGCAGATGTTTTGGACTACTACTCCCATGATGCCTCATCACCCACTATGTTGGCGAGGGCTAGGTACTGGGTAGGTAGAGGCCCCTTGCAACTGAAGCCACATTAAAGTGCCCTTTTTAGTGTATTTTTGTTCATTTAGTTGAAATGAACGCTGTGTGCTTTTGGGAAGCAGATGGTGGGGTGGGGACATGCTGCCCCCCCTCCCCCGCACTTACTGTCTTATCAAGGACTTTCCTGGCACCTATTCCTTAGGAAAGGGGAAATGCCACCTTGACATTTCTAAGCGCTTATGAAGCTGATGGATTCTTTCCATGGCAATGGCCAAGCGGTGGGCACCTCTGCACAAGGAGTTCATGCCTTCTCTATAAGCAGTCAGTAAACTGCTTAAAGCTTGTACATCAAATGCTTATTTGCAGAACTCACATTTTTCGGGCATTGTGCGTGGCTGGGCAGTACCTGCTTACATTGGGAATTTGGAAGCAATTTTGTGCCAGGCAACATCCCTGGTCCACTGGCGTCAGGCAGCAGTGGTGGAGTGCTGGCGCGGTGGGGGCAGGAGGTGGGGTTTTCTGGCAGAACAAGAGGGGGATATTTATTTTAGAAAAGGAAACCCATTCTCCCTGCCTTTCATGCGACAGTTCTTTGATTATAACTTTGAAAGTTCGAGGAAGCGAGATATCCGCACGGCGCCGCCCCCCCTCGCGTGGCGCATTCACACAGATAATCTGTCAGGGCGGGGGTAACTGGGGGGGAGAAGGGAACAGGCAGCCTATTCTTGTCTGTGCTGCTTTCCCATGTCGGCGAGGGGACGTGGCCGGGACTCTAGGTTTCTGCTTTCATCCTGGCATTCTGTGCCCTGCTGCTGCTGAAGGGGTCTGGGGCAGCAGCACAGGGGCCCCATTCTTCCCCGTGCTCGTGCAAGGGGGCCAGGGCCCCGCCAGTGACTTGGAACCGCGACAGCTCACCCGCGGCCCGGGCCCACCTTTCCCACCGGTCTCAGCTCTCAGGGGTCGCCCTTGAACCTGGCATAGACCCTCTGCTGTCTGCCTCGTTCCCTTTCATCTGCTAAGGAGGTGCCCCGCAGCTCTGGCTATGTGTCTGTGGCACGCAGGGCCCGATTCGCAAACACAGGGTCACACGGTGGGCCTGGTTCACAGAAGCGTTTTATAATGGTGCAATCCCATTGGAAAACGCTCTATTGAATCAGACCCTTATGGGACGATTCACTGAAACGCTTTATAATGGTGCAAGGCCTGATTAGTGAGATATTCTTGGATGGAGAGGGGAGGGTACAATCTTATCCACAAAAAGGAAGAGGTGGTGAATTCAAGAAAGGTTCTCTTAGCGGCTCCCAGTCCCACAATTGTAGTAACTTTGGCGGGGTGCGTTTTTCCTGTCATTGTTACACAATTTCCATGTTGGAAAACGAGATAGGAATACATGCACAAAAACATGTGACCATGCCTAGGACTGCGCTTGTTTGAACCATATGCAGGGGAATGTGCAATGCACAGAAGGATCCTCCCAACTGGCCAGGAACAGTGGCAGCATGAGCTGCTGCTGTCCCAAATGCATCACTATCTCTTTTTCAGGGCAAGGCATTTTGGGCCTGATTCATGGAATTATCTGCGTGGAAAATCGGGACTCTGCATGCAAAACCCTGTCAGTCGATTCATGTAATCAACTGCACAGGACTTTTCTGGCACTTGCGTGGACTTTGCACAGGTCTGGCACGCCTCTGCAGTTGGGCGTCTTGTCATGTCTCTGCGAGCAGTTGAGCGTCTTGTCATGTCTCTGCGAGCAGTTGAGCGTCTTGTCATGTCTCTGCGAGCAGTTGAGCGTCTTGCGCGAGACTCCTCACAGAGTGTGGGTTAGGCGGACGCAGGGGCCGAAATGGGGGCACAATATGCACAATGCGGAAGAACAAAGGAAAATGTGGGCGCATCGAGGAACGAGCTGCCGCAAGGTGATTGCACGCCCCAACTGCACGCAACCAAGCGTATTCAAGCAACTAACTGCGCACCATCAAGTCGGGGGATTCAGCATGCATAGCCCTGGATCTATTCACCACGTGAAAGCAGGAGTAAGGCCCGAATCGCACCGTGCAAAGGTAAGGCCAATCGGGAATATATGGGTGCGTACATGCAGTCAGGGTGCCGATCGCAGGTAGGTGCACATATGGAGAATAGCAGTGTGCAGGTATGGTTTACGGGGGTGTGCATGAAGATTGACCATGAAATTACTCGAGTTACGGAAAATGATGCACATGTTGTCGGGGTGCTGCGAACAGTTACGGGGGACACTGCACAATGTCGCTGGGGTGTTGGCTCGGTTGCAGGGGACCCCACACAGGATTACTGGGGTGCATGAGTTTGTGCTGAGCACCAAGCATAGGTAGGTATTAGTGGCTACTTTTGCTTTGCGGGGGGTCTGTCGGGGGCGTTCTGGATAAGACTTGCACATTTGCAGGAAAGATTCCATGAATATGCACATCGCGCAGAGGTGCCTCATGCGCGAGGGCACACACA
Organism: Ambystoma mexicanum; assembly: GCF_040938575.1. Classification (NCBI taxonomy): domain Eukaryota; kingdom Metazoa; phylum Chordata; class Amphibia; order Caudata; family Ambystomatidae; genus Ambystoma; species Ambystoma mexicanum. The sequence goes on from NC_090932.1 coordinate 5,950,725, forward strand.
AAGTCTTTCTCGCTGCACTAACTTTGCAGGGTCCATGCATACTTTTCTCTGAATCAGGCTCTTTATTTTAAGGGACTGATTCATGCAATTATCTGCTTGGGAAATCAGGACTTTGCATGCTAATCTGCGTGTAAAACCCTGTTTGTCAATTCATCCAATCGACTGCGCAGGACTTTTCCGTGACTTGCATGGACTTCACACAGGTCTGGCACGTTTCTGCGAGCAATCGAGCGCCTTGTGCGAGACTCCATGCAGACTGTGACTTGGGCCTACACCGAGCCCAAAAAAGGGGGCTGAAAATGCAAAATGAGGAAGAACAATGGAAAATGTGAGCGTGTCGAGGTGCGACCTGCCGCGAGGTGATCGCAAGCCCCCAATTGTGCACAACCAAGCGTATTCAAAGAACCAACCGCGCAACATCATGTCAGGGGATTCAGCACTCAAAGCCCTGGATTTATCCGCCACATGAAAGCAGCCATAAGTCCAGAATCGCACTGCGCAAAGGTAAGGCCTGATTAGAAATATAGGGCTGCGTACACGCAGTCGGGGTGCCGATCGCAGGTATACAGAGAAGCAGGGTGCATGAGTGGTTTACAATGGTTCACACGAAGATTGACTGTGAAATTACTCGAGTTATGGAAAATGGTGCACATGTTGTTGGGTTCTGTGAACAGTAATTGGGGACCGTATGCAGTGTTGCCAGGGTGTTGGCTTGGTTGCGGGGGACCCCAAGCAGGATTATCGATGTGCATGTGTTTGCGCCAGAGCACCGCACATAGGCAGGCTTAGCTTACCATAACTGGCGAATTTCTGGGGGGTTTCAGTTTTACTAGTCACCATAATATGAATAGGTTGTTAAGGCAACTAAACCATAACGTCCCTTTAACGACGTTCTTTCACTGAATTTCATAGGTTTTTACCAGGATACCCTTAGTTTGTAAAGATTTACCATACAACATACTGAACCCGCTGGCGCCAAGTTAATGCGCACAGCAGTCATGGACTATGCGTTTGGTCGCAGACATCGGATGACATCCAACCTGCTCAGAAAAGCAGGGGTTCTCTTACATAGTGGTACCATTCAGCAAACACAAGGAACATATACAAACAGCACCATGTATGTGACTTGCAAGGGAAAATAGAGTAGGTCTGCAAACTGTGTACTTATGAAGCAAATAGCACAAAGGCATAGGGCCTACAACATGACGGAATGCAACAATAACAGAGGTGACGTCTGCCTTCAACAATCAGACACACAACACCAAGAAAGTTATGGTGGGTTTAAAAATGTTTTTAAAAAAACCTTTCACCTGAAATGTGAAAGTAGGAAAGTCCAATTGAGCTAGGTCACACATTCCACAGCGCCACCTAGTAGCCATCGCTGGAAGTTCACCTCTAGTTCTGAGCCACAACAGCAAGGCATTGTGGGTATGAAAATTAGCTCAAATGCAAACCTTTTTTCTCCAGGAAATCGTCTTTGTCTAAGAGGGCAGTGCTACTTTATATATGTAGCTTAATTACCCCACGACAGACATTTGCAAGGCTGCCAGGACAACTACATAGCTGGTTCCACCCTTCTACATATAGTAGCTGTAGATGGAGACTGTGGAGACTCATAGGCCGAACTAGCGGTCTCTCTCTCTCTCTCTCTCTCTCTCTCTCTTCTCTCTCTCCCTCTCTCTCTCTCTCTCTCTCTCTCTCTCTCCCTCCCTCCCTCCCTCCCTCCCTCCCTCTCTCTCTCTCTCTCTCTCTCTCTCTCTCTCTCTCTCTCTCTCTCTGGTCTCTCTCTCTCTCTTTCTGGTGGGGCAGTGCTCCGTGTGAGGGCCTGTGAACTTCAAGGCAAGGTAGTTCTCTGTGGGAGAGCCTGTGAATTTCAAGGTGAGGTAGTGCTCTGTGGGAGTGCCTGCGAACTTCAAGGTGAGACAGTGCTCCGTGGGAGGGACTGTGAACCTCCTGGTGGGGCAGTGCTCTGTAGGAGAGCCTATGAAATTCAAGGTGCGGCAGTGAGCCTGTGAACTTCAAGGTGGGGCAGTTCTCCGTGGGAGAGTCTGTGAACTTCAAGGTGAGGCCGTGCACTGTGGGAGATCCTGTGAACCTTTGACAAGCAATGCTCCAGATCATGCTTAAATTCCCTCGGTCAGTACTACATGTATGTGTTACCAAACCACAGTCACCATGAAATAGTCCTGCTCTGCCTTTCAATGTCTGACATGTACATTGTAACACATCATCTTCATCATCCAAGCTGGGGATTTGGCTTTGGGTAAGTGCCATTCCATAGTCTTCCAAAAGGAAATGACTGTTCATTTTTATAAATGTGAGTTGTTCAACATGCACAACTGGATGGCTTCTCCTGCAATTAGAAACAATCGTGATGGATTGACCGACACAGCCATGGTAAGCGGTTGAACTAAAGATTTATTGGTATTCGGGGAGAGCAACAGGCACCCAGCCTAGCCCTTTTCCAACCACCAAACTGTTCCAAGTTCTGGAACTACATTAGAACATACACAAAGAATAGAATCAATGATACAACACAACAGATGGACCTGGGAACACTAAACAATCTCTCGGACTGCACATTTGTGGGGGAGGGTGGAGACACCTTAATGATTCAACAGCAATTTGCACAAGTGCCGCTGGTCCGGCTGTACCATTAGTGCCTCACGCATCATCTAGCTGATGTCCCGCCATCTTCTCCCCTTGGGCTGCGCCTGCACTACAGACAGTGATTTTACCAGCCATGCACCAGCCATCGATGCCATCAAGCCTGAGCTTGACATCCACTGTGCAGCTGTCACAATATGGGCTGCTTGATGTTCTTCTTGATTCCTGTGTTATTTCTCCAATTGATGTTGCATCCTTGCACAGTTGCACAGTGTCTCCCCCTTGTGATGTTTGTGACAGGTTCCCCTCACACTTTTACCTTGAAACGTGGGTCCATAAAGGTTTCATTTAAATCTAACTACCCATGGATCACCACTCAAGGTCCAAAGCAGGTCTCTCCACAGCCACACCACATCCGCATCACGTCCAAAGGTATGGCTCCTCGCCATATTGGATATAATAAAGTTATATCACTGTTTGGCTGATATGTATTGCTTTCTTCCGTTTTCACGCAGCAACTGCCGCACATCCCTCTTCTCCAATTCTCCTCTCAACCCGTTCTCTTCTCCATGTTCTATTCTATCTCTCAACCTTCCTTAACTCAACGGATAACATTCTAAGTGATTGCTCTACTTGAAAAGCTGGTGTTTTATAAGAATACACTATATAACACATCTGCTTTCCTCTAACATGAATAATGTAATAGAGAAAATGGAACTATTAAAGATAAAAAAGATAACAGTGAAACCTGAGCTAAAATGCTTGTATGTTGCCTTGATCAACACAAGAACAATCTTAATTGGTTAATGCCTGAGGTGCAATACATACATCATGTTGCCTTCACTGCTCTCTCTTTATTCCAAACTTGACCTCCATCCACTCTCACAGATTTCCCATAATCCCTGTGAACTCTTTCTTTCACGCGAGTACTTTCTTCTCCTTGGTAACTTTCATTTTACTCTTTCCCCTGGGAGTAAAACTTCTTCTTGGCATCCAAATCTACAATCATTTGTCAGTTTGGACATCTCCCTACTCCTCTTGATGGTCTCCTTTATATTCCCCACATCTGACGTGATCATTTTTGATTGACCTAATTACCATGGTGCTAACAAGGTGTTAGGCTTGCGACCTCTCGAAACCTCGCTTGGCGAGATATCACTTATGTCATGAGGAGTAATTCTGTATCGAGACACTCTGCATCAATGCTCTTTGCCAATTCTCAATGGTCTGCACTGACATTCCTATCCCATCCTTGATCGTCCTATTAAACCTCTGTACACACCCATTGCTCTGAGGATGATATAAAGAAGTCCCGCAATGTATGATTCCTACATCTCTCAACCAATTCTGAAACTGTCTCAAAATAATTGAGGAACATCGTCACTCAACAATCTTGAGGGAAAACCTTCCCTTCAAAACACACTCTCAAAGTATTTGATGAAGGTTCTAGATGCGGCATCTCTCATTACTCCTACTTCTGGCCATTTGGATAACAAATCCATCCTAAAACGGGGCTGGCGCCTTAGGCGAACTGAAATCCTGCCGTTGCTCTGCAGGGATGTACCCGGCACCTAACTGAATCCTGGCCGGAGCGCTCTGAAGTCTGGGGAGCCACCAGCATCCTCGACCTTGCAGTGAAAGTGACTGCCGCTCCACTCTCTGTGGCCAGTGGTGTGGGTTCCCAGAGCCCGGCTCGGGAGGCGAGCGGCACCACAGGTCTGACATGGGACCAGCTGCGGTAGCCTGGAGCCCAGCGGCCCGCCCAGTGATATCCCAAGCTCCTGATTAGGAAGCGCCGCTGTGCTGTGGCGGTCTGGAGTCCCGCTGTTCCCTGCGAGGTGTTCACATGACATAGGAAGTTCCTCAAGAGGTGGCCCATCAGGAGGAAGGCGAGCAAGCACTAACCCCTTCTGAGCCCTCTGGGGCTGAGGCAAATGACTGCCATTCTGACCTGTGGATACGGGGTGGGGCCGCATCTGGAGAAATGAGAGCTGTTATCAAGCGACCCTGCCGGATCAGTGGATAAATCCGGCCTTGCGATCCTCCTACCGGACGGGGTCTTGGCGGCAACCCTGATGGCTCCCCCTCTACAGACACCGTTTCTCAGATAACTGGATTCCCAACACACAGCATTTACAGGCTTTGCAGGACGCAGATGGCAGCTTCTCTCGGCTGCTTCGCTGCTGTTTCCCAGTGCCTCCACAAAGCTCTTCTCACAGTGGGGGCGTCCGACCGGCAGTGTTAAGGCCCCCGAACAACCGTGCAGTCCACTCGCCACTGGTAATGGCCCTCCAAACAGTGCCTGGGTGACCACGTGGACCAGTAGCCGCACTGGGCACAAATGGAATCGCCATTTTGTGTTGCTGTTCTTTTGATCCCGTGGAAAACTAATGGATTCTTAGAAGTGCAAATCTGTCATGATATCAGCAGCACAGGGTGCATAACTGGGACCACTTCTGGATGTGTGGCATAATCAAGGACAGGAGGAGCAAAAACAAAAATATTTCCCCCATATGTGTCACTCTAGCTCCCTGGTGGATCTCCCCTTGAGCTGCCTTTTTCTTTTTGGGCCCCCCTCTTTCTTTCTGTTTTCTAGCCTTTGGCACACAGTGGAGTACGGCATTTGGTTGTGACCTGGGGGATATACTATAGCAGTCCCAAGGAAAAATGAGGGCTACGAACATCTCGTGTGCTGTACGTTGGACAAAAGGGACACAGTCCCTTTAAGAAAGACTTGAGGGAAAGAGCGGGAAGAAGGAGGAAGGGGAGGGGCGGGAGTGGCGGGAGGCAGAGAAGTGATCGGCGTGAATAAAGAAGGTTCACAGCAGCATTGGCTCCGTCTCGTTATTGCGTAGCCAGACAGAGTCCAACACTGGCGACGAAGCCGATGAGACCCTTTGCGTGCCGGCAGCAGTGGTAGGAGGGCGGCAAGCCCAGCAGTTGAGAAGGGCCCGTGTGCCCAGAAGTTATCGTGAGGGCCGGTGCGCCCAGAGGAGGGAGCAGCGGCTCGAGTGCCCTGCTGGAGGGCCCGTGTGCCCAGAAGCGATCGTGAGGGCCCGTGTGCCCTGTGGAGACAGCAGCGGCCCGTGCGCCCTGCTGGGAGGACCGAGTGCTCAGAGGAGAGAGCAGCGGCCCGAGAAGGGCCCGTGTGCCCAGAAGTATCGTGAGGGCCCGTGCGCCCAGTGGAGAGAGCAGTGGCTCGAGTGCCCTGCTGGAGGGCCCGTGTGCCCTGAAGCAACAGGAAGGGCCCGTGTGCCCAGTGGAGTGAGCAGCGGCCCGTGCGCCCTGCTAGAGGGCCCGAGTGCCCAGAAGAGACCGCAAGGGCCCGTGCGCCCTGCTGGAAGGCCCGTGTGCCTGGAGAAGATCAGGAAGGCCCGTGCGCCCAGCATCAACACCAGAAGGCCAACACATCAGTGAGCCGCAGCCCGCATGCCTACTGACGCCTGCAGCCAGCGACGCTAGAGCCTGAAGAGCCGGAAAAGACCCGTCCGTTGTCGCGGAAGACCGGAGAAGACCTGCAGCCCGAGGTGCCGGAAGAAGCCCACCCGTCGTCGCGGAAGACGAGAGGAGACCCGCAGGCCCGTGGCACCGACTAACAAGTAAGGTGCCGGGTGGGGCAACTACAAAGAGGGGAACCCCGTGTCTCCCACACGTGACATTGACACAAAAAAAAAAGCTGAAATTGAACGGAGTCACAGAAAAAGAAAAAGCGGGGAACCCCGTATCTCCCATACGTGACATTAACCAGATTAACGGCAAAGAAGGGAACCCCGCGTCTCCCGCACGTGACATTACCAATACGTGACATTAACCAGATTAACGGCAAAGAAGGGAACCCCGCGTCTCCCGCATGTGACATTACCAACATTAACCAGATTTAACTGCAAAGAAGGGAACCCCGCGTCTCCCGCACGTGACATTACCATAAAACGGGTGAAAACCCGCAACACGGCACAAGGGAACCCTGAGTCTCCCCACGTGACACTAACGAAATTTAACTACAAAGAAAGGAACCCCGTGTCTCCCGCACGTGACACTACCATAAGACATTTAAGAGTAAAAGAAGTTGCGACAAAAGAAAGCCCTGCGTCTCCCCAGGTAACGTCTGATACCAAGAAAGACACAGCACCAGGAGTTAATAATAAACAACGCCCACGCACCACTGAACTAACCACAGCATACCGAGCTGCGCCATCATCTCAGCCCAAGATGCAGCAGATCCCAATGCCCAACCAATATCACCAGGAACACCCTCCTCCTATGCAAGCCTAATGAGAAGACCCGCCCTGTTCACTCTGAACCCACACCACGACCAGGGCCAACGATGGGAAGAGTGGATGGAAGAATTCGAGGACTTTGTGGGTGCAATCGGCACACAAGAACCTCCCAACATACTAAGCATCTTTGCAAACGTCGCAGGGAGAGAAATCAAAAATATCATCCGTACGATTCCCCTACAGGACCCCACCACATATGCGAGACTCCGACAAGCCATAAATGAAAAGATTGTTATCTCACCCAACCGTGACTATGAAAGATACACTTTCAACCAATGTGGCCAGCTGCCTCATGAATCAATAGGAAAATTCGTCATTCGCCTTCAAAGAAAAATATCGAAGTGCGATTTCGCCAACTTTAATGACGAAGAAGCCATAAGGCTACGCATCATAGAAGGGTGTGTATCCTCCATGTTCCGGAAACACCTCCTAAAGAAACCCCTATCCCTAAAATAAGTTTTGGACCTAGCAAGAGTATATGAGAGAGTGGACATCCAGGCAGCAGCCATTGAGAACCCCAAAAAAGGAGAAGTTATAGCGGCAATGCACCCATACGCCCGACATCCAGCTCCACAGACAAGGATAAGCCCAAGGTATCCAACACAACGAACACCAAGCGACCGCCAATGTTATCGCTGCGGGTTCGAGTATCCGCACAGAGGTCCGTGCCCTGCCATCGGCCAACGCTGCATGAGATGCGGCATGGAAAACCATTTCTAGGTGATGTGCAAATAACTACTACCAGAAGGGAGCTCGACACGACCGCGACCCACCACCCGCATGATGGACACACACATGGAACAACCCCGACAGGGAGACAGAAGTACGGCACTGCCCACGAATGCCTATCAATGTCCAAACACCGTAAGAGCTCTTGAGGGGCTTCAGATTGAACCAGATAGGAAAGACCATGAACTATATGACATACACCAGAGTGACTTCATACAAGACCCGGAACAAACCCCAAGCCCCTTCCAACAAGGAAGAGACCCATATCTCGACCCCCCACCACAACATCAACTAGGAGGGAATGAACCAACCCGATATCTACAAGATGGGTACGACTGAGAGTACGTATGCCTTCTCAGTGCGGAAACTGAAGACACCTCAGCTCCCAGAGTAACAATACAGCTGGGAAGTACCAGAAACAGTTTTATCGTTGACACAGGAGCGACGGTAAACGTCATGAATGAAGATATCTACAGGGAAATAGCCTCCTCATACCCACTACAAGAATCCAAGACTCACATTTTCCAATGGGGAGCGGCGCAGCCAATGACCTCCAAAGAAAAATTTCTATGTGATCTGCGGCACAGGGACATCACCGTAACCGCCACGATACACGTTATAAAGAGCCCATCCATCGGCCGCTGCCTCCTCGGCTACCGCACGGCCAGAGCCCTCGCCTTCGCCTTAATTGATCTACACTACAACCAGTCAGAAGTAATAGAGGGACTGCCAGTATCACACGAATGCGTCAGAGCAATGATCGACAGACCTCTGGCGAAGGGAGACCTCAAGGGCCAATTCCCCAAGTTATTTGAAGGAGTCGGCATGCTAAAAGGCTCATGCATCAAACTACACATCGACAATACCATTAGGCCAGTACCGCAACACCCACGCAAAGTGGGTTTCCACCTCCAAGAACAAGTATCAAAAGAAATCCAACTTCTCCTTCTCAACGACATCATAGAGAAAGCAGAAGGGCCAACACCATGGGTATTGCCAATAGTAATTGTTCCCAAGGACAATGGTCGTCTCCGCATATGCGTTGACATGCGCATCCCGAACACGGCCATCCAGAGAGAAAGACACCCAGGCCCGAGCCTGGAGGACATGTTGATTAGGTTAAACCAAGCAAGGTTCTTTTCAAAGCTCGACCTCAACCAGGGCTACCACCAACTGGTCCTGGACCCAGAATCACGACCCATCACAACGTTTGCAACACACAACGGCCTCTTTCGATACAAAAGGCTCAACTTCGGAATATCATCTGCTGCCGAAATCTTTCAGGAGACCATCAGACGTCTCATAGCATCAGAGATGAACGCACTAAATTACAGTGACGACATCCTAGTATTTGGAAAAGATCAGGAACAACACGACAGAGCGCTGAGAACCATCTGCTCCATCCTACAAGACGCAGGACTGACCCTCAACGAAGACAAGTGTGACATCAACAAGACAAGCCTTAAATTCTTCGGCCACATATTTTCGAGCAAAGGGATAACAGTTGTCCCGGACAAGATTAAGGCCATCACCGATCTCCAAGCACCTACGACCACGGCAGACCTGCGTTCCCTACTAGGCATGGCAGGATACTGTGCGCGCTACCTCCCAAACTACGCCACGACAACTGACCCACTCCGCAACCTCCTTAAGAAGAACACACCTTTTATATGGGATGCACCCTGTCAGGAAGCATTCACAAGGATAAAAGAGGGTCTCACCAACAACCGACAACTGGCATACTTTCGTCCGGACTGGCACACTATCATTACGGTCGACGCAAGTCCAGTGGGACTAGGTGCCATCCTTGCCCAGACCAACACCGCAGACAATGCCCATCACGCGATAGTTGCATATGCCAGCCGAGCCCTGTCGCACACGGAAAAAGCCTACTCCCAGGCAGAAAGGGAAAGCCTGGCTGCAGTACGGGCAGGCGAAAAATACCACCACTTTATTATTGGCCGGAGGTTCACCCTAGTAACGGACCACCAAGCTTTAATATCGATCTTCGGGAACCCCAAAACGAAAATGCCACCTCGCATAGAACAGTGGGGGATAAGACTACAAGAGTACGACTACTGCATCGTCCACAAACCAGGAGGAGACGCCAACCCAGCAGACTATCTCTCCAGACACCCCCTACCAGACAAAGACGGCACCCTAGCCCAGGAAGCCACAGAATACATCTCATACCTGTCATCAAATGCCATGCCACCGACCATCTCGACCGCAACATTCGAAGAAAGGAGCAAAGCCGACCCAACACTCAGAGCTGCTGTCTTTCTTACTCGGTCCAACAAATGGAGGGAACGTCACACAAAGGAAACCAGGGGGGAGGATGTAAACCAGAAGGAACTGGACCGGCTGGCCAAAATACACGACGAACTCACAGCCACTGACCAAGGACTCCTGCTACGGGGGAGAAGGCTAGTAGCACCAAGGGACCTAAGGAAGACCCTAGCAACACTGGCACATGAGGGCCACAGGGGAATGGACAACACAAAACAATTTCTCAGGAACTATGTCTGGTTCCCCTACATGGATGTAATAGTAGAAGACATGCTCAGACACTGCAGGCCATGCCAACTGGCAGCGAGAGGACCAAACCCAAACCCTCTGCAACTAACCACGCTCCCGACAAGACCCTGGCAAAAGGTTGCAATGGACTTCTATGGACCTTTAGAAGAAGGAGGCTATCTATTAGTAGTAATGGACGAATATTCGAGATTCCCTTTAGTTAAGCAAACGCTGTCAACATCCTTCGTGGAAACCGCACCCATAGTGGACGAACTATTCAGCGAGTGGGGCATTCCCAACGTCGTCAAGACCGACAACGGCTCCCTGTTTCAAGGGAAAGAATTCGCAAACTTTGCAAGTCACCTAGGCTTCCACCACCAAAAGATTACACCTCTCTGGCCCCAAGCCAATGGGATGGTGGAAAGGTTTATGGCCACAATCAAGCTAACCAGACAAAAAGCAGCAGCAGAACAGACGCCTCACCCGAAGGCCATCTGCAGCATGCTTCGGAGTTACCGAAATACCACACACGATGCCACGGGAAAGCCACCAGCTGAACTCATGGTGAGGTACCAACCCAGGACACGCATTCCCCGATGGGAGGACTATATGTCATGATCTCTGCTTCCAAAAGGTCAGGGTTTTCCCAACTCCCTTGGAAGCAGATCCATAACCTAGGTTCCGAGGGCCAACCAGTCCCAATTGGGACCTTTTGGACCCAGTCCTGGCGCCAGTGGCACCAGGCTCATAAATGTGCCCAGTCCCAGCGCTGGAAGCGCCGGGCTCATAATGCTTGGGTGGGCTTACCTGCAGCAGACCATGCTGCTTACTTGCCTGCCAGCTGAGCCTCTGATCCTCTTCTGTTTGGAACTACTTTTCCTGTTGGGTGGGGCAGGAGCCACTCCCTAGATTCAGAACACTGGAACTCTTCTGGAAAGCAGGAACTCTTTTCTTACCTAGGCGTGGCTGTGGAAGGAGACACCTAAGCACTACAGGAGACTATTTAAACCACACCCGGTGGATGAATCTTGCTTTGCGTTATTCTGCATCCTCTGCAGCAGAACGCTCATCGTGTCTTCTGCATCGGATCCTGGGCCTAAGGAAAAAGGCTTACCATCCTGAATCCAGTCTTCAGCAACACCTATAAAGACAAGAAAGAACAGGTTAGCATTCCGGCATCTGAAAGACAAAGGCTTACCTACTCTTCGTGCGCTCCGGAGGTCTTCACACTGCATTCCGGCATCTGAAAGACAAAAGCTTACCGACTCTTCGCACGCTCCGGAGGCCTTCGGCGCTGCATCCTGCATCTGAAAGACAAAACAAGGTGCGTTTAAAGACATTGGGGAACTTTAATACTCACGTGCCATTACTCCTTTCCACATCAACCCCAGTGGGTATTCCGGCACCCTGCAGCCGCTCCGAACTCGTACCTGCAAAATAAAAGACAGTTAGAGCGCATCGTGAAGCAGGCAACAAGCGCTTACTTACGTGCCTCCAGGCGCTTCTATTCATCATACGGACTCCATCTTCAACTCACTTCAGCCCGTCATCCGCCATCGCCGGAACCTGCAAAACAAGAGACATCATTGCTAAAGACTTTAAAGACAATAGAATTACTCGAAACTTACCGTTCGTGCAGTAAACGACGGACAGCAGTCCTCTGAAGTCAAGAGGCCTGCGCTACCGATACAGTGAAGAAACTGGTTACAGCACCCTGCTCCGAGGCAGATGGAGAGCTCGGCATTCACTTACCTAAGGTGAGAGCGTTAACCTTTGGGGGTCTACAGGAGAGCAAAAAAGGGAAGAGATAGGGACACCCCAATAACCCCAGTTCATTAATCCCATATTTTCTGTCTGCAGACATCTTACTCTTGAAGTCAGGCATACAGTGCACAGAGGTCCAGCCCAAAGAGCCAACCGGGTGCTACACATCACCTTTGAAGATACGGTAGTCGCCCAGTCAAGACCGGCGCCTCTGCGAGAATCAGGTGAGCGTTACACTATACCCCTGAGGAAGACCTCGTCATCAGGGAACGATATGCCGAAAAGAAGAGAAGGGCCAAGCAATGGGCCGACACCAAACGGAGAGCGAAAGAACAACAACTGGAGATGGGGCAAATGGTCCTGGTGCAACAAACTCAACACAAGAAGACGGACACCCGATACAGTCCAGAGCCGCGAATCATCACAGCCATAAAGGGGCCCATGATTATGGCAACAGGAGAATTGGGAGACATCACTCGCACTCCTCTTTCTTCAAAAAGCTATATCTGGAGGAGCCCGAAGCACAAGAGACACCCGACGAGAACTTCAGTGAAGAAGAAGAAGCAGAACCCCCAGTGGAGTCAACCGGCGAAAGCCGAGAATCCCCGGGAAGACCCCCTCGAACAGTAAAGAGACCAGTGAGGCTTATCGAACAGATGTAACCTGGCTCCCATGTTAAGTTCGGGGGAGGTGTTGTACATTGGACAAAAGGGACACAGTCCCTTTAAGAAAGACTTGACGGAAAGAGCGGGAAGAAGGAGGAAGGGGAGGGGCGGGAGTGGCGGGAGGCAGAGAAGTGATCGGCGTGAATAAAGAAGGTTCACAGCAGCATTGGCTCCGTCTCGTTATTGCGTAGCCAGACAGAGTCCAACATCGTCAAAGCACCAGGGGCCCGGGACAGGTGCCACAATTGGGCGCTCGGCTGAACAGGCACGCCACTCATCAACAGGAGCTCTGGTCCAAGAGCACAGGCTGGGGGTCCACCTAAAGTCTGGGGGTTGATCCAGGAGGATAGAACCTGATAAGGGAGGTTCCTCAATGGGTAGAGTGGAGGAGCAATACTTGATGTTTTGATAGTTTTGGGCGCACCCATTGCAGGGTCTCTCCGTATCTGGGATGGCCCTACTATGTGCAGGTGCATTATCACAGCAATAAAAGGAATGACCAACAAAGAGCGTGTGCTGCTGGTGGCTATCAATGTGCAGGACTTTGATCATCCAGCAGAAGAGCCATTCCGCATAAGAATCTGTATAGTCGGGAAATTGGGTTTAATGCCTGAAGAGTCTGGAAAGGATATTCTCTGCTCCCGTCTATCGGCATCTGTCTGCTGCTAAGTTTCCTGGCGAGTTTCTTGTGCTTTGTGCAGTTCTGTCCCTCTCCCCTCTTTCTTTCCATCTTTTGCTCACTCCTTTCATCCATGGTGCACTCCATCTCACCTATGTACCTCAACTGCTACTCCATCACATATCCTACCTCCCTCTCGAAGCCTGGAAGGAAAAAGTTCAAAAAAGATCTCCTTGTCTCCAACCCAGGCCTGCCCATCGCCGACACCTACGTCAATGCTTCTTCCAGGCGGACTGCCACTGCCACACAGTGAGCAAGGGGTCCACGTCTGAATGACCATAGGTACCTTAGGGTGACCAACCCAAAGTTCCTTAAACATAGAAAAAAGGTAAGGGCGCCCCTCTGCGAGAACGAACATGGCCAGAGTGAGCTCAAACATGTAGCTGCAGACTCTGAGAGGGTGCGTTCCCACAGAACAGGTTATCATGCCTTGTTCTTTCTTGCAGAAGAGTGCCATGACTTCTTTTTGAATCTCATATGTGGAGGCCTGTTCAAGTTTGATCTTTTAACTTCTTGAGTAGTATTCATCTGCTTTTGGTAACACTTGCTCCAACTTTCCCCATATTGATATTTCAAATATAGAGACTTATTCAAATTCTGTCTTTTAATTCCTTCTTTAGTATTCATTGGCTTCTGGCAATACTTGCTCCAACCTTCCCATATTTACATCTCATACATGAGTATTTGGGCACATTTTGTCTTTGTTGTCTACTTGGTCGTTTCTTCAAAATATGTTCTTAATGGCTCATTTAATTTATTTCATAATTGTTCATTTATAATGCGCTTAATATTAGGAGTGGTTTCTAAGCGCGGGATCAGGATTCGTACCTGTGTTGCACTGCGTTGTCTTGCTTCCAAGACAAACGCATTGCCCCTGAGCTATCCTTCCCCCCCCTCATATGCTTGTCAGTACGCCCCATGGTCCCCAACATCTCTGGGCAGACTCACCAGTGTCTATTAGCGTTTCTGACCTGTGGCACTTAGCTGCGGTGAAGCTCTCACTTCGTGTTGGCGTTCTCTGCTCTGCAGACCTTCTCTCAGCTCTCCTGCCCGCTCTGAATATGTCCATCAGCAACCCTACTGCTTCTGAGCATGACACGCTCCCAGCAGCTTTGTTGTTGTTGCAGGCTCACCTGTGGTTCTCTTACAGTGCCTCCTGTGGCCTCGCACCACTGTGGTAAGCAATGCTTGCAAGCGGTAGGCTGGAAGCACCTGCTTTCTTCAGCAGAGTCCGTTCCTGTGCTACAGCCTTCTGCCATGGTTCTGCTTCCTCCTTCGTCCGTTCTGCTTCTCTCTGTTCTTCCAATGTGAACAGCACTTTTAAATGTTGTGCACATTTGGACCTCATTACAATGACGAGCATGCATGTTCAGCTTAGTTTTTCTTTTGATCCATATTAACTCCTTCCTCTTCCCTATTTCAGCACTTGAGGCTTGAGTTGGAGTCCATAGGATTTTGTTCCTTTCCGATGTTCCACTGAGAAACAATAGGGCTGTAAATCAAGTAACTAGCCACATGACCCTTGCATTAGTGCCCTTGTGAAGGCTCAACCAAGTTAACGGGGCATCGTCTGTGACGATCGGACCCTTCTACCAGTTAGATTATATTTGAGGTAGACTATGGCCCACTTAATGGTCAGGGCTTCAAGTTCAAGATTTGCCTAATTCTTCTCTCGGGAAATAATTCCTTGCTAATATAGGGGACCGGATGTTGTATACCATCATGAATCTGTGGAAGAACTGCACCTAAACCTGTATGCGAGGCATCCGTTTGCAGAATTAATTCCCGATTGAAGTCTGACACCTTCAATACAGGTTCACTGCACAAGATATGTTTTAGTTTATCAAAATATAAATGATCTTCAGGATGCCATTGGATTTTCTGAGGTTCCACATTTCTGAGTTTATCTGTGTGAGGAGAGGCTATAGATCAGAAATTAGGAATAAACTGTCTATAATATCCATCTAACCCTAAAAAGGCTCACAACTTTTTCTTTGTTTTTGGATGAAGGGTTTCTTTCACTGCTTTGACCTTTTCAGTTTGGGGTTGAACGAGTCCATTCTGAAGAAAGAACCCAAGATATTTTACCGCAGATATAGCGAGATGACATGTCATTGGATTTGCAGTAAGTCCTGATTTTCTCAGGGTTCTAATAACAAAGTATAGATGGTACAATATCAATATATGCTCCACAAAAGGAAGCATAGGGTCGAAGATTTTGATCCATTAACCTTTGCAAGGTGGCTGGTGCTCTGTGTAAACCAAAAGGCGGGACTTTAAATTGAAAAACACATAGGGGAGTGGAAAAAACTGTTTTTGGTTTAACTGCGGAATTGACTGAAATTTCCCAGTATTCCTTAGTCAAATCAATTGTGGAGAGATATACTGCAGTTCTCAACATGTCAATAAGATCATCAATTCTAGGCACGGGATAATTGTCAAATTGGGAAACCTCTTTGACTTTTCTAAATTCAGTGAAAAATCTCTATGACTTATCTGATTTAGAGCCCAACACAGTATTGGAATTCTACAGGCTTTGGGAAGGTGCTATAATATCAGCCTTTAACATAATTTACAACTCTTCTTGAATGATATTTTTTGTACTTTTGTACTCTCAGGTATTCAATACGTTTTAAATTAATATCCTTGCCTGGAGGGGCAGCATACAATTATATTCCCCCTTTTCTCTTCCTGGTTCGAACGATTATAAGAGATCCATTAAATCTTGCTTTTGATTTTGTGTCAAATATAGAGGAATTACAGTATTGGTGTCATTTTCATCAGATAACAGACTAGTTAATATCACAGAAGTGTCCTCAACAGGATTTCCTTTCCATTCCTTCAAAAGATGTACATGTTAGACGTGAGTTTCAATTGTTCTGTCTGGTTGTGAGACTCGATAGTTAGAAGGTCCTACCTGTTCTATAATCTCATAGGGACCATGCCACCTGGAGAGCATTTTATTTCTGAAGAGGGAATGAGACTAAGCCATTCTGACCACTAGAAAGATCTTAACACAGCTTTCATATCATGGCACTCCTTCTGTTGTTACTGGGTTCTAGTCATGTTAGTCTGTACCATGGACTGAACAGCTGCCATATGTTCCTTCAACCGCTGAGCAGTTTGGGATAACGGTAGAGAGGCTTTCTCTCATTCTTCCCATGTTTCCTGTAACATACCGAAAACATCTCTTGGTTCTCTCCCATATAATAATTCAAATGGGGAAATCCTGTGGAAGATTGTGGAGTTTTGCTAATGGCAAAAAGGGCCCCATGGTGTCATAACATCCCACTTCTTTCCATCCACTTCTACTAGTTTCTTTAAAATATGTTTTACAGTTGTATTCAATTGTTCAACCAAACCATCAGTTTGGGGGTGATAGATAGAAGTGCGCAAAGTTTTAATCTGAAGAATCTCTTTCACCTCAGACATGAGTTTACTCATAAAGGTAGACCCTTGATCGATCAAGATCTACTTCAAGAATTCAACTCTTGAGAAAAAGGCAATTAAACGTTTTAGAATCTGTTGTGAGGTGTTATTCTGCAAGGTAAAAAACGTCAAAATAACAACTTGAGTAGTCTAACATCACCAGTATATATCAGTTTCCCAACTTTGATGGTTCGAGGGGTCCTACTATATCCATACCTGTGTGTGTAAAAGGAATGTCTATAATAGGTAAGGGCTGTAAGGGAGCTGGGGGAGGCACCTAGGTACATGTTTTCTGACAAAGGGCAAAAGTACAGACACAATTCTGTATATCAGCATATATTCCTGGCCAATAGAATCGGTTTGCTATTTGGGCTTGGGTTTTAGTTGTTCCTAAAAACCCACATGTCAGATGAGAATGAGCAATTTCTAAAACAATTGTTTTGTGACTCTCAGGTACCACTATTTATGACCTAGGAATACCATCAGGTTCCACAGCTCCCCTATAGAATAACCCAGATTTAAAGCAGAAAAATGGTCTGCCCTCCCCCCTCCTGCCCCCCACCTTCTCTGGTAATACTTGAAGAAAGGGCTAGGCCTGTAAGGGATCATTTCTTTGGGCAAAGCAAGGTCAGGAATAAGCCCAGGCCCTTCTTCTGCTATAGGGATGAGTTGTACTGCTGGTTTAATTGGAGGCTCTGTGTCTGCTTCTCCAAGACCTTTAGTTCCTCTCCCAGTTTTGTCAAAACCCTTGATTTCTTGGGGTTTGGGAAATAGAGCCTTCTCCACAATCCCTTGGACTATTCCCTCCCCTGATTTAATTTGGTAAGGTTTTTTCCATTATTTTACAACACCACTTTTATATCTTCTCTAACATCAAGATCTATGACACCAGCCAATATGTCTAAACCATATCGCGTGACCAAAACTGATTTAGAAGCCAGTCATGTAAGTACCAGGAGGGGGAATAAGGACCAAGTCAGTGGGTATCAAAGCTCAGTTCCCAAGTTGAAGCAATTCTCCCATACTACTGTATAAGTCAAATCCTATAGAATGTTCCGTGGCAATGGTAGGAACGGGGGCGCTCTTACTATGTTTCCCAAACATAAGGGTCCCGCAGTATGTGTCAAGTAAAAATGCGATCCCATTTTTGACACCATATGTTAGGGGTCAAAAATGTGAGGCAGACACAAAGTGGAAGTGTTTTCAACATCAGACATCTTTAATTAAATACAATAGCTGGATAAAGGCCTATCAGTCCCTATCCTAAAGAGAGTTTCACTGCGTAGGAAACTGTGTCACGTCATCAAAATTATTTACATCGTGCTTGTGTCCAAAACATTAATCTGACCCTCACGCTAAAAGTGAACAACTAAATGTTTAAGTAAAGTGTCTCTGATGTAGATTTGGTAAAAAGAGTTAAAAAAACAAATAGATAGATCCAACAAAAATAATCTTTGGATCCAGGCAGTGGTTCCCTTCCCCGGATGTCCCAGGTAGGACGGCAAAAGTGTCTCTTTCAAACAACCTCTTCTTAACTATAGCAGAGGTGTCTTTTTCAAACAATAGTTCCTTGGGATGCTGAAAGTGTCTCTTTAAAACAATACCTTCTTACAGAGAATCTCCTGGTATACTACCCTACCAGGAAGTGTTTAGTAGGTTCATCAGATCCCCTGGTATACTTTCCTGCCAGGTATCTGCCCACAATGTCTCATTCGAGTTGGAGTCCATAGGTTTTTTGATTAGACAGTAGATGTGTGTGTGTTATGCATATATGAGGTGAGAATGGTATTCTGCTCAGAATGACAGTATGCCATCACGATCCTAGGTGTCATCGGGTTTGCTTCAAAAGAGGGGGAAAACTGTGTCTCTCCTAATGAAGTCATCACCTTTTCCCGATAGTTGTCCCCTCTCACATGATCCTCCCACATAATACCGCCCCCAGGGTCAGGACCAGGTAGCGTCTGCCATCCCCTGGATATGTGAGAGGAGATCATCACCGGGGAAACAGTGATGACTCCATAGGATTCATAACAACACACACACACAACACACACACACATATTTACAGACGCACTTTCAAATTCAAGCGCCCAATCATTTACACAAACACTTACACTTGCACACACTTCTTTTTCTGCCGGGTCCTTGGATTTAGCACTTTTTTGTGCTCTTGCGCAGCATGCAAAATAGCAAACACAAAGAGATGGGATTGGCCTCTGCATGGCCATGGGAGGCCGTAAGAGTATCAAAGTAGATACCCTCATGCCCTCCAGTGGGCTGGGGTCAGGAGTGCCATCTTGTACCTGCAGTGACAGGGGCACTTCAGGCCGCAATGTGAGATGGCGCCCCTACTCACCTAGGAGCATTCAGGGTGTCACTGCGGGCAAAAGGGGGTGCAGTCAAGCAGAGTGCTATGAAAAGCAAGGGCAGCCTTTCCATAATGTGAGGGCCCGGCCCCATCGCTCATTGAGGGTGAGCCGCCACTGAGACAGCAAAACACAGAGCATTGAAGAACCCTCTATCAAAGAGCGACTATGAAACATCTAATTTATCCTGGCAACTGGCACTGAGGTCCATTGCCACGGCCAAAATGGCCACCTAGCAGCACTATCAGGTGGCATCCTCACACTTACAGACAACACTCTTGCAGCAAAGGGGACATTTTGTAATTCTGTGGAGAAATATATATATATATGCGCTTTGTCATGTGATTTTGAGTTGGGGAGGAGGAATGAATGGACTGTGGTGAGGCACACCTCTATGTGGTGCCACAGAAACCAACATATATACATGTATATCCTGTACTAAGTTGCCTCATTTATATTCATATCTTATGTACATTAACCTGAGCACCCCACTAATGCCATTGTGAAAATAGTTTTGTTATGAACGTGCCAGTTTACTCGATGGCGACCTTTTGTTCTGAGTGGTTTTGCCAACTCCTGATATCAACACAAAATCTACATGTTTCCTCAGCAGTGCCCTGGAAAGGTATTAAAGGCCACAGGGTTAAGAGTAGGCTGCTGGACACAAAGAAGAAATCATGATTTTAGATGAATTGACATAATATATGCCGGCCCATTGTTGGCAAAGTTTGAACATATGTTTTAACACTTTAACCGTACTCACCTGCGGAAGCAGGAGGAATACATGAGGAAGAATTTAGGTTTTCGCCTTTTGACTCATAGACGGGACTGGAGCCAACCCCGAGGCAACATTTTTAGCAAAGGTCTTCGAGCTCCCCCATAAGTCCCTCACACCTGCTCTCTGGTCCTGAGCCAAATCTTTCTGCCAAAGGCTCCACCCACCCCCTCTGTACCTTTGAAACCCAATCCTACACCTGCCACATCTGGGTGCCCCTTGTCCTGGCTGCAATCCACAGCAGAGCCACAGAGTGCCTCATGCTGGCCGAGAGCGGGCCACAAAGATTGGCCACCTTCAAAAAAAGGTGCCCTCCCTTGCCCAAGCGTTGCCATGCGCTAGAAATATAATGGCACTGGGCCAAATCCAAATTGGCACCATTGGGTGCTCAGGGTGAATATTGATATTGATAATGTGCAAGTGCATGGGAGAGGGGGAGGGGAAAAGTGCATGGAAGGGGGGAGAAGTGGAAAGTGCGAAGCAGAGGAGAAACAGATACATAACAATAAATAAATAATAAAGGCAACAAACAGTGGTAGTGCAGCCAGCAATTTGCAAGTGCTAGGTTTAAGGCAGCAGGCAGGGTAGGTCTGATAAGTACAGGAAGAAAAAGGGGGGGCTGTATGGGTGCATATACAGACCCCAGTGCAGGGGGTGGCCCGGACGCAGTGCGGGAGGGTGGCAGGGTGATCAGGTACCTTGGCCCGGAGGACAGAGGGTGGCCAGGTGCACTGTGCCAAGAGAGAATAGATCTGCAGGGGAGAGGAAGAGCGAAGGCAGAAGAAAAGAGGAAGGTCTTGAGGTGCTTCCGGAACCAGAGATGGTTCTCCTCAAGTTTTAGAGTGTCACGGAGGCTGTTCCAGAGGGAGGCCCCAGCCGAAGACAGAGATCTACCCCCAGCCCGTTTCTTTGAAAAACGACTAACCCTGAGGGAGTTAGAGGAGCAAAGAGCTTGAGAGGGGAGGTATTTGCAGAGGGATAGCTGAAGGTATTTTGGACCCAGGCCCCAGAAAGCCTTGTGGACAATGCACAGGGTTTTGAATGTAATCCTTGCATCCACTGGGAGCAAATGGAGAGATTTCAGAGCTGGAGAGATACGATCCCAGGGCTGGAGGCCAAGGACAAGTCTCGCAGTCCTGTTCTGGATTAGTTGCAAAGGACGGAGAGTAGAGGCAGGTAGATTTAGAAAGAGTCTGTTACAATAGTCTAACCTAGAGAGAACAAGAGCTTGGGATACCATAAGCTTCTGGGGGAAGGAGAGGAAAGGCAGAGTACCCCTGAGGAGGTGCAGTAGGAAATGTGACTTTTTAGAGACCTCAGAGATGTGGGCAGAGAAGGAAAGGGTGGAGTCAAGGATGACTCTAAGGTTCTTAGCCTCGCAGGTGGGGGTAGGAGGAGGGCCAAGGGAGGCCGGCCAGAGAGTGAGGGGAAAGGATGGTGAAGGTGTGCCGATGAGGAGGATCTCCGTCTTGCTGGCATTCAGACAAAGATCATTGGCGGCACACCAATCTTGAATGGCAGTTAGGCAATCAGAGATGAGAGAGGGAGAGGAGGTAGCTGAGGGCAGCCTGAAAATGAGTTGCGTGTCGTCAGCGTAGCACTGGAAAATTGATCAGAAAATGGCAATGCAGTGGGCGAGAGTTGCCAGGGATGACGTAGGTAAAGTGATGAGCAGCCAAAAAAGGTGCCCAGAGATATGCTGTGCAATTTGTACTGCACTGCGAAGTGGCTCTTGCCCAGACCCTCGTGCAGAGCACATGCAGTGTGCTTAAATAACACTGTGCCCTCCTCCACCTGACTGCTTTGGCATGGGATTGTATTTACTGTCTTATAGAACTCTCTTTCCTCTGTGAAAGAGAGTGCAGCCAAAGAATATGAAACAGAAGGATTTAAAAGACTACGGGGGTCCTTACGGTTATTCCGGTAAAAGGCCAGGAATTCTGTCATGCCGGTATTACTGTGTCCGGCAGGGCGACCGCAAGAAATACCGGTGTATCATGAGTCCCCGGGTGCGCGCACATCCCCCTGCTGGTAATGGTAATACCGGCACGCCGGTATTCCCTGCAACTACAGGAATTTGCTGGCATTACTGGCAGAAATGTGCTGGCAACATCAATACCGTCACAGACACTGCCAGAATTACCGGTGCAACAGTTAATAGCACCAGCATTACTGGTGCCAGAGTTACCAGCGCTGGAATTACCAGCAACGTTATTACCGACAAAGGAAATAGCATCACCGGTGGAATGGGAAGCTTGCTGGTGGTCATCTAGAAAAAAGAAGTCCACTCCCGATCTCCCTTTTCCTGCTGCCATCTAGTGTGAGAGGCGGCATAAAACATGTCAGGAAACCGAAGTTCTCTGAGGTAGAGCTTACTTCATTGGGGGACACCGCAAGACAAACCAGAAGTGGAAGACCACCATATGGTGTGAGATTGCGGACAGCTTGACAGCTGTGGGACTGTCCCCCACACACCCAGGGACTGCCACAAGCGCTGGGACGACCTGCGGCTCAGGGTAAGCAAGATCATCGCTACCCACAGGAGGAGGGACGTTATCGCCCCTCACACTCATGCCCTGGGAGGCACAGTGCAGTTCCATTCTCCACTTGGAGGGCATTGAGGGTGTTGGGATGGCAGAGGCTGGAGCTGGTACAAGAATTCCCATGTAAATGCCATTCCTGCGTACAAATACATGTATCCCCAGGCAGAGAGCCCAATACAATCAGACACAGCAGATGGCCTGATCAAAAACACATGCAGCGGGATGCGGGTAGAACTAGTCATGCACAAACACTGTTGCCAATAGGTACTGTCCCACATATGTGCGCCAGGGGAGGAGAGGATATGAATCGTAGGCCCACCAAACACACAACAAAAGGCCCCCTTGGCAGACCAACATGCAAAGTGCACTCCCACCACCCTCAAGCAGATGCACACACCAGAGGCAACAGACCAGAGAAGCCTTATGACAAGATCAGCACAAACACAATATGGCATGAATGAAATGCAAGGCTGCAGTCGAGACACCCAGAATACTAACAGCATACTCATCATATCCCAACAGGTACACAGTCCTCCCACAGTGATGGCCCAGGACCGTCATCAGGCTGAGTGGCTGCAAGCAGGCTCAGGCAGCACAGCAGAACAATTGTCACGTCGCATGCACCATCAGCCCCAGCACCATTGGCCCCACCACCGGCACCATCAGCCCCACACCGGCGTCATCAGCCCCACCACCGGCACCTTCAGCCCCATCACCGGCACCTTCAGCCCCACCACCGGCACCATCAGCCCCACCACCGGCACCTTCAGCCCCATCACCGGCACCATCTGCCCCATCACCTGCACCATCAGCCCCATCATCGGCACCTTCAGCCCCACCACCGGCACCTTCAGCCCCACCACCGGCACCATCAGCCCCACCACCGGCACCATCAGCCCCATCACCGGCACCATCAGCCCCACCACCGGCACCTTCAGCCCCACCACCGGCACCTTCAGCCCCATCACCGGCACCTTCAGCCCCAACACCGGCACCATCAGCCCCACCACCGGCACCATCAGCCCCACCACCGGCACCATCAGCCCCACCACCGGCACCATCAGCCCCACCACCGGCACCATCAGCCCCACCACCGGCACCTTCAGCCCCATCACCGGCACCATCAGCCCCACCACCGGCACCTTCAGCCCCACCACCGGCACCTTCAGCCCCACCACCGGCACCTTCAGCCCCACCACCGGCACCTTCAGCCCCACCACCGGCACCATCAGCCCCACCACCGGCACCATCAGCCCCACCACCGGCACCATCAGCCCCATCACCGGCACCATCAGCCCCACCACCGGCACCTTCAGCCCCACCACCGGCACCTTCACCGCTGCATGTGGCACAGCTGCAACCATCACACCTGTGGTCAGTGGCCCCACTGTCCCTCCTGCGCCCTCCACTTCACCACGGGCACATCAGCCACCAGGCTATCATGGCTGGTTTGCCATGGTAGAGGAGTATGACATTGACGACGATGGAACAACATAACCCTCTGCCTGTTTCAGAACCTCGTCACACCATAGCCCCTCCACCACTACCACTGCCCAGCCTCTGCACAATCAATGAATGCCTGAGTGCAATAGAGGCCCAGAATGGGGAGCCTAATATTGCACAAGAGCCGCTCATTGAGATAAGACTGCGTTGGGAGTGCATGCAGGCCTCCAGCCGCAGAAGTGCCAAGCCCGAGGCTGTGCAACCGCAGCCCTCCTCACCCCTGCACAAAGAGTGAGGGAGGGGAATGAGATCTCCTCCGCGGTAGAGGTAATGAGACATGCCGTACAACTCTGGCTGGACTACATGCAGCCCAAGGGAAAAGACAAACCCACATCAGTGGCCACCACTGAGGACTCCCAGCACGGCAGCCCACGGCAAGGGTCACAGAGGATATGGCCCACACTGGAGTCTGGCAAGAGCCCCGTGGCCAAGAGGGACCGACGGTGACAGTGACACTGACTGGGTGCTCTACTGGGTGTGTTTGAATTGGGGGTGTTTGGGTAGGGGTGTGTGTGTGTAGGGGTGTTTGGGTAGTGGGTGTGTCGGTAGGGGGTGTTTGGGTAGGGGGTGTTTGGTTAGGGCTGTGTGTGGGTTGGGGTGTTTGGGTAGGGGTGTGTTTGGGTAGGGGTGTGCGTGGGTAGGGGTGTGTTTGGGTTGGGGAGTTTGGGTGGGGTGTGTGGGTAGGGGGGGCATTTGGGTAGGGGTTATTTGGGTAGGGGGTATTTGGGTAGGGGTGTGTTTGGCTTGGGGTGTGTGGGTAGGGGTGTATGGGTAGGGGGTGTTTGGGTAGGAGGTGTTTGGGTAGGGATGTGTGTGGGTAGGGGTGTGTGTGGGTAGGGGTGTGTTTGGGTAGGGATGTGTGTGGGTAGGGGTGTGTGTGGGTAGGGGTGTGTTTGGGTATGGATGTGTGTGGGTAGGGGTGTGTGTGGGTAGGGGTGTGTTTGGGTAGGGATGTGTGTGGGTAGGGGTGTGTGTGGGTAAGGGTGTGTGTGGGTAGGGGTGTGTTTGGGTAGGGATGTGTGTGGGTAGGGGTGTGTGTGGGTAGGGGTGTGTTTGGGTTGGGGGTGTTTCGGTAGGGGTTTGCGTGGGTAGGGGTGTGTTTGGGTTGGGGAGTTTGGGTAGGGGTGTGTGGGTAGGGGGCATTTGGGTAGGGGGGGTTTGGGTGGGGGGAGTTTGGGTAGAGGTGTGTGGGTAGGTGGTGTTTGGGTAGGGGTGTGCGTGGGTAGGGGTGTGTTTGTCTTGGGGTGTGTGGGTAGGGGTGTATGGGTAGGGGGTGTTTGGGTAGGAGGTGTTTTGGTAGGGATGTGTGTGGGTAGGGGTGTGTGTGGGTAGGGGTGTGTGTGGGTAGGGGTGTGTTTGGGTAGGGATGTGTGTGGGTAGGGGTGTGTTTGGGTAGGGGTGTGTTTGGGTAGGGATGTGTGTGGGTAGGGGTGTGTGTGGGTAGGGATGTGTGTGGGTAGGGATGTGTGTGGGTAGGGGTGTGTGTGGGTAAGGGTGTGCGTGGGTAGGGGTGTGTTTGGGTTGGGGAGTTTGGGTAGGGGTGTGTGGATAGGGGGCATTTGGGTAGGGGGGGTTTGGGTGGGGGTGTTTGGGTTGGGGAGTTTGGGTAGGGGTGTGTGGGTAGGTGTTGTTTGGGTAGGGGTGTGCGTGGGTAGGGGTGTGTTTGGCTTGGGGGTGTGTGGGTAGGGGTGTATGGGTAGGGGGTGTTTGGGTAGGGGGTGTTTGGGTAGGGATGTGTGTGGGTAGGGGTGTGTTTGGGTTGGGTAGTATGGATAGGGGTGTGTTTGGGTTGGGGAGTTTGGGTAGGGGTGTGTGGGTAGGTGGTGTTTGGGTACGGGTGTGTTTGGGTTGGGGAGTTTGGGTAGGGGTGTGGGTAGGGGGCATTTGGGTAGGGGGGTTTGGGTGGGGGGTGTTTGGGTTGGGGAGTTTGGGTAGGGGGTGTGTGGGTAGGTGGTGTTTGGGTAGGGGTGTGCATGGGTAGGGGTGTGTTTGGCTTGGGGTGTGTGGGTTGGGGAGTTTGGGTAGGGGTGTATGGGTAGGTGGTGTTTGGGTAGGGGTGTGCGTGGGTAGGGGTGTGTTTGGCTTGGGGTGTGTGGGTAGGGGTGTATGGGTAGGGGGGTTTGGGTGGGGGGTGTTTGGGTTGGGGAGTTTGGGTAGGGGGAATTTGGGTAGGGGGTGTGTGGGTAGGGGGTGTTTGGTTAGGGCTGTGTGTGGGTTGGGGTGTTTGGGTAGGGGTGTGTTTGGGTAGGGGTGTGCGTGGGTAGGGGTGTGTTTGGGTTGGGGAGTTTGGGTGGGGTGTGTGGGTAGGGGGGGGCATTTGGGTAGGGGTTATTTGGGTAGGGGGTATTTGGGTAGGGGTGTGTTTGGCTTGGGGTGTGTGGGTAGGGGTGTATGGGTAGGGGGTGTTTGGGTAGGAGGTGTTTGGGTAGGGATGTGTGTGGGTAGGGGTGTGTGTGGGTAGGGGTGTGTTTGGGTAGGGATGTGTGTGGGTAGGGGTGTGTGTGGGTAGGGGTGTGTTTGGGTATGGATGTGTGTGGGTAGGGGTGTGTGTGGGTAGGGGTGTGTTTGGGTAGGGATGTGTGTGGGTAGGGGTGTGTGTGGGTAAGGGTGTGTGTGGGTAGGGGTGTGTTTGGGTAGGGATGTGTGTGGGTAGGGGTGTGTGTGGGTAG
Source organism: Ambystoma mexicanum (assembly GCF_040938575.1). Lineage (NCBI taxonomy): Eukaryota > Metazoa > Chordata > Amphibia > Caudata > Ambystomatidae > Ambystoma > Ambystoma mexicanum. The sequence goes on from NC_090932.1 coordinate 5,977,248, forward strand.
GGGTGTGTTTGGGTTGGGGGTGTTTCGGTAGGGGTTTGCGTGGGTAGGGGTGTGTTTGGGTTGGGGAGTTTGGGTAGGGGTGTGTGGGTAGGGGGCATTTGGGTAGGGGGGGTTTGGGTGGGGGGAGTTTGGGTAGAGGTGTGTGGGTAGGTGGTGTTTGGGTAGGGGTGTGCGTGGGTAGGGGTGTGTTTGTCTTGGGGTGTGTGGGTAGGGGTGTATGGGTAGGGGGTGTTTGGGTAGGAGGTGTTTTGGTAGGGATGTGTGTGGGTAGGGGTGTGTGTGGGTAGGGGTGTGTGTGGGTAGGGGTGTGTTTGGGTAGGGATGTGTGTGGGTAGGGGTGTGTTTGGGTAGGGGTGTGTTTGGGTAGGGATGTGTGTGGGTAGGGGTGTGTGTGGGTAGGGATGTGTGTGGGTAGGGATGTGTGTGGGTAGGGGTGTGTGTGGGTAAGGGTGTGCGTGGGTAGGGGTGTGTTTGGGTTGGGGAGTTTGGGTAGGGGTGTGTGGATAGGGGGCATTTGGGTAGGGGGGGTTTGGGTGGGGGTGTTTGGGTTGGGGAGTTTGGGTAGGGGTGTGTGGGTAGGTGTTGTTTGGGTAGGGGTGTGCGTGGGTAGGGGTGTGTTTGGCTTGGGGGTGTGTGGGTAGGGGTGTATGGGTAGGGGGTGTTTGGGTAGGGGGTGTTTGGGTAGGGATGTGTGTGGGTAGGGGTGTGTTTGGGTTGGGTAGTATGGATAGGGGTGTGTTTGGGTTGGGGAGTTTGGGTAGGGGTGTGTGGGTAGGTGGTGTTTGGGTACAGGTGTGTTTGGGTTGGGGAGTTTGGGTAGGGGTGTGGGTAGGGGGCATTTGGGTAGGGGGGTTTGGGTGGGGGGTGTTTGGGTTGGGGAGTTTGGGTAGGGGGTGTGTGGGTAGGTGGTGTTTGGGTAGGGGTGTGCATGGGTAGGGGTGTGTTTGGCTTGGGGTGTGTGGGTTGGGGAGTTTGGGTAGGGGTGTATGGGTAGGTGGTGTTTGGGTAGGGGTGTGCGTGGGTAGGGGTGTGTTTGGCTTGGGGTGTGTGGGTAGGGGTGTATGGGTAGGGGGGTTTGGGTGGGGGGTGTTTGGGTTGGGGAGTTTGGGTAGGGGGAATTTGGGTAGGGGGTGTGTGGGTAGGTGGTGTTTGGGTAGGGGTGTGCATGGGTAGGGGTGTGTTTGGCTTGGGGTGTGTGGGTTGGGGAGTTTGGGTAGGGGTGTATGGGTAGGTGGTGTTTGGGTAGGGGTGTGCGTGGGTAGGGGTGTGTTTGGCTTGGGGTGTGTGGGTAGGGGTGTATGGGTAGGGGGTGTTTGGGTATGGGGTGTTTGGGTAGGGATGTGTGTGGGTAGGGGTGTGTTTGGGTTGGGTAGTATGGATAGGGGTGTGTTTGGGTTGGGGAGTTTGGGTAGGGGGATTTGGGTAGGGGGTGTGTGGGTAGGTGGTGTTTGGGTATGGGTGTGCATGGGTAGGGGTGTGTTTGGCTTGGGGTGTGTGGGTTGGGGAGTTTGGGTAGGGGTGTGTGGGTAGGTGGTGTTTGGGAAGGGGTGTGCGTGGGTAGGGGTGTGTTTGGCTTGGGGTGTGTGGATAGGGGTATATGGGTAGGGGGTGTTTGGGTAGGGGGTGTTTGGGTAGGGATGTGTGTGGGTAGGGGTGTGTTTGGGTTGGGTAGTATGGATAGGGGTGTGTTTGGGTTGGGGAGTTTGGGTAGGGGTGTGTGGGTAGGTGGTGTTTGGGTAGGGGTGTGTTTGGGTTGGGGAGTTTGGGTAGGGGGAATTTGGGTAGGGGGTGTTTGGGTGGGGGTGTTTGGGGAGGGGGCACAGGTATGGGTGCATTCACATTTCTGTTTAATACATTCTTTCCACTGGAAGCAATGACTGGACATTTGATTTCTTCAAACAAGTGTTTTCTGGGATTATGCATGAAATACCGTAAGGTGCAAGGGAGGTGCTGAGTGGAGGGGGAACTCAGAAAAAGTAGTCAATGAGTTTTTGCCAGGACATGTGTCCATCCCTGGCCTCCATTCGCTCAGAGCGAGGGAGCATGTGACCGACTGGCACAGCATCATCATCCTCTGGGGGAGGAATGCCCAGTTGTGGGGGCAGGGGTATGGTGCGCCGGGTGCAGATACTGTGCAACATTGCACAGGTCAATACAATCTGCCCCACCTTCTCTGACCTGTACAAGACTGCACCCCAAGACCTGTGCAGGCAACTGATCGGGCCTTCAGGAGGCCAAAGGTCCACTCAATCGCCACCCTGGTCCTCGCATGTTTCCAGTCGTACGTCACTTCCTGCAGCGTTTGGGGATTCCACAGAGGGGTCTTCAGCCACGGAAGCAGTGGGTATCCATAGTCACCTATAAGGGTGTGAGCACTGTTGAATGGCACCAGCATTGCTCATGATGTTGGCAGTGCAATGGTCAGTCTCTGCATGCATGTCCCATTCCACATTGTGGTACAGGGTTTCACATTGTAGTCCTTGCATGCTTATTGCACAGCTCAGGGTGCATGGTTGTGTTGGTGAGTGTTTTTGGGGACGGTGTGGCCCTTTAGTACTCTTCCTGTGTGCATTGAGTGCACCTGTGGCCTGTTTGAAATCACTTTTTTTCCATTTACCGGCTGCTCTGAGGTGTTGGCATCTCTGCCTGCGATTTGCTGGTATTACTGGCAAATCCGTACTCGTACTTTGCCGGTATCACTGTTGTGCTTGTAATACCGCTGCATGAGTCTTGGACACCTGGTATTCTGTAGCCCACATTACTGGTGACGGTAACTCCGGAAAGTCTGCTATCTGTTGCCGATAATACGGGTGCCTACTTGTAGTTTGCAGGTACGTTGGAAGTGCAGGTAAACAGAATTACTGGTACTTTTAACGTTTACCAGCAAACTTGTAATGAGGCCCAATGTTCATTAAATTGGCAGAGTAAAAAGAACAGTGGTGGGGGCACAGATTGAGTGCAGGTGGTCCTGTGGGGCGAAACATGTGACAGTGTCAGGGCAATTAAACACTCCAACATCATCCAAAGGCCCCCAGAAGAATAGGCAAGGGAGGAAACACTGATGAAACTGCGCTGCAAGATTACCAGTTCTTGACAGGCAGGAACCCTCGAAGAATCAGGGAGCTGGCCTCTCCCACTCATGGGACTGGATTCTCCCACTCAGGAGGCTGGCTTCTCCCACTCAGGGGGCTTGCTGCTCCCTCTGTAATCTGGCCTCCCCCACACAGGGGGCTGGCCGCTCCCATTCAGGAAGCTGGCCGCTCCCATTCAGGAAGCTGGCCTCTCCCACTCAGGAAGCTGGCCTCTCTCACTCAGGAAGCTGGCCGCTCCCACTCAGGAAGCTGGCCTCTCCTAATGAGGGAGCTTGGCCTCTCCCACTCAGGGGGCTGGCCTCTCCCACTCAGGGAGCCGGCCTCTCCTAACCAGAGGTTGGACTGCAGAAAGGGCTGGGAATCAGAAGGGGTGGGGGATAGAGTAACTGGGACAGAACTTTAAATAATTAAAGAGCAGAAGCAAGATCTCCGCCAACTTAACTAAACTCAGGGAAAGTTCTCAGGAGGGATGGGGCTTGTACAGGCCTCCTATTTACCAGAGGGGAGGGGGTTGGGGTCTCTGATCAGATCCTCTGCACACTGTGATATCACCCAACTGATCAGGACCCGGGATGAGGGCGGGTTCAAAGGTAAAAGGAGAGCCATGAAGCAGCAGATCCTGAGATACCAGGAGAGGAAGGGATGAAAGGAGGGCCGAGCGAGCCAAGGCAGCGGATAGGTCGTCTGGGAGGATGAGAGGAGAGGGCAGCCTGCAGCTTGCCCCCCGGGGTGTGAGAGGGTGAGACGCCTGCAGAAGGGCAGTTACACCATGGCCTGGATCCAGAATAGCTACCCTTGTGGCATACGACTGCGTAGACAACAGCACACAACTGCACAGAACCTGTGAAGAAGAGCCAGTCTGTGACTGCGGCGGCGGCAGCACTGTGCGTGTGTGTGTGCGCGCGCGCGCGCATGTGAAGGGTTAACGCCCGCGGAGCCCGGGCCGCCTGGGCCACTGCCAGAGCCAGGCCTGTTAATCAGCAGCTCCTGGAGCACTTTGACTCCCAGCCAAGGCTGGCCCCAGTGCGCGGCGGAGGAATGTGTGAGAGCCGTGTGTCACCGCTCAGACTGTGGGAAAGTGCTGCTCCGGTGAACTCCCGGCAGCTGCCCGGCCAGCCGCGGCTAAGCACGCGCTCAGCTGCACCACGCTCCCTGCAGGCCTTCCGAGAAGGCCTGCAGCCAGCCAAGGAGACTAGGCCTCGCACAGCTGTGCAACCTGCAGCCTGCCGCCGGCCAAGTACTCTGGGCCTCACACAGACCTGCTGCCAACCAAAGACCATGGGCCTCACACAGACCTGCAGCCAGCCAGACTCTGGGCCTCACACAGACCTGCAAGCAGCCAGATTCTGGGCCTCACACAGCCCTGCAGCCAGCAGCCAAAGAACATGCGCCTCACACAGACCTGCTGCCAACCAAAGACAATGGGCCTGACATAGACCTGCAGTCAGCCAAACACCATGGGCCTCACACAGATCTGCAGCCAGCCAAAGACGCTGGGCCTCAAACAGACCTGCAGCCAGCTAAGGTCTCAGGGTCTCACACAGCCCTGCAGCCTGCCACCAGCTAAGTACTGTGGGCCACACACAGCTGTGCTACCTGCCCTGCAGCCATCCAAAGACCATGGGCCTCACACACACACCCAGCCAGCCAAAAACTCTGGCTTTCACACAGACCTGCAGCCAACTAAAGACTGTGGCCTTCATACAGACCTGCAGCCAGCTAAAGACTCTGGGCCTCACACAGACCTGCAGCCAGCCAAAAACTCTGGCCTTCACACCGACCTGCAGACAGCTAAAGACTCTGGGCCTCGCACAGACCTGCAGCCAGCTAAAGACTCTGGGCCTCAGACAAACCTGCAGCCAGCCAAAGACTCTGGGCCTCACACAGACCTGCAGCCAGCTAATGACTCTGGGCCTCCCACAGACCTGCAGCCAGCTAAAGACTCTGGGCCTCCCACAGACCTGCAGCCAGCTAAAGACTCTGGGCCTCACACAAACCTGCAGACAGCTAAAGACTCTGGGCCTCACACAAACCTGCAGCCAGCTAAAGACCTAGCAGCAGCCAAGGGTTCTGGCCTCACTCACACCGCTCTGCTGCTTGCACCTTGTCGCCAGCCAAGGACTCAGGGCCCCACACAGCTCTGCATCCTGCAGCCTGCCACAAGCCGAGGACTCTGGGCCACACACACACCTGCAGTTTTGCAGCCAGCCAAGGACTCTGGACCCCACACAGCTCTGCATCCTGCAGCCTGCCACAAGCCGAGGACTCTGGGCCACACACACACCTGCAGTCTTGCAAACAGCAGAGGACTCTGGGACACACACAGCTCTGCACCCTGCAGCCTGCCACAAGCCGAGGACTCTGGGCCACACACACACCTGCAGTATTGCAATCAACAGAGGACTCTGGGACACAGACAGCTATGCATCCTGCAGCCTGCCACAAGCCGTGGACTCTGGGCCACACACACACCTGCAATCTTGCAGCCAGCCAAGGACTCTGGACCCAACACAGCTCTGCATCCTGCAGCCTGCCACAAGCTGAGGACTCTGGGCCACACACACACCTGCAGTCTTGCAACCAGCAGAGGACTCTGGTACACACACAGCTCTGCATCCTGCAGCCTGCCACAAGCCGAGGCCTCTGGGCCACACACACACACACCTGCAGTCTTGCAGCCAGCCAAGGACTCTGGACCCCACACAGCTCTGCATCCTGCAGCCTGCCACAAGCCGAGGACTCTGGGCCACACACACACCTGCAGTCTTGCAGCCAGTCGAGATCTCTGGGCTACACACACACCTGCAATCTTGCAGCCTGCCGAGTGCTCTGGGCCACGCACACACACACACACACACACACACACACCTGCAGTCTTGCAGCCAGCCGATATCTCTGGGCCACACACACACATACACACACCTGTCATTGTGCCATTATCAGTCACATGTAAATACGCCTTGATTCAATGGGAGCAGCGCAGTCCAAACTGCTAGACACGTCCCTTCTGCATTGGAACACAAGTGACCCCAGGCACGTTTGAGGCTTGTTGAGTCTTTTCAGTGAAATCCACCTTGATTCCCTAAGCAGAGTGAGCAAGGGGGCGTGAGCTGCATGTCCATAGTTTTGCTTTTCCTTGCTTTCACTGTGCTCTGCAGTGGTAATCCCACTAGATACTCTGTGCTGGAAATTGACAAAACATATATGTTGGGCAATCCCCCCTCCCTTTGCGCAGGGTGTGGGGGTGATTGTCAGTAGTGTGGGGGGACTGAGGGGTGGAGCTAGGTTGTTCAACTAATCATGTCACTTCGCTGCAGCATGCAACCTTTTCTCAAGCCTGTTATGATGTTCCCCTGTAACCAATGAACATGCATCTTATCTATATTGTTTGCACTCCTGCTCTTCATATGTAAGTCTGTGCTAAGTAAGTATTCTGTAACAGCACCACAATGCACCAGGGCCACTGCGCCAAATATACATTTAAATATAATTAAAAAAATAATAACAAATAAATTATATGGATGGTCTAAATATGGGATGCTGGCTGCTTTGCATAAAAGCTCAATGCATTTTGGGAACATAACAATGAGCACCAATGTATCAAACATGTCTGTGATCGTTCAGATGTGCATTCCTTCTAAGCATGCAATGCACACTTGACATGATGATCAGAATAGTCACCCTGACAGTAAAATGTGGGGAAGGCAGCTTTGGACTGTTTCAGGGGTTCAGTTTGAGCTGTACTGGTGAAGTTTGTGAAGTAGTTCCCTATCACTGTTCACATTGACACTCCAAACGCGCAGTGTTCAAAAGATGTGTGGCTTCAAGAGCAGGCAGCTACCTCAACTTGTGGGATTGTACTTTGGGTCTACAGGAAACAGTGCTCTGGCAATACGTTTTTTGCTGGAGCGCAGCTTGTGCCTGCCCAATTCCTTTCCTGTGATACAGTGATCCCCAGAGGGTCATTTTGCTTTATTTGAACCTCTGCTATCAGGAAGTCTCCATGACTGGTAAGATGGAGAAGGCGCCACATACTATGGACAGCTTAGGTCAATGCTGACAGAAACGCACCTTAGGAATCTGCTCAATTCAGCAAACTGTGAGGAATTCGACCAGCCGCATGGTGGGTGTGCACTTGCCTGGGCTTTTTGATATTTTTCTATGAAATTGAATGATGGGAGATCAACCTCAGAAAATGTGTGGGGCTAAACCACACACATTTTCCTCTGCTCACTGCACAACAAAAACATACATGTGTGTGCTCTGGGGGAACACAGCCTACAGGCACAGTCCTCCCTGTCACATTTAGTTGGAATGTGACAGCCAGGTGTACATGAAAGCATCAAGAGGCGATGGGCAACACCTTCCTCCTGCCATGGCCAGCCTAATTAAATATCAAAGGCTCCATGAATCCGCCCTGACCATTGTCAGTTCTGTTGGTGGTGGCGCATATTGATGAGAGTTAATTGAAGCAGACCTGCGAGAGGCCTGGTCCCAAGAGATGACAAAGGGGACAGGAAACCCAACTTCTTTTTGACATACATCTGTGTCAACCTGAAGTGAGCTCCGATCCCTTGGTATGAAGGGCACTGAATGTCATGTCTGTGACAACTGTTTACAGTAGACAACCCCTGCAAAGGGACACCCTTTAGAGGGAAGAAGTCTGTGATTTGATGGAGACAGAAAGTCTGTTCTCGCCATAACTTCAAGGGAGACCTGCACTTTAATCAGGAGCTACAGAGAGCTCAAGTAACCAGAAAAATCATTTGATCCACAACAGACAGGAAGATGGGTGGGACTTAGTATTACATTTTTTCACCCCTTTACCTTTCCTGTTGCAAAGCACTCTGGTTACTACCTCACACATGCAAGAAATTGTTGGGAGGGACCCAGGATTGGTTCATTAAGTTAGGTTTAGTCTGCACCAACCACTGGGGCCCATTTAGCTTTAAAGGTGGGCTGAGCCCTTCTCTTAGCAGATCATTGGACGAATTTGCAAGGAGTAACAAGAAAAGCTCATTTGGACCCTTGCTGAAAGTACAGTCTCCCTTAAAGCTTCCAACAGTGAAGGGAGGCCATGACCTTCAAGAGGGAGGCAGGATCTCTCCCCTAAACATCTCCCAGGGAACAGAGAGAGATACCGAATCCAGAAGACCTGTCCAGCAGCTCCAGAACCAGTACCCAGACAGCACACAGTGTGCCCTGCTAGGGTGTTCAGCAAGCTTCCCACGTGGGAAGAGCTAAAGAGTCTCTGAACTGAGCTAAGCCGTGCACAGACTTCACCACCTTTAATATCAAGAACAATGCTATCCTGGTCCTAGGCAAAGACAAAGCCTTGGGCATCACTTTGGAATCCTCCATGAGCACCGAATGTCCATGGCAATCAAATAAACAATAATTGTCAGTATCACCTACGCCTGCTTAGACACATCAGGCCTCTCTGATCAACGAAGAGAACTGCACCACTATTGCCCGAGTTACCGTACTCTCCAGGCTGGACTATGGCAACACGCTCCTAATTAGGGCAAACATCTCTTGTCTGACTAAATGTCAGACAATCCAGAACAGTGCTGTGCGCATTATTAAAAACATACCGAGAGGAGAACACATCTCGACCAGTAAAAGGGATCTACACTGGCTAAACGTGGAAGATTGCTTTCAAACCTAGCACACTGGTACACTGTTGCCTTTTTGATACAGCTCCTCTCCCATCTATCTGAAAACACTCCTCTGTCCATATGTTCCTAGCAGATCCCTGCATTCAGGAAACCAGGGCCAGATCAACTGCATTACCCACAAACGGACCAACGGACTGGATAGATCCTTCCCTGTTAGAGTGGCCAAGATCTGGAACAAACTTCCAACTTCTCTAAGACTGGAACAAAATAAAGTGAATTTCCGCTGTGCATTGAAAGCTGCTTTTTTTAAAAGTAATCACTAGGATAGACATTGGCGCATCTCTTTTCTGTGTGTCCCGTGTCAGTTTTGTTTGTCTCTTGTCTCCATGTTGGTGCCCTGATGCCTGCAGGCCTCAGCGGCGTAAAAATCTATAAATAAATGAAACCAAACCAAGGAAAAGGCTGTTGCCTGCAACACTCTCCTGAGCTTTGGGCCGTCCGCCTTAAAGGACGACAGAGGCCCAGCCAAGAAGCCAGGAGGATCGACAAGCACAGACCAGCCAAAGGGGGCTCCTCTTTTGATCCTGAGCTTTGGGCCGTCCGCCTTAAAGGACTACAGAGGCCCAGCGAAGAAGCCAGGAGGATCGACAAGCACAGACCAGCCAAAGGGGGCTCCTCTTTTGATCCTGAGCTTTGGGCCGTCCGCCTTAAAGGACTACAGAGGCCCAGCGAAGAAGCCAGGAGGATCGACAAGCACAGACCAGCCAAAGGGGGCTCCTCTTTTGATCCTGAGCTTTGGGCCGTCCGCCTTAAAGGACGACAGAGGCCCAGCGAAGAAGCCAGGAGGATCGACAAGCACAGACCAGCCAAAGGGGGCTCCTCTTTTGATCCTGAGCTTTGGGCCGTCCGCCTTAAAGGACTACAGAGGCCCAGCGAAGAAGCCAGGAGGATCGACAAGCACAGACCAGCCAAAGGGGGCTCCTCTTTTGATCCTGAGCTTTGGGCCGTCCGCCTTAAAGGACGTCAGAGGCCCAGCGAAGAAGCCGGGAGGATCGACAAGCACAGACCAGCCAAAGGGGGCTCCTCTTTTGATCCTGAGCTTTGGGCCGTCCGCCTTAAAGGACGACAGAGGCCCAGCGAAGAAGCCAGGAGGATCGACAAGCACAGACCAGCCAAAGGGGGCTCCTCTTTTGATCCTGAGCTTTGGGCCGTCCGCCTTAAAGGACGACAGAGGCCCAGCGAAGAAGCCAGGAGGATCGACAAGCACAGACCAGCCAAAGGGGGCTCCTCTTTTGATCCTGAGCTTTGGGCCGTCCGCCTTAAAGGACGACAGAGGCCCAGCGAAGAAGCTCGGAGGATCGACAAGCACAGACCAGCCAAAGGGGGCTCCTCTTTTGATCCTGAGCTTTGGGTCGTCCGCCTTAAAGGACGACAGAGGCCCAGCGAAGAAGCTCGGAGGATCGAAAAGCACAGACCAGCCAAAGGGGGCTCCTCTTTTGATCCTGAGCTTTGGGCCGTCCGCCTTAAAGGACGACAGAGGCCCAGCGAAGAAGCTCGGAGGATCTACAAGCACAGACCAGCCAAAGGGGGCTCCTCTTTTGATCCTGAGCTTTGGGCTGTAAGAGGATTCAATTCAACACTACAGCTAAGTCAACGCCTAGTCTATAATACTGAATGAAAACCCTTATTGATATATCTTTATGTCCAGTTCATGCGTTCTGGATGACTACCCCTATATAACACCCCTCTCTTGGAATCCCCCTGACCCCACTGAGCCGAGAAGTAGTTCTGTTTTGCAAGTTAAAAGGTTTATTTGATAATTTAAACAATAGATATATAGATCACACTTTATAATAAATTAATAATTGAATATCACACTTAATCTAATATGATAAATATTAACAACGGAGAATCTGGCACTAACACGCTTCTTGATAACCACTAAGGAGTTGACATGAAATGGATAAGGTAGCACACAGGTGAATAGGAACAAAAGAAGAAGGTGGTACAGAATGCTTTATGTAAGCTCAGGTGGATGCAATATTCAATGAATGCAATACAGAAAATACTCAATATGACTTCAACCAAACAATGTAATCACTTTTCTCTGGCAATCCCCTCCCCCCCTTGATGCAATGCAAGGAAATGGAAGGAAGCACACAGTTCTCAGAAATGCGATCAACTGTAATTCAGTTCACCCCAGCAAGCTTAGACTACAGAAGTTTGAAAACACAGGCCCAAATTGCTTTGATATGTGCTGGCAATGAATTATAAAATATGCTAAAATGCTTTTAATTCCCTTTCAGAGGTTCAGGGTGAGTGATAGCTACTCTCTATGAATTCAGGATCACCTTAACAATGCTTTAGTAGTAACTAGCAGGTAAACGAAGTTTTTGGCAAATGGAAGGCAAGCAGCAGCTGTTTTTACACGAGGAGAAATTTGCAAATCGCGGTAAAATTCGCGGATGCGTGTTTCACGATTACGGCAAAACTATAGGGGGTAGGAATGCGGTTCTTGGTGCGATGAAAAGCTTAGATTCTCAACTTTCAGATGAAAGTTACTGCAAGTCTCTAGCACAAACGGTTGCGGAGATATGAGCGATTGAATAAAGGTCGTTTTTCAGATTTGAAATTTTAAAAGCTCAAAAAGACAAGTGCAGCTTGCAACTAGAAAATGACAAGTGACAGCTTTACAAATGACAGGTGACAGTTAGGAGACAGTTCTACTTAGATTAAAATAGGATTGAATTATATTATTTTAACTAGGAGATTGGTTCTGCACAGTTTTCTAGGTACTCACACTATATTCTTGAGTGAAATGGGCCTCGCCATGGATCTGGTCAGGTTTTAAACTCGCCTCTGGTCTCTGCACTTCACAGTGATCTGGGTCAGCTCTCTCTGGTTCTCTGGTCTGGGTCTCTAGTTCTGGATAGATTGAAGTCTCTAGTTTGGCTCTCTGGAGGTTTGATGGAGGTAAAGTATGGATTTTTCCGGCAGAGCTTCCAGCGGCAGATGGATTTGAAAAGTCCCTATCTGTCCTGTCTGTCTGCTTTTATGTGTTTAGAATGTGGGTGTGTTCTAGCATCACTGACCCTACCTCTCTCTCAGCTTCTAATTGGTCAAACTTCCATTTCTCATTTGATTGGGGGAGATAGGTTGTGTCAGAGTGATGTCATTTTACAGCCTGCAGAAAGTCCACTCCTCCTGTCATCTGTGCACCCAAATCTATATATGATCAAAAGACATATTTCACAGTTACACAGTTGCTTGAAATTACATATACATGGTGTGGCTGAATTTAGCCATGTCTCTGTCCAAATCTGTTGTTTCTAAGAGCTTGCATTCAGAAATGGCAGATAATTGACTTTTTAACTGATTTTTCAATTTCTGACATTGACCCAACTTTACATACATGTGCGCAGGGAGTATGGACATTAACTGATGACGTTTCAGATTTTTAACATGCATACATTTAGAGTAATATCCACTTTTCCGCTGACACCCCCCTGAACATACCACCGGTTCTAAAAACCTCTTAAACTGTGGGCAGAAAAATCACAAGAATTATGGTATCATTTATAAAATTTTCACATGTCCGCTCTATGAATGATCCATCTTTTTAAAGTTATGTTCTGGCTCCAAAGGGGTGTGGTTTCCTCTCAGCACAAGGTAGACATACTGGTTTATCCAGTTCTGCCAAGCCAGCTTCTGTCTCCAGTTTCTCCCCCTCCCAGTTTCTGCCAAGAGGAAGCTACATTTTACGACCGCTGTAATAAAACCTTTGCCTGAGTCAAGACAGGCTTTGTTCAGAGCTCCTGTAGAGCACAGGTAATTCAATTATCAGATAGATGGCATATCCTTAGTGTGGCCAGCAAAAAGGCAGATAGTCCTGGGAACACAGCTGTGACTCAAGTTTCACTCCTGATGGGGGTAGTTGTCAAGCAAAATCAAGTTCCTTAAGCCAGACTTTCAGCTGTCATGTTTTTTTGTTGCTTTTTAAATTAACTTGCAATTTTACACATGCAGCTAGAATGCTGATTCTAAGTGCAAAACTATGACATTTCAACAGTTACAAAGGCATGTGACACCAAACATAGGTCACTCATTTAATCTAAACATTTTCGATTTTAGTGTCTTTAAATCCAGTGCAACTTAAACTGCTGACTCCATAGCTCAGCCAGTTTTGTTATAAGCATTGTTCTGGGCTCTTCATTTCCCAGATTTTGTAGGCACACAAAACTCCATTCTGCCAAATGTCTGCTAGTGTTCAGTGAATATTTTGCACATATTGTAATGTTTGAAAATAGGCATTTTGAGCCTGCCTTCAGAGAAACACAGGGTGGTTTTAAAACGCCAGCTTTTGGATAGTGGTGAGTACTGGTACTGCACCCATTTTTGGGATTTAAGAAAATGAATTCCCAACAGTTATGGGTTTGCTTTTGGCAATCAGCATTGCCATTCCCAATGGTTTCAGACTACTGTGCGGGTAGTCCAATGGTGGTTTTAAAGCGCTTTGAAGCTAACCGGCGCTACTGTTTTTCCTTTGGCAACCCATTTCCCTCATGGCAACCCGGCCTTTCATTCTCGCACTGGTGGGTGGCAAGTGAGGCAACCATTTTGGTGTGCTCACAAACTGCGCAGCTTTCCTGGATTTCGGCGCACATGTGGGTTTTCCGCCATCTTGAATTTTCTAAGCCCACAGCACCAAATGTTGTAGCATGATAGCTTAAACGTGGGTCAGGACACCCAACAAGCCCCCCCACGCGACTGCACTTTGAATTTGAGTCGATGGGGAGTCGCGTGCCCAAGGGTTTTGACCCACGCACCGGTCTGTCCGCATAATCTTCTTCCTACTCTGTAGATGGCACAGTTCAGCATCTTCTTCTCCATCCGGTACTGATCGATCGGTTCTCCTCGCCGGTCCTGATGGGAATATTGGGCGGTCCACTGGGCCCATTGGATCTTCGTTCCCGGTCTCCGGATCGTCCTCCTTGGCCCGTCTTCAGGTTTTCTTTCTCCTAGGACGACAAAGGAAGAGCGGCAATACCTACTCATAGACGTTTTTCCACCACTGTTGAGATAGTGGGGCAGCATATGCATTTCATCATGACGAAACATTACATTCTTATTTTGATAAAAAAACAGTATAACTAAGAGACAGTTTCATGCAAATCACAATATTTAGAGACTAGATGTGGTATGTTTTATGATTGGAACTGAATTAGTCTGAGACAGTACCCGCTAGGATTCCAGAGGATTCCTCCAGTTGTTGCAGAGTGTGCCTGGGATGGCAACATTTCAACTGGTTTATGTGGACCCACTTGTCTTCTCCCTCTGCCAAAGGACCTTTGGGGATGTGGATTTTGTAGGCCACAGGGGAGATTTTGTCTATGATCTCAAAGGGTCCTTTCCATGTAGGCAAAAATTTGCGCTGCTTGGCCTGGTTCCTTTGGAAGTTGTATAGATAGACCCGGTCTCCCACCTGATATTCCTTCCTGGAAGTTTTCAGGTCATAATGGGTCTTCATGCTATCAGCCGATCTTTCTAGATTCCGCTGAGCATAAGCAAAAGCATGTTGAAGGTGTTTCCTTAAATTCTCCACATACTCATGAGTAGTGGAGGCATTTATCAGTGTCTGCTCTTGGGTCCTGTAGAGCAAATGCTGCGGAAGCACCATCTTGCGCCCAGTCATCAACTCAAATGGTGACATTTTGGTTGCAGATGAAGGGGTAGATCTGATGGCCATTAGGACCAGAGGTAATCGGATATCCCAACTTGGCCCAGAATCTGCCACAAACTTCTTTAATATGCTCACAATTGTCCGGTTATATCTCTCTACTGCCCCCGAAGAAGCTGGCCGGTAAGCAATATGCAACTTCCTTTTGACCCCCAGTATCTCCCACATCCTTGTCATTACTTCACTGGTGAAGTGGCTACCTCTGTCTGACTCAATCCTTTGAGGTAGACCAAAACGGGAAAAGATGTGGTTAATCATCAAGGCAGCTGCAGTTTCTGCCTTGCAATTTGGGGCTGGGAGACATTCCACCCACTTGGTAAACAAGCATGTCACAGTCAACATGTACTTATTCCCCCTAGCCGAGCGAATCACAGGGCCTACAAAGTCGATTTGTAAATGTGACCATGGCAGTGTCATCCCCCTCTTTTGGAGAGGCGCGCGGTGCGTGAGGTATGATGGCTGAAACTGTGCACACACAAGACACCCCTTCAAGTATTGGTCGAGGTCCTGCCCCATGTGTGGCCAGTATGCAACCTCTCTTAAGATTTCCAATGTTGTGTGAAACCCCCTGTGACCGGCAGTGGCCGCATCATGGGCGTGACTTAACATCAGGCTTCGGAATGAGGTAGGAACCACCCACTGATCGTGGCCAGCTTTGGATTTCCTTACCAACAAACCGTCTTGGATTCGGAACATTTTTGGACATTTCATCAACACTCTTAGGTCCTCTTTCCCAATATAATCGGTATCCGTCAGGGGAAAGTTCTCAGGGTCCTCAAGGTGCTGGTAAAATTTACCAATTATTGGATCCCCCTTCTGAGCGGTAATCAAATCAGCATCAGGGGTCTCCTTACTCCATTGTGCAATTGAAAGGTCGTTGTGAGCATTTGTCTGGGACCTAGTGATAGCAGTGACCTGGATTTCCCCCAATAGGGACTCAATCTCAATTAGATCCCCTTGGATGGCCCCGGTTTTGGCCAGCTGATCAGCTAAGTCATTTCCAGTTTTGTCTGGTCCCTCTACTTTGGAATGACCCTTGATCTTTTTCCAATAGATGGTCATCTCATTCGAGGTGACCAGATCATCAATGTTTTGGATCAACTTCCCATGTTTCAAGGGTTTGTTGTTAGCACATAACATGCCTCTGGTTTTCCAATTAACCAGGTGCTCCACGAACCCGTTCCGTACATAATCCGAATCTGTGATTATGACCAGTTCGTGGAGTTGATGCTGGACAGCAGTGAGGATGGCCTGATGCACAGCCATCAATTCTGCCACCTGACTACTTCGGGGACCAATTTTGTATCCAGCGGAGGGTTCTGGGGACTCATTCACCCATGCATTCCCTACGCCGGCCACCAGTTCTTTCTCCCCGTCGTTGTCAACATGGTAAGAGCATCCATCCACATACACAGTGGGCATTCCCTCACACTTGTCTTCTTCAAAGACTTTGTGTGGGGAATTAAGGTATGCCTCCATGTTGTCCTTTATTTTTAGACTCTCGTCCTCGAGACAGTTTTCTCTGGCACAATCATGCAAGTCAGCCAGACCTTGCGCGAGGGGACTCTTCTTGTTTTGGCCATATCGGACCTCCACAGGAAAGCCTTGCATTGACAGAATCCAGGAAGTAATTCGGGAATTACTCACATTTCCGGTCCGGATTCTGTCACTTTGGAGATATTGCAGAGGCTGGTGTGGAGTCTCCACTATGATGTGTTCCCCCTGGATAAACGGGCGGTAATTCTTCAATGCCCACACCGTTGCCAGGAGTGCCTTCTCACAATCGTTGAATTTTTCCTCCACAGAGGATAAAGTTTTGCTCGCATAGGAGATTACTTAATTGACCTTGTCATGCTTTTGGTATAATACTGCCGTCAAGCACGTATTAGAGAACCCTGTCTCCAGGAAGAACTCCTTGTTTCTGACAGGGTAAGCTAGGCAAGGCGCTTGTGAGAGGCTTCTCTTGAGTTGTCTTACTGCCTCGGCTTGTTCTGGACCCCATTCCCACTTGACCCCCCCTTCAGGAGATGAATCAGGGGTCTAGTGATCTCTGCGTAGCCCTCAATGAACTTTCTGCTGTAATTAGTCAGTCCAAGGAGGCTCCTTAGTTCCCGCAGAATTGTGGGGTCTTTCAGTTTCTGAAGTGCTTCCACTTTCTTTTCCTGGGGACAGAGACCCTGAGGAGTAATCTCATGCCCCAAGAAATTAACACGGGTTCTACACCACTGTGCTTTCTGAAAGGAAAGTTTTGCTCCGGCGGCCCTCAACTGTGTTAGAACATAACGGATCTCCGCTATGTGTTCCTCAACAGTTGAGCTTTTGATGAGGACATCATCTACATAAGCCAGGTTACCCCTCGCACCCAGGTCGGGCATGGCCTTATGTAGGAAAATATTGAACTCATTACCGGAGTTGAGGTATCCGAAGGGAGTCCGGGTCCATGTGTACTGCTGGCCCCCAAAGGTAAAAGCCAGCTTGTATTGGTCCTCCCTGCTGACAGGCACGGTCCAGTATCCATTGGTCAGGTCTATTGCAGTGAATACCTGTGACCCCTGGATCTGGGCCATCCCTTGGTCAATGTAGGGCAGAGGCCATCGGGAAGTATGGACCCGTTTGTTGAGCTCCCTAAGGTCGGCGCAGAGTCTCCACTGGCCGTTTGGCTTCAATATTCCCAGCACCGGATTATTGAAGGTGCTGTGGACTGGACGGATTATTCCCCGGGACTCAAGGTTCTTAATTATTTCAGTAAGGGACTCCATTGATGCGAGAGGCAAGCGATATTGCTTCACAAACACAGGAGTCATGCCAGGGTCCGTGGGGATTGTGGTTGTGTGGATGTCAGTGCGACCAAAGTCATATGAGTCTACCGCAAAGAGATCTTGGAAATCCAAGAAAACTTGTTTCAACTTTTGCTTTTGTTCCAGAGTCACACAGGCATCAGCTAGGTTGACTCTCTCTTCCACCATCTGCCTGAAGCCTGGAAAGACTTCTGGTTTGGCTATTTCAGCGGCCTCCTCCAGCTGGGTGGAGAAGTCCCTGGTCAGAGTGCTGATTTGGACTGGAGGCTTCAGGTGGGAAAGGCAGCCCTCATGGACTTGGAAAATCACCTCATCCCTCCTGAAGTCACACGTCACATCTTCCTTACCATACGGGCAGGAAGTGTACACCAGGAAGTTCCCCCCATGCCGGGTAAAAATCCTGTCTGGTGTTGTATTGTCATCACTGTCACTGTCAAAACAGTCCTTGGGGATTGGTCCTAACAGTTCATTTACTAAGTCGATGGAAAAATGTCGGTCATCAACCGCCATTCCAATAATGGTGCCTGCGGCTAGAGTAATACTCTTTAAGTCGCTGTTATCCACCTCTATTGGAATGGTGTCATGTTCTATGTTGACTAATGGAGTTGGGTTTACCCCCAACCCTTGCTGTTGGAGAGAAGCGTTTAGATGTATGTAAGCATCAGGGTTTTTCAACTCTTGTCCCCTTTTAACTTTCACTTCCAGGGAGAATTGTCGTGTCCTTTCTGGGATGGTGACTTCCTCTTTAACCTGAATTTCAACTGCATAAGGTAGCAATTGAGCTGACCTAAATGCTTTTTCTGGATCATCAAAGCCCATGGGATTATCCGCTAATCGGGACCAAGCTTTGAAGTTTATTAGGTCCAAACTAATGGCAAAGCGATTGAGAATGTCGCTGCCTAAGTAAAAGGCGGCAGGGACGTCTCGCACGACCCAACAATTGTGGACTATGCTCTTGTTGCCAATGGAGATTTTGAGCATACACCTGCTTGGCAGGAGCTGTTTGGAATTAGTGCTTCCAGGTCCATTTCCCATTTGTCTATCAGTTTGAATGTGGGAATGGCTGGATCTTTTGGGAGTTGGCGGAACATGGCTTCGCTGATGAAGCTCTTACCGTTGTTCACACACACTCGAGCGAGAACAGAGTCCTTCCCATCATTTAACTGGACAGGGATGAACAACTGCTCTCCAATTTGCTGAATATCAGCCAGGCTCTGAGCTGATTTCACATCTTCCTGGACTATAGAAGTGGTAGTTTCTGATTGTGGATTAGTATAGAATTTCAGAGTGTTTCCTTCCAGTGTGGAATACCACCTTAAACTGGAAGGAAGGTTGATTTTCAGAAATAGAGAGGACCCCCCATCACCAGTCTGTTGTCCTACTGCTATTACTGTCACGTCTAGAATTTGGTTGTTCTGGAAGTGAAATTGTACTTGGTCAGATTTTTGTTCAACCATGTGGCAGGTGCCGTTTAAACTAACATGGTTGACACTCTGTTTTAATTTTATTGGTCGGCTAGTCTGGGTCCAGAGGACCTTGTTTACGCAATCTATTAGGGGTGACAACCTTCTCAGGAGGTCATTCCCTAGTAAACAAGGGGTGCCCTCTGGGGTCACTACTATGACCGGGTGTTTCAACTTATGTCGCCCAATTTTTATGTCCAAATCTGCCGTCCCCTCAACGGGAATTTCCTTCCTGTCGAAGTTCTGGAGTTGTCCAGGAAGAGAGGTGAGAGGAATTCGGTAATTCTCTCCCCTTCCTGCATTCAGTTCGTCAAAGGCCCTTCTGGACAGAAGGGTAGCTTGAGATCCAGTGTCCACCAGTGCCGAGATTGTACCCTGCCCCTGTACTTGTACCGGGGCATAATATCTTCCCTCCTTCTCCTCAAGGGGGCACAGATAATGTACATTTTTGGACAACTGGTGGGCTAATTTTCTGGTTTTGGACATCGCGAGAGAAGAATTTTGGGCAGAATTCTGTGGAGAGCCTTGGGAATCTGAAAGAAAAAGTTGGCAACTGGAGATCAGAGCCATTGTGGGTTCCCCTGGCTCCGGTTCTGGGCCGCCCCCCCCTTTTTGGAGGCAGTCACCAGGATGGGTTTGAACCAGGGGATTTTCTTGCTGTTGGTTCTGGGATGAGATGGTGGGCGGCGGTAGCTCAGTCTCCACATCTCCCCAGTCTGGATTTGCATCCCTAGGGACCCATTTTTCTTTGGGAGGAGTTCCCCCCTCTCTGAAGGAGAAGATCCTTTTCCCAGGATCCTCTGAGGATCCCTCTCCCTCAAATTGGAAGATCTGTACCTCCTCCTCAAACTGAGTCTGTTTGGGTCTTTTGTTTCTCCTACCCCCCCTCTGCTCCTTAGGAGGCAGACTTTCAGGGGCAAGAGATTTTGTTTCCGGTTCCTGGGTTTCCAGGGGCTGTTTACAAGTGAGGAAGGAAGCTTCCTCCAAGGCTTTACACCCCCCTTCCCTTTGTGCCTCCTCCCTGGGAACCAGTGTGTTATCGGGGTGCTGCCCCCGTCATTGTTCTGGAGCACCAGGTCCAGAGTTGGGTGCGTTCTGCGCCGGCACGCCCATCTGAGGGTTCTGCTGAGTCCTCAGTATGTGACCCAGATCCCGCGCCATGTTTTGAACCTGGCGCTCTAACTGGGAAACACGCTCAGGCTGATACGGGGCCCTGTTTTCTCCCCTGGGCTGATCCCGGGAAGGGTAGCTATCCCTTCTCTGGTAATACCCCGGGTTGGGAAGATTTGGGTACCCCTCCACCCTTGGCCTCCCCTCTCCCGGATTCAGTGGTCTGGGCTCAGGGAATTGGGGAAAGAAGGATGGATGGTTTTGGGGCTGAAAGTTGGGTGGATACCTGGGGAAAAAGTTCTGCCCAGGATTTGGAGAGTTTCTGCCCTCCGGTGGGAAGTTAGGAGGGAAGTTCCCTGGGTTAGGTGCTTGGCTGGATCCCCCCCCTTGGGCTGGAGGAGTCCACACATAACCCAGGATGGGTCTGTTTCCCTTGTAACGGGGACTTACATAATCAGGAGAGCGAGGGACCCCATTTGTGGGGCTGCCTCCCTGGCTCCCTGTCTGTGACTGGCCCGAGGACCTTCTGGGCCTAGCATTATTAGGTGCAGGTAGGTTTTTAGGCCCCCCCATCTCCAAATCTAAAACGGGGGTGACCTTTACCTCTGCCACCTTGGCAGCAGCAGGGGTGCTGTTGGCTTTGGGGTTTTTCTGGGCATTACTTTTGCTATCTATCGGTTTCTGCACCTCATAGATCCGGGTAGCCTGTTCAATGACCCAGTCTAAAGATCTTTTCTCGTGAAAATCCCTCACGAGCTGGGTCATTATGTATTTGGGCAAGGCATGAAAAAACGTATTAATGAACTCTCTACTATCTGTGCGCACCCTTCTGGTGGTCTGCGCAAAAGCACGTTTCAGTTCCTGCACAAATTCTTGTGGGGCCTGATCCTCCCCACATTGTAAATTGTAGGCTGCCTTGCGAGCCTCTTGAGGATTTCTATGAATGGAAAAATGTTTCAGGATGGCCGCCTTATAGGTGGACCATCTTAAATGATTTTGGTCCTCCAGCCCCGCAAAGAAACTGGAGTATTCCGGGGAGAAGGTCCACTTTACATATTGAATACAGCTTTGGCTGTCCTTCAAATGGAAAGTCTCCATCATTTGTTCAAACAACTCTAAGTGCTCCCAAACAGAATACTTAGCGTTCTTATGGTAAGGCGTGATGACGCTCCTGATCGCCTTAATCTGCTTTAAAGGGTCCTTAAGCAAGGCCCTTTTTGTCTTATTGGCCCTTTTGGTCCGGGTAACCCTGGTCCAATCGTCCTCGGACTCAGAGGCACTGCTCCCAGAGGTTCCTGTCTGCTCTTCCAGGTTTTCCCGGATTCTGCGAGCCTGGGAATGGCTGGCAGAATGTGGGGACCTGGTCTCCTGTGTCCTGCGCAGTTCAGAGGAGTCTTCAGATTCCTCCTTGCTGCCAGGATTTGATGGGTACCCCCCCCACTGACCTAACTGGGCAGAGGTTTTCAGGATGCCCTTAATGGGCCTACTCTCCTGGGGTTCCCCATTGAACTGTACTGTACTTGGGTGCCCATACCCGGATGCCCACCCCTCCATTCCTGGGTGGTACTGGCCTATGAGCCCCATACTCTTAGCTGGATAGTAATCTGCCATCCCTGTGGCCCTGTGCTCACGTGCGCCAGGGGACATGGGGGTGGCAGAGTCCAGGGACTGAGAGGTATGAGGGCCTCTGGTACTAGGGCTCCTGAGGTTATGCTCCGGAGTTTCCATTTCCCAGCGAACCTCATCTCTATCCGCCCCTGCTCCCTGTTGCAATGCAAGAGCCTGCATTTGTGCCTTCAGTTCCTCAGTTAAGGCCTTACTAGACTCTATCAGTCTCTCCTGCATCGCTACCTGTTGTTGGAGCCTATCATTGTGTTGACAGAGGGCCTCATTTTCCCTCTGTGCTTCCTGGTTGGTCCTGGAGAACTGGGCCAGTCTTTGCTGCAGGAGGTTTACCTCCTGAGCTGTGTCCCTATTGGCCTGCTCCTTTCTTGCTAGAGCATCCTCCACCCTCCTGGTGTGCTCTAACAAGTTCTGGTTTTCTTTTTGGAGGTCACCCAGCCCCTGGAGGGCCAGGTGATTTTCTTCCATTTTCCTTTTTAAATGGCAGACTTCCTGGCCTATGGCGTCTCTTTCCTGACTAAGAGCCTGCATTTGTGCCGCCAGGTCGTCCCTCTGCCTTTGGAAGGCACCAGCTTTCTGGCGCTCCTGATCAAACTCTGCCTGGGTATCCAGGTCTTTCAGAATCAGTTTATTGCTCTCCTCTTTCTCTCTATCTAGCTGGCTTTGCAGGGTGACTACCTGCTCCGCGCATGCCCTATTGAAATTGATCTGTTGCTCCAACTTTTTCTGGTTCTGCAGTAAGGAGTCCAAACTGTCTTGGTGCTCCTTCTGCAGGGCCAGAAATCTGGTATCCTGGTCTGTCTTTTCCTGTTGTAGGATGCCCATATCCTCTTTTATTTTAATGATGTACTGCCTGCTGTCATTTTCTGACTCCTGGCTCCCCTGCAGCCTCTGCTCAGAAGAGACCAGGGCAGATTGGACCTTCTCTAACACCACCTGTTGCCTATTTGCCAGATTTTGGCTTTCAGCACATCTATCCTGCATGTCTCCCATATATAGGTACAGGTATGCTGCTATCCTGGCAATCTTATTGTGTTCCTCTTTGGCTTTAGGAGCCATATATAGTTCACTCAGGGCCACATGTAATGGACCCTGATCTCTCCATAAGTCTGACCCTGTTTCAGTGACCTGTCGCGTGATGGCCTGCAACCAGGCATCCTGGCCCTGCTCAGCCCATTCACCTCTCACAAATAGTTTATGTAAGAAGTGCTCTCTGGCTATTTTCATATCTACCAAGGTCGTCATTCTAGAGATTGGTCTCTGTCCTGACTTACAGAAGTTAGTATTTTATTTTTGCAGAACAGAACTTTTCTTGGAGTGTCCCTTTTGAGGAATGCTTCACAGCGTAATGCAGCGTGGTGATCCGACCGGATGTATGTATCCCGTCAGTTAGCACACTGTATTAAGCTGCACAAGTGGTATTCTAACCCAAACGTCCGGCCGAGCCCCCAGTTTGTAAGAGGATTCAATTCAACACTACAGCTAAGTCAACGCCTAGTCTATAATACTGAATGAAAACCCTTATTGATATATCTTTATGTCCAGTTCATGCGTTCTGGATGACTACCCCTATATAACACCCCTCTCTTGGAATCCCCCTGGCCCCACTGAGCCGAGAAGTAGTTCTGTTTTGCAAGTTAAAAGGTTTATTTGATAATTTAAACAATAGATATATAGATCACACTTTATAATAAATTAATAATTGAATATCACACTTAATCTAATATGATAAATATTAACAACGGAGAATCTGGCACTAACACGCTTCTTGATAACCACTAAGGAGTTGACATGAAATGGATAAGGTAGCACACAGGTGAATAGGAACAAAAGAAGAAGGTGGTACAGAATGCTTTATGTAAGCTCAGGTGGATGCAATATTCAATGAATGCAATACAGAAAATGCTCAATATGACTTCAACCAAACAATGTAATCACTTTTCTCTGGCAATCCCCTCCCCCCCTTGATGCAATGCAAGGAAATGGAAGGAAGCACACAGTTCTCAGAAATGCGATCAACTGTAATTCAGTTCACCCCAGCAAGCTTAGACTACAGAAGTTTGAAAACACAGGCCCAAATTGCTTTGATATGTGCTGGCAATGAATTAAAAAATATGCTAAAATGCTTTTAATTCCCTTTCAGAGGTTCAGGGTGAGTGATAGCTACTCTCTATGAATTCAGGATCACCTTAACAATGCTTTAGTAGTAACTAGCAGGTAAACGAAGTTTTTGGCAAATGGAAGGCAAGCAGCAGCTGTTTTTACACGAGGAGAAATTTGCAAATCGCGGTAAAATTCGCGGATGCGTGTTTCACGATTACGGCAAAACTATAGGGGGTAGGAATGCGGTTCTTGGTGCGATTAAAAGCTTAGATTCTCAACTTTCAGATGAAAGTTACTGCAAGTCTCTAGCACAAACGGTTGCGGAGATATGAGCGATTGAATAAAGGTCGTTTTTCAGATTTGAAATTTTAAAAGCTCAAAAAGACAAGTGCAGCTTGCAACTAGAAAATGACAAGTGACAGCTTTACAAATGACAGGTGACAGTTAGGAGACAGTTCTACTTAGATTAAAATAGGATTGAATTATATTATTTTAACTAGGAGATTGGTTCTGCACAGTTTTCTAGGTACTCACACTATATTCTTGAGTGAAATGGGCCTCGCCATGGATCTGGTCAGGTTTTAAACTCGCCTCTGGTCTCTGCACTTCACAGTGATCTGGGTCAGCTCTCTCTGGTTCTCTGGTCTGGGTCTCTAGTTCTGGATAGATTGAAGTCTCTAGTTTGGCTCTCTGGAGGTTTGATGGAGGTAAAGTATGGATTTTTCCGGCAGAGCTTCCAGCGGCAGATGGATTTGAAAAGTCCCTATCTGTCCTGTCTGTCTGCTTTTATGTGTTTAGAATGTGGGTGTGTTCTAGCATCACTGACCCTACCTCTCTCTCAGCTTCTAATTGGTCAAACTTCCATTTCTCATTTGATTGGGGGAGCTAGGTTGTGTCAGAGTGATGTCATTTTACAGCCTGCAGAAAGTCCACTCCTCCTGTCATCTGTGCACCCAAATCTATATATGATCAAAAGACATATTTCACAGTTACACAGTTGCTTGAAATTACATATACATGGTGTGGCTGAATTTAGCCATGTCTCTGTCCAAATCTGTTGTTTCTAAGAGCTTGCATTCAGAAATGGCAGATAATTGACTTTTTAACTGATTTTTCAATTTCTGACATTGACCCAACTTTACATACATGTGCGCAGGGAGTATGGACATTAACTGATGAAGTTTCAGATTTTTAACATGCATACATTTAGAGTAATATCCACTTTTCCGCTGACACCCCCCTGAACATACCACCGGTTCTAAAAACCTCTTAAACTGTGGGCAGAAAAATCACAAGAATTATGGTATCATTTATAAAATTTTCACATGTCCGCTCTATGAATGATCCATCTTTTTAAAGTTATGTTCTAGCTCCAAAGGGGTGTGGTTTCCTCTCAGCACAAGGTAGACATACTGGTTTATCCAGTTCTGCCAAGCCAGCTTCTGTCTCCAGTTTCTCCCCCTCCCAGTTTCTGCCAAGAGGAAGCTACATTTTACGACCGCGGTAATAAAACCTTTGCCTGAGTCAAGACAGGCTTTGTTCAGAGCTCCTGTAGAGCACAGGTAATTCAATTATCAGATAGATGGCATATCCTTAGTGTGGCCAGCAAAAAGGCAGATAGTCCTGGGAACACAGCTGTGACTCAAGTTTCACTCCTGATGGGGGTAGTTGTCAAGCAAAATCAAGTTCCTTAAGCCAGACTTTCAGCTAACTGTCATGTTTTTTTGTTACTTTTTAAATTAACTTGCAATTTTACACATGCAGCTAGAATGCTGATTCTAAGTGCAAAACTATGACATTTCAACAGTTACAAAGGCATGTGACACCAAACATAGGTCACTCATTTAATCTAAACATTTTCGATTTTAGTGTCTTTAAATCCAGTGCAACTTAAACTGCTGACTCCATAGCTCAGCCAGTTTTGTTATAAGCATTGTTCTGGGCTCTTCATTTCCCAGATTTTGTAGGCACACAAAACTCCATTCTGCCAAATGTCTGCTGGTGTTCAGTGAATATTTTGCACATATTGTAATGTTTGAAAATAGGCATTTTGAGCCTGCCTTCAGAGAAACACAGGGTGGTTTTAAAACGCCAGCTTTTGGATAGTGGTGAGTACTGGTACTGCACCCATTTTTGGGATTTAAGAAAATGAATTCCCAACAGTTATGGGTTTGCTTTTGGCAATCAGCATTGCCATTCCCAATGGTTTCAGACTACTGTGCGGGTAGTCCAATGGTGGTTTTAAAGCGCTTTGAAGCTAACCGGCGCTACTGTTTTTCCTTTGGCAACCCATTTCCCTCATGGCAACCCGGCCTTTCATTCTCGCACTGGTGGGTGGCAAGTGAGGCAACCATTTTGGTGTGCGCACAAACTGCGCAGCTTTCCTGGATTTCGGCGCACATGTGGGTTTTCCGCCATCTTGAATTTTCTAAGCCCACAGCACCAAATGTTGTAGCATGATAGCTTAAACGTGGGTCAGGACACCCAACAGGGCCGTCCGCCTTAAAGGACGACAGAGGCCCAGCGAAGAAGCGAGGAGGATCGACAAGCACAGACCAGCCAAAGGGGGCTCCTCTTTTGATCCTGAGCTTTGGGCCGTCCGCCTTAAAGGACGACAGAGGCCCAGCGAAGAAGCCAGGAGGATCGACAAGCA
This sequence comes from Ambystoma mexicanum, assembly GCF_040938575.1. Classification (NCBI taxonomy): domain Eukaryota; kingdom Metazoa; phylum Chordata; class Amphibia; order Caudata; family Ambystomatidae; genus Ambystoma; species Ambystoma mexicanum. The sequence continues at coordinate 6,003,445 of NC_090932.1, forward strand.
CAGACCAGCCAAAGGGGGCTCCTCTTTTGATCCTGAGCTTTGGGCCGTCCGCCTTAAAGGACGACAGAGGCCCAGCGAAGAAGCCAGGAGGATCGACAAGCACAGACCAGCCAAAGGGGGCTCCTCTTTTGATCCTGAGCTTTGGGCCGTCCGCCTTAAAGGACGACAGAGGCCCAGCGAAGCAGCCAGGAGGATCGACAAGCACAGACCAGCCAAAGGGGGCTCCTCTTTTGATCCTGAGCTTTGGGCCGTCCGCCTTAAAGGACTACAGAGGCCCAGCGAAGAAGCCAGGAGGATCGACAAGCACAGACCAGCCAAAGGGGGCTCCTCTTTTGATCCTGAGCTTTGGGCCGTCCGCCTTAAAGGACTACAGAGGCCCAGCGAAGAAGCCAGGAGGATCAACAAGCACAGACCAGCCAAAGGGGGCTCCTCTTTTGATCCTGAGCTTTGGGCCGTCCGCCTTAAAGGACGACAGAGGCCCAGCGAAGCAGCGAGGAGGATCGACAAGCACAGACCAGCCAAAGGGGGCTCCTCTTTTGATCCTGAGCTTTGGGCCGTCCGCCTTAAAGGACGACAGAGGCCCAGCGAAGCAGCGAGGAGGATCGACAAGCACAGACCAGCCAAAGGGGGCTCCTCTTTTGATCCTGAGCTTTGGGCCGTCCGCCTTAAAGGACTACAGAGGCCCAGCGAAGAAGCCAGGAGGATCAACAAGCACAGACCAGCCAAAGGGGGCTCCTCTTTTGATCCTGAGCTTTGGGCCGTCCGCCTTAAAGGACTACAGAGGCCCAGCGAAGAAGCCAGGAGGATCGACAAGCACAGACCAGCCAAAGGGGGCTCCTCTTTTGATCCTGAGCTTTGGGCCGTCCGCCTTAAAGGACTACAGAGGCCCAGCGAAGAAGCCAGGAGGATCGACAAGCACAGACCAGCCAAAGGGGGCTCCTCTTTTGATCCTGAGCTTTGGGCCGTCCGCCTTAAAGGACGACAGAGGCCCAGCGAAGAAGCCAGGAGGATCGACAAGCACAGACCAGCCAAAGGGGGCTCCTCTTTTGATCCTGAGCTTTGGGCCGTCCACCTTAAAGGACTACAGAGGCCCAGCGAAGAAGCCAGGAGGATCGACAAGCACAGACCAGCCAAAGGGGGCTCCTCTTTTGATCCTGAGCTTTGGGCCGTCCGCCTTAAAGGACTTCAGAGGCCCAGCGAAGAAGCCAGGAGGATCGACAAGCACAGACCAGCCAAAGGGGGCTCCTCTTTTGATCCTGAGCTTTGGGCCGTCCGCCTTAAAGGACGACAGAGGCCCAGCGAAGCAGCTAGGATGATCGACAAGCACAGACCAGCCAAAGGGGGCTCCTCTTTTGAGGCCTCTTAAACTCCAGAGGATTTGTAAGAAACTAATAGTAAAACACTAGAAACTGAAAAGTAACGTGTCTTTTGAGCACTGGATCCAGGAAAGGCGCTACAGATCACACTCAGAGAGAATATATGACAGGGGCCTCACAAGAAGACATGTGTAGGAGCGTCGTGGATCGTGATGGCAGATACGTCACCGTGCGCGCTTTATGTAGGTAGCGTGGGCTATTGCGTATGGTAATTTCATTTCAGAGCTGTGGTTGGGGGGTTAAATAACCATAACGCAAATAATGTTGACCTATGGTTTAGTAACTTAAGTACTTGTACTTCTTTGCATATAGCGGTGGTTCTCCAATCGGTTGTAGGTTTAGTGTTGTATGGATCAACAGAGAACCCCATATAAAACCTTTTTTTAAAAAAAAGGAAAACAGAAATGATTGAAGAGTTATTCATTTCCAACAAGTCTGTGAAATGTGGGGACTTTCTTTGGCGCAGCCTTACTTATTGATCAGAATAATGCATGTTTGTGTCGCATCGAAGTTAACTTGGAGGACACCCGTTGAACCACTGAGGGTCCCCCTGCCTCTTAATTGCTATTTTATGAGTTCCTGTGTACCCGAATCCTGGAATCAGGTGCCTTCATCCAGGGAAATCTGCACAAAAGTAGTTGCCTTAGAAGCAACGGTAGTACAAATGGCCATCTTTCATTTCACAATTCGTCTTTCTTAGCCACCGGAAATCCGCCATCTGTGCACACGGAATCCAGCGCCTTCTTCGTCTTTGTACTGCTTACTGCGCGACCCTGGCTGAGAGCATCAGAGCGCTTTGCAGCAGGAATGTTCATACAGTCACGCAGTACTGTTGGTGGAGCGAGAGACACGTTTTTAGTCTTTTGCAGAACTGGAGGATGGTGGCGGCATTTCAAGGCTCTACTGGGAGTGAGTTCCAGAGGGTCGGGGGGTGGCAGGAGAAGGACTGCTTGCGTCTTCTCTTTGCGGACTTGCTTTTACTCCAACGTTTGTCTGTTTTGCTACGTGAGCTGCAAGTGCATCCCAAGGTGTGGTATTTAGCTGCCTTCATAAGGTCACAGATCTCTGAGGTGACCTGCATTATCCTTTTTATATGCAGTAGGGGGTATTTTATTCCTTTTAATACATGGCCACACACTGTCATCCCCTTCAGAACCTGCCTCTTACTTAATCTATTGTAAGAGATCTTCCATTTGCTGCTCAATATAATGAATTTAGAATATGTTTGGATACAAAAAAGCCAATATGCAGCTTTGCATGTGTTGCAGAAAAATAGTTTCAATATTTTAATGAAATGCATTGTAAGAATGTTTTCATTTTGTACTTTAAGATAAGTAATAATGTGCCGCGTCTTGGTCACGTGTTAAACTTCAGCAGTGCACAAATTAAACATTGTACCATAAACAGTTCCTTCTAAATTAATGGCTGTAAAGTGTCACAGAAAATTATTTTAAAACAAGGAATTTGAAAACCTTGTCACAGCTTTAATTCATTGCGGCAGTGACAGCTGTAATTTTGACCTTTGCTGGCTCAAGCAGAAGCCGGTGTGATGTCACAACTGACGCGTAATACTTCATTACTGAGCAGTTCTGATGTCATTTTCTTATTACAGGTCAGGTGTGATGTCCACGTAGCCTGTAATATATGGAAAAAAGTTCCCTTCACCGTACATTATAAGGCTATTGCAAGTCACTCAGGAGTTCCGTGACCAGCTGGAGGTCATGAAACTCTGAGGTGAATTGCAAATCTTCTTTGTGCGGACAGCTGCAGGTATTTTATTCCTTATAATACATGGTCACACACTTACCCTAATTTAGGAGATCTTCCATTTTCTGTTCCATATAATTAACGTAGGATGTATATGGGTTTTAAAAAGCTAACCTGTAGCTTGTAATATGTTGCAGAAAAATAGTTTGAGCAGCTTAATAAAATGAATCGAAAAAGGTTTTCATTTTGTGCTTTAAAATAAGTTAAAACATGCTGATTCTTGGTCACGTGTGCAAATCTTCAGAAGTGCACAAATTAAACAATCTACCATAAATAGTTCTGTGTCAATTACTCTCTGTAAAGTGTCACAGAAAACGAATTTACAAGCACGGAATTCGAGAAGCTTGTCACGGCTTTAAGTGAAGCATCGGCAGCTGGAGTTCTCTCTGCTGGCTCAAGGAGCAGGTATTGTGTCCCCACAACAGAAGCGTAACAAATAATTACAGAGCAGTTGTGATGTCATTTTCGTATTACAGGTCAGTTGTGATGTCACAACTAGCCTGTAATAGGAACATTATTTCCAGGCTTTTGTATCGATATTGCGAGTTGCAAGTAACATAACAACATTATTTCCAGGCTTTTACATGGATATTGCCGGCTGCCGTGTATTATAAGGGCATTATTTCCAGGCAAAATACTAAAGTACATGACAAGCCCATGTACTTGGAAACTACTAAAGTATAGGGACAATCCTAGGTGCCCAGAAACTACTAAGGTATGTGAACACGCCTAGGTGCTCAGAAACTACTTAAGTATAGGGACAATCCTAGGTCCTCAGAAACTACTAAAGTATACGGACAAGCCTAGGTGTCCAGAAACTACTAAAGTACACGACAATCCTAGGTGCCCAGAAACTACTAAAGTATACGAACACGCCTAGGTGCTCAGAAACTACTTAAGTATAGGGACAATCCTAGGTCCTCAGAAACTACTAAAGTATACGGACAAGCCTAGGTGTCCAGAAACTACTAAAGTATACGGACAAGCCCACGTACTTGGAAACTACTAAAGTATACGGACAATCCTAGGTGTCCAGAAGCTACTAAAGTATACGGATAAGCCTAGTTGCTCAGAAACTGCTAAAGTATACAGACAAGCCTAGGTGCCTAGAAACTACTAAAGTATACAGACAATCCTAGGTGCCCAGAAACTACTAAAGTATATGGACAATCCTAGGTGCCCAGAAACTACTAAAGTATACAGACAAACCTAGGTGCTCAGAAACTACTAAAGTATGCGGACAATCCTAGGTGCTCAGAAACAACTAAAGTATACGGACAAGCCTAGGTTCCCAGAAACTACAAAAGCATACGGACAATCCTAGGTGCCTAGAAACTACTAAAGTATACGGACAAGCCTAGGTGCCCAGAAACTACTATGGTATACGAACACGCCTAGGTGCTCAGAAACTACTAAAGTACACAACAATCCTAGGTGCCCAGAAACTACTAAGGTATACGAACACACCTAGCTGCTCAGTAACTACTAAAGTACACGACAATCCTAGGTGCCCAGAAACTACTAAAGTATACGAACACGCCTAGGTGCTCAGAAACTACTAAAGTATACGGACAAGCCTAGGTGTCCAGAAACTACAAAAGTATACGGACAAGCCCATGTACTCGGAATCTACTAAAGTATACGGACAGTCCAAGGTGATCAGAAACTACTAAAGTATACAGACAAGCCCACGTACTCGGAAACTACTAAAGTATACGGACAATCCTAGGTGTTCAGAAGCTACTAAAGTATACAGACAAGCCTAGGCGCCTAGAAACTACTAAAGTATACGGAGAAGCCTAGACGCCTAGAAACTACTAAAGTATACGGACAATCCTAGGTGCCCAGAAACTACTAAAGTATACGGACAATCCTAGGTGCCCAGAAACTACTAAAGTATACAGGCAAGCGTAGGTGCTCAGAAACTACTAAAGTACACAACAAGCCTAGGTGCCCAGAAAATACTAAAGTATACGGACAAGCCCACGTACTTGGAAACTACTCAAGTATACGGACAAGCCTAGGTGCCCAGAAACTACTAAAGTACATGGACAAGCCTAGACGCCTAGAAACTACTAAAGTATACAGACAATCCTAGGTGCCAAGAAACTACTAAAGTATACAGACAATCCTAGGTGCCAAGAAACTACTAAAGTATACAGACAAGCCTAGGTGCTCAGAAACTACTAAAGAATACGGACAAGCCTAGACGCCTAGAAACTACTAAAGCATACGGACAATCCTAGGTTCCCAGAAACTACTAAAGTATACGGACAAGCCTAGGTGCTCAGAAACTACTAAGGTATACGAATATGCCTAGGTGCTCAGAAACTACTAAAGTATACGACAATCCTAGGTGCCCAGAAACTACTAAGGTATACGAACACACCTAGGTGCTCAGAAACGACTAAAGTACACGACAATCCTAGGTGCCCAGAAACTACTAAAGTATATGGACAAGCCTAGGTGTCTAGAAACCACTAAAGTATACGGACAAGCCCATGTACTCGGAAACTATTAAAGTATACGGACAGTCCTAGGTGCTCAGAAACTACTAAAGTATACAGACAAGCCAACGTACTCGGAAACTCGGAGCCCAGGTATACGGACTATCCTAGGTGGCCAGAAACTACTAAAGTATACGGACAAGCCTAGGTACTCAGAAACTACTAAAGTATACGGACAGGCCTAGGTGCTCAGAAACTACTAAAGTATACGGACAATCCTAGGTGCCCAGAAGCTACTAAAGTATATGGACAAGCCTAGACGCCTAGAAACTACTAAGGTATACGAACACGCCTAGGTGCTCAGAAACTACTAAAGTACACAACAATCCTAGGTGCCCAGAAACTACTAAGGTATACGAACACGCCTAGGTGCTCAGAAACTACTAAAGTACATGACAATCCTAGGTGCCCAGAAACTACTAAAGGATACGAACATGCCCAGGTGCTCAGAAACTACTAAAGTATAGGGACAATCCTAGGTGCCCAGAAACTAATAAAGTATACGGACAAGCCTAGGTGTCCAGAAACTACTAAAGTATACGCACAAGCCCATGTACTCGGAAACTACTAAAGTATATGGACAGTCCTAGGTGCCCAGAAACTACTAAAGTATACATACAAGCCCACGTACTCGGAAACTACTAAAGTATATGGACAATCCTAGGTGTCCAGAAGCTAATAAAGTATACGGACAAGCCTAGCTGCTCAGAAACTGCTAAAGTATACAGACAAGCCAAGGCGCCTAGAAACTACTAAAGTATACGGAGAAGCCTAGACGCCTAGAAACTACTAAAGTATACAGACAATCCTAGGTGCCCAGAAACTACTAAAGTATACGGACAATCCTAGGTGCCCAGAAACTACTAAAGTATACAGACAGCCTAGGTGCTCAGAAACTACTAAAGTACACAACAAGCCTAGGTGCCCAGAAAATACTAAAGTATACGGACAAGCCCACGTACTTGGAAACTACTCAAGTATACAGACAAGCCTAGGTGCTCAGAAACTACTAAAGTACATGGACAAGCCTAGACGCCTAGAAACTACTAAAGTATACGGACAAGCCTAGACGCCTAGAAACTACTAAAGTATAGGGACAATCCTAGGTGCCCAGAAACTACTAAAGTATATGGACAATCCTAGGTGCCCAGAAACTACTAAAGTATAAGGACAAGCCTAGGTGCCCAGAAACTACTAAAGTATACGGACAATCCTAGGTGCCCAGAAACGACTAAAGTATAGGGACAAGCCTATGTGCCCAGAAACTACTAAAGTATACGGACAAGCCTAGGTGCCCAGAAACTACTAAAGTATACGGACAATCCTAGGTGCCCAGAAATGACTAAAGTATAGGGACAAGCCTATGTGCCCAGAAACTACTAAAGTATACTGACAAGCCTAGACGCCTAGAAACTACTAAAGTATAGGGACAATCCTAGGTGCCCGAAACTACTAAAGTATATGGACAATCCTAGGTGCCCAGAAACTACTAAAGTATAGGGACAATCCTAGATGCCCAGAAACTACTAAAGTATACAGACAATCCTAGGTGCCCAGAAACTACTAAACTATAGGGACAAGCCTATGTGCCCAGAAACTACTAAAGTATACGGACAAGCCTAGACGCCTAGAAACTACTAAAGTATAGGAACAATCCTAGGTGCCCAGAAATTACTAAAGTATACGGACAAGCCTAGGTGTCCAGAAACTGCTAAAGTATACGGACAACCCTAGACATCTAGAAACTACTAAAGTATACGGACAATCCTAGGGGCCCACAAACTACTAAAGTATAGGGACAAGGCTATGTGCCCAGAAACTACTAAAGTATACGGACAAGCCTAGACGCCTAGAAACTACTAAAGTATAGGGACAATCCTAGGTGCCCTGAAACTACTAAAGTATATGGACAATCCTAGGTGCCCAGAAACTACTAAAGTATAAGGACAAGCCTAGGTGCCCAGAAACTACTAAAGTATACAGACAATCATAGGTGCCCAGAATCGACTAAAGTATAGGGACAAGCCTATGTGCCCAGAAACTACTAAAGTATACGGACAAGCCTAGGTGCCCAGAAACTACTAAAGTATACGGACAATCCTAGGTGCCCAGAAATGACTAAAGTATAGGGACAAGCCTATGTGCCCAGAAACTACTAAAGTATACGGACAAGCCTAGACGCCTAGAAACTACAAAAGTATAGGGACAGGCCTAGGTGCTCAGAAACTACTAAAGTATACGGACAAGCCTAGACGCCCAGAAACTACTAAAGTATACGGACAAGCCTAGGTGCCCAGAAACTACTAAAGTATACAGGCAAGCGTAGGTGCTCAGAAACTACTAAAGTACACAACAAGCCTAGGTGCCCAGAAAATACTAAAGTATACGGACAAGCCCACGTACTTGGAAACTACTCAAGTATACGGACAAGCCTAGGTGCTCAGAAACTACTAAAGTACATGGACAAGCCTAGACGCCTAGAAACTACTAAAGTATACAGACAATCCTAGGTGCCAAGAAACTACTAAAGTATACAGACCAGCCTAGGTGCTCAGAAACTACTAAAGAATACGGACAAGCCTAGACGTCTAGAAACTACTAAAGCATACGGACAATCCTAGGTTCCCAGAAACTACTAAAGTATACGGACAAGCCTAGGTGCTCAGAAACTACTAAGGTATACAAATATGCCTAGGTGCTCAGAAACTACTAAAGTATACGACAATCCTAGGTGCCCAGAAACTACTAAGGTATACGAACACACCTAGGTGCTCAGAAACGACTAAAGTACACGACAATCCTAGGTGCCCAGAAACTACTAAAGTATATGGACAAGCCTAGGTGTCTAGAAACTACTAAAGTATACGGACAGTCCTAGGTGCTCAGAAACTACTAAAGTATACAGACAAGCCAACGTACTCGGAAACTCGGAGCCCAGGTATACGGACTATCCTAGGTGGCCAGAAACTACTAAAGTATACGGACAAGCCTAGGTACTCAGAAACTACTAAAGTATACGGACAGGTCTAGGTGCTCAGAAACTACTAAAGTATACGGACAATGCTAGGTGCCCAGAAGCTACTAAAGTATATGGACAAGCCTAGACGCCTAGAAACTACTAAGGTATACGAACACGCCTAGGTGCTCAGAAACTACTAAAGTACACAACAATCCTAGGTGCCCAGAAACTACTAAGGTATACGAACACGCCTAGGTGCTCAGAAACTACTAAAGTACATGACAATCCTAGGTGCCCAGAAACTACTAAAGTATACGAACATGCCCAGGTGCTCAGAAACTACTAAAGTATAGGGACAATCCTAGGTGCCCAGAAACTAATAAAGTATACGGACAAGCCTAGGTGTCCAGAAACTACTAAAGTATACGCACAAGCCCATGTACTCGGAAACTACTAAAGTATATGGACAGTCCTAGGTGCCCAGAAACTACTAAAGTATACATACAAGCCCACGTACTCGGAAACTACTAAAGTATATGGACAATCCTAGGTGTCCAGAAGCTAATAAAGTATACGGACAAGCCTAGCTGCTCAGAAACTGCTAAAGTATACAGACAAGCCAAGGCGCCTAGAAACTACTAAAGTATACGGAGAAGCCTAGACGCCTAGAAACTACTAAAGTATACGGACAATCCTAGGTGCCCAGAAACTACTAAAGTATACGGACAATCCTAGGTGCCCAGAAACTACTAAAGTATACAGACAGCCTAGGTGCTCAGAAACTACTAAAGTACACAACAAGCCTAGGTGCCCAGAAAATACTAAAGTATACGGACAAGCCCACGTACTTGGAAACTACTCAAGTATACAGACAAGCCTAGGTGCTCAGAAACTACTAAAGTACATGGACAAGCCTAGACGCCTAGAAACTACTAAAGTATACGGACAAGCCTAGACGCCTAGAAACTACTAAAGTATAGGGACAATCCTAGGTGCCCAGAAACTACTAAAGTATATGGACAATCCTAGGTGCCCAGAAACTACTAAAGTATAAGGACAAGCCTAGGTGCCCAGAAACTACTAAAGTATACGGACAATCCTAGGTGCCCAGAAACGACTAAAGTATAGGGACAAGCCTATGTGCCCAGAAACTACTAAAGTATACGGACAAGCCTAGGTGCCCAGAAACTACTAAAGTATACGGACAATCCTAGGTGCCCAGAAATGACTAAAGTATAGGGACAAGCCTATGTGCCCAGAAACTACTAAAGTATACTGACAAGCCTAGACGCCTAGAAACTACTAAAGTATAGGGACAATCCTAGGTGCCCGAAACTACTAAAGTATATGGACAATCCTAGGTGCCCAGAAACTACTAAAGTATAGGGACAATCCTAGGTGCCCAGAAACTACTAAAGTATACAGACAATCCTAGGTGCCCAGAAACTACTAAACTATAGGGACAAGCCTCTGTGCCCAGAAACTACTAAAGTATACGGACAAGCCTAGACGCCTAGAAACTACTAAAGTATAGGAACAATCCTAGGTGCCCAGAAATTACTAAAGTATACGGACAAGCCTAGGTGTCCAGAAACTACTAAAGTATACGGCCAACCCTAGACATCTAGAAACTACTAAAGTATACGGACAATCCTAGGGGCCCACAAACTACTAAAGTATAGGGACAAGGCTATGTGCCCAGAAACTACTAAAGTATACGGACAAGCCTAGACGCCTAGAAACTACTAAAGTATAGGGACAATCCTAGGTGCCCTGAAACTACTAAAGTATATGGACAATCCTAGGTGCCCAGAAACTACTAAAGTATAAGGACAAGCCTAGGTGCCCAGAAACTACTAAAGTATACAGACAATCATAGGTGCCCAGAATCGACTAAAGTATAGGGACAAGCCTATGTGCCCAGAAACTACTAAAGTATACGGACACGCCTAGGTGCCCAGAAACTACTAAAGTATACGGACAATCCTAGGTGCCCAGAAATGACTAAAGTATAGGGACAAGCCTATGTGCCCAGAAACTACTAAAGTATACGGACAAGCCTAGACGCCTAGAAACTACAAAAGTATAGGGACAAGCCTAGGTGCTCAGAAACTACTAAAGTATACGGACAAGCCTAGACGCCTAGAAACTACTAAAGTATACAGACAAGCCTAGATGCCCAGAAACTACTAAAGTATACGGACAAGCCTAGGTGCTGAGAAACTACTAAAGTATACGGACAAGCCTAGACGCCTAGAAACTACTAAAGTATACGGACAAGCCTAGGTGCCCAGAAACTACTAAAGTATACGGACAAGCCTAGGTGCTCAGAAACTACTAAAGTATACGGACAAGCCTAGGTGTCCAGAAACTACTAAAGTATACGGACAAGCCTAGTTGCTCAGAAACTACTAAAGTATACGGACAATCCTAGGTGCCCAGAAACTACTAAAGTATATGGACAAGCCTAGCTGCTCAGAAACTACTAAAGTATACGGACAAGCCCACCTACTCGGAAACTACTAAAGTACACAACAAGCGTAGCCACTCAGAAACTACTAAAGTATATGGACAATCCTAGGTGCCCAGAAACTACTAAAGTATACAGACAATCCTAGGTGCCCAGAAACTACTAAAGTATACGGACAATCCTAGGTGCCCAGAAACTACCAAAGTATACGGACAATCCTAGGTGCCCAGAAACGACTAAAGTATAGGGACAAGCCTAGATGCCTAGAAACTACTAAAGTATACAGACAATCCTAGGTGCCCAGAAACTACTAAAGTATACGGACAAGCCTAGGTGTCCAGAAACTACTAAAGTATACGGACAAGCCTAGACACCTATAAACTACTAAAGTATAGGGACAATCCTAGGTGCCCAGAAACTACTAAAGTATACGGACAATCCTAGGAGCCCAGAAATGACTAAAGTATAGGGACAAGCCTAGATGCCTAGAAACTACTAAAGTATACAGACAATCCTAGGTGGCCAGAAACTACTAAAGTATAGGGACAAGCCTATGTGCCCAGAAACTACTAAAGTATACGGACAATCCTAGACGCCTAGAAACTACTAAAGTATAGGGACAATCCTAGGTGCCCAGAAACTACTAAAGTATATGGACAATCCTAGGTGCCCAGAAACTACTAAAGTATAGGGACAATCCTAGGTGCCCAGAAACTACTAAAGTATACAGACAATCCTAGGTGCCCAGAAACTACTAAACTATAGGCGACAAGCCTATGTGCCCAGAAACTACTAAAGTATACGGACAAGCCTAGACGCCTAGAAACTACTAAAGTATAGGGACAATCCTAGGTGCCCAGAAACTACTAACGTATACGTTCAAGCCTAGACGCCTAGAAACTACTAAAGTATAGGGACAATCCTAGGTGCCCAGAAACTACTAAAGTATACGGACAAGCCTAGGTGTCCAGAAACTACTAAAGTATACGGACAAGCCTAGACATCTAGAAACTACTAAAGTATACGGACAATCCTAGGTGCCCAGAAACTACTAAAGTATAGGGACAAGCCTATGTGCCCAGAAACTACTAAAGTATACAGACAAGCCTAGACGCCTAGAAACTACTAAAGTATAGGGACAATCCTAGGTGCCCAGAAACTACTAAAGTATATGGACAATCCTAAGTGCCCAGAAACTACTAAAGTATAAGGACAAGCCTAGGTGCCCAGAAACTACTAAAGTATACGGACAAGCCTAGGTGCCCAGAAACTACTAAAGTTATGGACAATCCTAGGTGCCCAGAAATGACTAAAGTATAGGGACAAGCCTATGTGCCCAGAAACTACTAAAGTATACGGACAAGCCTAGACGCCTAGAAACTACTAAAGTATAGGGACAATCCTAGGTGCCCAGAAACTACTAAAGTATATGGACAATCCTAGGTACCCAGAAACTACTAAACTATAGGGACAAGCCTATGTGCCCAGAAACTACTAAAGTATACGGACAAGCCTAGACGCCTAGAAACTACTAAAGTATAGGGACAATCCTAGGTGCCCAGAAACTACTAAAGTATACGGTCAAACCTAGACGCCTAGAAACTACTAAAGTATAGGAACAATCCTAGGTGCCCAGAAACTACTAAAGTATACGGACAAGCCTAGGTGTCCAGAAACTACTAAAGTATACGGACAAGCCTAGACATCTAGAAACTACAAAAGTATACGGACAATCCTAGGTGCCCAGAAACTATTAAAGTATAGGGACAAGCCTATGTGCCCAGAAACTACTAAAGTATACGGGCAAGCCTAGACGCCCAGAAACTACTAAAGTATAGGGACAATCCTAGGTGCTCTGAAACTACTAAAGTATATGGACAATCCTAGGTGCCCAGAAACTACTAAAGTATAAGGACAAGCCTAGGTGCCCAGAAACTACTAAAGTATACGGACAATCATAGGTGCCCAGAAACGACTAAAGTATAGGGACAAGCCTATGTGCCCAGAAACTACTAAAGTATACGGACAAGCCTAGGTGCCCAGAAACTACTAAAGTATACGGACAATCCTAGGTGCCCAGACACTACTAAAGTATACGGACAATCCTAGGTGCCCAGAAATGACTAAAGTATAGGGACAAGCCTATGTGCCCAGAAACTACTAAAGTATACGGACAAGCCTAGACGCCTAGAAACTACAAAAGTATAGGGACAAGCCTAGGTGCTCAGAAACTACTAAATTATACGGACAAGCCTAGACGCCTAGAAACTACTAAAGTATACGGACAAGCCTAGGTGCCCAGAAACTACTAAAGTATACGGACAAGCCTAGGTGCTCAGAAACTACTAAAGTATACGGACAAGCCTAGACGCCTAGAAACTACAAAAGTATAGGGACAAGCCTAGGTGCCCATTAACTACTAAAGTATACGGACAAGCCTAGGTGCTCAGAAACTACTAAAGTATACGGACAAGCCTAGATGCCTAGAAACTACTAAAGTATGCGGACAAGCTTAGGTGCCCAGAAACTACTAAAGTATACGGACAAGCCTAGCTGCTCAGAAACTACTAAAGTATACGGACAATCCTAGGTGCCCAGAAACTACTAAAGTATACGGACAAGCCTAGCTGCTCAGAAACTACTAAAGTATACGGACAATCCTAGGTGCCCAGAAACTACTAAAGTATATGGACAAGCCTAGCTGCTCAGAAACTACTAAAGCATACGGACAAGCCCACGTACTCGGAAACTACTAAAGTACACAACAAACGTAGGCACTCAGAAACTACTAAAGTATATGGACAATCCTAGGTGCCCAGAAACTACTAAAGTATACGGACAATCCTAGGTGCCCAGAAACTACCAAAGTATACGGACAATCCTAGGTGCCCAGAAATGACTAAAGTATAGGGACAAGCCTAGATGCCTAGAAACTACTAAAGTATACAGACAATCCTAGGTGCCCAGAAACTACTAAAGTATACGGACAAGCCTAGGTGTCCAGAAACTACTAAAGTATACGGACAAGCCTAGACACCTAGAAACTAGTAAAGTATACAGACAATCCTAGGTGCCCAGAAACTACTAAAGTATAGGGACAAGCCTATGTGCCCAGAAACTACTAAAGTATACGGACAAGCCTAGACGCCTAGAAACTACTAAAGTATAGGGACAATCCTAGGTGCCCAGAAACTACTAAAGTATATGGACAATCCTAGGTGCCCAGAAACTACTAAAGTATAGGAACAATCCTAGGTGCCCAGAAACTACTAAAGTATACAGACAATCCTAGGTGCCCAGAAACTACTAAACTATAGGGACAAGCCTATGTGCTCAGAAACTACTAAAGTATACGGACAAGCCTAGACGCCTAGAAACTACTAAAGTATAGGGACAATCCTAGGTGCCCAGAAACTACTAAAGTATACGGTCAAGCCTAGAGGCCTAGAAACTACTAAAGTATAGGGACAATCCTAGGTACCCAGAAACTACTAAAGTATACGGACAAGCCTAGGTGTCCAGAAACTACTAAAGTATACGGACAAGCCTAGACATCTAGAAACTACTAAAGTATACGGACAATCCTAGGTGCCCAGAAACTACTAAAGTATAGGGACAAGCCTATGTGCCCAGAAACTACTAAAGTATACAGACAAGCCTAGACGCCTAGAAACTACTAAAGTATAGGGACAATCCTAGGTGCCCAGAAACTACTTAAGTATATGGACAATCCTAAGTGCCCAGAAACTACTAAAGTATAAGGACAAGTCTAGGTGCCCAGAAACTACTAAAGTATACGGACAAGCCTAGGTGCCCAGAAACTACTAAAGTATACGGACAATCCTAGGTGCCCAGAAATGACTAAAGTATAGGGACAAGCCTATGTGCCCAGAAACTACTAAAGTATACGGACAAGCCTAGGTGCCCAGAAACTACTAAAGTATACGGACAATCCTAGGTGCCCAGAAATGACTAAAGTATAGGGACAAGCCTATGTGCCCAGAAACTACTAAAGTATACGGACAAGCCTAGACGCCTAGAAACTACTAAAGTATAGGGACAATCCTAGGTGCCCAGAAACTACTAAAGTATATGGACAATCCTAGGTACCCAGAAACTACTAAACTATAGGGACAAGCCTATGTGCCCAGAAACTACTAAAGTATACGGACAAGCCTAGACGCCTAGAAACTACTAAAGTATAGGGACAATCCTAGGTGCCCAGAAACTACTAAAGTATACGGTCAAGCCTAGACGCCTAGAAACTACTAAAGTATAGGAACAATCCTAGGTGCCCAGAAACTACTAAAGTATACAGACAAGCCTAGGTGTCCAGAAACTACTAAAGTATACGGACAAGCCTAGACATCTAGAAACTACTAAAGTATACGGACAATCCTAGGTGCCCAGAAACTACTAAAGTATAGGGACAAGCCTATGTGCCCAGAAACTACTAAAGTATACGGACAAGCCTAGACGCCTAGAAACTACTAAAGTATACGGACAAGCCTAGGTGCTCAGAAACTACTAAAGTATACGGACAAGCCTAGACGCCTAGAAACTACTAAAGTATACGGACAAGCCTAGGTGCCCAGAAACTACTAAAGTATATGGACAAGCCTAGACGCCTAGAAACTACTAAAGTATAGGGACAATCCTAGGTGCCCAGAAACTACTAAAGTATATGGACAAGCCTAGACGCCTAGAAGCTACTAAAGTATAGGGACAATCCTAGGTGCCCAGAAACTGCTAAAGTATACAGACAAGCCTAGGCGCCTAGAAACTACTAAAGTATTCGGACAATCCTAGGTGCCCAGAAACTACTAAAGTATACGGACAAGCCTAGGTGCCCAGAAACTACTAAAGTATACGGACAAGCCTAGATGCTCAGAAACTACTAAAGTATACGGACAATCCTAGACGCCTAGAAACTACTATAGTATATGGACAGGTCTAGGCACCCAGAAACTACTAAAGTATATGGACAAGCCTAGACGCCTAGAAACTACTAAAGTATATGGACAATCCTAGGTGCCCAGAAACTGCTAAAGTATAGGGACAATCCTAGGTGCCCAGAAACTACTAAAGTATACGGACAAGCCTAGATGCTCAGAAACTACTAAAGTATACGGACAATCCTAGACGCCTAGAAACTACTATAGTATATGGACAAGTCTAGGCCCCCAGAAACTACTAAAGTATATGGACAAGCCTAGACGCCTAGAAACTACTAAAGTATAGCGACAAGCCTAGGTGCCCAGAAACTACTAAAGTATACGGACAAGCCTAGGTGCCCAGAAACTACTAAAGTATACGGACAATCCTAGGTGCCCAGAAATGACTAAAGTATAGGGACAAGCCTATGTGCCCAGAAACTACTAAAGTATACGGACAAGCCTAGACGCCTAGAAACTACTAAAGTATAGGGACAATCCTAGGTGCCCAGAAACTACTAAAGTATATGGACAATCCTAGGTACCCAGAAACTACTAAACTATAGGGACAAGCCTATGTGCCCAGAAACTACTAAAGTATACGGACAAGCCTAGACGCCTAGAAACTACTAAAGTATAGGGACAATCCTAGGTGCCCAGAAACTACTAAAGTATATGGACAATCCTAGGTACCCAGAAACTACTAAACTATAGGGACAAGCCTATGTGCCCAGAAACTACTAAAGTATACGGACAAGCCTAGACGCCTAGAAACTACTAAAGTATAGGGACAATCCTAGGTGCCCAGAAACTACTAAAGTATACGGTCAAGCCTAGACGCCTAGAAACTACTAAAGTATAGGGACAATCCTAGGTGCCCAGAAACTACTAAAGTATACGGTCAAGCCTAGACGCCTAGAAACTACTAAAGTATAGGAACAATCCTAGGTGCCCAGAAACTACTAAAGTATACAGACAAGCCTAGGTGTCCAGAAACTACTAAAGTATACGGACAAGCCTAGACATCTAGAAACTACTAAAGTATACGGACAATCCTAGGTGCCCAGAAACTACTAAAGGATAGGGACAAGCCTAGGTGCCCGAAACTACTAAAGTATACGGACAAGCCTAGACGCCTAGAAACTACTAAAGTATACGGACAAGTCTAGGCCCCCAGAAACTACTAAAGTATATGGACAAGCCTAGACGCCTAGAAACTACTAAAGTATACAGACATGTTTAGGCGCCCAGAAACTATTTAAGCATACAGGAGAGTTTAGGTGCTCATGAACTACGAGGTGGATATTTGGCACAGAATCAAACCCTATGAACATTGCATATGCACATTTTGGCAGCCATGCAGGAATGCACATTCTTTTTTCCATGTTTCTTGCAGGTGGGGGTTGAGAATGTTGGGGTTTCGTGACCTGAAACTATACATAGATAACGTCTACTGTCAGAAAAAGAAACAGCAATCATTACTAGCCGTTTATTGTGAGTGTTTCTGTATGTGTGTGTGGCGGCATATATTGTGTGTTTGGGGAGGCATTTAGTATGTGTTGTGGGTATGTACTGTTTGTGCGGGCATATAGTGTATGTTTAGGGGCATGTATTGTGTGTGAGGGCATGCATCGTGTTTTAATTAATGTGTGTATGGAGGCATGCATTGAGTGTGGTGGTTATGTTATTTGTTGTATGCTTTGTGTGTGGAGGCAGGTATTGTGTGGGCTGGGTATGTTCAGTGTGTGAGTTTATGTAGCAGGGCTTGAAGTACGCTGGGGCTAGCCAGGGTGGAGACCTATGCGGCTCCCTAATGTCCCTTGGCAGCCCAGCCAATGAGACCACTGGAGGCCAAAGCTTTTTTTCTCAAGCCTGAAGCTCTCGCTTATGTGCCCATGGGCCAGCACCACCATTATAGAAGTAAATGTAAGGCTGCTGCTAGCCGAGGCCTTTTTTCTAAAGCCTAAAGCCTGAAGCGCTTGCTCATTCGAGGGAGTTTCAGGCTTTAGGAAAAAAGGACTTGGGTTCCTGCGGCCTCACTTTTTTCATTCATACTGGTTGGATTGGCCCCTTGCCAGGCATCCCTTTAACTAAGAGATGCAGCGCTCACAAGGCAGCACCACCATTAAGGGTGAAAACATGTGGTACTGTCCTCCACCAGGCATACCTTTTATATAATGACTCCCTCGGGTTTGAGGGTGATGATCCCTGAAAAGGGATGCCTGGCAGGGGCTCAGCGCCATAATTAAAAAGGAAAATGGGTGCTGTTGACCACCGTTAGGCATCCATTTAATTAAGAAATCTGCACCCTATCCCCCAGGGGGCGAGAGTGCTGATCTCCGCAAAGGGCTGCCTGGCGGGGGTGCCTGCAGCCCATTAAGCCTGGGCTTGTTAGGGGGACGTGGCCTAATGAACCGGCAGGTAACCTCCTGGCCGTTAGGCCACACCCCCTTGATAAGCCCTAGCCCGTTTTAGCATGCATCTTAAGGCACTGTCATGTATATTTTTAGGGGTAATTTATTGCGTGTGCATGAGGTATGTATTGTGTGTGGGGGGCATGCATTGTGTGTGAAGGCAGTTGTGTGTGTGTGTGTGTGGGGCATGCTGTGTGTGTGCGTGGTCATGCATTGTGCGTGGAGGCAGTGATCGTGTGTGGGGGGGCATGCATTGTGTGTGGAGGAAGGTACCGTGTGTGCTTTGGAAGCTGGTTAGGATGACTGTTGGGGCACGTGAGTTGCCCACCACTTGGGTTGCTTTTATTCTTAGAACAGAAGGCCTTTCACTGGACCTTAGTGCACTCTACACATGAGAGGGCTCTGGCATGGGGCGGGGGACAGCACCAGGTGGGGACTCGCTCTATCATTGTGACGAGGACGAAGGGTGCGGATGGGCCTACTAACTTCCCTTCGTAAGAGGGCACAGTGGCACCTTGTGGGTGGGTGTACAAATGCACTACCTGGAAAGGTGGGGAGCTGGGGCATGGATAAGAGACGCACTGGAGTGGGATGGGGGGCTTTCTGGCTGTCCTGCCCACACATCACTGCAGTGAAGGACACCGAGAGCAAGGGATGGCCTTTTCTGACCTCATGCTAAGAAATGATCAGTCGCGTGCCCCCCACCCTCTATCCGGTCCTAGCCCTGGCACCAAGAGAATAAGGCCACCTGATGGCGCTTCTTGGCAGAACGTGGGCAGCTCGGCCACGTGCCTTCCCTAGGGGCTGTCTCCCAGGCAGTATTGCCGGCAGGTGCAGCCCCTCAAGTGGCGCGCGCCTCCCTGGCAGCCTTGCCCCGTTGGCACTGGGTGGGCGGCATTGCTGCAGCGGCACCCCAGGAGGCTGGGCCATCTTCAGCGTCTTGAGGAACTTACCCGCAGTCATCAACTTTCTCAGATGAAGTTTCCATGTTATAAATAGGACCCCAGAAATGTCTCAGCTCGTGGGAAGAGTGGTGTCGCTGACCCCCGAGCAGCTGCCCCGCAGCAGCTCGCCCGTGTGGCAAGAGAAACAGGGGCTCAGATGTCCAGGGCGGCACCCCGGCCGCATCCCTGCGCCACCCGAGACGGCTGAGGGCATCTCGGGGGCTGGGGCAAGACTGCCAGGCACGCGCTTCCTGGAGCTCGTGTTTCCAGGACGTGCAGCCTGGCTGGCACTCACAGTCACCCACCCACCCGCCCCCCTGCTGTGTCTCCCGGACCCCCCAGCTCAGAGAAGAGGCCTGGAATAGCCACCCCGTCTTATTCCAGTCTGCACCCACACGACGTGATGAGAGGCCAGGCAGCGTCTGTGGGATCTGTCACATGGGAGTGGAAGCAACGCTACACGTATGTGGAACCTTTTACATACTTAATCATACATCCGCATTCTCTCCCCCAAACTACAAAATAACAGACCCTATATTCAGAGAGTCAAATGTCATATCCTATGATATGATGGTTTATTTATATAGCGCCTATGCACAATGTGTTCCAAAGCGCCTACATTTATGGAATACACGCAGAGTATTCACCCCCTTTCAAATATGTTCCCAAATGTCATTACTGCTAAACTCGGGCTTATTTTCTCACCAATTAAAAATGCCCCCCACCCCCCAAATCAAATTCTGCTAATGGGTGCATGTGCTCTGGGTGCCCCTCAGGATAGCGTGTTCTCGGCCCGGGTCGTGTGGCGCAGCTGGTGACTCAATGAAACGAGGACCCCCCAATGTCTGCCCCAGGCTGCACTTCTCTTGCAGGGAGAGGATGTAGGCGGCAGCGCATAAACCGATCTCTAGAATGGGCTGGCGGGAATGATTTTAGGTATGGAGGGATTTGGGGTAAACCCCAACGTTCCGCAGCCGCTATTACCGTCACTCTACTTTTGCTTCTCGCCTCCACAGTAGAGGTCCAGTCTAGCTACTGCCATTGTGTTTTACCTTGGCTGGGCTTGCAATGAGGAGGTCACTTGGAATGTCACACAGTCTCACATAATGTTCACATGTGTCTTTCTATGCCACCAGTCCCTTCTCTGGGCACCTTGCCCCGGTGTGTTGGTTAAGGATGTTAAAAGGATGTGGGCGATCCAGGGCAATGCATGTCCTATATATTGATATAGGTTTCCAGGCAGCTATTGACTCTAAGGATTGTAGCCCCAGCTCAAATCGGATGGCTGCCATCGACAGTGAATAACTTTCCATGATAAGTTCAGCATGGTCTCAGCGCCATACCTTATAATGTGTACCACCTTCTGTTTATGGAAGGTGAGGAGAGGAATAACTGAGCACGCCCCATATCTCCTATGTTGCGCCGCTCCCTGGGAGGCTAGTCGTCCCATTTTCACTCTCAACAGAGCAAAATGCACGCTCTCATCCACATTTCTATAAACTGTTGCCCCCAAATAGGTCTTAGATTGCATCATCTCCAGTCGTTCCCCATTCACCCTCCATGAATATATTCCTTTACGCTTCCTGCGCGCTGGGACTTTAGATTTCTTCCCATTTACCCTCAGGCCGCTGACCTTCAAGTACAGCCTGAAGGCATCTAGCCTGCGCTGGAGCCCAATCGGGCTCTGCTCAATAAAGAACAAGTCGTCAGCATACAGGACCCCAGGCATGTCATGTTATTTACTTGGGAGGCCCTTAAATCAGACGTGGTGTAAAGATGTAATAATATCGGGGCCAGGGAGCAACCCTGCTTCAACCCTCGATAGGTGAAGTTTTCCTAGCGAGTGCTCCATTTGGTGTTAATCGCACCTGGATCGATGTGTCCGTAATAATGCTTGCATTGCCTCAATCAAGGCAGGGGGGCAATTCCAGAACCGCTCCCTGCTGACTCCATCAAAGGCCTGCTTCAGGTCCATGAAAGCCAGAAAGGCGTTTACTCCCGATTCCAGGGACCTCAACTTCAACAGGTTCAGCAGGAAGAGGTTAAGTGAAGTAGCCACTCCCTTAACAAACCCGTCAGGTGGGGGTCGAGTCGCCATGTATTTAGGTCTCTTAGTAAGGGTGAAGCAAAGAGCTTTCCCAAAGTATCGAGCAAGGAGATCGGGCGATAGTTCTTTATCTCGCCTCGGTCACCCTTCTTGAAAATTGGCACCACGATTGCCTCCCTCCAAGTTCAAGGTATCTGTTTTGTCCTCATAATCTGGTCAAAAAGCTTGACCTCAAAAAATCCGGATTTCCTTTGAGCACATAGTTCGCTATAGCATCAAGGCCGGCTACTCTGGACGAGCTCAGCCTTGCAATCATCCCTACAATTTCGTCTTTATCCAATGCAAATAGCCATCTGTTCCCCTTATTCGACCTAGTACTCGCAATCACCTCTCCAACATGTGCAAATAGTTCAGTGTAGTGATTCACCCAATTTTCCTCTGACACTTGGCTAATTGTCAGCGCAGATTGGAAAGGACCGCCATTATTAATGGGTTCCCACAGGGTCCACCCTCAACATAAGCTCGCCATCTTGCTGCAGCCTTTTTGCTTTAGATGCTGGGAGCCAGTTGCGGTATGTCTGATTGCTTTTTCCTATTTTTGTGTTAGATCGTCTCGGCATCTTTTAAGGTTCCTTATCTCCACTTGCAGCAATTTCCTAGCTTGCACAATATCGTGACTATATGAGTGAACACGTTTGAAGTTAACTTTGCCACTCTGCTCACCCACTTCCCCATATGCTTTGAAAATCCAGGCGTACTCTGAGTTGCCTGTTGCTCAAGTTGAGCAGAAACATGTGGAATATCGGCTGGTTTTATTCTTATCCTATTTTTCCCCCATGATACTTCTACCGGGGTCCGTGTGACCATATTCCGGTACAACGTCCTTTCATGGCGGGATGTTTTTTCGCGGGTTTTTTTCTGCGAATTTTTTAATGAAAAAAACCCATTGAATTTATTGGGGGGGTTAGAAAATTATATATATGAGATGTAGGTGTTTGGGAATAGAGAAAAAATGAAAGGGAATGGGGTGTTTAAAAATAACCCAATGCGTTTTTTTGTTAAAAAATTCACTGTAAAAAACCCTGCAAAAAACATCCCGCGATGAAATGACATGAAGCCCATATTCCTCGCCTGCTGCCTTACTATCCAGACAAGGCCCCTGCACCCCTCTATTCCAGGTGCAGGCACCAGGGATATCCCCCTTTGTCTGACCATTTAACTTTTCCAGATCTCAAACTCTTGTCTCACTTACCCATGTCAGAGCTTTGTTAATCATCAACGAGTCGCTTAACATAATTCCCTCGATATTCGATAAATGCATATTGAGATCTCCAAATAAAACAATGTGGGGGTTTTCCACTGCAACAAGGGCTTCACCCAACAACACCCTAACAGAATCAATAGAATGCCATTGCCGGCACATATTCACACTCCAATACAAATTCATCAAGAGAATTGCCATCTTCTCCCTACCAGACAGACTCTTACTCCCCAACCTCACCATCTGGGCAAAGGGGTTTGCCTGGAACACTCTTTCCACAACAAACCCTCTATCTATTTTAATCAGCGTGAGAAGCCCCGAATAAGGTCTCCCTTGCATCCCTTTCAGCTCTGGATTTAGATACACCGCATATCCCTTGCATATTGGTTTAAAGCGCAGCCAAGTTTCTTGTAAACAAATCATGTCAAATCGTTCCAGTCCCAAATTTCCATTCGAAAAAAGTTCCCCAAAGCCTCTTGTATTTTAAGAGTCTATGTGAAGAGCCTCCATTGGAATCTCATTCTGGCTCTGGGGCTGGCGAGGTTCCGCCAATGCCTCTGGCAGCCATGATCATCCGTGAGGCTGTTCAGGAGGAGAGGAATTCACTGACGGGCCCATAGGTCAGCGCTCACCCTCCTGAGCTTGTAAGACAAGATAGCTGCACCATGTGAGGACAGGGGGTGCAGGATTCACTTACTCCAACACGACTCAAAAATGAGGACTCAGTAAGTTGTCAAAGGGAAGTCCGTTTAATGACAAGTACATCAAACAGAGAAACAAATGGAAATCAGCAGCATTGCGATAACCTGTCTCGCTCCGACTTCCTCGAACTTCAGCCGAACAGTCATTGTTATAGGCAAAACTCGTCATCACTGATGTCTGAGTCTATAAAAAGATCATCATGCAATATAATTGGTTAGGAAAGGTAACTTCAGTATAGGTGTTATATCTGTATATGATAATAGGGCATGCGGATTGGATGACTTATCGGGTGGGTGTCTACGCCCCTCCCTCTACTTCACACGTGATTGACGTCACTACAAGTACAACGTCTTATCGGTTCTACTATTAATAGGACTCCAGATAACTTGGTCCATTGTGATTGGGCAGGTTACACCCCTAGACATAAATCCCCATTTTAATTAGCGGCATGCAGAATGGACACCCATGTGCCTGGTGTCCCAAGTTTCACCCTGCTTCCCTTCCATCAATCAGTGTTTTAGGGCGATGTGTCAATTAGTTGGCTAAGGATGGCCTCGAACCTGTAGTCTCTTATCGGGAAAAGTTATAATAATAATAATAATAATAATAATTTGGCATTTATATAGCGCTACGAACCCTCAGGTATCTGAGCGCTGCTTATTATTACCAACGGTGTGTGGTGCTCATTTATCGACCTCGGAAGGATGAAAGGCTGAGTTTGGCCCCGCCGGGATTCGAACCTGCGTCAGCAGGCTCTGCACTGATGTCAAAGCGAGCGCTCTACTCGCTGCAGCGGGTCCTGGATGACATCAGGCGGTGGTACTTCTTTGCTCCTGGCTGGTCACGTGTTAGTTCACCATGAATCTGCTTCAGTTTACAGCTTTTAGTGCATTTAATTCTGTTGCAGCCTCGCCACCTGCATGGGCCCCCCCTTATCTTGACCTTCATGAGGCAAGCTGGTATGCTCTGAAGATTGAGTCTTGTTAGCGTGTGAAAACAAAATCAAAATATCGAGGCTGAGTACCCCAAAAGGAAATACACCAAACACAGGTTACAAAGGAACATACAAAGAACTTTATTTTATACTGAACAGTTTTCCAAGAAAAGTAACAGATAGCTATCGGCCCTCAGTACAACACAACGAACTCCAGCGTGGTTCAGTGTGTTCAGTAAGAGACGCTGTACATTAGAATTTGTCGCTCTTTTACATCATTCGCAAACATGATGTCCAACCCTACTTCGGGTTAATATTCCTCTAATACATTACTGATCTAGGGTTCATGCCGAGTTTGCATATCCACATGCAACTAGTTTGCCTTTAATACATATGTCAACAAGCCTACACGGCAACTGTGTATTTTGGGATTTCCCATACAGGTCTTGTCAAACATTAATACAATGTAGTTAAACAAGTGTTCTCAGTTCAGTATTTGAATACATTGTTCTTAACATATGCTCGCGGATTAGTTTCATTGGCGCGAGTAATCCTTTACACACAGGTCAACGAAGGACAAGGTCTCAGTTCATGACCCCAACAAGTGGCCTGCAGGCAAGTTACATATTAATTACACACAGAGGTCAAGACAGCCATTTTGTATTTTGGAATGACATCGTCCACCATTTTAACTCACAGGGTGACTTTACAAAGAGAACCTAAAATGGCGGATTGACCTAAAATGGCGGTTTACATTGATTCTAAGGTCAGAAGCTTGCAACATGGATTTCTTTGCAAGTGGCTTATACGCAGCTTGGCGTAGGCCAATATACATATATTCATTGCAATAGGAGGTACGATATAATTTCCTGTTTGACAAGCTGACGTTCTCCTCCCTTTTTCTGGTTGACCTCGATTTCCTAGGCATGAGCCCCTCTTTGTTGAGTTTCGTTTCCGCTCCTTCTCTTGCCTTTGGCTGGGTTACGAAACTTGGCCTGTCAGGCTTCTGGCAGCCTGGGTACATTTCTGCTTTTACAAAATGGAGTCGCACTTGTATAATGTGCCTTATTGAGGTAGATATACGGTTGGCGCTTGCCGCTCTAATCTTCTACTAAGCATTGCAAGCAGTATCGTTTCTTTTGCCTCTTGCGTTCCAAGCCTATTTACACAAGTTTGACAGGTCGGTTGCTCCCATCTTGTTGCGTAGCAACGTTTCCTCACGTTTTAACATCGTCTCTTCTCTTTGTCCATTACATTTGTTTTTGTAGTTACTCGCACTGGCGTGCTATCTTCGATAGCTGCTTTTGTTCATTCACGAGTCTGTTCAGGCCCTTGAGTCATTTCCACTGGCCTCCATTAGGGCTCTTTGGGTCTCTTCATGGACCGTCTGTAGGTACTCTTTGTTTCGTATCAGCGGCTGGTACGGCTGTCTGATAGGTTACCGTGCTGCCCAGGGTTGGCTGGTTATGGGCGCTTCAACAGGTATGGATCTTCTGATGTATACGGGGCAGAGTCCCAGTGCAGCTCTTTGTTGGTTCATTTGCTCCTCATACGTCACATATCTTGGAGAGTACGCTCCTGGTACCTCGAAATGAGGGGAAGGGGTGCAGGCCATGTCTGGGACCTCCTCTACACTCCCCCCTCTGGTTGGTTCATCGACCACTTCAGCAACCTCTATTGCATTTATTTCTTTTGATTCTTCTGTGTCATGTTCATCGTCTTCAGTTTTTGCACATGATGGTGTGAATGTGTGAGCCTTTAGAGTCCATATTTTTATCACTCCTTTCAAACTCCCTGCTGTTTTCACATGTTCGTCTTTGTTCCATGTCATTAGCTGGCATTGTCCATTTGGGCTGCAGTAGGTCCTTTTTCCTTCACACCTTCTTCGTTTCTTAGGGTATGTGAACCTTGTTCCTTCTGGCACAAATATGCTGGTCTTCACAAAGTCTCTTATTTCTTCATCAGTCAGGTCTCTGGGCTTCCACCCTGGCTCGACATCAACCATTATTCTCATCCCTATGGCTTTCTTCGCAGTTTTCAGGCACTGTGTAATGATTATCTTGATAACACAGAATCCTAGCAATAACATTGCTAGTAGAGCTCGCAGAAACTTGAATACATCTGCCATCCATTGTGGGACCCACGAGAATAGGTCTCCACACCAGCTGTCATCGTCCACTTCATCACTTTCCTCGATCATCTGGTTTTTCAGGTTTGTCAACATGCTTATGGCCTCTGTTAGGGTTCAGTTTTCTTCATTGTGTGATGGTGCAAATGTGCAACATGATTCTCCGATTTTTGCACAAATACCTCCATCCATTGCAGTGATCATGTCAAGCACATATCTGTTCTGGAGGGTCATCAGTCTGATTGCTCTCCTCAGCTCTTCTTTCATCACGTTGAATCATTTTATAGTGGTATTGATAGTCTGCAATAACTCCCATCTGGTTATCTGCAACCATTTAGCATTCACACCAACTTGGATGTGGGGCAGGAGCAGTGTTATGAATACTGTTGAGGTGAGGCTAAACAGCCTGTGTTCGTACGGGATTGCATGGAATGCCTCACCTGATTTGGGAGAAAAAGTAATTTTCCCTCTTCATCCTGGATACCAGTTCCGCAGATCTCCTTCTTCTTAGATGAGCATCTGCTTTCATGAAACTCTCCAACTTCAGGTCATTCTTAGGGATCACTAGCGCGGGAACATGGACATCCACTAGTGTGCATATGCCACCCCAGTTTTTCGGCAGTCTTATGTATTTGATCCACACGCCCAGTAATGGTCCATAATGCAGTTCCGTGAGTCATTCCTGGAGCTTCAAAGATTCGTCTGCAGTTTTGATTCCTTCCCATCTTCCTTGTGCCATTGTTCCTGAAACATAATTTCAGGCTCTCCAGTGGCACTATCTGCAGGGGTCCCCCTCTATCTTTGACCCATGTTAGTAACTTTACTAGCTTTGGCCGTAGGGGTTTGCACAGTTTTTGAGAGTTTTCTATTGCTTCTTTGCAGGCTCCAAGGACCATCCAAACTCGGCAGATCACTGCTCCTTCTTCCCATCCATTTGGGGAAACCACTGTTCCCCAGATCTGCATTTGACCTCAGTTCTTCCAGATTTGTGCCTCTTCTACAGTTTTTCCGTGAATGTTCAGTCTCGGGTATGTCACCCATCGTGTCCCTGATCCTTTGACGTCAGGATTCTCGTATCGGATCACATGATTCCTGGTATGTGCCCTGTTTCTTGTTCTAATGTCCTGGGCGTAGCCATCTTCGTCTGGGTAATCCTTTTCGGTGGCCCATATCAGTGAAGCGTCTCTTCCCATAAATTGTCCTCTGGTGTTGCGCATTGCTACGTGTGACATACAGTGTGCTGTAAGGACATCAATTTCTACAGCCACGAAGATCTTGGATTTTCCCATGCTGTATGGTAGGAGAGCACAGACGAACCATTCTCCTTCCGACTGCCTTCGCCCTACTTCCTTCATGTGCTGGTACCATATGTTGTTTCCGAGATGGGCTGTGCCATCCAGGTAATCATTAAGTTCGTGCAGGCTTCTCTTGATTCTCAGCGTTCTTCTGTAGTTTGCTATGACTATGTCTCTAAATGCGTCTGTGCTGCTTTTCCTCTCTGGGTGTCTCAGTGGAGCAGGCTGCCTCGACTGCATCGCTGTGGTAGAAAAAGGTTTTGTGTTTCCTTTCCTTCCCTTTTGTATTTTGTCATAGACGTCCTCTAACCGCCATTGGCTCCCCAACCTCCCAACGCGTGGTCGTGTTGTAGGCCTGAGACTTGTTCCTTGCATTGGAGCAGGTGTGCTTGCTGTTATAGTCTCTATCGTCCTGCCTTTCAGCTCCTCGTGCAGTTTCTTTGCTCTGACTATGAAGGGGAATAAATAGTCTATCAGCATTTGTGTTTTGTCTGTGAATTCCTTTGTGGCTACTTCTGTTCTTTTGAGGGATTTTGCTATGGCCTCTCTCTCTAGTGTTTCACTTGGCTCCTCTTGGGTACTTCCACTGTTTTCTGGAACTGATTGTTCGGCAGGCAGTCTCCCCCTCTCTGCTGCCTTCGTTGGAGGCCCTGTAGTCATTGACACTTGCCCTTGTCTGTGTGCATCCTATGTGTGGGTGCGTTCAGTGGTCAGTGCAGCATTTTCATTCATTCCGTGCTGACCCTGTCTCCAGCTTTTCTCTCCATTTGTGACCTCAAATGTGTCTACATTATTGCTAATTACATTTAATTTTAGTTTGTTAGTTTTCTCATCAGGTTTTCTTAGGACTGGAATGACTATATAAGGTCTGGGTGCTTTCGTAGGCCATAGACGTTCATTATCTGGTGGGTGCACTGAGATTGGGAGCTTTTGTGCACCAATAAAGGAAGCAGTTCTGATTGTTAATGACAGAAAAACCATAATAATAACTATACATATACACATAATCGTTCGGAACGACAATTTGCAGCATTTTCTTCCAGGGAAGTGGGGGCGCCCTTCTGTTGGGGGTAAAACCAAGTTACTGTTCTGGGCCCCCATTTCGAATGAGTTCATAGTCAGTTATTTATTCCTTCTCTTGCTCTGGTCTTGTAGTTCAAGAGTTCATTACTATTAAAGTGACGAGTACTTCTCCAAATGTCCCCCGTCATGTGAGTGATGACGGTAGTCTCTGGGTACTCAGTACAGTTCCTGTGCTAGACTATGCAAAAGGGTTAGGCTAGCAACTTTGGTACATCACATTCATTATGCCTATCGATAATAGGTGAGGTCCCAATGCACGCCTCGAATTTGCTTTGGTCCTGAGGACATGCTGGAACTTGCTCAATGCGAAAGAATGAAAAGATGGAACTGCTAAAAATCACGCAAAAATAAAATGTAAAAATGAAAACAAAAATAAAAGTAAACATATGAAAAAATAGGAAAAAATGAGAAAAATGAAGAAAAAGGAAAATAAGATGGTGAAGTTCTTGTGTCTGCTCCTTTCGCTTGGTCTCTCGGCGACAAGTTGAAGAACAGTGTCTCTCTCCTCGATCTGCTCCACGGCTGAAAGATGATGAAAAAGGATGATAAGAAAAATAGAAGAAAAAATAAACTAGGAACAAGATGTCGTAGTCCTCGTTTCTGCTCTTCTCGATCTGTCCTTGGCGGAAGAATAAAGACTGTGTTTTTGTCTCCTTGATCTATCCCCGTCGGAAAGTCTCACTGGAATCTCCTTAGGAATTCTTGCTGGAAATTGGATAGCTCCACCTGGAGCATTATACCGTGGAGAAGTGTGCCCATGTGTGGGGCGTTGGCTGGATCTCTAAGGAAGGTGATGACGTCAACATCTGCAGGCCTTCCTACCATTTCTGGATAGTCTGTGACTAATCTAAACAGGATGTTCTGTGCCAGCCGGTGTCCTCGGGTGATAGGGACATTTGCCCTGTTTGGCTCTGTCCTGATCACAAGCTTTTCTTTTGATTTGCACAGTCTTTGCACCTTCCTGTTACGTGGATTACCACCAAATGAATTAATTTAGTGCACAGCTGGCTTAGTTGAGCTAGGTTTCTTGGATCTCTGATATAGGTGCGTGTATCAGTTGATCTCCCAACGAGCCGTGGGCATTTCTCGATTATATGGAAGAACAAATTAAACGTGAGTTCATCAATGTCTCTTGGCGGTGGAAGCATTTGTGTCCTTCCCACTATGCTCGGGTAACTCAGCGAAGACCTCTGCGATGACAGTTAGCAGTCGCCTGATTACTTTTTTGTTAGCTGGATCTTGAATAAAGTCTGTGACACTGGCTCCTCTCCCTATGAGTGATGGGTATGATAACAATTCTGTGCACAAAGTTTCATTACTAGTCGCATCAGGATACCGTGTTACACTCTCAGAGAATATTTGGTATACAGTCTATCAGAGTCTTGATTCTTTGTACTACTTGGGCATGGCGTGCTTTCAAAAGTTTGTTTTATCAATGTTGTTGTGGCTTTGGATGTGCTTCTCTTTACCCTGCAACTGTGGTGCACAGAGTGTTAGTTTTATGTCCTTTATTATCTTTCACTGGTTTGAGAAAATGCCTTGTTTATAAGCCACACTTTAAATCAGTGTTCCTTTTGCCTTTATTATGCTGCTCATGCGTCCTTCTTCCTCGCTATGGATCTTGTCTGCACGTGCTGAGGTTCTTCCCCGAATTGGAATGCCCAGTCTTCCTTTTCCTTCCTCATAGCTCCTCTATCTACCGCTGGGGTGGCATTCCCACCTTGCCGTCTTCCTGGCAATGCCCTTAATCTGTCTGCGTAGGTAGGTGCTGCCACCCCCCTCTGACCGTGGGGTGTTCCTTCTTGTCGGCCGGACTGCGTGGCAGACTTCGGTGCCCTACTTGTGGACCCGCTAGCGTCTGACCATCGTACCCCTCGGTCCCCTGAGAGCTGTTTTTCGCACCGTCTCCCTTCTTCATGTGCCACATCCTCCGTTTGCCCACTGGAGTCAGATCCTGAATACTCCCAGTTCACACAACTCCTTGCATCTTCTTCATTCTGCCCAATTTCCAGCCTGTCTAGGGACAGTCCCCTGCTCCCACTACTTCGGGTGACATCGTCAGTGCTCTCTAAGCTCTTCCCTTCTCCCATCGGATATCTGCTCTAGCCCGATCTCATCGTATATTTTATCAATCATTTCCCCGATGCTTCTGGTGTCGAAGTCATCTCCAATATTTGTCCCACTTAAACCTTGCACCGAGTCATGTGCAGGAAAGAATTCTTCTATGTCTTCCCATTCTACAACAGGATTGGGATTTTTAACTTCCCGCCCCGCTCCAGATATACAAGATCCCGTGCCATCTGTCTGCGCTTACGTTCCATTTCCTCGTTTACTTCCTTGCGCTTCCTCTATTCTTCTCAAGTCCTTATCTACTTCCCGCATTCTTTCGTTTCTACGTTCCTTTGTCCTTCTAATTTCCTCCTCTTCTCGTCTCTTCGCTCTCTTCTCACGTACCCTTTGCTCTTCTTCCATCCTTTGCTATCTTTCACAGAGAAGAAATGACTGATATGTTTGGGATATTTGGTACCCTTGTTCAGAGGAGAATTGCCTAGCATTTCGGTGCTGGACTGCCCCAGGGCAGGACAAAGACTGATATTTTTGGGATATTACTTCTCTGTGAAAGATAGTGAGCTAAAGACTCTGGGTAAGTCTCTCGTAACCAGGACTAATGTCTGGCAGAGGGACTCCCAGGACCCCCCTTGTTAATTAGTATTATATAATCAATAATTAATGGCCGTAACCATCCTCACGCTACCAAGTGTTCAGGAGGAGAGGAATTCACTGACGGGCCCATAGGTCAGCGCTCACCCTCCTGAGCTTGTAAGACAAGATAGCTGCACCATGTGAGGACAGGGGGTGCAGGATTCACTTACTCCAACACGACTCAATAATGATTACTCAGTAAGTTGGCAAAGGGAAGTCCGTTTAATGACATGTACATCAAACAGAGAAACAAATGTAAATCAGCAGCATTGCGATCACCTGTTTCGCTCCGACTTCCTCGAACTTCAGTCGAACAGTCGTTGTTATAGGCAAAACTCGTCATCACTGATGTCTGAGTCTATAAAAAAATCATCATGCAATATAATTGGTTAGGAAAGGTAACTTAGGTGTAGGTGTTATATCTGTATATGATAATAGGACATGCGGATTGGATAACTCCTATCGGGTGGGTGTCTACGCCCCTCCCTCTACTTCACACATGATTGACGTCACTACAAGTACAACGTCTTATTGGTTCTACTATCTATAGGACTCCAGATAACTTGGTCCATTGTGAATGGGCAGGTTACACCCCTAGACATACATTTCCACTTTTAATTAGCAACATGCAGAATGGACATCCCTGTGCCTGGTGTCCCAAGTTTCACCCTGCCTCCCTTCCATCGATCAGTGTTTTAGGGCGATGTGTCAATTAGTTGGCTAAGAATCGCCTCGAAACTGTAGTCTCTTATCGGGATAGGATATGGCATCCTCGGGTCCTGGACGACATCAGGCGGTGGTACTTCTTCGCGCCTGGCTGGTTACGTGTTAGTTCACCATGAATATGCTTCAGTTTGCAGCTTTTAGTGCATTTAATTATGTTTCAACCTCGCCACCTGCATGGGCCCCCCTTTATCTTGACCTTCATGAGGCAGGCTGGTACGCTCTGAAGTTTGAGTCTTGTTAGCCGACGCTCTCCTCCCTTTCTCTGGTTGACCTCGATTTCCTAGGCATGAGCCGCTCTTTGTTGAGTTTCGATTCCGCTCCTTCTCTTGCCTTTGGCTGGGTTACGAAAATTGGCCTGTCAGGCTTCTGGCAGCCCGGGTACATTTTTGCTTTTACAAAATGGAGTCGCACTTGTATAATCTGCCTTATTGAGGTAGATATATGGTTGGCGCTTGCCGCTCTAATCTTCTACTAAGCATTGCAAGCAGTATTGTTTCTTTTGCTTCTTGCGTTCCAAGCCTATTTACACACGTTTGATAGGTTGGTTGCTCCCATCTTGTCGCATAGCAACGTTTCCTCACGTTTTAACATTGTCTCTTCTCTGTGTCCATTACATTTATTTTTGTAGTTACTCGCACTGGCGTGCTATCTTCGATAGCTGCTTTTGTTCATTCACGAGTCTGTTCAGGCCCTTGAGTCATTTCCACTGGCCTTCCATTAGGGCTCTTTGGGTCTCTTCATGGATCGTCTGTAGGTACTCTTCGTTTCGTATCAGCGGCTGGTACGGCTGTCTGATAGGGTACAGAGCTGCCCAGGGTTGTCTGGTTATGAGCGCTTCAACAGGTATGGATCGTCTGATGTATACTGGGCAGAGTCCCAGGCAGCTCTTTGTTGGTTCATTAGCTCCTCATACGTCACATACCATGGCGAGTATGCTCCTGGTACCTCGAAATGAGGGGAAGGGGTGCAGGCCATGTCTGGGACCTCCTCTACAAGGCTTCCCCCCATCGGCTGGGGCCTGTGGACACTTGCTATACTCCACATGTCTGATGTTGAATTGCTAATCGTATGTGATAGGGTTTATAGTTAATCTCCTCCATCAATGCACGCTCCTTCCTGGAGACATCTTCACAAGTTGACACCAAGCTCCTGTTTTTCTCCATATTTGCCTTTTTAGCTTGCCGTCCAGCATCTACAACATGGACTGTTTCCTCCCTCCTCACACCTTTGCCCAATGTTTTGTCAGTGGTTTCTGAGTAATCATTCAGATCATAGCCCAGAGGTAGAAGTTGTTCACTCAGTTCCAGCAAGGTAGACTTTATCAGCTCTGAACCCAGAAGAAGGATTAGCCAGACCATGCATTCCTCGTTGACACATTGGACTACTCGGATATCTTGGGATGTTATATATCTCATCTTTGGGATCTACCGGAACAGTTTCATCACATTTTGCTGGTTCATGATCAGGTTATCCTTTACTGGCAATAATCTTTCTAAGCAGACTCTGCTTTCTTTCCTTAAATCGCCGGGGATTGTTTTTGCAATTACAGAAACCCGCTCATTTCTATTCCGGTGAACATTTTCTTTGCCAAGGCATCTACTTTGGCCCTCTGGTCTGCCACCCAAGCCTCCTCGTAGATTTTCCTGTTTTCTTCCAGTGTTCTAAATGGGGCACTATTGGTCACTTTATCTGCCACCTTTAGCTTGAGCTCTGAGCTCCATTTATATCGGGGTAAAGCACCCTTTGTAGTTTTAGATTCTTGGCGATCTATTTCCACCAACTCCGAGCCTCTTAGATTATTCCAGTCGGCCTCTTCCTCTTCCCTGGCCATTGTTTCAGTCAGGCCACTCAGGCACGACTCTGAGATCAGCTCTGTATCAATGTTGCATAGCTCCGTTTCTTCAGAAGCCCCTGTCATCTCTTTAGAAGGTCTTGGTGCTTCAACAGTTTCGACAGTTTCTTTCCTCGGTCTTAAGTTATCTGGGAGGAGTCTGGGGCTGCAGAGGTCCTCAAATTTTTCAAAACGGCCACGACCCATTTGACTTGCGTTTTAGACCCTCCTTCATATTTTTTTGTTTTCTTGTCATTTCTGATCGATTGTCCACATTTGATCCAACCCTTATTCTCTCCCGCAAAGACTTTTGTAGATTGAAACATTGAAAACATATTCACGTCTCGGGCTGTTTGTTACCTGACCTCCTTCATTAATTAAATCCTTGGTTCAACTTGCCGTTGAGTTCTTATTTCCAGGGATAGTAAGCTTGAGACATTTCCCTCCTCCAATGGCAGCTCATCATGTATTGTGGTTTCCAGAGCAGCCCTGATTTTGGGGTCAAGTTGTCCTTTTTCCACTGTGTATAGTTCCTTAAAGGGTCTTGCCTGCTTTCCTCTCTCCCTTGTTTTCATAGTTCCCAGTTTTGAGAGCTCTTTTTGTTCCTGGACCTTATCGTAATCTTTTTTGTACTGGCTTCTCACCCATTTACAATCCTCCAAAACTGCTTCTGTCAGTTGAGATGTATCCATTGCATCTCTTCTGGCTACCATCAGCTGGGATGTATCTGTTGCATCTCTTCTGGCTACCATCAGCTGGGATGTATCTGTTGCATCTCTTCTGGCTACCATCAGCAGGGATCTGTTGCATCTCTTCTGGCTATCATCAGCCGTGATGTATCCGTTGCATCTCTTCTGGCTACCATCAGCTGGGATGTATCCATTGCATCTCTTCTGGCTACCATCTGCTGGGATGTATCTGTTGCATCTCTTCTGGCTATCATCAGCTGGGATGTATCCGTTGCATCTCTTCTGGCTACCATCAGCTGGGATGTATCTGTTGCATCTCTTCTGGCTATCATCAGCCGTGATGTATCCGTTGCATATCTTCTGGCTACCATCAGCAGGGATGTATCTGTTGCATCTCTTCTGGCTATCATCAGCCGTGATGTATCCGTTGCATCTCTTCTGGCTACCATCAGCTGGGATGTATCCATTGCATCTCTTCTGGCTACCATCTGCTGGGATGTATCTGTTGCATCTCTTCTGGCTATCATCAGCTGGGATGTATCCGTTGCATATCTTCTGGCTACCATCAGCAGGGATGTATCTGTTGCATCTCTTCTGGCTATCATCAGCCGTGATGTATCCGTTGCATATCTTCTGGCTACCATCAGCAGGGATGTATCTGTTGCATCTCTTCTGGCTATCATCAGCCGTGATGTATCCGTTGCATCTCTTCTGGCTATCATCAGCCGTGATGTATCCGTTGCATCTCTTCTGGCTATCATCAGCCGTGATGTATCCGTTGCATCTCTTCTGGCTACCATCAGCTGGGATGTATCCGTTGCATCTC
Organism: Ambystoma mexicanum; assembly: GCF_040938575.1. Lineage (NCBI taxonomy): Eukaryota > Metazoa > Chordata > Amphibia > Caudata > Ambystomatidae > Ambystoma > Ambystoma mexicanum. Next base: position 6,039,041 of record NC_090932.1, read on the forward strand.
TTCTGGCTATCATCAGCTTTGATGTATCCGTTGCATCTCTTCTGGCTACCATCAGCTGGGATGTATCCGTTGCATCCCTTCTGGCTACCATCAGCTGGGATGTATCCGTTGTGTCTCTTCAGGCTATCATCAGCTTTGGTGTATCTGTTGCATCTCTTCTGGCTACCATCAGCTGGGATGCATCCATTGCATCTCTTTTGGCTACCATCACCTGTGATGTATCCGTTGCATCTCTTCTGGCTATCATCAGCTGGGATGTATCCATTGCATCTCTTCTGGCTAATATCACCTGTGATGTATCCGTTGCATCTCTTCTGGCTATCATCAGCTTTGATGTATCCGTTGCATCTCTTCTGGCTACCATCAGCCGTGATGTATCCGTTGCATCTCTTCTGGCTACCATCAGCTGGGATGCATCCGTTGCATCTCTTCTGGCTACCATCAGCTGGGATGTATCCGTTGCATCTCTTCTGGCTACCATCAGCTGGGATGTATCCGTTGCATCTCTTCTGGCTATCATCATCCGTGATGTATCCGTTGCATCTCTTCTGGCTACCATCAGCTGGGATGCATCCGTTGCATCTCTTCTGGCTACCATCAGCTGGGATGTATCCGTTGCATCTCTTCTGGCTACCATCAGCTTGGATGTTTCCATTGCATTACTTTTGGCTACACTCAACTGGGATGGATCTATTGCATCTCTTCTGGCTATCATCAGCTGTGATGTATCCGTTGCATCTCTTCTGGCTATCAACAGCTTTGATGTATCCATTGCATGTCTTCTGGCTATCATCAGCTGGGATGTATCTTTTGCATCTCTTCTGGCTATCATCAGCCGTGACGTATCCGTTGCATCTCTTCTGGCTATCATCAGCTTTGATGTATCCGTTGCATCTCTTTGGCTATCATCAGCTTTGATGTATCCATTGCATCTCTTCTGGCTACCATCAGCTGGGATGTATCAGTTGCATCTCTTCTGGCTACCATCAGCTGTGATGTATCTGTTGCATCTCTTCTGGCTATCATCAGCTTTGATGTATCCGTTGCATCTCTTCTGGCTACCATCAGCTGGGATGTATCCATTGCATCTCTTCTGGCTATCATCAGCGTTGATGTATCCTTTGCATCTCTTCTGGCTACCATCAGCTGGGATGTATCCGTTGCATCTCTTCTGGCTACACTCAACTGGGATGGATCTATTGCATCTCTTCTGGCTATCATCAGCTTTGATGTATCAGTTGCATCTCTTCTGGCTACCATCAGCTGGGATGTATCCGTTGCATCTCTTCTGGCTACCATCAGCTGGGATGTATCCGTTGCATCTCTTCTTGCTATCATCAACTTTGATGCATCCGTTGCATCTCTTCTGGCTACCATCAGCTGGGATGTATCCGTTGCATCTCTTCTGGCTACCATCACCTGTGATGTATCCGTTGCATCTCTTCTAGCTACCATCAGCTTTGATGTATCCGTTGCATCTCTTCTGGCTACCATCAGCTGGGATGTATTCATTGCATCTCTTCTGGCTATCATCAGCTTTGATGTATCCGTTGCATCTCTTCTGGCTACCATCAGCTGGGATGTATCCGTTGCATCTCATCTGGCTACACTCAACTGGGATGGATCTATTGCATCTCTTCTGGCTATCATCAGCTTTGATGTATCAGTTGCATCGCTTCTGGCTACCATCAGCTGGGATGTATCCGTTGCATCTCTTCTGGCTACCATCAGTTGTGATGTATCTGTTGCATTTCTTCTGGCTATCATCAACTTTGATGTATCCGTTGCATCTCTTCTGGCTACCATCAGCTGGGATATATCCGTTGCATCTCTTCTGGCTACCATCAGCTGGGATGTATCCATTGCATCTCTTCTGGCTATCATCAGCTTTGATGTATCTGTTGCATCTCTTCTGGCTACCATCAGCTACGATGTATCTGTTGCATTTCTTCTGGCTATCATCAACTTTGATGTATCCGTTGCATCTCTTCTGGCTACCATCAGCTGTGATGTATCCGTTGCATCTCTTCTGGCTACCATCATCTGTGATGTATCTGTTGCATTTCTTCTGGCTATCATCAGCTGTGATGTATCTGTTGCATCTCTTCTGGCTACCATCAGCTGGGATGTATCCCTTGCATCTCTTCTGGCTACCATCAGCTGGGATGTATCCATTGCATCTCTTCTGGCTATCATCAGCTTTGATGTATCCGTTGCATCTCTTCTGGCTACCATCAGCTGGGATGTATCCGTTGCATCTCATCTGGCTACACTCAACTGGGATGGATCTATTGCATCTCTTCTGGCTATCATCAGCTTTGATGTATCAGTTGCATCTCTTCTGGCTACCATCAGCTGGGATGTATCCGTTGCATCTCTTCTGGCTATCATCAGCTGGGATGTATCCGTTGCATCTCTTCTGGCTATCATCAACTTTGATGTATCCGTTGCATCTCTTCTGGCTACCATCAGCTGGGATGTATCTGTTGCATCTCTTCTGGCTACCATCACCTGTGATGTATCCGTTGCATCTCTTCTAGCTACCATCAGCTTTGATGTATCCGTTGCATCTCTTCTGGCTACCATCAGCTGGGATGTATCCATTGCATCTCTTCTGGCTATCATCAGCTTTGATGTATCCGTTGCATCTCTTCTGGCTACCATCAGCTGGGATGTATCCGTTGCATCTCATCTGGCTACACTCAACTGGGATGGATCTATTGCATCTCTTCTGGCTATCATCAGCTTTGATGTATCAGTTGCATCTCTTCTGGCTACCATCAGCTGGGATGTATCAGTTGCATCTCTTCTGGCTACCATCAGCTGGGATGTATCCGTTGCATCTCTTCTGGCTACCATCAGCTGGGATGTATCCGTTGCATCTCATCTGGCTACACTCAACTGGGATGGATCTGTTGCATCTCTTCTGGCTATCATCAGCTGGGATGTATCCGTTGCATCTCTTCTGGCTACCATCAGCTGGGATGTATCTGTTGCATCTCTTCTGGCTACCATCAGCTTTGATGTATCCGTTGCATCTCTTCTGGCTACCATCAGCTGGGATGTATCCGTTGCATCTCTTCTGGCTACCATCAGCTGGGATGTATCTGTTGCATCTCTTCTGGCTACCATCAGCTGGGATGTATCCGTTGCATCTCTTCTGGCTACCATCAGCTGGGATGTATCCGTTGCATCTCTTCTGGCTACCATCAGCTGGGATGTATCTGTTGCATCTCTTCTGGCTACCATCAGCTTTGATGTATCCGTTGCATCTCTTCTGGCTACCATCAGCTGGGATGTAGCCGTTGCATCTCTTCTGGCTACCATCAGCTGGGATGTATCCGTTGCATCTCTTCTGGCTACCATCAGCTGGGATGTATCTGTTGCATCTCTTCTGGCTACCATCAGCTTTGATGTATCCGTTGCATCTCTTCTGGCTACCATCAGCTGGGATGTATCCGTTGCATCTCTTCTGGCTACCATCAGCTGGGATGTATCCGTTGCATCTCTTCTGGCTACCATCAGCTGGGATGGATCTATTGCATCTCTTCTGGCTATCATCAGCTGGGATGTATCCATTGCATCTCTTCTGGGTTTCATCAGCTGGGATGTATCTGTTGCATCTCTTCTGGCTACCATCAGCTTTGATGTATCCGTTGCATCTCTTCTGGCTACCATCAGCTGGGATGTATCTGTTGCATCTCTTCTGGCTACCATCAGCTTTGATGTATCCGTTGCATCTCTTCTGGCTACCATCAGCTGGGATGTATCCGTTGCATCTCTTCTGGCTACCATCAGCTGGGATGTATCCGTTGCATCTCTTCTGGCTACCATCAGCTGGGATGTATCTGTTGCATCTCTTCTGGCTACCATCAGCTTTGATGTATCCGTTGCATCTCTTCTGGCTACCATCAGCTGGGATGTATCCGTTGCATCTCTTCTGGCTACCATCAGCTGGGATGTATCCGTTGCATCTCTTCTGGCTATCATCAACTTTGATGCATCCGTTGCATCTCTTCTGGCTACCATCAGCTGGGATGTATCCGTTGCATCTCTTCTGGCTACCATCACCTGTGATGTATCCGTTGCATCTCTTCTAGCTACCATCAGCTTTGATGTATCCGTTGCATCTCTTCTGGCTACCATCAGCTGGGTTGTATCCATTGCATCTCTTCTGGCTATCATCAGCTTTGATGTATCCGTTGCATCTCTTCTGGCTACCATCAGCTGGGATGTATCCGTTGCATCTCATCTGGCTACACTCAACTGGGATGGATCTATTGCATCTCTTCTGGCTATCATCAGCTTTGATGTATCAGTTGCATCGCTTCTGGCTACCATCAGCTGGGATGTATCCGTTGCATCTCTTCTGGCTACCATCAGTTGTGATGTATCTGTTGCATTTCTTCTGGCTATCATCAACTTTGATGTATCCGTTGCATCTCTTCTGGCTACCATCAGCTGGGATGTATCCGTTGCATCTCTTCTGGCTACCATCAGCAGGGATGTATCCATTGCATCTCTTCTGCCTATCATCAGCTTTGATGTATCCGTTGCATCTCTTCTGGCTACCATCAGCTACGATGTATCTGTTGCATTTCTTCTGGCTATCATCAACTTTGATGTATCCGTTGCATCTCTTCTGGCTACCATCAGCTGTGATGTATCCGTTGCATCTCTTCTGGCTACCATCAGCTGTGATGTATCTGTTGCATTTCTTCTGGCTATCATCAGCTGTGATGTATCTGTTGCATCTCTTCTGGCTACCATCAGCTGGGATGTATCCGTTGCATCTCTTCTGGCTACCATCAGCTGGGATGTATCCATTGCATCTCTTCTGGCTATCATCAGCTTTGATGTATCCGTTGCATCTCTTCTGGCTACCATCAGCTGGGATGTATCAGTTGCATCTCATCTGGCTACACTCAACTGGGATGGATCTATTGCATTTCTTCTGGCTATCATCAGCTTTGATGTATCAGTTGCATCTCTTCTGTCTACCATCAGCTGGGATGTATCCGTTGCATCTCTTCTGGCTATCATCAGCTGGGATGTATCCGTTGCATCTCTTCTGGCTATCATCAACTTTGATGTATCCGTTGCATCTCTTCTGGCTACCATCAGCTGGGATGTATCTGTTGCATCTCTTCTGGCTACCATCACCTGTGATGTATCCGTTGCATCTCTTCTAGCTACCATCAGCTTTGATGTATCCGTTGCATCTCTTCTGGCTACCATCAGCTGGGATGTATCCATTGCATCTCTTCTGGCTATCATCAGCTTTGATGTATCCGTTGCATCTCTTCTGGCTACCATCAGCTGGGATGTATCCGTTGCATCTCATCTGGCTACACTCAACTGGGATGGATCTATTGCATCTCTTCTGGCTATCATCAGCTTTGATGTATCCATTGCATCTCTTCTGGCTACCATCAGCTGGGATGTATCCGTTGCATCTCATCTGGCTACACTCAACTGGGATGGATCTATTGCATCTCTTCTGGCTATCATCAGCTTTGATGTATCAGTTGCATCTCTTCTGGCTATGGGCTGGTCACCTTTGAGAATAAGCTGACATGCTCATTTCCAAAAAATAAGCTGGGATGTATCAGTTGCATCTCATCTGGCTACCATCAGCTGGGATGTATCCGTTGCATCTCTTCTGGCTACCATCAGCTGGGATGTATCCGTTGCATCTCATCTGGCTACACTCAGCTGGGATGGATCTATTGCATCTCTTCTGGCTATCATCAGCTTTGATGTATCAGTTGCATCTCTTCTGGCTACCATCAGCTGGGATGTATCCGTTGCATCTCTCCTGGCTACCATCAGCTGTGATGTATCTGTTGCATTTCTTCTGGCTACCATCAGCTGGGATGTATCCGTTGCATCTCTTCTGGCTACAATCAGCTGGGATGTATCCGTTGCATCTCTTCTGGGTACCATCAGCTGGGATGTATCCGTTGCATCTCTTCTGACTATCATCAACTTTGATGTATCCATTGCATCTCTTCTGGCTACCATCAGATGGGATGTATCCGTTGCATCTCTTCTGGCTACCATCAGCTGGGATGTATCCGTTGCATCTCTTCTGGCTACCATCAGCTGGGATGTATCTGTTGCATCTCTTCTGGCTACCATCAGCTTTGATGTATCTGTTGCATCTCTTCTGGCTACCATCAGCTGGGATGTATCCGTTGCATCTCTTCTGGCTACCATCAGCTGGGATGTATCCGTTGCATCTCTTCTGGCTACCATCAGCTGGGATGTATCCGTTGCATCTCTTCTGGCTACCATCAGCTTTGATGTATCCGTTGCATCTCTTCTGGCTACCATCAGCTGGGATGTATCCGTTGCATCTCTTCTGGCTACCATCAGCTGGGATGTATCCGTTGCATCTCTTCTGGCTACCATCAGCTGGGATGTATCTGTTGCATCTCTTCTGGCTACCATCAGTTTTGATGTATCCGTTGCATCTCTTCTGGCTACCATCAGCTGGGATGTATCCGTTGCATCTCTTCTGGCTACCATCAGCTGGGATGTATCCGTTGCATCTCTTCTGGCTACCATCAGCTGGGATGGATCTATTGCATCTCTTCTGGCTATCATCAGCTGGGATGTATCCGTTGCATCTCTTCTGGCTACCATCAGCTTTGATGTATCCGTTGCATCTCTTCTGGCTACCATCAGCTGGGATGTATCTGTTGCATCTCTTCTGGCTACCATCAGCTTTGATGTATCCGTTGCATCACTTCTGGCTACCATCAGCTGGGATGTATCCGTTGCATCTCTTCTGGCTACCATCAGCTGGGATGTATCCGATGCATCTCTTCTGGCTACCATCAGCTGGGATGTATCCGTTGCATCTCTTCTGGCTACCATCAGCTGGGATGTATCTGTTACATCTCTTCTGGCTACCATCAGCTTTGATGCATCTCTTCTGGCTACCATCAGCTTTGATGTATCCGTTGCATCTCTTCTGGCTACCATCAGCTGGGATGTATCCGTTGCATCTCTTCTGGCTACCATCAGCTGGGATGGATCTATTGCATCTCTTCTGGCTATCATCAGCTGGGATGTATCCGTTGCATCTCTTCAGGCTATCATCAGCTGGGATGTATCTGTTGCATCTCTTCTGGCTACCATCAGCTTTGATGTATCCGTTGCATCTCTTCTGGCTACCATCAGCTGGGATGTATCCGTTGCATCTCTTCTGGCTACCATCAGCTGGGATGTATCCGTTGCATCCCTTCTGGCTACCATCAGCTGGGATGTATCCGTTGCATCTCTTCTGGCTACCATCACCTGTGATGTATCCGTTGCATCTCTTCTGGCTATCATCAGCTGGGATGTATCCGTTGCATCTCTTCTGGCTAGCATCAGCTGGGATGTATCCGTTGCATCTCTTCTGGCTATCATCAGCTGGGATGTATCCGTTGCATCTCTTCTGGCTATCATCAGCTGGGATGTATCCGTTGCATCTCTTCTGGCTACCATCAGCTTTGATGTATACGTTGCATCTCTTCTGGCTACCATCAGCTGGGATGTATCCGTTGCATCCCTTCTGGTTACCATCAGCTGGGATGTATCCATTGCATCTCTTCTGGCTATCATCAGCTGGGATGTATCCGTTGCATCTCTTCTGGCTATCATCAGCTGGGATGTATCCGTTGCATCTCTTCTGGCTACCATCAGCTGGGATGTATCCGTTGCATCCCTTCTGGCTACCATCAGCTGGGATGTATCCGTTGCATCTCTTCTGGCTATCATCAGCTGGGATGTATCCGTCTTCTGGCTAGATCACACAGTTTATTTTGCAGGCCCAGAGACAGTTCTGCTTCCCTGTTTAGTTGGTCTTGGACTCTTTTCACAAATGCTTCGAAGGTAAGTCAATTTGGCTTTCACCATTGCAGTTAATGTTGCCTAATCTTTCACCAAGTCATTCAAGGATTCATATAATTTAGAGAAGGGGGCCAGTGAAATTGTGACAGCCGACATCATAGAGTGTTGCAAGCGGATCATCGCCTCTCTTGACAAGCCCCCTTCTCGAATCAGTTCATCCATTTGGGACACCAAGTCTCCTCTCGATGATCCCACCGAGCTCGCGTTCAAGGTCATGCTACTGTTAGACGGCTCCCTCCTTCTATCTGGTCATGGAAGCCTAGTTCCCATCTGGGCCTCAGGAGGGAGGCATTCCTCACTGGGCACTTCAGCCCTCGCCACATTGAGAGGATTTCTATTTCCTATGTCAGCTGTTGAGCATAATGGAGACAAAATCTTTCCCAAGTGACCATTTTCACAGGTCAAGCTCTTACCAATCCTCTTCCCCAATTTCACATTCAAAAAGGATAGATTTATCCGCTTCTGTGATGCAATTTTTGTTGTAATATCCAAGATATCCTTTGACAGGCGAGCTGCGAGCCAGAGTTTTTAAGCTCACTTTCTATCAGAATATTAAAAACTAGATCTTCCCGTTCAACGTGCCGTGATTCATCGGGACACGTACTCACCGATTCCCTGGAGGTGGGGGGGGGGGCATAAAGATTTTTCAGTTCACTGGAAATGGTTCTCGCTCCAGCTGGATTCAAGAGGCCACAGTAGGCAAAAGTAGTCCCCTGTCTCCTGCATGTCAGTCTCTTTACTCAGCACTTCCGCGGGGCAAGCGGGCATCCGCACCGCTTTACTTGCTCAGACTGACCCCAACCTTTGTTTTTTGATCCGTCGACCTTAGCATCATTTATAGATGGTAGTATGTGGTGTGGAGTTTCTGACTGACGGTTCAAATCCACTGCTGTAAGGTTTTCGCCCCCCCTACATCTCCCGTCATTTCCCCCGCTTGAGGAACCAGCCGCCGTAATGATTCGATGGCAGTATTCCCAGTACCCTCGCCTGCCAATATTACGATAAGCTCATCGTTGCTAGTCGCATTATTATCATTATTATTAGGGGTCCCAAGCAGTCTTATCTGTTGGTGAGTACTTGCGCCTGGTGCTGGAATCCCGACAAGGGGGCTCCCGGCAGTGGGCTCTCAGCACCTAAGATGCACCCCGCTTCTTACTTCGCGAAGCAGAAAGAATAATGGCCAGCAGCAGCAAAAGAGACCGAAAACAGACTGTCCTCTCCACAATCCACAGCATGGCAACACTCGGCTGCACTCCGCTTCCCGCGGCATGAGGCGGAAAGGATAATGGCCAGCAGCAGCAATAGAGACAGAAAACAGACTGCCCTCTCCACAATCCACATCACGGCAACACTCGGCTGCACTCCGCTTCTCGCTGCATGAGGCGGAAAGGATAATGGCCAGCAGCAGCAATAGAGACAGAAAACAGACTGCCCTCTCCACAATCCACATCACGGCAACACTCGGCTGCACTCCGCTTCTCGCGGCATGAGGCGGAAAGGATAATGGCCAGCAGCAGCAATAGAGACAGAAAACAGACTGCCCTCTCCACAATCCACATCACGGCAACACTCGGCTGCACGCCGCTTCTCGCTGCATGAGGCGGAAAGGATAATGGCCAGCAGCAATAGAGACAGAAAACAGACTGCCCTCTCCACAATCCACAGCACGGCAACACTTGGCTTCAATCCGCTATCCATATGTAGATTATTGCAAGTCATAGGGTCAGGGTCAGACTGCGGCATAAAATCCATCCAGGCACCAATGAAAAAGTGGCCCACAATCACACATCCAACCATCACACAATCACACATCCAGAACAGTCTGAGGACTATCCAAGGGCTGTTTTTGGTCATATATGGTGCCAGTAATGCATTTGGAGGCATGTAACCTTAGTATAATAACTTATGAAACTGGCCCATTCTGGCCAAAAAGTGGTCCATCCGGAAATAGATGACGGCCTGACCCTTTGGGCATTCTCCTATAGCACTATGAATCAGTCCAAGCCTGGCTGTGGTTACGGTGCAGTGCAGTGTGCCGTGCTGCACACAGCACTGCAGTAAAACATGGCCTACAGCCCCGGCTCAGTCGGCTACAGGCACCCCCACCAAGCAGCCTTTTGTAGAGATCACCTCCCCCTCCCTCTTGGTGGAGAGCATGCTAATCTCTGCATTTATTTTCTAAAGGCTTGCCTGGCAGAGGACAGTGCCTCGCCTTTTCAATCTTAATGTTGGCGCTGCCCCTTGGGACCAAGTCACCATTAAGGATGAAAAGGTGAGGCCGCTGAAAGCCGAGGTCTTTTTTCCTAAACCTGAAACTCCTATTTCTTCCATAATGGGGGTGCCAGCCCACGGGCCTCTTGCTTGTAGGGATGCCTCTCAGGTGCGGTGCCCCCATTATGGATTAGAGGCATGTTTTTCAGAAGCCTGAAACTCTTGCAAATGAGTGAGAGCTTCAGGCTTTAGAAAAAAAGCCTTGTCCTGGGGCTGCCAGGGGACATTAGTGAGCCCTGGCAAGGCCACACCTCAAAACGAGATTTCTGAGCCTTCCAGGGATCGGCCCTGGCTAGCGCCGGCCCACTTAAAGCCCTGGCGATAGTTAACATCGCTGGAGGGCTTTTGGTTATGTTATCAGCATATGCCTTGTGCCTGGCTGCAGCACTGGTTTTGAGGGAGCCACTGAAGACGTGTGGACCTCTGCCCATGTGTGAGATGAGTGAGTCCTGCACAGCTCCCCTCACACTCTCTCTACTGCGCCCCCTCAGAGGGAGAGAAGTGCAAGAGTGATGCAAGGCCACAGCAAAAGATGTCTGTAAAATGCAAGACATATGTACGGTGTGGACGGCGTCTAAACAGGGTGAGAGGCTTTGGCTGTTTCTGCATTTGGTCTGGCCTGGGAAGAGGAAGGGGGAGGCGAAGGAGGGGGCTCGATCGCGAGACACGGCTTGGGTACAGATCTGGGAGTTTCCTGGGCTCGCCCCTGGGCCCCGTGGAGCAGCCGAACTCCAGCAGCGTTCCGGTGCCGGATCTCCACTCCCTCCTGTGCTGGTCCTGAACGTTACACTCACATGATGGGAGAGGCCAGGTTGCTGCAGTGTGGCTGTTGGGCCCGAACCATCGCTGCCGTGAGTGCCGCTGCCACGGATGACAGAACTGAGCTCGGAAGGTGTGTTTTCCACTTGTGGGGCACAGGGGGTGGCCACCCCTGAAAGTGAGGCGCCAGTCCTTACTGCATAAAGAGTCGCGTGCGGGAGAGTAGGTCATGGCCGTGCGGATGGAAGGCCTCTAACACCAGCCCCAGCTGCACACGCACCAAAGCGAGCACACAATAGATACGCGCGCGCGTGCGTGTGTGTAAAAGCGGCCCTTTGCAGGCACAGGATAAGAGAAACCCAGCGTGCAGCAAGGCGAGCTTCACTGCACACACCAGCGTGCGTGGAATGCACAGAGGTCAGAGGTCAGCAGCAGGCCTAAGAAGGACTCCTCAGAAATGCACCGTCAATATGTCAGAGGCGGCATCAGGGGCCGAAGGGTGGGCACCACCTGCCGGGATCAGGTCAAGGCCACGAGCCAGAAAAGGAGAGAACTGGACTGAGCGCTCGCAGAACAAGCACTGGCAAAGCCAATCATTCTGCATTGAGAGACTCCGATGAGGGAGGGAGGGAAGGGAGGGAAGGATGGAGGGAGGGGAGTGGAGGGAGGAAGGGAGGTCAGGGAGGGAGGGATGGAGGGGAGGGGAGGGGATGTGCTGCTGCAGTGGAGGTTGCGTGCACGCAAACACACACACCAGAGCGCACACGTCCACGTGTGTGTGTACGAGCAGCCAGACACGCCTTGGGAGTGCACAGGGGCCTCTGCTTGCTTCAGTGAAGCACAGGGCCCTTTGCTCGCTTTGGTGAAGCACAGGGGCCTCTGCTCACTTTGGTGAAGCACAGGGGCCAAGCATGGCTTTATTTGGCCCCGGCATGGGGTTTTCATTCGACCTTGAGATGGGGCCCTGCCGGGTCCCTGAATGCAGCAGGCTCCCACCTCTCCTGGCAGCTTAATCTTCAACTCTCTGGAGTGTTTGGCCAATACTTGCTCCCCCTTTTCTGCGAGAAGACGCTTTCAAATGATTCTGATTATTTGAACAGAAAAGTGGGGTCTTGATTTCCGGCTTTAGGCAGACCTTCCAGGATTTTGTGTCATGAAATGGCAAAATTTGTGGCACAAACCTTTACTTATTGCGGCATTTTTGCAGGACATTTTGTATTAACTGGAGGGTGTTTGATTGCCACATTGCAGGAAATAGGCAGAGTGCAAGGCTACAAGAGAGCCCGGGTATCACTATTATGTATCTTTTGTATTAATTTAATAGGAAGAGTCCCAGATGTCTCTGGCTTGGCAGAACTGTGTTTGATTTGGCTACATTTTTTGTTTAATGTGCATGCCTATTTAATAGTATTAACTAAATTGATCATTATCAGTTGTAATGCTGAAAATATTCCACTTCTATGTTCTCCAATCCCCCAAACACCCACACATCTCTCTCACCAACACACATCACACATCTCACCAACTCCCCATCACAACTTGCATTCCTGAACCTCTCACTCTGTCATACAAATACAAATGTGCTATGTCACACTGTCAAGTCACAATTTGCACTGCCCATCCCCGTCACACTCCTAATCATACTCCCAACTCACACCTTACACTCTACAATGCCTCCCGCAATATAAAATGGGGCATTTAATTTTATTTTTTGGAAATGAGCATGTCAGCTTATTCTCAAAGGTGACCAGCGCATTTCCAGAGGCTTGAGTTGTAGTGCAAATTGTGCGCTGGCCAGCTGCCTTGAATGGTGTTCTGGGTTGTTTGACCGAAGTGTAATTATTTGCGGCGGAATTGACCGTAGTCCATTTTGCTGCAAATTGATTTGCACTTCAGCCAAACAACCCAAAATGTACCTTTCACCACCACCCCCTCCCCTACTGCTTGGTCGCTGCTGCTTCCCCTGCAACCCTGCGTTGTCAGATCCGTCCCTCTAACGTGGGTCGGATCCGACTTTGCAGGGTCCCTTTTTCTTTATTTTATTTTTTTCTGTCCCTGCATCCAATTTTGAGGAAGTGGGGAACAACCCTGCAACCCCCTAACCCAAATAATACTGAACTTGGAGAGCGGGTGACACCCCCGCAACACATGTTCGGTGTTTATAAAGATCGATCCAATAGTACTGGACGAAATAGGTCAGATTGTACCATTCGATCGATTTTTGTCATCAAAATGGGCAGTACTTTGAATACAATCGCTCTCCCGACAGTGTTCTGCAAGCTCCCAGCGCCTTTCACAGGGACAGGCCCTCCAGGTGCCTGCCACTGTAAAATGCGACCCAAAAAATGCATTTTTATCCTGTTTGAGGAACAGAAATGCAAGCGACACAGCAGCGGTTCATACCTTAAAAGAAATGCATGACGGGGTCAGGAAAGACCCCGTCATGCAGTGGCAGCCCCACATCCCGTTTGCGTAGGCTTGCCTACAATTTCTGCACATTTAAAAGTGCATCTTGCTTGGGAATGAGGGATGCGCTTTTAAATTGGCAGCAACACCACTTTATTTGATCACGGAGGTATAAAATGGCCCATTCATGTGTCCCTTGTGGATTGGGCTGCTCCTTTTTTGGGCGCAAGTGATGAGATATGTTGGCGCATTTCATTTTTTGCACAAAAAAAAAGTTGAGAACCTGGCATCCTGAGTAATGTATTTTTTAAACAGTAATTTTAGCAGACTCCTTTTAGCAAATTTTTTAGAATTCTTTTTTAAAGGTTCTTTTTTTGCACAAAACGGCAGTTTTTGCAGCATTTTGCGCAAAACGGCCATTTTAGCGGCATTTTGCAGGATCGCAAAATCGCTATAAGTGGGAGGGCCTGTTTAGGGGTGGACTCTCTGGAATGGGAGGGGGAGGGCGGAGCTCTTCTGGGGTTTTTGTTAAGGGAAGGGGAAGGGCCTTGGATGTGTGCACACAGATTGCTGACGGGGCCACATCCACCACTTTTGACTTTGCAGGGACTGGAACATACATTACCTTACTTTGATTGTTTTACTTTGCATACCTGTGTGTTAGATTTTATTTCAATACTGGTACATTATACTGAACACACTTTTTATTTTGACATATTAGGGGTTGCTTGCGCCACCTATTCGCCAAAACTATTTCATTAGGTACAGCTGGGGGGCGGGGGGGGGGCATATGAGGAGGGACACGAAGCTTGTAGGCGTTGTTTCATTATTATTTGTGTAATTTTGTTTTTACTGCACACTTGGTTAAAACACAAACCTTAGGGATATACAACTATACAAATAATCATACATCAAAACAATAACATACATCTATATTCATAATCACAATACAAAAAAATATTTTCTGAAAAATGCAATACATGATAACACAATTGCAATCATTCATTATGGTTTTTTTTAAAATGAAAGCCAAATATAATGCAGCAGAATTGATAAAACATTCACCCAAAACAAATTAAGCTCCAAAATCGATTCGAAATATTATCAGATCTGTATAAAACACATTGTATTACTTGATATAATGATGCATCAAGTTCTGAGAATGAGTGAGACTATGTCCAAGAGACGCAATATCATTGGAACAGACCCTACACATACACAGTGCATGCGGTGTACCTCGCCGCCCCCAAGAACCTCCTACGCAGGGCACAGATTGATTCCCATTCACAGGATCCAATCTCTCAGAGACACATTATTACAATTCATTAAGTGCCCTGCGTCACATGATACCCACATTTGTGTTTATCAATCAGTTTTCTGATAAGTTGGCTCTGATCCCAGCAAGTTGCTACAGGTGTAATACAAATGTCTTAACCAGGTCTGCCTTCAGCCACTCGATTCATAAGGACTATGCCTGTGCTTCCGTGAAGTCTTGTTAAAAGCAAGTATTGCCAAAGCCAAACGTTTTGGCTTGTGTAGAAGTATTAGGCCTTTGCCAGGCACTGCCATTAGATGCCCAGGTGCTCGCACCATTTTCCATCTGCTACCAGCAATGGCCAGTTAATGTCACTACAGAAGGGCCTGGCAAGTGCATTTCCCATGCCTACACAAAAGCCCAAACTGTTGGCATTGCTAATGCTTGTTTATCAGCTGCCCAGTTTCATGCATTCTTAACTATTGGTTGAAAGGTCAGCCATGTCTGTTCTGCGGCTCCTGAGGTTACAATAGCCACACCTGGAGCCTCAGGGTAGGGGGTGGGCCTGAACAGGACAGTGTCTTGAGGCCCAGGAAAGACACTCCCAGCTCTTCTCACAAGCCAAACTCTCATCCAGGAGCAGCCCACATATCAGACTATGCACATGTGACTGAATGCAGCAACGGGCACCCCCTCCTTCTCATCAGCTGAACAGATTGGTAGAATTGTCTTGCAATTTATAGATGTACCTTTGTTAGGGTGCGTATTGTGGCCAATGAAAAGAGCAGAGTCCAACTGTTTTTTTTAACTTTGTTTTTATTGACATCTTACATATAAACTGGTGCGCACAGCAATCCCCGCCCGCAATACATCACACAGACATGAATGCCAGTATTTATACTTTTAACTCCCATCCCGCCTCACCCCTCCCTCCCCACCCACTCAACTTTTCAACATACCAAGCTTTGTGGTTTTGCGTGTTATAGAATCTGCGGAAAGAAACCATTTTGTCATTAAACCTAACAATTGACATAGTGGGGTCAAACTGATTTTCTGCAGGCCAGGAACCAAACAAGGTCCCTAGAGATGGCGGAGAGGAGCGTGATATGGAAGCATTGTAGGGTGTGCTTTACAGACGCATAGAGATGCAGTCCTCGCTGAGAAGAACTGCCGTCCATTCTTGTACGAAGTCCGACATGGTATCATTCGTTATCGCAGTAAGTTTTTCGTAAGTGAAAATCGACCTAAGTTTGCAGAGCCATTCCTCTTTAGATGGCGCTAGGGCGCTTTTCCACTTTTGGGCAAGCGCCAGTCTCCCTGCTCTCAACATGGCCCCAATGACCTTCGGAAATGCGTTCTGTTCTGTCTACGGCATAGGAGTACCCAGGAGGATTTCCAGTGGAAGTAGGGACGGGCAATAGCCCTCTATATCCTTAATCCAGCTGAGTAATTCCGACCAGTAAACCTGAATAACCGGACATCCCCACCACATGAGAGTTCAACTTTCATTACTTGTTCAAAACAGTTTCTTTCTGAATCACTAACACAGAGGATTCATATTTAAAATTGTGGGCATTGTTCACAAAATGCTCTTTGCTTTTATGCAAATGGCCAGGCTTTGGGTTCCATAAAAAGATACTTATTACGAGTTTGCCAGCACACAGTAAAAGTCCCGGTTATTCTGTTATAGCATTTTTACCGTTACAGCGAAGTACGAGATGGTGGCAATACCGTCGGCGGCAATAACATTACCAGTATTACTGGTGCCAGTATTACCAGCCCCGGATATACCGGTGGCAGTAAAACCAGCAATTGAATACCAGATGGTCCAGGCTCCAGGACCGGTATTACTGGCATAGTACAGGTTTGGATTCACTGGTAATACCGGCTAATGTTGCCGGCCATACCGGCAAAACCCAGGCGGAGATACCTACACTTCAGAGCAGCCAGTAAATAGACACAGGTAATGAGAATCAGGCCACATGTGCACCCGATGCACACAGGAAGAGTACAAAAGGGCCACACTTTCCTCAAAAACACTTCCAACACAACCATGCTGCCACTCATCACAGTGTGCATGGATGCAGAAATGCTCCAGGGCAACCTAGGGCTGCAGGGGCTGGAGTACCACCAGAGGGGACTGGAGGCATTGGAGAGGAGGAGGAGGGTGGTGCAGGTGATGAGGGCATGCCACACAAGGCGCGCAGCCATACCCTGTGAAAGAGTCACACCATGGACCCTCACAGACACACAAATCCTCACCCTGTACCGCCTTGACAGAGAGACCATCACAGAACTCCTCATCCACATCCAGGAAGACATAGGGAGAAGGATTGGCATCAGGACAGCCATACCACCGCTGGTAAAGCTTGTGTCAGTCCTTCACTTCCAGGCCACTGGAACGTTCTAGCACTTTATGAGCCAGCTACATGGCATCTCGTAGCCTGCCTTTTCCTGAGTGGTGGGGCAGCTGCTGTAGGCACTCCTGCACCATGTGGGCAGCATATTAGCCTGTCCACCACCCAGGCACAGTTGAATGACATCAAGGCCCGCTTCTATGACATGGCCGGCATGCCCAATGCGGTGGCAGCATTGGACAACATACGTGTTGTTAAGATAGATTTCTGAACTCTGACCTGGTGGGCAGAGGTTCAGAAGGCCAGCCTAGTTTCTTGGAACAAGATAACCTTCTGGACAAGCCAGACCAATGAAGGTGCTATGACGGCAGTCATGACTAGGTCTCAGGAGGGGTGAGGTTGATCAAAACCCCACAATGAGAAACACAGCAAACAATACCACCCATTACTCTCAGTCAGGTGTATATTAAAATATATATACATTTATTAAAGGCCTTTTCAGTCAAACACAAAGTAATTTTCAGCAGTAATAACAAAACCAACACAACGCTAATCTAGCAAACATCTATACAGTAGCCAATGGCCTAAAGGAATAGTATACAGTATTGATCCACAACCTTTAAACAAAGGGGTCACACAGTGTGAATATCGTTTAGGCAGTCTTTCACAATCCAAACCCTAAATAAGAAGCAGTCCAGTCCCTAAAATGAGTGGAGCCTTGAGCTCCACAGTACTTTCGGTGTTTGTGCATGAGATCGTGCGGTTCAGTTCAAAACGGGGTCTCTTCAAGGGGCTGTAGCGATTCAAAAAGGTGGGTGAGGCAGTGAAGAATAAGTTCCCAGTATTTGAGGAGGGTCTCTCCAAGAGGGCAGAACAGAATTCAAGAGTTGGGAATAGCTCAGTAGCACAGGCTACCTTGATAAAGAAGAGTGGCCCTCAGGGGACACTTGTGCGTACAAATGGATGGATGCGCCAGGGGCCACCAGTAAGGGTTGGAAGTACTCAATGACCCTCGGCGCACACCGGACCAAACTTCAGCAGTCGAGTCCACTTCGGTCGCAGGTTCAAATCCTGCAGTTGCGCGGCTCTGCAGCTTTCAGAGGCTGCCTTCCAGGAATTATTCTGTGGCGGGACAGTGGCTATTTCTACGCTCCTGATGAAGGGATCAGGCCATTTCCGCTGCAGCAAGTGTTAGGGCACAGGGGGCACCCACAAAATTCGTCACAACAGCTGGGCGAAAGAGTGACTGCGTATGCTTGGATTCAGGCGTACTCTCCTAATTCAAGACCTAGGAATGCTACGTGTACAAAACTCAGCGGGAGAGTGCCTTATACCCAGAGCTTACAGTCTGTAAAGACGCACGTAACAAATCAAGATGGCAGCAGTTTCAAGGCACAGGTCCTGTACTAGCTGGTCAGTTCACTGGGCGGTCCAGGAACTCTTCCAAAGAGGCTTGTTTGCAGGTTAAGTCAGAGGTGCCGAGAATAGTTAGTCCCACTATTCCAATGGGTCGAAGCGCTCTTGCTGACCTTCTAGGTTTCATCCGAAGCAGGGGGTCCAACAGGACAACAGCGGGCTCAGGCTGCCAAACCTTCCAGCAGTCACCAGCGTTTCCACGGATCTGCTTCATTGATTCAGGATACTTGGCTCCTTTACTAAGTTTGGTGTGATCTCAGAAGATCGACCTGGAATGGTTATAAAATGCCTTCTCTTACCCAAAATCTCCTTCGCGCCAAAGCAAAGTGAAACCAATAGATCTGCTCACATACAGCCATCCCAGACGTGGACCAATCATGGACCACAGTGGTCACAGTCATCCCAGCACACCAGCCATCCTGACACCCAGGATGTGTATTGCATCTAGACAGCTCCGGCCCACATCCTGGGTGCACACACACAAGGCATGCAGAAGCCCGCAAAAGCTTTGGTTTGTGAGGGGGTCTGCATGCCGAAATAAGGAATTTCCCGGGTCTGCTCGACCTGAGGAAGGCAAAGGGACAGGATGGCCAAAGGACAGAACAAAGGACCTCATGCATGGCCATTTTAGACAGTGGCCACTGTCCTTGCCCTAACGCGGTAAACGTGGTTTGGACATTTGAAAAGAGTTGAAAACATATGAAAAGTAACAACTTTTACATTCACCAAAAATATTTCAAGGGTATCTAGGGCCTCAAAAATAAAAAAGGGACCCCAACGCACTGTACTACTCTGTAAGGTACTTTGTGCACTGATAAAAAGTTACCAAGAAATGGCAACAAAGTGAAAGACTAAGGGAAACAAAATCTCCCATTAGTACCCGGCACGCGCGGATGAACAGGAATACTGTGTGGTGATTGGCTCATTTGTGAGCCATACCACACGGTTTTCTGGTCCACGCCGTGCGTGCCGGCAACTCTGTTCCCGGCGAGGGGCATGGCAGCCCCTCAGCCAATGAGGAGGCTCGAAACGGGGCAATCCCCGCTCCGAGCCTCGCCATGGCTGAAGGCTTCCTTCGTCCCCCGCCGGGGACTCAGGTAAGATTTTTTTTTTCCCCAAGCCTTTCCTCCCTCCTCCCTCCTCCCTCTCCACCCAACTTACCTTCTATCCAACGGTCTCCGGTGAGGGACGATGGAATCCTCCAGCCGTGTGGAGACTCGGAGCGGGGCTTTCCCACAGGTGTCCTGACAGAAACGGTACCTCACATGTGTGGGTGCACCTACCTGGGCGCAAAGGGAAAAGGCTAACCCACTGGTAACCCCAAGCCTTTCGGCAGAGCAGATTTTGCTCATGTGGACAACATACAGATTTGGGCTTAGGGTGTCGAAGCCACCAAGGAAAACAGGGAACCCCATGAATTTCCAAAAAGAGGACACCCATGGGAATCCACAGAGCAAAATTCCTGAAAATCTGCTGTGCGAAAAGACTTGGGGTTACCAGTGTTTTAGGTATGGTTTTCATCGGGAAATTGTGGGAACGCTGGAAGGTAGGCCATGTGTTGTTGGCTGCGTGTTTCGGTGGGTGACCAGAGTGAAATGTGCGGAAATTGTGTTTTATTTCGTCATTTTCCCGATTTCCCCCCAAACTATGGAATCCTTCCCTACATAGTTGTTGCCTGACCTGTGCAAATCACCCCTTCCTAAACTTATTGTCTGCTTTTTAGAAATGTATGCCTTTCTGGCTTCCCATTCAGCTTTCCTACCCTTTTCTTCCATTCCGTCCACGCATGTCCTATTGGACAAAAAACACCAAAATCGCCTACCTCTCACAAAACGGCTGATTAGCATATCAAAATATGTTATTTTGGTTTCCACTCAATCTGTTCTTGAAAGCCTGAAAAATGGCGAATCCAGCACAGCAAACCATTTGTTCCTAGCTCTTACAGGCTAAAACCACAGGCTTCTTTGTACAACATGTTATTGTCATTTTCTGAAGAAAAAAAAACAAATGTTCTCCTTTTTGGTTATTTTCTCTCACCCCCCTACAGCAAACTAGGATTCCTGGGTGGCGTTAAGACCGCCTACATGTGGGAAAAAGGGGCCAACTTTGGCCGAAATATCTCATGTAACAAAGAAGTTACAAGGGATTGAATGGCGACATACCGAAATCACCAAAAAAGGCCTTGGCACTGGAGGGAAATACCCATGGCATTAAAGGGGTTAAGACGGTAAAGCCCCAGAGGAGATATCATTTGTAAGGTAGCTCAGTTAGATAATTCTCCAAATGCAGATTGCGCACAGGAATATGTAACACCTGTGTTCAGCACCTGGCTTAATCTTCTGGTGGGATAATAGGCAGAGTGAATGCATTCAGCTTCCGATGCAAAACAGCATCTTCCAGGTCAATTGGTTCAGAAAAAGTGGTGGAAAACACTATTACTGTTGCTTTTTCTAATTGGTCAGATTTTGGTGCATTTTCTGGGTGGAGTTTGGGAGCCGAGTGGACACACCAGGACCCCCTGTATTTCCCGCTCCACCAGACAAATGCGGCCTTACTGCCAGCATGGATTCTCATGCTGGAAATAAGGAGAGGGATTCCGCTGGGATCTGCTTGGAAATGAAACCTGGTAAAGGTGGGTGGTGTCCAGAGGAAGCCATTGTCAATTCCGCCAGCATTCGCTAATTGCGTGCAGTATTTACACTCTTCCAAAGTGGAAAAGCAATGTGATTTCACCTGCCTTTTACGCTAAAATCTTCCATTTTGTGGCGGAAAAGTAAAAACGTGCACCAATGGAAGTGGTCCACTCCATGCAGTTTACTTTGCGCTTTGATGCTTGGGGGTTTTGCGTGATGCTACACATGTAATAAATAAATAAATACATTGAACATGACCCCAGATAAATGCCAATTCGTGATCAGAATGAGTGAGCATGGAATGTCGCTGGTAAGAGGGTGTCCTGTGCTTCTTGAGTGCGTTGGCAAATGCCCTTAATTGCCATCTCGCGTTAAGCAGGTGCTTAAACCCATCAGTGTGGATTGTGCAATAATAAGTCGACAGAGGTATTTCAAATGGCCAATTTCGCTCTTTGGGTGACATTGTCAAAGTGGGAGAATGTTGCCCAGCATGTGCCACTTTCTCTGAGGAGTGAATTGTGCCCACCCTGAGGAAGAAGTGTGAAAAACCCACAAGGGCACTGTGCCCTGCTCTTTCTGTGTGTGTCCTCCCCACAGGGCGGCAGATGCCGACTCAGACATGGGTAAGTCTCAGGTGGCAAGCCTGTACCTTAGTTGATGTGGCAAAGGATTCCAGACTTCTGAGGCTGATAACATTAGTAGCATTGAGTTACATGCCACCTGACAGGTATGTGTGATAAAGTTGCAAAGCAGAGCTGTTAGTGGGCTAAAGCAGGAGGCAATGTCTGCTTACCCTCAAAGGGTACCTATAACCAAAGGTAATAGGCCCCTCCCCCAATCATGGCTGTAAGGGCCAGGCTCCAAACCAGGGCAAGCATGCCCTCCAATCATCCATGAGTAGGGTACCCCTCGTGCTCCAGGAACCCTGTTGAGCAACCTCTGTGCTTTCCAGGTGATACTAACGTTATTTAAAGCCAGAAGTCTAAAAGGTAATCGCTTAATTGAAGCTGGAAATTAGCACCTGGCATGATCAAAATGTCTTAACCAAGTGTGACATCATCCCCTTCATTTATAAGCACTATGTGTGTACTCGCGTTTCTTCATCCACTGAATTACTGTTAGAAACAAAGGCAAGAGTTGTGTCTCTTGTGTAGGCATTAGGAAGGCAGTTGCCAGCCTCTGACATAATATGCCATGTTCTTCCAATATTGGCTAGCTGTTGCCCTCTTATGGCCAGGTAGAACCATCATGGCAGTGACTGGCAAATGCCAAAGTGGAAATTAGAGGCCAATTCAAGACACGGAACAAATAGAAGTTAAGACAGACTGCAGCTGCCATTGCTGTGTTAGGGAGAATATGTTGAGTGTTCAAGCAAGGAGGTATGTATTAAGCAAGCAAGCAGTGAGCCAAGGGAGAGGCAAAGAAAGGCCAGAGGGGCTCTTTGAATAATATAACAGGGCAGAGGACCCATGCTCCTCCGTCCTAGTAACATATGAGAGAAGCAAATAGATCAGGCTTTGCAGCAAATGTTACACGAGAAAGGAACAGAGTCCAGCTCTGCATTCAGAATAACAAAGGCAAAGAAAGGCTAGGCTCTGAAGCCAGCATGAGATGGAATAGGAGGGACCAGACTCATTGTGAGAGGCTGGCCCGGCACTCCCAGGGGCGCTAGAGGGGCAGCCCACATAGCGGGCTGCTCCTCTGGCCACCCCCCTGGGGTCAACATGCACCCCACCTACTAGGCATCCCCCGGGTCCGACACATCTGGCCGCGGACCTGGGGAGTGCTTATAAGGGGGTGGGCTTGCGATCGCTCATCCTCCTTGTTTGCTGTACCCCCTCCCCCCGGCGGACAGTCAAAGCAGCAACATCACACACCTGGTCCCTCTACTCCCATAACAGGGCTTACTCAGAGGTACACGCAAGATTTCCTCTTTCTTTGAAACCCCATCCTTCCATTCCAAGAGACACACACGTCTCCTTGACCCACACAAAAAAAGTAGCAATTTGCAGTTGGTAGAAAAGGCTGCAACTCCTTTATTTGGCAGGAGTCCACTTACAGGTGATCTGCCTCTTAACGAGCTGGTGTCCTAGCTGTGGCCCACTGGAAGTAATTGTTATTTCCGCTCTCTTATCATGAGCTCATAGTCAGATGAAAAATCTTGAAATGCAACATACAAATACATGTTCTTTGCTGCTGCATCCTTTAATTTTCTTCTGTTTTCTTTTCTTCTTTTCTCTTGTTTTATACAGTGATATTTGTAATTTAATACTTACTGCTATTTTAATTCTAATTTCATGAAAAGTCGAGTTCTTTGACTAAAACACAACAAATAAATAAATAAAGTTAAGTCCCAAAGATATCCCCTGTCCCCCCAGATTTGATGTGTCTCCTACGCTCCTGGGGCAAAGACTGGTGCAGGGCCCACAAAGAACAATGTTGCCTATGGTGTTGCCATTAGATGAGACATTTTATTAAACGCCATACATGGAATGACACACTGCCAAACAACTACCGAGGGACACTACACTGCAATCAAACATGGCATGCACTCTGTTCCCCAGACATGATACACATCCATGCACACAGATGACCTGCACATGTAACCCAGACTCCCATCAGGTACAATGCATGGGAGCAATGCACAGGCCCAGACCACCCCCACATGGCATGCTTCCATGTCAGTCAGATACCAAAAAGCAATATGTGTTGGCTGTGAGCTGTGTGTGAGTAGTACCATGTCAGTCTGGACACCCCCCTGAGCAGTGCAACCCGCATGCAAGGACTGGAAAGTGAAACAGAGTGTTGCAATGAGAAATGGGACATGCATACACAGACTGACTATTGTGATGCTGTCCTCACAGGCAACACAACTGCCGATCATCACGAGTCACCACACCTGTGGCCTGCCGGTATTACTGTTTCCAGCGGGGGGCTACGCGCGCATGAGGACTCGTGATACACCGGTAATTACGGCGGTCGCCCTTCGGGAAACGGTGACACTGGCAAGCCACTAATACTGGCGTCTTACCGGCAAACTTGTAATGAGCCCCATTGTGTTGAGTGACCCGGCCTGTGGCAATAGCCCTTGGTCCCATCCCTGCATCCCCCGACCATGCCGCCCCAGGGGGAGAGAGCTCCCAGAGTATTTTATTCTCATTTTCAGCACTAAGAAGCATTACTTACTTTAGCTTCTCAGTCTGCAGAAGAGACTTCTCAGTCCCTCCCCCACATACAGTGTTGCGACTCGTTTGAGCCCTCTTCTCTATTTCTCATCCCACTTTATGCACCAAGCACTTAAAGCCGACCCTTGTCCCTGTGTCTGAGCTGGCCTGCCTTCTGTAGCCACGTTCCAGTTTCTGTGCCTTCTTCACCTCCAGGCTGCCCTGAAAAACTGCCAGGGTGTGTTATCGCTCTCTGTGCACAACCACCAACCCCCAAAGAGACCATGACCAATACATACCACTTATCCATGGATTAGTGCCCCCCACCAGCCAGGCCCATCCTGCAGCTCGGCCATGAAGTGGAGGGCACTAGTGGCGTGAGCACTGGCAGCTGGGTCAATAGTTCCCACAAATATTCCAGGGTGACCGAACATTGTGAGGGAGCCAAAACCAACCAAGTAAGGTTTCGGGGGTCCCCCCAAGAATGATGCATTATACAACACACTTTCTGTAAACAATTGCATACAAAAGCCAGACAGATTGCCATTGGTTTTGTGGGGGGGACTCCAACTCAAAAAACCAATAGATGCAAGTCAGCATCATGGCACGGGGGCATTTATCAATGCATTTGCATGAAGCTTTGCCCATAATATATGCCAATATATGGCTGTGGCCATACCATTCCATGCTGGCTGCACCAATATATGCCAGAATTTCCATGTAAGAACATACCCATATTTGCTTTATACATAATGCCAGCCATGATACTATAAGAAAACATGTCCATGCTGGTTCTGCCAATATATGGCAGCATCCCCAGATAAGAACATACTTCAGTTGGTTTTGCCTTTACAAATGCCAAGCCACAATAAGAAAACATGTCCACCTGGCTGCACAATGTCATGCTTGGTTTATCATAGATACCGTTACACCCAGGGCTCAAGTCGAGGGTGCACACCCCCCAGCTAAAATGAGAAATATTTCATTTCTTCTTTGAATATATGAATTAAAGTCGACCTTGGGATCGAACAGCAGTTGTCAGGTTTGCATGCGGGACACTTCCCCACTGCACTATCTCACCTGAAGAAAAATATGAAACAACTAAAGATGAAATGTCCCACTCCGGTGCTGCAAGTCCCAGGGAAAACATTAGTATTGGTTCTTGGAGTTTAAGAGATGCAAACATTTGAACATTTTCAAAAACACTATTAGAAGAAAATATCCTCTCTTGGTTTTGTGTGTGTGTTGATTTTATGAAAGGCAAATTCCATTCATACTGTGCAATTTGCGTGGTTATGCAAAGCCAATTTAATGAAATGTGCATGTTTCATCTTGATATGCTAGTTTTGCGCGAAATCACATCTGATTGTGTTTGTTGATGAGTCCCCCCACTTTACCTTTCAGGACTTGACCCCTGGTAATATCACGCGCTCACTCATTTACATACACATGTTATATTTCATAAAAACCAAAAGCTTAACCTGCATACAGCGCTGGTCAGTACTCGGCTCCCACACAAGAAGAACAGGAAACAGGAAGCAAACAGCGCTTCCTGGTCCTGCACATGCATGCAAGAACTAAAGCGCTTCTGATGCAACTCCCGATCCGTTTGGATATGTGGGAAGGTGCAGGAGTGCCCTTCACACATTCAAACATGCAGTACCTCAGCCTGCTTTTCCAATGGGACATGCACGCTGGGGTACGAACTGTCAAGGACTCATCTATGTTAAGGATGGCAGCCCTAGCCAACATGAAGGGCATTTCTTAAACATTGACTATGCAAGTAAACTGCTTCCAACCACCTTATTTAGGCCTGAACAAAGCTCTACCCAGGCATGTGCAAGTCACGGAGAATGTAAATTAACCAACTAAAGAGCCAGTGACCATTTGCTAAGCAGTTTACTAAATGCTTAGAGAATAAACGCACTGCTTGTAGACTTCTTGGGAACTGCTATTTCAATATTCCATCTGCTTGATTGGTGCTTGAGGGAGAAATGCCTCTTTGTGTCGTGGTTGCGCCTCGTTTGTGTCTGTAGGAGGCCTCCGGATCCCATCGAGAAGGCGGCGCTGCTACCACGAAATAAAGGAACTCTCCAAGTCCTTCCCCTTGAGGGCGAGTGTTGGAGATGACTGCCCGGTCCAGCATTTCCAAACGGCGCAGGTCGAAACCATAGGCAAGAGAAACTCCAGAAACTCTCCTTTGCAATGTTGTGCAATGTGGAAGCTATGTGTAGCGTGCATCTCGGTGCGAGATTGAGTAGGCCTAGAGGACAATCCACGCTTTATGGGAAAAGGAAGGTTGTCTGGAAGATGGCTCTCCGTCGCCCTAAGTTCAGAGGGCACGCCATTCCAGAGTTTGGCAGCTGCGAAGGAAAAAGCTCCTGCGCCAACACGCAAGAGCCGGACCTTAGGAATCACTACCAGATTGGCAGTACCCGAACAGAGCAAGCGCCCCGGGATATAATGGCAGAATCTGTCTCTAAGGTATTCAGCCTCTTGATCATAAAAGGCCCGGGGGGCGGTGCAGAGCTCGGAGAGCGGGGCTAATATGTGCCTCACAGCGAGCATTGGTAGCCACCCGAGATGCAGGCGAAGGATGATTCCAGCTGGCAGAGCCAGGTAGAGGGCATTACAAGTGTCAGTACAGCTGGTGATAAGCGAGGATACCACCCGCGGACGCAAATGAGAGCGATGAAAAGGAAGTACGTTTCGGAGCAGTCTAAGAATAAAGTGTCCTGCTTTGGAAACCGCTCTCACTTGAGGAGCCATGGTGTTAGACGATCCTCTGCACACCAGAACACTGCTAACATCTCCACAACACCTTCCTCGGGTTCCCACACGACTCCCTCCAGGGTTCGAGACTCACGTGATTTGGTTACCCCAAAGGACCGAAAGTTCCGTACCAGGTACAATTTACGTGCCCGGTTGCAGCCCTTCCTGCATTGGCAGTTGCCATGGAGAACATACAGCAGAAGGGGCGGCGGAACACCTCCGCGTCGATCGTTCATTTGCTCACGTGATTCAGAGCGGCGTTTCCCACGTGACCTTGGTGGACGTCACATGACCCAGAAGCGCACAGTATATAAAGCATGATGCACGGAGCACTCATCGCTTCTCAGCTGTCTTCTGACCCTGTTCGGCGCTATGTTTGATAAACTCTGTTGGTTTACCTTGATCTTGGAACTCTCACCTGGACTCCCTCAGATTACCCTTTTGTACCTTTGCTTGGAACTGCTTACCTATTGCTGAATCTCGACACGACCCTCACCTGTCTTCGGATCATCCCTTGGTACTTTGTTGGACTTCTAGGCCATTGCCCTTTTGGGAACTCAAGTTACGCCTTCAGCTCTACAGGTGGCATATCCTGTGTCCACGCTTGTCTGCGTTCCCTCTTGTTCTGGGGACCGCCTCTCATCTGAGTCTCGAACCTCCATCCTAGGTTTCCCGGGTTTTCCAAACACCGGATAGGTAAGATTATTCAGATTCTTTGGTTCTTGTGCTATATTATATTTGCCTGGTACTTAACCTCGTTCTTTTTGCAGCAGCATCGGTGTTCCAGAGGTTCCGTGGATCCGGGAAGTAACATCTCCCACCTGTGGCCCCAAAGGTCGCACAGCGGGTTTCTTTTGGTTCCCCTGTGCGTCACTTGGGGACGGAGGTCTCAACGGTTTACACGACACTCAAGTCAGAACAGACTGAGAAGCCATATAGTCGTGTTAGATAATGCAGGGGTCCACGGAAGAACCCATAGCTGCTTTAGTTCAGGCAATTACAGTATTAAGGGCAGATATGGCCGTCGCTAACACGGTAATTCACCAAAGGCTAGATTCCATACAGAGTGTCCAGCATTCCCTCCCTGCAGACTCTGAATTCGGGGATGCTGCCACTTCAACCACACCTCCTCTGTTGGCAAGTACCCCAGCTCCAACCCTGGTGGTCCTACCAACCCCTTCTCCTTTGGCCACTCCTGAATGTTATCAAGGTGACCCCAAGAAGTTCAGGACTTTCATCAATCAGTGCAAGTTACACTTCCTGTGTAGACCTCTGGCCTTTCCTAATTCCACTGCTAAAGCGGCCTTTGCCATTTCCCACCTGGCCGGAACGGCTGCCGCTTGGGCTAATCCTTTACTGGAGAACAATAGCCCGGTTCTCTATGATTTTGATTTGTTAGTTATAGAGATGTCTCGAGTCTTCGACACCCGACACAAGGCACAGTCTAGGGATCTGGAGTTGTTAGAGCTAACCCAGGGTAGAGGGACCTTGATAGATTACATCACCCGCTTCAACCAATTGGTCGCCGAGACATCATGGCCAGAAAGCAAGCGGGCGGTCATATTCTATAGGGAGTTGAATAATTCAATGAAAGATGCCTTAGCAGTGATTCCTTCCGTGCCCACTCAGTATCAGGAACTAGTGGATCTTGCCCTGCAGGTAGATGCACGTCGATCAGAGCGCAGAGCTGAGTTGGGTTTTTCTCATCCTACAGCTGTCAGTACTCCCACTTCCAGCACTGAGGAACCTATGCAAGTGGGAGGTTTACGTAGCCCTATCACGACATCCGAGAGAGAACGTAGGAGGGTGGATAATGCATGCTTTTATTGTGGCACCACGAGACATTATGTTAAGGAATGCCCTCGGCGTCCCAAGAAGTCCCAGGTTTTTCGGACAGCTCGACCTTAGATCCGGAGACCAGGTCGAGTTTCCAGTCCTCATCTCCAGGTGCCACTCTTGCTTTTGCTCGTGTCCAGCCCATCTTTGTACAGGCCACTCTTTGTCCCTCTACGGGTATCTCTCACGCAGTCACGATCATCATTGACTCTGGTGCCACTGGGAACTACATAGACATTGCTTTAGCCCATTCTCTCAATCTACCTTTAGTGGTAAAAACCCGACCTGAACCGGTTCAGGCCGTAGATGGCACTGCCCTAGTCTCTGGTCCCGTTAGACACCAAACTGCTCCTCTATTATTGACTATACAAGACGTTCACACAGAGACGCTAAGTTTTGACTTGATCACCACACCTCAGTTCGGTATCATATTAGGAATACCATTGTTGCGTGAACACAATCCTCTGATTAATTGGCAAACAGGCACGGTGCTCTTTGAGTCGGATATCTGTCAGAACTTTTGTCTCCCAACCCATCAAGAAACAGATACTCCTTCACGGGCCTTGGGAGCTCTTGCTCAACTCACAATGAATGATGGTGGATCAGAGGTTGTGAATTCCCATACCGTCGGAGGGGTAGTTACAGGGATTCCCTCTGAGTACAAAGCATTCGAGTCAGTTTTCGATCGCGGTTCTTCCGAGGTGCTTCCTCCACACAGACCATATGACTGCCCGATTGAACTAATCCCGGATTCTACCATTCCTTCAGGCAGGATTTATTCTCTGTCCCCCTCGGAAGAACAAGCTTTGAAACAGTATGTACAGAACGCCCTACGACTAGGACACATCCGCCCCTCTACTTCACCAGCTGCAAGTCCCATTTTCTTTGTACCTAAGAAAGAGGGGACTTACGTCCCTGTGTGGATTACCGGCGTCTTAACGCCATCACGATAAAGGATAGGTATCCAATTCCTTTGATCACCCCTCTTCTGGACCGCTTATCCCATGCCTCCGTTTTCACCAAGCTGGATCTTCGCGGCGCATACAATCCAGTGCGCGTCCGCGATGAGTGGAAAACTGCCTTTTGCACCCGTTACGGCTTGCATGAATATCTAGTCATGCCCTTCGGTCTATGCAACGCCCCGGCAACATTCCAGCATTTTATGAATGACATATTCAGGGACATTCTGGACGTAATCATGGTTGTTTATTTGGACGACATCTTGATCTTTTCACGGAATCTTGATGACCATGTAAAGCATGTTCGGGAGGTCTTATCCCATCTGAGGGAACATTCGCTATTTGCCAAACCCGAGAAATGTCAATTCCATAAAACGTCTGTTGAGTTTCTGGGCTTCCACATTACCCCTGGGGCACTATCCATGAACGAATCCAAGGTTAAGGCAGTCCTAGATTGGCCAGTTCCTCAGACACTCAAGGCCTTGAAGGCCTTTTTGGGCTTCGCCAATTTTTACAGGCGCTTTATTTCGTCCTTTTCCACAATTGTGGCCCCACTTACGGCTCTGACCAGCCCTCAAGTACCCTATCAGTGGCAAAAGGAACATCAGGAATCCTTTGAGGCTTTGAAAACCGCTTTCACCACTGCACCGATTCTCCAGCACCCCAATCCCGATCTTCCATTCATAGTCGAGGCGGATGCCTCTTCTTTTGCCCTCGGTGCGGTGTTGTCTCAGACATGTCCTACGACAGGCAAGTTGCACCCGGTGGCATACCACTCCTGCAAGTTTTCCAATACTGAGACCCATTACACTGTAACGGAGAAGGAACTTCTGGCTGTCATGGACGACTTTCGTGTCTGGCGCCATCATCTCCTGGGGGCTAAGCATCCAATCACTGTCTACTCCGATCATCGGAATCTACAGGATCTGGCCTCCTTAAAGTGCATCAATAGCAGACAGGTCCGGTGGCATCTCTTCTTTTCCGCCTTTGATTTTCACATTACTCATCGTCCTGGAATCACTCATGGAAAAGCGGACGCCTTGTCACGCTCTCCGGGTGGAGTCGCGTTGCCAACCTTCCCCGATACTGTTCTTGGTAAGAGTCATGTGATTTGTCTCTGCACTCCCTCTCTGTCACTGTTGGATTCTGTGCGAGCATGGACGAGCAATCATTCTGACCAACTGTGGGATTGGGATCCCGTATATTGTGATGATTTGCCTTTCGTGCATGATCGCCTGTTCCTTCCCACGCCTGACACCCGTAACCTGGCCCTTGATTGGTCTCATGATGCCCCCTTTAATGCCCATCCCGGCCAGGAGCGTACTATGGATCTCCTAAAGCGCTGGTGCTGCTGGCCCTCTATGAAGCGCGACGTGGAATGCTATGTCAACTCTTGCTCTGTTTGCGCTCAGGCCAAACATCGAAGAGGTCGTCCAGTTGGCCTGCTGCTTCCGCTACCGGTACCCCCAAGACCTTGGCATACACTGACTATGGATTTCGTGACCGATCTCCCCAAGGTACAGGGTTTTGATACCATCTGGGTGGTGGTGGACACATTCACAAAAATGGCTCGCTTTGTTCCTTGTAAGGGGATCCCTTCGGCCCCGGTCCTGGCTGCGTTGTTTTTTGAATCTGTGTTCATGTTGTTTGGGCTTCCTTCTGTCATTATTTCCAATCGTGGGTCGCAGTTCACCTCTCATTTTTGGAGATCTTTGACTAAGCTACTTTGCATCGATACCAGGTATTCTTTGGCCTATCACCCTGAGACTGATGGGCAGACTGAAAGGACGAATCAATCTATGGAGCAGTATCTTCGGTGCCTTATCCTGCAGCAGCAGTCCTCCTGGTTGAGTGCTTTACGGCTTGCCGAGTTCGCATACAATAACGTGGCTCACTCTGCTACAGGTTTTTCTCCTTTCTACGCCCTCTATGGCCAACACCCCAAGGTCTTGCCTGTCCCTGACGCCTCTGTCTCTTTGAATCCTGCGGCCACGGCCTGTCTTAGGGATCTGTCTGCTGTTCATGCTCGTACTTTGGTCCAGCTTACTGAAGCAAAGGCCTTTATGAAGTCCCGTGTTGACAGCAAGCGCTTGGCTGCTCCTCCCCTTGCGGTGGGTTCCAGGGTGTGGTTGTCTTCCCGTCACCTTCGCCTGGTTGGTTGTCGGAAACTTCTGCCTCGCTTTGTTGGCCCGTATGTGATCTCTCAGGTTGTGAATCCAGTGGCTTTTTGTCTGGTTCTCCCGAGCTCTTGGCAAATCCATCCTGTTTTTCATGTCTCTCTCCTCAAGCCATGTTCTGATTCCTCCTGCCTTCGGGCCCCAGCAGCCCCTGTGTCCCTGGCCTCCCCTGATGTTTTTGAAGTGTCAGCTATTTTGGGTTCCCGTTGGTTTAGGGGTGGGCTCCAGTATTTGGTGGATTGGAAGGGTTATGGGCCGGAGGAGCGTTCTTGGGTTTCCGCCTTGGATGTTAACGCTCCTCGGTTGGTAGCCCGGTTCCATAGGGATCACTCGTCCTGCCCACGAGGTCGTGGGCCGTTGGGGGGGGGCTATGTTAGACGATTCTCTGCACACCAGAACACTGCTAACATCTCCACAACACCTTCCTCGGGTTCCCACACGACTCCCTCCAGGGTTCGAGACTCACGTGATTTGGTTACCCCAAAGGACCGAAAGGTCCGTACGAGGTACAATTTACGTGCCCGGTTGCAGCCCTTCCTGCATTGGCAGTTGCCATGGAGAACATACAGCAGAAGGGGCGGCGGAACACCTCTGCATCGATCGTTCATTTGCTCACGTGATTCAGAGCGGCGTTTCCCACGTGACCTTGGTGGACGTCACATGACCCAGAAGCGCACAGTAAATAAAGCATGATGCACGGAGCACTCATCGCTTCTCAGCTGTCTTCTGACCCTGTTTGGCGCTACGTTTGATAAACTCTGTTGGTTTACCTTGATCTTGGAACTCTCACCTGGACTCCCTCGGATTATCCTTTTGTACCTTTGCTTGGAACTGCTTATCTATTGCTGAATCTCGACACGACCCTCACCTGTCTTCGGATCATCCCTTGGTACTTTGTTGGACTTCTACGCCATTGCCCTTTTGGGAACTCAAGTTACGCCTTCAGCTCTACAGGTGGCATATCCTGTGTCCACGCTTGTCTGCGTTCCCTCTTGTTCTGGGGACCGCCTCTCATCTGAGTTTCGAACCTCCATCCTAGGTTTCCCGGGTTTTCCAAACACCGGATAGGTAAGATTATTCAGATTCTTTGGTTCTTGTGCTATATTGTATTTGCCTGGTACTTAACCTTGTTTTTTTTGCAGCAGCATCGGTGTTCCAGAGGTTCCGTGGATCCGGGAAGTAACATCTCCCACCTGTGGCCCCAAAGGTCGCACAGCGGGTTTCTTTTGGTTCCCCTGTGCGTCACTTGGGGACGGAGGTCTCAACGGTCTACACGACACTCAAGTCAGAACACATGGAAAGTAAGGAAGATGGAACAACTCTGAGATGTTTAGCAGTCATCAGCGGAGTAGGGAGATCACCCCATGTGGGGGGCCAAAGCGAAGAAGTCCACAGAGCTGAACTAGAAGCAGAACCCACCACCAAGACTTCAGTCGTGTCACCATTCAGCTTATGCCAGTTCACACTCATCAACTCCCAAACTGCAACCAGGCCCTCGCGCAGACCAGACGACTCCTCAGCTGGACTCTGATCCCAACGGACCAGAAATCCAGACTGAAAGGAGTCAAAGAAAAGCGACGTTACCAGAAAAGAAAACAAAAGAGGGGACACCAGAGATTCGAGTAATTTCATGAGAACATGAAAAAGAGAAATAGGACGACAGTTGGCCAGCACAGAGGTATCCAAAGACGGCTTCTTCAAAAGAGAAATTACGGTTGCATGCTTCCGCAGGAATAACGCTCGTCTGACAGCATAGATTAACAGCACCTGTTACCCAACAGATTATAGTAGGCATAATTGTAAGGTGGGAAAAGGAATGGGGTCTTAAGGGACCGCAGACTTGAGACGAAGGACTGCCTGTATGACATCATCCTCAGAGAACTCCAGAAAGGCAGCCCATACCACGCAAGAAGGAGGAACCGGTAGTGCGGCAAAAGGGATAGTCTAGAACCGGTTGTGCAGAAATAGCTTTCCAGACATCCGTCACTTTAGTGATAAAGAAATCAGAAAGGGAGTGGCATAGTGCCTGGGAGGGCCAGACACTCAGAGATCGGTGACTGATTGAGGGAAAAATGTCCACCACTGAGAAAAGTTCTTTCGAGGGATTGAGAGCTTGCTCAATTCTGTGAGTAAGAAATGCTTGTTTGTCGATACGTCCCTCGTAAGTTTTTTTCTATGGGAGCGTAGCTACAGCACCATTTGCGCTCTTGCTCTGCCTGCTCATCTCGCAGGTGCAAGGCTTTTAGATGTTCGTGAACCAAGGCTCTGCAAGGCGTCTTCGCGTACGTAAAGGTTTAAGAGGCACTCACTGGCTAGCCACCTCGTTCAGAGTAAATGAGAGTGAGGACAGACTTGTCTGGGGGGTAAGAGGGGTCCTACATTTGTCCATTATCAATGATAACAAACACTGAGGGTCCACATTTCGGCAGTTGCGTCTCAAGGACGTCACTGGAGGAGATGCTTTGGTAGTTATAGGCCCCAAGAGTTGAAAACATAGGCTGATTAAATGTGACCAAAAGTCTTGCGAGGTCGAGGATGCCCCCCCCTTTATCCCCCCGCCCCCCGCATGGGTGGGCTCGGATATAAACTGACCAGGTTCCAAATACTCCATGGCCTCCCGAAACGGGGCTAAAGCAGGTAAGAGGGTATTCCATAGGATGCTGAAGTCACCTAATACCACCCAGAGCAGCCACCAGATCCAAAAAGGGACCCCAAAAAGGAGCTGGGACTCGATCCCTTCAGCGCCACTTCCCTTGTGTGTTCCTAACCCCATTGCTTCCGGTGGCCCCCTCCTCCCCCTTCTAAACACCTGCTAATGTAGAGTGTGTGCTCAGGGCCATTTTACGCACTTTTGGGGCCCTGGGCATGCGCATCTTTGGGGCCCCCCTCGACCAAACCAAAGGAATTAAGGGATCAAGAACACTGGTCACGCCCCCAGCAAACTACAAATTGCGCTCACAACCTATAGGTTGATAAACTGTCTCACAGCATAATAAGCACATTTACTCCCTTTAAGTCCCATCGCCCTTTTCATTGTTGCTCTAATCAGAATGATAAACAAGTAGCATTTGAAGACCAACATTAGCAGTCTACGAAGGGGTTACCTCTATTCTAGCATAGATACAGGAGACTTTTTATCAATAGCATCCAGGAAGGTAGATGCAGGACCGTATGTAAAAGGTACATGTAACCCATAACAGACAGAGAACTCTCGGTAGCTGCCTCACAGAACGCAAAAGTGCTCATGCATGGATAGAGGAAACCAATTGGAAGAAGGGAGAACGCTACACATACCATAGCATGGATAGTGGAGGCAGATTGGAAGCTACCAGGAAGCTATCTGTATGCAGACAGACTGAAATAAGAAGTGGGAGATGGTTTTCAAATAGTGTTGCCATTAGATATCAAAGGAACACATTCCTGTGGTGTGCGATATAAATATGCTCACTATTAAAGGGGAAGCAACCCTATAGCCAGTGAAACCATGAACAAGTCTTTTATGTAGATCATACCATGAGAAGGAAATCACTCTGAAGGGCTGACCATTTTGAAAGGTTTAGGGACTGGCAATACAAGATTAAATCAGATGCCCAGGATCACACCTTGGTTAAAGGGTGAAGGAGTGAAGCTGGGATGTGTGCCAATTCTGTAATTTCTGCATTTGAACACTTTCTTTTCCAGTTCTTACCATGAAATAAAACAATCTCATTTTATAAACAAAACGGACTTGGAAATTATACAAATCACATTACCAAACATGACCACTTTTAAACAAAATATTATAGAAGGGTGTTATGCAAAATGGGAATGATTCTAGATCAATTCTCTCCATCATTAAGGGAACCAGTTTACCAATCAATGTGATTTAACCTATTTAATCTCGGTTTGTCTTTTGTATTTTAAAGCTTTACATACTTCCAAAAACAATGGCTTGGGACATTTTCATTTATAAACGTGCATAAAAACCTTTGGGCCTCATTACGACCCAGGCGGTAAGTTACCGCCTGGGTCGTACCTTTACCACCATGGCGTAAACTATGTTTACGCCATGGTGGTTGGCGCACTTACCGCCCCATTCCGAGGTTGGCGGGGCGGTAAGTCCCCAATCCCCATTTACCCTTCCCCATTCCCATTTTTGCCCCATAGGGCATAATGGGAGAGGGGAAGGCGTTAATTACGCCACCGTAAATTACGGTGGCGTAATTAACAACATGGTCCCTTAGCGCCATGGATTTTAACACCTGCTAAAAGCAGGTGTTAAAACCTCCATGGCGCTAAGGGACCTCGGAATCAGGCGGTAAGGGTCGGCGCTGTTTACGCCGCCGTAAACCCCTTACCGCCTGGGTCCTAATGAGGCCCTTTGACTTTTATCAAAAAGCAAACCGTTTTTTGTGTCAAACAAGCAGACCTTGAAATATGCTTGCCTGAGGCCTGCAGCATAAGGCCCGCTCTCTTCTGTCTACCACCCCTTCCACTCAAATGGTCTACATAAGAAGATCAAGTAATGGGCTAAACGCTACCAGCAGCATGCAAGAAGGCAAACCTCGCAGAAGACAGCACAGTAATGTAAGATATGTTAGATGATTTGACCAGGATCACTGTATCGTCTACTGGCAAATCCAGGATACAAACATGAACGCTGTCGTTCCATAGTCCTGAATTTGGATACTTATTCACCTCTTGGACTAACCGTTTATCCCATCGTTGGAGGCGATTGTCTAGGTTTTACAACACATCTGAACAAACCAATTTCTAGACCTTCACCGTATGGATGATAGGTACATTGCTGATAATAGCAGATGTTATTCTGCAAAAGCAAGTACATATGCAGGCAGGTTTATAAACTTCAGACATAGGAAAGGCTCAGCCAGCTTTGCTGGAATGTGATATTCTAATTTTGCATATGAACACATATCTCTGCAATGGGTGCTTCACACACTGAGCTAATTTCTGAACCATTGTGGCACTCAATTTATCAATATGCTTTTCACCATTGCTTACTGCATATGATCACCATAATTCCCACAGGAAGGAAAGAGTGCTACAGCGTTGTGCCGTAAGAACACACAAACTATGTATACCACAGTGAACATAGAAATCGATGAATCGTGAATTGAAGGCAGAATGCACTTGCCAAAACAGAAAGGAAATGGATTTAGAGCCTCAGAAGCACCCCATAAAATATCCTGAGTCAGCTAGCCTTGTGGGGCCCCTCCAAGGTGGGGTCCCTGGGCAAGCGCCCCTTTTGCCCTTCCATAAAAACGTCTGTGTGTGCTTCCCCTAGTACAGGGCCCTAAACCCATGCGTGCATACATAGGGGTGAAATGCTCAGGAGCAGTGACTGACATAGAAGACAGACTTATGAAAACCTTACTAACATCTGCTGCAAGCAAGGGAAGTCATAAGGGCGCTATAATGGCGGCCTCCGTGGCCCCCGTAAGTAGAAGGCCCTCCCCTGATCGGAGAGGAGATGATATGATCACAGGGAGGCGGGGGAGGGAGGGCCTCGAAGACCAGTGCTAGGTCGGAAGGAGATGCGTTCTCTTCAGCAAAGATGAAGCCTTGTTTGGTGCGTGCAAGGCGTGTGAAGCTTAGCAACAGGTCCACATCTACCTGTGTTTGTGGGGATTTATTGAGCGTGGGCCCAGCTTTGTGGAGCAGAAGAGTGCTGTGCAACCTTCGGGGTTACAGGCGGACATTAGAAGGTTGCACAGGCAGGGCATGTTCCGGCCTGAATCATGCAGGCTTTGTATGTGCGAGGCGCAGTTCCACTCTCAGAAACGATGCTAATGAGGGCCTTAATCGCGTGGAGCGGCCTTGCCGGGCCCTGGCACTGGACTAGAGCAGCCAATTAATTAACTCTGCAGAGTCCAGTAAAGCCACAGGCCGCTGCCGCTGCCTTCCTATTATAGAGGCATAAATGGAGACAGCCGGCGCGGGAGCAGGGCCCAGAGGTGCGTGGAGTCGCCACAGGCCGCAGGCTCCCCAGAGCCACATGGCCCGGCTTTGAAGTGCACCGCAGAGGGGCCCCCGAGCGCGACCCACGTCGCCAGGCTCCTAATCTGAGGCTTCCTGCACTTAACGCAGAGTTCGCGGACCAGATGTGCACCGCGTGATGTGCTGTGCTGTGCACACCGAGCACGCGCCCCGCCAGGAATGGAGTGAATCCCTCTCTCCTCTCTCTCCCGTTCTCTCTCTGTCTCTCTCTCTCTCTGTCTCTCCCTCTTTCTCTGTCTCTCTCTCCCTCTCTCTCCCGCTTCCTTCTCTCTTTCTCTCTCTCCCGCTCTCCGTCTCTCCCTCTCTCTCCTACTCTCTCTCTCCCTCTCTCCCTCCCAATCTCTCTCTGTCTCTCCCTCTCTCTCTCCCTCTCTCTCTGTCTCTCCCTCTCTCTGTCTCCTTCTCTCTCTCTGTGTTTCTCTCTCTCCCGCTCTCTCTCTGTCTCTCCCTCTCTCTGTCTATCACTCTCTCTCCCACTCTCTCTCTGTCTCCCCCTCTCCCTCTCTCTCTGTCTCCTGCACTCTTTCTCTCTGTCTCTCTCTCTCCCTTCCTCTCTCCCTCTCTCTCTCTCTGTTTCTCCCTCTCTCTGTCTCCCGCTCCCTCTCCCGCTCTGTCTGTCTTTCCCTCTTTCTGTCTCCCTCCCTATCTCTCTCTGTCTCTCCCTCTCTCTGTCACTCTCTCTCCCCCTCGCCCTCTCTCTCTCTCTCTGTCCCTCCCTCTCTCTCCCACTCTCTCTCGCTGTCTCTCCCTCTTCCTCTCTCTCCCGCTCTCTCCCTCTCTCCCGCTCTCTCTCTGTGTCTCTCCCTCTCTCTCTCCCACTCTCTCTGTGTCTCTCCCTCTCTCCCACTCTCTGCCACTCTCTCTCTGCCACGCTCTCTCTCCCACTCTCTCTCCCTCTCTTTCCTGCGCTCTCTCTGTGTATCTCCCTCTCTCTCCCTGCTCTCTCTCTCTCCCCCGCTCTCTCTCTTTCACTGTCTCTGTCTCTCCCTCTCTCCTGCTCTCTCTCTCCCCTCCCGCTTGTGCTCTCTCCCCTCTCTCTCTCTGTCTCTCACTCTCCCTCTCTCCCTCTCTCTCCCTCTCTCTCTCCCGCTGTCTCTCCCTCTCTACTGCGCTCTCTCTCCCTCTCCCTCGTTCTCTCTCCCTCCCTCTCTCTCTCCCTCTCTTCCACCCTCTCTCCCCCACTCTCTCCCTCTCTCTCTCCCAATAGTGCTCTCTCTCTCTCTCTTTCACTCTCTCTCTGCCTGTCCCTCTCTCCTGTTCTCTCTCCTGCTCTCTCTCGCCCTCTCCTTTTCTTCCACTCTCTCTGTCTCTCCCTCTCTCTTGCTTTCTCTCTCCCTCTCCCTCGCTCTCTCTCCCTCTCTCTCTCCCCTCCCGCTCGTGCTCTCTCCCACTCTCCCTCTCTCTCCCTCTCTCTCCCCCGCTGTCTCTCCCTCTCTACTGCACTCTCTCTCCCTCTCCCTCGTTCTCTCTCCCTCCCTCTCTCTCTCCCTCTTTTCCGCCCTCTCTCCCGCACTCTCTCCCTCTCTCTCTCCCAATAGTGCTCTCTCTCTCTCTTCCACTCTCTCTCTGTCTATCCCTCTCTCCTGCTCTCTCTCTTTCCTGCTCTCTCTCGCTCTCTTCTTCTCTTCCACTCTCTCTGTCTCTCCCTCTCTCCTGCTCTCTCTCTCCCTCGTTCTCTCTCCTGCACTCTCTCCCTCTCTCTCTCCCAATCGTGCTCTCGCTCTCTCTCTCTCTCTCTCTCTCCTTCTCTTCCACTCTCTCTCTGTCTCTCCCTCTCTCCCGCTCTCTCTCTCTCTCTCGATCATTTGTGTGGGGACACACGGTGGAGGAGGGGAATGGAGCGGAGTTAACGTCCCCGCCATGCCTTACCCCTCCCCTTGTGTGAGCACTGCATTTTATGCCTGCATAA
Source organism: Ambystoma mexicanum (assembly GCF_040938575.1). Lineage (NCBI taxonomy): Eukaryota > Metazoa > Chordata > Amphibia > Caudata > Ambystomatidae > Ambystoma > Ambystoma mexicanum. The sequence goes on from NC_090932.1 coordinate 6,078,854, forward strand.
GATTTTTATGTGGACTAAAAACAAATGGATTCCTATGGAGTCCGACTAACGTCAGCACCTGCTGTTGAGAACGGATTCCATAGGAGTCCATAAGAAACTGCTGCCTGCGAAGCATTATTTGCAGGCCTGTCTCCTTTTCTGCAAAACACTCAGTGAATGTAAAGAGTAAAGGGGACTTCTCCTGGGTTTACTCTTCACATTTAACCCCCGTTGTGTTTAGTTTAGTTTATTATTTGATAATGCGCACAAAACCCAGGGGTAGCCGGGTGCAGCAGGTACAAGGTTAAGTAAGCTTAGGTTACATGCATATGGACGACAGGAAACATATCCAAAACAATACCTATATGTCAGTACAAACAGTAGAGATGATAGCTAACAAGTTTACAATGTTTAAGGGTACATGTATGCAGAGAGGTAGGAACGTAAGGGCCGAGTGGTCATGGAACCGGATTTCAGGAATATCACGACCGTTAGGTGCAACAAGGTTAGTTGTCGTTGGACCAGAGCCAGTTTTTTACCTTGCTTCTGAAGCTGGAGTAGGATAGGTTTGCTCTTAATGCAGAAGGCAATGCATTCCAAGCCTGGGCAGCTCTAACAGGGAAGCTTGCTCCGCCTGCTTTGGATCGTCTAAATCTAGGGGTTTCTAGCAAGAAGAGGTTAGTAGCTCTGGGGTAGTGGCTGGACGATTTTCTAGTCAGTCTGGCCGAGATGTAAGGGGGTGCTGTGTTGTTAAGCACTTTGTGTGTGAGAGAAAGTGTCTTGAGAAGGACTCTGTCGCTGATTTTAAGCCAGTGGTGGTCTTTCCTGATGTTGGAAATATGTGCTCTACGGGGTATGTCAAGGGCTGCTCTAAGAGCGTTGTTTTGAATGATTTGCATTTTATTTATGATGGTTTCATTAGCTCCTGCATAGAGGGCGTTACAATAGTCCAGCTTCGACATTACTAGTGCGTTAGCTAGCGTGATGCAGTTAGTTTTAGAGAGGTTAGGTCTGCAAGTCCTGATTAATTTGCAGGTGTACGCTGTCGAGGATACCAGGGTATTGATTTGTTTTTTGAGAGATAGAGTGGAGTCGAGGTAAAAGCCTAATGTTTTTACCTCGGTCGCCACCTTGATTGTTACCATCTATGTTGAAATTGCAATAATTGCAATAATTGGCGCTGAGGTTTTTGGAGTCGGAGCCCAGGATCAGTATCTCAGTTTTGTCGTCATTTAGGCAGAGGCCGTGGGAGGCCATCCATGCCTGAATGAGGAGGTAGATTTTGTTTACTAGAGCTGTGTCTTCGACAAAATTGCCTGATAAAGGTATGAGAATCTGCGTGTCGTCCGCATAATTGGTATAGGTTACCCCTAATCTGTCAAGTTTGTCGAAGAGTGGCTTAGTAAAGATATTATACATAGTTGGGGAGACACATGAGCCTTGTGGGACACCACAAGTGACATGGATTGGGTACGCTGCAGCTACAGGGGAGAACTATCTCATTGTACAGTTAGCTAGGAAGGATTGTACCCATGCTATAGCTTCACTTGAGAAGTGAGCGGCGGACACTAAGTGGTTGCATAATACTACATGATCCATCAGGTCGAAGGCCGCTGATAGGTCAAGGAGGAGGAGCATAGCTGTTCTACCTTTATCCTTCAACTCGTCGATTTGGGTCTTGAGGTCAATTAGGGCCGTTTCAATACCGTGAAGTGGTCTGAAGCCCGATTGCCGTGAGCCTAATTGCTGGTGTGACTCCAGATAGTTTTGGATCTGGAGGTATGCTACTCTATCGATGATTTTAAGGAGAAATGGGACCATAGTAATGGGCCTGTAGTTAGTGGGGATTGCTGGGTCAAGTGTCTGTTTTTTGAGTAGGGGCAGTACCCAGGATTCTTTGAGGTTAGTAGGTACAGTACTCGTATTGAAGGATGCGTTAATTAATTTCGAGATGAAGGGTGCTAAATCTCTGGCTGCATCCTTGATGATTTGCGCAGGGCAGCTGTCGCCTTGGCAGTTCGATGGTTTAAGCGATAGAATAACCTTTTCAGTTTCCAGTATAGAGATGTTAGTAAACCTGAAGGGATTAGTATTGCTTTGGGTGGATATACTGGGTGTCACTTTCAGGGGGGTAATATGAGTTCCACTAGGGCTCAAGGAGGCTTTATTCTTTGCAATTTTAGATTGAAGGGTTGTAATTTTATTAGTTAGGGCATTTTGGATGCTAGTGCACCAAGGTTTGTCCTTGGGGACATTGTCTGTGGGGGCAATTGGGTTTTCCAATTCCCGGAGAATAGTGAAGAGTTCTTTAGAGTTCGAGTTGGCTTTACTAATTCTTTCATTAAATGAGTCTTTTTTAGTTTGAATTATTTCCTTCTTGTAACTTTTTGCAAAGTCGGCAAGTGTGATTTTATTGTCAGCAGAGGGAGTGTGCCTCCAGATAGCTTGGAGTTTGCGTTTTTGGATACGCATTTCTTTGAGTTGGGGGGTGAACCATGAGTTAAGGTGAGCTTCACGTTTACTTTTATGGAGTTTGATAGGGGCAATCAAGTCTAGAGCTTTGGTCATGGAATTGTGAAATGCCTCAACTAACTCGCTAGGGTCAGATTCACTGGCACTGGCGGAGAGAGCTGATAGGAGTAGTGGGAGAGGTTTTTCAGCCGTGATTTCTTTTTTACTTCTCGTTGGCATGGGGGGTACTATTTTATTCTTATTAGGTTTGGGGGGCTCTATGCTGGCTGTGAAGCATATGAGATAGTGGTCCGTCCATATTTGTGGTAGAATACTAGAGATTGTGATGTCACAGTTGTGGTTGGCTATCCAGTCTAGTGTACGTCCTTTTATGTGAGTAGGAGCTAGGACTTTTTGGGTAATGTCATGATTGACTAAAATAGTTTGGATAGATTGGGCTTGTTTATCCTCAGCATCGTTAAAGCCCAGGTTGAAGTCACCTAGTAAAAGGAGCTGGGTGGAGTCTTTAATGCTGTTAGTGAGGAGACCGGATAGGTCTTCCTCGAAATTGCCTAGTGGGCCTGGAGGTCTGTACTCTAGGAGTATCGTTAGTGTGCTGTTGTTAGAGATCGGTATTTTAGCTGAGAGAAGTTCGCAGTGTAAATGTTTACAATTTCAAGCAGGGGGCCAAGAGTACAGATGTGCTAGTCTTGCTGGTTCCCAGCATGCAATGCTATGTTTTGGTGAAAGGGCGCATATGGTGCTTTATCATAGATTTTGAAAAGAGTGTTTGGGGCCCTCCCTTCCTTCGCGTGTGAATTTACCACACAATGTTTGCACGTTTAATGTGAATTCCATTAGAAGGACGTCCCACACCACTGAAAAAAAAGATGCAGGTTTATCCTTTCTGCAAAACTTCACTTGCTGCAATGCACCAATGGAGATATTTCAAAAAATGTTTGGGACTGGGGCACCTTCGTCTCAATCACATAAAAAATACTGCACAGATTTACACCAAATCAAACAACCATTGGCAATTCCAACTGTTTCGGCTTTTGTTTAGGTGTGGGAAAGGCACTTGCCAGGCACTTTTTTTTATTTTTTATTTTAATTTGCATTTTTAAAGCGCTCCCACAGCCCGCGGGCATCAAGGCGCTGTTTCAGGAATTGTTTTTTTTAAGTTGCGTGATTGTTTTATTTTTAGTCTTAGTTAGACATTTATAACGCGCTTAAACACCCAGAGGTTTCTAAGCGCGGAGCCGGGGATCGAACCTGTGTTGCTTCATGTTGTCTTGCTTCCAAGGCGAGCACGTTACCCCTGAGCTATCCTCCCAGGACGATAAGTTAATGCCACTGCCGTAGTGGCATTAAATTGTCATTAATGATAGCAGCTGCAAATGGTGCGAGTACCTGGGTATCTACTCGCAGTACCTGGCAAATGCCTAATATGTATAAACAAGCCAAAACTGTTGGCTTTGTCAATGCTTGTTTTTATGACAGACATGCAGAGTGCATATAAATCGAGTGGCTGAAAGACATGTTTTTATAACAGCAGTAGTGGGTTCATAATTTCAATTCAATCTTTAACTCTCAGAAGAAAACCCTGGCAGGCACTTGCTGTGCAAAGTGTGATGGGAAGGCTTGAATAAAATGAGCTCAATGAGTTCCTGTGGGGAGGTGTTTTAGGCAGGGAGATGTTTGGGGCAGGGAGGGGGCAGGGACTGGCTGGAAATGGCCATAGGGATGACCATGGCCATGGGCAGTCAAAGGGTGAACAAATAACCAAACAACACCTACAAGCTGTGTGTCCCTCCTCATATCCCATTCCCCCCAGCAGGGCTCTAATGCAATATTTTTGGCTTCTAGGTGGCGCAAGCGACACCTAATCACCCAAACTAAAATGGAACATCTGCCCTGCTTTGTGCCCCACTATATTCCTATTTGGTACAAATCCGTCCAGTGATTTTTGCTGTTAATAACGTTTGAATCATTTGCCGAATTTGCCCAAAATGTCAAATATTTGAGAGACCTGGGCCAGATATTTTTTTTCGAAAATTTCAGTCATATCCGACTAGCGAGCCAAAGGTTATTAGCAAACTTATTTCAGGAAAACTCAATGCAAATTGGTATTTATCTTAGCTATAGACTGGCAACCACAGCCTATAGCTTTGTATGTGTGTAAATATATATACAAATAGGGTAGCAGTCCTGCCCCATAGTTAAGGTGAAACCTGTTTACATAGAATTTCCCTAAATTCTTTGTATTGCTAATAACCTTTGACTCGCTGAAAAGTTTTGGATGACGTTTTCAGAAAAATATCATTTGTCTCAAGCACCCCCCCCCCCCCCCCAATCCACTTGAAGGCAGAGAAGATAGAGTATGAACATCTCTGCACGTTTTTGCACCAAAGAAGAAGCAAGTTGGACACAAAGCACCACAGTTGTGACTTTTGCAGGTTTGGAGTAAATCTTTCCAGTATTTTCCAAAATATTCGACGGAGAAAGGAGTTCCCCAAGCTCCTAAAAAAACATGTATATATCTGACAGGTCGAGAGACTTTTCTGAAATGAAAACCTGCCATTTTTTTTAGCTTGATACAGTCGATTTTGCAGGAATATCAAGGGAAGCCAAAAATGAAAAGTGCTCAGAATAATACTTTGAGGCGGAAAATGGTGTTTTAATATCGGGCTACATATGCAGAGAGGGAAAGAGGAGCACGTGTGCAGTGAATGAGTTTGGGGTGGGCTGGGAAGGCTGTTTGGAGGAGAATGTTTTTGGCTTATCGAGGGAATGTCATGAGATTTGTGCAATAAGCCTCAGAAAAAAATGTGTCACACTGAACCGGAAAGTGAAAGAAGGTAATAGCAGTGGGGCAGGGGTCAAATACACATGGAAGCAAGGTGGGGGTCCCTCGAATAGAGGCGGGGGACACATGCAGAGTGCCAGTAAGTACAGGGAAGACAATAGCGTTTTCACGGTTTCTCATTATCGCGGTAATCAGCCAATGTAACTTTGCTGCATGAATCGCACTGTATTATCATGGTAATGATTTCCATGGCAAGATGCTCTTCATTACTACTGCAGGAATACACAAGCAGTTTGGGCTTTTGTGTAGGTATGGGAAAGGCACTCGCAAGGCACCACCGTAATGGCTTTAACTTGCCGCTGATGGTAGCAGGTGAATATGGTGTGAGTACCTGGCCATCTAATAGCAGTGTCTGGCAAATGCCTAATACTTATAGACAAGCCAAAACTGTTGGCTGTGCCAATGCTTGTTTTTATCAGGCCTTCAGCGAAAGACACACATACTGCTTATAAAACAAGTGCCTTAAGGCAGACCTGGTTAAGAAGTTTTTATTACACTATAAATGGGTTGACTGCTCCAATGAAGTTATTGACTCTCAGAAGACTGCTTTGAGAAAACACTGGCAGGCACTTTGATTGCAAAGTTTGCTGGTAAGGCTCGATTAAAGTGAGCTCAAATAGTTCCCACGAGGAGGGGTTTTGGGCGGGCAGGGGCAGGAATAGGGTGGGAATGGTCATATGGATTAGCATGGCCATGGGCAGTCAATGGGCTTCGTCATAGTCTTTTAAATTTTGCAGTCAGGTGGGATCTATGATTTACCCCAATATAACCGGGAAAAAAAACAATCCCAAAAGACTGATTTCTTTTTCTCCCCTTTTGACCGCATATATATTTGGGGTACCCCCTGAAGCGCCTGCCCCATTAGCCCTCCACATTATTTATTAACTTTATCCCCCCGCATATATATGTGGTCAAATTGGGCATCCCAACTTCAGTGTTTTGTGATTCAGTCTTTTCTGCCTCAATCTTTTTGGGTATTACCAGGATCTATTCCACTTGACACAGACATTGGGCATGGCTGGTTAAGTGGTAGGGATGGTGTTATGCATACTTGCCAACCCTACCAATTTAGGCGGTAGGATACTGCTTTTTAAGCAGTCCTACCGCCTACCGATTTAGTGATAACAAATACCGATTTGTTTTGTAAAAAAAAAAGAAAAATGTTGAATTCTTTTTTTGTTTTTTTACAGATTTTTGTTCATAGAATGTTGTCATGTATGCAAATAGACCAGATTGGGCTGTGTCTCCTGACAGTTTGCCAAAGATAATAACATAAGATAAGTGATTGTATGCGTGATGAGTCACAAAAAAGCCTAACTCAACTTGGTGAAGTGATGCAGCATGCATAAGTGATGTGTGTGAGGTCACTGGATACTGCATCTAACAACTGCAGTGCAGCTGGTGGCAGCTTTTGGTTCTGCCTAGTCCAGTAGCTGCAATAGTCCAACACAACCTTCCTGGGCACATGTTCTGCTCATGCAGTTATGTTGCCATACCAAAGCATACACAAGAGAAAGACTAATGTCAGGAACACAGCTCAAGTCCTTTGATGTCAGTGTGTGGGTCCTATGTCCAAGAATGCAGGAACCATCACAGCATTGCCCATCAACCAAGGACGGTCTGACTAGTGTGTGGACACAAGGCCCGCTGCTAGCGTGCTGTTAAAAAATGGTTTCAATGCCTGTCACTTGGTTTCATCGTGTGCTTGACACAATCCTCAAGCAGGCAATATAGTGTTACACACCAGACCAGACCAGACCAGGCCTGGCTACCTGAGGCCCTGCACGGCATGATCAGCATCCTCTGGTGGGCGTGTTAATGGCCCATCATTTTGATGATCATTGCGTGCCTGGCCAGCTTGAAAGAGACGCTCTACACTTCCCTGTGCACCCCGTAGTCTAGGCAGTCACTGTCAGCATGAGACGCCTGCCATTGGCATCCTGTGACATTCTCTGGGCAGAGGCTGCTCTCTGCCTCATCGTCGTGCTGTGAGCTCCGAGTTGGCGTCTCTCACTAGAAATTCTTTGCTGGTCTCGGTCTCTGCTCAGCTGCAAATGTACAGCTGCTAGTTGCAAACCCGTCTTCTCCCAAATTTCTGCAGGTGGCATTTGTGAATTATTACTTTGTAAGTGTTCAGGCAAAAAGGAGGGTGGCAGATCAAAGGATAGTGCTGCGGAAATGACCATGTACAGTCAGGCTCCGGAGGCACTGAGAAAGGAAAAAAGCCACACACTCCGCAGTAAATGTGTTTCAACTCTTGCGGAACAAGTGCACACACACGTTAGGCTGCTTTCCCCTATTGATGTTTTCGAGCCAACAGCCTCTCGTGACTGGTGCTCAATAATGTGATTTGGCTCCTGACCTAGAGTTGGAAAAAGGACTTGGGTTAGTGCAAGAATGCCCCACACTTGTGCAGAAGCAACTTCATGAATTGAGGCACCTGGGCGCTTGAATAGCAAGGCTTTTGGGTAGGGGGCCATGTCCGAAAGCCCAGTGTCCTGTCATCTGGGGGCAAGGGGTAGAATCATGTCAGTGCTGCCTTCCCTCCGGGGCCCGGGAGAGACCTATTACCTCCAGAGGTAAGCAAGGGGTCAAATGGAAGGCAATGAGCAAGTGCTTGTACAAGAGAAGCCTCAGGAGAGGGGGAAGAGAAGAATGAAATGAAATGAAAGGAGGGCATGAGGCACTGAGGGGACATGAGAAAAAACCAGGGATGAGAAAGATGAAAGGAGGGCAGGAGGCACTGAGGGAACATGAGAAAAAACAGGCAGATGGATGAGAAAGATGAAAGGAGGGCAGGAGGCACTGAGGAGGCGTGAGAAAAAACGGGGGATGAGAAAGATGAAAGGAGGGCAGGAGGAACTGAGGGAACAGGAGAAAAAACAGGCAGATGGATGAGAAAGATGAAAGGAGGGCAGGAGGCACTGAGGAGGCGTGAGAAAAAACGGGGGATGAGAAAGATGAAAGGAGGGCACGAGGCACTGAGGGAACAGGAGAAAAAACAGGCAGATGGATGAGAAAGATGAAAGGAGGGCAGGAGGCACTGAGGGGACATGAGAAAAAAAACAGGGGATGAGAAAGATGAAAGGAGGGCAGGAGGCACTGAGGGAACATGAGAAAAAACAGGCAGATGGATGAGAAAGATGAAAGGAGGGCAGGAGGCACTGAGGAGGCGTGAGAAAAAACGGGGGATGAGAAAGATGAAAGGAGGGCAGGAGGCACTGAGGGAACATGAGAAAAAACAGGCAGATGGATGAGAAAGATGAAAGGAGGGCAGGAGGCACTGAGGAGGCATGAGAAAAAACGGGGAATGAGAAAGATGAAAGGAGGGCAGGAGGCACTGAGGGAACAGGAGAAAAAACAGGTAGATGGATGAGAAAGATGAAAGGAGGGCAGGAGGCACTGAGGAGGCGTGAGAAAAAACAGGGGATGAGAAAGATGAAAGGAGGGCAGGAGGCACTGAGGGAACAGGAGAAAAAACAGGCAGATGGATGAGAAAGATGAAAGGAGGGCAGGAGGCACTGAGGGGACATGAGAAAAAAAACAGGGGATGAGAAAGATGAAAGGAGGGCAGGAGACACTGAGGGGACAGGAGAACAACTGTTAAAGAGCCAAGCAACGATTAAGGGAGCCCCCCCAGCAACTGCCCCATGTTGCTGTTTAGCAGTCTCATAACCTGACACTATATTTATCTCTGTATTACTTTTGTTCAGATGGGGCTTGCCTTACAAGCTGTATTTGTGGGTGCCCTGGCGGCTGTTACTTCCGTTGCGGTGAGGCAGGTTTAATTAGTAACTTTTTGAAATATCTGATGTGTCAGGGGCATGAAAGGCATCAGGGCCTTTCAACCTTTTAGTTGAAAGTGGCCATGAGCCTGAGGGAGGCACCCAGCAACTGCTGCATGTTGCCAGTCAGCAGTTGTATAACACAGCAATATATTTTTCTCTATATTACGTTTGTTCTGGGGCTTGCCTTACAAGCTGTATTTGTGGGAGTCCTTGCGGCCGTCACTTCCCTTAGGGTTTACAGAAGTGTTATCACCTTGTTGTCTTTCACAGCGGATCCTCCACAGCAGGCACTTGTTCAAATAGAAGGATTTACAGCTTTTCAGTGGGCATTTTGTGTTTCAGCTCCCTGCTGGCTGGCCATCTCGTGATTATCAGCAGGTATGTCTGAAGAGGAAAATATGTGTTAATGAGGAAGAGGCTGGTCACACTGCTCACAGCTCAAGTATTTGGTACATTTCTTTCTAATGCTGGGTCAGAGGATTTTTGGATAGGCCACAGCAGGCAGTCTTTTCCTGTGATCTCTTCAAGGCCACATGTCACTTCAGGTCATTTTCTGTGGTGACTGAAGGCCAAAGTTCATGTGACATCATTTCATGGGATTTCATCATTGTGCTAGTTACTATTTTTGAAACTTTAAGATTCCTACAGATGTAAATCACAGAATGTTGGCATGTATGGTTATGCACCAGTTAGGCTGGTGGCCTTACCTTTTTTGAAGTCATTGTTGCAACATGGACAGTGGCCACTGCCATAGACCTTGGCTGGGGGCTGCAGAAAATATAGCAAAACAAAACCCTTGAAATGTACTGACATTTTTTCAGAGAGTTAAGGAGATCTGATCAGCACAACAAAATGTGTTTAAATTCAGCGAATGTGGGAAGTGATGACTTGGGGGCCTCCCTCCCCCATTGAAATGTCCATGAGCACATGACATCAAAGAGGACCTCTGCGGGGGAGTCACTGAGGTAAGATGGTCATCACTTCCCACACCCACTGAATTCCACGTGATTTTATTTGATAAATCAGCTCACCTTAACTGTCTCTGCACCAACATCTTTTTCAGTGAATTTGTACATAGATAAATTGTCTGACGCTCGAGAGCTCTTGTCAGCAGCAAGTTTGATTACAGCAACGCCCTCCTTGCTGGCACTTCCTCAACAAACCAAGCTAAACTGCAGATCCTCCAAAACAAAGCTCTCCGTGCAGCGCTGGGTTTGCGCCACTCTGATCACATGACTGTCGCCAGGTGCAAAGCTCTCTGTCTTCCCATTAAAGCTGGCATAGAATTCAAAACCCTGACACTGGCGCAACGCGGCATCCACAATGTAGCCCTCAGCTACTTCCGCGAGAGCCTCACCCTACATCTACACGCACAGGCTCTACACTGACCTCTATTCTAAGATTCAAGAAATCCAGAGCAGGAGCCGTCAGCTTTGCAGTTACTGCCCCCACCCGTAGGAACTCTCTTCCCCCTTCTATCAGTAACGAAACATCTTACACCGTTTTCAAGAAACTGGTCAAACCTGGCTATTTAAAATGCTGTGATACCCTTCGGTCTGGGCGTTACAAAAATGTTATAAATACATAAAATAAATAAAATGAAGCTGCATATATACAGCCTCATTGTGAGATCAGTGGTGTGGCCAAAAATAGTGGTAATGCAGTGGTATTGGAATTACTACTGCATTACCACCGCATTACCACATCGCCAAACTACAGGTTTGCAGGTAAGGCAGAGGGAAAACCACCAGCAAAAAAACCTGCCAAATTGGTGGAATTACTGCCGCAATCCCCTGGAGTCCTCAAATAAACGGGGATTAACACCTCCTACGGCCACTTGTTGTAAATCTGTTTGGTGGTATCTCAGCGGATTTACCGGCGCCCCGGGGCAGTCACGGCATGCCTCACCACACATTCATAATGTTTACTCCCTGCTATAGCACCTTTTGCCATCACGGGATACTGAGCCAGTCAACAATTACTTAAGGAATAAAACCGAACACTCTGGCAATGAGGATGCATTGCTATAGGTACAGAGGTTGCTATAGGAACAGAGGTTGCTATAGGAACAGAGGCAGGACGCGTTTGCTGCCCGAAGATGGACTAGCAGTCTGAAATGCATTGGACCTTATGGTACTCTAACGGCCTGTGATCATGAAATACATTTGATATCATTTTTCAAGATTATCAATATTTAAAACTTCTCTATGTGTCGCAGTGAATTTTCTCTATGCAGTATTGATACTCATTTTAAAGGAATATAATAACTGGGTTTCAACTAATGCCACATGTAGTTACATGAGGGTTCCTGCCATGGTCCCTGACTAGGCAGTCAACACATCGTTTACACCATGCAGAGGTTTGCCTCTCACCACAGTCCATTCATCCCTCTGCACAAAACTCACATTCACACGACAAAGTGCAGAGAAATAACTAGAAATCCTGCCTCCCCAAGAATGCAGCCCAGCCACAGGAGCCAGCGTCTGAGATTGGTTTTAAATATTATTGTACATGGTTTATTACAAACATTTACAGACCTATGTACCTCGTTATCACATAAAACATACTATGAATATAGCCTCACAATTCAGATAAAGTAGTAAACTTCTACATAATGTCAATAATAAAAACAAGAAAAGTGAAAGAAATTCATTACAAAGTGTGATGAATCCCAAGCCCCTTCCCATGAGGCCAGGGAGGCGAGGCCGCTACCCAGCGGGTGGATCTCATGGGAGGTGGGAAACCAGTGATGACCATATTGGGAGAACACAGTATCCCCGCCAATCACTTGACCCTAGACCCCCTTCCTATAACCTTAACAACAACCCTTTCCCTAAGTGGGTCATATGTTATAGTTACCCTATCATGTCCAGAGAAAGTACTGGGACTATGAAGAGCACAACAGACACAAGGAAGATCAAGGGTAGGAATACTGAGACGCTGAAGAATAGGGAGGAGATGAAATATATAATACTATTGACAACCAAAGGCACAAAGAAGATGCACGGAACAATGCAGAGTGCCCCACGGAACCAACATGAAGGGTCTGGACAACTTGGATTAAGTACTGTGATGAAGAGGAGGCAAGAAGAGTACTCTTAAGAACCACAATGAGCAGTCTAGTTGTTGCCAGCTGCTCATAGGTCAATGTAAAGTAGAAAAGGAAGAGAGACTCAGGAAGCAGTTGTCTAGTCCTGCCTGGACTAGCTAGCACAGGGCAGGAAGATGGAAGGAAGCAGACCATGATCCCAAGAGGGGAGCTGGAAGGACCAGAATCAGTCCATAGTGGAAGGACCAGAAGCCAAGCTAGCAGAGAGAAGGTCCTGGTGTTCCTGAAGCCTGGAAAGCATATGAAGAGAAGACTGTTCTTCCCAGAAGAAGATTGAGACTGCAGTGTTCCCGGGCGACCCAGAGCCCACTGCAAGGCTCCCCAGAGGTAGTGAAAGCACTTGACTGATTGCTGGGAAATGAAGCAGGTGCAGTCAGCATCATCATAGTCACAGTACCTGGCAGGCAAGTGAACCAAGTCTGTACCGCAACAAGAAAAGCTTAAGGGTCTGCGGCCCACCAAACGAAAGCTACACAAGTCATCTTCCTCGTGGCGGTACTTGGGAGGAACCCGCACCCAAAGAAGAGGGGTCTGGGACCCACTACACAAGATCCACGCAAGACCTCTTCCTTGTGGTGATACTTGGGGGAAGAGGGCTCCAATTACCTGCATGCAAAGAAGAGGGGTCTGCGACCCACTCCCACGAGAAGAAGGGAAACCACAGAGCAATTTGCTAAGGACCATGCTTGGCAGGTAGTTGACCCAATTGAAAGCGAGAGAAGCAGAGGTCTGGGACCGCCAAGAGACTTTTACTAAATACCATACTTGGCACGGTAGTGAACCAAGTTGGCGCAAGCAGAAAGAGAGTAAAGCAGAGGTCTAGGACCTATGAGAGAGTTTACAGTTGGGAAGGAAAGCCCAGGGGAAGGGAATAATTCCCCAACACATTGTGATCTGTGTTCAGTCCTTGCCTGCTTGTTGTGTTGCAAGAAACAGAGAATTGCCAAGAGAAGCAACTAGGCCAAGGGAGTCATTGTCCCCGGTTGTTGCAAAGCTTGTGTTTTGTGCTACAGAGAAATATCTAAGAACTTTATGGAACTTTGTTTTACAATTAAGAACCTTGGGTTTGGAACTTCTGTTGTTTGGAGCTCTCTTGAAAAGGGGAACACTTTTAGGGAGACGGAGTCAGTGACCCCACTCAATGCAAGAATCCACCACCATCCTCCTACCCAAACCAGGGAAGGACCCGTGAGACCCGGCTTCCTACAGGCCAATAGCCCTGCTGAATATCAATGCTAACCTATACTTCAAAATGCACGCTAATCGCCTATCACGCATACTACCCGACATAATTCATCCCAACCAGGCAGGCTTTATCCTGAACAGAGCAGCAGGAGATAATGTCTGCAGAGCCCTGAATCTGGTGGACCTCACCTCCCGAAGCTCCCAGGGGCTGGTGCTGATGGCCCTAGACGCCACCAAGGCATTTGATAGGGTGGACTGGTCTTTTATGAGCCTTACTCTGGAGGCCTTTGGGTTTGGCCCAGCGTTTCTGGCTATGGTCCTGGCCAACTCTAAATCACCAAAAACCCTACTCAGGATCAACGTCTCTCTCTCTGCCCCAATCCCCCTGACCTGCGGAACCAGACAGGGCTGCCCGCTATCGCCACTGCTGTTCACACTAATCATGAAACCCTTTGCTCCGAATATCAGGCTGAATAACCATATCAAGGGCCCCCAGGTTGGTCCATCCCAGCAAAAAATTGCCTTATATGCAGACGACGTCTTGCTCACAATCTCGGAGGCCCACTCCTCACTAAAGCATGCCCTGACTGAAATAACCAACTATGGGGAGGTGACCAGATTTTCTATTAACTTCAACAAATCGGTGGCCCTGGGCGTCGGTCTCTCCCCGGGGGATCAGGAGGCATTGGCCCCGCTGTGTCCAATTGCGTGGAAGAGAAGAGCCATTCCCTACCTAGGAGTCCAGATTCCCGCGAACCCGAAAGACACATACCAGACCAACTTTCCCCAGCTCTTTAAGGAATTGGAGGGTGATTTGAAACCCAAGAAATCTCACTGATGGGGCGCATAACGGCCTGCAAAATGAACTTACTCCCAAGAGTCCTCTACACCTGCTCTTCCCTACCAGTTCCAATCCCGGCATCCGCCCTTCGCGACCTGCAGAGGAAAATGCTTCGGTTTATCTGGATGGGTAAGAAGGCCAGGATCCCCCAAAAAACAATGCTAGGCAATGCAAGAGTGGGCGGACTGGGGGTCCCTGACCTGCAGTCCTACAGTTTAGCAGCGCAACTGGCGCACATTCGCGCATGGCAGATAACCACTGACTGCCCTAGATGGGTGGATTTGGAGTAGTCACGGCTCCCGCTCCCCCTGAGGTTTCTTCCACATATACCGCCCTCCCTCTGAGAACGATGGGAAGGACTCTTGCTAGCAACTAAGAACACCATAAGCTCTTGGGACTGGGTGCTGAAACATTACCTGGGGCGAACCCCCGAAACTTCCAGAACTGGATAGAGGGAGGCCTTGAAACCTTGGAACAGCTGTATGTGGGAGACCTGCTTCGCACATTTGGACAATGTAAGGAGATGTTTCGACTCCAAGAAAGGGACAGATTCACATACATTCAGCTACGTCACTGGTGCTTTCATCCCCAAACCCTCCAGGCGGCCACACCCCCCCCCCTACGCCCCTCGAACTAACTATGAAGTATCTCCCAGCCCAAGGTACGATCTCCACCCTACACAAACGATTCCTGGGGGACTTCCTGGCTTCAAAAACCGGATGTATGGCCCAGTGGGAGGCTGACCTGGGACACCCGGTGGAGGACCAGACCTGGGTGGATATCTGGACCCGAGCATACACATCATCCGCTTGTGTCACCAATAGGGAATGTGCGTACAAGATCCTGCTGCGCTGGTACTACTCCCCCCTCAGGCTTCACTATATTAACCCCTTGGTCGACTACGCTTGCTGGAGAGGGTGCGGCCAACCGGGCTCCTTCTTCCACATGTGGTGGACATCCCCAAAGATCCAACAATTCTGGAAACTATGCTTAACCACCACCAAACAGATCACCCAGATGGCTCTCCCTCTGGAGCCTGAGCCCATCCTCCTGGGGGCCCCGGTGCCCGGGATCTATCCGCGCTCCGGAAACAGAGCTAAACTGTTGACTCAATGCCTCTTGGCAGGGAAAATAGTGCTCGCCCACTCCTGGAAAACCCCAGATGGCCCCTTTATATCCCAGTGGTGGGGGAAATTATGGGATATATTGATTGCAGAGAAGGTAACAGCGGCAAGGGCCGGGGTCCTCCACCGCTTCCAGAACATCTGGGCCCCAATCTGGAGTATGACCAGAAATTTCCTGCATTGACTTACAAGCCCACCAATATCCGGTGGGCCCTGAGGGACTGGGAAGCTCCCTGAAAAGAGAACATAGCCGAAGTAGACACAGAACAGACAAACCGTCGGGAAGTGTCCCCAGACTAAGGGCCAGGGGGGAGGTGGCTGGGGAACTGGAGGGGATTGCTAGAGATGCTTTACATATCTTGTTTACGCTGTACTGTTGTCACCCTGCCTTGGTTTAAAATAAACATATTTAAAAGAAACAAAAAAGAAGCCCCACAACAGATGAAGTAAAAAGACAGTTGAAAAAAGCTGAATTCGTGAAGAAGCAAAAAGAGCTAGAGAATCAATCAGACAACATTGCCTAGTATATATATTCAAGCGAAAGGGACAAGTACTAGTTCCACAGTACAACCATATACTAGACCAATGCCAGAATGGATACAAACATTTCTTGCCAGAAAGAGAAAGGCGTACAAGGACCAAGAAAGAGCTACCAGACTCTTGTCTACTCAAATGGCACAGATGAGGAAGCCGGCACCATGGACCGGGATACCTAAGAATCCTCCAGCAAGAAAGAGCCATACAGATGCGTTCAGGGATGTAGTGATAGCAAACTACATGAAAACCTTAAGAATCAAGAGAAGCATGCATGGAGATGACAGCAAACTAAATGATTACCTGGATAGGACAGCACATCTGGGAAAAAAACATTTGGTACCAGCACATCAAAGAAGTTGGAAGGCGAAATTCAGAAGGGGAATGCTTTGTTTGCACACTCCTACCATACAGCATGGGGAAGTTCAAGATATTCGTAGCTGTAGAAAACGATGTCCAGACAGCACACTGTCTATCACACGTAGCAATATGCAAGACCAGAGGCCAGTTCATGGGTAGTGATGCCTCACTGATATGGGCAACTGAAACAGTCTATCCCGATGAAGATGATTATGTTCAAGACATAAAGCCAAGAAACAGAGCTCATACTAGGAACCATGTAATCCGGTACGAGAAACCTGGAGTGAAAGGAGCAGGAATCAGATGGGAAGTAAATCAGAAGCTAAATGTCCAAGGAAAAACTCCAGAAGAGGCTCAAAGTTGGAAGAACAGAGGCCAAATGCAGATTTGGGGAACAGTGCTTTCACCAGATGGATGGGAAAAAGGAGTAGTGATTTGCAGAGCATGGATGGTCCTCAGAGCCTGCAAAGAAGCAATTGAGAATTCACAAAGGCTATACAAGCCACTATGGCCACAGCTCTCAAAACTACTGACATGGGTGGAAGAAAGATGAGGACCTTTGCAGATAGTGCCACTAGAAAGCTCAAAATTGTGCTTCAGGAACAAAGGCACAAGAAAAATGGGAGAGAATCAGAACTGTGGATGTGCTTTCGATGCTCTAGGAATGGTTCATGGCACTGCCGTAATTATGGATCATTATTGGGCGTGTGGATCCAAAGCATACATCAGACTTCCAAGAAACTGGGGAGGAATATGCACAATAGTGAATGTCCACATTCCAGCATTAGTGACCCTGAAGAGGGACCTGAATATTGACAGTTTCCCGAAAGCAGATTCTCACCTGAGGAAGAAGCGATCTGTGTAACTGCTAACTCGAATGAAGAGAGAGAATTCTATGCTAAATCAGAAGAAGCCTTTCATGCAATCCCATATGAACACAGGATGTTTAGCCTCACCTCATCAGTGTTCACAATGATTTTCGTGCTGAGAATCCAAGTTGGAGTGAATACTAAATGGTTGCAGATAACCGGATGGGAGTTACTGCAGACCATCAACACGACCATAAAAGGATTCAATGCAATCAAGGAAGAGCTAAGAGCCACCCGACTGATGACTCTCCAGAACAGATATGTCCTTGACATGATCACAGCTATGGATGGAGGAGTTTGGGCAAAAATAGGAGAATCATGTTGCACATTTATACCTTCTCACGATGAGGAAAATGGAACTTTAACGGAAGTGATAAGTATGTTGACAAACCTGCAGAACCAGATGATCAATTAAACTGACGAAGTTGATGATGACATCTGGTTTGGATCACTATTTTCATGGGTCCCACAATGGATGGTGGATGCATTCAAGTTCTTGGGAGCCCTTCTAGTGATGATATTACTAGGATTTTGCGTTATCAAGATAATAATGTCTCAGTGCCAGAAGACTGTGAAAAAAGCCATAGGGATGAAGATCATGATTTATGTAGAGCCAGGATGGAAGCCCAAAGACCTGACTGATGAAGCAATAAGAGACTTTGTGAAGGCCAGCAGGCATGCGCCAGAAGGAACCACATTTTTCTATCCCAGAAAGCACAGAAATTATGTGGGAAGATGGGTTTACTGCAGCCCAAATGGACAATGTCAATTGATGACATGGAATAAAGACGAACAGGTAAGGACAGCAGGAAGCCTGAATGGAGTAATATAAATCTGGACTCCAAAGAAACACTTCTTCAAACCATCATGTGCAGATTCAGAAGATGAAGAAGGAATGAACCCAGGCGATGGAGTAAAGGTGAACACAGAAGAACCGAGTAAGATGAATCCAAAGACTGATGTGAAAGTGGTTGATGAATCGCCCAGAGGGGGGAGTGTAGAGGAGGTCCCAAATAAAGCTTGCACTCAAATCGTCCATTTTGAAGTACCAGGAACGTTCACACCAAGATATGTGACGTTTGATGAGCAAATAAACCAGCAGAGAGCCGCAGTGGGGCTCTGCCCAGTGCCTATTAGAAGAGCAACACCTATTGAAGTACCGATACCCAGAAAACCATGGACATTAAGGTATCCATTAAGAAAACCCTACCAGAATATGAGAACGAAATGTAGAACGCCTAAGTACCGTCCCGAAAGAAACCTAAAACGTCTTAGTGGAAGACGAATGGTGATGTCACAAAGACGCAGACTGACGTGCAGATAGATGAAATGTCAACCAAAGAATGACACACCGAGATCAAACACCATGGATAAAGATATCTTGAACCTCAAGGGGGAGAACGATGTTGAAATACAAAGGAGTTCAAGTTGTAAGCAAGATGAAGACATTCAACTAGTTTACACCTATAAATATGCTTGGAACCGCAAGAAAGCTAAGAAAACAGTGTGGCTTGCTATGCTTAGTAGAAGAATAGTGCGGTAAGCGCCATTATACATAATCTACCTCAAACGAAGCACTTCATTATAAGATTATTTCTACTTTGCACAAAAGCAGAACCAACCCAGGTTACTAAAGGCCAAACGCAAGAAGATTCATATTCTAGTAAAATGAGGAGATACGGCTGAATCGAAACCCGGCAGAGGCAACTCGTGCCAGAGAAGCCAAGGTCATAACAATAGAAGCTATAAACAGTAGCTACTTTTAATTGAAACTAAGAACAGAATATCCTGCCTCTAACGGATTGAGATAAGAAGGTGAAGGCAGGTGGTGGGTGAAACGAAAATCAAATACACAAATTGAGAGAAATGAGACAAATTCACAGTGTGGGAATCACGTGACCAGCTGATCAAGAAGAAGCATGGGTTAAAACTTATGCTTGGCACTGGACCAAGCAGAGATATCAGAACTTTTCCAGGCAGAAGATGCAGTTTCGAGGCCAACCACAATGTACTAATTGACAAATGGCTATTAAAATTATGATTGATTGTAACAAGGGCTGGTGGAAGGACGGGTAACTAAGGGGCATCTCACACCTGGCTGACCCTTCGGTGTGCTGCTAACCAAAGTAGAAAATTATGCATGGGGTTGGTGCCAACCCAATCACGATGGACCAAATAATCTAGGGTCCTATAGTTAGCAGAACCAATGAGATGCCGTACTTTTACTGACGTCTACAGTAGTCATTTTTGAAGGAAGGGCTTAGATGCCCACCTGACAGTGTTTACCCAATCCCCTCACTCCGTTACCTTATACAGATATAGTACCTATAGTAAAGATACCTTTTCCTAACCAATAGAATTGCATGTTAACTTTTGAGTGTTACACATCAATTATGACGAGTTTGAGTATAAATGTTACAACTTGTATGAAGTTCGTTGGAGTTGAAGCGAGACGGACGATTGCATCACTGCTGAAATCCATAACGCCCCGTATATTTTACTTGTCATTAAATGGACTCCCTTTGCCAAAAAAAATAAAGAAAGAAAGAAAAGGGGAACACAACCCGAAGAAAAGAGACATTCTTCTTGAACAAGTGTTCCACTACTTTGATTGGATCTGCAGTCTGTTCTTCTGTGTCAAGAAGACCTTCTGTTCTTTATAGTTTGGTCAATAGTGTGAGGGATAGAAATGGGCTTTGGACTTGTGACAGTGGACTATTTAATTTAGTCAAAGACTTCCTGACAGTTTCCTTAGTTTTGGTTGAAGTAGGGAAACCCCTCATAGATATAGGATAAGGTTGGGTTTTCTTTCCTTTTTAAACGTTAATCAAAGTGGTGCCGGCGCACCTGAGTCAAGCCCAGTCGTCGCCAGTCATCATCGTTATCGACTTTTCACGAGTTTCTTTCTGCTGGCTTACAACATAACAGGTATTCATTGACTTTTCACTTGTTATTAGTGTTCATTTTACCAGTAGACCATGGGCCATCCAATTAATGAATCCCTTTCCCTTGCTCTTCTGCGTACCAACAGAATTGCGCTAATGAACAAAATTAAGTGCTCTAAATTAGACAATACTGAATACTGTCAGCTTACCTCTGATGCTATCCCTAAGCACAGTGAGCCCCCCCCACAGCCAAGGACTCTAAAGAGTGCCTCGCCCTTTTTAGTGACATAAATAAAGACACAGTCTGCTGGCTGACCACTGTACTGAGCCCCCCCCAACCAGTCAGTGTCAAACTGTTGATCACAGACTGATAAAAAGCATTTCCTCCACTTTTGAACAAGATCACACCACTACTCATATAGAGGATTCCATGCCCCTACCACAAGCAACCATTGTCAACCCTATTCCAGCTAGTTTAGGGGTTAAAGGAATCAATTTCAAAGCAGCCTTGTTGAACCCAAGATCGTTAATTAGTCATGCTCAAGACATTCATGATTTAATCCTGGACAGCCAAGTCAATCTTTTGTTTGTCACGCAGACTTTTACTAGAGACAACAGTGAATTATCTATCTATCTGGCTGTCCCACCCGGCTTCTCTATGTTTTGTAAAAACAGAGAACAGGGTTGTGGGGGAAGAGTGGCAATCATAGCAATATCGGAATTGGGACTCTTTGCTTCTCCCATAGCTTGCCATGGCTGCGAGATTCTCCACGCCAATTAATTGAGGAAATCTCGCAGATCTTAGGCCCCCTCGAGGGGCAGAATAGACCCTTTTTTCTCTTAGGTGATTTGAACTACTGGAGGTGGGAAGAGACTGATAAAGTAACTATCGAATTGGAGCGAACTTTCAAGTTATAAATACCGATCCTACCACAGCCAAGAATCACATGCTAGATTGGGTGGTCACTAAAAACATTGCCACCGTCATTGACCAAACCTCTCCCTGTATTCAATCAGACCACAACATTGTTAGCTTTCATTTCCAATGACCGGAGGTTGGGTTAAACCTTCTAACCCCCCAAGGTAAGTATCAACCGGAACTTCAACAGGATAAAGGCTCAGGACATTTCCCTATGTCTAACAACTATAATGAGTGGCACTGACTCCGTGGAGCGTCTAGTCTCTTCTTTTTCTGACAGTTTCTTGAAATTGCTCAATGAAAAAGCCCCCGTCCGGTCCAAAGTCATGAGAGACAACCCCGGCCATAAGAAATGGTTCACCCCAAACTTAAAATGATGGAAAAGGAGAAACGTAAATTGGAATCCCAGTGGTTAAAACATCAAACGGAAGAAATAAAGTAGACAAAATCTACAAAAATAAAATTATAAAAACTAAAAAGGAGTACTACAACATTGAGATAAGTCAGGCCTCCAACCGCCCCAAAAACTGTTAAAATTCTAAGATTGCTGGAGAAGCTGAAGGCCCTCCTCATCCCGTTCGTCCCTACCTCACTGGATGTAATAACAGCACAAACAGCCTTTGAGGCTAAAATAACAAAGGCTAGGAAGAAAATCAAAGAGGCTCTGCCCAATGCAGTCACCCCTATCAAGAAACAGTGCTCGGCACATAGAGGAGAAGGTATCAAACCCTTTGTCTTCTCAGCTATCGCTGTTCTCTCATCCATGCACCCCATGTCAAGCAAGGAAAACATCTTCTGGAAGCACCTCAAGACCTTCCTCTTTTCTTCTGCCTTCGCTCCCCCTCTCCCCTGCTGATCTGTTCTCTCTTGGCACCGTTCACCTAGCCACCCTCTGTCCTTCAGGCCCAGGTACCTGCTCACCCCTCCACCCTCCCGCACTGCCTCCGGGCCACCCCTTGCACTGGGGTCTGTATCTGTACCCATATAGCCCGCCCTTTTTCTTCCTGTATTTATCAGACCTACCCTGTCTACTGCCTTAAACCTAGCACTTGCAAATTGCTGCCTGCATTACCACTGTTTGTTGCCTTTATTATTTATTTATTGTTATTTATCTGTTTCTCCCCTGCTTCACACTTTCCACTTCTCCCCCCTTCCATGCACTTGCGCGTTCTCAATGTCACTGGGCCTAGTAAGATCGCTGTTTTGTTCTCCCCTGTTCCCCTCCCTTGCCTTGTCGTGCTCTGAAGCACTTGTGTACGAGCGCGATAGAAATAAAATATCAATCAATCAATCAATCAAACCTCACACTAGAACACAGAGACCTGTTCACCCCCAATTTGTCTGGATTCGCCAATGCCTCGTTTATAGATGGTAGGATCCCCAAGTCAATCAAAACCATTGGTGTCACACCGCTATTAAAACAAAACAACTAAGACCCAAAGGACCTGGGTAATCTCAGACCCATAACAAATTGCCAGTGTCTACATAAGATCTTTGATAAACTTGCCTGTGTTTAATTCCAAGCTTTTGTGGAGATTAGCAATATTCTCCATGATAGACAATCTGGCTTTCGACCTCGGTATAGTACCGAGACAGCCCTACTAGATCTGCAATCACAGATGCTAGGAATAACTGATGAGGGCAAAGCGAGTCTGCTGGTCCTTTCCGCTGCATTCGATCTGGGTGACCACCAACGCCTCTTACACTCCTTAAGTCATCTGGAATTAGTTATGAGGTGGCAGTTGACTGGTTCCATTCTTATTTATCTAGACGCAAATCCAAAATCCAGTGGGGTCCAGCAGTTTCACCATTGGCTCCTATCTGGGGTGGAGTCCCCCAAGGGGCTAGTCTATCCTCCATCTTGTTTAACTTTACACAAGGTCACTTTGTGCTCTTCTGGACGACTTGGGTGTATTTTTCACCAATCATGCTGATGACACCCAGTTGGTTGTAGACTCTACCGGGGATCATTTGATTGACAGCAAAGCCCTCACTAACATCTAGCAGCAGATAGAACTCTGGATGTCGTCCAATTGGCTTTGTCTAAATGGCAATAAAACGGACACTCTAATTTTTGGCTCCAGGCAGGCACATCCAAAACTGAGCCCATCCTTTCAGGGTTTTACAATTAGTGATAACATCATACCAGTTCAAACCAAGCTAAAAACTCTAGGGGTCCAGATGGAGGCCAGCCTGAACTCCGAGGCACATTAACCTGCTGAGTCAAAGCTGTAATTACCATCTCCATCTCCTGAGAAATATTCGCCCCTACATCTCGGAAGGGAAAAGTGCTATGATATCTCGAGCTACTATTATCTCCAGGCTAGACTAGTGTTATGCCCTGTTGATTGGAGCTGCAAACTCTAGCATAAACACATGTCAAGCTCTACAAAAGATGCATTACGCATCATTAAAAAAGTCTCTAAGCGTGCACACATTTCAGATCATCGACAATGTCTTCATTGACTCCCTATCAAGGAAAGGATCTTGTTCAAGACAGGAACCTTGGTGCACAAGTGTATCTTTGGACAAACAGCTATCAACTTAAAAATGTCTATTCCACAGTACTGGCCGACCAGAACCCTTTGTTCCTCTAATAAAAGGCAGATGACCTGCCCTGAGTATAAGCGCACCAATGGACGGGGAAGATCCTTCCCAGTCAGGGCAGCAACCTTCTGGAACTCCCTTCACACTGAGATCTGAGGCAGCCTTCACAGTTTTCAGAAAAATCCTGAAAACCCACCTCTTTGACTGACTTCCCCCACTTTTCCTGCCGCCCCATTGTTCTTTTGTGTGAAGGTCACGGCGCTCCAATGCCTGCGGGCTTTTGGCACCTAACAAACAAATAAATAAATCAAATAAATAAGTGTATGGCAACCAACATGAGCCCACTGTATCCAAGTCCTGCTTCGACATCCTTACAAAAGTGTGAACATGAGAATACGAGTCTATCCATAGAACCCTCTTAATAAATCTAATGGCAGCGATTGCAAGAATTTGAATTTAGAAATCGTCCATTAGGCGTAGTGCAAACAAATCTGCAAAACTATTGTTCTCTTAATAATATTAAATTAGAGCATTCTGTAAAGAGATGCTTCGAAGTTTATTATTTCTGGATATTACACTAACGAAAAAATTCGAAGTGTCTGTTCACATTTTCCTGTATGCCATGTATTTCCCTAGATGGCCAAAGATTAACTCTTAACCTCATAAAAGTGGTCCTCTATTTTCTCGAAGGGAAAATGTTTAAATATTTGGCCAAAGAATCTAATTTTTCTCTTCATAGTGGAGATGGGAATATATACTAATGTTTATTTTTCCAGTAGAAGTTTCAATCCAGTCTTGAAGCCAAAGCTTCTTAGCACTAGACGGGTTGCCAACCAAACCATCTGAAGTGCAAAAGAATCGAGCAATGCGACATCCAGTTGTTAAGAACAATGCAAGATCCCCCTGACACCAGGCGGTGAAAATCACACAATAAAGAGTGAGGTGGAGGAGACCACATTTTTGAGAGCAGCGATAGTCTTTTAAATGTCACCCTCCGCTGAATAGAAGTCAGAGTCAATACAAATGAAACAATTACGATAGGAACCCCTTGAAGCAAGTGCAAATGCATACTCCACATTTTTCTTCCAGCTCACACCAAGGAAATCAATGTCTTTGGGTTCTGCTCCCTTCAGCCACACTGGTATCCTTTTATCGGAATCAACCTTCAGAATTGGCTCGATGGAGAATTTGACACACATGTTATTTGGTTTTCTCATCTGGGCCACATGAGCCACAAGACGAGGAGACAGATTGGGTTTTAGGAAGAGACCCTGGATAGGTGCAGAAAAGTGAGGAAATGCTGGAGGGCAGGGAAAGGGGTGCACATCTTTTGAATGGGGGGTTGGAGTACTTGGTACAGTTCTCCAACACTAATATATTGAGGTTTTCTCACATTTACACATGTGAAACTCACGGGTCGGAAACCACTATCTTGTGCTAATCTTATCCGTTGATCCATCGCCATAACTGCAGGTTCCCTCACGGCAGTAAATCAGATCACTCGCCCCTCAAGCTGATATCATTAAATGCCTATGCCCCTTGTCACGACGACAGTGCATGTCTCATTTGAAGGTACAACGTCCTCTCATCGCAGGAAGTTTTTTCGTGGGTTTTTTGCTGCAAATGTTTATTTCGAAAAAAACTATCACATTTTTTAGGGGAGTTAGTAAATTATATATATGGGGTGTGGGTGTTTGGAAATAAATACAAATGAAAGAAAATGGGGGGTTGGCAGGTAACCCCCTCCCCCAAAAATAATGTTAAGAAAATGTGATGGGTTTTTTCGTTAAAAGAAATGCTGTAAAAAAACCCCGCGAAAAAAACATCCTGCGATGAAATTACATGGAACCCATTTGAATGTTCTCTGTGTGCAATCTATTGATGTGTCTTAATGGACATGGCAAGACGCCCTTTCCTCTGATCAGACGGCATTGGACTTTCTTCTTCCTTCCTGCCAGTTCATTTTATTCAGAGTCTCCATGACTTCTTTTTGCTGTGTTCAGCTGTCTACCAAGTATGACGTACTTAGAACCGCTACTGACACTACCTCAAATTTAGTAAGTAACTAACATTTTTTATATAATTACAAATGTGTTTACTAAACCATTTAAAATGTGTACATTTACATTACTTCTTTTTTACATGTGACATTTTGAAATTTCAAAGTTTGGGCCTATTCCTTTTGTCTGTGCAGTATGGGGTTTTGAAAAATGTCTCTTTCTTCTCATAAGATAATTTAACATTGCATTTAAAACTAAAACCTCATTGCATTACTTTAGCCAAATTTCAATTCTTTTACTTATTCTCCCACAGTTGCTTTTATACTTCTTCAATGCTCAAGAATTTTGGCAACAATGATTTGATTGGTTATTTATAACATGCTTAATACCCAGAGGTTTCTAAGCGCGGACCCGGGGATCGAACCTGTGTTGCTCTGTCTTATCTTACTTCCAAGGCGAGCACGTTGCCCCTGAGCTATCCTCCCGAAAACGAATCAGCCCAAGCTATACAAGCCGGAGTATACAGAAGAGGAAGTGCTTGAGAGCATTGGAATATGATAAGATGGACAATCTACTGTAAGTGGTGAGTAGGATCCTGATCCTATCCGCACAGAGGACGTTTCCACTTGGTGCGACTGCCTTTGATGTGAAGTAATGCCAACTGTAGTCGAGAACTGCTGTGCCAGAGAACTCGGGTTGCTTGGCCTACGTAGCCGAAGAAGACATACCACCACTTTGCGTTACTGAGCTGCATGACTTCAGGGAAACCTGCCTCACGAGATCCGTGTTGCGTATCATGATGGTCGCAATGCACAAACCTTGAGCTACAGTTTGCCCTCGTTCTCGAAGTAATGAGTTTGGGCCTCATTACGGGTTTGGCGGTAGCCGTGCCTGTAACAAAGGCACAGCTGCCCCAAACCTGTGATTTTACTGGCACCCGCGAATGGGCAATTAACGGGTCATTCCGAGTTCGGCAGACCCGGTAATTGCGCGTTTGCGGGTGCTGGCAATAAGGGACTCCCCATCCTCATTTGGCCCATAGGCCCAAACGGGAATGGGGAGCTTGGATGCACCGGCACCATACATAACCGTGCTGGTGCATCCACTAGTTGTGCTCGCGGGTGCCGCTCTGCCCGCCAGGTCGCAGCTGGCGGGCAGAGCGAGACACGTGAGCACAACTCGTATTATGGCGGTACAGTGACAACGGTGCCGGTAAGCTTACCGGCACCGTTGTCGCCGTACCGCGAGGGTGTTAATGAGGCCCTATGTTTTGTGTTTATACATTTTATCTATGACAATCTTGAGCTGTTTATTTTGTTCTCCTACTAAATTGTGGGTGTGATGGATCTGTGACGATAAAAATATTCACATATTTGAAAAAATTAATTTGTTACTTCAAGCCTAAACTATTCAACATTGTATTTAACCCCATATCATTACAATTTAATATCCTTTAAAGGTTCCTATCTTTTATTGCTCGAAAGGGCGTACACATTTCTAAATCAACCTGACTTGAAGAGAATTGTACTGTCACTTTACTCACAGAGATACTGTTTTCAAACATACGCATCCCTTGCATTTTAGATGAAAGTACAAACAAAATCATTGCAAATATTGGATTCATTGAACTAAACTTTTTTCTGTATTTTTTACACAGATGGTACAGGCTTTTGGACTATGGAGCATTTACATGGTGGATTCACGGCAGAGTGGATTCTGCATTTTCCGAGTAATACCTTCCTGTGTGGTTCGAGCCATTTGTGAAGAATTCCTTACTGACTCTGGACACTACACAGGTGTTGAGAGACAGATTAATACGTCATACATTGCTTCTGCCCCTCCCCTGGCAAATATCGCACAGGTGAAAAATGTAACTCACTGAGGAAACCATTCCTCCCTTATCACAAACAGGTCCAGCAAGACATAGAGACCATTTAAACTATCGATGGAAAAAGCAGAAACTAACATTTTAACAGTAATGGTACATGAAGCACAGATGCACTCCACATGAAGAAAGGCAGACACTAGGTAAAATATGCATTTAAACATAATGAATATTAACATAGCATCCACAAGGCATGGAAAATGCTAACAGGTCTAATGTACAGGGGAATGCAACATAAACAACATGTGAAAATAGCCTACTAACATAGTAACAAGATTTTAATTGGGCAGCCATCTTTGTTAAAATGGAAGCCGCAGAATGCTCTTGGTTAAACGGAAGTCCTCAAGACTGTGAGAGAACTCGAAACACTGAATCCAGAGAAATACAGATCTGTGCAGAACCCAGACAGTAGTTAGCAACCCAAGCTTTAAGCTCCTCCCTTAAACTCTTCCCTGTCTGTCCGGTAGGGTTCCTTGACGAAAGTGGAAGCTTCCTGTGGACCCTGGTAAACTTCCTGTTTGCTTCCACTCTCTAGTTGGCTGATGTGAAGGTCTAGTATTATTATTAGGGTATTATTGAGAGGGGACCTAGCTTCGAGAAGCAACATAGTGCTTTACAATTATGAGGGGAAGAAAATGGTGAGGGGAGCAGAGAAACAAGGCAGTGGGGAACTAACAACAGGGGAGGGGTAAGGGAGCAGTTTGTCAGCAAAGGATCTAAAAGTAATCAGGGCAGGGAACAGTGGGGATCAGGTCACCCAGTCTCAGGCAGGGTTGGGAAGTGGAGGATGCCGGGACCTGGCATCTATGGTAGGAAACAGTGGGGATCAGATCACCCAGTCTCAGGTAGGGTTGGGGAGTGGAGGATGCAGAGACCTAGCATCCAGGGGAGGGAACAGTGGGGATCAGATCACCCATTCTCAGGTAGGGTTGAGGAGTGGAGGATGTGGGGACCTAGCATCCGAAGGAGGGAACAGTGGGGATCAAATCACCCAGTCTCAGGCATGGTGGGGGTATAACAATTATTACTTTTGTTAATATTTTGAGCATAGCATATACAAGGTACTCACCAATAGCAGGGCAGTCAGAGCAGATCTGGTTCAAGGAAGGGACTGAAGCTTAAGGATGAGTTTGAGAACCCTCCTGAATCCCTTCGTCCCCTTCAACGACTGAGTAGTCAAAAAGGGAAGAGTAGAATCAGGGAAACCCTCTGGGGAATAAAACCCTGTGGTGATGTGTCCGGAGTGGTGTCTACTTCAGAAGTGGTTACTGGAACTTCCTTCAAGAGTCGTCAAAAGAGGTTCTGGCACAGCAATAATGAAAAGAGGAATAAGTTATTTACAGGGAGAAGGCAGGCAGTAACAAAAGAAATCGGAAATTTCAGGCTTATACCATTAGAAGAGGAATGGACTCCAGAAACGATGTCGGTCCTCGGGAGAAGGCTGAATTGCGCAATCACGCTACAAGTAGAACAAGAAGAATTGTAAGTATGGGAGGTTGAGAGGAAAAGACAGGAAAGTTTAGGGTAAGTACCTGGAAAAATGGACGGTGAGCGTTTCTCTGAGTGAAGAGCATGGAAGCAGAGGGTGCCTGAGGGTAATTGTTTGCTGTATCTCGAGCAGTCTGTGAGTCCGAAACAATTAACAATTGAGAGTTAGACAAGAAGGAGGACGAGGGGGTTGTGTAGCGATATGTGGTCCTACCCACCCGATTAATTGCCGGTTTTCGCAGAGGACATTCTATTTGCGAGCGTGACTCGCGGGTCTGTGTCTGCCATCCGAAGGAATCAGATTCCGATGGGAAGTGTAACTGTTCGTGTGAGATTATTCCGGGGTTTGGAAGGATCTGAAATGAAAGACAGAGGCTATGAATGACAGCTTAGAGAAGAGAAGTACAGGAATAGGAAGCAGAGCTAAATGCCAAGTTTACGAAGTGTTGCTTATACAGAGTAGCAACGCGTCCACGCGTTGTGAAGGAGTGTTGATATTCTGTGCTAGGCAGAAGGGGCGGAGACTTCCTGTCTTCAATGGATGGAAAGACTGCACTGTTGCAGCAGACACGTGCCACCATCTTGGAAGTAAAAATGGACAAAATACATCTGTGAGACCACCGGCGCCACAGGGACCATCTGTTCCTGGGAAATGTCACAGGGGGAGTGGAGGATGCATGCACCTGGCATCCAGGGGAAGAAACAGTGGGGATCAGATCACCCAGTCTCAGGTAGGGTCGGGAGTGGAGGATGCGGGGACCTAGCATCCAGAAGAGCGAACAGTGTCACCCAGTCTCATGTAGGGTTGGGGAATGGAGGATGCGTGGGCCTGGGATCCAGGGGAGGAAACAGTGGGGATCAGATCACCCAGTCTCAGGTAGGGTTGGGGAGTGGAGGATGTGGGGACCTGGCATCCAGGGGAGGAAACAAGGGGGATCAGACCACCCAGTCTCAAGTAGGGTTGGGGAGTGGAGGAAGGGGGGATCTAGCATCCAGGGGAGGAAACAGGTGGGATCAGATCACAAAGTCTCAGGAAGGGTTGGGCAGTGGAGGATGCAGGGACCTAGCATCCAGAAGAGGGAACAGTGTCACCCAGTCTCATGTAGGGTTGGGGAGTGGGGGATGCGTGGACCTGGCATCCAGGGGAGGAAACATTGGGGATCAGATCACCCAGTCTCAAGTAGGGTTGGGGGGTGGAGGATGCGGGGACCTAGCATCCAGAAGAGGGAACATTGTCACCCAGCCTCATGTAGGGTTGGGGAGTGGAGGATGCGTGGACCTGGGATCCAGGGGAGGAAATAGTGGGGATCAGATCACACTGTCTCAGGGAGGGTGGGGGAGTGGAGGATGTGAGGACATAGCATCCAGGAGATGAAACAGTGGGGGGATCAAATCACCCAGTCTCAGGTAGGGTTGGGGAGTGGAGGATGCGTGTCTAGAGGAGGTCCCAAATATGACCTGCACTCCAGTCGCCCATTTTGAAGTACCAGGAACATTCACGCCGAGATATGTGACGTACGATGAGCAAATAAACCAGCAGAGAGCCGCACTAGGGCTCTGTCCAGTGCCAATCAGAAGAGCAATACCCATTGAAATGCCAATAACCAGACAACCATGGACAGTAAGATATCCATTGGGACAGCCATATCAGCAAATGACAAGAAATTAGATTGTTTAAACACTGTCCCAGAGGAAACTTAAAAGGCCTTAATGGAAGATGAATGATGATATCACAAGGGCCCGGACAGACGTACAGATGAAGAACAACACCAAAAGATGATACACAAGGACGAAACACCATGGATAAGGATATCACAGACATAGAAGAAGAGACAATGTTGAAATATAAAGAACCGTAACTGTAGAGCAGGATGAAAGTATTCAACCAGCTTACGCCTGTACATAGGCTTGTAATGCAAGAAGCTAAGAAAACAGTGCAGCTTGCTATGCTTAGTTGAAGAACAGAGCGGCAAGCGCCAATTATATATATATTTACCTCAACGAAGCACGCTATACAAGTACGAGTCCACTTTATACAAAAGCAGAATTAACCCAGGTTACTAAGGATCGAAGAGAACAGAATTCATATTCCAGCTAATAGAAGAGGAATACAGCGGAATCGAAACTCAGCAAAGAGCAGGCCGTGCCTGAGAAATCGAGGTCAAACCAAGAGAGGGAGGCAAACAGTAACTTCGGGGAATCGAAACTTAAGAGCAGAGCAGCCTGCCCTCCGAAGGTCGAGATAAGGGGGCCCAGGCAGGTGGCGGCCGAAAAAGAGAATTAAAGGCACAAATAGAAGGAAAACAAAGCATATTCACGGTGTGCTAACACGTAACCAGCCAAGCGCAAAGAGGTAACGTCTGATGTCACCCAAAGCAGGAAATACCATAACTTTTCCTAACAAGACGCTACAGTTTCAAGGCCAACCTCAGCCAAATAATTGACACATAGCCCTAAAGTACTGATTGATGGAAGGGAGGCAGGGGGAATCTTGGGGCATGCCGCATCTGGGTGACCATTCTGCATGCTGCTAATTAAAGTGGAGATTTATGCTTAGGGCTGTAGCCAGCCCAATCACAGTGGGCCAAATAATGTAAGGTCTTATAGATAGTAGAACCAATAAGACGTTGTACTTTTAGTGACGTTTGCATAAGTAATTTTGGAGGGAAGGGCGTAGACGCCCACCCGATAAGAGTTATCCAATCCTCACACTCCATTACCATATACTGATATAGCACCTATACTTAAGTGACCTTTTCCAACCAATAGAATTGCATGACAACCTTTTTAGTGTTACACGTCAATGATGACGAATTTTGATTATAACTATTGCTGTTTGAACGAATATTGTGCAAACAGCTGCCAAAACACACACCCAAGCTAAAAAAGTATAGCACCGAGTGGGTTAAGGGTACCGCCCACAAGATGTTTATGCTGTGGCCACAAAATGGGTCTTTATCTAAAGCCGTCTCACAACATATGACAACATACTTGCATGCCACATATACAGGCAAGAAGCTAGAGAAGCGCCTCGCTGTTCTAGAACTCTGGAAAATGTTCGAACAGTCAAAGGAGTGAGAGCCACCTGCAGACTGGATATTAAATATATGCACGGAGGGGGGTGAGACACGTGCCAAAACCCAAAGAAAGTAAGCCTGAGGGACTCTACCCATTAAGAGAGCTTAAAGCATCCACAGGGTACTGCAACCCCGCATATGAGTCACCTACTTACAGTAGTGACGAAAATCAAGGGAAGGATAAGGACAAGAATCTCACCTCCATAGTCCCAAGGGACAAAGGGAGACGTGATGATGAAAGAAAGGATCAGGCACAGACAAGTGCATCCCTCGATAAGGAGAGAGAGGGAAAGAAGTGGAAAGGAAGTGAGGACAGAACTGATGAGAAAAAGACGAATGGATGGGAGGACACATTTTATTGAAACTCGATGGGAAAGGAAGTGATGATGTGAGAACTAAGGAGAGGTTAGATGAGGCACAGAGGAAGGAGACAGAGAACAAGTTAAGGGATGAAAGGATAAAGCGGAAAGGTAGGCTGAGGTGAGGACAGCTATATCGCGAAGAGCAAGAAAAAAAGCTTGATCGCAAACAGAGAGCAGCCTATAATCACGATAGACACAAACAGCAAAGGTTGGAAGAACAGCAAAGGGTACGTGAAAAAAGGATAAGGAGACAAAGAGATGAAGAGATATGAAAGGCAGATGAACGTAGAAAAGAAAAGAGAAGGGAAGAAGATTTAGTTGGAGAAGAGACGAGGAAGCGTAAGGGATTTGATGATGATATTGAACGTAAGCATAGACAGAGGATACGCAATCTCAAATATTTGGGGAGGGAGGTTAAGAAACCTGATCCTGTCGTGAATTTCCCCCGTCTCACCTGAGATCGCTTCTTGAAGGGTTCCGCGGGAAGATTCTTCTTGCGCACGGATCGGGATTTGTACAAGCCCGCACAAGTCTCTTCTGACTCCAGCGTGCGTTCAGCGTTCCAGGATACTCGGAGGTTCGGGACGTCCAGGAAGAAGAAGCGTACGCAAGGGCACGCGGGTTCCAGGAACAGGGTCGAAAGGCGAGGGTGGAAGAAATGGGAACAAGTATCCAGGAACTAGGATAGTGGAATAGTTCGCCAAGCTGCAATGCACACGTCAAGTCACTACCTGCTGATAGCGTTGAGACGCGTGGGGCCGCGGGGGAGTGGCCTATTTATAGGACGTACTACGTCCGCCGTGAAAGCTGGTACAAGGAACCATTGGGAACATTGGGAACAACCAATGTCCGACTCTGAAGAGAAGGAGTACGAGGCAAATGGAGAAGGGAGAATGCATGAAAGACTATTCCCAAGGGACAAAGGGGTACGATGGTCAGTTGCTAGCGAGTCCGCACCAAGGGCATCAGAGTCAGCCGCACCGTCCGACTGGCATGAAGGAACACCCCATGGTCAGAGGGGGGTGTTGTCACCGCCCTATGTAGACAGATTGAGGACATTGCCAGGTAGACGGCCATGCGAGAATATTACCCCTGAGATCTATGAGAGAAGAGAAAGAAGGCTGCGCATTCCAATTTCCACTACTAGAAAAGGGGGAGCAAGACCACAATACATTCCATGGCCACACATGGATTGAGAAAACCTGAAGAACAAGCTTCAATGTTGACATCGGGAGCTGGAAAATGGACAGATGAGTTAGAAAAAATGACAGGAGGAAACACACTAGCTATAGGGGTGTAATGCTCACCTGGTATCCACGGGGACCTCACTCAGCCTGTTCTGATGTCTTACGACCTCAAACCCTTCCCTGGAGTCTACTCGAATGGAGACTGGGCCTTGTTTTCTTGGAAAGTGTGCTCTCCATCCTGCTTTCAGCGGAGGGGCACGTTGATTGATGCAGGCTCGTTGCTGCCTAGTTACTTCACTGGCAAGAGTCCGACAGGTAAGTATAATGAGTCTTTTGAACAGTTCTCTAACTTTGTTCCTTTCCTTCCTTAGATGATGTCCGGCATCCGGGGATGGCGACGTGCTGCTGAGATGAGCAGCGCTGAAGGGGAGTGAGAGTGCGATGCGCGATGCGACCCTTTCGTACTTGTATTGAACTGAGTTATTTTTCTGTGTCTTTTAGGTGCCGCCACGTTTTCAGCGTGGATGCCGGTTATGAAGAAGAAATGTGGTGAGTAAGCGCGGTATGTGGCGCCTCTAGATGTTCCCACGCTAACCTGGAGTGTCTTTTCCCTCTTGCAGATGGATGAGAAGTTCCGGAGACAGAGTTCCCCTAGAGCGGCTGGGATTCAGGTAAGCGTTTGAAGCTCGTACAGTCTTTAAAAATAAGCGAAGATTTGCTGAATGCTTACTAATGTCTTTTTTCTGTTCTTTTCCCTTTTCCTTAGGAAGCGGCGTGCCAGGATGGGAATGACACCACCAAAGATGCCCGCAGAACAGGAGAAGCGATGAATGATGGGCAGAAGTGCTGCAAGGTAAGGCTGTTCCTAATGGTGTCCTTGTTCTTGCAGGAGCTGAGCTCAGAAGAAAGTTGCAGGCCTACTGGAGACCGATCCGAACACGGTGAGTGTCACGCTGCAGGTGCAGAAAACACAAAGCATGTTTCTCAGCCTGGGCATGGCTTAAATAGTCTCTGGATATCCCAGGTGTCTCTGGGCTGAACCACACCCAAAAGACTAGACTGCATATGCAGTTCTGGGAACCGAAATATGTGGAGGCATCCATCTTGTCCCCATCAAAGCACTAAAAGTCCAATCCCCAATGTTATCCTATGGGAGTGAGTGAGTCTGGTGCCACAAGTGCCAAGTCTGACTCCAAGTGGGTCTTTGGAGGGATGGAGAGGCCCTTGAGGGCCATGTAGGTGATCGCGGCCTGGCTCCAGCCTGACATCTTGGAGGGCTGGGGACATGAGGGGCAGGAATCATGACAGCACTCCCCCCCAAGGCCCCTCTCAAGGTGGCTCTTCTGTCTGGTCCTGGTTTGTTTGGATGGTTTTGATGAAATAATCTAAGCAAGCGAGGTGCATGGATGTACTCACAAGGCTCCCATGTCCTTTCTTGTGGACCATACCCCTTCCAGTCTACTAAGTAGTATAATTTGGATCTGACGTACTTTGAATCCAGGATGTCCTTGACTTTGAATTCTGGCTTCCCGGCGACTACTACTGGCTGCGGTGACGTTGCTACCCGGGTCCCAGGTTGAACAGGTTAAAGGAGAGACACGTGGATCACAGGATGAATTTGCATGTTTGACGGCAAAGCTAGTCTGACCGCCACAGGATTTATCACGGAGGTGACGGTGAATGGACCCAGGTATCTGGGATGTAAAGTTCGGGTTCCTTTAATGGACACGTGTTTAGAAGCCAGCCAGACTTTGTCTCCCACTTGGTAGTTGGGGGCCTTTGCTAGGTGTTGATCAGCAAACTTCTTTTGGCGATTCTTAGCTTGAAGTAGGTGTTCAGCTGCCCTTTTAATGGTTTGAGAAATGGTTGTGTGCAAGGTTTTGACTGCTGGCATTTCCAGGGTTGTAGGAACGCCCAACTCAGAAGTACGTGGGTGCCTGCCATACATGGTATAAAAGGGTGTCTGCCCAGTGCTGGTGTGTAGGGAATTATTCTAAGCATATTCAGCTGTCCATAATAGGTCGAACCAGCTTCCTTCAGCTTGGTGTAACATGCAACGCAGATACTGCTCGAGCATCTGATTTGTCCTCTCAGTTTGACCATCAGTTTGGGGATGGTGACTGGTGGATAGCCGGACGTCGATCTGGGCCATAGAGCAGCATTTTCTCCAGAAGTTAGATACAAATTGAGTACCTCGGTCTGAGACTAAAACTGAAGGAAACCCATGAAGCCGTACGATGCCTTCAAGAAATACCTTTGCCAGAGTGGAAGCATTGGGAAGCCCCTTAAGAGGAATGAAATGTGCCATTTTTGAAAATAGGTCCACGACCACAAGAATAGTGTTAAACCCTTGACTGCGTGGTAAGTCAGTAATAAAATCGAGGGACAACGTGTGCCAGGGTGCTGGTGGGATTTCCAATAGTTGTAATAGCCCAGCCGGTTTCTGCTTGGATGACTTGTTTTGAGCACACACTCCACAAGATAGGATGAATTGGATAATGTCTTTACGCCACGTGGGCCACCAATAATTTCGTTTTACCTTGGCTAGGGTTTTAGCGATTCCGGGGTGGCCCTCGATCAAGGAATCATGATAACCGGACATGACTTGTTCTCGTAGTTCTTGGTTTGATAAGAATAAATGATTCCTGAAGTAGGGCAACTGATCTTTTATCATGTAATGTTCTCCTTGTGCACTCCACGCATGTAATTGCTCCGGACTCATCAGGTTTTGGATTCCTTCATGTAATTCTTTCTGAGTTATGGTTGCTGTGATTCCTAGGAGCTTGTCACTCGGGATGATTGCTATTGGGTCAGGGGTCTGATACCCTTGCTCTTCCACCCCCATACGGGAAAGGGCATCAGCCTTCCCGTTTTTCACCCCTGGTCGAAATGTAATCACGTAGTCATATTAAGCAAAAAAAGAGCCCAACGTAGTTGTCATGAGGATTGGGCCTTTGCCGTTTTTAGGTACTGGAGGTTCTGGTGGTCAGTTATTACGGTGATTGTGTGTCTGGCGCCCAAGTGGTAGTGCCGCCATGCCTTACAGGCTGACTTAATGGCCAGGAGTTCTTTGTCTGTGATAGCGTAATTGAGTTCAGGGGGTGTGAATTTACGTGACCAGAAGGCAACAGGGTGTAACTGGCCCATTTCGGGGTCCTTTTGTGAGAGGACGGCTTCTATAGCCATGCTTGAGGCGTCCGTTTCCACCAGGTATGGGAGATCAGGGCGAGGGTGGCGTAAGATTGGGGCAGATGTGAATCTTGCTTTGAGTTCCTGGAAAGCTTCCTCAGCGTCTGTTGTCCACTGGAACTTTTTGTTGCTTTTCCTTAGCAATGACGTGATGGGATGCACGATTTGCGAAAATCCTGGGATCAACCGGCGGTAGAAGTTTGCAAAACCCAGCATACTTTGAACCCCCTTGAATGAATTTGGGGATGGCCAGTTCAGGATAGCATCTACCTTGTGTACATCCATTCGGATTCCATTCGGGCTGAGAATAAATCCCAGGAATTCCACCTCGGAGATGTGGAATGAGCACTTTTCGAGCTTGGCGTAGAGCTGCTGTTGACAGAGTTTCTCCAATACAGATCGGATGTGTTTAACGTGGTCCTGCTTTGATGCGGAATATACTAGAATATCGTTGATGTACACTAGAGCACAGACATCAATCAATTCCCATAGGACATCGTTCATGAAGTATTGAAATGCTGCAGGCGCATTGCAAAGGCCAAATGGCATTACTTGATATTCGTACAAGCCGTATTTGGTGCGAAAAGTGGTTTTCCATTCGTCCCCTTGTTTTACGCGAAGAATGTGATATGCTCCCCTCAGGTCTAGTTTTGTGTAGATTTGGGCATCTTTGACTTGATCAAGCAATTCAGGGATCAGTGGCAGGGGGTAGCGTTTTTTTACGGTAATCTGGTTCAGTGCACGATAGTCGATGCACGTTCTCAAGTCCCCCTCCTTTTTCGGTACGAAGAATAGAGGACTGGCTGCTGGAGACTTCGAGGGACGGATGAACCCGTTGGCCAGGTATTGGTCAAGATAGGCCTTCAGGTGCTGGTTTTCCGGTTCCGTGAGTGCGTTAATTCGCCCACAAGGGATTTGTGCGCCGGGTATCAGGTCGATTTGGCAATCGTATGGTCTATGTGGTGGCAGGGTATTAGCCTGTTCTTTCTGAAAGACATCTTGAAAGTCGTGGCATTTACTTGGTAGGGTACTGATTGCCACAGTCGCAAGCGTGGAGATTCTGGTGTCTATTGGTTGTTTCTCTTTGCGATAACATGTGTCAGCGCAAGTCTCGGGAAAGGCCAATTCTTTTGCTCGCCAATCGATTTGAGGATTGTGAGCTACCAACCATGGCATTCCCAAAATCAACCGGAACTGTGGTCCCTTAATGAGGTCGAAAATGATAGATTCTTGGTGTCCATCCTGGCACAGAAGGGTTAAAGCTGCAGTGCATTGGGATACTGGACCAGAAGCTATTTCCGTGCCGTCGACAGTGGTAACAGTGTTGGTGGTTGATTTAGGGCTTAACGGAAGCCCCATCTTTGCCGCAAGATCCTGGTCGATGTAATTCCCAACGGCTCCACTGTCAATGTACGCTCTTACTGCCTGCATCCAAGATGGTTGTTGGTGATTGATCAAGACCACAGATAGTGCAAAATGGGAGGTCTGTAGTTCACTTTCTTCACTCGACAAGTGGACCCCTACACTTGCCGGGCTGGGGAGTTTTACGATTCCTTGATGGTATCTTCCTTGTCCGTGGCCCCTACCGTCCTCCTCAGTGGCTTAACAGGGCACTCTTTAAGGAAATGATCTGACCTTCCACAGTACAGACATAACTGCTGCTGTCTCCTTTTATCCCTTTCTGCTTTAGTCAAGGGGGATCTGACACTCCCGATATGCATTGGTTCTCCTGAACCTTCCGTTGTGCGGGCAATATTGTCCTTTGAACGCACATACATAGGGCGAGGGTCCGGTCTGGTTTGATCTGCTCTTCGGTCCTGCAACCTATGATCCAGTTGAACAACAAGGTCAATGAATTCTGAGCAGTCTTTCGGGGGGTTCACTACTTGAGCGAGAACATCCTTGAGCTCCCTCCGCAACCCCTGATGAAATAACGTGGTTCTCTTCTCCACTGGCCATTCTGCTTTAACTACGAGTCCATTGAACGTGGCTATGTATGTTAATAGGTCTTGAATCCCTTGGTGTAGGGACAGAAGTTTGTTGTCTAATGCCTGCCCATGAGTACGACGGGCGAACAGCTTTTCCATCTCCTGCTGAAAGCCCCTGAAATCATGCAGCAAAGGATCGTCTTGGGCTACAAAGGGTACAGACCAGTCCGCGGCGCTACCACTCAGGTAGGATAGCACAAAGCGACCCGTGAATGGTCATTCAGAAAGGCCCCTGGTCTACAAAGGAAGTGCAGGCGGCACTGGTTCATGAACGTTGCAAACCTCTTGGGATCCCCCGTAAATCGTTCGGGCGGGGCCAAGGGAACTGCCCCAGGAAGGGTTATCTGAATGGGATTGGCTGATGGTGCTGGCATCGAGGGCACGCTTCTCGGCAATGGTGCATGCCCTGCTTGTGACTGGAGAAGTTTCTGGCTTAAATCATCAGTGCGTTCTTTGGCTATTATCAGCTCTCTCCTCAGGGTGTTGGTCCCCTGCCTGGCTGCATGTACTTTGGAACGTAGCTGCCCCAACATGTGGGCTAACTGGTCGGTTTCTGATGTTTCCATGATGCCCAGGTGGATTTTGATGTGAGGCATTGTGTTCTGTAACACTCACCTGGTATCCACGGGACGTCACTCAGCCTGTTCTGACCTCTTACGACCTCACACCCTTCCCAGGAGTCTAAACGAATGGAGACTGGGCCTTGTTTTCTTGGAAAGTGTGCTCTTTATCCTGCTTTCAGCACAGGGGCGCGTTGATTGATGCAGGCTCGTTGCTGCCTAGTTACTTCACTGGCAGGAGTCCAACAGGTAAGTATAATGAGTCTTTTGAATAGTTCTATAACTTCATTCCTTTCCTTCCTTAGATGATGGTCGGCGTCCGGGGATGGCGACGTGCTGCTGAGATGAGCAGTGCTGAAGGTGAGTGAGAGCGCGATGCGCGATGCGACCCTTTCATACTTGTATTTAACTGAGTTCTTTTTCTGTGTCTTTTAGGTGTTGCAACGTTTTCAGCGTGGATGCCGGTTATGAAGAAGAAATGCGGTGAGTAAGCGCGGTATGCGGAGCCTCTAGATGTTCCCACACTAACCTGGAGTGAATTTTCCCTCGGGCAGATGGATGAGAAGTTCCAGAGACAGAGTTCCCCCAGAGTGGCTGGGATTCAGGCAAGCGTTTGAAGCTCATACAGTCTTTAAAAATAAGCGAAAATTTGCTGAATGCTTACTAATGCCTTTTTTCTGTTCTTTTCCCTTTTCCTTAGGAAGCGGCGTGCCGGGATGGGAATGACACAGACGAAGATGCCCGCAGAACAGGGGAAGCGATGAATGATGGGCAGAAGTGCCGCAAGGTAAGGCTGTTCCTAATGGTGTCCTTGTTCTTGCAGGAGCTGAGCTCAGAAGAAAGATGCAGGCCTACTGGAGACCGTCCGAACACGGTGAGTGTCACGCTGCAGGTACAGAAAACATAAAGCATGTTTCTCAGCCTGGGCATGGCTTAAACAGTCTCTGGATATCCCAGGTGTCTCTTGGCTGAACCACACCCAAAAGACTAGACTGCACATGCAGTTCTGGGAACCGCAATATGTGGAGGCATCCATCTTGTCCCCATCAAAGCACTACAAGTCCAATCCCCAATGTCATCCATGGGAGTGAGTGATTCTGGTGCCACAAGCGCCAAGTCTGACTCCAAGTGGGTCTTTGGAGGGATGGAGAGGCCCTTGAGGGCCATGTAGGTGATTGTGGCCTGGCTCCAGCCTGACATCTTGGAGGGCTGGGGACATGAGGGGCAGGAATCATGACAAGGGTACATTAAAGGTCTCCTGATCGCCATACTTGGTGAGAGAGCAGACGATGTGTGGACATGGGCAGGCTACCCTGGTGTAACCACAATTAACACTGCACGACGGCGTGCCATTTAACAATTGCAGAGCAGCAGTATGGAAAGCTCTAAGAGTACTTTACCCAGACACGTCTGATATGGGAGCTATAATGACTCAAAAA
This sequence comes from Ambystoma mexicanum, assembly GCF_040938575.1. Lineage (NCBI taxonomy): Eukaryota > Metazoa > Chordata > Amphibia > Caudata > Ambystomatidae > Ambystoma > Ambystoma mexicanum. Next base: position 6,119,486 of record NC_090932.1, read on the forward strand.
ATGAAGGAGTGGGAAGATCCGTTACTTTATATCCAGAATTTTCAAGACGCGTGGGTGCTCGAAACGCATGAATCTTGGACGAAATCAATACCTGTGTTTTACCACATATTGTGCCAAGGGTTGCCAGAACCAGTACAGAAACAGCTCAAGAAATTGGTAGGAGTTGAGGCTAAACCTTGGGCTGAAATACAGTTAACTATCGCACATTACTGTAGGTTGTTACAAGAAAAGAATCGAAAAAAGAAGCGACTCGAAAGGTTGAGGAAGCAAAGCTGGTGCAAAAGAAATTGTCGAAGTATGCTCTTGAAGGAGCCATGCTAACTAACGCAACTGAACAAAACATGCAACAGGTGGCTAACACACAACAGAACAACCAGGATAACGTAGGATTTTACCCGAGGGGAAGAGGTTTTAGAGGTAGAGGATGGCAGAACAATCAGGGAGGATTCCAAAGTAATGAAGGAGGTTTTCAAACCATGCAAAATGGTAATTTGGATATGTCAAATGGACAAATAATCGGACCACCACCAGTATGTTGGCTGTGGAATGACAGGGCATTTTGCGCGCACGTGCAGAAGTCAAGGCACGTGGCAGAATAGTCAAGGAATAGGAGCAGGCATGGAAAATCCACCTGCAACCCCACAACAGGGTGTTGCACAGAATCATATGGTGCAACAGCAAGCGCCAGGAGTGCAGCAAGGTGCACAAAGGGTGCAACCACAGAACATGGGGAATTTTTCACAAGGACAATCCCAACAGACACCGTCGCACGTGTCAAACACTATGAGCACAGGTCCAGAAGGTCCAGAAGGGGAAGCAACACTGGAAATGGGCAAAATCCGCAAGTGCACAGTGGGCCAAACTTATATATAAACTAGGACAGCCCACTGGGAACCATGATGTGCTCTATCCTATCAGTGACACCAGAACCCATAGGGAAACTAGGGTGAATGTCGTTATAGGGAGTAAGGAATATTCCTTCCTAGTTGACACGGGTGCGGCACGCTTGTGCATACGAGAAGGCAAGTTTTCCTTGTCCAGCGAGGCCATAGATACTCAGAGTTCTACAGGAGCTCACAGTCGAGTTCCCTTTACGAACGCACTCCCAGTCACCATAGGAGAGTGCGACATGAACGTACCTTTATTGTATTCATGCCAAACCCCTGTAAACATTTTGGGTCGAGACTTAATGACAAAATTGAACATGACGATTTCATTCACAGAGGAGGGCACAGTATGCTCCACTCCAGGAATGCACTATTCAAATGTATGCAAAATGGTTAGAGCATACTCAGGGCGCATAGCCATGAGAGCTATACCGCTGGAACCAGACGTTTTCGCATATGGCATGCGTGTACTTATGGCAGAAGTGCCAGGCCTCGCAGACAGAGCTATGAGAACCCCCAATGAATTTTTATTCAGACCAAGAGTACTATGCATGAAGAGGAGGGACAAGTATTTCCCTTGATGATACATGCTGCAGCAGTGTGGGGGAAGTAGTATTGTTCGACGGAAACGATGATGAAGGCAGGCAATGGTGCACGATCATCGCCATTGAAGAAGGGTATCGAGTGACTGACGTCACCGATGACGACCTGTTTGAAGAAAAATCAGAATGAGAAGAGACAAGGGTGGAAGTGAGTCTAATCTTTTGGGTAAAAATTATCAGATGAGAAGTGCCTCAGAGAATGATGTTGGCGCTGAAGCATCCAGAATATTTTGATGAGGATATAGCTAAGGTACCTGTCTCAGTATGGACTACAGGACCCTATGACGTAGGCCTCTTGAAGGGGGTGGGAGAAGTGAAAATTAAATTAAAGCTGGAGCAATTTTGCCGAGAGTCCGACAATATCCCATGTCCAGAGAGGCCGACAAGGGTTTTTTAAGACGATCTCTGCCATGATGTTCCAGGGCATCTTAGTGACGTCAGAGTCACCATGTAATACGGAAGTTTATCCTGTCAAAAAATCAAAGGGAGGGTCGTGGCATTTAATCCAGGATTTACGAGCATTGAACAATATTGTTGAAGCCGAGTTCCCTTTAGTCCCTTATCGATCTACAATCCTATGTAATATACCCATCGAGACAAAATATTTCACGGTGATTGACTTGAAAAATGCTTTTTTATCAACCCCGTTGCACCGTGACTCACAAGATCTGACGTCATTCATGTTCAGACAAATGCCTCTGAAAAGCATGAGGTTGCCACAGGGGTACTGTGAGTCCCCATCAATTTTCAATAGAGTCCTACAGATGGATCTAAGCAATATTGCATTAGAAAGTGTTGTTTTGCAGTATGTGGCTGACATTCTAATCTGCAGTACCACAGAAGAGCAATGCAGACACGATTCTGTTCAGCTACTGACTATACTGGCTGAGAAAGGATATAAGGTTGACAAGGAAAAGCTAAAATACTGTCAACAGGAAGTGCTGTACATAGGCCAACTGATCTCTCATGAGGGGAAGAAGATGACCCCAGAAAGGGCTGAAGCAATATTGAAACAGCTAAACCACACACGATAAAGCAAATGCAGAGCTTTCTAGGCTTGTGCAACTATGTTAGGGCATGGGTATTTGATTACAGCTCGTATACCAAGCCTTTACTCCAGGCCCTAAAGAAGGCCCAAGTGACAAAGGAAAGGATTGAGTGGTCTGAGGCGATGGAAAAGGGGTTCGTTGAACTCAAGGGAGCGATTTGTACGGCTCCAGTTCTCGGGATTCCTAACTATGCAGAAGAATTTTACCTGTTTTCACACACAAATGGCAGTGTCACGACGGCAGTGCTCGCCTAAAGAACCTCACTCTGGCATATTACAGTGGGAACCTGGACCCAGTAATGAAAGGTCGATTCCCATGTGAACAAAGTTTAGCTGCCTCAGCGTTCGCCATAGAGAAGGCGACAACCATTGTAATGGGATGTTCCATGACGTTATACGTCGAGCACTCATTATTTGCCATATTTGAAAAACCAAAAGGCACATTGACATCTCAGAGAGATTCTGCTTATGAAGTAATCATATCAAACCCATCAATCAAAATAATCTGATGTAAAATAGTGAACCCAGCCACGTTCATAGCAGAGCCAATCAATGAAGGAGAGCTGATACATGAATGTGCGAACTATGAAGAATGCTATGATGAAATCTCCAGGGTAAAAGAAAATGCCTTGGCAGGAGGAAAAATCGTCTTTATTGACGGGTCTTCGAGAATCGATCACGTTGACAGACAAAGATACACAGGCGTCGCTGTGATGCAACACATAGCAAATGGAGAATTTCAAGTAATCTTCAGTGCACGAATACCATCTCATTACTCAGCACAGGCTGCAGAGTTATTGGTGCTGATACTCGCCATTGAGAATCATGCAGACCAGGAAGTAACGGTGTACAGTGAATCCGCCTACGTGACGTCCACAGTGCACGCAGGCCTAGCGCACTGGAAAAGGAGATGCTACATCCTAGCGGACGGCACGCCAGTACAGCACGCAGCCTTATTGGACAGGCAGATTAAGGCACTACAGCTCCCAGTGGGCATAGCGGTCATGAAATGCGCCGCTCACACCAAGGGGACAGATTTTGTGTCACGCGGAAATCATGCAGCAGACACGGAAGCCAAGTGTATAGAATCCAAAAGTGAGACGATTATGGAAGTAGAAGTAGCGTGCACCCATGAAAGGATGATGGTAGCACGAATCACACCAGAAGCCTATACCGATCTTGGGCAGACACAACTAATGGAACTCCAAGGGGAGGCACTGCAGGAGGAGAAAAACCTGTGGAATTGTCAAGGGTGTTCCTTAAACTCCTCTGACGGCTTGTGGCGACAAGACAGCACTGGTAAACCAGTGATTCCTGTAGCCCTACTAAATATAGCAATTTAGCAATTGCATTACCTGATGCACCTGACAAAAGAGAATCTAGCAACAACGCTCGCGGAAGACTGGTTTATACCAAATTTGGCAGAGCATGTTGCATTCTTTATGGTGAACTGCATAATCTGCCAACAAGTCACCGCAGGGCACACATTAAAAGTAATGAAAGGAGTCATCCCCCAGCCAAATGGGCCTTTTCAGCATCTGCATGTCGATTACGTCGACATGATTCAAATATGCAACGGGTACAGATACTTAATTGTTGTGGTGTTTCCATTTTCTAGATGGTTAGAGGCAGGTCCATGTACACACCCAGACTCTACCTGTGCGGCCAAATTCCTGGTGAGGGAAGTATTCCCTAAGTGGGGGGGGTGTGAAGTAATGAGATCAGATAATGGGGCTAATTTTGTAAATGCAGTTTTTGAGCAGATCAGCTTGTTGCTTGGTATAAAGCACAAGTTCTCGTTGGGGTATCATCCAGAAGGTAACTGGATATGTGAGAGGCTCAACGGCTTGTTAAAGGAAAGGATAGCCAAGTTGAAGCTTACTCTAAAGAGGGGATGGTTGCACTGCCTTCCATTGGCATTGTATGCTCTTTGGAACCAACCAGGCTCCGACCATCATCTTACGCCACACGCGATAGTCACAGGAAGGAGGATGAGGATCCCTCTCACCCCTAGAGACAGAGCTAGATGTGATGCCCAGTCAACCCGAGAGGTCCTAGGATCTGAAATGCAAAAGTACTTGAAATGCATGACATACAGCCTTACTGTAATTTCAGACCAGCTGCAACAACGACAAAAAGGGTGCAATGCATCACAGAACACCGAAGGGAAAACTGCAACAGACTCAGTTCAAGATCTACGTGTTCCACTCGTGTTCACTGGAGATAGTGTGCTGGTGAGGAACCACAGGAGGAAACGGTGGGACGAGTCAAGATTCAATGGTCCTTTCATCGTGTAGGACTGCACTCCATCAGCTGTGAAGTTTAAAGGCAGGAGAGCATGGATTTTTCTAAACGACATTAAACCCTATATCGGAGAACACCCCCAGCCTGCACCCCACTGCGAAGAAAATACAGACAACGGGAAAGAACCACTACACGTGCGGACGAGATCCATGACGAGGAAGAAGGACACATAAGCAGTAAAGCAAGACAAAGAACCCTTTTGCGAATTGTGGCTTAACGTGGACATTCCCCTAAGCAAAAGAAAGGGGGTAACAGACACTCTGTGCATCCTAGTTGCAGGGTGAAGATAATTGCGCACATTTCGTTGACACAAACTTTTGTACCAAGTCACACTTAAGCCGCAATGAGGAAAGACTATAATAAACTCTGATCAAAGACTATTACATTGAAAGAAGATACAGCATCCTGATACGTCCAGTACCAAGACATTGTTTGGCAGCACTTATGGTGTCCCCCAGTAGAGACATCACAAAGGACATGGTTACATACTTCCATTTAGTATTAGTATCATATCCATCACTGGTAGGGAGGGTCACCAGTGTCACAGACTTTCTACAAGATCCTGAGAACGAAAAGGTAATCAGACACCTGCTTACTGTCATTGCGGAAGCCTTCATCGTACTCCCAGAGTAAAGTGATAAGGACACAAATGTTTCCACTACAGGTGATACTAGACGAACTCATCAATACACTCTTCATTCACATAATCGAAGAGTGCCCATCTATTGTTGGGAGAACAGCAGACACACAGACATTCATCCGAGATCCAGCAAACGCTGAACATTTGAGCCAGTTGTTGAACAAAATCAGTTATTTAGTCGCACTCCATGCAACCGGACAGTGCAAACATTGTTCACCTCAAGGAAAGAACATATAATCCTGAATCCCAGCAAAGACAGGACGAATGTCTCTATCACCAGAAGACAGCAGATATGCATACCATGTCTTCTTTCACCTCATTGAGAACTTTCCAGAGCTAGTGGGAAGACCAACCAATGTTGACGTACTTACATTTCTCGGATATCCAGTAAAGAATACTCAGCTAAACATGCTCTTGCACGCCATTTTTGCTCAAATTAAGAATTCTAATGTCCATCGAATTCTGAGGAGATCCTGAAGAAACCTTCTGCTGAGGGGCAGATCGAGGGAGCAGAGTCAAGAATCTTATTTGCTATAGTTGTTGTTATGTTTCTCATATTTCCTCATACTGACCAACGTCCAACATGTCCTCAGGACTGAAGCAGATTGGAGGAGTGGACTGGGAACTCCCGTTTTTTGAAAATGCACAGTAAAAGTGACTCACCAAAGTATTAGTTTAATCTATTTTTTCCATAGTCTAGCAAGGGAACTGCATGCCGCATCAAAAGACAATTACCTTCCACCAGCGGGGGGACACTTGTGAAGCAATTGACACTTTATGACACAAACTGTTCAAAGAACGAGATTGAGTGGGGGAAAACAATAACATTGACGCTTGGTGAATGATCAAGATGGGGGCCCAGAACAGTAACCTGGTCCTCCCCCAAGCAGAGGGGCACCCTCCCTTCTCTGGAAGAAAATGCTGCTGCCTTACTTACCGAACTATAATGTACTTATGCATTGTGTCTATCATTATTTTACTGTCATTAACGATCAGAACTGCATTTTTTATTGGTGCATGAAGCGTTGCAATTTCAGTGCACCGACCTGATGATGTACGCATGAAACCCACAAAAGCAGCCAGACCTTATATAGTCATTCCAGTCCAGAGAAAATCTGATGGTAAAGTGAATGAAATGAAAATGAATGTAATTAGCAGAGATTGAGGTAATGAACGAGCAGGAAAGCAGGAGACAGGGTCGGCACGAGAGGCATGAAGACAAAGCATTGACACCCACACGCACTGAACGCACATGAACCAGGCATAGTGTCAATGGCCACAGAAGCCCAAATGAAAATAACAGAGAAGACGAGACTGCCTACCGAAAAAACTTTCACAGGAGATGATGAGAAAAAACGAGACGAAGTAAGAGGAGAGTCAACAGAAGCAGTGCTCTGCCACAGAGAGACTCTACGCAAGGAAATGCTAGTAGATCTTCTACTACCAAACATAGCCAGAGTAAGAAAACTACAAGAAGAACTGAAGAACAGAAGAACAGAGGCTATACTATCCAGCACACATAGTCTAACACAAGGGACAAGTATCAGACCCAAAATACAGCCATACACTGGGCCAGCGACAGGCTGGTGGTCGATAAGGGCACTTAAAGATGATAGGAAAAGGATGCAAGAAGAGAAGGAGAGAACTGCAAAACCTCCATATACCTCATCGATACAGATAAGGAGACCTGCACCGTGGACCAGTACACCTGAGAGTCCTCCAGCAAGAAAAAGCCACGTAGATGCATTTAGGGATGTAGTCATAGCAAACTACAGGAAGACATTGAGAATCAAGAGAAGCCTACATGAAGATAACAATGAACTAAACGACTACCTGGACAGCAGAGCACATCTAGTGAACAGCATTTGGTACCAGCACATGAAAGAAGTTGCAAGGCGAACTTCAGAGGGAGAATCCTTTGTTTGTGCACTCCTACCATACAGCATGGGGAAGTCCAAGATCTTCGTAGCTGTAGAAATTGATGTCCCGACAGCACACTGTCTCTCGCACGTAGCAATGTGCAACACCAGAGGACAGTTAATGGGAAGGGATGCCTCATTGATATGGGCAACCAAAGCAGCTTATCCCGATGAAGATGATTATGTGCAGGACATCAAGACAAGAAATAGATCCCACACTAGGAATCACGTGATCAGGTACGAGAAACCTGAAGTTAAAGGAGCAGGAATACGATGGGAAATAAACCCAAGGCTGAATGTCCAAGGGAAAACTCCAGAAGAGGCTCAGATCTGGAAGAACAGAGGCCAAATGCAGATTTGGGGAACAGTTCTTTCTCCGAACGGATGGGAAGAAGGAGTAGTAATCTGCTGAGCCTGGATGCTTTTTGGAGCCTGCAAGGAAGCAATAGAAAACACACATAGGTTGTGCAAACCTCTATGGCCAAAACTTACAAAATTACTAACATGGGTCAAAGACAGAGGAGGACCCTTACAGATAGTGCCATTGGAGAGCCCAAAATTGTGTTTCAGGAATAAGGGCACGAGGAAGATGGGAAAGAACCTGAACTGTGAACACATTTTTGAGGCTCCAGGAATGACGCATGGGACTGCAGTAATTATGGATCATTATTGGGCGTGTGGATCCAAAGCATACATACGACTACCAAAGAACTGGGGAGGCATATGAATGTCCACGTTCCAGCAGTAGTGATCCCGAAAGGTGACCTGAATATTGACAGTTTCCCGAAAGCAGATGCTCACCTGAGAAAAAGGAGTTCTGTGAAGCGGACATCCCGAAAGAAGAGGGAAAATTACTTCTCTGCCAAATCAGAAGAAGCATTTCATGCAATCCCATATGAACAAAGACTGTTCAGCCTCACCTCATCATTGTTCACAACGATTCTCATGCCAAGGTTCCAGGTTTGAGCAAACACTAAATGGTTGCAGCTAACCAGATGGGAGTTACTGCAAACCATCAACTCGACAATAAAGGATTCAATGCAATCAAGGAAGAGTTAAGAGCAATTCGACTGATGACTCTCCAGAACAGATATGTACTTGACATGATCACAGCGATGGATGGAGGTGTTTGTGCAAAAATTGGAGAATCATGTTGCACATTTATACCTTCTCACGATGAGGAAAATGGAACTTTAACAGAAGTCATAGGTATGTTGACAAACCTACAGAACCAGATGATCGATGAAACTGACGAAGTTGATGATGACAGCTGGTTTGGATCACTATTCTCGTGGGTCCCACCATGGATGGCAGACATATTCAAATTTCTGGGAGCCCTTCTATTGATGGTACTATTAGGAGGTTGTGTTATCAAGATAATAATCTCACAATGCCAGAAAACTGCGAAGAAAGCCATAGGGATGAAGATCATGATTGATGTCGAGCAAGGATGGAAGCCCAGAGATCTAAATGACGAAGAAATAAAGGACTGTGTGAAGGCCAGCAAGTACGCACCAGAAGGAGCAAAGTTTAGATATCCCAGGAAACACAGAAATTATGAAGGAAAATGGATCTACTGCAGCCCAAATGGACAATGTCAGCTAATGACAGGGAATAAAGATGAACATGTAAAAACAGTAGGAAACCTGAAGGGAGTGATGAAAATATGGACGCCGAAGAGACATTCCTTCAAACCATCATGTACAAACCCAGAAGACGAGGAGGAAATGGATACAGAAGAACCAAACAGGACGAACCCAAGGGAGGAAGCTGAAGTGGTCGATGAACCGATCAGAGGGGGGAGTGTAGAGGAGGTCCCAAATATGACCTGCACTCAAGTCACCCATTTTTAAGTACCAGGAACATTCACACCGAGATATGTGACGTACGATGAGCAAATAAACCAGCAGAGAGCCGCACTAGGGCTCTGTCCAGTGCCAATCAGAAGAGCAATACCCATTGAAATGCCAATACCCAGACAACCATGGACAGTAAGATATCCATTGGGACAGCCATTTCAGCAAATGACAAGAAATGAAGATTGTTTAAACACTGTCCCAGAAGAAACTCAAAAGGCCTTCATGGAAAACGAATGATGACGTCACAAGGGCCCGGACAGACTTACAGATGAAGAACGACAAACAAAAGATGATACACAAGGACGAAACACCATGGATAAGGATATTACAGACATAGAAGAAGAGACAATGTTGAACTATGAAGAACCTTAACTGTAGAGCAGGACAGCTAACGCCTGTACATAGGCATGTAACGCAAGAAGCTAAGAAAACAATGTGGCTTGCTATGCTTAGTAATAGAGCGGCAAGCGCCACTTATATATATATCTACCTCAATGAAGCACGCTATACAAGTGCGAGTCCACTTTATACAAAAGCAGAATTAACCCAGGTTACTAAGGGTCAAAGAGGACAGAACTCAAATTCCAGCTAATACAAGAGGAAGAAAGCGGAATCGAAACCCAACAAAGAGCAGGCCGTGCGTGGGAAATCAAGGTCAAACCAAGAGAGGGAGGCAAACAGTAACTTCGGAGAATCAAAACTTAAGAGCAGAGGAACCTGCCCTGCGAAGGTCGAGATAAGGGGACCCAGGCAGGTGGCGGCTGAAAAAGAGAATTAAATGCACAAATAGAAAGAAAACGAAGACAATTCACGGTGTGCTAACACGTGACCAGCCAAGCGCGAAGAGGTACCAACGTCTGATATCACCCAAAGCAGGAGATACCATAACTTTTCCTGACAAGAAACTAGTTTCGAGGCCAACCTCAGCCAACTAATTGACACATAGCCTTAAAGTAGTGATTGATGGAAGGGAGGTATGGTGAATCTTGGGGCATGCCGCATCTGGGTGACCATTCTGCATGCTGCTAATTAAAGTGGAGATTTATGCTTAGGGTTGTAGCCAGCCCAATCACAGTGGGCCAAATAATCTAAGGTCCTATAGATAGTAGAACCAATGAGATGTCGTACTTTTAGTGACGTTTGCATAAGTAATGTTAGAGGGAAGGGCGTTGATGCCTACCCGATAAGAGTTATCCAATCCTCACACTCCGTTACCATATACTGATTTAGCACCTATACTTAAGTTACCTTTTCCAACCAATAGAATTGCATGACAATCTTTTGAGTGTTACATGTCAATGATAACAAATTTTGACTATAACGATTGCTGTTTGAATGAAGATTGTGGGGAGCTGAAGCGAGACAGGCCATTGCATAATTGTTCATTTCCATGTTTCCCTGTTTTTTGATCAGATCACACAGTCTCAGGTAGGATGGGAGAGTGGAGGATGCAGGGACCTTGCATCCAGAGGAGGAAACAGTGGGGATCAGATCACCCAGTCTCCGGTAGGGTGGGGGAGTGGAGGATGCAGGGACCTAGCATCCAGGGGAGGAAACAGTGGGGATCAGATCACCCATTCTCAGGTAGGGTTGGGGAGTGGAGGATGCAGGGACCTGGCATCCAGGGGAGGAAACAGCAGGGTTCAGATCACCCAGTCTCAGGTAGGGTGGGGAAGTGGAGGATGCATGGCCTGGCATCCAGGGGAGGAAACAGCAGGGTTCAGATCACCCAGTCTCAGGTAGGGTGGGGGAGTGGAGCATGTGTGGACCTGGCATCCAGGGGAGGAAACAGTGGGGATTAGATCACCCAGTCTCAGGTAGGGTTGGGGAAGGAGGATGCAGGGACCTGGCATCCACGGAAGGAAACAGCAGGGTTCAGATCACTCAGTCTCAGGTAGGGTCAGGAGTGGCGTATGCATGGACCTGGCATCCAGGGGAGAAAACAGCAGGGTTCAGATCACCCATTCTCAGGTAGGGTGGGGGAGTGGAGGATGCAGGGAGCTGGCATCCAGGGGACGAAACAGTGGGGATCAGATCACTCAGTCTCAGGTAGGGTGTAGGATACAAGGACCTAGCATCCAGGGGAGGAAACAGTGGGGATCAGATCACCCAGTCTCAGGTAGGGTTGGGGAGTGGAGGATGCAGGGACCTGGCATCCAGGGGAGGAAACAGCAGGGTTCAGATCACCCAGTCTCAGGTAGGGTGGGGGAGTGGAGGATGTGTGGACCTGGCATCCAGCGGAGGAAACAGCGGGGGTCAGATCACCCAGTCTCAGGTAGGGTTGGGGAGTGGAGGATGCAGAGACCTAGCATCCAGTTGAGGGAATAGTGGGGATCAGATCGCACAGTCACAAGATGGGTTTGGGGAGTGGAGGATGTGTGCACCTAGCATTCAGGGGAGGAAACAGTGGGAATCAGATCACCCAGTCTCAGGTAGGGTAGGGGAGTGGCGGATGCATGGACCTAGCATCCAGAGGAGGGAACAGCGGGGGTCAGATCACCCAGTCTCAGGTAGGGTTGGGGAGTGTTGGGTGCGTGGACCAGGCATCCAGGGGAAGAAACAGTGCGGATCAGATCACCCAGTCTCATTTAGGGTTGGGGAGTGGAGGATGCAGGGGCCTGGCATCCAGGGGTGGAAACAGTGGGGATCAGATCACCCAGTCTCAGGTAGGGTTGGGGGGTGGAGGATGCAGGGCCCTGGCATGCAGGGGTGGAAAGAGTGGGGATCAGATCACCCAGTCTTAAGTAGGGTGGGGGAGTGGAGGATGCAGGGTCCTGGCATCCAGGGGTGGAAACAGTGGGGATCAGATCATCCAGTCTCAGGTAGGGTGGGGGAGTGGAGGATGCAGGGCCCTGGCATCCAGGGGTGGAAACAGTGGGGATCAGATCATCCAGTCTCAGGTAGGGTTGGGGAGTGGAGGATGCGGGGGCTTAGCATCCAGGGGAGGAAACCGTGAGGATCAGATCACCTAGTCTTAGGTAGGGTGGGGGAGTGGAGGATGCAGGGCCCTGGCATCCAGGGGTGGAAACAGTGGGGATCAGATCATCCAGTCTCAGGTAGGGTGGGGGAGTGGAGGATGCAGGGCCCTGGCATCCAGGGGTGGAAACAGTGGGGATCAGATCACGCAGTCTCAGGTAGGGTTGGGGAAGGAGGATGCAGGGCCCTGGCATCCAGGGGTGGAAACAGTGGGGATCAGATCACCCAGTCTTAGGTAGGGAAGGGGAGTGGAGGATGCAGGGCCCTGGCATCCAGGGGTGGAAACAGTGGATCAGATCACCCAGTCTCAGGTAGGGTGGGGGAGTGGAGGATGTGTGGACCTGGCATCCAGCGGAGGAAACAGCGGGGGTCAGATCACCCAGTCTCAGGTAGGGTTGGGGAGTGGAGGATGCAGAGACCTAGCATCCAGTTGAGGGAATAGTGGGGATCAGATCGCACAGTCACAAGATGGGTTTGGGGAGTGGAGGATGTGTGCACCTAGCATTCAGGGGAGGAAACAGTGGGAATCAGATCACCCAGTCTCAGGTAGGGGAGTGGCGGATGCATGGACCTAGCATCCAGAGGAGGGAACAGCGGGGGTCAGATCACCCAGTCTCAGGTAGGGTTGGGGAGTGTTGGGTGCGTGGACCAGGCATCCAGGGGAAGAAACAGTGCGGATCAGATCACCCAGTCTCATTTAGGGTTGGGGAGTGGAGGATGCAGGGGCCTGGCATCCAGGGGTGGAAACAGTGGGGATCAGATCACCCAGTCTCAGGTAGGGTTGGGGGGTGGAGGATGCAGGGCCCTGGCATCCAGGGGTGGAAAGAGTGGGGATCAGATCACCCAGTCTTAAGTAGGGTGGGGGAGTGGAGGATGCAGGGTCCTGGCATCCAGGGGTGGAAACAGTGGGGATCAGATCATCCAGTCTCAGGTAGGGTTGGGGAGTGGAGGATGCGGGGGCTTAGCATCAAGGGGAGGAAACCGTGAGGATCAGATCACCTAGTCTTAGGTAGGGTGGGGGAGTGGAGGATGCAGGGCCCTGGCATCCAGGGGTGGAAACAGTGGGGATCAGATCATCCAGTCTCAGGTAGGGTGGGGGAGTGGAGGATGCAGATCCCTGGCATCCAGTGGTGGAAACAGTGGGGATCAGATCACCCAGTCTCAGGTAGGGTTGAGGAAGGAGGATGCAGGGCCCTGGCATCCAGGGGTGGAAACAGTGGGGATCAGATCACCCAGTCTTAGGTAGGGAAGGGGAGTGGAGGATGCAGGGCCCTGGCATCCAGGGGTGGAAACAGTGGATCAGATCACCCAGTCTCAGGTAGGGTGGGGGAGTGGAGGATGCAGGGCCCTGGCATCCAGGGGTTGAAACAGTGGGGATCAGATCACCCAGTCTCAGGTAGGGTTGGGGAGTGGAGGATGCGGGGGCTTAGCATCCAGGGTAGGAAACCGTGGGGATCAGATCACCCAGTCTTAGGTAGGGTGGGGGAGTGGAGGATGCAGGGTCCTGGCATCCAGGGGTGGAAACAGTGGGGATCAGATCATCCAGTCTCAGGTAGGGTGGGGGAGTGGAGGATGTGTGGACCTGGCATCCAGGGGAGGAAACAGCGGGGGTCAGATCACCCAGTCTTAGGTAGGGTGGGGGAGTGGAGGATGCAGGGCCCTGGCATCCAGGGGTGGAAACAGTGGGGATGAGATCATCCAGTCTCAGGTAGGTTTGGGGGAGTGGAGGATGCGTGGGAATGGCATCCAGGGGAGGAAACAGTGGGGATCAGATCACCCAGTCTCAGGTAGGGTTGGGGAGTGGAGGATGCGGGGGCTTAGCATCCAGGGGAGGAAACCGTGGGCATCAGAGCACCCAGTCTTAGGTAGGGTGGGGGAGTGGAGGATGCAGGGTCCTGGCATCCAGGGGTGGAAGCAGTGGGGATCAGTTCATCCAGTCTCAGGTAGGGTGGGGGAGTGGAGGATGTGTGGACCTGGCATCCAGGGGAGGAAACAGCGGGGGTCAGATCACCCAGTCTTAGGTAGGGTGGGGGAGTGGAGGATGCAGGGCCCTGGCATCCAGGGGTGGAAACAGTGGGGATCAGATCATCCAGTCTCAGGTAGGTTTGGGGGAGTGGAGGATGCGTGGCATGGCATCCAGGGGAGGAAACAGTGGGGATCAGATCACCCAGTCTCAGGTAGGGTTGGGGAGTGGAGGATGCGGGGGCTTAGCATCCAGGGGAGGAAACCGTGGGGATCAGATCACCCAGTCTTAGGTAGGGTGGGGGAGTGGAGGATGCAGGGTCCTGGCATCCAGGGGTGGAAACAGTGGGGATCAGATCACCCAGTCTCAGGTAGGGTTAGGGAGTGGAGGATGCGGGGGCTTAGCATCCAGAGGAGGAAACCGTGGGGATCATATCACTGATTCTTAGGTAGGGTGGGGGAGTGGAGGATGCAGGGTCCTGGCATCCAGGGGTGGAAACAGCGGGGATCAGATCACCCAGTCTTAGGTAGGGTGGGGGAGTGGAGGATGCAGGGCCTTGGCATCCAGGGGTGGAAACAGTGGGGATCAGATCATCCAGTCTCAGGTAGGGTTGGGGAGTGGAGGATGCAGGGCCCTGGCATCCAGGGGAGGAAACAGTGGGGATCAGATCACCCAGTCTCAGGTAGGGTTGGGGAGTGGAGGATGCAGGGCCCTGGCATCCAGGGGTGGAAACAGTGGGGATCAGATCATCCAGTCTCAGGTAGGTTTGGGGGAGTGGAGGATACGTGGGCATGGCATCCAGGGGAGGAAACAGTGGGGATCAGATCACCCAGTCTCAGGTAGGGTTGGGGAGTGGAGGATGCGGGGGCTTAGCATCCAGGGGAGGAAACCGTGGGGATCAGATCACCCAGTCTTAGGTAGGGTGGGGGAGTGGAGGATGTAGGGTCCTGGCATCCAGGGGTGGAAACAGTGGGGATCAGATCACCCAGTCTTAGGTAGGGTGGGGGAGTGGAGGAGGAGGATGCAGGGCCCTTGCATCCAGGGGTGGAAACAGTGGGGATCAGATCATCCAGTCGCAGGTAGGTTTGGGGGAGTGGAGGATGCGTGGGCATGGCATCCATGGGAGGAAACAGTGGGGATCAGATCACCCAGTCTCAGGTAGGGGAGTGGCGGATGCATGGACCTAGCATCCAGAGGAGGGAACAGCGGGGGTCAGATCACCCAGTCTCAGGTAGGGTTGGGGAGTGTTGGGTGCGTGGACCAGGCATCCAGGGGAAGAAACAGTGCGGATCAGATCACCCAGTCTCATTTAGGGTTGGGGAGTGGAGGATGCAGGGGCCTGGCATCCAGGGGTGGAAACAGTGGGGATCAGATCACCCAGTCTCAGGTAGGGTTGGGGGGTGGAGGATGCAGGGCCCTGGCATCCAGGGGTGGAAAGAGTGGGGATCAGATCACCCAGTCTTAAGTAGGGTGGGGGAGTGGAGGATGCAGGGTCCTGGCATCCAGGGGTGGAAACAGTGGGGATCAGATCATCCAGTCTCAGGTAGGGTGGGGGAGTGGAGGATGCAGGGCCCTGGCATCCAGGGGTGGAAACAGTGCGGATCAGATCATCCAGTCTCAGGTAGGGTTGGGGAGTGGAGGATGCGGGGGCTTAGCATCAAGGGGAGGAAACCGTGAGGATCAGATCACCTAGTCTTAGGTAGGGTGGGGGAGTGGAGGATGCAGGGCCCTGGCATCCAGGGGTGGAAACAGTGGGGATCAGATCATCCAGTCTCAGGTAGAGTG
Organism: Ambystoma mexicanum; assembly: GCF_040938575.1. NCBI lineage: Eukaryota > Metazoa > Chordata > Amphibia > Caudata > Ambystomatidae > Ambystoma > Ambystoma mexicanum. The sequence goes on from NC_090932.1 coordinate 6,135,469, forward strand.
GGGGAGTGGAGGATGCAGGGCCCTGGCATCCAGTGGTGGAAACAGTGGGGATCAGATCACCCAGTCTCAGGTAGGGTTGAGGAAGGAGGATGCAGGGCCCTGGCATCCAGGGGTGGAAACAGTGGGGATCAGATCACCCAGTCTTAGGTAGGGAAGGGGAGTGGAGGATGCAGGGCCCTGGCATCCAGGGGTGGAAACAGTGGATCAGATCACCCAGTCTCAGGTAGGGTGGGGGAGTGGAGGATGCAGGGCCCTGGCATCCAGGGGTTGAAACAGTGGGGATCAGATCACCCAGTCTCAGGTAGGGTTGGGGAGTGGAGGATGCGGGGGCTTAGCATCCAGGGTAGGAAACCGTGGGGATCAGATCACCCAGTCTTAGGTAGGGTGGGGGAGTGGAGGATGCAGGGTCCTGGCATCCAGGGGTGGAAACAGTGGGGATCAGATCATCCAGTCTCAGGTAGGGTGGGGGAGTGGAGGATGTGTGGACCTGGCATCCAGGGGAGGAAACAGCGGGGGTCAGATCACCCAGTCTTAGGTAGGGTGGGGGAGTGGAGGATGCAGGGCCCTGGCATCCAGGGGTGGAAACAGTGGGGATGAGATCATCCAGTCTCAGGTAGGTTTGGGGGAGTGGAGGATGTGTGGGAATGGCATGCAGGGGAGGAAACAGTGGGGATCAGATCACCCAGTCTCAGGTAGGGTTGGGGAGTGGAGGATGCGGGGGCTTAGCATCCAGGGGAGGAAACCGTGGGCATCAGAGCACCCAGTCTTAGGTAGGGTGGGGGAGTGGAGGATGCAGGGTCCTGGCATCCAGGGGTGGAAGCAGTGGGGATCAGTTCATCCAGTCTCAGGTAGGGTGGGGGAGTGGAGGATGTGTGGACCTGGCATCCAGGGGAGGAAACAGCGGGGGTCAGATCACCCAGTCTTAGGTAGGGTGGGGGAGTGGAGGATGCAGGGCCCTGGCATCCAGGGGTGGAAACAGTGGGGATCAGATCATCCAGTCTCAGGTAGGTTTGGGGGAGTGGAGGATGCGTGGCATGGCATCCAGGGGAGGAAACAGTGGGGATCAGATCACCCAGTCTCAGGTAGGGTTGGGGAGTGGAGGATGCGGGGGTTTAGCATCCAGGGGAGGAAACCGTGGGGATCAGATCACCCAGTCTTAGGTAGGGTGGGGGAGTGGAGGATGCAGGGTCCTGGCATCCAGGGGTGGAAACAGTGGGGATCAGATCACCCAGTCTCAGGTAGGGTTAGGGAGTGGAGGATGCGGGGGCTTAGCATCCAGAGGAGGAAACCGTGGGGATCAGATCACTGAGTCTTAGGTAGGGTGGGGGAGTGGAGGATGCAGGGTCCTGGCATCCAGGGGTGGAAACAGCGGGGATCAGATCACCCAGTCTTAGGTAGGGTGGGGGAGTGGAGGATGCAGGGCCTTGGCATCCAGGGGTGGAAACGGTGGGGATCAGATCATCCAGTCTCAGGTAGGGTTGGGGAGTGGAGGATGCAGGGCCCTGGCATCCAGGGGAGGAAACAGTGGGGATCAGATCACCCAGTCTCAGGTAGGGTTGGGGAGTGGAGGATGCAGGGCCCTGGCATCCAGGGGTGGAAACAGTGGGGATCAGATCATCCAGTCTCAGGTAGGTTTGGGGGAGTGTTGGATACGTGGGCATGGCATCCAGGGGAGGAAACAGTGGGGATCAGATCACCCAGTCTCAGGTAGGGTTGGGGAGTGGAGGATGCGGGGGCTTAGCATCCAGGGGAGGAAACTGTGGGGATCAGATCACCCAGTCTTAGGTAGGGTGGGGGAGTGGAGGATGTAGGGTCCTGGCATCCAGGGGTGGAAACAGTGGGGATCAGATCACCCAGTCTTAGGTAGGGTGGGGGAGTGGAGGAGGAGGATGCAGGGCCCTTGCATCCAGGGGTGGAAACAGTGGGGATCAGATCATCCAGTCGCAGGTAGGTTTGGGGGAGTGGAGGATGCGTGGGCATGGCATCCATGGGAGGAAACAGTGGGGATCAGATCACCCAGTCTCAGGTAGGGTTGGGGAGTGGTGGATGCGGGGGCTTAGCATCCAGGGGAGGAAACCGTGGGGATCAGATCACCCAGTCTTAGGTAGGGTGGGGGAGTGGAGGATGCAGGGTCCTGGCATCCAGGGGTGGAAACAGTGGGGATCAGATCACCCAGTCTCAGGTAGGGTTGGGGAGTGGAGGATGCAGGGCCCTGGCATCCAGGGGTGGAAACAGTGGGGATCAGATCATCCAGTCTCAGGTAGGTTTGGGGGAGTGGAGGATACGTGGGCATGGCATCCAGGGGAGGAAACAGTGGGGATCAGATCACCCAGTCTCAGGTAGGGTTGGGGAGTGGAGGATGCGGGGGTTTAGCATCCAGGGGAGGAAACTGTGGGGATCAGATCACCCAGTCTTAGGTAGGGTGGGGGAGTGGAGGATGTAGGGTCCTGGCATCCAGGGGTGGAAACAGTGGGGATCAGATCACCCAGTCTTAGGTAGGGTGGGGGAGTGGAGGAGGAGGATGCAGGGCCCTTGCATCCAGGGGTGGAAACAGTGGGAATCAGATCATCCAGTCGCAGGTAGGTTTGGGGGAGTGGAGGATGCGTGGGCATGGCATCCATGGGAGGAAACAGTGGGGATCAGATCACCCAGTCTCAGGTAGGGTTGGGGAGTGGTGGATGCGGGGGCTTAGCATCCAGGGGAGGAAACCGTGGGGATCAGATCACCCAGTCTTAGGTAGGGTGGGGGAGTGGAGGATGCAGGGTCCTGGCATCCAGGGGTGGAAACAGTGGGGATCAGATCACCCAGTCTTAGGTAGGGTGGGGCAGTGGAGGATGCAGGGCCCTGGCATCCAGGGGTGGAAACAGTGGGGATCAGATCATCCAGTCTCAGGTAGGGTTGGGGATTGGAGGATGAAGGGCCCTGGCATCCAGGGGAGGAAACAGTGGGGATCAGATCACCCAGTCGCAGGTAGGGTTGGGGAGTGGAGGATGCAGGGCCCTGGCATCCAGGGGTGGAAACAGTGGGGATCAGATCACCTAGTCTGAGGTAGGGTGGGGGAGTGGAGGATGCAGGGTCCTGGCATCCAGGGGTGGAAACAGTGGGGATCAGATCACCCAGTCTCATTTAGGGTTGGGGAGTGGAGGATGCAGGGACCTGGCATCCAGGGGAGGAAACAGTGGGGATCAGATCACCCCGTCTCAGGTAGGGTTGGGGAGTGGAGGATGCGGGGGCTTAGCATCCAGGGGAGGAAATCGTGGGGATCAGATCACCCAGTCTTAGGTAGGGTGGGGGAGTGGAGGATGCAGGGTCCTGGCATCCAGGGGTGGAAACAGTGGGGATCAGATCACCCAGTCTCAGGTAGGGTTGGGGAGTGGAGGATGCGGGGGCTTAGCATCCAGGGGAGGAAACCGTGGGGATCAGATCACCCAGTCTTAGGTAGGGTGGGGGAGTGGAGGATGCAGGGCCCTGGCATCCAGGGGTGGAAACAGTGGGGATCAGATCATCCAGTCTCAGGTAGGTTTGGGGGAGTGGAGGATGCGTGGGCATGGCATCCAGGGGAGGAAACAGTGGGGATCAGATCACCCAGTCTCAGGTAGGGTTGGGGAGTGGAGGATGCGGGGGCTTAGCATCCAGGGGAGGAAACCGTGGGGATCAGATCACCCAGTCTTAGGTAGGGTGGGGGAGTGGAGGATGCAGGGTCCTGGCATCCAGGGGTGGAAACAGTGGGGATCAGATCACCCAGTCTCAGGTAGGGTTGAGGAGTGGAGGATGCGGGGGCTTAGCATCCAGGGGAGGAAACCGTGGGGATCAGATCACCCAGTCTTAGGTAGGGTGGGGGAGTGGAGGATGCAGTGTCCTGGCATCCAGGGGTGGAAACAGTGGGGATCAGATCACCCAGTCTTAGGTAGGGTGGGGGAGTGGAGGATGCAGGGCCCTGGCATCCAGGAGTGGAAACAGTGGGGATCAGATCACCCAGTCTCAGGTAGGGTTGGGGAGTGGAGGATGCAGGGCCCTGGCATCCAGGGGAGGAAACAGTGGGGATCAGATCATCCAGTCTCAGGTAGGTTTGGGGGAGTGGAGGATGCGTGGGCATGGCATCCAGTGAAGGAAACAGTGGGGATCAGATCACCCAGTCTCAGGTAGGGTTGGGGAATGGAGGATGCGGGGGCTTAGCATCCAGGAGAGGAAACCGTGGGGATCAGATCACCCAGTCTTAGGTAGGGTAGGGGAGTGGAGGATGCAGGGTCCTGGCATCTAGGGGTGGAAACAGTGGGGATCAGATAATCCAGTCTCAGGTAGGGTGGGGGAGTGGAGGATGTGTGGACCTGGCATCCAGGGGAGGAAACAGCGGGGGTCAGATCACCCAGTCTTAGGTAGGGTGGGGGAGTGGAGGATGCAGGGCCCTGGCATCCAGGGGTGGAAACAGTGGGGATCAGATCATCCAGTCTCAGGTAGGTTTGGGGGAGTGGAGGATGCGTGGGCATGGCATCCAGGAAACAGTGGGAATCAGATCACCCAGTCTCAGGTAGAGTTGGGGAGTGGAGGATGCGGGGGCTTAGCATCCAGGGGAGGAAACCGTGGGGATCAGATCACCCAGTCTTAGGTAGGGTGGGGGAGTGGAGGATGCAGGGTCCTGGCATCCAGGGGTGGAAACAGTGGGGATCAGATCACCCAGTCTCAGGTAGGGTTGGGGAGTGGAGGATGCGGGGGCTTAGCATCCAGGGGAGGAAACCGTGGGGATCAGATCACCCAGTCTTAGGTAGGGTGGGGGAGTGGAGGATGCAGGGTCCTGGCATCCAGGGGTAGAAACAGTGGGGATCAGATCACCCAGTCTCATTTAGGGTTGGGGAGTGGAGGATGCAGGGACCTGGCATCCAGTGGAGGAAACAGTGGGGATCAGATCACCCAGTCTCAGGTAGGGTTGGGGAGTGGAGGATGCGGGGGCTTAGCATCCAGGGGAGTAAACCGTGGGGATCAGATCACCCAGTCTTAGGTAGGGTGGGGGAGTGGAGGATGCAGGGCCCTGGCATCCAGGGGTGGAAACAGTGGGGATCAGATCATCCAGTCTCAGGTAGGTTTGGGGGAGTGGAGGGTGCAGGGACCTGGCATCCAGGGGAGGAAACAGTGGGAATCAGATCACCCAGTCTCAGGTAGGGTTGGGGAGCAGAGAATGTGTGGACCAAGGTGTTATGGTTTTGCTCATCACCAACTTCTCCAATGCTCTAGTGATGCTTTTCTTGGGACTTTTTCTTGAAATGGAGGTGCCCATCACCTCTTCATCCCACTGAGCTTCCCCTGGACACCCCTAGCCCATGAGGACCATTGCACCCAATGCCCATGGACAGGCATATTTTAGAGGCTGAACCGCCGACCAGCACCGTGCTTGGCCACTGGGGGGCCACTTCATCACTCATAAAGCACCCGGCAGTGGGGACAGGCGCAGAGCTATCTTTAAAGAATTGACAACCCCTTGGAAAGGAGGTGGCGAGCACCCCGGGATTTCAGATCTGACTCATGAGTTACCACTCTTCTGCCTTTGGAGATGCTCGGAACTAAGGAGGAAGGGGGCTTGATGAGGCCTGTTTAATGAGGCTCCCCCTTCATCTGTGACTCACTGGATACGTCACAAGGGTCTCATGCCAAGGAGAGGTTCTTCTGCTGACCGGGGACCTGAGTCATGTCTGCAGAAATAGGTCAACTTGCGGCAAGGATCCTCTTGGCTGGTGATTGGCCAATGCTTGCTTAGTGCTCCTCAAGTGCTTTACTATTGTGTACACATGGTCTCCTGCTCACACACACACTCTGCTGTGTCAAGGTAATTTGGGGGTGGGGAGGGCATGACACCAAGGCTTGTTGTTCTCCACGCAGGGCATGAGACAGCATTTGGTTTTAGACTAAGGGACAGATTCTGATGTCAGAGTAAACATGGCCTTTGCGGTCGTAAATGCCCACGAAACATCCCACCACTTCAGGGCGCCTGTGCAGCGCCTCGATTCTGGTGCTGGCATGGACGATGGCACCGATGGTGGGCTACAAGTGGTGTACAAAGGTTGCCAATATACTGTTCAGGTGCCAATTGAATGGGTTCTAATTTAAAGGGCACGTCTGTGTCATTTTGGGTATTTCAGTCCTTATGCCGTATTTTCAGTGAATCATTAAAATGTTGCTGACATTTCAGTCACTTACGTTAGAACTGTGCCCCCGCCCCCACCCCCACACCTGCCCCCAGCAATAGCCTGCAATGCTCACTGCACCTGTAGTGGAGGTCAGTGACGTCACGTGGCCGGTGCCGCAGGGCATCTTGGGAGAATCGCCCGGAAGCAGTCATCAAAGTGAAGGCGCCAAAACTATGCACGTGTGACACCCCGAACAATGGATGAGCGCAACTCCTGCAGCCGCGCATCACAAAGTCAGCCCTGTGTCCAGGGGTGTTGCTAGGTCTGGAAAAGATCTGGTTGGGGCTCAGGGTTAGCTAGTGGGGCTACAACCAAAAGACCCAGGGTTATAGCCCTCCCAGACCCCCCAGAACGCAGTGCCCCCTCCCCACTGTGGACACCTTCAAGGAGAGTTTTCTTGGCTATCCTGTGGTTGGTGTTAGTAGCAACTAATTAGCCCAGGTCTTATATAGCGTTTCATGACTGAGTCCTCTGTCTTCCAAGCACTCTGATAACAGGTCTAGATATAGCCCCATTGAACAATCCCAGAAGGGTAAAGCGCCGAGTTGGCATTTCCGGGGATCAAACGCGCAACATTCTGACTGGCCATGTCTGAGTTGAGAGTTTAACTCGCTGAGCTTTCCTTCCAGAGGAATTTCACTCTCAAAGAGAAGTGGAGAGTTTTGAGGGATGTTTTAGGTTTAAGGGCTTCCCAATATCCATGGGGCCAGCTGTAGCTGAAGCCTGGTTGAGCTGAGGGTGGGCATTAACTACTTAACAAAGGGACCGATTCTGGAGACATGTCATGTCCCACGAATGGTCAGACGAGTTGTGCCCGGAGTCAAGAGAAGTCATCTGTCTGGAACTCGACATGCATGGGGCGGTGCTCCAGAGCCTAAGCCACAGCATTCACCAGGCTCTGCCACCAGGGGCTGAGCAGGGGCAGCACGCACGCGCTTACACACATAGTAGGCAGCTTTGGGCTGTCAAGCTGGCCACATGGAACATGAAGTTTCACCATACCAAAACATCTCAAAAGGAAGAAAACACTACATTCATCAAACAAGCGGTAGCACAAAATGTGACCAGGCATTAACACGTGAATCCCCTTCATGGCCGGTAGTCCACTTGGCCCCATGGTGCTGCATGGCCGTGAGGTGCCAGCATGGCCTCCCCGCCATACGCTTTTAGAAGTGGTACCAGGAGACCCCAAGCCTTAGACCTATAGTGACTGCCTCCTGAGCCCACCGCCTAGCCCCCATGACCCATGCCAGCCCAAAGTCCCCCCAGTGGGAGGCAGCCAACCTACACCACCGACCGACCCCAGGCACCAGGGCCTCCGAAGGGGCAATTCATCAACCTACCGGACCACCACCACCTGCAGTTCCCCCTACCCATAAACCTGTTAAACTGTACAGTGGGTGGGATCGACAGCGCTAAGCTGAATCCCAGGAGGCGAGATGTGGAATGGCGGCGGGAACACAGAGGAGGTGGCAATGCTTGTCTCTTCACCAGCTGCCCCTTAAATGGTGGTTTTTCTGCTGCATGACTACCTCTCTACCCCCTGCCACCCGGAAGCCCACAAACAGCGCACGCCCACCCCTGCCTCCTTCCCTTGCACACCTGGCCATTCTGGCTTGACGCTTTGTATAGTATTGTAGTTGTCATTTATATAGCGCCATTACCCCATTTGTATGTCCTCAAGGCACTTTGTGTTTGGAACGCCCCTGGGGACTGCAGTCCATGTGTGGGTGAATATAAGAGTTGATCTAAAAGATGCGTGCGTGCATTTTGCCAGGTTAGGACTTATGTGGGCTGACTAGGCTCCAGTAAGCAGCCTGCAGGTCCGGCATGTGGGGAGGGGGGTGCTGTTCGTGGTTTGGATAGAGTGTCAGTGATTCGATGTGTGCCCAGCTAGACCAGATTCTTTTTATTGGTTATTGCTGTATACTAATGGCAGAGGTGTTGAGGTACGTCAGAGGTTTCAGTGAGGACGACTATGCGAGCTGCCAGACCGGAATTGCATAGCCACAGCTGCATTCTATGGTGCATGGATGGGTGGCTGTGACTGTGGCCTGTGTCCACAGACGTGGTGCAAGGTATACATTCCATAAACTCGGATGGAGTTCATCTTTGATGTCATTTTTCTAGGTCCAACGTGATTGGCTGGTCTCATCAGTTGTGGTCTCTCTAGATTGAAAGCCTGAGCAGTGTGAGAGGGGCACAGGGGTATGGGGGAGTGATGTACGATCATCCGTGGGGAAGAAGGGAGGAGGAGGGTACATTTATCACAGATAATTTGCATCACCACTGTGCGCCGGGGGTATGGGAAGGCTTCCAACCTACACTGCCAGCTGACACCAGGCACCGGGGCACCTCAAAGGGGCAAATCAAAGTCCTATCAGACCCCCACCTGCCACAGGGACCAGGACCTACCGGTCCTGGAACTCCCCCAATCCCTAGCGGTACTTATAAAAGCCAAACAAATTCTGTAACAACATTTCAGTTCCCTTCTCCGACACGCGCACTCTGTCACAATGGAAATAAGCCATGCCTCTCAGTATAACCTGGCATCATGCTATGGGCTATACTCCTGAATCGCCCACAGCATGATGCTAACCAGGCCAGTCCATTGTTCAGTTTATGGGCAGAAATGTTCAAAGGACGCTCTGGCATGCCCAGTCCCCATGTTGTCTGTGGGATGCTCTGTAATCAGGCGATGATTGCCCGAGGGCAAACCTGCCAACCCAGGAAAAGGCAGACACAAGTCCTCTGGGTTACCCCCTATGTGAAGTATGACCAAATATGGGTCTGGCTTCCCTTTCCTTGCACTTCTACCACAGACCCTGCTTATCTCTGACCTATCGCTCCATCCTCCTGATGAATGAATGACTGACTGACGATGAGTTTTGGCGACATCCTCTATGGTAGTGAGAGAAAACAGGAAAAGTGAGATACACACAGTAAGCCCCAACCAACCTTGTGCAAAACGAAACCCCTACTTCTTGCATCCCCCAAATCTCCTGCCCTGACTCTGAGCTGCTAACATAACAGGTGAGGTCAAATGCAGCCCTTGAATTAGTTTTATTTCCTCCTTTCTTGGTTTTTGGTGTGGGGGTACCGAGAACAGCTCTAACTGTCTCTTGTTGGGGTTGGACAATACCGTGACTCCCATAAAACCCTACATAATTAACTGCAGATTGGACCAGTTTGAATATTCTGGGGTTAGTGGTTAGCCCCGATTTTCTTAACACTCCCATTACTGTGTAAAGATGGTACACATGATCTTCCCATGTTTTGTTATGTATCACATATGTCGTCTATATAGGCTCTGCAAAATGTCAAGTAAGACTGCAAGATTTTATCCACCTGTCTTGAAATGTTGTGGGAGATCCATGTAAGCCGAATGCCAAATCTTTAAACTGAAACAGTCCTATGGAAGTAGCAAAAGCAATTTTTTCTTTGTGAGGTCCATACAGTGGAATCTGCCAGTAGCCTTTTATGAGATCTACTGTTGAGAGGTAGAACGCATGTTAGGGAGAATTCTCCTTCTAGGGCTAATTTCCCTCACCTAGTGAGTCCCCAGCAGCTTTGCTGGATTTCTGGAGTTTATTTTTTCCACCTGGTAAGAGTATACATCCTTTTTCCACTCTTACATGTGTTTTGGCCAATGTGTTTTTACTCATTGGGCCTCATTAGGACCCAGGCGGAGTGGGTTTCCGCCAGCGCTAATCGCGGCGGACCCGTCCGCCGTACTACGAGTTCCCTTAGCGCCATGGAGGTTTTCTCCGCCTGGTTTTACCAGGCGGAGAAAACCATGGCGCTACGGGACCTCGTTGTTAATTACGCCACCGTATTTTACGGTGGCGTAATTAACTCCTTCCCCACTCCCATTATACCCTATGGGGCAAGAATGGGAATGGGGAAGGGCAGAATGGGGATTGGGGATTTACCGCTCCGCCGAGGTCGGAATGGGGCGGTAAATCCGCCAACCCCCATGGCGCTATCGACGGCTTTCCGCCGTGCTTCGCGGTGCATTTAGCACCGCGAAATCCGCCTGGGTCCTAATGAGGCCCATTGTGTGATCCTGGGCACTGGAGCACACCACTCCAGGTGCCCCTGTTCTTGTATGGGTTACACAGCACCCTCAGTGTAGTAACCCAGGGTTGTCTTTAAGACTGCCCTCTGACTCCATTTCGCTGGGGCTGACTACTGTCCCCCAGAGAAAGGTAAAGTTGCCATTTACTTTACCTAGTCACTTTTTCCACAGATACACCCCATCTTACATGGAGTACTGGAAAGGGCTAATCTGTACCCCTTTTCTGTCTGTACCTCCCTGAGCATTGTTTCACTATTTTAACATTTAGACTTGGCTGGTGGCAGTGGTATCTACCCTAACTTTTCCACCGCGATTATATTAGAAAAACGTGGTATTGTTCTTGGCTATTATATTAGCCTCGAACAGAAACCTGCTTGACCAAATCGTCTTTCTTTTGGCTCCGGTCTCGGTTTATTCGCCATTTCTTTTTGTTAAAGTCCGTCTTGTGTTTTACTTTGCGCAGCAAACTAGGTTCGCCTTCTTTGTTCACCGTCATTTGGCTTGCTTCTGCAGAGAAGCCCTCCTATTGGCGCCTGGGTGTTTTGTTGGGCTGAATGTGAGGGAGGGGTGTAGTCACCCCCTGCAGAGGTATCCTAGGAAACCCAAGTCGCACTTTGCCATGATTGGCTGAGGTGGTTGTCCCGGCTGCACAACCCCCCTGCTGCATGATTGACAGCCAGGCTGTGTGAATGGGGGTTTTGCATATAAAAGGCAGGTCTCTTGGGCTAGAAGTTAGAGTCGCCTCTGGAACTACAAGGAACCGAAGAGAAGCAGAGAGAACGACGGGTGCTGCAACTACCTCGTCCCGGTGAAGCCCTGCTGCCGTCCTGAGCTATCTACCCTTCAACGACTAAGAGAAGATCCAGTCCGGAGTCTTCTTTCCTTGAGCCTGGTGGGGATAACCAGCTCATCTTCTTCAGTCAGAGATCTCCGCCGTGGTCGAAATCGCTGCACACTGCTGTAGTGGTCCGGATAGCCACCTGCTGGCCTCTCCTGTTTTTAAGGCGCTCACCTTTTATTTGTTGTCGCTGCTGCCGGCTTCATCCCTGTGTGGTGCAGACCCCCTTCAGATGTCCTCCTTCACAACGAAGCTCCAAGAATCGTGGGTCTGCGGGAAACCAACAGGAACAACTGCCAGGGCACCAGCTGCATCGTTAGAATAAGGTACTGTGCTCTACTCGCAGAAACTGGGTGAATCCCTTTTCTTCATCTTCAAGGCTCACCCTTGTCTTCCCTCCTTCTTATAACTTTTGTTTCCGAACATTGACAATATCCAAGTACTTTTGGGCTACGCTGAATCGTGAACTGTCTAACGGTGTGATCTTTGGCAACAGGTCCCCGGTGTCACTTAACCCTGTCTCCGACCCTTTGACTTTTGAACTCCTGTTTCTGAGTGTTTCTCGATGCTGTCTGCCTCACCTAAATATTGCCTGTGATTTTTGCCTCCAATTCCCTCTGGGTATCTCAGGTGCTAAGTGTGTTTTTGCCCCGGTAGCATTTCATGTCACGGATACGCATTCATTGAGTAGACCGAACTGTCAAAAAGTGATTGCAACGGATTGGCCACCAGGGGGCGCAAGGATGGGTTTACGTTCCGTGTAGGCTCCGCGCAAGCGTCCCGAAAAGTGGAGTGTTCCCCCACCATGAGACCCCTCCCAGCTGGAATATCAACAGAATTTGGCGTCGGAAGTGATCAGGACGCACTGGGAGAAAACCCGACCCGAAACTGAGCTTTTTTCGAGGAGAAATCCCCCTCTGCATAGTTTGCCGCAGGAAGGCAAAGAAGGCCTACAAGCTCCCGCCGCACTCTCGAGCATTCACAGAACCGTGATACGCGCGGAACCAGGGCATGTTCAGCAACGCACACCGCTACCAGGGCCCATCAAAAGGTAAATGTGCAAAGACACGCTTGTCCATTAGGTGGCCCCACGAAACCCACCTGAATCGTTCACGGCCCTTAGAAAGTTGTGCACACCCCCACTTCTGAGAACGAAGGAACCAGAAAAGGACCGCTCGACTACCAGGTATGCCGGCTCCATCCATACACACCCGTGAGGAGGCTGCCGTGGAACAAGCCCAGATTAAGCGGTCTTCACTGTCGTTTTCACCACGGGCGCGTACTCCGGTCACAGTAGACGGGGATGCCCGCGTGGAGACTACACACTCCCGCGTAGCATGGAATCATCCTTGCCCCACAACGACACAGCACCCGCTCCTCTCAGTCCAGTTGCTCAAGTTGGCCCAGCATCTCATCACAAGTAGACTCTTCTCAAACGCTACAGACAAAGCGGGCAGCGGGCCCTCTCTTGGGCGCCAGCACGTCTGGAAGGTTGCACGGGGTGTGAGCTCATTGATCGGCTCAGCGCCTGTCATAAATCTGTTCTCCCTTTCGGCTCCCTGACTCTCCTCAACCCGTGAGGGACATAACTACTGGCTGGGTCTGACAACACGACGCCGGGACCCCAGAAAGGCGGAACAAGCAACAGCGCCCTACGTCCTCTGCAATAAAGGCCGCTAGAAGCTCTCACTCAGGCAGTAAAGGACTGAGGGCTGGGCCTCTGTGGGACAGGGCGAGTGCCCTCCTCAGATCCCCCATATCCTTTTAAGCTTACCAGATCTACGAACAGAGCTTCAGCATTCCGATTGGTGTGGACCACGCACATGAGGATTAACTAGTGTGGTCGCACGCAAGCCACAAACTGATGTCTGTCTCCCTGGGGAATTGCCCCCGAGTCTTCTGATGCGCCACAATACAGGAAAGTCCACACCCAAATAAAATAGAAACAAGAAGAACCAAATGGTACACGGTCACATGCAAGAGGCCGTTTGTTAAGGGAGCTTTCAATAGCATCTTGCCTCTGCCACGTTTGGCCACCGGAGGACAAAACTCGTATACACAAGCAAATATCTCCCAAATGACCACCCCGGCGTTGTAGTCCTCCCACGCACAGTTAAGACTCACACACCTCATCGCCGTGGTCCCGCCGTCCATGGACCTTAAGGCAAACTGGCAAAGTATACGTTTACACCAACTCACGAACCCCTGAAGTCACCCACTGAGTCCAAGATGTCGACTGATGCAGCTGCAACCAAGGCAGAGGTTGCTGACCTACTCATCGAGATGAGAAGCATGAGAGCGGACATAGGCAGCAAAATAGACAAAATCACACAAAGGATGGACAAAATGGAGGACAGGCTGGAACAAGTCGAACATAATCAAACCTCCCTGAATACGTTGGAGGCCCAAATGGACCACCGCATCGCAGAGATAGAACACAGGGAAGAGGAAACACGCCTAAAGGTTGATGATCTCGAAAACAGGGAACGCCGTAACTACATGCGTGTGTTCGGCGTTCCCGAAAAAGAAGGCGAAACCGAATTTGATTTAAAGCAATCCCTGCACACCATTCTGAAGCTTCTCTTTAAAGATGAATCGTTGGACGAACCCAAAATTGACCGCATTCATAGAGCTGGAGGCAGACCAGGAAGCCCGAGATCAGTACTAGCTCGATTTCACAACTATGCTGACAGAGCTCGGATCCTAGAAAAGGCCAGGCACATTTCACAACTTTCACTGGACGACTCAAATATCTCACTCTACCAAGACTTATCATCACTCACGCTGGCAATGAGGAAGAAGTGCTCCCCAATTACAAAGATGCTGAAGGACAAAGGAGTCAGATACCGATGGGGTTACCCTTTCTCACTCACCTTTGAGTGGGAGGGTTCGACAATGAAACTTGTTTCGGAAAAGGACATTGCAGACTGCATAGCGGAGCTGATAGGTCCCCAGGGAGAGGGATGCTCCCTTGGTGAATCGAAAAGAGAGGAGGGTGAGTGGCGCACTAAGGGCCCACGGCGCAGAAGGATTGAGGGAACTAGGAAGTTCAGGAGGATGAACAATTCGCAGGACATGGAGCATTAACCCAGATTCCAGATTGTCACGTCAGGCCGCACGAGGCAAAGTAAAGGTGGGGTGAATGGTATGGCTGAAGCTGGGCGCTTGCGCGCTACCCGACAGAGATTGGAGTAAATTAAGTGCGTTTGAAGGGGAACTTATGCTCGGCATACGCCAACGATGTACCCAATTCCAAGGTCAGAGTTCATGTCTAATTGTTTCTTTTCTGTCGCACAAACGACAAATTGGGGCCTGCATGTTTGGGGTGCCCTGGTAGAAATATGAGGTAAAATAGACACTGGAACAATGCCTAAGAAGGGGGTCAGAATTCATATTTTTATGTCGGTTTTGTTGAACTATGAATATTTGGTTGGGGGCTCACTGTTAAACATGTTCACATTAGGATAGGAACGCTTGTTTCGCGGTTTCCAATGGTGGTCCGAGGCCGACTGGGTGATGTTAACCTGGATGGGCCGGACGCCGAATGTAAGGGGGGGAGGGGAGGGACGGGAGGGTGGGGTGGGAGAATGACATATAATGCATCAGAAGGCAGACCTGGAGGACAGAAGAATACAGAATGGGACCATGAAGGGACACAACACGAACTGTGACAGGTTAATCCTTGACCTCTTCAGGATTTATTGAGACCCAATTCAAAAAAGATGAATCACACACTGCACTACCAAACATGACATGAGCAATGAAGTGGATGATTTGGTCATTTAAATACTCACACGAAGCTAGAGATGTCACCTACATTCTCTAACAATCCATTACGCATATGCACACTTAATGTGAAGGGTTTGAACTCCCCCACAAAACGATCCATGGTGGCCAGAGAATTCAGGCGGTCAAACATAGATATTCTATTTCTCCAAGAAACACGATACCGACGAGGGGAGGAGAAAGTGGTTCCATCTTGCGAGGTAGGCCTTTCCTTCTGGAGCTCTGGAATCTCAAAAAAGGCGGGAGTGGGGATTTTAATTTGCAAAGGCCTCCGGATGGCAACTCTTGAGTCTTGGACGGACAAGGAGGGAAGGGCTCTTGTAGTTGTGGGAAACATTTGTGGTATGATTGTCACTCTTGCCACACTTCATGCACTTAATCAAGGGAAGAATAGGTTCCTTCACAAAATCACTGAGAAGGTTTTTAACATGGCACAGGGACACATTGCTCTTGGTGGAGATTTTAATACGTGGCTGGATAGTTCAGTGGATAGACAAACTAGTGCAGATGCACTTAGCCCACCCACCTCTCGAGATGAAGCTGAAATCAAAATAACCCTTGAACTATATGGCCCCACTGACAGTTGGCGCCATCTACACTTAGCGGATCGAGGATTCACTTCCCACTCCCTCCCCCACGACACGCTTATCGATTACATCTTCCTCTCTGATGGCCTCCTGCAGATACTCCGCGCGGCGAATTTACACCCCGCCGCATGGTCGGATCATGACATGGTTATGGTGGATATAGGCTGGAACGACCTGGCCCGGCGGAACACTAAATGGAGATGCAACGACTCCTTATGGGCTGACTCGGTCTTCAAAGAAACTCTTGAAACTGAGATTGAGCAATTTTTTTCTACCAATGATACAGGAGAGGTTGGGAAGACATCCGTATGGGAGGTGGCCAAGGCCACTTGGAGGGGGGTGCTTATTAGGGAAGGGGCCCAAAAAAAAGAGAACGCGCCCTGATAGAAAAGAACATTAGGGAGAAGCACTCAACCTGAGCCCAAAAATTGGCACAGTCCTCCCCACGTGAGAGACCCAAGTATATCGCTGAAGCCAGAAAGCTCAGAGAAGAGCTAAAAATACTCATTGTGGGCAAAACAGCTCAAACTCTGAAGAGTACGATCACTATACACATAATCTACAGACCCCCGGGCCTACCTGGCTCTTTTGAGGAAGACATCACCTCCCTAGTAGCCGAAAGCTCCAAACCTTCAGCACAAATGATTATACTGGGAGACTTCAATCTCGGGTTTAATGACCCTCTTGACTCCCCCGCCACTGCCCTGGCCGCGGCATTAGAGGAGCATGGCCTCCTTCAACTCTGCTCTAAACCCACCCACTCGAAAGGCAGAATCCTTGACTGGGTTACCGCCCTCAATTGCAACATTACCCTAAAGGACCCTGTACAACTCATCTGGACGGATCACCACTTCCTCCCCCTTGACATTAATATAAACAACTTAGTGCACAAAAAGCCTATTATTGCTCCGGCCTGCCAAACTAGGAAAAAGAGCAACATTACAGCTGAAGCCTTAATGCCTCTGGTGACCCCATTCTGAACGCCCTACCAACCACAACTGACTTAAACTTGATGGTCAACGCCTATAATGACTCCATGGCTAAAGCTATCGACACCATTGCCCCACTAAAAATGCGTAAAGGGAAACCTAAAGCGCACCTGAATACATGGTACACCCCAGAGCTCAAACTTCTCCGACTACAAAAAAGCAAACTGGAATCACTATGGAAATCGGTGCCTTCAGCAGACAATAGAACTAACCTCACCAACTTCTCCACCCACTACAAAAATGAGATCACGAGTGCTAAGAAAGAATCTCTTAATTCCAGGATTTCACAGGCAGGCTCCAGCACAAAAGAGCTCTTTAACATCTTAAAGGAATTAGAAAACCCCACTCCTCCTGAAGATACCTGCACAAAGGATAAACCTTGGTGCACAGGGATCCAGAACGCCCTTGCCAACAAAATCTCAGGGCTCCAAACTAAAATTGAAAACAAACGGCAACAGCTCACTCACGACCCCTCCTCCAGACCCACCCATCCCCCACTCACCGCCTCTAGCTCAGGCTTCACCTTCAAAAAGGTGACCACACTTGAAGTACAAAAAATTATAGCATCCTTGAAACCCTCGAATTGCAAGGGGGATAGCTGCCCCGCACAGATAATCAAGGATGCTGCCAGGGATCTCGCCCCCTTCATCACCAAATTAATAAACTTGTCTTTTTCTAACAATATGGTCCCAAGTAATCTGAAACAATCCTGGGTCCTACCCTTGCTAAAAAAACAGCCCCTTGACCCAGACATACCCACAAATTATAGACCCATTACCACTGTCCCATTTTTACTAAAGATCCTTGACAGAGTGGCCTATTTACAAATTCAGGATTACCTTGAAACTAACCGATTACTAGGTACTCGCCAATCTGGCTTTCGTCCCCAACATGGGACGGAAACGGCCCTTGTTGATCTCAAGAGCCAGATAGACGAAATCAAAGATAAAGGGAGGGCTGCTATCCTGCTTCTCCTCGACCTTTCCGCTGCCTTTGACCTGGTTGACCACAAAATCCTGTGCAACCACCTATCATCGGCAGCACACTTCTCCCACTCGGCGGTCACATGGATCCAATCCTTCCTGGACAATAGGACCATGCAAGTCTTCTCACCCATTGCAGCAGCCGACCCTATTCCCATTACCTGCGGTGTCCCACAAGGATCGTGTGTTTCACCCACCTTGTATAATATATTCACTAAGCCCCTATTCGATAAACTGGACCATCTGGGTGTCACCTACACTAACTACGCAGATGACACCCAGATACTCCTCACTTTATCAGGCAACCACAACACGGACGCCAACAGGATCGGTGAAGTCTTCTCCATCGTTCAGGCATGGATGGCCACACATGGCCTCTGCCTGAACGATGACAAGACCGAACTGCTCCTTGTCGGCTCACCCAACACTATCCGGAATCTCAGCCCGAGCTACTCTAGTTTCATCATTGACGGCAACACCATTCCCACTGCCAAAAGTGTAAAAACTCTTGGTTTCTATCTCGACACTAACACCAACCTCGCCAAACAAATCAATATGACCGCCTCAGCCACTGCTTACACTGGGAAACTAATCAGAGCCTGCAGACCTCTGATATCCCCCAACAATTGCCTTACTCTAGCCAGAGCACTTATACAATCCAAACTGGATTATTGCAACAGCCTGTATGTAGGTGCCAATAAAACGGTTGTTAACAAACTACAAGTTCTACAAAACAATGCACTCCGTGCCGCCCTTAATATTCCCAGAAGAGAACACATCTCAGCCACTAGAATCACATGCAAATGGCTCTCCATCCAACAAAAAATAGACCTAAAAACTATCTGCCTCACCTACAAAGCTCTTAACCACCTGGCCCCACCTTATTTAACCGATAAATTAATCTTAAGACAGAATATTAGAACCACCAGATCCTCTAATACACTACAACTGACAGTGCCCAAATACTCCCTCAAAAGAGCCGGCGGATCCAGTTTCCCAGTTCTAGCTTCACAATTATGGAACACTATCCCATCGGACATCAAATCTACCCCTACATTTCAACCTTTCAGAACTAAGATCATCACCTGGTTACTTAACAATTAACCAGCACCGTATGTATGTATGTCACTCATTCTACTATAACTGCTGTCATAACCGATGTTGTAACTTTACTTACATTGCACAATTGTACAAATGTTCCTACCTATGCCTGTAACTTGATGCTCAAGCGCCCATATACCTCTGGGTCAGGTGCGCTATACAAATAAATAAACAAACAAACAAACAAACCTAAAACAAAAATATTATGAAAGGGGCGACAAAGCAGATGCCCTCCTGGCGGCCCGTCTCTGAGCCCAGAAGGCAGAACGATGGGTTGATCTCATCGAAAGGACCGATGGCACCCTCATAGATACGATAGTAACATCTCCGGAAGGAATACAAGAAGCATTTGCCTTCTTTTACGAAGATCTATATACATGCGACCCCCCCCCTCCCCTAGGAAGTATTGACACATACCTTAAAGAGGTTCGGATCCCCACACTTACATCCATAGAGGCCGAATCCTTAGATACACCAGTCACAGAAGAAGAAGTTACTGAAGCCATAAAATGCCTAAAGATGGGAAAGGCCCCGGGGGACGATGGTTTTACACCCGGTTTTTATAAGACATTCTCCACACTGATCGCCCCCTTCCTTGCATCCTTATTCAACCACATCTTTGAAACAGGCCAAGTGCACCCGTCCTTCTCTCAGGCTCTTCTCGCTGTCATTCCAAAAGAAGGGAGAGACCCCAAATGTTGTAGCTCTTATCGCCCCATCTCTCTTCTTAACATTGATGCCAAAATATATGCTAGAAACATTGCGGCCCGACTTGAAACGCACTTACCACGTCTTATACACTCTGATCAAGTTGGCTTCGTCATAGGGAGACAGGGCACGGACACCATGAGGAAAACACTTCATTTAATTCATAAAGCACAGGGAATGGGAGGGGATCCGTCCCTTCTGTCACTAGACGCCGAGAAGGCCTTTGACAGGGTGGCATGGGACTTCCTAGAAAGGGTACTAGTCTGGAATGGGATGGGACCAAGGCTCTGCCGCGCCATTAAAGCATTGTATACATCTCCCACAACGTCAGTGACAGTGAACGGAGGCTACTCACGATGGTTTCCTTTGGAAAGGGGAACAAGGCAGGGTTGCCCACTGTCAGCGATATTATTCGTGCTGTCCCTTGAACCGTTGGTGCAGAAACTAAGGCAGGATGGTAGAGTTAAGGGAATTACAGTGGGAGAACGTGAATATAAACTAGGCCTCTACACTGACGATATCTTACTACACCTAACTGATCCCCTAAATTCTGTCCCGGCTGCGATCAGCATAATTGAAGAATATGGTGAATTGGCTGGCCTGAAAATTAACACTGGAAAGTCGATCCTCCTCCCAATTGATAAACGTAGAGATTCCGAAGCAGAACGATTTGCTCCCCTAGGAGTGAAGGTCAGCCTCTCCACACTCTGATACCTGGGCATCAATGTTACTCGAGACTTGGAATCCCTATACAAAGCACATTTCCCCCCACTATCACTTGCCCTTCAAAAAGATATTCAAAGGTGGTCCAGACTCACCATCTCTTGGCTGGGCAGTTTAAATGCAATAAAAATGGTGATTCTCCCCAAAATACTCTACCTGTTCCAAATGCTTCCCATTAAAATTCCCCAAGAATACTTTCAGATACTAGAAAGTCCCTTTTAACCTTCCTGTGGCAAAGCCAAAAGCCTAGAGTCCCCAGATCTTTGCTCCAACTCCGAAAGGACAACGCAGGGGTAGGCCTCCCGGACATAGAAACATACTATAGGGTAGCCCAACTGCATGTCCTCGTCCCGCACGTCAGGCATCAGTCAGAACCACAGTGGATAGCTCTGGTCAACTACCATCTCTGTCCATTCATCCTAGGCGAATGGCTATGGGTTCCGGGGCCCCAATTATGAAATAGCGTCAAAACTAACCCCATTATTGGAACAATATGGGCAATATGGAAACCCGGCAAGAAAATGGAGGGAGTTACGACCTGGCCCTCTCCCCTGGGACACTTATGGGCACCAGGGATCCGAGACGCTATCCTGGACTCAGGGAGCTTTGAGGCCTAGTACGATGCGGGACTAGAAAGGGCTGGACAATTGTGGAGAAATAACACCTTCATCACTATTCAGGAGCTTCAGGGGGCACTCGGCATACGCCCGCTTTCGGTCTTCCTATACCTGAGACTCAAGGGGGTGATGACAAGGGCAATATGGAAGAACCAGCTATAAAGGGACCTCACCCCGTTTGAAAGAATTCTTAACACATGTACGAGCTCTAGAGGTTTAATAAGTGCAATGTACTCGGCATTGATTGAGGTCACTATTACACCATCCCTCACACTGAAGAACAGATGGGAATCAGACATGGGCAGGCAGATCTCACAAAAATTATGGCTACAAATATGTAGACGAACGGCGAAATCATCTATATCTTGCCAATACAAATTAGATGCCATCAAGTTAATGCATAGATGGCAATATGATCCAATCCGGTTGGCCGAAATGTATCAAGGAGTAAGCCCATATTGCTGGAGGGGTTGTGGGAAGCATGCTGACTATTGGCATATGTGGTGGGGATGCGAGGTGTTCCAAGCTTACTGGTCGGAAGTTCTCAGCTGGATCAAGGAATTAGATGATGACGAAAGAGAGAAACAACCACTGTTGATCCTATTTGGCCTGGTCGAAACGGACGACACGACCATGAAAGCACCCAGAATGATACAAGGCCTACTGATGGCCGCAAGAGCCTGTCTCACCGTGGTATGGAAGAGAGCCACGCTCCCTAGCAAAACTGAATGGTTGGGTGTTGCCCTGAACATATATAGAATGGACAACCTGACCGCAGCCCTACATGGGGATCGCACCTCAGTCAAGAACGCATGGTCAGAATTTCGTGCTAAATATGTTACATAAAAAGAATGTGTGCAAAGCGTTATTAAAATCAGAGACAATCTACTCAACGGTTGACAATGTCTGGTACAGCAAATTTGCAGGTTCTATTATGCTCATGTGCCTTATGTTATAAATTGAAACATCTTTCAGATGTAAAAACTGCTCTATTCTAGCCCCTCAGATATTATTATGTGAAAAGGGCAGAGGGGTGGAGCGGGTATTTGGTTTTGAGGATGTTATTGAAAATGTATGTGATCGACAAAGACATTATGGGCCTCATTACGACCCAGGCGGTAAGTATCGGACATTACCGCCATGGCGTAAATAGCGTTTACGGCTTGGCCCGATGGCGTAAAGTGCGGCTCATTCCGACCCATCGGGCACAAGCTTTACGCCATGGCGATAATGTAAAGTACGCGATGGCGGAAATGACCCCAAAACGGCACTCACCGGCGTCGTCCGCCGCGCTAGGTACACTTCCGCCATCCATCTTAGCGGTCACTGTACTTAGCGGTGACCGTAATTAGCGGTCAGCGTACCTTACGGTCACCGTAAATAAGCGGAACCGGAAGTAGCGCCATCGCGCCGGAACGGGAAAGAGCACGGCGGCCATCTTGAAAAACACAATCCATCGGCATCCTCCGCAACCACTGGACATCTGACCCTGAGACCCTGCAAAAACCAATACCTACCCATTTCCCTGCTCGAAAATGCCCAAATCTGTCCGAAAAGCCTGTGACCGGCAGCGGCAAGACCGGTTCACAAGGGAGGAGCTCAATATACTTGCTGAGACCCTACAGGAGAATTCCGCTGTGGTCTTTTCCACACTGATGACCCGGCCGGCTATTGTGAAGAAGAAGGCCATATGGGCCTTAGTTGCCCAGCGGGTTAGTGCGGTAGGGACCGTCCCCCGCAACGCAAGGCAGTGCCGGAAGCGCTGGGACGATCTCCGGCTCCGCGTCAGGAGCATCCTCTCGGCGAACCGCAACATGGGCATGGCGACCGGGGGAGGATCTGAGTCCCCAATCAAACTACAGCCCTGGGAAGAAATATGCGCCTCAACAATCGGGATGGAGTCCATTGAAGGGGTAGGAGGGATGGAGCGAGGAGCACCGGCATCAGGCGATGCAGGTAGGTGCCTCAAATGAAGCCATGCTAGAGTCACTGAAGTCCATTCATGTGAAGCCCAATGTTACCCTATAGTGTAAATGCAACACATCAGCAGGGTACTGCCTAGAGCCACATCTGACCTCCACCCAGTACGCATGCAGTATGCACACCCTAACTGCAGGCACCCACATACCTCCATGCTACTTCCACGCAAAAGTGAGACAACCTGTATGCCCCTGCCTCAAATGTGCCGCATCTAGTAACCCAAATGATGTCATCCATCACGATGCACGCGCAATGTACGCAGACCCATCAATAACACTCTTCCTCCTTTGCTCCACCACAGGCTCAGACTCAGAACCCGATGATGAGGACACACCTGACACCACACCTGTCAAGAGGGCCAGGACCACAGGGCCAACACTACAACCCTCCACCTCTGCTGCAGCAAAAAAAACACCACAGCAGCCAAAAGCCGGTGCCAGACAACAGGACAGGCCACTGACCGGCACCCCAGCAGGTAGCAAGGTAGCTGCAGCAGAAGCAGTAAACATCCCACAAATGGTTCCCACAGAGGGGACAGGTTCAGCAGGAAGCAGCACTATGGGGGAAACTGCTGCCATACCAGCTTGCTCAGACAGTGATGCAGGGGATGCAGAGGATACTGATGTGGGACCCCCCACTGCCCACCTCCAATCCCCCACCCTGTCCCAAAGCAGCCCACATGAGGATGCCACACAGGTGCAAATCGATGATGACGATTGGCCATCCCCCCCCAAGCCCTGTTGTAAGTCTGCAGGAGGGGAGCAGCCCCATGGACACACCACAGGCAATAGGCATGGCACAGAGGGAACAACAGAGCCTGGAGGAGCTCATAACTCGCCAGCAGCAACTCTCCTCGCTCCTTAATGAGCATGTCACGGAATGTGGGGGTGCAAGGGCATCAATGGAACACTGCACCGAGACCCTGAGGGCAGTGATGGTGCAAAGCACCGAGACCCTGAGGGCAGCGATGGTGCAAACCTCCGAGACCCTGAGGGCTGACATGCAGTCCTGCACAAAGGACATTTGTGCCGAACTTGCTGACATGCGGCGCGTGCTGTCTGAGCTTGCACGCTCAATTCGGGACATGCATCCAACTGAGCAGCCAAGCACATCCTCCGCTGCCAGTTCCACCCCGAGCAGCCCCGTCCGCCGATCAGGCCGGACCCTGCGGAGCACAGGCAGGGGTGCCCCGGGGTCTGGGAGAGGGGGCTGCCAATAGTGCCTGCCCGGTGCAATAATACATCAGCCACTTGATCACAGGGGGTGTTGGGGTATTCAGGGGGGAGGGGGGAGGGGGGAGTGGGTGTGTTGGGGTATTCAGGGGGGAGGGGGGAGTGGGTGTGTTGGGGTATTCAGGGGGGAGGGGGGAGTGGGTGTGTTGGGGTATTCAGGGGGGAGGGGGGAGTGGGTGTGTTGGGGTATTCAGGGGGGAGGGGGGAGGGGGGAGTGGGTGTGTTGGGGTATTCAGGGGGGAGGGGGGAGGGGGGAGTGGGTGTGTTGGGGTATTCAGGGGGGAGGGGGGGGGGGGTGTGCCACGACATGTTATCTCCGAAATACACTTTTTGCTTCTCCAAAATGAATTGTGTCGACATTTTCATTGCATATGTGTGCTTCATTGGTGTACAGTCCACAGTGTGGATGTCCCAGGAACACACAGTGGCCCAAGTGCAGTCTCCATGTGGTACACACCAGCCGTGTGTGTTAGAAGCAGTGGTCGATGATAGTTTGGCGCATTGCACGCCCCTCCTGGGCATCGCCTCCTCCATAGGGTGCCGCCCCATCAGCACCCTCCTCATCCTCATCGTCAGGTGGTTGCAGTTCTGCGTCAGGGGGCAGGGGCACATTCCGTCTGACGCACATATTGTGTAGCATGACACATGACATGACGATCTTTGCCACCTTCTCATGGCGGTACAGGAGTGCACCACCAGACCTGCTGAGGCATCGGAACCGTGCCTTCAATAGGCCAAATGTTTGCTCTATGACCACACGGGTACGTGTATGTGCACGGTTGAAGTCCTCCTCGTGCTGGTTCTGCGGGTTCCGGACTGGTGTAAGGAGCCACCTCTTCAGGGGATAGCCTGCATCACCTGTATTTGGGCGAGATTGTATGTGTCAGTCATGACGTATGACAAAAAACATGATGTGCCACCATGGCTTGTATCCAACTGTTACTTAGGATCACTCCTACATGCACTGATCAATTCACACAATGCAACAAGTATATGCTCATGTCTCCCATGGCCTGTCTTGCATGCTATCACCCAATGTATGCAGTGGGGTGGAGTGCATTGTGAGTGCCCATCCACTGTGTCCGTTCATGCCGTTTGGTTAGTTGGCCTGGCACATGTCCTGTAATGGCAATGCACACATCATTGCAACATTTCTGTGCGCCTCATCATGGCCCCAGTGAGCGATGGTGATGTGGACAGGGCCATTTTGGGGGCCCTGCTGTCTGTGTAATGGTGTGTTGATGTTTCTGTCCGTCATGTGCCTCCTTCGTGGTCAGTTGTGGGGGACAGGCCTGTCGGTTGATGGTGTTGGGTGCATTTAGGTGTTCTGCATTGTTGGCAATGGGGTCTGATTTGGTAAAATGCACATGCAGATGGTTGTGTCATGGTTGGGGCACGACCTCATTCACAGGGGAGGGCTGCATACATTGGGTATTGGCTTTACTGGCGTTGGGTGGAGTCTGGGTTGCTCTAGGGTATCATCTATCTCCGTTCTCTCTGCTACTCACAGCCAGGTGGAGTATGCATCATTCCCCCCCCTTTCAGCCAGGTGGAGTATGCATCGGTACGTCATTCACCTACCCACTTCACATTTCCATGGTCATGACATTGGACTCACCGAGTAGCCAGGATCTTGGGCCTGCATGTCGCTCCATGCAGCGTGGTATTGTGGAGTTCCTCAGGACCATTGCGTCATGGGTTGATCCGGGGAATCGGGCACAACAATGTGTGATGATCTTGTTGGAGTCACAGACCATTTGCACGTTAATTGAGTGGTACTGTTTCCGGTTGCGGTACGGTACCTCCATGGCACGTGGAACAACCAATTCCACATGGGTGCAGTCGATGGCACCAATGCAACCAGGTATGCCTGCTAGTGCATGGAATCCCACTTTGGTGTTTGCAATCTCCTGGGCAGTCCGTGGTAATGAGATGTGGTCATCTGTGTGCTTGAGGAGGGCATCGAGCACTTGGATGAGCGTACGTGAGAATAATGGTTGTGAGATTCCATGCAAGTGCCCCACTGTGTGCTGAAAGGTGCCTGTGGCCAGGAAGTGGAGTACAGACACTACCTTCAGTAGGGGTGGGATGGCGGTTGGACTTTCTATCATGCTGACGATGTCGTTGTGTGTCATGTCTACGATGGCGGTAATGGTGTCCCGGTCCAAACGGTACAGGGTATGGATCTGCTCTGCAGTGAGGTTGAATGGACTGGCTCTGATGCGTGGGATTGGGGGCTGCCTACGTGGTGCCACTGGCTGTGCTGGTGGGGCTAGCTGGCCCTGCCTTGCCCTCCTTCTCCTCCTGCGTCTCCTCCGTGCAGCCTGTTGTTGTTGTTGTTGTTGTTGTTGTTGTTGTTGCTGCAGTTGTAGCACTCGCATTGCTATCAGGTCCTCCAGCCCCAACATTGCTAGTCGTATTGCTATCATTGTGGAGTGTGACTGGGTGTGGGGAGGGGTGGGGTGTGCACTTTTTGTACTTCCTGAGTCTGTATTGCCTTCACCTGTGCTGTTTCTGTGCACCTGTGGCAGCTGCATTCACTATACATGTCCCTTTACGGTTGGTTCGCGATGGCGTAATTAGCACCATGGCGGTAAGGTACTTAACGGCCTGGGTGATGGCGTTAGGTGCATGTCCGCTCGGGTCGGCATTCGCGTACCTTACCGCCATGGCGCTAAGTACGGTGTGGGAGGTCGCGTGCGCGCTCCCTTGGTGCAGTTAGCGGCAGCGTTAACTACGATGGCGCTAATGGCATCGTAGTTAACGGTCACGGGTCATAATCGTGCCTGGCGGAAAACGATGGCGGTAACCATTTACCGCCATCGTTTTTCACTTAGCGCCAGGGTCGTAATGAGGCCCTATATGTTTTATACGCTGTTTTTTAAAAAAAAATTCTCTTACATGTCTTGTTGGTGGAAAACGCTTGCAAATGATTGTCAAACTTCTACCTTTAAAAACGAATAAAATTGAAATAAAAAGAAAAAAATAATAATAAAGTGATTGCAACCGTGTCTGCGGTATCTTGTTTTGTTCATAACACCGGTTCATTCAAACACAGGGTACTTTCCTAGAGACATACTGTACAAAGTGAATTGGTTAGTTGTAGTATATTTAACGTGTGGTTTTGTTTAAAGTTTAATAGAGGTGCTGTGTTTATAACTGATGGTTTAAAAATACACGTACTTATATTTGTTTACCTGAAACCTTGAGTCAGTGTTTGCTTGAGTCGCAGTAATTGTGTTTCCTTTGTGTAGTCTCTGCTACTGCTCTTATACTTTTGAGATAAGCCTGGCTGCTCCGCTACTGCTACCACTATAACTTAGTAGTACAGGCTTGTACCAAAGGTAAAACTTGTATTACCACTTGTAGTCTTAACTGTGTGTAGTGGTCCCTAAGGGCACTGCACAGGATTCTGCCTAACACCGGTGTACAGCGGTGAGGATTTGGAAGTAGAGTGATTACACTTAGAGTGCTGCTATTGCTTGGGTTCAACTAACCACAAGGCTAACACCACTAATTCTATTTAACTAAGAAATCATGTCAAATATGGAGAACTACACTGAAGAGAGTCTTTTACTCTATACTGCTGAGGTTCTTAGAACCATGTGTAAAGATAAGAATCTCTCTGGTAAAGGAACAAAATCTGAACTGGTTGCAAAGTTAATGGGAAAAAGTCTGGAGAGTGGGTCAGAAGGGCCTACCACTCCAGCCAATGTGGATTTTGATGTTTCTGATTCTGAGTGTTAATTTAGAAGAAGTAGATGAGTCCTTGCTAGGAAACCCTGCAACTCCCTTGCCTGCTCAGAATGCACAACCTCTGTCCACAGGGACCCCCACAGGTCCTACACTTACTCCTGAGTTCTTTGCACTTGAGAAAATGAGACTTGAATTGGAAGTGAAACGTATTGATGTGCAAACTGCCATGAAACATCAAGAGTTAAGGCTCAGAGAAATGGAGCTGAACCATGAACTAGAAATGAAGAAACTGTCTCTAGAAAATGCTTCTCTCCCAGAGTCCTCTAGGTCTTCAAGCCCTAAGAGACCCCGTATGCCAAAGCAAATGATTGGTATGTATGAGACTAAACTTGACATTTTGGATTGGTTAGCAATGTTTGAGTATAATCATGGGATTCAAGATATCTCAGGGAATCAGCTGATTCCCTGGCTTTTCTCTAGGCTCCCCCCTGTTGCAGGTGATGCTGTAATGGAGTTGGGGGAGGAGGATAAGCAGGATTATGAGTGTGTGAAACTAGCATTAATAGCTAGGTTTGGGAAGACCCCTTCCCAGTATCTTAAGAGGTTTAGAACCCTCAAAATGCATGATGGTAGCCCTTGGGCTACTTGGGTGTGTGAATGTTTGACAATCTTAGATGGTTGGGTTAAGGGTTACAAAGTGAACACTTATGAAGGTTTGAGGAATCTTGTAATGTTGGAGTCTATTTTTGATGTCTGCTCTCCTGAGCTTAGACAGCACTTGGCTGATTCAAAGGAGATAGATCCTAAGAAGCTAGCTAAGGCTGCTGACTTGTGGGTTGCCAGCAGGGCTACTCACAAGGATTCTGGGGCTACTCAGAAGAAGGATGAGGGGAAGCAGCCAAAGAAAGACAGCAAAGAGAATTCCAATAATTCCAATCCAAAAGAGGGGCCCAAACATAACCAGGGTAAACCACAAGGGAAACCGAATCAGGCTAGTGTCCCACCTGGTTCCACACCAGATGGAGGTCAGAGCAAGCCCCCATACCAGAGAGCATTTGGGAAATGCTTTGTTTGTGGATTGCCTGGCCATGTGAAAGGAGATCCCAAGTGTATGGGTAAACCTTCAGGGATCAACACTGTCTCCTTAGTCTTCTCCCAGGTGGATGAAGCATCTATGACAAGTGGAAACTTTCAGCTACTAGCTGATGAGCCCATGAGAGCCTCAACTAGTGTTTCTTTAGTGTCCTTGGGTCTTTGGGAACAACAGAACTTAGATGTCTACAACTCAATCCAAGATAATACTAAAGAGTATTATAAAGATAGTGTTCTTGTGAATGGTCAGGAAAACCCTGCCATCAGAGACACTGGAGCCAGCATAACTGTGGTTGACAAATGTTTTTTCAAGGTGGAGGATGTTGCTAAGGCACCCAAATACCTAACCAAGTTAGCTGGAGGCCCTGTGCAAATGGTTCCCCAGTTACCAGCTCTCATCCAGTGTAATGACATGACTGTCAGGATACCTGTAAGTGTGCAAAATAACGTACCTGGGGGTCCTGCTGGGTAATGACCTTAAAACTCTTGGAGTTGTGTCTAGTACCCCAAGGCCCCCCAGTAGGAGGAAGCAGGAGCTCACAAGGTCTGCAAGGGAGAGAACCTTAAGAGGCTCTCCTGGGGACATGATAGAGGAAGCTATCACCCCAAGTCCACAGGACTTACTTACTGCCATTGCAGGGCAAGAAAAGACAAAAGGGAAACCTAAGTCTGCCAGCAAGAAACCAGCAAGCACTCCTGTGCCCAGGAGGACATCTCCGAGACTGTCCAAAGTCACACCTGTGACTCCCACACCAGCTGAGGCTGAGTGTGAGGTTCAACCCTGTATGGTCAAACTAGATACTGAGGAATCAGATCTAGAAGAGGATTTTACTTTGGTAGGAGATCTTGACCCTGTTGACCATCCTGAGCTGCAGTCTTTACTGGCAGAAGGTGGACCCAACTGGGAGGATTTCAGCAAGGGACAAAGAGAGTGTCCTACCTTGGAAGGTCTTTGCCAACAGGCCACTTCTCAGCTCAGTGGGACTGAGCCTGGGAAGTATAGGTTGCACTGGGAAGATGGTCTCTTCTACAGTGAACCAACTGAGTCAACCCCTGGAGACTACAAAAGACTGGTAATACCTCTAGTGAACCGACTCCAGTTTCTTCAATTAGCCCATGAGGTACCTTTGGCTGGTCACTTAAGTTTTCAGAAAACCAATGAAAGGCTATCTCTGCACTTCTACTGGCCTAGGATGAGTACAGAAGTAGACAAATTCTGCAGAAGCTGCCACACTTGCCAAACCTCTGGCAAGAGCGGGCCCAAGAATGTGGCACCCTTAGTGCCTCTCCCAGTGGTGGGAGTCCCTTTTGAGAGGGTTGGGATTGACATTGTTGGTCCTCTTGACCCTCCCACATCTTCAGGCAACAGGTTTATCCTGGTTGTAATGGATCATACCACTAGATTTCCTGAAGCCATACCTATGAGGACTGTTATGGCTCCGGCTGAGGCTAAGGCCCTACTTGGTATTTTTACCAGAGTAGGTTTTCCTGAGGAGGTGATATCTGACAGGGGATCACATTTTATGTCATACTACATGCAAACCATGTGGAAAACCTGTGGAGTTACCTACAATTTCTCAACTGCCTACCACCCCAAAACCCATGGGCTGGTAGAGAGGTTTAACAGACCTAAGAAGAGCATGATAGGTGCTTTAGAAGAACCCCTTAGAAGACAGTGGGACCTTCTACTGCCATGCCTTCTCTTTGCTTATAGAGAAGTCCCTCATGAGGGAATAGGATTTAGTCCCTTCAAACTTCTCTATGGCCATCCAGCCATAGGTCCATTGGCCCTGATTAAGTAGGGGTTGGAGAGTGCTCCTTCCCCCAAGACAGTCAGAGTGACTGACTATGTGATAGGTCTCCGGAGGAGAATGTCACACATGATGGCAGAGGGAAGTGATAACTTGAGGGCTGGTCAAGCTCTGGTCAAGCATTGGCATGACCAGAAGGCTAACATGGTTGAGTTTACTCAAGACCAGCTTGTTCTTGTTATGGTCCCCACAAGGCAGAGGGCCTTGCAGGACAAATGGATAGCACCCTTCAAGGTTGTGGGTAAACCTGGAGAGTTGAACTATCTGGTGGACTGCGGCAACCCTAAGGAGGCTCCCAGAGTCTTTCACACCAACCGTTTAAAGGCTTATGTCTCTAGACTTGACATAGGAGCTCTGCTTCTAGCTTCAGCTCAGGAGGAGGAGGAGAGTGAACCTCTGCCTGACCTCCTCAGAGGCTTACCTTTAGATGAGCAAGTGGAAGGAGTTAATCTCTCTCCCAGTCTCACATCTGACCAGCAAGATGAGTGCAAGTTACTGTTTTATCAGTTTGCCTCCCTGTTCTCACCTTCACCAGGCTTGACCCCTTGGGGCCAGCATGACATACACACTGGTGACTGTTTACCTGTCAAAAGCAGGGGGTACAGAATGTCAGACAATACCAGATCCCACAGACACTCTGGAAAGCTGCATTTAGAAATGTACCCAATAGACACTCTGGAAAGTTCCATTAGAAGTGTCCCCAATAACCACTCTGTGAAATTTAGAGGCGTACCCATTAGCCGCAATGAGAGTTACATTTAGAAACGTACCCAATAGCCTCCGCGAGAGTTACACTTAGAAGTGTGCCTAATAGCCTTGCTGATAAACTGAATTTAGACATGTTCCCAATAGCCTCTGTATGGAAAATTGTACTTAGAAGTTCGCCCGGTAGCCTCTCTGGGAAAGTGATTTTAGAAGTTTGCACATTGAAAGAGCATATAACCATTCTTACCACACCCCACGCTTACTCTCTCCTTTACATCACCACTCAACTAGAACACAGAGATACTATGACACCATTCGGTATAACTGTTCTCATACGAACATCCACCGCTTACTCCACATCATTCTATGTAAACACTGCTGGTCTCACAACCCCAGCCAGGCGTCTTCCTCAGGCCTAACGCAGCCACATCCGTTCCGGATAAATCCTGCCAGAACGAACACATTCTCCTGATCTCTCAACCACCACACCTACTGCTAAGAAGCAGCTATTACATGTGTACCGCACGAGCTGCACACATATCCGGTGCACACACGCACCTTTTGACTCTCCCTACTCTCTCTACTGATCTGAACTTCGGGTTCCCAAGGGCGTTCAACCTACCAGCGCCTTCAGACCATACCAATGATATATAAGGCGCTATATAAGTGCAAAATAACAATAACAATAACAATAAGGAATGAGGTCAACAAGATGCTTAAACTCCGGATTATAGAGCCCTCTACTAGCCCATGGTCTAGCCCAGTTGTGCTTGTACCAAAGGCAGGATCCAAGGAGTTGAGATTCTGCGTGGACTATAGAGCTCTAAATGCAGTCACTAAGACTGATGCCCATCCTTTGCCTAGGACAGATGAGCTGGTGGACAAACTTGGTGCAGCCAAGTACCTCAGCACATTTGACCTAACGTCAGGCTATTGGCAAACAGCCCTGACAGACCATGCCAAGGCGAAAACTGCATTCTCCACTCCAGCTGGCCTCTACCAATTCAAGGTGTTGCCTTTTGGATTAAAGAATGCACCTGCTACATTTCAGAGGATGGTCAATCAAGTTCTGAATGGGATGGAGGACTTCTGCATGGCATACTTGGATGACATTGCAGTGTTCAGCCCTACATGGAAAGAACATATTGAACACCTAGGTTGTGTATTGCAGGCTCTGGAACAGGCCCATCTGACCATAAAGGCAAGCAAATGTCAAATTGGTCAGAGTTCAGTGTTCTACCTTGGACATGAGGTAGGGGATGTGAAATAAGGCCATTGTCTAGCAAAGTACAAGCTGTACAAAACTGGGCCACCCCTACTACTCAAACCCAAGTAAGAGCCTTCCTAGGTCTTACTGGGTACTATAGGAACTTCATAGAGAACTATGGGACCATGGCTTCTCCCTTCAATGTCATCTCCTCTCCCAAATTTCCTTAAAAGGTCAGGTGGAATGAGGAGTGCAATCAAGCCGTTTAAGGTCTGAAGAAAGCCCTTTGTCAAGCTCCAGTCCTAAGAGCTCCTGACTACCACCAACCCTTCATTGTACAAACTGATGCTTCTAATGTAGGTATAGGTGCAGTCCTTAGTAAATGGATGGGAAAGGTAGGAAACACCCAATTTGTTTCATCAGCAGGAAGTTAAAGGATCCTGAGACAAGGTGGGCAACAATAGAAAGAGAATGTTTTGCTATGGTGTGGTCACTGAAGAGGTTTAGACCATACTTGTATGGATCTACCTTCATCATTCAAACTGACCACAAACCCTTGAGGTGGCTGATGCAAATGAAAGGGGAAAACCCAAAATTACTCAGATGGTCAATCTGCCTGCAAGGATTTGATTTTTCCATTGAGCACAGAGCAGGAAGTCACCACCAAAATGCTGATGGTCTCTCTAGGATGTTTATAACCGACTAGAGGTATGAGATCTATCCAGGATTGGATTAAATCCTCCTGTCCCTTAGTCTGGGGGGGGGGCGAGTGTTAGGGAGAATTCTCCTTTTAGGGCTAATTTCCCTAACCTAGTGAGTCCCCCAGCAGCTTTGTTGGATTTCTGGAGTTTATTTTTTCCACCTGGTAAGAGTGTACATCCTTTTTCCACTCTTACATGTGTTTTGGCCTATGTGTTTTTACTCATTGTGTGATCTTGGGCACTGGAGCACACCACTCCAGGTGCCCCTGTTCTTGTATGGGTTACACAGCACCTTTAGTGCAG
The DNA here is from genome assembly GCF_040938575.1 of Ambystoma mexicanum. Lineage (NCBI taxonomy): Eukaryota > Metazoa > Chordata > Amphibia > Caudata > Ambystomatidae > Ambystoma > Ambystoma mexicanum. The sequence goes on from NC_090932.1 coordinate 6,168,785, forward strand.
TAACCCAGGGTTGTCTTTAAGACTTCCCTCTGACCCCATTTTGCTGGGGCTGACTACTGTCCCCCAGAGAAAGGTAAAGTTGCCATTTACTTTACACAGTCATTTTTACCACAGACCCAGTACACCCCATCTTACATGGAGTACTGGAAAGGGCTAATCTGTACCCCTTTTCTGTCTGTACCTCCCTGAGCATTGTTTCGCTCTTTTAACATTTAGACTTGGCTGGTGGTAGTGATACATACCCTAACTTTTCTACTGCGATTATATTAGATAAACGTGGTACTGTACTTGGCTATTATATTAGCCTCAAACATAAACCCGCTTGACCAAATTGTCTTTCTTTTGGCTCCGGTTGGGTTTATTCGCCATTTCTTTTTGTTAAAGTCCTTCTTGTGTTTTACTTTGCGCGGCAAACTAGGTTTGCCTTCATTGTTCACCGTTTTTTGGCGGGCTTCTGCAGAGAAGCCCTCCTCTTGGCGGCTGGGTGTCTAGGTGGGCTGAATGTGAGGCAGGGTGTAGTAAACCCCTGCACAGGGTATCCTAGGAAACCCAAGTCGCACTTTGCCATGATTGGCTGAGGTGGTTGTCCCGGCTGGACAACCCCCTGCTGCGTGATTGACAGCCAGGCTGTGTGAATGGGGGTTTTGCGTATAAAAGGCAGGTCTCTTGGGCTAGAAGTCAGAGCCGCCTCTGGAACTCCAAGGAACCAAAGAGAAGCGGAGAGAACGACGGCTGATGCAACTACCCCGTCCCGGTGTAGCCCTGCTGCAGTCCTGAGCTATCTACCCTTCAACGACTAAGAGAAGATTCAGTCCAGAGTCTTCTTTCCTTGAGCCTGGTGGGGATAACCAGCTCATCTTCTTCAGTCAGAGATCTCCGCCGTGGTCGAAATCGCTGCACACTGCTGTAGTGGTCCGGATAGTCACCTGCCGAGCCTCTCCTGTTTTTAAGGAGCGCACCTTTTATTCGTTGTTGCTGCTGCGGGCTTCATCCCTGTGTGGTGCAGACCCCCTTCAGATGTCCTCCTTCACAACGAAGATCCATGAATCGTGGATCTGCGGGAAACCAACAGGAACAACTGCCAGGGCACCAGCTGCACCAAGGGAATAAGGTACTGTGTTCTACTCGCGGAAACTGGGTGAATCCCTTTTCTTCATCTTCAAGGCTCGGCCTTGTCTTCCCTCCTTCTTATAACTTTTGCTTCCGAACATTGACAATATCCAAGTACTTTTGGGCTACACTGAATAGTGAACTGTCTAACGGTGTGATCTTCGGCAACAGGTCTCCGGTGTCACTTAACCCTGGCTCCGACCCTTTGACTTTTGAACTCCTGTTTCTGAGTGTTTCTCGATGCTGTCTGCCTAACCTAAATATTGCCTGTGATTTTTGCCTCCAACTCGTTCTGGGTATCTCAGGTGCTAAGTGTGTTTTTTCCCCGATAGCATTTCATGTCACGGATACGCGTTTATTGAGTAGACCGAACTGTCAAAAAGTGATCGCAACCGTATCCGTGTTACCTTGTTTAATTCATAACACTGGTTCATTCAAACACAGGGTACTTACCTTGAGACATACTGTACAAAGTGAATTGGTTGGTTGTAGTATATTTTACGTGTGGTTTTGAATTAATAGAAGTGTTGTGTTTATAACAAACGGTTTAAAAATAAATGTACTTATATTTTTTACCTGAAACCTTGAGTCAGTGTTTGCTTGAGTCACAGTAATTGTGGTCCCTTTGTGTAATCTCTGCTACTGCTCATATACTCTTGAGATAAGCCTGGCTGCTCCGCTACTGCTACCACTATAACTTAGTAGTACAGGCTTGTACCAAAGGTAAAACTTGTCTTGCCACCTGTAGTCTTAATTGTGTGTAGTGGTGCCTAAGGGCACTGCACAGGATTCTGCCTAACACTGCATTACCGACCCTGTCGATAATATCAACAATACATGGCATTGTGTAAGCGTCAAAGGCAGAGATGGCATTCACCTTTCTAAAGTCTAGACAAAACTTCCTGCTTCCATCAGTGTAGCTACCTTTGGAGTGTAGCTGTGATGATAAATATCCTTCACTCTTCCACGCTCTTCTCTAAACTCATCTGTGAACTGTCTTATAAGGTTATAAAAGTCTTGTTGTTGGTTGTTATTAAGAGCAGAGGAAATTATCTGACTCTTTGGGTAACTGACAAGACAATATGATGGCATTGGACTCTGAAGGATTTTCTCTGCATTCTTTTAACAGATTTATATGGTAGACTTGGGTATTTAGGCGATGGGACTGTTGTTCAAACACCTTATATGGTCCATGCCTCTTAGATATAAGTTTATTTTCAGAAGTGGGTAATAACAGTAGTAGTTTTTGACTTATAGAAAAGGATCTCAAAGAGACCTTTTTGTCATAAGAGGTCTTATGTTGTTCCTTTGCTTTGACCATATGGGTTTGTACCAAAGATCCAACAGCCGTCATGTGTTCTTTAAGCCTAATTGCAGTTTGGGAGAGTGGTGTTGGGGCTTCTTCTCTTTCTTCCCAAGTTTCCCTCAACATATACAGGCGATCCAGTGGTTCCCACCCATAAAGTAATCCAAACAGTGAAAATCCTGTGGAAGTCTGAGGGGTCTTTGTAACGGCAAACAATGCCCATTTGATAATTTGATCCCAGTTTCTGCCATCCTGTTCCACCAACTTTTGCTAAATCGTCTTTAGGGTTTTATAACATCTTTCTACAAGGACATCTGTCTGTGGATGATATACGGATGTTCGCAATGTGGTGATATGTAACAGTTGCTTTATTTCCCCCATGAGTTTGGTCATATAAGTAGAGCCGGGTAGGTCAATATATCTTTTGGAAATCCCACTTGTGAAAACAGAGGGAGCAGGTGCTTCAAATGTGTTGTGTAGTGTTTGCTCTCAGGGGAAAGGCTTCTGGATACTGTGTTGCATAGTCCACAATTACTAGAATGTACTTATTTCCCAATTTGGAAGTTTCTATGGGCTCTACAGTGTCCCTACCAATTCTTGAGAATGGAATTTCAATGATTGGTAATGGATTTAAGGAAACTGGCAGTGGCATATGAGTGGTAGTCTTCTGGCAGAATTTACAAGTCCGAATTAAGTTCTTGATATCAGCATGTATCCTGGGCCAGTAAAATGTATTAGTTATTTGGGCCTGACTCTTGGACCGTCCCAAATGGCCTCCTGTCAGATGTGAATGGGCTATTTCTAGGACTACATGCTTATGACCTTTAGGGACAACCAACTGTGTTTTTACCAAGCCCTGAAGTGGTGTCTCCTCTATATAAAAGTCCATGTTTGAAAAAGAAAAAAGTTCCTCCTTTCTCACGACCCTCTGGCTCAGACAGGACTTGAAAGAATGCTGCAACCAATAAGGGGTCATTCCTTTGGGCAAATGTCAGATCTGGAAGAGTTTTGGTTTCTTCTTCTCTAACTTTTCTGGGTTCAGGGTCAGGAAGGACATAAGGATTTTCATCTGCTTCTCCAAAACCTCGAATACCACTATTTCTCCTTTCTTTCCCGATTCCCCCTTAACTGTAGGGAACATGCCCCTCTCAAGCACCCCTTCAGCGTGCAATGTGCTCCCCTTGTTGGATTTGAAAGGGATCCATCCCGTGATTTTGTAACAACACTTTAACATCACCTCTGAAGTCTGGGTCTATGACCCCAGCTAACAAATCAATTCCAAACCTCCATGCTAGCCCGGATTTGGGTGCACGTCTCATATAAGAATCAGGTGATGCAATCAGAATACAATCAGTGGGTATCACTCTTCTTTCACTTGGGGGAATCGTCTCATCCCTACTACGACAAATTTCAAACCCAATGGAGCATTTCATGGCTACTGATGGGTCTGATACTCTGACACTTGTCGAATTTTAGGGTTTCTCAACTTGTATTGGTTGAGCCACATCCCTACACATTGTTTAGCTTTAGTTGTGAGGGCAAGTACAGGTTTTGGACACAGGTAGACTTTAAGTTGAGCTCTCTGACTCGGAATATCCTTAGTTTCTTTAAGTAGGGAAATCCACTCTTAGCATAGGGCAAGTTAGGTTTTACACCATCCAGACATTTAAGTTAAAAAATATATTTTGTTTGAACTTTGAATCTGTAGCCTTGCTTGATGATGCCCTGTAAGTAGACTACAATATTCAGTAGTCCATCTGGGAGATCCCTATGTTTAAATTCATGCCAAAACCAAACTCCATTTACCTTATGAAAGGCAAATGAGAGATCAATACTCACCATGAAAACCAGGGGTGGCGAGAGAGGGGTGGCATTTTTCAAAGCTCACTTGGAAAATTAACTTTTCTCCTTTTCCTTTGCTACAGCCGGGGGTAGTTTCCTGTCACTCTATCCCATTTATCCCCAGCACCCAGGGACGTCCTTTAGGGGTCGCCAGAGGTCGCAAGCGCGACCTCTGAGGTCTCCTTTGCAACCTCTGTGGTCTCCCTTGCGACCTCTAAAAAAAACAAAAAGGTTTTTTTTAAAAAAAATTTTTTTTTGTAATGCTAGCTCCTGGGCTGTGGCTCTTTACTTCTGGAGTGTTTGGCTTTCTTGTTCAGGCCCCTTGAAAAAAAGACGAAAAATAAGAACAGGAGTGCCACACGTCTAACACTTCCAGCAATGACCCTAAATAAAAAAGAATAAAGAATAGGAATACCAAATAATGTGTCTTTCTGGAATTCTATACAATAATTGCTAGACTCATTAAAGGTTTATTTCAGGCACACTTCAGGGGGTGAGCCACTGATTTAGTCTGTTCTCAAACGCCTCAACTCAGCCTTTGATCCTTCTGGGGTCGATAAATGAGTACAACACAGGTTGGGTGATATTGGGTGTATATTTTTTCTATATAAGGCGCTTAAGCGTAAGTGCTATATAATAACACATCACTATCATTGGGCCATGGGCGTCTGCTTTCATTCACAGTAATTTGGTAATGTGGGCCTATACACACTGAACTTAATGATACATATGACGATCCATTCTTGTAAGAAATGTACATCACACAGTGATATCGTAACCATATTTTTCGTAGTGTACAATGCCATGTGATGTCATCAGGGGTCAAGGGCCGTGTGATGTCACTTCCGCCACCCCTGGCATTTTGGTGAAATGACGTCCCTGCCAGCACCCGGTTCTGTGCTGAATCCCCCACCCCCCCCCATGTTTACCCCAGCGTCCCTGCCTGTGTTCTTCCTCCTGCGCCTCCACGGGCCAGTGTTTTCGGCCTTCCGCTGTCTTTTTGATTGTAGTGTTTGATACTGTGCCAGTTGTTGTGTAACAATGACTAGGTTTCTCCAGAATGTGGCATACAGTGCCCGTGCAATGGGCATCCAGATCTTAGTCAGTAGAGGAATGGAAAAGGGCATCAGGCGAGGGTAAGGGGTTGGGCGAGTTAATCCAGCATAGCCCGGTGGCCACTGCCTGCCTTCTGCAGCTGGGACTCTTGCATCAGATCTCCCTTCATCCATCCGTTCTGGGAGGCTCTCTGGCATCAGTGTTAAGTCACTCTAGGCAGGACTATGCACATTCCCTTTACCTGGAAGCAGCGGCGGCGCTAGGGGACGAGGGCTGTGCCCCACCTCTGAAATCCTGTGCCACCCTCTTGTGCCCCCCACCTAAGGCGAGCAGCGAGCGTGTTCTCTGTTCGGGGTGTTATTTGTGACACTCACTGAGGCAAACGTCAGCAGATCACACGGCAAATACTCTCCTTTCGTCTCAGCTAGCAGTGATCGTGGGATGCATGCTGGCATCGGCATGGACATGAGCACGAGCCACTTCTCAGGTGTTACTGTCCAGCTTCTGTACAGCCCCCTCCATAGTGTGCACATTCCCATCAGAATGTAGAGCACGAAACTGCTACTGATGGGCTGTTAGTCACTGAATGGTTTTGTGCCTGCATTCTGGTGGGCGGGGAGGTGCAGTGAGGTGTGGGTCACACATTCCCTTTCAAAGGTGGGGGCCCCACACTTTTGTCTGTGGCCCCTCTACTTTTGTATTTGTCCCCCTCTGTGCCTCTCCTAAATGTGATTCCTGGCGACACCTCTGCCTGGAGGGTCTCCTGGGATGCCTGCCACAGTACCCCCAGGCTCTTTGACTGCATGGCACCCCGCGTTTGGGCAGCTTGCATTGGCTGCCTTTAAATCCCTGTGCATTGCACACTGTGGCCAGGCTGAGGCATTGCGGGACGCAGGGCAGATACAACATTCCTCCTTTATTGTAACTTAACTCAACTTTAACCAAAACAAACATAACCACTTGCATTGTCAATGTTCTATATCAACTGGAGGGGGTCTCCCCACATTAGAGTTCTCCAAGGGGTTTTCACCACACATAGTCTCTGAGCCGAGCAGGCGGCCTGGTGGCACTTCTCAGACCATATCCCCCTCCCCTGGAGATGGAACCCACAGTCTCATCGGGTGTCTCACCTTCTGTGTCCGGCTCACCCATCTCTGGTTCATTTCCCAGCTCCCACGTTTGGTCATCTGCTTCTTCTCTGCCTTGCGGGTGCTCTGGTCCTTCATCATTCGACAGGTGGCCTGCGTCCTCTAGGGGACATTCCCCATCCGTCCATAGGTTTCTTGGTACAGCCTTAAACCATGATGCATTTCGTGTCACTTGACGGTGTCCTCTCTGTACGGTTATCATAGTTCCTTGTCTTTTGCTGACAGTCCACGGGACAGCCTCATAGCGAGAGTCCAATTTGGATTTTGTCGGGTTCCGTAGCATGACCACTTGGGCCCCCACCTGGTGGTTAGATTGTTTCGCCCTTCTCTTGGCACACATGTGCGCATTGGAATCCTTCCTTTTTTTCTGTTAGATGGTTGTCGATCGTGTCCAGGCTTCTGCTGGGGTGGTGCGGTATGGAGGACTTTAGGACTGTGTCAAACATCAGGTCTGCCGGGGGTACGCCGGTCTTGCAATGTGGGGTGACTCTATAGTTGCGTAAGAATCGATACAGGTCAACTTGCCACGGGCTGGCGTTTACTCTTGATAACCTTAGGACCTTGTTGATTGTTCTCATGAAACGTTTTGACGTCTGGCATGACGTGGTGGTAACGAATGTTCAGTTCTTGCAGGTATTGTTTGAACTCCTCCCCTTGGAAAGGTGGCCCATTGTCGCTCTTGATTCTTGTGGGCAGCCCATGTGTCGCAAACATCTTTTCCATTGCAGGGATGACTACCTCTGCTGCCGTGGAATATACTACCTCGACTTCGGGGTAACGTGAGTGGTCATCAATGGCCACTAAGAGGTAAAGGCCTTCTTGGAGCAAAAGTCTATGTTTATCGCCTCCCACCTACCAAGTCCTCGCACCGATGACTGAATCGGCTCTGGGTCCGGCGGAGCTCCTGTGATTTGGCATGGTAGACAGGTGTGTATCAGCTCCTCAACTTTCTCGTCTATCTGTGGGAACCACACTCGATGCCTGATGCAGGCCTTTGTCCGTGCCATTCCCTGGTGGCCCTCGTGAGCTAATGCCACTATTCTGTCCTGGAGGCTTGGTGGGATGATGATTTGATTCCCCCTCAGTAACAGTCCTTGTTCTGTGATCGACAGGTCCTGCCGTATGGTGAACATCCCCGTGAGGAATGTCTTTGCTTCCGTGGTTCTGTTGTGGGTGTTCTTCATAAAAGACAGCCACTCTCCTGATATAATAGTGTCTTTAATTAGGTTGCAACACGAGTCCTTGGGCGTTTCTTCTGCAATGTCGTCGATACTGACGGCCTTCGGCCTCATGGCGTGCACCACATGACAGAAGTATTCCTCTGTCTCCTCTGCTACCAGTACTTCCTGTGGGGTCGCTGCCCGCGGGTGCCTTGAGAGGAAATCTGCCGGGTTTCCACTTCCCGGCTGATAGGCCAGTTCGAAGTTGTACTGTTGGAGGTGAAGTAGCCATTTTGCAATTTGTGCCGGCGGGTGGGAGGATGTGCCCATGAAGATAGGGAGTAGAGGTTTGTGGTCTGTGTATGTTGTGAACCTTCTGCCATACAGGTAGAGATGGAAGTGGCGACACCCCCATAGTATGGCTATATCGCCTCCTTCTCAATGTGGGAATAGCGTTGTTCTGTGCTCGTGAGAGCTCTGGACGCGTATGCAATGGGTCTTTGCTCACCCTCCTCCGTCACCTGTGTAAGGATTGCCCCCACACCTACCGGGCTGGCGTCCACATACAGCTCCGTAGGGAGCGTGGTGTCATAGTATGCCATTTCGGTGTCTGTTGACAGTGACTCTTTGATGTTCTCAAATGCTTCCTGGCACACTTGCCCCCATTCCCACATTGCGTTGACCCTGGTAAGTTCCCGAAGAGATTCAGACAGTGTGGCCAAATTTCTGATAAACCTCCCACAGTACGTGGCCATCCCCAGAAAGCTGCGCACCTCAGTTGACGTGGTAGGTGGACTTGCCGCTTGAATGTCTGCGACCTTCTGGGGATCCGGTGAGATGCCGGTACTGCTAAACATGTAGCCAAAGAAGGAGATTTCGGTCTTGAGGAATTCACATTTCTCAGTGTGAATGGTAAGGCCTGATCCTTCCAGTCTGCCAAGGAGTATGTGCAGCCTCTTCAGATGCTCTTCTCTGTCATTTGCATGAATCAGGATGTCGTCGCTCACGTTCAGGACACCTGGTATGCCCCTGATGACCTCTTGAATAGTCTGTTGAAAAAACTCGGCAGCCAAAGAGATCCCGAAGCTTAGGCGCTTGTACCTTCGCAAACAAATGTGGGTTGAAAAAGTGGTTATGTATCTGGATTCTCTGTGCAATTTCAGCTGATGGTATCCTGCTTTTAAATCGACCTTCGAGAAATTTTTTGACCCCATTAGGTCGGCCACAATTTCGTCTAATGTAGGTGTGATGTGGTGCTCGCGCTTGATGGTGGCGTTTGGTAGACGCATGTCTATGCAGATACGGACTTTGCCAGGCTGTTTTGGTTTCTTTGCGACAACTATCGGGGAAACCCGTGGCGTAGGTCCTGTTACTTCTTCTATTATTTCTGCTTTCTCTAGCGCTCTGAGCTCTTGTTCCACTTGTTCCCTCATGTGGAATGGTATCCTCCTATGCCTTACGGCTTTCGGCTGGACCAACTCGCCAATGTGGAGCCTGATCGACTTTCCTTTCAGACATCCTATGCCTCTCAGCTGGTTGGGGTATTTTGCTAGGAGCCTCTCAACCTCTTGTGAGTCCTTTATTTTGCAGATGAAGGTAACCAGGCCCAAATCCTCTGCCGCATCGCCACTCAAAAGACATTCGATTCCCGCATCCACCACATAGATCTTGGACGGTATCACGGTTTCACCATGGCTGAGGGTCGTACGGAATCTGCCGACCACGGGTTGTGGGTTCTTGCACCCGTATGCGAATAGCAGGGTGTCCATGTCCTTTAGGTTCGGTTGTGGTTGTAGCGTCCGAAAAGTGCTCATGGGCATGACATTCACGGATGCCCCTGTGTCTATGGTCATCCAAATCTGCTGGTTTTGGATGGTGACTTGACACTTGCGCCTCCTGAGTCCTTTCCTCGGTGTGACATGTCTATGGATGAGGGCTGACACCAGATATACCTTCCTCCCTTTTTTCCACGGTTCCTTGACGGGCTCTTGGTGGGCTCCGGGCGTGTCATCCCCTTCTTCCTCGGTCGAGGAGTTTGCTGTCTCCACTCGTCGGGCACTGACCTGCTTTTTCTTCTTGCCTCCACTCTTCTCTTGGGCATTCTGTGGTGTGGTTTGTTGGGCAGTTGACGACCGGCACACTTTGGCATAATGGTCTTTCCTGCCGCATGTGCCGCATGTTGTCCCTTGTGCCGGGCAGTTCCTTTGTCCATGTCGCGGTCCGCCACACCATCCGCACTCCGTGGGCCCCGGGATACGTGGCTGCCATCTGGAGTTTCTGTAGTTTGCACCAGACTCATCCCTCATCGATTGTCGATTAGTGACTTGGGCTACCATGGCCGTTGTGAAGGCGGGCTGTAACTTTTGAAGCGTAGTGCCCATGTGGGCTGCTCTGGCGTGTGCCAGTTCTCTCTGGCGACCCAACTCCAGAATGCGTGTTAGCGAGATCCCTCTTTCACTCAGTACCATCCTCATCAGTTTCTCTGACTGGATGCCGTTAATGAGTTGTCTCCGAATTTCTCTCTCGACGTCCGTGAACTCGCAAGATATCGCCAGCTTTCTAAGTCTGGTGTGATATGCATCTAATGTCTCTTCCTCCATCTGAATGGTGGTACAAACTATAAATGTCTCGTAATCAGGATTGAGTTGTGGGAGGAAATGGGCCGTCAATGCATCCTTCGCTTGTTGATAAATGTCCTGGCCATCATCGATGGTGAGCGAGTTGAAAATGCGCAGCACTTCATCTCCTACGCTTAATAGCAGGTGCGATCTCATTTTTCTGGCGGTGGTGACGTCTTTACATTCCATTGCCATTTCAAACTTTTGGATCCATAGTTGCCACCGGGGGCCAACTGAAGATGGGTCAGTAAATGGGTCAAATGGCTGCATCATGGTTGAGGAGCCACTTTGTGGGCGGGCTTGCGGCGTGGATATCGATAGGTTTGCCGCCAGTCTAGATGGCGTGCCAGGCCTGGGGGTAGAAATGCCGGTTGCCATGGCAGGGCTATACTTTCTCCTGATGGGTTTCTCTGCCTCACCTTATTGCGTGGTTGCAGGGGTCTGCAGTCTCTTATTGTTCGACTTCACACGTGCTGGGCCTGTATGGATCTGCTTCTTACTCCAAAATGCCCTTCCATGCCTGTCTGTTGCAGTTGTCCAAACCAAATGCATATGGGGCCTGCCAGCGTCGTGGTGTGTGTGTGTCTTCAGACTGCTAGGTGTTGGGAGTCCATGGTGGCAGTCCCATCTGGTCACGACCATAGGATGTGGCACTTCTGTTGGACGAGATGATCGTCTGTTGAGGGAGTGAGAAAAAGATATATAATTTTTTTTTGTTGGGGCGGGGGGGGGTTTGCGTTTGCCCCCCCCCCACCGGGATGCCAAAAATGGTGGGATCGTTGTCGCAACGATCAACTGGTGGTGCATGTTGCCTGCGTTATGGGTCTCTCGTCCCTCGTCGCCAGTGTTGCGATCTATCCGCGGTCCCGTGGGGCCTGGAGATAGAATGGCCGAGGCCGCGGAGGTGGGCCGTGGCTACGCAGCTCCAGCGGGAGCTAAATAAAACACACACGCGTGCATGAGGTTGCAATGCCCCGGAACTGCCTCCCTCTGGCGGGGGCGGGGCTTTTATTGAGACGCCCTGCATCACAGCGTTGCGGGACGCAGGGCGGATACAACAGTGCTATCGTCTCTTTCCGTTGCGTCACCCAGAGCAGAGTACCTGGCGGGCAAGTGAAGGATACGTCCGTTTATGCCCCGCCCACCCTCCAACCCTTGAGGATTAGAGGCCATGCTGGGAACGCTCTAATGTGACACCCTCCTGAGCAGGGGCGTTGCTAGGGGTGGGGCTAAGGGGGCTATAGCCCCTGATATTTTGTTTGTAGCCCCGGATAGAATCTCAGGAGCTAAGCCAAAAGACTAGCTAGCCCCCAGTCCCAACAGTTCAGACATCAGCTTAGCTTTTCCAGACCTAGCAACTCCCCTGCTCCTGAGTTACCTAGCGGGGCTGCTTAGTGTGTGTTTATTTCAGTAGATGGCTTGGGACATAACGCCTATTCCCAAACTAGCTCACAGTCCTGCACAACAGTGCGCAGGTTGTGTCTTCTGCTTTTAAGCGCTATTCGCGTGAAACTCATGCAGGCGCAGCCGCGCAGCTGTGAGCGCAGGCTATGGGTGGGGTCCCTTGTGAGGTGGGAATGGTGCATGATTAGAAAGGAGGCTGCACTCTGCTTTCATGGGGGAGGGAGGGCTGCAGGTAGCTGGAGGGCCAGAGGGGAGCATCGATCTGCTACTTTTGTTGTACACTTTGACCCCTGCCCACGTTTTGGAATCGATCAACATCTTTTACTAAAGCTTTACGCCGAAGTGCGTTTCTGTTAAGAAGAAAGCGCTAGGAAGCCACGCGTGACAGGAGGGCGCTTTACAATGACGATAGCCTAACATGGCATTATTGTGTGGTGGAGGGCTCTCCCGAGGCCGAGCAGAGAAGAAGACATTACCAAGGTAACTCTTCTAAGCCCTGTAGCAATATGTGTCTTTATTAGTCAATGTGAAGGCGCTCCAATGAATGTAGAGACTTCTGAAAGATGGCGGTCCCAGAGACTACTGACTAGTAACAAGCTACAGGCCCGGGGCTCAGCCCTGAGTGTTTGCCAGGGCTGAGCCCCATGACTAGTAATAGGCTGCAAGCCTGGGGCTCAGCCCTGGGGTGTGTGCCAGGGCTGAGCCCCCTGACTAGTAACAGGCTGCATGCCTGGGGCTCAGCCATGGGGTGTGTGCCAGGGCTGAGGCCCCTGACTAGTAACAGGCTGCAGGCCCGGGGCTCAGCCCTGGGGTGTGTGCCAGGGCTGAGCCCCCTGACTAGTAACAGGCTGCAGACCCGGGGCTCAGCCCTGGGGTGTGTGCCAGGGCTGAGCCCCCTGACTAGTAACATGCTGCAGGCCTTGGGCTCAGCCCTGGGGTGTGTGCCAGGGCTGAGCCCCCTGACTAGTAACAGGCTGCATGCCTGGGGCTCAGCCATGGGGTGTGTGCCAGGGCTGAGGCCCCTGACTAGTAACAGGCTGCAGGCCCGGGGCTCAGCCCTGGGGTGTGTGCCAGGGCTGAGCCCCCTGACTAGTAACAGGCTGCAGACCCGGGGCTCAGCCCTGGGGTGTGTGCCAAGGCTGAGCCCCCTGACTAGTAACATGCTGCAGGCCTTGGGCTCAGCCCTGGGGTGTGTGCCAGGGCTGAGCCCCCTGACTAGTAACAGGCTGCATGCCTGGGGCTCAGCCATGGGTTGTGTGCCAGGGCTGAGGCCCCTGACTAGTAACAGCCTGCAGGCCCGGGGCTCAGCCCTGGTGTGTGTGCCAGGGCTGAGCCCCCTGACTAGTAACGGCTGCAGTCCCGGGGCTCAGCCCTGGGGTGTGTGCCAGGACTGAGCTCCATGACTAGTAACAGGCTTCAGGCCTGGAGCTCGACCCTGGGGTTTGTGCCAGGGCTGAGCCCCCTGACTAGTAACAGGCTGCAGGCCCGGGGCTCAGCCCTGGGGTGTGTGCCAGGGCTGAGCCCAATTACTAGTAACGGCTGCAGGCCTGGGGCTCAGGCCTGGGTGTTTGCCAGAGCTGATCCCCCTGACTAGTAAGTGCTGCAGGCCTGGGGCTCATCCCTCGGGTGTGTGCCAGGGCTGAGTCCCCTGACTCCTAACAGGCTCCAGGCCCGGGGCTCAGCCTGGGGTGTGTGCCAGGGCTGAGCCCCTGACTAGTAAAAGGCTCCAGGCCTGGGGCTGAGCCCTGGGGTGTTAGCCACGTCTGAGCCCCCTGACTAGTAACAGTCTGCAGGCCTGGGGCTCAGCGCTGGGCTGTGTGCCAGGACTGAGCTCCATGACTAGTAACAGGCTGCAGGCCTGGGGCTCAACCCTGGGGTGTGTGTCAGGGCTGGGCCCCCTGACTAGTAACAGGCTGCAGGCCCGGGGATCAGCCCTGGGGTGTGTGCCAGGGATGAGCCCCCTTACTAGTAACATGCTTTAGGCCTGGAGCTCAGCCCTGGGGTGTGTGCCAGGGCTGAGCCCCCTGACTAGTAACAGGCTGCAGGCCCGGGGCTCATCCCAGGGGTGTTTGCCAGGGCTGAGCCCCCTGACTAGTAACAGCCTGCAGGCCTGGGGCTCAGTCCTGGGGTGTGTGCCAGGGCTGAGCCCCTGACTAGTAACCGCTGCCGGCCCGGGGCTCAGTGCTGTGTGTTTGCCAGGGCTGAGCCCCGTGATTAGTAACAGGCTGCAGGCATGGTGCTCAGCCCTGAGTGTTTTCCAGGACTGATCCCCCTGACTAGTAAGGTCTGCAGGCCCGGGGCTCAGCCTGGGGTGTGTGCCAGGGCTGAGCCCCTGACTAGTAAAAGGCTCCAGGCCCGGGGCTGAGCCCTGGGGTGTTAGCCACGGCTGAGCCCCCTGACTAGTAACAGTCTGCAGGCCTGGGGCTCAGCGCTGGGCTGTGTGCCAGGACTGAGCTCCATGACTAGTAACAGGCTGCAGGCCTGGGGCTCAACCCTGGGGTGTGTGTCAGGGCTGGCCCCCTGACTAGTAACAGGCTGCAGGCCCGGGGATCAGCCCTGGGGTTTTTGCCAGGGTTGAGGCCCCCAGACTACTAACAGGCTCCAGGCCTGGAGCTCATCCCTCGGGTGTGTGCCAGGGCTGAGTCCCCTGACTCTTAACAGGCTGCAGTCCCGGGGTTCCGCCCTGGGGTGTTTGTCAGGACTGAGCTCCATGACTAGTAACAGGCTGCAGGCCCGGGGCTCAGCCCTGGGGTGTTTGTCAGGATTTAGCTCCATGACTAGTAAAAGGATGGAGGCCTGTGGCTCAGCTCTGGGGTGTGGGCCAGAGCTGAGCCCCCTGACTAGTAATGGCTGCAGGCCCGGGGCTCAGCCCTGGGGTGTGTGCCAGGGCTGAGCCCCCTGACTAGTAACTGGCTGCAGGCCTGGGGCTCAGCCCTGGGGTGTGTGCCAGGGCTGAGCCCCCTGACTAGTAACAGGCTGCAGGCCTGGGGCTTAGCCCTGGGGTGTGTGCCAGGGCTGAGCCCAATTACTAGTAACGGCTGCAGGCCTGGGTGTTTGCCAGAGCTGATCCCCCTGACTAGTAAGTGCTGCAAGCCTGGGGCTCATCCCTCGGGTGTGTGCCAGGGCTGAGTCCCCTGACTCCTAACAGGCTCCAGGCCCGGGGCTCAGCCTGGGGTGTGTGCCAGGGCTGAGCCCCTGACTAGTAAAAGGCTCCAGGCCCGGGGCTGAGCCCTGGGGTGTTAGCCACGTCTGAGCCCCCTGACTAGTAACAGTCTGTACGCCTGGGGCTCAGCGCTGGGCTGTGTGCCAGGACTGAGCTCCATGACTAGTAACAGGCTGCAGGCCTGGGGCTCAACCCTGGGGTGTGTGTCAGGGCTGGGCCCCCTGACTAGTAACAGGCTGCAGGCCCGGGGATCAGCCCTGGGGTGTGTGCCAGGGATGAGCCCCCTTACTAGTAACATGCTTTAGGCCTGGAGCTCAGCCCTGGGGTGTGTGCCAGGGCTGAGCCCCCTGACTAGTAACAGGCTGCAGGCCCGGGGCTCATCCATGGGGTGTTTGCCAGGGCTGAGCCCCCTGACTAGTAACAGCCTGCAGGCCTGGGCTCAGTCCTGGGGTGTGTGCCAGGGCTGAGCCCCTGACTAGTAACCGCTGCCGGCCCGGGGCTCAGTGCTGTGTGTTTGCCAGGGCTGAGCCCCGTGATTAGTAACAGGCTGCAGGCATGGTGCTCAGCCCTGAGTGTTTTCCAGGGCTGATCCCCCTGACTAGTAAGGGCTGCAGGCCCGGGGCTCAGCCTGGGGTGTGTGCCAGGGCTGAGCCCCTGACTAGTAAAAGGCTCCAGGCCCGGGGCTGAGCCCTGGGGTGTTAGCCACGGCTGAGCCCCCTGACTAGTAACAGTCTGCAGGCCTGGGGCTCAGCGCTGGGCTGTGTGCCAGGACTGAGCTCCATGACTAGTAACAGGCTGCAGGCCTGGGGCTCAACCCTGGGGTGTGTGTCAGGGCTGGCCCCATGACTAGTAACAGGCTGCAGGCCCGGGGATCAGCCCTGGGGTGTTTGCCAGGGTTGAGGCCCCCAGACTACTAACAGGCTCCAGGCCTGGAGCTCATCCCTCGGGTGTGTGCCAGGGCTGAGTCCCCTGACTCTTAACAGGCTCCAGGTCCGGGTCTCAGCCCTGGGGTGTGTTCCAGGGCTGATCCCCCTGACTAGTAACAACCTGCAGGCTTGGGGCTCAGCGCTGGGGTGTGTGCCAGGACTGAGCTCCATGACTAGTAACAGTCTGCAGGCCTGGAGCTCAGCCCTGGGGTGTGTGCCAGGGCTGAGCCCCCTGACTAGTAACAGGCTGCAGGCCCGGGGCTCAGCCCTGGGGTGTGTGCCAGGGCTGAGCCCCCTGACTAGTAACAGGCTGCAGGCCCAGGGCTCAGCCCTGGGGTGTGTGCCAGGGCTGAGCCCCCTGACTAGTAACAGGCTGCAGGCCCGGGGCTCAGCCATGGGGTGTGTGCCAGGGCTGAGCCCCCTTCAGTAGTAACAGCCTGCAAGCCTGGGGCTAAACCCTGGGGTGTGTGTCAGGGCTGAGCCCCCTGACTAGTAACAGGCTGCAGGCCTGGGGCTCAGTGCTGGGGTGTGTGCCAGGGCTGAGCCCCCTGACTAGTAACAGGCTGCAGGCCCGGGGATCAGCCCTGGGGTGTTTGCCAGGGCTGAGACCCCCAGACTACTAACAGGCTCCAGGCCTGGAGCTCATCCCTGGGGTGTGTGCCAGGGCTGAGCCCCATTACTAGTAACAGGCTGCAGGCCTGGGGCTCAGCCCTGGGGTGTGTGCCAGGGCTCAGTCCCCTCACTAGTAACGGCTGCAGGCCAGGGGCTCAGCCCTGGGGTGTGTGCCAGGACTGAGCCTCATGACTAGTAACAGGCTGCAGGCCTGGGGCTCAGCCCTGGGGTGTGTGCCAGGGCTGAGCTCCCTGACTAGTAACAGGCTGCAGGCCTGGGGATCAGCCCTGGGGTGTTTGCTAGGGCTGAGACCCCCAGACTAGTAACAGGCTGCAGGCCCGGGGCTCAGGCCTGAGGTGTGTGCCAGGGCTGAGCCCCCTGACTGGTAACAAGCTGCAGGCCCGGGGCTCCACCCTCGGGTGTTTGCCAGGACTGAGCTCCATGACTAGTAACAGGCTGCAGGCCTGTGGCTCAGCCCTGGGGTGTGGGCCAGAGATGAGCCCCCTGACTAGTAATGGCTGCAGGCCCGGGGCTCAGCCCTGGGGTGTGTGCCAGGGCTGAGCCCCCTGACTAGTAACAGGCTGCAGGCCTGGGGCTCAGCCCTGGGGTGTGTGCCAGGGCTGAGCCCCATTACTAGTAACAGGCTGCAGGCCTGGGGCTCAGCCCTGGGGTGTGTGCCAGGGCTCAGTCCCCTGACTAGTAATGGCTGCAGGCCCGGGGCTCAGCCCTGGGGTGTGTGCCAGGGCTGAGCCCCCTGACTAGTAACAGGCTGCAGGCCTGGGGCTCAGCCCTGGGGTGTGTGCCAGGGCTGAGCCCCCTGACTAGTAACAGGCTGAAGGCCTGGGGCTTAGCCCTGGGTGTTTGCCAAGGCTGAGCCCCCTGACTCGTAACTGGCTCCAGGCCAGGGGCTCAGCCCTGGGGTGTGTTCCAGGGCTGAGCCCCCTGACTAGTAACAGCCTGCAGGCCTGGGGCTCAGCGCTGGGGTGTGTGCCAGGACTGAGCTCTATGACTAATAACAGGCTGCAGGCCTGGGGCTCAGCCCTGGGGTGTGTGCCAGGGCTGAACCCCCTGACTGGTAACAGGCTGAAGGCCCGGGGTTCAGCCCTGGGTTGTGTGCCAGGGCTGAGCCCCCTGACTAGTTACAGGCTGCAGGCCCGGGGCTCAGCCCTGGGGTGTGTGCCAGGGCTGAGCCCCCTGACTAGTAACAGGCTGCAGGCCCGGGGCTCAGCCCTGGGGTGTGTGCCAGGGCTGAGCCCCCTGACTAGTAACAGGCTGCAGGCCCGGGGCTCAGCCCTGGGGTGTGTGCCAGGGCTGAGCCCCCTTGAGTAGTAACAGCCTGCAGGCCCGGGGCTCAGCCCTGGGGTGTGCCAGGGCTGAGCCCCCTTGAGTAGTAACAGCCTGCAGGCCGGCCCGGGGCTCAGCCCTGGTGTATGTGCCAGGGCTGAGCCCCCTGACTAGTAACGGCTGCAGTCCCGGGGCTCAGCCTGGGGTGTGTGCCAGGGCTGAGCCCCATGACTAGTAACAGCCTGCAGGCCTGGAGCTCAGCCCTGGGGTGTGTGTCAGGGCTGAGCCCCCTGACTAGTAACAGGCTGCAGGCCCGGGGCTCAGCCCTGGGGTGTGTGCCAGGGCTGAGCCCCCTGACTAGTAACAGGCTGCAGGCCTGGTGCTCAGCCCTGGGGTGTGTGCCAGGGATGAGCCCCCTTACTAGTAACATGCTTTAGTCCTGGAGCTCAGCCCTGGGGTGTGTGCCAGGGCTGAGCCCCCTGACTAGTAACAGGCTGCAGGCCCGGAGCTCAGCCCTGGGGTGTGTGCCAGGGCTGAGCCCCCTGACTAGTAACAGGCTGCAGGCCCGTGGCTCAGCCCTGGGGTGTGTGCCAGGGCTGAGCCCCCTGACTAGTAACGGCTGCAGGCCCGGGCCTCAGCCCTGGGGTGTGTGCCATGGCTGAACCCCATGACTAGTAACAGCCTGCAGGCCTGGGGCTCAGCCCCGGGGTGTGTGCCAGGGCTGAGCCCCATGACTTATTGCTGGGAACCAGCACTTATTTTCTCAGCCTCAGTTCAATGATGAAGTGGTGTTTGGTAGCTTTATTTCTTAGCAGTCAGTCAGTCTTAGACACACATGAGCAGCAGCCAGGCTCTGCTTGCCTTTCAGTTTCATGGATAATGGTGACTTGAAGGGTGGCAGCGCTATGTGCCACCACACTGTTCTAGTGTGAGTACGTGCTGCTGGTGCCACTTCACTACTGTATGGACTGGCAGCACTGGCAGAGCAGTGTGGGAGGCTCAGGCAGAAGCCAGGCACCTATGGCACTGGGTGCAGCACCCCAGCTCAGCAGGCACACGGGTAAGCACAAGCATATGTGCCAGTGTCAGTATGGTTGGCTGTGCTGCACCTATGCATGCAGGCGGCACCCAGCAGGTGCATGCAGGCCCAAGTTAAACAAGGCATTTCCCTTTTTCTTCTGGTATGCAGCCAAAACGGGGAACACCTATACACTGGCAAGTGGCAGGCTGCCAACTAAGTGCTAAACATACACTGGCCCATAACTGAGATTGGTGCCAGTCACCAGCACGATTATGGGTGGCAGATGGGCACTGGGCGCAAAGAGGACAACAGGACAGTACCCAGCCAACAAAGCCCGGGAAAAGGCCACTGCCAAAGAGTACACTGCCCAGGGGGCGCTACCTGTGCCAAGTTCTGCCCTTCAGATGACACTGCCCAGGGAGCACCTATGCTGAGTTCTGCCCTTCAGAGGACACTGTCCAGGGAGCACTACCTGTGCCGAGTTTTGCCCTTCAGAGGACACTGCCCGAGGAGCACTACCTGGGCTGAGTTCTGCCCTTCAGAGGACACTGCCCAGGGAGCACTACCAGTGCCGAGTTCTGCCCTGCAGAGGACACTGCCCAGGGAGCACTACCCGTGCCAAGTTCTGCCCTTCAGAAGACACTGCCCAAAGAGCACTACATGGTCTGAGTTCTGCCCTTCAGAGGAACTGCCCTAGGAGTACTACCTGTGCAGAGTTCTGCCCTTCAGAGGACACTACCTGTGCTGAGTTCTGCCCTTCAGAGGACACTGCCCAAGGAGCACTACCTTTGCCGAGTTCTGCCCTTCAGAGGACACTGCCCAGGGAGCACTACCTGGGCTGAGTTCTGCCCTTCAGAGGACACTGTCCAGGGAGCACTACCTGTGCCGAGTTCTGCCCTTCAGAAGACACTGCCCAAGGAGTACTACCTGTGCCGAGTTCTGCCCTTCAGAGGACTCTGCCCCGGGAGCACTACCTGTGCCGAGTTCTGCAGTTCAGAAGAAACTGCCCAAGGAGCACTGCCAGGGCCGAGTTCTGCCCTTCAGAGGACACTGCCCAGGGAGCACTACCTGTGCCGAGTTCTGCCCTTCAGAGGACACTGCCCAAGGAGCACTACCCGTGCCAAATTCTGCCATTCAGAAGACACTGCCCAAGGAGCACTACCTGGGCTGAGTTCTGCCCTTCAGAGGACACTGCCCCGGGAGTACTACCTGGGCCGAGTTCTGCCCTGCAGAGGACACTGCCCAGGGAGCACTACCTGTGCCGAGTTCTGCCCTTCAGAGGACACTGCCCAGGGAGCACTACCCATGCCAAGTTCTGCCCTTCAGAAGACACTGCCCAAGGAGCACTACCTGGGCCGAGTTCTGCCCTTCAGAGGGCACTGCCCAGGGAGCACTACCCGTGCCAAATTCTACCATTCAGAAGACACTGCCCAAGGAGCACTACCTGGGCTGAGTTCTGCCCTTCAGAGGACACTGCCCCGGGAGCACTACCTGTGCCGAGTTCTGCCCTTCAGAGGACCCTGCCCCGGGAGCACTACCTGTGCCGAGTTCTGCCCTTCAGAGGACACTGCCCAAGGAGCAAGACCTGTGCCGAGTTCTGCCCTTCGGAGGACACTGCCCAGGGAGCACTACCTGTGCCGGGTTCTGCCCTTCAGAGGACACTGCCCCGGGAGTACTACCTGTGCCGAGTTCGTTCCTTCAGAAGACACTGCCCAAGGAGCACTGCCTGGGCTGAGTTCTGCCCTTCAGAGGACACTGCCCAGGGAGCACTACCTGTGCCGAGTTCTGCCCTTCAGAGGACACTGCCCGAGGAGCACTACCTGGGCTGAGTTCTGCCCTTCAGAGGACACTGCCCAGGGAGCACTACCTGTGCCGAGTTCTGCCCTTCAGAGGACACTGCCCAGGGAGTACTACCCGTGCCAAGTTCTGCCATTCAGAAGACACTGCTCAAGGAGCACTATCTGGGCTGAGTTCTGCCCTTCAGAGGACCCTGCCCTAGGAGTACTACCTGTGCAGATTTCTGCCCTTCAGAGGACACTGCCCCGGGAGCACTACCTGTGCCGAGTTCTGCCCTTCAGAGGACACTGCCCAAGGAGCACTACCTTTGCCGAGTTCTGCCCTTCAGAGGACACTGCCCAGGGAGCACTACCTGGGCTGAGTTCTGCCCTTCAGAGGACACTGTCCAGGGAGCACTACCTGTGCCGAGTTATGCCCTTCAGAAGACACTGCCCAAGGAGCACTACCTGTGCCGAGTTCTGCCCTTCAGAGGACACTGCCCTGGGAGCACTACCTGTGCCGAGTTCTGCCCTTCAGAAGAAACTGCCCAAGGAGCACTGCCAGGGCCGAGTTCTGCCCTTCAGAGGACACTGCCCAGGGAGCACTACCTGTGCCGAGTTCTGCCCTTCAGAGGACACTGCCCGAGGAGCACTACCTGGGCTGAGTTCTGCCCTTCAGAGGACACTGCCCCGGGAGCACTACCTGTGCCGAGTTCTGCCCTTCAGAGGACACTGCCCAGGGAGCACTAGCTTGGATATCTCAGCTCCTTTGATGAGCAGCAATTACCCTCTAGATGGATACGGATGCAGCCGTTACTCATACATCAATAATAGAGCCGACTCAGGAAGTTGACAAAAGGAAGACTGTTTTATTATCAATTATCTAAAACACAGAGCATAACGAACACCAACGCAAACGCCCGATCTTCAAACTCAAAGCATTTAAGAAAAAAACTGAACTTTTATGAGCAAAATGTGTCATCAATGACGTCTAAAACACATGTGTACTAACGTCACCCTACGTGGCAAACTACAAAAACGTATACGCATGGGTGATTGGCTCTGAGTGAACATCTAAGTATATGTTCCATACTAGTCTACAAAAGTGTAACTATGTGATTGGTTACTTAACATCAGGTGGGCAACTAATCCCTCCTCTAAAAATGACCACTATGAACGTCACTAAATACACAACGTCCCATTGGTTTACACACTATAGGACAGCTGAATACACAGGTTCTCTACAATTGGTTAGCACGCTATCCATCTTCAGTACTTTTCCACCTACGTAAGCAGCCTGCAGGCCGGCCGTCCAGATTCTGGTGAGGTTGCCTTAACTTTAGCTTGCCACCAATTAGCATATCAATCCATCATCACCTCAGTGGTCTGCTGTCAATTAGGCCTTTGAACTTCGTCCTTGAGAGTGTTCTTAGCTCGGAGAAAATTAGGGAGTGAGAAGCACAGTCTGCCTTCATGTGTAGCTGTGACCACCTCGTTCATCCTACTTCATACTTCATTTTGTGACTAGAGACCATGAAATTGAGCCTTTTCGTGTATTTAATATTCTATTCCAATAGACCTCTGATGTCTTCCTTGTTATGTTCATTCCTTCTGAACAGGAGGTTTGTTCTTTCACACGATTCTGCATCCAAAGTCAGTTTACTCCAGTTTGATAAGACCTTGCCTTCTTGGGGCTCATTCAACTTCGCCTTTCTGAACTCTGCTTGTAATTCAATGTCTGCTTTTTATCTACGACACACTGAACTGAAGCCTCTCTGCTAATGTCCAACCTGCTATAATACGTTTATTGGAAAAATCCATAGTTCTTCCATTCCTATGAATGTATACATTGGTGCTTGCTGCAGTCTATTTACTATAAGCTTAGAGCTAGCTTCACAATTACTTTGCTTCTTGCGTTTATTCTGCATCTGTACACGTGTAAAATGATTTAATATCTTCATCTGTTTCTGTGGCATAAACTTCTTCATCTTGAGCCCAAGATTGTGGAAATCGAAATATTATTATACCTCCTATCGCATTGTTTGAATGTATGTTGGCCTACGCCAAGTTGTCTAAGAACATTGTGTAAATAGATTCCGCTGCAAGGTCTTGACCTCAATATATTGTGTAAATCGCCATCTTGGATTTAGCCGCCATTTTAGGTTCTCTTGTAGTGTGGAAGTCACCCTGAACAACAAAATGGAGGCCGAATGACATTTCGAGTGGGATTCTGGCCGTTGTGACCCCCGCACACATAAATAAGTAATATGCCTGCAGGCCACTTGTTGGGGTCACGAACTGAGACCTTGTCCTATCCCTGACCCATGTGTAAATGAACAACTGTATCAGCGGAACTGATCGAAACGCATACATTATGGGATTGACCTGGCAACGAACCCTAGGCCTGGTTCCAAGAATGGTTAACCCGCGAGGGGGTTGGCCAGAGCTGGATAAAAAGTATAAAAACCCGAGTATCCCAATGTTCGCTCTCTCACACTAACACGGCGAACTACCGTTGATAGTTTGTTCTGTTACTCTGAGGGCCGAATAGCTATCCGTTTGTCAATTGACTTTTTGGTAATTGTTGTATCTTTGAATAAAGCGCTTTGTATGTTCTTTGTAACCTGTGTTGGTGTGTTTCCTTTGGGCTTCCCGGCCTCATATCAATGTTTCTGTTTCCACAGTTGGCGCCCGAATAGGGACCCTCAAGATTGATGCCGGATCATTGAAGGTTGACGCAGACTATCGAACCGGGATCGGACAGTGTGATTCTGTGGGCCCGACCGATCGAGACGCGATACCTCGGCAGCGCTGCACGATCCGATCTTTGGACGATAGTCGTGTGGTCTGACACGGCATCTTGACGAGGGTCCAATTTTGAGGCGGGCAGATTTGCCGAAACCACCAAGCACAAGGTAAAATTCGTTGGGTAAGTTCTTTGGTAAACCGTACGGTCCTCCTTAGGTTTGGTCAGGTGCAGTCGTGACCCGGCTCTTAATTTAACCCTGACAATTTGAATTTGGCGTATTGTATCTGCAGACACAATTATTGAACCAGGTAACACCAATTTTTGTGAAATGCCTGGGAAATTGTCTAGCTGCTTTGGGGCTCTGTTTCGCAGCGATCGACAAACCTTGGAATTTAGCCACCCAGCACCACAGGAGGGGTCGCCGGTGTGTACTATGTACTGTAAGTATGGCATTGGAAGTATAGTATTTAATGATATTTGGCACAGACAGACCAGACATGCCTCCGAATTTCAGTGGCCAATCAACGGTAGTTTTGAGATCCCCCGTATTGAATACTTAGAATCGATCTTGTTAAAGAAAAAGGCTAGACCAGCAGCCTTTGATGTGTTACAGAATTGGAAGAAAGAAGCATTACAGCAGCTTAAAAGTAGGGAAAAACATGCACGTCATCATAAAACAAACGCTGAAAAAGCATTATTATATGATAAAGAAAAGCGGTCAGAATCAGTTAAAAATATGGATAGAGCCTTTTCACTCGGGATCCAGAAAATGTACCCCTCTAAAGATTTCCATGTTTCTGAGGAATTTATTGAGAAGTTATTAAACGAATGCAGGCCCGATGCCTCAGCGCCACCTCCGTATGCTCCTATTTTGGGCGCTCTGCCCATTCCTGCTGTCGCGCCTGTTATTACTCCTGTTCCCTCTATACAACCTATTGTTCCTAGTCCTTTGGTTGTTGTTCCTCCGCCTATTGCACCGCCCCTTCCCCCTGCACCGATAGTTGCACCTTTGTTAAATTTACCTATACCTCCGCTCCCGAGTGGCCCCGTATTGATTGAAGTCGATCCACGTGCAGGGTCAAAGATTGTGACTCGTAGTACTGTTTCTGCAGATAGGAAACAGGAATTGTTTGCATGGGCTAAGCATTGCATGGAGAAAGGTGATCAAGCTAATGTTTTTTCCACATTATCTAATTTGAATAGTTTTCCCGAGAAAAATGTTTTTATCGAAGGTTTGGGGACTCATTTGTGTGTGATGTGGGGTAGATTACAAAATTCGGATCTTCCACAAGGGGTGAGAGATCTGAATGCTTTGGCACTTTCGAGGGACACAGAGCAGAAAGTATATGGACATGTTGAAAGATTGTTTGAGTTTAGGAAAGATTTTGAAGAAGCACGAGATGAGGATGATGAAGACGACAAAATATATGTACAGAAACGGTTCCTTCCATGCCGTAGAGCGGCACCTGAGGAAGTACGAATTTGTAGCAAAGATGCGGTCCGATGGATCTCGGATTCATCAATTCCGCCAGACGAAGTGTATGACACGTATAGTCAGTATACAGTAGAAATGCAAAGAAAGGTAATTCAGGTGATGGTACAGCACCTGCAAGAGGAATGTGGAAGGAAGAGGGTTAGTTGCCCCATAGAATTATTGGGGATTTGTAAAAGGGCTTTTTCGCCCGACACTTCTACAGCTGCCTTAGCGCTCGACCTGGCTCTATTGCTTAGTAAGCGGCCGGAGGTACCTATATCTCAGTTGCCTATGAGAGAGGTTCCTCCGAACTTTGTCCCAAAAGTTGAGATCCCCGCCAACGCTGGGACTGGTGGCCCCGCTGTGGATATCCCTGCACATTATGTATCGCAATTTGTTCACGTCCCGTTTTCACGACAGGAAGTGAACACAATTAGACAATCAGTCCGATATTAGGAAAAACCCGACGGGGTTTTACAAAGAAATAGAGTCCGTTTTACAGTCCTCTGTGTTCACCTTGAGTGACATTGACTTGTTATTTTCTGTACTCCTACCCGTAGATGTATGGAAACAGGTTCGGACAATAGATGATGTGCCGGTGTTGGGAGATACGTGGGCTAATATGATTAGAATTGATGGAGAAAGACCAGCTGGTGAGAAACCACCACAGGTAATACTTACTTTACCTGATAGGATTGTCGCTAAACTAAAAACTATAATTCCAGAGAAAAGGATTATTTGGGACAAGCTTACGGCCCGTGTCCAAGGGAAAACTGAAGGCGCCACCGAATTTTTTAATAGATTCGAGCAAGTATTTTCTGACTTCAGTGGACAGGATTTAGGTACAGAGTCGGGGAAAAGGTTGTTCGTGGACAAATTTGTAGTGGATTGTTACCTGACATCCAGTCACAGATTATGTCCTCCGAGAGCGCTTGGCAGGCAAAATCTCAATCTGAGGTTTTGCACATGGCTCAGTATTATGAGAACCTTGTTAATAATGAGAAGGAAAAAATTGAAAAGAGAAAGGGAGATTTGAAAACAAAAGTATTATTGCAGCAAATTGTTAAAAACCCCAGAGGAGGTACGACACAGACTAGAGGTCAGTACGTTCCAAAAGGAAATGCTCCTCTGAGTCCTGTGAATATTAATCAATGTGCTTATTGCCGCCAGGAAGGTCATTGGCGAGCACAGTGCCCCGTCCTTCGCCAAAGGTCAAACAGTGCGTTTGGGAGTATGGGTAGACGACCTAGGGGCCGCCCTGGAGCAGGGGGCCCTGACAGGGGTCAGCTTTTACAGGATTCTCAGCAACCTTTTTCACGGGAAAACCAGACCTCAAGTATGGACTTGAGGAACATATTTGATCACCCTTCTGCTGCTTACCTTTCTGAAGAGCTTCCTTCTGATGAGGCTCTGTTTCATTAGGATTGCCCGAAGCAGGGTTTGGAACCTTCACCTATTCCCGTTAATCAGAAAGGCCCCTACGTTGAATTATTAGTAGGGAATAGGAAACACCAGTTTTTTGATTGACACTGGAGCACAGAAGTGCTCCATTGATCATTCTCGGGTTCCAAACATCCCACTGTCAGGGCAAACACATGTTTCTGTAGGGTTTTCTGGTATACCAACTGTCTGTCCGGTTTCTACGCCGGTATTTGTTTCTTTGTATCTGTTTCTTTGGGTCCCTTTACGGACCATTGTCCTTTTCTTCTCACTTCGAACTGTGGAGAGAATTTGCTGGGGTTGAATTTGTTAAAGAAATTGAACGCAGTAATTCATTGTTCTTCGGATGGAGTACGGCTAACGGTTTCACCACAGCAACTTCCTAATTCTCAGTTCTTGATTCGACCTTTACCTCCCGAGTTTAGCATTGTCCCGGAATGTCTGTGGGCGGTGGACGACAATGATGTCGGAGTATTACGGATTGAGCCCGTTAAAATAGTCCTGAAACATGGGGTGAAACTGCCACGCATCCCGCAGTATAAAATATCCGTCGAAGGCGAACGTGCTTTGAAATGCATTGTCTCCGATTTTGTACATCGTGGGGTGATCGAGGAGATTACTGGTAGTTTGTGTAACAATCCGATCTTACCCGTATATAAGAAAGGCGACAATGCAATTCCGTACTGGTTTATAATTGATCTTTGTGCTATTAACCGAGTGGTCGCCCCACAATTTCCAATTG
This sequence comes from Ambystoma mexicanum, assembly GCF_040938575.1. Lineage (NCBI taxonomy): Eukaryota > Metazoa > Chordata > Amphibia > Caudata > Ambystomatidae > Ambystoma > Ambystoma mexicanum. The sequence goes on from NC_090932.1 coordinate 6,195,615, forward strand.
TGCCTGATGTGACGACGATATTAACAATGATCCCTGCTACGGCTACGCACTTCAGCGTTGTGGATCTAAAAAACGCTTTCTTTAGTATCCCTATCCATAAAGAAATCAGATATCTGTTTGCATTCACCTTGGGGGGGACGCTCATTTACATTTACAAGGGCACCTCAAGGGTATACTGAAAGTCCCAGTATTTATAGTAGAGCTTTAAAAGAGAAGCTCAACACCCTTGAATTGCCACCTACTTGCACGCTGCTTCAATATGTTGACGATTTGCTTTTGGCTGCAGACTCTGAGAGTGCCTGTAGAGAAGGCACCGTATTGTTGCTTGTTCACCTAGCTAAAAATGGTCACAAAGCTTCGCTTAAAAAATTTCAATATTGTTGTCAGGAGGTTGCCTATCTAGGCTACCTCCTGTCAAAGGAGGGGAGAAGATTGACACCTGAAAGAATAAAACACATTTCTGGCATGTCTGTTCCAAATACACAGAAGGAAGTCAGAGCCCTGATATGACGAAGAAGGGCATTTCTCTGCCACTGCCATGGGAATCGGAACATCAACGATCATTTGAGCTTCTCAAAACCGCGCTATGTTCGGCACTGGTTCTGGGTACTCCACATTATGACAGGGCCTTTGTGTTGTTTGTGCATGAATGTGATGGATGTGCTTTGGCTGTGTTAACACAGGAACACGGAGGGAAGAATAGGCCGTGCGGCTACTACTCCTCCGCCCTTGATCCTGTCGCATGCGCTTTGCCAAGATGTTTGCACGCTGTTGCTGCTGCTGCCGCGTCTGTAAAACAGAGTGAGGGAATGGTCCTAGGCCATGTTTTCATTTTGATGGTACCTCACTCTGTTGATATTCTATTAAACAAAACTCAAACGCAACACCTCACCTCAGCACGGTTAACAAGGTATGAACTAATTCTGTTTGCCCCTCATATTCAAATTAAGAGGTGTTGTGTTCTTAATCCGGCTGAACTCTTACCTTTCCCGCAAAACACTGTTTGCGGTGACGAAGAATTACATGACTGCCTGTATACCAATGAACAAGAAACGAAGGGCAGGATAGATCTCATAGATACTCCTTTGGATAATGCAGAAGGGGAGCTGTTTTGTGATGGCTCCTGCTTCAAACTTTCGAATGGTACATCTACAGCTGCTTATGCAGTTACTACATTGAGCAAAGTTGTCGAAACTAAGGGAATTTCACATAACTCCGCGCAGGCCACAGAGATTATAGCGTTGACCCGAGCTTGTGAACTTTCCCAAGGGCATAGAGTCAATATATATACTGATAGCCAGTACGCATTTGGGGTGGCTCACAACTTTGGAAAGCTTTGGTCAAAAAGAGGGTTCCTGACCTCACATGGGACCAAGATTCAGCATGGCCCCTTGATATTGCAATTACTTTCGGCACTCTCACTCCCTAAACAGTTAGCGATCATGAAATGTGCAGCACATCGCAAGGTCATAGATGATGTGGGCAAAGGGAACGCTTTTGCGGATTTGATAGCCAGACAAACGGGCACAGACCTTAGCACGGACATGTATGCCTCGAGGGAAGTGAGAGATGCTTGCATAATGGATGAAGGTATTGGGTCTGTGCGAGATATTCAAACTGTTGCCACAATAGAAGAACCTAAAAGGTGGACTGAAGGAATGGGGAAACTGGATGACGAAGGGTGTTGGGTGGATACATCCGAAGGAAAATGGTTGCTTCCTGATTCTTATCTATTGGCAATGGTTACGATGGCACACGGTCCTACGCATGTGTGTGCCCAGCAGATCACGAGAATGTTAGAACAGGTTTGGGTGAATGACAAGATTCTGGACACTGCAAAGAGGCACGTCCAGAACTGTATGATCTGCCTGCAGCACAATGTGGGTAAGGGGACAGTGACTCCAAGGGGAAGTTTTGGGCCCCCTTCTGTCCCCTTTGAGGTTATACACTTTGATTTTATTGAAATGGAGCGATGTAATAATCTAAAATATGTCCTTGTAATTATTTGTGCCTTCAGTAAATGGGTTGAGGCTTTCCCCGTCAAAGATGCTACCGCCATGACCACTGCAAAGATTATGGTAAAAGAATTCTTTCCTCGATTTGGGCTCCCGAGGATAATCTGGTCGGATAATGGTCCGCACTTTATCGCAGCAGTAATTTTGCAAATATGTGCAGCCCTATGTATTGAGAAACGATTTCATTCAGCTAGGCATCCTCAAAGTGCTGGGTTGGTAGAGAGACACAACGGTATTTTAAAGAATAAACTTGCAAAAACATGTGCTGATACCAAACTAAAATGGCCAGATGCTTTGCCTATTGTGTTATTAGCTATGCGTACCACGCCTCAGACTAGAACTGGGCTTTCTCCATTTGAAGTAGTAATGGGGAGACCTGCTAACATTTGGGGTCTCCCGAAACCTAAAGCCCTGAGGGAGGTGGAAAATGTATTGCTTGTAGACTACTGTAACCAGTTAACTAAAAACCTGTATTTCATTTACCACCAGGTGCATGCTGCTTTACCTGTACTGTTCACGGTCCCAGGACACGATATACAGCCTGGAAGTTGGGTCCTCGTGAAGGCCTACGAGAGGTCTTCCTGTCTCGCGCCTCGCTGGCGGGGACCCCATCAGGTGTTGTTGGTCACCAGGACAGCAGTGCGGGTGGCTGGAAAGAAGAACTGGATTCACGCGACGCACGTCAAGAAACTTCCTCACCCGTTGCCACACGCTACAGAAGAAGCAGAACCCCTCGCTGACGCTACAGTCTCTGATCTTGGAGTATCAAACAGAGCTGTGAGTGCGTCGGAGAAGTTATCTGAGCCTGAGGAGCTTGGGGAACAGTCCATTTCGTCTCCGCACTCTCTTGAAAAATCACTTCCGGAAAACACTGTTTCGAGCTCTGCGACTTCAATCGTCACCGACACTTCGCTTCCCTCAGGAAGTGACGATACCTTGCTTCCAGACCAGACAATTTTGGGTACCATCAGGTACAACCTTCGACCAAGGAAATAGAACTACGGCACGAGTTTCGTGCATCTGGAAAAAGGAAGTGATTGGAAAAATTGTCTTGTAATGAGAAAGTTTTGTTGAAGAAAAAAGGGATTCTGCTGGCTAGGGTTGGTAAGGACTAAAAAAATCACGCGACCGTAGTGTCGCCAGCAACGAACATTGGGGCCGTCGATCGAGAAACTACGATGCCTGCCACCTTCACCGCTGCTCCCCGCACTGGACTTGTAGAGAAGGGGGTGACCAAATCGAACAATGAACAATGTGCCTGGGCCCCGAAAACGTACTGTTGTGTTTTGATAATGATTATTGTTATTTTTGCAACTGCTGCTGTAGGACTTTGGTATTTCAAGGAAATCTATCCTTTGAAACCTTTATTACCGACCGAGATTGTACCAACTGTTTTGACTCCCTCTGTACACCTTCACACTCTGTCCCCTAGAGACTCCCAACATAGACAAAAGTATCATAATAACACTCTAATGATAGTAATGAATGCAACTCATGCCATTTTTAATAAGAGTAATTGTTGGATTTGCACTCATTTACCGCAACACGGGAACAAGGGACTGGGATGGTATATACATCCTCTACCTTTAACGACTGCTTGCTATGCCTCTCTTAGAGCACTATTCTTTGGCCGATGAAATGATAGCATCTCAGGGAACTTTGATGGAACGAATTTGAATGATTTCGAAAAACGCAAATTGACTCCCCTGGGATGCTCGCTTTTCGCAAATAGAAGTAAACCTAACGTCGCTTCTATTAGGCCGTCTGACAAACTATCTCTTCCTTTTCAAACTCTGATTTCCTTTAAAATGGCTCCGATAGGCAATAAGGACGCTATACCTCCTTCTTATTCTATAAATCATAGTCCTGACCCAGTGCCTTTTTGTGTATCGAGAAATGGCACTAGGCCAATGGGAGATTTTGAAGCTTGTAAAAACATTGCAAATTTGACTGGGGGAAACAGGCCTCTGTATGTAGGGGGGCCTGTTTATTTTGTTTGTGGTAGTTTAGCATTTCCCTGGTTGCCCAAGGATTGGCAGGGAACTTGTTATTTAGGAATATTGTTACCCGGGGTATTTGTAGCAAGTACATTAGAGATTTCTAAGGCTCGCCCGCGGCGAGACAACAACGGAGATACCCCTGGGCAAGTATTGGGGGACATAGCTAAATCGGTTGTGCCCTTTTGGGGACAAATAGCAAACTCAGAGAACATTAGGGGATTAGCAAGGGTACTGGAGAGAACGATCAACCGGACCACGGACATACTCTACAATATGACCTTAGAGCAAAAGGCAATAAGATTGGTAGCACTTCAAAATCGGATGGGATTAGATGTCATCTTGGCAGAACGAGGTGGAGTATGCAAATTAGTGGGGTCCGCTTGTTGTATTTTCGTACCAGACTCCTCGCCAACAATTTTTAAAGCAATTCAGAACTTGCACACTCTCAGTTCTGAAGTCTATATCCCTGTAGGAGACTGGAACCTTAGTACTTGGTTCTGGGATTCTTTGCGATCATGGGGTTGGAAGGTGCTTTCCGTTATTATGGTTATTTTAGGGATTCTGTTATTCCTTTGTTGCTGTTTTCAATGCCTCCCAAGTATCTGTGGAATGATAGGGGGGTGTTGTGCTCAAGCAGTGAGCGCAATAGGGCATAAAATATATACCCCAGATACAGCATCTAAAGAATTCATGTTACAAGAGGTTTTTATGAACAACCTGTGGCTATATACATTACAGACAATGATGCGGAATCTATGGATGATAATACATGGAGTTATTTTCAAAAGTATTAGGAATGATGTTTAGCACTTGGCATAGGCCAAAAGGAGGGCCTGTGGAAATCGAATTATTATTATACCTCCTATCGCATTGTTTGAATGTATGTTGGCCTATGCCAAGTTGTCTAAGAACATCGTGTAAATAGATTCCGCGGCAAGGTCTTGACCTCAATATATTGTGTAAATCGCCATCTTGGATTTAGCCGCCATTTTAGTTTCTCTTGTAGTGTGGAAGTCACCCTGAACAACAAAATGGAGGCCGAATGACATTTCGAGTGGGATTCTGGCCGTTGTGACCTCCGCACACATGAATAAGTAATATGCCTGCAGGCCACTTGTTGGGGTCACGAACTGAGACCTTGTCCTATCCCTGACCCATGTGTAAATGAACAACTGTATCAGCGGAACTGATCGAAACGCATACATTATGGGATTGACCTGGCAACGAACCCTAGGCCTGGTTCCAAGAATGGTTAACCCGTGAGGGGGTTGGCCAGAGCTGGATAAAAAGTATAAAAACCTGAGTATCCCAATGTTCGCTCTCTCACACTAACACGGCGAACTACCGTTGATAGTTCGTTCTGTTACTCTGAGGGCCGAATAGCTATCCGTTTGTCAATTGACTTTTTGGTAATTGTTGTATCTTTGAATAAAACGCTTTGTATGTTCTTTGTAACCTGTGTTGGTGTGTTTCCTTTGGGCTTCCCGGCCTCATATCAATTTTTCTGTTTCCACAAAGATGTCACTTATCCTTATTGCTTTCTTGATGCTTTATAGAATATCCACACTCTCTGGTCACTGCATCTCTTGTATGTACTTCATCTTCAGCTCCATGTCACATATACTTGGCAATGTTTACTGACACTACCATTCATCCTTGCCGCTTATTGACTCTGCTTCTTCATGGATTTCATTCAGATAGTCATCATACTTCTTTGTATTCAGATATGGTTTTCTCAATGGGTACCTTGGCTCCCAGATTCTCGTAGGTACTGGCCCTTTCACTGGCACTGGACTGAGTCACTTTTCTGCTATTTATCGATTCAGCTGTTCTGTATACGTCACATACTCTGGTTTCCAACATACAGGTAAAAGGTGTGGGTCGATTGAGGTGGGGGTACTTGGCTCCTTCTCTACAAGCTTGTGCTGAGTTCTGCCCTTCAGAGGACACTGCCCAGGGTGCACTACCTATGCCAAGTTCTGCCCTTCAGAGGACACTGCCAGGGGAGCACTACCTGTGCCGAGTTCTGCCCTTCAGAGGAAATTGCCCAGGGAGCATTACCTGTGCAGAGTTCTGCCCTTCAGAGGACACTGCCCCGGGAGCACTACCTGTGCCGAGTTCTGCCCTTCAGAGGACACTTCCCTGGCGGCACTACCTGTACCGAGTTCTGCCCTTCAGAGGACACTGCCCCGGGAGCACTACCTGTGCCGAGTTCTACCCTTCAGAGGACACTGCCCAGGGAGCACTACCTGTGCCGAGTTCTGCCCTTCAGAGGACACTGCCCAAGGAGCACTACCTGTGCCGAGTTCTTCCCTTCAGAGGACAATGCACCGGGAGCACTACCTGTGCCGAGTTCTTCCCTTCAGAAGACAGTGCCCAGGGAGCAATACCTGTACCGAGTTCTGCCCTTCAGAGGACCCTGCCCATGGAGCACTACCTGTGCCGAGTTCTGCCCTTCAGAGGACACTGCGCCGGGAGCACTACCTGTGCAGAGTTCTGCCATTCCGAGGACACTGCGCCGGGAGCACTACCTGTGCAGAGTTCTGCCATTCAGAGGACACTGCGCTGGGAGCACTACCTGTGCAGAGTTCTGCCATTCAGAGGACACTGCGCTGTGAGCACTACCTGTGCAGAGTTCTGCCATTCAGAGGACACTGCCAGGGGAGCACTACCTGTGCAGAGTTCTGCCATTCAGAGGACACTGCCCCAGGAGCACTACCTGTGCAGAGTGCTGCCATTCAGAGGACACTGCAGTGGGCGCACTACCTGTGCAGAGTTCTGCCATTCAGAGGACACTGCGCTGGGAGCACTACCTGTGCAGAGTTCTGCCATTCAGAGGACACTGCCCCTGGAGCACTACCTGTGCCGAGTTCTGCCCTTCAGAGGACAATGCGCCGGGAGCACTACCTGTACCGAGTTCTGCCCTTCAGAGGACACTGCCCATGGAGCACTACCTGTGCCGAGTTCTGCCCTTCAGAGGACACTGCCCAGGGAGCACTACCTGTGCACAGTTCTGCCCTTCAGAGGACACTGCGCTGGGAGCATTACCTGTGCAGAGTTCTGCCCTTCAGAGGACACTGCCCAGGGAGCACTACTTGTGCAGAGTTCTGCCCTTCAGAGGACACTGCGCTGGGAGCACTACCTGTGCAGAGTTCTGCCCTTCAGAGGACACTGCCCAAGGAGCACTACCCGTGCAGAGTTCTGCCATTCAGAGGACACTGCGCTGGGAGCACTACCTGTGCAGAGTTCTGCCCTTCAGAGGACACTGCCCAGGGAGCACTACCTGTGCAGAGTTCTGCCATTCAGAGGACACTGCCAGGGGAGCACTACCTGCGCAGAGTTCTGCCATTCAGAGGACACTGCTCCAGGAGCACTACCTGTGCAGAGTTCTGCCATTCAGAGGACACTGCGCTGGGAGCACTATCTATGCAGAGTTCTGCCATTCAGAGGACACTGCGCTGGGAGCATTACCTGTGCAGAGTTCTGCCATTCAGAGGACACTGCGCTGGGAGCACTACCTGTGCTTTGTTCTGCCATTCAGAGGACACTGCGCTGGGAGCACTATCTATGCAGAGTTCTGCCATTCAGAGGACACTGCGCTGGGAGCATTACCTGTGCAGAGTTCTGCCATTCAGAGGACACTGCCCCGGGAGCACTACCTGTGCAGAGTTCTGCCATTCAGAGGACACTGCCAGGGGAGCACTACCTGTGCAGAGTTCTCCCATTCAGAGGACACTGTGCTGGGAGCACTATCTATGCAGAGTTCTGCCATTCAGAGGACACTGCGCTGGGAGCATTACCTGTGCAGAGTTCTGCCATTCAGAGGACACTGCCCAGGGAGCACTACCTGTGCAGAGGTCTGCCATTCAGAGGACACTGCACTGGGAGCACTACCTGTGCAGAGGTCTGCCATTCAGAGGACATTGCACTGGGAGCACTACCTGTGCAGAGTTCTGCCATTCAGAGGACACTGCCCCGGGAGCACTACCTGTGCAGAGTCCTGCCATTCAGAGGACACTGCCCATGGAGCACTACCTGTGCCGAGTTCTGCCCTTCAGAGGACAATGCGCCGGGAGCACTATCTGTGCCGAGTTCTGCCCTTCAGAGGACAATGTGCCGGGAGCACTACCTGTGCCGAGTTCTGCCCTTCAGAGGACACAGCGCTGGGAGCACTACCTCTGCAGAGTTCTGCCCTTCAGAGGACACTGCCCAGGGAGCACTACCTGTGCAGAGTTCTGCCCTTCAGAGGACACTGCCCAGGGAGCACTACCTGTGCAGAGTTCTGCCCTTCAGAGGACACTGCACTGGGAGCATTACCTGTGCAGAGTTCTGCCCTTCAGAGGACACTGCCCAGGGAGCACTACTTGTGCAGAGTTCTGCCCTTCAGAGGACACTGCACAGGGAGCACTACCTGTGCAGAGCTCTGCCCTTCAGAGGACACTGCCCAGGGAGCACTGCCCAGAGTTCTGCCATTCAGAGGACACTGCGCTGGGAGCACTACCTGTGCAGAGTTCTGCCCTTCAGAGGACACTGCCCAGGGAGCACAACCTGTGCAGAGTCCTGCCATTCAGAGGACACTGCGCTGGGAGCACTACCTGTGCAGAGTTCTGCCATTCAGAGGACACTGCCCGGGAGCACTACCTGTGCAGAGCTCTGCCATTCAGAGGACACTGCCAGGGGAGCACTACCTGTGCAGAGTTCTGCCATTCAGAGCACACTGCTCCAGAAGCACTACCTGTGCAGAGGTCTGCCATTCAGAGGACACTGCTCCAGGAGCACTACCTGTGCAGAGTTCTGCCATTCAGTGGACACTGCGCTGGGAGCACTACTTGTGCAGAGTTCTGCCATTCAGAGGGCACTGCGCTGGGAGCATTACCTGTGCAGAGTTCTGCCATTCAGAGGACACTGCGCTGGGAGCACTACCTGTGCTTTGTTCTGCCATTCAGAGGACACTGCGCTGGGAGCACTATCTATGTAGAGTTCTGCCATTCAGAGGACACTGCGCTGGGAGCATTACCTGTGCAGAGTTCTGCCATTCAGAGGACACTGCGCTGGGAGCACTACCTGTGCAGAGTTCTGCCATTCAGAGGACACTGCTCCAGGAGCACTACCTGTGCAGAAGTCTGCCATTCAGAGGACACTGCTCCAGGAGCACTACCTGTGCAGAGTTCTGCCATTCAGTGGACACTGCGCTGGGAGCACTACTTGTGCAGAGTTCTGCCATTCAGAGGGCACTGCGCTGGGAGCACTACCTGTGCAGAGTTCTGCCATTCAGAGGACACTGCGCTGTGAGCACTACCTGTGCAGAGTTCTGCCATTCAGAGGACACTGCCAGGGGAGAACTACCTGTGCAGAGTTCTGCCATTCAGAGGACACTGCCCCAGGAGCACTATCTGTGCAGAGTTCTGCCATTCAGAGGACACTGCAGTGGGCGCACTACCTGTGCAGAGTTCTGCCATTCAGAGGACACTGCGCTGGGAGCACTACCTGTGCAGAGTTCTGCCATTCAGAGGACACTGCCCCTGGAGCACTACCTGTGCCGAGTTCTGCCCTTCAGAGGACAATGCGCCGGGAGCACTACCTGTACCGAGTTCTGCCCTTCAGAGGACACTGCCCATGGAGCACTACCTGTGCCGAGTTCTGCCCTTCAGAGGACACTGCCCAGGGAGCACTACCTGTGCACAGTTCTGCCCTTCAGAGGACACTGCGCTGGGAGCATTACCTGTGCAGAGTTCTGCCCTTCAGAGGACACTGCCCAGGGAGCACTACTTGTGCAGAGTTCTGCCCTTCAGAGGACACTGCGCTGGGAGCACTACCTGTGCAGAGTTCTGCCCTTCAGAGGACACTGCCCAAGGAGCACTACCCGTGCAGAGTTCTGCCATTCAGAGGACACTGCGCTGGGAGCACTACCTGTGCAGAGTTCTGCCCTTCAGAGGACACTGCCCAGGGAGCACTACCTGTGCAGAGTTCTGCCATTCAGAGGACACTGCCAGGGGAGCACTACCTGCGCAGAGTTCTGCCATTCAGAGGACACTGCTCCAGGAGCACTACCTGTGCAGAGTTCTGCCATTCAGAGGACACTGCGCTGGGAGCACTATCTATGCAGAGTTCTGCCATTCAGAGGACACTGCGCTGGGAGCATTACCTGTGCAGAGTTCTGCCATTCAGAGGACACTGCGCTGGGAGCACTACCTGTGCTTTGTTCTGCCATTCAGAGGACACTGCGCTGGGAGCACTATCTATGCAGAGTTCTGCCATTCAGAGGACACTGCGCTGGGAGCATTACCTGTGCAGAGTTCTGCCATTCAGAGGACACTGCCCCGGGAGCACTACCTGTGCAGAGTTCTGCCATTCAGAGGACACTGCCAGGGGAGCACTACCTGTGCAGAGTTCTCCCATTCAGAGGACACTGTGCTGGGAGCACTATCTATGCAGAGTTCTGCCATTCAGAGGACACTGCGCTGGGAGCATTACCTGTGCAGAGTTCTGCCATTCAGAGGACACTGCCCAGGGAGCACTACCTGTGCAGAGGTCTGCCATTCAGAGGACACTGCACTGGGAGCACTACCTGTGCAGAGGTCTGCCATTCAGAGGACACTGCACTGGGAGCACTACCTGTGCAGAGTTCTGCCATTTAGAGGACACTGCCCCGGGAGCACTTCCTGTGCAGAGTCCTGCCATTCAGAGGACACTGCCCATGGAGCACTACCTGTGCCGAGTTCTGCCCTTCAGAGGACAATGCGCCGGGAGCACTATCTGTGCCGAGTTCTGCCCTTCAGAGGACAATGTGCCGGGAGCACTACCTGTGCCGAGTTCTGCCCTTCAGAGGACACAGCGCTGGGAGCACTACCTCTGCAGAGTTCTGCCCTTCAGAGGACACTGCCCAGGGAGCACTACCTGTGCAGAGTTCTGCCCTTCAGAGGACACTGCCCAGGGAGCACTACCTGTGCAGAGTTCTGCCCTTCAGAGGACACTGCACTGGGAGCATTACCTGTGCAGAGTTCTGCCCTTCAGAGGACACTGTCCAGGGAGCACTACTTGTGCAGAGTTCTGCCCTTCAGAGGACACTGCACAGGGAGCACTACCTGTGCAGAGCTCTGCCCTTCAGAGGACACTGCCCAGGGAGCACTGCCCAGAGTTCTGCCATTCAGAGGACACTGCGCTGGGAGCACTACCTGTGCAGAGTTCTGCCCTTCAGAGGACACTGCCCAGGGAGCACAACCTGTGCAGAGTCCTGCCATTCAGAGGACACTGCGCTGGGAGCACTACCTGTGCAGAGTTCTGCCATTCAGAGGACACTGCCCGGGAGCACTACCTGTGCAGAGCTCTGCCATTCAGAGGACACTGCCAGGGGAGCACTACCTGTGCAGAGTTCTGCCATTCAGAGCACACTGCTCCAGGAGCACTACCTGTGCGGAGGTCTGCCATTCAGAGGACACTGCTCCAGGAGCACTACCTGTGCAGAGTTCTGCCATTCAGTGGACACCGCGCTGGGAGCACTACTTGTGCAGAGTTCTGCCATTCAGAGGGCACTGCGCTGGGAGCATTACCTGTGCAGAGTTCTGCCATTCAGAGGACACTGCGCTGGGAGCACTACCTGTGCTTTGTTCTGCCATTCAGAGGACACTGCGCTGGGAGCACTATCTATGCAGAGTTCTGCCATTCAGAGGACACTGCGCTGGGAGCATTACCTGTGCAGAGTTCTGCCATTCAGAGGACACTGCGCTGGGAGCACTACCTGTGCAGAGTTCTGCCATTCAGAGGACACTGCTCCAGGAGCACTACCTGTGCAGAGGTCTGCCATTCAGAGGACACTGCCCCGCGAGCACTACCTGTGCAGAGTTCTGCCATTCAGAGGACACTGCCCCTGGAGCACTGCCTGTGCCGAGTTCTGCCCTTCAGAGGACAATGCTCCGGGAGCACTACCTGTCCCGAGTTCTGCCCTTTAGAGGACACTGCCCATGGAGCACTACCTGTGCCGAGTTCTGCCCTTCAGAGGACAATGCCCCGGGAGCACTACCTGTGCAGAGTTCTGCCATTCAGAGGACACTGCCAGGGGAGCACTACCTGTGCAGAGTTCTCCCATTCAGAGGACACTGTGCTGGGAGCACTATCTATGCAGAGTTCTGCCATTCAGAGGACACTGCGCTGGGAGCATTACCTGTGCAGAGTTCTGCCATTCAGAGGACACTGCCCAGGGAGCACTACCTGTGCAGAGGTCTGCCATTCAGAGGACACTGCACTGGGAGCACTACCTGTGCAGAGGTCTGCCATTCAGAGGACATTGCACTGGGAGCACTACCTGTGCAGAGTTCTGCCATTCAGAGGACACTGCCCCGGGAGCACTACCTGTGCAGAGTCCTGCCATTCAGAGGACACTGCCCATGGAGCACTACCTGTGCCGAGTTCTGCCCTTCAGAGGACAATGCGCCGGGAGCACTATCTGTGCCGAGTTCTGCCCTTCAGAGGACAATGTGCCGGGAGCACTACCTGTGCCGAGTTCTGCCCTTCAGAGGACACAGCGCTGGGAGCACTACCTCTGCAGAGTTCTGCCCTTCAGAGGACACTGCCCAGGGAGCACTACCTGTGCAGAGTTCTGCCCTTCAGAGGACACTGCCCAGGGAGCACTACCTGTGCAGAGTTCTGCCCTTCAGAGGACACTGCACTGGGAGCATTACCTGTGCAGAGTTCTGCCCTTCAGAGGACACTGCCCAGGGAGCACTACTTGTGCAGAGTTCTGCCCTTCAGAGGACACTGCACAGGGAGCACTACCTGTGCAGAGCTCTGCCCTTCAGAGGACACTGCCCAGGGAGCACTGCCCAGAGTTCTGCCATTCAGAGGACACTGCGCTGGGAGCACTACCTGTGCAGAGTTCTGCCCTTCAGAGGACACTGCCCAGGGAGCACAACCTGTGCAGAGTCCTGCCATTCAGAGGACACTGCGCTGGGAGCACTACCTGTGCAGAGTTCTGCCATTCAGAGGACACTGCCCGGGAGCACTACCTGTGCAGAGCTCTGCCATTCAGAGGACACTGCCAGGGGAGCACTACCTGTGCAGAGTTCTGCCATTCAGAGCACACTGCTCCAGAAGCACTACCTGTGCAGAGGTCTGCCATTCAGAGGACACTGCTCCAGGAGCACTACCTGTGCAGAGTTCTGCCATTCAGTGGACACTGCGCTGGGAGCACTACTTGTGCAGAGTTCTGCCATTCAGAGGGCACTGCGCTGGGAGCATTACCTGTGCAGAGTTCTGCCATTCAGAGGACACTGCGCTGGGAGCACTACCTGTGCTTTGTTCTGCCATTCAGAGGACACTGCGCTGGGAGCACTATCTATGTAGAGTTCTGCCATTCAGAGGACACTGCGCTGGGAGCATTACCTGTGCAGAGTTCTGCCATTCAGAGGACACTGCGCTGGGAGCACTACCTGTGCAGAGTTCTGCCATTCAGAGGACACTGCTCCAGGAGCACTACCTGTGCAGAAGTCTGCCATTCAGAGGACACTGCTCCAGGAGCACTACCTGTGCAGAGTTCTGCCGTTCAGTGGACACTGCGCTGGGAGGACTACTTGTGCAGAGTTCTGCCATTCAGAGGGCACTGCGCTGGGAGCACTACCTGTGCAGAGTTCTGCCATTCAGAGGACACTGCGCTGTGAGCACTACCTGTGCAGAGTTCTGCCATTCAGAGGACACTGCCAGGGGAGAACTACCTGTGCAGAGTTCTGCCATTCAGAGGACACTGCCCCAGGAGCACTATCTGTGCAGAGTTCTGCCATTCAGAGGACACTGCAGTGGGCGCACTACCTGTGCAGAGTTCTGCCATTCAGAGGACACTGCGCTGGGAGCACTACCTGTGCAGAGTTCTGCCATTCAGAGGACACTGCCCCTGGAGCACTACCTGTGCCGAGTTCTGCCCTTCAGAGGACAATGCGCCGGGAGCACTACCTGTACCGAGTTCTGCCCTTCAGAGGACACTGCCCATGGAGCACTACCTGTGCCGAGTTCTGCCCTTCAGAGGACACTGCCCAGGGAGCACTACCTGTGCACAGTTCTGCCCTTCAGAGGACACTGCGCTGGGAGCATTACCTGTGCAGAGTTCTGCCCTTCAGAGGACACTGCCCAGGGAGCACTACTTGTGCAGAGTTCTGCCCTTCAGAGGACACTGCGCTGGGAGCACTACCTGTGCAGAGTTCTGCCCTTCAGAGGACACTGCCCAAGGAGCACTACCCGTGCAGAGTTCTGCCATTCAGAGGACACTGCGCTGGGAGCACTACCTGTGCAGAGTTCTGCCCTTCAGAGGACACTGCCCAGGGAGCACTACCTGTGCAGAGTTCTGCCATTCAGAGGACACTGCCAGGGGAGCACTACCTGCGCAGAGTTCTGCCATTCAGAGGACACTGCTCCAGGAGCACTACCTGTGCAGAGTTCTGCCATTCAGAGGACACTGCGCTGGGAGCACTATCTATGCAGAGTTCTGCCATTCAGAGGACACTGCGCTGGGAGCATTACCTGTGCAGAGTTCTGCCATTCAGAGGACACTGCGCTGGGAGCACTACCTGTGCTTTGTTCTGCCATTCAGAGGACACTGCGCTGGGAGCACTATCTATGCAGAGTTCTGCCATTCAGAGGACACTGCGCTGGGAGCATTACCTGTGCAGAGTTCTGCCATTCAGAGGACACTGCCCCGGGAGCACTACCTGTGCAGAGTTCTGCCATTCAGAGGACACTGCCAGGGGAGCACTACCTGTGCAGAGTTCTCCCATTCAGAGGACACTGTGCTGGGAGCACTATCTATGCAGAGTTCTGCCATTCAGAGGACACTGCGCTGGGAGCATTACCTGTGCAGAGTTCTGCCATTCAGAGGACACTGCCCAGGGAGCACTACCTGTGCAGAGGTCTGCCATTCAGAGGACACTGCACTGGGAGCACTACCTGTGCAGAGGTCTGCCATTCAGAGGACACTGCACTGGGAGCACTACCTGTGCAGAGTTCTGCCATTTAGAGGACACTGCCCCGGGAGCACTTCCTGTGCAGAGTCCTGCCATTCAGAGGACACTGCCCATGGAGCACTACCTGTGCCGAGTTCTGCCCTTCAGAGGACAATGCGCCGGGAGCACTATCTGTGCCGAGTTCTGCCCTTCAGAGGACAATGTGCCGGGAGCACTACCTGTGCCGAGTTCTGCCCTTCAGAGGACACAGCGCTGGGAGCACTACCTCTGCAGAGTTCTGCCCTTCAGAGGACACTGCCCAGGGAGCACTACCTGTGCAGAGTTCTGCCCTTCAGAGGACACTGCCCAGGGAGCACTACCTGTGCAGAGTTCTGCCCTTCAGAGGACACTGCACTGGGAGCATTACCTGTGCAGAGTTCTGCCCTTCAGAGGACACTGTCCAGGGAGCACTACTTGTGCAGAGTTCTGCCCTTCAGAGGACACTGCACAGGGAGCACTACCTGTGCAGAGCTCTGCCCTTCAGAGGACACTGCCCAGGGAGCACTGCCCAGAGTTCTGCCATTCAGAGGACACTGCGCTGGGAGCACTACCTGTGCAGAGTTCTGCCCTTCAGAGGACACTGCCCAGGGAGCACAACCTGTGCAGAGTCCTGCCATTCAGAGGACACTGCGCTGGGAGCACTACCTGTGCAGAGTTCTGCCATTCAGAGGACACTGCCCGGGAGCACTACCTGTGCAGAGCTCTGCCATTCAGAGGACACTGCCAGGGGAGCACTACCTGTGCAGAGTTCTGCCATTCAGAGCACACTGCTCCAGGAGCACTACCTGTGCGGAGGTCTGCCATTCAGAGGACACTGCTCCAGGAGCACTACCTGTGCAGAGTTCTGCCATTCAGTGGACACCGCGCTGGGAGCACTACTTGTGCAGAGTTCTGCCATTCAGAGGGCACTGCGCTGGGAGCATTACCTGTGCAGAGTTCTGCCATTCAGAGGACACTGCGCTGGGAGCACTACCTGTGCTTTGTTCTGCCATTCAGAGGACACTGCGCTGGGAGCACTATCTATGCAGAGTTCTGCCATTCAGAGGACACTGCGCTGGGAGCATTACCTGTGCAGAGTTCTGCCATTCAGAGGACACTGCGCTGGGAGCACTACCTGTGCAGAGTTCTGCCATTCAGAGGACACTGCTCCAGGAGCACTACCTGTGCAGAGGTCTGCCATTCAGAGGACACTGCCCCGCGAGCACTACCTGTGCAGAGTTCTGCCATTCAGAGGACACTGCCCCTGGAGCACTGCCTGTGCCGAGTTCTGCCCTTCAGAGGACAATGCTCCGGGAGCACTACCTGTCCCGAGTTCTGCCCTTCAGAGGACACTGCCCATGGAGCACTACCTGTGCCGAGTTCTGCCCTTCAGAGGACAATGCCCCGGGAGCACTACCTGTGCAGAGTTCTGCCATTCAGAGGACACTGCCAGGGGAGCACTACCTGTGCAGAGTTCTCCCATTCAGAGGACACTGTGCTGGGAGCACTATCTATGCAGAGTTCTGCCATTCAGAGGACACTGCGCTGGGAGCATTACCTGTGCAGAGTTCTGCCATTCAGAGGACACTGCCCAGGGAGCACTACCTGTGCAGAGGTCTGCCATTCAGAGGACACTGCACTGGGAGCACTACCTGTGCAGAGGTCTGCCATTCAGAGGACACTGCACTGGGAGCACTACCTGTGCAGAGTTCTGCCATTTAGAGGACACTGCCCCGGGAGCACTACCTGTGCAGAGTCCTGCCATTCAGAGGACACTGGCCATGGAGCACTACCTGTGCCGAGTTCTGCCCTTCAGAGGACAATGCGCCGGGAGCACTATCTGTGCCGAGTTCTGCCCTTCAGAGGACAATGTGCCGGGAGCACTACCTGTGCCGAGTTCTGCCCTTCAGAGGACACAGCGCTGGGAGCACTACCTCTGCAGAGTTCTGCCCTTCAGAGGACACTGCCCAGGGAGCACTACCTGTGCAGAGTTCTGCCCTTCAGAGGACACTGCCCAGGGAGCACTACCTGTGCAGAGTTCTGCCCTTCAGAGGACACTGCACTGGGAGCATTACCTGTGCAGAGTTCTGCCCTTCAGAGGACACTGTCCAGGGAGCACTACTTGTGCAGAGTTCTGCCCTTCAGAGGACACTGCACAGGGAGCACTACCTGTGCAGAGCTCTGCCCTTCAGAGGACACTGCCCAGGGAGCACTGCCCAGAGTTCTGCCATTCAGAGGACACTGCGCTGGGAGCACTACCTGTGCAGAGTTCTGCCCTTCAGAGGACACTGCCCAGGGAGCACAACCTGTGCAGAGTCCTGCCATTCAGAGGACACTGCGCTGGGAGCACTACCTGTGCAGAGTTCTGCCATTCAGAGGACACTGCCCGGGAGCACTACCTGTGCAGAGCTCTGCCATTCAGAGGACACTGCCAGGGGAGCACTACCTGTGCAGAGTTCTGCCATTCAGAGCACACTGCTCCAGGAGCACTACCTGTGCAGAGGTCTGCCATTCAGAGGACACTGCTCCAGGAGCACTACCTGTGCAGAGTTCTGCCATTCAGTGGACACCGCGCTGGGAGCACTACTTGTGCAGAGTTCTGCCATTCAGAGGGCACTGCGCTGGGAGCATTACCTGTGCAGAGTTCTGCCATTCAGAGGACACTGCGCTGGGAGCACTACCTGTGCTTTGTTCTGCCATTCAGAGGACACTGCGCTGGGAGCACTATCTATGCAGAGTTCTGCCATTCAGAGGACACTGCGCTGGGAGCATTACCTGTGCAGAGTTCTGCCATTCAGAGGACACTGCGCTGGGAGCACTACCTGTGCAGAGTTCTGCCATTCAGAGGACACTGCTCCAGGAGCACTGCAGAGGTCTGCCATTCAGAGGACACTGCTCCAGGAGCACTACCTGTGCAGAGTTCTGCCATTCAGTGGACACTGCGCTGGGAGCACTACTTGTGCAGAGTTCTGCCATTCAGAGGGCACTGCGCTGGGAGCATTACCTGTGCAGAGTTCTGCCATTCAGAGGACACTGCGCTGGGAGCACTACCTGTGCTTTGTTCTGCCATTCAGAGGACACTGCGCTGGGAGCACTATCTATGCAGAGTTCTGCCATTCAGAGGACACTGCGCTGGGAGCATTACCTGTGCAGAGTTCTGCCATTCAGAGGACACTGCGCTGGGAGCACTACCTGTGCTTTGTTCTGCCATTCAGAGGACACTGCCCCGCGAGCACTACCTGTGCAGAGTTCTGCCATTCAGAGGACACTGCCCCTGGAGCACTGCCTGTGCCGAGTTCTGCCCTTCAGAGGACAATGCTCCGGGAGCACTACCTGTCCCGAGTTCTGCCCTTCAGAGGACACTGCCCATGGAGCACTACCTGTGCCGAGTTCTGCCCTTCAGAGGGCAATGCGCCGGGAGCACTACCTGTGCCGAGTTCTGCCCTTCAGAGAACACTGCACTGGGAGCACTACCCGTGCAGAGTTCTGCCCCTCAGAGGACACTGCCCAGGGAGCACTACCTGTGCAGAGTTCTGCCATTCAGAGGACACTGCGCTGGGACCACTACCTGTGCAGAGTTCTGCCATTCAGAGGACACTGCCCGGGAGCACTACCTGTGCAGAGCTCTGCCATTCAGAGGACACTGCCAGGGGAGCACTACCTGTGCAGAGTTCTGCCATTCAGAGCACACTGCTCCAGGAGCACTACCTGTGCAGAGGTCTGCCATTCAGAGGACACTGCTCCAGGAGCACTACCTGTGCAGAGTTCTGCCATTCAGTGGACACTGCGCTGGGAGCACTACTTGTGCAGAGTTCTGCCATTCAGAGGGCACTGCGCTGGGAGCATTACCTGTGCAGAGTTCTGCCATTCAGAGGACACTGCGCTGGGAGCACTACCTGTGCTTTGTTCTGCCATTCAGAGGACACTGCGCTGGGAGCACTATCTATGCAGAGTTCTGCCATTCAGAGGACACTGCGCTGGGAGCATTACCTGTGCAGAGTTCTGCCATTCAGAGGACACTGCGCTGGGAGCACTACCTGTGCTTTGTTCTGCCATTCAGAGGACACTGCCCCGCGAGCACTACCTGTGCAGAGTTCTGCCATTCAAAGGACACTGCCCCTGGAGCACTGCCTGTGCCGAGTTCTGCCCTTCAGAGGACAATGCTCCGGAAGCACTACCTGTCCCGAGTTCTGCCCTTCAGAGGACACTGCCCATGGAGCACTACCTGTGCCGAGTTCTGCCCTTCAGAGGACAATGCGCCGGGAGCACTACCTGTGCCGAGTTCTGCCCTTCAGAGAACACTGCACTGGGAGCACTACCCGTGCAGAGTTCTGCCCCTCAGAGGACACTGCCCAGGGAGCACTACCTGTGCAGAGTTCTGCCATTCAGAGGACACTGCGCTGGGACCACTACCTGTGCAGAGTTCTGCCCTTCAGAGGACACTGCCCAGGGAGCACTATCTCTGCAGATTTCTGCCATTCAGGGGACACTGCGCTGGGAGCACTACCTGTGCAGAGTTCTGCCATTCAGAGGACACCGCTGGGAGCACTACCTGTGCCGAGTTCTGCCATTCAGAGGACACTGCCCCGGGAGCACTACCTGTGCAGAGTTCTGTCCTTCGGAGGACACTGCCCAGGGAGCACTACCTGTGCAGAGTTCTGCCCTTCATAAGACACTTCGCTGGGAGCAGTATCTGTGCAGAGTTCTGCCCTTCAGAGGACACTGCCCAGGGAGCACTACCTGTGCAGAGTTCTGCCATTCAGAGGACACTGCGCTGGGAGCACTACCTGTGCAGAGTTCTGCCATTCAGAGGACACTGCGCTGGGAGCACTACCTGTGCAGAGTTCTGCCCCTCAGAGGACACTGCCCCGGGAGCACTACCTGTGCAGAGTTCTGCCCTTCAGAGGACACTGCCCCGGGAGCACTACCTGTTCAGAGTTCTGTCCTTCAGAGGACACTGCCCCGGGAGCACTACCTGTGCAGAGTTCTGTCCTTCAGAGGACACTGCCCAGGGAGCACTACCTGTGCAGAGTTCTGTCCTTCAGAGGACACTGCGCTGGGAGCACTACCTGTGCAGAGTTCTGTCCTTCAGAGGACACTGCCCCGGGAGCACTACCTGTGCAGAGTTCTGTCCTTCAGATGATATTCAGTAAAGACATTGTCTGCAGTGGTTTGCCTGCAGCCAGGAGACCGTTAAGGTGTAGCCGTTGTCTTATTGGTATAGTTCATCCAGTGTATCGTTACTATGTGATAGCAGAATACAGCCGCATTCTTAATCTACATCATGTTGTCAGGCCACAGGCCCCAGAACACAAAAACCACACCATCTAGTGATGGGGGCAATGAGGCACTTGACTCACTTATGTCCCTTTGGGACCCATAAACACAGGGGCCCTGGCTGGACTCAGTCCTGGTGCCTTTGGCACCAGGCTCATATAGAGATGTGAGCAGGAACACTTTATTTCAGTGCAGGAGTGCTTTGATTTTACAAGAACTTTCCAGGAGCTGATATATCTTCATGTGCTGACTCATCGGGTGTGGCAGGGTGTGGAAGGCAAGCTGAACCTGGTGGGCATGGCTTCAGAAGCTCAGCTATATAAGCTGTGCCATCCTTAAGGCCGGTGCTTCGCGTTACTGTGCTTCGCGTTACTGTGCACTCGCGTGCAACTTCACGCTCACTGCCGCTTGGACCAGTTTACATACCTTTGAAACCAGGTGTTCTCCTGCATACCCCTCATCGTTCCCTCCAGCTGCCGCTTCGAGCTCTGCAGCTTCTGCCGGGCCGGCAACATCACCTGCAAGGGAAGAAAGCAAAAAAGCAAACATCAAAAGTGGAATGGGCAGCAATACAAGACAACAAACTTTACAATACCACAACAACAGAGAAGGAAATACAATGGCAAACAGGAACACTTACCTGAAGTATAGTGGCTTAGTTGCAGCAGGACTGGACTACACATGCAAGGGACCAGTGAAGGACCTCTGTCCAGATCATGCAATCGCCCCTGCCAGAGGCAGCAGGATGAAGTGCTTGCCAAAACTAAACCACAAATGAGCTTTCCAGGGACAGCGCATCCCACTAGTGCCGCGGTTTGGGAGAAGGGGTCTGAAAGGTGATCAGGCGCACAAGCTGGCATACTCATGCCCCCTATTCTCCACGCAGGAGCAGTCCCGAGTAGCATCACCTATTACCACCAGTCACCACATAAGCGCAGAGGGTGAAGTCGGACCCCCCAACACCTCCGCAGAGACCTAGTGAGCGTAACAGAACGCGAAGCCTCTTCGAATCTCTGCCTGGGCGTTATGGAAACTTCTGAAATGGACCATTTGGCCCGATTACTGGGAGGGTTACGGGCTGAAGTTCATGCCTCAAGACAGGAAACCAATGCCCTTAGGAGGGATCTAATTGTGAACCGGGAGCAGACAGATGAACTAGCAAGGCAAATGCTCCAGGCACAGGCAGGCCAGGTCCCAATGCCGGGGTATGTCCCTCCTGCCGTGCCTCCACAGCTCACCTCAGTACAGTTGGTTCTTCTAGGGGGGTTCCCCTGACCCCACCAGAACGCTTCACAGGCGATCCGAATAAGTACACCATCTTTATGAATCAATGTCACCTGCATTTCTTGTGCAAACCTGGTGCATTCCCCAACGATCAAGCAAGAGTGGCATTTGTGCTCTCATATTTGGGAGGTAGTGCAGCGGACTGGTCAATACCCTTGGTGAACCAGGATGATCCTGTGCTTCGAGACTTCTGAGGTTTCCAGTGTGAAATTGAGAAACTATTTGCACGGCAAACTCAAGGGCGGGCTCCGGACAATGAACTGTTATCACTACTGCAGGGTAATCAAGACCTACTAACATATATTGCTTCCTTCAATTGTCTGATAGCACAAACTAACTGGCCAGAGGAGAAAAGAACTACGCTCTTTTACATAGGCTTGTGAAGGGAACTTAAGGACATATTAGCCCAAGTAGTAAATCCCATGGAAAGATGTGCTGAATACATCGACCTGACAGTGCAGCTCTATCACAGGTTGCAGGATTGGAAGATGGATTGGGCCAAGGCGCGGTCGGTCTATGTGTGACCCTGTGAGAATGAAACCAAATCCCACAATCAGTCTGAGCCAATGCAAATCGGAGGCTTGCAGAGCCCACTCACCAAGGCAGAAAGGGGGAAAAGGAGACAGCAGCCGCTTTGTTTGTACTGTGGTAAGGCAGGTCACTATCTCTGAGAATTCCCGGTGAAACCACCCAGGAAAGCACTTGGAGCAACTGACAAGGGTGAAGAAGAAGAACAGGACTCGGGAAACTCCAATGTCCGGCAAGCGTAGGGGTGAACTTCTTGAGCAGTGAAAAGGAACCTATACAGACCTCACATCTAGTCATCCATGTGCTCCTGGTAAACCACAAGCAACCGTTGAAAATACATGGCTTGGAGGCATACATTGACAGTGGGGCTGTGGGAAATTACATGGACCAAGATCTGGCTACCCGGATAGGCCTTCCTCTCTGACAGAAGCAGGTTTCGGAAAACGTCACAGCAGTTGATGGATCTCATCTATCATCCAGCAAAGTGATGCATTACACCGAGAAGGTCACGCTTCTGTGTCAGGACATTCACCAAGAGGAAATCACCTTCAAGCTCATTGGCGCTCCTCAGTTCCACATGATATTGGGAATGCCCTGGCTGGAGACCCACAATCCCAGGATTGATTGGTGTAAACAAGTTCTGACCTTTCCCCAAGACTGTGCTGACACCTGTTATAGCATGGGATTCTCATTAAAAGGTCTTACCAACCCAGGTTTGCCGAAGAAAGAAACCATACTGGCCTCACCAGTTCACTACCACATGAATACTTGGATTACCAAGATGTCTTTCAAAAAGAGCAAGCGAACACCCGACCTCCGCACAGTCCGTATGACTGCCAAATTGATCTGGTACCTGGAGCTCAAGTTCCCTGCAGCCGGATTTACGCCCTAACAGAACAGGAAAACCAGCATGTAAAAACCTATCTTGATCAGTATCTGGCAAATGGATTCATTCATCCATCCAAGTCCCCTGAATCTTCGCCCCTCTTTTTTGTGCCTAAAAAGGAGGGAGACCTGAGAGCTTGCATTGACTACAGAGCACTTAATCAGATCACGGTAAAAAAAGCGGTACCCGTTACCACTTATCCCCGAGCTCTTGGATCAAGTCAAAAATGCCAAATGTATGCAAAACTAAATTTACGAGGGGCCTACCATCTAGTAAGAGTCAAAAAAGGAGACGAGTGGAAGACAGCCTTTTTCACGAAATATGGCCTTTATGAATATCAGGTTGTGCCCTTTGGACTATGTAATTCCCCGGTGACGTTCCAATTTTTCATGAATGACGTGCACCGCAAACTGTTGGACGTCTGCGCTCTTATCTATATTGATGACATTCTTATCTATTTGACCACCAAGGAGGACCATGTCAACCGTGTCCGGGAGGTAGAATTCCTCTGCTTTAATGCTCACACCACAGTGTGTACGCATGGACACGCGCAAGGTAGACGCTATCCTTAACTGGCTCTCACCGACATCCATAAAGGGAGTACATAGTGTAATCGGGTTCGCCAACTTTTATTGCCAGTTCATTCCATGGTTCTCCCAGATCGTCCACCCAATCAACTCTTTACTACGGAAAAATAAACAATTGAATTGGTCTGCAGAGGCACAGAAAGACTTCCAGGACCTAAAACAAGCATTGAACACAGCAACAATTCTACGGCATCCTCGACCAGAACTACCATACGTGGTTGAAACTCATGCTTCCAACATAGCAATGGGAGCAGTCCTGTCACAACAAGACCCCGAAACAGGTCAGTTGCATCCTGTGGCATTCTGGTCTCGCATGTTTTCAGCCCCTGAATTGAATTATGCAATCACTGATAAAGAACTGCTAGCTATTAAGGCAGCGTTCAAAGCCTGGAGATATTGGGCCTCATTACAGGTCGGGCGGTACGGAAATAACAGTGGCGGTAAACCCGCCGCCACTGTTAATTCCAGACCGCCTGATCCCAAGTCCTGCAGGCGGGAGGTGGCGTTCCCGCCAGGTCTGAGCTGGCGGGTTTACCGCCGCCCGCTTGCAGGCAGATGAGGAAACACCGGCACCATCACAAGATGGTGCCAGTGTTTCCATTATCCCCATTCCCATTGAGTCCCATAGGACTCAATGGGAATGGGGATTTACACCATTCCGCCTCTGGAATTCCTGGGACACCGGGGTTGTAATGCCCCGGTAATTCCGGGAACCATGGAGGCGGAATGGTAATACGAGTCCGGCGGTAACCAGGCGGTTTTACCACCTCGGTTACTGCCGGACTTATAATGAAGCCTATTATCTTCTTGGAGATAGACATACAGTCACCGTCGTCATGGATCATCGCAATCTACAATATCTGAAGCCTGATAAAGCGCAATCAGCACGCCAACTCCACTGGGCTCTCTTCTTTGCGGAATACGACTTCGTCATCACCTATAGACCCGGAGTACGCAATGGAAAAGCAGACGCCCTGTCTCGCATTAATGAGGGAGAAGAGGCATTCACTACACCAGACCCCGTGGCCATCATCCCTGAAGGACGAATCCAAGGCATGATTGCTGCAACCACCACTATAGACAACTTAAAATCTGACCTGCAACACTTGATGAGTCCACCAGCGCAACAGGAATGGCTAGGGAAGAGAGATCGGTATACGATTGTGGACAACCTACCACAGTACCAAGGACGATTGTACATCCCTGATAAAAAATTACAGAATCAAATCATCGCAAACTATGACAAGTCATTAGTAGAAGGGCATCCTGGAATAGCCAAAACCCTAGCTAAAATAAAGAAAAATTACTGGTGGCCAACTTGGCGAAAGGACATTTTGTCCAGTTCATCGCAAACCTGTGGCAACTGTGCACAACATAAGTCCCAAAAACAAAGTCCCGCAGGTCTGCTACGTCCTTTAGAAGTACCCTCAGCACCTTGACATACGCTATCAATGGATTTTATTACAGACCTTCCCTCCTGTAGTGATACAATTCCATGTTAGTCGTCGTAGATCTGTTTTCCAAAATGGCCCACTTTATTGCCCTGAAAGATCTCCCAACTGCTTCTACTCTGGCTTCCGTGTTTTTGGAACAGATTGTCCGTCTACATGTGTTGCCATCAATATTGATATCAGACAGAGGAACTCTGTTTGTCTCTGCATTCTGGAAAAAGTTGTTGTAAAATTACCAAAATCGACCTCCGGTTATCTACAAGCCATCACCACAAAACCGACGGCCAGACCGAACGGACTAACCAGACCCTCGAGCAATACATAAGGTGTATACTGCAACAAACTGAGGATACCTGGAAGGACATACTTTGGTTAGCAGATTACGCATATAACAACTCCATTCACACCAGTATGGGACAAAGTCCCTTCTACATAGTGTACGGTCGACATCCACGGACATCCATTTTCGACCCACTCGAATCCTTAGAAATGCCAGCTGTAACGACCTCACACAAAACCATCACCCAGGTTCTTAAGGAAGCATCAGAGCATCTTGCCACAGTCAAAGAGAAACAGAAGCAGTTTGCGGATTGACACTGAAGGGAAGCTCCAAACTACCAAGTCGGAGACAAGGTTTTGTTAGCATCCAAAAACATCCCCCTGAAAGGACCACGGGCGTTCTGTCCTAGATATCTGGGACCCTACACTATCAAGGCTGTGATCAACCCTGCGGCCATGAAATTATAGTGACCGGCCCACATGCGGATCCACCCGGTGTTTCATGTCTCCCTCCTAAAACCATTGAGACCAGGTACACATATCGATACTCCAGCGGATGCCAAAATAGTTGAAGGAGAACCAGAATACGAAGTTAAAAGGATCCTAGACTCTAAGATGGCCTGGTCCAAGTTATACTACCTTATAGACTGGAAAGGTTATGGACCCCAATATCAAACCTGGGAACCCAGTGAACATGTCCACGCTCCACGATTAATCAGGCAGTTCCACTGCAATAACCCCACTAAACCTGGGCCAGGGGATAAACCACCCATGAGAGGGGCCTTGAGGGGGAGTGGTGTCATGGCCACAAGCCCCAGAACACAAACACCACACCATCTAGTGATGGGGGCAATGGGTCACTTGACTCACTTATGTCCCTTTGGGACCCATAAACACAGAGGCCCTGGCTGGACTCAGTCCTGGTGCCTTTGGCACCAGGCTCATATAGAGATGTGAGCAGGAACACTTTATATCAGTGCAGATGTGCTTTTACTTTATTTCAGTGAAGGAGTGCTTTTACTTTACAAGACCTTTCCAGGAGCTGATACATCTGCATGTGCTAACTCATCGGGTGTGGCTCCCTAGGCCTGGTCTTCATGTGCTGACTCATCGGGTGTGGCAGGCAGGCTGAATCTGGTGGGCGTAGCTTCCAAAGCTCAACTATATAAGCTGCTCCATCCATAAGGCCGGTGCTTCATGTTACTGTGCACTCACGTGCAACGTGACGCTCACCGTCGCTTGGACCAGTTTACTTACCTTTGAAACCAGGCATCCTCCTGCATACCCACCTCCAGGAAACCGGTGCTTCATCGCTTCATCTGCAGACTCATCTCCTGACATTCAGTGATCTTGATCCCGATGCCGCAGCACCGCACTCTGCATCCACAAACTTGGACCCTGTGAAGAAGAAGAAAGACAAGGTTAGAACATCTGTCCTAGGGCCGCACCGCATTTGAACCCCACGTGCACCCTAGTTAACAATTTACCACCTACTGTACCAATGCAGCTTCGGTCCTCGTTCCCTCCGGCTACCACCTTGAGCTCCGCAGCTTCTGCCGGGCCAGCAACACCACCTGCAAGGGAAGAAATCAAAACAGCAAACATCAAAAGTGGAATGGATAGCAATACAAGACAACAAACTTTACAATACAACAAAAACAGACGAGGCAAGACAAAGGCAAACAGGAACACTTACCTGAATTATAGTGGCATAGTCGCAGCAGGACTGGACTACCACATGCAAGGGACCAGTGAAGGAACTCCGTCCAGATCATACAAGTGCCCCTGCCAGAGGCAGCAGGACGGAGTGCTCGCCAAAACCAATCAACAGGTGAGCTTTCCAGGGACAACGCATCCCACGGGTACCACGGTTTGGGAGAAGGGGTCTGGAAGGGGATCAGGCGCACAAGCTGGCATACTCACGCCCCCTATTCTCCACGCAAGAGCAGTCCCGAGCAGCATCACCTATTACCACCAGTCTCCACATAAGCGCAGAGGGCGAATTTTGGCCCCAGCGACCTCACCCCCGGGAGGGCTGCAACCGTGCCCCAACTGCTCCGCAGAAACCAGGTGAGCGTAAAACATGTGTCATGCAGCCATCACTTTAATTCCAGGTAAATGTAGCCAGATATTGAATCCAGCAGAATGCCGAAGGTTGCCTTGCATTGAATCTATCGGAATGCTGCAGGTGCCCGTGGCTTCAGTCTAGCAGAATGCTGAAGGTGGCCTTGCATTGAATTTAGCCAAATGCTGAAGGTGGCCTTGCATTGAATTTAGCCGAATGCTGAAGGTGGCCTTGCATTAAATTTAGCAGAATGCTACAGGTGGCATTGCATTGAATCTAGCAAAATGCTGAAAGTGGTCTTGCATTCAGTCTAGTAGAATGCTGCGGGTGGCCTTGCATTGAATTTAGCAGAATGCTACAGGTGGCATTGCATTGAATCTAGCAGAATGCTGAAAGTGGTCTTGCATTCAGTCTAGTAGAATGCTGCGGGTGGCCTTGCATTGAATTTAGCAGAATGCCGAAAGGTGGCCTTGCATTGAATCTAGCAGAATGCTGAAGGTGGCCTTGCATTGAATTTAGCCGAATGCTGAAGGTGGCCTTGCATTAAATTTAGCAGAATGCTACAGGTGGCATTGCATTGAATCTAGCAGAATGCTGAAAGTGGTCTTGCATTCAGTCTAGTAGAATGCTGCGGGTGGCCTTGCATTAAATTTAGCAGAATGCCGAAAGGTGGCCTTGCATTGAATCTAGCAGAATGCTGAAGGTGGCCCTGCATTCAGTCTAGAAGAATGCTGATGGTGATCTTGCATTGAATCTAGCCGAATACTGAAGGTGGCCTTGCATTCAGTCTAGCAGAATTCTGCTGGTGGCCTGGCATTGAATCTAGCAGAATGCCGAAGGTGGACTTGCATTCAATCTAGAAGAATGCTGAAGGTGGCCCTGCATTCAGTCTAGCAGAATGCTAATGGTGTTCTTGCATTGAATCTAGCCAAATGCTGCAGGTGGCCTTGCATTGAGTCTATCAGAATGCTGAAGGTGGCCTTGCATTGAATATAGCAGATTGCTGAAGGTGGCCTTGCATTGAATATAGCAGATTGCTGAAGGTGGCCTTGCATTCAGTCTAGCAGAATTCTGCTGGTGGCCTGGCATTGAATCTAGCAGAATGCTACAGGTGGCATTGCATTGAATCTAGCAGAATGCTGAAGGTGGCCCTGCATTCAGTCTAGCAGAATGCTAATGGTGTTCTTGCATTGAATCTATCAGAATGCCGAAGGTGGCCTTGCATTGAATATAGCAGATTGCTGAAGGTGGCCTTGCATTCAGTCTAGCAGAATTCTGCTGGTGGCCTGGCATTGAATCTAGCAGAATGCTAGAGGTGGCATTGCATTGAATCTAGCAGAATGCTGAAGGTGGCCTTGCATTCAGTCTAGCAGAATGCTAATGGTGTTCTTGCATTGAATCTAGCAGAATGCTGAAGGTGGACTTGCATTCAATCTAGCAGAATGCTGAAGGTGGCCCTGCATTCAGTCTAGCAGAATGCTAATGGTGTTCTTGCATTGAATCTAGCCAAATGCTGACAGTGGCCTTGCATTGAGTCTATCAGAATGCTGAAGGTGGCCTTGCATTGAATATAGCAGATTGCTAAAGGTGGCCTTGCATTCAGTCTAGCAGAATTCTGCTGGTGGCCTGGCATTGAATCTAGCAGAATGCTACAGGTGGCCTTGCATTGAATCTAGCAGAATGCTCCAGGTGGACTTGCATTGAATCTAGCAGAATGCTGAAGGTGGCCCTGCATTCAGTCTAGCAGAATGCTAATGGTGTTCTTGCATTGAATCTAGCAGAATGCTGACAGTGGCCTTGCATTGAGTCTATCAGAATGCCGAAGGTGGCCTTGCATTGAATATAGCAGATTGCTGAAGGTGGCCTTGCATTCAGTATAGCAGAATTCTGCTGGGGGCCTGGCATTGAATCTAGCAGAATGCTACAGGTGGCCTTGCATTGAATCTAGCAGAATGCTGAAGGTGGCCCTGCATTGAATCTAGCAGAATGCTCCAGGTGGACTTGCATTGAATCTAGCAGAATGCTGTAGGTGGCCCTGCATTCAGTCTAGCAGAATGCTAATGGTGTTCTTGCATTGAATCTAGCCAAATGCTGCAGGTGGCCTTGCATTAAATCTAGGAGCCGGTAGAATGTAGCCTCTGAATTAAAGCTCTGTGACTTAGAGTCTCGCCATCATATTATGCCAAAAAGTTATCAGGCTCGAAAGAACACAGCATGATAAACTGGTCTGTGCTTTTAGCTCACTGTACTTTACACAAAGGCAAAATATTCATTTGCATATCAGTCTTTGTCCCGCCCACAAGGCCAGTCCAGCTTGGGTCACTGTAGACTGTAGACAATGCTTTGAACCGCTCAGACTCCATGCATAGGGAAACTTGCTGAAGGCGCGGCCGCAGACCAGCACACATCTTTCATCATACACCACTCGAAGACACTTTGCACAACTCCTCTGACATAAGAAGGATTCCGTTCACAACAAAAATCTGATAAGTAGCTGCAAATATGATGTCTCTCCCGCTCCCACATACCATCTCTAGACTACCTTTCACCACTCATCCACATGCCAGCTCGGCATGGGTGGATAGCAGGGACCTGGCCACCCCTCATATCATTGTATCGGCCCTGATGCACACACGCATACTAGCACATCTCTGAATTCTCCCATACCCGGACTCCAGTCCCCTGAGGGTGTTCAACATATAGCACATTGTGACCATACTAATTGTGAAAGGTGCTATACAAATGACATGTTACATGACATATGGAGACAGCACGTTTCCTCTGTTTTGTGTGGCTAGACGGTCCATATGTTCCACTTGCCACCTATAGAGGACATTGATAATTAGGATGATGTGTTTAAATGAGCAGTTACACGTTTGGTGTCACATTTCAAAGAACCAGCCACTATTTATGTTATATTGACTGGTATTTGAGAGTCACACATCTCGCCCCAAGAGCCATTGGAAGTTGAACCTGCAACCTCCATGGGCCCTGGCACTTATTTTTTTTACATGTTACACTTTCAGCCCTGCACCTGAGGCAACCGCTTCACTCCTTGGTTTATTTTAGCGAGAAACATACAGGTGGCCCTAAGACAGAGCTTGTATGTGTATCGTCACCCCACACTTGATGCAGAAAGTTAGCAGTTTTGGGGTGTTGACACGTCTCGGCATCTGATCGCCTGTGGAATTTCTGTTGGGATGAAGCAATGCCCGGGCAATGTCTACAGGGTCCCTGAGGGCAGGTCCCTGGGGGCAATCCCTGGGGGAAGGGTACCTAGGGGTAGGCTCCCTGAGGGCAGGTACCAGGGGGGGGTCCCTGAGGGCAGGTCCCTGGGGGCAATCCCTGGGGGAAGGGTACCTAGGGGTGGGCTCCCTGAGGGCAGGTACCAGGGGGAGGGTCCCTGAGGGTAGGTCCCAGAGTACAGGTTGCTTGGGTAGATCCCTGGTGGTAGGGTCCCTGGGAGTAGGGTCCCTGAGGGCAGGTTCATGGGGTGAGATCTTTGGAGGTAGGGTCCCTGGGGGCAGGTTCCTGGTGGTAGGGTCCCTGAGGGCAGTGTTGTGAGGGAATTAGGACAGAGCCCCTTTAAGGGAAAGGGCTCAAGACTATGGGAGGAAGTGAGAAGTGGGAGGAAAGGGCGGAGCAAGGGAAGAGGGAGTTCAGTTGTGTAACGGAGGAATAAAGAGAAGGTTGGAATGGAGACTGGCTCCTGCGTGATAATTTGATGTGCGTGGTATGGCCCAAAGGGGGGCAAACAACTGGCAACGAGGCCGATGAGGCCCCATGCCATGCAGCAGGAGGAATAGATGGGCGAGGGGCACCCAGCAGAATGGTGGGCCAGCAGAGCCCAGCACGAGAAGCCATGTCGGGCGAGGAGCCCAGCAGGAGGGAGGGTTCGCTGCAACTGGCAGACTGGAGGGCCAGCGGAGCCCAGCAGTAGACTGGCGTGAAATGCCCAGCAGAGGACAGCAGTCACCAGCCAAGCAGACTGTGTGGCCCACGAATGAAGGCCAGCAGCAGAGACACAGCCCAGCAGCAGGACAGTGGGTTGAGTGCACCCAGCAGCAGGAGTGCAACGATGGGCCTAGTGTGCCCAGCAGAGGACCGCTGGGTATGGCTACCCAGCAGTGTGGCGGAGAGGTGAAGCCCAGCCTTGCAGCACCCAACAGACTAGCCGAAGAGGAGAACCTGCAGCGCCGTGGAAGACAGCAAGTGTACCCAGCGCACAAAGCCCAGCGGCACGGAGCGTGACGTGCCAAGGGAGAGGGGCGAAGAGCAGCATCACCCGGCGTGGACGACCCATCCGGCACCAGTTGAGGATCAGGACCCACGCAGCAGAGGACAGAGGGAACTGGATGCCAGATTGGGATATAGGAACGGGTAAGTGGCCTGCCCAAGCCACGCCTGCTGCCACAATGCGTATGAGCCACGAGTCGGCTGCCCCACTCGCAAGAAGCATCGGCCGACCCACATGGCAGCACAAACGCACACGGCACAGCGCCCCCCCTAAGTGGCAATAGTCCACCAGCTGCAACAACAGAGCTAACAATAGGCTCCCAGCCCCACCACCGCAAGGCTAAGCGGACACAAGGAACGCGCACCCCATCAGCGCCAACCGGCACAGAGGTCCTACAGACCAATGACCAACCAGGGCAACATACCACCCCAAACAAAAACATGCATGTCGTGCACACGGCCTGCAGGCCACATACCGCGAGCCACAAAGTGCTAGACCACAATGCAGGCGGAACAACAACAAAAACAAAAAAAAGGAGCACCAAGTCAGTTCCATGCTAAGCGCACGCACACCGAAGTGATGCGCACGGGTCACATAACCCACACACACACAGACTGGGAGACAAGTACCACAAGGCACCCTGAGAGTGGCTCATGCAGCAGCCACTAGACAAGGGGCACACAACAAGGCAGCAGCCCCACAGCAATAAAGGGCTGCATAGATACGTGGCTCTCATCCCACTACCTGAAAGGACATGTGGCCCCTACAAGGCCTGGACACCTCCAGCGCCCCGCACTACCTAGGCCTGATACGGTCCTGCAATGGAACACCGCCAGCACCTCCAAAAAAGGCTTGTAACTCCCGCAAGTGGCCTGGAAGGCCACACAAGGCTGTTCACAAGACCACATATGGTGCCCACCTCTGCAGGTAGCACAGAATGCCATGCAAGGCCGGCCGCCCTACAAACCGCTAACTGTCCAGGTAAAACAGATCAGTGACACCCCTAAGTCACACCCATGAACCACAACACCCGAGAATGGACACCGCAAAGCTCCAACAAGATGGGAGACCTAACGCAACAAGCTGCTGACGCAGGAGCAGGTGCCCTTGCAAATATAGGGCCCGCTTCACACGCCATGTTCCTATGACGGCCTGACCCGTTCACCCTCCACCCGCACCACGATCAAAGCCAAAGGTGGGAAGAATGGGTCAAAGCGTTTGAGGACTTCATGCAGGCAGTAGGAGAAAATGACCCACCAAACAAAGTGGCCATCTTCACCAATCTAGCAGGCAAGGAGATCAAAGGGATCATGAAAACGATCCCCGCGCAGGAAAGGAACACACACCAACGCCTCCTGGCAGCAGTCAACAACAAGCTGTTCATACACACCAACAAGGACTACGAACGCTATGCATTCAATCAACGCGTGCAGCTTCCACACGAGTCCGTTGGTGATGTTTTGTCATCTGTCTCCAGCAAAAATTAAGCAGCTGCAACTTCAACAACTTCAATGATGAAGAGGCAATACGGCTGAGGATCATTGAAGGGTGCACCTCGTCAACACTCAGGAAACACCTTCTCTAAATGCCCTTATCCATACAGAAGCTACTCAACCTGGCAAGAATGTATGAGCGAGTAGACGCACAGTCAGCAACCATTTAAAGTAAAAACCAAAGTGACTCCATTGCGGCCCTCACGGTAGGACAGCTGGGATTCCATGGCTACGACACCCGACACTGAATGAGACGCAATGCCACAGGTGTGGATTGGAGGTCCCACACAGACGACCATGCCCGGCCATCGGACAGAGATGCCGGCGATGTGGCCAAGAAAGCCACTTTCACGCGATTTGCAGAGTGACCCCGCCTCTAAACCATGTATGCCGACCCACACTACCACCAAGCTTGCCCAGATGTCCTGACCCATCAAGAGGGCCCGACACCCGTTCAACACGCAGAAGGATCCAGGCACTGCTGTCGCAAGAGAGGTACCTGATACAACTGGTGGCACAGTCAGCCGTCATGGAGGCCATCCCGCCCAGACCGCGCACGCAGGAGCACCCACTCCACCTGGAACTAAGCCACCAAGGACCCTACGAGATGCCGAAATGGGGGGGAACGCAGAAGCCACAATCAACACCAACAATGAGCAAGCATACCCCCTGGGCAAGTCTCAAGCCCATGTATTCCAGTGGGGAACTATACAGCCGGTACAGCCAAAGGGACAGTCACGCTGCGACCCAACGCAGGAAGACCACAGAATACCTGCCGCCATCCACATGGCACCGAGTCCCGCCATAGGGCACAACCGTCTCAGTCATCGGACGATACTACAGCGCGCCCTCATTAACATCCACTATAGATCTTTTGAAGTCACCCAGGTGAAGGACCACACGCCTGAACAAGATACGGGAGAGACAATGAAAGCCAAAGAAAGGATATACCGCGCAGTTCCCCTCTGAGTCATAGGGGACAAAGAACCAGTGACAACCATGATAAAGGACCACAGAGGAATGACACCAAAGGCCTCCCTCTTCCACAAGTCATACCTGGTGGAACCTGAACCAACGAAAGAGGCAGCGATTGAGATGGATGAGATGGAAGGAGTAGAGAGCAGAGAGACATACGAAGCACTGCAACAAGGAAATGCGGGTGAGCCCCACGAGTCACCGAGCAGGGCTCATCGAACCATGAGGAGAACCCAATGGCTGATTGAACACATGTAGCCTGGGAAGTCTCATGTTAAGTGGGGGGAAGGTGTTGCGGGGGATAAGGACCGAGCCCCTTTAAGGGTAAGGGCTCAAGACTATGGGGGGGAGTGGGAAGCGGGAGGAAAGGGATGGGCAAGGGAAGAGAGAGTTCAGTTGTGTAACAGAGGAATAAAGAGAAGGTTGGAACGGAGACTGGCTCCTGCGTGATAATTTGATGTGTATGGTACGGGCCAAAGGGGTGCCAACAGGCAGGTTCCTGGGGTTAGGTCCTTGTGGTTAGGGTCCGTGGCAGGAGGTCGCTTGTGGTATGGACCCTGGGGGGCAGGGCCCCTGGGGACAGGGTCCTTGGCAGGAGGTCGCTGGTGGTATGGACCCTGGGGGGCAGGGCCCCTGGGGACAGGGTCCTTGGCAGGAGGTCGCTGGTGGTATGGACCCTGTGGGGCAGGGCTCCTGGGGACAGGGTCCTTGGCAGGAGGTCGCTGGTGGTATGGACCCTGGGGGGGGCTCCTGCACGATACGTTTAACAGAAGAGGCCCTCAGTTGCGATGTGCTGGGATTTGGGGGTGGGCACGTCGCCTGGGACACCCTGACAATGAAAGGTGGGCCTGACAGGATTACACTGGGATGTGGACGCACTCCCCCCCCCCCCCCCCCCCCCCCGCAGCGCACCCCCTCCTGCGAGCAGGTGAGACTTGGAGATACTGGCCCCACTTAGGCTGTTTACCCCAAACAGACCCTAAATGTTATCTCGGGTCACACGCCAGCCACCCATGCAGTGCGGTGTTTACCCCCTAATCTCCTTTTAACTGCGTTTGGGAGTTAATGAGAGATCTGTAATGGATACGGCAGCCCGGGCCCTGGACGTGTGCCACGAGTCCCTCCCCCGCCGCCCCCCTCGACCTCCTCCCTCCCCCCATGGCCCGGGCTCATTCCACTCGCCCGTCTTCTCACCTTTTCCGGATCCCGCCTTCTACAGCTCCAGGCCACGGGGCTTCGCTTCCTGTTCCCTCTCGGAAATGTTTTGTATATATCGGGGTCTTCCCCCTTTGTGCAGTGGCTTGGCAGGGGAAGAGTACACTTTGCACAGTTCCATGAGCGAGGGTTTGTGGCAATCGGGCCCTAATTCTAGGGGCCAGGCCCCTGGAGGCAGCCATCGCCTCTTTGTTTTGCTTTGTACATGTTAGGCGCATACACCCGCCTCCAGTGGGCCCGTATTTGAGTTTAATGGCTACGTTTTGAGCCTGTGAACGCGGGTCCTGGGCACAGGGCCGTGCGGGGTGGGGTGTGAGGTTCTCATTCCACTGACTTATGCAAATTCTCGGGGGGGGTGCACTATAGTGTGTGTATGGTGTCAAGGGATAGCAGGTCTCCCTCCCTGTACAGCCACCCCAATGTGGCCAGCGGACCGCTATAGCCCCCGCCCCCGGACCCAATTATTGAAGTGGAAGCGGACGGACTGCGCATGCTCGTGAAAGGTGCAGCCCCTCCAGGAATGTTTCAGCTCGTTCTGCAGGCACGGGTGCAGCCCCCCTCCCCCACACACTCCCCTACGCACTTGCAGTTCCCCTTTCATAAACATTGCTTGCAATGGGTCAAAAGGTGAGTGGCAGGAGTGAGGGGGTAGGGTCATTGGGGCACTGAGCGGCTGAGGATGGGCGTCACCCTCAGGTGCGGCCGCGTGGCGCCGGAAGTAAAGAGCAAGGGGGTCTCCTGTGTGTAGCCAGCGGGAGCCGGAGGTGCTCTCCCTCTCTTTTGCTACTACCCGAGACCGCGCAGATCTGCAGAGGCAGCACAGTCTTCTAAATTCCTACACACCCGCCCTGTTATTTGTAGGGGTGGGTGAGCCTGGCCAGGCCTGGGCGGCTCGGGCTCAAACGGGGGCTCCAGCCCGACCCTCGTTTCGGGCCGGTACCCCTGGACGCCACAGAGCTGCCAACGGCCCCTCAGCCTACGCTGCATGCTGCAGGCCCGCCCACACACCACCCTCCGATCCATGACTTCCTGTCC
Organism: Ambystoma mexicanum; assembly: GCF_040938575.1. NCBI lineage: Eukaryota > Metazoa > Chordata > Amphibia > Caudata > Ambystomatidae > Ambystoma > Ambystoma mexicanum. The sequence goes on from NC_090932.1 coordinate 6,231,906, forward strand.
TACCCCAGACAATACGATTGGCTGGGGGCAGAACAGGGTGTCACTCGGTGCAGGAGTCAGACATGCAGCAGGCCAGCAGCTACGCATTAAGCTACGATGTATGTTAAAAAACCCTATCCCAAAAGATCGAATTACTAAATCACAGAGCCCACTTGCCCCTATTTTGTAATTTGATCTTTTGGGATTTTACCTGTTTGTCTCCCGCACTGCCTTTAATGTATGCAGGGGACACCCACACAGCCCATAATACCTAACTGGGGGAGTTGCTGACGCCCCCGGAACCCCTGCTCTCCTTTTCAGTATTATGGGCAAAAGATCTAAACTACTATGCCAAATGCACACTAAACGTGCATTCAGCACTTTGGATTCAATCTTTTCATTCATTACCATTACTGTAGGCCCCATTTCAATTTTTTGGGAATTTTTTTACATTTTGCCTGCTCTGCACTGGCAAAATGGAAAGAAATGCCCAGATATGAACAAAAAAAGTCTGGCCCTGATGGCAGCTCGGGTGCCGACACAGCACCAGGGCCGCGTTTATTTTTTTTACATTTTTCTGGGGGAGTGTGAGGAAATTGACTATCCGCACGGGAGAGTGCGCTCGCCTGGGCTTTTTGATGTTTTGATAAATGAAAATGAAGCATGGGAGATCAACCTCCGAAGACTATGTGAGGGGATTCACACACAGTCTATCTGCTTCCTGCACAAAACACATAGCCACATGTACTCCGGGAAGACAAACCCTACAGGTGTCGTTTTACATTGACATATTCAGCTGGAATGTGACAGCCCAGGGTACATCAAAGCATCTCAAGGAGGGGGAAGGCACACCTTCCTCCAGCATGGGCAGCCTAATTTAAATATCAAAGGCCCCATGGATCTGCTTTCCTTTGTCATCCGGCTGCTGGCAGTGCATGCCAATGAGAGATAATTGAAGCAAGCTTGACAGGGCTTGGTTGCCATAATAGACAAAGGGAAGGCAGGGCTAACACCCCTTTGGTATGCAATGTGTCAACTTGAAGCTAGTTCCCACCCCTCTGTAAGAAAGGCAGTGAAATGCATGTCTGGGTCCACTATTTATCATAGGCAAACCCCTGCAGAGCTGACCCCTTTCAGAGGGGAAAAATATGTGGTTTGGGGGAGACAGGAAGTCTGCTCCCAGCACAAACCTCAAGGGAACCCTGCACATTAATCAAGAGTCACTTTGGGCTCAGTTAACCAGAGAGACATTTTGATCTACAACAGACAGGGTGTGACTAAGGTATATGTTGTCACCCCTTGTCTGTCCTGTTGCAGAGCACTCTGGTCCTGACCTCATGCATAACAGATGCTTGTTGGTGGGGACCCAGGGTTGGTTCATTAAGGTAGGCTTAGCCTGTCCAAATCACTGAGGCCCATCTGGCTTTAAAAAAGAGCTGCACACCTCATTGATCAGATGATCTGAAGACTTTGCAAGGAGTAAGAAGAAGGACTCATATGGACCCTAGCTGAAGGTACAGTCTACCTTACATCTTCCACCAATGAAGGAAGGCCAGGAGTTCCAAGAGGGAAGCAATATCCCTCCCCTAAACATAGAGAACAGAGGGAGATACTGGACTCAGAGGACCCGTCCAGCAGCTCCAGAACAGTTACCCAGCCAGCACACAGCATGCCCTTCTAGGTTCTGCCAGCAAGCTTCCTAGGTGGGAAGTGCCAGAGAGTAGCTAAACTAAGGACAAGGCTGTTGCCTGCAAACATTCCCCTGAGCTCTGAGCCATTTGCCTTGAAAGGACCCTAGCCCTGCGAAGAAGCTAGGAGGAGTGCCGCACAAGCATCATCCAGCGTCCATCTTTTAAGAACATTTTTTGGAGACAGGCGAGTCCTTGAACTGCATCTGGCTACACCGCGGACTGTTGTCACGCTGCAGTCACCAGAGCCATCCGAGATGCCTCAACCAACATTCCAGATCCACCAACCAGCACAGAGACAAAGATTCTTGGTCCTGAGCCACCACGCCAGACAGCCTGCAGACATCCATCCTGCTTCGCTTGCTGAACGGCTGCCGCCTGGTACCCGCAGCTGCCTCCCACCACTAACTCTGTCTCAAGGGCTGCAAAGCATCCTGGAAGTGCCTCGACGCTGTCGAGCACCAAGAGTCTCTTCAGCACCTGGTGCATTGTGTTTCTGCCACCCTGGTCCTCCTCCGAAGACCCCTAGAGACACTAATGAGCCTTTGCCCCCTTGGTGCTGGAAGCGAATAACCTTGAACTGTAAGGCTGACTCCTTTACCAACTACCCTCCTGTCAGTATCAAGAATGCATCCCTTTCCTTCGTGAAACTATCTGTCCTCTGTGTTCCTTTACAGGGTGGTCATATTTGTAGTGTGCTATAACTGTCTTTTGTCATAATAATAAATTAGATATTTTTATACAATCTTGACTGGACAGTCCCTTTTATCATTGGGTAATAATTGTATTTTCGCTGTGTTGAAAGCAACCAACGATCTACGACCTTGCAGAGATAAGCCTGCCGTTCCATCCACGTTACCAAAAATTGGAAAAGGAGCTCTTATAATTCACTTATATTCCAATCTGTTCGGATCCCTTCTGGTGTAGTAGAGGTGTGGGGCTGATTGATGGTTTAGAAACCAATATTCATCCCAGGAACTAACGTACCCCAGAAGTTTAGTCATCAAAGGGAGAGAGGGACTTCATGGGCTCAGACTATGGTGGGCTGCCAGAGCTACGCCTGACCCCAGGCTCGGCCATGGCTAGGCCCTACCTATGAAATCCCTGGCTGCCCCAGCTCTAGTTATTAGGCGGATAAGAGGCTCTGATTCTCAGGAGAGAGCGCAGCGGTATGTTGGGGCACTTGGCATTGAATGAAGATATGGGCTCAACAATTGGGATCACTGGAAGCGAGATTACTGTCAAAGGGGATGTCGAGTTGGGCGATCCGGGGGGCGGCTGGGGAGTGGAGTGGGTTGGTGGCACCCAGAGAACATCTGATAGAACTTGCTCCCAAGCAGGGGCCTGGCTGGCTTTGCGTCCCCTGGCCCGGACGGTGGGGAACACAGTGGTGCAAAAGACCCCCATAAAGGGGAGAAAAAGTCCAATGGGGCACAGTTTTCTGCCTCACCCTGGGGATTTTTCACGATGTGCTCCCACCATCTAGCCCTGTGCTGACTCAACCGCCGGCATTGTTGTGCATTTTGGATCGCCTGCTGGATTACCTGAAGCCCCTATTCAGCTCTCTGCTGTGAGGGGCAAGAAATGTGAGGTAGACAACTTTGTAAAGAGTTTTCAACTTGTGCCATTTTATTAAATAAAACAACAGTAGGCCTGGTGCAAAGCCAGGGTTTCAACTTGGGAGGCATGGTGGTGGGTGTTGGGCAGAATCATGTGCAGTGCCCTTAGGGACCACTACACACAATTAAGACTACAGTTGGCAATACAAGTTTTACCTTTGGTACAAGGCTGTACTACTATGTTAAAGTGGTAGCAGTAGCGGAGCAGCCAGTCTTATCTCAAGAGTATATGAGCAGTAGCAGAGATTACACAAAGGGACCACAATTACTGTGACTCAAGCAAACACTGACTCAAGGTCTCAGGTAAAAAAATATAAGTACATTTATTTTTAAACCGTTTGTTATAAACACAACACTTCTATTAATTCAAAATCACACGTAAAATACACTACAACCAACCAATTCACTTTGGTACACTCTAACTCAAGGTAAGTACCCTATGTTTTAACGGACCGGTGTTGTGAAACAAAAGACGTTACTGGGAATACGCATGCGATCACTTTTTGACAGTAATGACAGTTCGGTCTTACTAAAGAAACGCGTAACCGCGGCAAGAAATGTTACCGGAGCAAAAACACACTTAGCACCTGAGTTAACCAGAGAGAGTTGATGGCAAAAATCAAAGGCAATACTTTTGTCAAGGCAGACAGAATCAGAGAACACTCGTTGACAGAAATTCAAGAGTCTATAGGCCGGAGCCAGTGTCAAGTGGAACCGGGTTCCTGTTGTCGAGGATCACACAGTCGGACAGTTCAAGATTCAACGTTGCCATGAGTACTTAGATATTGTCAACAGAGGAAGCAAAAGTTATAAGAAGGAGGGAAGACAAGGGCAAGCCTTGGAGGTGAAGAAAAGGGGTTCACCCTAATTCCTCAAGCAGAACACAGTACCTTATTCAATGAAGAAGCTGGTGCCACGGCAGTTGTTCCTGGTAGTTTCCTGCAGACCCACGGTTCCTGGAGCTTCGGCACGAAGGAGGACGTCTGGAGGGGTATTCACCACACAGGGATGAGGCCGGCAGTAGCGACGGTGAATAAAAGGTGCGCTCCTTAAAAACAGGAAGGCTCTTCAGATGGCTATCCGGACCACTACAGCAGTGTGCAGCGATTTCGACCAAGAAGAGGATCCTCTGGTTGTGGAAGATGAGCTGGTTATCCCCACCAGGCTCAAGGGAAGAAGACTCTGGACTGGATCTTCTCTGGTCGTCGAAGGGTAGATAGCTCAGGACTGCAGCAGGGCTTTGTTGTAATGTCTGTCTTGCTCTGGAGTGGAATTCTACCTCGCAGAGGACCCGTGGGCAGCAGAGCCAGAAGACCTGTGTGCAGCAAAGCCCCCCTGCTGATGCCGTCCGCGTCGAGCGACCTGCTCTGGGAATAGCCTGTGAGGAACCGTGCTGTCCAACAGTTTGCCGGCGAGCTGCGGTGCCGCTCTGCCGGGACTTTCGTTTTCCCCTACGGAGAGGAGAATCTTCTGCGGCACCGGTAGGGAGCCGACGCATCCTCAGCCTGTGCTCCCCAGCCGGGGTCGAGCGCGCTGCTTCCGTGCTCGCAGGTGAGGAAGGACAGCGCCCTCCGCTCCCTGCTGTGTGCTCATCCAGCGCTGTGAGCGAGAGGGGCCGGGAGAACCTGGCGGAGTGTTTGATCCAGTGGAGGAGTGGACAGGCCGTGTGGTTGGGAGTCACCTGTGCTGCTGCAACGGCGTGGAGGGAGCCATCCGCGTCGTGCGATTCGCTCCGGGTGTCCGCGCGGAAGGATGCCCGTGAGGAGGCGAGCCCTTTCAGTTCACGTCCTCCGCCTAGGACTGCGTGATTTGTGTCTGCCGGAAGGAGGAGGGCCCAAGGGGAGGATCGCTTCCTGCTGACGCAGCCCACGCCGTGCAACTCTTCTAGGATTGGCTCCTTGTAACCTGATCTTCGTTTTGCTTACCAAAGGAGGCTCGGCCACGCAAGTCCATACCGGAGCCGTCGTGTTCCCAGCCTGTGCTCCCCGGTCGGGGTTTGAGCGCGGTGCTCCTGCTGTTAGAGGTGAGAAGGGGCAGGGGGCGGAGAAAGATCTGGGAAAGCTCATCATCTGGGCTCCTGCCTGCCTGTCCCCGTTCAGAATTGGCAAGCAACCCCAGCTGCACGATTAAAGGGGGGCTTTTTTTCCAGTCGAAGAGCGAATAGACCCAGCTTCCATTGACTATTTTGGGCTCTAGGCTGCCGAGCACTGTTTTGCGCTTGACAAGGAACTGTGAGTGACTTGTGCCATTCAGGAATTCGTTTTACCAAGCATAGTGGAGGAGCCATAAAGAGATTGGATTTGACATTCCTCTAGTTTTGGTTTACCCCTAAGTATGCAGCACAACAATGCACGTCCGCCCCCAGCGTTTTTGGCCAGTCCTGGTGAGCCGGCGACTGCATGGGACTTGTGGGTGGACACCTTCAAGGTGTATCTCAGGGCGGCAGGTGGTTCCAAGTTTACAGATGACGAAAAGGAAGCAGCCTTGCTTAATTGTTTGGGAACTGAAGGTCTTAGGGTATTCAGGCATCTTCCTAGTCCCAACGTACACGCTGCCCCCACTTCCCCTGCAGATGGTAATGAGGGTGGTGACGCTGTTCCTGGAGTGGTGTTGGCTTACGAAACAGCTTTAGGGAAGCTGGAAGCACGGTTTGGCAAGAGAGAGAACATTGTACTTGAAAGATACCATTTTTTCTTGAGAGCTCAGGGCTCCTGTGAGGGCATAGATGCCTATGTGACTGCCCTACGCACTTTGATTGCCACGTGCAAGTTCACTGGTACCATTGATGAGTATATCCGTGATCAGGTTATGATGCAGACATCGGATGTACGTGTAAGGGAGAGAATGTGGATAGAAAAGAATCCAACCCTAGAAAAGGTCATTGAGATTTCCCGCGCAATTGAAGAGTCCAGAAGGAGTGTTAGGGAGTTAGCGGATAAAGGGGAAGCGGTGCATGCAGTGATTCCCCCGCAGAACTCTTGATGCCAAGACTAAAAACAAAGACAGCAGGGCGATACCCTCGTCAAGGGAATAGTGCAGGAGATGTGGTTGGCGTGGTCACGTGGCAGGTGCAAGAGAATGTCCTGCTTCCAACGTGGAGTGTAGGAGATGCAAATCCAATGGGCATTATGCCCGCATGTGCAAGAGTGGTGTATTCACCAAAGAATACATGAATATGGTAGAGACTTGTAATGATGGAGAGGAGGTGACCATCGTGAGGTACATGGGTTGTTCAGACAAGAGCAATTGTGGTGCATCTGAAGGTTCATTGTTGAGTGTGGGGAGCTGCAAGAAGAGAGCTTGGGCGACGCTCATGATCAATGGTGTTCCGCTGGAGATGATGGTGGACACGTTTCCCCATATACAATGATTTCCCCTGAGCTGTGTGAGTCCAAGTTCTACAAGAGAGTGTCGGACTTGTTTCCTTCTGATATAAACCCATGTGCCTATGGGCGAGTACCCATCAAGGTTTTAGTGTTTGAGGGAGCCAATATAGAGTTTGAGGGTCGGGTGGCCAAGGGAAAGCTGTCTGTGGCCCACAAGGGTGACCCTGTGCTAGGGTGGGATGAACAGGCTGCTCTAGAGCTGCAGATTAGACCAGGGAAAGCAGTCCCTGTCATGAGTGTACGTGATGAGAACGAGGGTGCTGAATTGCCTATGGGAATCACGGCGGAAGTTCTAGAGAGTAAGTTTCCCTCGGTTTTCACCTAAATTAGGCAAGTTGAAAGGCTTTGCGCACAAGATAGTTCTCAAGAAAGGTTTGGTGCCTGTTGTCCACAAAGTCAGAAGGGTCCCGGTTATGGCTCGTGATGCTTTAAAGGAGGAACTTGCCAAACTTAAGGAGACTGGGGTCATAGAGGAGGTAGAAAGTTCGCAATGGTTGGCCCCGGTGGTTTTGGCACGTAAGAGTGACGGGGGCATGAGGATGTGCGTAGATCTTAGGGATCTTAATTCTTGCATATGGGTTGACAGACATCCCCTGCCCAATATCAATGAAATGCTTTCTTTAGTGTGTGGTGCTTCCTGTTTTTCCACCTTTGACCTGTCGTCTGCCTATCATCAGATAGATCTACATGTCGAGTCTCGCCCTCTTACATCTTTTGTTACTCCGTTTGGCGCATTCTGTTTTTGCAGGATGCCCTTCAGGTTGGCCTCCGCTGTGGCCGTTTTTCAGAGGATAATGCAGAAACTTTTTGCGGGTCTTTGTGGTGTGGAATGTTTCCAAGACGACATTCTTGTGTGGGGTACATCTCGTGTTGAGCATGATGCCAGGGTTCTGGAAGTAATGGGCGTCCTGAAGGTCAGCGGACTTACCGTTAAACTCAGCAAATGTAAAGTAGGTGTTCCCAGTGTGACGTATTTGGGTCATTCTCTGGACGTTAAGGGTATACATCCTAAGAGCGAGTTGGTGAAGACATTGAGTGACACACCGGCCCCAGTAAGCAAGGACCAGTTGAGATCCTTCATGGGTCTTGCTGAGTACTACAGCAGGTTTGTACCTTCGTATGCCGATAGGACAGTTGGTATGAGGTCCTTACTGAGGAAAGGTGCGCATTTTGCATGGTCCAACCAGTGCCAGGAGGAGTTTCTCAGGTTGAAGGAGGAGATTAGCCAAACCCTGTCCTTGAGTTCCTTTTCCCCGGCCAGGAAAACATTTCTAACTGTGGCCGCAAGTGAGTATGGCATAGGTGCGGTGTTGGAGAAAAGGGTCGATGGTGAGCTTCGTCCCATTGCCTTTGTATCCAGAGTCCTCAGGGAGGCTGAGGGTAGGTATGCTGTCATAGAGAGAGAAGCTCTTGCTGCTGTCTGGGCTTCCAAATATTTTAGGACCTTCTTGTGGGGTATTGAATACACCCTTCGTACCGACCACAAGCCCTTGGTACATGTGATAACGACGAAAGGGTTGTCTCATGCATCTTCAAGGATCATGAGATGGATGGCGGATATGGCTGAGTACAATTTCAAAGTGAAGTATGTTCCTGGTGTGAGGAATGCAGTGGCAGATTGCCTGTCTCGGTTCCCGAGCTCAAGTGGCGTCGAGGAGGTCCAAGGAGAGGTGGGGGGCGATTGCACCTTGGTTGCCAATGTGGTGCCTGCGGTGTCGGAATGTGAGTGGAGTGCCGAGTGTGCGGCGGATCCCGAGTTGATTGAAGTAAGGGCGGCACTCAGCAGTGGTATTCCAAGTCTTACGGTCATGTTTGGCAGGAGTTGTCTGTTGGTCCATGGGGTGTGGCTAGAGGTCTGAGGCTGGTTCCCCCTTGTTCTCTTAGGGGGAAGCTTGTTGGTTTAGCACACAAAGGTCATTTAGGCAGGTCCATGACCAAAAGGAGGCTTAGGGAAGATTATTGGTGGCCCCACATGGACGTTGATGTGGAGGCAGTGGTGAAGGATTGTGCGGCTTGTTCCGCAAGCGATAAAAGTAAAACTCTTTCTCCGCAACCTATTTATCCGGTGTAGGTGCCCTGTGAAGTGTGGTCCAAGGGGGCGCTCGACATTATGGGGCCCATGGACTCATTGGGGGGAGATCTGAAGTTTGTGATGCTTTTGGTGGACTATACATCGAGGTGGGTCGAGGCCACTGTTTTGTCAACTGTCACAGCTGAGAAAATTGTAGACTTCCTCTCTGCGGTGTTTGACAAGGAAGGCGTGCCTGCTGGTTCGGTGACTGACAATGGGTCTCAGTTCGTGTCAGGACACATGCAGAAGTTTTTGGATGGGCTTGGTATACGTCACCACAAGGCTGCATTGTACAATCCACAGGCCAACGGTCTTGTCGAACGCATGAACCGTTTTGTCAAGGGGGCTATTCAACTGGCTCTTGCTAATGGTCTTCCCTGGGCGAGGGTGTTGTCAGAGTGGCTCAAAGCTTACAGGCTAACCCCTTCAGTTTTCACTGGTCATTCTCCTTCCGAGTTGATGCAGGGGAGGAAACCCGGCTCAAAGTTGAGGGTTCCTGCGCTGGGTGGTGGTGTCCAATCGCAGATGGACATGCAAGAAGTTTTGAATCGTGTGTGGGCTAGACAACAGCGCTTGCTGAGTGAGCAATTGGCCCGTAGGAAACCCTTGCCGGTTAAAGTTGGTGATTGGGTGCAGATCAAGAATCCCAGGTTTGTAGTAAAGGGATTCAGCAAGTTTATGCAACCCCGAGAGGTCGTCAAATGTGGCCGTGGGTATGTTAAACTTGATGATGGGTCCAGATGGAGCCTCAGGCGGGTGGTGGTGGTTAATAAAGACAGGTTGGCTCCGGCTGGTGGTGAGTTGGGGGAGTCTGGTAGTGGCATGAATGATGCAGTGGTTATGGATGCCCTGCAGGGTGAGGTGTCTTCCATGCCGGTTTCTACACAAGACCTTGATGCCAACGACGGGGCGGGTGACTGTGGTGAAGGGGTTGCCGTTTCTGGGGCGGCTGATTCTGTCCGAGGTTATGCCCATCCTGTCAGGGAGAGGAAGGTTCCCTCTAAGTACAAGGATTTTGTCCTGGGAGCCATAGTCAGTAGTACTTGTTTTTACTCCTTCCATTTTTAGGAAACGTCCTCATACCATTTGTTCCTTACTCCTCCCTCTTCTCGTGTGTGTGTGTGTGTGTGTTTGCGTGTGTGCATGTATGGACGTCCGTGTTGTGATCTGTGTGGATGCATTTTTTCTAGTATCTGTTGCTGGGTAAGTAGTTGCAGCAGCCGTCTTCTTCTCCGCTTCTCCTCGGTTCCTTGCAGTTCCAGTGGCGACTCTGACTTCTAGTCCAAGAGACCTACCTTTTATGCGAAAATCCCCCATTCACACAGCCTGGCTGTCAATCACGCAGCAGGGGGGTTGTCCAGTCCGGACAACCACCTCAGCCAATCATGGCAAAGTGCGTCTCGGGTTTCCTAGGATACCCTGTGCAGGGGGTGACTACACCCCTCCCTCACATTCAGCCCACCTAGACACCCAGGCGCTTGGAGGAGGGCTTCTTAGCAGAAGTCCGCCAAAAGACAGTGAACAAAGAAGGCAAACCTGGTTTGCCACGCAAAGTAAAACACAAGAAGGACTTTAACAAAAAGAAATGGTGAATAAACCCGACCGGAGCCAAAAGGAAAAGTATTTGGTCAAGCGGGTTTAAGTTCGAGGATAATATAATAGCCTAAAACAATACCACGTTTATATAGTATAATCACGGTAGAAAAGTCAGGGTAGATATCACTGCCACCAGCCAAGTCTAAATGTTAAAAAAGCGAAACAATGCTCTAGGAGGTACAGATAAAAAGGGCTATGGATTAACCCTTTACAATACTCCATGTAAGATGGGGTGTACTGGATCTGTGGTTCAATGACTATGTAAAGTTAATGGCAACTTTACCCTTTTCTGGGGGACAGTAGTCAGCCTCAGAAATGGAGTCGGTGGGAAGTCTAAAAGACAACCCTTTGTCACTGCACTGAAGGTGCTGTGTAACACACAAAAGAAGGGGGCTACTGAAGTGGTGTACTCCAGAGTCCACAATTACAAAAGCAGATGAAATACACATGGCAAAAACACAGGTAAGAACGGGAAAAAGAGGCACACTCTTACCAAGTGAAAAAAATAACTCCAGAAATCCAGCAAAGCTGCTTGGGGACTCACTAGGTTAGGGAAATTAGCCATAAAATGAAAATTCTCCCTAGCAGTGGGCAAAAAGGGGGAAGACACCGGGGGGGGCTGTGAGAAGCAACTGTGCGCCGGGCAATGCAAGGATGTTATTTTCTGGCGTTGCCGCCCGGCACAGCAAGCATTGGATCCAGGGGACTCGGTGGGATATAAAGAGCGGGAATGGGTGAGGCTCTCCCTCTCTTTTGCCCCTGCCCGAGACCTGGACAGTAGAGCTGCAGAGGCAGCTTAGTTTGCTAATTTTGAGTACCGATCATGGCTGGTCGGATGGCCTGGTTGCAGGAGTGGCATGGCTGTGGCCATGTTCAGTCAAGGTGAGTGTGCAGGCCAGGTCTTTATCACAGGCATTTCTCGTCTAGAGGCTTTGCCCGATGGATCGTACTGGGATTCCGAGCAATGTGAATGTAGCATGTGGTAGCATATTCCATCCTCGGTTCTCCCACGTCTGGTAATCCAGTTTTAGGGACTGTGGTTCTGCACTGGGCAGGTTATGAAGGTGCCTTGATCTCTGTTATCCAAGGGTTGTTGTTAGCCCATGCTCAATGTTAGCTGACGGGCAAGGGTTGTTGTTAGCCCAGGCTCAATGTTAGCTGATGGGCAAGGGTTGTTGTTAGCCCAGACTCAATGTTAGCCAATGGGCAAGGGTTGTTGTTAGCCCATGCTCAATGTTAGCTGACGGGCAAGGGTTGTTGTTAGCCAGACTCAATGTTAGCTAATGGGCAAGGGTTGTTGTTAGCCCAGACTCAATGTTAGCCAATGGGCAAGGGTTGTTGTTAGCCCATGCTCAATGTTAGCTGACGGGCAACGGTTGTTGTTAGCCCAGGCTCAATGTTAGCTGATGGGCAAGGGTTGTTGTTAGCCCAGACTCAATGTTAGCCAATGGGCAAGGGTTGTTGTTAGCCCATGCTCAATGTTAGCTGACGGGCAAGGGTTGTTGTTAGCCCAGGCTCAATGTTATTAGTGTAGGCATTCGTGCTCTCCTTCATACCCCTAACTAGGAACAAGAAACTACATACCATTCTGTGTGGAATATAAACGTGGCCGTAAGCTTTTATTATTCTTTACAGCAATAATGAACACATGATAGAAAACAGGTGTACTTTTGGACACCTCACATCCAAGGTGAGTGATGCCTTGTCCCAGCCGATTGTTCTTCAGCGCTCGTTCATGCTCTGTGTTAGTGTCTTCTACCGTTCTTCGAGCTATGCTGGCAAGTCCTTTTCTTTGAGCACCTGCAAACCAAACTTTTGCCTCTATCCTTGACTGGTTCCTTTCTCTCAGCCCATTTGGCATCCTCTTCTTAGATGCGTACCGCCACACCTGATTGTAAGCCGCGGATGCTCAGGTTCTCCCAAAAGTACCCTTATCTGCACCCGCTATTCCCCAGTGCCCTAGAGATGCTATCTGTGAACACCCCCATCCCTTCCTGCGACAGGTGCACCCTATCGGGGTTGTTCTGGGACAGACTGTGCCCGATGAAATGTAACCCTGTGTTCCTGCAGAATTTTTCCAGGGCTTTGTATAGCTTTCTTCTGGATGTTTCTACTGCCGTCCTGCAAACTGCACCGTGCCATAACCTCCTGGGTGCTATTTCTGACATGAACATCTCGGTCCTCCTCCAACAATGTGCTATGTTGTGTAAAGATTTGCATATGTCCCTCTGGAATTTCCCCCTTCCCATCTGTGCCAGGTCATTGCCCCCCAGGTGTATTACCAAATATTCCGGGGGGGGTCTCTGAAACCAATTAGATCTGACAGTCTTTCATGTATGTCCTCCCAATGCGTTCCGGGTATCCCCCACCAGGAAGTAATTGTTTTCGGGAAGTGCAGTCCTTGTTTCGTATCCCCTATCCAACACTCTGCCCGAGTCACGAACGAATGACCGACTATCCAGGCTGATATGTACGGGCCGTCATCTGTGGAAGGGGAGGGGACGTGAGCTTCATTTATAAAAGTTTCTCTCTTACATATCTTTTAAAACAGTTTGATTACCATCCCCTCACACATTTGAACCCACTGGTCCCCAAACCCCCAGCCCAGGCAGAAGTTGCCGCCCCTATTTTGAATGAGTGAGTACCAAAATCTGCTGGGTCCCGCCCGGCTTTCCCGATCACTTTCTTCAATATTGCCTGGAACTGGTACCTGCTGTGAGGTTTCCCATCCTTGTGTATCTGCAGTTGGCCCCCCCGCCGACGGCCGTTTTTCCTAACAGGATTGTGTGATGCATCTGGGGCAGTGGCCCTTCTCTTTGATGCACTCTAACTCTATGAACCTTCCTTTACCCAATCGGCCGGTTTGGGATTTTTTTGAGAATATTGCCATGCAGTCTTCTCCCATGCTTATATCCCCCAGCCGGAGGGCATCTGCCGCTGTAGTGTTCCGTGCTACTAGTTCCCCGTCCTAAGAGCCCCAAAGTATGCTAGCATGCGTCAGTGCAAGTTTCCTCGAACGCTGCTAAGAGACACACTAATTTCCCAAAGTTCAAGGGTCTCCTGGTGTTTGGTTTGCTCCCTTCTACTTTGGCTCATCCCCTCAGTAGTGTGATGTTCTTGGTCCATTCTATGGCATGGCATGCCTCTGGCCACTCCTCTGCACACCATTTCTTCTCCAGTATCGCGCCAAAACCACACACGCCTGCTGCGTCAGTAAACAGCACTCTTTTCCCTGCTGGTTGATAGGCATCCTCCAGAACACCGAGCCATTGACCTCTTTCAGAAATACTTCCCATATGATATAATATGATATGGCATTTATAACGCACCTATACAACAAGTGTTTCAAGGCGCAATGACAACGAGGCAAGGGAGGGGGAACAGAGGGAAGACAGAGACAACGATCCCACTAGGCCAGGTGTCATTCAGATCATGCAAGTGCATTGATGGGGAAGGGGGAAAGTGCGGCGAGGGGAAGGGGACAGTGCAGAACATACTGCCAGGTATTTCTTTATTCCTGACCCCAACCTGACTCTGTGGTGTCCCTGCATGGCCCCTTTAGTTCTCATCTCATTGCTCCTTGGGAATACCCGCCCCTGTGTTATTACTCATCCTGCAAAGTTTGGTTTCACCGCAAGGGATTGTAGCTCTTTCACCGTAGCCTTGTCCTTTCCCTTCACCCCTTTGATGATAGTTGCCAAGTCCTCCACCTTTTCCCTCGGGATGCGGCATACACCCTCCTGTGTGTCGATCTCTATGCCCAGGAAATGAATTTGCTGTGTTGGCCCCATTGTTTTCTCTTGCGCCAGTGGGATGCCCCACTCCTCTGCCAGGACCTTCAACCTTCCTAGTTGTTGCCTTGCACAGCCCCGACTCCTGTGGCCTCACAAATAGGAAATCGCCCAGATAATGGACCACTCTTGCTTCTGGCTGGCATTATCCTATTCAGTGGTCATTGCATGAAAGAGCTCACGTTCTCAAAATATGCACATGAAATTGCGCAACCCATGGGTAGGCATTTGTCATAGCAGTAGCTACGCTTCCATTGTAAACGTAGCCATTGTTGCGATGCCCTGTGTACCGGGAGTATCCTGAATGCAGATTTTATGTCCGCCTTTGCTAAACATGCTCCCTTGCCTGCCCCCCTGACTAGCTCCACGGCCTCCTGGAAGTCTGTGTAAGATACCGCTGCATCTAACTGTGAGATGCCGTCATTAACTGATTTCCCCAAGGGGTATGAAAGGTGGTAGATGAGCCTAAACTCATCCTCCTCCTTTTTGGGGCACTAGGCCCAGGGGAGAGCAGATGAATTCCTGAAATGGTATCTTCTCGAATGCCCCCCCATTCTGCCCAGTTCTATCTGCTTCCGTATTTTCTCCCCTACTACCTCAGGGTTTTCTTTTGCAGATTTTAAATTAGGGGTATGGCTTGTGACCCTTTCCCCTTGAATGGGATGGTAAACCCTTCCGAAAAATCCTCCCTTATTAAAGCTGCTGTTTCTGTGTCAGGGAAGAGCTGTAGCCATTTCTCAATTTCCTCCAATCTCACTGGTGACCTACCCGTTCCGGCTGCTCCCTATGGACGCTTGCCCTCGCTGTGTCTAGTACTGGATATGATGTAATGTAAGGCATTTATAACGCACCTTTACACAAGTGTTTCAAGGAGGGTTTCACTGGAGGCTGTTGCCTGGGTGTATTTTACGCTGCTGTGGTCGCTGCTGCATTTACCACACTGGTGCCTACATGTGCACTCCTTACCCCAGCTGCAAGCACCCTTTTCAAATTTCCAGCAGAGTGCGGATGGTGCTTTGCTGACCATGTCCCCCCTCGACCCCCTTCCATTCCCCCACCAACCCCCTCCACCGCCCTGCAAATTAACTTCTCCAAAAATGCTGCTCCCTTGATCGTTGGTACCCGCTGTCGCTGCTCGTATGGTTCTACCCGCTCTCTCTCCCCCTGAATTACTCTGCCAATATGGTCTCCTATAATAGATCCCTGAGTTCTGTGCCCACTTTTCTTCTAGCACATTGAAGATGTATTTATTGTAATCCTCTGTCTGGATAACAATCCATTTGCATTCTAAATTCCTGATCAAATTCCCGCCATGCATCTCCACCAAAAGCCTTGTGCACTTCAAAACCCTCTGCTCGTGAGCTACCAGGGCAGTGCCCTCCCCCAGATATTCCTGTAGTATCATTGTGGGCAGGATGTGAAATGCCGACAACCAATTCTCAAACGCCTTCTCTACTGTGACTTTCCTGTTCACCACCTTTTCTTCTTCCTTCTTCTCTTCCCTGCACTCATCACACCCTCGCTTTTGATATTCCAACAGAGAAAACATGTCTATGAATTCCTTCCGCTGTACTTAAGTTTTTACTTTCTCATCTGTCTTCCATGCCACTGTTTTCCTTGTTCTCTTGTGTACATCCTTTCCCATAAATGCTCTGCCAAACATTGTCATGACTGGTCCCCTGCCGGTGCTGCCTCTGGATTGACCCCCCCCCACCCCCCTGTGCGGGTGCTAAACTGCTCTCTGGAGGTATTGCCGCCTCCCTGACCCACACCTCGAGGCCTTCTTGGGTGAAGAGGAGCGGCTCGGAGGGGAAGGACGGAAGTTGCTCCGGTTGGCGATGAGCTGAGCAGGCATTTAAAGGAAAAATGTATTGGTGTTTGGAGAGAAGGGGAGCATTAAGGTTTTCAGTTCGTGAAGGGGACGCCCCAAGAGTACTTTATAAATTGTAAAAGAGAAAAAAAGAAGAAGGAAGATATATTGCAAGTTGGGAGATAAAATAAAGAAATAAATAAGTAAATTACTTGGGTGGAGGGAGAGCGGGCTCAGCAGGGCGGCATTGCCGGTGAGACCGGAGAAAAGACCCCAACTCCTTTGGATTTATAACTGGCCTTGTTTAATCCTTTAATTTTCTTAACCGTCTTTACTGCATCATAATCAGAAACACAACAGATCATAATCAATAGATTTCATTGCATAACTCTTTTCTTTTGTGTTATCATTTTCCTGTGACAGTCGGCTCCCGGCGGAACCTTCTACTCTGCCCCCTCTTAGCATTTGTACAGCGGTGAGGTCCCTCCTACACCGTCGCAGACCTCCCCGCCATACCCTATATTGGGGGTAATCCCGGAGGCACCCTTCTCGTGACCAATATCTTCCGCCTCCTCTTTTTGTATGTGTAAGTGTTTTATATAGCGCTTTGACCAAAGCCTCCTGACCCCAACCCCCCTTCCTCCAGACAGCTTCCCATTGGACCCTCTTGCAGGCTGAAGCCAACCCAGTGAGAAGCAGGCCGTGCCCTCACCACTGCCCTAACCGGCCTCATGGTCCCTCGGGAGTGGCACATCACTGACCACATGGTCCTCCTATACGTGCCACAGGACCTTTGACCAACCCGTCGGCCGTCCTCCCCCTCACCATTCTCCTTGCCATGTTTACCACGGCCAAAAAATTCTCAAAAAACAAGTCTGTTCCACGGCTTGATAAATGTCCTCCATCCTGATGACGATTGTCGGTTCCTCGCACCAGGCTTTTGCCACCACGCTCGGCCAGACCTGCTAGATCACTGTTCAGTTTCCTAGCCACCACGCTCAGCCAGACAGGCTAGATCACTGTTCAGTTTCCGAGCCACCACGCTCAGCCTCCCCCCGGCCAGACCGGCTAGATCACTGTTCAGTTTCCTAGCCACCACGCTCAGCCAGACCTGCTAGATCACTGTTCAGCTTCCTAGCCACCCCTGGCCAGACCTGCTAGATCACTGTTCAGTTTCCTAGCCTCCCCCCGGCCAGACCTGCTAGATCACTGTTCAGTTTCCTAGCCACCATGCTCTGCCAGACCGGCTAGATCACTGTTCAGTTTCCTAGCCACCATGCTCAGCCAGACCTGCTAGATCACTGTTCAGTTTCCTAGCCTCCCCCCGGCCAGACCTGCTAGATCACTGTTCAGTTTCCTAGCCACCACGCTCTGCCAGACCGGCTAGATCACTGTTCAGTTTCCTAGCCACCACGCTCAGCCAGACCTGCTAGATCACTGTTCAGTTTCCTAGCCTCCCCCCGGCCAGACCTGCTAGATCACTGTTCAGTTTCCTAGCCACCACGCTCTGCCAGACCGGCTAGATCACTGTTCAGTTTCCTAGCCACCACGCTCAGCCAGACCTGCTAGATCACTGTTCAGTTTCCTAGCCTCCCCCCGGCCAGACCTGCTAGATCACTGTTCAGTTTCCTAGCCACCACGCTCTGCCAGACTGGCTAGATCACTGTTCAGGTTCCTAGCCACCACGCTCAGCCAGACCTGCTAGATCACTGTTCAGTTTCCTAGCCTCCCCCCGGCCAGACCTGCTAGATCGCTGTTCAGTTTCCCAGCCACCACGCTCTGCCAGACCGACTAGATCACTGTTCAGTTTCCTAGCCACCACGCTCAGCCAGACCTGCTAGATCACTGTTCAGTTTCCTAGCCTCCCCCCGGCCAGACCTGCTAGATCACTGTTCAGTTTCCTAGCCACCACGCTCTGCCAGACCGGCTAGATCACTGTTCAGTTTCCTAGCCACCACGCTCAGCCAGACCTGCTAGATCACTGTTCAGTTTCCTAGCCTCCCCCCGGCCAGACCTGCTAGATCACTGTTCAGTTTCCTAGCCACCACGCTCAGCCAGACCGGCTAGATCACTGTTCAGTTTCCTAGCTGGCATGCTCAATAGTCTTGCCGCCACCGCCCCCTCCAATTTGTCCTTGGAATAATATGTGACCAGGTGATCTCCGCTTGTGAGCAAAAGTTGCCCAGCCAACCGAACAAAGATACCAGCGGCATCCTTAAGTCTTTTCGACCCATCGCCGCCAGGTCGTTTCCGCCTATGTGCAGGATCACCAGATCTGGCTCGGGTGGGCAATGTTTCCTTCTGTACTCTGTCACGATGGCGCGCACCCCCCCTACTTGCATGCCACCCTTGCAGATCCAATGCAGTGCCGCCTCTGTGCACTTCTCCCCTGTGGGGGCTGTCCTTTCTCACTCTCTTCTTCATCCTTCTTATGAATGAGTGACTGGTCACCCAAACCTCCTTCCTGTGTAGCATCCTCTATGAGTAACAGAAGGGAAAGCATTTTATGCAAGGCCAACTTCCACATTCTTTGCTCTTTCTTCTGCTTTTTCCCTCACCCCCCATTCCTCCTCTTCTAATTTTTCCACCTTACTCTTTGTTCTAGCAGGTCAAATGATGCCTTATGTAGCCTTTGTATGCCCCAGACTTCCATCTCCACAATTTTATGATGTTTCCCTCTATCACCGCCTTCCTCGCTGCCGTCGTGTCTGCTCCTATGCGGAACAAGTGGGGGCGAAGTCCAGTCCCTCAAGCCCAGCTGCCATGAGGCATCTCTGAAAAATTACTCTGAATTGAAATTTGGAGGTACAGGACCTATCCTAGTGCTTGAACAACGGGCCCTCGTGGTTTCCCTGGACTGCGAGGAAGTCCCTTAGAGCTGCTACCGGGCAAATCCTTCTCTTCCCATTCACTGCCATCTCTACCTCCGCTCCTTTCCCCTCCATGTCTGGTTTTGATCTCCTAATGTATATACTTACTCCGTCACTGTCATGATTCCTGCCCCTCATGTCCCCAGCCCTCCAAGATGTCAGGCTGGAGCCAGGCCATGATCACCTACATGGCCCTCAAGGGCCTCTCCATCCCTCCAAAGACCCACTTGGAGTCAGACTTGGCGCTTGTGGCACCAGACTCACTTACTCCCATAGGATAACATTGGGGATTGGACTTGTAGTGCATTGATGGGGACAAGATGGATGCCCTCACATATTTTGGTTCCCAGAACTGCATGTGCAGTCTAGTCTTTTGGGTGTGGTTCAGCCCAGAGACACCTGGGATACCCAGAGACTATTTAAGCCACGCCCAGGCTGAGAAACATGCTTTGTGTTTTCTGCACCTGCAGCGTGACACTCACCGTGTTCGGATCGGTCTCCAGTAGGCCTGCATCTTTCTTCTGCGCTCAGCTCCTGCAAGAACAAGAACACTGTTAGGAACAGCCTTACCTTGCGGCGCTTCTACCCATCATTCATCGTTTCTTCTGTTCTGCGGGCATCTTCGGCGGTGTCCTGCCCATCCCAGCACGCCGGTAAGCATTAAGCAAATCTTTGCTTATTTTTAAAGACTGTTCGAGCTTCATACGCTTACCTGAATCCCAGCCGCTCTGGGGGAACTCTGTCTCCGGAACTTCTCATCCATCTGCAAGAGGGAAAAGACATTCCAGGTTAGCGTGGAAACATCTGGAGGCGCCGCATGCCGCACTTACTCACTGCATTTCTTCTTCATAACCGGCATCCACGCTGAAAACGTTGCGGCACCTAAAAGACACTGGCCCTCATTACGACCCTTGCGGAAATCGACTGACCGGAGCGCCACAGCGTAAATAGCGTTTCCGCCATTGCATGAAGGAGCAAAGTGCGGCCCATTCCGACCCATCGGGCACGAGCACCACGGCATGGCGGAAGTGCAAAGTCCGCGATGGCGGAAAAGACCCCAAAACGGCCCACACCGCCGCCGTACGGCGCCCCAGGTGCAATACCGCCACCCCTCTTAGCGGTCACCGCAGTGTGCGCCTACCGTAAAGTACGGTGGCCGGAAATATACGGAAACGGAAGTTAAAACACGGGCCCGGAACGGGAAACATCCCGGCGTACACCTATAAATACACTAAAACCACACAACCACTAAAAACACTACCCTGAGACACACCCCACCCCGTCAACCACCCTAGCGAAACCAAGAAAAATGGGAAAAGCAGCGAAGAAAGCGTGCGACCGCAAGCGGCAGGTCCACTTCTCCCGTGAGGAACTCACCGTGCTAACAGAGACCCTCCAGGAGAATGCTGCCGTGGTCTTCTCCACGCAAATGACCAGGACGGCACTTGCAAACAAGAAGGCCATATGGGCTCTGGTGGCACAGCGGGTAAGTGCGGTGGGGACCGCACCCCGCACCCCACAGCAATGCCGCAAGCGATGGGACGACCTGCGGATACGCGTCCGCAGCATACTCTCTGCCAACCGCAACATTGCCACAGCCACCGGGGGAGGTCCTGAATCACCCATCAAGTTGACCCCCTGGGAAGAAATCTGTGCCTCCACCATCGGAATGGAGAGCATTGAGGGAGTCGGAGGGATGGAGAAAGGAGTGCAGACATCCGAAGATTCAGGTAGGTGGGCCAGATAAAACAATCCACACAGTCCATCCATGTGAAGTACCATGCGTCCACATAGTGCAACAGAAACACATGTCCAGGAGAACGTCCACACACATCGGCCTGATAGCGCACGTTAAAAACCACAATAAATACATAAATAATTAAAAACCCCTAAAACACGCACTACACGTGCAGCAGGCACACCCTAACTGCAGGCTGCCAAACAACTGCACCCTCACTCCACACACAAATCAATGCACCTCCAAAGCCCCGACCCAAAACACCCTCAGGTACCACCCCAAAGCATGTGATACAATGCCATTCCAATTCCCACAGACCCATCAATAACCCTCGCTCTCCTTTACTCCACCACAGGGTCCGATCCAAACGACGAGCAACAGGACACCCCTACCAGCACACCTGCAAAGAGGGCCAAGACCAACGGCCAGAGACCCTCCACCTCAGCTGCATGCATCAAGACACGGCAGCAGCACAAATCAGGTGGCAGCACACAGGAGGGAACATCAACAGGCACCCCAGCAGCCAGCATGCCCACAACACCACCACCACAGGTCCCCCCAATGGATGCCACAGAAGGCACTGCCTCTGGTGGCAGCAGCACCATAGGTGACACCCCATTGATGGCAGCATGCTCGGACACAGAAAACGGGGATGCCGAAGTCAGATCCATCCATGACCTGTCCCAATCCCCCTGTCTGTCCCATCCCGTACAACATGAGGATACCACGCAGGGGCACCCACAAGACGACGACTGGCCATCCCCCCCAAGCCCTGTGGGAAGGCAACATGAGGTCAACAGCCCCTCTGCGACACCCCCGCAAATGGCCATGGCCCAGCAGAGGCAACAGTCCCTCGACCAGTTGATCGAACAACAGCAGCAACTGGCCACACTCCTCAAGGACCATGCCGATGAATGTGGGGGCACCAAGGCAGACATAGAAACATCAACTGAGACACTTAGGGCAGAAATGGAGAGAGGCACAGAGACGCTAAGGTCACAAATTGAGAGAAGCACCGAGAGCCTGAGGGGGGAACTGCATGCGACGTCCAAAGACGTATGTGCCGAAATTGCCGCAGTGCGCCGTGTGCTCACTGAGCTCTCGCAAACCCTTAGGGACATGCATGGACGTGAGCAGGCAGACACATCATCCGTTGCAAGTTCCGTCCAGGGCAGCCCCCAACGTAGATCTGGGAGGACCCGGCGCTCCACAGGCAGGGGTGCCCCTGATACCCGCAGAGGGGGCATGCAATAGCGACAGCCCACTGACAATGAGCATCTTTGAACACTGGTGTTCGGGGGGGAGGTAGGAGGGTGGAGGGGGTGTGTTGGGCTCACTTGGGTGGCGGGTCGATAGGGTGTACAACATGATATCACATATGCCATAAACAGTGCACGATCAACCAATGAGATGTGTGGACATTGATCTTTGTGTACTAGGCCATCATAGGCGTACAGTCCATTTTGTGCATGTTCCAGACACACACAGTGCCACGTGTCCCGTGTCCATGTATCAGCCACCAGGCATGAGTGCTAGAAGCATATATCAATGAGATGCTGACGAATGTCACGGGCCTCCGGTGCCTCGCAGACTCCTTGAGGTGCTGCCACATCCCCACCCTCATCATGACCATCATCCGGTGCTTGCAGTTCTGCGTCAGGGGGCATGGGCACATTTCTACCTACGCACATGTTGTGGAGCATGACACATGCCATGACCATCTTTGCAACCTTCTCATGGCGGTACAGGAGTGCCCCGCCAGACCTGCTGAGGCAGCGGAAACGAGTCTTCAGTAGGCCGAATGCCTGTTCAATGACTACACGGGTACGTGAGTGGGCATGGTTGTAGTCCTCCTCATGCTGGTCCCGTGGGTTCCGGACTGGTGTGAGGAGCCATCTCTTCAGTGGATATCCAGCATCACCTGTATGTGGACGAGAAACGTAGGATGTGGGATGCCATTGATACGTACGCACACCCCCCCCCTTCCTGCCAGTACATTGCCAAATCACATACCCCACATCATCATGCATGCAATGAGACTCACCGAGTAGCCAGGATCTGTTCCCTGCGTGTCGCTCCATGTAGCGTGGTATGGTAGAGTTCCTCAAGACCATGGAATCATGGGTTGATCCAGGGAATCGGGCACAACAATGCGTAAAGATCCTGTTGGAGTCACACACCATTTGTACATTCAGGGAATGAAATTGTTTTCGGTTGCGGTACTGGGCCTCCATGGCATGTGGCACGACCAATTCAACATGGGTGCAGTCGATGGCACCAATGCAACCCGGTATGCCGGCAAGTGCATGGAATCCCACTTTTGTGTTGGTTATTTCCTGCTCCGAGCGTGGTAGGGAGATGTAGTCGTCTGCGTGCTGCAGGAGGGCATCGAGCACTTGGAATAGTGTCCGTGAGAACAGTGGCTGAGAAATGCCATGCAACTGTCCGACTGTGTGCTGGTAGGTGCCTGTGGCCAGGAAGTGGAGTACAGACACCACCTTCAGTAGGGGTGGGATGGCGGTTGGGCTATCTATCATGCTGACTAGGTCAGCCTGTGTCATGTCCACAATGGCGGCTATGGTGTCCCAGTCCAGACGGTAGAGGGTGTGGATCTGCTCATCAGTGAGGTTGAACGGATGTGCTCGGAGGCGTGGGATTGCGGGCTGCCTGCGTGGTGGTAGTGGCTGTGCTGCTGGGCCTTGCTGGCCCTGCCTTGGCCTCCTCCTCCTCCTGCGTCTCCTCCGTGCGGCTGGTTGTAGTTGTTGTTCGTCTTCTTCTTGGAGTCGGAGCACTTGCAGTGCTATCAGGTCCCCCAGGGCCAACATCGCGAGTCCTGCCGGTAGCATTTCGCTGTGGTTGTGGGAGGAGACTGGCTGTGCAATTTATGTGTTTTCAGGCTGTATGGCCTCCACCTGTGGTGATTGATTCCACCTGTGCAAACTGCTCTCCCCTTTGGCCGAGCACGTCCCGCGCACAACGCTGCAAATCGGGGAATGGTATCTTGCTATTGCAATCATGTATTTGTACCCGATGGGCGTGTAAGATTGGTTGATATGTTCATTCTGCTGTGGTCCCATTGTTTCCAATACTATCTGTGCAGTCGCGAACGGACTTGTGAAGGGTCAGTGGAACGTAGTACTCGAGTAACGGTGGGCCCTCATGCATCACTGTACCGAGTTGCAACGACGGGCGGGGCGTCCCATTTGTGGGTGAAGGCAGTTGCCATTTTCACACACAGCCGCACTCGATGGAATAATTAGTGATTTCAAACGGCCACAGATGCCTTTTCGACGTGATGTTGCAAATGAGGAATTCGAAGGGCGGCGCTTTCGGTTTCCAGCTAGCGGCGAGGAGATGCCCACAGGTCTGACTGCAAATATAACGTTCTATTGTTCTATGTCCTTGAGACAGGGCCCATGGCGAGGGAGCAATGATTGATATGAATAGTTTGGGATGCGCAATAGCTACGTGGGCGATGAGGCCGGCCATTCCCAAATACATGTTACTTCACAACACTGGATTTACGGGCTGGGGCACTGTGGATTTAGCAGGCTGCATTACGCACAGACTCAATGGACGTTTCTAATGTCATGTGAGTAATTATTCAGGCGTTTTGATCCCGGGATGAGGGAATGATGAATGGATGCATGGGCAGGTGATTTGATGCAGAGTTTGCCATGTACAGGGCTTCTTGGGATCTATCCGCCTCCCCTACGCTATGTGATGCAGGGCTGCCATAGTGGGACCATCGTCTATCTGGCCTTGTTGAGCCCTCCCTGTCTCGACGCGCCCTCAGACACTTGTGTCCATGCACGTTAACATTCCCATCTGATGGATTCTGTTTTGGCAGACGCATGCACAGGTACACTCGTTCGTGATGGTGTTTACACCTAGGTATAGATGGTTATGAGTCGCAAGTGGCTTTGGGGTGGTGATGATCCTTTGGAGTGGGCTAGCATGCATATGGCTGTGGATTTCGTGTGCTCATTGAAGTGAGTTGTTCGAATGTAGTTCTGATGGCCATTCTGTTCTTGTTCTTTTCTTTTGGTTGACAGGTATCTCCTCCCCTTTTGCCACTGCCATCTGTATGCCACTCCTGCAGATGGATTTTACTCCCGACACCTGCTGCTTCGTGTTAATCGGTGGAGCAGCATTACGATCTTATGGGACGATCGCCAGTGGCCCACATGCCCTTACGCAGTACTGGTGGCTCGGAGCAACATTTCGGCCTTTCAGCTGGACTAGTGCCTCCCCATTGGGACGGCCCTGCGGTTGTGTGCGCTTCCTTTTTGCCTTTTCGTACGTGATTGTGGCTCTGTGTACCATGATGGGACAGGGCGTCACACAAGTAGTGGCTGGTCATTTCTTGCGGATGCAGCCCACAATGGTGAAATGTGTTTTGGAGTTCATGGCCTGATGGCTGTATGGGCTTGGTGATTTTGTTGTGCATTAAATTTCTATTCTGATTTGGCCCGTGTAGCGTTTTTCTTTGCAAGTGATGTGGCATGTGCCTATTTGTGGGGCGATGTATTGTGAGGAGATCTGCATTGGGTTCCTGCTTCGGGGTTTAGTTGCGTGGTACTGTGCTGGGCGCGTTTGCCTACTGAGCCCGTGAGGTCAGGGATGGGGGCTGCCTATATGACAGTTTGGATGTTGTCATGCTCAGGGGCGGGGGATTGGGTTTTGTGTGACAGATGGCGGTCAGCCAGGTGGACTGGTGGAATGATGTGATTTTCGGAATGTTGCTGGTCACAGGTGCCTGTGTTTGCGTGCGTTTCTTGGTGGGGGACTGTGGTCATGTCCATTGGGATGGCTTCTGTATTCGTGCCATCTGTGCCCTGCAGCTCCCATTGGCCCCTCTTGTGTTGCTTTTGTTCGTTGGCATGCATGGGTGCTTTGTACATTTCAATGGTTGCATTGTGACTTCATTGCACCTACAGGGAGTTGTACTTTGTGGGCAGGGAGCGGTGTACAGGCACTCAGTGGGGCCGTTTACGGTTGATTCGCGATGCCGTACTTCTCGCCATGGCGGAATGGTCCATTCCGCCATGCCTGATGGCGTTAGGTACATGTCCGCTAGGGTCGGAATTGGCGTACCGTTGCACCATGGTGGTGTTTGCGGTTTGGCATGGCGCGCGCGCGCGTGCTTAGTGCAGTTAGCGTTGGCGTTCACTACGGTGTCGCTAATGGCTTCGTACTTTGCGGTGACGGGTCATAGTCGCACCGAGCGCTATTCGATGGCGGTATTGCATTTCCGCCATCGTTTTCCCCTTTCCGCCAGGGTCGTAATGAGGGCCACAGAAAAAGAACTCAGTTCAATACAAATACGAAAGGGTCGCATCGCGCATCGTGCTCTCACTCACCTTCAGCGCTACTCATCTCAGCAGCACGTCGCCATCCCCGGACGCCGGCCATCATCTAAGGAAAGAAAGGAACAAAGTTAGAGAACTGTTCAAAAGACTCATTATACTTACCTGTCGGACTCTTGCCAGTGAATAACTAGGCAGCAACGAGCCCGCATCAATCAACGCGCCCCTGCGCGGAAAGCAGGACGGAGAGCACACTATCCAAGAAAACAAGGTGAGCTGTGGATCAAAGGGAAGGGTTGGACCCCGGGGAAGAAGGGGTACATAGGCAGTTAAACTCTGCCAATCCTGTTTTTCAGGCCCAGTCTCCAGTCGAGTAGACTCCAGGGAAGGGTTCGAGGTCGTAAGAGGTCAGAACAGGCTGAGTGACGTCCCCGTGGATACCAGGTGAGCGTTACAGTCACCCCCTTAAAACTTATGTCAGACGATGCTAGCTCCCCTTATGTGTTCATTTTTGACGAACCTACCATCTCTCCCAACCTGAATGCCCCAAAGAAGGCTGTGACAAAGGCCGCCCTAAACAGAGCCCCTTCCTCCTGATTCCTGCGTACCTCTCCTAACGTTTGCACCAACGTTTCCAATTTGAGCGGATTGAGCGGCCGTTTTGGCTCCCTTTTCCTGCTCACATCCATCTCCAACCTGCCAGAGCTTTCTTTACTGCAAAGTTATATGTGGGGCTTGGCACCCCGTGTAACCCAGCCACGAACCTGATTGCTGCCCCCTTTCCCTTCGCCACCCCTGCGGAAACCCCAAAGTCAAACAGATGACCCATGTAAGTGATTACTGCCACCCTATGGAGCAATTCCCCTATGCCATGCTTTTAGCTAAATTCCCTGTATTCCTGAAATCCTTTCTCATAGGCTATCCTGGTCTTCTTGGTCAATGACCCCCCGATCAGTGGTGCAAGCCTGGGGCACCAAAACTCCAAAGCGTGGCAGGAAATGGGGTCCTCTCTATTTCAGCCTGTGGAAACCATCTCCAACATTCCTGCCTCTTAAAACGAGACAATGAATTGGTGGCGTCATTGAGGATCCCTGTGTTTTGCTTGAAAATGCACCTCTCCCCTCAGACACAACAACACCAGATATTTCAAGAGCCTGAGTGCCATGGGGCATGACACCCTTTGATTGTTAATTGCCATCACCACTGACATACTGTCTGACCAAAATATCAAATGTTTCTCTCTCCACCTTTCTCGCCAGATTGTTAGTGGCACATTAATATTTCTTGTCAGCCCCCTGTTGGCCCATTCAACCGGCCATCTCATCCCACACGACTTGTTCCCCAGATTGCCCCAAACCTTGCGCTTCCTGCCGTCTCTTGGTTGGGCCATGCCTTCTCTGGCCAAGCCTGAATCCCATGGAAATGGAAATCTGTCAGGAAATGTTCCCATGCTCAGATCTTCTTTCGCCGAGACGGACAGCCTTGTATGATGATGTTTTCAGTGATCCCGGACATTGCCCCGGCTATAGACCGGGAGAATTTGAGCTGCCCCACTAAACGCTGTAGCTTCTCTGGGAGGCGGCATGTCCCCTTTAGTGAGTCAATCTCAATCTCTAAAAACGTGAGTGTCTACACTGGGCCCATTGTTTGCTCTTCCGCCAAAGGTACCCCTAACTCATACGTTATTCTTTGGAAAATATGTAGCGTTTTTTCACACAACTCTGGTCCCGCCGGCCCAAGAAAGAGAAAATTGTCGACATAGTCTACGAGTTTCGCCCCTTCTGCTCTTTTCTAGTGACCTACACCAAGAAGGAGCTAAAGCTTCGAAGTACCTACATGAAATTGAGCACCGCATCGACATGCATTTTACGAAGTAGAAACCCTTTCCTGCTTGGAATCCCAACAATCTGTAACCTTCTGGGAGTACTGGCAGCATTCTAAATGCAGGCCCAATGGCCGCCTTCGCCAACCACGCCCCCGTCCTTGCTCTCTCAATTGTCCTAGGGCATCATCGAAGGATGCGTACCTCACTGAGCATGCCTCCTCGTCAATAGCATCATTTATCGAGGCACCTTTTGGAAAAGACAGGTTGTGGATCCTTCTAAACTTCCCTACTTCTTTCTTGGGCCCAATTCCTACTGAGAAACATATACATTCAGCGACGGGTGGGTGTGTGAATGGCCCCTCCACCCTCCCCAACTCTATTTATTTAGTTATTTTTTGCATCAATATATCCTGCTTGCCTGCTACCGACCCCTGGGTTTTTGACATTGGTGCTGGTATCAGCCCCTTCACTGGGATGCGAAAACCCTCTGAGAACCCTTTCACCAGTCATTGCGCCTCTGCTCTCCTGCGATAACTGTTGGCCCATAGCCGCAGTCTGTCCACTTTCAGAGGGGAGGCTAACCCGGACCCCTCTCTATCCATTCCCCTCGTATAACATCTCTGTTCCGGGTGTCCTGGCAGCCCACACCCTGAGCATGCGTGTTACACCTGCCACTCTTCTGGGGCACATTTTCGAGTTGAATGCCCAACATGTGCCTTTTTTATCACCCCGCTGTGGGGGGGAGGGGGGCTGACCAAAAGGGCTGTCCCTTTCTTGGCGCCCAGACCCCCTGAGGTCCACCCCCTGTGACCTCCCCCCTGCTGACATACATTGTGCAAGTGGCCCACAAGTCCATGTGCCTGCTCCCACAGCCCACGAGCCCACTCCCTGCCGCCGTGGCCCACCTAAACCTCTCATCGTAATTCAACCAGGCCCAAATGTGCATTCCCTCTACCATGGACATTATTAATAACTCAGCTCGGGGTACTTCTCCCCTGATCGTTCCACCATTATCGTCTTCTCCTTTCCCTCTCCCCGGCCTCCCTGACCTCCTTGGGTGGGCTATAATTTAAGAGAGAGAAAATATCCACAAATGGATCCTTCCAAATCTTTTCTTTAGTTGCCATTGGAATGTGCCACGTCTGCATCCCTGAGGGGTTACTGATGGGGCTGAAGCCCTCGCATCTCGCACTGCAGCACTTCCCTTCGCTCCTGCTGCACCCTGTCTCACGCCTGTGACCTTCACGCTTGCTGGTGCCCCCCCCACCCCTTGATCTATGCCCGCACCCCCACTTGGGCCAGTACCATGATTATGTGATTCCCCCCTGTCTCTAACTCCTGTAGCTGCGCCTCCACTGGCCACTGGGAACATGATCCGGGATGGGGTTCTCTCCTCCATGCTAACCCCCGCAAGGCCCAGCTGCCCATTCCTTAGCCCCTTATCAGCCCCGTGCCCCCGGGCCCTGCTGCTCCATTTTCTGGCCTGGCCCTGGGTCCTTGTTACAGCTCCCCCAGCCCCCCATTACGCTGAGACCCATCTGCTGTCGCGCTTCCTGCTCTGCCCCATGTCAGGGTTGACCGAGGCGCACCATCGCACACGGTTATCCAGAGAACTAAAGCACGATCTGGTTATTTGGGACACCCCCTAGCTGATGTGAACGCCCACTGGGGCACAAGACAGTGTGCCATTGGGGCTCGACACCGATGCTGTGGGGCGCGTGCATTTTGGAGCAAACTGCGGAATGAGTGGTGTGGGCAGCGGTGCCCCACCCGCAGGGTGCACAGTGGGCTGACCAGAAAAGAACCTTCTTGTAGTTGTACCCAATAATAGTGGCATTGACCACCTGGGGAGAGGAATTAAGGGGCAGAGATGTGCTGTGTGGTCAGATGGCATGCCCATGGTGTGTTCCATCAAGGGCCAGTGGGCTGAGCAGGGGGGCGTGCCCAGGTGAAGAGTGTACACACGTGACACGTATCTTTTTGGATGCCCTCCCAGCCACATTTTTTAATTTCACAGCAAACATAAATCAACTCCCAAAATGATGATCTTTCTCAAATGCACAATCTTTACTAATCAATGCATCGTTTCCAACACTTCTACTGGCAGTGGTCGAGGTGGACCATGGCTCCTCGCCACCATGCCATTCTCAAGAGGCTTTACCGGGAGGCAGCCCCCTTTTTTACCAGGCCCAGCCAGAGACGTTTTTATGGGAGGGCAAAAGGGGCACTTGCCCAGGGCCCCCTCCTAGAGGTGGCCCCACAAGGCTGCCTGATCTAAAGAAGTAAGATTCCTTTGTCCACCAGACTTAAATGGCACATGTCAGGATATTTGATGGTTTTCTGCCGAGGCTCTAAACCTGTTGCCTGTCTGTTTTGATCAATTCATCATGTAATGCTTTCTGTGTTCACTGTGGTATATATAGTGTGTGTGCTCCTTTGCGGCACAATTCCTGCAGCATTCTTTCCTTCCTGTGGGAATTGTGCTGATCATGTGCAATAGCCACATTTGAAATGCATACTGGTAAATGAGCGCCACAATGGTTGAAAAGTTAGCTCAGTGTACTAAGCACTCATTGCAGAGATATGTGTTCCTATGCAAGAGTAGAATAGCACATTCCTGTAAGGCTGGTTGAGCCTTTCCTATGTCTGAAGTTTATAAACCTGCCTGCGTATGTACTTGGTCTTGCAGCACAACAGGTGCTATTATCAGCAATATACCTGCACCAGATAGGGGTTGCTATAACAACGAACGTGTTATCCTTATGGTGAAGGTCTAGAAATTGGTTTGTTCAGATGGGGTGCTGTAAAACCTAGGCAATCGCCTCCAGCGATGAGCATAAACTGTTAGTCCAAGAGATAAATAAGTATCCACATTTGGAATCAAAGCATTCATGCTTGTACCCCGGCTTTGCCAGCAGACAATACAGTGATCCTGGTCAAATCATTTTATATCTCATACATGATTGTACTGTCTTCTGTGAAGTTTGCCTCCTCGCATGCTGGTGGCATCGCTTAGCCCATCACTTGAGCTTTCTTCTTATGTAGGCCATTTGAGTGCAAGGGGTGGTAGACAGAAGGGAGCAGACCAGATGGTGAAGGGCTCGGGCAAGCATATTTTAAAGTCTGCTCGTTTGACACAAAAAACGCTTTGCATTTTTGTAAAAGTCAAAGGGTTTTCTGCACGTTTATAAATGACAATTTCGCAAGCTAGTGTTTTGGAAGTATGTAAAGCTTTAAAATACAAAAGACCAACCTAGATAACATCTGTTAAATCGCACTGTTTGCTATGCTGACACTTACATACTTCTCTTGATGATGGAGAGAATGAAGCTAGAATCATTCTGTATTACACCCTTTTATAATATTTTGTTTTTAAAAATGGTCATGTTTGGTAATGTGATTGGTGTACTTTCCAAGACAGTTTTATAAAATGAGTTTATTTTAGTTCAAGGTAAGAACGGGTAATGAAAGTGTTCAAATGCAGAAATTGCAGAGTTGGCACAAATCCCAGACCCAACTCTTAACCAGTGTGTGTAATACTGGGCATCTAATTTAATCTTGTATTGCTTAGCCCCTCGAAATTGCCAGCCCTCAGAGTGATTTCTTTCTCAGAGTATGATCTCCATAAAAGCCTCACTCATGGTTTCACTGACTATAGTGTTGCCTCCAGTACAATAGTGAGCATTGACATATTGCACACCACAGCACTTTATTCTTTTGAACCATGTCCCACTTCTAATCTCAGTCTGCCTGGATACAGTCACTCCGCATCCACTATCCATGCTATGGTACGTGTAGCGTTCTCCTTCCTACCAATTGGTCTGCTCTATCCAGGCATGAGCACGTTTGCATTCTGTGAGGCAGCAAATGTGAGTTCTCTCTCTACTCTGGGTTACATGTACCTTTTACATACGGGACTTCTCCACCAATACTACAGGCTGCATATCTTCCTGGATAATATTGATAAAAAGTCTCCTGAATCTAGACTAGAACAGAAGTAACCTCTGCGTAGACTGATAATGTTGGCCTTCAAATGCTACTTGTATATCATTCTGATTAGAGAAAGAATGAAGAGGGTACAGGGGACTTAAAGGGAGTAACCATCCTTATTTTTGATGCTGGCAGGCAGCAGATCAACTGATGGGTTGTGATTGCGGCGGGGGGGCGGGCAGATATTCTTGATCACTTAATTCCTTTGTTTTGGTGGAGGTGGGGCCCCAAAGATGTCCATGACCAGGGCCCCAAAAGTGCTTGAGGTGGCCATGGGCGTGGGGGGTGATGGCTGTGGCCACTCCCCCACGCTCAGTTATGCAATGATGAGGTCACGTGCTCTATCATGTCATGCATGTACGGTGTCTCATCGCAATGTGGTGATGTCATAAATGTGGCTGTTACTCACCACTCCAAATAGGTCAAAGATGCAGAGAACACGACCTTGGAGGTGTTGGTAGTATAGAATTCCGAATTCAGCCTTCCATCCCAGCTCCCCTGAGTACAAGACTCAGGCTTCCTCAAAGAGGGGCTCTTTTCCACAATGTACCTCTCTGCTGTTTCAGTTAGAACAGACAGAGGTGTCAATTGAATAAAAGAGCGGGGAGAACACACACCGCCAATACCAATGCTGCAAAAGAATACAAGATATTAGACAGTGTTGATGTGCTGATGTTATAAACAAGTGATTAGAACAGTAAATGATTGAACAACTACCTATATGAATATTGGAGTGGAATTGCGTTTCCCCGGGATATCTACAAAGAATAACACGAATGAGTGGAATAAATCTAAATCAGTATTGCTTCCCACTTTAGCTATTGTATTGATAACAACTGACCTGAGTAAAGAATATTGGAGTAGGAGGAGTCCAGGATAAGGAATATCAGAATTCTGGAGACAACGACAGGAGAAAATAACAAACAGGGAAGTTAGTATAGGT
Organism: Ambystoma mexicanum; assembly: GCF_040938575.1. Lineage (NCBI taxonomy): Eukaryota > Metazoa > Chordata > Amphibia > Caudata > Ambystomatidae > Ambystoma > Ambystoma mexicanum. The sequence goes on from NC_090932.1 coordinate 6,264,521, forward strand.
AAGTAACCCCGGGCGGCACGAGGGACGCACTAGGGTCAAGTTGGTGCAGATCAGGAAAGCGTTCATATGCAACGAAGAATAATCTCACAGAAAAGTCACTCAATGTCCCAGAATCCAACAGAAAACAATGTCCAAGGAAGACAATAGATATGTACCTGAGTACACGATTATGGTTGAGTAGTTGTTGGGATGATCCTGATGAAAAAACAGCCAGCAACGAACATTGGGGTATCAGTTTGAAGACTACAATGCCTGCTACCGCTACCGCTCGTATGGGACTTGTAAATAACGGGGTGACCAACCGTGACAATGGACAAAATGCCTGGGCCCCGAAAAATGTATTGCTGTATTTTTATAATGATATTTGGGTTTTTAATAGTCACTGCCGTAGGATTGTGGTACCTTGAGGAAACTCATTCTTTAGACCTTTTGTTACCTACTGAAAGTACAACTATTGTTCCTACTATCTTTGTACATTTGCATACTCTGTCCCCTAGGGACACTCAGCATAGACAAAGGTACCACAATAACACTCTACTGCTTATCATGAATGCTACGCATGCCATTTTTAATAAGTCTAACTGTTGGGTCTGCTCACATTTACCGCAACACAGGGATAAGGGGCTGCGTTGGTATATTCATCCTTTACCTTTGACAACTGCTTGCTATGCCTCTCTTAGAGCACTGTTCTTTGGCCGATGGAATGATAGCATCTCAGGGAACTTTGATGGCACCAATTTGAATAGTTTTGAGAAACGTGTTTTGACTCCCCTGGGATGCTCGCTTTTTGCAAAAAGGAGTAAACCTAAATTTGCTTCTATTAGGCCTTCTGGCAGACTGTCTCGTCCCTTCCAATCTTTGATTTCCTTTAAGATGGCTCCAATAGGCAATAAGGATGCCATGCCTCCTTCTTACACTGTTAATCATAGCCCCGATTCAGTTTCTTTTTGCATACAGAGGAATGGAACTCAGTCAATGGGAAATTTTCTAGGTTGTGCCAACGTTGCAAATTTGACTGGGGAAAACAGACCTTTGTATGTAGGCGAACCTGTCTACTTTATCTGTGGTAATGTATCATTCCCATGGTTGCCCAGGGATTGGCAGGGAACCTGTTATTTAGGGATCCTGTTACCTGGGGTGTTTATAGCTAGTACAAGAGAAGTTTCAAAGGCTCGTCCATGGCGGGACGAGAATGGTGACACCCCAGCACAAATCTTGGGAGATATAGCTAAATCAGTTGTGCCATTTTGGGGGCAGATAGCAAATTCAGAAGATATTAGAAAACTAGCGAGAGTACTGGAGAGAACCATCAACCGGACCATGGACATACTCTATAATATGACGTTAGAACAGAAGGCGATAAGACTAGTAGTGCTTCAGAACCAAATGGCATTAGATGTCATTCTGGCTGAAAGTGGTGGAGTGTGTAAATTAGTGGGGTCCGCTTGCTGTGTTTTCATACCAGATTCCTCCCCAACCATCTTCAAGGCAATACAGAATCTGCACGTCCTCAGTTCCGAAGTGCATGTTCCCGAGGGAAACAGGGATCTTAGTGCTTGGTTCTAGGACTTCTTGCGATCTTGGGGTTGGAAGGTACTTTCGGTCTTGCTGATTATTTTGGGAATCCTGTTGTTTCTTTGTTGCTGTATTCAGTGTCTACCTGGTATGTGTTCGATGCTAAGGGGATGTTGCGCACAAGCGATAGGTTCGATAGGACATAAAGTGTATGCCCCAGATAAAAATTCCAAAGAATATGTGTTGAAAGAAATTTTAGCAAATGACCTAATGGCAATAGATATTTCCGACAGTGATTCAGGGTGCATGGACGATGATGCATGGAGTTATTTGCAAGGAGATCCAAAGTAGTTTTAGCACTTGGCATAGGCCAAAAGAAGGGTTTGTCAAAAGAGAAATGATATCGTGCCTCCTATTGCAATAAATATATGTATATTGCCTACGCCAAGCTGCTCGAAAGTCGCTTGCGAAAGAATATGTGCTGCAAGGTCCTGACCCTAAATCAATGTAAGCCGCCATTTTAGGCCAATCCGCCATTTTAGGATTTGCTTTGTAAAAGTCACCCTGTGAGTTAAAATGGTGGACGATGTCATTCCAAAATACAATGTGGCCGTCTTGACCTCTGTACATAGGTAATATGTTACTTGCCTGCAGGGCACTCTTTGAGGTCGTGAACTGAGACCTTGTCCTTCGTTGACTTGTGTGTAAGGGATTACTTGTGTAAAGAAACTAATCCACGAGTATACTATAAAAACAATGTATTCAAATACTGAACATAGAACACTTGTTTAACCACATTGTATCAATGTTTAAGAAGACTAACATGGAAAATCCCAGATTACACAGTTGCTGTATAGGCTTGTTGATACATGTATTAAAAGCAAACCAGTTATATGCGGTTGTTTGAGACTTGGCATGAACCCTAGATCGGTGATGTATGATGATGATGGGGCTGGACATCATGCTCACAAAGTGTATAAAAAGCCAATGCATTCTAATGTACAGCATCTCTCACTGAATACACTGAACCACGCTGGAGTTCGTTGTGTTGTACTGAGGGCCGATAGCTATCTGATTTTGCTCTGTTTTTGTAACTGGATTCAGTATAAAATAAAGTTCTTTGTATGTTCCTTTGTAACCCATGTCCGGTGTATTTCCTTTTAGGGTACTCAGCCTCGATATTTTGGTTTTGTTTTCACAGCAACACAGTGAAAATACAATTATTACCCAATGATAAAAGGGACTGTCCAGTCAAGGTTGTATAAAAATATCTACTTTATTATTATCACAACAGACAGTTCTAGCACACTACAAAAAACAACCCACCCTGTAAAGGAATGTAGAGGACAGACAGTTTCAAAGAAGGTAAAGGGATGCACCCTGGATACTGACAGAAGGGTAGTCGGTAAAGACATGAATCACAATAGTACAAGGATACTTGGTTTCAGCAAAAAGGGAGCAAGCAATGAGACTTTAAATGTCACTAGGGGCCTCCAAAGAAGGACCAGGGCGCAAAACTACAATGTTCCTGGTGCTTGTACAAGTCTTGGTGCTCAACAAAGTCAAGTCGGTTTCAGGGCACTTTGCTGCTTCTGCAACAGAGTTCAAGATGGGAGACAGCTGCTGGTATCAGGTGGCAAGCAGTTTGGTGAGCGAGGTTCTAGTTGGCGTGTCTGAAGCACTGGTCAAGGCGTCTAAGATGATGTTAGTGACTGCAGCATAACAACAGTCAGCAGTGAAGTCAGTTTGAGTTTGAGGGGCTCGACTGACTCAAAAATGTTCTTTATGGCGGACGCTGTTTGATGCTTGTCGATGCACACCTCCTAGTTTCTTCACTGGGCTTTTGTCATCATTTAAGGCAGATGGCCCAGAGCTGAGGAGAGTGTTGCAGGAACCGGCCTTGTCCTGGGTTTGGTTCAGAGACTCTCTGGCACTTCCCACCTAGGAAGCTTGCTGAAGAGTCTAGCAGGGCACATTGTGTGCTGACTGGATACCGGTTCTGGAGCTGCTGGAGGTTCCTCTGGATTCAGTATCTCCCTCTATTCCCTGTGAGATGTTTAGGGGATGGATCTTGCTCCCCTCTTTGAAAATCCTCGCCTTCATTCACTGGAGAAAGCTGTCAGGCAGACTATACCTTCAGCCAGGGTCCAATGCTGAGTTCTTCTTGTTACGCCTTGCAAAGTATTCAGATGATCTGCACAAAACAGGGACTTGACCCTCTTTTAAAACCCCATGGGCCTCGGTGATTGGTGTAGGCTAAGCCCACCTTAATGAACCAATCCTGGGTTGCCACCAACCATCTCCTCTATGCATGAGGTTATAACCAGAGTGCTATGCAACAGAAAAGGTAAAGGGGTGAAAAAATGTAATACTACCTATCTTCCTGTCTGTTGTACATCAAAGGGTCTCTCTAGTTAATGGAGGGCTTTTTGGTTCCTCATTCAAGCGTCAGATCTCCCTTGAAGCTGGAGCGAGAACAGACTTTCTGTCTCCATCAATCCACATATTTGTACCTTCTGCTGGGGTCCCCATGGGTGTTGCCTACTGTAAACATATAATCCCAGATATGACAGGACACTGCCCTTGATACTGAGAGGCGGGAGCTGGCTTCAGGATGACACACTGCATGTCAAAGGTTGTTGGGGATTTTCTGTCTTTTGTTAGTCCTGCGACCAGGACTCTTGTGGGCCTGTTTGAATTAACTCTGATTAGTATGCGAAGCTGTCAGCAGCAGCTAACAAAGGACAGGGCAGATCCATGGAGCCTTTTTTATTTAATTAGGCTGGGCATGGCAGGAGGAAGGTTTTTTCTTCCCCTTCTGAGATGCCTCTTTTACTCTTGGCTGTCATATTTCAACTAAATATGACAGGGAGGACGGCGCCTGTAGGCTGTGTCCACCTAGAGTACACAGGTCTATGTGTATGTTATGCGGTGAGGATTAGCCCCACACATTTTCTGGATATTGATCTAGCATCATTCAATTCCATTTAAAATATCAAAAAAGCAAAGGCGAGCGCACACCCACCGTGCGGACGGTCGAATTCCTCACAGGTGCCATTCAGATACGGTAGTGAGGAGATGTTTTGAGTCATCCTTGAGTGGGCTAGTATCCCTGAAACTGTACTGTGCTCTAGCACCTTGAAGCATCTTTTATGCTAGATGGAGTTACAAATAATGATCTGAGACCAAAAAAAATAATCGGACAGACTCTAGGAATTTGGCAAAGTACTACTTTATTCTCATTTAATAAAGCAGGGAGAACTGAAAGGCATCAGACAGATGCTTGCACACTCGCACGGTAGATCGATTACATAGAGGTCTTTCTACCCCAATATGTGTCATCTATGATATCATTCAACGTAGCAAACTATAAAACCTATCAACGTAAGGGATTAATTAAGGGAACATATCCACGTATTACATGGCCACATTAGTGGCCATGTAGTTATGGTTAAGTTGCTGTTTCCATAGGAAGAGCACTTTTTGGGCGGCTTATAACTTCGCTCTCCCTGGACGGATCCTCACCAAACTTTGCAAAAAAAGTAGTTGGGTCACTCTGAATTCGTTTGCAAAGTTTGGTGAGGATTCGTCCAGGGGGGGCAAAGTTATAGGGGGGTCCCAAAACTTTTTTTTTTCCCATAGACTGAATGGGAAAAAACTTTGCGCACGGCTACAGCCCGAACCGCTGGACGGATTTACACCAAATTTGTGGCAGGAGCGGCGGCCTGGTCCCAAAAGCGTGCTTTTGTAAATTTGGTGTAAATCTGTCCAGTAGTTTTTTTAAAAATGACTAAAATGTAAGGCAAAAAAATTAGTGATATCTGCGTTCGCTTCGCGGACGGACTTCCCTGTTCGCTCTGCGGACAGCACCCCCATTGGCCCATGGGCTTGCGTCATGTCTGCGGACATGCGACGTGTTCGCTGATTGGACGGAGAGGGGCGTGGAGCGCGTCAGATTTTCTGCGGCGCCCGCCATCTTGTATTCGCAGTCGACCGCGTACAGCGCAGTGAAACGTGGATAAAAAATTGTATTTAGTGCCGTGTGTTGGTGTGTAAGAGTGTTTGGGGAGGGTGGGGGAGTATGAGATAGGTTCAATGCTTTGTTTTTTTATGTGCTAGACATTTTTGTTGCGTTCGATTTGTCTGCGGAGAACACAGCTGTTCTGACATTTTGTAAATAAACTAAATGGTGGGGTGTTTAGAGGACGGAGTATGTGTCATTTTTGTTCGCAAGGAAGGTAAAAATGAGCTATGAACACTCGCAGTGTACTTAATTGTTCGTAAATACACAAACTGGGGGTGTCCTCAGGACGCTGTCCGTATTGTAATCTGTCTAGTTGAATGTGTTCTAAGAACACTCGCAGTGTCCCGAAATGGTTGCAATTACACAAAATGGGGGTGTTCTGAGAACGTTGTTTGTATTGTTCGTTGTCAGGGTGAAAGTGTTTTAAGAGCACTCCTTTTGTCCGCTAATAGTACAATTTCCTAGGGGCGTCAACTGACTTTTTGTCCACTAAAGAAAAGATAAATCCAGCTGGTGTGCGTCGACATTATGTCATAATCCTATGACTGGCGCTATTGACCTGGCTCACTTGCTTTTGCGACACTAAATCATATCTCCCGCCACTAAGCCTGATATTATCAAAGCATTCATATTCCCCACCTCTCTCTGTGACGTTACAGGGTGCGTAATGAAACGCGCCCAGTCGTCTCCAGTACTACGCGACTTTACACAGAACCCGGAAGACAACACACATTATGTCACAACACAGCATGCCACAATTCGGAATATGAAACTGTAATTTAAAAGCAAAGAGCAAGATTGTAAATGTTGTAAAGTACATTTATTTGACATCAAATGTTTAGAGAATATTCAGCAATTTGCATTTGTCTTTGTTGTCGATCCGCAAAAGTTCATGTTGAGACACGCGATGTTCCTTTGCGGTACAGAGGGTGTTAGATCAGGTTACAACTCAGTGCGCCACAATTCGGAATATGAAACTGTGGTTTAAAAGTAAACAGCAGGATTGTACATTTGGTAAAGTACATTTATTTCACATGAAATGTTTAGTGAATATTCAGCGATTTGCTATTGTCTCTGCTGTCGATCAGCAAAAGTTTATTTGGAGCCGCGCGTTGTTCCTTTGAGGTAGATAGGCTGTTGGTTTATGATAAAAGCAGTAAATGGTCTCTCTGATAATCGGAAGGTTGCTCCAACAACGAGCCATTAGACCACCGTATTGGTTGGTATGTTGTTTGTAGCTGCTAGTACTGCGTAAGGGCATATTGGTCCTTGGCGATTGTCCCATAAAATGGTGAGGGTCATGAAGTTGCATATTTGGACTTGCACCTGGCAGTTGAAGACCCCATCCGCTGGAGTCTGTAAATCGTGACATAGACAAAACAGGGCCACGTACCTGTTTTAAAAAACATAAATTAGTCTCACCAGCCGATCTTCATTAAAAATCATCATTTTATTTATTAGGGCGTGAAACTATTTGCTATCGAAGATAGTGCAACAGAGTATGTTAATAATACAATAATAATATTTTCCCATTCATATAGCGCTAAGAACTGTGAGGTATCTAAGCGGTGCTTATTATTAACCACGGTGTGTGGTGCTCATTTATCGACCACGGAAGGATGAAAGGCTTAGTTTGGGCTTGCCGGGATTCGAACTTGCGTTAGCAAGCTGTGCACGGATGTCAAAGCGAGCGCTGTACTCGCTGTGCCACTTGACAGGCTACAGTAAAGTGGCACAGCGAGTAGAACGCTTGACCGCCTATAGACCGGTTAAATTATTTCTATTAACCCACTCTGTGTCGCCTGCCTTTTTCAGAGCCCTCTAAACGACAGGGGATCAATTCGGCGGTGATAGTACGCGGTAGAAAACATTATGCCACTTTCAACGAACAAGTTCAACTTCAGCGGTCTTTAATGCTACGCTATTGTAATTATATTTGGTATAAAGTAATGTAAAGGGTTACTTACAGTACAATTGCAATTTCCATTGTCTACGAGTGGTGCAGTCCGAAAATACGACTCCGCGTGTGCCAACGATCTTTCGCATAGTGATATAATATGTAAAAGTGGTTTAGTTTCAGAAATTTCATCTTTATCTTCTCTTACGTTTTAGCAACACTCCTTCAAGAGAAGTCTTTCATCACAATCTCTGTCTGTCAAGGTGAAATCACAATACAACCTTATAGTCTGCTTCGTGAGCCTCTCCGGGGACCGAGAAAAAAATGAAGCAGCTGACCTTCACTGTGAACGAGCATAAATTCTTACTTTGCAACATTCTGTGTAAAGCCATCTGTAGAAGTTGGTTTTTGCACGCCATGTTTGTATATTGTTTGCGTGATATTAAAAAAAGTTTGTTTAAAGGACGTTATGGTTCTAAGTACAGCCGAAAGACCCCTGAAAATAGCAAGTTATGGTAAGCTATGAAAAATAACTCGCGCCAACACCATGCACTGCTAAGACTAACACCCAGGACATCAAAGATGACATCGCAAATGTCATTGATGAAATCACTGATGACATAACATGTGTATGTACTTTTCATGGAATTTGTGTACTAGGGATTTTCATTATAATGTTCCGAAAAAAGTGTCAATGATATTGCAATAAATATCATACCGTTATTAGTGCTTTGAACGATGCATTTATATCAATAAATAGCATTGTATTATGGGATTCTATGTAGTATACTGAGCTGCTAATGGAGAAAGATAGCATTGTGTGCAGAGTACAAGATAAAAGTATAATATTTGTAATGTTAATATGTAGAATAATGAAATGATAATTGTCCTGAAATGTTGGAAAATTCACAAAATGGGGGTGTTCTGAGGACGTTATTCGTATTGTGTGATTGCTTAGCTGTATGCAATGAGGGAATGGTACAGAGAGTAAAGTGGACGCCGTCCGCGGACACCGCGGCTGTTCGTGGACAGGGTGTGGTAAATCCGTGTTTTTCCAGGAAATCCAACATGGAAAGAAGACTGTACGGATCAGCCAATCAGATGTCGAGGTTGTGGATTTGTGTTGAAAGAGACTGTGTGTGGTGAAGATGGCAGAAGTGGAGAAAGTCAGGGTGTTGGTGCTCGGAGATATGTTTGTGCATGGTTTACAGCAGTACGCTGAATGCAGGCATGTTGCAAAGAACTTTGATGTCAAAGGAGTGGAGGTGGTGTGGAGCACTGTGCCTGATTGCAATGTACAGGGAATTGTACAAGTTTGTGCGGATATGGCCACGATGAACAGTCCGCATGTGGTAGTTTTGCACTATGGTGCTTTCCATTTGGGCAACGTCAGTGCCCCTACTTTGTTGGCTGATTTGGAACGCTTGGTTCAAGCCGTAGTGAAGATCCTTCCAAATGCGAAAGTAATTTTTTCTGGATTACTATCTAGGGCAATATGGGACAATAGTTCAGTTTTTTGTCCTCAGCAAAACATTGCTAGGTGTGTCATCAACCGAGGCATGTGTGCCTTCATGCTTAGAGCTGGTATGTTCTTCTGTAACAATGAGAATATTGATGCCAGTAATGCTGTTAATTTTAAAGAAGATGGCATTTCTTTATCTTTTACCGGAAATGCCTTTTTATTTTGGAATGTAAGGGTTGCTTTGGAGAAGGTTATGTGAAGATTTTAGGAGTAAAGTAAGAAAAAAAAACAAGAAAAAAATATAAAATAACAGGTGTCTGTCAAGCATCTGTAAAAAAAACAAAAGACGGCTCTTTTTAGAGCCAACTTCAAAAGGGAAATGGGGCACACTATTTAAATTTACATTCACCATGCTCAGATTTTCGATGTGTCCGCGGACATGGCGGTAGTCCGCAGACATGAAAATCACTACGAGGGGGTTAGTATGTTCTATGTTACATGTCAGGGATATTATGGTAAGTTGTGTTACTAATAACCTATGAAATTCAGTGAAAAAACTTTGTTAAAGGGACGTTATGGTTCCAAGTAAAACCGAAAAACCCTTGAAATTCGCCAGTTATGGTAACATAAGCAACCATAACTCGCGCCACCGTGCACTGCTAACACTAACACCCAGGACATCAAAGATGACATCACAAATGTCATTGATGACATAACTGATGACATCACATGGCTGGCTCTCCCTTTTTGTCCTTTACTGACATATCGAAGCCACATAGTTTTCTACAGTAACAATTGAAAAGGTACTATATTTGTAGACTTGGGTTCCTGTCACATCATATATGAAACATGTACGTAGCGGAAGATACAGGCTTGAAAGAGAGGAATCCTTTCTGTGCATGAAGATAATCATTATGGTATCAGCACTTTCTCATAGTTTTATTTTTATTACTCTACCTTCCCTCAATATGCTCATATTTGTATACATTATAGTCACTCTCCATAGAGTGAATGGGAAAAATTTTTTGCTCACGTCTACAGCCCAAACCGCTGGACGGATTTCCACCAAATTTGGACCAGGAGCAGCGGCTTGGTCCTGAAAGCGTGCTTTTGCAAATTTGGTGAAAATTCGTCCAGTAGTTTTTTTTAAAAATGACCAAAAAGTAGGTAAAAAAAAATTAGTGATATCTGTGTTCGGTTTGCGGATACACTTCCCTGTTCGCTCCGTGGAAAGTGTCCTGATTGGCCAATCGTCTTGCGTGATGTTCGCGGACATGCAAAGTGTTCGCCGATTGGACGGCGTGGAGCGTGAAGCGCGTCAGATTTTTCGGTAGCGCCCGCCATATTGGATTCGCGGACGTCCCCGGACAGCGCGGTGAAACTTTGTTCAAAATGTGTATTTTGTAGAGTGTGTTGGTGTGTAGGAGGGTGGGAGTGTGTGAGATAGGATGAAAGTTGTGTTTTTTATGTATTAGACGTTCTTTTTGTGTTCGATTTGTTTGCGGACATCACGGGTGTTCTGAAATTTTCTAAATAAACTGACTAGGGGGTGTTCTAAGGAGTCAAAATGTGTCCGTTTTGTTCGCAAGCAAAGTGAAACTGTTCTAAGAACACTCGCGGTGTCCGGGGAGTGTTCGTAGGTGGTGTCCTGAGGACGCTGTCCGTATTGTTCTCTGTCAAGTTGAATGTGTTCTAAGAAAACGCGCGGTGTCCTGAAATGTTTGCAAATAAACAAAATGGGGGTGTTATGAAGACGCTTCTAAGAACACTCGCGGTGTCCGGGGAGTGTTCATAGGGGGTGTCCTGAGGAGGCTGTCCGTATTGTTCTCTGTCAAGCTGAATCTGTCCTAAGAACACTCGCGGTGTCCTGAAATGTTTGCAAATAAACAAAATGGGGGTGTTCTGAAGACGCTTCTAAGAACACTCGCGGTGTCCGGGGAGTGTTCGTAGGGGGTGTCCTGAGGACGCTGTCCGTATTGTTCTTTGTCAAGTTGAATGTGTCCTAAGAACACTCGCGGTGTCCTGAAATGTAAGCAAATAAACAAGATGGTGGTGTTCTGAAGACGCTTCTAAGAACACTCCCGGTGTCCGGGGAGTGTTCGTAGGGGGTGTCCTGAGGACGCTGCCCGTATTGTTCTTTGTCAAGTTGAATGTGTCCTAAGAACACTTGTGGTGTCCTGAAATGTTCGCAAATAAACAAGATGGGGGTGTTCTGAAGACGTTTTTGAGAACACTCCCGGTGTCCTGGAATGTTCGTAGGGGGTGTCCTGAGGACCCTGTCCGTATTGTTCTCTGTCAAGTTGAATGTGTCCTAAGAACACTCGCGGTGTCCTGAATTGTTCGCAAATAAACAAGATGGGGGTGTTCTGAAGACGTTTTTGAGAACACTGCCGGTGTCCTGGAATGTTCATAGGGGGTGTCCTTAGGACGGTGCCCGTATTGTTCGTTGTTAAGTTGAAAGTGTTCTAAGAACTATCGCGTTGTTCTGAAATGTTCGTAGGGGGTGTCCGTATTGTTCGCTGGCAAGCTCAAAGTGTTCTAAGAACACTCACATTGTTCACGGACATTAAAAGTTTCCCATAGATCATAGTTGAAATGTTTGACTCTATGCCCTGGCAACAACCACCGCAGCATATCACATTCATATTTGTTTATAACTTTGGGTGAAAAACAAATGTATAAGGAACAAAGGTATTAGATACTATGGATGTGATGTGCTGCTATGGTTGTCCTTATTATTGTATACTTACTGTTTGGTCTAGTAATGGGAGTCCATGTTTTTTTCTTCATTTCTGTGATAAAAGAAAATAGCATGTTAGTATTAGTATTTTGTAATGACTTATTACATTGAATAAGCAATATACTTTTATTTTTTTCGACCCTCATATTTAGTAGAGTACAAATCAGAGTACTGTGCAATTTGCTCAGTTTCTGTATTTGTTGCTAAAATCATTGGGTCTGTGGGAGAAAAAAAAATCCATGTTGGATTTAAAAAAAACCCTTTTTCTGTTATGCTACAGTTTATTTGTTTGTTTGTTTTCAGTGTTCACTTGTTGTTTCTGGCTAATGCTTTATACTTTGCTTTGTTGTATTTCTTTTGGAACAGTAATAGATTCTTCATTTGTTTTGATATTATAAAATTTTGGAGCAGTTAGATACCAATTGGTGTATTCTAACTGTCTATTTTTTTAATATATTGTAGTGGTTTTCATTTACCTATTTGGATATTGTTAAATTTTGGGACAGTTAGATACCAATTGGCGTATTCTAACTGTGTATTTTTTGGCCTAATTTAGTGGTATTCATTTATCTGATTAGTTGTTGTAGAATCTTTGAGCTGTTAGATAGCTTTTGGAGTATTCTAACAGTTTATATTATTTTAACACACATTTATAGTTTTGGGACAGTTAGATACCAATTGGCGTATTCTAACTGTGTATTTTTTGGTCTAATTTAGTGGTTTTCATTTATCTGATTAGTTGTTGTAGAATCTTTGAGCAGTTAGATAGCTTTTGGAGTATTCTAACAGTTTATATTTTTGTAACACAAATTTACTTAAAGGTTTAAATACAGTTTATTTATCAAATTTTGGTTTTAAGAACATCAAATAAGCGTTTGTAAGATTTGCTGGTAATCTCTGCTTTAGAGTAATGGTACTATCATTACATTAAAACCATCCACATTTCTTTTTTATGTATGCAGTGTAGTGCCCTGAATTGGTTGTGGCTCCTGCGTGGTAGATTATACCTATTGTTGTGAAGGTTTTCTTACCAAGTGATATTTGACCATGTGTGAATCCAGTCAGCTTGCAGTTGTTTTTGGTACCATCTGCATTGTAACGTAGAAGCATTAGTATTACGTATTTACTATGTGTTTGTATTACTAACGTGGAGCGATTATCTGAATTGCAGGTAGAGCATAATCTACCATGGTTTGCATTTTGTACAAGTTGCTGAAATGGGATGGATTCACAATTTGGTATTGATATATATATGAAGCGTTCATTGGGGATTTCTTCTTGTGTCACATTGTTGCAGAGAGTGCATGTATGTTTCCACATGTATGAAATCTGAAAGATTTCATTTATAGGTATGTTTTTGTTTTCCAGTACTTGTAGTAAGTACATTAGAAATTCTTGTGGATCTTCCTGTGAGTTTATAGTGAATTTCACCATTCCAGCACAGTAGTCCAATTGTCGTCCTATTCCAAAAACAATATCAAGCCGATTCATGGAATAAATGTGCGCCGAAAATCCCGGCGCAGAGGGGCCAATGCGTGCGCTGCGCCGAAAATCAGCGCAAAGCGCAGGGAAACCAGCGCACGTCGATTCATGGAAGTCCCTGCGCAAGAAAAGCAGAGGACGTGCGCGGAAAAAACGCGCGGCGCAGGCCGGCGCACAGGTCAACCAACGTCGTGCGCCACGGCCACTGCGCCATCACTCCGAGCGCAGCGCACAGCTCTAAAGTAGGCGGAACACAGGGCGGGACACTCGGAATGGGGAATAAAATGGGGCACAACACTCGGAATGGGGAAGAATGTGGGCGGCACGGGGAAAGTTCAGGAGGCAAGTGCGCGGAACGCCCACACGCTCGCATACAACACGTATTCATGGAATAGAATAGGGCAAAAAAGCGCACGCTCAAAGCAGCGCACAGGCACAAACAGGCACAAACACGACCGCCACAAGAAAGCAGGCGGTAGCGTGTCTGCGCCTGCAAGAAATGTGCGCTAAAAGGCGCGCCAACAAATAGCACCTATATACAGACATGACCAATGTACAATACTGTTGCCCTCCTGGACAAATGACGTACAAAGGGGTACCCACAAACACAGACACGCGCAGAGAGAAAAAATAAACGTGTGCGTGCATACCGAGGTGCGCGTTAAGTTCCACACGCGATATGGGCTGGGCGGGTACGTGGATTGCAGGGGTGCGCGGGAAGTTCCACACGCGATATGGCAGGGAACGTGGATTCGAGGGGTGCGCGGGAAGTTGCACACGCGAAATGGGCGTGTACGTTGATTTCAGGGGCGCGCGGGAAGTCCCACACGCGATATGGCAGGGAACGTGGATTCGAGGGGTGCGCGGGAAGTTGCACACGCGAAATGGCCGGGTACGTGGATTTCAGGGGCGCGCGGGAAGTCCCACACGCGATATGGCAGGGAACGTGGATTCGAGGGGTGCGCGGGAAGTTGCACACGCGAAATGGCCGGGTACGTGGATTGCAGGAGTGCGCGGGAAGTTGCACACGCGAAATGGCCGGGTACGTGGATTGCAGGAGTGCGCGGGAAGTTGCACACGCGAAATGGCCGGGTACGTGGTTTTCAGGGGCGCGCGGGAAGTTCCACACGCGATATGGCCGGGTACGTGGATTTCTGGGGCGCGCGGGAAGTTGCACACGCGATATGGCAGGGAACGTGGATTCGAGGGGTGCGCGGGAAGTTGCACACGCGAAATGGCCGGGTACGTGGTTTTCAGGGGCGCGCGGGAAGTTCCACACGCGATATGGCCGGGTACGTGGATTTCTGGGGCGCGCGGGAAGTTCCACACGCGATATGGCAGGGAACGTGGATTTGAGGGGTGAGCGGGAAGTTGCACACGCGAAATGGCCGGGTACGTGGATTGCAGGAGTGCGCGGGAAGTTGCACACGCGAAATGGCCGGGTACGTGGTTTTCAGGGGCGCGCGGGAAGTTCCACACGCGATATGGCCGGGTACGTGGATTTCTGGGGCGCGCGGGAAGTTGCACACGCGATATGGCAGGGAACGTGGATTCGAGGGGTGCGCGGGAAGTTGCACACGCGAAATGGCCGGGTACGTGGTTTTCAGGGGCGCGCGGGAAGTTCCACACGCGATATGGCCGGGTACGTGGATTTCTGGGGCGCGCGGGAAGTTCCACACGCGATATGGCAGGGAACGTGGATTTGAGGGGTGAGCGGGAAGTTGCACACGCGAAATGGCCGGGTACGTGGTTTTCAGGGGCGCGCGGGAAGTTCCACACGCGATATGGCCGGGTACGTGGATTTCTGGGGCGCGCGGGAATTTCCACACGCGATATGGCAGGGAACGTGGATTTGAGGGGTGAGCGGGAAGTTGCACACGCGAAATGGCCGGGTACGTGGTTTTCAGGGGCGCGCGGGAAGTTCCACACGCGATATGGCAGGGAACGTGGATTTGAGGGGTGAGCGGGAAGTTGCACACGCGAAATGGCCGGGTACGTGGATTTCTGGGGCGCGCGGGAATTTCCACACGCGATATGGCAGGGAACGTGGATTTGAGGGGTGAGCGGGAAGTTGCACACGCGATTTGGCTGTGAGCTCCCAGGCATTACCTGTACACCCTCCACGGCCCCTGCAGGCAGCACACACCACAGGGAACTACCCTGCACACCTGCTCATGTCTCCCACCACCCCCACCCCCAGCACTGTGGGCAACCTGCCAGCAGGCCCCCACCCATGGCCAACCCATGTCTCCCACCACCCCCACCCCCAGCACTGTGGGGAACCTGCCAGCAGGCCCCCACCCGTGGCCAACCCATGTCTCCCACCACCCCCACCCCCAGCACTGTGGGGAACCTGCCAGCAGGCCCCCACCCATGGCCAACCCATGTCTCCCACCACCCCCACCCCCAGCACTGTGGGCAACCAGCCAGCAGGCCCCCACCCATGGCCAACCCATGTCTCCCACCACCCCCACCCCCAGCACTGTGGGGAACCTGCCAGCAGGCCCCCACCCATGGCCAACCCATGTCTCCCACCACCCCCACCCCCAGCACTGTGGGGAACCTGCCAGCAGGCCCCCACCCATGGCCAACCCATGTCTCCCACCACCCCCACCCCCAGCACTGTGGGCAACCTGCCAGCAGGCCCCCACCCATGGCCAACCCATGTCTCCCACCACCCCCACCCCCAGCACTGTGGGGAACCTGCCAGCAGGCCCCCACCCATGGCCAACCCATGTCTCCCACCACCCCCACCCCCAGCACTGTGGGCAACCTGCCAGCAGGCCCCCACCCATGGCCAACCCATGTCTCCCACCACCCCCACCCCCAGCACTGTGGGCAACCTGCCAGCAGGCCCCCACCCATGGCCAACCCATGTCTCCCACCACCCCCACCCCCAGCACTGTGGGGAACCTGCCAGCAGGCCCCCACCCATGGCCAACCCATGTCTCCCACCACCCCCACCCCCAGCACTGTGGGGAACCTGCCAGCAGGCCCCCACCCATGGCCAACCCATGTCTCCCACCACCCCCACCCCCAGCACTGTGGGGAACCTGCCAGCAGGCCCCCACCCATGGCCAACCCATGTCTCCCACCACCCCCACCCCCAGCACTGTGGGCAACCAGCCAGCAGGCCCCCACCCATGGCCAACCCATGTCTCCCACCACCCCCACCCCCAGCACTGTGGGGAACCTGCCAGCAGGCCCCCACCCATGGCCAACCCATGTCTCCCACCACCCCCACCCCCAGCACTGTGGGGAACCTGCCAGCAGGCCCCCACCCATGGCCAACCCATGTCTCCCACCACCCCCACCCCCAGCACTGTGGGGAACCTGCCAGCAGGCCCCCACCCATGGCCAACCCATGTCTCCCACCACCCCCACCCCCAGCACTGTGGGGAACCTGCCAGCAGGCCCCCACCCATGGCCAACCCATGTCTCCCACCACCCCCACCCCCAGCACTGTGGGCAACCTGCCAGCAGGCCCCCACCCATGGCCAACCCATGTCTCCCACCACCCCCACCCCTAGCACTGTGGGCAACCTGCCAGCAGGCCCCCACCCATGGCCAACCCATGTCTCCCACCACCCCCAACCCCCCATCCACCTGGGGCACCCTCCACCAGGCCCCCACCCATGTCCCCCTGGCCCCTGGTCCTGACGATACACAATAATGGCAGTAATGACCAGCATACCCAGCACAAACACCCAGGCAAGGATTGCATGCACCCACATAGTGAATGCAATCACATGACACAACCCCAAAGGCAAGTAAGCAAAAGAACACATGTCCGCCACACACACATACACAATGGGTGCAAGTCAATGTCAAAACCCATATCATGGCATGTAAGAAACCAAAGAAAAAATGACACAAGTGTAAGATAATATCAAAATGTATTAAAAAATAAAAATAAAGTAAACTCTGACAACTATCTGGTAAAGCAAATAAAAGGTCCATGTCCGGGAACAAAAATGAGAAACCAAAAAACAAAGGATAGAAAAATGAATAGATTTTGTCCAAAGTAAACACATGTAGAATGAAATGAAAGATAAACCATTACGACATGGTGTGACCAATATGAAAGTTAAAAAATTTATCTCACAAAAAATAACTATATTTACAGGATTGTTCAAGGGTCCATGAGCCCAACACCACAAATTAAACCTAATACTAACTATTTAAAAAAATATGTACAAAGAAGTGGCCATTGTCCAAGCGGTCCAAAAAAAAAAAATTAAATAAAGGAAACCTAGCACTAACTAACTAAAAAACTATATACAAAGGCAGCGGGCTAGTCCTGCGGCTCACTTGGTGATGCTGGCCAGGGCATCCTCGAACTCCACGTCAATGTCCTGGAGGCGGGACTCAGTCCTGGCCCCGAGGTCTCGCAGGGACAACCCCATGTGCTCTCCAAATTCCCTGCGAGCCTCCTCGAGGCACTCAGCCCGCCTCAATGCCTGATGCATGGAGATCTCCGCCCTGGCCATGGCGAGCCGCTCCTCTTCCGCCCGCTGCCGCTCCGCACCTATCCGCTGGCCAAACTCCTCCCACACGGAACACACCGCCATGCCAGGGTTGCCCTGCCCTCCGGCCGATGCCTGCCCCTCCGATCTTGATGGCCCTGAGCCATGATGCCTCCCACGTCGAGCCCGCTGCTGCCTGCGACGCCACTGCCTCTGCCAGCACGACGGCATCCAGGCTGATGGTAACCACCGACGCCGTCGTGCACGTGCCCTGCCCGATGATGCCGGCACATCTTCCATCTGCTGGGGTCCACTTGCTGTGTCGTCCACCCCTGCTGGACCTCCGACTCCCAACTGTGGCAGGGATGGGATCCCCACCGAGCTGGCTGCATTGGTCGGGGCAGGTCCACAGGGGGCCATGGTGGCATCTGGGCCGGAAGACGGCAAGGAGAACGACTGGTGGATAGCCTGCACAGAGGAGGAGAGGGCCGTCAGATTGGCCAACACATGCAGGAACCCCCCGAACATGGCCGATCCCAATTGGGCCACGTCGGCACGGTGCACTTCGTGATGACGTGCGTGCTCCTCCCGGGAAGCACGCACGGCATCACGAATCACAGCCGTGCGCATCGCGACCCCAATCAGGACCTGCTCCACGCGGCCAGGGGTTCCCACGGCCGCAGGTGGAGGGGAGTCAGTTGACATGGACATCCCCTCTACCTGCGGACGGGCCTGGGACGGGGCATCCCTGCTGGTGCATGGTGGTGCACTCACAGGGTCAGGGACAGCGACATGCACAGGCCCCTCCACGGTGACCTGTGCTGCCTCCTGCCCCTGGCCCTGGACTGCACCACTTGCACCAGCAGGGATGCTCCCACCAGGGCCCATGTGTGCACCAGTGTCGGCCTCCTCCTCCTCTGTGCAAACCACCAACCTGGATGGCTCCTCACCGTCTCCCGCCGTAGCAGGCCCCTGTGGGGGCTCACCCACCCCTTCCGCTGCAGCCGTGGGGGCATCCCCGCCGCCTTGCTCCACAGCGCCGTCTCCGCCCTCTTCTTCACTAGCCGCTGCGTAGAGGGAGACAAAGAACACAAGCATCAGGCTACTGTACAATGGTCCCCTAGACAGGAAGCAATAGCAGATGAGCACCCCTGTCAAAGTACACTTCCATCATGTCCCTCCACAACACATGGGTCAGTCCAGGCAAAACACACACAGTAACAGGCATGGTGCATGCCATGCACATTTCCATGCATGTCCAATTGACTCTTGAAACATTCAATGAAATGTAACTCACATGCATCATGGCTCATGCATATCACATGCACACACTACACCTCAGTCACATCCATCTGGCCACAATCACACCAAACACAGGCAAAACAAGGGTAAGGTGGGTGCGTCACTGAATCTGTGCATTGTCACACACATGAGTCATGCATCCATGGCATGCACAAGTCACAGACATGCAGGTCAGGCACACAGACATGGCTACCATATATGTACCTGGCATCAGCACCCATCCTCACCCCCATCCATGTCCAGGTACAGAGACTGGCATGCTCTCATGTCCCAAATCTGCATAGTGCTCCCCATGCCGCATTTCTACACATGCAACAACCATGTGGGTCACACATCACTGGTCGCACATGCATTACCATGATGTCCCAGCACACATACATGCATACATGGCACATGGCACACATACAGGCAAGTATCATAGAACCAGCACACCGCAACATGCCCTGTCTCACACAGTGATGCTTGGACACTTACCGCTCAACTCCAGACGGGTCTCCCTCTCAAGGATCTGGGCGTGGAGCGCTGGGCGTACGCGTTCCAGGACCCTCTTCTGGATGGAACTCATGTGGCCCCGGCCCCCCTCCACGAGGCGCCGGGCCTTCACAAGGGTCCTGGACCTCAAGTCCTCCCAGCGCTTCTTGATCTTCAAGACGTTGCGGGTTGCCACCCCCTCCGCGTTGATGGCAACCACACAGTCGGCCCAGATCCTCTCCCGTCCTTCCTTGCTGGCGCGGGACGATCCAAAGAGGGCATCATACTGCCCCAGGACATGCTCCACCAGGACACCAACTTCGGTGGCAGTGAAGCTGGTGCCCCTCTGCCCCTCTGGCCTGGGGTTGCCACTGGTGCCAGATGTAGAAGTGCCCGACATGGCAACCCCAGAGGCAGGTGTGGGTGGGCAACTGGGTCCTGGGGCTGGGCTGTGGAGCGATGTAATCCCAGTTGGGAGTCTTCAGTTCCAGCAGGGGTGGACACAGCAACTGGACCCCTGCAGATGGCTGATGTGCAGGCACCAAATGGCAGGGCACGGTGGCAGCAGGCAGGCAGGCAGGCAGGCAGCAGCAGATAGCACGTGGGAGGCTGCTCAGGGCACTTGGGGGGCAGTAACTCGGCCTTCGGGGCAGGAGCGTGGTGTTCCGTGTGTTTTCGGGTGGCCAGCTTGATACGGAGTGATTTGGCACGTGAAATTCCTGCACGTCAGCGTGAAATCCGAGGAAAGGCCCTTAGCGCGTAAGTGCGTCAGCACGCATACGCGATTCTATTGGACCAGAGTCCCTCATCGCGTAAGCGCGTCTGACGTGATCCGCACGGGCGTTCCCCACTCAGCACGTGAAGACGGAGCACACGTGGAAATCCTGCACGTCAGAGTGTCATCGCGTGTAATTGGCCAAAAGTGCGCGTACACGCCATTGGCCTATGTACGTGTATTTCATCGCGTGTAATTGGCCAAAAGTGCGCGTACACGCCATTGGCCTATGTACGTGTATTTCATCGCGTGTAATTGGCCAAAAGTGCGCTTACACGCCATTGGCCTATGTACGTGTATTTCATCGCGTGTAAATGCCCAAAAGTGCGCTTACACGCCATTGGCCTATGTACGTGTATTTCAGGGGCGCGCGGCCACTTACACAGGCAAGTACGTCAGCGCACCTGTATGCCTGCAGCGTGGGAATTTCCACACGCGATTGGAGTGGGAACCCGATTCCAGGGGTGCGAGGCTCACACGCTGCCTACTACACGCGCAAGGCATTAATTTGCGCACTTTTCAATAAACAAGCCAGATGCCAGGATGAACATACCGTTCCTAGCAGCAGTGGCAGTGGGCTACCAAAGGAGGATGAGGAGGAGAGTCAGGGCCAGAATATTCACACCCAGAACCAGCCTATTCGGGATGCCTGATGACCAGGTGTATGGGAGGTACAGGTTTCCAGCACACATCATATTGGACCTGGTCAGTGAGTGGGAGGATGACCTCACATCACCCACCCTGTGCTCCCAAGCACTCAGCCCCCTGCAGAAGGTCCTGAATGTACTGCACTTCTTGGCCACTGAATCCTTTCAGCGGACAAGTGCCATAGTGGGTGGTGTGTCACAGGCCACGCAGTCACGCTGCCTACACCAGGTCTTGAACATCATCACTGCACGGCCTTCAGTCCGCAGGCACATATATCTCCCCAGGACTCATGCAGAAAGGCGGACGTGCATCCAGGAATTCTATGGTGTGGCTCAATTCCCCAAAGTGCTTGGTGCAATTGACTGCACACATGTGGCTCTACGTCCACCCAGGGCAACAGAGCACATCTATAGAAACCGCAAGCACTGGCATTCCATCAACGTCCAAGTTGTATGCAATGCCAAGGGAATCATCACATCAGTATATGCCAACTATCCAGGGTCCACCCACGACAGCTTCATCTACAGAATGTCTACCCTATGCCGGGACCTAGAGGCTGGCCAGCATGGAGATACATGGCTGCTTGGTGAGCATGAATGCCACTCCACATGCATGCATGTCAGATACTGGGTCATGACACAACACCACTAATGATACCCATCACCACCTCCGCAGGGGACAGTGCCTACCCTATCAGCCCCCACATGATGACCCCAATCCGGAACCCCACCACGCCACCCCAGGTAAGGTACAACACAGCCCACATTGCTACACGGGGCATAGTGGAGCGCACATTCGGAGTGCTCAAGTCACGCTTTCGCTCCCTTGACCGTTCTGGCGGGCAGCTGTTATATGCTCCCCGAATAGTGTGCAGGATCATAGTGGCAGCATGTGTCCTGCACAACGTTGCAACACGCCGGGGCCTGCCCGTGGACATGGTGGTGCCCCCACATCCACAACCACATGCACGCCCGCTGCGCATGGGAGGGGAAAGGGCACGGGGGGAGGCAGCCCGTACGCAACTGGTGGCCAACTTCTTCACCTAGGAATCACAGTGCTGGCTAGTGCACACTGCTCTGGCACATACCATCTGACAATCAATGATGACTCTACCTGACAATGTCTGAAAATTACTTGACAATGAACTGTCAGATACACATCAGCCTGAGATTGTTAACATGGAAGTGTCAATATGTGTGCACCCCTAGCTACACATACACCAGCTATGCATCACAACGCAAAGACACAACTCCATCAATCTAAAATGCATTGCCACAGGCGATTCACTACATGACAACATTGCCATGTCACCCACTCCCTTCACAGTCCCGCCACTGAGGACACCATGTCATGGTATGTGACAGCAAACAAACTGGCCATCACAACATGACACCAGTGTCACAAATAGCAGTGCCCCAAATGGAACATAGCCGCACTTGAGCAGCTAACCGCCCTGGAGCCACTACTACACACCTGTGTAAGAGTAATTTCTATCAAATTACACACCAACCCACCCTGAAGCCCACCCAAACAAGACACATTGCATGTAATCAATGGTAGTCTCATTACCTGATTCAGCTGGTATGTCCTCACCGTCCAGATGTACAGTGATGGCGCCATGCAAAAGTGTCAGTGCACATCTACCGACATGTAGTGTGACTCCAGAGAGTATGCCCTTGTGAAGATCTGTGTGAAATACCTGCAAAACATGAGCAACATATGTAAGTAGAGGCACATATCATACCATCATGCATAGTTAGGTGCAACAACAATGAACACTATGAATGTCTACACAGTATTGACTATGGACTGGCCAACAGCTCATGGGAGTCCAATGTCACCGTGTAATTTGCTGTCACTTGGGCACACCCTTTGCAAGCCCATGGAAAGGGAAGCAGGAGGGGTGTGGATGTCTGCTACCCAAGCATCGAAACCAAACTCAGGACAAGCCTGCATGTGCCCAGCCACAATACAGTGTATGCCCAGGTACCCACACAAGGCAACACTCTTGCAAAATAAAAATGAAAAAGAGAAAAAATGGCCATGAAAGGGCCGGCGGGGGGGGGGGGGCCACCTATGAGGTCCGAGGACAGGATGCACGCCACAATCCACCTGTGTGGATCATGGGAAAGGAAAACACCCCATAGGCTCGTGGCCCACACGGCTACTCTGTTGTGGGAGATGAGTCGCTATGGCTCTGCCCAGACCCTGCAGCTGACTCTGGAGGTGGGGGAGCTGCCTCAGAAGATGGTGTGACAATGAGAGGCAGCCCACGCAAAGCACGAGTTTGCTCCTCCATGGCTGCAAGCAGGCGGGTCTGGTAGTTCTGGTTCTGGGTTATAATCATGCGGAGGTCCCCATGCAGTAACTCCCGGGATGACCTGACCTCCGCACGAGTTGCCTGCATCTCGGCCGAGAGCGTCCGTGTCAGACGCTCCAGCTGCTCCTCTGTCCTTCTATGGGATGAAGCCTCAAGCTCTAACAGGGTCGACCTGAGGTGACGGAGTTCTTCCCTCAGGGCTTCCCTGTGGCGCTGGGACTCCATGGAAAGTGATTCCCGCAGAGTCGCCAGTGCCGCCCGCCTGTCCATGTTGGACGCCAACATATCCTCCCTGTGTGCCTGGCAGATGGACTCTGTAGCCTGCTCCAGTCGCTCCATCAGCCTTTCTGGGGGGACAATGGAAGTGGCCACCCTATCCATGGCCTGTGCAATCATCTCGGATGATGCTGCCTGTTGGGTGGCCATACCGTAGATGGATTGCTCCCATACGGTATTGCCAGGTGGCATACGGCCACCACGTTGACGGGCACCACACCTGCCTGGGGCAAGGCGGACTGCGCCTTGCTGTGCCGGCAAGGCCTCAGGCTGCAGGACTGCATTCCCTCTCTGATCTGCAGCCCCAGGAACAGGATCAGAGATTGGGTGGTGTGGCCCTGCATCCGTAACCACCGGAGGCTGATCTGCCGACACTGACATCCCCATTGAGGCCAATGGCCTGGCTGCAGGTGGGTCGGACAGAGGAGATTCTCTCCCAAGAACACTCACCTGCGACTGCACATAGGTGTCATCCTCCGAGTCTACACCTGAATACTGCTCGGGGGAGGAACCCCCAGAGACACCCCTCGACAGCACGGCCTGCAGCACTTGTGGGTTTTCACCCACAAACACACCACGTCCCTCACTTGTGGTAGGTCGGCCCGGGTTGCCCTCCTGGGACGGCTCCACCACCACATCCCCAGCATCAACAAGTGCTTCGTCCCCTGCAAAGACATGAAAGAGAAAAATGGAAACAGGCATTAGCACCATGGCATGCAACAAGGGCTGATGAACAACATAGGCAGTAGTCCTACGACACATGTCCTACATGACTGGGAGTCCTCCTATGCATTCACCATCACTGGGTCTGTAGGGGAGGCTCAGGGCATACTATGTACTGATTGGAGAGCAACGCCTGCTCACCTTGATGCCTAGCACTGCCATCACACATTGGGCGGTGATTGCCATGTCAAAGGCACATGCCATCACACACATGGCATGTGACATAGCCACCAAGTGAAGAGGGAGAGGAGGGCTACTTTTTTGGATTTCAACCACTCTGGTCCTGACATTGCATCGTCACATCAATTAGTATACATGTTGTACATGGATCTGCTAGTCCAAATTGGCAACGATGCACAGTGCCTTGTCTACATCAACATAATGCAGTAAACATTGTGATTCCACCTCCCCAACACCTGTAACGGAATAATTTTGCATTCGTGAAGCACCGGTCAAGTAATGTTTGTAGGTGCAGCGGAGCACTGAGGGGTGGTGGGGCAGAAGGGGATGCCAGTCAACAATACTACTGGTGCTGGTGTCATTCATGTCACGCAAGTGCAGGGGTGGGTGGCACAATGAAGTGCAAGGGGGAGTGGCGGCTGGAAGTGCTGTACAAGGTAAGTAGGACTTGACGTCAAGGGCAGATGGTGTTAGGCGCAGACAAGTGCTGGGGGGGTGGCCTATAGGGGTACAGAGACAATCATGCTGTGCTGTGGGCTCGGAGGGGACAGGGGAGGTACACACTGCCTCTGGCTCGGCAAGGTCCTTTCAGATTTCTATGTGTCCTGCAGAGTTGTCACATGCCGCAGATATGTGCCCTTGGATTGGGGATCTCATCTTGGTGAGAAGGGTGAGGCGCTATTGCCTTTGGAGCATGTGGCAGGCCAGTTTGCCAGAGGATGGCCATGATGCAGGACATTCCCTCTCTGCCACCCGGCACCTGTGGTTTGGGTTCCCAAGATCCGAGTCATGCCAGGACTCTGCATTGGCATGGGGCTTCAGACAGGTGGTCATGACCGTGGCTAAGACATCCAGTGTACCTGACATGGAGTGGAGCATGGAGTGGGCCCTGTCAGGATGGGAGTGAGCCTAAGGGGGAGCTGGATGGGGGGGACATTTTGGCAGCATGAGCCTCGACTGACACACACTTCATGGGTCGGAATACCAAGAAGGTGTGTGACAGTGGTGAGGGTGGCTTTGCCTGTGGGGTGTTGAGGGTGAGCTGGGAGGAGAGGAGAATGTGATCACTCCAGGAGAGAGGAGTGCAGAGATGGACGGAGAGGGGAAAGTCAGATGAGATCAGAGCATCAAGAGTGTGCCCTGCAGAATGAGTAGGGACAGACGGGAGTCTAGAGGGTGAGAGGGAGTTGCTGAGGTCACAGAAAGGTCACGTGGGGGCGTCAACAGGCATGCAGGTGGATGCGTACCGCACCAAGGATGAGGAATTCTGTGTCTGGGGACATGAGTGAGGAGGAGAGGTGAGGACACTCAGAAAGGAAGTAGTACATTTGACCAGTTTTCCCAGACACAGTACGCACTGTTTGAGAATGTCAAGGTGTGGTGGACAGAAACCTCACACAAGCCATTCCAGAGTGGAGTAGGTCTAAGTAGGTGTGACAGTGGCAGGAATACCCTCAGGGAAGCCAAGGGCACACCCCCCCTGCACAGTAGTGGCGGGCCAAGGAGAGGGTCAAGGATGCAGACAGAGCTGGCCGTCAGACATGTTTCCATGAGACCAAGGATGTCAAGGTGCATAACCTCATGTAAGTGACAGTTATCGGAGGAATGCCTGATGCAGCCGCAGTGAAAGGAGTGTAATTGTGGAGGAGGTTGACAGCCTTGTAGGACTTACGGGGAGTGCTAGAGATCAGAGGTGCCGCATGTGTAGGAGTTGGAGTGGGAGGCGGAGAAGGTTCATGGGAGGGTGCAGGGAGGCAGTGCAGGATTGATGAGGAGAGAGGAGGGGGGACAGCAGGAGAGGTAAGGAAGTTGATGAGATGTGGGTAGCATTTCTCAAGGAGATTGAGGTTGGCCTAAGGGCCTTGGACTGAGACGCTCCCATTACCATGCACATCAATAGTGGTATCTGAGGATTGGAAGGAGGCCAGGAGTACACCCCAACGGGTCCCACCTATGATGGTGGAAGAGGAGCAAGGAGAGAGGACAGGGACCATGTGAAGGGTCTATGGGACAGGCAAAGGCATGTATGAGCAGATGTCAGTGAGAGTTAGCTTAGAGTAGGCTCAGATGCACTGGTCAGCAATAGGGTGGGTCGCATTGGAGGGCAGGCTGCCCTCATTTGACTTTTGGCAAGCAGGTGTCGTGCGTAGGGCACGATGGTCTGAACTGTAGAAGTCATGGAAGATAGACCATGAAGAGCAGCATGGAGTGTGAGGGAATGGGGCTCGAAACCAGACGGTACCAAAGGACCCAGGAAGGAGGTGGATGTCAAGGCTACATCCACAGTATGACTGCATGTTGGTAGGCATTTATATACAGAGGACGCATTAGCATGTGGTATCATTGCATGTCAGGCATGTGAAGATGAAACTTGAATGGCTGGGGGAAAGGAGAGGAATGGTATGTAAGACATCAGATGAATAGACAGGGGAGTATGAGCAACAATGTAGTGACAAAATTACTAATCAAGGGCAACTTCCATGGTGTTGGCCCATATGTGCACTGTTGCCAGTAGGGATAGTGCTGTGGCCAGATGGTGTTGCACTGAACATACTGGATGAGGCACATGGGTGCCACTATCAACTCTGCCACACACCCCCTTGACAGGCACCCAACATGAATGCTTCACACACACACCATGCACATGGATAATACACACATGCATGTGCACTCACCGGATGATGCCTCGTAATCAGGGAGGTCTCCCACACCTTGGAGTTGTCCCTCGGTGACGTAGGATCCAGCTACGGACTCGTGTGGTGTGAGTTCTATTTCCTGTGCTGGGGACCCACCTCCAGTCACCAAGGTTGCGGCATGACTTGAGGCCAGCTTATCCTTTGCCCTGCGCTTAAGGTCATTCCAGCGCTTCTGGCAATCACTAGCTGTGCGCCTCACTACTCCAAGGGCACTTATTCTGTCAGCAATGGTCTGCCAGTGTGCCTGGCGTCTGGCATGTGTGGTCTTGGACCCTGCAACGATGACCATTTCCCTATCATGATCTGACACATACTGAACAAGTGCATTAAGTTCGGCGTCTGTGAAGCTTGGCTTCCTTGATGGGCCGGACTGTGCAGCCGTGTCTGGGGCATCAGCCTGTGCCGGACGTGCACTCTTCCTCTTGCGCTTGGAAGGGGGTGGGGATCCAGAGTGTCCTACGCCGCTGTGGACACTAGGGGCAGGAGCCGTGGTGGACTCTGTACTGGGTGTGTGTGATTGCCCACTCAGCATGGGAGTAGGTGCAGGCATTGGGGGTAGTGGGATGGGGTCAGGCCTGATCTGAGGTGCATGAACTAGGACCGACACAGTCTTGGCAGGGTGTATGAGAGGTGGGGTGGATTGAGCCACACCCTGGCTACGGGGGCCAGCAGATGACCTATCTGGCATAGATGCGCGTGCCCTGATGACACCAATGTGCACCGGTGCACGTGCAGTGGACCTGCTGACCTGGATGTCAGCGATGGAATCACCCTCGGACAGGTCTGGTGCCACAATGGCCTGGTCCGACATGGGCTGATCAGGGTTGGTATCAGCCACATGACTCTCAACTGGGGGGGGGGGGGGGGCATGGGTGTCCCTGACTGTTCCTCCAGACTGGGGGGAACAGGGGCGCCCTGCAAGTCACAACCACGTCCCCTGTTGGATCCTCCACGGCCACCACGTGTGGCTCGGCCACCTTTGCCACCCTTACGGCTTGCACGCCTCCCAACCATGGCACTGATGGTATTGTGCGTATGGGAGTGGGTGTGCACAATTGTCCTGGGCAATTGGGTGTCAAAGGGGTTGGGTACCAGATGGTATTCGTACCCTAGTGCAGTGGCAAGGCTATATGACACCCCTGGGGAAAGATGACGGGTCACGCAACGCACAGGCACCCCAAAAAAGTTAAGGAACGTGCACAATACACCTCCTAGACCACGTGTGCTGATGGAAAACCCTGCACTACGCTGTGGCATCCAGTAACACAATGAACGTATGCGTGTCACACGCGGCCTAGATTGACCTCTGAAGGGGTAGGCTACACACGGGGCAAGCACAGATGTTAGATACGTGCGTGACTCACCGTCTGCCAGGTAAAAGAGCGTGAAAAAATAGCACTTTTGGTTGGCAACACCCCCGCCAAAAGAAGAGGTGTACGCTGTCTGAGGAGACAGGACAACTGTAGAAGGGGACACTGTTTGAGGGAACAGGCCCAGGAAAACCAGTACAAGAGGAAAAAGAGAAAAGAGCTGTCAGAGGTAACAGGGAGTACGAACTGGAAACGCCGTGAAGTAAATCGCGTGTGAAACGACAAGAAGTACCGAATTCACCCACTCGCTCTCCACGAAAAGCACGTACAAGGAAATTGTGTTCAACACTACCTTTTATACAGGCCCACACGTACATCGTCACTTACGGCGTGTACGTGCTTGGCCCATTTTCACCAATCACACGCTTTGGCACTCCTGCGTGTAGGTATCTTTTCACCAATCACACGCTTTGTCACTCCTGCATGTGGATCCTTTTTCACCAATCACGCGCTTCGACACTCCTGCGTGTAGCTCACTTTTCAACAATCACACGCTTTGTCACTCCTGCATGTGGATCCTTTTTCACCAATCACGCGCTTCGACACTCCTGCGTGTCGCTCACTTTTCACCAATCACACGCTTTGACACTGCACGTGCAGGTAACTATTGACGCACATATGCTGGTGACGGGTTTTCGCGCGATGAGTGTGGGGTTTTCAGGTGCAAAATCACTCCCTATCAGGCTGTCCACGCGTTCTAACACGAAAGACCACGCTCCTGGCCAGGAGGCCGAATTTAAGTCCCCAAGAACCCTGAGCACGCTCCCACCTGCCATCGGCTGCTGCCTGACTGCCTGCTGGCCACGTGCCCCACAGTGCTGGTGGGTGGGGGTGGTGGGAGACATGGGTGGGGGCCTGGTGGAGGGTGCCCCTGGTGGATGGGGGTTGGGGGTGGTGGGAGACATGGATGGGGGCCTGATGGCAGGTGCCCCTGCACTGCTGGGGGGTGGGGGTGGTGGGAGACATGGGTGGGGGCCTGGTGGAGGGTGCCCCTGGTGGATGGGGGTGCAGGGGGACATGATCAGGTGTGCAGGGTAGTCCACTGTTTTGTGGGCTGCCTGCAGGGGCCGGGGAGGGTGTACAGGGTACACCTGTGGGGGCCCACCCAGCCTATTCGCATGTGATAATTCCCACGCACCCCTGTGATACACGTACCCTGGCCAATCGCGTGTTGAACTTCCCGCTACCCCTGTAATACACGCACCCTGCCTGTTCGCGTGTGATGATTCCCGCGTACCCCTGTAATACACGTTCCCTGGCCTATCGCGTGTTCTACTTCACGCGTCCCCCTGTAATACACGTTCCCTGGCCCATCGCGTGTTGAACTTCCCGCTACCCCTGTAATACACGCACCCTGGCTGTTCGCGTGTGATGATTCCCGCGTACCCCTGTGATGCACGTTCCCTGGCCTATCGCGTGTTCTACTTCACGCGTCCCCCTGTAATACACGTTCCCTGGCCCATCGCGTGTTGAACTTCCCGCTACCCCTGTAATACACGCACCCTGGCTGTTCGCGTGTGATGATTCCCGCGTACCCCTGTAATACACGTTCCCTGGCCTATCGCGTGTTCTACTTCACGCGTCCCCCTGTAATACACGTTCCCTGGCCCATCGCGTGTTGAACTTCCCGCTACCCCTGTAATACACGCACCCTGGCTGTTCGCGTGTGATGATTCCCGCGTACCCCTGTGATGCACGTTCCCTGGCCTATCGCGTGTTCTACTTCACGCGTCCCCCTGTAATACACGTTCCCTGGCCCATCGCGTGTTGAACTTCCCGCTACCCCTGTAATACACGCACCCTGGCTGTTCGCGTGTGATGATTCCCGCGTACCCCTGTAATACACGTTCCCTGGCCTATCGCGTGTTCTACTTCACGCGTCCCCCTGTAATACACGTTCCCTGGCCCATCGCGTGTTGAACTTCCCGCTACCCCTGTAATACACGCACCCTGGCTGTTCGCGTGTGATGATTCCCGCGTACCCCTGTGATGCACGTTCCCTGGCCTATCGCGTGTTCTACTTCACGCGTCCCCCTGTAATACACGTTCCCTGGCCCATCGCGTGTTGAACTTCCCGCTACCCCTGTAATACACGCACCCTGGCTGTTCGCGTGTGATGATTCCCGCGTACCCCTGTGATTCACGTTCCCTGCCTAGTCGCGTGTAGTACTTCCCGCGTACTCCTGATTTGGAGATTGCCCGCTTTGCTTTCCTTGTTTGCCTGCCCTGTGAAGTGGTCCGGGGTTAGCGCAGCCCTTAGCGATGATTTAGCGCTTTTGATGGCTTTTCCGTGCGCGAGGGCGTTCTTGGGGGCGTTACTGGCGCTGCTGCAGGCTCGCTGCGATTCTCTGCGCCACGGCTGTTTTGGGAGCTTGAAATCCATGAATACGCTGTGCGCGGAAATCTGTTTTAGCGCACGTGCCTGGCGCAGACTATCGCAGGCGCACGCTGTGCGCCAGCCGCGTGCGCTACTTGTGCGCTGGATTCTATGAATTACCCTGTATATGTGTTGTCAGGATTGTTTGCTGCATTTATGTGAAGTACTAACATTTGCAAACACAATGGGTTTGTACTGTGTGAGTAAATGTTGTCAACAATTGGTGGTAATTGAAATAGAATATTCATTGCTACATTTGCATAGCAATTTACACCAACTATATTTGAGAATTTAAATGGTCCAGGTAGTTCTGTATCTAACTGCTTTTTTTGGAGTTTGTCTTCCTTCTTTAAAGAAGTACCTGGTTTACTTTCTCTAATTGATTCTTTTTCGTTTGTGGTACTTGATGGAGTATTAGTTTCTTTTACTCTCTTTGGAGGATTTCCAGTGACGTCCTGTTGCATTTCAGTTTGATTTAGTTAGTTTTCTTTTACAACGTTTTAGTTTTTGTGGAACAGAATATGTGTTTAGATGGGGAGTGTATAGTGAGCGAAGTCTATTATATTCTAAAATGCAAGGAATATCAGCATTTACTTTACTTGCATCAAAGTTGATTAGAAATAGACCGTCAAGTGTACGTAAGCGTGATAGTGCTACGTAGCTCATGCCTTCTTTAAAGACTGTGTTACCAATATCTATCATTACTTTGTCTAGGGTAAGACCTTGTGATTTATGAATTGTGACTGTGCATGCAAGAGTTAGTGAAAATTGTTCTCTGCGTACATACATATCTTTGAAGAGAAGGAATCTAGCTGTTGAGCGTCCTATCCGTTTTACTTCTGAAAGTTTGTCAAAGAGTATATTGACAAACTGAATTTTGTTGTCACGTGGGTATGTTTGAAAGCCAACAACTGTACCCAGTGCTCCATTAACTAGTCCTTGGTCCACGTTAAGGTTACGTTTAAGCATTACTCTGCAATTTAAGGATAATTTTAACATCTTTTCTAAGCCTGCTGTGTTTGAGATTGATTTTTCTAAATTATTTAGTCTTGTTGTGGCTTGGTCACACATGGGTAGTGTCATACCATGTACATCTAGTTTGTCTGTGGCGCTAATTTTCATTATTGGTTGCATTTCTTTACGTAGCATGATTTCATTGAATTTGAAACAGCTTGCAAGAGTTGGCATTAAGGCCATACAATTGACATTTTTGTGGGCTAATTGTTCCATAACATCTGTAGCACATGCATTATCGCCATAGAGTGCATTAATGTGCCGGGTTTTCAATGTTGCTTCTGCTTCTTTAGAAAGTATACCAACTCTCAAACTTTTTAAAATGTTGGCATAAGTGAGATCTGCAGATTGGCGCATGTTTTCTGTTAATTCTCTGTATTGGAAATGTTGCCAAAGGTTGACATTTCCAATGCTGCCAACAGTTTTACGGCAGAGTTTGTGCCCTAATGTTTTAAAAATAGGTTCACCTTTTACTGGTGTTAATTGAAGCAGATCTCCAAAAACAATAATGTGTTTTCCTGCAAAGAGCTCTTCATAGTCTGTTTTGAGTACTTCTTGTAATCTGAGGTGAATCCAAGCTAACATCAGGTTGGAGACCATGCTCACTTCATCTATTAGTAGCATTTTCATTTGTTTCAATACTCTGCGTAATTCCATTGCAGTTTCTGCAGAAAGTTTGTAATAGTCTAATTTGTTCTGGTGTTCTACTGGTAATAGTAGTAATCGGTGTAATGTAACACCACCTATGTTGTAGGCAGCTAAACCTGTGGGGGCAGTGACAACAGCTGACAGTTTGTTGTTTGTCAATTGTTGAAGGAACTTACTAATGATTTTGATTAGGAATGTTTTACCAGAACCAGCTTCACCACTGACGTACAGTAGTATAGGTTTATAATTATGGCAGGAACATTCTTTATTTTCATGTTTTACACCATGTGCAATTTGTTTTGTTACTTCTTGAAAAATGCTACTTTGCTCATTGTTTAGTTTTGATTGTAGTATAGTTAAGTCTTTCTTATATTCATACTGACACATGGGGCCTCATTCCGAGTATGGCGGTAAGGGATAGCGGCCACCGGTAACGAGACCGGTGGCGGTATTCCCTTACCGCCATACTCCGAGTTCCCTCTGCGCCCTCGCCCTTAACGCCTGCTTTGAGCAGGTGTTAAAGTCGAGGGCGCAAAGGGGCCTCCAAGCCGATAACGGTGACCGTAATGAACGGTCACCGTTATTTGCATCTTCCCCATTCCCATTGAGCCCTATGGGGGCTCATTTGGGAATGGGGAAGAGCCTTGGTGAATGGGGAATTACCGCCCGCCAACCTTGGAATGGGGCGGTGATTCCGCCATCCACCAAGGCGCTGCCGGTCCGGGTACGGCGTGAACCAAGGCGTTAATAGCGCCATTGGTTAGCGCCGTACTCGGAATGAGGCCCATGGTGTTTTCTACTTCTATCATAGCTAATTCTGCCTCATTTGTTATTAGTGGTTCTCCCAGTGGTTCTTGGCTTCCTGTTACAGAAGGTTGACTACTGTCAGGAGTATCCTTATCTAGTTGAGCTTGGAGTTCTTCTTCATGTTGCTGTTCATTGTGCAAAATTGTTTTGTACTGTGTAAAGTTTACATCAGTTATAGTGCTTTCATTTGCTTTGAAAGCATCCTCATATGAGTCATAGTTATCTAGTAATTGTTCTTCTTTTCTCCATGGTTTGAAGAGTTGTAGCAGGGACATGTAATATACTTCTTTATGTTGAGGAGTCTTCAATGACAATTTGATATGATTAATTAAATTTGGTTTAGTGAGTTTAACTAAGCTGCGTTCACAGTCTGTCACTCTATATTTACCTTTTTTTTCATCGGGTTTCATATTATTTTTGTATGTGTAGTTTTGGGCTATTTGGTATAGACACATGTTTTCCAAAGTATTACTTCTGTTTGGGTAGTATGTGTCCAATAAATTGTTTTTTAAAATGTCTTGGCTGTTGGGATCATGTTTGGCTATTGTTTCTATATCTTCATATGATTTTAGAACTCTTTTTCTAGATTTAGCTGGACCAAGACTTAGCCATACTATATTTTCAGATTTACCATACAATGAAGTACCAGTTAAACGATCAGCTGCTTCATAAGATCCACATTCTCTATGGGTGAGCATTTTTATGCCCAAGCTGTATAATTTCTGAGATACTGTTTTATCTGATGACAGGTCATTCCAGAGGTCTTGGAGCGCTGTCTTTTCTGCTTTAGTTAAGTATGCTGTGACATATCGTGCAACTGCAGTAGAATTGTCTGCAATGTACTACACATCTATGTTTGCATTCCATAAGTGGGCAATGATTGCATTATAATCATTGATATATTTTTCTTCTTCTTTTCTTTTTATGTAATATGTATTTTTAGGTGACTTTCCTTTAACAGTATGTCTAACTGAAGACATGAGGTTGTTTACTTGACCTGTATTTGTAACTGGTCTAGGGAAACCAAATCGGCATTTGGTGTAGTATTTGCCTTTGTTTTTGTATTTGCGACGACAATATTTTCCACATTTGTGTCTTTGAAATTGTAAAATTTGTGCACACAGATCACTATTTGTGGCTTCTGATGGAATTTGACAAGTGACATATTGTTCAATAAACTGTAAAACAGTGGCACATCTGCCTTGACCAAATTTAGGAGCATTTTTAATCCATAAAAGCATGTGGATATGTGGTGCTCCTCTGGCTTGGTATTCTTTTCTCCAAAAGAAGTGTTGCACTTCTCCAAGGGGAGGAACAGTTTTATTACAAATAAAATGTAGCATAGCAATGAAGCGATGGTGAAAATATCTTGATACATTAACAGGATCCAAAGAACAAAGTTCTCCAGGTGTTAGGATATCTATGTTTGTTTTGTTTTTATTTGATATGCGTAGGAAATCATGTAAATCTTCCCATGCATATTCTGCACAACTTAATGTAACAAACCAAGTGGGTGGGCCAAGGTTTCTGATCATACAACGTGCATCTCCATGACGTCGAAACCAGTACTCTTTAGTACCACACATATTTGCTAATAGATTTGTAATATTTGATTGTAAAATCTCATCCTTTTGTTGCACTTTCTCTAATAATTGTGTAGCTGTCATATTTTGAAAGTGTGATCCTGATTTTAATATGTGTGCAACTCCGTAACATAAAGTTGCTAGTTCACTTTCAAAGAGTAGGTGGAATATGTATTCCACATTTTGTCTAAATCTGTGATCTTCAGAATACATCCGTAATGAGCGGTATTCTGAAGCTGATATTTGAATAGGTCTATCATCATATCTTCCTCCTTTGCCAGTTGGAAAGAGTAGAGGAAAAGCACGTGCTTCTATACTTTTTTTCCATATACTGATTGGCGATCCTTTTGTTTGACGCATTTGGTAAGTTTCCAGTACATCTTGTACGGTGTCATTACAGTGCAAAGGATGAATTGTATACTGGTCTAAAGTATTTGATATTGTAGCAGGATCTAGTAGCTCAAATTGACCAGCTTCTTGTGTTTCTTGAATTATTTCAGTTGTATCTTTCAAGTTTTCTTCAATATTAATTTCTTTGTAATATTCATTATTCTCTTTAAGATATTGGAAGGCTTGTCTAACTTTATATAAATCTACCAGCTGTTGCCATATTTTGTCTTTTGTAGGTACTCCATTTACTAATATAATTAAAGATTGGTGCATTGGACGTTGCACTCCTAGAGTATGCACATTTTCTTTTAGATTTAATGGTAAATAAACTACTTTTCCACGAATGCCTTTTACCAATTCAGAGGGAGGTAATTTTGCTGTTTTTGGTTGAAGGCGTATTATTGCTTGAAATGGGTGTACTGTTTGAATTATGATGCTCTCATATACATTAAGTTGTTGTAGAGGTTTTGGTACTGCGTATAATTTCAAATTATTTGTGATAGAACGTGAAGGAGTTTGGTTGTTGTCAAGTTTTGTGGTGCAATAACTGCAAAGTATTAAGGGCTCCGTTATTTCATATTTGTTTTCTGCTAGAAGGTAGAGAGCTAATTCAAACCATTTAGAATCTTCATTGTCTTCTATTTTGTATGATAGGTCCACAGTTCTTGTGTTACTTTTATAAAAAAATTCTACGGCAACATACACATACATGGTTTGGTACTTCAGCTGATGTACTTTTAAATTTTAGTATTTCTTTTTTGTATGTGTTTAGCAAAAGGTTGCCATGTGTATAATTGTTGCTTAATTGGTTTAAAGCTATTTCATTCTGTAAATGGCTTTCACTTCCAAAATATTTTTTCTGGATATAGTGAATTTCTTCAAGTAGGTATTTTGCTGTACCATGTAGAAGGATGTTATTTAACTTTGCTAGTGCTAAAGCAGGACTTTTAGCATAGTACAGTTTATAGACTAGATTTCTTATAGTTGAATGATGTGTTGATATCCTTTTGATATCATGGAAAGTGGTTTTACAAGTAGGTCCTGTAATGCAGGCCAATGAATGTCCTTGTAGTCCTGTGTACTTGCGCACTGGACAGGTATCTATATTTTGCAGTAATTTAATTTTGATTTTGTCTTTGCTTTTTACATATTTATTGAGGAATTGGTGTAAAGATTTGAAACATTGTTTGGGAATGTTACACATTGACGTACATGGCCATTTGTACACTAGACGTTCTGATTCAGTTGAATGGAGGGGTAATTCTAAGTTTTCAGGGCATATTTTTGTAAGGAGTACTTCTTGTTCCATTATGGTATTATTCACTTTTTCATAACCTCGACCACTGCTATTTATGGCAATTGTATTCGTTTGCTTTTGTTTGTACGCTTCTTCATTAAAATATGGTTCTGTGCTCGTAGTGTGATTCCATTCACCTCTGCAGATGCTTAAGAAGTTCTTTCTGTTGACATTTCGCTTATTGAGAAGTCTTTTTTGTAATTTAGTTATTAGTTGGTATTCGTACCCTAGTGCAGTGGCAAGGCTATATGACACCCCTGGGGAAAGATGACGGGTCACGCAACGCACAGGCACCCCAAAAAAGTTAAGGAACGTGCACAATACCCCTCCTAGACCACGTGTGCTGATGGAAAACCCTGCACTACGCTGTGGCATCCAGTAACACAATGAACGTATGCGTGTCACACGCGGCCTAGATTGACCTCTGAAGGGGTAGGCTACACACGGGGCAAGCACAGATGTTAGATACGTGCGTGACTCACCGTCTGCCAGGTAAAAGAGCGTGAAAAAATAGCACTTTTGGTTGGCAACACCCCCGCCAAAAGAAGAGGTGTACGCTGTCTGAGGAGACAGGACAACTGTAGAAGGGGACACTGTTTGAGGGAACAGGCCCAGGAAAACCAGTACAAGAGGAAAAAGAGAAAAGAGCTGTCAGAGGTAACAGGGAGTACGAACTGGAAACGCCGTGAAGTAAATCGCGTGTGAAACGACAAGAAGTACCGAATTCACCCACTCGCTCTCCACGAAAAGCACGTACAAGGAAATTGTGTTCAACACTACCTTTTATACAGGCCCACACGTACATCGTCACTTACGGCGTGTACGTGCTTGGCCCATTTTCACCAATCACACGCTTTGGCACTCCTGCGTGTAGGTATCTTTTCACCAATCACACGCTTTGTCACTCCTGCATGTGGATCCTTTTTCACCAATCACGCGCTTCGACACTCCTGCGTGTAGCTCACTTTTCAACAATCACACGCTTTGTCACTCCTGCATGTGGATCCTTTTTCACCAATCACGCGCTTCGACACTCCTGCGTGTCGCTCACTTTTCACCAATCACACGCTTTGACACTGCACGTGCAGGTAACTATTGACGCACATATGCTGGTGACGGGTTTTCGCGCGATGAGTGTGGGGTTTTCAGGTGCAAAATCACTCCCTATCAGGCTGTCCACGCGTTCTAACACGAAAGACCACGCTCCTGGCCAGGAGGCCGAATTTAAGTCCCCAAGAACCCTGAGCACGCTCCCACCTGCCATCGGCTGCTGCCTGACTGCCTGCTGGCCACGTGCCCCACAGTGCTGGTGGGTGGGGGTGGTGGGAGACATGGGTGGGGGCCTGGTGGAGGGTGCCCCTGGTGGATGGGGGTTGGGGGTGGTGGGAGACATGGATGGGGGCCTGATGGCAGGTGCCCCTGCACTGCTGGTGGGTGGGGGTGGTGGGAGACATGGGTGGGGGCCTGGTGGAGGGTGCCCCTGGTGGATGGGGGTGCAGGGGGACATGATCAGGTGTGCAGGGTAGTCCACTGTTTTGTGGGCTGCCTGCAGGGGCCCGGGGAGGGTGTACAGGGTACACCTGTGGGGGCCCACCCAGCCTATTCGCATGTGATAATTCCCACGCACCCCTGTGATACACGTACCCTGGCCAATCGCGTGTTGAACTTCCCGCTACCCCTGTAATACACGCACCCTGCCTGTTCGCGTGTGATGATTCCCGCGTACCCCTGTAATACACGTTCCCTGGCCTATCGCGTGTTCTACTTCACGCGTCCCCCTGTAATACACGTTCCCTGGCCCATCGCGTGTTGAACTTCCCGCTACCCCTGTAATACACGCACCCTGGCTGTTCGCGTGTGATGATTCCCGCGTACCCCTGTGATGCACGTTCCCTGGCCTATCGCGTGTTCTACTTCACGCGTCCCCCTGTAATACACGTTCCCTGGCCCATCGCGTGTTGAACTTCCCGCTACCCCTGTAATACACGCACCCTGGCTGTTCGCGTGTGATGATTCCCGCGTACCCCTGTAATACACGTTCCCTGGCCTATCGCGTGTTCTACTTCACGCGTCCCCCTGTAATACACGTTCCCTGGCCCATCGCGTGTTGAACTTCCCGCTACCCCTGTAATACACGCACCCTGGCTGTTCGCGTGTGATGATTCCCGCGTACCCCTGTGATGCACGTTCCCTGGCCTATCGCGTGTTCTACTTCACGCGTCCCCCTGTAATACACGTTCCCTGGCCCATCGCGTGTTGAACTTCCCGCTACCCCTGTAATACACGCACCCTGGCTGTTCGCGTGTGATGATTCCCGCGTACCCCTGTAATACACGTTCCCTGGCCTATCGCGTGTCCTACTTCACGCGTCCCCCTGTAATACACGTTCCCTGGCCCATCGCGTGTTGAACTTCCCGCTACCCCTGTAATACACGCACCCTGGCTGTTCGCGTGTGATGATTCCCGCGTACCCCTGTGATGCACGTTCCCTGGCCTATCGCGTGTTCTACTTCACGCGTCCCCCTGTAATACACGTTCCCTGGCCCATCGCGTGTTGAACTTCCCGCTACCCCTGTAATACACGCACCCTGGCTGTTCGCGTGTGATGATTCCCGCGTACCCCTGTGATTCACGTTCCCTGCCTAGTCGCGTGTAGTACTTCCCGCGTACTCCTGATTTGGAGATTGCCCGCTTTGCTTTCCTTGTTTGCCTGCCCTGTGAAGTGGTCCGGGGTTAGCGCAGCCCTTAGCGATGATTTAGCGCTTTTGATGGCTTTTCCGTGCGCGAGGGCGTTCTTGGGGGCGTTACTGGCGCTGCTGCAGGCTCGCTGCGATTCTCTGCGCCACGGCTGTTTTGGGAGCTTGAAATCCATGAATACGCTGTGCGCGGAAATCTGTTTTAGCGCACTTGCCTGGCGCAGACTATCGCAGGCGCACGCTGTGCGCCAGCCGCGTGCGCTACTTGTGCGCTGGATTCTATGAATTACCCTGTATATGTGTTGTCAGGATTGTTTGCTGCATTTATATGAAGTACTAACATTTGCAAACACAATGGGTTTGTACTGTGTGAGTAAATGTTGTCAACAATTGGTGGTAATTGAAATAGAATATTCATTGCTACATTTGCATAGCAATTTACACCAACTATATTTGAGAATTTAAATGGTCCAGGTAGTTCTGTATCTAACTGCTTTTTTTGGAGTTTGTCTTCCTTCTTTAAAGAAGTACCTGGTTTACTTTCTCTAATTGATTCTTTTTTGTTTGTGGTACTTGATGGAGTATTAGTTTCTTTTACTCTCTTTGGAGGATTTCCAGTGACGTCCTGTTGCATTTCAGTTTGATTTAGTTAGTTTTCTTTTACAACGTTTTAGTTTTTGTGGAACAGAATATGTGTTTAGATGGGGAGTGTATAGTGAGCGAAGTCTATTATATTCTAAAATGCAAGGAATATCAGCATTTACTTTACTTGCATCAAAGTTGATTAGAAATAGACCGTCAAGTGTACGTAAGCGTGATAGTGCTACGTAGCTCATGCCTTCTTTAAAGACTGTGTTACCAATATCTATCATTACTTTGTCTAGGGTAAGACCTTGTGATTTATGAATTGTGACTGTGCATGCAAGAGTTAGTGAAAATTGTTCTCTGCGTACATACATATCTTTGAAGAGAAGGAATCTAGCTGTTGAGCGTCCTATCCGTTTTACTTCTGAAAGTTTGTCAAAGAGTATATTGACAAACTGAATTTTGTTGTCACGTGGGTATGTTTGAAAGCCAACAACTGTACCCAGTGCTCCATTAACTAGTCCTTGGTCCACGTTAAGGTTACGTTTAAGCATTACTCTGCAATTTAAGGATAATTTTAACATCTTTTCTAAGCCTGCTGTGTTTGAGATTGATTTTTCTAAATTATTTAGTCTTGTTGTGGCTTGGTCACACATGGGTAGTGTCATACCATGTACATCTAGTTTGTCTGTGGCGCTAATTTTCATTATTGGTTGCATTTCTTTACGTAGCATGATTTCATTGAATTTGAAACAGCTTGCAAGAGTTGGCATTAAGGCCATACAATTGACATTTTTGTGGGCTAATTGTTCCATAACATCTGTAGCACATGCATTATCGCCATAAAGTGCATTAATGTGCCGGGTTTTCAATGTTGCTTCTGCTTCTTTAGAAAGTATACCAACTCTCAAACTTTTTAAAATGTTGGCATAAGTGAGATCTGCAGATTGGCGCATGTTTTCTGTTAATTCTCTGTATTGGAAATGTTGCCAAGGGTTGACATTTCCAATGCTGCCAACAGTTTTACGGCAGAGTTTGTGCCCTAATGTTTTAAAAATAGGTTCACCTTTTACTGGTGTTAATTGAAGCA
This sequence comes from Ambystoma mexicanum, assembly GCF_040938575.1. Classification (NCBI taxonomy): domain Eukaryota; kingdom Metazoa; phylum Chordata; class Amphibia; order Caudata; family Ambystomatidae; genus Ambystoma; species Ambystoma mexicanum. Next base: position 6,305,355 of record NC_090932.1, read on the forward strand.
GATCTCCAAAAACAATAATGTGTTTTCCTGCAAAGAGCTCTTCATAGTCTGTTTTGAGTACTTCTTGTAATCTGAGGTGAATCCAAGCTAACATCAGGTTGGAGACCATGCTCACTTCATCTATTAGTAGCATTTTCATTTGTTTCAATACTCTGCGTAATTCCATTGCAGTTTCTGCAGAAAGTTTGTAATAGTCTAATTTGTTCTGGTGTTCTACTGGTAATAGTAGTAATCGGTGTAATGTAACACCACCTATGTTGTAGGCAGCTAAACCTGTGGGGGCAGTGACAACAGCTGACAGTTTGTTGTTTGTCAATTGTTGAAGGAACTTACTAATGATTTTGATTAGGAATGTTTTACCAGAACCAGCTTCACCACTGACGTACAGTAGTATAGGTTTATAATTATGGCAGGAACATTCTTTATTTTCATGTTTTACACCATGTGCAATTTGTTTTGTTACTTCTTGAAAAATGCTACTTTGCTCATTGTTTAGTTTTGATTGTAGTATAGTTAAGTCTTTCTTATATTCATACTGACACATGGGGCCTCATTCCGAGTATGGCGGTAAGGGATAGCGGCCACCGGTAACGAGACCGGTGGTGGTATTCCCTTACCGCCATACTCCGAGTTCCCTCTGCGCCCTCGCCCTTAACGCCTGCTTTGAGCAGGTGTTAAAGTCGAGGGCGCAAAGGGGCCTCCAAGCCGATAACGGTGACCGTAATGAACGGTCACCGTTATTTGCATCTTCCCCATTCCCATTGAGCCCTATGGGGGCTCATTTGGGAATGGGGAAGAGCCTTGGTGAATGGGGAATTACCGCCCGCCAACCTTGGAATGGGGCGGTGATTCCGCCATCCACCAAGGCGCTGCCGGTCCGGGTACGGCGTGAACCAAGGCGTTAATAGCGCCATTGGTTAGCGCCGTACTCGGAATGAGGCCCATGGTGTTTTCTACTTCTATCATAGCTAATTCTGCCTCATTTGTTATTAGTGGTTCTCCCAGTGGTTCTTGGCTTCCTGTTACAGAAGGTTGACTACTGTCAGGAGTATCCTTATCTAGTTGAGCTTGGAGTTCTTCTTCATGTTGCTGTTCATTGTGCAAAATTGTTTTGTACTGTGTAAAGTTTACATCAGTTATAGTGCTTTCATTTGCTTTGAAAGCGTCTTCATATGAGTCATAGTTATCTAGTAATTGTTCTTCTTTTCTCCATGGTTTGAAGAGTTGTAGCAGGGACATGTAATATACTTCTTTATGTTGAGGAGTCTTCAATGACAATTTGATATGATTAATTAAATTTGGTTTAGTGAGTTTAACTAAGCTGCGTTCACAGTCTGTCACTCTATATTTACCTTTTTTTTCATCGGGTTTCATATTATTTTTGTATGTGTAGTTTTGGGCTATTTGGTATAGACACATGTTTTCCAAAGTATTACTTCTGTTTGGGTAGTATGTGTCCAATAAATTGTTTTTTAAAATGTCTTGGCTGTTGGGATCATGTTTGGCTATTGTTTCTATATCTTCATATGATTTTAGAACTCTTTTTCTAGATTTAGCTGGACCAAGACTTAGCCATACTATATTTTCAGATTTACCATACAATGAAGTACCAGTTAAACGATCAGCTGCTTCATAAGATCCACATTCTCTATGGGTGAGCATTTTTATGCCCAAGCTGTATAATTTCTGAGATACTGTTTTATCTGATGACAGGTCATTCCAGAGGTCTTGGAGCGCTGTCTTTTCTGCTTTAGTTAAGTATGCTGTGATATATCGTGCAACTGCAGTAGAATTGTCTGCAATGTACTACACATCTATGTTTGCATTCCATAAGTGGGCAATGATTGCATTATAATCATTGATATATTTTTCTTCTTCTTTTCTTTTTATGTAATATGTATTTTTAGGTGACTTTCCTTTAACAGTATGTCTAACTGAAGACATGAGGTTGTTTACTTGACCTGTATTTGTAACTGGTCTAGGGAAACCAAATCGGCATTTGGTGTAGTATTTGCCTTTGTTTTTGTATTTGCGACGACAATATTTTCCACATTTGTGTCTTTGAAATTGTAAAATTTGTGCACACAGATCACTATTTGTGGCTTCTGATGGAATTTGACAAGTGACATATTGTTCAATAAACTGTAAAACAGTGGCACATCTGCCTTGACCAAATTTAGGAGCATTTTTAATCCATAAAAGCATGTGGATATGTGGTGCTCCTCTGGCTTGGTATTCTTTTCTCCAAAAGAAGTGTTGCACTTCTCCAAGGGGAGGAACAGTTTTATTACAAATAAAATGTAGCATAGCAATGAAGCGATGGTGAAAATATCTTGATACATTAACAGGATCCAAAGAACAAAGTTCTCCAGGTGTTAGGATATCTATGTTTGTTTTGTTTTTATTTGATATGCGTAGGAAATCATGTAAATCTTCCCATGCATATTCTGCACAACTTAATGTAACAAACCAAGTGGGTGGGCCAAGGTTTCTGATCATACAACGTGCATCTCCATGACGTCGAAACCAGTACTCTTTAGTACCACACATATTTGCTAATAGATTTGTAATATTTGATTGTAAAATCTCATCCTTTTGTTGCACTTTCTCTAATAATTGTGTAGCTGTCATATTTTGAAAGTGTGATCCTGATTTTAATATGTGTGCAACTCCGTAACATAAAGTTGCTAGTTCACTTTCAAAGAGTAGGTGGAATATGTATTCCACATTTTGTCTAAATCTGTGATCTTCAGAATACATCCGTAATGAGCGGTATTCTGAAGCTGATATTTGAATAGGTCTATCATCATATCTTCCTCCTTTGCCAGTTGGAAAGAGTAGAGGAAAAGCACGTGCTTCTATACTTTTTTTCCATATACTGATTGGCGATCCTTTTGTTTGACGCATTTGGTAAGTTTCCAGTACATCTTGTACGGTGTCATTACAGTGCAAAGGATGAATTGTATACTGGTCTAAAGTATTTGATATTGTAGCAGGATCTAGTAGCTCAAATTGACCAGCTTCTTGTGTTTCTTGAATTATTTCAGTTGTATCTTTCAAGTTTTCTTCAATATTAATTTCTTTGTAATATTCATTATTCTCTTTAAGATATTGGAAGGCTTGTCTAACTTTATATAAATCTACCAGCTGTTGCCATATTTTGTCTTTTGTAGGTACTCCATTTACTAATATAATTAAAGATTGGTGCATTGGACGTTGCACTCCTAGAGTATGCACATTTTCTTTTAGATTTAATGGTAAATAAACTACTTTTCCACGAATGCCTTTTACCAATTCAGAGGGAGGTAATTTTGCTGTTTTTGGTTGAAGGCGTATTATTGCTTGAAATGGGTGTACTGTTTGAATTATGATGCTCTCATATACATTAAGTTGTTGTAGAGGTTTTGGTACTGCGTATAATTTCAAATTATTTGTGATAGAACGTGAAGGAGTTTGGTTGTTGTCAAGTTTTGTGGTGCAATAACTGCAAAGTATTAAGGGCTCCGTTATTTCATATTTGTTTTCTGCTAGAAGGTAGAGAGCTAATTCAAACCATTTAGAATCTTCATTGTCTTCTATTTTGTATGATAGGTCCACAGTTCTTGTGTTACTTTTATAAAAAAATTCTACGGCAACATACACATACATGGTTTGGTACTTCAGCTGATGTACTTTTAAATTTTAGTATTTCTTTTTTGTATGTGTTTAGCAAAAGGTTGCCATGTGTATAATTGTTGCTTAATTGGTTTAAAGCTATTTCATTCTGTAAATGGCTTTCACTTCCAAAATATTTTTTCTGGATATAGTGAATTTCTTCAAGTAGGTATTTTGCTGTACCATGTAGAAGGATGTTATTTAACTTTGCTAGTGCTAAAGCAGGACTTTTAGCATAGTACAGTTTATAGACTAGATTTCTTATAGTTGAATGATGTGTTGATATCCTTTTGATATCATGGAAAGTGGTTTTACAAGTAGGTCCTGTAATGCAGGCCAATGAATGTCCTTGTAGTCCTGTGTACTTGCGCACTGGACAGGTATCTATATTTTGCAGTAATTTAATTTTGATTTTGTCTTTGCTTTTTACATATTTATTGAGGAATTGGTGTAAAGATTTGAAACATTGTTTGGGAATGTTACACATTGACGTACATGGCCATTTGTACACTAGACGTTCTGATTCAGTTGAATGGAGGGGTAATTCTAAGTTTTCAGGGCATATTTTTGTAAGGAGTACTTCTTGTTCCATTATGGTATTATTCACTTTTTCATAACCTCGACCACTGCTATTTATGGCAATTGTATTCGTTTGCTTTTGTTTGTACGCTTCTTCATTAAAATATGGTTCTGTGCTCGTAGTGGGATTCCATTCACCTCTGCAGATGCTTAAGAAGTTCTTTCTGTTGACATTTCGCTTATTGAGAAGTCTTTTTTGTAATTTAGTTATTAGTTTTGTTAGTGGTTTCATTTTGTTTAACAGTAAAATAAATAAATTTCTTTTGAGAAGAATTGCACTGTCCATCAATGCTTCTAAGATTAATTTCCTACGATAGGTTTTAAGCTTTGAACCTGATTTCTCTCCTGTTTTTATAAGATTTTGAAGGACTTTGTGACGGTATATTTTGGCTAAAATACTTTTCTTGGTATGCTTACTTTGCACTATATTAAAATTTGAAGAAGTAGTTTTATCTGTACTGATAGGTGATTTTCTGTTAATTGTTTTTTGGTTTGTTTTACATTTTGATAGAGGAAGCGAAGTTGTTGTACTTGAAACTTTTTGTGTTTCACTAAATGATTGTATTAGCTGTTTTGTTTCAACTTTTTTTTACAAATTCTGCTAGAGATGGATGCTTATGTTGGACACCTTTATTTTCATTTGCTCTAATTTTGCGTTGCTTTCTACGGAGTTGTCTTTTGGTAGGCATTCTTTAGGGTCTGTTGAAAAAAATAAAGAAGATATGGGTTGGGGTGTTCTGGAATGTACGTGTGCTGTGTGCATGAGTGTTTGAGTAAGATGATAAAGATGTATGTAATGGTGTGTGATTGTGCATTGGGAACTAAAACTAGTAGCGGTAGGTATTCTTGAATTGATGTGTCACTAAACTGGGGTTCAGATGACAAAAAAAAAGTAAGCTAGTGGTGTGGAAAAGTACAAATAGTAAATGTAATGTATACAATTAAAACAGTTGTTTGTTCTATAACATGAAAATTGTAGTGGTTCAGTTGGCTAATTTGTGTGTCCAAAAATAGAAATTTGTGGGCCATTCTGGTTGTAAATCGCTGTTTACGACATGGAAATTTTTGGACAAAATGGTACAAAATCTCTATTTTAAGAAACCAAAATAGCTGGTATTAATGTTATAGTATATTTGATTAATAATATAAATAATATGGTGATATTTTACTTACTTTTTTTTTTAAATTAACAGGTAACCTCTTAGTTTTTCTTTCTTCTTCGAATTCAGCTGCTTCTTTTCAGGAAACTGGTCTTCACTGCAACTTTGAAAGCTTCAAATTAGTAACTTTGTTTGTATATAGCACTTTTTTTAATTTAGATATTGATTTTTTTAATTGAAATCCTCAGTGCCTTCTGTAAAACTATTAAACTAATTTATTTACATAAGATACATTGCATCAGTTCAGTGTATATGATATGTTCTTAATGAACAAATTGTATTGAATGACTAACTGTAGCAAAAATAAAATATCTTTACTATGCCTTGTGAAATTTATAATATATTAGTGAATACCACTATTTCTGTAAGTAAACTGTTCTAGGTAATAGCACCTCAATGTCCTGTCTAATTTAAAGTAATTAAGTAAATAAATAAATAAAAACAAAAAATATGAAATTGTATAAGTATTTTTATAAAGGTTTAAACATAGATTGTGTTTGCATGCAATTTTGTTTGAATATATGTAGTTTATGTATTTCATTTAAAAAATGTTAGTTTAACATGATTTGAGTGTGTGTGTTTAAAGAAAGTAAAAAGTATAAAGGTGTATAAGTGGTAGTTGATTTTAGGAAATTGAAAAAAGTACAGTAAATTCATTTAACAGATTTTACAAGGTAAAAGTCTGTTTGAAAATGTGTTCATCTACCATAGCTCTCAAGTCACACGCTTTTGGCGGGTGTCACACGCCCTGTAAAGGGCAGACTCACCCGCCAAGCCTCCTGCACGCCCATTCATTCCAATGGGCGTTTCATCCGCCAAAAACAAAATCGGGTGATTTCACTCGCCTGTAAAACAAAAATGGTTGAGAGCTATGTCATCTAATATACAGAAAATATGCATACCTGAAGTTTGTGTTCATGCATATGGATATGCATGGAGCTGCAAGTAGAAATCTTGAAGACTTGTACAGTATTTCTGGTAGATGCTGCTTGCCAATGATATGACACTTGTACTCAGAGAGATTCAGAGTACATTTGCAGTGCTGATCTATGATGATGCAGTTAGATGTAGAGGTCTTGAATGTGATTGGTGCATGGTCATGTGATTTTTGAGGTACATCCAATGAGGGAATGGCAGAGAGAGTGTAGTGGAAATGGTAGAAGGGCTGTTCATGTTACGATATGTCCGCGGACATGGCGGTAGTTCCAGGACATCGGGAGTTACATCCGGGGATTTTTGGGTTCAGAAGTCATGCAAATGAGAATAAGCACTGAAAGGGATTGGTCAGGAAAGTTTGGTGGGTGTGTTGTGCCAGGAGAGATTTTCTCAGATACTCTTTTTGCTGAGAGAACAAAAGATAGCTATGGCTGTGTGTTTCAGAAAACAGATTGTTTGGATTTTAGGAGATTCGTGGATACATTGGTTGAAGGTGCATGCAGAAAGCTGTGGAGTAGCTGTAGATCTTGGATTCCCACATGTGGAAGTACAATGGCATGGAGTACGTGGGATGAAGTGGTTTGATTTGCTACCTCTCTGTGCTACTTTGGAGACAGAGCAACATCCAGACATAATTGTAATTCATTGTGGAGGGAACAGTTTAGGGCATGTGACTGGAATTTCTTTGCAATTTGCTATGAAATAAGGACTGAGGAAGGTTATGGACATGTTTCCTAATTCGCAAGTGATATTTTCACGGATTGCGCAGAGACAAATGTGGCTTCGTTCTTCTTCATTTGGTCCACAAATGGAAAAAGCAAGGCGCAATGTGGCTTTCTAAGAGATTTTGGCATGTCTTCTTTTCACAATGAAAATATTATGTTTTGTAGTACATACATTTTTCGAGAGATGGAGTCCATCTTACTTATGCTGGCAATCAGATTTTTCTGAGAAATGTACAAAATGCATTGCAACCTTTTTTGGAATTACAACAACGATTTTGAAGTAGATGTTAAGCATTTACAATTTTTGACTTACAAACACCACCCAAAGGCTCTTTTCAGAGCCACCACTTCTTTCCAGAGAAAATTACAATGTTTGTGATGGAGTAGTAACCCAATTCTTTTAATGTTCGCGAACTGTTCGCAGACTTCTAAAAAATACAAAGAGCCCTGCTTCATTTATTTTCACTTCTATTTTTTAACTGGGAAAGGCGGCTCTGAAAAGAGCCTTATTTTTATTTGATTTTTGTAATTTTGTATTTTTTTTGGTTTTTCAGACACGACACAGTAGGGGAGGAGGGTAAAGGGGGGTAAAGGGGGGGGACACCAACCACAGGGATAAGAAAGGGCGAGCTGAGAGAGGAAGATGTAGAGTGGGTTTTATTTGGGTAGTGAGCAGGTCTTCTCGAGCTCTGAGATGATTTTCTCAAAAGCACTCCGAAGTCGCTCCCCCCTGCAGAGTACTGTGTCACAGTACATACATACAACTGTGACCCTCGAAAGGTAAGGGTCATCAGCATTCTGTATGGCCTGTGAGGCAGCTTGAGAAAGACGCTGTCCCACAGAGGTGGACCTTGTGGTGACAGGATCAGAAACAGAGGATGAAGTAGAGGAAATCAACCTGCTACGTTCTTCGCAAGGTACAACCCTGCGAATAGCCCCAGAGTGAAATGACCTCAGGTGTCGCTTCATAGTAGTGGTCCCAAAGCTGTAGTTACCGTGCTTCCCGCGACTGAGTATCATTTTGCACTCATTGCAGGTAACATGGTTCGCACGAGCCTTAGGACCATTCCCATGAATGGTAAATAACCGCCACACCCAAGACTCACGCCTAGTGCGGGTAGTAGGGATTTCCTCTACCTCATTCTCATCATCCTCTTCTTCCTCTTCCGCATCCTCAGTCCTGTTCCCCTCTTCAGGCCCTTGGGGAGGTGGTGGTGGTGGAGGGGGTGGTGGTGGTGCTGAAGCAGGTGCAGCACCAAGTGGCAGTTCAGGAGTCAAGGATGCCATGTCGATGATGGTGTAGTCTGCAGGTGGCAGCAAAAATCACTGTGTTCTGAAGAATAGCCAGAAACACAATGGGAATAAGCTCTTGGGCGTGGTCTTTTATAGGGGTGCTTGTGCGTGGTCCGCGGACATGCGCACTGTGCGTGGACAGATCGAACACAAAAAAAGGATCGGAAAGTTTCAAAACGTATATAGAAAGTCAAGATTGCTATGTGGGACTTGTGGCATGGTGAGATTTTATTGAAAAATATTATGGATTAACTGAAAATGTACTTTTGAATTGTTCGGGGACACGAACAGTGTCCGCATTTCAGGACACACGATGAGCGTGGGCGCGGTCATGTGATCTGTTTGTGAACTAGTCTGCGAAGGAAGCGCCTGTCCGCAGGACACCAAGTGCACGGAGATTGGTTAGCGCATGCGCATTGATGTCCTACGGACACTGTTCGGGTTCTGAAGTAATTAAAAGTGCGTCACACGTGAAACTAATATTTCAGGACACCGCGTGTGTTCTTAGAACAGTTTAAACTTGGTAGCGAACAGTAAGGACAGATATAGTGTTCTTCAGGACACGTGTAATTTAGTTTATGTAGGAACATTTCAGGACACCAATTGTGTTCTTAGAACACTTTCAATTGGGTAGCGAACACTATGAACAGTTGTACTGTTGTTCATGACACATCATTTTCGTGTATTTAGGAACATTTCAGGACAGCAATTGTGTTCTTAGGACAGTTTTAAGTTGATAGCGAACATTAAGGACAGATATAGTGATCTTTAGAACACTTTAATTTTTGTTTCTTTACGAACATTTCAGGACACCACGTGTGTTCTTAGAACAGTTTCAACTCGCTAGCGGACAGTACGAACAGGTGTGGTGTTCTTTAGGACACCTCATTTTTCGTTTATGTACGAACATTTCAGAACACTCGCACTGTCCGCGGACACTTTTATTGTTTTTTTTAAAAAACGGAAACTGTTCACAATACAATATAAAAATTAAAATGTATTTAACATATATTAATAATTTATGACAGAGAAGGTGAGGCAGAAACAGAAACAAAAACAGGAGAATTTGGGGTTTCAACATGATTGGTATTAGGTGAGGAAGGGACGGAAATCTCATCAAAACGTTTTGGATTATGGAGAGGGTTTGGGGATAATTGACTGGGATATGGTGAGGAGGGACAAGTACATGTGGGGCAATGGTATGACGTTTCTGTTTTAAAATGATCTTCAACAAAAGTTTTCAAATTATTAAAATTGGTCAACAGTAAATCAATTTTTTCTTTTATGTTGTCAAGCGTGTTTTCCATAACAGCTTCTTCAGAGGTAGTTTCTATTTTGTTATGCTCTGTATAAAAAATATATATATATGTTAAATGTATACAAAATAGTAATATTTAAATGGTTTATATTATAAAGTGTTTACCATTAGTTTCACTATCTTGTGACATTTTTTCATGTGGGAAATTGTCCTCTAGCCATTCCAGAGTACTAGACATTTCTGTGAGAAAAAAAAGAAAAGATAATATATTTTTTAATCTAATACAGAAAGTTTATAAATATATGAGTAAAATGAAGTACACTTACTATTTCTGGTAAGATAAGTCCTATGTATTCAGTGGGTCTGGTCTTGTTCTCAGTTCTGTTGTGTCTGTGAGGTAATTATGTTGGAAGCCAATTTATCTTCTTGTGGTATATTCCATTTCAGAACATATTGTATTTAAATGAATGGTTAGTGTGTTACATATATGGGTTACATTTCTTATGTATTACTATATATAATGTGTTTGTGTGCTGCTTTTTGAATTTGTTAAATGTTCTTATATTATGATATAACAATCATACATACCCCCCCCAAAGTTTTTAGGTAGTGGTACTGTTCTCCGAACATGTCCGCGAACATTAAATAATTTCGCGGACATCAAGTTCATAAGAAGAGATATAGTCAGTTCCATATGACATGTATATAAAGTGAAAGTCATTATTGTTAAGTTTTGCTACTAAAAACCTATGAAATTCCGTGAAAAAACTTTGTTAAAGGGACGTTATGGTTAAGTTGCGCTACTAAAAACCTATGAAATTCAGTGAAAAAAACTTTGTTAAAGGGACGTTATGGTTAAGTTGTGCTACTAAAAACCTATGAAATTCAGTGAAAAAAACTTTGTTAAAGGGACGTTATGGTTAAGTTGCGCTACTAAAAACCTATGAAATTCAGTGAAAAAAACTTTGTTAAAGGGACGTTATGGTTAAGTTGCGCTACTAAAAACCTATGAAATTCAGTGAAAGAAACTTTGTTAAAGGGACGTTATGGTTAAGTTGTGCTACTAAAATCCTATAAAATTCAGGACGTTATGGTTCCAAGTAAAACCGAAAAACCCTTGAAATTCGCCAGTTATGGTAAACTAAGCAACCATAACTAGCGCCACCACCGTGCTCTGCTAAGACTAACACCCAGGACATCAAAGATGACATCACAAATGTCATTGATGACATCACTGATGACATCACATGTCTGGTTCCGCCTTTTTTCCTTTACTGACATATCTAGGCCACATGGTTTTCTTCAGTAACAGTCAGGAATTAAAAGTGGAAATGGTAGTATATTTGTAGACTTATCCTTCAGGTGTGTTCTTACAATAATTCCCTTAGGATCCAGTCATATCATATGAAACATATACATAGGGGAAGACACAAGCTGGAAAGACAGCAATCCTTTCTGTGCATTAAAATAATCAGTAGAGTTGTCAGCACTTTCTGATAGTTCTGTTGTTTTTTTATTACTGTACTTTCCCTGTATATGCTCATATTTTTATATCTTGTATTCACACTACTTTCCTTAGAGACCAGGCACATCATGTGATATATATATATAGGGTAAGTAGCAGCTTTGAAACAGAGCAATCATTTCTCTGCATACAGGTAATCAGTTAGGTTATGAACACTTTTTGCTACTACTTCAATTTCCTTGTATATACTCATATTTGTATGTGGTGTTGTCTCTTTGTGTTTTATTATCTACTTATCACATGTTTCACAGTATGCAAAAGTCTAATAAGAAAACAGTTATCATTTCTCTATTCAACATGGCAAGCTTATGAATATTGCACCTCCATCATGTATGCTGCACACAATGCCTATGTTTCTACATGAGCACCTTAGTATACTGGATGGACTAAATAGCCCTTGATTTTTATTCCAATGATCATTGACACTTTTTTTTAAATTAACAATACAATAAGAAACCCTTGTACAGACTTTTCATGAAAGGTAAATGTACATGTGATGTCATCAGTGATGTCATCAATGACATTTGTGATGTCATCTTTGATGTCCTGGGCGTTAGTCTTAGCAGAGCACGGTGGTGGCGCGAGTTATGGTTGCTTAGCTTTCCATAACTGGCGAATTTCAAGTGTTTTTCGGTTTTACTTGGAACCATAACGTCCCTTTAACAAAGTTTTTTTCACTGAATATAATATATATAAGGATTAGTACGTCATTGGCTGCCCCTTATCTGTAGGGCACGCCTTGAACTACCTCTAAATACATATACTACTGATTATAGCAGACAAAATGGCAGTGGATTAGTCTAAGCAACATTGTATTTTAAGTTGTCCCTCAAACCTTGCTGTTACTCCTCTTGGCCTATAGACACTTGCTCACTCTACCTTCCATAGAGCTTTTCTTGCAACATCTACTGTGAAGACTGTCTGTCTCTCGTGTGATATATTGATTACAGAACGTTTGGTATTTGAATGCCCGTATCTCTTGGTGTGACTAATCCTAACGAATCCTATTGCTGCATGCAAGTTTTAGTAACTTGCGTTTTAAGCAGCGTTCGCTTAAAAAAAGTGCTTAGTAGCACTAGTTATTTTTCTTGAGTGGAAAATTTCATTTCCCAGAGCGCCCTGCCCTCTACTAATTGGGCATCCAGGCACACCAGCGCCGGCGCACCAGAAGCAAGCCCGGTCTTCGACGGTCCTCGATGTTCTTCAGCGTTATTCTGCCACACCACCAGGTTACTTTTATTGTGATCAACAATTTGTTTTCCCCATTGCTTGATCTCCTTGCGTGCCAGTACATGCAAACCTAGCCTGATTGAAAAAAATAGGTATCTGAGTAAACTCAATGTATTGCTGGCAGAAAAGCGAGCAAGCCGCCTTGCGTTTATAAATAAATATAAACTTCTGAAACTGGACTCCATTCAGGACCTCTCCCAACCTCCAGGAATCCCTCCGGTTCTGAACTCACTTATCTCCATGTCCCCTTTGGACCCCCCTCCGGTCTCCTTATCACAAAACTCTGTCTCGCTCTCCAGGAGCAGTGAGTTCAACCAAATAGCGGAAGCTACAGCTGTAGGCCCATGTTCCCCACCTGCATTAAACAAGGGAAAACAGAGCTACAAGATGTAAGCGCCATCCAAGGACTTGGTCCTGTGAGCGCTAAAAATCCAGTCATGCACTTTAACAGGAACATACTTTAGTGGTGACTGCTCCACAGGTCGATCAATTATCAAGCCCCCTGCCCTTAGGAAGACGCAAAGGAAAAAAATTGCCTAAATGTCTGGAGGCAGACACAAAAATTAAAATGGCCCTCCTCAATACTAGGTCCCTAAATAAATAAACGCACAGGACATACACGATCTTATCTTGGATAGGACCCTGGATGTCATGTTTCTCACTGAGACATGGATCACGCAGGCCAGTGGCCCTAAGATCGGCTTAGAGGTCCCAGTAGGCTACTCAATCCTAAGTAAAAACAGAGAACACGGTCATGGAGGGGGAGTAGCCTTCATTTTCAAGAGTAACTTGGGAATGTTTACCTCACCTTATTACACCATGACTGTGAGATCTTACACATCCAGATAACCCCAACTCATGAGAGCTGCATTAACTTTATCTTGATACATCACCCCCATCTGTAATGCCGGAATTCAACAGCGAAATCTCCAAATTACTGAGTAATTTCTCAGGCCTAAATTACACCACACATTTTTGGGGAGATCTAAATTGGTGGGGAGGAAATCCGACAGACAAGGAACCTTTAGACCTGGAATTGGCACTTAACATCAACTTCCAAGTCTATAATTCAGACCCCACAAATATAAATAACAACATTATGCATTCGGTGGCTGCCAGAAATCACGACGTGTATTGAAGGCACCTCACCATGTATATGGCCAGATCATCACATTATTGACTGGGTGATTGCCAGAAATCTAACAGAGTGTATTGAAGGCACCTCACCATGTATATGGCCAGATCATCACATTATTGACTGGGTGATTGCCAGAAATCTAACAGAGTGTATTGAAGGCACCTCACCATGTATATGGCCAGATCATCACATTATTGATTAGGTGATTGCTAGAAATCTAACGATGTGTATTGAAGGCACCTCACCGTGTATATGGCCAGATCATCACATTATTGATTTTCTTATCCAACTAAAAAGCCCCTTTCGAAACCTCAAAATAACACCAAAAAGGTTACCAGTCGGAAATACAATAAGATACAAACTGTAGATCTTCAAACATGTCTGCATTCAATTATGTCGTGCAGAAAAGCCTCCGATTCAGCAAAGGCCCTGGAAGCTACATTTTCCGGCCAGTTTGAGGAAATGCTGGACAGGATAGCCCCTATGAGATCTAAAGTGCTTAGGGCCAACAGTGGGCACCAAAAGTGGTTTATCACCACAAAAATAAATTGGCGTGAAAAATAGCAGAGAAAGCCTATAAACATAACATTGTGGAGACAAAAATAATTACTTTAATACCCAGATTAATGAGGCCATAAATAGGACCGGTAAACACTTTGAAATTCTGTGATCATTAGAAAAGCCCAAGGCACTTTCACCAGTCTTCCAGCCCACAAATCAGGATTGTGTAATAGTGCGGATGACTTTTGGGGATAAAGTATCAAAGGCTAGAAACAAAATTAAACCCTCCTGATCACATCTGGCCAAACTAAGGAACCACTGGTTATCAACCCTATAACTGATGGGTATCCTAATGTTTCCTTTTTGTCAATATCGACACTTGATATGGAATATATGTTGTTCTCTATGAGGCAAACCTCCTGTTCTGAGAATATACTACCACCTAAGATCATACTGGAGCACAAAAAGCTTTTTTCTCCTTTTCTTGCCAGGCTGGTAAATGCCTCTTTCCGGGACTGTTCTGTCTGTCCTCCATCAAGGCTGTTACAATCACTCCTCTTCTTAAAAACCTGGATTGGACCCTAAAGACCCTATTAGCCTCAGGCCAATCACAAATTGTAACTTTCTCCTAAAATCCTCCATAAATTTGCTACGGATCGACTGCAATCCTTTGTGGAAGCAAATAATATTCTCCACAACAGGCAATCAGGATTTAGACCCTCCTACTGCACGGAGATGGCACTGATCAATCTCCAATCCCACGTGTTAAACATTACAGACAACAGAAAAGCCGCGATCCTAGTGCTGCTTGACCTATCTGCAGGTTTTGATCTGTTAGATCATGATCACCTGCTACATACACTTAATCACCTGGGGAATCGTTCAAAGGGGGCTATCGCGTGGATCCACTCTTTTCTCTCAACTTAGGCGTCCAGAATCCATTGGAGTGAGGCCTTTTCATCGGCAGCTCCCATTGGGTGTGGTGTCCCCCAGGCAGCATGCTTGTCTCCTCTACTGTTCAATCTATGCTTAAGACCACGTTCTGCACTCCTAGAGGACTCAGGGATTTTCTTTACAAACTACGCTAATGACACGTAGTTAGTGCTCGAAGTCAGCAGTGATTATGCCCTAGACTCCTCAACCCTCACTAGTACTTACAACCTCATCGAGGCTAGGATGTCCAGAAACTGGCTATGTCTGAACGGCAGTCAGACAGAATGCCTTATCCTTGGGTCAGAGTCTGCTTTGGCCAAATTGGTACCAGAGTTTAAACATTTCAAAATAAAGAACTGCATTATTCCAGTACAAAGCAAAGTGAAAACCTTGGACATCCAGCTGGAGGCCTCTCAGAACTGCAGTGCCTATGTTAATAAAATGAGCCAAAATTGCAGGTACTATCTTCAACTGCTCAGAAAAATCCGTCCCTACCTGACTGCGAGATGTTGAAATTGTGGCCCGCGCCACTATTATTTCTAGGCTGAACTATTGTAACTCCAATTGGCGCCTCTCAGTCTTGCCTAAATAAATGTCAAATCATTCAGAACAACGCTGTGAGGATTATTGAATGGATCCCAAGAAGAGAACACATCTCAGACCATAGAAAAGCTCTTCACTGGCTACTGATACAAAGTCGTATCAACTTCAAAGTGGGTACCTTAGTGCACAGCTGTCTTTTTGGAAAAGCCCCCTCATGCCTTAAATCCCTAATCTCTTACTATTCTCCAGCAAGGCCCCTTTCCACTCCAGAAAGGCCCCTTTCTTCTCCAGCAATGGCCACTTTCCCCTCCAGCAATGGCCACTTTCCCCTCTAGCAATGGCCACTTTCCCCTCCACTTTCCCCTCCATCAATGGCCACTTTCCCCTCCAGCAATGGCCACTTTCCCCTCTAGCAATGGCCACTTTCCCCTCCACTTTCCCCTCCAGCAATGGCCACTTTCCCCTCCAGCAAGGCCACTTTCCCCTCCAGCAATGGCCACTTTCCCCTCTAGCAATGGCCACTTTCCCCTCCACTTTCCCCTCCATCAATGGCCACTTTCCCCTCCAGCAATGGCCACTTTCCCCTCTAGCAATGGCCACTTTCCCCTCCACTTTCCCCTCCATCAATGGCCACTTTCCCCTCCAGCAATGGCCACTTTCCCCTCTAGCAATGGCCACTTTCCCCTCCACTTTCCCCTCCAGCAATGGCCACTTTCCCCTCCAGCAAGGCCACTTTCCTCTCCAGCAAGGCCCCTTTCTTCTCCAGCAATGGCCACTTTCCTCTCCAGCAATGGCCATTTTCCTCTCCAGCAATGGCCACTTTCCCCTCTAGCAATGGCCACTTTCCCCTCCACTTTCCCCTCCAGCAAGGCCAGTTTCCTCTCCAGCAAGGCCCCTTTCTTCTCCAGCAATGGCCACTTTCCCCTCCAGCAATGGCCACTTTCCCCTCTAGCAATGGCCACTTTCCCCTCCACTTTCCCCTCCAGCAATGGCCACTTTCCCCTCCAGCAAGGCCACTTTCCCCTCCAGCAATGGCCACTTTCCCCTCTAGCAATGGCCACTTTCCCCTCCACTTTCCCCTCCATCAATGGCCACTTTCCCCTCCAGCAATGGCCACTTTCCCCTCTAGCAATGGCCACTTTCCCCTCCACTTTCCCCTCCATCAATGGCCACTTTCCCCTCCAGCAATGGCCAC
The DNA here is from genome assembly GCF_040938575.1 of Ambystoma mexicanum. Classification (NCBI taxonomy): domain Eukaryota; kingdom Metazoa; phylum Chordata; class Amphibia; order Caudata; family Ambystomatidae; genus Ambystoma; species Ambystoma mexicanum. Next base: position 6,322,025 of record NC_090932.1, read on the forward strand.
TTTCCCCTCTAGCAATGGCCACTTTCCCCTCCACTTTCCCCTCCAGCAATGGCCACTTTCCCCTCCAGCAAGGCCACTTTCCTCTCCAGCAAGGCCCCTTTCTTCTCCAGCAATGGCCACTTTCCTCTCCAGCAATGGCCACTTTCCTCTCCAGCAATGGCCACTTTCCCCTCTAGCAATGGCCACTTTCCCCTCCACTTTCCCCTCCAGCAAGGCCACTTTCCTCTCCAGCAAGGCCCCTTTCTTCTCCAGCAATGGCCACTTTCCCCTCCAGCAATGGCCACTTTCCCCTCTAGCAATGGCCACTTTCCCCTCCACTTTCCCCTCCATCAATGGCCACTTTCCCCTCCAGCAATGGCCACTTTCCCCTATAGCAATGGCCACTTTCCCCTCCACTTTCCCCTCCAGCAATGGCCACTTTCCCCTCCAGCAAGGCCACTTTCCTCTCCAGCAAGGCCCCTTTCTTCTCCAGCAATGGCCACTTTCCTCTCCAGCAATGGCCACTTTCCTCTCCAGCAATGGCCACTTTCCCCTCTAGTAATGGCCACTTTCCCCTCCACTTTCCCCTCCAGCAAGGCCACTTTCCTCTCCAGCAAGGCCCCTTTCTTCTCCAGCAATGGCCACTTTCCCCTCCAGCAATGGCCACTTTCCCCTCTAGCAATGGCCACTTTCCCCTCCACTTTCCCCTCCAGCAATGGCCACTTTCCCCTCCAGCAAGGCCACTTTCCTCTCGGCCTCTAGAGACTTGCTCACTCTGTCTTGCATAGACTTCCTACACTTTTAATTGTCCAATACTTGGCCAATGCATAGGTGTTCTTCTTCTTTAATCTAAGAGCAATGTGCCCTTCATTCATAGCTTATCTTGGTGAATTCTCCTTGTGCCTTGCAATTTTCCTTAAAATAGGATCCTTGATCCTGGGCCAGCATAGCCATCCTTTTGTGCTGCACACAGAGCCTTCCAGCCTCGCCTGATTCTGCAACCTTGGTCTGTCTCTGAGGTTGCTTTGTTGAATACGACGTGAGCCATCGTCCCTTTTCCTGTATTGGCCGTCATTGCCACCTTACATATTCCTCTATAGCGAGCCTCTATATGTGTCCTTTCTACCTTGCATTACTGCGTGTTTACAGTTATTGGCGCGTAAGTTACTTCATCTTCTTAGTGTTCATGATGACTTCAGCTTCAGTGCATGTTTCTCCTGGTGCTTCAGTTACATTGTTACTCTTAAGTATTTTCGTGTCGTTTCAGCATAGGTTTATATATCTTCTTAATGACATCACCCTGCCTTCGTCAGATTTCACTTAACGTTCCATGACGTCCATAGGTGCGTGCTGACATCCTTCCGTGGCGCATCCTGCCACACTTTCCGTGTGAGGGTACATTCTGTACGGCTGTCTGAGTACATAGTGTCTCTCATACACTTGATGCAGTATAGGAACGATACAGGGGGTCCCATTTACTACTTTTCTTCTGCTGTTCCTGCATGACGGCGGGGAGGGGGCAGGGCTAGGGTAAATGCATCCACCTCCTCCTCTGCAGGGCAATGGCCATGAACTGGTCCTTTGTGTGAGTGGGGACCACAGGGTGGAGTGGAGAGCATATGTAGCCTGAAGCAGTGGACACTGTGTGGACAGTGACTGAGAATAGCTCGCGAGGGACGTTTATAGAGAGATTCCAGACTGGGTAGAGTCCTGTGGCAGTACCTAGGAGCAACTCACCATGCTACATGGTGAAGGGGTGATATCGAGAAGCCAGACCCGTGAATTACATTGGGCACCAGAGACAAAAACACAGTAGGGCACCAACTTCATTGGGCAGCAGGGGGCAACGCCACAGTGGCACACCAGGCAGCACAACCTCACAGGGGAAACATTATAGTACGAAACACAGGCGTAGAGCAAAGCAACAGTTGGACACATGGGAGCAAATCCTACTGCATAGAATCAGAATGGGGCATGTGGGAGGAGGACAGTATAAGGCAGGACATTGCATAACGAGCAGGTTAGCAAGCAATCAGGACTCATGTAGCATGGCATATCATGACATGGGGCTGAGTGCTAAGGGCAAGACAAGGCATAACAAAACAGTGAGAGTTATAGCTAGCAAGGGACTCCTCTCCATACGCCTACCACTAGCCTATGCAGACCGCTGCCCTTTCCCTTTTTTACTTTGCAAGTGTCAGTCTCTCTCTCTCTCTCTCTCTCTCTCTCTGCCTCCCTTTTCATCTCAGTCTCTCCAATAGATACATTCTGCCCCGTGGCCTGCAAGCGTCTGGAAATTGCCAAATGAGGGGAGGGGGCAGCCAGGAGACTCCACTCATGACAATGAGTGCTCATGCTAAGGGCATGCTAAGGGTTCTGGGAGACACACACCTTCGGTAGAGAGAGGAATGCTGCCAAGGCTGCCAGAAAGATGGAGCCCTTCACTTTCCTTCGTGGGGTGGTTGGGAGGCTACGCGTCACTCGCTCAGGGGCAGCGCTCATGGTGTCCTGCTGGGACCTTTGCTTATCAAGGTAATGTATGGTGCTGGTCTGGGGTTCATCAGCTGATGGAGCCCAGGGCAGAACCCCTCTACCTTACTGTTTCCAAAAGGATTCACACCCCTCCACCTTATCGTGCACAGCCACAGGCCAAACACGAATTATTCAATCACTAGCCCTCCATAACTTCCTTTTCAGAATGAGGCTGGAACCCACGCTGCATGAGAGGGGAACCTGACAAGGTAAAAGTTGGAGTGGGGATTTCTCAAAGTTCCCGCAAAGTTGAAGATATCTTCTCTTCAACTTGAGGGGGAGCTACACCTGCAGAAAGGTGAGAAAGAAAGGATGCGGGGCTTTCAGTGTTCGACCCTCAACACCGCAATCTCGCATTCCCATTATCTGCTCCCCTGTTCAAGGTGCCGATATCTGGCAGCCTCAAATCACTCAGCAATAACCAACCAAAGAATGGAACGAGGGCAAAAGTCACAAATACTGATAGTTGTGCCCCAAAAAGGGCAAGATGTGTATACCCCAGAGACCAGGAAAGTGAAGGCTGCCCATAGATGGGGCCAGACCATGGCGGAAGCTATGGCAGGAGGGACTCCAATGTGTCCCATAGAGCAGGGGTGCATCGCCTGCCCAAGCCTAGATTCCCCGGTTCTCAAAAGAATCAGGGATTCCTGAGCAGGTCAGCAGTATTCATCTAATGTGGCGTTACGTGCCCGGTCTACTGGCAGCCCCTGTGGGTAACGGCCCACGGCTCCAGTGAACAGCCCAGCGAAGCGAGGGACATTAATGTGGGCCCAGGGCCATTACCCCCCAGTGTTGCCCGTAGAACGGGTACATAAGAACATTAGAACCCCTGGTTGCCGCTTTGGCAACCTGCGGTGCTAAAAAAAAAAAGATTTTCCTTTGTTGAAAAGGATGTCGCGCGCAACTGATTCAACAAAGGAAAATCCTTCACAAAGATGGCCACCATGGAAAGGGAAGGCGGGGCTTCCCCTCTTCCCTTTCCATGGCAGCCGTGGGACGCTGAGAGGAAGGTGCGGCTGCAGTACGAGGGCCACCGCAGACTAAATAGGGCAAGTGGGGGGGGGTAAAAAAAAAAAATTATTGGACGGGGTGGGGAAGATGGTGGTGGGGGCAGCAGACCGTCAGGCGGCTTGGAGCGCGGGCTTGTACCATTGTTTTAAGTCTGCGGTCCTAGCCACCTGATTGGCTGGCTCACCCCACCCGGGTGCAAATAGTAGGGGCTGTCCGTGCAACGATAGGAAGGGGCCATCAGGCATTCTCCTCTGCACAAGATGGTGGAGTCAGGAGGGAAGCGCCTCACCATGCAACAGCTATTTGCACTACAAACAGTGGAGGAATTGGCTGTCTTTCTGGAATAAGGTGGTGTCCTGACTGCATTTTTTACCTATGCATGTAAACGGTTACACAAGTTGATGTGATTTCTAGCATGATGTGTGCGACATATGTTTGCTTACTTTTGAAATGACACATGATGTTGGCCATTTGGGCTAGTTTGATTGACTGGTCATTTTCAAATATTCAAAAAATGTCTTAAACCAGGACTAGTACCAGGAAGATCGTGGCAATTTCATCCATGTCTCCTGCACTCAGCTTCAATTATCCCGCGCGAAAATGTGTTGCAGGATGAGATTTCAACCCACCTGTCCGTCAAAAGATATGTGTGTGATTGACGGATGCGCCCCGACATGTGAGTTGGAAATGGTTTGCGCTTTTTGACTCAGCATCAAATTCCCTATGAAAATATGGTTTGTCAGATCCATTTGAAGCAAGTTGATATTTGTATAGCCCCGCCTCCTCATTCATTATGCATGTTTCGGACTTCTAAGAATCACCATCAGGTGTTATTCCCAGGCCATTTAGCTCCTGCTCCCAGCCCAGGAGAGCCTGGTTAGCTTAAAAGCAACAGATACCGGAAGGCAAGCCCCGCCAACTGAAGGGATGCCAGATTGGGTGGGAGGGGGCCAGAAACGGCAGACAGCTCGTTGAGGGTAGCCTGAGCTGCCCAATGTTGGTCCTCGCGGACAGGCCTGGTAGGGGCTTGGGGCAGGACCAGTGGCATGAAAAAGTACATAAAAGAGGGCCAGATGCCGAAGGAAGGGATCGGCCCCATTACCTGTATGCCCTTTGTGCGACGTCACCCTCGGGATTCGAAGTTCACACCGTCAGCTGTCATGCTGTTTTCCTGGGTTCTACATGAAAAGACCTTATTTCAAAGGTCTCTCGAGAAAAAGACTGATTTACAATGCCCGATTACCTTTTGATTGTTAAAACAGTGTGCGAAGGTCTTTTTCTCCTGAGACCTTAAAAATGCATTTTTCTTTTTAATATTCGGGGGTTTGATATGATATGATATGATATGATATGATATGATATGATATGGCATACCCCAAGAGCCCTCCATTGTTCAGAGCACAGAGCGTTCTTTCTAAATCGGTCTTTTAATGAAAAGAACTTTATAAAAAAGATATTTTCACTTAGGAACGGGAACGTGCTGCAATTATATTGGCCCAACTAGAATATTGCCAGGGGCACCCAATCCGTGCCTACTTCAAAGTGTGGGCTCCAGTGTACCTCAGTGTACCTGTCCTCCATTACACACCATGCGGTGTGGAACAGGCTAAGATGGCCGTCCTGCCTCATGAATCGACACCTACGACCTTACGAGCCTGAGACCTGCTATCTAAGTCCCGATTGGCTGCCCAGTGCCTCATCTGCACCTATCCCAGACCGGCAGGCGTAAGCCGGCCCACCCCTCTAAGGCTCACCTTCCAAGGCTCTTGCCTGTCCGAAGTCATTCGGACCGTTGACCAGGACCCTTGCATCCTTACACCTGTGCTCCAATGCTCGCATAACTGTAAGTACTCTTTCAACCCTTGTCCCCACAAAAGACTGCCTGCTGCTACCAACTTTTGCGCATTAAGCCTTTCTACTTGCTTGTGGTAATCAGAAAGCACTGCCTCTTTACTGCACCTTGATCCCTGTCTAATATAAACTGACTCCCAAACATCCATTCCGACCTGCATTCTAACAATCCTAAATTGAGATAGCCATAGTTTCGACGTACGACTGCCAAGTGAACTAAGCCACTTGCCAACCCTGATTGTTACCCACTAGCCTAATTTCTGTGCCTCTACTTTAACGGCTGACCGCATGGACTGTTGCCTGCATTGATTGCTTTACACTTTGATTGCTGCCGGAACCCACTTTGCCATTGCATTGTACACTGCCCACTGTCCACACTGCCACATCCATACCTGATTGCCTCCGCCTTACCGTGACTAAGTGCTCGCTACGTTCAGCAACTAATGCCCACTGCCTACGCTACGGTTATCGTTTTACTTGCTATCCGCTGAGGTCCACAAGCCCACTTCCTTTACCCCTGAATTGATTGTTGCCCGTATTGATTGTTCCTACTTGACTGCAGTACACATTGATTGCTGACCGCAACCTACATTGCTATTACTTTGAATGCTGCCCACCTGTGTACCAACCCACTCTGTCTGTCCTGAATTGCACACTGTGCACTGGCCAACCTTGCCCATATTGAATTGCATAGTGTGTGCTGGCCTACCTTGCCTACATTGAATTGCATAGTGTTTACTGCCCTACCTTGCCCACATTGATTTGCATAGTGTGTACTGACCCACCTTGCCTACATTGACTGCATAGCATGTGCTGGCCTACCTTGATACATTGAATTGCATATTGTGTACTGGCCTACCTTGCCTACATTGAATTGCATAGTGTGTACTGGCCTACCTTGCCCACATTGATTTGCATAGTGTGTACTGGCCTTCCTTGCCTGTATTGAATTGCATAGTGTGTACTGGCCCACCTTGCCTACATTGAACTGCATAGTGTGTACTAGCCTACCTTGCCTACATTGAATTGCATAGTGTGTACTGGCCCACCTTGCCTACATTGAGCTGCATAGTGTGTGCTGGCCTACCTTGCCTACATTGAATTGCATAATGTGTACTGGCCTACCTTGCCCATATTGAACTGCATATCGTGTACTGGCCTACCTTGCCTACATTGAATTGCATAGTGTGTACTGGCCTACCTTGCCTGTCCTGAGCTACAAACTAGAAACTATGAATTCCATACCCTATCAATGATGATCTAGACATCCCTGTGCACCCCTCCAGACAGAGATAATCTTCATTAGGATAGAATGACATCTACCCTCATCTATCTGACCACTCTCTGGTCCACAATGATAGCAGTAAACCACCTACCGCAATGCATGCCTACTGCAACTTCTAACTCTGATGAGCGCCAACTGACCACCACCCTAGACACCAACCATCAGTCTACACAATCACCTATCACCCACCACTCTCTAACAAATATCCCGTGTGACACCTTAAGTAGAAACGCCAAATTACATTCAAGATTACCTAAAATCTATGAACCTCCAGCCAGATTAGTCACCACACCTAGTAACAGAAGAAACCTCCAATCCAATGCCACCAAATTAAACACCCCCCCACCCAAAATGATCCCCACTTTATCAGCTCCACTAACAATCACTGGAAATCAAGCAATAGGCCAGCCAAAAAGAAACATCATGTCACCCCAGTGACAGCTAAACCAATCACCTCAATGTCACCCAAACTAAACATCCCTCTGAAGGGTGCCCTTATTAATGCCAGGTCATTAATAGCACATGCCACTGGAATTTCCGATCTTATCCAACTAGGCGACTATGACCTCCTAGCCATAACGGAAACCTGGCTTCACCAAGCAGCAGGACCCGCTCCGATGCTCGCTCTGCCCCCTAACTACAACATTCTCAGAGAAGATAGAGCCAATTCTCAAGGAGGCGGCTTAGCCATCATCGCTAAAAACAATCTTACCATAAAAATAGAAGCACGTTCAAACACTAAATCCTGCGAATCCTTAACCGCTAAACTCTTAACATCATCCTCTCAAACTATCAATATAAACCTCATCTATAGGCCACCAGGTCCTATTGGAACGTTTGAGGAGGACATTTCCATGATCCTCTCAAACAACCTAAAAAATTATTCGCAAGCCATCCTCCTGGGAGACCTGAACTTAGGTTTCAACGACATTAAAGATTTGCAGGCGACTAATATTGCCAATGTCATTACAGAACTAGGGTTTACTCAAAAAATCTCACAACCTACCCATGAAAAAGGCCAAACACTCGACTGGGTAGACAACCACAACTGTGATGTTACCATCACTGATGTCAGCCCACAAATCTGGACAGATCACGTGCTAATAACCTTCCTCATAAATGAAAACACTACCCAACCTAAGGAAAATATACTAGCTCCCCCCTTACCAACCAGAATTAAAAGAAACATAACCACGGATAACTCTAAACTCCCTACCTGAATCACTAAACCCTTCAGCCCTAGTGAATGAATTCAACTCAACCATGGCCATAGCCTTGGACACTATTGGCCCTCTGAAAATGAGAAAAAGTAAGCCCAGAGCTCACCTAAACACCTGGTTCACCCCTCACCTCAAATCCCTAAGGATTGAAAAACGCAAATGTGAATCCGCCTGGCGACTAACTCCATCTGAGACTAATAAAGCAGCGATCATCAATGCCTCTAAGATTTACAAAAACGAAATAAGGAGAGCTAAAAAAGAGAACTTTAACAACAGAATTCTGCATGCTAAATCTGGAACTAAAGAGCTATTCATTATACTAAAGGAACTGGAAAACCCCATCCCTGCCCAGGACAACTGTGACAAAAATAAAACATGGTGCTCCAACCTCCAAAAAGCCCTAAACTATAAAATAGCCACACTCCAAACCAAAATTGAGATAAAGAAACAAAATATTCCTCCCTCAACCAATCAAAAAGGTAAACTACCTACCACTACCAAACCAGAACAAAAATTCAACTTCACCAAAGTAACCATCTTAGAGATTGAAAAGATAATACTCTCGCTCACACCGTCCAACTGTCGAGGGGACCTATGCCCAGCCCAACTGATAAAAGATGCGGCCAGAGACTTATCCCCATTTATCTTTGAACTAATTAATGCTTCCTTTGCATCAGGCACGATACCAGACAACCTCAAACAATCCTGGGTCCTCCCCCTCCTTAAAAAACAAACCTTGGACCCGTCCGTCCTGACTAACTACAGGCCAATTACAACAGTACCATTTCTGTTAAAAATACTAGACAGAGTGGCTTACTTACAGATCCAAAAATACCTGGAGTTGCATCAACTATTAGGCACCAGACAATCAGGTTTCAGGCCCCAGCATGGTACCGAAACCGCACTTATCGATCTCAAAACCCAGGTCGATGAGCAGCTCATCGACCTGGGAAAATCAGCCCTACTCCTCCTACTGGATCTCTCAGCAGCATTTGACCTGGTAGATCATGAGGTACTTTTCACCCAACTGGAATCTGCAGCCCACTTCTCCACACATGCCATTGCATGGATCAAGTTGTTCTTAAGTGGCAGAACTATGAGCGTTTTCTCTACCTCTGCAGCGGCTGACCCAGTACCCATAACATGTGGGGTTCCCCAGGGATCTTGTGTCTCCCCAACAATGTATAACATTTTCACGAAGCCCCAGTTTGATGATCTGGACCATCTGGGTGTCACCTACACTAACTATGCAGACGACACTCAGATTCTCATCCCACTTTCGGGGGATTATGAACAGGATTTGGCCTTGGTGAACAGGATATACCTCATCATCCAGGCATGGATGGCCCGTCACGGTCTATGTCTGAATGATGACAAAACGGAACTCATCATACTGGGGAACACACAAAACATCAAAAAAGTGAACAATGACTATTCATCATTTGTCATAGATGGCAACACCATTAAGGTAGCAAAAGAAGTAAAAACATTAGGTTTCTACCTCGACTCTTGCCTCTCTCTAAAAAAGCAGGTGAGTGCGATGGCCTCCAGCACCGCATATACCTGCAAGCTGATTAGAGCAGCAAAACCTTACCTGTCCACTACCAGTTGCCTCACCCTATCAAGAGCTCTGGTATTATCCAAATTGGACTATTGCAATGCACTATACATAGGGTCTAATTAACACACGCTGCAAAAAATACAAACCTTGCAGAACAACACCCTTTGAGCTGCCTTAGGAATCCCAAGAAGAGAGCATATTTCAGATGTCAGAAGATAATCGAACTGGCTCTCCACAGAGGACAAACTCAAACTGAAAACAGCATCACTAACATTCTAAAGTATTAATGATTTAGCCACCAAATACCTAACAGAAAGGTTCACTAGAAGAACTTCCAATAGACCCATTAGAGAAGCATATACCAACCAGCTAATTGTTCCCCCATTTAAACTGAGCACTGCCGGAGGCACCAGCTTCCCAGTTAAAGCAGCCCAGTTGTGGAACTCCTCCCATCCTCTCTAAGGTCTGACCAATCCTACCCACACTTCAGACTCAACTGTATTAAATGTCTCAAAGAAAACGACTTATAACTATCTCACCTCAAGACCCTTTACATCTCACTCCACCTTGCTTTTTGACTGTCAATGTATATTGTGTATACTCCTCTGTGTACAAATACTTGTGTATATAACTCTGTATATAATTCGTATACAAACTTATGGGGTAATTACTACCTTGTTATCAATGTATCCTGTACCTACTTATAATGTGTAATTGAAACCTGTAAGCTTAAAGTATTCTTGTACACGCGCCCGAATGCCTTTGGGTCTGGCGCGTGCTATAAATAAATAAACAAGCAAACATTTTCCTCTTTCCCCTCGTGAGCCTCCCAGGGTCGGCATATGGACGGTTCCCTGTTGGAGCGACTCCCTTGGCCTACGGACGTTCATCAAGGTAAGTAGAAGTGCAGGGGTGAGGTGGCCGCAGGGTATAGAAGTTTGTGGGGTATCTCTGCACTGCCATCCGGGTGAGGGGGTTGTGGGATGCGGGATGCTGCGATCTAGCTTGGTGTATCGTTGGGCAGTAACCTTGGGGGGAATGGATCCAGAATAAAATCGCAGCACTGATAGCATTGCTATGTGGTAGGGACATTGATGCGCTACTACCGCAGTTAGGTTACCCTACTGACGGTGCTCCACCACAGTGGGCTGTACCCAGCACGGCCCATCCTAGGAGGATGAATGTGGCTCTCCAGGTGGCTTACCTGCCCACCAAGAAAAGAAAGCTGACCATGAAAGCTGGATCGCTCACGCCTCCCCAGCCAATTGAGCGGACAGTCCCGGTAGCAGATCAGGCGGCTGGAGCAGCAGTGACTGGGTCTGGGGAATAAGCCCGCCGGCAGCTGGGCCAGTGCCCATGGAGACACAGTTGGCACCACAAGACAATAATGTGGTGAACATGGAGGGGCCCTCATCAGACAAGGTCGTTTCTGGGTCCCAACACTCAACTATGCAGTATAGACTGCCGCACCTCTGGGGGGATTGTACTCAGGTGCGCAGTGCACAAGGTTGCCAGCAAGGTTCAGGCGATGGGACCGGGGTTGGCGGAGCACCACTTCAGGTCCCAGTGAGTCTGTTTCCCATGACCACTGCCTCATGGGTGTCTCCTCAGACCGGGCAAGAGTTGAGGCTGTTGGGTTACCCCCGGGGATCATTATTGGTGCAAACTCCATGCTGGCCCATTTCGCTTAGTCAAGGCTGGACAAAGGGGTCTCGTTTTAGGTGGACTGAAAGATTACCCAAATAACACACTGGCGATCAGGTAAGTTATGCCAATGTTGAGGTTTATTGTTATAGATTGGTTGTAACTTGTTAAAGAATTGTTGTTACAAGTTAAATGATTGGTGAATTGTTGTTCGTACGTATCTTTCTGATTCAAAAGTTCTCAGTGGTAAATTTCCTAACTTAATAAGTTCAAATAGTCCTTGGAATACGCATCCTCTTAAGAATCTGGCGGTGATGGCCCTATTGTTTAGTCATAGCGGTTTGTTTGTTAGCTTCTGTCGGTTGTCCTCTATGCTTCTCTCCTATGTTCTGTGACCTCTATTGGTTAGTCATAGAGGTTTGTTTGTTAGCTTCTGTCGGTTGTCCTCTATGCTTCTCTCCTATGTTCTGTGACCTCTATCGGTTAGTCATAGAGGTTTGTTTGTTAGCTTCTGTCGGTTGTCCTCTATGCTTCTCTCCTATGTTCTGTGACCTCTATTGGTTAGTCATAGAGGTTTGTTTGTTAGCTTCTGTCGGTTGTCCTCTATGCTTCTCTCCTATGTTCTGTGACCTCTATTGGTTAGTCATAGAGGTTTGTTTGTTAGCTTCTGTCGGTTGTCCTCTATGCTTCTCTCCTATGTTCCGTGACCTCTATTGGTTAGTCATAGAGGTTTGTTTGTTAGCTTCTGTCGGTTGTCCTCTATGCTTCTCGCCTATGTTCCGTGACCTCTATTGGTTAGTCATAGAGGTTTGTTTGTTAGCTTCTGTCGGTTGTCCTCTATGCTTCTCTCCTATGTTCCGTGACCTCTATTGGTTAGTCATAGAGGTTTGTTTGTTAGCTTCTGTCGGTTGTCCTCTATGCTTCTCTCCTATGTTCGTGACCTCTATTGGTTAGTCATAGAGGTTTGTTTGTTAGCTTCTGTCGGTTGTCCTCTATGCTTCTCGCCTATGTTCTGTGACCTCTATTGGTTAGTCATAGAGGTTTGTTTGTTAGCTTCTGTCGGTTGTCCTCTATGCTTCTCGCCTATGTTCTGTGACCTCTATTGGTTAGTCATAGAGGTTTGTTTGTTAGCTTCTGTCGGTTGTCCTCTATGCTTCTCTCCTATGTTCCGTGACCTCTATTGGTTAGTCATAGAGGTTTGTTTGTTAGCTTCTGTCGGTTGTCCTCTATGCTTCTCTCCTATGTTCGTGACCTCTATTGGTTAGTCATAGAGGTTTGTTTGTTAGCTTCTGTCGGTTGTCCTCTATGCTTCTCGCCTATGTTCTGTGACCTCTATTGGTTAGTCATAGAGGTTTGTTTGTTAGCTTCTGTCGGTTGTCCTCTATGCTTCTCGCCTATGTTCTGTGACCTCTATTGGTTAGTCATAGAGGTTTGTTTGTTAGCTTCTGTCGGTTGTCCTCTATGCTTCTCTCCTATGTTCTGTGACCTCTATTGGTTAGTCATAGAGGTCATTTATTAGCAATTGGTGAATGCCCTCAATTTTCCTTGGTTTGTTAACTTGTAGTGATAGTTCACTGTTTCTCGACTTCAAAGAAAATTCTCGGTTTAACTGTCCTAAAAAGGTTGCCCTTATGTTGTTATTAAAATTCTCAAAAATGTCCTCGTCCGCGACACGTGTTTACCTGCTGACATAAATGATTGATTACTTGATAGTGAGGCTCTGTCCTAGTCTTAGTTCAGAATAGGAATAGTTTATCCCTGTGAGTCGATCGTTCTGTCGATTGTAGGGGGAATGCCTTACACTAATGAAATCTGGCTGAATTATCGTGACGGCACTCGCGCTATGTTAACACTCCTTAACATGCCGTCGAGTTGGGATGCGTTTTATTTCTTTGAAGCCTTTAGCACTTTTCTCAAATGCGCTGCAAAAAGCGAGGGCAGTGGGGCTGAAGTCCTGCACTATCTGGACGACTTCCTTTTTATGGGAAAACGGGACACGGATCAGTGTAGGGAGGCACTGCAGGCATTTTGCGCAGTGATTGAGCTGTTGGGGGTGCCTCTTGTGTACAACAAAACTGAGGGTCCGGGTACGTCACACATTTTCAGGGGATTGGAATAGGGGCGGAGTTGGAGAGGCATTTGTGAGTGATGGATAGGGTTTTGAAGATGATTCTTTCACGGACTGTCAGGCAGTGCACATCACGTCAGACTTAAGAGATGTGATCCTGTTTTGGGATGTTGAATGCAGCACGAACGCCATTGTTTTGGATCAGCTGCAATTCGATATGTTCTGTGCTGAGGTTCCTGAGCTGTGGGGCAGTGGGGCAGGGAGCTGAGTGAGCAGACAGAGCTGTGGGGCAGTGGGGCAGCGAGCTGAGTGAGCAGACAGAGCTGTGGGGCAGGGAGCTGAGTGAGCAGACAGAGCTGTGGGGCAGGGAGCTCAGTGAGCAGACAGAGCTGTGGGGCAGGGAGCTCAGTGAGCAGACAGAGCTGTGGGGCAGGGAGCTCAGTGAGCAGACAGAGCTGTGGAGCAGGGAGCTGAGTGAGCAGACAGAACTGTGGGGCAGTGGGGCAGCGAGCTGAGTGAACAGACAGAGCTGTGGGCACGGAGCTGAGTGAGCAGACAGAGCTGTGGGGCAGTGGGGCAGTGAGATGAGTGAGCAGACGGAGCTTTGGGGCAGTGGGGCAGTGAGCTGAGTGAGCAGACAGAGCTGTGGGCAATGGGGCAGTGAGCTGAGTGAGCAGACGGAGCTGTGGGGCAGTGGGGCAGTGAGCTGAGTGAGCAGACAGAGCTGTGGGGCAGTGGCGCAGTGAGCTGAGTGAGCAGACAGAGTTGTGGGGCAGTGAGGCAGTGAGCTGAGTGAGCAGACAGAGCTGTGGGGCAGTGGGGCAGTGAGCTGAGTGAACAGACGGAGCTCCTGCTGTGCGGGAATGTTCTCTTCAGTGATTTTGTGGGAGCTATGTGCCCAGTTAGCTGGGAGGGGTGGGTGGGTGAGTGTAGTGGTAGAGAGTGGGGGGATGGTGAAGGTCACAGTATGGTGGTCATGGGCTTGGGGAAATGGCGGTGATGTCCACTTGGCAGTTGAGGTCTGCTATCCAGTCCGGCTTGCACACTTTTGTATGGGTGGGGGCACTGACGCAGTGGGTGAAGCCTAGTGCCGAGAGAGAGTTAGCCAAGGATGCTGCATTCTGGTCTGCAGGGTCATTAAGACCCAAGTTGAGGACACTTAGGGTAATGTTTCTGGAGGTAGGTTTAATGTTGTGCCAAATGTCTTCTTCAAAAGTGCCTAAGGGGCCTGGTGGGTGATATACAATGTGTAGATGCAGAGATTCGGTTGGTGAGAAGGCAGTTTGATCGAGAGTAAGTTGCAATTATTCATGAAGCCTTTGTCGACTTGTCTGAATGCTAGGGACCCTTCGTAAATTAAAGCTACTCCTCCTCCCCTAATTTCTTGCCGATCATTTCTGCGCATAGTGTATCCAGGAGGGATGGCTGGTGTAAGGACTGGGCCTGACGCGGCATGTAACCAGGTTTCTGTGCTAGCGAGGAAGCCGAGATTGAGATTCGTAATGAGGTCCGAGATGCCAAGTGCATGGGCTGGGATAGACCTGGCATTAATCAGGGCAACGCACAGCGGAGCTCTGCATGCTTTGGGGGTGGTGTCACCCCTTGACTGGCCAGGGTAGCATCTCTAGCCGTGAGGGAGGAATGGGCTGGGTATCTGTGGGTGCAAGGGAAGTATTGAGAAGAGGGAGAGAGGGAGGTAGGGCATTCGAAAGGCTTTGGGAGCCTGTGGATTGGTTAGGTCTGGATCGTTCACCTAACCTGGAGTTTCTCATCTCGTTGGAGAGTCTCGTGGTGACATGGGTGTGTTTGCATCAATGGATGTGGGCGTGTGCTACTGAGGTCTGAAGCCGCATCCTGCGTGCTATTTTTAGTGAACTTAATGGTGGGAAGAGTGGGTGGGTTGGCTGAGTAGTGTGTCCGGTGTTAGCAGCATTAGTGACGTAACTACGCCTTGGGGGTTGCGTGGAGTTGCAGCCCTTTGTTAGGGGGCAGTGGCGTGGTTGGGCTAAGCTTGCCAGGGGGAGTGCACTGAGTGGAGTGCGCTGTGGTGGGTGGGGTTGGCAGCGTGTGTGAGTAGGGCAAGGGCTTACTCATTAAGGTAAGTAGAAGGTGCAGGTGTTTATTGAGTCAAGGGGGAGCTGGACAGACACAGGCATTAAAGGTGAAGTATCAAGCTGCTCCTGTAGTGTGCAGTAGGGTGCATAAATTTGCGGGTCTCAAAGTGGGGGGGCAGGCCTTGTCTCTGAGGTAGGGGTTGGCTGGTCTTTGTGCCTGCTCAGGGTTTGAGATGGAGGGTGGCTGGTGTTTTCTCTGGGAGGTTGGGGGGGGGTGCCAATCCCGAGATTATGTATTGCCGGTGGGGTTGGCAACTAAGAGGAGTGAGCGGGTAAGGTGGGGTGGCAGCAGGACATGAGGAGTGTTTGTGGTAATGGGTGAGTTGGGCAGGTTCAAGCTGTCCGAGGAGTTGCATTTTGGCTGCGCGATTCATCGGCAGGTCTGTGGCTTTTGATGGGCCGGCCCCACAGCCAGGGCGACAGGCATCCAGTGCCGGTTGAGGCAAAGACGTCTTTATGGGAGGGTAAAAGGGGCACTTGCCCCGGGCTCCCACCTTGGAGGGGGCCACAAGAAGGAGCCTTATTAAAAAAAAGGTCAGTTTCCCTAATTCAATAAAATTAAGTATCACACATCAGGATTTTCTATGGTGTGCTGCTAAGGCTAAACCTATTTTCTGTCTGTTGTTGACAAGTACATTTTGTTCTGATCTTTTCATCCTGTAATGCCATGTTCACTGTGGTATCCATAGTTTGCATGGCACAACACCTGCAGCATTCTCACCTTTCTGTGGGGGTTATATTGATCACGTGCAATAGCCAAAGTTGAAATACATATTGATACATTTGAGTTTGCCAATGGTTCAGAGGATAGCTCAATATGTTAAGCACTCATTGCAGAGATATGCGTTCACATGCAAGATTACAAAACCAAATTCCAGCTAGGCAGACCCAGCATTTACAATTTATGAAGTAGCTAAGCCTGCATGTATATGTGCTGTGTTCTCTAGCACTCCAGGTGTTATCATCACCAATGTACCTGCAATAGATAGAGGAGGCTATAGAAACTAACAAAGCGTCAGTATGGTGATTGTCTAGAAATTGGTTTGTTTAGGTGGGGAGTTGAAAAACCTGGGCAGGCACCTCCAATGATGACAATAAAGTGTTAGGGGTCTTTATGTATCCAAATTTCAGACTGTGGAACCAAAGCGTTCATGCTTGGATCCTGGCTTTCCCAGCAGACGATACAGTGATCCTAGACAAATCTTATATCACTGACAGTACTGTACTGCCTTCTATGAAAAGGTTTGCTTCTCACATACTTTTGCAATTTTTTGGCCAATTACCTGATCTTTCCTATCATGTAGGCCATTTGAGTGGAAGGAGTTCTAGACAGAAGAGAGCAGACCAGATATTGCAGGCTTCTTACAAGCATATTTTAAGGTCTGCTTATGTGACAACAAACGGTTTGCTTTTTTGTACAATTCAAAGGTTTGTCTGCCCGTTTTTAAATACCATTGCACACGCCTGTGTTTGGGGTGTATTTAAAGCTTTACAATACAAAAGAGAAACCTATCTGAAGTCTTTGAAGATCTCATCCATTAGTGTGCTGGTATTTATATACTTTCCTTGATGATGGAGACAGTGGAGCTAGAATCATTCCCTATTTGCAGAATATGTTTCTATAACGTTTTGTTTTTTAAATTGTTTATATTGGGCTATGTGATTTTCATATTTTCCAAGTCAGTTCTGTAAAATGGCATTATTTCACTTCAAGGTAAAAACTAGAAAATAAATTGTTAAAGAGCAGAAATTGTGGGTACACATCCCAGCTTCACCTCTTAATCAATGTGTGATCCTGGGCATCCCATTTAGTGCCTGATTCATGGAATTATTTGCGTGAAAAACGCAGATGTGCGCGCCTTTCTGCCCGAAAATCCCTCTTTGAAGTATGGGGATTTTCGGGCAGAAAGGCACGCAAATCTGCGTTTTTCACGCAAATAATTCCATGAATCAGGCTCTTTATCTTGTATTTCTTCACCTGTCAAAATTGCAAGTCCCTAAACCTTTCAAAATTGTCAGCCCTTCAGAGTGATTTCGTTCTCAGGGTATGATCTTTAAAAAAGACTCACTCATGGTTTCACTGGCTACATACAGTGTTGCTTCCTCTATAATGATAGTGAGCATTGATATATTACACACCACAGCCACCTGCTTCTTTGCTTTCGAATGGCAACGCTGCTTGAAAACTATGTCCCACTTATAATCTCAGTCTGTTTGGATATGGACACCTTCCTGGTATCTTCTAATCGTCATCCACTCTCTATGCGATGGTATGTGTAGTTTTATCTCTGCTTCCCATTGGTCGCCTGTATCCATGCCTGAGCACTTTTGCTGTCTCTGAGGCAGCTAATCTCAGACTATTCTGGATGATGTGTACCGTTGTCATAAAATCTGTGTCCTGCAGTTGTACTATGTCCAGAATACCTTACACGTGGCTGCTATTGATGAAATGTTTGCTATACCTATGCTTGAACACAAGTACCCTCGCGTAGACTGTTAATGTTGCCCTTGAAATGCTACTTGTTTATCACTCTGATTACAAGAATGAAGAGGGTGAGGTATCTGAAAGGGAGATTACCAGGCTTATTTTGATCTCAGCGCGGTAGCATATCAAGCTATGGGATGTTATTGTGATACGGGGTGCGGCGCACTAGATATTCTATATCCCTTAATTCCTTTGTTCTGTTGGAGGGGGGGCCACAGAGGGGTCCATGCCCTGGGCCCCCAAAGTGTTTAAGATGGCCCTGGGTTGAGGCACAGATCAGTGTTTGCAAGCAGAGTGCGAGGAGACTCAGAGCTGCGAGGTAGTGGCGCTATAAAAGCTGGCAACAGTGTGGGTTTGGCGAAGGTGAGGGGGTAGTGGCATAGCGAATGTGGTATAATCTGGGTACCTTTGGGAGCTGTAGCCTTTGAGGCCAAGGGATGAAGCAAGGAGCGAGCGAGTTAGCACGATCAGCGGCACAGGTCTGCGTAACTGCACATGGTGCGGCCTGCACAGAGCTGCAACCTGGGGCAGGTAGTGCCACACACTGTAACGGCAGTAGGCGGTCATGGCGCAGAGTGGCAGAGAGTTGTGATGGCCTTAGCGGCAGGCCTTGCCTTAGGCGGGCTTCGCCATCCGACTTGTAACTGGATTCTCATTTGCAGCATGAAGCAGCCAATCAGGCTGGCCGGAACTCAGAGGCTGGCTGCAGTGGAGGGACCGGAAGCGCTTGTACTGCTCTGTCCAGCGCAGGTCTGCAATCCTGCCGGTCCTGGGGTCGCGAGTAGTCGCTCTACGCTTTCTCTTGGCTGCAGACCCTCTTTTGACGCTTTGGGCTTTTCTGTCCTTTCTGGGAGAGCCAAGTATAAGAGAAAGGGGGTGTTTGCATAACCGTGAACATGTTCTCTTTATGCTACAGGAGTTGCACTGCATGTATATTCTTTTTATACAAACTGTATTTATATTGTCTTGATCCCGAGTCGAGTGAATTGGAAGCACGGAAATGGTGGTTTTATAACTGTGATGAATTGTGTACCTTTGTTATCTTAGGATGTATTGTGTTGTTATTGTGTGTGATGGATAATCTACCCGAATAAACATATCGACTGACTGGTTATCTTACATCACTCCGTGTTTGTCCCCTGTTCATCGCAGCTTATGGTTCCATACCCAGGCAGCTGGGGCATTAACTGGCAGAAATAGTCCAGCCCGGGTTTGAACCGTGGCTGTGATTTTGGAACTCGACTGCATATTTTCTCAGCTATGCCTGGTACACATGCGAGTGCTAAAAAACCGATTTCATATTGATGACGTGAAAAGTACCGACACGGAAAATTAAATCAGGCATCCTTCTAGGAGGATGGCAGCACAGAGTTCGTAAAATGTCCTGAGATTTACAGCTGTGCTTCTAGCGTGAGCGGATCACCTGCTTGTAGTCAGTATGCGGCACGGCGATGCAGATTCTTACCTCTCAAACGTGACCTTCTATTAAATTAACTTGTTGCACGTGCCAAGCACACAACATTGACTAAAGGAGGTGGTTTCAAAATGGGTACATTTTGTGAAGTCTCAGTTTAACTTTCTCGACAAGTGGTTGGCGCTTCTTCCCCACATATAGGAGGCACCACTTCAGTCGAGGGGGTAGGAGGGCCCTGGTCTGCCTTATCCATTCACCCCCTAGCCCCTCACTTCAGACTGTAGTGTGCTGAATGTAGTGTGTCACCCTGTGCACCTCTCAGCACCCTTAGAACATATCGGGGAGCGCACAGGGGCCCTTGAATGCACCACATCTTCCCATGACACCACAGTGCAGACCAGAGGGAGGTGCAAGGGAGCAGAAAAGGCTGAGGGATTTAGGGTCATTCCTAGCATGGACGCCCCTATGTTGATGTTCAGAGCCTCTGTGGGCGGCTTTGCAACCTATGTGGTTTAACTAATTAAAACGCAAATTCTTCAAAACGTCCTTAGCGCTACACTCCCACAGTTATTTTAGCTGATTTCATGCCTGTTGCCATTGGGCGACGCAGGCCGCAGGGCCAGCCACTGAAACCAGACGATTGGAAGGCGCTCGGCCGCATTTATTACACCACCAAATGTGACACAAAGCCGTACATGAATGACATCATAGAACCTGTTATGTCATGAATTACATACTTGAGTATGGGGTGTGGCTGTGACCATTGTTGGGGGTCGGTCTGCGCCCCCTCCCGATGCCCGTGAGCCCACAGCACACCCACAGACTCAGCCCTTGGTCCCCATTTGACTACCACGCCCCCGCCGGGTCGTTCAGGATACCTGTCCTAACATGTGGTCGCTGAGGCAAACAGGTTTCCCTCGCCCTGTCCTCAGGGGGTACCTCCTGCACGCCCCCGGCACGGGAGTCCATCAGCGGGCGTCCCCTCGGCTGGAGAAGGAGGGAAGGGTCCGACACCCCTGCCCTCGTCGGGCACCTCCACATTTTCTGGGTCCTGGGGTATGTCAGTTCACGTTTCCCCCAGTCTCTTGAAAAAACTCACATTCCGGGTGACTGATGATCTACCATCTGTGGTTGTCACCATCGAGCCTTTCACGGCTATGACGTCCAGCGGCTCTGGCTCATAGGGCAAAAACAGCTTCCCATGGGGGTGCCTGTTTCTAATCAGCACCTCGTCCCCGGGCACCAGGTGTTGGGGCCAGAGTCCTCTCCTGGCGTTCTCTTGCTTGGTCCTCAGCCGGCAATCTTGCTCCACTTGCTGGTCATCAATGACCCCTGGTTCTTTCTCCCCGACCTCTGGCAGCAGCCCCCTTGGGCACCACTTGAACAGCTCTTCCGCTGGGGCCACCACCGTGGATGTGTGGGGAGTGGACCGGTAGACCCGCAGAAATTGGTAGAGAGCTTTTCTCAGGCACTGTCCTTGGCCTTGCGCTATGCGGAATGTGTTGTTCGGAGTTCTCATTAGTCTTTCCGCCTCCCCATTGGCTCTTGGCCAGAGTGGAGTGATCTTTCGATGTTGAACCCCTTAACCATCCATCAACTCAGCGAACCACTCACCCTGGAAGGGCACCCCATTGTCCGAGCACAAGGCATGGGGGAACTCGTGAGAGGCGAAGACTTTCTCCAGGGCCACCACCACATGCTTAAATGCCACCGACTCGACAAACTCCACCTCTGGATATCTGGAGTATTCGTCTACCACCACCAGGAAGTGTGTACCCTTCGTGGTGGACCCAAAGTCTGCATGTAACACCTCCCACGGACACGTGCCTCTGGGCATCACCTCGATGGCGGGCTCTCGTTGAGCGGGGGCAGCCACATGGCACCAGACGCATGCGGCCACATGCTCATCCACCTGCCGCTCGAGTTCGGGGAACCACACTTTGAGGCATAGTCGGGCCTTGGTTTTCACGGCCCCTTGATGTCCCTGATGGGCCAGACTTATGCCTTCCTGGATCTTGGCCTGGGGCACAACAATCCAGTCGCCCCTCAGCAGGAGACACGTGGCAGAGAATGATAGCTCTTCCCACACCTTCCACAGCTGTTCTAGCACCCCTTTCACTTCTTGCGTGTGCCCCTCCAAGGATTCAAGCACACTCTTCCACGACCCCTGTTGCATGGTGGTCTTTAGGCTGCGAAAGCACTCATCTTGGGCAGCTGCAACCTCTAGATCCTCCAGTGGCAAGGCGTTCGGAGTTGCTGCATCCACCACCGTCTGCCTCCTCAGCACGTGTCCCGTGCGTCTCCGCTGTTGCTTCCCAGGTGGCGGGACAGGTAGTCCGCCGCATTGTGGGAGCCGGATTGGTACACCAACGAGACCCGTTACTCAAGCAGTGCGAGCATCCATCTTTCAATTCTCGCCGGTGGTTTCGAGGATGACCCAGCCAGAATGGGGAGCAGAGGCTAATGATCTGTCACAGCAGTCACGGGTCTGCCCAGCACGTACAACGGTAAGTGCCTGCACCCCCACAGAACAGCGAGGGCCTCCTGCTCGATCTGGGAATAGCGCTGCTCGGTGTCCGACAGCGCCTTACTTTCATACGCCACTGGGCGGACGCTGTCATCGGGGTCAATCTGCGTCAAAACTGCCCCCAGGCCGAACGGGCTGGCATCCACGATCATCGCCGATTGGAGGGTTCATAGAACGCCATTGTGTCCTCTGTCGTGAGGGCGCCTTTGATGTCTTAAAACGCTGCCTGCTCGAGTGGACCCCACTGCCACACTGTCTCTTTCTTGGTGAGGGCGCTCAGGGGCTCTGACCTGGATACCAAGTTCTTGATGAAGCGTCCGCAGTAGGTCACCATCCCTAAGAAACTCCTCACCTCGGACACACTTTCCGGGGGGCACGCATCTTTAATGTCCTTCACTTTCCTGGGATCCGGGGAAACACCACCCTGTTTGGATATGAACCCAAAGAATTTGATGGTTGGCCTTAGAAATTTGCATTTCTCCCGATGGAGCCCCTCAGAAGTCTTGGCCAGCTTGCGTAGATGGTCCACCTCAGTCTTTGCAAATACGAGGATATCATCGCTGATATTCAATACCCCATCAAGATCTGCCAAAGCGCCTCTGATCATGTTTTGGAATACCTCGGCTGCCGATGACACCCCGAAACGCAGTCTTTTGTACCTGTACAGGCCTCTGTGGGTGGTGAATGTTGTGATATATCTCGACTCGGGATGTAACATGACCTGGTGGTATCCGGCTCTGAGGTCGAGCTTTGAGAAGAAGCGAGCTCCCTGCAGCTCAGTGATAATGTCATCAATGGTCGGTGTTAGGTGTTAGGTGTCGCTCCCAACGTATTGCCTGGTTGGGTAGCCTCATATCGATGCCGATGCACACTGAGTTGGGTTGTTTGGGCTTTCTTGCAACCACGATGGGGGACACCCAAGGTGTGGGACCTTCCACCTTTTCAATGATGTCCAGGTTGACTAAATTGTCCAATTCCTTATCACTAGGTCTCTCAGGTGAAAGGACACTCTGCAGTGTTTCAGAGCGATGGGCTGCACTGACTCATCGATGTGTAACCTCACCGGATCGCCAGCCATCTGTCCCATCCCCTGGAATAGGCGAGACTACTTGTCTAGCAGGTCGTGAATGTCCTCCAGGTACACAGAATAAGCAAAACTCACTATGCCCAGGGCCTCCGCTGCCGGGCATCTCAGCAGCGTGTTGGTGCTGACTGGTGTCACGTAGAACCGTGCCATGATCCTTGACCCAGCATGCTCTAACCTGGGCACAAACGCCCCATCCAGGGGGATTGGCTCTGACCCTCCGAATGTAAATATACAAGCTCTGGGGGTGGCCAGCTTTGATGGACTGTCCATGACATCATAATGTCCTCGGGCCATCACATTGACAAGCTCTCTAGATGAATGCAAATATTTAATCATTAGGCATGTTTATATCTAATCAATTAATTTGAATTGAATTTTCTGTTATAAATCCCTCCTGATGAGCCAACAGATTTGGTGAAACAAGTGTAGAGGGCACTACTATTTAAGAACAATTTTTGGAGGATCATTTTTGGAATAAAAAAGCCTCATGATACAACAAACATGATTTTTGGAACATCATTTAACCTATAGTTAGCGTTAACTTTAGGTGCGCTAGAAGGTGACTTGAAAATTCTGTTCTTCATAAATTGTGACACACTCGGCAGTCTGAGTGTTACTAGTCACCACCAAGCAGCACCCAAATTACCTTTATCAAAATAAAAACACTGTCAACCAGAGACCAATTCGCTATCAATTGTATTTGAGACTGCAAATGTAGAAACACATACCTTAAAGGGGCACCACCACAGCCATCACCACCCACACCCCGGGAACGGACTTGAGGGAAAGAGGTGACCCCGGAAACTGACCAATCCCCCAGTTCCGTCCCCCCTTGCATGGACCGGTGAGGAACTCTCAATGAGCGCCTGTCATGACACCTCACCATTAGGCGCAGATCTTTGCAACATATCATGAATCTTCCTGACAGTGACCCCAATTGTTGGGCCCGTAACTTAGTTCAATGCAATGTGCCCCAACATGCCACCACAGGGACCCTGACCTAGCGGCCAGGGTCACTCTCATCTCCACAGGAGTCCAGTCGGAGCAGGGAGCACACCTATCGCTCTCTCTTTAAACACCACTGGAGACGCCCTAGTCCCATGCTTCTGGTGCGACAGGCAGCTCATGAGAATGATGTCATCACTCAGCGCGCACCAGAATGCCCCCTTTACATATGCCACTCACTCCTCAGCCGGCCACCACACCTCACAAACCACTGCCCTGGCTCCTAATAATAGTGCC
Source organism: Ambystoma mexicanum (assembly GCF_040938575.1). Classification (NCBI taxonomy): domain Eukaryota; kingdom Metazoa; phylum Chordata; class Amphibia; order Caudata; family Ambystomatidae; genus Ambystoma; species Ambystoma mexicanum. The sequence continues at coordinate 6,346,045 of NC_090932.1, forward strand.
AGTGAAAAGGGTAATAACAACTATTATTACAACGCTTAGGAGACAGAGGAAACTGGCATGAAGTGCTATATTATTACGAATTCACATATAATGTTTTTTGTATTTTACTCAACCTGCACTAGCACGTTGTCTGGCTCCAAATGAGCGGCACGTTGTTTCCATTGATGTCATCGGCGTCACGTGATCTGAGTTGGGCGAGCCTTTGGATTTAGGTAAATGACATCAAGGTGGGCCTATCTGTGAGAAGGTGGCGAGGTGCAGCTCTCCGGCTCCGGCGTTTTCTTCTTCTCCTGTTTGCAGCCCCCCTAAGCTTCTGATAATGAAAGATCTCGCGTGAAGCCAGGGGGAGGACCAGTGCTACTCCCAGTCGCCATCCCTGCACCCTGCAGGTGCGCCCTAATGGAGCAGACATTTAGGGCTCCAAGATGAGTCTGTCAGGAGCTAATCCATGGGCGAATGTGAAACTGGAGCTGTGTCCATGAAATGGGGCCAGGGGTGTAATGAAACCTACATTTCGGGGCGTGCGGGGGCTGGGGATGGGAGGGCAAAAGGGGCACTTGCCCAGGGCCCCCACCTTGGAGGGGGCCCCACAGGGCTGCTTGATTTGAAGAAGTAAGATTCCTTTGGTCACCAGTCTTAAGTAGCAAACATCAGGATATTTTATGGGGTACTTCTGAGGCTCTAACCCCATTTCTTTTCGGTTTTGGCAAGTGCATTCTGCCTTGATCAATTCACCATTCATTGATTTCTGTGTTCACTGTGGGATACATAGTTTGTGTGTTCCTTATGGCACAACGCTGTAGCATTCTTTCCTTCCTGTGGGAATTATGTTGATCATGTGCAATAAGCAACGGTGAAATGCATATTGATAAATTGAGTGCCACAATGGTTCAGAAGTTAACTAAGTGTGTGAAGCACCCATTGCAGAGATATGTGTTCATATGCAAAATTAGAATATTACATTCCCGCAAGGCTGGCTGAACCTTTCCTATGTCTGAGGTTTATAAACCTGCCTGCATATGTACTTGCTTTTGCAGAATAACATCTGCTTTTATCAGCAATGTACCTACCTGTACAAGATCGGGCTTGCTATAAAAACTAACATATCATCCGTATGGTGAAGATCTAGAAATTGGTTTGTTCAGATGGGGTGTTATAAAACCTAGGAAATCGCCTCCAACGATGGCATAAACTGTTAGTCCAAAAGGTGAATAAGTATCCAAATTCAAGACTATGGAACACAAGCATTCATGCTTGTATCACGGATTTGCCAGCAAACGATACAGTGATCCTGGTCAAATCATCTAACATATCTTACATTACTGTGCTGTCTTCTGTGAGGTTTGCCTTCTTGCATGCGGATGGCATCATTTAGCCCATTACATGATCTTTCTTCTTATGTAGGCCATTTGGGTGGAAGGGTTGGTAGACAGAAGAGAGCGGACCATATGTTGCAGGCCTCAGGCAAGCATATTTTGAGGTCTGCTTGTTTGACACAAAAAACGGTTTTTGTGCACGTTTATAATTGAAAATGTCAAAGCCATTGTTTTGGAAGTATTTAAAGCTTTAAAATACAAAAGACAAAACCAGGTTAAATTTGTTAAATCACATCGAATGGTAGGCTGGTACTTATATACTTCCCTTGATGATGGAGAGCATGAAGCTAGAACCATTCCCATTTTGCATAACACCCTTCTATAATATTTAGTTTAAAAATGGTCATGTTTGGTAATGTGATTTGTGTACTTTCCAAGTCCGTTTTTATGAAATCAGATTGCTTTAGTTCATGGTAAGAACTGGAAAAGAAAGTGTTCAAATGCAGAAATTACAGAATTGGCACACATCCCAGCTTCACTCCTTCACCCCTTAACCAAAGTGTGATCCTGGGCATCTGATTTAATCTTGTATTGTCTAACCTCTCAATATTGCAAGTCCCTAAACCTTTCAAAATTGTCAGCCCTTCCGAGTGATTTCCTTCTCATGGTATGATCTACATAAAAGGCTTGTTCATGGTTTCACTGGCTATAGGGTTGCTTCCACTTTAATAGTGAGCATATTTATATTGCACACCACTGGAATGTGTTCCTTTGATATCTAATGGCAACACTATTTGAAAACCATCTCCCACTTCTTATTTCAGTCTGTCTGCATACAGATAGCTTCCTGGTAGCTTCCAATCTGCCTCCACTATCCATGCTATGGTATGTGTAGCGTTCTCCTTCCTTCCAATTGGTTTCCTCTATCCATGCATGAGCACTTTTGCATTCTGTGAGGCAGCTACCGACAGTTCTCTGTCTATTATGGGCGACATGTACCTTTTACATACGGTCCTGCATTAATACTACAGGATGCATACCTTTCTGGATGTTATTGATAACAATTATCCTGTATGCACTAGAACAGAAACATCTTCGTAGACTGCTAATGTTGGTCTTCAAATGCTACTTGTTTATCATTCTGATTAGAGCAACAATGAAAAGGGCGATGGGACTTAAAGGGAGTAAATGTGCTTATTATGCTGTGAGACAGCTTATCAACCTATAGGTTGTGAGCGCAATTTGTAGTTTGCGGGGGGCGTGACCAGTGTTCTTGATCCCTTAATTCCTTTGGTTTGGTGGAGGGGGCCCCCAAAGATGTCTGTGCCCAAGGCCCCAAAAGTGCTTAAGATGGCCTTGTACTGTTAATGGGAGGGGCCACTTCAGAAAATAAGCGGGGCAACCTTGGAGGCTCCGCCCGCACTGTTCTACCCCCCTAACCCCATGGTCTGGTGTGGGGACCAACTATCAAATAGTATATTTTGAAGCACAATATGCAGAGAGGTGATGGAAATAGCTTTAAAGTTTTGCTGTGTTTGTTCAAGTAAATTTTTCTGAACAAACACAGTAAAACTTTAACACCGCCATTTTCAGGGAAAGGCTTCCCTCCCCTCTCTGCTTAACAAAATGCAAGTGCGCACATCCAGGGGTGCACCTAGGCACCTAGGCTTAAATGTAGTTGCACTCTCTCTTTCATGCGCCAACTTGAACAAAGAAAACTCCACTCAATCGGAATATAGAATACATTTCTGTAACTATGGGAAAAGAATCTGAAGCTTAGCGCCAAGAACATGTTAGACCTATTGGTTGAACATGCCACCAGAGAACATAAAAGAATTACTGAACAGATAGATACTATGAAAAAGGAGATTCAAGAAGCTAAAGCACTGGAAGTTACAAAAGAGAAAAATTATCAAAAGATGTTCGAAATTTTAAAGGCGTATCAAGATGAAATCAAATTAAGAAAAATGAGGACATTTTTCAGAGATGATCGTGATTACCAAGATGATAAAGTGTATACATTTCATGATAAATACAAACAACTGTCTAAACGAGTCTCGAGAGAGAGAGTACACCGACTTCATCACCAGGCAGCTCGGATGCGGATTCAGAAGGCGACCAAGAAAAAGAAATGGACAAGGAAACAGATACAGGCAATCAACCAAACACAGGACTTGGTTTTTTTAACCAAATTAGAAGATTTAAAAAAGGCAACCGTTCCATGTACCAGAAAAAAGTTAGTTTTTTACTTCCACCTCAAACGACGCAACAACAATCCGTCACAGGTCCAGGAGGAAGCGTGGGAGCGGTAGACTCAGGGAATCCCGACGCATTAGAAGATTTCAGAAGATTTACAAGAGCTGCGGCAAGAGAGGCAGCAAAAAAGACCAAGTAGATAATCTTGTTCTCAATTTATCCAACCGACCCCTAAAAACAGAAGAAATGTCCTTACTGAACAAAGGCTTTTCTTTTGCCCCGACAATAGATTACAATACCACGGATGTTCATATAGATCTGTTTAAATTTGTCAGAAAACTCAAACTTAAAAAATGGTTTGCTACTCAAGTGACTAATACGTATCGACAGAAGGAAGTTCCTATTATGCCAAGTGAACTCACAATAGAAGATCTCAATTATATTCACTTACTCAGATCTTTGGAAGACAACACTGAACGACCAATACATGAAACGTTACATGAATTACGTATTCAACAAAGCAGCCTTGCGCCAAAAGAAATGAGAAATAAATCAAGATTTACACCTCAGCTAATGCCAGATAACCTAATAGATGTGTTTTACAAAACAATGACTAAGAATCTCAATGATGCATTTGACACAACAAAGTTTAACAGAATGTCAAATATCAAACACAAATTTGACAACCTGTCACGAACAGAAAGGAAAGCTCTTCAAGACTTGCAACAAGATTCCACACTAACGAGTAAACCAGCCGACAAAGGTGGTAAAATTGTGGTGATGAACCGCGAAGATTATATAACAATGGCCTACAATCATTTAAAGATACCATCCTGTTATGAGAAGTTAACATCAAATCCTAAATTAAACATTATTGAAGAACTCGTGGGAGCAATTACATGCTGGCACCGTCAAGGTCTTCTATCAGATGAGGAAAAACAAGCATTGGAAATCAAACATCCTACAATACCGACTATTTACTTTTTACCTAAAGTCCATAAGCCATTTGAGTGAATTCCAGAAGGGAGACCTATCCTCAGTGGAATATGTTGGGCTACGGTTAATATGGCTGAATACATTGATAATATTCTCAGGCCCGAAGAAAATCTAACAAAGTCATTTATTAAAGACACAACAGCAATTATCAACAAATTAACAAGTGTCATTTGGCAACCTGGTTACAACCTAGTTACATGGGATGTTACTGCACTTTATACTTCGATCAAACATAACACAGCTTTGGATGCTATAGACTACGCTTTCTCTCAAGATACAGCGTCAATTTACCAATCAATACAGATGCTTAAAGAAATGCTGCTCTTGACTTTGAAAAATAATATTTTTCTTTTTAACAAGGAGTATTATAGACAGACCTGTGGTGTAGCTATGGGAGTAAAATATGCTCCAGCACTTGCTAACCTTGTAATGGCTATGTACGAGGATCAACATATTTACTCAGATCCTAACTATGAAGAAAATGTTGTTTTATGGAACCGATATATAGATGACTTTTTTTCATCTGGAAGGGCAATGACGACCAGCTGCAAGAATTCAAACTACAAGCAAATCAAAACACCTTAGGAATACAATTTACTGTAGCATCCAGCACATTAGAAGTCAATTTCCTAGACCTAACAATTTATATAGAAGAAAACGAGCTTATGACCAAAACATACAGGAAACCAACAGAGGCGAACTCAACTTTGTTTGAGACAAGTTGTCATCACAATCCCGTAATTAAAAACATCCCTAAGGGGGAATTCATGCGAGCTCGAAGGAACTGTTCGGCAAAAGCAGCCTTTGATCAGGAGTGTAAGCTACTTAAAACCCGTTTTCTAGCCAGAGGATATGCCACGAAGAATATTGCTAAAGCACGTGTTCAAGCAAGGGGACTTAACAGAGAGAATACACTTATCTCTAGTAGACAAAATCAAAACAAGCCAGAATGGATCAGATTCATTACAACTTATTGTGCCAACAACTCTGTAATAAGTAAGATCCTCAAAAAGAACTGGGAACTCTTAAAATTGGATCCACATATCCAAAACTATATTGAAGAAAATCCTTCTGTAACATTTAAAAGAGCAAGAACTTTGAGAAATATCCTCAGTCCTTCATTTTTACCGGAAGAAAAACATGTAGAGTCAACTTCATGGTTACCACAATTACCTGCGAGTTTTCGGAAATGCAGTTCATGCTCCATGTGCCAATATGCAATGTGTAATACTGAGATTTTTGAAGATTCCTTTGGCACTAAGTACAAAATCATTGACTTTATTAATTGCAAAACTAAATGTGTGGTGTACGCAATTATTTGTCAATGTAAAAAGATGTACATTGGGAGCACCATTAGAGAAATGAGAATCAGAATCCGTGAACATATGTCTAGCATTGGCAGTCAGAACATTAATTTACCACTGGCAACTCACTGGCAAAGAAAACATCAATTAAGCAACAAACAAGGCATTACATATTTGGGTCTCAAAAAAGTAACACTTGGACCAAGAGGAGGTGATCAAGAGAAGAGACTAAGACAAGAGGAGGTGAAATTAATATGTAGATTTCGGACAGTAGATAGAGGTTTTAACTCAGACAATGAGATGTCCTCCTTCTTATGAGACATTTGAATTTTGCATAAGCTATGTATTTTGTGCTAGTTACTTATCACAAAGCCAATGTATAACAAGCTTACCCTGCATTCCAATCAACAGCTCAGAATGCTAGAATTACCTTACATTATTTTATTTTTCCATTTAGCCTATTAAGTATCTTAATCTGACTTAATATCACTTCCAAAAGATATACTCTAATGGCCCTCATACTTGTTAGTGAGGTGCCTATTAGTGACCCACTCATCATACGCTGCTAATTCTTAGCAGTTATTGCGTACCTTGTTCAAATGTAATGTACTTTATGATAAAACATATGGAGGAAGCAACAAATTTAATTTAACAAGTTTAAAATTAGTGCTCTTATTCTCAATCTTATTTTATCCATCCAGAACATTAACGTCCGGGATAAACGTTCTTCAGACTGATTATATTGGTTTTGTATTTTAATGACATTTCTTATTTTCACTTCACATATACCTTTAATACATGTTATGTAAATTGTATTAATCTGAAAGCAAGATCACACGTAACCGTGGACAATAGGCCGTATGTTTACACAACACTAAAAGATGGCGCCCATATTAGTAACTAACAAAGGACCATTGCGGTTGCTGTGACAACCACACCAACAACTTTTTAAGCCACCATTTTGGATTCTTCCACGAACGTGGAAAGAATCGTACGGAGGTGTTAATGCAGTACTGCAGAGGTAAAACACGCTTATGGGATTTTCTCGCTGCCCCAGCCCGCACGGCATGGGAGAAGACTGGTCTAATGAACACACGCAGCACAAGGAGATATAGAAGCGCACCCTCTAAGCAGCTCTTTGTTAAATTGAATGGTACAACTAATTAATCAGACACCCGGAATCTTTTACTCTCTCGTTCACTAGGAGCACGAAAGATGTGCTTTGTTTTTATTTATAAATAGACACAATCAAATGGAGATACTTAATCATATTAAAAGATAAACATGATGCATTTAACCGGTCATTACACTTTATATGAACGTAAGCATACCTCTAAGAACACTAAGTAGACAGCCATAAGCTAACAGATGTGCCAATAAAAAATATAATAACCCTAATTTTGTTTGGCAGGCTGCGATTGATCCTGTGAATCTTTTTATTAAGCTGAAAAGCAACGTTCCAAATTAAGCAACTTATAATATTGGCTAAGATTTGTTTATTCTAAAAAACGATTTTATATTTAATTTGCATACTCATGTTTTCAGAGACAAATGAACTCATGGCATTTTAGTTGTTTTTTCTTTCCAACCAAACCCTTTTCCATTCCTATCCCGCTTTTGTCTCCAATTTGTTTATTGAATGGCATTACACAATGTTTCAATTTCTGATTTGATGCTTAATGGCAGACTGTTCATCCCAATTTATCCTTCCCATTTCCCACCCTCTCTGTCTGTGCTGCACTTGACACATTGATTCTTTTTAATTGTTCTTTATGGACTTCAACTTTTTTGTTTTTTGTATTATATTATTTTTGAACCAATAGCCCTGATTTGAAAAAGACGGCATAGTCCGTTGTAACACGTGTCATCACAAAGGGCACTTACCCTCACTAATACAGAAATGTATTCTATATTCCAATTGAGTGGAGTTTTCTTTGTTCAAGTTGGCGCATGAAAGAGAGAGTGCAACTACCTTTTTCTTTTTGGATTTACAAAGCGGAGTTGAAGAACCACATTTTCTCTGCTTGTCATGATGCCTACCCCCGGGGACCCAGACCAAGTCCAGCAACCCCGGAAGCAGGCATCAAGTTATCCCAAGCAAGCCCAACAACCCCTGCTAGGGGCTATTTGGGTGCAGTCCTGGCGCCTATGGCGCCAGGCTCATATGGAGAGTCAGTCCTGGCGCCATAGGCACCAGGCTCATAAATTAAAACTTACCTGATGCAGACCATGCTGCAAACTTACCTGATGCAGACCATGCTGCAAGAGCTCCAAGCCAAAAGAGGCTTGGAAGGGACTACTTTACCTAGGGACTATTTTTTTACTCGGGTGGGGCTGGGGAGGAATACTTACCTGGGACTACTTTGGAGGCTATTTAAACCACGCCCGAAGAGCAGCACACGCTTCGCGTTATTCTGCATCCAGCAGCGTAACGCTCACCGTGCCTGCAAGTCTGCATCCAGTCTTCTGCCACGCCCGCCTCAAGTTTGGAGCTCCTAGAAAAAGGGAGAAAGAAGGAGAAAAGTTTAGAACAAGAGCAATACCTTTGATCCTTACCTGAATTCCCGATCCATCGCACCTTCGAGCTGGAAGAAAGAAGTTATTTTATGCGTGTCGTCTCTCCTGCTGCAGCGCCGCGCTGAACTCACCGGCCTTCGCACCATCTTCACATTCCACTGCATCCCCCTGCATGTTCCCGTCGCACTCCGGCACCTAAGGAGAAGACAAGAACAGCAAGGTGAGCCAAGGGAATACACAGAGGAATATTAGTTACCCCCCCCATAGACTTACCTGATTCTACCACCGGGGGTACTATTCCTCTTCACGGGTCGGTGCAGCTTCCACTGCATCTTCGCCGAACCCCAGCCCCTAAGGGGAAACAAAAGGACAGCAAGGTGAAACAAAGGGACTAACAAGGGGAACCCTCCTCACCACAATAGACTTACCTGATTTTACCGCCGGAGGTATTATTTCCGGAGACTTCATACTTTCTCTCAGCGGCTGAATAAGGGAGAAAGCAACAGGTTACATATTGACATTATTTTATGGAACTGTGTTGGAAAATATAAATCCTTACCAGAATACTACCGGTTGCCACGAGGAACTCTTCGCTAGGGTCAAGCTGCAACCTGCAAGGAATCGGACAAGAGTGAAAGTCAGGCATTTGAACTCTTACGAACTACATACTTACGGCGTCTTGCCGGGAATCTCGGAGTCATTATTGTTCTGGAACTCACCAATTCCTTCGAGCCAGTGAAGCATCTGGTTATCAACGCGCCCCTGCGCTCAATGCAGGATGGAGAGCTCATCTTTTCAAACCATCAGTTGAGACTATAAGAGGGGACATCAAAGGTGATCTGTGGGGAGAACAGCGGGGGTGGGGGGATTTACGCTCAACTCCACGGGTGGTTAATTCCCTTTCTCCATTTGCAGAAGAATATTCCTACGGGCCAAGCAAACGAAGCTAGGTGTGCCAGTCCAGTCCGTCATCTCGGCCCTACGCGTCACGCTGGTGGAGACCGCAGCTGTCCAGTTCAGATCGACACCTCTGTGGGAGCCAGATGAACGTAACACCGCTGTTGCGCAACTCATGCGACACAAAATACCTCTGCAATAGATCATAGGGCACTGAGGTCCATTTTTTATAAGTGTCCCTTGTAGAAAGGTTCCTCATCGGGAGTTACTTTTTAGGCTTAAATGTAGGCAGGGGCTAATCCTTTAAATGTTGGGAGAGGCTCTAACTTCACGGGTGTTGCATGGGCAAACTTATTTGTGGGGGGGCATCTAACTTCTTTACTCATTGTAATGAGAGTATTCTAGTGCAGCGTCAATGTTACAAGCAGTTAACTCTCTCCTTTCAGTCTGAAACACCCATTTCTTGCAGATCCCGAAGGTCCTAGAAAGTGTGACCTAGCATAACAGGACATAGCAGAGTGTGGGGCAGTACTGTGGACGGCCCAAGCAACTTCAGTGGCTGGGAGCAACATGCAACACAATGTAATGTTGGTTCTACCACAGTTACTCCGCTATATTAGAATCTCTGGTGCACTGACTGGCTGGTGAGACTGTCTGCCTGTCAAATCAAGTGATACGAGACTGGGGAGGGCCAGTGCAGCAATAATGCAATTCTATGTGAGAGTACTGGAGCCACTAGCAGAAGAGCACCAGGGTACACCAATGTGTCCCTGCACTTATTCAGACTGTCCTATTGTAAGGGTGTAAACGTAATCACTTATAGGCACTCCAATTTTTTGCAGTTGAAGTCAGGGTGAGATTACGTTATTTGCCCGGGATCACACACTTGCGCTAAACAGCGAAGCAGGGATTTGAACCAACTCCGCAATTTGGGCACAGCCACCTTCTTTCACGCTTTACTTGGAACAAATATTTCAATTTTGGGTGTCAAGACCTACAATAATACTTTCCTGTAGACTTTACTTGCAAAATATGCACATTGCACAGTAAAGAATCATGACTACATCTAAACCCTTATAGCAGCAGCACGTTGGGCCAAAATAATCAGCGCACCTTTATTTTCCACATACTGAATGCAACACTATAAGATGCAAAAGGCAAAATATCTATTTACCCACTTTATTTTCACTTCTTTAAGACTCACAATAAAATAAGTTGTGTAATAAACTCACTTAGGTTTGGAGATTCTTTACAACCCTCCAGCGTGTTCTTATGTATGGTTTTAAAACATTCAACTGAGGACATGAAGGGGGCTTTATTGTGTTGCTCGGTTTAACTATCACAGATTTGCAAGGTGACTGGTGGTCTTTCAGTTGGAAATTCCCCATCATGCATAAGAAAGTCTCTGCTGCTGATGACAAAAGAGAGGTGGCTGCAGAGCCAGGGGCCCAGCCTGTGTGTCTCAGGGGGGCTGTGACTCTGGGAAACGGGCAGTGCTTCATCATCCGATGCAGCAGATCCTAGCCGCCTCCTGCACCTAAAGCAGACGCTTCAGCGCTGGAGAGGTACCGGCCTAGCCGCCTGCTACACCTAAAGCAGCCGCTTCAGTGCTGGAGAGATACCGGCCTAGCCGCCTGCTGCACCTAAAGCAGACACTTCAGTGCTGGTGAGATACCGGCCTAGCCGCCACCTGCACCTAAAGCAGAAACTTCAGCGCTGGAGAGATATCGGCCTAGCCCTCTCCTGCACCTAGAGCAGACACTTCAGTGCTGGAGAGATACAGGCCTAGCCGCCTCCTGCACCTAAAGCAGACACTTCAGCGCTGGAGAGATACCGGCCTAGCCGCCTGCTGCACCTAAAGCAGCTGCTTCAGAGCTGGAGAGATACCGGCCTAGCCACCTGCTGCACCTAAAGCAGCCGCCTTAGCGCTGGAGAGGTACTGGCCTAGCCGCCTCCTGCACCTAAAGCAGACACTTAGCGCTGGAGAGATACCGGCCTAGATGCCTACTGCACCTAAAGCAGACACGTCAGCGCTGGAGAGATACCGGCCTAGCTGCCTGCTGCACCTAAAGCAGACACTTCAGCGCTGGAGAGATACCAGCCTAGCCGCCTCCTGCACCTAAAGCAGACACTTCAGTGCTGGAGAGATACCGGCCTAGCCGCCTGCTGCACCTAAAGCAGATACTTCAACGCTGGAGAGATACCGGCCTAGCCCCCTCCTTCACCTAAAGCAGGCACCAGTGCTGGAGAGATACTGGCCTAGCCGACTCCTGCACTTAAAGCAGACACTTCAGCGCTGGAGAGATACCGGCCTAGCCGCCTGCTGCACCTAAAGCAGATACTTCAGCGCTGGAGAGATACCGGACTAGCCCCCTCCTGCACCTAAAGCAGACACTTCAGCGCTGGAGAGATACCGGCCTAGCCGCCTCCTGCACCTAAAGCAGATGCTTCAGCGCTCGAGAAATACCGGCCTAGCCGCCTGCTGCACCTAAAGCAGCCGCTTCAGCACTGGAGAGATACCGGCCTAGCCGCCTCCTGCACTTAAAGCAGACACTTCAGCACTGGAGATATACCGGCCTAGCCGCCTGCGGCACCTAAAGCAGACACTTCAGCGCTGGAGAGATACCGGCCTAGCCACCTGCTGCACCTAAAGCAGCCGCCTTAGCGCTGGAGAGGTACTGGCCTAGCCGCCTCCTGCACCTAAAGCAGACCCTTCAGCGCTGGAGAGATACCAGCCTAGATGCCTACTGCACCTAAAGCAGACACATCAGCGCTGGAGAGATACCGGCCTAGCCGCCTGCTGCACCTAAAGCAGACACTTCAGCGCTGGAGAGATACCAGCCTAGCCGCCTCCTGCACCTAAAGCAGACACTTCAGCGCTGGAGAGATACCGGCCTAGATGCCTACTGCACCTAAAGCAGACACATCAGCGCTGGAGAGATACCGGCCTAGCCGCCTGCTGCACCTAAAGCAGACACTTCAGCGCTGGAGAGATACCAGCCTAGTCGCCTCCTGCACCTAAAGCGGACACTTCAGTGCTGGAGAGATACCGGCCTAGCCGCCTGCTGCACCTAAAGCAGATACTTCAGCGCTGCAGAGATACCGGCCTAGCCCCCTCCTTCACCTAAAGCAGACACTTCAGTGCTGGGGAGATACTGGCCTAGCCGCCTCCTGCACTTAAAGCAGACACTTCAGCGCTGGAGAGATACCGGCCTAGCCACCTGCTGCACCTAAAGCAGATACTTCAGCGCTGGAGAGATACCGGCCTAGCCCCCTATTGCACCTAAAGCAGACACTTCAGCGCTGGAGAGATACCGGCCTAGCCGCCTGCTGCACCTAAAGCAGATACTTCAGCGCTGGAGAGATACCGGCCTAGCCCCCTCCTGCACCTAAAGCAGACACTTCAGCGCTGGAGAGATACCGGCCTAGCCGCCTCCTGCACCTAAAGCAGACGCTTCAGCGCTGGAGAGATACCGGCCTAGCCGCCTGCTGCACCTAAAGCAGCCGCTTCAGCACTGGAGAGATACCGGTCTAGCCCCCTCCTGCACTTAAAGCAGACACTTCAGCACTGGAGATATACCGGCCTAGCCGCCTGCGGCACCTAAAGCAGACACTTCAGCGCTGGAGAGATACTGGCCTAGCCACCTGCTGCACCTAAAGCAGCCGCCTTAGCGCTGGAGAGGTACTGGCCTAGCCGCCTCCTGCACCTAAAGCAGACACTTCAGCGCTGGAGAGATACCGGCCTAGATGCCTACTGCACCTAAAGCAGACACATCAGCGCTGGAGAGATACCGGCCTAGCCGCCTGCTGCACCTAAAGCAGACACTTCAGCGCTGGAGAGATACCAGCCTAGCCGCCTCCTGCACCTAAAGCAGACACTTCAGTGCTGGAGAGATACCGGCCTAGCCGCCTGCTGCACCTAAAGCAGATACTTCAGCGCTGGAGAGATACCGGCCTAGCCCCCTCCTTCACCTAAAGCAGACACTTCAGTGCTGGGGAGATACTGGCCTAGCCGCCTCCTGCACTTAAAGCAGATACTTCAGCGCTGGAGAGATACCGGCCTAGCCACCTGCTGCACCTAAAGCAAATACTTCACCGCTGGAGAGATACCGGCCTAGCCCCCTCCTGCACCTAAAGCAGACACTTCAGCGCTGGAGAGATACCGGCCTAGCCGCCTCCTGCACCTAAAGCAGATGCTTCAGCGCTGGAGAGATACCAGCCTAGCCGCCTGCTGCACCTAAAGCAGCCGCTTCAGCACTGGAGAGATACCGGCCTAGCCGCCTCCTGCACTTAAAGCAGACACTTCAGCACTGGAGATATACCGGCCTAGCCGCCTGCGGCACCTAAAGCAGACACTTCAGCACTGGAGAGATACCGGCCTAGCCGCCTCCTGCACCTAAACCAGACACTTCAGCGCTGGAGAGATACTGGCCTAGCCACCTGCTGCACCTAAAGCAGCCGCTTCAGCACTGGAGAGATACTGGCCTAGCCGCCTGCTGCACCTAAAGCAGCCGCCTCAGCGCTGGAGAGGTACTGGCCTAGCGCCTGCTGCACCTAAACCAGCCGCCTCAGCGCTGGAGAGATACTGGCCTAGGCGCCTCCTGCACCTAAAGCAGACACTTCAGCGCTGGAGAGATACCGGCCTAGCCACCCTGCCTCGCTGGAGAGATACCGGCCTAGCCACCTGCTGCACCTAAAGCAGCCACTTCAGGGCTGGAGAGATACTGGCCTAGCTGCCTGCTGCACCTAAAGCAGCCGCCTCAGCGCTGGAGAGATACTGGCCTGACCGCCTCCTGCACCTAAAGCAGACACTTCAGCACTGGAGAGATACCGGCCTAGCCGCCTGCTGCACCTAAAGCAGACGCTTCAGCACTGGAGAGATACCGGCCTAGCCGCCTGCTGCAGCTAAAGGAGCCGCTTCAGTGCTGGAGAGATACCGGCCTAGCCGCCTGCTGCACCTAAAGCAGCCCCTTCAGCGCTGGAGAGATACCGGCCTAGCCGCCTGCTGCACCTAAAGCAGTTGCTTCAGCGCTGGACAGATACCGGCCTAGCCGCCTGCTGCACCTAAAGCAGCCGCTCCAGCGCTGGAGAGATACCGGCCTAGCCGCCTGCTGCACCTAAAGCAGACACTTCAGCGCTGGAGAGATACCGGCCTAGCCACCCTGCCCTGCTGGAGAGATACCAGCCTAGCCGCCTGCTGCACCTAAAGCAGCCGCTTCAGCGCTGGAGAGATACTGGCCTAGCTGCCTGCTGCACCTAAAGCAGCCACCTCACTGCTGGAAAGATACTGGCCTGGCCGCCTCCTGCACCTAAAGCAGACACTTCAGCGCTGGAGAGATACCGATCTAGCCGCCTGCTGCACCTAAAGCAGACACTTCAGCGCTGGAGAGCTACCGGGTTAGCCGCCTCCTGCACCTAAAGCAGACACTTCAGCACTGGAGAGATACCGGCCTAGCCGCCTGCTGCACCTAAAGCAGACGCTTCAGCGCTGGAGAGATACCGGCCTAGCCACCTACTTCAGCTAAAGGAGCCGCTTCAGCGCTGGAGAGATACCGGCCTAGCCGCCTGCTGCACCTAAATCAGCCGCTTCAGCGCTGGAGAGATACCGGCCTAGCCGCCTGCTGCACCTAAAGCAGCCGCTTCAGCGCTGGACAGATACCGGCCTAGCCGCCTGCTGCACCTAAAGCAGCCGCTTCAGCGCTGGACAGATACCGGCCTAGCCGCCTGCTGCACCTAAAGCAGCCGCTTTAGCGCTGGAGAGATACCGGCCTAGCCGCCTGCTGCACCTAAAGCAGACACTTCAGCACTGGAGAGATACCGGCCTAGCCGCCTGCTGCACCTATCAACGCTGGAGAGATACCAGCCTAGCCGCCTGCTGCACCTAAAGCAGCCGCTTCAGCGCTGGAGAGATACCGGCCTAGCCGCCTGCTGCACCTAAAGCAGCCGCTTCAGCGCTGGACAGATACTGGCCTAGCCGCCTGCTGCACCTAAAGCAGCCGCTTCAGCGCTGGACAGATACCGGCCTAGCCGCCTGCTGCACCTAAAGCAGCTGCTTCAGCGCTGGAGAGATACTGGCCTAGCCGCCTCCTGCACCTAAAGCAGCCTCTTCAGCCCTGGAGAGATACCGGCCTAGCCACCTCCTGCACCAAAAGCAGCTGCTTCAGCGCTGGAGAGCTACCGGCCTAGCGGCCTGCTGCACCTAAAGCAGCCGCTTCAGCGCTGGAGAGATACTGGCCTAGCCGCCTCCTGTACCTAAGGCAGACACTTCAGCACTGGAGAGATACCATGCTAGCCGCCTGCTGCACCTAAAGCAGCTGCTTCAGCACTGGAGAGATACCGGCCTAGCCGCCTGCTGCACCTAAAGCAGACACTTCAGTGCTGGTGAGATACCGGCCTAGCCGCCACCTGCACCTAAAGCAGAAACTTCAGCGCTGGAGAGATATCGGCCTAGCCCTCTCCTGCACCTAAAGCAGACACTTCAGTGCTGGAGAGATACAAGCCTAGCCGCCTCCTGCACCTAAAGCAGACACTTCAGCGCTGGAGAGATACCGGCCTAGCCGCCTGCTGCACCTAAAGCAGCTGCTTCAGAGCTGGAGAGATACCGGCCTAGCCACCTGCTGCACCTAAAGCAGCCGCCTTAGCGCTGGAGAGGTACTGGCCTAGCCGCCTCCTGCACCTAAAGCAGACACTTAGCGCTGGAGAGATACCGGCCTAGATGCCTACTGCACCTAAAGCAGACACGTCAGCGCTGGAGAGATACCGGCCTAGCTGCCTGCTGCACCTAAAGCAGACACTTCAGCGCTGGAGAGATACCAGCCTAGCCGCCTCCTGCACCTAAAGCAGACACTTCAGTGCTGGAGAGATACCGGCCTAGCCGCCTGCTGCACCTAAAGCAGATACTTCAACGCTGGAGAGATACCGGCCTAGCCCCCTCCTTCACCTAAAGCAGGCACCAGTGCTGGAGAGATACTGGCCTAGCCGACTCCTGCACTTAAAGCAGACACTTCAGCGCTGGAGAGATACCGGCCTAGCCGCCTGCTGCACCTAAAGCAGATACTTCAGCGCTGGAGAGATACCGGCCTAGCCCCCTCCTGCACCTAAAGCAGACACTTCAGCGCTGGAGAGATACCGGCCTAGCCGCCTCCTGCACCTAAAGCAGATGCTTCAGCGCTCGAGAAATACCGGCCTAGCCGCCTGCTGCACCTAAAGCAGCCGCTTCAGCACTGGAGAGATACCGGCCTAGCCGCCTCCTGCACTTAAAGCAGACACTTCAGCACTGGAGATATACCGGCCTAGCCGCCTGCGGCACCTAAAGCAGACACTTCAGCGCTGGAGAGATACCGGCCTAGCCACCTGCTGCACCTAAAGCAGCCGCCTTAGCGCTGGAGAGGTACTGGCCTAGCCGCCTCCTGCACCTAAAGCAGACCCTTCAGCGCTGGAGAGATACCAGCCTAGATGCCTACTGCACCTAAAGCAGACACATCAGCGCTGGAGAGATACCGGCCTAGCCGCCTGCTGCACCTAAAGCAGACACTTCAGCGCTGGAGAGATACCAGCCTAGCCGCCTCCTGCACCTAAAGCAGACACTTCAGCGCTGGAGAGATACCGGCCTAGATGCCTACTGCACCTAAAGCAGACACATCAGCGCTGGAGAGATACCGGCCTAGCCGCCTGCTGCACCTAAAGCAGACACTTCAGCGCTGGAGAGATACCAGCCTAGTCGCCTCCTGCACCTAAAGCGGACACTTCAGTGCTGGAGAGATACCGGCCTAGCCGCCTGCTGCACCTAAAGCAGATACTTCAGCGCTGCAGAGATACCGGCCTAGCCCCCTCCTTCACCTAAAGCAGACACTTCAGTGCTGGGGAGATACTGGCCTAGCCGCCTCCTGCACTTAAAGCAGACACTTCAGCGCTGGAGAGATACCGGCCTAGCCACCTGCTGCACCTAAAGCAGATACTTCAGCGCTGGAGAGATACCGGCCTAGCCCCCTATTGCACCTAAAGCAGACACTTCAGCGCTGGAGAGATACCGGCCTAGCCGCCTGCTGCACCTAAAGCAGATACTTCAGCGCTGGAGAGATACCGGCCTAGCCCCCTCCTGCACCTAAAGCAGACACTTCAGCGCTGGAGAGATACCGGCCTAGCCGCCTCCTGCACCTAAAGCAGACGCTTCAGCGCTGGAGAGATACCGGCCTAGCCGCCTGCTGCACCTAAAGCAGCCGCTTCAGCACTGGAGAGATACCGGTCTAGCCCCCTCCTGCACTTAAAGCAGACACTTCAGCACTGGAGATATACCGGCCTAGCCGCCTGCGGCACCTAAAGCAGACACTTCAGCGCTGGAGAGATACCGGCCTAGCCACCTGCTGCACCTAAAGCAGCCGCCTTAGCGCTGGAGAGGTACTGGCCTAGCCGCCTCCTGCACCTAAAGCAGACACTTCAGCGCTGGAGAGATACCGGCCTAGATGCCTACTGCACCTAAAGCAGACACATCAGCGCTGGAGAGATACCGGCCTAGCCGCCTGCTGCACCTAAAGCAGACACTTCAGCGCTGGAGAGATACCAGCCTAGCCGCCTCCTGCACCTAAAGCAGACACTTCAGTGCTGGAGAGATACCGGCCTAGCCGCCTGCTGCACCTAAAGCAGATACTTCAGCGCTGGAGAGATACCGGCCTAGCCCCCTCCTTCACCTAAAGCAGACACTTCAGTGCTGGGGAGATACTGGCCTAGCCGCCTCCTGCACTTAAAGCAGATACTTCAGCGCTGGAGAGATACCGGCCTAGCCACCTGCTGCACCTAAAGCAAATACTTCACCGCTGGAGAGATACCGGCCTAGCCCCCTCCTGCACCTAAAGCAGACACTTCAGCGCTGGAGAGATACCGGCCTAGCCGCCTCCTGCACCTAAAGCAGATGCTTCAGCGCTGGAGAGATACCAGCCTAGCCGCCTGCTGCACCTAAAGCAGCCGCTTCAGCACTGGAGAGATACCGGCCTAGCCGCCTCCTGCACTTAAAGCAGACACTTCAGCACTGGAGATATACCGGCCTAGCCGCCTGCGGCACCTAAAGCAGACACTTCAGCACTGGAGAGATACCGGCCTAGCCGCCTCCTGCACCTAAACCAGACACTTCAGCGCTGGAGAGATACTGGCCTAGCCACCTGCTGCACCTAAAGCAGCCGCTTCAGCACTGGAGAGATACTGGCCTAGCCGCCTGCTGCACCTAAAGCAGCCGCCTCAGCGCTGGAGAGGTACTGGCCTAGCGCCTGCTGCACCTAAACCAGCCGCCTCAGCGCTGGAGAGATACTGGCCTAGGCGCCTCCTGCACCTAAAGCAGACACTTCAGCGCTGGAGAGATACCGGCCTAGCCACCCTGCCTCGCTGGAGAGATACCGGCCTAGCCACCTGCTGCACCTAAAGCAGCCACTTCAGGGCTGGAGAGATACTGGCCTAGCTGCCTGCTGCACCTAAAGCAGCCGCCTCAGCGCTGGAGAGATACTGGCCTGACCGCCTCCTGCACCTAAAGCAGACACTTCAGCACTGGAGAGATACCGGCCTAGCCGCCTGCTGCACCTAAAGCAGACGCTTCAGCACTGGAGAGATACCGGCCTAGCCGCCTGCTGCAGCTAAAGGAGCCGCTTCAGTGCTGGAGAGATACCGGCCTAGCCGCCTGCTGCACCTAAAGCAGCCCCTTCAGCGCTGGAGAGATACCGGCCTAGCCGCCTGCTGCACCTAAAGCAGTTGCTTCAGCGCTGGACAGATACCGGCCTAGCCGCCTGCTGCACCTAAAGCAGCCGCTCCAGCGCTGGACAGATACCGGCCTAGCCGCCTGCTGCACCTAAAGCAGCCGCTTCAGCGCTGGAGAGATACCGGCCTAGCCGCCTGCTGCACCTAAAGCAGACACTTCAGCGCTGGAGAGATACCGGCCTAGCCACCCTGCCCTGCTGGAGAGATACCAGCCTAGCCGCCTGCTGCACCTAAAGCAGCCGCTTCAGCGCTGGAGAGATACTGGCCTAGCTGCCTGCTGCACCTAAAGCAGCCACCTCACTGCTGGAAAGATACTGGCCTGGCCGCCTCCTGCACCTAAAGCAGACACTTCAGCGCTGGAGAGATACCGATCTAGCCGCCTGCTGCACCTAAAGCAGACACTTCAGCGCTGGAGAGCTACCGGGTTAGCCGCCTCCTGCACCTAAAGCAGACACTTCAGCACTGGAGAGATACCGGCCTAGCCGCCTGCTGCACCTAAAGCAGACGCTTCAGCGCTGGAGAGATACCGGCCTAGCCACCTGCTTCAGCTAAAGGAGCCGCTTCAGCGCTGGAGAGATACCGGCCTAGCCGCCTGCTGCACCTAAATCAGCCGCTTCAGCGCTGGAGAGATACCGGCCTAGCCGCCTGCTGCACCTAAAGCAGCCGCTTCAGCGCTGGACAGATACCGGCCTAGCCGCCTGCTGCACCTAAAGCAGCCGCTTCAGCGCTGGACAGATACCGGCCTAGCCGCCTGCTGCACCTAAAGCAGCCGCTTTAGCGCTGGAGAGATACCGGCCTAGCCGCCTGCTGCACCTAAAGCAGACACTTCAGCACTGGAGAGATACCGGCCTAGCCGCCTGCTGCACCTATCAACGCTGGAGAGATACCAGCCTAGCCGCCTGCTACACCTAAAGCAGCCGCTTCAGCGCTGGAGAGATACCGGCCTAGCCGCCTGCTGCACCTAAAGCAGCCGCTTCAGCGCTGGACAGATACTGGCCTAGCCGCCTGCTGCACCTAAAGCAGCCGCTTCAGCGCTGGACAGATACCGGCCTAGCCGCCTGCTGCACCTAAAGCAGCTGCTTCAGCGCTGGAGAGATACTGGCCTAGCCGCCTCCTGCACCTAAAGCAGCCTCTTCAGCCCTGGAGAGATACCGGCCTAGCCACCTCCTGTACCTAAGGCAGACACTTCAGCACTGGAGAGATACCATGCTAGCCGCCTGCTGCACCTAAAGCAGCTGCTTCAGCACTGGAGAGATACCGGCCTAGCCCCCTCCTGCACCTAAAGCAGACACTTCAGCGCTGGAGAGATACCGGCCTAGCCGCCTGCTGCACCTAAAGCAGATACTTCAGCGCTGGAGAGATACCGGCCTAGCCCCCTCCTGCACCTAAAGCAGACACTTCAGCGCTGGAGAGATACCGGCCTAGCCGCCTCCTGCACCTAAAGCATATGCTTCAGCGCTGGAGAGATACCGGCCTAGCCGCCTGCTGCACCTAAAGCAGCCGCTTCAGCACTGGAGAGATACCGGCCTAGCCGCCTCCTGCACTTAAAGCAGACACTTCAGCACTGGAGATATACCGGCCTAGCCGCCTGTGGCACCTAAAGCAGACACTTCAGCGCTGGAGAGATACCGGCCTAGCCGCCTGCTGCACCTAAAGCAGCCGCCTTAGCGCTGGAGAGGTACTGGCCTAGCCGCCTCCTGCACCTAAAGCAGACACTTCAGCGCTGGAGAGATACCGGCCTAGATGCCTACGGCACCTAAAGCAGACACATCAGCGCTGGAGAGATACCGGCCTAGCCGCCTGCTGCACCTAAAGCAGACACTTCAGCGCTGGAGAGATACCAGCCTAGCCACCTCCTGCACCTAAAGCAGACACTTCAGTGCTGGAGAGATACCGGCCTAGCCGCCTGCTGCACCTAAAGCAGATACTTCAGCGGTGGAGAGATACCGGCCTAGCCCCCTCCTTCACCTAAAGCAGACACTTCAGTGCTGGGGAGATACTGGCCTAGCCGCCTGCTGCACCTAAAGCAGACACTTCAGCGCTGGAGAGATACCGGCCTAGCCACCTACTGCACCTAAAGCAGATACTTCAGCGCTGGAGAGATACCGGCCTAGCCCCCTCCTGCACCTAAAGCAGACACTTCAGCGCTGGAGAGATACCAGCCTAGCCGCCTGCTGCACCTAAAGCAGCCGCTTCAGCACTGGAGAGATACCGGCCTAGCCGCCTCCTGCACTTAAAGCAGACACTTCAGCACTGGAGATATACCGGCCTAGCCGCCTGCGGCACCTAAAGCAGACACTTCAGCACTGGAGAGATACCGGCCTAGCCGCCTCCTGCACCTAAACCAGACACTTCAGCGCTGGAGAGATACTGGCCTAGCCACCTGCTGCACCTAAAGCAGCCGCTTCAGCACTGGAGAGATACTGGCCTAGCCGCCTGCTGCACCTAAAGCAGCCGCCTCAGCGCTGGAGAGGTACTGGCCTAGCCACCTCCTGCACCTAAAGCAGACACTTCAGCACTTGAGAAATACCGCCCTAGCCGCCTGCTGCAGCTAAAGCGGCCGCTTCAGCGCTGGAGAGATACTGGCCTAGCGCCTGCTGCACCTAAACCAGCCGTCTCAGCGCTGGAGAGATACTGGCCTAGGCGCCTCCTGCACCTAAAGCAGACACTTCAGCGCTGGAGAGATACCGGCCTAGCCACCCTGCCTCGCTGGAGAGATACCGGCCTAGCCACCTGCTGCACCTAAAGCAGCCGCTTCAGGGCTGGAGAGATACTGGCCTAGCTGCCTGCTGCACCTAAAGCAGCCGCCTCAGCGCTGGAGAGATACTGGCCTGACCGCCTCCTGCACCTAAAGCAGACACTTCAGCACTGGAGAGATACCGGCCTAGCCGCCTGCTGCACCTAAAGCAGACGCTTCAGCACTGGAGAGATACCGGCCTAGCCACCTGCTGCAGCTAAAGGAGCCGCTTCAGTGCTGGAGAGATACCGGCCTAGCCGCCTGCTGCACCTAAAGCAGCCCCTTCAGCGCTGGAGAGATACCGGCCTAGCCGCCTGCTGCACCTAAAGCAGTTGCTTCAGCGCTGGACAGATACCGGCCTAGCCACCTGCTGCACCTAAAGCAGCCGCTCCAGCACTGGACAGATACCGGCCTAGCCGCCTGCTGCACCTAAAGCAGACACTTCAGCGCTGGAGAGATACCGGCCTAGCCACCCTGCCCTGCTGGAGAGATACCGGCCTAGCCGCCTGCTGCACCTAAACCAGCCGCCTCAGCGCTGGAGAGATACTGGCCTAGGCGCCTCCTGCACCTAAAGCAGACACTTCAGCGCTGGAGAGATACCGGCCTAGCCACCCTGCCCTGCTGGAGAGATACCGGCCTAGCCACCTGCTGCACCTAAAGCAGCCGCTTCAGCGCTGGAGAGATACTGGCCTAGCTGCCTGCTGCACCTAAAGCAGCCACCTCACTGCTGGAAAGATACTGGCCTGGCCGCCTCCTGCACCTAAAGCAGACACTTCAGCGCTGGAGAGATACCGGCCTAGCCGCCTGCTGCACCTAAAGCAGACACTTCAGCGCTGGAGAGCTACCGGCCTAGCCGCCTCCTGCACCTAAAGCAGACACTTCAGCACTGGAGAGATACCGGCCTAGCCGCCTGCTGCACCTAAAGCAGACGCTTCAGCGCTGGAGAGATACCGGCCTAGCCGCCTGCTTCAGCTAAAGGAGCCGCTTCAGCGCTGGAGAGATACCGGCCTAGCCGCCTGCTGCACCTAAAGCAGCCGCTTCAGCGCTGGAGAGATACCGGCCTAGCCGCCTGCTGCACCTAAAGCAGCCGCTTCAGCGCTGGACAGATACCGGCCTAGCCGCCTGCTGCACCTAAAGCAGCCGCTTCAGCGCTGGACAGATACCGGCCTAGCCGCCTGCTGCACCTAAAGCAGCCGCTTTAGCGCTGGAGAGATACCGGCCTAGCCGCCTGCTGCACCTAAAGCAGACACTTCAGCACTGGAGAGATACCGGCCTAGCCGCCTGCTGCACCTATCAACGCTGGAGAGATACCAGCCTAGCCGCCTGCTGCACCTAAAGCAGCCGCTTCAGCGCTGGAGAGATACCGGCCTAGCCGCCTGCTGCACCTAAAGCAGCCGCTTCAGCGCTGGACAGATACTGGCCTAGCCGCCTGCTGCACCTAAAGCAGCCGCTTCAGCGCTGGACAGATACCGGCCTAGCCGCCTGCTGCACCTAAAGCAGCCGCTTCAGCGCTGAAGAGATACCGGCCTAGACGCCTGCTGCACCTAAAGCAGACACTTCAGCACTGGAGAGATACCGGCCTAGCCGCCTGCTGCACCTAAAGCAGACACTTCAGCACTGGAGAGATACCGGCCTAGCCGCCTGCTGCACCTAAAGCAGCTGCTTCAGCGCTGGAGAGATACTGGCCTAGCCGCCTCCTGCACCTAAAGCAGACACTTCAACACTGGAGAGATACCAGCCTACCCGCCTGCTGCACCTAAAGCAGCCTCTTCAGCACTGGAGAGATACCTGCCTAGCCACCTCCTGCACCAAAAGCAGCTGCTTCAGCGCTGGAGAGATACCGGCCTAGCGGCCTGCTGCACCTAAAGCAGCCGCTTCAGCGCTGGAGAGATACTGGCCTAGCCGCCTCCTGCACCTAAGGCAGACACTTCAGCACTGGAGAGATACCATGCTAGCCGCCTGCTGCACCTAAAGCAGCTGCTTCAGCACTGGAGAGATACTGGCCTAGCCACCTCCTGCACCTAAAGCAGACACTTCAGGGCTGGAGAGATACCGGCCTAGCCGCCTGCTGCACCTAGCAGCCGCTTCAGCACTGGAGAGATACCGGCCTAGCCGCCTCCTGCACCCTCAGCAGAGAGTCAAGGAGATGTTCTGCGATGCACAGAAAGAGACAATTGAATTGAAACAAACTTTATTCGGCCTTTGGCCCATCAAAGTACATACTTAGACTAGACCAATTGTCTTACTAGACATCATCGGAAAAATATTTGCCTCACTGATACTCAGCCATTTCAAAGAGTGGGCCAAGAAAATCACCGGCCCTAGACATTCTGCAGACCGGCTTTCAAAAGGGAGCGGGAACAGCAATAAACATTCTGATCCGTAACACCATCAAGGCCAAAGTGAAGGGAGGCGCCCCAAACGTCCACATGGCCATGATTGATTTATCGCGGGCCTTCGATACAGTGGACCGAGACAAACTATGGTCCAAACTAGCAAATTGGGAATGTCCAGGGCCAATTCTCGACCCAATCAAGGCCCTGCACACGAAAACATCACTCCGAGTTCGACTAAGCCAACAGGGAACCCTATCAGACAGGATTTACACAAAAAGAGGCGTCAAACAAGGCTGCCCGCTGGCACCTGCACTTTTTATAGCTTTTATCGGCGACTTTCAAACAACAGAAGATCAGGCGCGAGCCTTCCCTCCGAAGCTGGGAGAAGTAAAAATATCAAGACTGTGGTATGCGGATGACTTGATCCTATTGGATCAAACGGCCATTGGCCTCCAAAGACAGATTGCCAACCTATCCACATATATGGAACATACCAACCTAAAGATCTACTCAAAGAAAACCAAAATCATTTCTTTATGCAAAACCACTAAAGAATCACAGACGGCACACTCATGATATCTGACAAGTCAAAAATCGAATCAGTGAAAGAATTCAAATACCTGGGCGTTGTGATTGACAACACATTGAAAGATAACTCCCTCTTGAACTCTCTGTAGGAAAAAATCAGAAGCCTAACAGCCCAAACTCGTGCTGTAGATAACAAATGTGGAAAATTCTCGTGGTCACCAGCGCTCCAGTTTTACAAATCCAAAGTAATACCAGCACTAACCTACGGAATGGCGGCGAATCTGAACCTACCACCGGAAACCTGGTCTAAGCTCGAAGGTTACCTGTGGAAGTCAGTCCTGGCTTTGCCAAAATCTGCACCTATGCCAGCCATACAACGTGACTTAGGCTTACCATCTGTAGCCTCACTGGTTACCCAAAGTGCTGTACAACTGTACAGGAAAATTTTGTCTCCCAGCTCGCCGCCGATTTTTCGACTCATGGAAACCGAAATCTCCAAGGGAACCTGTAAACCTCTACTAGAATGGGTCAAAAAAATACACGAAAAACTGGACGAAGTGGCATGCTCGACTGAAATGCTCCTAAGTAATCCTGGGAGAGTAAAGAGGAAATTGGAAAAACCAGGACTGGATCAACACCAGTGAAAGGATCCTGCAGTACAAATCCCTAGAGCACCTTCCTCCTACCCACAATCGTCCGAGGGTCCCTTTAAAATACTGCGAGAGATTCCCAGAGAAGAAGCTGAGGAAAATGTTTATGAGTGCGCGACAAAATTTACTGAACACAAAGGAAATCTTGGCTTCACAAGCTCGTGTCCCTGATTCCCACTGTCGCCTATGTGAAGATACAGTTCAAACTGAAACGATCTACCATCTTCTTATGTCGTGCCCAGCCTTAGAAGCAGAAAGGCAAAAATACAGATGAAACTACACTGGACGAAGAAACTCGCTGGTATCGGCTAATCGCAGGAGACTCCCCCAGATGGTCCAGGATGACAGCTAAATTCCTGGACGTTGCACTCAGAAGGGCCAATACTCCTGTCACAAATGGCCTACCAGCACGCATGGAGTAGAAGTGCTTGCGAGCTCGACAGGGAGTCTGCTCGCCGGACAAAAGTGGTGTCCCAAGTTGAAAGATGGATTTTTGATTTTTGTAAAAACCAAAGAGGTTAAAACAAATAAATAAAAAATAAAAAAAATAAATAAAAAAGTACATCCTAACACAAAGATATACTACAATTTACTAATTGTTTACAAAACTACAAGCCTGTGAGAACTCATGAGTTCCAGCAAAAGGAATAATCCCCATTACAGTCAAGGTGATTATGGGCCTCCAGGACCCCAATACCACATTGGTTTCCCATCAATCTAGTCCCCAGGACTGTAAGGTTCGCGCCAGATAGAACATAGTTGAATGGGGTACTTTCCAGTAAATCCCCTGGTCCCTGGGGGGAGGCTGAGCTCATTTGAATGCTGCTATGGCGTCTGATCATTGCTCCCAAGTTTCCCCAATACACGTATAGCCATTCTCTGCTCCCAGAAGACTCGTTTTACGGAGTCGTGGGGGTTACTCCCCTCGCCAGACATTCGATGACAATCCACTATAGCTTCCCTGGAGACAAAGTGACATCCCACAACAGTGCGGGCCCAGTGCATACATGTGTTGAGGAGAGCGTCCTTCGGTTCTCGCGTGTTGCTGGCTAGTTTGGGGACCCCATGGAGGAAAACCGTGGCGATTCTTCTTGGCCCCCCACTATCGGGATGCCTGGAGCTTCTCCCCCTCGGGCTGTATCTCCGGGATCCAGGGTCCTTCACTCTGTTCTATAATGTTCTCGTTGCACGTGGCTCCCAGGCCTCTGGAGCAGTTGGTACTGGACTTGTGGGAGGGGTCTTGCTGGGCCTGTACTGCTCTCATTTCTCGAGCTGAGACGGCGCCTTGTAGCTCTGAGCTCTGTGCTCGCGGGAGGCGTTGGCCGGGGTCCCCTAACCATTGGAAGAGCGCAGGGGACCTTCCGATGTAAAGCCTCCCCCTCCCCTGGGCCTCTGTCATCACTAATAGCAGGTTCTATACTTCTGCCCCTTCCGAGAGCCCCTGTGCAGAGTTACATCCCTGTGTGGTGCCAGCCTCCTTGGGCAGGGGTTCAGTGGTTGGGCGAGATCCTTGTGTAACTGGCTTGGGCGCCCTGAGTGGAGTGAGGCGGAGAAAGCAACTAGTAGGTGCCGCGGGTGAGGCTAGATGGACGCATGTCCAGGGGGCATCTTCAGTCTCCGTGACCGCCTGGTCTGAGGGAGGGGCACGAAGCAAGAGTGGGCAGAGAATGATCGCGGGGTGTCGGGGAGGAGGGTCTGGCATCACCCGACACTGCTATTGGCGGTTTCTCCCGTCCCATTGTTATGCCGCCGGATGGCAAAGTAGAGTGGAGTCCAGAGAGGCCGGCAGAGAATCGAGGGGAACACTGTGCAGGATCGTTGGCGCTGGGATTAAGGACGGAGAGTCTTTTTTAATAGCCAATGCCTTGACCTTATTATTATCAGTAGCCATAGGCATACGGTCAGTATCCCCGATAGGAAAGAGAGGGTGTCCACGGGTGGCTAGTTCATCCCCGTCTGTGGCTTTAAGGCATCCTTCTGAGCAAGGGACAGGCCAGTCAGCCTGGTTATTGGGTATCCCCCCACCCCCAAGGCAATGGACCACAGCAGTTAATGCCTCTCCCAGGGCATCTTGACTGGGATTTCGTTCCCGTGAATGTAGGGGTGAACCCCTCCACCCCCCCCACCGTACGGTTGGAGGTGCTGCTAGAATTACTGCTGAGTGTTCCCTCAGAGCCAGAATCAGTCGCTGTGGGGAGTTCCTTGCCACGGGTCTGTGGCCGGATCCCCCCGCCTCTTCTCACTGTCAACATCTTACGTTTGGCCCTGGCGTCCTGATCATCCAGCCGGTTAAATTGGGGGACGGGGTGCTTACAGAAGAGGAGTGGGGGATAAGGGGAAATGGGTGAAAGTTCCGTCACCTCCATTTAGCCGCACAAGAGATGCTGTGCAGTCAGATTGTCAAGCAGCACTCCCCCATGCCAGCCCCAACTCCTGACCTTGTGCACCTTCGTCTTGCGGCCAGTATCCAATGGAACATCCAGTCTGGAGACGCCGCACTCCAATGTTGTGGTGGACCCAGGGTGGTCGCCGAACACCTGCGGCCCCTTACACCACGCCCTTACCCCACTGCGGGCTTCACTGCTGCAAGGTGCTGCGGCCAATTTTGTGGCGGGGGGAGGGGGTGGGAGGGCGCAGTCAATTCAGGAACCAACGAGGAGCAGTCCAGAGTGTCCCAGAGGGAGCACCACACACCACACCCTTAGTCCACGTGAGAGAGCACACGAGCTACCGCCACCTGGACTCCACCTGGGAAAGTTGGAGAAGGGATTAGGAGTTTAGTGCCATTAGTTGGAAGAAACATTTTTCTCTACTGCACTAACTTGAGGCAGTTCATAAAACAAGCCTGGAAGTTGCTTTACTGCGTGAGAGATTTAGATGCAAGAACTACGTTTACTCCA
The DNA here is from genome assembly GCF_040938575.1 of Ambystoma mexicanum. Lineage (NCBI taxonomy): Eukaryota > Metazoa > Chordata > Amphibia > Caudata > Ambystomatidae > Ambystoma > Ambystoma mexicanum. The sequence goes on from NC_090932.1 coordinate 6,374,163, forward strand.
GAATTCTAGCAGTCTAGTACCCACAGGCGTGCCTGCCACGGTTCTGCCTGCTTTACTGGGGTTAATTTGCACGCTGTTTAGGGGTAGTGCTAGATTTAAAGGTCTACTTATGCATTCATGGCTCACCGACTGGTAGCACAGGATGAGCTCAAGACTTACCTCTTACAGTGATGCCGGGGGATACTGGTCGTTAGCCTGCTTGAGCACCCATGGCTCACTTATCAGCTATGCAGGCTGAGATCAGGATTTACCCCTGCCGGTGGTGCTGGGGGATACTGGTCGTTGGCCTGCCTGGGCACCCATGGCTCACTTATCAGCAATGCAGGCTGAGATCAGGAATTACACCTGCCGGTGGTGCTGGGGGAGGCTGGTCTTTGGCCTGCCTGAGCACCCATGGCTCACTTATCAGCTATGCAGGCTGAGATCAGGATTTACCCCTGCCGGTGGTGCTGGGGGATACTGGTCGTTGGCCTGCCTGGGCACCCATGGCTCACTTATCAGCAATGCAGGCTGAGATCAGGAATTACACCTGCCGGTGGTGCTGGGGGAGGCTGGTCTTTGGCCTGCCTGAGCACCCATGGCTCACTTATCAGCTATGCAGGCTGAGATCAGGACTTACCCCTGCCGGTGGTGCTGGGGGAGGCTGGTCTTTGGCCTGCCTGAGCACCCATGGCTCACTTATCAGCTATGCAGGCTGAGATCAGGACTTACCCCTGCCGGTGGTGCTGGGGGAGGCTGGTCTTTGGCCTGCCTGAGCACCCATGGCTCACTTATCAGCTATGCAGGCTGAGATCAGGACTTACCCCTGCCGGTGGTGCTGGGGGAGGCTGGTCTTTGGCCTGCCTGAGCACCCATGGCTCACTTATCAGCTATGCAGGCTGAGATCAGGAATTACACCTGCCGGTGGTGCTGGGGGAGGCTGGTCTTTGGCCTGCCTGAGCACCCATGGCTCACTTATCAGCAATGCAGGCTGAGATCAGGAATTACACCTGCCGGTGGTGCTGGGGAGGCTGGTCTTTGGCCTGCCTGAGCACCCATGGCTCACTTATCAGCTATGCAGGCTGAGATCAGGACTTAATCCTACCACAGGTGCTGCGGCTGGCGCAGCTGAAAATGCCAATGGCAACACACATGCAATAAAAAAAAAAAAAAAGAATGCCCAGACAAGAGTATCTGGGAGTATCGATAAAATAGGGGATGTTTAATAGCTCACAACCCCACAAATATATGAGCAGCTGCCGTGGGAAGACTCTCAGGCGATCAGCTTCGGAGTCCTGTGCTTATGTATGGGAAGGTGGTGCAAGGAGGCCCGCTTTGTATTAACTTACCAGGCCCACCTGGGTATTGAAAGTGGGCTGGGGGGAAGCTTGTCCTGCTTGAGTACTGGTGTTGGCTCCGGGGGTACCTCCCTCTTTCGCCCACGTGACTGCCCTAGGGCCCAAGGAAGCCCATGCCATGGTGTTCGCTAGTGACATACCGTTAAAAAGGCTCTAGACTATTTTAGACAGGTGAACTGGATGATCTCCAAACAGCCCTTTAAGATGAGTATCAGTACCCCCGAGATAGATGGGGGTGCAGATTCATACTCAAGCATCAAATAATCAAGAGAACTCAATAGTTTGGCAAAGGGAGTCCGTTTAATGACAAGTTCTTAAAACGGAGAGTACAACCAACATCAGCAATCGCTCGATCTTCTCGCTCTCTTTACGTTTAGAAAAAACACAATATTTATAGAAAAAACTCGTCATCGCTGACGTACAACCTGTGCACGTACTAACGTCATTCTACGTGGCAATCTTAAAAACCTAACATGCAATGTGATTGGTTATAGGAAGGTAACTTGACATAGGTACTATATCTCTATATGTTAACGAGGAGAGGGGATTGTCTAATCAATGTCAGGAGGGGCAACTAAGACCTCCCTTCAAAATGGCCACTATGAACGTCCCTATAAGTACAACGTCCCATTGGCTCTACTCACTATAGGACCCTAGATTACATGGTCCACTATGATTGGGTTGGCATCAACCCCACTAATACTTTTTCACCTACGTCTAGCAGCACACAGAAAAAACATCCAGGTGCAGAGAAGCTCGTATGCACCCCAGCTTCCCGCCAATTATGCAACAATCAATCATCACTTCAGTAGTCATGTGTCAATTACTTCTTTGTAGTTTAGCCACAAGTCTGATCTGTGCTCTGAGAACTTTTAAGGAGTATGGGCATGGCGGGGATCCATGTGTAGGTGGGAAAGTTTCACTCTTCCAGCCTGCCTTTGTCACGTGACTGGACACAGTGTAATCGGCTTTTCTCTGTCTTTTCGTATATTACATTTAATTCTACCAGTTCTCTGACGATTGTGGCTTATCTCAACCTTTCTGAACAGGATCCTCTGTTCTCGTCTCTCCTTAATTGTATTCAATGTCGGCTTATTCTAGCCAGATAAGGCCTTGGCTTCTTGGCATGGTCATCCTTAGCTGAGTTTTGCTCTGTCTAGTTTCTTGATTTTCTTGCTGCAACACACTCCGTCTGAGGCCTTTTGTAACCTTTGTTCAATTCTGCTCATGTGCGTAGTGGACTTTCATTCATACATAAAGTGCTTCTTGAGGTATATACTTGTAAACGTTGGCGCTTGCCGCAATCTATCGCAAGCTTCACGATTTCTTTACCTCTTGCAGTTACTTGTATTTGTACACGTTTAAACTAACTAAATATCTTAATCATGTATGTGGCAAAAGTTTCTTCATCTTGACATCAACTTCTTCACCTTGGGCTCAAGATGTCACTTATCCATGGTATCTCCTTGGTATTTCGTCTCTTGTCAGTATTCTCTGGTCATTATATCTGCTATATGTGCGTCAGTCCGATTTCTTATGACTTCACCATTCATCTTCCTTCATTATCTTCTTTCCTCCTTCGGGTATTTTATTCAAACAGCCGTCTTATTATTTAGAATGTAGTTATGGCTTTTTTAATGGATACCTTACTGTCGATGTTTTCTTAGGTATATTAATAGGTGCTGTTATACTGATAGGTACTGGGCAGAGCCCATGGGCTGCTCTCTGCTGATTTCACTGTTCTTCACACGTCACATACTTTGGTGTGAACTCAATAGGCAATGGGAGGGGACCAACTGGAGTGGGGGCGATACTCGACACTTCCTCTTCACAGGTTTTCTGACTTTTCTCCAGTCTTCAGAACACACCGTTTTAAGTAAATTAAAATGGGCTTGTGCTGTTTGAAGGTCTGAGTGGAGACAGCTTCAGCTCTCAGTCAGAACTAGTCCCCCTGAAGTGAGACATCAGAAAGCGAGCAGAGCTGCTGGCGCTGCATGAGGATCAAGGCCACCCATCCCTCGCTTGACAGCATCTAGCAGCCACTTGACACAAACAAGAGCACCTCACAGCATAGCCTGGAGGGGCAGCAGAGAGGCAGAGGTTAACAGTGTCACTCACTATTTAACTCTTTTACTGCCAAGGCTTCAAATGCGTGTTATGTGAATTAAGATGTATATACAGGGTCGGATTGGCCCCTCGGCCTTTCGGCCCGTGGCCGGGCGGAAATCATCCCTGGGGAGTGGGGGCCAGTTTCTGGCCATGCCTGGGGTGGTTTGAAAGAAAAAAAATAGAAAAAAAAATATTTCTTGTAAAAATGAATTTTCATTTTTTTTTCCAAAAAGCCTTTCTTCCTTCTTAGGTCGATAAAGGAGTACCAACACAGGTTGGGTGATATTGTATGTATATTTGTTCTATAAAAAAGAGCTTAATAATACATATGGTGAACCATTCTTGTATGAAATGTAGGTCACATTAGTGAAATCATAACCATATTTTTCGTAGTATACTTAGGAACAATACTATTTGATGCCACTTCCTGTTTTGTCAAGGGGTGAAAGGTTGTGTTTCATTGCTGCCCGGGATGTCACTTCGGGATGGGGTCAAATGACATCAGAGGTCAAGGGTCGTGAGACGACGGGTGGGCCACTTTTTTGAGGCAAGGTGTGGGCCACTTTTGTTTGAGTGACCGGGCCTATTTCTTGTCCCAGTCTGACCATGTATTTATATACATCTGAAATGAAGCTTACGAGTATTTTCACAGTGCTGCGAAGACACATGTGTACCTTTCTATGCTCAGGAATGGGGGTGTCATACTTGGGGATCCGGGGTGATGAAACAATCTCCTGCAAAGCAAAATAAGGGAAATATTCAGTGGTTTCAAACTCACTCATTTTGTGGAAAATGAAACAGGTTTCCTCTCCAGAACCATGACTCAAAGTCTGGGTGGTGTGGCACATTGGCTACTGGGGCTGCTCACCACGTAGGTGGTCGCCATGTATGTGGTGATGGCCTTCACTGCTGTGGTGACTGTCACTGTGGTGGTCATCATGGCCCTGGTACCTTGGAGGTCCCAATTTCCCTGTGGGGGTGGGGGGCACATTGGCTACTGGGGCTGCTCGCCGTGTTGGTGGTCGCCATGATTTGGTGGTGGCCATTACTGCACTGCTGTGGTGACTGTCACTGTGGTGGTCACCATGGTCCTGGTACCTTGGAGGTCCATGTGTCCCTGTTGGGGGGGGGCATTGGCTACTGGGGCTGCTCGCCGTGTTGGTGGTGGCCATTACTGCTGTGGTGACTGTCACTGTGGTGGTCACCATGGTCCTGGTACCTTGGAGGTCCATGTGTCCCTGTGGGCGGGGGGGGACACTAGCGACTGGGGGTGCTCACCGTGTTGGTGGTCTCCATGCATGTGGTGGTGGCCATCACTGCTGTGGTGACTGTCACTGTGGTCGTCACCATGGTCCTGGTACCTTGGAGGTCCATGTGTCCGTGTTGGGGGGGGGGGCATTGGCTACTGGGGCTGCTCGCCGTGTTGGTGGTGGCCATCACTGCTGTGGTCACTGTCACTGTGGTGGTCACCATGGTCTTGGTACCTTGGAGGTCCATGTGTCCCTGTGGGGTGGAATGGGGGGCACATAGGCTACTGGGGCTGCTCGCTGTGTTGGTGGTCGCCATGCATGTGGTGGTGGCCATCACTGCTGTGGTGACTGTCACTGTGGTGGTCACCATGTTCCTGGTACCTTGGAGGTCTATTTGTCCCTGTGGGGGCGGGGGGCACGTTGGCTACTGGGGCTGCTCACCGTGTTGGTGGTCGCCTTGCATGTGGTGGTGGCCATCACTGCTGTGGTGACTGTCACTGTGGTGTTCATCATGGCCCTGGTACCTTGGAGGTCCCAATTTCCCTGTGGGGGTGGGGGGCACATTGGCTACTGGGGCTGCTCGCCGTGTTGGTGGTCGCCATGCATGTGGTCGTGGCCATCACTGCCGTGGTGACTGTTACTGTGGTGGTCACCATGGTACTGGTACCTTGGAGGTCCGTATGTCCCTGTGGGGGCTGGGGGCACATTGGCTACTGGGGCTGCTCGCTGTGTTGGTGGTCACCATGCATGTGCTGCTGGCATCACTGCTGTGGTGACTGTCACTGTGGTGGTCACCGTGGTCCTACTACCTTGGAGGTCCATGTGTAAATGTGGGGGGTGGGTGGGGACATTGGCTACTGGGGCTGCTCGCCGTGTTGGTAGTCGCCATGTATGTGGTGGTGGCCATCACTGCTGTGGTGATTGTCAGTGTGGTCGTCACCATGGTCCTGCTACCTTGGAGGTCCATATGTCCCTGTGGGGGGGGCACATTGGCGACTGGGGCTGCTCACCGTGTTGGTGGTCACCATGCATGTGGTGGTGGCCATCACTGCTGTGGTGACTGTCACTGTAGTGGTCACCATGGTCCTGGTACCTTGGAGGTCCATGTGTCCCAGTTGGGGGGGGGGCATTGGCTACTGAGGCTGCTCGCCATGTTGGTGGTGGCCATCAGTGCTGTGGTGACTGCCACTATGGTGGTCACCATGGTCCTGGTACCTTGGAGGTCCATGTGTCCCTGTGGGGTGGAATGGGGGGCACATTGGCTACTGGGGCTGCTCGCTGTGTTGGTGGTCGCCATGCATGTGGTGGTGGCCATGACTACTGTAGTGATGACTGTCACTGTGGTGGTCACCATGGTCCTGGTACCCTGGAGGTCTATTTGTCCCTATGGGGGCGGGGAGCAAGTTGGCTACTGGGGCTGCTCACCATGTTGGTGGTCGCCATGCATGTGATGGAGGCCATCACTGCTGTGGTGACTGTCACTGTGGTGGTCACCATGGCCCTGGTACCTTGGAGGTCCATATGTCCCTGTTGGGGGGAACATTGGCTACTGGGGCTGCTCGCTGTGTTGGTGGTGGCCATCACTGCTGTGGTGAGTGTCACTGTGGTGGTCACCATGGTCCTGGTACCTTGGAGGTCCATCTGTCCCTGTGGGGGGAATGGGGTGGCACATTGGAGAGCCATTGATGACGTAGCCACTGAGAAACTTTCATCCGTGAACCCTTCGAGACAGAGTTGCCACACAAACTGCAGAAGGCGATGGTGGCAGCAGTGATGGCTTAATCACTGCCGGTCGGGTCCATCTTGGCATTGCGCTGGTCACCGCTGCTGCTGCTCGTGCGACGATAGATCCTGAGGATGTCCTTGTCCTCTTCCTCCTGTTCCTCCTGTTCCTCCTCCTGCTCGTTGTGTTGACCATGTGACCCTCCACTTCCTCTTGACTAGCGATGCAAGGATTCAGCATCTGCAGCCTATGGGGATCTTGGAGGGATGGGGTAGCACCTGGCTGGGTGAGATATGCTTGAAGCTGATCTTGGAGGGACAGGGTGGCACCTGGCCAGGTCAGATACGCTTGAAGTTGATCTTGGCGTCTCAGGGTAGCACCTGGCTGGGTCAAATACGCTTTAAGTTGATCTTGGCGTGTCAGGGTAGCACCTGCCTGGGTTAGATATGCTTAGAGTTGATTTTGGAAGGACATGGTAGCACCTGGCTGGGTTAGATACGTTTGAAGGTGATCTTGGAGGGACAGGGTAGCACCTGGCTGGGTGAGATGTGCTTGGAGTTGATCTTGGAGGGACAGGGTAACACCTGGATTGGTCAGATACGCACTGGCTGGCGCTTGAAGTTGATCTTGGAGGGACCGGTTTGCACCTGGCTGTGTCAGATACGCTTGGAGTTGATCTTGGAGGGACAGGGTTGCACCTCGCTGGGTGAGATACGCTTGGAGTTGATCTTGGAGGGAAAGAGTAGAACATGGCTGGGTCAGATACGCTTGGAGTTGATCTTGGAGGGACAGGGTAGCACTTGGCTGAGTCAGATACACAGACTCTGCTGTGACATTTTTGCAGTTGTGGGTAGTTCTCTGAGGGACTTGGTGGATAATCCAACCAAAGTTTAGAAGCTTTTATTTAGTTAGGACTGGACTGAGAAACCTGTGTACCGACCCATCAGCCAAATTGCAGCGAGACCATAGAAAGCTTGGCGCGCTAGGCCCTTACTCAGCCATATATCTTGCCAAGTCTATAAGGCTCCTCTGGAACCTGGTCCTGACTGAAGAGATCCTGGTAAGATACAGCATGTTGGTGTACTGAGGAGACCCCCAGCCGGCCCATAGAGCCGGGGTTTGTTCCAAAGGTACTTTAAGACAAGATAGCCGCACCTTGAGATGGATGGGGGTGCAGATTTATTACTCCAACACCAATCAATAAGGACAACTCAATGGTTTGGCAAAGGGAGTCCGTTTAATGACAAGTACAAAAAACAGGGAGTTATGGATATCAGCAGTGATGTGATCGTCCTTCTCGCTTCAACTCCAATGAACTTCATAAAAAACACATTGTTTATACTGAAATGTTGTCATAAGTGACGTGTAACACTCAAAAGTTAATAAGAATTTTTATTGGTTAGGAAAAAGGTAACTTTAATAAAGGTTCTATATCTGTATATGGTAATGGAGTGAGGGATTGGGTAAAACACTGTCAGGTGGGCGTCTAAGCCCTTCCTTTAAAATGACTACTGTAGACATCACCAAAAGTACGACGTCCCATTGGTTCTAGTAACTATAGGACCCTAGATTGTGTAGTCCATTGTGATTGGGTTGGCACCAATCCCATGCATAAATTTCCACTTTACTTAGCAGCATGCAGAATGGTCAGCCAGGTGCAGGGTGCCACATCAGCTACCCGGCCTTCCTCCAATTAAAGTTACAATCAATCATCACTTCAACAACAATGTGTCAATTATGTTACTGTGGTCGGCCTCGAAACTGCATCTTCTGCCTGAGAAAGTTCTGCTATCTTCTCCTGGGCGGATGCAACGTGTAGGTGTGAACTTGTGCTTCTCCTCGCTCGGATGGTCACGTGATGCAGACACCGTCAGTTTGTCTAGTTTCTCTCGATTTGTGCATTTAATTCTTATTCGGCTTGCTACCTGCCTACGCTTCCTTATTTTGACCTTTCAGAGGCAAAATATTCTGTTCTTAAGTTTCAAGTAGATGTAGCTACTGTTCGTTCCTTCTATTGGTATGCCCTTGGCTTCTTTGGCATGAGTAGCATCTGCTGAGTTTTGATTCAGCCGTCCATTTTCTTTTTGCTAGAATATGAAGTTTGTCGTGCTTGGCCTTTAGTAACCTAAGTTGATTCTGCTTTTCGTGCAAAGGGGACTCCCACTTATAATACTGTGCTTCGTTTTGAGGTAGATTATGTAAACATGGCGCTTGCCGCGCTATTCTTCTACTGAGCATAGCAAGCTGTACTGTTTTCTTAGCTTTCTTGTGGTTTTAAGCATATGTACAGGTGTTAGCTGGTTGGGTATCTTCATCCTGCTTACAGCTTAACTCTCTTACACTTTGATAGTTTTCATTAACTATAGCTCACAATATCTTTTCTCATGGTGTTTCGTCTCCTTGTGTCATTCTTGGTTCATCATTTGTTCTATCTGTTAGTTCGTCCGGGCTCTTATGACATCACCATTCATCTTCCATGAAGACCTTTTTGGTTTATTCCGGGACGGTACTTAGGCAATCTTTATTTCATCTCTTTTGTTGGTAGGGTTTTCTCAATGGATACCTTACTGCCCATGGTTGTCTGGTTATTGGTACTTCAATAGGTGTTGCTCTTCTGATGAGTACTGGGCAGAGCCCAACTGCGGCTCTCTGCTCGTTTATTTGCTCATCATACATCACATATTTTGGTGTGAATGTTCCTGGTACTTCAAAATGGGCGATGGGAGTGTAGGTTTTATTTGGGACCTCCTCTACACTCCCCCCTCTGGGCGATTCATCAACCACTTTCACCTCCTCCTTTGGATACAATTCACTTGATTCTTCTATGTTTATCTTCACTCCATCGCCTGGGCTCATTCATTCTTCATCTTCTGGATCTATACATGATGGTTTGAAGAAGTGTCTCTTTGGAGCCCATATTTTTATTTTTCTTTTCAGGCTTCCTGCTGTCCTTACATGTTCGTCTTTATTCCATGTCATTAGTTGACATTGTCCATTTGGGCTACAGTAAACCCATTTTTCCACATAGTTCCTGTGCTTCCTGGGATAGAGAAACTCTGTACCTTCTGGCGCATGCCTGCTGGCCTTCACAAAGTCTCTTATTTCTTCATCGGTCAGGTCTTTGGGCTTCCATTCTGGCTTGACATCAATCATGATCTTCATCCCTATGGCTTTCTTCGCAGTTTTCTGGCATTGCGAGATTATTATTCTGATAATGCAAAATCCTAGTAATATCATCACTAGCAGGGCTCTTAAAAACTTGAATATGTCTGCCATCCATTGTGGGACCCAAGACAATAGTGATCCAAACCAGCTGTCATCATCAACTTCGTCAATTTCATCGATTATCTGGTTCTGCAGCTTCGTCAGCTTACCTATGTCTTTTATTAAGGTTCCATTTTCCTCATCGTGAGAAGGTATAAATGTGCAACATGATTCTCCTTTTTTTGCACAAACTCCTCCATCCATGGCTGTGATCATGTCAAGCACATATCTGTTCTGGAGAGTCATCCGTCGGATGGCTCTTAACTCTTCCTTAATTGCATTGAATCCTTTTATTGTCGGGTTGATGGTCTGTAGTAACTCCCATCTGGTTATCTGTAACCATTTAGTTTTTGCTCCAACTGGGAATCTTGGCATGAAAATGGTTGCGAACATTGATGAGGTGAGGCTGAATAGTCTGTGTTCATATGGGATTGCATGAAAAGCTTCTTCTGATTTAGCAGACAACTAATTCTCTATCTTCATCCGAGTTATCAGTTCCACAGATCTCTTCTTCCTCATGTGAGCATCTGCTTTTGGGAAACTGTCAATATTCAGGTCACTTTTCGGGATCACCAATGCTGGAAATTGGACGTTCACTATCCAGTGATCCAGTATGCCTCCCCAGTCTCTTGGCAGTCTGATGTATGCTTTGGACCCACACGCCCAATAAATGATCCATAATCACTGCAGTTCCATGTACCATTCCTGGAGCATCGAAAACTCATCCACAGTTCTGATTCTCTCCCATCTTCCTTGTGCCTTTGTTCCTGAAGCAGAACATTGGGCTTTCTAGTGGCACTATCTGGAGGGGTCCTCCTCTGTCTTTGACCCATGTTAGTAGTTTTGCAAGTTTTGGCCATAATGGCTTGCATCCGTTTCACACTATGCTGATGGCTGGCTTGTAGTGACCAAAGACCATCAATGCTCGGCATATCACTACTCCTTTCTCCCATCCGTCTGGTGAAAGCACTGTTCCTCTATTCTTCCACCTCCGAGCTTCCTCTGGAGTTTTTCTTTGGACATTTAGCTTTTGATTTGCTTCTCTTCTGATTTCTGCTCCTTTAACTCCAGGCTTTTCATATCTGATCACAATGTGTTTCGTCTTTCCATTGTTTCGTGCCTTTATGGCCTGGACATAATCGTCTTCATTTGGATCAGTTGCTACAGTTGCCCATTTCAGAGAGGCATCACTACCCATGAACTGGCCCCGGTCTTGCACTTTGCTATGTGTGACATACAGTGTGCTGTCTGGACATTGATTTCTACAGCTACAAATATCTTGGACTCCCCATGCTGTATGGTAGGAGTGCACAAACAAAGCATTCTCCTTCTGAACTTCGTCTTCCAACTTCTTTCATGTGCTGGTACCAAATGTTTCCCAGATGTGCTGTGCTGTGCAGGTAGTTGTTTAGCTCATTGTCATCTCCATGCATACTTCTCTTGATTCTTAAGGTTTTCCTGTAGTTGGCTATGACTACATCCCTGAAGGCATCAGTATGGCTTTTTCTTGCTGGAGGATTCTCAGGTATCCTGGTCCATGGTGCAGGCCTTCTCATCTGCGCCATTTGAGTGGACAAGAGTCTGGTAGCTCTTTACCTCTCTTCATGCATTTTTCTCTGTCGGATTATACATGTTCGTATCCATTCTGGCCTTGGTCTAGTATATGGTTGTACTGTGGAACTAGTACTTGTCCCTTGCATTGGAATGTGTATGCTCGGTAATACAATCTCTGCGATTTTGAACTTCAGTTCCTCTTGTAGTTCCCTAGCTCAGGCTATGTGCGGAACTAATGAGTCTACTATCAGTTGGGTCTGTACAGAGAGTTTCTCAGTGTTGGCTCTTGTTTTCTTAAGAGTTTCTGATATAACTGTTCCTGTTGGTTTTTGCTTTAATTCTTGTTTTCTCACAACATCTGCTGTGGAGTTTCTTGTGGCAGGCAGTCTCTTTTTTCCTGCTGCTTTGGTTTGTGGTTCTGCAGTCATTGACACTAGGCCTGTTTCGTGTGCATTCAGTGTTTGCGTGCGTGTAGTTGTCAGTGATGTTACTTCATTCATTCCTTGCCGACCCTGTCTCTGGCTTTTCCTTTCGTTCGTTACCACAAGTGTGTGTGTATCATTGCTAATTACATCCATTTCAAGTCCATTCACTCCACCGTCAGATCTTCCAGGGACTGGAATTACTTTATAAGGTCTGGGTGCCTTTGTGGGTTTTATACGTGCATCATTAGGTGGTTGTATTGAAATTGGGACGCTTTGTGCACGAATAAAGAATGCAGTTCTGATCGTAATGACAGTAAAACAATAATGAATATGATGCATGGATACATTATGCCCCTGTAGGTCAGGCCACAGCATTTTCTCCCAGGGAAGCGGTGTTGCCTCTCTTCTTGTAGGAGGACCAGATTGCTGTTCTGGACCCCCTTCTCGATCATTCAAAAAATGTCAGTGTTTGTTGTTTCTGTGTTTTAAGAGTGTCGGGTACTTCACAAGAGCCCCCCCTCTTGTGAGTTACAAACTGTCTCTTTTGTCAGGATACAGTTCCTTTGCTAGACTATGGGAAAAATCAGACGTAAAATAATATTTTAGTGAGTCCTTTTAATGTGCATGTTCAAAATAGGTAGGCTCCCAATCCACTCCCCTTATTTGCTTCAATCCTGAGGACATGGTGTTTGCCGGTCAATACGAAGGATTAGGAACAAAAATAACAACAAATATGACACGTGAAGTTCTTGGCACCGCTTCCTTGATCTGTCCCTCGGCGGAAGGTTCTTAGAATCTCCTTAGATAGCTCCTCTGATGGTTAGAAAGTTCCACTTGGAGTACGATTCCGTGTAAGAGCATTCACATCTGTGCAATATTAGCTGGGTCTCTGATGAAAGTGAGGACGTCAACATCGATTGGTCTCCCCACTGGCTCTGGAAAGTCAGTGACTAGGCGAAAGATAACATTATGGGCCAACCTGGTGTCTTCTGGTGACAGGGACATCCGTCCTGCCTTGTTGAGGTTCAGGATTATATGTTTTCTCCCAAATGTGAACAATGTCTGCACTGTCCGGTCACATGGAGTGCAACTAGAATGCTTATCTTATTTAAAAGATGGCTTGAATGTTCTGTATTTGCTGGATCTCGAAGAAAGGTGGGTGTGTCTGCTGTTCTTCCGATAAGCGTTGGACAGTCTTCAATTATGCGAAAGAACAGTGTGTTGATGAGCTAATCTATTTCCGCCTGTGTTGGGATCATTTGATTCTTTCTCACTGTACTCAGGGAGGAGGATAAATTGTTCGTCAATGACAGTGAGGAGTTGTCTTATTGTATTTTTGTTTTCAGGATCTTGTAGGAAGTCAGTGACACTGGTGAGCCTCCCTACCAATGACAGGTATGATCTTAGCATTAGATCAAGGTAGATTATTATGTCCTTTGTGATGGCTCTACTGTGGGATACCATAAGTGATTCCGAAGAGTGTCTAAGTATTAAACAAATCGGGATACTGTATTTGCTTCCAATGTAAGTGTCCTCGGTCAAAATTTGGCATACTCTTTTCTCAAGGCTTAAGTGTACCTCAGTTCAAAGTCGTCCGACTGTGTTGTGGTTTGTGCGTGCAGTTTTCTTCTTCACCCTGCAACTAGGATGCACAGAGTGTCTGTTTTTTATGTCCTTATCCCCTTTCTTGCTTAGAGGAAAGTGTCCACTATAAGCCATCATTTGCAAAAAGTTCTTTGTCTTTTGTCTGGCTGGTCATGCGTCCTTCTTCCACGTCATGGATCTCGTCTGAATGTGCTGTGGTACTTCCCCATCGCTCGTCGATTCCTCTCATTGGGGCGCAGGCAGGGGGCCTTCTCTGATGTAGGTTTTTATATCGCTGAGAAAAATCCAAGCGCTCCTGCCTTGTAGTTTCACTGCGGATGGAGTGCAGTCCTCCACTGTAAAAGGACCGTTGAACCTTGGCTCGTCCCACTTTTTCCTTGTGTGATTTCTTACAAGGACGGTGTCTCCAGGGAAGATGGGTGGAACACGTAGACCTTAACCTTGGCCTGTTGTAGTGTCTCCTTCTGTGTTCTGTGCTGCACTGCACTCTTTTCGTCGTCGCTGCAGCTGGTCTGAAATTACAGTAAGGCAAGATGTCATGCAGGTCAGATAGTTTCTGCATTTCAGACCCTAAAACCTCTCCTGTTGACTGGGCATAACATCTAGTTCTATCTCGGGGTGTCAGAGGAGTTCTCATTCTTCTTCCTGTGGTTATCTCGTGTGGCGTAAGGTGATAATCGGATCCTAGTTGGTTCCGAAGAGCATACAGTGCCAGTGGAAGGCAGTGCAACCATCCCTTCTTTAGAGTGAGTTTCAACTTGGCTTTCCTTTCCTTTAACAAGCCGTTGAGCTTCTTACAGATTCCATTACCTTGTGGATGATACACCGATGAGAACTTGTGCTTTATACCAAGCAGCAAGCTAATCTGCTCGAACACTGCATTGACAAAATGAGAGCCATTATATGACCTCATGACCGCGCACACCCTCCATCTGGGGAACACTTCTCTCACTAAGAATGTGGCCGCACAGGTAGAGTCTGGGTGTGTACATGGACCTGCCTCAATCCATCTAGAGAATGGACACACCACAACAATTAACTATCTGTACCCGTTACATACTTGAATCATGTCGACGTAATCGACATACAAGTGTTGAAAAGGCCCATTTGGCCTTGGGATGATTCCTCTCATTACTTTTAATGTGTGCCCCACCATAGATTGCTGGCAGATTATACAGTTCACTATAAAGAATGCAACATGCTCGGTTAAATTCGGTATAAACCAGTCTTCTGCGAGTGTTGCTGCTAGGTTCTCTTTTGTCATGTGCGCCGGATAATGTAACTGCTCTAACACTATTGTTAATAGGTCTACAGGCATTACTGGTTTACCAGTGCTGTCTTGTCACCACAAGCTGACAGAGGGGTTTAAAGAACACCCCCAATGTTTCCACATGCCTCCCCTTGGAGTTCCATTAGCTGTGTTTGCCCTAAATTACTATAACTTTCAGGTGCAGTTCGTACCACCATAATTCGTTTGTTGGTATGGATAACTTCCACTTCCATGATCGTCTCACTTTTGGATGCCATACGCTTGGCTTCTGTGTCTGCTGCTTGATTTCCGCGTGAGATAAAATCTGTCCCTTTCGTGTGGGCAGCGCATTTCATGACCGCTATGCCCACTGGGAGCTGTAGTGCCTTGATCAGCCTGTCCAATAAGGCTGCGTGCTACACTGGCATGCCATCTGCTCAGAGGTAACCCCTCCTTTTCCAGCGCACTAAGCCTTGTGCACTGTTGACGTCACATAGGTGGAGTCACTGTACACCGTTACTTCCTGGCCTGCGTGATTCTCAATGGCGAGTATCAATGCCAATAATTCTGCAGCTTGTGCTGAATAATGAGATGGTATTTGTGCACTAAGAAGCACTGGAAATTCCCCATTCATTGTGTGTTTCATTACAGCAATGCCTGTGTATCTTGGCCCATCATTTTGGTCAATCCTTGAGGACCCATCAATAAAGACGATCTCTCCTCCTGACAAGGCATTTTCCTTCACCCTGGGAATTTCATCATAGAATTCTTCATAATTTGCACAATCATGTATGGGCTCTCCTTCAGTGACTGGCTCTGCTATAAACAGAGCTGGGTTCACTATCTTACATCAAACTATTTTAACCAATGGATTTGATATGATTACTTAATAAGCAGAAGCTCTCTGAGATGTCAATGTGCCCTTTGGTTTCTCTAGAATGGCAAATAGCGAGTGCTCAATGTACAACGTCATTGAGCATCCCATTACAATGGTTGTAGCCTTTTCTATGGCGCACGCTGCGGCAGCTAAACTTTGTTCGCATGGGAAGTTGCCTCTCATCACTGGGTCCAGATTCCCGCTGTAATATGCCAGGGGCTTGTACCCCAACAAGGTTCTTTGAGCGAGCACTGCCGTCATAACGCTGCCATTTGTGTGTGAAAACAGGTAAAATTCCTCTGCATATTGATATTGATATTGATATTTTATTTCTATCGCGCTCGTACACAAGTGTTTCAGAGCACGACAAGGCAAGGGAGGGGAACAGGGGAGAACAAAACAGCGATCTTACTAGGCCCAGTGACATTGAGAACACGCAAGTGCATGGGAGAGGGGAGGGTAAAGTGCATGAAGGGGGGAGAAGTGGAAAGTGCGAAGCAGAGGAGAAACTGTTATTTATCTGTTTCTCCTCTGCTTCGCACTTTCCACTTCTCCCCCCTTCCATGCACTTTTACCCTCCCCCTCTCCCATAACAATAAATAAATAATAAAGGCAACAAACAGTGGTAGTGCAGCCATCAATTTGCAAGTGCTAGGTTTAAGGCAGCAGACAGGGTAGGTCTGATAAGTGCTGGAAGAAAAAGGGGGGCTGTATGGGTAAAGATACAGACCCCAGTGCAAGCGGTGGCCCGGAGGCAGTGCGGGAGGGTGGCAGGGTGAGCAGGTACCTGGGTCCGGAGGGCAGAGGGTGGCCAGGTGCACAGTGCCAAGAGAGAACAGAACAGCAGGGGAGAGGGGAAGCGAAGGCAGAAGAAAAGAGGAAGATCTTGAGGTGCTTCCGGAACCAGAGATGGTTCTCCTCAAGTTTTAGAGTGGCATGGAGGCTATTCCAAAGGGTGGCCCCAGCCGAAGACAGAGGTCTACCCCCAGCTTGTTTCTTTGAAAAACAACTGACCCTGAGGGAGTTGGAGGTAGAGGAGCGAAGAGATCGAGAGTTGAGGTATTTGCAGAGGGATAGCTGAAGGTATTTTGGACCCAGGCCCCAGAAAGCCTTGTGGACAATGCAGAGGGTGTTTAGTTTAATCCTTGCATCCACTGGGAGCCAATGGAGAGATTTCAGAGCTGGAGAGATACGATCCCAGGGCTTGAGGCCAAGGACAAGTTTTGCAGTCCTGTTCTAGATTAGTTGCAGAGGGTGGAGAGTAGAGGCAGGTAGATTTAGAAAGAGGCTGTTACAATAGTCCAAGCTAGAGAGAACCAGAGCTTGGGATACCATGAGCTTCTGGAAGAAGGAGAGGAAAGGCAGAGTACCTCGGAGGAGGTGCAGTAGGAAATTTGACTTGGGGATCCCTAGAACTGGTGCTGTGCAGATGACTCTTTTGAGTTCAGCAAACCCTTTCACCATGGTCTCAGACCTTTCTATCTTTTCCTTCGTCACCCTGGCCTTCTTTAGGGCCTGAAGTAAAGGCTTGGTGTAAGAGCTGTAATCGAAGACCCATGCCCTGAAGTAGTTGCATAGGCCTAAAAAGCTCTGCATCTGCTTTTTCCTGTGTGGCTTAGCCATGTTAAATATGGCTTCAGCCCTTTCTGGGGTCACTTTCTTTCCTTCATGTAAGATCAGCTGGCCTATGTACTTCTTGTTGACAATATTGTAACTTTTCTTTGTCAACTTTGTATCCTTTCTCAGCCAGTATAGTCAATAGCTGAACAGAATCGTGCCTGTGTCACTCTTCTGTGGTGCTGCAAATCAGGATGTCATCCACGTATTGCAGGATGACACTTTCTAGTGCAATATTGCTCAAGTCCATCTGCAGGAATCGGTTGAAAATAGAAGGAGACTCACAGTACCCCTGTGTCAGCCTCGTGCTTTTCAGACGCATTTGTCTGAATGTGAATGACATCAGATCTATGAGTCACTGTGCAACGGGATTGAGAAAAATGCATTTTTCAGGTCAATCACCTTGAAATATTTTGCCTCAACAGGCATATTACATAGAATTGTAGCCGGGTTAGGGACTAGAGGGAACTTGGCCTCAACAATATAATTTATTGGCCTAAGGTCTTGAATTAGCCTCCACGACCTCCCTTTACTTTTTTTCACAGGGTACACTGACATATTACATGACGATTCTGATGTCACTAAGATGCCTTCCTTTAACATGGCAAAAATTGTCTTAAAAAGCCCCTCATCTGCCTCTCTGGACATGGGATATTGTTGTTCGTGCCTTGGGTAAAATTGGTCCTGGTTTCAGTTTAATCTTCACTTCTCCAACCCCCTTCAAGAGGCCTAAATCATAGGGTCCTGTACTCCATACTGAGACAGGCACCTTGGCCATGTCGTCATCAAAATATTCAGGATGGGTTTGTGCCAACATCATTCTCTGCGGTACTTCTCTTTTAATCATTTTTACCCAAAAGGTGAGACTCACTTCCACCGTTGTCTCTCCTATATCTGTTTGCTCTTCAAACAGATCGTCATCGGTGACGTCAGTCAATCGATATCTTTCTTCGATGGCGATTACTGCGCACCATTGTCCGCCCTCGTGGTCATAACCATCGATCAAGGCCACTCCCCCTTTCACTGCAGCCGTGTGTATCATCAAGGGAAATACTTGTCCCTCCTCCTCGTGTATGGGTATTCTTGGTCTAAATAGGAACTCATCAAGGGTTCTGATGATTCTGTCTGCAAGGCCTGGCAGCCCTGCCATAAGCACACACATACCATATGCGAATATTTCTGGCTCTAATGGTATAGCCCTCATGGCTGGGTGTCCCGCGTATGCTTTGATTATCTTGAATACGTTTGAATAGAGCATTCCTGGAGTTGAACATACTATGCCCTCCTCCATGAATGAGATTCTCATGTTTAACTTCGTCATCAAATCCCGAACCAAAATGTTTACTGGTGTCTGACGCGAGTATAATAAGGGCACATTCATTTTGTACTCTCCTATAGAGACTGGGAGTGCATTTGTAAATGGAACACGACTCGTCGCTCCTGTGAAACTCTGAGTATTTATGGCCTACTTAACTTGACTTCACGTATGCACGAGCGTGTTGTACCTGTGTCAACTAAGAAGGAACATTCTTTATCCCCTATAATGACATCCACCCTAGGTTCCCTGTGAGGTTCTGGAGTCACTGATAGGATAGAACATATCAGGGTTCCCAGTGAGCTGTCCTAGTTTATATACAAATTTGGCCCCCGATTCCCATTGTTACTCCCCATTCCAGGGTTCGTGGTCTGCCCTGTGCTCATTGTCTGTGATAGTTGCAGCGGTGCCTGTTTGGATTGTCATTGTGGACAATTCCCCATGCTTTGCGGTTGCACACCTTGTTGTGCTCCTGGTGCTTGTTGTTGCACTGTGTGATTCTGTGCACCACCCTGCTGTAAAACTGCAGGTGGATTCACCGTGCCTGCTCCTGTTCCTTGGCCGCTCTGCATCATGCCTTGATTTCTGCACGTTCGCGCCAAATGCCCTGTCATTCCACACAGCCAACATACTGGCGGTGGTTGGATCATTTGCCCATTGCACATATCTTGGTTCCCATTTTGCATATGTTGAAAACCTCCTTGATTATTCTGGAAACCTCCTTGATTGCTCTGCCATCCTATTCCCTTGAATCCTCTTCCTCTGGGATAAAACCCTGTATTACCTTGATTATTTTGCTGTGGACTAGCCACCTGCTGCATGCTTGCTTCAGCTGTGCTAGTTATCATAGCTCCTTCAAGAGCATATTTTGACAATTTCTTCTGCACCAGTTTCGCTTCCTCACCCTTTTGAGTTGCTTCTTTTTTGCAATTCTTTTCTTGCAGCAATCTACAATAATGTGCAGTGGTCAACTGTATTT
Organism: Ambystoma mexicanum; assembly: GCF_040938575.1. Taxonomy (NCBI): domain Eukaryota; kingdom Metazoa; phylum Chordata; class Amphibia; order Caudata; family Ambystomatidae; genus Ambystoma; species Ambystoma mexicanum. The sequence continues at coordinate 6,393,467 of NC_090932.1, forward strand.
CAGCCCAAGGCTTGGCTTCAATTCCCACCAATTTCTTGAGTTGTTTCTGTATCGGTTCTGGCAACCCTTGATACAATATATGGTAAAACACAGGTATAGATTTTGTCCATGATTCATGAGTCTCTAGCACCCATGCATCTTGAAAATTCTGTATGTAAATTAACGGATCTTCAGACTCCTTCATCTTTCGCGTCATTATAGCTCCCATATCAGAAGTGTCTGGGTAAAGCACTTGCAGCGCTTTCCATACTGTGGCCCTACAATTGTTAAATGGAGCTCCGTCATGCACGGTATTAATTGTGGTTACGCCAGGGTAGCCTGCTCGTGCCCACACGTCATCTGCTCGCTCACCAAGTATGGCGATTAGGAGACCTTTGATGTCCGCTATGGCTAACGTGTTTCCTCCTGTAATTTTTTTCTAACTCATCTATCCACTTTCCTGCTCCCGATGTCAGCATTGGAAGCTTGTTTTTCCAATTTTCTCGATCCATGTGTGGCCATGGTATATATTGCGGTCTTACTCCCTCCTTCTCAAGCTACGGAAATTGGAATGTGTTGCCCTCTCTCTCTTCTCTCATTGTTCTCCTGTCTATGCAGGGGTAATATTCCCGCATTGCCGTCTACCTGGCAATGCCCTTAGTCTGTCCACATAGGGCGGCGAAGACACCCCCCTCTGACCGTGAGATACTTCTTCATATTGGTCAGGCTGCATGGCAGACTCTGATGCTCTCGGTGCAGATTCGCTATTGTCTGACCACCTTATCCCTTATTGCCTCAGGAGTCATCTTTGCCTCCTTCACTCTTCCTCATTTTCTTCACGCTCCTCCCTTTCGGAGTCAGACATTGTCTATCCCCAACTAGTGCGACTTCTCGTCTCCTCTTTTTTCCTACTTATTTCTAGTCTATCCAGGGATAGCTCTCTATTCCCACTACTTCGGGAGACATCCTCAGTGTCATACAACTGAGTGCTCTCTAGGCACTCGTCCTCCCCCTCCCCTTGGGTTATTTGTTCTAGCCCCACTTCATCATATATTCTATCGATCGTTTCTCCGATGCTTCTGGTGTCGAAGTCATCGTCAATATTTGCCCTAGACGTGCCTGGTACTGAATCATACTCAGGAAAGAATTCTTCAATGTCTTTCCAGTCTACAACTGGAGTGGGTTTTTTAACCTCTTTCCCCAGATATGTAAGATCGCGTTCTCTCTGTCTTTGCTTATGTTCTACGTCATCATCAAATTCTTTGCGTTTCTTCGCCTCTTCTCTGACCCTATCTTCTTCCTTTCTCTTTTCATTTCTACGTTCATCTGCCCTTTGCATTTCCTCATCTCTTCATCGTTTTATTCTTTTCTCATGTTTCCTTTGCTCTTCCTCTAACCTTTGCTGTTTCTGTCTGTCTTGATCATTGGCTGCTCTTGGGTTGCGATTGAGCTGTTTCTCTTGCTCTTCGCGATAAAGCTGTTCTCGCCTTTGTCTGTCTTTCTTTCTTATCCTTTCATCTCTTAACTCCTTCACTTTCCCCTTTCTTCATGTCTCATCTAACCTCTCCTTTTGTTTCGCGTCATCAATGCCTTTGCCATCGAGTTTCAATAAAATGTGTCCTCCCATCCATTCATCTTTTGCGAATGCTATCTCATCAGTTCTATCTTTGCTTCCCTTCCATCGCTTCCCTTCTCTTTCTTTGTCGAGAGATGCACTTGTCTGTGCCCGATCTCTTCTTTCGTCATCACGTCTCTCCTTGTCCCTTGGGACTGCGGAGGTAATATTCTTGTCCATATCTTTCCCTTGATTTCCGTCACTACTATGTGTAGGTGACTCATATGCAGGGTTTCTATATCCCGTGGCTGCTTTAAGCTCTCTCAGCGGGTATAATCCCTCGTCCTTACTTTCTTCAACTTTCATTTCGGGTGCGGCAGGTGGTGCAGTAGGCATCTCACCCCCCTCTGTACATACATTAAGTATCCAATCTGTTGGCTGCTCTTCCTCCTTTCAGTGCTCATACATTTTCCACAACTCGAGAACTGCAAGGCGTTTTTCTAACTTCTTGCCTGTATATGTGGCATGCAAATATGCCGTCATATGTTGTAAGACGGCTTTAGATAAAGACCCATTTTGTGGCCATGGCATAAACATCTTGTGGGCGGTACCTTTAACCCACTTGGTATTGTATTTCTTTAGCATTGGTGCATGTTTTGTCAATTGCTTGCATAAGTGTGCCAATGGAGTCATGTCTTCCATGCTTAAATCTGTTCCCTTTATTCTTATATAACGCTTGTCAATGTTTCCGTGAGGCTTAAACAACTTCTAACAATATGAGCGAGCACCAAACACTGCAAGCTCCGATCCAAATGTTCACAAAACTTTATACTTTCTGAGTTATTTAAAAAAACATCAATTCATATGTGATTTTATCTCAGCTATCCAATCGCACAAAATTCAAATCTGTTTTCTTTAAGATTTTTTTTTACATATGACGTCACAACAAAAACATGTAAGACAGACGCTTGACAGACTAGACAGACACCAGCTGAACATAGATATCTCTGCCTCTAATTATTACCCCTTCATGGGGTGTAAACGTACCCCTTTCACAATGTCTTTAAATGTTGTGGTAGTCTAATCGTTCCCCATTATGTGGCACTCTGGGTACACGTTTCTTCTAGCCGCTTGTATTAAAAGCGTAGGTATAAGGCAAATCTTCTCACTTCTCGGGTGTCTGCCCCGGTATCCTCTCTCTTCTCGGGTGTCTACCCCGGTAACCTTTCTCTTACTTTTATTATTTTTGAGTCATTATCCCCTTATATATATATATATACAGTGTTCTCTACTTTTAACTATATTTCGTTTTTTCCCGTCTCCCTCCGTTACCTTTTCCCATTACTTGTTCTAAAGCATGCACTTTTGCTAGAACATTAGTATTTTTCACTCACCCTTCGCATGGTTCCTCTCTGGACCCTCGGGATCACCGCCTTTGTTACTGCCTTCTTCGACCACTCAGCTCAGCTGCCCGTAGGAATGGGAAGGGATGCATGGGGAACATGGGCCCCTTCAGGCCCACTCTACAGTATTTCTCTTTAATCTACCACTGTCTATGGGGACCTTCACGGTCTACTCAGCCGAATGGCAAAGGACTCGTGATATTGCCGAAGACCTAGAGTTACTTTATGTCGACAGTCAATAGGTGTCTTATTCAAATCAATAATTGATAACCATCGTGGGCTACCAAGTGTACTGAGGAGACCCTCGGCCAGCCCACAGAGCTGGGGTTTGCCCCAAAGGTACTTTAAGACGAGATAGCTGCACCTTGAGATGGATTGGGGTGCAGATGTATTACTCCACCACCAATCAATAAGGACAACTCAATGGTTTGGCAAAGGGAGTCCGTTTAATGACAAGTACAAAAAACGGGGAGTTATGGATATCAGTAGTGATGCGAACATCCTTCTCGCTTCAACTCCAATGAACTTCATAAAAAACACATTGTTTATACTAAAAATTTGTCATAAGTGACGTGTAACACTCAAATGTTAATAAGCATTTCCATTGGTTAGGAAACGATAACTTTAATATAGGTGCTATATCTGTATATGGTTAAGGAGTGAGGAATTGGTTAAAACACTGCCAGGTGGGTGTCTAAGCCCTTCCTTCAAAATGACTACTGTAGACGTCACCAAAAGTACGACGACCCATTGTTTCTACTAACTATGGAACCCTAGATTGTGTGGTCCATTGTGATTGGGTTGGCACCAATCCCATGCGTAAATTTCCACTTTACTTAGCAGCACGCAGAATGGTCAGCCAGGTGCAGGGTGCCACATCAGCTACCCAGCCTTCCTCCAATTAAGTTTGCAATCAATCATCACTTCATCAACAATGTGTCAATTATGTTACTGTGGTCGGCCTCGAAACTGCATCTTCTGCCTGAGAAAGTTCTGCTATCTTCTCCTGGGCGGATGCCACGTGTAGGTGTGAACTCGTGCTTCTCCTCTCTCGGATGGTCACGTGATGTAGACACTGTGAATTTGTCTAGTTTCTCTCGATTTGTGCATTTAATTCTTATTCGGCTTGCCACCTGCCTACGCTTCCTTATGTTGACCTTCCGGAGGCAGGATATTCTGTTCTTAAGTTTCAATTAGATGTAGCTACTGTTTGTTCTTTCTATTGTTATGCCCTTGGCTCCTTTGGCATGAGTAGCATCTGCTGAGTTTCGATTCAGCCGTCTATTCTCGTTTTGCTAGAATATGAAGTTTGTCGTTCTTGGCCTTTAGTAACCTAAGTTGATTCTGCTTTTCATGCAAAGTGGACTCGCACTTAAAAACTGTGCTTCGTTTTGAGGTTGATTATGCAAACATGGCGCTTGCTGCACTATTCTTCTACCTGGCTTAGCAAGCCACACTGTTTTCTTAGCTTTCTTGCGGTTTCAAGCATATGTACAGGTGTTAGCTGGTTGGGTATCTTCATCCTGCTTACAGCTTAACTCTCTTATGCCTTGATATTTTTCTATAACCTTAAGTTCACAATCTCTTTTCTCATGGTGTTTTGTCTCCTTGTGTCATTCTTGATTTGTCATTTGTTCTATCTGTGAGTTCGTTCGGGCTTTTGTGACATCACCATTCGTCTTCCATTAAGACCTTTTTGGTTTCTTCCGGGACGGTACTTAGGCAATCTTCATTTCGTCTCATTTGTTGGTAGGGTTTTCTCAATGGATACCTTACTGCCCATGGTTGTCTGGTTATTGGTACTTCAATAGGTGTTGCTCTTCTGATGGGTAATGGGCAGAGCCCAACTGCGGCTCTCTGCTGGTTTATTTGCTCATCATACGTCACATATTTTGGTGTGAATGTGCCTGGTACTTAAAAATGGTCGATGGGAGTGCAGGCTTTATTTGGGACCACCTCTACATTGGGGATGGATCAGGTGGCTTGCCGCTTTTTCAATGTGAAACTCTTGAGAACTTGATATTGTTTTGTCCAGCTGATCGAGGCTTAAGAGGGAGCCACCTAAAACAATTCTCAGAATTATTTGTGCTGGGGATGTCTGGCGGGTCATCCTCAACAGTTCTTGCATGATCCATTTCTTAAAATCCTTGAAATTGGACGTTATGTTAGAATGGTGTTTTATGATCTGTATGAAATTGTGATCCTGGTATAGAAGGAAATTAGTGTAGTTCAGATGTTTGTTATTCTTTTTTGTGTACTAATGTACTTTTTGCTTGTAATGTTCTCTTTGTATTTGTTTTACTCTTCTGTTTCAAATTTGTTAAAGGTTAAGTTTTCATAGCCATATAACAATAATAAAAAAGAAAAATAATGTAGCCGCTTTATTATTTGCATGTCCACGTGATAGGGCAGTAGTAGCAGGGGGGATTATGGGAAATGAAGGGGCCTGTTCCGCCGGGAAACAGTGGCGGAAGGATGCTGCTGCTGCTCCTCCCCCCAATCTGCAGGTGTCTCCAGGCTCTCTCCACTGGCAGTAAGAACAGGAGAATGGGAGAAGTATATGGCAAGGGCCAGAAGCTCTCCTGTCCTCCACAAAGTGAATGTTCAAGAGGATTCAAGTGATGTGTATATTCAGAATACGCCTACTGTGCATATGCGAGAGAAATACTACAATAAATACATGCAGCCAATGCTACTATGCGACTTGCCTTTACTGTGCATGCGCAAAAGCTGCGCGCCTCTCTTTGGCTGCTAGTCCTAATGCTGTTGTGAGCACTAGCTCCGTTATCCATGTCCAGGACAGGACATCTCCCCCTGTGGGGCAAAATAAAAGTCACTCACGTTTCAACTCTCGCATTTCTGCAATCAGCCTCACAGGTCTTCTGATGCATCTTGTTGGCCTTGTCAGAGGATCTTTGCTCTCTTCTACTGTCTCCTCTGTTGGTGCTTCTCCTCGGGACGGTTCTTCATTCTCCTTCTCCGCACAACTTTCTTGTTCTTCTTCTTGAAACAGCTTGAAGTGAGAGCTATTCCTCGCAATTACTCTGCCTGGAGAACAGGATGTTATCATCGAGCCCTTTACATGGGACACCACCAGAGGACCGGGATCGAAGCTTGAGTCTGCTTTGCTTTCTTGTTTTCTGCGTGCGAGGACTTTGTCTCCCCTTAGTACTTCACCTCTTTGCTGGTGCTCATCACTGTGTGAGAAAGCCGCGTTCTTATTCTCCCAAAGAGCAGTTCAGAGGGACCTTTTCCTGTTGTCCCATGTGGTGAATTCCTGTAGTCTCGGAGCATGTTACAGACAGCCTGATTGAGTGACATGGCTGCCCATGAACCTTTCCACCATGTCAGTAGCATGAGGCCATAGTGGAGTGATTTCCCTGTAGTGTATGCCCACGTACAGCATGCACTTATCAAATTCTATGCCACTGAAGGGCAGGGCATTGCCCGAACTTACACTTCTGGAATGCCCCATGCAGAGAACACTGGTATGACGGTGCTGGCCATGTGGAGGAAATTGGTTGTGCAAGGGGAAATCGGGCGTATTCGTCCATGATGAATATCCAATACTTGCTGTCTCCAAAGGGTCCAAAAAATCAATTGCTGAATATGCCCCTTTGCCATTCGTAGATTTCCTGGATTTGCGGGTCTGTTTGTGCTTTGGCACAAGTGACATGCATTAATAGTCTGCCCCACCATCGCATGTATTCCAGGGACCCACACAGTGTCCCTGATCTGACGTTTCATAGCTACCATACCTCTATGACCTTCATGTACCCAGTCCAGACCTTGTTGCTGTAGGCCCGAGACGATTATGATTCGGTTACCTCACATGACAAGACCTGTTGCTGAAGGTGATAACTCCTCCCATACGTGCTTGAATGCTCTCAACTCGGCAGGAGATCCAGCACACTGATGAGTGTTTTCCACATCCGCCTCCCTCCATCTTCTGGATTTGATCAGTTCTTAAATTCTTTTCATCGTAATATCTCGCCGTACATGCTCCTGTATGGTTTCGTTGGTAATGGACTTAGGTGGGCCGTGTTGGGTGATGACGTTGATGTATTCTTCTGCCATTGATACATTAGAGGACAGATCTGGTAGCGGATGCCGTGACATACAATCTGCCAGATTGTATTCTTTGCCTGGTTTGTGGAACATTTTGAAGTTAAAGTCTTGTAATCATAGGCCCCACCTCTATATATGGAGCAGTATTTTTCACTTAGGGTTTCCACAAATAGTCACTAAAGATTGTTGATGTGTGACTATGGTGAAAGATTGTCCCAAGAGAAACATCTGAAAATGTCCCCAGGCCCACATGACTGTCAGTCATTTACTGGTCTTGGAGTCTTTTGCCCAGGTCCATGTTGCACCAGTATTGCTCCTAGGCCGACAGGGCTTGCATTCACCATCAATTCTGTTCCCAAGTCCAGATCAAAGTATGTCATGTGTTCTGCTGACATAATACAATCTTTGATTTTTACAAGAGCTTCTTCTCACTCATGAGACCATTGAAAAGTTTGACCTTGCTTGGTCAGCTCCCTCAGTGGGGCACTCATAGTTTCGAAGAAACTGAGGGATCGACTGCAATAACTCGCCATTCCTAGAAATTATCTGACCTCACTGACGTACTCTGGAGGCCAGATTTTCGAGATGGCAGTTACCTTTTCTGGCTGATCCCCTTGTTCGAAAAATATGACCAAAGAACTTTAAATGAGACTTGTGAAAAGCACATTTCTCTGCATTCAACATCAAACCTGCTTCCACTAACGCTGCACACTTGATCATGCTGGTCAGTGGTGTTTCCAAATACTAAGATATCGTCACTGTAATTGAAACCGTTTTTTTATGTGACAAATGACCTTCCTGACACTTTCCTGCAATATTTGGGCTGCCAAGGAGATGCCAAAGCTAAGTCTCTGGTATCGGAAGAGTCTGACATGTGTGGCAAATGTGGTACTGTACCTGGACTCTTCATCTAGTTTGATCTGGTGGTAGTCTTTGTTCAGATCAAGTTTTGAGAATATTCTGGAGCGGTTTACCAGACTAATCATGTCATCTAGATGCATACCTGGATGACATCTCCATCCCAGTGGCCTTGGCTGCACACTGCATGTCCATGCATATGTATATCTTATTCAGTTTGCCTTTCTTTGGGACTGCCACTAAATGAGATACCTAAGGTGTCGGCCACTGGCTGGTTCTATGATGTCCTCCTGGAGTAGACATTTGATCCGTTTTTGACATGCGGCTGTAGATGGAAAGGTATTCTCCTCAAATATTGAGCTACTGGGACTACAGATTTTCGATGCGCCTCTCAGACCCCAAGACCCATGAATAAGGCTGCCAAAGTCTGGGTAATCAACAGGTTTTGCTGCATCATGTATGTTACTGCTGCCACCTCCATCTCAATGGCCATGGGTGGCGGCCTTGCAAATGACTCCCAAGGACTTCTTGGAAAACATGAAGTTCACCATGTGCCCACCTTCCTTTATATGTAAGTGTAGTGGAGTATTTCTTGTGATTCCATACTAGCCCTTTCGCAGCCCACTGAACGACTTTGAGATCAGAGGTGGTCAATTGCAGAGGATGCGTCATCTTGTGAAATTCTGACACACAGATGACACACACACATAATATTTAGCGTGGCACTAGTGTAAATGACGAATTTGGCTTGATGATCCCCCACCAGAAGGTCAACATCACTCTCCTACGAGGTTGTGTGCTCATTCATCATGTAAACGTAATCATTCTGGTAATCATTCTGATCTCTATCTATGGACGGCATGGGTGATGGAGATCTACCAGTGACTTGTCTTACATGTCTCACAAGGTCCCTTCTTGCACCTGCATCTCTTCTTGGAGCTGGACCGCGCACACCATGATCTTGCCTGGCGGTCATGAAACTGGGTCCTTGTGATCTGCTTGGTAACGACTTGCAGAGGGTTGCTAGATAGTGCTCTCTGACACAATTGGTGCATTTCTGTCCAGAAACAGGGCATCTCACTTTTTTTTTTTTTTTAATGAGGAAACGGGGAAGACCACATCGTTAGCATCTTCCTGTCGATGCTGATTGCTGGCGCCAGGTTTGTTCCTTCGTCCCTGTGTGATTTGATATATTTGTTCTTTCCCAGATCCTTTGGTGCTTTCGATCTGCGAGGCTTGTGAATCTGCTCTGGGTTCTGTTCTGGTCATTTGTAATCCGGTGACAAGAGGAAGTGCTTCCCGGCGCAGCTTCTTCCAAAATGAGGACGACAGACAGCCGCCAATGATTCTCAGTGCAATCGCTTCCTCATTTGTGAAGGCATGGAATTCACATTGTGCCACTAGTTTACGAAGGTGGGTTGTGAGCATGTGCATGGAGTTGATGGGGGTCTTTTCAATTAAAACCGCGGAGACCATGAAAGCTGAACATCTACGCCAAGGACTTAAAGGTGAAGTTCGCTCAAAAATTTTACTGTCCTAATCGTACGGGGTGTATTTTTAAGCATCCTGTAATCAATTTAAAAAACATGTCCTATGCATCTTGCCTTAGTTTTCCTCACTTTTACAAATGCAAAAACAACGGGTTGGGTGCTGCCATCTTTTGCTAATCTTATCAGTTGACGCATCACCCTACATTCAAGTTCCCTCGTGTCAAGAATACAAATTACCCCCCTCAAACTGACATCACTAGATGCTTACGCCCCTTTATACAACACCAATCTACATCTCGTGTCAACGTACTCTGTGTGCAAACTATTGATGTGTCTCTATGGAAATGCCAGGACGCCTCTTTCCTCGACAAGTATAAACAGACCCTTTCTGAGGGGGCAACATTGCAGTTGTTTTTTTCATTTGTCTCGCTGTATTTAGCTTCAATCACTTGTGACTCGTTTCTGCACTGTTCAGCTATCTTCCTAGTACGACATCTCGCAAACAGGTACTTACACTAGCAGAACTGATTTAACTTGGTACTTGCATTTTATTTAAATATTTCTCATATTATGTACCAATGCCTTCACAAAACCTTATTTAATTTCTACTTTAACATGTGAACATGGGAAATGTCAAAGTTTGTGCCGATTGTACATTTACTTGCTCTATGGGTATTGTTAACATTATAATGTATTTTCTTCTCTTTCTTTACCAGTAGTTGCTACATACAAACAAGAACACTGTTGATTGTTCAATTTTCAGGAACTATGGCAAAAATACATCCCTACCAGTATGAGCCTGAATATTCTGAAGAAGAATTAATTGAAAGAGAACGAAGCAGAAACGATGGGGAATGGGACAATAGTTGGAAGATGAATCACCGGAGCATGAGCCTGAGCCTAGTCGCATGGAAGACGTTTGCACCTGGTGTACCTGCAATCGTTGCGAGGTCGTGCCAACCGAGGTGGAGAACTGTTGCTGACATGAAAACTCTGCATTCTTGGCCTACATAGCCGAAGAAGACACCCCACCGCTATGCGTTACCGAGCTGCATAACTTCCGGGCCGCCTCCCTCACAAGGTCTGTGTTGCGGGTTATGATGGTGTTCATGCACAAACTTTGCACAATAGTTCGCACTCGGAATTCAAGTAACGAGTAAGTATACTGTAGATGTGATGTCACTTAGGCCACTGAGGTGACTAACATTTCATGTTGTTCTCCTACATTGTCGTAACTACGATCGATCACTGGCGAATTAATTTAGTCTGTAAATTGAATATATTCCTCGTACTTATTGCAAATCAGAAGTGTTCATCCCTTATGTGTCTTTCACTTTCGACCTAAAAACAATATTTCTCTATGGCCCAAGCTGTTCCGGCTCGAATAGGTGTTTACTTTTGTAATTTGTCGATACTTCAAAGCACGAGTACATTTTTTCGGAAAAAGTGACTTTTTTAAGGGCAACTATGCCATAGAATTTAGATTGCATTTTCCACTAAGGTGGTACACTTATCGGGTTCATTCAATGAAAAAGTTTATGTTTCTCTTTCACAGGTGGTACAGGCTGTGTCCTACCGTTCGTTTACACGTTGGCTTCATGGGAGGCTTGGATTCCACGTTCAATGAGTAATAACCGCCTGTATCGTTTGAAACATTCGTGCCAAATTCCCCAGTGACAGCGGACAGTACCGGGGATTTTTAAACACTCTGCCGCAACCTCAAGTATACAATTTGTATTTTGATTGTGACATTAACATCACCAAACTAAATAAAATAAAAATGAGCTAATATGAATAGCTGTTTGAACACGCCCAATCATCTATGAGGTTCAGGAATGAAGGGTTGGTGCCCTTTTGCGCTCGCTTCTTCCCCATCCAGTATCAATGGCAGTTAGCACCTGTGGCTGTGCGCTCGCAAGGGGGCTGGGTGGGTGACAACTCTCAAGGCACCAAACACCATGTGCACCTCAAAGGAATCTTCCACACGATGACCATTGCCCACATGGCCTCACCAGAGTGGTTGTCTTCCGACTCCCCTTTCAAGACCCCATCCCAGCAATCAACATAAGTATGTGTCCCTTGAGCTGTGTTATGGGCCTTTAGTGCTCATCTCGTCCATATCCATCCCTCTCCCTCCCCAGTATCAATGGAATTTCACACCTGTGGCTGTGAACGCTCAAGATGCCAACCACCATGTACACCTCAAAGAGGTCTTCCGCACAGTGACCATTGTTCACATGGCCTACCCAGGACGGTTGTCTCCAGACTCCCCTTTCAAGAACACGTCCCAGCAATCAACATAAGTTTGTGTCCCTTGAGCAGTGTTCCGGCCTTTTGTGCTCACCTCATGCCCATCTGTCCCCCTCCAGTATCAATGGCAGTTCGCACCCATGGCCATGTGCTCGTGACGGGTCTGGGTGGGTGTGAACGCTCAAGGTGACAAACACCATGAGCACCTCAAAGGAATCTTCCACACGGTGACCATTGGTCACATGGCCTCCCCAGAGCGGTTGTCTCCAGACTCTCCTTTCAAGACCCCGTCCCCGCAATCAACATCAGTTTTTGTCCCTTGAGCAGTGGTCATGGCCTTTTGCGCTTGCCGCGTCCCCATCCATCCTCTTCCCCAGTATCAATGGCAGTTGGCACCTATGAACAGAGTCAAACTGGGCCATAAAATTGTCTCGTGCATCAATGAAAATGTGGCCCACAGTTCAAAGTCGCTATTTATTCCTTTACGGACACTGTTTCTATAGTACCAAAAGGGGAGGATTTGGATGAAAGGGTGATGCAAATTGTGCATTAAAAATATATATTTATTCAGCAACAGTGTTTACTACTACTAGTCACATATTGAAGTAACTCATCAAACTGCCCTACATTGACCAAAATCTGCCCACTTTGATAAAACAAAATGGCTCACACAAGCATTTTGTGTTTGTGGTTCCGCCCTGGCCCTATTGCCATATAGGCTGTACAAGCAGGCCTATGCCTGTGCGCTCGAAAGGGGGCAGAGTGGGTGGGTATGGCAGATGTGAAACATTGGCATCGAGGCTGAGTGGGTGTCAGCGAAACATGTCACACATTCACATACACACCCACTTTTCTAAGCCTTTATAAACACCTTGATATTTACCAAGAGAACACCTCTGCAATCCACAAGGTATATTGTCGCCGATCTACCTTTTCCCCGGATACCTGTTCCATGGCTACTTGTGCCCAGCTTGCTGAATCGGTTTATTTGTTCGTCCAAGTAAGGGTAGGTCACCTATTTGGTTCTGTACGTTCATCGATTGCGGCTCTGAAAGTTACTATCGATTTCCACCTAATCTACACAGTATTCTAATTTTCATTGATCTCAAAGTCTTCACCATTATCGAATGTTTGATGCATTTTGATTGCGGTAAATAACACATTACATCATTATGCATTGTAACAGAATGAAATGTTTCGTGGTCCATCTTTGAAAGCATGCTTTATTTTGGTGGATGAAAGTTCATTCAATGAACCAGTAATACGTTACAACTTGTGGTATAACAATCATTTCTGGCAAAAGTGATTGCTGTGTTAATTAGACGAGGTTACACAGGTTTTTTTTTCTTTCTATGAAACAATCTTTACAGACAAAGCTGTGTAATAGTTGCTTTATTGACATTCATATATTATTATATGTAGTAATGAATTATTTACTTCACATTACTTTATTAAATTTGTACCGCTCGCAATGGACCCAGAAGAATGATGGCGCATACAGACAAACAAACACAAGAAAAATATAAAACATGAAACAAAAAGGGTGAACCGGGTACAATATAAAAGAAGCAGAGTACAATATACAAGAGGCAGCACACTCACCAGAAAAAAATATGAGAAACCACACCAACATGAATAAGGCGATGACATAGGGGTCAGTTAGGCATGAAATAGAGGTCCCCCTGTTCAAAAGAGAGCATCAGAGAATTAGTTGACAGCTCGAGCAGCCCCTAGGGAGATATTTACATATGAGGGTAAAGTGCTGAACCCACAGCCCACTAGGACACAGTCACTTGTCTGCTGGGAGCACCAGTCACTTAGGTCAATCCTGCACAAGATCTTCAAGTCCAACATTCTGACGACTGCAGGCACTGTTCTTTGTCGTAGCCATGCGAGCACCTTGTTTTGCAGTGCATCTCTAGACTCTTTTCCTTCCACCTTCTCGATGTTGGTAAGCACAAAGTTCCTTTGATCCATGACAAAGGGTTTAATACCCATGTTATCAATGTTGGGCATTTGTGATTTCCTTATGTGCAAGCTCTTAAAAATCACCTGCTTAGGTTTGGCGTTCACTGCGGCAAATTGTATAGGAATTTGGCCTGGTTTAGGCTCAGGCACATCGTAGGCTTCCTATGGTGGTTCAACCACCAGACAAGGGGCTGACAAGGCAGCCTTCACCTGCAAGGGCAGGCCTGGGAAGGGGACGCAATATGGTCTGTTTGACAGCCCTGATGAACACCGTACAGGAGGAGGGAAGTTTGAGATGATTTTTCCATTCCTTCACGTTCTGTTTGGATAGGCTTCTGCGGGTGTGGCAGTGGTAGGGTAAGCATGTTAGGACCTACAGACAATACCCATCTCTGAAAGTCTTCCATGTTAGAACAGGCCGCAAGGTCCCGCAGCGTCTGTTCCTTGAAAAGTCACTGATATCTTGTGGTCAACCATCCCCATGTCTATATTTAATAATATTTTTACCCCTTTAAGATCTCCTTTTAGTATTTGCTGGGATATCCCAGACTGGGCACCCCTCGGGATGTAACCTTCGGGTTTGTCAGTTTCCTTATTCTTGGGAGACATCCCATAACTCATTATATTTTTCTACAGATTTTACGGACTTTTCAAGAATGTATCGTTTTCGGTTGCCTTTCTGTGAGCCATGTCAAAACTCTGGGCACTGTCCTGCATATATTCCCAAAAGATATTGATTTAATAAGAAGATTACAAACTGCGGATTTCCACTGGACGAGATTGAAAGTAGAGCCAAAGCTGTCTTGGGAGACGTGAGGGACAATCGATTCCACGTTTCCGTCCTGCACATTACCGACGGTATGTACGAACAATCAAAGTACACTAAAAGGTGTCGACCCAGAAATCTTCCAAAATTGCTTGCAAATGCAATACCGACTCAATTTTGGCACACGCTGGCTCAGGTAAGTAGTGGACGATGAATTTGTTATGTTGGACAGTGGTTTGTATAAATATGTCTTCTCATTGACCTCTCCATCAATTAAAATAGTGTATTGAAAAAGGTAACTTGATGAACGGTTTAGAGTTTTCGGGGGGTTTACTTCCATCAATTTTGTATTACCCAAGTTGCCCTCATTACCAGAATTACCGAAATGTTCAAACGTTTCACTTTAGACTACTTTCTCTATCCCCGCTTTCGGGACACTCTAATAAATCATTGAAATGTGACCCTTACTAAAAACTTCAATAGTGCCCTTTAAAAGTCACGTAATGTTTTGCAAATGTGTTTATTGACATGTGCTTCTTTACGTATCGCTCACTGACTGAAGCACAGACCCTCACCAGTGATGAAACCACAGACACGTCTAGTATCCCGATGGTGAGCCCAACCGACATGCACGAAGTGATATTTTAGAGCGCTGGATGTGGCCTAATTTTTTTAACTAATGTACCTTTTCCATTGTACTCTTTTCTGAAAATGTGCAAAAATTGAAGGAGCAAGATTCTTCATCGATGACGTTTCCGTGGTCAACACCAATCTCCCTCGCCTGTCAAGTAATTATATTGTACTATTCCTTTATTTTCGACTGAACAATCCATGCATGTGTTATGCCTGGAATTTAAACATATTGAAAATGATTATGTATACTATTAGTTATTTACATAAAGTGTCATGTATGGGTGTCATAATCCACAGCTCCTGTTTTCGGTTTAATTTTGCCTTTGCGTCCCTGTTAACACAAGCACTATGTAATAGGGGGATGCTGGAACTTTCACTACAATCACTTCCTGGTTTGCAACAGGTCCAAACTCTGAGGTATGAATACTTAGAGTTTCCTGCTATAATGAAAGTAAATCCTACAAAAGATATACTTTGAAACTGAAATGCATGTAAACTTGCACTGTTTGAAACTTTTTTTTTTGGTACTAACATTACACTTCCTCCCTAATGCAGAATACATTCAAAAGGAAACATTAAAAAGCAAACTACTATTGAAGGCAACTTTCTAATCACTATGTTTTGCAGGGTGATCTCAGATCAAGTCCATATGTCATCTTGGAAGGTTACCAGGTGAAATTTGAAATGTATATTATGACTAAATCACATACAGAGTTTTCGAGGGTTATGTTCATAATAATGTTCCATTTCTGTTGCAACAACAAACCCTATAGTATAAGGTTCGCAAACATTGTAAAGTACTTTGTGGAGAAGTTCTCTGTGCGATGAAAGATTTTACATTTAAGTTTGATTGACATTTAACTTTTTATGATTCTTCTCTCCAAGGAATGTACTGAAAATTTTGAAATTGAAGAAACACGTGGATCAGAGGAACACTTAACATCATATGAAATACAACTGGGCATTACATCAGATTGGGATGACTTTTTTAAAATTTTGAAATGCTTTGATGTCCGTCAAGTTGGTTCTGTTTGTAGATATGTACATGTGCACCTTTGAGTCGACAAGAAATGTGCTCGATTTGAACCATAGAAAAACGCTCTTTTTTCAGCTTGGTGTTGTGGTCAGCAAAGCAAAGTCCACAGTTTCGAAAGCGAATTAAGAAAACAAGGGTAAAGAACAAGCAAGTTTGTTTTGGAAAAGTTTTTAAGCAAATGTTTTTGTCATATTATGATTTTAGTTGGAAAATTGTATCTTCTGTATGTGTGCTATACATTGAGCATGTTTTTCTATAAATCTGTTAGAGTCCCAAAAGGAGGCAGAGTATAAAAACTCAGACAACAACTGAAACCAAAGATGTCGCTTCCCAAACAGATTTCAGAATGGAGCAACTACTATTTGAGGGGGAGCGTGGTCCAGTCAATATTCAGAGTCATGAAGCATATGTCCAGTGGCTGGAAAATTAATGGACTCTCACTTGCAAACCATATAAAGTTACCATTGCTACTTTGTGAAAAGTCGCACAGACGAAACTTAAGACACTGAAGATGCATTGCAATTGCTTGCAGACCCATTGACAGAATTTACACTCTAAACAAATGTTCCACCCACCAAACATTCAACGTTACATGTTTCTCCAATTCATATGGAAATATCACAGCCCAAACTAACAGAGGCATCAATGCAATTGACTGATGAAGCTGCTCAATATCTCGACTTCAGTTTGCCTAGTTTGGGAGACTTGTCCACCACCGGTGAGTCCCAAAACACAGTACTGCATGACGATTGGCTATTCAAGGAGCAAAAATACATTGTATTCGACTGCTGCCTGCTAGAGATTTTATAATTGATTAAATGTGATCATATATTAAGTGGGAGCATATGCGGGGAGCCATTGGTGAATTTCTCTTGTGTATTCAAAGGCACCAACATGAAAATCCAGGTCAGCTGTGTCCACCTCCATAATACATTTTCATGGTCTGCTGAACCGATGCTCGGTAAAGTGCCTGCTGGCAATGTACTCTGTTCAGCAGCTTTACTGTTCAGCGGATCGACTTTCAATAAGATTTCCAGTTTCTGTCAATTTGTGGGACTTGAGCTCCTTGCTAAAACCCAGTTCTACAAATATCAGCAGAATTTTGTTTTCCCCGCTATTAGCCAGGCCTGGAATCTCAAAGAGATATCAATGGACAGTGCATTCTCTGGCAAAAGGGTCAGGCTAGCTGGTGACAGGCAGCGTGACAGTCCAGTATTTTCCGCTAAGTACTGCACTTACCACTTCCAAGACATGCAAAGTAAAAAACATTGTCAGTTTGGTCATTGTGCAGGTGTCTGAATGTACATCATCTGTGGCCATGGAGAAACATGGTTTCATTAAATCCATCGAACATCTGGAATCCGGCGGAATGCAAATAGACCAGCTAGCCACTGACAGGCACTTTTCCATAGCCAAGGCCATGAGAGAGCAGTTTCCACACATACAGCATCAATTTGATGTATGGCACCTTGCCAAATCCATCACTAAAAAAGGTTCAGAAAACCTTTTAAAGTGGTCTCAGTCTATCAGCAACCATCTTTGGTGGTGCTCAAAAACGTGTGACATATCTCTAGAAATTCTACTTGAAAAATGGTGTTCATTGATGCACCATAGTTCCAACATACACTCATGGATAGAAAACAAACCTTTCCATGAATGTGCACATGGACCTTTATTGAAGGAGGAAGAACATAAGAAGGGGTGGTTGGTGCCATGTTCCCCTCCACACACAGCACTTGAGAAGATTCTGTACGATAAAACACTTTCCAGACATTTGAAGGGATTCACCAAATTCTGCCATACTGGAGATTTGGAGATGTTCCATAATATGTAAAGGTCAAAAAGGTTGCATTTCGGCATAGATGGTATGAAGGCCAGAACAATACTGGTTGTACTTGCTGTGAGAAACCTGAAGGTGTCTCCCTGACTAGTCCCCGGGATATGTCATCAAGGTGGCCAGGACATGGCCATCGCTATTGGATCCAGTTACTGGGGGTGGACCAGTGAGGGAGGATCACCTGGATGGGGGTCCTTTGGGACTGAAAGCAGGACACTGACGGGTGAGACGCTGTATCCCCCTTCTAATAACACCTTTACCCCAGCCTACCATGCAGGATACTCAGACACTCTACCCCCGCCCCCTTTTCCGACACAAATACTTTAATACACCACGAAAGACAATGGAGTAACACTAGAGTCATTTATCTGACATGTCTCAACACAAGGGTCAGGCAGAGTCAGGCAACTGACCAGAACCACACACACCTGACAGCCCTTTCCCTTCCCCACAGGGATAAAAGTTGGAGCATGAGAGCACACGACGAGCAAGGCAGACCGCACAATGAGACAGCTATTTAAGCACGGCAGTTCAAGATGAGAAGAAAGGCGGCGAGAACCGAAAGGGTGGCAAGGAGAGAAGCGACTTTGCCCTTTCCGACCCAGACCAATGAAGCCTCTGTGGAAGGAAACGTAAGACCACGAACAATAGCCGGGTGTGTTGCAGACGATGTCAACAGTACATTGGACTTTTTTCCATTGCCACAGCAGCTTTATGGAACAACCTTCCACTTTTCATCAATGTATCTAGCTTTTAGAAGGCTGGTGAAAACATACTTATTGTAGACCTGCCCCAAAGTGTTTTGCTTCCTCTCTCTCTGAAAGTACCAAGATACTCTTGGGTGATCATGCGCTCTATAAGAATACGTAACATAACATAACATAACGTGCATGGAGCATGCCTACACTGATAATCAGAACAGGGAGAGTCTCTTGCTACCGTGGTACCGGCCTTGACTCCAGAGACAAGACAAGCCAAGCGGTTCATCGCAGCCAGTGAGTCGAGGGGAGATCCAATAAGAAACCGAACTGTGTTCACCGAAAATTACAAATGGCAAATTAAGGAAAGTTCATCAAAGAACTGTTAACATTAAGTGAAAAACCAGCTGGAGAGGGATCCAGCACCACATGGGTGCTCATCCGAGAGACCGTGGTTGATCCCATGTTTGTTGAAACTACCGATACCAGAAGGCCCTAGGAGAGCCACAAAGAAAATGTCAAAGTGGTCATAGAGGGGTCTAGCAAAACCCACAGTACAGTCGAAAGGCTTTGACCTGCACGAAAGCTAAGGGAGATGAACCCTGCATAGTGAGAAAAGAGAAAGAACTGTTGATTGGTAAGAGTGAACCTGACAGCGGGATATCCACAGTGAACTGTTTAAAAAGACATTAAGGCTTGTGAAAGCCATAGGTGAAAGTGTTTTGAGGAAAAGCCGTAGTGAACCTGACAGGAGGCTGATATTCGAGAGGGGTCTGATCCCGGGAGAGGGGGAGCCAGGGGTGAAACGTCAGCACCCAACGTACATTTGGAAAGGAACTGTTTGTTTGTTATTTTGAACACTTCAGGCCCTCACAGGCAAGAGATTTTTTGCAGAAAATAGACTTAAACACCAAAGGTCTTGCTAGCTGAAAACAGAACTGTCGCCTCATGCTGGGAAAGCTTGAGAGTGTGCTTTGCTGAGGAGTCCCGCCTTGTCCTGTGCTCAAAATGCGGAGAAGGGAGACCCTCCGCTACCACATCCTGACTCATTTGTGAAACTTCTTTCTTTCTTTTAAATCTTATCCTAAACTCTTTTTTTATTTAGTTGTAAGGATTGGCAATAGGTTCTTTTTTAGTATAGGCCCTTTTATTTGACAAGACGGCACTAGGACGGCTTTATTATTATTTGATGGTTGTAGCTTGCTCCCATCTTAGATTTAGGTTTAGATAAGGCATTTTTCCAACCTGCACATACAGTCTAATAAACACCCTTGAACTGTGATCACTTGTGTCTGTCTTTGCTGTTGCCACCATGAGTTCCGTACACAGCACACAACGAGAACGCTGGGAGGGGGAGCACGCAAAAACTGCAGGAGCTTTCGGATTGCTTCGTTACCTCATGGCTTTTACAAAATGAAGCAAACAATGGGTGGCCAAGCCAATCTACCAGGAAATGGATTTTGAATTTGTGAAAGATCTGACATTGACTGTGTTGGCCATGCATCCTCATGGAATGTCTCCCAATTTTGTTCCCAGGACACATACAATGCCACAGAACTTTGCAAACGAGCCTTGTCTGCCAAAATCTGAACTTGTTGAAAAGTTGACTTCCAGATTTAAATGATTTGTAGCTGTCTTCAAAATCTGTTCACAATTAAATGTTTAACATGTTCCCCAATGTTTGGCAATTGTACAGAAACAATCTAATGCTATTACACTTGCGATTTCAATGCTCGATAATGTATTAAAATGTATTTATTTATGCCGATATAATCGGGTTTATGATGCATTCATGTATATCTTTTACCTTTCCTTTATTTATATCACTTCTCCCCTGTCTAGAAGACACAAGCTTGGGGTTGCAGTTGGTACTCCTGTGCAGAAGAGAATTGACATAGCTGGACTACACATGTGGGACAAAGACTGATATGCAAGTGGATATGTCCCTTCTGTGATAGGTACAGTGAGCTAACGTGTGGCTGCGGACTCTCGAGTGGGTACCTTCCCAAAGAACAGGTCATGTAGCTGTGTTTGTTCTTGCAGAGGAGCGCCTATAACTATTTTTTGATTGTATACATATTAAAACCTGCCTGATACCATCCTTCACAATCTGACTCACTCTTACTTCAAATGCCTCATCGGCAGGCGTGGTAACCCCATGCAGACATGCAATCCATGGTATGTACGCTGATGGCCTCCCCTTAGCAGAGGCAATAAGTCATTCCAAAAAGGGATATGTTTTTTTATATGGACAAAGTGGAGGTGCATTCCGTTGACACTATAAGTTTGCTGAAAGGGCAAGGGAAAGGGATAAAAGTGATGTACTCGCAGGCCTAAAGTCTACCCACCGGGTCCAGGTGGCTCAGCAGCATCACTCACAAGCCATTCTGGGTTCCGAGACCGTGCAATCTCCTACTTTCCTTCCCTAAATACTACCCTGATGAAGCCATATGCTCCTCTAATTCAACTCCATTATAGTCAAATACATCTCCAATCTGAGAGTGGGTGGCAGGTCCTCCTCCTTTGCAGGTGCCTGCCTTCCCAACAGGATCCAAGCCCCTGTTAGAATTCTGGAGCACCCGCTATAGTTCTGCAAACTGGTAAAAACTCTACACTTCTCTACCTCTTTCCCTTCACCGGTAATCACCCCACTGCCGCCGTTACATGTGGCCTGACCCTCATGAATCCCACAGGCTCCCTGGCCCATCCTCGGAGTCAATACTAGCACCATCCACCCCAGGCCAACACTGCACTGCCCCGAGTGCCCCCCACTTGATTGCTACACATACTACCTTCGAGAGCTGACCATACAAGCCCTTAGCATGATGTTCTCCTCCTTGGCTCCCCTTAGCACTGAACCTCACCGGCCTCCTCCAGCACTTGTACACCAATAGGCTCCTCCTTCCATCCCTTATGCACTAACACGACCGATTGGCACAAGGCCCAGCCGGAGCAGGAATGTAACTTACTGCTTTTGAATTATTTTTCACCCACCTGCATTCCCATTTCTCCATGTGGCGCTTTGAAATAGAATTTTGTTGTAGATTGCGCAGTACATATGTTCACCTTGTGCTTCGTGTGGCAACTTGACATGAGAATGAACACACAGGAGACATATTTAGTATGAGCACGCAATTTCACCCGGTCTCGCATGATGGCAGCGAGGGCTGCTTCAGGTGCGCATGGGATCATGAACAGACATGCATGAATTATAGTGAGAGCCACGCAATATATGCCAGATGTGGCATAACAAATGATTCAAGAGCAGAACAGGGACTTCGTAATGATGGGTGGTTGGTATATAGCACACTAGGAGTATGGGCATGCTTTGTGCCATGAAACAGCGCTGGACGAGGGAGAGGTGGGGTTTCGATTTAATTTTCTTACAGCGATGATATTTATTTATTTTATTTATTTATTTACATTTATAAAGCGCTCACACAGCCCGAACCCAGAGGTAACAGCAACACATTTTCTGGATTGTTCTGACGTTCCTGTCGTGGCACATATTTTACATCGCTGTTTGTAACTGTCCTTGCTTTTCTGAACCACTTGCCCGAAGCAGCGTCTTGTCCAGTGTGTTTTTTTTTTGTTTTTTTTGTGGCATTCTTTCCCAAAATTGAAACTATTCTAGCGATCTATTGTTCGGAGCAGTTATTCACCGTGAGTTTGAGAGAATGAAACTTCCTGAAATTATGAAAGATTAACTATACATAATATTTGTGCGATTAAAAACGGCATGTGTGCTGTGTGCATGATGACTAATTCAGTGATGTGCGATTTGACCCAAAAAACTGACACAGTTCTTTATGTTATGTTGAATGTTATTCATACCGTGGACTATAAAAACCTGAGTGCCGAACTTGCGGTGTGTTTATCTGTCTAGCAATGATTGTTATTTGTGTATAGTTTAAAGAGGTGGGAATAGAGATATGACTTTTTTGGATGTATTGCTTACTGGCCTTGTGCACTAATATATTCTGTGCAAACGTATGGGTTGTTAGCTGGTCCATATTGTGATGGTTATTCCTCGAAGATCTCCCCACAACCTGTATGCAGGCTAATGATATCGACACCGCTTTGTCCTGTGTGATATCCTGGTGTGCTGTCACTGTTGCATCCTTGTGCACCATATAATGGTTGTCAGGGTACGTGCAGGGGCAGAAACGTTTCCAATGCCACTTAGTTCTCTTTTCAATCACTACTCGTACCACTTCCATTATAAAGCAATCTGTCTGTGGTTCAACTTAAAACGTTACTATCTCGGTCCTTATTTTCTGGTGGGGCCCACTATGTGAAGCAGGTGATTCTGATTTTCCATCCTATTGGGAGCTATTACTACTTCACAGCGCTAACCTTTCATGCACGTCGTGGTCTCAACTACTGCCCATGTTGTCATGTGTGTGTTCATTCTGTGTGGTTTGTGTTTATGAGTAGGTTTCATCCGGTTCTGAATTATACAGTAACTTGTTATATTCAATTACAGAACAGCTATTAAAATATATTGTTTTATTCTGTTATCTACACAGCTATTTTCTACCGTTCTGCACATGCCATAGTTTCCAGCTACTGTCGGATAGATTCTTCAATCAACATTGACGGATAATCTTCAACAATGTTTATTTGATAACCGTTACGTGGGACGACCGACAGGGACCATTCTGCCCTTTGACAGTATCAGCAATAAGGAGCAACCTGTCAGTGGTTATGTTGTAAAAAAGTGCTGAAGCAAAAGCATTGCGCTTGAAAATGCATATAATACAAATCTTCTCACGAACGGAACACCATGTATGATGGTGTAACATATGGACACACAAGAATTTGCGTACAGGGATTGATCGATCGCTGAACGCAATTGTTGTATCATGAGGACGTTTAAAAAACATTTGAAGCATGCAATGTTCGCTAGCTATGACTTGTATTGCAAAAAGATATAGTTCATTTTGTCTTAATCTTCTTTTGTGAGCATTCTTTGCAAAATAAAAGCATTTGTTACATTGCAGAAATAAATGTTTTCCTCTTCTATTTGGGACAAGAACGCGCTGTGGGAGGATGTGTGTGTTTACCTTCCTGGTTCTGTGTTAAGTCACATTATGGCGTGGTTGATGACAGGGAACGTTTGCTACGCTGGCTATGAACGTCACGAAAATAAGTGGAGCATAACGTTTGGACTAGAGATTTCAGTTTGAGGGGCTGGCGATCTGTATTCTTGCCACGAGGGCACTTGAACTTAGGTCGATGCATTAATAGATAAGAATACCACAAGATGGCGGCACCCAACCCATTATTTTCACATGTGTAAAAGTGAGGAAAACTAAGGTAAGATGCATAGGAAACGTTTTTAAGATCGATCACAGTATGCATAAAAATACATGCCCGAACGATCGGGACAGTAACATTTTTGAGCGAACTTCCCCTTTAACTATGAAGTACGAAGTAAAATCATGAAGACTGGAGTCTCCTGCTGGGAACATTTGCCATAACCTCTCCCGCGCGCCCCCTGACCATGAATGCCTCCTTACAGAAATCAGGGGGGTTCGGAGGAGAGCTCCATGATCTGATTTGTTCCCAGTCAGGCAACCCCAAAGAACCACTGGTTCTCTACTTTAAGCGGCTCTTATCATGAACAATATTATTACTATGTGGGTATTTGTTGGGATCAGGCCCAGCTTCCGGAAGCGGTGGAGGGCTTTACTACTCATGGGAAAGTACACATTGAGGGAGGCGGGTAATATGGGGGCGGGGGGGGGGTGCCATTTGGCTAAAACACCTAAACCTGTTTGTAGCACTTGGGGGTTCTAGCTGTAGTGTACCCCCTTCACTGAGAACATTCAATGCCTGAATGAAAAGTAACCCCCTTTTTTTGCTTTTTTTCTAAACAAGCCGCCTGGGCTGTGCCTGGTTCTGCTGTGACAGAGGTGTCCGCCCACTCCCACCCTCCCCTGTAAGACGCAAAGTGATTTATAATGCCCCCCAACGGCTCAATGATTCCAGCGCCTCCCGGGAAGGCCCACGTGCGCCTAAATAAACGCGTTCCCTCAGGAGGCCCTTATCAGGCGTCCCAGGCTTTGTGGGTTCAGGTTATCTGCCCGGGCCATTAATCTCTGCTCACTCCACTCTCGGTGTCGCGGCCCCAAGGGGGGAGGCACCGCCTCTCTTCTCACACATGCCAGTGGGCCCCGCTGCTTCCGGTCCAGGCCTCATTAATGGCCCTCTGTCAGCGGGCACTTGGCAGGGAGTGGAGCGCAGAGATCGCCCGATATTGGGAAGATAAGGACGAGGGGTCTGAAGGGGAAGGGCTGCCTCTTGAGATAGCAAACAAACACGGTGGAGCGTGCACACTACCCCGGGGGTCTTAGAGGGAGGGCAGAGCACATCCGTCTTGCATTGAAGTCCCTGACCCCCTCCCCCTCCACAGCCATGCTGAGAGACTCCCACCACAGCTATGCTGAGAAAGTCCACCCACAGCCAATGCTGAGAGACTCCCTCCAAAGCAAATGATGTGAGACTCCCTCCACAGCCATGCAGAGAGACTCCCTCCAAAGCAAATGCTGAGAGACTCCCTCCAGAGCCAATGCTGAGAGACTCCCTCCAGAGCCAATGCTGAGAGACTCCCTCCACAGCCATGCTGAGAGCCTCCCTCCACAGCAAATGCTGAGAGACTCCTTTTAAAGTCAATGCTGCGGAATTCCCTCCACAGCCATGCAGAGAGACTCCCTCCAGAGCCAATGCTGCGAGACTCCCTCCACAGCCATGCTGAGAGCCTCCCTCCACAGCAAATGCTGAGAGACTCCTTCCAAAGCAAATGCTGAGAGACTCCTTCCAAAGCCAATGCTGCGAGACTCCCTCCACAGCCATGCAGAGCGACTCCCTCCAAATCAAATGCCGAGAGACTCCCTCCAGAGCCAATGCTGAGAGACTCCCTCCAGAGCCAATGCTGAGAGACTCCCTCCACAGCCATGCTGAGAGCCTCCCTCCACAGCAAATGCTGAGAGACTCCTTTTAAAGTCAATGCTGCGGAATTCCCTCCACAGCCATGCAGAGAGACTCCCTCCAGAGCCAATGCTGAGAGACTCCCTCCACAGCCATGCTGAGAGCCTCCCTCCACAGCAAATGCTGAGAGACTCCTTCTAAAGTCAATGCTACGAGATTCCCTCCACAGCCATGCAGAGAGACTCCCTCCAGAGCCAATGCTGCGAGACTCCCTCCACAGCCATGCAGAGAGACTCCCTCCACAGCAAATGCTGAGAGACTCCTTCCAAAGCCAATGATATGATATGATATGGCATTTGTAATGCGCCTATACACAAGTGTTTCGAGGCGCGACGAGGCAGGGGGGGACACGGGGAGTCAGACAACGATCCTACTAGGCCAGGTGTCATTCAGATGGTGCAAGTGCAACGGTAGAAGGGAAGGGAAAAGTGCCGGGGGGAAAGGGAGAGGGGAAAGTGCAGTACAGGGTTAATAGTAAACAGGATAAATAACAAGGGCCAGCTAGTGGCAAGTGCGAGGTAAGTGTAGGCAAGTGCTGGGAAGGGGGGCTGTAGGGATACAGACACAGTCCCGTAGTGCAGGGGGTGCCGGGGAGGCAGTGCAGGGGAGAGTGGCTGGGCCAAGGACCGAGAACGGTGAGTGGCCCAGGTGCAGATTCAGTGCACTTTCAGTAACTTTAGCAGAGGAGAGGGGGAGAGAAAGCGGAGGCAAAGAGGAAGGTTTTGAGGTGCTTCTGGAACCGGAGATGGTTCAATGCTGCGAGACTCCCTCCACAGCCATGCCGAGAGAATCCCTCCAAAGCAAATGCTGAGAGACTCCCTCCAGAGCCAATGCTGAGAGACTCACCCCACAGCAAATGCTGAGAGCCTCCCTCCACAGCTATGCTGAGAAACTCCACCCACAGCAAATGCTGAGAGCCTCCCTCCACAGCTATGCTGAGAAACTCCACCCCTCCAAAGCCAATGCTGAGAGACTCCCTCCACAGCAAATGCTGAGAGACTCCCTTCCCTCCACAGCCAATGCTGAGAGACTCACCCCACAGCAAATGCTGAGAGCCCCCCTGCCTCCACAGCTATGCTGAGAAACTCCACCCACAGCAAATGCTGAGAGCCTCCCTCTACAGCTATGCTGAGAAACTCCACCCACAGCAAATGCTGACAGTCTCCCTCCACAGCTATGCTAAGAAACGCCACCCACAGCCAATGCTGAGAGACTCCCTCCACAGCCAATGACGAGAGCCTCCCTCCACAGCTAAGCTGAGAAACTCCACCCACAGCCAATGCTGAGAGACTCCCTCCACAGCCAATGTTGAGAGACTCCCTCCAGAGCCAATGCTGAGAGTTTCCCTCCACAACAAATGTTGAGAGCCTCCCTCCACAGCTAAGCCGAGAAACTCCACCCACAGCCAATGCTGAGAGACTCCCTACACAGCAAATGCTGAGAGACTCCCTCCAAAGCCAATGCTGAGAGACTCCCTCCACAGCCAATGCGAGAGGCTCCCTCCACAGCCATGCAGAGAAACTCCATCCACAGCAAATGCTGAGAGACTCCCTCCAGAGCCAATGCTGAGAGACTCACCTCACAGCAAATGCTGAGAGCCTCCCTCTACATCTATGCTGAGAAACTCCACCCACACCCAATGCAATGCTGAGAGACTCCCTCCACAGCCAATGCTGAGAGACTCCCTCCAGAGCCAATGCTGAGAGACTCCATCCACAGCAAATGCTGAGAGACTCCCTCCAGTGTCAATGCTGAGAGACTCCCTCCACAGCCATGCTGAGAGACTCCCTCCTCAGCCTTGCTGAGAAACTCCATCCACAGGCCATGCTGAGAGCCTCCCTCCACAGCCAGGCTGAGAAACTCCATGCTGACAGCCTCCCTACACAGCCAATGCTGAGAGTCTCCCTCCAGAGCCTATGCTGAGAGCCTCCCTCCACAGCAAATGCCGAGAGCCTCCCTCCACAGCCAATGCTGAGAGACTCCCCCCCCAAGCCAATGCTGAGAGCCTCCCTCCACAGCAAATGCTGAGAGCCTTCTTCTACAGCCATGCTTAGAAACTCCATCCACAGGTCATGCTGACAGCCTGCCTACACAGCCAATGCTGAGAGACTCCCTCCACAGCAAATGCTAAGAGTCTCCCTCCACAGCCATGCTGAGAAACTCCATCCACAGGCCATGCTGACAGCCTCCCTACACAGCCAATGGTCAGAGCCTCTATCCACAGCAAGTGGCGTAATGCAAAATTTGGGGGGCCCACTGCAAGCCCCCCTCCCTCCAACTCGGCAACAAACCATGGGTCGCGCCACACTCTCGGCTGGCCTAGATTACTACGCTTGTGCAATACTCACAAACGTGCTGCTGCAGGGGTGCATGTCACACTGCGCTAGGAGAAGGATATAAATATGTGTGTTAATGCATTATAGAGCACACTTTCTGAGAAAAATTGGCTAAAAGGCCAGAGTGTTTGCAATTGTTTTGTAGGGTAACACCAATCCAATACATGCAAGTCACCAACAGTGAACAGGAACATTAATGCTTTGCTATTAAAAATGCCATGCCACATTGAAAACATGTTCCACTGGCTGCACAATATAGACCAGTCTAGACACGTAGTAACATATTACAGTGAAGCATGCCAGGCCACATTTAGACATACCTAGACTGGTTGCACCAACATGCCAGTCGAAGCAATAACACTTATCATGGTTATTATATCACAGATGCCCAGAAAAATGTACAATGCTGTAGTAAGAAACGGCTAGACTGGCAGCATCCAAATACCAATCTAGCCAGGTAATTACACCTGACATGACTGCTTTATCAGAGATGTCCAGTTAAAAAAAAGTCATACCAAACTGAGGAATGACCAGACTGGCTGCACCAAAATGCCCCTCTAGCCACTAATACCGCATATCAAGCCTGCTTAGCGTGGACATGAACAGCCATTATGATTTATTGCACAAACCCCATCCCCTCCACACCCTCCCACATATCCCCTATCCCTCCCACCGCTTGCCCCAACCCCCAAAATCAGCTTCTCGGCACAGAATTACCTCCATGTCCCTTTTCCTTGTCCCAGTGCTTACGTATGAGGCTCCTTGCCTCATAGGTAAGTACTAGGATGAGGAAGAGTGGGACTAGGAGTAATGAAAATTACAGGTAAATAAGTCAGGCATTACCTCCATGTCCCTCGACCTCATCCAGGTACTTGTTTATGAGTCAAAATGCCTCATACACAAGTACTGAGAAGAGGAAGAATAGGGATATGAGTAATGAAGATTACCAATAAGTAACCAAGGGATTAAACACAAGTAGTGGCACAACACCATTGAGCTGCCTGGGCTTCAGCCCTCCCCCTCGCCCCCACCTTGACATTTTGGGCTATATTGACTCAATCTGGCTGACCTACAGGGCTGTTGCTGTACAGAACAGGACACAGATGTTAAACAGCACCTGGGTTTCACTGTTAACAAAGGCCCAGCAATTACTAACGTGAAGCATTCCATGGTTAGTACCTGCATTCAAATGCATCATTCTTTAAGCAGTTGAAATCTTGATGTGGGTTTAGTACTTGCATGCCAGGGAAGTGATTGCAAGGGCAGAGAGGGGACAGGAGACTGCTTATTCTCACAGCAGCCCATAAGTGGGTGCTTTCAGACTTAAAGGAGAGAGGTAACTGCTTGTAACATTGAAGCTGCACTAGAATAGTCTCATTAGAATGGATAAAGAGGTTAGATACCCCACATTTGCCCTTCCCGCACCGCCCGTGAAGTTAGCACCTCTCCCAACATTTGAAGGGTTGCCCCCCGAAAGTAGGTTTTGTTGCACCCCTGAACACAAGCACACACACCATTCAACATACACACACATACACACCCAGCCACCCATACATTTAAGTGTGCACCCTTTCACCATACAGGCACACACACCCAGGCAGCCACCCATACATTTAAGTGTGCACCCTTTCACCATACAATCACACACACACACACGTCATGGGATTGAGGGGAGCCTTATTACTTCAAAAAGAAATGGTTTCTTTCTGAAGTCACTCCAACTTCATAAAGAAATTATTTCCATTAAGGACTGAACCATAATGGAAATAATGTCTTGATGAAGGCAGAGTGACTTAAAAAATAAACTATTTCTTTTTGAAGTCATAGAGCTCCCCCACCCCATGACATGGTGGTCGCCAGCCTAGAGGCTTCCATGTCATGGGGTGGGGGGAGCCCTCAGACTTCAACAATACATTGTTTATTTTTGTAGTCACTCTGCCTTTGTAAAGAAATTCTGTTACGCTGTAACAGAAATAATTTCTTCATGGAGGCAGAGTGACAACATTTAAAAAAAAAAAACGTTGTTTAGTCGAAGGGCCGCGCATTACCAGGACACATGCTGAGAGCCTCCCTCTGTAGCCCTTGCGGAGAACATCCCTCCACAGCCAATTCTGAGAGACTTCCTCCACAGTACCCGCTGACAACCTCCCTTCACAGCCCATGCAGAGAGCCTCCCTCCACAGTATCCGCTGACAACCTCCCTTCACAGCCCATGCAGAGAGCACAGCCCGCTGTTAGAGCCTCCCTCCACAGTCCATGCTGACAGCCTCCCTACACAGCCCGCCCATAGAGCCTCCCTTCACAGCCCATGCAGAGAGCCTCCCTCCACAGCCCGCCGTTAGAGCCTCCCTCCACAGCCCATGCAGAGAGCCTCCCTCCACAGCCCGCCGTTAGAGCCTCCCTCCACAGTCCATGCTGACAGCCTCCCTACACAGCCCGGCCATAGAGCCTCCCTTCACAGCCAATGCTGAGAGCCTCCTCCACGGCCCATGCTGAGAGCCTCCCTCCACAGCCCATGGTGAGAGCCTCCCTCCACTGCTCATTCTAAAAGCCCCCCTCCACTCCCCCATGCACAGCCGAGCGTGAGGCATGGCTGGAGAGGTTGGACTGCTGCTTCTAGCCCAAATCCACATCTTTTGAAAACGCCTGTCCAGAATGAGGGGCAGGGCCATTAGGTGTTCAGGCCCCCTCCCCGCCTTCCATCTCTGAAGTAACCCGCACTGGGGGCAGGGGCTGCGTTGGAAGTGGGGGCAAGAATCGGTAGTACTGTACTCATTTATAGAGCGCTTAGGTCTGGGGGAGGAACAGAAAGCGGGAGAGCACTCCCAGGCTTTGGGGTCAGAAGAGGAAAAGAGGGATTGAGACTGAACACGAGGAGGCAGAGTGGAGAATAAAATAGGAGCAGCAAGACTGGCAGGCACTTGCATACCCAGAACATACATTGCAAAAGAAGACAGGGTTCAAAGGAAAGCCAAGATGAAGGGAATTGGGAAGAGGAGATGGAAGACACGCAGTAACACCTACTGCAAGGTGATGGGTGGAAGGGAGGAAACAAGGAGGAGGAGAAAAGTGGCCCACAGCACAAGTGGCAGCACAAGTGGCAGCACAAGTGGCAGCAGAGTAACCGGAGGGACGGATCCAGCCAACAGTCCAATTATAAAATATGCAATGGAAGCGCACAAGCCAGGCGGCAGGAGACCCCTACACTTTGGGTACTCGATGAGTCCATTATTTACACTTGAGATAATGAGATCCGACACTGTTCAGCCCAGCATTCGCCCTGGCATACTTCGGGGCACAGAGGATAAAGGAAGTAGTGGCACATAGCACAACAGCAGGAGATGGGCTGGCACCGGGTGATATTAGCATCCGCGATGAAGGCAGGACATTATATTTAATGAAATCCACAACCAACCAATCGGGTAAAGGGAATGGAATTGAGATGCGTAGGATAAGAATTTTAGGGCATTGGGTGATAGTGGTGGTAGGTAGAAGCTAGGGGTACTTTTGACCACTGCGGTGTGGCGGTACGTGTCTAAGGAGAGGATTCCAATTGGGCTAAGAGAAGGAACCAGCCAAGAATAGTAGAGGAAGCAGGAAAGGGAAAAGTCCGACTTGCATGCACGCAAAGAAAGGACTTGCCAGCAGAGCTCGAACAGCAGTGGAAAAAAACACCACCATAGAGAGAGGGCGAGCTCTGAAGAACAAGCGGCTGGTGGGAAGCATCACTCACCTTAGACACAGTGTGTCCAAAAGCACACCTGTTTTATGTTGTAATCATTATTGCTGTAAATAGTGTCGATCACGATAGATCATTCACATCAAGCTTCATACCGGATTACGGCCTCTGGGTGCGGGCCAGGGTATCGAACCCTGGCCTCTCATTGATGTCTTGTTTCCACAATGAGTGTGTTGTCCCTGAGCTATTAGTCAAGGGATTTTAGTAAAAACAAGAAGCCATGATGAAGGCAGCAAAGTATGTCCACCTGCCACCAAAAGAGACACAGGTGTCTCTTTGCCTCTGCCCTAGCGACCATCTCCCCCTGCTTCCACCTCCCTCCCTCCCTGAAGTCATCTGTAGCCATCCTGCACAGAGACCTCTTGGTAAGCGGTCTCAGGGCCTGTATGATGCTTATCCTGCACAGAGACCTCTTGGTAAGCGGTCTCGGGGCCTGTATGATGCTTATCCTGCACAGAGACCTCTTGCTAAGCGGTCTCGGGGCCTGTATGATGCTTATCCTGCACAGAGACCTCTTGCTAAGCGGTCTCGGGGCCTGTATGATGCTTATCCTGCACAGAGACCTCTTGGTAAGCGGCCTCGGGGCCTGTATGATGCTTATCCTGCACTGAGACCTCTTGCTAAGCGGTCTCGGGGCCTGTATGATGCTTATCCTGCACAGAGACCTCTTGCTAAGCGGTCTCGGGGCCTGTATGATGCTTATCCTGCACTGAGACCTCTTGCTAAGCGGTCTCAGGGCCTGTATGATGCTTTGTGTGTGATTTACTTTGATTCCAATCCGTTTTTTTGGCTTGGTTTTGGGTGCCGCTTGGGGGGATTTGTGTGTATTTTGCAAACATTATTTGAGCTGGGTGTTTGTTTTCTGGAGGGTTTATTTGGTGTTTTCCTTTGACTCCCACCCATCTGTTGAGCTGGTCTGCATCTAGGGTGCTAGGACCTTGTGCTGTAGTTCTTCAGACAATCAAGTGTTTCTTTGCCTTTGTCCTGGAGCCCATCTCTCCCTGCTTCCCTCTGCCTTCTCCCATCCACCTCCCTCCCCACTCCTCCCCTGCCCATCCATTTGGTTCTCATTGGTCGGTGCCTCCCCATGTGACGGGAACAGCTGCATTTCAGAGGCCCTTCTAGGGTAGCTTTACCCAGGCAGCCAGTCGGCTAAGGGCCACAAAGAAAAGGGCAGCTTCCGTCTATGTAGCACAATTCCGTGTTTGCCCTTGTTCACCTGGGAAGCCTAACGATAACCTACAGCGACTGATAAGGTAAGTGTGGGGTGGGCAGGGAGTGCGGCCATTACTGTACTCTAGTAAAATCCTGCACTTAGCCACATGCTGGCTGAACACTGTTCCTGCACTTCTCCATCCCCCTACCTTTTACACTTCTCCCCCCCTTCCTGCACTTGCACAATCTGAATGACACAGGGCCTAGTAAGATCGTTGTTTTGTCCTCCCTTTGTTTCCCCCTCGTTGTCTTGCCGCATCTAGAAACACTTGTATACAGGCGCGTTATAAATGCCATATCATATCATATAATACCTAAGAGGTCCTCTTTACAGCAGAAACACAGTCAGAGATGGCAGGAGATAGCTGGCCCCTCAAGGGCCGACCTATTTAAGGTGCGTTCAGCAGAACCTGTTCTTTCTTTTTTATACACCGCTTGGGTGCTTCTCCACCCGGCCTACACTGTCCCCCACTGAGGGTGCCTGCAGTGAGCAGACCACATTGAAGACTGGCAATGCCTCTCCATCCTGGCTGCCTAAGCAGTCAGGACTGTCAGCTTCTCCAATCCTATCCAGGCCGCGTGACGCCCACCCGTGATCCTGATTGGCCTGGTGTTCTCTTTACAGCAGAAACACTGCCAGAGCCAGCAGGCGATCGCATGCCCCCTCAAAGGGCTTCATCTAAGGGCCATGTCCCTCCCTGTCTGCCCTGTCCGGACCTAGGAGGGCCCCCTGCATCACAACAGCATACCAGGGTCTCCACGTGCTGTACCTTCTACCTGGTAAGACTCGCTGCACGCTACTAAAATCCTCATCATTCACAACGCCTCCTTCACCTCCTTTATGCACTCTCAATGCTGGTCTCGACCTCCTCGCATAATATAATCGCATATTCAGGCGGCCCGCCTCGATTATTGGCCCCATTAACATTAACTTTGCCACTGTTCTCAGTCCTTGGCTTATCCGGTCTGTACTCCTCTTGCCCATGCAGCCACTCTTTCCCAATCTTTTTCACCCCAAATGAACCTGAACATTTCGGTGGACTCCTAACATCATTGTATCTGAAATGTTTCCATTTCTAAAATAATGGCCACGAGTCTGCTTCTATTTACAATCTGTTACTGCTGCTGTTCTTCAAAAATGTGCCTCTTGAACTAGCTAGCTGTAATTCGCATTTGACTGTGATGATTACTGCTCCTGGCCTCAGCTAAACTGCTGCTTTCTGTGTCCTGCTAAAATAACTACCCACTGTGTCTGCTCTCTTCTATTTAGGTGTGCTTTTTGTGCATCCTCCATTTTGTGCTGCTTTTTAGTGCTTTTTGGGAAATTCAACTTAGGTGTGCCCTTAAATCTGTGCACTGATTATCTCCCACTGCACACCTCCCCCTGTTCCTGCCAGCTGCTAGGCCACCTGATGAGTTCCTGTGCACTGTGCAGTGCCCCTGTCTTTCTCTCTCTCTATCTCTCCTATCTACTCCAACTGATAGTCTAACACCTATCCTACCTCTCTCACGAAGTCTGGAAGAAAAAAGCTCTCCTGCACTCTAACCCAGGCCTACCTATGGCTGACACCTACGTTAATGCCACTTCCAGGCAGACTATTACTGACATCCTCTTCTCTGTCCCCTCTCCTGACCTATGGACTCCCCATCTGGTCTCCACTCTTTCCCCTTTCCCCTCCTCACCCATTAAGGGTGGCACCAGGCGGGGGGTCCCCCTGGCACACTTCTCATCCTCTATGTGTATCATTAATGTCTATGACAATGGCACTATCATTGCCCAAGGTTCTCAACCTACTCTTCTCCTTCTCGACCGGTGCCTACTCTCACTCATAAACTTCCTCCCTTTTCCTGCCACTCCTTCTTCCTCTCCTATCACCTCTCCACCACCACTGACGGGAGTACCGCACCCTTGTACCACCCTCTTGGAAGACCTTCAAAGGTGGTAACCAGCTTCACTTAGCTACTCTGAGCGTTCGCTCTGCTATCACATACTCCCCTGACATCTGTCTCTTTCTCAAAGACTTTGACCTAGACGTCCTTGCTCTTACAGAAACGTGGTTCAATGCCAGCTCTGTCTCTGCTCTTGACACTCTCCTTCCTGAGGGCTATAATATCCTCTCCAAACCCAGACCCAACAGGTCTGGAGGTGGAGTGACCCTGATCTTCCCCGAGTGGCTGAGTGGGTCCATGCCTCCATCATACCTACTCAAGCCAATGCCTCCTTTAAATGCCTCAAATGCAAGCTTGGGGTCTCACCTACTATCTCTCTCACCCTTGAAACTATCGACAGGCCACCTGGCCCTGTCTCTCTTTTCCTCTCTGAATGGGCCAATCTCATATCCTTCCTCTCAACCTCTTCTTTCAAACTCCTCTTCCTTGGAGACTTCAATCTTCCACCTCTCAGTTCCGTGCCCTCAGCGACTCCCTCTCTCTCTTTATTCTCCCTTCCGGCGCGACCCACTCTGCCAATCAGACCCTGGACTCCCTCATCGCTGGTGACATCCCTATCACTAATCCGATCAGCACCCCCTCTCGTGGTCTGACCTTCTCTTCTCCCACCTGGGGCACCCTGACCCTCTATCCGAGCCACCCCCAGCACTACCAGCCTCCTTTGCCATCATCTGAACCTATGAGTATCAGTCGCTGCTTTTGCCTCCACTTTCATCTGCCCTCCCACCCCCACCTCTGACTCCCTTTCAGACTCTGTCCTTTCTAACCTGTGCCTCTCCATCTCTAACACCCTTGACATCCTTGCCCCTGTCAGCAGGATCCACCTAAAACCTGCCTCTTCTTTATGAGTCTTTCTTAAGCTGTGAAAAGGTCAAAAATTCTTATTTTATGTGGGCACCATTGCTCCATATAGTCCGATTGTAGATATTCCAGCAGGTCACCCCATTCTTTCATGAAGGACCCCCTTGTGCTCTGTATATTATGTGTTAGTCTTCCCATAGTCACTAAATTCCACACCTTCTGAAGCCAACCAAACACCAGCAGTGGGTCCCGCTGTTTCCATTTCTGGGCAATCGCTGACCATGCCGCATCACTAGCCCAATGAAACTTCTCCATTGTGATTTCATACATTTCTGAGCAATCGGGTCCTTGATTCCACATAACCATACCTTCTCCTCCATCATGCCTACTTTTGGGAACATCCCCTGGATTTGCATCTTTACTTCCACCCATGTATCCCTTTGCAGTCCCACCAGATATGTCTCCAGTTGCCGTTCTCATTGCAGCCTCTCCAGCAAAGCTTGGAAGAGCTTGGATCCATTGGGTTTAAGCTCCCTGGGGTGTAATGCCATTGGGTCATAATATTTACCCACATTTCCATCATTTGAACTGAGCGTGTCAGCTTCGGTATTCCCCTCCACAACTCCTCCCACTGTAATGTACTGATAGGTTCCCCCAGCGTTATTTCCCATTTTCGCATGTAGTTCCACTTAATGTCCTTCTTCTGAATATTGATAAACTTGTACAGTGTTGACACCAGTTTCTTGGAACCTGAGTTGGACAGTGTGTATCTCTCGAAAGGAGTCAGTTCCCTTATTGCCGCCTGTTTTATAGTCGGCGTCACCAACCAGTGCCTAAGCTGCTCGTATTTGTATCTATCCAAGTCTTTAAAGTTCAGGAGGAATTGCAAGCCTCAAACGATCTAATTTCCTGATCCTGAAACATTTCCCCTATTTTAGTGCACCCAGCAGTCTCCCAGTTGCTATACGCTCCTTTCTCCATTCCCGGCGGGAATTCAGGGTTCCCAAACATGGGAGTAAACAGGGCTGGGATTACCGTAAGGGTACCCCTTTGCTGCTGGTCATCCCAAGCTTCCAGAGGAGCCTTCATGACTTCACTAATCCGTAGGTTAGAATGCCTGTATTGTTTCCCTTTCCAGACCAACTCTACCAGGGAAGTTCTTCCGGGGGGTGGATGTGTGGGGGGGGGGGGGGGGAGTTGGGGATTTGTTAATGTTGATTTGTTCGGCTCAGAAAAGAAATAAAAACATGTAAAAAAAAAACCTGCCTCTAAGAACAGCTGCTGGTATGACTCTGAGCTGGCATCTCTGAAATGTAAGTGCAGAGTTGCTGAATGGAAGTGGCAGACCTTGGGTTTACCCTCTGACAAACTGGCCTGCCGCCTGCTCCTCCAAAGGCAATATCGCTTCTCTATCCACTCCAGGAAGTGGGCCCACACCTAAGCCTGCATCTGCACAGCCACTAACAACGCAGCCAAGCTTTTCAAAATCTGCAAGGAACTTGCCAATTCAGCCGCAGTCTATACCTCTCACCTCCCTTCCCAGGCTCTCTGCACCAATCTGGCCTCCTATTTCACGCCAGAAACCCAGGACATCTTGTCCTCACTCTTCTCCATCCCCTCACCTGCCTCCCTGTCTCCCTTGGCTGCTCTCCTTCCACCCCTTCACTCTCCACCTTCCTGCCCATAGAATTGGATGAGGTCTCTGAAGTCGTCCCCTCCATGAAGGTCTCCTCCAAACAGGTGCTTCCCTGCTCCTCCAGAACCGTTAAGGACAACATCTCCTCTCTCGCCCCGCCTCATACGGATTTCTGTAATCACTCCTTTGCCACTGGCTCTTTCCCTCTATCCCTCGAGCACTCCCTTGTCCCACTCCCTTGTGCATTCTCTTTTTAAAAAGCTTTCTGCTGACCCCTCCGGAACAGCTAACTACTGCCCTCTTTCCGCTACCCCCTTCCTAGTTAAACTCTTGTAGATGCTGGACCTCCCCCAATTGACCATCCACACTGATCTTCTTGGTTGTCTTCATGACCATCAACCTGGATTCGGGGCATCCAGAGGCATGGAAACGGCTCTTCTGAACTTCTGTGAAACCATGCTCGCAAATCATGACTCCAACACTCCTGCTGTTCTCATTCTCCTTGATCTCTCCTCTGTGTTTGACACAGTCAACCATTCCATCCTCATAAAACGACTCTGTGACACTCTCGGCATCTCTGACTGGGCACTGGATTGACTGACCTTTTCTCTCACTAACTGTCCTTCCCAATTGCAACTGGGCCCCTTGTCCTCCAACATGTCACTCTCTACCTGTGGCACCCCCCAATATCTAGCTTGCCCCTCTTGCTCACCTGATTTTCTCCTTCTCTCCTTATTTCCAGTGTTATGCCGATGACACACAGCTCTCCTTCAAGCTTCCCTTCCTCTCTCATACCTGACTGCCTGACTCCTATTCAGGCACGGTGCTCAACTAACAATCTCTGCCTTAATGCCAGTAAGTCAGAAATTCTTCTGATAGGGCCACCTGTCCTCCCTTTTCCTCCTAGCCGCTGCCCACCCTCTTTGGCCCTCTACCCCCATCATCTTGTGAGGCCAAAAACATTGGGTTCATCTGCGATTCCAATCTCCGTCATCCCTCACACCATGGATATTACTAAGAAGACCCACTTCCTGCTCCACCTCCTGAGAGGTATTCTTCCTTTCCTCTCCTTCACCCAGAAACGCAATGTCTCTAGAGCTCTGGTCCTCTCTAAGGTGGACTACTGCAACAACCTCTTCCTCAAGCTGCCTCTTTCTTCCCTATGCTCCCTCCAGCTAATACAGACTACGGCTGCAAGACTGATCCTTGGCCTCAAGCCCAGGGACCGTATCTCTCCAGCCCTAACATCTTTTCACTGGCTCCCGGTGGCTACCAGAATCAAATTCAAGGCCCTTTTCATCATCCACAAGGCCTTCTGGAGCCTGGGACCGCGCTACCGCCAACCTTCCCTCCCTAAATACTCCCCTGCTAGAGCCATATGCTCCTCTTACTCTGACTTCTTTACTGTCAAAGTCTCTAAGCAGTGAGTGTGGGGCAGATCTCTCACCTCGGCTGGCACCTTCCTTAGGAACAGCCTCCCTGCCCCTCTCAGACTTGAGCTGGACATCCTCAAGTTCTGGGAACTGCTCAAAAGTCTGCTCTTCTCTACCTCTTTCCCTCTTTCCATTCCCTGCTAATAACCCCACTGCCACTGTGACTGGTGGCCTGGTCCTAATGAATCTCGCAGGATTCCAGGCCCTTCTTCCCAGGTGATACCAGGTGGTACCAGCACCACCTTACCCACTGCTCTACACCCACCCATGGGAGCCACCTGCACTAGCACTTAGCCTGAGGTTCTCTTCCTTGGCTCCCCTTGGTACTTCCCTCCTGAGCATTTAACCAGCAATTGCCCTCTCTTCTGCTCTGCCCTCCCTCTTCCCTCCCTATCTCCTGCACTTCCCTTGCTGCACTTGCACGTCCGAATGCCACAAGGCCTAGTAGGACCATGACTGCTTTACTGTTTTAGCCATTGGTATTTTCCCCCGTTCCCTTCCCATCTAGCCTTGTGGCACTTTGAAACATTATTCAGTTATATGAGCGACTAACAAATCTTCAATAAAATAAAAAATGTAAAATATCATATACCTACATGCATTTATCCTAATTGTGTAAGTTAGCCATATCTTGCTTTTAGCACAACTGTGTTAGTCAGCCATATTTTACATTTAGCCTAATTGTGTAAGTTGGCCATATCTTGCTTTTAGCACAACTGTGTTAGTCAGCCATATTTTACATTTAGCCTAATTGTGTGAGTTGGCCACGATTTGCATTTGGCCTGGCTGTGTGACTCAGCCAAAGTTTGATTTTAGCCTAATTGTATAGGTTAGGCACAGTTGCACTTAGCCTAACTGTGTCAAGTTGCAACAGAGATGGACACAGTTTGCAATTGACCTAATTATGTAAGGTGCCCACATCTAGCAACTGGCCCTGCAGAGTAATTTGCCTGCTTCACATCTGGCCCAAATTGTATAGGCTGCCTGTGTGCCCCCTGCCGTGGTCTGGGATAGGCTTGCGGGGCACCTATATTGTGTAGGTTTTAGCTTGCTGCTACATTCAGAGATAGGCATTGTGCCATAGTTACAGTCTGAGATACTCTACTTCCTATTGCGCTCAGGGAAAGGTAGTATGTTATACACAATTTGGGAACAACCTGCCTGATATTATACAAATCGGATAGCGACTGTGTGGTATCTCGCTCCCAGCTGCGCTCAGGGGTAGCCACACTGCAGTTCGCTGCCCCCGACCCACCTTGCCCCACTAGGACCTTACCACTTCCCCTACACAGCACAGGAAGTAACACTCTCCTTGACGCCTGATACAGCCACAGTGTATCCCACTGAAAGCCACCAACCATTTAACCCAGTCCCACTCACAATTCACCAACACTAACTACAGGCATTGCAAAGAAACTCCCACAACATAAAAGAACCCACAAACCAAACAAACACTGAGGAACCAAGAAGGTCGACAAAATCCACTCAACGTCACACAAAGGCAATCACCTCTGTGATCCAATTACATTTACACAAAAGACTCAACAAAAGGAACCCAAAAGAAAAGAAAAGGAGAGGAGGATCCAAAAATAAACCATACAAAGTACCTCCCTAAACAGTTAGCGATCATGAAATGTGCAGCACATCGTAAGGTCATAGATGATGTGGGCAAAGGGAACGCTTTTGTGGACCTGATAGCCAGACAAACGGCCACAGACCTTAGCACGGACATGTATGCCTTGAGGGAAATGAGAGATGCTTACATAATGGATGAAGGTATTGGGTCTGTGCGAGATATTCAAACTGATGCCACAATAGAAGAATCTAAAAGGTGGGCTGAAGGAATGGGGAAATTGGATGATGAAGGGTGTTGGGTGGATACATCCGAAGGAAAATGGTTGCTCCCTGATTCATATGTATTGGCAATGGTTACGATGGCACACGGTCCTACACATGTGTGTGCCCAGCAAATCACGAAAATGTTAGAACAAGTTTGGGTAAATAACAAGATTCTGGAGACTGCGAAGAGGCATGTCCAGAACTGTATGATCTGCTTACAGCACAATGTGGGTAAGGGGACAGTAACTCCAAGGGGAAGCTTTGGGCCCCCTTCTGTTCCCTTCGAGGTCATTCACTTTGATTTTATTGAGATGGAACGGTGTAATAATCTGAAATATGTTCTTGTAACTATTTGTGCCTTCAGTAAATGGGTCGAGGCTTTCCCCGTTAAAGATGCTACCGCCATGAACTCTGCAAAGATTATGGTAAAAGAATTCTTTCCTCGATTTGGGCTCCCGAGGGTAATTTGGTCGGATAATGGTCCCCACTTTATTGCAGCAGTAATTTTGCAGATATGCACAGCTTTATGTATTGAAAAACGATTCCACTCAGCTAGACATCCTCAAAGTGCTGGGTTGGTGGAAAGACACAATGGTATCTTAAAGAATAAGCTTGCAAAAACATGTGCTGATACCAAACTGAAATGGCCAGATGCCTTACCTATTGTATTATTAGCTATGCGTACCGCACCTCAGACTAAGACTGGGCTTTCTCCATTTGAGGTAGTGATGGCGAGACCTGCTAACATTTGGGGTCTCCCAAAACCTAAAGCCCTGAGAGATGTGGAAAATGTATTGCTTGTAGACTACTGTAACCAGTTAACTAAAAAGCTGTATTTCATTTATCACCAGGTGCACTCAGCTTTACCTGTAACGTTCACGGGCCCAGGACACGATATACAGCCTGGAAGTTGGGTCCTAGTGAAGGCCTATGAGAGGTCTTCCTGTCTCGCACCTCGCTGGCGGGGACCCTACCAGGTGTTACTGGTCACCAGGACAGCAGTGCGGGTGGCTGGAAAGAAGCACTGGATCCACGCGACGCACGTCAAGAAACTTCCTCACCCAACGCCACACGTTACAGAAGAAGCAGAACCCCTCGCTGATGCTACAGTCTCTGATCTTGGAGTAGCAAACAGCACTGTGAGTGCGTCGGAGAATTTCTCTGAGCCCGAGTAGCTTGGGGAACAGTCCATTTCGTCTCTGCACTCTCTTGAAAAATCACGTCCGGAAAACACTGTATCAAGCTCTGCGACTTCCGTCGCCTCCGATACGTCGCTTCCCTCAGGAAGTGACGACACCTTATTTCCGGATCAGACAATTTTGGGTACCACCAGGTACAACCTTCGACGAAGGAAATAGAACTACGGCACAGGTTTTTCCGTGCATCTGGGAAAAGGAAGTGATTGGAAGTTTTCCTTTTTTATAAGAAAGTTCTGTTGAACAAAAGGGATTCTGCTGGCTAGGGTTGGGAAGGACTAAGAAATCGCGTGACCGTAGCGTCGCCAGCAACGAACTTTGGGGTCATCGATTGAGGAACTACAATGCCTGCCACCTCCGCTTCTGCTCCCCGCACTGGACTTGTGAATAAGGGGGTGACCAACTTGGACAATGAACAATGTGCCTGGGCCCCGAAAACGTACTGCTGTGTTTTGATCATGATAATTGTTATTTTTGCAACTGCTGCTGTAGGACTTTGGTATTTTGAAGAAATCTATCCTCTGAAACCTTTACTACCGACCGAGATTGTACCAACTGTTTTGACTCCCTCTGTACACCTTCACACTCTGTCCCCTAGAGACTCCCAACATAGACAAAAGTATCATAATAACACTCTAATGATAGTAATGAATGCAACTCATGCCATTTTTAATAAGAGTAATTGCTGGATTTGCACTCATTTACCGCAACATGGGAACAAGGGACTGGGATGGTATATACATCCTTTACCTTTAACGACTGCTTGCTATGCCTCTCTTAGAGCACTATTCTTTGGCCGATGGAATGATAGCATCTCAGGGAACTTTGATGGAACTAATCTGAATGATTTCGAGAAACGTGAATTGACTCCCCTGGGATGCTCGCTTTTTGCAAATAGAAGTAAACCTAATGTCGCTTCTATTAGGCCGTCAGATAAACTATCTCCTCCTTTTCAAACTCTAATTTCTTTTAAAATGGCTCTGATAGGCAATAAGGACCCGTACCTCCTTCTTATTCTATAAATCATAGCCCTGACTCGGTTCCCTTTTTTGTACAAAGAAATGGCACTCGGCCAATGGGAGATTTTGAAGGTTGTAAGAACATTGTAAATTTGACTGGAGAAAACAGGCCTCTGTATGTAGGGGGGCCTGTTTATTTTGTTTGTGGTAGTTTCGCATTTCCCTGGTTGCCCAAGGATTGGCAGGGAACCTGTTATTTAGGAATATTATTACCCGGGGTATTTGTAGCTAGTACATTGGAGGTTTCTAAGGCTCGCCCAAGGCGGGACAAGAACGGAGATACCCCTGGGCAAGTATTGGGAGATATAGCGAAATCAGTTGTACCCTTTTGGGGACAAATAACAAACTCTGAGAACATTAGGGGA
The DNA here is from genome assembly GCF_040938575.1 of Ambystoma mexicanum. Lineage (NCBI taxonomy): Eukaryota > Metazoa > Chordata > Amphibia > Caudata > Ambystomatidae > Ambystoma > Ambystoma mexicanum. Next base: position 6,436,530 of record NC_090932.1, read on the forward strand.
TTAGCAAGGGTACTGGAGAGAACGGTCAACCGGACCACGGACATACTCTACAATATGACCTTAGAGCAAAAAGCAATAAGATTCGTAGCACTCCAAAATTGGATGGCATTAGATGTCATTTTGGCAGAACGAGGTGGAGTATGCAAATTAGTGGGGTCCGCTTGCAGTGTTTTCGTACCAGATTCCTCACCAACAATTTTTAAAGCAATACAGAACTTGCATACTCTTAGTTCTGAAGTACATATCCCTGTAGGAGATTGGAATCTTAGCACTTGGTTCTGGGATTCTTTACGATCTTGGGGTTGGAAGGTGCTTTCTGTTATTCTGGTTATTTTGGGGATCCTGCTATTCCTTTGTTGCTGTTTTCAATGTATTCCGAGTATATGTGGAATGCTAGGGGGATGTTGTGCCCAAGCAGTGAGCACAATAGGGCATAAAATATATGCCCCAGATGCAGCATCTAAAGAATTCGTGTTACAAGAGGTTTTGATGAACGACCTAATGGCTATAGATATTACAGACAATGATTCGGGATCTATGGATGACAACACATGGAGTTATTTTCAAAAGTATTAGAAATGATGTTAGCACTTGGCATAGGCCAAAAGGAGGGTCTGTTGGAATTGAAATAATATTATGCCTCCTATTGCAGTATTTGAATGTGTGTTGGCCTACGCCAAGTTGTCTAAAATATCGTGTAAATAGATTCCGCGGCAAGGTCTTGACCTTAACCAAAACTGTGTAAGTCGCCATCTTGGATTTAGCCGCCATCTTAGGTTCTTTTGTAAAGTGGAAGTCACCCTGAACATCAAAATGGAGGCCGAATGACATTCCAAGTGAGATTCTGGCCGTTGTGACCTCCGCACACATGAATAAGTAATATGCCTGCAGGCCACTTGTCAGGGTCGCGAACTGAGACCTTGTCCTATCCCTGACCTATGTGCAAATGAACAACTGTATCAGCGGAACTGATCAAAATGCATACATTATGGGATTGACCTGGCAAGGAACCCTAGGCCTGGTCTTAAGAATGGTTAACCCGCGAGGGGGTTGGCCAGAGCTGGATAAAGAGTATAAAAGCACAAGTATTCCAATGTACGGTCTCTCTACTAATGCATCGAACCTTCGTTGAAGTTTGTTACGTTACTCTGAGAGCCGAATAGCTATCCGTTTGTCAATTGACTTTTTGGTAACTGCTGTAGCTTTTAAATAAAGCACTTTGTATGTCCTTTGTAACCTGTGTTGGTGTGTTTCCTTTGGGATTCCCAGCCTCTTATCAATTTCTTTGTTTTCACAGTTGGCCCCCGAATAGGGACCCTCAAGATTGATACCGGATCATTGAAGGTTGACTATCGAACCGGGATCGGACGGTGTGATTCTGCGGGCCCGACCGATCGAGACGTGATACCTCGGCAGCGCTGCACGATCCAATCCTTGGACGATAGTCGTGTGGTCTGACACGGCATCTTGACGAGGGTCCATTTTTTGAGGCGGGCAGATTTGTCGAAACCACCAAACACAAGGTAAAATTCGTTAGGTAAGTTCTTTGATAAACCGTACGGTCCTCCTTAGGTTTGGTCAGGTGCAGTCGTGACCCGGCTCTTAATTTAACCCTGACAATTTGAATTTGGCGTATTGTATCTGCAGACACAATTATTTGTGAAATGCCTGGGAAATTGTCTAGCTGCTTTAGGGCTCTGTTCCGCAGCGATCGACAATCCTTGGAATTCAGCCGCCCGGCACCACAGGAGGGGTCGCCGGCATGTACTATGTACTGTAAGTATGGCATTGGTAGTATAGTATTTAATGATATTTGGCACAGACAGACCAGACATGCCTCCGAATTTCAGTGGCCAATCAACGGTAGTTTTGAGATCCCCCGTATTGAATACTTAGAATCAATCTTGCTAAAAAAGAAGGCTAGACCTGCAGCCTTTGATGTTTTACAGAATTGGAAAAAAGAAGCTTTACAGCAGCTTAAAAGTAGGGACAAACATGCACGCCGTCATAAGACAAACGCCGAAAAGGCGTTGTTATATGATAAAGAAAAACATTTAGAATCAGTTAAAAATATGGATAGGGCCTTTTCACTTGGAATCCAGAAAATGTACCCCTCTAGAGATTTCCATGTTTCTGAAGAATTTATGGAGAAATTGTTAAACGAACGCAGGCCTGATGCCTCAGCGCCACCTATTTTGGGCACTCTGCCCATTCCTGCTGTCGTTCCTGCCGTTATCCCTGTTCCCCCTGCGCAACCTATTGTTCCTAGTCCCATAGTTGTTGTTCCTCCTCCTATCGCACCGCTCCTTCCTTCTGCACCGATAGTTGCACCTTTATTAAATTTACCTACACCTCCGCTCCCGAGTGGCCCCGTATTGACTGAAGTTGATCCAGGTGCAGGATCGAAGATCGTCACTCGTAATACTTTTTCTGCAGATAAGAAAGAGGAATTGTTTGCATGGGCTAAGCATTGTATGGAGAAAGGTGATCAAGTTAATGTTTTTTCCACATTATCTAATTTGAATAGTTTTCCCGAGAAAAATGTTTTTATCGAAGGTTTGGGGACTCATTTATGTGTGATGTGGGGTAGATTACAAAATTCGGATCTTCCACAAGGAGTGAGAGATCTGAATGCTTTGGCACTTTCGAGGGACACAGAGCAGAAAGTATACGGGCATGTTGAAAAATTGTTTGAGTTTAGGAAAGACTTTGAAAAGTCACGAGATGAGGACGACAAAGACGATAGAATATATGTACAGAAACGGTTCCTTCCGTGCCGTAGGTCGGCACCTGAGGAAATATGAATTTGTACTAAAGATGCGGTTCGATGGATATCAGATTCATCGATTCCGCCAGATGAAGTATATGACACGTATAGTCAGTATACAGTAGAAATGCAAAGAAAGGTAATTCAGGTAATGGTACAGTACCTGCAAGGAGAATGTGTAAGAAAGAAGGTTAGTTGCCCCATAGAATTATTGGGGATTTGTAAAAGGGCTTTTTCGCCCGATACTTCTTCAGCTGCCTTAGCGCTCGACCTGGCTCTGTTGCTTAGTAAGCGGCTGGAGGTACCTATATCTCAGTTGCCTATGAGAGAGGTTCCTCTGACCTTTGTCCCAAAAGTTGAGATCCCCGCAAACGCTGGAACTGGTGCCCCCGCTGTGGATATCCCTGCACATTATGTATCACAATTCGTTCACGTCCCGTTTTCACGACAGGAAGTGAACACTATTAGACAATCAGTTCCCGATATCATGAAAAACCCGACGGGGTTTTACAAAGAAATAGAGTCCATCTTGCAGTCTTCTGTGTTCACCTTGAGTGATATTGACTTGCTATTTCCTGTACTCCTACCCGTAGATGTATGGAAACAGGTTCGGACAGTAGACGATGTGCCAGGGTTGGGAGATACATGGGCTAATATGATTAGGATTATTGGGGAAAGACCAGCTGGTGAGAAACCCCCACAGGTAATACTTACTTTGCCTGATAGAATTGTCGCAAAATTAAAAACTATAATTCCAGAGAAAAGAATTATTTGGGACAAGTTTACGGCCTGTGTCCAAGGAAAAACTGAAGGCGCCACCGAATTTTTTAATAGATTCGAGCAGATATTTTCTGACTTCAGTGTACAGGAATTAGGTACAGAGTCTGGGAAAAGGTTGTTCGTGGACAAATTTGTACGTGGACTGTTGCCTGACATCCAGTCACAGATTATGTCCTCTGAGAGTGCTTGGCAGGCAAAATCTCAATCTGAGGTTTTGCACATGGCTCAGTATTATGAGAACCGTGATAACAATGAGAAGGACAAAATTGAAAAGAGGAAAGGAGATTTGAAAACCAAAGTATTATTACAGCAAATTGTTAGAAACCCCAGAGGAGGCACGACACAGACTACAGGTCAGTATGTCCCAAAAGGAAATGCTCCTTTGGGTCCTGTGAATATTAATCAATGTGCTTATTGCCGCCGGGAAGGTCATTGGCGAGCACAGTGCCCCGTCCTTGCCAAAGGTCAAACAGTCTGTTTCGGGGTATGGGTAGACGACCTAGGGGCCGCCCTGGAGCAGAGGGCTCTGATAGAGGTCAGTTTTTACAAGATCCTCAGCAACCTTTTTCACGGGAAAATCAGACCTCGAGTGTGGACTCGAGGAACATATTTGATCACCCTTCTGCTGCCTACCTTTCTGAAGAGCTTCCTTCCGATGATACTCTATTTCATTAGGATTGCCCGAAGCAGGGTTTGGAACCTTCACCTATTCCCGTTAATCAGAAAGGCCCCTACGTTGAATTATTAGTAGGGAATAGGAAACACCAGTTTTTGATAGACACTGGAGCGCAGAAGTGCTCCATTGATCATTCTCGGGTTCCAAACATTCCACTGTCAGGGCAAACAAATGTTTACGTAGGGTTTTCTGGTATACCAACTGTCTGTCCGGTTTCTGCACCGGTGTCTGTTTCTTTGGGTCCCTTTATGGACCATTGCCCTTTTCTTCTCACTTCAAACTGTGGAAAGAATTTGCTGGGGTTGAATTTGTTAAAGAAATTGAACGCAGTAATTCATTGTTCTTCTGATGGAGTACGGCTGACGGTTTCACCACAGCAACTTCCTAATTCTCAGTTCTTGATTCGACCTTTACCTCCTGAGTTTAGTATTGTCCCGGAATGTTTATGGGCGGTAGACGACAATGATGTCGGGGTATTACAGATTGAGCCCGTTAAAATAGTTCTGAAACATGGAGTGAAACTACCACGCATTCCGCAGTATAAAATATCAGTTGAGGGCGAGCATGCTTTGAAATGCATTGTCTCTGATTTTGTGCATCGTGGGGTGATCGAGGAGATTACAGGTAGTTTGTGTAATAGTCCGATCTTGCCTGTATATAAGAAAGGCGACAATGCAATTCCATACCGCTTCATAATTGATCTTCGTGCTATTAACAGAGTGGTCGCCCCACAATTTCCAATTGTGCCCGATGTGACGACGATATTGACAATGATCCCTGCTACGGCTACGCACTTCAGCGTTGTGGATTTAAAAAAACGCTTTCTTTAGCATTCCTATACATGAGGAAAGTAGATATCTGTTTGCGTTCACCTTGGGGGGACGCTCATTTACATTTACTAGGGCACCTCAAGGGTATACTGAAAGTCCCAGTATTTATAGTAGAGCTTTGAAAGAGCAGCTCGACACCCTTGAATTGCCACCTACTTGTACGCTGCTTCAATATGTTGATGATTTGCTTTTGGCTGCAGACTCTGAGAGTGCTTGTAAAGAAGGCACTGTACTGTTGCTTGTTCATTTAGCTAAAAATTGTCATAAAGCTTCGCTTACAAAATGTCAATATTGTTGTCAGGAGGTCGCCTATTTAGGCTACCTCCTGTCAAAGGAGGGGAGAAGATTGACACCTGAAAGAATAAAACACATTTCTGGCATGTCTGTTCCAAATACACAGAAGGAAGTCAGAGCCTTAATAGGTATGGCGTCTTACTGTAGGTTGTGGATCCCAAACTTTTCGCTAGTGATAAAACCGATGTTGGCTTTGACGAAGAAGGGCATTTCTCTGCCACTGCCATGGAAATCGGAACATCAACGATCATTTGAGCTTCTCAAAACCGCGTTATGCTCTGCACCGGTTCTGGGTACTCCAAATTATGACAAGGCCTTTGTGTTGTTTGTGCATGAATGTGATGGATGTGCTTTGGCTGTGTTAACACAGGAACAGGGAGGGAAGAATAGGCCGTGCGGCTACTACTCCTCCGCCCTTGATCCTGTCGCATGCGCTTTGCCAAGATGTTTGCGCGCTGTCGCTGCTGCTGCCGCGTCTGTAAAACAGAGTGAGGGAATGGTCCTAGGCCATGATTTGATTTTGATGGTACCTCACTCTGTTGATATTCTATTGAACAAAACCCAAACGCAACACCTCACCTCTGCGCGGTTAACAAGGTATGAATTAATTCTGTTTGCCCCTCACATCCAAATTAAGAGGTGTTGTGTTCTTAATCCGGCTGAACTCTTACCTTTCCCGCAAAACGCTGTTTGCGGTGACGAAGAATTACATGACTGCCTGTATACCACTGAACAAGAAACGAAGGGCAGGATAGATCTCATAGATACTCCTTTGGATAATGCAGAAGGGGAGCTGTTTTGCGATGACTCCTGCTTCAAACTTTCAGATGGTACATCTACAGCTGCTTATGCAGTTACTAAATTGAGCAAAGTTGTTGAAACTAAGAGAATTTCGCATAACTCTGCGCAGGCCGCAGAGATTATAGCGTTGACCCGAGCTTGTGAACTCTCCCAAAGGCGTATAGTAAATATATATACTGATAGCCAGTACGCATTTGGGGTGGCTCACAACTTTGGAAGGCTCTGGTCGGAAAGAGGGTTCCTGACCTCACATGGGACCAAGATCCAGCATGGCCCCTTGATAGTGCAATTACTCTCAACTGCCACATTTGGAACAAAGCCACAAGACCCAGCAAATAAAGAAAAAAACATCAGACTCTCAGGAAGAAAGTCCCAACTGTGAACTACAACAACACATCCAGGTACTGGACGGAAAATCCAAGGAGCGACAGAGGGAGAACCTCAAATGAGTAAACACAACCTTCGGCACAAAACCAAAGAATACACTGCAATAAAATATGAAACCTCAGATTCACATGAAGGCTTTCACAACTGTGAAATACACAGACAGATCCAAGTATTCAAAGAAAAACCACTAGAAGACATATGAGCACAAACTATGCCACGTCACAGGAGAGGACGATGTGTGAGAAACCACAGAAAAAGGACAAGCAAAATGGAATCACACCAGGCTACCATACCAGGAAACATTAACACAGAAATGGAACGCACAGCCATGCACCTGACTGAAATAAGAGCAACCATGGAAACCAGACAGAAATCACTCTACCTAACGCCTTACTTATCAACTAACCACCTGCCAAAGCCAGAAATCAGAAACATTAGACACATCAGCAGGATATCGGAACAACAAAGGCAAATGCAGGAAATACACAGAAGGAAAACAGTAGGAAATGCCACCTCCACTCCATACATTACAAAAAACCAAGCGGACCATCAGCACCATCAACCTGAAACAGAAGAGGATGCAGAAGAAGACGTGAACCCAAAACGAAACCTAACTGAACTACTTAATGATGAAAGAGACCCAACAGAACACAACGTGCACCCAGATGACAATAATGAGTGTTGGCAACAAGACCACCAGAAGACGCAAGCAAGGACAAAGCAGGCTACAATAAAGAAAATAATACCCTGCAGCCTAATCAATGCTAGATCTATGTCCAAACACACAACAGAGATCAATGACCTACTTTGCGACGGGGGAATAGATATTCTATTCATCACAGAAACCTGGCTAGCTCAAAACAACAAGATCATACTGAACTGCTGTCTGCCTGACAACTTTAAGTTCATACAGGCAAACAAAAAAGGAAAAAGAGGAGGAGGACTCACGTGGCATACAAAGAACCTATAAAATGAGAACAGCCGATCCGCTGAACATCCAGAACTGCAAATCCTTCATCCTACACCTGACCACAGACCTGCAAGCAAACCCCACATTTATACTCGTCTGTAGACCTCTGACCTATGATGCAACGTTCGCAGATACTTTCGAAGAAGCTGTTACCAGCATGGCCATTAAACATGATCACCTGATCATTCTCTGCGACTTCAACATATGGTTCTAACTTGCATAAAACATGAACTAACAGCTTGAGACAATGCAACTGTGACACATGGGGAAAGGAGCCACGCACACAGCGGGCGCACTCTAGATGCATTATTGGCCAATAAGAATCTGATCACAACAGCGCCCCTAATCCAAATATTTTGGAGTGACCACCTCCTTAAACCGTTTGTGGTCCAAATACCATCAAAAGCATCCAACAAACCCCAAAATAACCCCCGGATCTGAATAACCCCCGGATCTGGAAAAGAAAGTGGAATACCGTCAAAATCAGTGACATAGGGGAAAAATGATAATCATGAAAGCCATCTATCAGCCGAACACAACTGACACAGACGTAAGAACAGACATAATCCTGAACTGGAATACAAAAACAATAGATAACATCTCACTGGGAAAAACAGTCATACCACGCCTCCCCTCAAAGCAATGAAAAAAACAATCCGGAAACTAGAACAAGAACATAGGAAAAACTATGACCAGGATAAAAGAATAACATATCAAAGACAGATCCGATCAATAAGTAAAGCAGAATGTTTTAAAGCCAAACATAAATACTACAATGAAAGTATCACCAAAGCCAACAACACTCAGAAAGAATTGTTCAACATCATAAACGAGGTGAGAAATCCTCCAGGGTGCAATAACAAAATGATACTGCAAACTGCTGTGTTTCAACAACTGTCTCTTGCTTGTGTGAGGCAATGCTTTAGGCTTTACTGCACATGTCTTTGCGATGAAGGCTGTCCACCTAGTGTGTAGCTATGCTCGTCTCCACATCTCTTGCTTCTGACATATGTAAGCATGTTTTGGGCTCCTGCTTTCTTACGAAAAGCAGCTTTAGTAGACAGAAGTCATCGTACTGCAAGCCCGCTCACCTGCCGCAGACCGTGTCTGAATCTCCCCGTTCTTTGAACTGCATGTGTTCCTTTGGGTGTAAGAGAACAATGTTTGGAGGGAAAGGGGTTCTCACATGCGTCGAAGTCTCGTACTGTCGCTATTTGATTTTTTTTAACTAATAAATTGTTCAACAATCTTCTGGAACAGGAAGTGGTCATTTCTCCATGATAATGTTCAGTATGGAAATTAAATGAAAGTTGGGAAAACACTGGAAAAAGTGGCCCGGGGTAAAAAGAGGCAGTGGAATACGAAGCGATGAGATAGGGGCAAATGGGGGTTTATGGGGCAGAATACCCATTAAGAGAAAATTGAAAGTTTAGTCAAAATAAAATCTATTTTCACATTTCAGAGCTACAAGCCTATGAAGGGAGATCTCTTCCATTAATAAGGTTCCTCCTTCAGCGGGCACCAGTGGTAGGCACATTGGCATCAATACTTCAACTCTGGTGCCATTGTAAGGGGAGGGCACCAAAGGCACTGCTCCTGGCGTGCATCATTTCTTAATTTATGTAGCAGAGCCTAGGTCCTTTTTGTAGAAAGTAACTCCTGAGCTTGGAGCTCTTTATTGACCAATTCAACATTTAAATTAGAATAACGAGGAGTTTTTCATGATTGTCCTTTAGATGGCGGGACTGCCAACCTATGCCAATTCAGAATGAACTGCTGATGTAGTGCTGCTGCGCGAGTGATGCAGCGGAAATGCACAATTGCCATATTACCGGGATGGTAAACCTCCCACCGCACTGCAGCGCTCCATGTGGCCACACCCTCTTCTAGGCCCACCCCCCTGTGCAAATTCTCCCTGTTCTATTACCCACTTTCACTCGCAGTTTGTGTGACACGTTTTTGTTTTCCGAGCAAGTGCACACTCCTAACTCACCCACTGAACATGTGTCCTTCTATCCCCGCCACCTCTCTACGGATGCTAAACACCCCTTTCAGTCCCCGCCATAAACACCCCTTTCTATCCCCGCCACCCCTCTACGGATGCTAAACACCCCTTTCAGTCCCTGCCACCTCTCTACGGATGCTAAACACCCCTTTCAGTCCCTGCCATAAACACCCCTTTGAATTCCCGCCACCCCTCTACAGATGCTAAACACCCCTTTCAGTCCCCACCATAAACACCCCTTTCAGTCCCTGCCACATCTCTACGGGTGCTAAACACCCCTTTCAGTTCCCGCCACCCCTCTATGGATGCTAAACACCCCTTTGAGTCCCTGCCACACCCCTTTCAGTCCCGGCCACCCCTCTACGGATCCTTTTCAGTCCCCGCCACCCCTCTACGGATCCCTTTCAGTACCTGCCACCCCTCTACGGATCCCTTTCAGTGCCCGCCACCCCTCTACCGATGCTAAACACCCCTTTCAGTCCCTGCCACACCCCTTTCAGTCCCCGCCACCCCTCTACGGATCCCTTTCAGTCCCCGCCACCCCTCTACGGATCCCTTTCAGTCCCTGCCACCCCTCTACGGATCCCTTTCAGTGCCCGCCACCCCTCTACCGATGCTAAACACCCCTTTCAGTCCTCCGGATGCCATTTTGAGCACTTTTCTTGTTCAGCTTCCCTGGGGATTGCTGCGGGAATCGCTTGCATGGGGGGGAAGTAAGATGGCCGCTTATGAGCTCTAGAAAGCCTCACTGATGCAATTCACCATTCTAGATATGTGCATGTTGCTGGGACCAGGGGCACTCCCTTGCACCGTAAAATTATTTTTAAAAAACTGGACGGATTTACACCAAAAGCAAAACAGTACATCTGGGATGGTTTGCGCTCCACTTTGTTTCTTATTTGGAGCAAATCCATTGGGCATCTTTTCTTGCTGCGGCCATTCTTCGGAAGCACCTTTTTCTGTATCGCAAAATGAATGAGGGTAGATCGAGAAACAGCTTTCATTGTTTTCTTATTAACTTTTAACCTGTTAATGATTTTTCACAAAATGCTCCCTATGGCGGGGCCTTTGGCAGGCATTTGTTTTGAGAAATTTCATCCATATCTGTCCTCAGTGAAGTTATCAGTAATACTATTTCCCCGAAAAGTCAATGCAAATTGGTTTTATGTGAACTATAGGGTGGCGACGTCACGCATATATATATATATATATATATATATGTATATATATATATATATATCAGTAAAAAAACTTTGTTAAACGGACGTTATGGTTAAGTTGCGCTACTAAAAACCTATGAAATTCAATAAAAACACTTTGTTAAAGGGACGTTATGGATCCAAGTAAAACCGAAAAACCCATGAAATTCGCCAGTTATGGTAGGCTAAGCAACCATAACTCGCACCACCACTGTGCACTGCTAAGACTAACACCCAGGACATCAAAGATGACATCACAAATAGCGCGTGTGTGCAGTCTTCACAGCAACGTGTTTTCTACAACGCGTGTGCGTGGTCTTCGCAGCTACATGTTTTGTACAGCGTGTGTGAGCGGTCTTCGCAGCTATGTGTTGTCTACAGCTCGTGTGCGTGTTTGGATGAGGCCCGTATGAGCTCGGATTCATCTAATTTCTGCGTGTTTTTCTTCAACATGTGTGTGTGTTTGGATAAGGCGCGTGTGAGCTCGGATTCATCTGCTAAGAGCACGTGTGCGTGCTTCATTCAACGCATGTGCATGGTCTTGTGAGCTATGTGTTATCTACAGCGCATGTGCGTGGTCTTCACAGCTACGTGTTATCTACATCGCGTGTGTGCAGTCTTTGCAGCTACATGTTTTCTACAGCACGTGTGCGCGGTCTTCACTGCTACGTGTTTTCTGTTAACTCCTGTGCGCGATCATCATTTCTGTGTGTTTTCTTCAACGCGTGTCCGTGTTCGGATGAGGCGCGCATGCGAGTTTGAAAAAGAAAGTGTCTTTGCGTTTTGACTGGCGTGGTATATGTCAAGAGCGGGTGAAGTAGTTGTGCGCGTGCGCTTTACTGCGTGAGCGTGGTCTACACCGCTACATGCTTTCTTCGTGTTCGGATGTTTTTTAGTTAACACTGTTTTTTGCTTCTTGCAGCCATATTCCGTCCCATCCTCATCACCCCTTACCTCCCCAAACATTCTTTGATAAGTTTGACGAGTGCAATGTTGTGTTTTTTAAAATATGTTTTACCATGATGTCCGTGGACACCGGACGAGAATCCAAGATGGCGGGCTTCGCCAAAAATCTGACACACTTCACGCTTCACCCCAGCCAATTGGAGAGCACGTCACATGTCCGCGGACATCACGCATGCCGCTTGGCCAATCCGTGTCCTGTCCGCAGAGCAAACAGGGAAGTGTGTCCGCGGAGCGGACATAGATATCACAAATTGTTTTGCCTTACGTTTTGGTCATTTAAAAAATAACTACAGAACAGATTTACACCAAATTAACAAAAGCACACTTTCGGGACCAAGCTGCTGCTCCTGCCGCAAATTAGGTGAAAATCCGTCCAGCGATTTGGGCTGCAGGTGTGAGCAAAGTTTTTTCCCATTATGTCCATGGGAAAAACAGAAGTTTTGGGACCCCCCCTATAACTTTGCCTCCCCGGACCAAACCTCACCAAACTTTCAGAGTGGGCCATATACTTTTTTTGCAAAGTTTGGTGAGGATTCGTCCAGGGGGAGCAAAGTTATAAGCCGCCCAAAAAGTGCTCTTCCTATGGAAACAGAAACTTAACCATAACTACATGGCCACTACCGTGGCTGTGTAATATTTATGTAAATGTATAGATGAATTGAGAGAAGGATAATAGAATCAACTATTTCAGCCGAGTGCTGTCAGTGCCAGGTGGGCAATGCATTGTGGGTATGCAAATTATCTCAAATGTCAAGCCTAGGGTCCAGTAAAATGTCCTTGCCTATTTTATACTGAGCATGTTTCAGGCCCAGGATCCCAGTTCTCAAGGATGCAGAGAAGAGTGTACCCTTCACCTCACCAGCTACCATCGAGGGGTGAGGGCCGAATCCTCGTGCCTGGAGCATAGGGGGCTGCTGAGCAGACACCAGCAAAGTGCGCGACCCCCCTTCACGTCTTCAAGCCTTTTGAACCCACCATAACTTATTCACAAACTGAACATTGATTTGTCGTGTTCTGGGGCGCAAATCTCAGATGAAAACACATGGGGCCCGGTTCATGGAATTCTTGGCACGGTTCCAAGTGACTTTGCACTGCTGAGAAGTGATTTTGCACTGCTGAGAAGTGACTTTGCACTGCCGACACATGCCGCAAACAGAGCTCGAACTAGCAATTTCCAGTCACAAATGTTGATATTTGTAAACTTTCTAGAATAAAATGTACCTTCCTCCAGTGAAGATCAATGGGGCGAATCCCCCCTTATGTTGGTGCTAAATCTCCCACTGAACTGTTTCAGATGTTCATTCATTCGTGTGCCCCCCCCACCCCGTTTGCTCCCACTATCCTGGCTGGAAAGCACCTTTCTAGATAAGGTGATGTCTCTGCTTTTAGACGCAGGCACACCCCCCTCATACTCCCCCACGGGACACCCCCTGTCTCGCTGTTTTTATCTGCTTCCCCAGCCCCCACCCCCCTTATCTCCCTCCAGTATCCGCCATGTGATGGAAACCAGAGGTGAGTGTTGCACTGGGGGGGTCGACACGTGCTTTGGGGTGGGGGGTGGAAAGGGCACATCTCCCTCTTCATTCCTAGAAGAGGAGGTGGTGGGGGCACTGCTGAATCCCAGCTCTCGGGCATCAGCGGTCTTTGATCCTCGCCAGGGCAGCGCAGGGTCTGGTCTTCAGTGGGGATGAGGCGTTAGGCAAGCATTGGCAAAGTAAACAGACAGTGCGCCATGCTCTCCAGCAGGGACCGGCTTACTTGCCAGATTTCTGCCTACACTGGCATTTCTCTGGTGGCTGGCAGGCCTGGGCATAGTGTGCTGCTCTTTCTGCGAAGTCTGGTGCTTGAAGTGGGGCAGAGCTCTTCTCGTCCTTATTCTCACACAGTACGCGGAAGTAAGCGCCTAGAATGTCTGTGTATGCAGGACGGTGCAGGGGAAAGCCACCCATTTTCACTGGTGACGAGTCTACACTCCTGAGCTCCTTATTGTACTGTGTCGGCCAGTCTCTGTGTAGAGCTCGGGGTCAGGCCGTCTGCAGTTGGCAAGTGTTCGCCTGGAACGCAGTATTGTGCAAGTTTAAAGTGTAGCACCGGGTATAAGGTATTGAGCTGTCCTAGTTCTGCTTTCCAGAGCATTGTGGGTTACCTCTCCAAGTCCAGAGCCAATGTCTCCATCTGCCTTTGTTTTTCTCTGCTAGAAAACTGTGGTGCACTGCTGCAGCAAGACCACAGCTCTGTGAGCTGCAGCAAGACCACAGCTCTGTGAGCTGCAGCAAGACCACAGCTCTGTAAACTGCAGCAAGACCACATTTCTGTCTGCTGCAGTAAGACTACAGCTCTGCAATAACCACTGCAGCAAGACCACAGCTCTGTAAGCTGCAGCAAGACCACCACTCTGTGTGCTGCAGCAAAACTACAGCCATGTAAACTGCAGCAAGACCACAGCTCTGTAAGCTGCAGCAAGACCCCATTTCTGTGTGCTGCAGCAAGACTACAGCTCTGTAATAACTGCTGCAGCAAGACCACAGGTCTGTAAACTGCAGCGAGACCACCGCTCTGTGAGCTGCAGCAAGACTCCAGCTCTGTAATAACCGCTGCAGCAAGACCACAGCTCTGCAAGCTGCAGCAAAACCACAGCTCTATAAGATGCAGCAAGACCAAAGCTCTGTGAGCTCCTGCAAGACCACAGCTCTGTGTGCTGCAGCAAGACTACAGCTCTGTAATAACAGCTGCAGCAAGACCACAGCTCTGTAAACTGCAGGAAGACCACAGCTCTGTGAGCTGCAGCAAGACCACAGCTCTGTAAACTGCAGCAAGACCACAGTTCTGAGTGCTGCAGCAAGACTACAGCTCTGTAATAACCACTGCAGCAAGACCACAGCTCTGTGAGCTGCAGCAAGACCACCGCTCTGGATGCTGCAGCAAGATCACAGCTCTGTGAGCTGCAGCAAGACTACAGCTCTGTAATAACCACTGCAGCAAGACCACAGCTCTGTAAGCTGCAGCAAAACCACAGCTCTATAAGCTGCAGCAAGACCACAGCTCTGTGAGCTCCAGCAAGACCACAGCTCTGTGAGCTGCAGCAAGGCTACAGCCCTGTAATAACCGCGGCAGCAAGACCACAGCTCCGTAAACTGCAGCAAGACCACAGCTCTGTGAGCTGCAGCAAGACCACAGCTCTGTAAGCTGCAGCAAGACTACAGCTCTGTAATAACCACTGCAGCAAGACCACAGCTCTGTAAGCTGCAGCAAAACCACAGCTCTATAAGCTGCAGCAAGACCACAGCTCTGTGAGCTCCAGCAAGACCACAGCTCTGTGAGCTGCAGCAAGACCACAGCTCTGTAAACTGCAGCAAGACCACATTTCTGTCTGCTGCAGTAAGACTACAGCTCTGCAATAACCACTGCAGCAAGACCACAGCTCTGTAAGCTGCAGCAAGACCACCACTCTGTGTGCTGCAGCAAAACTACAGCCATGTAAACTGCAGCAAGACCACAGCTCTGTAAGCTGCAGCAAGACCCCATTTCTGTGTGCTGCAGCAAGACTACAGCTCTGTAATAACTGCTGCAGCAAGACCACAGGTCTGTAAACTGCAGCGAGACCACCGCTCTGTGAGCTGCAGCAAGACTCCAGCTCTGTAATAACCGCTGCAGCAAGACCACAGCTCTGCAAGCTGCAGCAAAACCACAGCTCTATAAGATGCAGCAAGACCAAAGCTCTGTGAGCTCCTGCAAGACCACAGCTCTGTGTGCTGCAGCAAGACTACAGCTCTGTGATAACAGCTGCAGCAAGACCACAGCTCTGTAAACTGCAGGAAGACCACAGCTCTGTGAGCTGCAGCAAGACCACAGCTCTGTAAACTGCAGCAAGACCACAGTTCTGAGTGCTGCAGCAAGACTACAGCTCTGTAATAACCACTGCAGCAAGACCACAGCTCTGTGAGCTGCAGCAAGACCACCGCTCTGGATGCTGCAGCAAGATCACAGCTCTGTGAGCTGCAGCAAGACTACAGCTCTGTAATAACCACTGCAGCAAGACCACAGCTCTGTAAGCTGCAGCAAAACCACAGCTCTATAAGCTGCAGCAAGACCACAGCTCTGTGAGCTCCAGCAAGACCACAGCTCTGTGAGCTGCAGCAAGGCTACAGCCCTGTAATAACCGCGGCAGCAAGACCACAGCTCCGTAAACTGCAGCAAGACCACAGCTCTGTGAGCTGCAGCAAGACCACAGCTCTGTAAGCTGCAGCAAGACCACCGCTCTGTGTGCTGCAGCAAGACTACAGCTCTGTAATAACCACTGCAGCAAGACCACAGTTCTGTAAACTGCAGCAAGACCACCGCTCTGTAAGCTGCAGCAAGACCACAGCTCTGTGAGCTACAGCAAGACTAAATCTCTGTAATAACCACTGCAGCAAGACAACAGCTCTGTAAGCTGCAGAAAGACCACCCCTCTGTAAGCTGCAGCAAGACCACAGCTCTGTGAGCTGCAGCAAGACTATAGCTCTGTAATAACTGCTGCAGCAAGACCACAGCTCTGTAAGATGCAGCAAGACCACAGCTCTGTAAGCTGCAGCAAGACCACAGCTCTGTGAGTTCCAGCAAGACCAGAGCTCTGTGAGCTGCAGCAAGACTACAGCTCTGTAATGACTGCTGTAATAACCACTGCAGCAAGACCACAGTTCTGTAAGCTGCAGCAAGACCACCGCTCTGTGAGCTGCAGCAAGACCACAGCTCTGTAATAACCGCTGCAGCAAGACCACAGCTCTGCAAGCTACAGCAAGACCACAGCTCTGTAAACTGCAGCAAGACCACAGCTCTGTGAGCTGCAGCAAGACCACTGCTCTGTAAGCTGCAGCAAGAGCACAGTTCTGTAAACTGCAGCAAGACCACCGCTCTGTAAGCTGCAGCAAGAACACAGCTCTGTGAGCTGCAGCAAGACTACAGCTCTGTAATAACCACTGCAGCAAGACCACAGCTCTGTAAGCTGCAGCAAAACCACAGCTCAGTGAGCTCCAGCAAGACCACAGCTCTGTGAACTGCAGCAAGACTACAGCTCTGTAAACTGCAGCAAGACCACAGCTCTGTGAGCTGCAGCAAGACCACAGCTCTGTAGACTGCAGCAAGACCACAGCTCTGTGTGCTGCAACAAGACTACAGCTCTGTAATAACCTAATAGCTCTGTGTGCTGCAGCAAGACCACCGCTCTGTAAACTGCAGCAAGACCACAGCTCTGTGTGCTGCAGCAAGACTACAGCTCTCTAATAACCGCTGCAGCAAGACCACAGCTCTGTAAACTGCAGCAAGACCACAGCTCTGTAAGCTGCAGCAAGACCACAGCTCTGTAAGATGCAACAAGACCACAGCTCTGTGAGTTCCAGCAAGACCACAGCTCTGTGAGCTGCAGCAAGACCACAGCTCTGTAATAACCACTGCAGCAAGACCATAGCTCTGTAAACTGCAGCAAGACCCCCGCTCTGTAAGCAGCAGCAAGCCCACAGCTCTGTGAGCTGCAGCAAGACTACAGCTCTGTAATAACCACTGCAGCAACACCACAGCTCTGTAATAACCGCTGCACCAAGACCACAGCTCTGTAATAACCACTACAGCAAGACCACAGCTCTGTAAACTGCAGCAAGACCACAGCTCTATGAGCTGCAGCAAGACCACAGCTATGTAAGCTGCAGCAAGACTACAGCTCTGTAATAACCGCTGCAGCAAGACCAGAGCTCTGTGGGCTGCAGTAAGACTACAGCTCTGTAATAACTGCTGCAGCAAGACCAGAGCTCTGTAAGCTGCAGCAAGTCCAGAGCTCTGTGAGCTGTAGCAAGACCACAGCTCTATGAGCTGCAGCAAGACCACAGCTCTGTGAGCTGCAGCAAGACTACAGCTCTGTAATTACCGCTACAGCAAGACCACAGCTCTGTAATAACAGCTGCAGCAAGACCACAGCTCTGTAATAACCGCTACAGCAAGACCACAGCTCTGTAATAACCGCTGCAGCAAGACCACAGCTCTGTGAACTGCAGCAAGCCCACAGCTCTGTAATAACCACTACAGCAAGACCACAGCTCTGTAAGCTGCAGCAAGACCCAGCTCTGTAATAACCGCTACAGCAAGACCACAGCTCTGTAATATTGCTCCAAGGATTGTTCCAAGGGTGGTGCGGTTCCTGGGAGGAAGGGGCAGGGGGGGGGGGTTTGTGTTATTTTGAGCAGCAGAGGGAATCTTCCTCGCTCGGCTCTGCACACATGCTTTGGGCACTTTCTATGCATATGCGGGGCCTGTTAGCAGAGCTGGGGGTGTAGCCTTTCTGTGGGTATTTACCCTGTTCTGCACACTCCTTTTCCAGTGTGGGACCCGGCACCTCATTCCTGTAAAGTACGCCCGAGTTCATGGTGCTGCTGAAATGCTCCAGAACATATGTTACTCGTATGATATTTGCTTCTCGGTGGCATAACATGTGTGGAGGGATTCTTCTTGCATTGCTTTTATTGCCAGTTTAAAGCACCCAGAGGCAGACAGCTATGTGGCCTGGGCCTGGGCCCTCAAGGGGTGCGAATGGTGGGTGTTCGGAAAGGGGATGGCGCTTGAAGTTGGATGCTGTGCCAAAAAATGACTGACATGAACGCTGTTCATATGCATGCTTAGTCTTCCCATGTGTTTTCTTCCCTCTTTATAATATATGTTTTTATAATTGTTCTTGTATAACGCGCTATACACCAGCGAGTGGTTTCTAAGCGCGGGATTGGGATTCAAACCTGTGTTGCGCAGCGTTGCCCCTGGGCTATCCTTCCTCATAGAGTTTTGTAAAACGCAGCATTGTGGGAGGGTGTGAGGGGGTGCGAGGAGGTTGGAGGGGGTGGAAGAAAGGCAGGACCCAGGTATGAGATTTGTATCGGGGTGAGGGTGAGTAAGGGGTCAGTGTGGAGCGTGGCAGGATGGAGAAAGGGGCAGTGCAGGGGGAACATAGTTCTACTACTTTTTTTACACTACGACCCCTGATGAAGAGTGATATCTGCACATTCGGGTTATGTCAAACACTCTCCAGATTTCCCCCACTCCCTTATCTGTCACTCACCCACACGCCTCATTTGGGCGAGTCCCAGATAGTCTGAGCTATCCTCCTCATCGTCTCGGGAGGATAGCTCAGCAGCAAGGTGCTCGCCTTGGAGCCACACAGGTTCGATCCCCGGGTCCGCGCTTAGAAACCTCTGGGTATTAAGAGCGTTATAAAAATCCTATCATGTCATATCATTTCCCTTCATTGACATTTGTTGCTCAATGTCGAGCATCCTACAACTCTTGGTGTGTGCACAACACTCCGTGCCATAGAGGCAGGGTAGGGTTAGAGTTAGGGTTCAGGGTTAGGATCACTTTTACGGTTAGGGTTATGATTTATGATTTATGATATGGCATTTATAACGCGCCTATACACAAGTGTTTCAAGGCGTGACGAGGCAAGGGAGGGGGAACACAGGGAAGACAGAGACAACGATATTATTAGGCCAGGTGTCATTGAGTTTGCACAGGTGCAGGGGAGGGGGAAAGGGAAAGTGCAGAAGAGTAAGGGGGGCGAGGAATGTGCAGTACATAGAATCAACAGTAATAAATAAATAGAATAAATAAAAACAGTAGGTAAAGAGTGTGGCCAGCTTGTGGCAAGTGCAGGGGTGAGTGCAGACATCAAGCGTCAGGAGCTGGTGGGGACTGTGGGAATACAGAAACAGCCCCCCAAGTGCAGGGGTTGCCTGGGAGGCAGTGCAAGTGTGCAGCCGGCGGGGGAGGGGACCTGGGCCTGAGATCAGAGGGTAGCCGTAACCAGTGCAGTTTCAGTCAGGAATTCAGCAGGGGTGAGGAGGAGAGAAGGCAGAAGCAAAGAGGAAGGTCTTGAGGTGCTTCTGGAACTAGAGATGGTTCTCCTCAAGTTTCAGGGAGGAAGGGAGGCTGTTCCAGAGGGAGGCCCCATCCAAAGAAAGAGATCTACCACCAACTCTAAGAAGCAACTGACCCTGAGGGAGTTGGAGGCGGAGGAGCGAAGAGCTTGGTAGGAAGATATTTAGGAAGAGAGAGTTTAAGTTATTGAGGCCCCAGGCCCCAGAAGGCCTTGTGGACAATGCAGAGGGTTTTGAACTTAATCCTCGCAAACACTGGGAGCCAGTGCAGAGAGCTACGATTCCTGGGCTTGAGGCCAAGGACAAGTCTTGCAGTCCTGTTGTGGATGAGTTGCAGAGGGCAGAGGGCAGAGAGTAGAAGCAGGCAGATTTAGAAAGAGGCTGTTGCAGTAGTCCAGCCTGGAGAGAACCAGAGCTCTGGAGACAATGAGCTTCTGGGGGAAGGAGAGGAAAGGAAGAATACCTCTTCGGGGGTTAGGGTCAGGGTTAGTGTTAGGGTTAGCGTTAGGGTTCAGGTTTAGGGTCAGGGTTCGGTTAGGGTTAGGGCTAGGGTTTGGTTAGGGGTTATAGTCTGGGGTTAGGGTCAGGGTTTAGGGGTTAGGGTAAGGGTTAGGGGCTATGGTTAGGGTAAGGTTTACGGTTACAGTTAGGGTTACAGTTAGGGCTAGGTTTAGGGTTAGGGTTCAGGTTTAGGGCCAGGGTTTGGTTAGGGTTAGGGCTAGGGCTAGGGTTAGGGTTAGGGTTACAGTTAGGGTTAGGGTTCAGGTTTAGGGTCAGGGTTCGGTTAGGGTTAGGGTGAGGGGTTATAATTTAGGGTTAGGGTTAGGAGTTAGGGTTAGGGTAATGGCTAGGCTAACGTAAGGGCACAACTGAGTGACTGTGAAGTTCACCTCTTTGCCCTTTTCTATTTTTAGCACAAGTTAAAGCATTTTCAGGTAGACAAATGAATGTATTCCTTATCATTTGGTGAGCGGGATATTTGATTAAGTCTCCAGTTTCACTTCTATTAATGGTGACCTTTTAGTATTGGAAGAGAATCTGCCTCATTTGAGCTGAAATGGAAGTGTATGTCTCTTTTCAAAGGCCTCCCATATGTTAACTTAGTCTCTGATTGCACAGCGTCTTGATTTGGTCTCCCATGTACTGGGCGCTTTAGTCTTCCTCCTTGGCCTCACTGCTAGAGGATACCCTTTCTATGACCCGCTTGTGATTTGTGGTGGTGAGAGAGGGGTCTCTACCCTTCCAGGGACGCCAATCTCTTGACACCCAGCTAAACCTACCTGGCCCACATTGTTGGCTGACACACACTAGATTCTGTGACTTACCAAGCAGGGCTTCACTCGCTGCCACATGCAGGATTCGTTCACTGTCACATGCAGGGTTCCTTCACTGCCACACGCAGGATTAATTCACTGTCACATGCAGGGTTACTTCACTGTCACATGCAGGATTCATTCACTGTCACAAGCAGGATTCATTCACTGTCACATTCAGGACTCGTTCACTGTCACATGCAGGGTTCAGTCACTGTCACATTCAGGGTTCATTCACATGCAGGAATAATTCACTGTCACATGTATGATTTGTTCAATGTCAGATGCAGGTTCAGTCACTGTCACATGCAGGATTCGTTCACTGTGACATGCAGGATTCATTCACTGTCACATGCAGGATCCGCTCACTGTCACATGCAGGATCCGCTCACTGTCACATGCAGGATTCGTTCACTGTCACATGCAGGGTTCCTTCACTGCCACATGCAGGATTAATTCACTGTCGCATGCAGGGTTCCTTCACTGCCACATGCAGGATTAATTCACTGTCGCATGCAGGGTTACTTCACTGTCACATGCAGGATTCATTCACTGTCACATGCAGGATTCATTCACTGTCACATTCAGGACTCGTTCACTGTCACATTCAGGGTTCATTCACATGCAGGAATAATTCACTGTCACATGTATGATTTGTTCAATGTCAGATGCAGGGTTCAGTCACTGTCACATGCAGGATTCGTTCACTGTCACATGCAGGATCCGCTCACTGTCACATGCAGGATTCATTCACTGTCACATGCAGGATCCGCTCACTGTCACATGCAGGATCCGCTCACTGTCAAATGCAGGATTCATTCACTGTCACATATAGGTTCAGTGATTGCAAAGTGGATGCGTACGTTGAGAAAATATGCTAACGAGTTTATGTCCCAATGAGAGCTCCTGCAACACACATGGTCAGTGCTCCAGATAAGAGCTGGAAGTGGGAGTATTTTACTCCCTATTCTTTTTTAAAGTTGTGCGTAAAATGATTTTGTAGGGAGTAAAAATGTAAGTCAAATTCCCAATGAGAGTATTTTATAAGCGAAAAAAAATATGTTCAACTGAAAAACAGAAATGTTTTTTTAATATTGATTTCTTTGTACCTAGTTATTCATGCAAGAATACATGTTTACTTCTACCAATCAGGAAGTAAAAAAATTGTCATGTTTCCTGTGCTACTACGTGCACTACTGGTCCAAACATATCCATGGAGCTGTGAGGGTGAAAGCAGGAGCACATGGTCATACATGTCTTTTTCCGATTTTTTGTTGGGAGCATTTTCCCATTTTTTGGGATTAAAAGTGGCCGATACACCCCTTATCTGTAGGGCTGCACAGAGTTGTCAGTTTTTATATTTTTTTTTATTTCCTTGAATTTTAATCAAAAAGGTTTTACATTTTTACAAGGGTCTTGAACATTTGAAGATTCACGGCACCTAGCATGTTTTACTGTGTCTTGTCCTATCCCCTTCCTGGTTCGAAAAGAACCATCGTCTCCCTCTTCAACTGCCAGACTTTTATCCAAATTAGAGTGGCCGTCTGAGTGTGCCGAGATGGTTTATCGTTGTGAAGGCTGATTCTATTAGCCTCACCACTGTCAGAGTCCATCGTGTTATCTCTCCCGAGATTAGCCTGTTCCATAGAGCTTCTTCATCCAGCGTTATCGCCCCTTGCAAGCGAGGTTGGAGATATGTGTCTCTGCTTTGTTGTCTCTTAGGGCACTGGAGCACTAAATGTGTCAGTGTTTCCACTTGGTCTTTATTCTTACATAGACGAAAACTATTGTCCATCGACGGGGAGCGGATGGCTAGAATTTCGTGTGTCCTCAGCAAATTGAGTCTAGCCTTCAGGAACATACCTCGCATACCTTTGTTTGGGAATTTCATACAGTAATTTTGAGGTTTCTTGACTTTGTTGAAAGTCGGTGGGAGATGAGCCAATAGTTTGTTGGTGCTAGCTGTGTCAATTGTTGTGACCCAGTCTATCAGTACCATTCTCAATTTCACTCGGTCTGGGTTGGTTATCAGATCTTCTTACGAGCAGGCTATTTCTCTCAGGATATCTTGCTGCCTTGCCGCCCAGTTCTTGAGAGCCTTACATGAGCCACTCTTAAGTTCTTCTGCAATGATATTGTAGATTGGCAAGGTATCCGCCATCAGGATTCTGAATAGTCTCATCTTGCTTTGTTCTACCAACAAGGCCAAGGAAACCAGGCCCAGTTCTCGTCTAATCGCGGGCATGGATGTCGACTTTCGTAGGCCGAGTAACAATTTCCAGACATGGCCTTCCACTTCTGCCATATGGAGTTTGGGATGTTTAATGGTGATTCCATGCCATGGATTATCGACGGGACAACCTTACCCTTATAGAAGTTGATAGCTGGCAACCGCGAGAATTTACCAAATTTCTTATCCATCGATTTTGTTTGTGCTTTTAGTATTTTCACCTTGTTCCATAGCTGTTCTTGTATCGCTTTGTCTTTGGCCGACCCGTCGATGGTCACCCTTAAGTATTTGAACTCATTGACGACTTCAATTTTTGTTTTGTTCAGAAACCATTTAGTTGGTTTAGTCAACTTCTTTGTTGTTTTGGCCAAAACTAGTACTTTCGTTTTTGTTAAATTGATTTCCAGATTGTTCTCTTCCGTATATCTTGCCAAGTTCGTTAATTTGCGTTGTAGTCCAATTTGTGTTTGGTCGATGATGATGGCAACATCCTCGTAGAGGAGTCGCGATATGTTTGTTTTCCCGATTTATGGTGGAAATGCTCTTATTTTTTCCTCATCAATTTTAAAAAAACACCACTCTGAGAGAAAACCACCTTTGCTAAAAAGTACCTAAGAATTGTCAAGCAAAGTTAGTTCTTAAACTCAAACTGGGAGGAAGAAGACCTGGGCACCGTGTAATAAAGATTACCAGTGTGTAATTACCCCCTCATCCATCTTCCTGGGTAGGGTTGATTGAAATGTTCACCCGCAAAGTTTCTGTGCCACTGAAAGTTCACCGATTTTGTCAGGTTTTGCACAAATCGCATGGCTCTTTTATTCGATGCGTGCTAGTTTCGCGCAGTGCTACGAGAAACTTTGTGCAGCTCATTTCGGTTCGTGAGATGGCACTAGAAACTTTGCGCAACTCTTTTCGATACACGGGGGTGGCGGAACGGCGGATCGCAGTGAAATGATTGGAAATCTTGCAGATTTCACCTCCCGGGCTGGCGGAATGGAGGTTACAAGTTCTGCCCAGTCCTATTCCTCAGCACAGTTCCTCCTTACATGAGGACCTTTCAAGCAGTATCCGAGGAGGCTAAAGAGAAACCCCGAGTGTTGCAGCACACCCAAAGATTAAATTCAGAGAATTTAACTTACAAGAGAAGATAGTACTACAGGTCCCCTGCCAGCACCTTAGTGGCATATCAGTGTCGCTGCTAGTGCACACGTGCAGGTCTGCAAATGCCTTCAATAATGCCATGCTGCATTCTGCCAGGATGCCGAGACTCCCCAAGAGGAACACGCCTGTATCGAGGAGGGCACTTGTATCTGATTCTGGGTATACTGTGGCAATGCCAGCTTTAACCCACCTGCTCAAGGTGGATGGAGGAGGCGTATGCCAGGGGTGTTGCTAGGCCTGGAAAAGATCTGGGGCTATGCTAATTTTGGGACTGTCAGGACTGGGGGCTAGCTAGCTTTTTTGGTTGTAACCCCTGAGCTTCTATCTGGGGCTGCAACCAAAAGATGTGGGGCTATAGCCCCCTCAGCCCCCCTAGCAACGCCTCTGCGTATGACCCTTTCCTAAAATCCCAAAGAGAACAGGGAATCCGCCTAGTGAATCTGCCCAGGGAATCTGCCCAGGGAATCTGCCCAGGGAATCCGGCCAGGGAATCCACCCAGGGAATCCGCCCAGGGAATCTGCCCAGGGAATCTGTCCAGGGAATCTGCCTATCCAAACGGTCTCAGGCAATACTGTTCAGATGCAAATAGATCCACCAGGGGCCTTCTGTAGAGAAGACATGGGTGATGGAGCCCAGCTGGGCGGGGGCTCGGGTCCCTGGAGGGGGATACCCTGCACAGGTGGTCAGCAAGCATATTCTTTCTCCCAGAAAGAGAAGTGGCCACATTAAACATGAACTTCCCAACAGAGCCTCATTTACATTGATTTATTTGTAAAGCGTGCCCAAAAAGGCCCAGAGGCATTCAGGCGCTGTAAGATGTTACCAGAAAAGAGCCAGACACAGAAACATAAGAGGAGCATCAGAACTGCCCCAAGAGGTCAGTGACAGGGAGGCAGATCTCTCAGGTCAGGTGGACTGCAGTTCCATGCTATAGGGGCTGCTATACTGACTCTGGTGTGCTTGAATCTAGGCACCACCAGCAGACTCTGAGCGTTATCAGGACAGGCTTCCGCAAGACACTTGCCTTCGAGATATGATCTGATTTTTTTTTAGTCCCGTCATTGCCCTCACTGCACTATTTTGAATTATTCGAAGTCTCGCTCAGTCACCCTTAGTAATACTAAAAAGAAGACAATAGTCAATTCCAAAGCCTACTATGGCTCGTGCCACTGCTCACAACTCTCGGATGTAAGAAAAAGCCGAATTTGTGCTAACAATCTGATGTAATAGGCTGCAGATGACACTGTGGAATCAGAAAAATACAATATTAAGGCTTTTACACCATGCAAAGGAAAATACACCGACACGGGCTTGTGAAGATTCCCAGAATCTTTATTACAAAACTGAACAGTTATAAAACAAAGTACACAAATAGCTATGTAGCCGTCAATACATCACAGAGACCACCAGCAGGGTTCAATGTGAGCAATGAGCAGGATTTGCTAGCTGGACATCAGCGTATTTATACAGTTTATTATAATGATCTCCAGCCTCCTGCAAGTTAATCATGTACTGGGCTAGGGTCGCGCCAGGTTTGTTCCTAATTTATATATCTCGTGCATGCGGTTTACTTTTTAATACATTCACTAACAAACATTATTATTCTCTAGTTTAACGTTTCACTCTTTACACATTGCTTTAATACAGATCAAACAAATGTTTCGCATGTCATATTTGGATAGCGTTATTGTTCTTGTATACTTGTAGGTTAACAATGCCGATTCAAGTAATACCCTGATCCCGAGGTCAACAAAGGACAAGGTCTACATGACCCTAACATATAGCCTGAAGGCAGGTTGGACATTAACTCTCCTACAGAGGTTGAAGAGGTTAAGGCAAGAACAAGAGCACAGCAGACGGCCATTTTAGACTACAGAGTGACTTTATACAATAAACTAAAATGGCGGCTTTAACCTAAAATGGAGGCTTGATTCACTTGAGGTCACGACCTTGTAATACGGATTTCCTCGCAAAGCGACTGGGCATAGGCCAACATATACAATGAGGATGAAACAATATTACATCAGTTCTAACAAACCCTCCTTTTGGCCAATGCCAAGTGCTAAACTACCTTCAATCGTTTTGCGATTAACTCCACATTTCAATGTCTATACATCCCGAATCATTGTCAGACATATCTATTGCCATTAGATCAGACACTAGAGTCTCTTTCAACACATACTCTTTGGAAACCTTATCTGGGGTGTATATTTTATGCCCTAATACACTTGTTGCTTGCGCGCAACACCCACCTAATACTGAACATATACCAGGGAGACACTGTATACAACAACAAAGGAATAAAAAACTTCCCAAGATAATCAGCAGGGCCGAAAACAACTTCCATCCCCACGATCGTAGGAGGTCCCAAAACCATGCACTAAGTTCCCAGTTTCCCTCAGGAACATGCACTCCTGAACTAAGAACATGTAGATTTTGGATAGCCCTCAAGATCTTTGGAGAGGAGTCTGGAATGTAAACGCAGCAAGCGTACCCCACTAATTTACATACTCCTCCACGCTCAGCCAGAATGACATCTAATGCCATCCTGTTCTGAAGAGCCACTAATCTTATCGCTCTCTGTTCTAACGTCATATTATAGAGTATGTCAGTGGTCCGGTTGATGGTTCTCTCCAATACTCTCGCTAGTCCCCTGATATCTTCTGAATTCGTAATTTGCCCAATAAATGGCACAAAGGATTTCATAATGTCCCCTAGAGTTTGCGCTGGAGTATCCCCTTTTACACCTCGTCGTGGACGTGTTTTCGAAATTTCTGCAGTACTGGCAATAAATACCCCAGGTTAATAGAATCCCTAAATAGCAGGTTCCTTGCCAATCCCTGGGCAACCATGGAAATGCCACATTACCGCAAACAAAATAGACAGGTTCACCTACGTACAGAGGTCTGTTCTCACTAGTCAAATTCGCAACGTTGGCGCACTTTCTAAAATTACCCATTGACCGTGTTCCATTCCTCTGTATGCAGAAGGATACTGAATCAGGGCTATGATTAACAGAATAAGATGGAGGCGTGGCATCCTTATTGCCTATAGGAGCCATTTTGAAAGAGATTAAAGACTGAAAAGGATGAGACAATCTATCAGAGGGCCTAACAGAAGCAACATTTGGTTTACTTCTATTTGCAAAAAGCGAGCATCCCAAGGGCATCAAAACATGTTTTTCAAAACTATTCAAATTTGTACCATCAAAGTTCCCTGAGATGCTGTCATTCCATCGGCCAAAGAATAGTGCTCTAAGAGAAGCATAACAAGCAGTTGTCAAAGGTAAAGGATGAATATACCAACCTAGCCCCTTATCCCCATGTTGCGGTAGATGTGAACAGATCCAGCAATTGGTTCTATTTAAAATTGCATGAGTGACATTCATAATTAACAAAAGGGTATGATTCTGATAGTTCCGTCTATGCGAAGAATCTCTAGGCGATAAAGTATGCAATTGCACGGAAGGAGTGGGGATAACAGATACATTTTCAATAGGTAAAAAGTCCTCTAATGGATATGCTTCCTCCAGATGCCATAACCCAAAACCAACAGTTACTAAATATCCAGTTATTATTACAAAAAGGCAACAATACACTTTGGGGGTCCCCTTACATGCTTGATCATTGTCTCTGCTAGTCACATATTTATCTAAAAGTTTGGTACGAGTGGTAGCTAGTGCAGGCATTGTAGTCTTCAATCGAAAAATACCAATTGTTCGTTTGCTGGCGACTCCATTCGCGCATCTTCTTAATGTCTTTCCCACAACCCTTAGCCAACAGAATCCTTCCGTACAGTCAGGCCAAAAGACAAGCCCTCAAATTATTTTCTCAATCGCACAGTCAGACCATGCTGTACGTCTATTTCCTTTGACGTAAATTATATTTCATAGTTTCTGGCGAGAACAAAGTGTCGTCAATTCCTCCTGGAGGTGGCGAGTGAACGGAAATGGGATCAGAAAAGGATTGATCCGGAAGTTACACTGTTGGAGTGTGCGGAGACAAGATGGCCATTTTGTCTGGCCTTGCAAATTCTGGAACGGTCTCCGATACTCTCTTGTCGGTTGTTGCTGTTTCAGGCACGTTAGCTACAGCAGTGGGAAGGGATTCTGTGTCTTCTGTATCGTATGGCACGGGCTGCGGGATCCGTTTGGTATGTGTCGCATGGATCCAGTTCTTACGACCCGTTACCCGCACAGCAGTCTGAGTGACTAGCAGGACTTGGTAGGGACCCCTCCACCGAGGTGCAAGGCAAGACGCCCCGGTCATAGACTGTGACCAGGACCCTTATACCGTACAGGTAATGCCTTTCGCACCTGGTGATAAATTAAAAACAGATTTTTAGTCAACTGGTTACAGTAATCTGAAAGAAGCACATTTTCTATGTCCCGCAAAGAACTACCTTTTGGCAAACCCCAAATATTAGCAGGTCTCCCCATTACCACCTCAAAGGGAGAGAGCCCAGTCTTAGTTTGAGGGGTTGTTCTCATCGACAGCAACACGATCGGTAAGGCGTCCGGCCATTTTAACTTGGTGCCAGCACACGTCTTAGCGAGCTTGTTCTTTATAATGCCATTATGCCTTTCCACTATTCCAGCACTTTGGGCATGTCTGGCCGAATGGAACCGTTTATCAATCTGTAATCCTTTGCATATTTGTAGGATTACATCAGCGATAAAGTGTGGCCCATTATCCGACCAGATGACTCTCCACAGCCCGAACCTAGGAAAAAACTCTTTCAACAGAGTTTTTACCGTGGTTATGGTCGTTGCATCTCTAACCGGGAAGGCCTCAACCCACTTACTAAAGGCACAAATGACAACCAACACATATTTAAGATTGTTGCAACGTTCCATTTCACTAAAATCAAAGTGAATAACCTCAAACGGAACAGAAGATGGAGCGAAACGTCCTCTAGGGGTCGAGGTACCTTTTCCTACGTTGTGCTGCAAGCAGACCATGCACCCTTGGACAAAGCGCTCCGTAGTTTTGAAAATCTTATCATTGGCCCATACACTGTGTAGCATTTTGGTCAATTTACGTGCACAAACATGTCTCGGACCATGAGCCATAATAACCATCATTGTAATGTAGGCATCAGGGAGTAACCATTTTCCTTCAACATTGTCCACCCAACACCCATCATCATCCAGTCTCCCTGCACCCTCGATCCATCTCTTAGTTTCCTCTATGGTAGCATCTGCTTGAATGTCTTTTACAGAATCGATACTTTCACCCAAAGTGCAAATATTTACAGTTTCTCTTACAGCATACATTTCTGAACTAAAATCAGTGGCAGTTTGTTTAGCTATCTGATCAGCGAAAGCATTCCCTTTTCCTACATCATCTGTAACCTTTTGATGTGCTGCACATTTTCTAATAACTAGCTGAACAGGGAGTGCGAGTGCCGAAAGTCATCGCACTATTAAAGTGCCATGCTGGATTTTCGTGCCGTGCGAGGTCAAGAACCCTCGTTCTTTCCAAAGCCTACCGAAGTTGTGAACCACCCCAAAAGCATACTGGCTATCGGTATATATATTTACTGTAAGCCCTTCAGAAAGTTCACAAGCTTGAGTTAACGCTATAATTTCTGCGGCCTGCGCGTAATTATGCATAATTCTTTTGGTTTCCACAATCGTGCTTAAAGTAGTGACGCATAAGCACCCGTGGATGTACCGTTCGGAAGTTTAAAACAAGAGCCATCACAAAATAGCTCTCCTTGTGGGCTATTCAAAGGCGTGTCTTTCAGATCGATTCTGCCTTTAGTCTCTTGTTCTGTCACATAAAGGCAATCGTATGACGTTTCGTCACCATCAACAGTATCTTGCGAGACAGGTAAAAGTTCAGCTGGATTTAATACACAACACCTCTGAATTTGAATGTGGGGGGCAAACAAGATTAGTTCATATCTTGTCAATCGTGCAGAAGTGAGGTGTTGCGTTTGAGTTCTATTCAATAAAATATCTACAGAGTGAGGTACCATTAGGGTTAACGCATGACCCAAGACCATTCCCTCACTCTGTTTTACAGACGCAGCAGCAACAGCTCTCAAACATCTCGGCAAAGCGCATGCAACAGGATCAAGGGCGGATGAGAAATAGCCGCATGGCCTATTCTTCACTCCATGTTCCTGCGTTGACACAGCCAAAGCACATCCATCACGTTCATGCACATACAACACAAAGGCCTTGTCGTAATTCAGAGTTCCTAAAACCGATGCTGAACACAGCGCGGATTTGAGCAAATCAAATGCTGTCTGGTGTTCCAAAGTCCATGGCAATGGCAAAGAAATGCCCTTCTTTGTCAAAGCCAGCATTGGTTTAATCGTTAACGAAAAGTTAGGGATCCACAATCTACAGTAAGAAGCCATACCTATCAGGGCTCTAACTTCCTTCTACGTATTTGGGACAGACATGCCAGAAATAGTCTTTATTCGTTCAGGTGTCAACCGTCTTCCCTCCTTTGACAGGAGATAGCCTAAATAGGCGACCTCCTGACAACAATATTGGAATTTTTTGAGTGAAGCTTTGTGGCCATGTTTTGCTAGATGACAAAGCAACAACACAGTGCCTTTTTTACAGGCACTCTCAGCAGCCAAGAGGAGATCATCTACATACTGTAGTAACGTGCAAGTAGAAGGCAACTCGAGAGTATCGAGCTGCTCTTTTAATGCCCTACTATAAATACTTGGACTCTCAGTATACCCTTGTGGTGCACGAGTGAATGTGAACGAGCATCCACCTAGGGTAAATGCGAACAAATACCTGCTATCCTTGATAAAGGAATACTGAAAAACATGTTTTTAAGATCAACAACGCTAAAATGAGTGGCAGAAGCCGGAATCATGGTTAGTATCATTGTAACATCAGGTACAATAGGAAATTGAGGGGCCACAATTTTGTTAATAGCGCGTAAATCAATTATAAACCGAAAGGGAATCGCATTATCACCTTTTTTGTATACTGGCAAAATGGGGATGTTACATAGGCTACCCATAATTTCCTCAATTACTCCACGATGCACAAAATCAGAAACTATACATTTCAAAGCCTGCTCGCCTTCAACTGAGATCTTATATTGCAGAATGCGAGGCAATTTTACTCCATGTTTCAGAATAATTTTAACAGGTTCAATTTGAAGAATGTCCACATCATTATCATCAATTGCCCATAATCTTTCTGGAACATTACTGAATTCTGGCGGTAAAGGTTGAGTCAAAAACGGAGAGGCGAGTGATTGCTGAGGTGAAATTGTTAACCGAACTCCGTCCGGAGAACAATGTATTACTGCATGCAATGCCTTCAACAAATTTAACCCCAGCAAGTTCCCCCCACAGTTTGTGGTAAGTAGAAATGGACACTGTTCCGTGAAGGGACCCAGTGTTATTAGTACCGGCAAAGAGACCGGACAAACTACAGGTGTGCCTGAAAACCCTACGGAAACGTTGGACTGCCCTGACAGGGGAATATTTG
Source organism: Ambystoma mexicanum (assembly GCF_040938575.1). NCBI lineage: Eukaryota > Metazoa > Chordata > Amphibia > Caudata > Ambystomatidae > Ambystoma > Ambystoma mexicanum. Next base: position 6,468,273 of record NC_090932.1, read on the forward strand.
GAACCCGTGAATGGTCAATGGAACATTTCTGTGCTCCTGTATCTACTAAAAATAGATGCTTCCTATTTCCCACCGCCATCTCAATGTAGGGGCCTTTCTGATGAACGGGAATAGGCGTAGGTTCCAAATCCTGCTTCGGCAATCCTAGTGAAACAGAATATTATCAAAAGGGAGCTCTTCATAGAGGTACGCGGCAGAAGGGTGATCAAAAATGTTTCTATTATCCACATTCGAAAACATGCTTATCTTGTGAAGGAGGTTGCTGTGATTCTGGTGCAAACTGACCTCTGGCAGGGTCCCCTGCACCTGGGCGACCTCTGGATCATCTACCCATGTTCCCAAATGACCTCTGCTGCAAGGTCGGACATTGTGCGCGCCAGTGGCCTTCCTGTCGACAATAGGCACACTGGTTAATGGTTACCAGAGCCAGGGGCATTCTTCCCTGTGGAAAGTACTGACCTCTAAATCGATTACCCCCTCTAGGGTTTCTAACAATCTGTTGTAATAGGACCTTTGTTTTCAGGTCACCCTTTTTTTTCGCAAGTTTTTCCTTTTCATTATTCACACGATTTTCATAGTACTGAGCCATGTGCAGTACTTCTGATTGAGACTTCGCCTGCCAAGCGCTTTCGGAAGACATAATCTGTAACTGGATGTCGGGCAACAATCCACGCACAAATTTGTCGACAAACAGCCTTTTCCCTGACTCTGTGCCTAAGTCTTGTTCACTGAAATCTGAAAATACCTGTTCGAACCGATTGAAGAAATCGGTAGCACCTTCAGACTTTCCTTGGACACAGGCCGTAAGCTTGTCCCAAATGATTCTTTTTTCAGGAACTATGGTTTTCAATTTTACAATAATCCTATCAGGCAAAGTTAATATCACTTGAGGCGGTCGCTTACCAGCTGGTCTTTCTCTATCAAGCCTAACCATGTTATCCCATGTATCTCCTAACCCAGGTACATCATCTACAGTCCTAATCTGTTTCCATAAATCAACTGGCAGGAGTACGGGAAATAATAAATCAATATCACTTAAGGTGAATACCGACGACTGTAAGACCGACTCTATTTCCTTATAGAACCCGGTCGGATTCTTGCTTACATCGGGAATAGATTGCTTTATGGTGTTCACTTCCTGTCTTGAAAACGGGACGTGAACAAACTGTGATACGTAATGTGTAGGAATTTCCCCCGCGAGTATTCCTCCCGCAGCATCGGCCGCAATCTCAACTTTTGGGACAAATGTCGGAGGGACCTCTCTCATAGGCAACTGAGAAGTAGGCAGCTCCGAACGCTTACTAAGCAACAGAGCCCAATCAAGCGCTAGGGCAGTCGAAGAAGTATCAATCGTAAAGGCTCTCTTATAAACACTCAACAATTCTGCGGGACAACCAATCTTTCTTTTTACACACTCATTCTGTAGGTATTCTACCATCACCTGTATCACCTTCTTTTGCATTTCTAACGTATACTGACTGTATCTGTCATATACTTCATCTGGAGTTATCGACATATCCGAAATCCACCTTATCGCATCCTTTATACAAATTCGCGCTTCCTCACCTTTTAATTCACGGCGAGGAGGAAACCGTTTCTGTAAGTACATAATACCTAAACTACCATCTGCTTCCTCATTCTGTAACCCTTCCAACTCCTTCCTATACTCAAAAATCCTCTCAACATGCTCATATACCTTCTCCGCAGTATCTCTGGACAACGCTAAGGCGTTCAAATCCCGTAACCCTTGTGGGAAATCTACATCGTTTAATCTATTCCACATTATACTTAAATGAGTCCCTAATCCTTCAATAAAAACATTTTTCTCAGGAATACCTTTTAAATTTTCAAGTGTGGAAAAAACATCGGCTTCTTCACCCTTCTCCATGCAATGTTTAGCCCAAGCGATCAATTCATTCTTCTTTTCTGGGGACACAGTATTACGAGTCACAACCCTTGATCCCGCTCCCTGGTCTACTACAAGCGATGCAGAATCACTTGGAAGAGGAAGAGCAGGCACATTCTGAATATCAAGAGGTGGATGCAAGGGGGCAGGCAAAGGAGCGACGGCTGGAAGAGCAACAGGAAGAACAGCAGGGAGGACCGGAGGAACTATAGGAGGGGGAATAACAACAGGAAGGGGCAAAGCACCAGGAGGAGGGATGTACGGGGATGACGCGGAGGCACCGGGCCTTCGTTCATGCAAAAGTTTATTAATCAATTCATCTGACGTATGAAAATCTTTTGAAGGGTACATTTTCTGAATGCCTAATTGAAACGCCCTGTCCGTGTTCCTAACTGACTCCAATTGTTTATTTTGATCATATAACCGCACCTTTTCGACACTTGTCATATGTCTACGCATATGTTTCTCTCTACTCTTTTGTTGCTGCAAAGCTTCTGTTTTCCAACTATGCAATGCGTCAAATGCTGCAGGTCTAGTCTTTTTCTTTACTAGTACAGATTCTAGATATTCTATACAACGGATTTCAAAACTACCATTGGTTGTCCACCGAAGATTAGAATTATGTCTGGTCTGTCTGTACCAAATGTCATTAAATGCTATACTACCAAAGCCTTTCTTACAGTACATAGTACATGCCGGCGACCCCTCCTGTGGTGCGGGATGGCTATCTTCCAAAGATTGTCTGTCGCTGCGGAATAATGCCCTAAAGCAGGCAGACAATTTCCCAGGCATATCAAAGTTCTGGTATTACCTGGTCAAGTAAGTGTGCTCCCGAGTACAATGCGCCAAATTCAAATTGTCAGGGTTAAATTAAGAATCATTTCACGATTCACCTGACCAAAGGACTGGGAGGCCCGATCGGGTTACTAAGGACAATGCTAAGGACCCACGTGTCTGGTGATTTTTGGCAAATTTACCCACCTCAATATATGGACCGTCGCCAAGACGTCGTCTCGGGCTACAGCTCACCGTTCAGGGATCGGATCGTGCAGTTTTGTCGAGGAATTTGCTTCTCGCCCAGAGTGGTCGTTTCTGTTGGCACCGTCCGATCCCGGTCCGATAGCCGAGCCAACCTTCAACGAGACGAAGTCGATCTTGAGGGTCCCTATTCGGGCACCATCTGTGGAATCAGAAAAATACAATATTAAGGCTTTTACACCATGCAAAGGAAAATACACCGACACAGGCTTGCAAAGATTCCCAGAATCTTTATTGCAAAATTGAACAGTTATAAAACAAAGTACACAAATAGCTATTTGGCCGTCAATACATCACAGAGACCACCAGCAGGGTTCAATGTGAGCAGTGAGCAGGATTTGCTAGCTGGACATCAGCGTATTTATACAGTTTATTATAATGATGTCCAGCCTCCTGCAAGTTAATCATGTACTGGGCTAGGGTTGCGCCAGGTTCGTTCGAAATTACATATCTCGTGCATGCGGTTTACTTTTTAATACATTCACTAACAAACATTATTATTCTCTAGTTTAACGTTTCACTCTTTACACATTGCTTTAATACAAATCAAACAAATGTTTCGCATGTCATATTTGGATAGCGTTATTGTTCTTGTATACTTGTAGGTTAACAATGCCGATTCAAGTAATCCCCTGATCCCGAGGTCAACAAAAGACAAGGTCTACATGACCCTAACATATAGCCTGAAGGCAGGTTGGACATTAACTCTCCGATAGAGGTTGAAGAGGTTAAGGCAAGAACACGAGCACATGAGACGGCCATTTTAGACTACAGAGTGACTTTATACAATAAACTAAAATGGCGGCTTTAACCTAAAATGGAGGCTTGATTCACTTGAGGTCACAACCTTGTAATACAGATTTCCTCGCAAAGCGACTGGGCATAGCCCAACATATACAATGAGGACGAAAAAATATTATATCAGTTCTAACAACACGAATAAGTGAACTTGGGCTTGCATAATGTAATAAGCTGCGGATGACACGACTGAGTTGACTTGCGCTCGCATAATGTAATAGGCTGCCGATGACACTAATGAGTTAACTCGAGCTCGCACTTTGTAATAGGTTGCGTATGACACAAGTGAGTTAACTCGCGCTCGCATAATGTAATAGGCTGCGGATGACACGAGTGAGTTGACTTGCATGCTTGCATAATGTAATAGGCTGCGGATGACACGAGTGAGTTAACTCGAGCTCGCATATTGTAATAGGTTGCGTATGACACAAGCGAGTTGACTTGCGCTCGCATAATGTAATAGGCTGCGGATAACACAAGTGAGTTCACTTGCACTCGCATAATGTAATAGGCTGCGGATGACACAAGCGAGTTGACTTGCGCTCGCATAATGTAATAGGCTGCGGACAACACAAGTGAGTTCACTTGCACTTGTATAATGTAATAGGCTGCAGATGACACAAACAAGTTGACTTGCACTCTCATAATGTAATAGGCTGCGGATGAGATGAGCGAGTTGACTGGTGCCCACATAGGCTGCCGATGACACGAGTGAGTTGACTTGCATAATGTAATAGGCTGCAGATGACGCAAGTGAGTTAACTCGCACTCGCATAATGTAATAGGCTGCGGATGACACAAGTGAGTTGACTTGCGTTCGCATAATGTAATAGGCTGCGGATAACATGAGTGAGTTCACTTGAACTTGTATAATGTAATAGGCTGCAGATGACACAAGCAAGTTGACTTGCGCTCACATAATGTAATAGGCTGCTGATGACACGAGTGAGTTGTCTTGCATAATGTAATAGGCTGCAGATTACACAAGTGAGTTAACTTGCGCTTGCATAATGTAATAAACTGTCGATGACACAAGCGAGTTGACTTGCGCTCGCATACTGTAATAGGCTGCGGATAACATAAGTGAGTTCACTTGCACTCGTATAATGTAATAGGCTGCTGATGACACGAGTCAGTTGTCTTGCATAATGTAATAGGCTGTGGATGACACGAGTGAGTTGACTCGCGCTCACATAATGTAATAAGCTGCCAATGACACAAGCGAGTTGACTTACGCTTGCATAATGTAATTGGCTGCGGATAACACAAGTGAGTTCACTTGCACTCGCATAATGTAATATGCTGCGGATGACACAAGCTAGTTGAATTGCGCTCGCATAAGCTGCCGATGACACAAGTAAGTTGACTTGCAAAATGTAATAGGCTGCAGATGACACAAGTGAGTTAACTCGCGCTCGCATAATGTAATAGGCTGCGGATGACACAAGTGAGTTAACTCGCGCTCGCATAATGTAATAGGCTGCGGATGACACAAGTGAGTTCACTCGCGCTCGCATAATGTAATAGGCTGCGGATGACACAAGTGAGTTGACTCGCTCTCGCATAATGTAATAGGCTGCCGATGACACAAGCGAGTTGACTTGCGCTCACATAATGTAATAGGCTGCAGATGACACGCGCTCGCATAATGTAATAGGCTGCGAATGATGCGAGTGAGTGGACTCGCGCTTTCATAATGTAAAAGGCTGCCGATGACACAAGTGAGTTCACTTGCACTCGTATAATGTAATAGGCTGCCGATGACACAAGTGAGTTGACTCGCGCTCGCATAATGTAAGAGGCTGCAGAAAACAAAAGTGAGTTCACTTGTACTTGTTTAATGTAATAGGCCGCAGATGACACGAGCAAGTTGACTTGCGCTCGCATAGGCTGCCGATGGCACGAGTGAGTTGACTTGCATAATGTAATAGGCTGCAGATGACACAAGTGAGTTAACTTGCGCTCGCATAATGTAATAGGCTGCAGATGACATGCGCTCGCATAATGTAATAGGCTGCGGATGACACTAGCGAGTTGACTTGCGCTCGCATAATGTAATAGGCTGCGGATAACATGAGTGAGTTCACTTGCACCTGTATAATGTAATAGGCTGTGGATGACACAAGCAAGTTGACTTGCACTCACATAATGTAATAGGCTGCTGATGACATGAGTGAGTTGTCTTGAATAATGTAATAGGCTGCCCATGACACAAGCTAGTAGACTTGCGCTCACATAATATAATAGGCTACGGATGACACGAGTGAGATGACACGAGTGAGTTGACACGAGTGAGTTGACTTGCACTCGCATAATGTAATAGGCTGCAGATGACATGAGTAAGTGAACTTGCGCTCGTATAATGTAATAGTGCCCCTTAAATTGCTGATTTTATGTGTGTCAAATAGCTGTGCAATTGAGAAGGGAATGAAGCATCTATTCTTTTGATTAAATGATGTTTGTGTTTTATGAAAGGAAAAAAGACAATTGCCAAATAGCAGCGCATGAGGAGTGCTGTAGGCAACCAAAATGATGAAAATGCTGGGAATTGGGAATAGAGGGAAGCAGCATGGGAGAAGTATTGCAATGCTTTTTGACCCACATAAAATCAGCAATTTAAGGGGCACTATTACATTATGCGAGCGCAAGTTCACTTACTCATATAGATAGTATGAGATGCAATCCATGCAAGTTTAATAAGTTGCACCAAATACATTTGGAATACATTATACAGGTGCCAAGCATGGGAACCATGTTTTCTTCACTGTAGATCATGTCTGTGAAGTATGAAGACATTCAGAGAACATTTTTTAAATAAATGTGTCTAGAATCACAAATGTTGAAAAAAGTGTAGCCGAGATTTAAAATGTAATTTTGGGTGCAAATTGCAGTTACAATCAGGCTAAAATATTGGTGGATGTTACTGAACTAGGCACAGCAAATATCTTTAAGGGAAAACAAGTATAAATAAGACAAAATACACTTTTTTGAAAACCTGTTTATAAATACATGCAAAAAATAAAAATAAAATAAAAAAATGTCTGGTTAACATAAGGAGGCAGTGAGCAATGAAGGAAGGCATGCATACACTGAGAAAACATGTGCACACACTCACGCACACATACAAGCACACACACATATGCAGGTGGACACGTGATTTTGTGGAAGTGTAAGCGATCAATGAACTATGGGCAATGCACTTTAAAAAACACACGCACTCTCACACACACACACACACACGATGTTTTTGTTTTGCAGTTAGAATGATAACTGACATGGAAAATAGCTAGTCATTTTTGAAGAAATAGAAAAGTCAGAGATAGCGTGTTTATATTGAAGATTACTGAGATTCTTGCAGTACGGAAGCCAGGATGAAACACAGTGGCAGTGTTTCACTGCACTATGTCAGAAGCTGTTTGGAGTAGACATGAACGCGCTTGGAGAAACAAGGCAAGTAGGAGTGAAGACAAGCTCGGGAGACAGGAATGCAGCAACTATCGCGCTTCTTGGGCACATTGCTGCCAAAGAAGAAAAGAGGAAAGGGTTGCGAAAGACAGGCTGGTTCAAAGGGAGAGTATCGATAATATGCCATAGGAAGGGCAAGGTTGGTGAGTGAAGAATAAAGTTGGGAATGTGGCAATCAGTGGGCACGCCATGGGCAAATAATTAAGCGCCAGATGGATCAAGGAAGGAATTGGTACATGCCAAGAGGCAGGGGAACAGATTTCAGAGGAAGAGATGGTTTGTAGAAAAACCAAGATAGATTTCAGAAATATGCAGAATGGTGAATGTGCAAACACGGCTAATCAGAAGAACTCCTCCTGTGCATCAAATGTATGAGATAACAGTGCAGATTGCACACGCATATAAAAACCAAGGACATGCTGATTGAACAAATCTCAAGAGAGAGGCCTGTTCTGCCTCAAGCATTAGCGCATTGTCTTTGGACAGACTGACATTAAACAGAGACTAGAAAGGTAACAGCTGCACTGCTTAGGGACAAGATATGTCAGACCAAAAAGGAGAACCTGTCAAGGGGAGAAGGGCACTGGTGCATGTGATCCCGAGGAGAGGGGTGTTCTCAGACAGACAAAGAAGTGGGGCGGTCGTACCTGTACTTACCTAAACCAGATGCCAGAGCCTCTGGCATGGGCAGATCGACCTAAAGGGTGACCTTTTAGAAAGAGGGGGGACAGCACACCCCCTAGCATATAGCTCACAAGGTAAGGAAGGGTTTGCCCAGGATCAGACATTGTACCAGACATAAGCGCTGGGAGTGCAACAGGATTTATTGCAGAGGACAAATGTAGTGAGCCCCATGCAGATTCAGCAAATATACAAACACAACCAAGATAAACATTGACACCCAGGATTGAAGGTGCAAGGATGGGAGAAAGAAATCCTGTCACAGGAATAGGTGTATGAGTGCACCCACAGCAGGGCAGCTCATAACATAACTTGATATGTTCCGAATTATTAGTGACACTAGGCCCCAAAGTGTGTCAAGAATCAATATGGCAGGAGAGAAGAAACATCTTAATTGTATTAATGGACACTGGGACTGCGTGTTTATGCGATGAAGGCAGAAAGGTGTTGAATGATTATCAGAAGATTGAGGGTTCCTTTGAAACTATAAATTGAGTATTTTTGTTGATGAGTTATCAGTCTCTGAAGGAGAGTGTGTTATGCCAGATCTTTGTTGTATTAGGGGCAGGCACTTGTCAAAGGTTTAAGAAGGGAGTAGATGACAAGGTTTAACATGATGATTTGTCATAAGGATCAAGGGATAGTCTTTTCCACTTTTTGGAATGCACCACTTTGGATATGGGTGAATTCATAGTAGTGCGCACAGGACAAGAGGCCATGTGAGGTGCTTCTGGTGAAACCAGAGTTTTTTGTATTATAAAATGAGCATAGTGCTACGCATGGCTATGTGGCCGAGTGGAGAATAATGATGAGAATAGTTGATGAATTCAGTTTCAGACCACGGATACCTATGGATAAAGAGGGGGGGCAGGCGAACCCCATGCAATTAGAAGCAGCCATGAGTATAAACAAAAATGGCAAATGACCAAGGGAGTGGACAATAACAGTGGCCCGTGGGGGCCAGTGATGTTCCTCAAGAAAGGGACCAGGTTGATTGGCGTCACTGATGACAAAATATCTAGATAAGGCTTACAAAGGATGAAGTGGGGTTTCTTAGAGAGCATCACACGCTGAAAAAGAGAAAATGGAAAGATCTTATTGCATGTGGCAATAAACTAGCAGCATTCAGCATGCTTCATGAAGGCTTGGAGAAAAAGCCAAATGTGCGGTGCACTATGGGCCCTTATGGCACGAGTCCAGTTAAATAAATTAGGGGAAGATGAAAATAAATAAGTTACTTTAAAAAGTATAGGAATAAGAAGCTCAGTTAAAATAATTGACGTCATTTGGGTGAAATAAATAAATAAATAAATGGAAAAATGAATGAATATAGGATTGGATGAATGAATGCTTGGATATTAAAAAAGTAAAAAGCATAAATAATTAAAATATTCAAATTTTTAGAAACTAAATAGCATCAATTAAGGTTGCTGGTCATAATTGAAAAATGTAGTGTATTTCAATAAAAAAGGTAATGGGAGTGATGAAAGGCCACAAGAGTATGATTGGCCAAGGTCGTTTTGATTATAGGGGAAAAACCTCTAGTAAAATTGCACAAAAGAATATACGAGGGTAAGTAAAATAACATTATTTGAATGTATTTAATGGTGTTGGTTTATATTTTCTAGATGAAGCTTGTTGATCTTTCTTGAACACAGGAGGAATGTCTACATAGCCTTAACAGGGAAAAACATTTTTATACCACGATAAAGGTAAAGTATTAGTGAGCAGCAAGAAAAGAAAGAGGTGAGTACTGATTTACACCACAGTGTGTGGACAGAGATTTTTCTATATGGAGTGAGAGTTCTACTGACATGGCTACCTGGCTTGGTGGGAAAACTTGTGAGGATAAATGATGAGTTTTTGTTTAGACCGCGAATACCTATGGACGAATAGGGGGGGGGGACAGACTGTCCCTATAAAATTAGAAGCAGCCATAGTACGAAGGGAAATGCCAATGCTTGAAGGAGTAGATGATGAGGGTTGACCATGGAGAACAGTAATAGCTCTCGAGGAAGGGTACAGATTTACTGACATAACTGACGACGACATGTTCAGGGAAGAAGGAACAGATGATGAAGCGGTGTTCTTTATGAGCATCACATACTGGATGGAGATAGAAAAAAAGGGAAGTCCCACAGCGAATGGTGATAATGCGGCAGTGTCCAGCATTTTTTCAGGAAGTCTTGGAGAAGATGCCAAGTGTCCTTTGGACCACAGGCCCTCGTGACGTAGGTTTATTAAAGGGAATAGGGGGAAGTTAAAATAAAGCTTAAGCCGGGAGCAATTTTACCTTGAGCAAAACAGTACCCCATGTCTCGAGAGGCTGATGAGGTATATTTCAGACCATTTCAGCATTAATGAAAAAGGATTCTGGTGCCATTGGAATCATCATGTAATACTGCAGTGTATTCTATCATAAAATGTAAAGGACAGTCATGGAGATTTATACAAGATATGAGACTGATTGGCCAGATTTTAGATGCAGAGTTTCCTCTAGTTCCTAATTCAGTGACGATACTATGCAGTATCCCGGTGGAAGTTTGATATTCCACGGTGATCGATCTAAAAAAAACATTTTTCTTGATCCCGTTGCACAAAGACTCATAAGATTTAACTTCATTTATGTTCCGACAAACTCGACTGAAACATACTAGGCTGCCCCAGGGGTCCTGTGAGTGTTCATCGATTTTTAAAAGAGTCTTACAGATGGATTTAAGCAATATTGATCTTAAGAGTGCAGTGATACAATACGTTGATGACATTTTAATTTGTAGCACCACGAAAGATGAGTGCAGACATGAATCTATTCAGTTGATGACTTTTCTAGCAGATAAGGGATATAAGATAGAAAAGGAGAAGTTACAATACTGCCAAGAAGACTACATAGGGCAGCTGATTTCACATGAAGAGAAGAAGGTGACTCCTGAGGAGCTGAGGCGATTCTGAAAACCTCAAAGCCAAATACAGTGAAACAGATGCAACCGTTTTTGGGTTTATACAACTATGTTAGTGCCTGGGTGTTTTATTACAGTTCATACACAAGACCCCTTTGCAAGCTTTAAAGAAAGCATAAGAGTATAAAGTAAAAATAGAATGGACTGAGGAAATGGAGGAAGGATTTGAGGAGCTGAAAAAGCAATGTGTACAGCCCTTGTTTTAGGAATTCCCAATTATGCTGAGGAATTTTATTTGTTTTTGCACACAAATGGGACAGTCATGACAGCAGTACTTGGGCAGAGAACTACTTTGGGGTAAAAGCCTTTAGCATATTACAGTGGGATTTTAGACCCAGTTATGAGAGGACAGTTTCCTTGCAAAAATTATTTGCCTGCTGCCGCGTTCGCAATTGAGAAGTCCACAAGTATTGTCATGGGCTGCTCCATGACTCTCTTCGTGGATCATGCTCTTGAGAAACCCAAAGGCACATTGACATCCCAGAGAGCTTAGCTTATGAGTTAATGATTTTTTATCCAATGATTCAGATTGTTAAATGTAAAATAGTGAATCCTGCCCTGTTTATAGCTGAGCAAATAGAAGAAGGTGATTATGTGCATGGCTGTGCTAATTATGTTGAATTTTATGATGATACACCCCGATTGAAGGAGAATGCTTTGGCGGGAGGGGAAATGATCTTTATTGGTGGTTCTTCAAAAATTGATCCGAATAGTGGGAAAGGCATTCAGGTGCTGCGGTAATGAGACACAGATTAAATGGAGGATTTGAAGTTGGAGCAAGTGCAAGGCTATGGGCCTCATTACACGGAAGGCGGTGGTCCAGGGTGCTATTAGCACCCTGGACCATGCCGGTAAAATACCGGCACCGCCTTGGCGGAAAGGGGATTTACCGCCCCATTCCAAGGTTGGAGGGGCGGTAAATCCCCTTTCCGCCATTGCCCTTCCCCATTCCCATATCTGCCCCATAGGGCTCTATGGGACTGGGGAAGGCGCTAATTACGGCACCGCAATTTTGCGGTGCCGTAATTAGCTCCGAGGTCTCTTAGCGGGTTGGTATTTAACGCCTGCAAAAAGCAGGCGTTAAAACTCCAACCCGCTAAGGGACCTCGTAGTACGGCGGTAAGGGTTAACGGTCACCGTTGCCATTAACGGTGACCGTTAACCCTTACCGCCGTCCGTGTAATGAGGCCCTATGTCTCACTTTTCAGCGCAAGCAGCAGAATTAGTACCGCTTATTGTCGCGCTCGAGAAACACAAAGGGCAGGAAGTCACGGTGTACAGTGACTCCACCTATGTGATGTCAACCGTACATGCAGGATTAGCACGTTGGAAAAGGAGGGGCTACCTCCGTGCGGCGGGCACTCCAGTGTAGTATGCATCCTTATTCGCCCGGCTTATTAAGGCACTACAACTCCCAGTGGCCATAGCTGTCGTTAAATGAGCAGAGCATACTAAGCAAACAGATTTTATCTCTTACGGGAACGAAGCTGCAGATGAAGAAGCCAAAAGGGTTGCATATTCCCAGATATTTTGAGTGTCGATACTGAGAGTATTAAAGAAAAAGTAGTTACAATCATGTTAGTGCAAGAAGGGTTTAATAAATTGTCGATAAGGGAGTGCACCACAGGAAGAGCAGGAATTGTGGAAATGAAGGAGGTGTTTTTATCCCCCATACATGCATTATGGTGACAAGACAGCACTGGAAAGCTGGTGATGCCAGTAGCATTATTAAAGGTTGCGCTTGAACAGCTGCATTACTCCGTGCATGTAACTAGGGAAAGTCATGCTGCTACAATTGCGGAAGACTGGTTCATTCCGAATTTGATGGAGCACTTTGCACTATTTATGGTAAACTTCATCGTGTGTCAAACGTTTACTGCTGGGCATACACTGAGAACAATTAGAGGGGTAATACCTCGACTGAATAGTCATTTCAGCATTTACATATCAACTATGTCGATATTCTGTAAGTATGTAATGTATATAGGTATCTATTAGCGGCGGTGTGTCCCTTCTCTAGGTGGATCAAGGCAGGTTAGTGTACACAGCCTGATGCCACTTGCCCAGCAACTTTTTTAGTGCACAAAGTTTTCCCCAGATGGGGTGCGTGTGAAGTGCTGAGATCCGACAATTGGCCACATTTTGTTAATGAGCTAGTTAAACACATAGGGCTTCTATTGAATATAAAGCACGCGTTTTCTTCTGCTTATCACCCGCAAGTGAACGGTTTGTGAAAGACTCAACGGCCTCCTTAAAGAAAGCATTACAAGATGAAATTGACTTTGAAGAAGGGATGGCTATATTGCCTACCCCTAGCTTTATTTGCCCTTCGGAATCAGCCAGGATCAGTACACCACCACACCCCGCATGAGCTAGTGACAGGGCGTCGAATGAGAACGCCCCTCAATCCTCCATCTAGAAGTAAAAGTGATGCCCAGAGTGTAGCTAAAAACATAGGTGATGAGATGCAAGACTATTTGACATGTGCGACCTTTAGCATTTTTCTAATTTCAGATCAAGTCAAGCACAAGGGGGGTTGATCCCAGAACACAGAAGAAGACAATTCAACAACCAACCCAATTCAACTACTAACGGCATCTAAGTTATATGTTGGAGACCTAGCTCTCATTAAAAGCTTTACTAGAAAGTGGCATGAGCCACAATTCAATGGTCACTTTTGCATTGAGAATATAACCCATTCAGATGTAAAGGTCCAAGGAAGATGAGCTTGGCTTCACCTGGGTGACATAAAAGCATATTAAATGGAAACCTGCCCTCCCACCGTTGCTGATCCAAAAGAAAGGCAAGAAAAAGAATTTCAGCGTGTGCAGGCTCAATCGATGATGAAGAAGAAGGACGATGAAGCAACTAGCTGATAATACAGCATGAACTGAAATTCAGTGGACAGTCCTTATAGACTTGTCGAGAATTTCAGGAATTTTGAAAATGAACTTTTAGGAACACATTGAAGCATCAAAGTTATGCCTAAACGTAATTTCTTGATTAGAAATTGGAAACGAGATCAGTATACAGACTCATTTTATGGTGAATATCTGTTCTAAGCAGTTAAACATATGGTACTTACCAACAGTGATTTTCATAGACTTGTGCTTGCTGTCTTTGTCTTTATACTTCAAGCTTACCCCGCTCTTGTCAGAAGAGATGTTGATATTCACACTTTTTTACAGGATCCTAAAAATGGCCAGTGATAAGGCTTCTCATCGCAATAATTGAGCAGATTTTACAGTTGCAAATATAAAGAAATGTGACCATTGCATTAAAAATGAGAAATGTAGAAGCAGGCACGGTTCGAGAGAATGAACAAGTTCAACAAGTACCAGGACGGCGCGAGAAATGTATGCCTATGTTTTTGTGCATAATATATGCCTGTATGTCCAATCTCTTTGTCTTTCTGTTCCTCATTTTTCACAGTCTCTATCATGTTAGTACTTTCACTGAGGTAGAAGTCCCTATGGTTCTTCCTACTACAGGAATTTCCTTTGATATAATTCATGAATGGTACAAGGCTTCTAAAAGACACAGGAGAGATGAAGAGAACGATAAAGAGGGGATAAATGCCTATCTAGACAATGCAGCACACTTGGGTAATAACATGTGGTACCAGCACATGAGGGAAGTAGGGGAAAAATATCAAAGGAGAGTTGCTACATCTACACTCTAATCCCCTATGCCATGAATACAGTACAAGCTTTTATCTTCAGAGAAGTCCCAGAACATGAAGACAGGTGCCTCAGCATGTATGACCAGAGGACAATTTCAAGGAAGTTGGGCTACTTTACGATGCAGATTGAAATGGTTGTTTCGATTCCAGGATGATTATATCAAGACTACACAGATGGAAAGAGAACCTGGGTGGGAAAACAAGATGCTTGTGTATTCTGCAGCAGGACAGGAAGAGGTAGTCATTGAAGACATGAAGAGAATGGATTGCCCTGATGTAACAGAAATATCTGGATCGCCTGGATGTTGGGAACAAACTCAAGTCTTAGTCTATGGACGTGTGAAGCCCAAGAAGGGATGGGGAGGAGGACGGATGTCCTGTGTAGCTCATCTACTGTAGTCAGAATATGTGCATGAGGTGCAGAGAGTGAACTACGGATGCTTGAAGTCATGGGCTAAACATGCCAAACTACTGACATGGTTAGAAGATGAATCAGGTCCAGTGGTTGTGATCCCACTGGCGAATGTGTCATTGTGCTTCCGAAGACATGAAAAGAATTGCGTGGGAGGTAACAGAGATTGCAAAACTACAGTTGACGTTTCCAGGATGGGAGAAGGGACAGCTGTTCTCATGGATCGATATTGGGCTTGTGGTCCTAGGGCCTACATGAAGTTTCCCAAGGATTGGGGTGGAGTATGCTCCTTGGTGCTCATCCATGTTCCAGCATTAATGATTCCTCAGCGTGACCCGAACATTGGAGAATTTCTAAAAGTAGATGCCCATTTGAGAAAAAGAAGATCACTAGAATTTCGTAATCTAACCAGAAGAGAGAATTACGTCTCAGCCAACCCAATAGAAGCATATGACTCCATTCCTTATGAACACAGGTTGTTCAGAAAGACTGCTTCCATATTTACGACTATATTCATGCTCGGCATCCAGGCGATAGCCACTGCCAAGTGGTTGTAGATTACGAGATTGGAGCTTCTGCATACAATCAACAAAACCATAAAGGTATTCAATGCTATCAAGGAAGAACTGAGGGTGATACAACTGATGACCCTGCTGAACAGATATGTCCTTTATATGATCACAGTGATGGAAGGAGGAGTTTGCACCAAAATCAGGCCATCATGTTGCACATTCATACCTTCTCACAATGACGAGAATGGGACCTTGACAGAGGCCATAACTTTGCCAACGAACCTGCATAACAAGATGGAAGACAAGACAGAGGACATTACGGAAGACAGTTGGTTTGCTTCCATATTATCATTGATTCCACAGTGGATGGCAAACATCTTCAAGTTTCTTGGGGAAATATTGGTGATGGTGATGTTTGGATACTGTGTAATCAGGATAGTGATCGCCCAATGCAAAAAGACGGCAAAGAAAGCAGTAGGAATGAAGATCATGATCGATGTCGAAACTGGGATTGGACCAAGTAATTGACTGATGAAGATGTCAAAAAATACATAGAGGCCAGCATCGTAGCACCTAAAGGAACAAAGTTCCTGTATCCAAAGAATCATACGAAATATGTGGTACGATGGATTTGCAGTGTAGATGAGCATGTCAAGTCAGCCGGCACCCTGAGGAGGTGATGTAGATCTGGACTCCAAAAAAGCACTTTTCAAGAGAAAATATGTGGAGACAATTGAGGAGGTGGTTGAGGACTCGACCAGAGGGGGGAATTTAGAGAGCAGTTACATGCCTCTGCAGGAAATCCCGCCCCCCACCTCCTTTATGTTGGAAGCCTGAGATGGTGCCATGCCTAACACTAGCAGTTGGGACCATACCACGGCGAGTATTTGAAAAAAGGTACCCACTGAGACAGCCCTATCGAATGTATCCCTGAACATATGATAATCTGAGGCAGGAACTCCCTTAAAGAATATGAAAAGGAGCAAAAAGAGGTGCTGGTGACGTCACGAAAGATGAGTGTGACGTGCTGGGATACTGACAGAAGAAAATGCATGGATCTTACAGAAACTGATGATGACGTTAATAATCAAGTAAACTTTCATATGTGAAAGCAAGATTGCATGTGTGTGAAGCACTGCAGAAAATGCAAGCCACTCAATAACTGTAACAGATGCTGTAACACCAGTAGATTAAGTAATGCTAGATGCTGGCTAGATGTAGTGAATAGACCGCAGGCAAAGCCGCCATTATATAGAAAATGGACATCAGTGTCATGAATTTAGTAAGCCAGGACCCATGGAGAGAAAAGGCGAGAACTGTGTTACAACAAGAATAAGCTGAGATCATGGAAATGAATGGCAGGGCTGGCTGGCCTGGTATGAAAGCTGAAGCAGCCAAGGTTGGTTATCTGCTCTTGAAGGCAGTGAATGTGCAAAGCTGAATCATCCCTTGTTAAGGTGCAAAGAAAGAACGCCAAGCGTGCCAAGTTCTATTCATTTCGGACATTTAAATGCTGCAAAATGGACCAAATCGTGGTCTCCTGTCATATGAGCCAAGGATGGAAATAGAGTTGAGCGTGGAGTCCTAGAACCATGATATTGAGAACTCACACTCCCATATATTCCCAGAGACAAGAACACTTTGCAAGGCCAAGTTCAAAGACAATCTTCATGGCAGAAGGCTTGGGTGATGAGAGGTGTTGGGCTAATCGGGAGGGGAGGTAAAGTCAAGTCCACCTCCTGGCACCTGGGTCTGAGCTTACGTGCTACTAAGTGAACCGAATGTTACAGACATGGCACAGTCATGCCAACCAATTATAGAGGGCCGTTCACCGAAGGGCCTTTTAATTTGAAGACCAATGATAAACTGTGTACTTATTAGTGTTAAAGATGACATGTTTTTAGAGGTAGGCATAAGTTGTCCACCTGACAGTGGGCAGCCAATCACAATCCTAGTTCCTATATAATGTATACTTAGATGTTCCCCTTAAGCCTATCACACCTTTTGATAGGTTTTCTATTATGTGCCACGTGGTATGACGTCATGTCTGACGTATTTTTTGCATATAAGGATGTTTTATGAGAAATCCACTGAGAGCTTGACCAAATGTCCATTGATGTCCGTTGTTACTCTCTGTTTTAGATAATTGCTAATAAAACAACACCTTTGCCATCTTCCCAAGTTGGTTGGATTATTTGGTGTCAGAGTTATTCTGCACCCCATCCATTGCATGCAAGTTACTAAAAGGGCCATATGCTCACTGTACTGGTATTTGGGACACTATGGTTTTGATAAGAGCTTGATCCGTGGCTGCAATTTGTGATATAAGGGTATATATTGTGTCGTGGAGTAAAGACAGGCTGCCATTAAAGAGTTGATGGTCATGTCAGATTCTGAGTCCGATGCTAGTGTTCTGTTTCCTTGGCGATCGTGGCTTATTGTAGAAATGGAAGAAGAGGGCGAGGATGGGGCCAGTGCAGCGAGGTCAGGCGTGTACGATAGCTTTATATCGTGACATGCGTCTATTGGGAGGTCTCTATCACCACAGAGTGAAGCTCGTTGCAAGTTCACAACCGTTTTTAGTAGGGAATTCTTTTTGTCAATGGATTGTGAAAATCCATTTCTTTAGTTGAGAAGTAAGTCGAGATGTCAATGTGTGGGGGCTTATTTTGTTGTGAGGCTTTTGTTTACATTGCTGGTGATTTTCAGGCACGGCGCTGCACGATTCCTGCTTTTGGCCAGACGTCTGGCACGAGCCATTGCACTTCGCAGTCTCAGCTTCCACATTTGTAGGGGCGTTGATGCACAAGTAGTAACCCCTTAAATGATGTTCGAGGACGACATGACCCTTGGTCCAAAAGCGCCGAGCTGGAGTAAGCGCGAAGATTACTGTTGCTGTCATAAGTGCTGACTCCTGTCTTTATTTCCAAAAGTTAGATGAAAATAGGGGGCAACTATAATAGGCAGGGGGTGATGTGTGCTGAGATGACTAAAATAAACTTACCATGCCCTACGCGTCCCCTCAGTGGACCACAGAAGACCACCTCTGCACCACCTCGGCTCTGCACTCCGCAGGATTTTCAGTTCTTGAAGGTGCAATGAAGCGATCAGGGTGTAAAAGCCACGCCTCCCAGTGTAGACACAGTAAAGATACTGTCCATCACTCCACTCCACAGCAGACCACCTCTGCACCACCTCCAATCTGCGTTCTGTGGGATTTTCCCAGACTTCCCAAATCTATCCCTGCTCCATCAAAGGAGACCAATAGTAAAAGCGGAAGCCCAGGTAGTGAAAAAGTTCTCTGTACCTGGTGTGCTGAGGGCACCCTAGATGCATGTTTATCTCTCCTTTTGTTCTGCAGGGTGGGCCCTGAAGGAGACATTATGGGCACTGCGGGAGGGGGGGGTAAGGGAGAGGGGAGAGACGGCGAGGGTGGGGGTCGGGGGGAGAGAGTGCTGCTTCCCCCAGAAAAGGCTGCAGGAGCTTAGTCCTTTATGTTGCGATAAAGTGAAATGAAACGTTTTAATTTTCACATTGCCCCATAGTTGAGCACCAGTACTCTCTTTCAGGCGTTAAAAAGTGCAGGGACTGAAATGCTCACACATAAGAAATGCAGGTACTGAGGGCCGGGTAGGACCGGTTCATCTAAAGCACTGGCTAGGAAGTGCAGGTACTGAGGGCCGGGTAGGACCGGCTCATCTAAAGCCCTGGCTCAGAAGTGCAAATACTGAGGGCCGGGTAGGACCGGCTCATCTAAAGCCCTGGCTAGGAAGTGCAGGTACTGAGGGCCGGGTAGGACCGGCTCATCTAAAGCCCTGGCTAGGAAATGCAGGTACTGAGGGCCAGGAAGGACCGGCTCATCTAAAGCCCTGGCTAGGAAGTGCAGGTACTGAGGGTCAGGAAGGACCGGCTCATCTAAAGCCCTGGCTCAGAAGTGCAGGTACTGAGGGCCGGGTAGGACCGGTTCATCTAAAGCCCTGGCTAGGAAGTGCAGGTACTGAGGGCCGGGTAGGACCGGCTCATCTAAAGCCCTGGCTAGGAAGTGCAGGTACTGAGGGCCGGGTAGGACCGGCTCATCTAAAGCCCTGGCTAGGAAGTGCAGGTACTGAAGGCCGGGTAGGACCGGCTCATCTAAAGCCCTGGCTAGGAAGTGCAGGTACTGAGGGCCAGGAAGGACCGGCTCATCTAAAGCCCTGGCTCAGAAGTGCAGGTACTGAGGGCCGGGTAGGACCGGCTCATCTAAAGCCCTGGCTCAGAAGTGCAGGTACTGAGGGCTTGGTAGGACCAGCCCATTTAAAGCCCTAGCTAGGAAGTGCAGGTACTGAGGGCCGGGTAGGACCGGTTCATCTAAAGCTCTGGCTCGGAAGTGCAGGTACTGAGGGCCGGGTAGGACAGGCTCATCTAAAGCCCTGGCTCAGAAGTGCAAATACTGAGGGCCGGGAAGGACCGGCTCATCTAAAGCTCTGGCTCGGAAGTGCAGGTACTGAGGGCCGGGTAGGAGGGGCTCATCTAAAGCCCTGGCTCAGAAGTGCAAATACTGAGGGCCGGGAAGGACCGGCTCATCTAAAGCCCTGGCTCAGAAGTGCAGGTACTGAGGGCCGGGTAGGAGGGGCTCATCTAAAGCCCTGGCTCGGAAGTGCAGGTACTGAGGGCCGGGTAGGAGGGGCTCATCTAAAGCCCTGGCTCGGAAGTGCAGGTACTGAGGGCCGGGTAGGAGGGGCTCATCTAAAGCCCTGGCTCGGAAGTGCAGGTACTGAGGGCCGGGTAGGAGGGGCTCATCTAAAGCCCTGGCTCAGAAGTGCAAATACTGAGGGCCGGGAAGGACCGGCTCATCTAAAGCCCTGGCTAGGAAGTGCAGGTACTGAGGGCCAGGAAGGACCGGCTCATCTAAAGCCCTGGCTCAGAAGTGCAGGTACTGAGGGCCGGGTAGGACCGGCTCATCTAAAGCCCTGGCTCAGAAGTGCAAATACTGAGGGCCGGGTAGGACCGGCTCATCTAAAGCCCTGGCTAGGAAGTGCAGGTACTGAGGGCCGGGTAGGACGGCTCATCTAAAGCCCTGGCTAGGAAGTGCAGGTACTGAGGGCCAGGAAGGACCGGCTCATCTAAAGCCCTGGCTCAGAAGTGCAGGTACTGAGGGCCGGGTAGGACCGGCTCATCTAAAGCCCTGGCTCAGAAATGCAGGTACTGAGGGCCGGGTAGGAGGGGCTCATCTAAAGCCCTGGCTCAGAAGTGCAAATACTGAGGGCCGGGAAGGACCGGCTCATCTAAAGCCCTGGCTAGGAAGTGCAGGTACTGAGGGCCGGGTAGGAGGGGCTCATCTAAAGCCCTGGCTAGGAAGTGCACGTACTGAGGGCCAGGAAGGACCGGCTCATCTAAAGCCCTGGCTCAGAAGTGCAGGTACTGAGGGCCGGGTAAGACCGGCTCATCTAAAGCCCTGGCTAGGAAGTGCAGGTACTGAGGGCTAGGTAGGACCGGCTCATGTAAAGCCCTGGCTAGGAAGTGCAGGTACTGAGGGCCGGGTAGGACAGGCTCATCTAAAGTCCTGGGAATGACCCACAGGTGTCGGAAGTTACGCCATGCCCTTACATTAAGACATGCACCGAATACTGGGAGGGAGGGTTTTCAGCAGCACTTACATGGTGTAATAAATAGTATTCTCTCTGGTAATGTAGTGCCTATTTTGGAGTTGGAAGCGCTGTCTCCACATTGGAGGGCTGAATGCATGACATGTCACCTCCAGCATCTTGGACGGGAGAGCATAAGAGGTGGGCAGGTACAGAGATGGCACTGGAGAAATCTGCATGCTTTGCCAGGTCACAACCCTCTGCAGCACAATGCTGGGGGTTTCTAATCTATGGTGCCACAATGCCGAGCTGCCCTCTGCTCCTCTGCTGCCAGCTCATGCTTTTCCTGATGGGGTGGGCACCATGAAACCATCGCCCTGCCCAGTCCTTGATTATGGAGATCTTGTAATCCTTTGGTTTGGACCCATGTGCATATAGCGGGTGCCCCCAAATCGCACTTCACCCCTGGGGTCCCGGCACATGCTCACTGTAGAAGGAAACCTCGGGGCCTTTTACAGGAGATATGCTGTCCCTTACAAGGGTGTGAGGTACTCTGGACGGACACCATCTAATCCAAAATATTGGGGGGAGGAGGGGTCATGCTGCCTTGTTATTCACTGGCAGGTGGAGGCACTTTGGTGTATCTCATTTGGTGCAGTTTGTGTTACCTGCACATTTATGCACCTTAATAGTACTGGACACAGTTCCCCAGGTGTGCACCCACTCCAGAAGACTGTGTGTATTGTTGGTGGCATTTGCTGTTTTTTTCTTGTGTTCCCTTGAGACCCAATTGTAGATTGTGTGGCTTTTAAAGCAATTTTTCTCAAAGAATGTGCTGTAAAATGCACCATTTCAATGCACCATTTCAAATGCTTTCTTGCATCTGCGTCGCTAAGCGGGGTCCCTCCTGCTACTGCTTCCCCCCCTCCCCTAAACATGTCCAGAGGCTGCACCCTGCCAGTGTCCCCTCGGACGGAGACACCCCGCACCTTGCACCTCTTCTCGTGCCTGCTCCTGTGGGCCACTCCCTGCATGTGCCACCCTTCCTCGTGCCCCCTTTCAGTCAGCCAATCAGTTGGCATTATTTGCATTCTTCTGTGTGCTGCTCCTCGCCAATATTCGCAAGCTCCGTTCAGCATCTATTTTTCCAGCTTCCAAACTCTCTCCTCGCGCCTGAAGGATGCTTCGCCTGGGCGTTTTGGCGCGCCCGTCTCTACTTAATAACCTCTTTACATCTTGTGTCCATCTATTCGAGCTGCCTGTTCCTGCACACATGGCCCCTTCTCTTAATAACCCATGCTAACTCCCCTCCCCGCTGTCTTTGTGGCCTTGCCCTCATCACCATCCTCTTTGAGCTCAGGTTATGCCCCCGCGTGCCCCCATCCCTCGCTACCCAGCATTGTATCGCCTTCTGTCGCCTCTCACCCTTCTCTCAATCCCATCGTCACTCTTTCTTCCTAGGTACTTGAAGGCCCTGTCCTTAGCTGTTTGCTCTGTCCACCCTGGCCCTCCACTTGTTTACGCTCTTCTCCTCTCTGACCATCTCGCTTTTATTTCTCCTTCTCACCATGGCTACTATCTTTCACTTGCAATATATTTTTTCTAAAGGTTCATTATTGACTCTGCAGGGTGGGAAGATTTGCAAACCTTCATTGTATTTCGCAAAGTTGGTTACAAAGTGAAGGGATAAAGGGGGCGTTTCCGGAGAGTTGAGCCCTGCGTACTTGATGTCCTCACCCCAAACGGTGTTGCTATGGACATCCAGCAGGCCCCAGGGTGCTATGGGGCATCAGCACCGAAGATGGTTGCCAGGGGACATCCGGTCTTGAGTGGGGGAGAGCCAACCATACCCATGACCATGCGGACCTCTGCCACTGTACTGGCACGAGGGTCTCACAGCATCATGACCTGCAGGCCCCTGCTCACACAGTGTGTCCCGGGAGGCCTAAATGACAGGGGGACCAGGCACTCCTCTTTGGGAGTCTGCAGCTGTTCTGGTGCACGTGCCTGACTGCAGGGGCTGCTTTTATTAGCCACATTAAAAGGGCAATACACAGGGTAGGGACACATTCCCTTAAAGGGGCAACACAGTTGGGAGGGTTGCACAACACAAAAGGTGGTATTGCACTGCCCAGGGAGACAGGTGGCTTTTGAAGAATGACCCTAGGCATGTGGAAGTCAGTAGGTCCGCCAATGCTGTCCTACTTTAGGCCGGCTAGTTGTGGGTCATGCAGGGCCAGTTTTGGGATATGCCATCTGCTTGTTCAGAGGATGCGTTGTGGCCTGGTTTGGAGATCTCTTGATCTTAGTGTTGAGTAAAGGACCTTAAGAGGTCCCAAAGGAGTCCCTGGGGGAAGTGCTGCTCAAGAATTCCAAGCCGGCAGACAGCAGAGCAGCAAGCTGCCTCACAGCTCTCCAAATAACCTCCTGATTAAACAATAGGTACTTCCTGAACATAGAAACCAAAAGAGGACTTTATTACTTACATCAATAGATAAAGTACTGTGCGTTGGAAGATCATTATTTAAGCAATAGAACCCGAGCGTCGGGGGCATTGGGGCCCATAGGTAAGGACCCGAGCGAAGCGAGGGCCTTACCGAAGGCCCCGGGGCATTACCAGAGTCGTTAATTCCCCCGACGCAAGGGTTTTATTGCTATTAGTACCCCGGGCCGCAAAAATTGCATGACCAGGGCACTAAAAGCTTTTTTTTTGTCCCGAAACACTGCAGCGTTTCGGACGTTGCAGTGTTTCGGGAGAAAAAAAAAAGAAAATGGCCACCGCCATGGAAAGGGAAAACGGAGTCCGTTTTCCCTTTCCATGGCGGCCATCGGGAGCGGACGCGCTGGGAACACCAGTGCTCCCAGCGCGTCCGCTCCCGAAAAAGGATCAAAAAGAAGGTAAGTGGGGTTGGGAGGGTGGGAGTGGGCCGGGGGGGGAAGAGGGAAAAAAAAAATACATTAAAAAAACCTACCTGCGTCCCGGCGGGGGATGAGGGAAGCACCCAGCCGTGTGGAAGCGCAGAGCGGGGATTGCCCCGCTCCGAGTCTCCTCACAGCTAGAGGCTTCCCTCGTCCTCTGTCGGGGATGCAGGACCAAGAAGGTAAGTTGGGAGGGGGCGGGTGGGAGGGAGGGAAGGGAATTAAAACATTTTTTTAAAAACATACCCGAGTCCCCGGCGGGGGGTGAAGGCAGCCTCTCAGCCGCGGGGAGGCTCGGAGCAGGGATGGCCCCGCTTCGAGCCTCCTCATTGGCTGAGGGATTACCACGCCCCCCCGCCGGGGACAAAGGCTGTGGAATCCCGGTGGAGGGATTCCCGGCCGGGTAGGGACCTGGCGAGAGCCAATCAGAATGCGTGTTGCATTCAGATTGTCTCTCGCCGGGTTACTAATATGTGTTAACAGTGTTTGTGCTAAAGTGAAATAAAGGCACATAAACACAACCATCGGGCTTGGTGTCATCATTGACAGGCCACTACACTTAGCCACAATCTTTGCCGCAAGACACTCTTAGGTGTTCTTACAATGATCCCTGTGGGCGAGCAGCCATCCATGTGCCAGCGGCAGCATCGACGGGAGGATAAAGTGGCCAAGGCAAGGGGGGCGGATGTCACTTGTAGAACTGTGGAAGGTTAAAGGTGATCCCCAGATTTCAGACCTGTGACACTGTGTAGTTGTGGGTCTTTTTATATAAAGTGGTAGGCCCGGCAGCTGGGCCTCAGCCTCTGCAGCGAGTTGGGCCTCCTTCCGGGCTAGGCCACATGTGAAATGGGGGATTTGGAATGGTTTGTTTTCTGGTATAATGAGCAGACATCTGGCGAACTATAACGGATAACTATTTGTCTATGCACTGAGAGCCTCTTCACTGTGGCACGCCTACACCTGGGCCTGGAGGAGAATTCAGGGACATCGCGCTCTAAGATGGCGCCGAGCGGCAGGCTTGATGCCCGGGAGTCCGGAAGCAGCTCGCAGGCCCGTCTCTCCGGCGAGGAGGGGGTTAAAGGGCTGCGGGTGCCTAATTGCTTCGGTGTGTGTTTTCGCTCCTTCAGCCGGGCTCTGATTTATTTCCTGAGGGGCCCGGGCCGCTGGCAGGCTCCTGGGCGGCTGCCACAGCTGGGCGGCCTTGTTTATGGGGCTTATCAGTGGCAGCATGCGGCCTGCGATAAACTCCCTCAACACCGGGACCTTGGCAGCAGCAGGGCCTGGCCCCCAGCTTCCCACACTGATTACCATCAGGAAGGCCCATAAAACCCAGGCGCAGCTCCCAGGGCTGCCTCAGCCGCTCTCTGACAAGCCCATTCTGGAGGGAGGCCAGCCGAGGACTAACTGTGAAGGGAGGGGAGGCCTAATGGTGAAACACCTGCCCCCTGTGGAGGCAAGGGCAGCCAGGAGAAGCCTAATAGTGATCAAACTGCCTTGTGCATGCAGGGGAGGCCCTGTCGAGGCCTAACGGTGGAACTCCTGCCCCTGTGGCGGAGGGGAGGCCCCGGCGAGGCCTAATGGTCGAACTCCTGCCCCTGTGGTGGAGGGGAGGCCAGGCGAGGCCTAACGGTGGAACTCCTGCCCCTGTGGCGGAGGGGAGGCCCCGGCGAGGCCTAATGGTGGAACTCCTGCCCCTGTTGTGGAGGGGAGGCCAGGCGAGGCCTAATGGTGGAACTCCTGCCCCTGTGGCAGAGGGGAGGCCAGGCGAGGCCTAATAGTGAATAACTTGCCCCCACCAGAGGGAGGAAGGCCAGGCAATGCCTAATAGTGAATAAGGTGAGGGGAGGGACCTGGGGATACTTAAATGTGTATGACTTTCCCACTGTGTAGGAAGGGCAGGGACGTCCAATTGCATACACCTGCCCACTGTGGAGGTTGGGCCGGGATGCAGGCTTGGGCACAATCTACCCACTGTAGAGGGAGGCCTGGATGAGCATAATTGGATGGCAACTTGCTCTGTGTCATGTGTGACACCTCAAGCCACTCCTGGATTTCACCATTGCCACTCCAGGATTTCACCATTGCCATTCCTGGATTTCACCATTGCCAATCCTGGATTTCACCATTGCTACTCCAGGATTTCACCATTGCCACTCCTGAATTTCACAATTGCCAATCCTGGATTTCACCATTGCCACTCCAGGATTTCACCATTGCCACTCCAGGATTTCACCATTGCAAGCATAGTCTGTTAGGCCCATACTTACAATGGGGAAAGGAAAACTACAATCCCCAGTATGAAATGCGGAAAACCAGGGCTGGCTCAGGGTGTCTGGCATGACACGGGGCAACTAGGCAGCCATGCAATCTGCCCACTGCGGAGGGAGGCCTGGAGAGCCCACACTGTGAACACCCTGCCTCCTGTGTGGGGGGAGGCCATGTGAGGCCTAATAGTGAATAACCTACCTACCTACTGCTGACCAACCAACAGCACCGAACACCCTGACATCCAGGCCTCGAGGGCATCACACCCCAGCTGGCCGCCTGTGCCAGGTCCCTTGGACTGTTCTTCCACAGGCGCCTCTCCTTCAAGGAGCATAAAGCAAAGCAGACACAAAGGGCTTGCTACTAAAGTTCCCTCCTGCCGAAAATCAAGCCTTGTATCCCAGCAAGCAACTTGAGGTCTGCTGCCCAAGCCTTGCTCCTCTCCCACCTGGATGGTGACAAGGCTCTCTTGGAAGGTCTTCTGGTGACTACTCTTACACCCCTGAGAGGTGTCCTGCATGCTGCAGCAAGACTCATCAAAGGACCCTGCACATTCGACCACATCACCCTGACTCTTATCCAATTACACTAGGTCCCGCAGCAAGCCTGTATCATCTTTAAATCCTTCTGCATCATCAGCAAGGCTGTCCCCAAGCTACGCCACTGAGAAACGCAACATCTCTGGAGGCCTGCGATCCACCAGAGGTAAGGACATGTGCAGGCTTGAACTCTGCCAGTGCAGAAAGGAAAAAAACAGAAGACAGGCCTTCTCTCCCAGTGCCCCAACACTCTGGACCACCTTCCCATCAACATGATACTCCCCCCTTTGCTTCTAATTTTCAGGAAGAAACTCAAGACTCTCCTCTTCAAGGAATGGCTCCTCCCGCACACTCCACAACTTATCTGTGACTATTTATAGCCACACGTAGCCTGAGACTGGTCCTACCAGTTTTTCTTCCTTTGTTGCTTGTAGATCCCTTTCTGATCCTCCCCCTCATCTGCTGTTATTAATCCTGCCCTTGTATCCCTGTTTCCCTCACTGTGTACTTCCCACATGACTTGTAAAGGGATCTGCGCTCAATAAATACCCTAATGATAATAATCATAACATAATCAAGGCCGGCCTCGTATGACAATCGACAGCTCTGATTGACTGCCCTTTTATACCGCTGATATACGGACAAAAACATGGATGTAACTACTATGATTCATGGACCAATCATGGACAAAAATAATGGGACAGACTGTGACGAAGCAGGTCCAGCGGTGAATATGTGTTTCTAAACCATCAATCAGCCAGAAAGCATCCAAACAGATTGGAAACAAAAGTCAATTATAAACCTCCTTGTCTAATTTTGGTAATGTGGACGAAATGGCAGGCTCATCCCAGAAAGGTCATGGATCGTTGGTTAATTGAAACAGAGTGAAAATACAATTATTACCCAATGATAAAAGGGACTGTCCAGTCAAGGTTGTTTAAAAATACAATGAACTATTTAATTGTTCTATGTCTAAGCAATTGGCTATAAGGAAGATTCTTAACTAGTGTAGACGCTTACACCAGAATCGCCCCCCTTCCCAACACTAGCTGGATGAAATCTTAACCCTTCCAAAGATTATTCCTGTCTGGCTGCTTATAAATGATATTGGTTTGCCAAATTTTCTTAACATCTAGAAAATGTCCATCAGGCTTTCCTACCTCTGCAGTCAACTGTATCCTAGTACCAATAACATGCAGATAATCAATAAAAGTCATTTCTCTTTGGGACCATTGCGCACCCTGAAAATATTGTCAGTGGATTTTACCCAAAATTGTAAATGTTTATGCCAAATAGGATGGCAAACAGCGGCAGCACTCTGATATCGCACACTCACCTGATTTGAGTGAAAACGTTTGAGGGAAGAGCACGAGGCATTTCTTTATGTGGCGGAGTAAAACAATCCACTTCAAGGAAGGGAAGTAGATTAGTGCTCCAAACTTTGGAAAAGTTTTAAAACATCAGATGCAGAAGGATAGAAAGACCCTGAGGAAGCAGCGGTGTGTGAATATCTAATCCGCAGAGTCTGAAACATGTCCTGGTCTATGGCTCAAAGTCTTTAAACTCCAATAGTGAATTGTGTTTCCTGCGCTAGAGAAGTATGGAGCAAATGACTTGATGTCACATGCAAAGTTCATGATCAGAAGCTAGAATCTAAACTGCAATTTGGTGAAAACATGTTACTTGTGAACGATTAACAATGCTGCTGGAGAATTATGCTAAATTGTAACTCTGGGAGTTGTATCGATACCACGGTTTTAGATTTTCCCTCGTTTTATTGTGTTTGCTTTCATGATTAAATTGAAGGCTCCAATGGAATTGATTTTATATTTTAAATGTATTTCAAGAAATTTAGTTTTTTGCACTAATTGAGAATTATTTGAGTATATTGACAAATATCCAAGAAAGTAAATAATATATATTTGAGCATTATATATTTTTCATGTTTCGGTATCAGTGCAGCAAGTGGTGCTAATTTTCCTAGATTAGACGCAACAGAGCGTAGATAGAGGTGAGACGCATTACAGCAAGATACATCCAATCTTAGACGCAACAGAGCGTAGATAGAGGTGAGACGCATTACAGCAAGATACATCCAATCTTAGACACAACAGAGCGTAGATAGAGGTGAGATGCATTACAGCAAGATACAGCCAATCTTAGACACAACAGAGCGTAGATAGAGGTGAGACGCATTACAGCAAGATACATCCAATCTTAGACACGACAGAGCGTAGATAGAGGTGAGACGCATTACAGCAAGATACATCCAATCTTAGACACGACAGAGCGTAGATAGAGGTGAGACGCATTACAGCAAGATACATCCAATCTTAGACACGACAGAGCGTAGATAGAGGTGAGGCGCATTACAGCAAGATACATCCAATCTTAGACACGACAGAGCGTAGATAGAGGTGAGACGCATTACAGCAAGATACATCCAATCTTAGACGCATTACAGCAAGATACATCTAATCTTAGACACGACAGAGCGTAGATAGATGTGAGACTCATTACAGCAAGATACATCCAATCTTAGACACGACAGAGCGTAGATAGAGGTGAGACGCATTACAGCAAGATACATCCAATCTTAGACACGACAGAGGGTAGATAGAGGTGAGACGCATTACAGCAAGATACATCCAATCTTAGACACGACAGAGCGTAGATAGAGGTGAGACGCATTACAGCAAGATACATCCAATCTTAGACACGACAGAGCGTAGATAGAGGTGAGACGCATTACAGCAAGATACATCCAATCTTAGACACAACAGAGCGTAGATAGAGGTGAGACGCATTACAGCAAGATACATCCAATCTTAGACACGACAGAGCGTAGATAGAGGTGAGACGCATTACAGCAAGATACATCCAATCTTAGACACGACAGAGCGTAGATAGAGGTGAGACGCATTACAGCAAGATACATCCAATCTTAGACACGACAGAGCGTAGATAGAGGTGAGACGCATTACAGCAAGATACATCCAATCTTAGACACGACAGAGCGTAGATAGAGGTGAGACGCATTACAGCAAGATACATCCAATCTTAGACACGACAGAGCGTAGATAGAGGTGAGACGCATTACAGCAAGATACATCCAATCTTAGACACGACAGAGCGTAGATAGAGGTGAGACGCATTACAGCAAGATACATCCAATCTTAGACACGACAGAGCGTAGATAGAGGTGATACGCATTACAGCAAGATACATCCAATCTTAGACACGACAGAGCGTAGATCGAGGTGAGACGCATTACAGCAAGATACATCCAATCTTAGACGCAACAGAGCGTAGATAGAGGTGAGACGCATTACAGCAAGATACATCCAATCTTAGACACAACAGAGCGTAGATAGAGGTGAGATGCATTACAGCAAGATACAGCCAATCTTAGACACAACAGAGCGTAGATAGAGGTGAGACGCATTACAGCAAGATACATCCAATCTTAGACACGACAGAGCGTAGATAGAGGTGAGACGCATTACAGCAAGATACATCCAATCTTAGACACGACAGAGCGTAGATAGAGGTGAGACGCATTACAGCAAGATACATCCAATCTTAGACACGACAGAGCGTAGATAGAGGTGAGACGCATTACAGCAAGATACATCCAATCTTAGACACAACAGAGCGTAGATAGAGGTGAGACGCATTACAGCAAGATACATCCAATCTTAGACACGACAGAGCGTAGATAGAGGTGATACGCATTACAGCAAGATACATCCAATCTTAGACACGACAGAGCGTAGATAGAGGTGAGACGCATTACAGCAAGATACATCTAATCTTAGACACGACAGAGCGTAGATAGATGTGAGACTCATTACAGCAAGATACATCCAATCTTAGACACGACAGAGCGTAGATAGAGGTGAGACGCATTACAGCAAGATACATCCAATCTTAGACACGACAGAGGGTAGATAGAGGTGAGACGCATTACAGCAAGATACATCCAATCTTAGACACGACAGAGCGTAGATAGAGGTGAGACGCATTACAGCAAGATACATCCAATCTTAGACACGACAGAGCGTAGATAGAGGTGAGACGCATTACAGCAAGATACATCCAATCTTAGACACGACAGAGCGTAGATAGAGGTGAGACGCATTACAGCAAGATACATCCAATCTTAGACACGACAGAGCGTAGATAGAGGTGAGACGCATTACAGCAAGATACATCCAATCTTAGACACGACAGAGCGTAGATAGAGGTGAGACGCATTACAGCAAGATACATCCAATCTTAGACACGACAGAGCGTAGATCGAGGTGAGACGCATTACAGCAAGATACATCCAATCTTAGACACGACAGAGCGTAGATAGAGGTGAGACGCATTACAGCAAGATACATCCAATCTTAGACACGACAGAGCTTAGATAGAGGTGAGACGCATTACAGCAAGATACATCCAATCTTAGACACGACAGAGCGTAGATAGAGGTGAGACGCATTACAGCAAGATACATCCAATCTTAGACACAACAGAGCGTAGATAGAGGTGAGACGCATTACAGCAAGATACATCCAATCTTAGACACAACAGAGCGTAGATATAGGTGAGACGCATTACAGCAAGATACATCCAATCTTAGACACGACAGAGCGTAGATAGAGGTGAGACGCATTACAGCAAGATACATCCAATCTTAGACACAACAGAGCGTAGATATAGGTGAGACGCATTACAGCAAGATACATCCAATCTTAGACACGACAGAGCGTAGATAGAGGTGAGGCGCATTACAGCAAGATACATCCAATCTTAGACACGACAGAGCGTAGATAGAGGTGAGACGCATTACAGCCCTAGACACCGTTTACCCTCACAGTTAACCTTAATGAAATGTTCAGCGATCCGTTGCTTCCTGCCTAGGTTTATGCAAATGCTCCACACATGTGTGCCAGCCTGGAAGACCAGAGCCTGGTCCTAGCCTCGTGCACGCAGCCTGATACGCACGCTACAGGTGCGGAGACCAGGATGACCGCCCCATGCCTTACCGCATGGTTACTCGTGATGTGGCCCTCCTGGTGTTTTGGCCAACTCCCATGGTTTCACCACAGACTATGCTGGCTAGGGCTGATGGGAGATGTAGTCTGAAACAGCTGGCTGCCCACATGCTGAGTAGCCATGCCTTAGAACAGAGCTGATCCTGTTCCTCCCCAGAGCGCCATGACTCCAAGATGCACCGGCCATCCCCCAAGTTCTTAATGTATGCACCCCAGTAAAGAATTGTGGCCAATCCAGGGTTCCCTGTCCAGAGATGACATGACTTATGTATGGAAAGTAAAGCTTCTCAGTGACTAACGCTGGACGGTACATAATGACGTGGTTTATTGAAAAGTGGGTGTAACTTTGCATTGTATTTGCACACCCACAATATGGTAGCCCCAAGATGCCACGGGCCCACAGACCCTCACAATATCACACTCTCACATTATTGCACACAGTAGCACCCACACACAAGCCCATAGAGTGATATCAGACCCACGATAGTGCACAACTAGGATGCTACAAGCCAACAATATCACCACAAACAATACCACACACATAGAATACAGCACACCTAACATATGATGCACCCACGAAACCACAGATCGACAATCATATTCAAAATACAGAGCCCCCAGAGTACCACACCAACACGCCACAATGCCACCATGTGCAAGAGCCCCAGAGTACCACACTAACACACTACAATGCCACCATGTGCAAGAGCCCCAGAGTACCACACTAACACGCTACAATGCCACCATGTGCAAGAGCCCCAGAGTACCACACTAACACGCTACAATGCCACCATGTGCAAGAGCCCCAGAGTACCACACTAACACGCTACAATGCCACCATGTGCAAGAGCCCCAGAGTACCACACTAACACGCTACAATGCCACCATGTGCAAGAGCCCCAGAGTACCACACTAACACGCTACAATGCCACCATGTGCAAGAGCCCCAGAGTACCACACTAACACGCTACAATGCCACCATGTGCAAGAGCCCCAGAATTACCATTTTAAAAATGCACTCCCACCAAACCACAGACCATAATTGACAGCTCCACAAGAAAACATATCTACAATGCAATTCTTCCAGAATGCCACACATTCAAAAGTCAAAAATACATGATAAAACAGCTATACCACCAAATGGCTACAATAACGCATTGCGCCATAGCACAGGCCCAGAGTATTACAACAGGCCAGTGACACAGACAGGTGCTGTTGCTGCATGGAGAAAATGGCTCCTTAAGGGGCATTTGCCATTTCCACTTCATTGCTTTGCTGGTGGCAGGGGTGGTGGTACCAGGAACTAAAAGGATCCCAGAAGGGGGCAACCCTGCCACATAACTTAGACAATGCACAGCCACGAAACTGCATACTCACAATACCACACAACCATGACAGAGCACAGCAACAATAGTGCACACCTACAATTACAAACACACCCATAATACTGAACAACACCCAAATCATATACTCACAATATCAAAATCCATAATTTTGCTTCCCCACAATACTCACTGCATATTTGATATCCAGCCCAAGGATCTTGGAAGATACTGCACCGGTGAAGAGAATCCTGGTACCATGTGTTTTCAGCCTCCAACCCAAGGATCTCCGAAGCTACTGCACAGGGGAAGAGAATCCTGGTACCATGTGTTTTCTGCCTCCATCCCAAGGATCTCCGAAGCTACTGCACCGGGGAAGAGAATCCTGGTACCATGTGCCTTCACCCTCCAACCCAAGCATATCGGAAGATACTGGACCAGGAAAAAAGAGAATCCTGGTACCACATGTATTCAGCCACCAACGCAATGATATCGGAAGATACTGGACCAGGGAAGAGAATCCTGGTACCATGTGGCTTCAGCCTGCAACTCAAGGATATCGGAAGATACTGGACCAGGAAAAAAGAGAATCCTGGTACCACATGTATTCAGCCACCAACGCAAGGATACCGGAAGACACTGGACCAGGGAAGAGAATCCTAGTACCATATGCCTTCAGCCTCCAGTCCAAGGATATCAGAAGTTACCAGACAGGGGAAGAGGATCCAGGTACCATATGTCTTCAGCCTCCAGTCCAAGGATATCGGAAGATACCGAACAGGGGAAGAGAATCCTGGTACCATATGTCTTCAGCCTCTAACCCAAGGATATTGGAAGATACCGGACAGGGGAAGAGGTTCCAGGTACCATATGTCTTCAGCCTCCAACCCAAGGATATCGGAAGATGCCATACAGGGGAAGAGAATCCTTGAACCATATGTCTTCAGCCTCCAACCCAAGGATATCAGAAGATACTGGACCAGGAAAGAGAATCCTGGTACCATATGTCTTCAGCCTCCAACCCAATGATATCGGAAGATACTGGACAGGGGAAGAGAATCCTTGCACCATATGTCTTCATCTACCAACCTAAGGATATCGGAAGATACTGGACAGGAGAAGAGGACCCTTGTACCATATGTCTTCAGCCTCCAACCTAAGGATATCGGAAGATACTGGACAGGAGAAGAGGACCCTTGTACCATATGTCTTCAGCCTCCAACCTAAGGATATCGGAAGATACTGGACAGGGGAAGAGGATCCTTGAACCATATGTCTTCAGCCTCCAACCCAAGGATATTGGAAGATACTGGACAGGGGAAGAGGATCCTTGAACCATTTGTCTTCAGCCTCCAACCCAAGGATATCGGAAGATACTGGACCAGGAAAGAGAATCCTGGTACCATATGTCTTCTTCTACCAACCTAAGGATATCGGAAGATACTGGACAGGGGAAGAGAATCCTGGTACCATAGGTCTTCAGCCTCCAACCTAAGGATATCGGAAGATACTGGACAGGGGAAGAGGACCCTTGTACCATATGTCTTCAGCCTCTAACCCAAGGACATCGGAAGATACAGGACCAGGAAAGAGAATCCTGGTCCCATATGTCTTCATCTACCAACCTAAGGATATCGGAAGATACTGGACAGGGGAAGAGGATCCTTGTACCGTATGTCTGAGGCTTTAAGTTTACTGGAAAGAAAGTAATAGTAATGACATCAAACTCAATTCCTGGAACCCTCGGAAAGTCACCAGTGGGGTTGGCGTTACAAACGTTACATCCCCACCTCTCATATTACATCACTGATGACATCACATATAGCATCAGCAATGACGTTGCATATGACCTCGTCCATGGCATTACACATGACATCAGCATCTATGACATCACACAGTCTAAAGCCAACGACCTCACAAACGACATCACCTATGACAGTGCACATGACATCACCAGCTATTAATGACATATAACATGCTAAAGGTTACACGTGGAAAGTTGCAGATATGGAAGAGAAGACTCTCGCAGAGATGCACTCTCGGTCGGTGTATGTTCTTGTGCACAGCCTCGCACACCAATGCTCTTCACATACATCGTGGCATTACTACCCCCTGCACACAGTCTCCCTGCATTGCGTCCATGCTCACGCCTTAGGTGAAAGGGACGCAGGATTTTGACGTGTACCTCTGTCCCCATCTCCTGACATGTATGGCCAGGTGTCAGACACTTGGGGTCCTCACCTGGCCCCCCTGAGACTCTCACACTGGTCACATGCCCAGGGCTCCAAGCATCACACCATTCCGTGCCTCTCTGCCATCACGGACACCGTGTGATCAGGGGAGTTGCTAGGTCTGGTAAAGACCCAGGGCTACGCTGATGTCGGAACTGTTGGGACTGGGGGCTAGCTCGTATTTTGGCTGTAGCTCCTGAGATTCTATCCGGGGCTACAACCAAAAGATCAGGGGCTGTAGCCTCCTTAGCCCCACCCCCTAGCAACGCCCCTGCGTGTGATATCACCACAAGTGCTGCGGGTAATGACTTTGCTGCACACTCATTGACATGGGCCACGTATGTGGCATTTCCGTCTGTATTTCTGGCATGCACCCTCTGCGTGCACACTTCTAACACACAAGTCTTTTCGAGTCCTGTTCTTGGCACTAAAGCATGCTTCTCACATGTTCGATGTCTATGTGCTCATCACGCAGAGAGAACCTGCTACTCTGCCTTCATGACCAGAGACGCGGCCTTTCAACTTTTTCTGACCTTACAGTATTGGGCTGTTGGGTTTCCTCTGACTGCCCTTCTTTGTTCTGCCATGCAAAGGCCAGTGACCCTGTCCCTTGGGAATCTGAAGCTACTCACCCCCTGCATCTATTGCTTTATCTAGCATTTGGCTGCAGAATGAAGCTATAAGGTGGGTCTGCTGGAATGCAGTGTGGATACACTAAAGGCACGTGAATATGCTCTCGTCAGATGGAGACAGACCTCCTGAAACGGTGCTCACTTATCCCAGAGATGGTTCCCCCCGGCTTCCAGCTCTTGGGTGTGGAGCAGGGACTATGCTTGGGGAATAATGCAGTTCAAGATGGGGCTCGTGCACCCTCAGCGCTAAACCCAGGAACGTCTCCCAGTGGAGCTTCCGAGAGGAAACATCTCCATAATGATCTGTGCGCCCCACAGCGGCGTCAGGCGGGTTTCCCAGCACATTTTTAAATGGGTTCCCTCGAGTCCTGTGCTCCTTCCACCGATCGGATCACGTATGAGGCCCAACAGGCCACGCGAGATGCGTGGTACCCAGGGGCTCTCTGGGGTGGACGAGCACAGGCCGCTCAAGAGCGCGTGGCACCCAGGGGCTCTCTGGGGTGGACGAGCACAGGCCACGCAAGAGTGCGTGGTACCCTGGGGTTCTATGGTGTGGACGACCAAAGGCCGCTCAAGAGTGCGTGGTACCCTGGGGTTCTATGGTGTGGACGACCACAGGCCGCTCAAGAGTGCGTGGTACCCAGGGGCTCTCTGGGGTGGACGAGCACAGGCCGCTCAAGAGTGCGTGGTACCCTGGGGCTCTCTGGGGTGGACGACCACAGGCCGCTCAAGAGTGCGTGGTACCCAGGGGCTCTCTGGGATGGACGACCACAGGCCACTCAAGAGTGCGTGGTACCCAGGGGCTCTCTGGGATGGACGACCACAGGCCACTCAAGAGTGCGTGGCACCCAGGGGCTCTCTGGGGTGGACGACCACAGGCCACTCAAGAGTGCGTGGTACCCACGGGCTCTCTGGTGTGGACGAGCACAGGCCACTCAAGAGTGTGTGGCACCCAGGGGCTCTCTGGTGTGGACGAGCACAGGCCACTCAAGAGTGCGTGGCACCCAGGGGCTCTCTGGGGTGGACAACCACAGGCCACTCAAGAGTGCGTGGTACCCACGGGCTCTCTGGTGTGGATGAGCACAGGCCACTCAAGAGTGCGTGGCACCCAGGGGCTCTCTGGTGTGGACGAGCACAGGCGGGCTCTCTTGGGTGGACGAGCACAGGCCACTCAAGAGTGCGTGGTACCCTGGGGCTCTCTGGGGTGGACGAGCACAGGCCACTCAAGAGTGCGTGGTACCCAGGGGCTCTCTGGGATGGACGACCACAGGCCACTCAAGAGTGCGTGGTACCCAGGGGCTCTCTGGGAAGGACGAGCACAGGCGGGCTCTCTTGGGTGGACGAGCACAGGCCACTCAAGAGTGCGTGGTACCCTGGGGCTCTCTGGGGTGGACGAGCACAGGCCACTCAAGAGTGCGTGGTACCCAGGGACGCTCTGGGGTGGACGAGCACAGGCCATGCAAGAGTGCGTGGTACCCACGGGCTCTCTGGTGTGGACGAGCACAGGCCACTCAACAGTGCGTGGCACCCAGGGGCTCTCTGGTGTGGATGAGCACAGGCGGGCTCTCTTGGGTGGACG
Organism: Ambystoma mexicanum; assembly: GCF_040938575.1. Lineage (NCBI taxonomy): Eukaryota > Metazoa > Chordata > Amphibia > Caudata > Ambystomatidae > Ambystoma > Ambystoma mexicanum. Next base: position 6,505,820 of record NC_090932.1, read on the forward strand.
AGCACAGGCCACTCAAGAGTGCGTGGTACCCTCGGGCTCTCTGGGGTGGACGACCACAGGCCGCTCAAGAGGGCGTGGTACCCAGGGGCTCTCTGGGATGGACGACCACAGGCCACTCAAGAGTGCGTGGTACCCAGGGGCTCTCTGGGATGGACGACCACAGGCCACTCAAGAGCGCGTGGCACCCAGGGGCTCTCTGGGGTGGACGACCACAGGCCACTCAAGAGTGCGTGGTACCCACGGGCTCTCTGGTGTGGACGAGCACAGGCCACTCAAGAGTGCGTGGCACCCAGGGGCTCTCTGGTGTGGACGAGCACAGGCCACTCAAGAGTGCGTGGCACCCAGGGGCTCTCTGGGGTGGACAACCACAGGCCACTCAAGAGTGCGTGGTACCCACGGGCTCTCTGGTGTGGACGAGCACAGGCCACTCAAGAGTGCGTGGCACCCAGGGGCTCTCTGGTGTGGACGAGCACAGGCGGGCTCTCTTGGGTGGACGAGCACAGACCACTCAAGAGTGCGTGGTACCCTGGGGCTCTCTGGGGTGGACGAGCACAGGCCACGCAAGAGTGCGTGGCACCAACGGGCTCTCTGGTGTGGACGAGCACAGGCCACTCAAGAGTGCGTGGTACCCAGGGGCTCTCTGGTGTGGACGAGCACAGGCCACTCAAGAGTGCGTGGCACCCAGGGGCTCTCTGGGGTGGACGTGCACAGGCCACTCAAGAGTGCGTGGCACCCAGGGGCTCTCTGGGGTGGACGAGCACAGGCCACGCAAGAGTGCGTGGTACCCAGGGGCTCTCTGGGGTGGACGAGCACAGGCCACGCAAGAGTGCGTGGCACCCAGGGGCTCTCTGGGGTGGACGAGCACAGGCCACGCAAGAGTGCGTGGAGGTATGATATGATATGATAGATTATTTGTAACGCGCCTAATACCCAGAGGTTTCTAAGCGCGGACCCGGGGATCGAACCCATGTTGCTCAGTGTTGTCTTGCTTCCAAGGCGAGCAGGTTGCAGCTGAGCTATCCTCCCGAGACTATATGGTACCCAGGGGCTCTCTGGGGTGGTCGAGCACAGGCCACGCAAGAGTGCTTGGTACCCTGGGGCTCTCTGGTGTGGACGACCACAGGCCACTCAAGAGTGCGTGGTACCCTGGGGTTCTATGGTGTGGACGACCACAGGCCACTCAAGACTGCGTGGTACCCAGGGGCTCTCTGGGGTGGACGAGCACAGGCCACTCAAGAGTGCGTGGTACCCTGGGGCTCTCTGGGGTGGACGACCACAGGCCACTCAAGAGTGCGTGGTACCCAGGGACTCTCTGGGGTGGACGAGCACAGGCCATGCAAGAGTGCGTGGTACCCACGGGCTCTCTGGTGTGGACGAGCACAGGCCACTCAAGAGTGCGTGGCACCCAGGGGCTCTCTGGTGTGGATGAGCACAGGCGGGCTCTCTTGGGTGGACGAGCACAGGCCACTCAAGAGTGCGTGGTACCCTCGGGCTCTCTGGGGTGGACGAGCACAGGCCACGCAAGAGTGCGTGGCACCAACGGGCTCTCTGGTGTGGACAATCACAGGCCACTCAAGAGTGCGTGGTACCCAGGGGCTCTCTGGTGTGGACGAGCACAGGCCACTCAAGAGCGCGTGGTAACCTGGGGCTCTCTGGGGTGGACGAGCACAGGCCACGCAAGAGTGCGTGGTACCCACGGGCCACTCAAGAGTGCGTGGCACCCAGGGGCTCTCTGGGTGGACGAGCACAGGCCACTCAAGAGTGCGTGGCACCCAGGGGCTCTCTGGTGTGGACGAGCACAGGCCACTGAAGAGTGCGTGGTACCCTGGGGATCTCTGGGGTGGACGAGCACAGGCCACTCAAGAGTGCGTGGTACCCAGGGGCTCTCTGGTGTGGACGAGCACAGGCCACTCAAGAGCGCGTGGTAACCTGGGGCTCTCTGGGGTGGACGAGCACAGGCCACGCAAGAGTGCGTGGTACCCACGGGCCACTCAAGAGTGTGTGGCACCCAGGGGCTCTCCAGTGACTGGTGTGGACGAGCACAGGCCACTCAAGAGTGCATGGTACCCTGGGGATCTCTGGGGTGGACGAGCACAGGCCACGCAAGAGTGCGTGGTACCCACGGGCCACTCAAGAGTGCGTGGCACCCAGGGGCTCTCTGGGTGGACGAGCACAGGCCACTCAAGAGTGCGTGGCACCCAGGGGCTCTCTGGTGTGGACGAGCACAGGCCACTGAAGAGTGCGTGGCACCCAGGGGCTCTCTGGTGTGGACGAGCACAGGCCACTCAAGAGTGCGTGGCACCCCGGGGCTCTCTGGTGTGGACGAGCACAGGCCACTGAAGAGTGCGTGGCACCCAGGGGCTCTCTGGTGTGGACGAGCACAGGCCACTGAAGAGTGCGTGGCACCCAGGGGCTCTCTGGTGTGGACGAGCACAGGCCACTCAAGAGTGCGTGGCACCCAGGGGCTCTCTGGTGTGGACGAGCACAGGCCACTGAAGAGTGCGTGGCACCCAGGGGCTCTCTGGTGTGGACGAGCACAGGCCACTGAAGAGTGCGTGGCACCCAGGGGCTCTCTGGTGTGGACGAGCACAGGCCACTGAAGAGTGCGTGGTACCCTGGGGATCTCTGGGGTGGACGAGCACAGGCCACTGAAGAGTGCGTGGTACCCTGGGGATCTCTGGGGTGGACGAGCACAGGCCACGCAAGAGTGCGTGGCACCCACGGTCTCTCTGGTGTGGACGACCACAGGCCACTCAAGCGTGCGTGGCACCCAGGGGCTCTCTGGGTGGACGAGCACAGGCCACGCAAGAGTGCGTGGTACCCTGGGGCTCTCTGGGGTGGACGAGCACAGGCCTCTCAAGAGTGCGTGGCACCCACGGGCTCTCTGGTGTGGACGAGCACAGACCACTCAAGAGTGCGTGGTACCCAGGGGCTCTCTGGGGTGGACGAGCACAGGCCACTCAAGAGTGCGTGGTACCCAGGGGCTCTCTGGGTTGGACGACCACAGGCCACTCAAGAGTGCGTGGTACCCAGGGGCTCTCTGGGGTGGACGAGCACAGGCCACTCAAGAGTGCGTGGTACCCAGGGACTCTCTGGGGTGGACGAGCACAGGCCACGCAAGAGTGCGTGGCACCCACGGGCTCTCTGGTGTGGACGACCACAGGCCACTCAAGAGTGCGTGGTACCCAGGGGCTCTCTGGGGTGGACGAGCACAGGCCACTCAAGAGTGCGTGGTACCCAGGGACTCTCTGGGGTGGACGAGCACAGGCCACGCAAGAGTGCGTGGCACCCAGGGGCTCTCTGGGTGGACGAGCTCTCAGCATGTTGACGCCTCTCCGCCACACGGACAGCCCCCCCCCTCCCCGAGTACATGCCGTTCTGCCCCCGCTCCCGTGGGGCAGGAAGGAGCGTGGCGTCGTATCGGGTCATCACACATTCCTCTCCCAGGGGAGGCCGCCGCGGTTTTCTCATTACACAAACACAGTACCTTTATTATAAGGCCGCGCCAGGGACGGGAAGCCCCCCCCCCCCGCCCCCCCCCATGGACTTGACACAAGCGAGCGCCTCGCTTAATGAAAGGCAACAGCTGCGTGCGGTGGCAGCGCCCAGAGGCCCGCGTGTGGGGGCCCGCGTGCAGGTCAGCGCCCCCTCTCCAGACACCTCATAAAGAGACATTCCACGACACTAACTCACGGGGAAACCCGAGGGGCGGCGCCGCCATGGAAACGGGTCAGCAGCCCGGCTCGGAAGGGGCTTTACAGGGCGTGGGCGCCGTGCCGCAAGGGACGCCGGGAGGGCCTTCCAGGAGACACAATCCGGGTCGGGTCACTAGTTACTCATGCGCCCCCCGCGCCCCCCCCCCACTACCGCAATGCCGAGGACAAGAATAGTAACATCGCCTTAATACTGCACTTTCGCCAAAACAAGTCTGACACATGCAACATATGCATGTGATATTATGCTATACTGCAGGGGGGGGGGCGGGGTACTCTGCCCCCGCCAGGGGCATCCAGAACTTAGTCTGCGGGGGGAGAGAAAAGGAGCAAGGGGGCGATAGGAGGAGGAGAGGGAGAGAGGGAGGGACGATGGGTGAGTGGGTGAATGGATGGGTGGATGGGTGGATGGATGGGCGGATGGGGGATGGTTAGACGGGTGGGTGCACGATACATGGGTGGATAAGTGAGTAGATGGATGAGCGGATGATGGATGGGCGGGTGGGGGATGGTTAGACGGGTGGGTGCACGATACATGGGTGGATAAGTGAGTAGATGGATGGGTGGATGATGGATGGATGGGCGGGTGGGGATGGTTAGATGGGTGGGTGCACAATAGATGGATGGGTGGATGATGGATGGATGGGCGGGTGGGGGATGGTTAGATGGGTGGGTGCACGATAGATGGGTGGATAAGTGAGTAGATGGATGGGTGGATGATGGATGGGCGGGTGGGGGATGGTTAGATGGGTGGGTGCACGATAGATGGGTGGATAAGTGAGTAGATGGATGGGTGGATGATGGATGGATGGGCGGGTGGGGGATGGTTAGATGGGTGGATAAGTGAGTAGATGGATGGGTGAATGATGGATGGATGGGCGGGTGGGGGATGGTTAGATGGGTGGATGATGGATGGATGGGCGGGTGGGGGATGGTTAGATGGGTGGGTGCACGATAGATGGGTGGATAAGTTAGTAGATGGATGGGTGGGTGATGGATGGATGGGCGGGTGGGGGATGGTTAGATAGGTGGATACGTGAGTAGATGGATGGGTGGATGATGGATGGATGGGCGGGTGGGGGATGGATGGGTGGGTGGGGGATGGTTAGATGGGTGGGTGCACGATAGATGGGTGGATAAGTGAGTAGATGGATGGGTGGGTGATGGATGGATGGGCGGGTGGAGGATGGGTGGGTGGGGGATGGTTAGATGGGTGGGTGCACGATAGTTGGGTGGATAAGTGAGTAGATGGATGAGTGGGTGATGGATGGATGGGCGGGTGGGTGATGGTTAGATGGGTGGGTGCACGATAGATGGGTGGATAAGTGAGTAGATGGATGGGTGAATGATGGATGGATGGGCGGGTGGGGGATGGTTAGATGGGTGGGTGCATGATAGATGGATGGGTGGATGATGGATGGATGGGCGGGTGGGGGATGGTTAGATGGGTGGGTGCACGATAGATGGGTGGATAAGTGAGTAGATGGATGGGTGAATGATGGATGGATGGGCGGGTGGGGGATGGTTAGATGGGTGGGTGCATGATAGACGGATGGGTGGATGATGGATGGATGGGCGGGTGGGGGATGGTTAGATGGGTGGGTGCATGATAGATGGATGGGTGGGTGATGGATGGATGAGTGGGTGATGGATGGATGGATGGGCGGGTGGGTGATGGTTAGATGGGTGGGTGCACGATAGATGGGTGGATAAGTGAGTAGATGGATGGGTGAATGATGGATGGATGGGCGGGTGGGGGATGGTTAGATGGGTGGGTGCATGATAGATGGATGGGTGGATGATGGATGGATGGGCGGGTGGGGGATGGTTAGATGGGTGGGTGCACGATAGATGGGTGGATAAGTGAGTAGATGGATGGGTGGGTGATGGATGGATGGGCGGGTGGGGGATGGTTAGATAGGTGGATACGTGAGTAGATGGATGGGTGGATGATGGATGGATGGGCGGGTGGGGGATGGATGGGTGGGTGGGGGATGGTTAGATGGGTGGGTGCACGATAGATGGGTGGATAAGTGAGTAGATGGATGGGTGAATGATGGATGGATGGGCGGGTGGGGGATGGTTAGATGGGTGGGTGCATGATAGATGGATGGGTGCGTGATGGATGGATGAGTGGGTGATGGATGGATGGGCGGGTGGGTGATGGTTAGATGGGTGGGTGCACGATAGATGGGTGGATAAGTGAGTAGATGGATGGGTGAATGATGGATGGATGGGCGGGTGGGGGATGGTTAGATGGGTGGGTGCATGATAGATGGATGGGTGGATGATGGATGGATGGGCGGGTGGGGGATGGTTAGATGGGTGGGTGCACAATAGATGGGTGGATAAGTGAGTAGATGGATGGGTGGGTGATGGATGGATGGGCGGGTGGGGGATGGTTAGATAGGTGGATACGTGAGTAGATGGATGGGTGGATGATGGATGGATGGGCGGGTGGGGGATGGATGGGTGGGTGGGGGATGGTTAGATGGGTGGGTGCACGATAGATAGGTGGATAAGTGAGTAGATGGATGGGTGGGTGATGGATGGATGGGCGGGTGGAGGATGAATGGGTGGGTGGGGGATGGTTAGATGGGTGGGTGCACGATAGTTGGGTGGATAAGTGAGTAGATGGATGAGTGGGTGATGGATGGATGGGCGGGTGGGTGATGGTTAGATGGGTGGGTGCACGATAGATGGGTGGATAAGTGAGTAGATGGATGGGTGGGTGATGGATGGATGGGCGGGTGGGGGATGGATGGATGGGCGGGTGGGGGATGGTTAGATGGGTGGGTTCACGATAGATGGGTGGATAAGTGAGTAGATGGATGGGTGGGTGATTGAATAGAGTCCGATGTATGGATAGATGGATCTGAAGGAAGACGCGGGGTTGTTAATCTCCCCAATTACAAGCAAGAGGAGCTGGGTTTAAGGAAATCCCCCGCACTCAAAAACGGAAGATCCAAGAATGTGACACATTTGACTGTTTATTGAAAGCTTTCATAACACGGAACAAGTTACGGACAAAGCAGCATTCTCCTACACCTCCGTTACACAGCATTCTCCTACACCTCCTCGTCGGTTACACAGCATTCTCCTACACCTCCTCATCAGTTACACAGCATTCTCCTACACCTCCTCGTGGTTACACAGCATTCTCCTAAACCTCCTCGTCAGTTACACAGCATTCTACTACACCTCCTCGTCAGTTACACAGCATTCTCCTACACCTTCTCATCAGTTACACAGCATTCTCCCACAACTCCTCATCGGTTACACAGCATTCTCCTACACCTTCTCGTCAGTTACACAGCATTCTCCTACACCTCCTCGTCAGTTACACAGCATTCTCCTACACCTTCTCGTCAGTTACACAGCACTCTCCCACAACTCCCCGTCAGTTACACAGCATTCTCCTACACCTCCTCGTCGGTTACACAGCATTCTCCTACACCTCCTCGTCAGTTACACAGCATTCTCCTACACCTCCTTGTCGGTTACACAGCATTCTCCTAAACCTCCTCGTCAGTAACACAGCATTCTACTACACCTCCTCGTCAGTTACACAGCATTCTCCTACACCTTCTCGTCGGTTACACAGCATTCTCCTACACCTTCTCGTCAGTTACACAGCATTCTCCTACACCTCCTCGTCAGTTACACAGCATTCTCCTACACCTTCTCCGTTACACAGCATTCTCCTACACCTTCTCATCAGTTACACAGCATTCTCCTACACCTCCTCGTCAGTTACACAGCATTCTCCTACACCTTCTCGTCAGTTACACAGCATTCTCCTACACCTTCTCATCAGTTACACAGCATTCTCCTACACCTCCTCGTCAGTTACACAGCATTCTCCTACACCTTCTCGTCAGTTACACAGCATTCTCCTACACCTCCTCGTCAGTTACACAGCATTCTCCCACACCTCCTCGTCAGTTACACAGCATTCTCCTACACCTTCTCGTCAGTTACACAGCATTCTCCTACACCTTCTCGTCAGTTACACAGCATTCTCCCACTACTCCTCGTCAGTTACACAGCATTCTCCTACACCTTCTCGTCAGTTACACAGCATTCTCCTTCACCTCCTCGTCAGTTACACAGCATTCTCCTACACCTTCTCGTCAGTTACACAGCATTCTCCTACACCTCCTCGTCAGTTACACAGCATTCTCCTACACCTTCTCATCAGTTACACAGCATTCTCCTACACCTCCTCGTCAGTTACACAGCATTCTCCTACACCTCCTTGTCAGTTACACAGCATTCTCCTAGACCTTCTCGTCAGTTACACAGCATTCTCCTACACCTCCTCGTCAGTTACACAGCATTCTTCTACACCTCCTCGTCAGTTACACAGCATTCTCCTACACCTTCTCGTCAGTTACACAGCATTCTCCTACACCTCCTCGTCAGTTACACAGCATTCTCCTACACCTTCTTCGTTACACAGCATTCTCCTACACCTTCTCGTCAGTTACACAGCATTCTCCTACACCTCCTCGTCGGTTACACAGCATTCTCGTACACCTTCTCGTCAGTTGCACAGCATTCTCCTACACCTCCTCGGTTACACAGCATTCTCCCACAACTCCTCGTCGGTTACACAGCATTCTCCTACACCTCCTCGTCGATTACACAGCATTCTCCTACACCTTCTCATCAATTACACAGTATTCTCCTACACCTTCTCGTCACTTACACAGCATTCTCCTACACCTCCTTGTCGGTTACACAGCATTCTACACAGCATTCTCCTACACCTCCTTGTCGGTTACACAGCATTCTCCTACACCTCCTTGTCGTTTACACAGCATTCTCCTACATCTTCTCGTCAGTTACACAGCATTCTCCTACACCTCCTCGTCAGTTACACAGCATTCTCCTACACCTCCTCGTCGGTTACACAGCATTCTCCTACACCTTCTCGTCAGTTACACAGCATTCTCCTACACCTCCTCGTCAGTTACACAGCATTCTCCTACACCTTCTCGTCAGTTACACAGCATTCTCCTACACCTCCTCGTCAGTTACACAGCATTCTCCTACACCTCCTCCTACACCTCCTCATCAGTTCCACAGCATTCTCCTACACCTTCTTGTCAGTTACACAGCATTCTCCTACACCACCTCGTTGGTTACACAGCATTCTCCTACACCTTCTCATCAGTTACACAGCATTCTCCTACACCTTCTCGTCAGTTACACAGCATTCTCCTACACCTCCTCCTACACCTCCTCATCAGTTCCACAGCATTCTCCTACACCTTCTTGTCAGTTACACAGCATTCTCCTACACCACCTCGTTGGTTACACAGCATTCTCCTACACCTTCTCATCAGTTACACAGCATTCTCCTACACCTTCTCGTCAGTTACACAGCATTCGCCTACACCTCCTCCTACATCTCCTCGTCAGTTACACAGCATGCTCCTACACCTTCTCGTCAGTTACAGTGTTGTCCTAGAGTTTTAATGCAGTGTGAGCTCAGAAAATAATGATAAGATTCAAAACCCTAAAGTGGAGTGTGATTGGTTAGAGAGCTAGGCTACATATATAGCACCTATATGGGGTTAGTACCCTTATTTGTTAAACCAGATTTGGTGGCCCCTCCTTTCACCACCTCCTAAATGTTGCAAATACCGGTATGTCAGGTCAGTGCGCTGCCATTGGGCCATGCAACAAAGTGTGAGCTAGGGTGGAAGGTGAGTAAGGATTGGTTAGAGAGGGTCTCCTCAGCCCTGGTGCTTTGGAAAGTTACCAGCCCATGTGCCAGCTGTGCACACCAACCTCACTGCTCTGCACCTGTGGGCAACAGTGCTCTTAGTCCTGACCCGGAAAATCCTTGCTACTGATCAATTTGCCCATATTTGGAAGGAGGCATCAGTAGTTGTGATCTTCAAGAAGGGAGACAGGTCGGACGCTTTAAATGACCGCCCTATCCCCGTTCTCGACGCCTCCTCCGTCATTGCGGGCCCTAGAACGATGGGCCGAAAGCTCTGGTAGATTCGATCCTAACCAGTCAGGCTTCCGCAAGGGAACCAGTACATCATTGAACTGCTTGTTGATCAAACTTCTGGCAAACCAGGCAATCCAGAATAAATGTACTTTTTACTGGCCTCCCTGGATGTTGCAAAGGCTTCTGATTGTGTTGATCGCTCTAGGTTGTGGGCGATGCTTAGAGAATGGAATTGTCCTGAACCTTGGCTTAAACATTTGGAACATCTACACATGGCCATTAGAATCAGGATTCAGCCGGATCAGGCTGGATTTGTGTTGGGCAGGGTTTGCGACAGGGGTGTGTGCTGGCGCCTTTGTATTTAATCTTTACATTCTTGGCATGCGGGCAGTGCTAGCACGTGTTGTGACCAAGCCCTGTAGATGGGGTTCTCTGAAGCTGCAATATCTGCTTTATGCGGGGTCACCTTGTCCTTATGGACTGCACCCCAATAGGCCTCCAAAGGTCCTTAAAGAGGAGGCTGATTTTTTGGGGGGAACTGGGATTGGAAATAAATGTGCCAAAGTCAAAGATACTTGTTCTGATTCAGCGTAGGACCTTTGTACGCAGGCCTCAGGTTGTGTGGTACAAAAATAGTTCCAGATTAGAGAAGGTTTCTGAATTTAAATATCTTGGTATTGTCTTAAAAGCAAAAAAAGTCTCTGGGTTCTAATGAAACAGGCTCTTAAGTGCCAAGCAATTGCAGCAGCAACAAAATTACATGTTTTGAACAGAAAATATGGACGTTTCTCCCTCCTACCAGTGGTGAAAATGTACAACCAAATCTTGGTTTCAAAATTGATCTATGGAGCTGAGGTGCGAGAAGAGGGGCTACTCTGGCCCAGGCTTGAGTCATTCATATGGAAGCAAGTGCCGCAACTTCCCATAGTCACTGCAATGGCAGCCCTAGGCCATATTCTGGGTCTTGTTCCATCAGAAGTATTGGTTACCTGACGTCGAATTTTATTAGCAAGAAGTATTCTGTTCCCTCCAGCTTTTTCTCTTTTTGTGAACCTCAGCACCCTCACTAATGCTGACAATTGCACCTCTTTAAATTCCTGGATGCAAGGTCTTTTTGCTACTCTGGAAGTAAATGAAATACTGTTGGAAGATTTGGAGTATAGACCTTCCAGGGTTAAGAAGAAAATATTTGAAAATGCTTGGATTGCAAATAGACACTTGGGCCTCATTAGGAGTTCGGCAATGGGGACGTACGGGGGCATTCCGACCCCGGCGGACCCGGTCCGTCCCCATTGCCGGGTGCCGTTATTCATTACTCCCCATTCCCATTTGAGCCCCATAGGGCCAATGGGAATGGGGAGGTTGGATGCACCGGCACCATTCAGAATGGTGCCAGTGCATCCGACGAGTTGTGCTCGCGGGTGCCGCTCTGCCCTTCAGGTCAGACCTGGCGGGCAGAAATGCACCCGCAAGCACAACTCGTAGTTTGCCGGTCCGGTCATAATGATGCCGGTAGCTTACTGGCATCGTTACTACCAGACCGGCAAACTTATAATGAGGCCCCATGTCTTGAGACTTGTACACTATTTTCCCACTTCCCTTGGGTTGTCAAACCATACACTCAAATACAGAAATGCATGGGAAGACATCCGTCCAAGCAAACAAGGGAGTTCTGGCCACGTATAAAGTTAAACTTGCTGTTAACTAATGATGTCCTGGGTGCAAGGAACAGATTTGCAAAGGATTACGGTTGCGCCGCCTATGCGAGAATTGTAATGAAACCATAAAGCAGTAATGATTGAATGTCCAGCCCTCGCGAAACAGCGGAATGAAAGGTTTGAACTATATTTTAACTCTAGACCATTGTTTACATGGGAAATCTTCTGGTGCAATTTCCTCTTAGAGCCACTGATCGACTGGTGATTACTACGATGAATTTTGTAAAACGTATATAGATAGACTCTGTAAGACATTTTTTATAGAATGGAATTTTAGGAATTATATACGTCATTTTATATCTTTTCTTTATTGTGCTGGAGTTAAAAAAAATATTGTGTGTTTTGTATGTATGAATTGATGGTATGTTTTTTCTTACTGATATGTGTAAAGTTTCACTTGTTGAAGCTAGGGCACACAATAAATAAATAAATAAGTTAGTGGCATTTAGCATCAGCAAGCACTTTATATGTCTTCTTGTGCAAATTGCAGTTACTGCATAGTAAAGGTGTGTCTGTTTTCTATCTAAGTGGGCCATAAGCATGTTTGCCATATCTGCGAGCAATTTAATCTACGTGTCTGTGTAGCTTCATGCTGGAGTGCATGTGTGCTTCATGTCTGACGCATCTATGTCACTGTCTCAGTCGTGAGGTCATCAGCTTTTGCATGGTCACAGTCAGTCCACCTGGATAGGGTCTAAATGGCTGTCTGAGTGAATAGCATTTCTCACATCTGCGGACATCAGTGATGGGGAGGATGGGGCCAGGAACAATATACACCTTTAATTTCTCTGTTGTCGTGACAAAGGTGGGATTAGTGCAATGAGGGCCACATTCATGTCTCCCTCTTCAGGTGGATGGGTTGGTAGAGGATGGATGGGGGGGTGGGTGAATGGGTGGATGGTTGGGTGTGTGAATGGGTGGATGGGTGGTGGAGGATGTATCATGGATGATGGATGAGTGAATGGGCGGGTGGATGGGTGGGTAGATGAATGGATGTGTGGATGGATGGGTGGATAGATGGGTGGGTAGGTGGATGGATGGTGGTTGGAGGATGATGTGTGGGTGATGAAGGGAGGGTGGATGGATGGGTGGATGATGGATGGGTGGGTGGATGATGGATGGGTGGATAGGTGGGGTGGGTGGGTGATCGATTGGTGGATGATGGGGAGTTGGATGGATGGATGGATGGATGGGTGAATGTGTGGATGGTTGGGTGGGTGAATGGGTGGTGGAGAATGGATAGATGGGACGGTGGGTGGGTGGATGATGGATGGATGAATGGGTGGGTAGATGAATGAATGTGTAGATGAGTGGATGGATGGGTGGGTAGATGAATGGATGTGTCGATGGATGGGTGGGTTGATGATGGATGGATAGGTGGGTAGGTGGGTGTATGATGGATGTGCAGATGGATGGGTGGGTGGGATGTTGGATGGATGGGTGGATGGATGGATGGATGGATGGATGGATGGGAGGATGGGTGGGTAGGTGGATGGATGGTGGTTGGAGGATGATGTGTGGGTGGATGAAGGGAGGGTGGATGGATGGGTGGATGATGGGGTGGGTGGGTGATCGATGGGTGGATGATGGAGAGATGGATGGATGGATGGGTGAATGGGTGGATGGTTGGGTGGGTGGAGAATGGATAGATGGGACGGTGGGTGGGTGGATGATGGATGGATGAATGGGTGGGTGGATGGGTGGGTAGATGAATGAATGTGTAGGTGAGTGGATGCATGGGTGGGTAAATGAATGGATGTGTGGATGGATGGGTGGGTGGATGATGGATGGATAGGTGGGTAGGTGGGTGTATGATGGATGTGCAGATGGATGGGTGGGTGGGATGTTGGATGGATGGGTGGATGGATGGATGGGTGGGTTGATGATGGATGGATAGGTGGGTTGATGATGGATGGATAGGTGGGTAGGTGGGTGTATGATGGATGTGCAGAAGGATGGGTGGGTGGGATGTTGGATGGATGGGTGGGATGGATGGATGGATGGATGGATGGATGGATAGGTGGGTGGATGATGGATGGATAGGTGGGTAGGTGGGTGTATGATGGATGGATGGATGGATGGATGGATGGGAGGATGGGTGGGTAGATGAATGAATGTGTGGATGATGGATGGATAGGTGGGTAGGTGGGTGTATGATGGATGTGCAGATGGATGGGTGGGTGGGATGTTGGATGGATGGATGGATGGGAGGGTGGGTGATGTGATAACCGTGTTGTGTTTCCACGGAAGATTGTATATCGGAAGATGGCATTGAGCTCTGCTGAACGAATCCTGTTTGCTGCCTAGAGGCTGCTCCTATTTTCTACATTTGTTTGTGCTGCCTGGAGGCTGCTCCTGCTCTCTACACTCGTTTGTACTGCCTGGAGGCGGAGCCTAAGAAACTCTTCAAAGACTGCTGACTCTCGCGGAGCGAGCGCGGAGTCAGCTGAGTCTTAGAGTCTTAGGAGTCTTTAGGAGCTATGGAGAAAGAAGACTGTTTAAGTTCTACACTGCAGTCTCTTACGCGTTCGAAGACAAGACGTTTGAAACAGCCGTTGACACGACCACGACGCCGACAGGGATCCGTTGATCTCACTGGACTCGCTATTCTGCTGGTTGTCTGTGCCGGGGTTGGTAGAGAAGATTCTGAAGATCTGCAACTCTCCCAAGTAAGTGTTTCCCGTGAGGTCCGGGATGGCAGTGACTTTGACACTCTACAAACTGATTCTTCTGACATTTTCATGAAAGATCCCTTCATTTCCCGGCCTAATGTTCATGTTTCCTGTGTTAAGTGCCATCAATCCTCTGGCTATGATGGTATTAACATGTGTGGTATTTGCCCTGTTGTTGCATCCTTGAACAGTTAAACTGCCTGTAAGAGCTTAGGGGCACAGGGCCCACCCTTGATCCACCCGTCTATGTTTTCAGCTTCATGCTTGGTGCCCAGTTCTGCGGAACGTGGAGGGTTTGGGTCTGTTAGCCGAAGTCTGATTTGTATTGGCGGCGTGAACTTGGAGGATTGTTCGAGTACCCTCGAGCTCGCCACAGTTAATCGTGGGTACCTTGGTGGTGCACCATGTAAAGAGGTCTCAATGTTAAGGGTGCTTGCCTGGCGGATTGTCGACAAGTTTTCTCTGGATACAACTTTGCCTGTCTCGACAAATTCACCTTTTTTTTCAGTGTCAGAAACTCCAACTCATTGCAGAATCCCTGTGCCTCAGGAGAACAATAACATGAGACCTACGTTTGACTTTTCCACAACTACAAATACTTTGCTGCCGACTGTCTCGAATATTGATAATATCTCGTATACAGTGCAATCCAATGAGTTGGCCTTAAAAACTGCGTGCTCTCTTGGAGTATGTGCAGTGGGTGACTTTTCCATGTCTGATCTAGCTTTATTTGTAAGTACACAATCCACAAATGAGCCTGTGGTAAGCAATGATTGCAGAGAAATAAGCACAGGTTGTGATGATGTATTTGAAGCCTCAAAAAAGTCTACTTTTCAGGTGTTAGATCAAAATATGTTCCCACCAGAACAAAGAAATGCTTTAGCGACTTCTGAAATAATAAATTCTGAACACCTGACTAATGAGACACATAAGACTTCAAATGTTAATGCACGTGAAGTTATCTCTTCTAGGAGAAATTCGTTGGATGTGGTAAATAAACTATTAAAAGACCTCACAAAACTAAATCAATCCAGAATGGATAAAAAAACTCAAGAATCGGACACGCCTATCAATCTGGAGAAGCCAAATGATATCAACAGCGAAATAGCTTCTACAAATAGTTTGGGTTTAAAAGCCAAGCGATGCCGTCTTGTAGATAGTGATTCACCAGGTCCCAACTGTTCGCAGCAAAGTGCTCCGAAAAAACAATCTGTACAGATCTCTGCATACAAACAAACTGATGGGAAAACCCAGGAGAGTGCTGATATTCCACCCATAACAACGCAAATGTCGCAATCTAGCGACTCCTCATCAGACGCATCCTCAACTGATTCTTCAATCATTGAAAGGGACTTTCCTAAAATAAGGCGTTCTCAGAAAAAAAGTCATATTCAAAGACCGACTTCTGCTGCTTTAACGGAAGCGATTGTTAAAAAACTGCTCCAAGATTTACAACCTGCTTTGACCTCTACCATGTCTATAACAATTGGTCCTTTTCTCTAAATGTATGAGCATCTGAAAGACAGTGTAAATGATCTGAGGACTCTAGTAGCTCTTCTGAACTCAAAGATGGTGAATATTGAAAATGACAACAATCTCTTTAAACAAGTGATTTATGACTCCAATAACAAAATCGGTCACTCATTAATGGTCTTAACTGAGCAAAAACAAACCAACAGAGAGGACAAAAAATTACTGGTAGAAGTTGCAAAACAGGCGCTTGGCCTTTTAAAACCACAAAACCCCAACATACAGCACTCTTCTACCTACTCAGCGTCGCAGCTTCAAATCATAGGTGATAAAACCAATAAAAACATCACTATCGATGTCGACGCTACAAAAGCCTCGGATCAAGTAATGACTGAATCAATGCAAACATTATCTAATGAATTGTGTAAGAGTGTGATCTGTACTAGTGACGTCGAGGCTACAAATTCTGTGGAACATGTAATGCCAAAACAAAGGTAAATACTAACCAACGACTCGTGTAAGAGTTTGACTCATAGTACTCCAGGAAGCCTGGAATCTGGGTCAATGGCAACTCCAACTCAGATGCAACTAAAGGAAGTTCTTAATCCTGGGAAAGAAAGTCTCTTGCAGCCTTTGAGTGGAAAGGACCTAAGGAGTTTCTCCAAGGCTGTTGTAAGTTCCTTGTCTGCGATCAACTTAGCCAACGTTGATCCGCAACCTCCAGCCTGCTCAAATAATACTGATGGCTTAAGTCACAAGGATAATGATATTCCTGTTGTTACAAACCCTGTCGCCTTTCCCATCTTCAATTGTCAGACACATCAGAGCACCCTTCAGAGGGGCTTAAAATCAAAACAAGTAAAGAAATCAAAAAATATACGAATCAAAGCTGCAAACATGAAAAATAACTCAAGAAAATTCCTGCGGAATATTAAAGCTGTCTATATGAATTTGCAAGCTGTATCTGTAGCTGAACAGAATGCCCCTTTGCCTAAAGAGCAATTAACAGTTGACATCATTACAGATCAACAAGCGACCGATGCTAAAGAATCATCTGTACCCAAGGCGCAGCGAGTACCGATCGAGGGAAGTACTACGCCGACGGCTGCTAATATTTCTGTCAGTTTGCTCGACTTGTCAACATATAATGAGGAAGCAGAGACTGAAGTTACAAAGGAGGATCTAGGCGCGACAGTGGCTAAATCGATTGTACTAACCTCGCGTGGACCGAAAGTACCTGCTTTGGCAAGTATGCCGTTTGGTTGTGATAAAAATACAAGGGTCTGTATCATAATACCACCTGAGAGGCCACTTGCAGATTCACGACCTGCTCCATCAACCCCGCCCTTTATGACCTTATGCCAAAGACGGAGCAAGCTAACCGAAGAGCGAAAAAGTTCACAAAAGGTTCCAGATCAAGAGACAAATTGGTCTTTTACTAGCTCTGTAAAAACATCAAATGTGCAAACAGGAACTAAGGACAGTGTGCTTCGAGAACATATTCCTACTGTAGAAAAGTCCTTAGGGGGTCTTGTACCCAAACAAAATCAGAGAGTTGCAAAGGAAAAATCACATTCAAAATACTGTTTGGTTCTTGAACGAATCGAGGAGAATGATGACGACCTTGTGCTCAATCGTAAGAACGTCTTGCGTCTCCTCCATTATGTCCCTTCATTACGTATGATTGAGACTAATGACATAAAAGTGGTTGACTTTTTCAATGAGAAGCGGCATGATACTGTGCGGCTATACATTGATTCACGAATCATCTGCAACACACTATTGGAAGCTGCTTCGGTGTTGATGTCTATGGGCTTCGACATCAATGAAATTCAACAGGATAAAGAAGAAGATGTGAATGTTAAAGAATCATGTAAACGGTTGATTACCGAATACCCAAGATCTGCTCCCAATAATACTCACGCCGTAACTAAAGCTGCTTGCATTGAGGAAACTGAGTCTAGTCAAGACATAGCTTTGATTGAGGCTCGTGGCTCAAAGGCAGACAAAACCCCAAAGCTTCCAATTGAACAAATTAGAATTACCATCGCACAAAACTTAAGTCCATCATCGCTGTTGTAATTGAACCAAAAATTGCCCGAGCAATTGACTCCTCTAAAGACTGGAGCAGGCTCTCTAAAGCAATAAATTCTCAACAACAAAGCTAATGCCAAACCGGCAAAAAACCTATAACCAAGATAGCCAGTTGGAATACTCGTGGCCATCTGCACTTGCAAAAATCCACTTGGCTTGAAAATATTGATATTATGTGTGCCCAGGAAACCTGGTTGACTACATGTCCGGTAATAGAAGGTTTTGAGATTGCTTTTAATCCTGCAACAAAGAAAAAACTTGGCAGACCAACTGTAGGATTATTGACTTTGGTGCGAAAAAGTTCGGCTACAGAATATTTGAATCTTGTAATCACACTCCCTATATTCAGACAACTGTGCTTCAGATTGAAAAACCTGGAAAACAGAAAAAGAATTTCCTGTATATCCTCAATCTTTATTGGCAACATAAAGTTTCTCCTGTCTCAATCTTCATTGATCAAATAACAAATATTATTGATAACATCTATGAGGTAGATGGGGCAGCAAATATATTGTTGTGCGGCGACCTGAATATAAATTGCTTACCAGTGCCATCAAAAAAATCTAAAACTCTTGTCTTGGAAAAGGAGGCCCAATTATGGTTAGGAGAAATGGAAAACAGAAACATGCACATGTTGAACGGTCACACCTACGGGGATATACCACCAAAAGTCACGCGGATGAGGGACGCACAAGAATCCATTTTGGATTATTTTTTTGTATCCGAGAGCATACATATCAATGTCTTGGAATTACAGGTTAATCAAATGAAAGAAAGTGACCATAATCTAGTGATGATTACTATTGCGGTTTCATCACAGAACCTTTCCGATAAATGGTCTTTTGATTTAACATTGGAATCAAATCGAGTTCGGCTACGTCTTTTGGAAAAAGAGGCTCGGAGCATAACCAATGCATACCAAGAAGTCAAAGATAAACTTGAATACTCCAATATATTGGAAACATATAAGGAAAAAAACCATGGATTGAAAAACCGATGTTTTAAGAACCTGCACGCTTTTGACTTAGAAATCTCCAAACGTAAGCGTAAAATGAGAAGTGACATACGCGCGTGTAGTGGAATGTTTTCTAATGAAACTGTCAAAAAGATCAAAAACATAAAACAAGCTTACAAAAACTGGCTTAAACAATACAAAACAATTATGCTGCAATCTGATGCTGAACTCATGTTATCAAAACTTGGAAGTAGTAATACACGCGACTTTTGGAGTCTAATAAATAACCTCTCTGGCTCTCAGAGTGCTGTACAGACTAACATGGTTAGTGAGATAGCCTGGATAACCTACTATAAAAACTTGTATGGAAAAAAAGGCTCTACTATAGACTCTGGGCTGGCAAAAATGGAGCACTGGGATCTGGAGTTTCAAGAAGAAGATATTTTAGAAACAATTAACAACCTAAGTACCTCACGTGCCGCCAGGCCCGATGGTCTTACCAACTTTACCTTGAAAGAAAACCCACAAATTTGGGCGAACTTTTGTAATACCTTATTCAAGAAAATTGCGACAAGATGTGAGACACCAACATCATGGAAGAGTGCTATTATTGTTCCAGTGTTTAAAAAAGGCGACAGACTAAATCCGGCACACTATCGCCCGATTGCGCTTCTCGACGTTTTAAGCAAGGTTTATGCTACCATGTTAAAAGATACATTTCTAAAATGGTCCCAACAAAATCATTTTATTGACCAAAGACAAAGTGGCTTTGTGAAAGGAGTTGGATGCAGCCTGAATCTATTCATTGTTAATACCCTGAAAATGGAGGCTATACGAACTGGGACCAAGATTTACTTGGCAGTAATTGACCTATCCCAAGCCTTCGATAGTATAGATAGGGAAATACTATGGGCAAAACTTGAAAAAACAATGGCCCTCATTACGACCCTGGCGGAAATCGAAAAACGATGGCCGAAATGCAATACCGCCATCGAATAGCGCTCGGTGCGATTATGACCCGTCACCGCAAAGTACGATGCCATTAGCGACACCGCAGTGAACGCCAACGCTAACTGCACCAAGTACGCGCGCGCGCGCCATGCCAAACCGCAATTACCACCATGGCGCAACGGTACGCGAATTCTGACCCCAGCGGACATGCACCTAACGCCATCAAGCACGGCGGAAAGTACCATTCCGCCATGGTGAGAAGTACGGCATCGCGAACCAACCGTAAACGGCCCTACTGAGTGCCTGTACACCGCTCCCTGGCCACATTGTACAACTCCCCGTAGGTGCAATGAAGCCACACAATGCAACCAGTGAAATGTACAAGTCATCCATGCCTGCCAACGAACAAATGAATCTCAAGAGGGGCCAATGGAAGCTGCAGGGCACAGATGGCACGAATACAGAAGCCACACAAATGGACATGACCTCAGTCTCCCTCCAAGAAACGCACGCAAACACAGGCACCTGTGACCAGCCATATTCTGATAATCACATCATACCACCAATCCAACTGGCTGACCGGCATCTGTTACACAAAAGCCATTCCCCCGCCCCTGAGCATCACATCATCAAAACAGTCACATTGGCAGCCCTCATCCCTGACCTCACTGGGCTTCGTAGGCAAACGCACCCAGCACAGTACCACGCAACTATACTCCGAAGCTGGAACCCAATGCAGATCTCCTCACAATACATCGCTCCCCAAATAGGAATATGACACATCACCTGCAAAGAAGAACGCTACACGGTTCATATCAGAATAGGAATTTAATGCACAACAAATTCACCAAGCCCATACAGCCATCAGGCCATGAACTCCAAAATACATTTCACCATTGTGGGCTGCATCCGCAATAAATGACCAGCTACTTCTCGTGTGACGCCCTGTACCCTCATGGCACACAGGGGCTACATTCTCGTACGAAAAGGCAACATGGAAGCGCCTCGACCCGCAGGGCCGTCCCAATAGGGAGGCACTAGTCCAGCTGAAAGGCCGAAATGTTGCTCCTAGCCACTAGTACTGCGTAAGGGCATGTGGGCCATTGGCGATCGTCCCATAAGATCGTAATGCTGCTCCACTGATTAACACGAAGCAGCAGGTGTCGGGAGTAAAATCCATCTGCAGGAGTGGCATACAGATGGCAGTGGCAAAAGGGGAGGAGATACCTGTCACCCAAACGAAATGAAAAAGAATAGAATGGCCATCAGAACTACATTTGAATTACTCACTTCAATGATCACACCAAATCCACAGCCATATGCATGCTAGCCCACTCCAAAGGATCATCACCAACCAAAAACCACTAGCGAATCATAACTATCTATATCGAGGTGAAAACACTATCACAAACGCCTGCTTCCATACTCACATGACATGTGAAACTTCCATTGAGTCTGTGCGTAATGCAGCCTGCAAAATCCACTGTTCCCCCAGCCCGTAATTCCAGTGTTGTGAAGCAACATGTAATTGGGAACGTCCGGCCTTATCGCCCACTTCGCTATTGCGCATCCCATACTATTCATATCAATCATTGCATCCTCGCCATGGCCCCTGTCCCAAGGACATTGAACAATAGAACGTTACATTCGCAGTCAGACCTGTGGGCATCTCCTCGCCGCTAGCTGAAAACCGAAAGCGCCGTCCTTCGAATTCCTCATTTGCAACATCACGTCGAAAAGGCATCTGTGGCCGCTTGAAATCACAAATTAATCCATCTAGAGCGGCTGTGTGTGAAAATGGCAACTGCCTTCACTCACAAATGGGACGCCCCGCCCGTCGGTGAACCTCGGTGCAGTGTTGCATGAGGGTCCACAGTTACTCGAATACTACGTTCCACTGACCCTTCACAAGTCTGTTCGTGACTGCAAAGATAGTATGTGAAACAATGGGACCAAAGCAGAATGAACATATCAACCAATGTTACACTGCCATCGGGTACAAATACATGATTGTAATGGCAAGATGCCATTCGTCGAATTGCAGCGTTGTGTGCGGGACGTGCTCGCCCAAAGGGGAGAGCAGCTTGCACAGGTGGAATGAATCACCACAGGTGGAGGTCATACAGCCTGGAAACACATTAATTGCACACCCAACCCCCTCCCACAACCACACCCACTCCGAAATGCTACCGGCAGGACTAGCCATGTTGGCCCTGGGGGACCTGATAGCACTGCAAGTACTCCAACTTCAAGAAGAAGACGAACACCGACTACAACCGGCCGCACGGAGGAGACACAGGAGGAGGAGGAGGAGGGCAAGGCAGGGCCAGCAAGGTCCGCCAGCACAGCCACTACCACCACGCAGGCAGCCTGCTATCCCACGCCTCCGAGCACATCCGTTCAACCTCACTGATGAGCAGATCCACACCCTCTACCGTTTGGACCGGGACACCATAACCGCCATTGTGGACATGACACAGGCTGACCTTGCCAGCATGATAGATAGCCCAACCGCCATCCCACCCCTACTGAAGGTGGTGTCTGTACTCCACTTCCTGGCCACAGGCACCTACCAGCACACAGTCGGACAGTTGCATGGCATTTCACAGCCACTGTTCTCACGGACACTATTGCAAGTGCTCGATGCCCTCCTGCTGCACGCAAATGACTACATCTCTCTACCACGCTTGGAGCAGGAAATTACGAACGCAAAAGTGGGATTCCATGCACTTGGCGGCATACCGGGTTGCATTGGTGCCATCGACTGCACCCATGTGGAATTGGTTGTCCCACATGCCATGGAGGCCCAGTACCGCAACCGAAAACAATTTCATTCCCTGAATGTACAAATGGTGTGTGACTCCAACAGGATCATTACACATTGTTGTGCCCGATTCCCAGGATCAACCCATGATTCTATGGTCTTGAGGAACTCTACTATACCACGCTACATGGAGCGACACGCAGGGAACAGATCCTGGCTACTCGATGAGTCTCATTTCAAGCATGATAGTGTGGGCTATGTGATGCGGCAATGACCTGGCAGGAAGGGGGGGGGTGCGTACGTAGCAATGGCATTCCTCAAAATACCTTCATTGTCCACATACAGGTGATGCCGGGTATACACTGAAGAGATGGCTCCTTACACCAGTCCGCAACCCACGGGACCAGCATGAGGAGGACTACAACCATGCCCACTCACGTACCCGTGTAGTCATTGAACAGGCATTCGGCCTACTGAAGACTCGTTTCCGCTGCCTCAGCAGGTCTGGCGGGGCACTCCTGTACCGACATGAGAAGGTTGCAAAGATGGTCATGGCATGTGTCATGCTACACAACATGTGCGTACGTAGAAATGTGCCCATGCCCCCTGACGCAGAACTGCAAGCACCTGAAGATGGTCATGATGAGGGTGGGGATGTGGCAGCACCTCAAGGAGTCTGCGAGGCACAGGAGGGCCGTGCAATTCGTCAGCATATCATATATGCATGCTTCTAGCACTCACGCCTGGTGGCTGATACATGGACACGGGACTTGTGGCACTGTGTGTGTCTGGAACATGCACATTATGGACTGTACGCCTATAATGGCCTCGTACACAAAGATCAATGTCCACGCATCTCATTGTATGATCGTGCATTGTTCATGGCAAATGTGATATCATGTTGAACACCCTATCGACCCGCCACCCACGTAAGCCCAACACACCCCCTCCACCCTCCTACCTCCCCCCCGAACACCAGTGTCCAAAGATGCTCATTGTCAGTGGGCAGTCGCTATTGCAAGCCCCCTCTCCGGGTATCAGGGGCACCCCTGCCTGTGGAGCGCAGGTTCCTCCCAGATCTACGTTGGGGGCTGCCCTGGACGGAACTTGCAACGGATGATGTCTCTGCCTGCTCACGTCCATGCATGTCCCTGAGGGTTTGTGAGAGCTCAGTGAGCACACGGCGCACAGCGGCAAGTTCAGCACATACGTCTTTGGACGTCGCATGCAGTTCCCCCCTCAGGCTCTCGGTGCTTCTCTCCATTTGTACTCTCAGGCTCTCGGTGCTTCTCTCCATTTGTGCCCTTAGTGTCTCTGTACTTCTCTCCATTTCTGCCCTAAGTGTCTCAGTTGATGTTTCTATGGCTGCCTTAGTACCCCCACATTCATCAGCATGCTCCTTGAGGAGCGTGGCCAGTTGCTGCTGTTGCACGATCACCTGGTCGAGGGACTGTTGCCTCTGCTGTGCCATGGCCATTTGCGGTGGTGTCACAGAGGGGCTGGTCACCTCATGTTGCCTTGCCACAGGGCTTGTGGGGGATGGCCAGTCGTCGTCTTGTGGGTGCCCCTGCGTGGTATCCTCATGGTGTACGGGATGAAACAGACAGGGGGATTGAGACAGGTCATGGATGGATCTAACTTCGACATCCCCGTTTTCTGTGTCGGAGCATGCTGCCATTAATGCAGTGTCACCTATGGTGCTGCTGCCACCAGAAGCAGTGCCTACTGTGGCATCCATTGGGGGGACCTGTGGTGGTGCTGTTGTGGGCATGCTGGCTGCTGGGGTGCCTGTTGGAGTTCCCTCCTGTGTGCTGCCACTTGATTTGTGCTGCTGTCGTGTCTTGATGCGTGCAGCTGAGGTGGAGGGTCTTTGGCCGTTGGTCTTGGCCCTCTTTGCAGGTGTGCTGGTAGGGGTGTCCTGGAGCTCGTCGTTTGAATCGGACCCTGTGGTGGAGTAAAGGAGGGCGAGCGTTATTAATGGGTCTGTGGAAATTGGAATGGCAATGTATCACATGCATTGGGGTGGTACCTGAGGGTGATTTGGGTTGGGGCCTTGGAGGTGGTTTCATTTGTGTGTGGAGTGAGGGTGCAGTTGTTTTGCAGCCTGCAGTTAGGGTGTGCCTGCTGCACGTGTAGAGGGTGTTTTTAGGATTTTTAATTATTTATGTATTTAATGTGACTTTTAAAGTGTGCTATCAGGCCTATGCATGTGGCCGTTCTCCTGGACATGTGTTACTGTTGCACTATGTGGACACGTGGTACTTCACATGATTGGACATTGTGGTTTTGGCATTGTTTTATTTGGGGCACCTACCTGATTCTTCGGTTGTCTGCACTCCTTTCTCCATCCCTCCGACTCCCTCTATACTCTCCATTCCAATGGTGGAGGCACAGATTTCTTCCCAGGGGGTCAACTTGATGGGTGATTCCGATCCCCCACCGGTAGCTGTGGCAATGTTGCGGTTGGCAGAAAGTATGCTACGGACGCGGATCCGCAGGTCGTCCCATCGCTTTCTGCATTGCTGTGGGTTGCGGGGTGCGGTCCCCACCGCACTTACCCGCTGTGCCACCAGGGCCCATATGGCCTTCTTGTTCGCAAGTGCCGTCCTGGTCATTTGCGTGGAGAAGACGGCGGCAGCATTCTCCTGGAGGGTCTCTGTGAGCACGGTGAGTTCCTCACGGGAGAAGTGGACCTGCCGCTTGCGGTCGCACGCTTTCTTCGCTACTTTTCCCATTGTTCTTGGTTTCACTAGGGTGGCTAACGGGTTGGGATGTGTCTCAGGGTAGTGTTTTTAATGGTTGTGTGGAAATAGTGTTTTTATAGGTGTACGGCGTGATGTTTCCCGTTCCGGGACCATGTTTTTACTTCCGTTTCCGTATATTTCCGGTCACCATACTTTCCGGTTGCCGCTCATTGCGGTGACCGCTAAGATGGGTGGCGGAATTGCACCTAGGGCGCCGTACGGCGGCGGTGTGGGCCGTTTTGGGGTCATTTCCGCCATCGCGGACTTTGCACTTCCGCCATGGCGTGGTGCTCGTGCCCGATGGGTCGGAATGAGCTGCACTTTGCTCCGTCGTGCAATGGCGGAAACGCTATTTACGCTATGGCGGTCCGGTCGGTCGATTTCCGCAAGGGTCGTAATGAGGGCCAATGTGTCCTCCAAGCCTTCTTGCCGCAGTAAAAGATCTGCACACTGAGACAAATGTCAGAATACGACTTGATTGCCAAGGGAATTTGTCAACACCAATCCTGACTTTCCGAGGTGTAAAACAAGGATGTCCACTTGCCGCCATTATTTTCAACTTCTTTCTTCATGATATTGACCAAACAATTAACGGAGAGGGATCATTTTCACCAAAAGTAAACGGGTCACATGTGAGTCATCTACTTTATGCAGATGACTTCATTTTGTTAGACCTAACTCCAATTGGTCTACAACGGAAATTAACAGCATTGGTACGTTATGTTGAAAAAAATGAACTATGTATAAATGCTGCAAAATCGGAAATCCTTGTATTAAGAGATCTGCGTGGTGAAAAAACCATCACGCAATCCACCTTTAAATGGCATATAGGAAAAATACAACTTCACTCTATCACTGATACCAAATACCTAGGTATGAGGATTAGTTCCAGTTTGAACGACGCTCCATGGGTCGAACAAACAAAACTGAAGAGCCGACAACTGGCTACACAGGCTATGGTTTTACATAAAAAATATGGCCGGTATTCCATGCTTCCAGTTATATCTTTTTTCAAACAAAAAGCTACCCCAGCCTTAATTTATGGGGCAGAATGTGCTTTTGGCTGTTCAGCCGATTTGTGGAACTCTATCGAAAACACCTTTTGGACTAAAGTCCTTGGTTTACCTAGAAGCACTCCCTCTGCATGTATACGGTATGAGCTGAGTTTAACATCTATCAATGCAATGGTGACCTGGAATACATTGACCTTGTTTCGTAAAATGTCTCTTAAAGATCTCACCTTGCAGTGTAAAATTATTTCAAATCCAGGAGAAAACAACAAAAACTCTGTACTGTATTTATGGGTGCAACGATGCAAAAACGTGCTTACAGAACTAGACACAGACCTCGAAACACCACATATTAATCCTGATCATGTCAAAAACAAACTATGGAGACGCGACTGGTGTGAGACCTGTGATCTTAGACGCACCTATAAACTTATGCAAGATGCTCCTGGTGAAAAACGAGCGTTAAACGAGGTACACATTCCTTGGAAACAATTTCCTGATGAAAGGAAAAGAAGACTTTATATGATGTTTCGTCTCAATATCTTTAAAACTCGCGAAAGAACTAACCATTGGGCAAAAAGTGAGTCGCATTCCGATCTTTGTCGATTGTGTAACGAAACGAAAGAAACTTTACAACATCTTGTTCTATTCTGTGTGGGTCTCACTGAAGATAGAACTCATCAATTTGGAAGTATCACGTCGGAAAGATCGACCTATCGTGTAAAAGACTGGTGGCAACTAATGTTCGATGCAACTGATCAAAGACTAATTTTGGCGCTAACTTTTTTCTTGGAAGCAATGGCCTCACAACTTGAATATCTTGAGGATGTAAGAACAAACAACTTAGAAACTTTGATCATGCCTTGTGACTAATCACTGCCCCAAGTTTATGCTCCTGTGGTCGTAGTTGATGTAGGAAGTTTGGATCGATCGATTGTGAAGTTTTGTAATCCGCTTGTGTTTGTCTGATGGTTTCTACTTTCCTATTCTGTTTTTAAAAGTTTATTATAAACCATATAAAAAATAAAAAAAATAAAATAAAAAAAAAAGATTGTATAAGTCAGTGCATTATGCAATGTTGGTGACATGAGGGGCTCGTGAGCAGCTCAGGCATTCCTTGAAGTTCTGGTTGCTTCTAAACTTTGCACCTCAGGTCAAACTCCAGGACGTTCATTCTACGGCTTCCAAGCCTGAGAGAAGAGTGGACCTAGTCAGGAGTGGAGGGTGAATGAATGAGGGTGAATTCTGCTGATAGCAGGAGGGAAGGAAATGAAGGCATCTTGGCACCTGGATGTCAAAGAGGCCCTGAAGAGTTTATGGGAAGTCATGTCCTTATTGCAGTGAGACAGAGGGTGCCTTATAAAGTAGAGCAATATGGTCTAGTAATACTAGGCCATCCATAGTGTGGACATGGAGCCTGCGATCCCTACGCAGCCTGTGCTCATTAGACAGCCGGTCAAGGGGCATAGCGAGTAGAGCGCTCGCTTTGACATCCGTGCAGAGGCTGCTAACGCAGGTTCGAAACCCAGGGGGGGGCCAAACTCAGCCTTTCATCCTTCCGAGGTCGATAAATGAGCACCACACACCGTGGGTAATAATAAGCAGCGCTCAGATACCTCAGGGTTCGTAGCGCTATATAAATGCCAAATTATTATTTATTATTATTATTATTAGACTAGGTGAAAGGCAACGGTGGGTGAGTGAAAGGTAGGGTAGGTCGGTAGAGAAGGACCATGGAGGGACAGCCTGGCACCTCCCCTTGCGATAACTTATCATAAGGGAGTGTTGCTTCTGCAGCGCTGTATACCATAGTAACTCCCCGCCTGCCCCCCATTGGGCTGAGAAGCAGGGTGCAAATCTTTCAGGCTGCAAGCAAACAGCGTGAACGCCTGTGCCCCCCAAGATCAGCACCAGAAACCCCTCTGCCAAGCAAACCGCCGAACTGAAGCCAATGGGCGCGAAGCAGAAGTGAAAGCACTCCGAAACAGGCAAACGGGCAAGAGAAGTGGCCTCTGGGGGCTGGGGGCTCACGGGCAAGAGAAGTGGCCTCTGGGGACTCACGGGCAAGAGAAGTGGCCTCTGGGGGCTGGGGGCTCACGGGCAAGAGAAGTGGCCTCTGGGGGCTCACGGGCAAGAGAAGTGGCCTCTGGGGGCTGGGGGCTCACGGGCAAGAGAAGTGGCCTCTGGGGGCTGGGGGCACACGGGCAAGAGAAGTGGCCCCTGGGGGCTGGGGGCTCACAGGCAAGAGAAGTGGCCCCTGGGGACTGGGGGCTCACGGGCAAGAGAAGTGGCCTCTGGGGACTCACGGGCAAGAGAAGTGGCCTCTGGGGGCTGGGGGCTCACGGGCAAGAGAAGTGGCCTCTGGGGGCTCACGGGCAAGAGAAGTGGCCTCTGGGGGCTGGGGGCTCACGGGCAAGAGAAGTGGCCTCTGGGGGCTGGGGGCACACGGGCAAGAGAAGTGGCCCCTGGGGGCTGGGGGCTCACAGGCAAGAGAAGTGGCCCCTGGGGACTGGGGGCTCACGGGCCAGAGAAGTGGCCCCTGGGGGCTCACGGGCAAGAGAAGTGGCCTCTGGGGGCTCACGGCCCAGAGAAGTGGCCCCTGGGGGCTGGGGGCTCACGGGCAAGAGAAGTGGCCCCTGGGGGCTCACGGGCAAGAGAAGTGGCCCCTGGGGACTGGGGGCTCACGGGCCAGAGAAGTGGCCCCTGGGGGCTGGGGGCTCACGGGCAAGAGAAGTGGCCTCTGGGGGCTGGGGGCTCACGGGCAAGAGAAGTGGCCTCTGGGGACTCACGGGCAAGAGAAGTGGCCTCTGGGGGCTGGGGGCTCACGGGCAAGAGAAGTGGCCTCTGGGGGCTCACGGGCAAGAGAAGTGGCCTCTGGGGGCTCACGGGCAAGAGAAGTGGCCTCTGGGGGCTGGGGGCACACGGGCAAGAGAAGTGGCCCCTGGGGGCTGGGGGCTCACAGGCAAGAGAAGTGGCCCCTGGGGACTGGGGGCTCACGGGCCAGAGAAGTGGCCCCTGGGGGCTGGGGGCTCACGGGCAAGAGAAGTGGCCTCTGGGGGCTCACGGCCCAGAGAAGTGGCCCCTGGGGGCTGGGGGCTCACGGGCAAGAGAAGTGGCCCCTGGGGGCTGGGGGCTCACGGGCAAGAGAAGTGGCCCCTGGGGACTGGGGGCTCACGGGCCAGAGAAGTGGCCCCTGGGGGCTGGGGGCTCACGGGCAAGAGAAGTGGCCTCTGGGGGCTGGGGGCTCACGGGCAAGAGAAGTGGCCTCTGGGGGCTGGGGGCACACGGGCAAGAGAAGTGGCCCCTGGGGGCTGGGGGCTCACAGGCAAGAGAAGTGGCCCCTGGGGACTGGGGGCTCACGGGCCAGAGAAGTGGCCCCTGGGGGCTGGGGGCT
Organism: Ambystoma mexicanum; assembly: GCF_040938575.1. NCBI lineage: Eukaryota > Metazoa > Chordata > Amphibia > Caudata > Ambystomatidae > Ambystoma > Ambystoma mexicanum. Next base: position 6,535,273 of record NC_090932.1, read on the forward strand.
CACGGGCAAGAGAAGTGGCCTCTGGGGGCTCACGGCCCAGAGAAGTGGCCCCTGGGGGCTGGGGGCTCACGGGCAAGAGAAGTGGCCCCTGGGGGCTGGGGGCTCACGGGCAAGAGAAGTGGCCTCTGGGGGCCCCTGGGGACTCGCAAACCTGGCAACCCTTCGGGATTGGCTGATTCTCAGAAATCTCCAGTTTTCCTTCTTTTCATTTTGTGACGCGTGTTTATATTGCGCCAAATCAGCGCAGTAGCCGCCCCACAGCCCCCAGGCTCCCCCTCTCTGCAGAATGAGTAAGAACATGGGCAGATCACGGGTCAGGCTCTAAGCCTTGCACTGTGCCAGGGTGCCCATGGGAGGCTGGGCATACTGACCATGAGCCCTTCTACCTGCCAGGGGTGGACTGGGAACCAAAAGAGGCCCTGGAAATAATGTTAAAAGTGGCCCCATATGACACATTCTCAGGAAGCCCAATGCTTCTCCTATGAGAAAATGTGGAGCTCCCTATAGGCCAGTCCACCCCTGTCCTGGGTGCAGAGGCCTACCGGGAAATCTCCAGAGCTCCCTATAGGCCAGTCCACCCCTGTCCTGGGTGCAGAGGCCTACCGGGAAATCTCCAGAGCTCCCTATAGGCCAGTCCACCCCTGTCCTGGGTGCAGAGGCCTACCGGGAAATCTCCAGAGCTCCCTATAGGCCAGTTCACCCCTGTCTTGGGTGCAGAGGCCTACCAGGAAATCTCCAGAGCTCCCTATAGGCCAGTTCACCCCTGTCTTGGGTGCAGAGGCCTACCAGGAAATCTCCAACCTGCCCGCCTGACCAGTAGGAAACTGCTATGGTGAATGGGCAGGGAAGCTGGCAGGAAAGATGGGCACGGACCATGGCGTCTAGGGGAGAAAAGTCCAGGAGTGGCTTCCTGGAAGTCCTCGAGACCTGTGGGAACTTTATGGGGGTAGTTATGGGGGTAGGTTCAGGTGTTTTGCTGTAACTTCAACAGTTCTACTTTTTTACCGCCTTACTTTAGCAATTATTTTTTACTGCGTAGAGTTAGAGGGTGTGTTGGAACAGGCTATATAGAAAAGGAAGGGGCTGTTAGGGCGAGGCAGCGGGGCGGGGGCTCCCCCATATTTTGCAGTAAAGAAATCAGTAAAAAAATATGAAGTATAAAGGGATTCGAACTTTTGAAATTCAAACAAAACACATCCATAGCGCTAAGCGAGGTAGGACGCTACATAGCGCTGAGCGAAGCAGGACTCTCCATAGCACTGAGCGAGGTAGGCCTCTCCATAGTGCCGAGCGAGGTAGAACTCTCCATAATGCTGAGTGAGGTAGGATTCTCCATAGCGCTGAACGAGGTAGGACTCTCCATAGCGCTGAGCAGGGTAGGACTCTCCATAGTGCCGAGCAAAGTAGGCCTCTCCACAGTGCAGGGTGAGGTAGAACTCTCCATAATGCTGAGTGAGGTAGGATTCTCCATAGCGCTGAGCGAGGTAGGCCTCTCCACAGTGCAGGGTGAGGTAGAACTCTCCATAATGCTGAGTGAGGTAGGATTCTCCATAGCGCTGAGCGAGGTAGGCCTCTCCACAGTGCAGGGTGAGGTAGAACTCTCCATAATGCTGAGCAGGGTAGGAGTCTCCATAGCGCTGAGCGAGGTAGGACTCTCCATAGTGTTGAAAGAGGTAGGACTCTCCATAGCGCTGAGCAGGGTAGGACTCTCCATAGTGCCGAGCGAGGTAGGACTCTTTATAGTGCTGAGCGAGGTAGGACACTCCATAGTGCTGAGCAGGGTAGGACTATCCATAGTGCCCAGCGAGGTAGGACTCTCCATAGTGCTGAGTGAGATAGGATTCTCCATAGCGCTGAGCGAGGTAGGCCTCTCCACAGTGCAGGGTGAGGTAGAACTCTCCATAATGCTGAGTGAGGTAGGAGTCTCCATAGTGCCGAGCGAGGTAGGACTCTCCATAGCGCTGAGCGAGGTAGGAAGCTCCATAGCGCTGAGCGAAGCAGGACTCTCCATAGACTGAGCGAGGTAGGCCTCTCCACAGTGCAGGGTGAGGTAGAACTCTCCATAATGCTGAGCGAGGTAGGACTCTCCATAGTGCTGAGCAGGGTAGGACTATCCATAGTGCCGAGCGAGGTAGGACTCTCCATAGTGCTGAGTGAGATATGATTCTCCATAGCGCTGAGCGAGGTAGGACTCTCCATAGTGCCGAGCGAGGTAGGACTCTCCATAGTGCTGAGTGAGATAGAATTCTCCATAGTGCTGAACGAGGTAGGCCTCTCCACAGTGCAGGGTGAGGTAGAACTCTCCATAATGCTGAGTGAGGTAGGAGTCTCCATAGTGCCGAGCGAGGTAGGATTCTCCATAGCGCTGAGCGAGGTAGGACGCTCCATAGCGCTGAGCGAAGCAGGACTCTCCATAGACTGAGCGAGGTAGGCCTCTCCACAGTGCAGGGTGAGGTAGAACTCTCCATAATGCTGAGTGAGGTAGGAGTCTCCATAGTGCCGAGCGAGGTAGGACTCTCCATAGCGCTGAGCGAGGTAGGATTCTCCATAGCGCTGAGCGAGGTAGGACTCTCCATAGTGCCGAGCGAGGTAGGACTCTCCATAGTGCTGAGTGAGATAGAATTCTCCATAGTGCTGAACGAGGTAGGACTCTCTTGGGCTATGGCTGGGCAAATAATGCCAGGGTGCTAATAGCTGTAAACCTCTCCACAGGGGGCATAACCGGTGAGGTAATGGTGCCAGGGCTGCAACTTGGGTCCTGGGCCATTGCCTGACTGACATATGCCCTCTATCTCCAGGGTTACCGCTGAAATATAACCTGACATAACATGACCACATCAGCATCATGTCCCACACAAATAAAGGGGGGAGCGGGGGCGGGGGTGAATAGATAGAAAAGAAAATGAAAACCAAGCAAAGCTTCCTTAACAACGAAGACATTAAATCGGCCTCATTACACGGAAGGCGGTGAGCCATGGCGCTATTAGCGCCATGGTTCATGCCGGTAAAATACCGGCAACGCCTTGGCGGAAAGGGGATTTACCGCCCCATTCCAAGGTTGGAGGGGCGGTAAATCCCCTTTCCGCCATTGCCCTTCCCCATTCCCATTTCTGCCCCATAGGGCTCTATGGGAATGGGGAAGGCGCTAATTACGGCACCGCAATTTTGCGGTGCCGTAATTAGCTCCGAGGTCCCTTAGCGGGTTGGATTTTAACGCCTGCAAGAAGCAGGCGTTAAATCCTCCAACCCGCAAAGGGACCTCGTAGTAAGGCGGTAAGGGTTAACGGTCACCGTTGCCATTAACGGTGACCGTTAATCCTTACCGCCGTCCGTGTAATGAGGGAATTTGGTTACAAAACTGCCTTTGGGAAGTGAGAATTAAAACATGAGAAACGCCAGGATGGAGCAGGGTTAGGATGAGATGCAGTGGAGGTGTGGGTGGGGGAGGGGGGGCTGGGGGGTGGTGGAAGACCTAACAGGGGAGCGTGTGGGAGGGAAGGCACCCACCGGAAATGAAAATCAAGCGTACAACGAAAGAAGTCATTCAAGTCCACATGCAGAGATCCTAAAATACAAACATGGCACAACATGACATGGTGCAGCTTAACATACCACAGGGTATCATGCCAAGCCCAAGAGAGCGCGTCATTCCAAAGCGGAGCAGAGCACAGCCGCATAGTGAGAACCCGAGCAAAGCACACCCTGTCCAGAATCAGAAGATGCCATTCTGAGTTGCCCTTGCCAGGAGTCTCTCCTGCAGATCTCAACCGCGAGTGCCTAACCCTCTGAGCTATCATTACCCAGATGTCCTATGTTAGTCACTTGACTCTGCAGACGGCCTTGGGTAGCAGGGGCTCGACTGCTAGTTGGGAGTTTCTGTGGAATGGGCGTCCTGGAGTTGGATGGTTGGGGGGGGGTGGTGTCATCCTCCACTCCCAGGTGTCCGTCTACACGCGCTTACCCTGGAAACAAAGGGCAGGGAGTGGGCTGACAGCTGTGGCCCGTTGCTACCATGTCATGCCACGCTTAGTCCACCCCCTCCCCGGCCCCCGCCCCCCAGGCTCACAGGGTGGCTGATTCTGCACATTGCGTTGCTCTCCAGGAATGCCGCCGCATGGATGTTGCCGAACACATGCACGTGGAGCGTGACATTGCAGGTGCGCGTGGCATGTGTGCTCATAGGGTGCTTGTATAACTCCTATGTCGGTTCTAAGGCAATGAAGCGCTGTGCTTGGCATGTGCCACACTTCGCATAGCGGGTACAAGTCAATAGGCAGAGCTTGGCATCTGTGCCAGGAGGCGCTGCCCCCAACTCTCTTTGCGGGCGGGGCCACAGGAGCGTAGGCTCATCCCTAGAAGGGCAGGAACCAGCTCCATGTAGTGGCCTAACAGCACCCGCACGAAAGGAGGCAGCAGCGACTTCCAAAGAAGTGCTAAGCATGTCATCATTAATGCCAAGGCAACAATCGGCTCACATCAAATATTCAAGCAGGAAAACAAAACCAAAGAAAATAATTCCGTGCAGCTCCGAATCCAGCCCTTCTGTGGCAGGAAATGTGTGATTCGTCTGTAATATTTATTTTCATTGAATCATTCTAATTGCAAGAAATGAGTCACACGTTGCAAACATCAAGCTGTTCTCTATATCATTTTCCCCCCTTTCCAATATCACATAGCAATGATCGACCTCCAAAGGACCGAACGTTATATGATGCGAAATATGGATGATACTGACACCTAGTGGGGAAGAGCAGTATGGTCACTCATTGTGCTTTCCTTGACTTTTGGTGTGGGGAATTGGGTCAGGTGGGTGAGCCTTTTCTACCTCTCGCCCACCGCCATTCTCTTATTTCACTGAGGTCATAGGGACCAGAGACCCGGGCGGGCGGTACGTGGGACCCTAAAACCCCTCTGCCTGCCTTGCCATCCCTTCCAAATGGGCAACCCTTCCCTGGTGCCATCCCTTCCAAATGGGCAACCCTTCCCTGGTGCCATCCCTTCCAAAAGGGCAACCCCTCCCTGGTGCCACCCCTTCCAAATAGACAACCCTTCCCTGGTGCCATCCCTTCCAAATGGGCAACCCTTCCCTGGTGCCATCCCTTCCAAAAGGGCAACCCCTCCCTGGTGCCACCCCTTCCAAATAGACAACCCTTCCGTGGTGCCATCCCTTCCAAATGGGCAACCCTTCCCTGGTGCCATCCCTTCCAAATAGGCAACCCTTCCCTGGTGCCACCCCTTCCAAATGGGCAACCCTTCCCTGGTGCCATCCCTTCCAAATGGGCAACCCTTCCCTGGTGCCATCCCTTCCAAATGGGCAACCCTTCCCTGGTGCCATCCTTTCCAAATGGGCAAACCTTTTCTGGTGCCATCCATTCCAAATGGGCAACCCTTCCCTGGTGCCATCCCTTCCAAATAGACAACCCTTCCCTTATGCCATCCCTTCCAAATGGGCAACCCTTCCCTCATGCCATCCCTTCCAAATGGGCAACTTCCATGGTGCCATCCCTTCCAAATGGGCAACCCTTCCCTGGTGCCATCCTTTCCAAATGGGCAACCCTTTCCTGGTGCCATCCCTTCCAAATGGGCAACCCTTCCCTGGTGCCATCCCTTCCAAATAGAGAACCCTTCGCTGATGCTATCCCTTCCAAATGGGCAACCCTTCCCTGATGCCATCCTTCCAAATGGGCGATCCTTCCCTGGAGCCATCCCTTCCAAATGGGCAACCCTTCTCTGATGCCATCCCTTCCAAATGAGCAACCCTTCCCTGATGCCATCCCTTTCAAATGGGCAACCCTTCCCTGATGCCATCCCTTCCAAATGGGCAACCCTTCCATGGCGCCATCCCTTCCAAATGGGCAACCCTTCCCTGGTGCCACCCCTTCCAAATGGGCAACCCTTCTCTGGTGCCATCCCTTCCAAATGGGCAACCCTTCCCTGATGCCATCCATTCCAAATGGGCAACCCTTCCCTGGTGCCATCCCTTCCAAATGGGCAACCCTTCCCTTCCAAATGGGAAACCCTTCCCTGATGCCATCCCTTCCAAATGGGCAACCCTTCCATGGTGCCATCCCTTCCAAATGGGCAACCCTTCCCTGGTGCCACCCCTTCCAAATGGGCAACCCTTCCCTGGTGCCATCCCTTCCAAATGGGCAACCCTTCCCTGATGCCATCCCTTCCAAATGGGCAACCCTTCCCTGCTGCCATCCCTTCCAAATGGGCAACCCTTCTCTGATGCCATCCCTTCCAAATGGGCAACCCTTCCCTGGTGCCACTCCTTCCAAATGGGCAACCCTTCCCTGGTGCCATCCCTTCCAAATGGGCAACCCTTCCCTGATGCCATCCCTTCCAAATGGGCAACTCTTCCCAGGTGCCATCCCTTCCAAATGGGCAACCCTTCCCTTCCAAATGGGCAACCCTTCCCTGATGCCATCCCTTCCAAATGGGCAACTCTTCCATGGTGCCATCCCTTCCAAATGGGCAACCCTTCTCTGATGCCATCCCTTCCAAATGGGCAACCCTTCCCTGGTGCCACTCCTTCCAAATGGGCAACCCTTCCCTGGTGCCATCCCTTCCAAATGGGCAACCCTTCCCTGATGCCATCCCTTCCAAATGGGCAACTCTTCCCAGGTGCCATCCCTTCCAAATGGGCAACCCTTCCCTTCCAAATGGGCAACCCTTCCCTGATGCCATCCCTTCCAAATGGGCAACTCTTCCATGGTGCCATCCCTTCCAAATGGGCAACCCTTCCCTGGTGCCACCCCTTCCAAATGGGCAACCCTTCCCTGGTGCCATCCCTTCCAAATGGGTAACCCTTCCCTGGTGCCACCGCTTCCAAATGGGCAACCCTTCCCTGGTGCCACCCCTTCCAAATGGACAACCCTCCCTGATACCAACCCTTCCAAACAGGCGACCTTTCACCGATGCTGTTATATTTACCCCAGAGGCATGTGAAGTGGCCCAGGGGCGAGGCCCCTTCTTGGGAAAACGACCCCAAGCACAGCAGCCTCCATCAGAAGACGAGACACACAATCAGACTGGGAGCAGCGCCTGCTTACTACTCCTCTAGAGTCTCAAGCACTCGCCCCCTTGGGCTAAAGTCACCCGTTTCCTTGTATGCATTTTGTTTCTGGTTCTTTAGTTTTGTCCCTGGTATATGTTGTAATGTTTTACACCCTCATGAACGGGCTCACCCCTCCTTCTCATCGTTATGCTCTGTGCAGGCGCCTTCCTGGGGATGCTTCCGCCATCTGAAAAAGTGTTATTTTAAGTCTTTTCCGATCGAAATCGACATCCTTGTTCTTCAAATAAAAACAAGATACACAGGGTCATAGTTGGCATGGTTAGGCACGGACAGGCAGGTGGCATGGACGGGTGGCATGACTGGGAATAGACGGACGGGTGGAAAAACGGGGTACAGACGGGCAGGTGTCATGGACGGGTGGCAGAACTGGGTATAGACAGGCAGGTCTGGGTACAGACAGGTGGCATGGACGGGTGGCTGGACTGGGTATAGACAGGCAGCAGTGGGTATAGACAGACAGGTAGCATGGACGGGTGGAAGGACTGGGTATAGACAGGCAGGAGTGGGTATAGACAGACAGGTAGCATGGACGGGTGGAAGGACAGGGTATAGACAGGCAAGTCTGGGTATAGACAGACAGGTAGCATGGACGGGTGGAAGGACTGGGTATAGACAGGCAGGTCTGGGTACAGACAGGTGGCATGGACGGGTGGCTGGACTGGGTATAGACAGGCAGCAGTGGGTATAGACAGACAGGTAGCATGGACGGGTGGAAGGACTGGGTATAGACAGGCAAGTCTGGGTATAGACAGACAGGTGGCATGGACGGGTGGAAGGACTGGGTATAGACAGGCAGGAGTGGGTATAGACAGACAGGTAGCATGGACGGGTGGAAGGACTGGGTATAGACAGGCAGGTCTGGGTATAGACAGACAGGTAGCATGGACGGGTGGAAGGACTGGGTATAGACAGGCAGGAGTGGGTATAGACAGACAGGTGGCATGGACGGGTGGAAGGACTGGGTATAGACAGGCAGGTCTGGGTATAGACAGACAGGTGGCATGAACGGGTGGCTGGACTGGGTATAGACAGGCAGCAGTGGGTATAGACAGACAGGTGGAATGGATGGGTGGCAGGACTGGGTATAGACAGGCAGGTGGCATGGATGGATGGCAGGACTGGGTATAGACAGACAGGTGGCATGGACGGGTGGCAGGACTGAGTATAAACAGGCTTGTCTGGGTATAGACAGACAGGTGGCATGGACGGGTGGCTGAACTGGGTATAGACAGACAGGTGGCATAGACGGGTGGCAGTACTGGGTATAGACAGACAGGTGGCATGGATGGATGGCAGGACTGGGTATAGACAGGCAGGTATCATGGATTAGTGGCAGGACTGGGTATAGACAGGCAGGTATCATGTACGGTTATAGACAGTCAGGTGGCATGGATGAGTGGCAGGAGTGGGTATGATATGATAGTTTATTTATATAGCGCCTATACACAATGTGGTTCAAAGCGCTTCAAGGCAAGGGAGGGAACAAGGGAAAATACAATGACATTCTTACAGGCCATGAACAGTAAGGATGTGAAATTAACTATCGTACTCGGCCTGACGACATTTCAGATAGTGCAAGAGCTAAGACATAGATAAGGAAGGGAGGGGGAGCGTGGGAAGGAAATGGAAACAGACAGGTGACTACCATACTAGGCCTGACGACATTTCTGGTAGAGCCGGAGGAAAACAAGAGGTGAGGCAGGGGGTAGGAGAAAGGTAGGGGAGGAACAAAACAAGCGACTATCATACTAGGCCTGACGACATTTCAGATAGTGCTGGAGGGGGTGGGGGGATGGGGAGGAATAAACCAGTTCGGGGAGGGAGGAGGAGACAGACGAGGTTGCTATCATACTAGGTCCAGGGACAATTCTGATAGAGTAAGTGCATAGAAGAAAGTAAGGGGAGAAGATAGGAAAAGGGAGAAGGGAAAGGAGGAGAGAACAGAGAGTTAGCAGTCAAAAGAGTGGGGAAGCAAGAGGGGAGAGTGAATACAATTGCAGAAGTCAGTAGTAACACATAGGGCCTCATTACACGGACAGCGGTAAGGGTTAACGGTCACCGTTAATGGCAACGGTGACCGTTAACCCTTACCGCCGTACTACGAGGTCCCTTTGCGGGTTGGAGGATTTAACGCCTGCTTCTTGCAGGCGTTAAAATCCAACCCGCTAAGGGACCTCGGAGCTAATTACGGCACCGCAAAATTGCGGTGCCGTAATTAGCACCTTCCCCAGTCCCATAGAGCCCTATGGGGCAGAAATGGGAATGGGGAAGGGCAATGGCGGAAGGGGGATTTACCACCCCTCCAACCTTGGAATGGGGCGGTAAATCCCCTTTCCACCAAGGCGGTGCCGGTATTTTACCGGCATGAGCCATGGCGCTAATAGCGCCATGGCTCACCGCCTACCGTGTAATGAGGCCCAAAATGTTGCAAGCCTGGATACAAGATGAAGTTGTGAACAGCTTGATTCAGGGCCACCATGAGTACAAGATGCAAAAGAAGTTCACCATGAGAGTTGAGAAAGAGTGACGCAAAGTGAAAGAATAAAGTCCATAAAAGTCAAATCCAGCATTGGCCACAAGACGGTGATGGTGAAACCAGAATGTATCAGGACAGACTCCTGCAGAAGTATGCTTGAGGAGGGTGAGGGTGGAACAGGGCAGAACAATCAAGCAAAACAGGCAACACCTGTGTGGGAGAATGGTGGGGGCACAAGGGAACATCAAGAGAGTCAGGCAGGTGGCATGGATGGGTGGCAGGACTGGGTATAGACAGACATGTGGCATGGACGGGTGCCAGAACTGGATATAGACATACAGGTGGCATGGACGGGTGGCAGGACTGGGTATAGACAGGCAGGTGGCATGGATGGGTGGCAGGACTGGGTATAGACAGGCAGGTATCATAGAAGGGTGGCAGGACTGGGCATAGACAGACAGGTGGCATGGACGGGTGGCAGGACTGGGTATAGACAGGCAGGTGGCATGGATGGGTGGCAGGACTGGGTATAGACAGGCAGGTATCATAGAAGGGTGGCAGGACTGGGCATAGACAGACAGGTGGCATGGACGGGTGGCAGGACTGGGTATAGACAGGCAGGTATCATGGACGGGTGGCAGGACTGGGTATAGACAGGCAGATGGCATGGACGGGTGGCAGGACTGGGTGTAGATAGGCAGGTGGCATGGACAGGTGGCAGGACTGGGTATAGACAGACAAGTGGCATGGATGAGTGGCAGGTGTGGGTATAGACAGACAGGTGGCCGGACTGGGTATAGACAAGCAGGTATCATGGATGGGTGGCAGGACTGGGTATAGACAAACAGGTGGCAGGAGTGGGTATAGTCAGGCAGGTGGCATGGACCAGTGGCAGACTCGGTATAGTGAGGCAGGTGGCATGGGCAGGTGGCAGGACTGGGTATGGACAGTGTTAGGAAATATTTCATATGTGCATATCATTTTTCCCTCCATGTGACAACCCCCCAAAACATTTCTGCTGTTTAAACACCATTGACTGACTTTTGCCAGAGAAGCACAGCCTTCAGCCGCACTCCTCTGGGCTTTCGCTCACTTTTTATGGGGAAACTGACATGCCCTTAAGACAGTCAGTACTGGGAGACTTTGTTTCCCTTAGTCCTTTTCTCATGTTGCACCTTTTGTGCAACATGTAACAAGTGTGCAATGTATCTTACCATACAGCACACTTGGGTCTATAGTCATTTCCAAAGGCCCTAGATACTCCTCCTGGACTTTTTATGAACTGTGCAGATGTGTCATGAACAGAACTGGTGGCAGCTATCCTTTCGCATCATGTTTAACCCTTTCCTGTCATGTTAACCGTGTTAACGGCGTTTGGCACGAATAGGTGGCCTAGCTCCAAAATGGCCATGCCATGAGGTTCTTTGTCCTGTCCTTTGGCCATCTTGCCCCTTCACCTTCCCCAGGTCGAGTCGACCCAGGCCAGTCCTTATCTGGTCATGCACTTTCCCGCGAATCTCAATACTTTTGCGGGCTTCTGCATGCCTTGTGTGTGTGCCTCCAGGATGTGGGCTGAGATGTTTGGTCCCAATACACATCCTGGGTGCCAGAGAGTCTGGAGTGCCCTGAATGCCTGAGACCACCGTGGTCTATGATTGGTCCACGTATGGAGTGTGTGCTTGTGAGCAGTTCTCCCATTGGGTCCTCTCTGTTTTGGCGCAAAGGGAACTTTGGATAAGAGGCTGAAAACACCACTACTATGTCGATCTCCGGAGTTCTCCCTGAACAAAGGATAGGATCCAAGTATTCTGCAACTGGTGATCCGCTGGAAGATTTGGCACCCTGAGCCCGCTGTCGTCCCGTGGGACCCCTCTGCATCTGGTCGTCCTAGAAGGTCTGTGAAGACGCTTCGACCCATTGGAATAGTGGGACCAACTATTCTCGGCACCATCAACAAAACCTGCAAGTAAGCTTTCTCGGAAGTGTCCCTGGGCCAACCAGTGGGCTGACCAGTTTACGCAGGACCTTTGCTCTTTCTCTGCCGTCGTTTTGAGGAGGCACTCCAAACTTGGTATACTGCTAGCTCTTTGTCCATTGCACCCTCACACCGAATTTCGTACACTTGGCATTCCCAGGTCTGAAGTGAGACGAGTGCGCACCAACTGGATTAAATGCGGTTACCGTGTTGCCCTGCTGCGGCAACGTCCTTTGCAAGTCTGCTGCATTTGTGACCCTGTTGCCCCTGAAGCTTGCTGCAGTGAAACTGGGGCGATTCATTCACCTGGAGCACAGAAATTGCCACTGTCCCGTTTGGGAATCCTCGCTGGATCTCAGGAACTAAAAGGTGCCGAGACGTCCTTTTTGTCGCATTCCAACCTGCAACCGAATTGGACTAACCTGCTGAAGGTTGGGTCTCCTTGCATCAAGGACCGGTGAGTAATCAATACCCCAACTGGTGGCCCCTAGTGCAAGAGCCCATTTCTACGCATGAGTGGCCCCTTGGGGCCCCTCTCCTGTCTACTGCTATTGTGGAATAGTGACTCCATCCCGAACTCTCGAACTGCCTCTGCCTTCAAGTAGAGGTCCTTCTTGAATAGTGGGAACTTATTCTTCATCGTCTTAGCCACCTTCCCGAGCTGCTAGATACCCCTGAAGAGACTCTGTTTTGCCCATTGGAACAACCTCGTGCATTGGCACACATGTACTATTGAGCTCAAGGCTCCACTCTTCTTAGGGCTTGGACTGCCTCTTAGGTGAATAATTGATGTCGAACTGGGTCTAAAGATTAACTGCACTGCCTGTTTCCTTCCCATCTAGGTTGTAGACATATTTTGTGCGGTCACCATTTTAGACCCCCCTGGTCGTATACATATATTGTATTGAGTGTGATGTGTTGGTTTACTTAGTGTTACTGTGATTTTTGCTATGGTCTCTGTTACAAAGGCTCTGTAATAAATGGGCCTCATTACGACCCAGGCGGTAAGTTACCGCCTGGGCCGTGACTTTACCACCATGGCGTAAACTACGTTTACGCCATGGTGGTTGGCGGACTTACCGCCCCATTCCGACCTTGCCGGGGCGGTAAGTCCCCAATCCCCATTTACCCTTCCCCATTCCCATTTTTGCCCCATAGGGCATAATGGGAGTGGGGAAGGCGTTAATTACGCCACCGTAAATTACGGTGGCGTAATTAACTCCATGGTCCCTTAGCGCCATGGATTTTAACACCTGCTAAAAGCAGGTGTTAAAAGCACCATGGCGCTAGGGGACCTCGTAATTGGCGGTAAGGGGTCGGCGCAGCTAACGCTGGCGTTAACCCCTTACCGCCAGGGTCGTAATGAGGCCCAATGTGTCTATTTATTTAATATAACATCTGTCTGGAGTAATTTATAAGTGTCCTTGTTCTGTGTGCTCATTGAGGTTCTTCAGTCACCCTCACCCCTCCTGAGACTTAGGCCCTCATTACAACTCAGGCGTTAAGGGTTAACGCCACCGTTAACCCTTAACGCCTGATTCCCACCTTAACGCCTGCTTTTTGCAGGCGTTAAGTTCCATGGTGCTAAGGCACCTTGGTGCTAATTACGGCACCGTAATTTACGGTGCCGTAATTAGCGCCTTCCCCACTCCCATTATGCCCTATGGGGCAAAAATTGGAATGGGGAAGGGAAAATGAGAAATGGGGATTTACCGTCCCACTCACCTTGTAATGGGGCGGTAAATCCGCCATCCACCATGGTGTAAACGTAGTTTACACCATGGTGGTAAAGTTGGTGCACTTAGCACCTCAGTTGTAATGAGGGCCTTAGTCTTGACCGCCTGCCATAGCTACCCTGATTGGTCTGGTTTGTCCAGAGGTTACCCTGTTCCAAGAAACTAGGCTGGCCTTCTGAACCTCTGCCCCTCCAGGTCCGAGTTCAGAAATCCACCTTAACAAATTGGTGTACAGCGGTGGGATAGGACTGAAGGTATCCAGTGTTGCATACTAGTGAAGGCATTTCGAGTTATTCCTACCAGGACACAAAGTGAATTGTTGTATAACTGAAAAAGGCCATAATCCTATCTAACAATATGGAAACAAGTACCTTGTTAACTTTAAATGCTTCTAAATCTGAAACATTGAGAAAGATGTGTGCTGAGAGAGGTGTCTCTGCTCAAGGCATAAAAATGGAAATGATCCAAAGAATCATGGACTGGCAAGAAGCTCAGCTTAGTGCCATAGCTTCTGAGGACAGTGCAGAAGGAGGTGGGGCTGCTCCCACCAGCAGAATTGGTAGTTCTGTCGCTGCACTGGTCGCCAGGGACCATGAGGATTTGGAAGATGTAATGTCTAATGTTTCCTCTGCCAGTGCTGAAGGTGAGGCCATGCTTGAATACAAGAGGCAAGAGCTACTATTTAGGCAGAAGGAGCCTGAATTTAACATGGCCAAACTGAAGATAGAGCAGGCAGAAAAACAAAAAGACAGGGATCACCAGTTGGAACTGGCCAGGCTTCAAGTTGCCAATGAATCCAAGGGTCCTGGACATGGGTCTGGGGCCTCCTCTCATCCAAGGTTTCCAAAAGATCTGCTCAGTGTGTATGAGGAAAGGAATGACATTATGGACTGGCTGAATACGTTTGAGTATGCATGCGAAGTTCAACAAGTTGACAATGCTGATAAAATTGCCTGGCTACTTAGCAGACTGCCCCATTCTGGCTGCAATGCCATTATGGAAATGTCAAATGCTGAGAGAGCAGATTTTGCAATGTTGAAGGCAAGCAAACACTCATCTTAAAGTTTGGAAAGAATCCTGCCCAATACTTAAAAAGATTCAGAGAATATAAGAAGAAAGAAGGTGGTACTTGGGTATTTTATGAAACTGAACCCTTAAAAAACCTGACTGGCTGGGTTGAAGGTTATAAGGTCTCTACTTTTGAAGGTATGGTAAGTCTTGTCATGCTGGAACATATTTTTGCATCTTCTTCCCCGGAGCTTAAGCAGCATTTGGCAGATTCAAAGGAGCTAGATCCTAAGAAGCTGGCCATTGCAGCAGACTTGTGGGTGTCACATCGAGTGTCCCATAAGGACAAGACTCATCCTGGTAAGCAGGAGGAAGGGAAAAAGTCCAAAGATAAGGAGAGTGGAGAATCTGATAAAACGTCCTCCAGAAGGGCCACAAAAGAAAAAATAAGGGTAAGACACAAGAGAATCCACAGGGTAGTGGAGGTCAGCCTCCAAAACAGAACTCTGGTTATGGTAAGCCTCCCTATGTAAACAGACCCAGTGGATCTTGTTTTGCTTGTGGAGCAACTGACCATGTGAAGGGGGATCCTAGATGTAAGGTCAAAACCTTGAGGGTCGACTCTACTAATCTGTCCTTCTCCTCCTATGAGGAAGAAGAGATTACAGGGGCACCCTTCTCCCCAGACTGCTTCCCCAGTGGGATAGAGGCTGAGGTAGTTTTAGTTTCCCTGGGTCCCTGGGAGCCTAAAGTCTCAGAGGCTTATGCTAGGATTCCAGATATTACCAAGCACTACTTTAAAGACAGTGTGCTGATCAATGGAGTAGATACTCCAGCTCTTATGGATAGTGGGTGCAGTCGACCTGTAGTGGATTCTACCTTGGTAGATCCAGAGGAAGTTGCCAGAGCTCCTCTGGCACCCACTAAGTTGGCTGATGGCCCACCTCTCAAGTTCCCAGTAATACTTGTCACTCTTACAATCAATGGTACAGCAGTCAGAATTCCAGTGAGCATATAGAGGAATGTCCCAGGAAAGGTCTCGCTGGGAAATTATTTCAGAGCTTTAGGGCTTGTGGGAGATACAGCTGAAAGACCCTGCACAAGGTCTCAAACAAGGGCAGCACTGGCCAAGACCAATGCCATGCCCCAGCCAAAGGGGAAACCCAAGGCTAAAGGAGTAAGAAAATCCAAAAGAGGGAAAGAAAGCATTCCCTTTAACTCACCTACCACTGAGGTGGAGGTACTTGGTCAATCACCAGGACCTGACGAGGAGGTGGTGATACCTGAAATAATTGACCCTCATGACCATCCTGAACTAAATGATTTGTTAGTAGAAGGTGGTCCTGATAGGGAAGAATTTAGTAAGGGCCAACGTGAGTGCCCATCTCTGGAAGGTCTAAGGAGACAGGCCTGCTCCCAGCGTGAGGGTGAACCTCCTGGGAAGCACAGGATTTATTGGGAAGGTGGGCTCCTGTATAGTGAGCCTAAAGAGTCTGCAGAAGGAGATCATAGGAGCTTGGTGGTTCCCCTTGCTGTAAGACCCTTGCTCCTGCAGCTGGCGCATGAAGTGCCCCTTACTGGGCACCTTGGAATCAAGAGAACCAAGCAAAGGTTATACATGCACTGCTACTCACCCAAGATGGGGGTGCAAGTAGAAAGTCACAGCAGGAGTTGTGCCTCCTGCCAGTTATGCAGTAAGAGTGGCTCAACAATCCAAGCTCCATTGCTATCACTCCCAGTCGCGGGGGTACCATTTGAGAGGGTAAGGATCAACATTGTTGGTCCCCTTGACCCCCATACATCCTCAGGCAATAGGTTTATCCTGGTGCTGGTCGACCATGCCACCAGATATCCTGAGGCCATCCCATTGAAAACTGTGAATGCCAAGTCAGTTGCAAAAGCTCTGCTTGGCATATTTACTAGTGTTGGCTTCCCTAAAGAAGTTGCATCTGACAGAGGCAGCAACTTTATGTCCAAGTATATGCAGGCCATGTGGAAGGAATGTGGGGTCACCTATACGTTCTCCTCTGCATATCACCCACAGACCAATGGCCTAGTTGAACGGTTTAACAGGACCTTGAAGAGCATGATTGGGGCTCTGAAGAACCCCAAAGAAGAAAATGGGATCTTCTGTTACCATGCTTACTGTTTGCCTACAGAGAGGTACCACAAGAGGGTGTTGGCTTCAGCCCCTTTGAACTTCTCTTTGGTCACCCTGTAAGGGGACCATTAGCCATAGTCAAGGAGGGATGGGAGATGCCCACTCCCCCCCATAACTAACAACGTAGTGGACTATGTGCTAGGGCTCAGAAAAAGGATGGCACTCCTGATGGGCTTGGCTAGTGAAAGGTTGAAGGCAGGGCAAGCTCTGGTGAAACATTGGTATGACCAGAAGGCTTCCCTCATCAATTTCACACCTGATCATGAATATCCTATAAGGCCTAGAGCTTTACAGGACAAGTGGTCAGGCCCTTACAAAGTGGTGGAGTCACTGGGCGAGGTCAACTATTTAGTGGACCTTCGAAGGGCTGGTCAGGCACCAAAAGTGTTCCATGTAAATAGACTGAAGGCTTTTATCCCAAGAGCTGAAATCGCAGCACTGCTGCTGGCTTCAGATGTTGAAGAAGAGGAACCTCTTCCTGACCTGTTACAAAGCAGTCCTTCAGACAGCTCCATTCAGGGTGGTCAAGTGGCCCCTCACCTGCCTTCAGATCAACAGGCTGAGGTGAAAAGTTTGCTTAGGCAATTTTTCCCCTTGTTTTCACAGTCCCCTGGTTTGACACCTTGGTGCAAACATAACATTGACACAGGGGACAGTGTACCTACCAAAAGTAGGGGATACAGAATGTCAGACAAAGTAAAGTCTTACATTAAGACAGAGGTCAACAAGATGTTGGATCTTGGGGTGATTGAACCCTCCAGTTGTCCTTGGTACAGCCCAGTGGTGTTGGTTCAAAAAAACGGTACTTCTGAATTGAGGTTCTGTGTGGACTACAGGACTCTGAATGCTGTCACCAAGACAGATGCACACCCCTTGCCTCGAACAGATGAGCTGGTGGATACCTTGGGTGCCTCCAAGTACCTCAGCACATTTGACCTCACTGCAGGCCATTGGCAAATAGCCCTTGCAGAACATGCCAAGGAGAAGACAGCTTTCTCGACACCAGAGCGTCTTTACCAGTTCAGGGTGATGCCTTTTGGGTTGAAAAATGGCTCTGCCACTTTCCAGAGGCTTGTGAATCATGTGTTGAATGGGTTGGATGAATTCTGTCTTGCATATCTGCATGATATAGCAGTTTTTAGTGTCACCTGGGAAGACCATGTGAAGCACTTTAGGATTGTGTTTCAGGCTCTTCAGAAGGCCCACTTGACCATATAGGCCAGTAAGTGCCAGATTGGACAAGGATCAGTGGTCTACCCTGGACATGAAGTAGGTGGAAGGAGGATACAGCCTCTACCCAGTAAAGTAAAAGCGGTACAAGACTGGACTACCCCCACTACACAGACCCAAGTGAGAGCCTTTTTGGGACTCACTGGGTACTACAGAAATTTCATGGCAGACTATGGTACCATAGCTGCCCCTCTGACTGCTCTCACTACTCCAAGAAACCCAAGAAGGTAACTTGGTCTGAAGAGTAGAGAAGGCCTTCATTGGCTTACAAGACTCCTTGTGCCAGGCCCCTGATTACCAAATACCTGTTATTGTGCAGACAGATGCCTCTGACACTTGGGTAGGAGCTGTACTATCACAAGTAGATGAGAAGGGTAAGGAGCACCCTATTGGCTTCATTTGTCGCCAGTTTAAGGACAGAGAACTCAGATGGTCCACGGTAGAGAAAGAATGTTTCTCTGTTGTGTGGGCCCTAAGGAAGCTGAGGCCCTACCTCTATGGGACCCACTTCACTGTGCAAATTGACCATAAGCCGATAAAGTGGCTAATGAACATGAAGGGAGAGAATCCAAAGTTGCTTACGTGGTCCATAAGTCTGCAAGGCTTTGACTTCACTATTGAGCATAGGCCAGGTGTCCAACATAGCAATGCTGATGGGTTGCCCAGAATATTTAAACGACCTGAACAAGAAGCTCATCCAGGGGTTGATTAGTTCCCCCTGTCCTTAGTCTGGGAGGGCGAGTGTTAGGAAAGATTTCATATGTGCATGTAATGTTTCCCTCCATGTGTCAACCCCCAAACATTTTACTGCTGTTTAAACACCATTGACTGACTTTGCCAGAGAAGCACAGCCTTCAGCTGCACTCCTCTGGGCTTTTTCTCACTTTTTATGGGGAAACTGACATGCACTTAAGAAAGTCAGTACTGGGAGACTTTGTTTCCCTTAGTCCTTTCCTCATGTTGCAACTTTTGTGCAACATGTAACAAGTGTGCAATGTATCTTACCATACAGCACACTTGGGTCTTTAGTCATTTCCAAAGGCCCTAGATACTCCTCCTGGACTTTTTATGAACTGTGCAGATGTGTCATGGACAGGACTGGTGACAGCTATCGTTTCACATTATTTTTAACCCTTTCCCGCCATGTTAACCGCGTTAACCGCGTTTGGCAAGAATAGGTGGCCTGGCTCCAAAATGGCCATGCCACGAGGTTCTTTGTCCTGTCCTTTGGCCATCTTGCCCCTTCACCTTCCCCAGGTCGAGTCGACCCGGGCCAGCCCTTATTTGTTCAGGCATTTTCCCACGAAACCCAATGCTTTTGCAGGCTTCTGCATACCTTGTGTGTGTGCCTCTAGGATGTGGGCTGGGATGTCTGGTCCCAATACACATCCTGGGTGCCAGAGAGTCTGGAGTACCCTGAATGCCTGAGACCACCGTGGTCTGTGATTGGTCCACGTATGGAGTGTGTGTTTGTGAGCAGATCTCCCATTGGGACCTCTCTGTTTTGGCACAAAGGGAACTTTGGATAAGAGGAGGCTGGAAACACCACTACCAGGGCGATCTCCTGAGTTCTCACTGAACAAACGGATAGGATCCAAGTATCCTGCAACTACGAAGCTGAGTCGAGGAACCGCTGGTAACCCGCTGGAAGGTTTGGCATCCTGAGCCCGCTGTCGTCCCGTGGGACCCCTCTGCATCTGGTCGTCCTAGAAGGTCTGCGAAGACGCTTCGACCCATTGGAATAGTGGGACCAACTATTCTCGGCACCTTCACCAAAACCTGCAAGTAAGCTTTCTCGGAAGTGTCCCTGGGCCAACCAGTGGGCTGACCAGTTTACGCAGGACCTTTGCTTTGTCTCTGCCATTGTTTCGAGGAGGCCCTGGAAACTTGGTATACTGCTAGCTCTGTGTCCACGGCACGCTCACACCAAATTTCGTACACTTGGCATTCCCAGGTCTGAAGTGAAACGAGTGCGCCCGGACCGGAGTAAACGCGGTTTCTGTGTTGCCCTGCTGCGGCAACTTCCTTTGCAAGTCCACTGCATTTGTGACCCTCTTGCCCCTGAAGCCTGCTGCAGTGAAACTGGGGTGATTAATTCACTGAGAGCGGAGAAATCACCACTATCCCGTTTGGGAATCCTCGCTGGATCTCAAGAACTAAACGGTTCCGAGACGTCCTTTTGCCACATTTGAACCTGCAACCGAATTGGACTAAACTGCTGAAGTTTGGGTATCCTTGAATCAGGGACCGGTGAGTAATCAATACCCCAACTGGTGGCCCCTAGCACAAGAGCCCATTTCTACACGAGTGGCCCCTGGGGGACCCTCTCCTGTCCACTGCTATTGCAGAATAGCGACTCCATCCCAAACTCTCGAACGGCCTCTGCCTTCAAGTGGAGGTCCTTCTTGAATAGTGGGAACTTATTCTTCATCGCTTATCCACCTTCCTGAGCTGCTAGAGACCCCTGAAGAGACCCTGTTTTGCCCATTGGAACAACCTCGTGCATTGGCATACATGTAATATTGAGCACAAGGCTCCCCTCTTCTTAGGGCTTGGACTGCCTCTTTGTTGAATAACTGATGTTGAACTTGGCCTAAAGATTAACTTCACTGCCTGTTTCCTTCCCATCTAGGTTGTAGACGTATTTCGTGCAGTCACCCTTTGAGACCCCCCTGGTCTTGCATATATATTGTATTGAGTGTGATGTATTGGTTTACTTAGTGTTACTGTGATTCTTTGCTATGGTCAATGTTACAAAGCCCCTGTAATAAATGTGTCTATATTTTTAATATAACACCTGTCTGGAGTAATTTGTAAGTGCCCTTGCTCTGTGTGCTCATTAAGGTCCGTCAGTCACCCTCACCCCTCCTGAGATTTAGGGGGCCATTACGAGTTTGGAGGTAGCCATGGTGCTATTAGCGCCATGGCTGCCTCCAAACTCGGGTCCGGTTCCGGGCTCCCTGAATGTGGACTTACCGGGTCATTCCAAACTGGGAGGACCCGGTAAGTCCCCATTCAGGGAGCCCATCCCTATTCCAATTCGAGGCCCCATAGGGCTCAATGGGAATGGGGAGGGAGCTAATAACGGGCCCATTAAAAACAGGCCCGTTATAAGCTCCCTGGTCCTTTAGCGGGACCCGCTAAAGGACCACGGAATGCGGCGGTAAGGGGTTAATGGCACCGGCATCCTTACTGGCGCCGTTAACCCCTTACCGCCGCACTCGGAATGAGGCCTCTAGTCTTGACCGCCTGCCATAGCTACCCTGATTGGTCTGGCTTGTCCAGAGGTTACCCTGTTCCAAGAAACTAGGCTTGCCTTCTGAACCTCTGCCCCTCCTGGTCAGAGTTCAGAAATCCTTCTTAACAGACAGACAGGTGGCATGGACAAGTGGCAGGACTGGGTATAGACAGACAGGTGGCATGGACGGGTGGCAGGACTGGGTATAGACATGCAGGTTGCATGGACGGGTGGCAGCACTGGGTATAGACGGACAGGTGGTAGGACTGGATATAGAGAGAAAGGTGGCATGGACGGGTGGCAGGACTGGTTATAGACAGGCAGGTGGCATGGACGGATGGCAGCACTGGGTAAAGACACGCAGGTGGCATGGACAGGTGGCATGGACTGGTGGCAGCACTGGGTAAAGACAGGCAAGAGGCATGGACGGGTGGCAGGACTGGGTATAGACAGGCAGGTGGCATGTAGGGGTGGCAGGACTGGGTATAGACACGCAGGTGGCATGGACTGGTGGCATGGACGGGTGGCAGGACTGGATATAGAGAGGCTGGTGGCATGGGCGGGTGGCAGCAATGTGTATAGGCAGGCAGGTGGCATGGACAGGTGGCATGAACGGGTGGCAGGACTCGGTATAGACAGGCAGGTGGCATGGACAGGTGCCATGGACGGGTGGCAGGACTGGGTATAGACAGGGAGGTGGCATGGACGGTTGGCATGGACGGGTGGCAGGACTGGGTATAGACAGGCAGGTGGCATGGATGGGTGGCAGCACTGGGTATAGACATACAGGTGGCATGGACGGGTGGCAGGACTGGGTATAGAGAGGCTGGTGGCATGGGCGGGTGGCAGCAATGTGTATAGGCAGGCAGGTGGCATGGACAGGTGGCATGGACGGGTGGCATGACTGGGTATAGAAAGGCAGGTGGCATGGACGGGTGGCATGACTGGGTGTAGACAGGCAGGTGGCATGGACAGTTGGCATGGACGGGTGGCAGGACTGGGTATAGACAGGCAGGTGGCAGGGTTGGCCAGGCCTCTATGAACCCAATCTGTCTGTTCGTGATCCTAGCGGGCCATTAATGGCGGGCCTATTGAGCTGAGCCTGGGATGACGTCACCCGGCTGTAGCAGCCTGCCCTGCTGTGTGAAGTGCCGTGATTTCACTCTCCACCGCCTGCCAGGGGGCATAAATTATCCCGAACCCCCTCAGAGGGATGCACTTACCCCTCACTCCAGTTAATGAAAGACTTTGTGACTCATCCAGGCTGGGTCGGGCTCTCCCTAAATAAAGACCCCTGAATCACTTGGTGTCACCCTCTTAATGGAGCGGTTCAAGGGCCCTTTGGTGATGGGCTCTGATGGCAGCAATTACCTCATTAGGGGATGGGACGCTGAGGGGGCTGGACATGTCAGAACAAAACAGCAACAGAATTCCAAGGGCTTAACCACGGAGGGACTGCGCAGCCACACAATAGCGCACCCGTGCAATAACACAAAGGGCAATAACACAAACAGCAACAGCGCAACCATGCAATAACACAAAGGGCAATAACACAACCACGTAATAGCACAAACAGCAACAGCGCAACCATGCAATAACACAAAAGGCAATAGCACAACCACGTAATAACACAACCACGTAATAACATAAACAGCAATAGTGCAACAGGCAATAACACAAACAGCAATAACACAACCAGGCAATAACACAAAGGGCAATAACACAACCAGGCAATAGCACAAAGGGCAATAACACAACCACGTAATAACACAAACCGCAACAATGCAACCATGCAATAACACAAAGGGCAATAACACAACCACGTAATAACACAAACAGCAATAACGGAACCATGCAATAACACAATGGGCTATAACACAACCACGTAATAATACAAAGAGTAAAAGCGCAACCAAGCAATAGCACAAAGGACAATAACACAAACAGGCAATAACACAAACAGAAATAACACAACCAGGCAATAACACAAAGGGCAATAACACAACCAGGAAATAGCACAAAGGGCAATAACACAACCACGTAATAACACAAACCGCAACAGCGCAACCAGGCAATAACACAAAGGGCAATGACACAACCACATAATAACATAAAGAGCAACAGCACAACCATGCAATAACACAAAGGGCAATAACACAACCACATAATAACACAAACAGCAATAACGGAACCATGCAATAACAAAATGGGCTATAACACAACCACGTAATAACACAAAGAGTAAAAGCGCAACCAGGCAATAACATGTAGGGCAATAACACAACCATGTAATAACACAAAGGGCAATAACACAACCACGTAATAACACAAACAGCAATAACGGAACCAGGCAATAACACAAAGGGCAATAACACAACCAAGTAATAACACAAACAGGAATAACACAATCACATAATAACACAAACAGCAAGAACACAACCACATAATAACATAAACAGAAATAACAGAACCATGCAATAACACAAACGGTAATAACACAACCACGTAATAACATAAAGAGCAACTACGGAACCAGGCAATAACACAAACAGCAATAACACAACCACATAACAACACAAACACCAGGCAATAACACAACCCAAAGATAACACAACCATATGATAACATAATCACGCCACAACACAAACTGATAATGAGCCTCATTATAAGTGAGCTGGTCTGGTAAAAGCACCGGAAAAAATGCTGGAACGACTTGTTCCGGCATTGCTACCGGACTGGCTCACTCCCAGTCTGCCAGAAGAGACATTAAACAACCGGCTTAGTTATACTAGTGACTGTGGACTTGAGGGTGGCATGCAACCTGGTTATGCTGGTGACTGTTGACTTGAGGATCGCATGCAGCCTGGTTATGCTGATGACCGATGACTTGAGGATGGCATCCAGCCTGGTTATGCTGGTGACTGATGACTTGAGGATGGCATCCAGCCTGGTTATGCTGATGACCGATGACTTGAGGATGGCATCCAGCCTGATTATGCTGGTGACTGATGACTTGAGGATGGCATCCAGTCTGGTTATGCTGGTGACTGATGACTTGAGGATGGCATCCAGCCTGGTTTTGCTGGTGACTGCTGACTTGAGGATGGCATGCAGCCTGTTTATGCTGGTGACCGATGACTCGAGGATGGCATCCAGCCTGGTTATGCAGGTGACCAATGACTTGAGGATGTCATCCAGCCTGGTTATACCGGTGACTGATGACTCGAGAATGGCATCCAGTCTGGTTATGCTGGTGACCGATGACTTGAGGATGGTCCCCAGCTTGGTTTTGCTGGTGATTGCTGACTTGAGGATGGCATCCAGCCTGGTTATGCTGGTGGCCGATGACTTGAGGATGGCATCCAGTCTAGTTATGCAGGTGACCAATGACTTGAGGATGGCATCCAGCCCAGTTATGCTGGTGACTGTGAAATGGGCCCCTAGGGCTCCCTCGTGCTATGGAGACAAGGCAATAACCATATACGAAAAGATGCGCCAGACACGAGGTTCAAATTCCCAATGCTAGGGTTTATTGCAACCAAAAAATAGTATCAATTGGCAAATTCTGATCTCACGCCCCGCGACGTGAGTTTCCTAGACCTCGAGGGACGCAAGAGAGTGAATTACGTACATCAGTTACATATATACAAAATGCATATCATACAATCAGCTATGTCATGTTTAACACCCTCCTTTATTAAGTTTCTTTGAACTCTGGATGACGATGGACATTTCCGACGGGTATGACAATTATGTCACTTTCGATGTCCATTCTAGTAACAATGTGCAATTTAGAAAGTGCGGAGGCATCTTTTAGTTGTTGAACAGAACACAGTGGTTCTGTTCTTGGAAGCAAGCTGCACACGGGGGTAGAGCCACATTCCATGCTTTGCTATCCATGAGGTACTATTCGTGTCCTGGGAGCCGACACGCTCTAAAGGGTTTTGCACGGGGGGCTGTAGGAAGAGCATAATTCAAGCCTTTAGCTGTTTTATTCTAACATATTCTACCATCGTACGAGACTGGCTGGCTGCTGTGAAGTGATTAAATGCCCTGCAGCTCTCCCTCAAGGCTACAGAGAGGGAGCGTGGGCATTCCTTTCTAGGCTACTCATGAGGAGTTTTCAACAAACTCCTCAGTCCCGCGACCTTGCCCTTTCATATTCAGACAACAATGTTAACAGTTGAGCAGAGTAATCAGAAACCGCAAGAATTGCAAGCTGCAAAGCAGTTTTAGACAGAAAGCAATGAGCAATGGTTAACAAGCAAAATGGCGATTCTGCTACATTTAAAATGGCCGCTTGTTGGTCAAGCATAACAGTCTATATTTCTATAATTCGGTGCATAAGACGGTTGGCCTACGGCCATCAAGTTATGCCTGTCATTCAAATGAAGGGTATTCATTTTTCCAGATTGACAAACCCTCCTTTTGGCCGTATGCCAAACGTCTTATTCATTCATTGTATCCTTCTCCGATGAGGATAAGTCTGGGGTATCTATGTCTGAACCTTTCATGCTATTATCAGCATCATCTTCATCATTAATGTCTATAACCATGAATTGTTTTACTGTTTTTGTTTCATCAGTGTCTCTGTTATTTCGGCCATGCATTTGTTTTCCTCTCGACACCATGTGCACACATCCCTTAGTACATCCATCAGTTATTTCAGTGCACACTATTGGTAAGCATTGTATGCAACAGCAACATGTTATGAATATACCAAGTACCACCATTAGTATTGAAATTAACTTCCATCCCCAAGACCACAATAATCCCCAAAACCAGGATCCTATCCCCCAACCCCCTTCTTCAGTAGAGAGTGTGGAATTTAGGACATGTAATTTCCGAATTGCTTTAAATATCGTAGGGGAGTAGTCATCTATATACACACAGCATGCAGTTTTACGAGTTTGCAAACTCCCCCACGATCAACTAATATTATATCGAGAGCCATCCTGTTTTGAAGTGCCATTAGTCTTATTCCTTTTTCTTCTAACGTCATATTCAATAAAATATCCATTGTTGAATCTATTGTATTTTTTAATATTCTAGACAGTTTTCTTATATTGTAAGAATTTTCTATTTGGGCTAAGAACGGTATAAATGATTTGGCTATATCTACTGCTATCATTCCATCATCGCTACTCCTTTGAGTTCTACCTTTTGTTCGTCTAGCTACTTCTGCTGTCTCCAAGAGGAACACTCCTGTAAACCGTAGATCTAGGTAGCATGTACCTCCCGAGTTCCTAGGTAACCATGGATATGCTTTTTCTCCACATATAAAGTAAACAGGGTCTCCTACGTACACGGGTTCTATTTCGTGCTTTAAAACCACTGTGTTCAGGCAGCTGCTAAACGTTCCTACTTTATAGGAACCCTTTTTCTGTAAACATAGGGGAGCAGTTTCGGGGCTGTGATCCACTGCATAGACAGGGGGCACAGCATCTTTATTCCATTCATCCCTCATTCGAAATGTCATTACTGATGTTTCTTCTGCTGGCGGGGTCGGTCTATTCTGCCTATGTAATCTATCTAGTCTTGTTATCTTTCGTGTATTCTTCCTCATGGGATCTGGTGAAAACACGCAAGCTTTGTGGAATATGGAACAACCCACAGGTCTCATGATCACTTCCTCAAATTCATTGACCCGTATTACTCTTGTTCCATTTCCCAAAGAACATTGCACTCAACGATACTTCACATGAATAAACCAATGGTAACGGTTGTACATACCAGTCTATCCCTTTCCCACCGTGCTGTGGTAAATGGGCACAAACCCAGCAATCTTTTTTCTTTAAAACCGCATGGGTCATGTTCATGATGAGCAACAATGTATTGTTTCCGTATCCTTCTCTATGTCTTTCTTCCATTGGGGGCAAAGTACCAGTGATTACATGAACCATGCTTTCAGTAGCTGCTTTTGGCAAAAGTGTTTCTAATGGGTGTGCGGACTCCAGGAACCATAGTGTAATAGCTGTTATTGTTGGTACTACCATACTTAAGAAACACAGGACCAATGCCCAAATCAGTACCTTATTCCTTTTACCATGCTTTTTCCCTAAATTTACAGTCTCTAAATCTATCATCTTTTCAGCAGGGGTGCAGGAGGAGGCTGAAACTGGTCTTGACTTGTTCTTCATCGTCCTTCTTCTTCTTGCTGGCAAAGTTCGTCGCAAATGTCTCTCGTTCTCGATGCCAGAAAAGTTCAATGAAAAATGTCACAGTTGAATTCTGCCAGCCCTTTCAAAGCCTAGATCACCTATCCACTCCGAGCAAGATTGGTTGTTCTTTCTCCCACTGCTCAGACGATTTCTGAACAGTTCTTTATTGATAGAGTACTATGTGCATCCAGCTTGTCCCGCTCTGGCTTAGGACACATGTACTCTATCAGCCTTAGTACTTATGTGCGTCCAGCTTGTCCTGCTCTGCCTCCTGACACATGTACTTTTATAAGCGCACCGAGGAGCCGTGAGTCTTGAATTGTCCGACTTGCACAACTCTCACACTTCTCTCCTCTACGCCCCTGGCTCCTACTCCGTCCGTGAGTGGAACCGAAGGCAAAAGAAAAGCACCAAAGATCTGTGGATCACTTTGCCTGTCGAGGCCGCAAATTATACCAGTTCACTCCTGGTATTGTATGATCCGTGAATAGTGCCGTTGCATTTCCAGTATCAGGCTCAGTGTCTGCCTGTGGCACAATGATGCGTAGCGATGAGCGCCGTGGCAATGATGTAGTTTCTTTCTTTGGCTTTGGTGCATTTGCAGAATCTGGTGGGCGCCAAAGGGGTACACGCGTTGTTTCTGCTCGTGTTTGCAATGCAGGGTTTGTGCCGCTCGGCAGTGATGTTGTATCTGCTGAGCAACGTTGGGGCACTTTTCGCCCTCTGCCCTTACGGGCAGCCTCCTCAGGCTTCGTTTCAACTTTCACTTCTCGCTCAGGCTGATGCTGTGGCAATGGACTGGCAACAGTTTCTTTCGTTTCCGAGACCATTTCGTTTCTCTGGTCGTCGGAAGTTGTCAGCAGTCCTGGGAATCTTTTTGCATGTGTTGCATGGATCCATGCCTTCCGTCCGTCTACTCGGATGGCCGTTTGCGTTGCCAAAAGTACTTGGTAGGGGCCGCGCCACCTGGGTGCTAATGCTGTCTTCCGTTCAAAGTTCTTTATTAAGACCCAACTTCCAGGCTCCAGCGAGTGCCCCGGTCCGGTATATCACACTGGTAACGCCTCCTGCACCTGCTGATGAATCAAACGCAACTTCTGCATTAAAAGGCCACAGTACGTGCTTAACACAGGATGCTCGACCTCACATAATCTTTTGGGCTGTGGTGCGCACCATACATTTGCCGGTCTCCCCATTATAATTTCATAGGGGGAGAGCCCAGTCTTAGCCTGCACAGACGTGCGCATGCACAATAGCGCTAGGGGTAATGCATCCACCCAACTCAACTTGCTCCCAGCGCAGATTTTTGCTATCTTTGACTTTAAGATTCCGTTGTGTCTCTCCACAAGCCCGGCAGAACTGGGATGCCTGGAACTGTGGAATCGCTTCTCTATTTGCAGACCTGCACAGATCTGTAGCACTACTGCGCCCACAAAGTGGGGGCCGTTGTCTGACCACAGGACACGGGGCAACCCAAACCGGGAGAAATACTCTTTTAACATTACTTTTGCTGTGGACATGGCAGTACAGTCTTTTAAAGGATATGCCTCCACCCACTTGCTGAATGCACAAATTACCACTAACACATATTTGTAGTTCTGGCACCTTTCCATTTATGTGAAATCAAAATGGACCACCTTAGACGGCATAGAGGGTGTGCCGAAACTACCTGCTGGAGTCACGGTTCCCTTCCCTACATTGTGTTGCAGGCACGTAATACAATTCTGCACTAGCCTTTCTGCATTCTTTTTTATGTGCTCATTCTTCCATACTGTGGATAAATGCTGTACCATCTTATTCGCGCAAATGTGGGTTGGGCTATGCACCATTGTAACCATTGCGGTTACGTAACAATTTGGCAACATCCAGTTCTTGGTCTCTTTGCCCACCCAATATCCTTCCAAATTTAACTCAGCAGAGCCCTCAGCCCACCCCTGAATCTCTTTGGTCGTGGCCTCAGCCAGCATTTCTTTGACTGTGGCAACTCCATTCTCTATCATACAAGGTACTTCCTCAGTCTGTACTGTCATCATTTTATTTCCCAAATCTGTGGCTGTTTGTTTTGCAATCCTGTCTGCAAATGCGTTTCCCTCTCCCACTTTACAGGTAATTTAAAACAAGAGCTGTCACATAAAAACTCCCCATCTGGCTCTTTCTGTGGGATGCCGCTCAAGTCAACTCTTCCCTTTGTTTCTTCTTCAGTGACCATTAAACAATCATGGGGTGGTGATTCGTTGTTGCCAATTTCTGCTATGGGCAGTGGCATTAATTCTGCAGGATTCAATGCGCTACACCTCATAATTTGGATGTGGGGTGCAAACAAGATGAGCTCATATCTTGTTAGTCTAGCAGAGGTGAGGTGTTGCGTCTGTGTTCTGTTTAATAGAACGTCTATGGCATGTGGCACCATCAGAATTAAAGTATGCCCCAATACCATTCCTTCTGTTTGTTTCACTGACGCAGCCGCCGCTGCAACAGATCGCAAACATCGTGGTAGTGCGCACGCTACAGGGTCCAGCGCGGAAGAATAATAGCCGCACGGCCTATTTCTTCCACCTTGTTCCTGTGTCAAAACCGCCAATGCACATCCTTCACTCTCGCTCACAAATAGTCTGAAGATCTTTTTATAGTTAGGAGTGCCTAAAACTGGCATCACTTAGATGTGATTCTGATAAATATGCACTACACAAACATTCACACTTATATATCGTGCATTAAACTACAGTATTTGTTCCAAAGATAATACAAATATTGTTCCTTCATGATGTGCGCTCTGCAGGCTGAAGTAGCCCTTACCTTGCTCATTGCTCTGTCACTTGTGAGCCGTGTTTCTCTCATAAAGGATACGTGGAACGGATGATGTGCGGTACTGGTGGGTAAGTGGGTGTGTCTGTGGCATTTTCCGTTACTGTGTTAGGACCATGAGAGGAGAATTTCTTATCCTCTCTGCTGGGCAGCAGGCAGTGTCCCTGGGGTCTCCAAGGGCTGCACAGTATGTGAATGGAGTGGGGGGAAGTCACACTGGTCTTGGGCAAAAGGGATACATGCCTAGACAGGAGGAATTCCTCATGCCACACAATACCTTAGTTTCTGTTCTCAATCTCCCACCACTGGGGACAGTGCGTGCTGTCTGTTGCTCCCACTTGACCCTGCTGAAGCCTGAAGATGGCTCCCCTAAGGTTTAAGCCCAGTAGACTATGTGCATTTTAACCAGCTTCATGTCTGTGTGAAACAGTAACTACAAGTAGGTGACCTTTTCACACAGTTTTGTTGTTGTGTGTCTAAGTCTTGAAAGCACAGTTGCAAAGCACTGGGGCGTTTGTAGGGTGACATTACTTTGCAGTCTTTTAGTTGTAGAGTTGCATTCAGGATGGTGAAAGGAAAACTAGAATGACACTTTTTGTTTAAACTAGAGTTGTATATATTTGTCAGGTTGCTTTATATTGTGATGTGTGGACTTTGAAGTCTTCTTTATGGAGCAGAGTGTTATTTTAGCTCCTTAAAACTATATATTAACACACTAGAGATGATAAGATGTGAGTTGAAGTGTTTGAAGTGCAGACTGGGACCATTTGCATCTACCAGAAACTGTTTGATCCTGGACAAATCATTTCCTCTCACTCTGCCGTGTCTTCGGAAATGGTGGGTTTCCTATTGCCGGGGCGGGAAGGCAGGACATCGGGGGTTGTTTAGTGGGGGGCACGGAGGAGGAGGATGTGTACTGCTTTGTTTGTAGCGGTTGAGGAGGCCAGGCAACAGGGTTGTCCTTTGCATTTGAGGATATGGAGGTAAGCGGCAAGGTGTGCACGTGGTTCCGGCTCCGTTGCATTTGGATCTTAGAGCCAAGCTGGATCCATGGCTTGGCTCTGGCTCGGCTCTACCCATGAATCCTTTGGCTTCCTCTGTGGGAGGCGGCGCATGAAAGCACAATGTCCAATCTCACAATGGCACAATATTAATTCCACATAGATCCAGCTCTTTACATGAAACGTTTGTTATTCTTCATCTGCTTTCGTTTGTAGTCAATTTCAATTTTACTTCAGACCAAACAATATTTGTCTGCAGTGCTTTAATGCTAACAGGAGTTTCGATCCTGCTTGGATCTTCTTCAAGGCTTGCTGGATTAGCTGTAATATTATTCTTTAGATAGTTGCCACTTTGGAGCCACTATCTTGCCCCCATTACCTTTCTGGCAGCGCTGCAATGTGTTTCAATGTTATTGGCATAAAATCTTCCAAGTCGTTCGATATATTCAAACATTTGCCTTTCAGTTATTTAAAGAGTAAGATTGTATCGGTTCATTTCAAAAGCTGTACCTGCATGGGATTAATAGTGCACCTCTGTAAAATGGTGCATTGTACTTCTAGGCGCCCCTGTCGCAGAGGTGCCCTTGGCCATTGCGCTTAGAAGCTCGAGCACCAGCTGGGGTTGGGAGGTCTTCATCAACATCCGTAGTAAGCATCAAATGCGCGGCAATGGAGCCTAGCAACCTTACCCCCTTAACCATTAAGGTAGTAGCTTTAATTGTCCCTTTTGGGCCCTGCTGGGGCCCCTTTTGAAGGCTCGAGTGAAATGGTGCTTTACCGGCTGACCCAGCACCCCGCGGTCATTAATGCCTCAATAATACCGGCAGTTGTTACAGTGCATAGAAGTGGGTACCTCCGAAGAACAGAGTGGAAGTAACGCTTACGCAGGCATGCCCACATGGGCTTGTGGGCATGCCTGCGTGTGTCCATGCGTGCATGCATGTGTATGCTTTTGCATGTGTGCATATGAGTAGGGCTTAAGACTGGCAGTAAAGAGCTTCTTCTAACCTCGTCTGACATGTCTAGGCCCCAGCTAGTGTGACTAACATCCTCCTTACCTTTGTCTGGGTTCAATCTGCTCAAAAACAATGCTCGACGTTCATTACTGAACAGGTTTCCCTCCTCACTTCGTGATTGAGGTACCAGGGATTGATCATCATTCCCTCGAGCTCCATACTCGCTATCTGGTCTTAACTGTGGATAGACCTTATCGATCCTTTCTCCAATGCTTTCCGCATCAAATCTTTCATCTTCTCGCACTACTTTAGATGCTGCTGGCATTCCTTCTTTCATCGGGGGAATCTCTTCCACTCTATTGCATCGTATTTCTGGACTCGGCCTCAATAGTTCTTTACCATTAAAACTAGTATCTAAACTTCGCTGTCTCCTCTTTCGCTCTATTTCTTCATCTACTTCTCCCAGCTTTCTTGCATCCCTTCTAAATCTTTCTTCCTCTTGCCTTCATTTTTCTCTCCTTACTCCTTCCCTTCTTTCCTCTTCTTCCCTATGTCAGTGTAATCTTTTGTCCCTTAATGTTTGTGCTTCTTCTTCTCGCTTTCTTTCCTTCCTGTCCCTCTCTTCTATTGCTCTTTGTCTATTGTCATACTTTCTTCAAAGTCCGAGTGGGACGGGTATGCCCAGACGTGGGTCCCGTGCCTGCTGGGCCTAGAGACCCAAGCTACTCCTCACTGATGAGCCCCAACAAGGGCGAAACATGTTTGGGGATGCTTGTGGTCTCGTGCAGAAGGGATGTGGCCTAGCAGTTCGGGCTGGACTGCCCCTTTTGGGGTGGAGCCAAGCCTGATTTGCATATGGTCTTTCCCTTCTGTAATGGCTTGGCAGGCGAAGAACGGTGGTCTGGAGGGTTGCCCAGAGCATTGCCAGTGGTTAAGATTAAGTCTAAACCTTCCAGCCATCACCTCTTTGTTTTTGCTATGTCACCCCGAGTGGGACGGGTATGCCCAGACGTGGGTCCCGTGCCTGCTGGGCCTAGAGACCCAAGCTACTCCTCACTGATGAGCCCCAACAAGGGCGAAACATGTTTGGGGATGCTTGTGGTCTCGTGCAGAAGGGATGTGGCCTAGCAGTTCGGGCTGGACTGCCCCTTTTGGGGTGGAGCCAAGCCTGATTTGCATATGGTCTTTCCCTTCTGTAATGGCTTGGCAGGCGAAGAACGGTGGTCTGGAGGGTTGCCCAGAGCATTGCCAGTGGTTAAGATTAAGTCTAAACCTTCCAGCCATCACCTCTTTGTTTTTGCTATGTCACCCCGAGTGGGACGGGTATGCCCAGACGTGGGTCCCGTGCCTGCTGGGCCTAGAGACCCAAGCTACTCCTCACTGATGAGCCCCAACAAGGGCGAAACATGTTTGGGGATGCTTGTGGTCTCGTGCAGAAGGGATGTGGCCTAGCAGTTCGGGCTGGACTGCCCCTTTTGGGGTGGAGCCAAGCCTGATTTGCATATGGTCTTTCCCTTCTGTAATGGCTTGGCAGGCGAAGAACGGTGGTCTGGAGGGTTGCCCAGAGCATTGCCAGTGGTTAAGATTAAGTCTAAACCTTCCAGCCATCACCTCTTTGTTTTTGCTATGTCACCCTGAGTGGGACGGGTATGCCCAGACGTGGGTCCCGTGCCTGCTGGGCCTAGAGACCCAAGCTACTCCTCACTGATGAGCCCCAACAAGGGCGAAACATGTTTGGGGATGCTTGTGGTCTCGTGCAGAAGGGATGTGGCCTAGCAGTTCGGGCTGGACTGCCCCTTTTGGGGTGGAGCCAAGCCTGATTTGCATATGGTCTTTCCCTTCTGTAATGGCTTGGCAGGCGAAGAACGGTGGTCTGGAGGGTTGCCCAGAGCATTGCCAGTGGTTAAGATTAAGTCTAAACCTTCCAGCCATCACCTCTTTGTTTTTGCTATGTCACCCCGAGTGGGACGGGTATGCCCAGACGTGGGTCCCGTGCCTGCTGGGCCTAGAGACCCAAGCTACTCCTCACTGATGAGCCCCAACAAGGGCGAAACATGTTTGGGGATGCTTGTGGTCTCGTGCAGAAGGGATGTGGCCTAGCAGTTCGGGCTGGACTGCCCCTTTTGGGGTGGAGCCAAGCCTGATTTGCATATGGTCTTTCCCTTCTGTAATGGCTTGGCAGGCGAAGAACGGTGGTCTGGAGGGTTGCCCAGAGCATTGCCAGTGGTTAAGATTAAGTCTAAACCTTCCAGCCATCACCTCTTTGTTTTTGCTATGTCACCCCGAGTGGGACGGGTATGCCCAGACGTGGGTCCCGTGCCTGCTGGGCCTAGAGACCCAAGCTACTCCTCACTGATGAGCCCCAACAAGGGCGAAACATGTTTGGGGATGCTTGTGGTCTCGTGCAGAAGGGATGTGGCCTAGCAGTTCGGGCTGGACTGCCCCTTTTGGGGTGGAGCCAAGCCTGATTTGCATATGGTCTTTCCCTTCTGTAATGGCTTGGCAGGCGAAGAACGGTGGTCTGGAGGGTTGCCCAGAGCATTGCCAGTGGTTAAGATTAAGTCTAAACCTTCCAGCCATCACCTCTTTGTTTTTGCTATGTCACCCCGAGTGGGACGGGTATGCCCAGACGTGGGTCCCGTGCCTGCTGGGCCTAGAGACCCAAGCTACTCCTCACTGATGAGCCCCAACAAGGGCGAAACATGTTTGGGGATGCTTGTTGTCTCGTGCAGAAGGGATGTGGCCTAGCAGTTCGGGCTGGACTGCCCCTTTTGGGGTGGAGCCAAGCCTGATTTGCATATGGTCTTTCCCTTCTGTAATGGCTTGGCAGGCGAAGAACGGTGGTCTGGAGGGTTGCCCAGAGCATTGCCAGTGGTTAAGATTAAGTCTAAACCTTCCAGCCATCACCTCTTTGTTTTTGCTACGACGTTCATTACTGAACAGGTTTCCCTCCTCACTTCGTGATTGAGGTACCAGGGATTGATCATCATTCCCTCGAGCTCCATACTCGCTATCTGGTCTTAACTGTGGATAGACCTTATCGATCCTTTCTCCAATGCTTTCCGCATCAAATCTTTCATCTTCTCGCACTACTTTAGATGCTGCTGGCATTCCTTCTTTCATCGGGGGAATCTCTTCCACTCTATTGCATCGTATTTCTGGACTCGGCCTCAATAGTTCTTTACCATTAAAACTAGTATCTAAACTTCGCTGTCTCCTCTTTCGCTCTATTTCTTCATCTACTTCTCCCAGCTTTCTTGCATCCCTTCTAAATCTTTCTTCCTCTTGCCTTCATTTTTCTCTCCTTACTCCTTCCCTTCTTTCCTCTTCTTCCCTATGTCAGTGTAATCTTTTGTCCCTTAATGTTTGTGCTTCTCTTCTTCTCGCTTTCTTTCCTTCCTGTCCCTCTCTTCTATTGCTCTTTGTCTATTGTCATACTTTCTTCAATTTTCTCTTGCTCCTCCTGATATATCTGTTCTCTTCGCTCCCTACTTTTCCTT
This sequence comes from Ambystoma mexicanum, assembly GCF_040938575.1. Taxonomy (NCBI): domain Eukaryota; kingdom Metazoa; phylum Chordata; class Amphibia; order Caudata; family Ambystomatidae; genus Ambystoma; species Ambystoma mexicanum. The sequence goes on from NC_090932.1 coordinate 6,570,601, forward strand.
CTCTGTTCATCCTCTTTCAATCTTTGCTCTCTTTCCTTATCCTTCCTTTGTTGTTTGTCCTTATCTTCTTTGCCTAACTTCCTCCATACTTTTCCCATCTATCTTGAGTAATATCTGTCCTCTCATCCATTTGTACAAGCGCTGCCTTGTCTGCCTTATCTTTTTCTCCTTTCCATCTTTTAATCTCCCTGTCTATTTCTGTCGACAAATTCAACTGTTCACTTCTTCCGTCCTTGTCTTGTATGAATTTAAAAATATCTTTCTTTTATTCTCTTCCGGACTATCGTCACTACTGTAAGCAGGGGTTCATATATTGGATTACTGTACCCCGTTGCTGCTCTTAATTCCTTTAAAGGATACACTCCTATCTCTTCCGTAGCAACACTCTTTGCTTCAGGTAAGGTAAGGGGAGCTGGGGGCTCAACGCCTTCCTCCTTGTGCTGATTAAGCATCCACTCCTCAGGTGGCGGGTCTTCTCTTTCCTCTTGATACATCTTCCAAAGTTCTAAAATTGCATGTCTTTTCTCTAATTTCTCCCCTGTGTACGCAGCGTGCAAGTATGTGGTTATGTGTTGCAATACCACTCTTGGCAACGATCCCCCTTGTGGCCATGGCATGAAAATTGTATCTGATGTGCCCTTTACCGATTCTGCACTGTACCGTTTGAGCTTGGGCATGTGTTTTGGTAGTGTCTTGCATAGGTGCATGAGAGGAGTGTCCCCCAAAATTGACAAGTCTAAATTGACTGTCGATAGTTACCAGACCGTTAAATAAACCTTTTACCTTGGCTTAAATCACTACTTTTCAATGTTTTAAAACAACAAATATGAGCAAGCACCATCAATCGCTGCTCAATCCCCTTTTTCACTGCCCTATCAATTATTTTGATTATTGCCAATCGTTTTTGCTACACTTTATTTTTAATCACTGTTATTTTTCAACTATTCACAATTCTATCGCTCCTCAATATTTTTCTCAACAAACAACAATTAGACTAGTCACACCTTACACTTCATAAAGCACAGTGATCACCTCTTCCTTCGCCTTTACTTTTTACCCTGTACAGGGTTTACGGCATTACCTTACACGGTCCTGACCAATGCATTTTATATTTCTCTCTACTCCCATTTGAGCTCGAAATGTTTCCTAATGCCCTTGAATTAGGACTACTAGGTGTTATCTCTTTATCTTCAGAATATTTCCCCAGTGCTCAAAATTATCACAATCCCCTCCCTTTATTTGCCATTCCCCTTAGTCTACTCACCATTCGTTAATAGACTCGAGGCCTTCGGAATCGACTCCTCCTCCAAACTGACCACTTCGCCTTCCATCCGCAGAGTGCCCGTGGAAACCAAGTAGGGATTTCTTCAAAGGGGGACCTGCCCACCGACTCGGTTCTTCTTGCAAGTTTATTTCTATTCGGTCGCTCTCCACAGGAAACTCTGCGTTCATCCAGATAATGGAAGAGGATGCCCGAATGTCCGAAAATCTGGAGCTGAACTAGTTTGGGTCTTTAAATCATCCACACCGCTACCACGTGAGTTTAGGGCCATTTAGGAACGTGCATATGTAATGGATGGGACCACACAGGTTGACTCCAAGTCCAAATAGCAAACCAACTCAGGAAGATGGCAAAGTACTGTTTTATTAACAATTATTTAAAACATGGAGTTGCAACGAACATCAACTAACACACACTAAGGTTCTCTTAGCGATCTTCATACAAATAATAGCATTTATATCAAAAATACGTCAGAGGTGACGTCATACTATATGGTAATAATGAAAAGCCTATTAAGGGTTGGGATTGGCTTAAGGGGAACGTCTAAGTATATTTTCTATACGAACTAGGATTGTGATTGGCTGCCCACTCTTAGGTGGACAACATATGCCTACCACTAAAACATGTCATCTTCAGAAACATTAGATACACAGTTTCTTATTGGTTTTCAAACTATAAGGTCCTTCGTTATATGGACCACTACAATTGGTTGGCACGCTTGTGCCAGATCTGGAACATTTGGTTCACTTAGCAGCACGTAAGCCCATACCCAGCTGCAAGGAGATGGGGCATGACACTAGGTCCCCACCCAATTAGCCCAGCATCTCTCATCACCCATGCCTTCTGCCATGAAGATTGTCTTTGAACTTGGCCTTGCAAAAGTATCCTCGTCTTTATAATACATGGGAGTGAGAACACTCACTATCGTGTTCTGGGACTCCAAGTTCAAACTCTATTTTCATCCTTGGCGCAAGGGACAGGACACCACGATTTGGTCCATTTTCCAGGTTTTAAATGCTTTAAATTAATTAAACTTGGCACTCTTGGCGTTATTTATTTGCACCTTAACAAGGGATGATTCATTCTTTGCACGTTTGCTCCTTTCCAGAATAGAGAGCTGACCTTGGCTGCTTCAGTCTTTACACCAGGCCAGACAGCCTTGTCTTGCAGTTCAGTGATTCTGCTTATTCTTGCTGCTACACAGCTTTCCCTTCCCACTTCATGGATCTTGGTTTACTAAAATTCATGAAACCAATGTCCAGCTTCTATACAATGGCAGTTTTGCCTGCATTCTATTCACTGCGTATAGCCAGCTTCTATGGTGGCTTAGTCTACCTTGCATTTCAGCATCTGTACAATTATTGAACAGCTGATTTTCTGAAGCACTTTAGGCACCTATAATCTCCTTTTTCGTATTTAAAAGTTCACTTGATTCCTTACTTCGTCATTAGTCTCTTCAGGATCCATACATCTTCTTCAGCCAGTATCTTGGGATGTTGTTCACACTCTTTTGTAACGTCACTGGCTTCTTTTCTCTGCTCCTTCTCATATTCCTTCAGGGAGTTCTTCCCTAAAGTTGTCATCCCTTCAGGGATACATTCAGTAGGGTTGTCTCAATGGGTATCTTTTCACGAACACAAGCTGCGGTATTGCTACAACTGCAGGTGTTAAATACAGCACCATCTCAGGTCTCCAACATATGGGAGGTAGGGCAGGGGTTTCCTACAGAGGCATGCAGCTGCTCCTCTATAGTGGGAAAAGACAATGTGGAAGTATTAAGCACAAAACAGAAGCCTACTGTATTCGGAGGTGCCTCACTGAGTTTGTTGGGGTACATCAACAGCGTCATTGAATTCAAGGGGAGAAAAACCAGAACCAGAGTATATTTTGTCAAAGCAGGCCCAGCAGTCCTAGGGTGGGAAGACCAAGTAAAACTCCAAATCAAGCTAGACCCTAGCACGGCACACCAAGTGATGGTGGAAAAAGGAGGAGGAGCGCTGGTGTCAAAAGAAGAATTACCCAAGTTGTTCTCCAATGGGCCTGGCAGAATCAAGAAGTATGTGCTCAAGATAATGGTCAAACCCAATGCAATTCCAGTAAAGCACTAAGTACGTCCTGTGCCAGCGACGGCAAGGAATGTGTTGAAGCTGCAGTTGGATAAGGTGGTAAGGGAGGGCACCATCAAAGAGTCCTCTGAGTGGTTGAGCCCTGTACTGTTGAACAAGAAATAGACTCGATTGATCTGAGGGTATGCATAGACCTTCACAGCCTAAGTTTGATGATCACAGACAGCTACCCCTTCCCCAGCATCAAAGAACTGATCCTGATGATGACAGAGGTAGTGTTTTCCAAACTGGACATGAGGAAGGCATACCACCAAATATACTTGCACAATGAATCAAGGCCACTAATAGCATCTACGACCCTGTTCAGCATGTATCAGTTTACAGGGATGCTGGTTGGGTTGTCGTCTGCAGCTTCTGAATTTCAGCGGATGATGGAGTCGTTGTTACGCAAAATGGGCAACGTCTCTTAGTTCCAAGATCACATTCTTATATACGCTGAAAACGACCGGACCAACGATGCCATGCAGAGAATGATCCTCACCAAGTTACAAGATGCAAGAATGAAACTGAGGTTCGATAAATGGTTGCTGAGGGCCAAGGAAGTAGAATAACTAGGGTAAAGGATATGCAGCGAGGGAATCAGTCCCAAAGAAAACTTGTTGCAAGCCATTGTAAAGGCTCCTGAACCCGCAAATAAGGATGAATTAAGGCTTGCTGAATGTTACGAGAAGTTCGTCCCCAACTGGCCAGAAATAACTGCAGCGTTGAGAGAGCTGCTCAAGAAAGAAGCTGAGTTTGTATGTTCGCAAGATCGAAGCTGGCATTTCAGTATGTAAAGGGAAGAATCATAAGACCCCCATGCCTGCAACCATTCAATCCTCTCTTGTACACAGTCATCACAACCAACGCAAGTGCCTACGGCTTAGGCGTGGTGTTGACCCAAAGGGAGGGGGATACCGAATACATAGTGGCATTTGCATCCAAGGCTTTGTCCAGTGTGGAGAAAAACTATTCGACAGTGGAGATGGAGATGTTGGCCTGTGCATGGGCGGTAGAATACTTCAGAACATACATATGGGGTACCAAGTTCACGCATGCAGCAAAATTACAAGAGTACACATAAGAAATTGCACACATTGCAGGGTGGAACAATGCCCAAACAGACTGTAAGTCTAGACTACTGTTGAACAAGGAGAAGGCTACTACATTCCTGAAGGATGAGTGCATGGTGGCGTCAATCCAGGATCCGCAGAGCAAGGACTTCTTAGAATTGAGTGAGGGTATTGGTAGGAAGAATCCAGCAAAGGTCCCACAATGGTGATACTCATGGGTCAGGAGAAGGTGGTCAGAAGAAAGTCCATCCGAGAGGGCATGGGGCCATACTGGTAGGTGGCAGAGGAAATCTTCGGGGCAGGAGGTCTAGTAATCAAGGGCGATCAAGTGATTCCACCGCTAGGCATGAGGAAGATCATCTCGTGCAGGGCCCGTTCGGGATATCTGGGGAGCACCATGACAAGGCGCTGCATTAGAGAAGCATACCAGTGCTCTGCCATGGATCAGGATATACGTGTGATGATTGAGAGGTGCCAGGAATGGCTGCACAGTGACAGGAGGTTGAAGACAAGACAGGCACCACTAGTATCCACAGAAGTCAGGGAAGGAGTGTGGCACAAACTAGTTTTGGACTTTATTGGCCCTCTGGAAGCAATGCCACCAGAACATCGATAGAGGGTGGTTATTATTGACTATCTATCGAAGTGGGTGAATGCCAAATTTGTACCAAACATCACCACAGTGACGGTTATTGAAGTATTAACAGCCATGTTTCAGAGAGATGGATTGCTCAGTTGGTCTTCCATGAAATGAAGAGCTTTATGAAGAAAGACAACCTGCGACAGATTAAAGCAGCATTGTGTGAACCCAAAGCCAATGGACTTGTTGAAAGGGCTAACAGGTTCATCAATGGGTTGATACAACTGGCCAAAGCCTTGGGTATGTACCCACTCAGGACAGTTAAGGAGGCCATTGCAGCTCATTGCTAAGGGGAAGGAGAGCGGCGTCTACGGTAGTACCTCCATGACCGTCATCTGTAAGGGAAGATGATGAGGTAGATATGGAGGATGTATTATGGAAAATAAGGGAAAGCAAGAATCAGATGAAGAAATGGAGTGACAGACGAAGAGCAACCCAAAGCCAAGAGGTTTGGGAAGGTGACTGGGTCAAAATCCAGTTGCAGCACAAGGATCAGGTGACAGGTTTGAAGTTCAGTCGACCAATCAAGGTAGTGCAAATAGGAAGCAACCATGTCTTCACCCAAGATGGCTGCAAGTGGAACATGGAAAGAGTGGCCATGTTTGAGAAAGCGTCCAGCAGAAATACACAGTCATTGAGATAGGAGTTCCATGATAGTGCAAGACAAGAAACCCAGTCGCAGGTAGAATCCGCGCAGGCTAGTGCAAGGGAACTTGCCCCAGACTCATATATTGTGCCCCACATCGAGTGCGAGATGGATCCAGAGCAGCCCAACCAAAGCCACAAAGGAGGTAACATGACAGCAGATGAGGGAGACACGGAGACTCAGCCCCGGAGAAAGCAGAGAAGACCGGTGAAGTATAATGACTTTGTAATGTAGCAATTCCAATTCGTTTATCAAAGGGAGGTATGTATAGAGCGCTCGCGAGACTCGGGAGCGCCAAGTTCTCAGCAAACGCTCTGTGCAGGAAGTGCGCATACAGAGAGCAGCAGACACTCTCTCCAGCACAGGGTCTGAGGAGAGAAAACCTCCTGGCGCTCCTCTGCCTGCAGCGGAGAAGAATCCCGGACACAAAGGGACTTCCTTTTACCCGCGGGGCATTAAGGACCAGAGAGCAGTGAACTAACTGCTGGTGTAGCCGTGAATCAAAAGAGGCAGTCACAGAAGCAAGAGGGCCTCGTTACTGCGCAGCACACGTGACTCGCGCTGCTCACGTAATGAACGCTGCAGTTGCGGATCCAGACTTTCTCTGCAGGGGGACGGAAGACCCCACTGGTTACGGGTTATTCTCAGTTAGGGCCATTCTCGTTCACTGCTTTCTTTCAAACGGGGGGCGGGGCATGGCCAGGGAACCTAAAAGGTTCAAAATCTGAATTTGCCACGGAAACGAGTCAACTCGTGGTAAAAGATGATTTTTTCAATCTTTCCAGCATATGAACTGGGATTCCCAAATGATGCTGTACTGTTTTAATAGAATAAATAAGGTGTATCAGAGACGTTTTATGAGAGGGCAAAAGGGGCACTTGGCCAGGGCCCCCACCTTGGAGGGGGCTCCACAGGGCTGCCTGATTTAAAGAAGTAAGATTCCATTGTTCACCAGTCTTAAATGGCACACATCAGGATATTTTATGAGGTGCTGCTGAGGATCTAAACCCATTGTCATTCTGTTTTGGCAAGTGCATTCTGCCTTGATCAATTCATCATGTAATGCTTTCTGTGTTCACTGTGGGATATACATAGTTTGTGTGTTCTTACGGCACAACTCTGTAGCATTCTTTCCTTCCTGTGGGCATTATGTTGATTATATGCAATAAGCAACGGTGAAATGCATATTGATACGTTGAGTGCCACAATGATTCAGAGGTTAGCTCAGTGTGTGAAGCACCCATTGCAGAGATTTGTGTTCATATGCAAAATTAGAATATTACATTCCAGTAAGGCTGGCTGAACCTTTCCTATGTCTGAGGTTTATAAACCTGCCTGCATATGTACTTGCTTTTGCAGAACAACATCTGCTATTATCAGCAATGTACCTGCACCAGATAGGGGTTGCTATAAAAACTAAAATATCATTCGTATGGTGATGTTCTAGAAATTGGTTTGTTCAGATGGGGTGTTATAAAACCTAGACAATCGCCTCCAACAATGGCATAAACTGTTAGTCCAAAAGGTGAATAAGTATCCAAATTCAAGACTATGGAACACAAGCATTCATGCTTGTATCCTGGAATTGCCAGCAGACGATACAGTGATCCTGGTCAAATCATCTAACATATCTTACATTACTGTGCTGTCTTCTGTGAGGTTTGCCTTCTTGCATGCTGCTGGTAGCGTTTAGCCCATTAAATGATCATATAATGTAGGCCATTTGGGTGGAAGGGCTGGTAGACAGAAGAGAGCGGACCATATATTGCAGGCCTCAGGCAAGCATATTTTGAGGTCTGCTTGTTTGACACAAAAAACGGTTTTTGTGCACGTTTATAAATGAAAATGTCCCAAGCCATTGTTTTGGAAGTATTTAAAGCTTTACAATACAAAAGACAAAACCAGGTTAAATTTGTTAAATCATATCGAATGGTATGCTGGTACTTATATACTTCCCTTGATGATGGAGAGAATGAAGCTAGAACCATTCCCATTTTGCATAAAACCCTTCTATAATATTTAGTTTAAAAACGGTCATGTTTGGTAATGTGATTTGTGTACTTTCCAAGTCCGTTTTTATGAAATCAGATTGTTTTAGTTCATGGTAAGAACTGGAAAAGAAAGTGTTCAAATGCAGAAATTACAGAATTGGCACACATCCCAGCTTCACTCCTTCACCCCTTAACCAAGGTGTGATCCTGGGCATCTGATTTAATCTTGTATTGCCTAACCTCTCAATATTGCTAGTCCCTAAACCTTTCAAAATGGTCAGCCCTTCAGAGTGATTTCCTTCTCATTGTATGATCTACATAAAAGACTTGTTCATGGTTTCACTGGCTATAGGGTTGCTTCCCCTTTAATAGTGAGCATATTTATATCGCACACCACTGGAATGTGTTCCTTTGATATCTAATGGCAACACTATTTGAAAACCATCTCCCACTTCTTATTTCAGTCTGTCTGCATACAGACAGCTTCCTGGTAGCTTCCAATCTGCCTCCACTATCCATGCTATGGTATGTGTAGCGTTCTCCTTCCTTCCAATTGGTTTCCTCTATCCATGCATGAGCACTTTTGCATTCTGTGAGGCAGCTACCGAGAGTTCTCTGTCTATTATGGGCGACATGTACCTTTTACATACGGTCCTGCATTAATACTACAGGCTGCACACCTTCCTGGATGTTATTGATAACAATTATCCTGTATCTATGCTAGAATAGAGGTAACCCCTTCGTAGACTGCTAATGTTGGTCTTCAAATGCTACTTGTTTATCATTCTGATTAGAGCAACAATGAAAAGGGCGATGGGACTTAAAGGGAGTAAATGTGCTTATTATGCTGTGAGACAGCTTATCAACCTATAGGTTGTGAGCGCAATTTGTAGTTTGCTGGGGGCGTGACCAGTGTTCTTGATCCCTTAATTCCTTTGGTTTGGTGGAGGGGGGCCCCAAAGAGGTCTGTGCCCAGGGCCCCAAAAGTGCTTAAGATGGCCTTAAGGCATATAACTTAATTAAACCTCTGTAATTGTTTCCACAACGTCCTGTTTGGTGGCCGTGTTCCTGTGCGACATTTTGCTACAGGATGTGGAAATATATCGCCCGCGCAGTCAGGAGCGCAACCGTGTGACCCTGGGCAGTTTCACAGCTTCGGGGAGTGTCCACGGGCGTCTCCTCATGGCCAGCACCCCTGCCTTCTGGAGGACCCCGAAACCCTGGGCCTGGCATTCCCGAAGCGCGGGCCTTTGTTGCTCAGTAATTACCCCAGGCCTCCTCTCCGGATTACTCCCGACAACACGGATTTAAAGAATACTGCAGGCATGTCAGGGTTTTAAATCCGGCCAGTTTACAACACACATGACAAAGGCAGCTCCTCATGCATCATCTTGTGTCAGAGCCCCCGGGATGGGGTGCTAATCCCACTCAGAATGTGAGGCCGGGGCCTGGGCTGCGCGCGCCCTTCATCTCTGAAACAAAACAGGGAATGCTCCTCGCAGCTCAAAGCCACTGTAAACCGAACCATCTGTGGCTCCCGGGGGTACCTGCTGGAGAAGGGGGTGGGGGTGCCTGGTGGTACCAGGAGCTCTGCAGGAAATACCAGGGGGCTTATGCGGGAGTTCAGATGCCAGGCCTGGGTTCAGAAGTGCAGCTGTAAACCTCAGGCAAGCCTTGGTTTATGCAGGCAGACTTCAGAGGCAGGAAAGAGTTAAGCAGGAATCACGGAGCGATGCAAACACAGACCTGGGCAGGTTCCAGCGCATGCGCACTCCCACTTTCTGCAGCGCACCCCGTGCCTAGAAGCAAATCCCCACAAGCACCCTCATCCTTCCCCCAAGGTAAGGAGCCTGGGAAGTACCAGGCACAGTGAGTGCACTCACCCAGGTAAGGAGCCTGGGAGGCACCAGACAAAGAGAGTGTACTCACCCAGGTAAAGAGCCTGGGAGGCACCAGACAAAGAGAGTGCACTCACCCAGGTAAGGAGCCTGGGAGGCACCAGACAAAGAGAGTGCACTCACCCAGGTAAGGAGCCTGGGAGGCACCAGACAAAGAGAGTGCACTCACCCAGGTAAAGAGCCTGGGAGGCACCAGACAAAGAGAGTGCACTCACCCAGGTAAGGAGCCTGGGAGGCACCAGACAAAGAGAGTGCAATCACCCAGGTAAGGAGCCTGGGAGGCACCAGGCACAGTGAGTGTACTCACCCAGGTAAGGAGCCTGGGAGGCACCAGATAAAGAGAGTGTACTCACCCAGGTAAGGAGCCTGGGAGGCACCAGGCACAGTGAGTGTACTCACCCAGGTAAGGAGCCTGGGAGGCACCAGACAAAGAGAGTGTACTCACCCAGGTAAGGAGCCTGGGAGGCACCAGCCAAAGAGAGTGTACTCACCCAGGTAAGGAGCATGGGAGGCACCAGACAAAGAGAGTGTACTCACCCAGGTAAGGAGCCTGGGAGGCACCAGGAACAGTGCATGCACTCCCCCAGGTAAGCAGCCTGTGAGGCAGCAGACACATCGAGTGTACTCCCCCAGGTAAGTAGCCTGGGAGGCACCAGACAAAGAGAATGTACTTCCCCAGGTAAATAGCCTGGGAGGCACCAGGCACAGTGAGTGCACTCACCCAGGTAAGGAACCTGGGAGGCACCAGACAAAGAGAGTGTACTCACCCACGTAAGGAGCCTGGGTGGCACCAGGCACAGTGCGTGCACTCCCCCAGGTAAATAGCCTGAGAGGCACCAGCAAAGAGAGTGTACTTCCCCAGGTAAGTAGCCTGGGAGGCACCAGGCACAGTGAGTGCACTCACCCAGGTAAGGAGCCTGGGAGGCACCAGACAAAGAGAGTGTACTCACCCACGTAAGGAGCCTGGGTGGCACCAGGCACAGTGCGTGCACTCCCCCAGGTAAGTAGCCTGAGAGGCACCAGACAAAGAGAGTGTACTCCCCCAGGTAAGTAGCCTCGGAGGCACCAGGCACAGTGCGTGCACTCACCCAGGTAAGTAGCCTGGGAGGCACCAGACACAGTGAGTGCACTCCCCCAGGTAAGGAGCCTGTAGGCAGTAGACACAGTGAGTGCACTCCCACAGGTAACTATCCTGGGAGGCAGCAGAAACAGCGAGTGTACTCCCCCAGGTAAGTAGCCTGGGAGGCACCAGGCACAGTGAGTGCACTCACCCAGGTAAGGAGCCTGGGAGGCACCAGACAAAGAGAGTGTACTCACCCAGGTAAGGAGCCTGGGAGGTACCAGACAAAGAGAGTGTACTCCCCCAGGTAAGGAGCCTGGGTGGCACCAGGCACAGTGCGTGCACTCCCCCAGGTAAGGAGCCTGGGAGGCACCAGACAAAGAGAGTGTACTCACCCAGGTAAGGAGCCTGGGAGGCACCAGACAAAGAGAGTGTACTCCCCCAGGTAAGGAGCCTGGGTGGCACCAGGCACAGTGCGTGCACTCCCCCAGGTAAGTAGAGTGGGAGGCACCAGACACAGCGAATACACTCCCCCAGGTAAGGAGCATGGGAGGCAGCAGACACAGTGAGTGCACTTCCCCAGGTAAGGAGCCTGGGAGGCAACAGACACAGTGAGTGCACTCCCCCAGGTAAGTAGCCTGGGAGGCAGCAGACACAGTGAGTGCACTCCCCCAGGTAAGGAGCATGGGAGGCACCAGGCACAGTGTGTGCACTCCCCCAGGTAAGGAGCATGGGAGGCACCAGGCACAGTGTGTGCACTCCCCCAGGTAAGTAGCCTGGGAGGCAGCAGACATAGCGAGTACACTCCCCCAGGTAAGGAGCATGGGAGGCACCAGACACAGTGAGTGCACGCCCCCAATTAAGGAGCCTGTAGGCAGCAGACACAGCGAGTGCACTCCCCCAGGTAAGTATCCTGGGAGGCAGCAGACACAGCGAGTGCACTCCCCCAGGTAAGGAGCCTGGGAGGCATCAGCCACAGTGAGTGTACTCCCCCAGGTAAGTAGCCTGGGAGGCAGCAGACACAGCAAGTACACCCCTCAAGGCAAGGAGCGTGGGAGCCACCAGACACAGTGAGTGCACTCCCCCAGGTAAGGAGCCTGGGAGGCATCAGCCACAGTGAGTGTACTCCCCCAGGTAAGTAGCCTGGGAGGCAGCAGACACAGCAAGTTCACCCCTCAAGGCAAGGAGCCTGAGAGGCACCAGACACAGTGAGTGCACTCCCCAGGTAAGGCATCTGGGAGGCACCAGACACACTGAGTACTCCCCCCAAGGTAAGTAGTCTGGGAGCTCCGAGACACAGTAAGTGCACTCTCCCAGGTAAGGAGCCTAGGAGACAGCAGACACAGCAAGTACACCCCTCAAGGTAAGGAGCCTGGGAGGAGCCACCCACAGTGAGTACACCCACCCCAGCCCCCGCCAAGGTAAGGAGCCTGGGAAGCAGCAGGCACAGTGAGTGCACGCCCCCAGGTAAGGAGCCTGGGAGGCACCAGGCACAGTGAGTGCATCCCCCCCGGGTAAGGAGCCTGGGAGGGACCAGACACAATGAGTGCAACCCCCAGGTAAGGAGCCTGGGAAGCAGCAGACACAGTGACTGCACCCCCCCCAGATAAGGTGCCTGGGAGGCACCAGACACAGTGAGTGCACTCCCCCAGGTAAGGCACTTGGGGGGCACCAGACACAGTGAGTACTCCCCCGAAGGTAAGGAGTCTGGGAGCTCTGAGACTCAGTGAGTGCACTCCCCCAGGTAAGGACCCTGGGAGGCAGCAGACACAGCGAGTACGCCCCTCAAGGCAAGGAGCCTGGGAGCTCTGGGGTGTAGTGAGTGCACTCCCCCAGGTAAGGAGCCTGGAAGGCACCAGACAGAGTGAGTGTGTACTCAGGAGACCCCCGGCCCACCCATAGAGCCGAGGTTTGTTCCGAAGTACTTTAAGATGAGATGGCTGCACCCTTGAGATGAATGGGAGTGCAGATTTATTACTCCAACACCAATCAATAAGGACAACTCAATGGTTTGGCAAAGGGAGTCCGTTTAATGACCAGTACAAAAAACGGGGAGTCATAGAAATCAGCAGTGATGCGATCGTCCTTCTTGCTTAAACTCCAACGAACTTCATACAAGTAGTAACATTTATACTCAAAACTCATCATCATTGACGTGTAACACTCAAAACTTAACATGCAATTCTATTGGTTTGGAAAAGGTAACTTTAATATAAGTGCTATATCTGTATATGGTATCGGAGTGAGGGGACTGGGTAAACACTGTCAGGTGGGCGTCTAAGGCCTTCCTTCAAATATGACTACTGTAGACGTCACTAAAAGTACGACATCCCATTGGTTCTACTAACTATAGGACCCCAGATTATTTGGTCTATTGTGATTGGGTTGGCACCAACCCCATGCATACGTTTTCACTTTGCTTAGCAGCATGCAGAATGGTCAGCCAGGTGCAGGGTGCCCCTCAGCTACCTGGTCTTCCTCCAATTAAGGTTACAATCAATCATCGCTTCAGCAACTATGTGTCAATTATTTTACTGTGGTTGGCCTAGAAACTGCATCTTCTGTCTGTAAAAGTTCTGATATCTCTGCCTGGGCAGATGCCAAGCGTAGGTGTGAACCCGTGATTCTTCTCGCTCGGCTGGTCACGTGATACCCACACCGTGAATTTGTCTTGTTTCTCTCAATTTGTGTATTTGATTCTTATTTAGCTCCGCCACCTGCCTATGCCCCTTTATCTCGACCTTTCAAGGACAGGATATTCTGTTCTTAAGTTTCAATTATATGTAGCTACTGTTCGTTTCTTCTATTGGTATGACCTTGGCTCTCCTGGCACGAGCTGCATCTGCTGAGTTTCTATTCAGCCGTCTCTTCTCGTTTTGCTAGAATATGAATCTTGTCTTGTTTGGCCTCTAGTAACCTGAGTTGATTCTGCTTTTCGTGCAAAGTGGAATCACACTTATAATACTGTGCTTTGTTTTGAGGTAGATTATGTATAATGGGGCTTGCCACGCTATTCTTCTACTTAGCATAGCAAGTCGCACTGTTTTCTTAGCTTTCTTGCGGTTCCAAGCATATGTACACGTGTAAACTGATTGACTGTATTAATTTTGCATACAGCTTAACTCTCTTACGTTTTGATAGCGTTCTATCACTTTAAGTTCACAATCTCTTTTCTCAGGGCGTTTCTTCTCTGTGTGTCATTTTTTGGTTGTCATTTGTTCTATCTGTGAGTCCATCAGAGTCCTTGTGATGTCACCAATGGTCTTCCATTAAGACCTTTTTGGTTTCTTTCGGGACAGTACTTAGGCAATCTACATTTCGTTCTCATATTCTGGTATGGTTTTCTTAATAGATACCTTACTGTCCATGGTTTTCTGGGTATTGGTACTTCAATAGGTGTTGCTCTTCTGATAGGTAGTGGGCAGAGCCCTACTGCGGCTCTCTGCTGATTTATCTGCTCATCATATGTCACGTATTTTGATGTGAATGTTCCTAGTACTTCAAATGGGTGACTGGAGTGCAGGCTTTATTTGGGGCCTCCTCTACACTCCCCCTCTGGGATATTCATCGACCACTTTCACCTCCTTCCTTGGATTCAATTCACTCAATTCTTCAATATTTATCTTCACTCCATTGCCTGGGTTAATTCCTTCTTCATCTTCTGGTTCTATACACAATGGTTTGAAGAAGTGTCTCTTTGGAGTCCATTTCTTTATTACTCCTTCCAGGCTTCCTGCTGTCCTTACATGTTCGTCTTTATTCCATGTCATTAGTTGATATTGTCCATTTGGGCTACAGTAAACCCATCTTCCCACATAATTTCTGTGCTTCCTGGGATAGAGAAACTTTGTTCCTTCTGGTACGTGAATGCTGGCCTTCACAAAGTCTCTTATTTCTTCATCAGTCAGGTCTTTGGGCTTCCATCCTGGCTTGACATCAATCATGATCTTCATCCCTATGGCTTTTGTCACAGTTTTTTGGCATTGCGAGATTATTATCTTGATAACACAAAATCCTAGTAATATCATCCCTAGCAGGGCTCCCAGAAACTTCAATATGTCTGCCATCCATTGTGGGACCCACGAGAATAGTGATCCAAACCAGCTGTCATCATCAACTTTGTCAGTTTCATCGATCATCTGGTTCTGTAGCTTCGTCAGCATATCTATGGCTTCTGTTAAAGTTCAATTTTCCTTGTCGTGAGAAGGTATAAATGTGCAACATGATTCTCCTATTTTTGCACAAACTCCTCCATCCATGGCTGTGATCATGTCAACGACAAATCGGTTCTGGAGAGTCATCAGTCGGATGGCTCTTAGCTCTTCCTTGATTGCATTGAATCCTTTTATGGTTGTGTTGATCGTCTGCAGTAACTCCCATCTGGTTATCTGTAACCATTTAGTATTTACTCCAACTTCGATTCTTGGCATAAAAATCGTTGTGAACACTGATGAGGTGAGGATGAACAGCCTGTGTTCATATGAGATTGCATGAAATGCTTCTTCTGATTTAGCAGAGAAATAGTTTTCTCTCTTCATTCGCGTCAGCAGTTCCACAGATCTATTCTTCCTCAGGTGAGCATCTACTTTCAGGAAACTGTCAATGTTCATGTCACTTTTCGGGATCACCAATGCTGGAACATGGATGTGGACGTTCACTATCGTGCACATGTTGAGTTTGTTGTCGTCTCCATGCATGCTTCTCTTGATTCTTAGTGTTTTCGTGTAGTTGGCTCTGACTACATCCCTGAATGCATCTGTATGGCTCTTTCTTGCTGGAGGATTCTCAGGTATCCCGGTCCATGGTGCAGGCCGCCTCATCTGCGTCATTTGAGTGGACAAGAGTCTGGCAGCTCTTTGCCTCTCCTCATACATCTTTCTCCTGCTGGTTACAAATGCCCATTCCAACCACCCTGACACTGGTCCGGTGTATGGTTGTATTGTTTAACATATGTGCTTGGTAATAAAGTCTCTGCGGTTTTGTTCTTCAGTTCCTCTTGCAGTTTCCTCGCTCTGGCTATGAGCAGAAATAATGAGTCTACTATCAGTTGTGTTCGTTCCAAGTTGGCTCTTGTTTTCTTAAGAGTATCTGATATGACTGCTTCTGTTGGTTTTCCTTTTAACTCTTCTTGTTTTCTCACAACATCTGCTGTGAAGTTTCTTATGGCAGGCAGTTTCTTCTTCTTTACTGCTTTGGTTTGTGGTTCTGCAGTCATTGACACTTTTCATGTGCATTCTGTGTTTGCATGCGTGTGGTTGTCAGAAACCTTTCTTCATTCATTCCGTGCCGACCCTGTCTCTGGCTTTTCTGTTTGTTTGTGACCACATGTGTGTGTGTGTCATTGCTAATCACATCCATTTCAAGTTCATTCATTCCTCCATCAGATCTTCTAGGGACTGGAATGACTATATAAGGTCTGGGTGCTTTTGTGGGTTTCATTCGTGCATCATTAGGTGGGCGCACTGGAATTGGAACGCTTTGTGCACCAATAAAAAATGCAGTTCCGATCTTTAATGAATGACAGTAAAACAATGATGAATATGATACACAAATACATTATGGTTCTGTATGTGAGGCGGCAACATTTTCTTCCAGAACAGCGGGGGTACCTCTCCTCTTGTGGGAGGACTAAATTGCTGCTCTGGACCCCCATCTCAATCATTCACCAAGTGTCAATGTTTATTATTTCTGTTTTTAAGAGCGTCCGGTGCTCCACAAGTGTCCCCCCCTCTTGCGAGTGACAAATTGTCTCTTATTTCAGGATACAGTTCCTTTGCTAGACTATGGGAAAAATCAAATTAAATAACACTTCAGTAAGTCACTTTACTGTGCATGTTCGAAATAAGTAAGCTCCCAGTCCACTCCTCGGATTTGCTTCAGTCCTGAGGACATATTGTACTCTGATCAGTATGAAGAAATAGGGAAAAATAACAACAAATTAAACAAGTGAAGTTCTTGACACTGCTTCCTTGATCTGTGCCTCAGCGGAAGGCTTTTTAGAATCTCCTCAGATAGTTCTGTTGATGGTTCGAGAGCTCTTTTTGTAACACGATTCCATGCAAGAGCATGCCCATCTGTGCAACATTAACTGGATCTCTGATGAATGTGAGGATGTCAACATCGATCGGTCTCCCCACTAGCTCTGGTAAGTCAGTGACTAGGCGAAAGAGGACATTTGGCCTCATTACGAGGTAGGAGGTAGCCATGGTGCTATTAGCACCATGGCTACCCCCTTACCGCATTCCGGGTCCGGGTTCTCGGAATAGGAACTTACCGGGTCATTCCAACCTTGGAGGACCCGGTAAGTCCCCATTCTGAGAACCATTCCCCATTCCCGCTCAAGCCCCCATAGGGCTCAATGGGAATGGGGCTAATAACGGGCCCGCTGATAGCGGGCCCGTTATTAGCTCCCTGGTCCCTTAGCGGCTCCCTTTAAGGGCGCCTGGTAAAATCAGGTGCCCATAGCGGGACCCGCTAAGGAACCTCGTAATGCAGCGGTAAGGGGTTAACGGCAACAGCACCCTTACCGTTGCCATTAACCCCTTACCGCCGACCTCGTAATGAGGCCCATTGTGTGCCAACCTGCTGTTTTCTGGTGACAGGGACATCCGTCCTGTCTTTGCTGAGGTTCAGGATTGTATACTCTCTTCAATGTAAACAATCGGTGCACTGTCCGTTCACGTGGAGTGCAAAAAGAATTACGATTTTATTTAGGAAATGGCTTAGATGTTCTGTATTTGCTGGATCTCGAAGAAACGTAAGTGTGTCTGTTGTTCTTCTGACAAGAGTTGGACAGTCTTCGATTATACGGAAGAACAATGTGTTGATAAGCTCATTGATATCCGCCTGTGTTTGGGACAATTGGTTTCTCCTCACTGTACTCAGGAAGCAGGAGAAATTGTTCGGCAATGACAGTGAGCAGTTGCCTTATTGTCTTTTCGTTTTCAGGATCTTGAAGAAAATCAGTCACATTGGTAAGCCTCCCTAACAGCGACGGATATGATCTTAGCACTAGATCAAAATAGCTGACCACATCCATGGCGATGTCGCTACTTCGGGACACCATAAGTGATTCCGAATAGGGTCTTGGTATGGAACGAGTCAAGATGCTGTATTTGCTTCCAATATAAGTGTCCTCGGTCAAAATTTGGCATATTCTTTTCTCATCAAAGCTTAAGTGTGCCTCAGTTCAAATTTCAATAGTCAACAGACTCTGTTGGGGCTTATACATGCAATTTGTCTTCTTTAACCCTGCAACTAGGATGCACAGAGTGTCCGTTTTTTTATGTCCTTATACCCTTTTTGCTTAGAGCAAGTGTCCAATTTAAGCCACAACTTGCAAAAAGTTCCTTTTCTTTGTCTGGCTGGTCATGCGTCCTTCTTCCTCATCATGCATCTCGTCTACACGTGCTTTTGTTCTTCCCCATCGCTCGTCGATTTCTCTCGTTGGGGTGCAGGCAGGGGGCCTTCTTCGATGTAGGGTTTAATATTGCCGAGAAAAATCAAAGCTCTCCTGCCTTGTAGTTTCACTGCAGATGGAGTGCAGTCCTCCACTGTAAAAGGACAGTTGAATCTTGGCTCATCCCACTTTTTCCTTGTATGATTCTTCACAAGGACGGCGTCTCCAGGGAAGACGGATGGAACACGTAAACCTTGAACTTGGTCTGTTGTAGTATCTCCTTCTGTGTTCTGTGCTGCTCTGCATTCTTTTCGTCATCACTGCAGCTTGTCTGAAATTACAGTGAGTCAAGATGTCATGCAGTTCAGATAGTTTTGCATTTCAGACCCTAACATTTCTCCTGTTGACTTGGCATCACATCTAGCTCTATCTCGCGGTGTCAGAGGAGTTCTCATTCTTCTTCCCATGGCTATCTCGTGTGGCGTAAGATGATGGTCGGACCCGGCTTGGTTCCGAAGTGCATACAGTGCCAAAGGAAGGCAGTGCAACCATCCCTTCTTTAGAGTTAGCTTCAACTTGGCTATCCTTTCCTTTAACAAGCCGTTGAGCTTCTCACAGATTCCGTTACCTTGTGGATGATACGACAACGAGAACTTGTGCTTTATACCAAGCAACAAGCTAATCTGTTCAAATATTGTATTAACAAAGTGAGGGCCATTATCTGATCTCATGACTTCGCACACCCCTCACCTGGGGAACACTTCCCTCACAAAGATTTTGGCCGCACAGGTAGAGTCTGGGTGTGTACATGGACCTGCCTCAATCCATCTAGAGAATGGACACACCACAACAATTAAGTATCTGTACCCATTACATACTTGAATCATATCGACGTAGTCGACATGCAAGTGCTGAAAAGGCCCATTTGGCCTTGGGATGACTACTCTCATTACCTTTATTATGTGCCCAGCCGTGAATTGCTGGCAAATTATACAGTTCACTATAAAGAATGCAACGTGCTCAGCTAAATTCGGTATGAACCAGTCTTTAGTGAGCGTTGCTGCTAGATTCTCTTTTGTCATGTGCGCCAAATAATGTAACTGCTCCAGCACTATCTTTAATAGGGCTACAGGCATCACTAGTTTACCAATGCTGTCTTGTCACCACAAGCTGTCAGAGGGGATTAAAGAACACCCTCAACATTTCCACAGGTTCTTCTCTTCCTGTGGTGCCTCCCTTTGGAGTTCCATTAGCTGTGTTTGCCCCAAATTACTGTAACTCTCAGGTGCAGTTCGTGTAACCATCATTCGCTCGTTGGCATGGATAACTTCCACTGCCATGATCGTCTCACTTTTGGATGCCATATGCTTGGCTTCCGTGTCTGCTGCTTGATTTCTGCATGAGATATAATCTGTCCCCTTCGTGTGGGCAGCGCATTTCATGACCGCTATGACCACTGGGAGTTGTCGTGCCTTAATCAGCTTGTCCAATAAGGCTGCGGGCTGCACTGGCGTGCCATCCACTCGGAGGTAGCCCCATCCTTTTCCAGCACGCTAGACCTGCATGCACTGTCGGCGTCACATAGGCGGTGTCACTGTACACCGTTACTTCCTGGTCTGCGTGATTCTCAATGGCGAGTATCAATGCCAATAATTCTGCAGCCTGTGCTGAAAAATGAGATGGTATTCGTGCACTAAAACGCACACGAAATTCTCCATTTGATGTGTGCTTCATTATAGCAATGCCTGTATATCTTTGCCCGTCGTTTTGATCGATACTCGAAGACCCGTCAATGAAGACGATCTCTCCTTCTGCCAAGGGATTTTCTTTCACCCTGGGAATTTCATCATAGAATTCTTCATAATTTGCACAGTCATGTATCAGCTCTCCTTCAGTGACTGGCTCTGCTATAAACATAGCTGGGTTCACTATCTTACATCGGACTACCTTAGTCGATGGATTTGATATGATCACTTCATAAGCAGAAGTTCTCTGAGATGTCAATGTGCCCTTTGGTTTCTCTAGAATGGCAAATAATGAGTGCTCAACGTACAAAGTCATGGAGCAACCCATCACAATGGTTGTAGCCTTCTCTATGGCGAACACTGCGGCAGCTAAACTTTGTTCACAAAGAAAATGATCTCTCATTACCGAGTCTAAATTCCCACTGTAGTATGCTAGGGGCTTGTACTCCAACGTCGTTCTCTGTGTGTGTACTGCTGTCATAACGCTGCCATTCGTGTGTGAAAACAGGTAAAATTCCTCAGCATAGTTGGGAGTCCCCGAACTGGAGCTGTTCAGATGGCTCTTTTGATTTCAGAAAACCCTTTCTCCATGGTCTCAGACCCTTCAATTTTTTTTTCGACACTTGGGCCTTCTTTAGGGCCTGAAGTAAAGGCTTAGTGTAAGAGCTGTAGTCGAAGACCCATACCCTGACATAGTTGCATAGGCCTAAAAAGCTCTGCATCTGTTTTATCGTGTGTGGCTTAGCCGTGTTCAGTATGGCTTCATCCCTTTCTGGGGTCACTTTTTTTCCCTCATGTGAGATCAACTGGCCTATGTACTGCACTTCCTGTTGACAATATTGTAACTTTTCCTTGTCAACCTTATATCCTTTCTCAGCCAGTATAGTCAATAGCTGAACAGAATCGTGCCTGCATTGCTCTTCTGTGGTGCTGCAAGAAAGATGTCATCCACGTATTGCAGGACGACACTTTCTAATGCAATATTGCTCAAGTCCATCTGCAGGACTCGGTTGAAAATAGAATGAGACTCACAGTACCCCTGTGGCAGCCTTGTGCTTTTCAAACACATTTGTCTGAACATGAATGATGTCAGATCTTGTGAGTCACGGTGCAACAGGATTGAGAAAAATGCATTTTTCAAGTCAATCACCATGAAATATTTTGCCTCAATGGGTATATTACATAGAATTGTAGTCGGGTTAGGGACTAGAGGGAACTCGGCCTCAACAATATCATTCATTCGGCGTAAATCCTGGATTAAATGCCAAAACCCTCCCTTTGATTTTTTGATCGGATAAACCACGGTATTTCATGACGACTCTGACGTCGCTAAGATGCCTTGTTCCATCATTGCAGAAATTGTCTTAAAAATCCATTCATCTGCCTCTCTAGACATGGGATATTGGCGTGCTTTTGGTAGAATCGCTCCTGGTTTCAATCTGATCTTCACTTCTACAACCCCCTTCAAGAGGCCTACGTCATAGGGGCCTGTAGTCCATACTGAGACAGGCACCTTGGCCATATCATCATCAAAATATTCAGGATGATTTCGTGCCAACATCATTCTCTGAGGTACTTCTCTACTTATCATTTATACCCAAAAAGTGAGACTCACTTCAACCATTGTCTCTCCCATATCTGTTTGCTCTTCAAACAGATCGTCATCGGTGATGTCAGTCAATCAATATCTTTCGTCAATGGCGATTACTGCGCACTATTGTCGGCCCTCGTCGTCATAACCATCAATCAAGACCATTCTCCCTCGCACTGCAGCTGTGTGTATCATCAAGGGAAATACTTGTCCCTTTTCCTCATGCATCGGCATTCTGGGTCTGAATAAGAACTCATTACAGGTTCTCATGATTTTGTCTGCAAGGCCTGGCAATCCTGCCATAAGCACACGCATACCCTGTGTGAAAATGTCTGGCTCTAATGGTATGGCCCTCATGGCTATGTGTCCTGAGTATGCCCTAATCATTTTGCATACATTTTAATAATGCATTCCTGGAGTGGAGCATACTATGCCCTCCTCCGTAAATGAGATTGTCATGTTTAACTTTGTCAGTAAATCTCGACCCAAAATGTTTACTGAGGTCTGTCTAGAATATAGTAAAATAAAAATGGGGGTCCTGGGAGACTCACTGCCAGACATGAGTCCTGGTTACAAAAGCCTTACCCAGGTTACTATCTTTCACAGAGGAGAAATATCTTAAACGTATCAGTCTTTGTCCTGCCCCGGGGAAGTCCAGCACCGAAATTCTAGGCAATTCTCTGAACAAGAGTACCTACAGCAACCCCAGACACGTGTTTCGGTCTGGTTGAACCTCATCAGTAGGGTGTAGCTGTGCCTCTCTAAGAATAGTGAGCAAGGGATCCACGTCTGGATTCCCCTAATAATTTAGGATGAGGCCCAAAGTTACTTGAAATATGCAAATAACAAGGGGGTCCTGGGAGACTCTCTGCTAGACATGAGTCCTGGTTACAAGAGCCTTACCCAGAGTCTTTAGCTCACTATCTTTCAAAGAGAAGAAATCTCCTAAACATATCAGTATTTGTCCTGCCCTGGGGCAGTCCAGCACTGAAATACTAGGCAATTCTCCTCTGAACAAGAGTACCAACAGCAACCCCAGACACGTGTTTCGGTCTGGTTGGACCTCATCAGTAGGGAGGAGCTGTGCCTCTCTAAGAATAGAAAGCAAGGAGTAAATGCCTGGATTTGCCTAGTAATTTAGGGTGAGACCCAAAGTTACTTGAAATATGCAAATAACAAGGGGGGTCCTGGGAGACTCTCTGCCAGACATGAGTCCTGGTTACAAAAGCCTTACCCAGAGTCTTTAGCTCACTATCTTTCACAGAGGAGAAATATCTTAAACGTATCAGTCTTTGTCCTGCCCTGGGGAAGTCCAGCACCGAAATGCTAGGCAATTCCACTCTGAACAAGAGTACCAAGAGCAACCCCAGACACGTGTTTTGGTCTGGTTGAACCTCATCAGTAGGGTGTAGCTGTGCTTCTCTAAGAATAGTGAGCAAGGGGTCCACGTCTGGAGTCCCCTAGTAACTTAGGGTGAGACCCAAAGTTACTTGAAATATGCAAATAACAAGGGGGGTCCTTGGTGTAATGGTTTCATCCATTACACCACGTGAAGTGTACTGTTTGGTACATTTACCTACTCCAATGTGGCATTGCAGGTAGAACGCGGTAGCAGTCTAGATTCAACAACAACCTCAATGGAAGTAGCGTTGCTTCGGAGAGCGCCGCCACACCCATGTCAGAAAAAGTAAACACTTTAAAAGAAAGGAAGACATACTGCACGTCGCGTCACTGCTCTACCAGAGATTGCCAGACGCTCCATGAGTACGCTTCAGGGCATTACTATATCATTGTTAGACATCTCCATTCCTCTCCTAACCTTTATCTAACTCATCTAGTTGTTTTCATTCCCTCTTTTGCTTTAGAAAGAACCTGCGCTTCTACCTGCGGCATCTTTCTCGCCTGCATTCGTTTGTTACCGGCAACTCAGCTGTTTCCGTTTTCTAGTCCATTTCCTCAGTTCATTGGTAGGCTTCGGATCCTTTCTTTGCTTGTTACCTCTGGGATCAGTGTGGGTGTAGAAGTATTACAGACTTTGTTTTTTCTATTTAGGAAATAGCGTTCGTTGTGGTAGGATTACCAACTCCATAGACCAAGGGAACTACCTTTCCCAGAATTCTTTGCATACTTGCGTTTTGAAGTTCTACAAACTTTCATGTCATTCAGGTTAGGAATCCTTTATTGTATTTCCTTAGTAGTTTCCATTGTAAACGCAGTCTACAGGAATCTTTCAAGCCTTCCCTTGTAATAATTCTCACAGTCAGTCTTTCAGTACTGCAAGGTTCTGTGGGCTCGTATCCCTTCCTCTTCAGCTGAATAGCACATCATATTGTCACATTGGGTAAGGGCTTGATATATTCTTTAGAGCCAACGTTCTCTCCTGTAAATACTATCCGTTCTTCCAGGATAATTATTGTTATTTACTACATCTACAGCTGGGCAGACCCGAGGAATTAACAATATCCGGAGACCGGAACTCAAGATAAGACACTTAACTCCGGGGGAAGGAGGGTTCTGACCTGCGCTCCCTAGCAGCTCAACACAGGGTTTTTCCCCCCACGAGGGTTTCCCTGGGACTTGCTCCGTGGAGTAGCATTGATTGTGCTGGCTGCGCTGGAGCTCTCGGGGGGATTCTTCCTCACTTCAGGGTCCAGTGCATCTCTACATTGCACCTCTCCCAGAAGGGTCCTGTGAAGATAAGGTAGTACTTTTCAGAAAAGTGTTACAGTTATTTGTTATTGGCTACAATTGGAAGACCATTCAGGCTTCCCAAAGTTGGGTTGGTTACCTAGATTACACTGGGAGACTCTCTGCCAGACATGACTCCTGGTTACAAAAGCCTTACCCAGAGTCTTTAGCTCACTATCTTTCACAGAGGAGAAATTTAGGTAGTGAGCTAAAGACTCTGGCTAAGTCTCTCGTAACCAGGACTAATGTCTGGCAGAGGCACTCCCAGGACACCCTTGTTAATTTGCATATTTAAGTAACTTTGGGTCTCATCCTAAATTACTAGGGGAATCCAGACGTGGGCCCCTTGCTACTATTCTTAGAGAGGCACAGCTCCTCCCTACTGATGAGGTCCAACCAGACCGAAACATGTGTCTGGGGTTGCTGTTGGTACTCTTGTTCAGAGGAGAATTGCCTAGCATTTCGGTGCTGGACTGCCTCAGGGCAGGACAAAGACTGATATGTTTGGGATATTTCTTCTCTGTGAAAGTTAGTGAGCTAAAGACTCTGGGCAAGTCTCTCGTAACCAGCACTAATGTCTGGCAGAGGGACTCCCAGGACCCCCCCTTGTTAATTAGAATATAGTAAAGGCACATTCATTTCACATTCTCCTATGGAGACTGGAAGTACATTTGTGAAGGGAACACGGCTGGTAGCTCCTGTAAAACTCTGAGTATTTGTGGCCTCGCCGGACAAGGAAAATTTGCCTTCACGTATGCATGAGCGTGTTGCACCCGTGTCAAAAAGTAAGGAATATTCTTTATCCCCTATAACGACATCCACCCTAGGTTCCTTTTGAGGGTCTTGTGTCACTGATAGGAATGAACACATCTTGGTTCCCAGTGAGCTGTCCTAGTCCATATACAAATTTGGCCCACTGTGTGTCGATGGATTTCCCCCATTCCCATTGTTACCTCCCATTCCAAGGTTGAAAGTCTGCCCTGCGCCCATCGTCTGTAATCATTGCAACAGCACCTGTTGGGATTGTCCTTGTGGAAGATTCCCCATGCTCTGAGTTGCACGCCTTGTTGCGCTCCTGGCGCTTGTTGTTGCACTGTGTGATTCTGTGCAATACCCTGCTGTAAAACTGCAGGTGGATTCGTCATGCCTGCTCCTGTCGCTTTGCCGTTCTGCATCATGCCTTGGTTTCTGCATGTGCGTGCCAAGTGTCCTGTCATTCCACACAACCAACATACTGGCGGTGGTCGGATCATTTGTATATTTGACATATCTTGGTTACCATTTTGCATATTTTGAAAACCACCTTGATTATTTTGGAAACCTCCCTGATTGCTCTGCCATACTCTTCCCCTAAATCCCCTTCCCCTGGGGTAAATCCCTGTATTGCCCTGATTATTGTGCTGTCGATTAATCACCTGCTGCATGCTTGATTCAGCTGCGCTAGTTACCATGGCTCCCTCAAGAGCATATATTGACAATTTCTTTTGCACGAATTTCGCTTCCTCACCCTTTCGTGCAGCTTCTGTTTTGCAACTCTTTTCTTACAACAGTCTGCAATAATGTGCGATGGTCAACTGTATTTCAGCCCAAGGCTTGGCCTCAATTCCCACCAATTTCTTGAGTTGTTTCTGCACCGGCTCTGGCAGCCCTTGGTACAATATATGGTAAAACACAGCTATAGATTTTGTCCAAGATTCATGATTCTCGAGTACCCAAGCGTCTTGAAAATTCTGTATGTAAATTAACAGATCCTCAGACTCCTTCATTTTTCGTGTCATCATAGCTCCCATATCGGAAGTATCTGGGTACAGCACTCATAGCGCTTTCCATACTGCAGCTCTACAATTGTTAAATGGAGCTCCGTCATGCGCAGTATTAATTGTGGTTACACCAGGGTAGCCTGCTCGTACCCACACATCGCCTGCTCTCTCACCAAGTATGGCGATTAGGAGACTGTTGATGTCTCCTTTGGCTAACGTGTTTCCCCCTGTCATTTTTTCTAACTCATGTATCCACTTTCCGGCTCCCGATGTCAGCATTGGAAGCTTGTTTTTCAAATGTTCTCGATCCATGTGTGGCCATGGAATATATTGCGGTCTTACTCCCCCTTTCTCGAGCAACAGAAATTGGGATGCATAGCCCTCTCTCTCTTCTCTCATTGTTCTTCTGTCTATTGCAGGGGTAATATTCACGCATCGCTGTCTTCTGGCAATGTCCTGAGCCTGTCTACATAGGGTGGTGAAGACACCCCCTTCTGACCATGAGATACTTCTTCATGTCGGTCAGACTGCGTGGCTGACTCTGAAGCCCTCGGTACAAACTCGCTAGTGTCTGACCATCTTATTCAATTTTCCCAGGGAAATCATCTTTCACTCAGTCTCTCTTCCTCATTTTCCTCACGCGCCTCCCTTTCTGAGTCGGGCATTGTCTGTCCCAACTAGTGCCACTTCCTGTGTCCTCCTTACTCCTAATTATTTCTAATCTATCCAGGGATAGTTCTCTATTCCTACTACTTCGGGAGACATCCTCAGTGTCGTACAGCTGAGTTCTCTCCAGGTGCTCATCTTCCCCTTCCCATTGGGGGTGTTTGTTCTAACCCCATTTCATCATATATTCTATCAATCATTTCTCCGATGCTTCTGGTGTTGAAGTCATCTTCCATATTTGCCCTAGATGTGCCTGGTACTGAATCGTACGCAGGAAAGAGTTCTTCTGTATCTTCCCAGTCTACTACTGGATCAGGTTTTTTAACCTCTCTCCCCAGATATTCAAGATCGTGTGCTCTCTGTCTCCGCTTACTTTCTATGTCGTCATCAAATTCTCTGCGCTTCCTCACCTCTTCTCTTACTCTTTCTTCTTCCTTTTTCTTTTCATTTCTACATTCATCTGCCCTTCAAATGTCCTCATCTCTTCGTCTCTTTATTCTTTTCCCATGTATCCTTTGATCTTCCTCTAACCTTTGCAGTTCCTGTCTGTCTTGATTATTGGCTGCTCTTGGTTTGCGATCGAGCTGCCTCTCTTGCTCTTCGCGATATAGCTGTTCTCACCTTGTCTGTCTTTCTTTCTTATTCTTTCATCTTTCAATTCCTCTCTTTCCCTTTCTCTCTGCCTCATCTAACCTCTCCTTTTGCTTGGTGTCATCAATGCCCTTGCCATCAAGTTTCAGTAAAATTTGGCCTCCTATGCATTCATTTTTTGTGAATGCTATCTCATCAGTTCTGTCTTCGTTTACCCTTCCATCTCTTCCCCTCTCTCTCCTTGTTGAGAGATTCACTTGTCTGTGCCTGATCTCTTCTTTTGTCATCGCATCTCCCCTTGTCCCGTGGGACTGTGGAGGTAATATTTTTATCCTTATCTTTCCCTTGATTTTCATCACTACTTTGCGTAGGTGACTCATATGCCGGGTTGCTGTACCCGTGGCTGCTTTAAGATCTCTCAGCGGGTATAATCCCTCGTCCTTACTTTCTTCAACTTTCATTTCCGATGGGGCAGGTGGCGCGGTAGGCGTCTCACCCCCCTCTGTGCATACATTAAGTATCCAATCTATTGGCGGCTCCTCCTCCGTTCCCTGTTCATACATTTTCCAAAGCTCCAGAACAGCAATGCGTTTTTCTAGCTTTTTGTCCGTGTAGGTGGCATGAAAATATGTCATCATATGTTGCAAGACTGCTTTAGAGAAGGGCCCACCTTGTGGCCATGGCATAAACATTTTGTGGGCAGTCCCTTTAATGCACTCTGTACTGTATTTCTTCAGTTTGGGTGCGTGTTTCGGCAACTGTTTGCATTAGTGTATCAATGGTGTTATGTCCTCCATGCTCAAATCTGTTCCTTTTCCTCTTATATAATACTTGTCAACACTTTTGTGTGGCTTAAACAGTTCCAACAATATGAGCGAGCACCAAACACAGCAAGCTCCAATCCAAATTTTTCACAAAATTGTATATCTTCTAATTTACTCAAAAACATCAATTCGTATGTGATTTTATCTCAGCTGTTAAATCGCGTAAAATGTAAATCAGCTTTCTCAAAGAAAATGTTCATATATGACGCCACAACAAAAAACATGTAAAACAGACGCTTGACAGACTAGACGAACACCTGCTGGTCACAGTTATCTCTGCCTCTAATCATTACCCCTTCATGGAGTCTAAATGTACCCCTTTCACAACGTCTTTAACCGTTGTGGTAGTCTAATCATTCCCGCTTTAGCTGGGACTCTGGGTACACGTTTCTTCTAGCCGCTTGTATTAAAAGCATAGGAATAAGGCGAATCCTCTCATTTCTCGAGTGTCTTCCCCGATAACCTCTCACTTCTCGGGTGTCCTCCCCGGTAACCTTTATGTAACCTTTATTTACTTAATTATTCTTGAGTCATTATCCCTTTATATATATATACAGTCTTCTCTACTGCCAACTATATTAAGTTTTCCCACTTCCCTCCGTTACCTTTTCCGTTTACTTGTTTTAAAGCATGCACTTTTGGCAGAACATTTAATCTTTTTCACTCACCGTTCACATGGTTCCTCTCGGGACCCTCGGGATCACCACCTTCGTTACCGCCTTCTTCGGTTTTTCCCCCGCTCAGCTGCCCGTAGGAATGGGAAGGGATGTGTGGGAAACACGGGTCCCTTCAGACCCTGGTCTGCAATCTTTCTTGTACTACCACTGTCTACAGGGAGCTTCACTGTCTACTCATCCGAATGGCAAAGAACTTGTGATATTGCCGAAGACCTTGAGTTACTTTATGTCGACGATCAATGGGTGTCTTATTCTAATCAATAATCGATAATCGATAAACCATCAATCTCTGCTACCAAGTGTACTCAGGAGACCCCCGGCCAGCCCACAGAGCTGAGGTTTGCTCCGAAGTACTTTAAGACGAGATAGATGCACCCTTGAGATGGATGGTGGTGCAGATGTATTACTCCAACACCAATCATAAAGACAACTCAATGGTTTGGCAAGGGGAGTCCGTTTAATGACAAGTACAAAAACAAGGGAGTCATAGAAATCAGCAGTGATGCGATCGCCCTTCTTGCGTCAACTCCAACAAACTTCATACAAGTTGTAACATTTATAATCAAAACTCGTCATTATTGACATGTAACACTGAAAAGTTAACATGCAATTCTATTGGTTAGGAAAAGGTAACTTTCATATAGGTGCTATATCTGTATATGGTAACAGAGTGAGGGGATTGGTTAAACACTGTCAGGTGGGCGTCTGAGCCCTTCCTTCAAATATGACTACTGTAGACGTCACTAAAAGTATGACGTCCCATTGGATCTACTAACTATAGGACCCTAGATTATTTGGTCCATTGTGATTGGGTTGGCACCAACCCCATGCATACATTTTGATTTTGCTTAGCAGCACGCAGAATGGTCAGTCAGGTGCAGGGTGCCCCTCAGCTACCTGGCCTTCCTCCAATTAAGGTTACAATCAATCATCGCTTCAGCAAGTATGTGTCAAATATTTTACTGTGGTTGGCCTCGAAACTGCATCTTCTGTTTCGAAAAGTTCTGATATCTCTGCCTGGGCGGATGCCAAGCGTAGGTGTGAACCCGTGCTTCTTCTCGCTGGGCTGGTCATGTGATACCTACACCGTGAATTTGTCTTGTTTCTCTCAATTTGTGTATTTGATTCTTATTTATCTCAGCCCCCTGCCTACGCCTCCTTATCTCGACCTTTCAAGGACAGGATATTCTGTTCTTAAGTTTCAATTATATGTATCTACTGTTCATTTCTTCTATTGGTATGACCTTGGCTCTCCTGGCACGTGCTGCATCTGCTGAGTTTCGATGCAGCCGTCTCTTCTCTTTTTGCTAGAATATGAATCTTGTCTTGTTTGGCCTCTAGTAACCTGAGTTGATTCTGCTTTTCGTGCAAAGTGGAATCACACTTATAATACTGTGCTTCGTTTTGAGATAGATTATGTATAATGGCACTTGCCGCGCTATTCTTCTACTTAGCATAGCAAGCCGCACTGTTTTCTTAGCTTTCTTGTGGTTCCAAGTATATGTACAGGTGTAAACTGATCGACTGTATTCATTTTGCTTACAGCTTAACTCTGTTACGTTTTGATAGCGCTCTATCACTTTAAACGCACAATCTCTTTTCTCAGGGCGTTTCGTTTCTGTGTGTCATTTTTTTGGTTGTCATTTGTTCTATCTGTGAATCCGTCCGAGTCCTTGTGACGTCACCATTCGTCTTCCATTGAGACCTTTTTGGTTTCTTCCGGGACAGTACTTAGGCAATCTTCATTTCATCTCATATGCTGGTAGGGTTTTCTTAATGGATACCTTACAGTCCATGGTTTTCTGGGTATCGGTACTTCAATAGGTGTTGCTCTTCTAATAGGCACTGGGCAGAGCCCCACTGCGGCTCTCTGGTGATTTATCTGCTCATCATACGTCACATATTTTGGTGTGAACGTTCCTGATACTTCAAAACGGGCACCTGGAGTGCAGGCTTTCTTTGGGACCTCCTCTACACGTGCACTCCCCAATGTAAGGCAACTGGGAGGCACCAGGAAAGGCGCACAGGAGGCACCAGACACAGTGAGTACACCCCCTTCCTCCCAAAGGCAAGGAGTCTGGAAGCTCTGGGACACAGTGAGTGCACTCCTCCAGGTAAGGAGCCTGGGAAGCACCAGAAACAGTGAGTGCACTTCACCAGGTAAGGCGCCTGGGGGCAGCAGACACGGTGAGTACTCTCCCAAAGGTAAGAGCTCAGAGATGCAGTGAGTGCATTCCCCCAGGTAAGGAGCCCGGGGAGGCAGCATACACAGCTAGTACACCCCTCAAGGCAAGGAGCCTGGGAGGCACCAGACCCAGTGAGTGCACTCCCCCAGCTAAGGAGCCTGGGAGGCACTAGAGACACTGAGTGCACTCCCCCAGGTAAGGCGCCTGGGGGACACCAGACACCGTGAGTACTCCCCCCAAGGTAAGGAGTCTGGGAGCTCTGAGATGCAGTGAGTGCACTCCCCCAGGTAAGGACCCTGGGAGGCAGCAGACACAGTGTGTATGCCCCTCAAGGCAAGGAGCCTGGGAGCTCTGGGGTATAATGAGTGCACTCCCCCAGGTAAGGAGCCTGGAAGGCACCAGACACAGTGAGTGCACTCCCATATGTAAGGCCACTGGGAGGCACCAGACACAGTGAGTACACCCCTCGTCCCCTAAGATAACAAGCCTGGGAGGCACCAGACTCAGTGAGTACACCCCTCAAGGCAAGGAGCCTGGGAGCTATGGGACGCAGTGAGTGCACTCCCCCAGGTAAGGAGACTGGTAGGCACCAGACACAGTGAGTGCACTCCCCCAGGTAAGGAGCCTGGGAGGCACCAGACACAGTGAGTGCACTCCCCAGGTAAGGAGCCTGGGAGGCACCAGACACAGTGAGTGCACTCCCCCCAAGGCAAGGAGCCTGGGAAGCACCAGAAATTGTGAGTGCACTCCACCAGTTAAGGCGCCTGGGGGCATCAGACACAGTGAGTACTCCCCCCAAGGTAAAGAGTCTGGGAGCTCTGAGATGCAATGAGTGCACTCCCCCAGGTAAGGAGCCAGGGGAGGCAGCAGACACAGCGAGTACACCCTTCAAGGCAAGGAGCCTGGGAGCGCCGGAAAACAGCAAGTGCACTCCCCCAGGTAAGGAGCCTGTAAGGCAGCGAGTACACCCCTCAAAGCAAGGAGCCTGGGAGCTCTGGGACGTAGTGAGTGCTCTCCCCCAGGTAAGGAGCCTTGAAGTCAGACACAGTGAGTGCACTACCCCAGGTAAGTGAGTGCACTACCACCAGACACAGTGAGTACACCCCTCCTCCCCCAAGGTAAATAGCTTGGGAGGCACCAGACACAATGAGTACACCCCTCAATGCAAGGAGCCTGAGTACACAGGGACGCAGTGAGTGCACTCCCCCAGGTAAGGAGCCTGTGTGGTTCCAGGCACAGTGAGTGCATTCCCCTAGGTAAGGTGCCTGGGAGGCACCAGACCCAGTGAATAAACCAGACACAGTGAGTTCGCTCCCCCAGGAAAGGAGCTTGGGTGG
Source organism: Ambystoma mexicanum (assembly GCF_040938575.1). Taxonomy (NCBI): domain Eukaryota; kingdom Metazoa; phylum Chordata; class Amphibia; order Caudata; family Ambystomatidae; genus Ambystoma; species Ambystoma mexicanum. The sequence continues at coordinate 6,602,760 of NC_090932.1, forward strand.
CACCAAACACAGTGAGTGCACTCCCCCAGGTAAGGAGCCTGGGAGGCACCAGGCACAGTGAGTGCACTCCCCGAGGTAAGGAGACACAGGGGGCCTTATTACGAGTTGGGCGCAAAAGGATACCGGGCACCGTTAAGGACATCGGTACTGGTAATCCCTTTGCGCCCTACTACGAGCTCCCTTAGTGGGTCCCTTTCTTAACGCCTGGTTTTACCAGGCGTTAAGGACGGGACCCGCTAAGGGAAATCAGAGCCAATAACAGTACCGCAATTTGCAATTCCGTTATTAGCGCCTTCCCACTTCCCATTGAGCCCTATGGGGGCTCAAATGGGAATGGGGAATGGCTTTTTCAGTGGAAACTTACCAGTCCCGCAAAGGTTGGAATAGACCGGTAAGTCCCCAATGAACCAGGGCGGACTCGGTACCGGTATGGGAGGTAGTCATGGCGCAAATAGCGCCATGATTACCTCCATAATCGGAATGAGGCCCAGGGAGTGCACTCCCCGAGGTAAGGAGCCTGGGAGGCACCAGACACAGTGAGCACACCCCACAAGGCAAGGGGCCTGGGAGGGACCAGACACAGTGAGTGCACTCCCCCAGATAAGGAGTCTGGGAAGCACACAGAGACAGTGAGTACACCCCACAAGCCAAGGAACCCGGGAGCTCCGGGACACAGTGAGTGCATTCCCCCAGGTAAGGAGCCTGGGAGGCACCAGGCACAGTGAGTGCACTCCCCCAGGTAAGGAGCCTGGGTGGCACCAGACAGAGTGAGTGCACTCCCCCAGGTAAGGTGCCTGGGAGGCACCAGACCCAGTGAGTACACCAGACAGAGTGAGTTCACTCCCCCAGGAAAGGAGCTTGGGTGGCACCAGACACAGTGAGTGCACTCCCCCAGGTAAGGAGCCTGGGAGATACCAGACACAGTGAGTGCAGTCCCCCTGCTAAGGTGCCTGGGAGGCACCAGACCCAGTGAGTACACCAGACACAGTGAGTACACCCCCCAAGGCAAGGAGCCTGGGAGCTCTGGGACACAGTTAGTGCACTCCCCCAGGTAAGGAGCCTGGGAGGCACCAGACACAGTGAGTGCACTCCCCGAGGTAAGGAGGCACCAGACACAGGGAGTGCACATCCCCGAGGTAAGGAGCCTGAGAGGCACCAGACACAGTGAGTACACCCCACAAGGCAAGCAGCCTGGGGGCTTCCAACACATTGAGTGCACTCCCCCAGGTAAGGAGTCTGGGAAGCACCTGGACACAGTGAGTACATCCCACAAGCCAAGGAACCCGGGAGCTTTGGGACACATTGAGTGCATTCCCCCAGGTAAGGAGCCTGGGAGGCACCAGACCCAGTGAGTACACCAGACACTGTGAGTGCACTGCACCAGGAAAGGCGCCCGGTAGGCACCAGACACAGTGAGTACACCCCCCCTACAAGGTAAGGAGCCTGGGAGGGACCAGACAAAGTGAGTGCACTCCCCCAGGTAAGGAGCCTGGGAGGCACCAGACACAGTGAGTGCACTCCACCCAAGACAAGGAGCCTGGGAGGCACCAGACACAGTGAGTGCACTCCCCGAGGTAAGGATCCTGGGAGGCACCAGACACAGTGAGTACGCCCCGTCCCCACAAGTTAAGGAGCCTAGGAGGCACTAGACACAGTGAGTACACCCCCCAAGGCAAGGAGCCTGGCAGCTCCGGGACACAGTGAGTGCACTCCCTGTTAGGCAGAATCACGTGCAGTACCCTTTGGGAACACAACACACAATTAAGACTTCAAGTGCAAGTACAAATTCGCCTTTGGTAGAAGCCTGTACTACACAGTAAAGTGATAGCGATGGCTGAGCAGCCAAACTTATCTCAAGAGTAAAGTGAGCAGTATCAGAAGTTATACAAAGGACAGCAATTACTATGGTTCAAACAAACACCGACTCAAGGTTTGTGAGCAAAAGAATATATATTTATTTACACAATCATTTGTAAAACAGATCACTAAGTAAAACAGCAGAAACATCACAATCTTAATATACTACACAACACCCAATCATTTCTGGACAAGTTAAGCTCACAATGAAGTGTGAGCAAAATGGCACTCCAGCAATTTAAAAAGGGAGGGAAAGACAAGGTTATACAAAATTAAGAAGCACCAACAGGTAAGTAGGCAGGACAATCTAGAAAAGGCTTGCTACAATGAGGATTTGAATCAATAGGCCTGGGCCAATGTTAATGGTTCAGAGTCTTTGCAGAAGATCACACAGTTCAGACTAGTTTGCGGTTAAGTCTTTGCCAAGAATTCGAAACGAAATTGGTCGGAAGAAAAGTTACTTGAGTAGAGAAGGACAAGCCCTCGGATTGGTGAAAGATTTAAAACACTTTCACTGCGGTCGGTCAGAACTAACAACCGGGTTTGAATAGTAACTTAGAAGAAGAAGAATGCTGTAGCTGAGGCAGAAGTTCCTGGCAGATCCTGCAGGCTCACGGTTCCTGAAGCAACTGTCGGACTGACACGATGGAGGAAGACTGGAGGGTCCTGCACTGCCCAGGGAAGAAACCAGCAGCAGAGCAAAGCAATGAATAAACGGTGTGCTCCTTAAAACCCAAACAGGGTCCGGTCCTCCTGGATATCCGGTTCACTGCAGTGGTGCACATGAAATGCGACCAGGGGAGGGAGGCCTTGCTTGGTGTTTGGTGAACTGGTTGGTCCCACCAGCTCAAAGGAAGAAGATTCCTTGCAGATCTTCTCTGTCATCAAAGTTTGGAGATTAGGACCCGCAGCAGCGCTTCACCGGGAGGTTCAGTCGTGATAGTGGTCCTCTTCCTTCAGCTTCTCTTCGGTTCTCTCGATCCAGTGGCGACTCTGCCTTCCAAGTCCCAGAGAACTGCTTTTTATGCAGTTTTCCCCCATTCACACAGCCTGCTGTCAATCACACAGCAGGTTGGCTGTCCCGGCAGGACCGTCACCTAGCCAATCAAACAAGAGTGCCACTTGGGTCTCCAAGGAGACCCTGTGCAGGAGGCCTAAAACCTCTCCCTCACATCCTGTCTGCCTAGACTCTCAGGCACTTAAGGAGGGCTTCTGTTCAGAAGCTCGCCAAAGGATGGCGAACAAAGGAACCATACCTGGTTTGGCGCGCAGAGTAAAACACGAGAAAGACCTTTACAAAAAAATATGGCAAATAAACCCAGCCGGAACCAAATAAAAGTAAATGGGGTCCAGCGGATTAAAGTTCGAGGCAACTAACATAGCCTAAAACAGTACCAAGGCTACTTTCATATACCGCTGTAGGAAAAATATGGTAGATACCACTGCCACCAGCCAAATCTTAAAGAAAGGGGAACGAAATAATGTTCCATGAGAAACAGACAAAAAGGGATAACTATTAACCCCTTCCAGTACTCTATGGGAGATAGTTTGTACTGGGTCTGTGAATTTAAACAGACTAATAAAGTCAATGGCAACTTTACGTGTTCTGGGAGACAGTAGTCAGTTATGACAAGGCCTTTGTATTGTTTGTGCATGAATGTGATGGATGTGCTTTGGCTGTATTAACGCAGGAGCATGGAGGGAAGAATAGGCCGTGCGGCTATTTCTCATCCGCCCTTGATCCTGTTGCATGCGCTTTGCCGAGATGTTTGCGCGCTGTTGCTGCTGCTGCTGCGTCTGTAAAACAGAGTGAGGGAATGGTCCTGGGTCATGCGTTAACCCTAATGGTACCTCACTCTGTAGATATTTTATTGAATAGAACTCAAACGCAACACCTCACTTCTGCACGATTGACAAGACATGAACTGATCTTGTTTGCCCCCCACATTCAAATTCAGAGGTGTTGTGTATTAAATCCGGCTGAACTTTTACCTGTCTCACAAAATACTGTTGATGGTGACGATACGTCACACGATTGCCTTTATATGACAGAACAGGAGACTAAAGGCAGATTCGATCTGAAAGACACGCCTTTGAATAGCCCACAAGGAGAGCTATTTTGTGATGGCTCCTGTTTTAAACTTCCAGACGGTACATCCACGGCTGCTTATGCCGTCACTACTTTAAGCACAATTGTGGAAAATAAAAGAATTATGCATAATTCCGCGCAGGCCGCAGAAATTATGGCGTTAACTCGAGCTTGTGAACTTTCTGAAGGGCTTACAGTAAATATATATACCGATAGTCAGTATGCTTTTGGGGTGGCCCACAATTTCAGTAGACTTTGGAAAGAACGAGGTTTTTTGACCTCGCACGGAACGAAAATCCAGCATGGCACTTTAATAGTGCGATTACTTTCAGCACTCGCACTCCTTGTTCAGTTAGCTATCATAAAATGTTCAGCACATCAAAAGGTTACAGATGATGTAGGAAAAGGGAATGGTTTCGATGATCAGATAGCTAAACAAACTGCCACTGATTTCAGTTCAGAAATGTATGCTGTAAAAGAAATTATAAACGTTTGCCCTTTGGGTGAAAGTATTGAGGCTGTAAAAGATATTCAAGCAGATGCTAACATAGAGGAAACCAAGATATGGATCGAGGGTGCAGGGAGATTGGATGACGATGGGTGTGGGTAGACAATATTGAAGGGAAATGGTTACTCCCTGACGCCTACATTACAATGATGGTTATTATGGCTCATGGTCCGACACATGTTTGTGCGCGTAAATTGACAAAAATGCTACACAGTGTATGGGTCAATGATAAGATTTTCAAAACTGCGGAGCGTTTTGTCCAAAGCTGCATGGTCTGCTTGCAGCACAATGTAGGAAAAAGTACCTCGACTCCTAGAGGAAGTTTCGCTCCACCTTCTGTCCCGTTCGAGGTTATTCACTTTGATTTTATTGAAATGGAACGTTGTAGCAATCTTAAATATGTGTTAGTTGTCATTTGTGCCTTTAGTAAGTGGGTTGAGGCCTTCCCGGTTAAAGATGCAACGGCCATAACCACGGCAAAACTCTGTTGAAAGAGTTTTTTCCTAGGTTCAGGCTGCCGAGAGTCATCTGGTCAGATAATGAGCCAAACTTTATCGCTACTGTAATCCTACAAATTTGCAAAGGATTACAGATTGACAAACGGTTCCATTCAGCTAGACATGCCCAGAGTGCCGGATTAGTGGAAAGGCACAATGGCATTATAAAGAACAAACTCGCTAAGACGTGTGCTGGCACCAAGCTAAAATGGCCGGATGCCTTACCGATCATGTTACTGTCGATGAGAACAACCCCTCAAACTAAGACTGGGCTCTCTCCCTTTGAGGTGGTAATGGGGAGACCTGCTAATATTTGGGGTTTGCCAAAAAACCGTTCACTACGGGACATAGAAAATGTCCTTTTTTCAGATTACTGTAACCAGTTGACTAAAAATCTGTTTTCAATTTATCACCAGATGCGAGAGGCATTACCTGTGCACTACGAGGGTCCTGGTCACAGTCTTCGACCGGGGGACTGGATCCTCACGAAGGTTTTTGAGAGGTCGTCTTGCCTTGCACCTCGGTGGAGGGGTCCCTACCAAGTCCTGCTAGTCACCCAGACTGCTGTACGGGTAGCGGGTCGTAGAAACTGGATTCATGAGACGCACACCAAACGGATCCCACAGCCCGTGCCATACGATACAGAAGACACAGAATCCCTTCCCACTGTTGTAACTAGTGTACCTGAAACAACCAACAAGGGAGAATCGGAGACCGCTTCAGAATCCGCAAGGCCGGACAAAATGGCCATCTTGTCTCTGCACTCCCCAACAGTGGAACTTCCGGATCAATCTTTTTCTGATCCCATTTCCGTTCATTCACCACCTCCAGGAGGAAGTGACGACACTTTGTCCTCACCAGAAACTGCAAAATATAATTTGCGCCCAAGGAAGTAAACATACAGCATGGTCTGACTGTGCGATTGATAAAATCATTTGAGGGCTTGCCTTTTGGCCCGACTGTACGGGAAGATTCTGTTGGCTAAGGGTTGTGGGAAAGACATTAAGAAGACGCGCGACTGGAGTCACCAGAAAACAAACAATTGGTGTTTTTTCGGTTGAAGACGACAATGCCTGCACCCGCTACCGCTCGTACCGAACTTTTAGATAAACATTTGACTAGCTGAGACAATGATCAAGCATGTAAGGGGTCCCCCAAAGTGTATTGTTGCCTTTTTGTGATAATTACTGGATTTTTAGTAACTGTTGGTTTTGGGTTATGGTATCTGGAGGAAGCATATCCGTTAGAGGATTTTTTACCTATTGAAAATGTATCTGTCATCCCCACTCCTTCCGTGCAATTGCATACTTTGTCGCCTAGAGATTCTTTGCATAGACAGAACTATCAGAATAACACCCTTATGTTAATCATGAATGCCACTCATGCAATTTTTAATAAGACCAATTGTTGGATCTGTTCGCATTTACGCAACATGGGGATAAGGGGCTAGGTTGGTATATTCATCCTTTACCTTTGACAACTGCGTGTTACGCTTCTCTTAGAGCACTATTTTTTGGCCGATGGAATGATAGCATCTCAGGGAACTTTGATGGTACGAATTTAAATAGCTTTGAAAATAATGTTTTGATGCCCCCGGGATGCTCGCTTTTTTCAAATAGAAGTAAGCCAAACGTTGCTTCTGTTAGGCCCTCTGATGGATTGTCTCATCCTTTTCAGTCTTTAATCTCTTTCAAAATGGCTCCTATGGGCAATAAGGATGCCACGCCTCCATCTTATTCTGTTAATCATAGCCCCGATTCAGTATCCTTCTGCATACAGAGGAATGGAACACGGTCAATGGGTAATTTTAGAAAGTGCACCAACGTTGCGAATTTGACTAGTGAAAACAGACCTCTGTACGTAGGCGAACCTGTCTATTTTGTTTGCGGTAATGTGGCATTTCCATGGTTGCCCAGGGATTGGCAAGGAACCTGCTATTTAGGGATTCTTCTACCTGGGGTATTTATTGCCAGTACTGCAGATGTTTCGAAGACTCGTCCATGACGAGGTGTGAAAGGGGATACTCCAGCGCAAACTCTAGGAGATATCATGAAATCCTTTGTGCCATTTTTTGGGCAAATTACGAATTCAGAAGATATCAGGGGACTAGCGAGAGTATTGGAGAGAACCATCAATCGGACCACTGACATACTCTATAATATGACATTAGAACAGAAAGCGATAAAATTAGTGGCTCTTCAGAATCGGATGGCATTAGATGTCATCCTGGCAGAGCGAGGAGGAGTATGTAAATTAGTGGGGTCCGCTTGCTGCATTTACGTACCAGACTCCTCTCCGACGATCTTTAGGGCTATCCAAAATCGACATGTTCTTAGTTCAGAAGTACATGTTCCTGAGGGAAACTGGGAACTTAGTACATGGTTTTGGGACCTCCTACGGTCATAGGGATGGAAGTTGTTCTCGGCCCTGCTGATTATCTTGGGAAGTTTTCTGTTTCTTTGCTGTTGTATACAGTGTCTCCCTGGTATATGCTCAGTATTAGGGGGATGTTGCACGCAAGCAACAAGTGTACTAGGGCATAAAATATACGCCCTAGAGAAGGTTTCCAAAGAGTATGTGTTAAAAGAAACTCTGGTGTCAGATCTAGTGGCAATAGATATGTCCGACAATGTTTCGGGATGTATAGACATTGAAATATGGAGTTAATCGTAAAACGATTGAAGGTAGTTTAGCGCTTGGCATAGGCCAAAAGGAGGGTTTGTTAGAACTGATATAATATTGTTTCGTCCTCATCGTATATGTTGGCCTATGCCCAGTCGCTTTGCGAGGAAATCCGTATTACAAGGTCGTGACCTCAAGTGAATCAAGCCTCCATTTTAGGTTAGAACTGCCATTTTGGGGTTTTGTACAAAGTCACCCTGTAATCTAAAATGGCCGTCTCGTGTGCTCTTGTGCTTGCCTTAACCTCTTCAACCTCTGTAGGAGAGTTAATGTCCAACCTGCCTTCAGGCTACATGTTAGGGTCATGTAGACCTTGTCCTTTGTTGACCTCGGGAGCAGGGGATTACTTGAATCAGCAATATTAAACTACAAGTATACAAGAACAGTAATGCTATCCAAATACGATATGCGAAACATTTGTTTGGTCTGTATTAAAACAGTATGTAAAGAGTGTAACGTTAAAATTAAAGAATAATAGAGTGTGTTAGTAAATGTATTCAAAAGTAAACCGCATAAACGAGATATGTAAATTAGGAAATTGAACCTGGCGCGACCCTAGCCCAATGTATTATTAACTTGTAAGAGGCTGGACATCATTATAACAAATTGTATAACTACGTCGATGACCAGCTAGCAAATCCTGCTCACTGCTCACATTGAACCCTGCTGGTGGTCTCTGTGATGTACTGACGCCCAAATAGCTATTTGTGTGCTCTGTTGACTACTGTTCAGTTTTGTAATAAAGATTCTGGGAATCTTTACAAGCCTGTGTCAGTGTATTTTCCTTTGCTTGGTGTAACAGCCGTAATATTGTATTTTTTCTGATTCCACAAGCGTACCAGAAAATCCTAAATACGTTATTCTGCCCTCACAGTAGAATGTCTGGAACCCCTGAATGATTTTTGGAACACTTCTGTGCCCTCATATCTATGAAAAAAATAGATGCTTCCTATTCACCACCTTCATCTCATGTTAGAGACCTCTTTGATTAACTGGAATAGGCATCGGTTCCAGACCCTGCTTCGGGCCACCCTAACGGAACAATATGTCGTCAAAGACAAGATCTTTAGAAAGATAGACAGTGGAAGCATTATCAAAGATATTTCTAATATCTACATTAGATTGCTGATTATTTCGGGAAAAGAACTGGGAATTTTGAGCAAACTGGCTCCCCTCACGGATTCCCTACTCCAGGGCAGCCTCTGGGTCGTTCACCCATGACACCATAGGTGTTATTTGACCTCTACTAAAGGATCAGAACTTGTGCTCTCTATTGACCCTCTTGTCTGTAATATGCACATTGGTCCATGTGTACAGGATTCAACTGCTCATTATTCTGTGGAATAGACTGACCTCGAAACTATGTATTCCCACCTCCAATCCCTCTAACTATCTGAATCTCAACTCTAAGAACAAATGTCGGAGGACCCTCCCTCATAAGCAACTGAGAAGCAGGCAACTCTGATCATTTGTTTAAGAAAGAAAAAACCAGATCATGCGCTAAAAAGTGGTAGGAATAATATTGGGTGCAAAAGAGCTCCTTTGTAGACAATCATCAATTCTGCGGGACAACAAATTTCTTTTTTATACACTAATCCTTCAGGTATTCTATCATTACCTGTAACACTTACCTCTGCATTTCTGGAGTATACTAACTATATGTATCATATACTTCTGTGGGAGACATCAACACATTAAAAAAATCCATCTAAGCGCATCTTTTGTGCAAATTCGCGTTTCTTCTCTCTTTGACTTACAAGGAGGAAGGAACCGTTTCTGCGCATAAAAAGTGTCCAAACTATCACCATCTATTTCATCATTCTGTAACCGTTCTAACTCCCTTCTTAACTCAAAACCCTCTCGACATGCACATGTACTTTCTCCGCAGAATCATTTGAATAGCCTAAAACATTTAAATCCCTCAACCCTTGTGGGACATCCGCGCCCGTCAATCTATTCCACATTTCAACTAAATGTATCCCCATCCCCTCAATAAAGACATCCTGATCGGGAATACCGTCTTGAATAAGGAGTTTTAGCTAAGACAGTACATTTTTCTCTTTTCTCTATACATTGCTTAGCCCATGCATTCAAATCTTTTCCTCATCTCTTTGGAAACCATGTCCTATGTTACAATTTTTGATTCAGTGCTCGCCCCTTTATCAGCAACAAGCGGAGCAAAACCGCTTGCGAAAGAAAGAGAGTAGACAAATCCTGTACAATAAATAGTGAAGACACTACTACTAACAACAAAAGATGAACTTACTGGAACAATAACAGTTGGAAAAGGTGGCGATACAAGTAGAGAAACAACACTAGAAACCAAAGCAATAACTAGTGACAGAGGAACAACAGGAAGAACAGGAATTACTACGTGAGAAGGAGCAACAGCAAGAAGAGGTAAGACAGCAGGATTAGGTACATACGAAAGTGGTGCAGTGGCACCAAGCCTTCATTCATTTAGGAGTTTATCAATTAGTTCATCTAAGACATGAAAAATCTTTAGACAGATATATTTTCTATACACCAAGTTTAAAGCACCCTATCTATGCTCCTAACAGACTCTGAATGTTTTTGTTGACCATAAAATGATGGTTTTCTTCAGAATTTTAACATATGACAACATGCATACTTCTTTTTACTCTTAAGTTACTACATAGCTTATCTTTTCTAATTCTGTATTACATCAAAACACTGAAGGCCTAGCATGTTTTCCTTTTCTTTCAAAATAAAGTTTCTGAATACTCTATTCGGGCAATCTCAAAACTTCCATTGACTGACCACTAAAATTCGAAAACATGTCTAGTTTGTCTGTGCCAAATATTATCGAATACTCTACTACCAAATGCCGATCTTACAGTTCATAGACATGCCGGCGACCCATCATGTGGCACCGGTCGGCCAAATATCAAAGATTGTCTGTCTCTGCGGAATAACACCCTGGAACAGGCAGAACATTTCTCAGGCATGTCAGATTACTGGTGTTACCTGCCAATAATTGTGCTCGCGAGAACAATACTCCAAATCAAATATCAGGATACTTAGGAATCGGGGCACGACTCACCTGATTCAAAGACTAAGGGAGGTCCGATCGGATTAAAAGGACAACAAAGGACCCTCGCAGTTGGTGATTTCAGCAAAACTGCCCGCCTCGATATATGGACCCTCATCAAGATGCCGTCTTGGATCGCGTGCTCACCATCCAGGGATCGGATGGTGCAGTACTGTTGAGGTATTGCATCTCATCCAAAAAGGGGCCCCCTTTTCTCACCATTCAATCCCAGTCCGATAGCCGCAGCAACTCTTCAACGAGGTGGCATCAATCTTGACAGACCCTATTCGGGCCATCTATAAGAACAAAGAAATATCGAGGCTGAGTACCACAAAGGAAATACACCAAACACGGGCTAAAAAGATTCACAGATCTTTAATTACTGTACAGTTTACAAAGAAACAGATATCTATCTGGCTCTCAACACCCCGCAATCAATACCAGCCCGTCAGAGAAAGGTGAGAGAGTGCTGGACATTAGGAACATTCGTGCTTTTATACAATTCTAAGTAATATTGTCCAGCCTCTCTACATGTTAATAATTCGTGGTCTAGAGTTCATGCCTAGTTCACATACAGCTTATACAATAATATGCAAAGGATTACATAGGTTTGTATTTCCATGAAGGCACAATGGTGGTGTATGTTCTTGGATCCCACGGTAAGCCTTGTTCTACATTTCTGCACAATGCAGTTCAGCCTGAGTATACACTCGAGGTTTTCTCTCCATTGTCCCAATGTTTATACAAGGCTGAGTCTTCTGTGCGCAGACAATACTTAGATGACAGTTCATATGGACTGCAAGGTCTCTTTACCTAGTCTAAACAGTCAGCTCTTGGACAGCCTAAACATTAACAGAGCTCAAAGGTCAGGAGGCTTGGTTGCAAGCTGAAAACAAACTCGACCATTTTAGAACGAAGAGACATACGAATAGAAATCAAAATGGCGGGCGGACCTTAAAATGGAGACGAAGTTAACCCAAAAATCTGAACTTTGCAACGCGGTTTTCCTCATAAAGCGACTAGGCTTAGGCCAATATAAATCAAAAGGAGGCACTATACATTTACAGTTTCACAGGGGGAGTGCACTCACTGTGTCTGGAATATGCAGTGAGCGCACTCCCCCAGGTAAGGAGCCTAGAGGCACCAGAAATAGTGAGTATACCCCCAAGGTAAGGACCCTGGGAGCTTCTGGACACAGTGAGTGCACTCCCACAGGTAAGGAGCCTGGATTGCACCAGACAGACTGAGTGCACCCCCCAAGGCAGGAGCTTGGGAGCTCCGGGACACAGTTAGTGCATTCCCCCAGGTAAGGTGCCTGGTAGGCACCAGACACAGTGAGTACAACCCCCAAGGCAAGGAGCCTGGGAGGGACCAGACACAGTGAGTACACCCCCAAGGCAAGGGGCCTGGGAGCTTCCAACACAGTGAGTTCACTCCCACAGGTAAAGAGCCTGGGAAGCACCCAGACACAGTGAGTACACCCCACAAGCCAAGGAGCCTGGGAGCTCCGGGACACAGTGAGTGCACTCGCCAAGCTAAGGAGCCTGGGCGGCACCAGACAGGGTGAGTACACCCCCTCCCCAAGGCAGGGAGCCTGGAAGCTCTGGGACAAAGTGAGTGCACTCCCTCAGGTAAGGAGCCTGGGAGGCACCAGACACAGTGAGTGCACTTCCCCAGGTAAGGAGTCTAGGAGCTCCGAGACACAGTGAGTGCACTCCCCCAAGGTAAGGAGTCTGGGAGGGACTAGACACAGTGAGTACATCCGCAAAGGCAAGGAGCCTGGGAGCTTCCGGATGCAGTGAGTGCACTCCACCAGGCAAGGAGCCTGGGAGGCACCAGCCAAAGTGAGTACACCCCTGCAAGATAAGGAGCCTGGGAGCTCTGGGACACAGTGAGTGCACTCCCCCAGGCAAGGAGCCTGGGAGGCACCAGCCAAAGTGAGTACACCCCTGCAAGATAAGGAGCCTGGGAGCTCCGGGAAACAGTGAGTGCACTCCCGGAGGTAAGGAGACTGGCAGGCACAGTGAGTACACCCCCGAAGGCAGGTAGACTGGGAGCTCTGTGACACAGTGACTGCACTCCCCCAGGTAAGGAGCCTAGAAGCACCAGAAATAGTGAGTACACCTCCAAGGTAAGGAGCATGGGAGCTTCCGGACACAGTGAGTGCACTCCCCCAGGTAAGGCGCCTGGGAGGCACCAGACATAGTGAGTACACCCCCCAAGACATGGATCCTGGGAGCTCCCGGAAACAGTGAGCACACTCCCCCGGGTAAGGAGCCTGGGAACTCCAGGATTGAGTGAGTACACTCCCCCAAGTAAGGAGCAAGGGAGGCAGCAGACATAATGAGTACACCCCCCAAAGTAAGGAGCCTGGGAGCTTCCAGACACAGTGAGTGCACTCCCCCAGGTAAGGAGCCTGGGTGGCACCAGACACAGTGAGTGCACCCCCGAAGGCATGTAGACTGGGAGCTCTGGGAAACAGTGAGTACACCACCAAGGCAAGGAGCCTGGGAGCTTCCAACACAGTGAGTTCACTCCCCCAGGTAAGAAGCCTGGGAAGCACCCAGACACAGTGAGTACACCCCACAAGCCAAGGAGCCCGGGAGCTCCGGGACACAGTGAGTGCACTCGCCCAGCTAAGGAGCCTGGGCGGCACCGGACACGGTGAGTGCACTACCCAAGGTAAGGAGCCTGGGAGCTATGGGAAACAGTGAGTGCATTCCCCCAGGTAAGGAGACTGGCAGGCACCAGACACAGTGAGTACACCCCCCGAAGGCATGTAGACTGGGAGCTCTGGGACACAGTGAGTACACTCCCCCAGGTAAGGAGCCTAGAGGCACCATAAATAGTGAGTACACCCCCAAGGTAAGGAGCCTGGGAGCTCTGGGACACAGTGAGTGCACTCCCCCAGGTAAGGAGCCTGGGAACTCCAGAAATAGTGAGTACACCCCCAAGGTAAGGAGCCTGGGTGCTCCGGGACACAGTGAGTGCACTCGCCCAGCTAAGGAGCCTGGGCGGCACCAGACACGGTGAGTACACTCCTCAAGGCAAGGAGCCTGGGAGCTTCCGGATGCAGTGAGTGCACTCCACCAGGCAAGGAGCCTGGGAGGCACCAGCCAAAGTGAGTACACCCCTGCAAGATAAGGAGCCTGGGAGCTCCGGGACACAGTGAGTGCACTCCCCCAGGCAAGGAGCCTGGGAGGCACCAGCCAAAGTGAGCACACCCCTGCAAGATAAGGAGCCTGGGAGCTCCGGGAAACAGTGAGTGCACTCCCCCAGGTAAGGAGACTGGCAGGCACCATACACAGTGAGTACACCCCCGAAGGCAGGTAGACTGGGAGCTCTGTGACACAGTGACTGCACTCCCCCAGGTAAGGAGCCTAGAAGCACCAGAAATAGTGAGTACACCTCCAAGGTAAGGAGCATGGGAGCTTCCGGACACAGTGAGTGCACTCCCCCAGGTAAGGCGCCTGGGAGGCACCAGACATAGTGAGTACACCCCCCAAGACATGGATCCTGGGAGCTCCCGGAAACAGTGAGCACACTCCCCCGGGTAAGGAGCCTGGGAACTCCAGGATTGAGTGAGTACACTCCCCCAAGTAAGGAGCAAGGGAGGCAGCAGACATAATGAGTACACCCCCCAAAGTAAGGAGCCTGGGAGCTTCCAGACACAGTGAGTGCACTCCCCCAGGTAAGGAGCCTGGGTGGCACCAGACACAGTGAGTGCACCCCCGAAGGCATGTAGACTGGGAGCTCTGGGAAACAGTGAGTACACCACCAAGGCAAGGAGCCTGGGAGCTTCCAACACAGTGAGTTCACTCCCCCAGGTAAGAAGCCTGGGAAGCACCCAGACACAGTGAGTACACCCCACAAGCCAAGGAGCCCGGGAGCTCCGGGACACAGTGAGTGCACTCGCCCAGCTAAGGAGCCTGGGCGGCACCGGACACGGTGAGTGCACTACCCAAGGTAAGGAGCCTGGGAGCTATGGGAAACAGTGAGTGCATTCCCCCAGGTAAGGAGACTGGCAGGCACCAGACACAGTGAGTACACCCCCTGAAGGCATGTAGACTGGGAGCTCTGGGACACAGTGAGTACACTCCCCCAGGTAAGGAGCCTAGAGGCACCATAAATAGTGAGTACACCCCCAAGGTAAGGAGCCTGGGAGCTCTGGGACACAGTGAGTGCACTCCCCCAGGTAAGGAGCCTGGGAACTCCAGAAATAGTGAGTACACCCCCAAGGTAAGGAGCCTGGGTGCTCCGGGACACAGTGAGTGCACTCGCCCAGCTAAGGAGCCTGGGCGGCACCAGACACGGTGAGTACACTCCTCAAGGCAAGGAGCCTGGGAGCTTCCGGATGCAGTGAGTGCACTCCACCAGGCAAGGAGCCTGGGAGGCACCAGCCAAAGTGAGTACACCCCTGCAAGATAAGGAGCCTGGGAGCTCCGGGACACAGTGAGTGCACTCCCCCAGGCAAGGAGCCTGGGAGGCACCAGCCAAAGTGAGTACACCCCTGCAAGATAAGGAGCCTGGGAGCTCCGGGACACAGTGAGTGCACTCCCCCAGGCAAGGAGCCTGGGAGGCACCAGCCAAAGTGAGTACACCCCTGCAAGATAAGGAGCCTGGGAGCTCCGGGAAACAGTGAGTGCACTCCCCCAGGTAAGGAGACTGGCAGGCACCATACACAGTGAGTACACCCCCGAAGGCAGGTAGACTGGGAGCTCTGGGACACAGTGAGTGCACTCCCCCAGGTAAGGAGCCTGGGAACTCCAGAAATAGTGAGTACACCCCCAAGGTAAGGAGCCTGGGTGCTCCGGGACACAGTGAGTGCACTCCCCCAGGCAAGGAGCCTGGGAGGCACCAGCCAAAGTGAGTACACCCCTGCAAGATAAGGAGCCTGGGAGCTCCGGGACACAGTGAGTGCACTCCCCCAGGCAAGGAGCCTGGGAGGCACCAGCCAAAGTGAGTACACCCCTGCAAGATAAGGAGCCTGGGAGCTCCGGGACACAGTGAGTGCACTCCCCCAGGCAAGGAGCCTGGGAGGCACCAGCCAAAGTGAGTACACCCCTGCAAGATAAGGAGCCTGGGAGCTCCGGGAAACAGTGAGTGCACTCCCCCAGGTAAGGAGACTGGCAGGCACCATACACAGTGAGTACACCCCCGAAGGCAGGTAGACTGGGAGCTCTGTGACACAGTGACTGCACTCCCCCAGGTAAGGAGCCTAGAAGCACCAGAAATAGTGAGTACACCCCCAAGGTAAGGAGCATGGGAGCTTCCGGACACAGTGAGTGCACTCCCCCAGGTAAGGCGCCTGGAAGGCACCAGACATAGTGAGTACACCACCCAAGACATGGATCCTGGGAGCTCCCGGAAACAGTGAGCACACTCCCCCGGGTAAGGAGCGTGGGAACTCCAGGACTGAGTGAGTACACTCCCCCAAGTAAGGAGCAAGGGAGGCAGCAGACATAATGAGTACACCCCCCAAAGTAAGGAGCCTGGGAGCTTCAAGACACAGTGAGTGCACTCCCCCAGGTAAGGAGCCTGGGTGGCACCAGACACAGTGAGTGCACCCCCGAAGGCATGTAGACTGGGAGCTCTGGGAAACAGTGAGTACACCACCAAGGCAAGGATCCTGGGAGCTTCCAACACAGTGAGTTCACTCCCCCAGGTAAGAAGCCTGGGAAGCACCCAGACACAGTGAGTACACCCCACAAGCCAAGGAGCCCCGGAGCTCCGGGACACAGTGAGTGCACTCGCCCAGCTAAGGAGCCTGGAGCGGCACAGGACACGGTGCACTACCCAAGGTAAGGAGCCTGGGAGCAATGGGAAACAGTGAGTGCATTCCCCCAGGTAAGGAGACTGGCAGGCACCAGACACAGTGAGTACACCCCCGAAGGCATGTAGACTGGGAGCTCTGGGACACAGTGAGTACACTCCCCCAGGTAAGGAGCCTAGAGGCACCATAAATTGTGAGTACACCCCCAAGGTAAGGAGCCTGGGAGCTCCGGGACACAGTGAGTGCACTCCCCCAGGTAAGGAGCCTGGGAACTCCAGAAATAGTGAGTACACCCCCAAGGTAAGGAGCCTGGGTGCTCCGAGACACAGTGAGTGCACTCGCCCAGCTAAGGAGCCTGGGCGGCACCAGACACGGTGAGTACACTCCTCAAGGCAAGGAGCCAGGGAGCTCCGAGACACAGTGAGTGCACTACCCCAGGTAAGGAGCCTGGGAGTCACCAGACACAGTGAGTACACTCCCCCAGGTAAGAAGCCTGGGAAGCACCCAGACACAGTGAGTACACCCCACAAGCCAAGGAGCCCGGGAGCTCCGGGACACAGTGAGTGCACTCGCCCAGCTAAGGAGCCTGGGCGGCACCGGACACGGTGAGTGCACTACCCAAGGTAAGGAGCCTGGGAGCTATGGGAAACAGTGAGTGCATTCCCCCAGGTAAGGAGACTGGCAGGCACCAGACACAGTGAGTACACCCCCCAAGGCATGTAGACTGGGAGCTCTGGGACACAGTGAGTACACTCCCCCAGGTAAGGAACCTAGAGGCACCATAAATAGTGAGTACACCCCCAAGGTAAGGAGCCTGGGAGCTCCGGGACATAGTGAGTGCACTCCCCCAGGTAAGGAGCCCGGGAACTCCAGAAATAGTGAGTACACCCCCAAGGTAAGGAGCCTGGGTGTCCCGGGACACAGTGAGTGCACTCGCCCAGCTAAGGAGCCTGGGCGGCACCAGACACGGTGAGTACACTCCTCAAGGCAAGGAGCCAGGGAGCTCCGAGACACAGTGAGTGTACTACCCCAGGTAAGGAGCCTGGGAGTCACCAGACACAGTGAGTACACCCACCAGGGTAAGGAGCCTGCTATCTTCCGGACCCAGTGAGTGCACTCCCCCAGGTAAGGAGCCTGGAGGCTCCAGGACTGAGTGAGTGCACTCCCCCAGGTAAGGAGTCTGGGAGCTCCAGGATGCAGTGAGTGCACTCCCCCAAGGTAAGGAGCCTGGGAGTTCCTTGAAACAGCGAGTGCACTCCCCCAGCTAAGGAGCCTCGGAGCTCCTGAATACAGTGAGTACACCACCCAACGTAAAGAGCCTGGGTGCTCCCGAAAACAGTGAGTTCACTCTGCAGGCACTAAGCCTGTTCATGGAAACCAATGTGAGTACACTGCCTAAGGTAAGGAGAATTGGATCTCATTGGATACAGTGAGTACATCACCCAAAGTAAGGATCCTGTGGGCTCCCGCACACAGTGAGTACACCCCCCCAAGCAAGGAGCCTAGAAGCTACCAGAAACAGTGAGTGCACTCCCCCAGCTAAGGAGCCTCGGAGCTCCTTAATACAGTCAGTACACCCCCCAAGGTAAGGAGCCTGGGTGCTCCCAGAAAAGGTGAGTGCAGGTAATGAGCCTGGGCATACCAGCCAATGTGAGTACACCACCCAAGCTAAGGAGAATGGGGGCTCACCGGATACATTGAGTACATTGCCCAAAGTAAGGAGCCTGGGGGCTCCCCGACACGGTAAGTACAACCCCCTGCCCCCAGGCAAGGAGCCTGGGAGCTCCCAGAAACAGTGAGTGTACTCCCCAGGTAAGGAGCGTGGGTGCGCCAGACAATGTGAGTACACCTCACAAGGTAAGGAGCATGGGCACTCACTGGATACAGTGAGTACATCACCAAAAGTAAGGAGCTTGGGGGCTCCTGGACACAGTGAGTACACTCTGTAAGGTAAGGAGCCTGGGTGGCGGCACACACTGTGAGTTCCCCCCACCCCCAGTTAAGGAGTCATGGAGGCACTAGATACAGTGAGTATGCCATCCAAGGTAAGAAGGCTGGGCACTCACAGACACAGTGAGTACACCACCCACTGTAAGAAGCCTGAGCCCTCACACACACAGTGAGTGCACCACCCAAGGTAAGAAGCCTGGACACTCATAGACACAATGAGTACCTCACCCAAGATTAGAAGCCTGGGCCCTCTCAGACACAGTGAGTACACCACCCACTGTAGGAAGCCTGGGCCCTCACAGACACAGTGAGTACACCACCCACTGTAGGAAGCCTGGGACCTCACAGACACAGTGAGTACACCACCCACTGTAGGAAGCCTGGGACCTCACAGTCACAGTGAGTACACCACCCACTGTAGGAAGCCTGGGACCTCACAGACACAGTGAGTACACTACCCACTGTAGGAAGCCTGGGACCTCACAGACACAGTGAGTACACCACCCACTGTAGGAAGCCTGGGACCTCACAGACACAGTGAGTACACCACCCATGGTAAAATCCTGGGCCCTCACAGACACAGGGAGTGCACCACCCACCATAAGACGCCTGGGCTGTGACAGTTAATCACTACCCCCACCTCTGCTGCTCGTATTTACCATCTCAGCATTTGGAAAACTCATCATTTTCTTACTCGCCACTCTACAAAAACTCCAAACTCCACCCTTGTGCTCCGAAAACTAGACTACTGCGTGAGACTACTCCTTGCCTTTCTCTCTACTCCATCCTCCCACTAGACAAAGTCCTCACTTTTGCTGCCTTCATTCTCTGCAACCTACCCAGATGCTCGCCCTCTTCTACCTATCAACACTACACTGCTGGGCTGTCCATCCACAGCCACCACCTTCCCAAGTTCCTAGTCTACAGAGCTATCAATGGTCTTGCTGCTCAGCACCTGTCTGGTTGAATCTCGGTCTACTCACCATCTAACTCCCTCCACAGAACCTCTGCACTCAACCTCAGTGGCCCATTCCCCCCGAGCCGCCTCTCGCTTCCCCTTTTTCCTCCTACTCACCACGTTCCATTGGAACCTGATGTCCATCACAATCCAAGCCAGCCCAATTTGGTTCTCTTAAAAACCTCTATTAAACTTCACTTATTTGCTAAAGGAGTAGCTCCCATGCTCCCCATCTGACCTATCTGACCCCGCGTAAGAATATAGTTGTGTTATAGTATACTGTACTCTTCTTTAGTTGCAAGTACTTGTGCCCCTAGATTAATGTTATCTTCGTAAGTCATCTGTTTGTTATATTTGTTGTTTGTTTTAGTCCCTGGTCTATGTCCTAACATTTGACACTCTCGTAAAACAGCTCATCACTTATTCTCATCTTTCTGCCATTGCACAGGCACCCTTCCAAGGAGTGCCGCCAGCATCTGTAAATGTGTTATTTTAAGTCATTTCCGATCAGGATTGACTTCCCAGTTCTTCCAATAAATACAAATACAATACATGTGTATTTATTTAATGATAATTACAGGCAAAACAATGCATTTTTGGCACAAACCACCTTACAAAACCATTAACATGTATTTATAGAGTGTAGGAGCAGTGTCCTTAACAATGGGTGAGAGGATGTGGATATAAGACCAGATGATGCAGGGGAGGTCGAAACATGAACCAGGGACAAGAACAGTGGAGCATGATATAGCAGCAGGATAGTGGAGGAAGTGCTAATTTTAGGAGGGTGGGGTGAGGGATAAGTGGCATGGAGTTGGTGTAGAGAGGTAGGGGGAGAGGAGAACAGGGAGATGTGGTGGCGTAAAATGCTTTGTAAGTGGTTCTTCATGAGGAGAGCTGGGAAGTTAGATCTACTAGCGATGGAGTGGAAGTAGTGCAGAGAGAAAGAGGAAGAGGATTCCAGAGAAAGGGAACGAGGAGAGGAAGAGAGCAGAAACGAGAGGGAGTGCAAGAGGCACAAGGGGTAGCAAGAAGGTGACCCGAGGATGATCGTAGTGAGTGAGGGGGAGAGTCGGAGTGAGATGGGCCAACAGGTAGGGTGGGGCAAGTTAGTTTTGAAGGTGAGAATGAGTTTATACTTTGTCCTCGGTCTCAAAGATAACTAGCGTAACTGGTGACGGGCTGAGGAGGTGGAGGTGAAGCGGGGAGGTTGAAAAGTTTACAGAAAGTAAAGTTGGGAAGGGCATAAAGTAGACTGGCACAGTAGTCAGATCGAGAGAGTACTAAAGAGGAGCTTTATTACAAGGTTGGTCGGTGCTACCGGTGAGTTGCTGCCAACCCTGTAACACTGTTACCGCCACCTGACATAACGATGCTACTGGGATATCAGAAGCAGCAGCGGTATGGTAAATTCCCCTTCCCATGGAGTCATCTAGGACTCCATGGGAATGGGGACACTGAAGCAATGGCTCTGTTGTAAGCATTGCCAGTGCTTCAGTGAAAAGTATGCCGGTAGGGGCATGAACTCCCAGCAGGTCAGGCCTGCCAGGAGCTCTGTGCCCCTGTCAGCATTCTCGTAGTTTGGCGGTCCAGAAAGGGTGCCAGAAAGTTGCTCCTGGCACCTTTATTTCCTGACCGCCAAACTTGTAAGGAGGATCATAATAGCTTATTTTTCTTATGTTGAGGAGATTAAGGGCCTCATTGTGAGTTCGGTGGTGTGGCTAAAAATGGTGGTAATGCAGTGGTAATGGAGGTACTACTGCATTACCGCTGAATTATCGCACCACCAAACTATGGGTTCAGAGTTAAGGTGGGTGAAAAACCACCAGCAAAATGCTGGAGGCAATTCCACCAATTTACCACCAAAAAATCCTATGGACTCCATAAATGGGCACTAACACGACATACCACCAAGCAATTCTGCTGGGACCAAGTGGTGGCAGCGGTAAATCTGTTTGGTGGTATTTCTGCAGATTTACTGCTGAAATACCACCAGACTCATGATGAGACACTAAGTCTAGCCGCAGCAGCAGATTTGGAAATGAAGAGTGAGAAGTTGTGAGATGGGTCGAAGATGACACCAAGGTTGTGAGCTGAAGGAGAGAAGGCAGTCAGGAGAGAGAAGAGAAGAAGAGGGGAGATGATGAGATAGCCTGTTTGGATGGGAAGTAGAGATCTTCAGTCCGAGTGGAGTTGAACATGAGATGTCTTCAGCGAAAAGCTGAAAGGAGAAACCATAGGAGGAAATCAAGTTTCCAAGACCAGAGGTATAGAGAGTGAAGACAAGTGGACCCAGAACTGACCTTTGGGGAAGGCCAACAGTAAGGGAGTGAGTGTGGAGGCAAGGCTGTTCCAGGACACCTAGAAGTGTCTTGGGGCGAGATATAAAGGAAACCAAGTGAGGGTCTTGTCCCCAAAGCCTAGGAGAGATAGTGTCGATCGAAGGTCAGAATGGTTGACAGTATTGAAGCAGAGAGGTGGAGAAGAATAAGAATACATGAACGGTCAGCATGACGAGCGGAAGAGATGCAGTTGCTGACATTGGGCAGAGCTGACTCAGTAGAGTGCAGAGGTCGGAGGCCAGATTGAAGAAGATCCCGGAGGTTATGTATCAAAGAACTCAGTGAGTCGGTTGAAAACGACAAGCACTGGGATTCTGGAATAGTGAGGCAGAAGAGAGGCAGGACGAATGTTGGCAGGACAGTTATGATGGAGGCCAGGTTTCTTAAGGAGAGGGGTGACAGTGGCCAACTTCTAGGATGATGGAAAAATGTGCCTTGTCTAGAGAATCATTGAGGACATAACTAAGATATGGAGCAACACTGGGAGCTATGAGCGTCACTATGTTCAGGAGTACAGGTCGATGGGGGCACATCAAGGTTTAGTCCTGAGGAGAAGGTCAAGAATCTCATCAGGGTTAGTGGGGACAAAGGAAGACATTGTCGCATGAGAGGAGGATAAAGGTGGTGGAGACATGCACAGACATGGGAATAGAAGGTAATTTGTGAGGGTATTTTGAACGTTGGACATGCGTTAAGCAAAGTAGATAGCTATATTGTTACCAGAAAGTGTAGAGGAGATGGAGGAGGGTTTATGAGGTGAGAGGATCGTTTTGAGAGATTTGTGGAGGCACCTAGGTTGGGAGGATTGAGACACAATGAGAGCAAGATAGAAGTCACGTGTGGCAGAGTTGAGAGCAGAGGAGTAGTTTTGAAGGTCAGTCAGGTAGAGTTGGAGATTCAGGGAGTGTCTAGAAATTTGCTAAGTGCAAACCTTTTCAGGGTGAAGATGGTAGGCGTAATCCAAGGCTGTGGAGGAGAGGGGGTTAGGGGTGAGTGTAGTAAGTCGGAAGTGAGAGGAGACGGAGCAATAAGAGCAGCGTTAAGTTCACTGAAGGCTTTATCAGTGGATGGAACAGTACATTGTGCATTGGAGGAGATAGAGTGGTGTGGTCAGAGAGGTAGGTGGGGACTTTGCGGGAGCGAAGCTTGCACTTGCTAATGGAAGTGGCAGATGGAGAGAGTGGGATGGAAGGAGTGGAGATTGAGGCAAAGATGATAGACTGGTCAGAGGGAGACAGAGCCGTGGAGTTATTAGAGGCAGGGCGTTCAGAAGAGATAGGAATAAGGCCAGGGGGGCTGCCATTTGAATGGCTGGGCAGAGAATGGACAGAAGAGAGCACATGGTTAAGGAGAAGAGAGTTAAAGTCAGTGGATAGGGGAGTGGAGAACGAGGGGAGGTTAAAGTCACCAGTGACAATGAGGCGATGATGGAGAGGAAGGGAGTCAATAAGTTGGGAGAGGTGGTCAATCAAATGACCAAAGGGGCCAGGTGGCCGATAGGCATACGATGAATTCTCTGGGGAGCAGTGACTGTGCATTCAAAAGCGGGATACATTGTGGGAGACAGGCGAGTAGGAGAGATCGGAAGTTTGGAAGATGGGATCATTCCTGCACCAGTTGTGCAGGGAGAGTGGGAGGTGTAGGCAGCGTCATGTGTCATCTCCACATCTGTCCAAGCGTGAGCCGTCACTCGCCACTCCCTCCCCCGGGGCTGTTGCTGTCAGTTGTTTCTCTAGGATACCATGGCATGAAGGGTGATGGCCATTGCTGATGGTGAAACCTTGCCAGGTCTATATCAGCCGAGGTCTAAAGCTCTAGTTTAGATCCCCTGCAGTTCCTCGCTACTGATGCTAACTGCTTATGTTGGATGGATCTAAAGTCACTTAACTCTTAGAGTCATTCATAGAAAGGCGATGGGACAGAAGGACAAATACAAAATGCCCCCTATTTAGTAACCATCTGAATCTGAACCTTCTGTAATGAGAGCAATGCCCCCTCTCAGCTATAGAGGGCACAGAATGAGGGTACAGAATGAGGGTACAGAAAGAGGGTACAGAAAGAGGGCACAGAATGAGGGTATAGAATGAGGGTACAGAATGAGTGTAGAGAAAGAGGGTACAGAATGAGGGTACAGAATGAGGGTACAGAATGAGGTTACAGAATGACGGTACAGAAAGAGGGTACAGAATGAGGGTACAGAATGAGGGTACAGAATGAGGGCACAGATTGAGGGTACAGAATGAGGGTACAGAATGAGGGTACAGAAAGAGGGTAGAGAATGAGGGTAGAGAAAGGGGGTACAGAATGAGGGTATAGAATGAGGGTACAGAATGAGGGTACAGAATGAGGGTAGAGAAAGAGGGTACAGAATGATGTTACAGAATGATGGTACAGAAAGAGGGTACAGGGTAAAGAATGAGGGTACAGAATGAGGTTACAGAATGAGGGCACAATAAGAGGGTACAGAATGAGGGTACAGAATGAGGGTATAGAATGAGGGTATAGTACGAGGGTAGAGAACCAGGGTACAGAATGAGCGTCCCCAGGCAATCCCCCTGAGGGCGCACGCAACTGCATGCCATTATGTGAGCTCCAGTAGTGGTGGCAACCTGCTATCCTGGGTACATTTGTCATATCCGCTGTGCCACACCAAGTATGGGGCAGTGCACACAGGGACCTATACAAGCAGGTATGCTGTATTGTACCCATGAACCTGTTACTGGCATGTGAGGCTTGGCATGAGAGGGTTGTGTCTTTGCATCTGAGGATGAGGTCACACCTGTGAAGCCACACTTGGCATAGTCTAGCAGTGCAGGGCCCATATGACCATTGGGACTGAGCATTAGATGGTGGCATCTGAAGACAAGATGGGTGTAACTGAGATTGTACATGTCATAAACACATGCATGTGCAATTGTGTACCCAGCACATCATATGATCGTCCAGCACTCCCTCCCCCCTCACTCTCCTACCCTCTTTCTTTCTCTGTCTCACTTTCTCTGTGTCGCCTGCTGTCTGTTCAGTCTTCGCTAGAGACCCCCCAGCTGTGGCTGAAAGCTGTGCCCCCAGAGTAAAAAAGCAGATCTTTAGGGGGAGGGGGCTTTTTTGTAGAAGTAGCTATTAAAGAAAACAAAACAAAAAGAATGCAATCTGATTATTAGAAATGAGCACTGTAACCTGCTAAAATAGCCTGTTTCCAGCGTTTACGTCCAGTTCTCACTTCCGGGATACATTCCTCATTATAAAGCTGCCAAGGAAAACGCATTATCAAAAACTAGAGCCACCATATACATGTCCTGATAGATGTAATCATTCCAAGATGGACACTTTGCTACACTCATGTGGACTCTTTGGAATTGTTGCCCGACAGCAAAGGGTTAGGCCAGCCTGCCCATCATAGAGGCGGGCCGCTGGTGACGTTTGTTGGGGGAAGAGGGGAGTTATGGGTAAGGCGCGCGAGCGCCAGTTCACTGTTGGAGTTTAGAAAATAAAGATGCTTTGTGAAGCACTCCTGTGTGCGCGTCCTCCTTTCCGCAGCACGAAGTAACACTGGCGACGAGGATTTGTCCCGCTCGACAAAGGAGTCCTCCTCCTCCTCCTCCTCCTCCTCCGTGGCAGTCTGCCGTGTTTCCTCCTTTCCGTATGCTGAGACGGGCATTGTCGCACACTCGTGCGAAGCCAACCGGCAGCCCGCCGAGCCTCCTCCTCCTCCACCCAGCGAGGGCCCGCGGACTCTATGGCCTGGCACCCCACCAGGCCCGTCTCCTCCTCCACCAGGCCCGAGCACGGAGCGTGAGTCGCGGCAGTGGAGCAGGGCCTCCGCCCCTTTCCTTCCAGCAGGAGCAAGGTGCGCATCTCACCCGGACACGGCGGTGCGCCTTGCAAGCTATCCAAAGGCACACATGTCCGTTAGTGGTACCAGCACACTATGCAAACACAAAAGCAGCCTGTACACGTGTGGGGACGTGCCCCGAGGGAGCCATACACAGACTTTTTTTTTCTCTGTCCCTCATCCTGTGACGCTGAGCAGCATCGAGCAGCCACCACCTCCTGCATGGGTGAGAGCTTCTTCAGGCATCATATCTCAGCTAACACTCCTGCGTGGGGGGGGTCCACCTTCTGTTGCCAATGGATCACAGTGCCTTCACTGCCACCCTCCATTTCAATGGCGCTGATTACGCTCTACTGCCACTATGAGCAATCCACCATCTCCCCAGCCTGCTCGGGCGGCAAAATCCTGCAGTTGCAGATGCCACCGCCATTCAACTTGACACCCCAAGCAACGAAGGGGCCCAGATGGACTGAATGGCTGGAGGATTTTCACATTTTGTACGAGGCTCTGGTGATGGCGACTCCCCCAACATCAGGGACATTTTCCTTAATCTAGTGGGGGGTGAGATTAAGACGATCGTCAAAACAATTCCTGCAACAGAACAAAACCATTTTGTAGAATTAATAAAAGTACTGGACAAACTCCTCATAATTGAAGTGAATAGGGGCTATGAAAGATACCTGTTCAATCAATGTACGCAAAGGCCCCAGGAGACGGTCGATGAATTCATAACGCGCCTCAGGGTGAAACAAGCGCATTGTCAATTCGATGCATATTCCCTTGAGGAAGCAATTCGCCTCAGGGTTATAGAGAGCTGCCTCTCGCCTGTACTCAAGAAACAACTGCTAAAAAAAACTCTCACCATCCCTGAAGTCAGCGAACTCGCATGCATATATGAAAGGGTCGACGTCCAGGACGCCTCCATGAGTGGAACCCACAACCCCAAGCAGGACACCAATGAACTCATAGCCGCATTTCAATCTCCCCGCCAAGGAGACAGGGGCCCACAATCATTCAGAGCCCTAGTTCCACAGGTTCCATGCCAGCAGAGGCAATGCTACCGTTGCGGAATGGCGTTTCCACATTCGGGGTCATGCCCAGCTCTATCGCAACGATGCACCAACTGTGGGCGTGAAGGAAATTTTCACTCGGTGTGCAGGGAAGGTGTACCATTTCCGCCGATGTGCCCACAAGCACCCTACAGGATGCCTTTCCGCCCACCGTCTCCACAATATCAACAACAGAGATACTACCCGCAGGGCCAACGCCGGTTTGTCAGAGCCATTGATGAGTATCAAGGACATGAATATCCGATGGCTCCTGAGTACGCGGACCAACCACGATATATGACGGATGAATATGACAACCCACCGGAAGGCAGGGGGACACCACCATCCATGTCATCCGCTCACTCGCCAGGAGTCTCTGCCTACTCAGCTACCACACAGCCTCTCGCCTAGGACTGATCGAAGATTACTATCACAACCCTCCGGCGTCCACTCTCAATGCCTACTATGATGCACATGCCCAGGATGAGTATGTCAACCTCATACTCGACAATGAGGAAGCCAGAGAAACTCCCAAAATACCTATCAAGATTTAGCGAACAATCTGTTTCAATTTATGATAGATTCTGGTGCCACGGTAAACATCATGGGCGAACAAGACTATGCCAAGATGCCAAACCCACTGACGCTTGAGCCGTCCCACTCACAAATCTTTCAGTGGGGAGCCTCCACACCACTGCAGACCATTGGACATTTCACACGCAGGCCCCTCCTGAACGGCCGTCAGGCAGACATCACCATCCATGTCATCCGCTCACTCGCCAGGAGTCTCTGCCTACTCAGCTACCACACAGCCTCTCGCCTAGGACTGATCGAAATGACTGAGCCAATCCAAAGAACTCATCATGCAAGAAGACATCATGCAAAAATTCCCAGAGATATGTTCAGGCCTGGGAAAACTCAAAGGTCCCCCTGTCAGGCTGCACATAGATCCGGCCGTGCGACCGGTGCCGCAACATCCTAGGAGAGCTGGGTTTCACCTCCAGGAAGCGGTTTCGGAGGCCCTCCAACAGTTGCTCGCTGACGACATCATCGAACCAGCGACTGGACCAACAACATGGTGTCCCCCCTTGTAGTCGTACCAAAAGAAGGAGGAAAAATGCGCCTATGTGTAGACATGCGGGTAGCTAACACTGCCATCCAACGAGAAAGACACTTGGGCCCCTGCATCGAAGACATGATAGTGCAGTTAAACAACGCCCAGATGTTTTCCAAACTTGACCTAATTCAGGGCTATCATCAACTGGAGTTGCACCCCGACTCCAGGACCATCACAACCATCGTGACTCATGATGGCTTATTCAGATACCGGAGATTACATTTTGGAATCTCTTCAGCAGCCGAGATTTTCCAGGAATGCATCCGCCAGATCATCCAACCCATACAGGGTGTTTTGAATTACAGCAACAACATCCTCGTGTTTGAGTCGTCGAAAGAGTCTCACGACAGTGCGCTGTATGCCACCTGTGAAGCACTGCGAGCTGCTGGCCTCACACTGAACATCGCCAAATGTAGGTTCAGCAAGGCTAAACTTAAATTCTTCGGACACATCTTTTCCAGTCAAGGGATGATGCCTGGCCCAGAAAAGGTCGAGACGATCACCAACCTCGACAAACCTAAGCAGGTCGCGGACGTGCGGTCCTTCCTAGGGATGGCGGGGGACTGCGCCAGGTACATACCCCACTATGCGTCCATTACGTAACCGATCCGACGACTGTTGCAGAAAGATGCACCATTTGACTGGACACCAGCGTGTCAACGGTCCTTCCTGGACATCAAACAGGCCCTCACGGAAGCACACCGGCTAGCCTATTTTAACCCCTTGTGGCACACGGAAGTGATCGTAGATGCGAGCCCTGTGGGCCTTGGGGCCATCCTAGCCCAGACCAGCGGCGCAGACATTAACCCGAGACATATTGTCGCCTATGCGAGCAGGGCGTTATCAAACACAGAGACCGCCTACTCACAAGCCGAAAATGAAAGTCTGGCTGCAGTCCGAGCATGCAAACAATTTCATAACTTCTTGATTGGGAAACGTTTCACCCTAATTATGGACCGCCAGGCTCTCCTTTCCCTATTTGGTAACCCTCACACCAAGATGCCGCCGAGGATTGAATGATGGGGCATACGTATTCAAGACTATGGGCCTGATCACGACCTCGGCTGTAACCCTTAAATCCGGCGGTAGCGCTATTACTGCCGGATTTAAGGGTCCGCCGAATTAGGGCTTCGGCGGATTTCGCCCCAGCTCTTGGCTGGGGGGAAATCCGCTGAAAATTCACGCTATTACCGCCAGCGGGAAATCCGCCGGTGGTAAGAGCGCGAATTTTCCCCATTGAGCCCAATGGGGAATGGGGCATTCCCGAATGTGCTCAATGGGGAATGGGGACTTCCAAGTCCGCCCAACTCGTGATCCTGCGCTATTAGCGCCGGGGCAATGGCGGTCGCGCTATTAGCCCCCACGCTAATAGCGTTAGCGTTACCGCCGAGGTCGTGATCAGGCCCTATGACTACGACATAATTCATCGACCAGGGGGAGACCTAAACCCTGCTGACTATTTGTCACGTCAACCGGTTGGACCCCCAGTGACACGGAAAGGGGACATCGCCTACGTACAGTACATTGCATCAAACTCTCTGCCGCCTACTTTGTCGCTCGAGACGGTCGCTGCCGCCTCCACCACAGATCCCACGATGGCTCTCGCGATCAGCCTCACGACGACCAGCAAATGGAAAGACCACCAGAGAGCGATGCTGGCACACCCGGGAGTATGCAGAAAGGAAATCGAAAGGTTAGCCAGAGTGCAAAATGAGGTAGCCGTAAAGGACAATGGCCCTCATTACGACCCTTGCGGAAATTGACTGACCGGACCGCAACAGCGTAAATAGCGTTTCCGCCATTGCACGAAGGAGCAAAGTGCGGCTAATTACGACCCATCGGGCACGAGCATTACGCCATGGCGGAATCCGAAAGGCTGCGATGGCGGAAATGACCCCAAAACGGCCCTTACCGCCGCCGTACGCTGCACCAGGTGCAATACCGCCACCCATCTTAGCGGTCACCGTAATGAGCGGGCACCGTAATGAGCGTGCACCGCAAATTACGGGCACCGTAAATATACGGAAACGGAAGTAAAAGCATGTGGCCGGAACGGGAAACAGCACGCCGCACAACTATAAAATACGAATCCCAACACAACCATTAAAAATCCGACCCTGACACACATCCCAACCCGTTAGCAACCCCAGTTAAAAAAATAAATATGGGAAAGGTAGCCAAGAAAGCGTGTGATCGCAAGCGGCAGGTCCACTTCTCCCGAGAGGAACTGACCGTGCTGACCGAGACCCTGCAGGAAAATGCCGCCGTCGTCTTCTCCAGTCAAATGACCAGGACGGCCCTTGCCAACAAGAAGGCCATATGGGCCCTTGTGGCACAGCGCGTAAGTGCGGTGGGGACAACACCCCGCACGCCACAGCAATGTCGCAAGCGGTGGGACGACCTGCGGATCCGCGTACGCAGCATACTTTCTGCGAACAGGAACATCGCCACAGCTACCGGGGGGGGATCAGAGTCGCCCATCAAGTTGACCCCCTGGGAGGAGATCTGCGCCTCCACCATAGGAATGGAGAGCATAGAGGGAGTCGGAGGGATGGAGAAAGGAGTGCCGACATCCGGAGAATCAGGTAGGTTGGCCAAGAGAAACAATGCGAAATCCACAAACCACGAACATGTGCAGTACCATGTGACCCCATAGTGCAATACATACTTTGACCTGACAGCGCCCTCTAAAAGTCAGAATGAATAAACAAATTAATCAAGATGCCATAAACAACCCCTACATGTGCAGCATGCACCCCCTAACTGCAGGCAGCCAAATGAATGCATCCTCAACCCACACGAAAATGAGACCACCTCCAAGGCCCAGTCCCAAATCACCCTCATGTACCACCCCAATGCATTTGATACGTTGCCATTCCAAATCCCACAGACCCATAACTAACGCTCGCCCCTCTTTACTCCACCACAGGGTCCGATACCAACGACGAGCTGCAGGACACCCCTACCAGCACGCCTGCAAAGAGGGCCAGGACCAACGTCCCAAGAGCCTCCACCTCAGGTGCAAGGATCAAGACACGGCAGCAGCAGGAATCAAGTGCCAGCACACTGGAGGGGACTGCAACAGGCACCCCAGCAGCCAGCAAGTCCACAACCCCAGCACCACAGGTCCCCCCAAAGAACGTATCTGATGGCACTGCCTCTGGTGGTAGCAGCACCATAGGTGACACAGCTGTCATGCCAGCATGCTCCGACACGGAAAACAGTGCTGGCGACGTAGGTACCATCCATGACCTTTCCCAATCCCCCTGCATGTCCCATCCCCTACACCATGACGAAACCACGCAGGGGCACCCAGAAGACGACGACTGGCCAACCCCCACAAGTCCTGTGCCAAGGCAACATGTGTTGAGCAGCCCCCCTGTCACACCACCGCAAATGTCCATGGCCCAGCAGAGGCAACAGTCCCTCGACCTGCTGATCGAGCAACAGCAGGAAGTGTCCACGCTACTCAAGGACCATGCGAATGAATGCGGGGGTTCCAGGGCAGGCATGGAAACATCCACCGAGACACTCAGGGCACAAATAGAGAAAAGTAGTGAGAGCCTCAGGGGAGAAATGGAGAGAAGCACCGAGAGCCTGAGAGCACAAATGGAGAGAAGCACCGAGAGCCTGAGAGCACAAATGGAGAAAAGCACCGAGAGCCTGAGGGGGGAACTGAATGCGACGTCCAAAGACGTTTGTGCCGAACTTGCTGCTGTGCGCCGTGTGCTCTCGGAGCTCTCACAAACCCTCAGAGACATGCATGGACGCGAGCAGGCAGAGACGTCATCCGTGGCAAGTTCCGTCCAGGGCAGCCCCCAACGCAGATCTGGCAGGAACCTGCGCTCCACGGGCAGGGGTGCCCCTGATACCCGTAGAGGGGGCTTGCAATAGCGTCTACCCACGGGCAGCATGCATATTTGGACACTGGTGTTGGGGGGGGAGGAAGTAGGGTGGAGGGGGTGTGTTGGGCTTCACTGGGTGGCGGGTCCATAGGGTGTATGAATCAAATCACATTAACAATACAGCACTTCATTATCATCCAATGACATGTGTGGACATTGATATTTGCGTACGAGGCCTTCATAGGCGTACAGTCCACTATGTGCCTGTACTACACACACACAGTGCCACAGGTCCCCTTTCCGTGTAATAGGCACCATGCGTGGTTGCTAGAAGCATGCATCTATGATGCTCTGTCGGATTGCACGTGCATCCTGTGCCTCATGGACTCCTTGGGGTGCCTCCACATCCCCACCCTCATCATCATCATCTTCAGGTGCATGCAGTACAGCGTCAGGGGGCATGGGCACATTCCTACGTATGCACATGTTGTGCAGCATGACACATGCCATGACCATCTTAGAAACCCTCTCATGGCTGTACATGAGTGCCCCGCCAGACCTGCTGAGGCTGCGGAAACGAGCCTTCAGTAGGCCGAATGCCTGTTCAATGACCACACGGCTACGTGAGTGGGCATGGTTGTAGTCCTCCTCATGCTGGTTCTGTGGGTTCCGGATTGGTGTAAGGAGCCATCTCTTCAGTGGATACCCGGCATCACCTGTATGGGACGAATAAAGGGTGTCAGTGGAATGATAGTGCTAAGTAGCCCCCCCCCCCTCCTGCAAGGTCATTGACGCATCAAATGGGCCACGATGTCATGCATGGAATGAGACTCACCGAGTAGCCAGGATCTGTGCCCTGCGTGTCGCTCCATGTAGCGTGGTATTCTTGTGTTCCTCAGGACCATAGAATCATGGGTAGATCCTGGAAATCTGGCACAACAATGCGTAAAGATCTTGTTGGAGTCACACACCATTTGCACATTGATTGAATGAAATTGTTTCCGGTTGCGGTACTGGACCTCCATGGCATGTGGGACAACCAATTCAACATGGGTGCAGTCGATGGCACCAATGCAACCCGGGATGCCGCCAAGTGCATGGAATCCCACCTTTGCGTTGGTAATCTCCTGGTACGTGCGTGGTAGTGTGATGTGGTCGTCGGCGTGCTTCAAGAGGGCATCGTGCACTTGGGAGAGTGTCCGTGAGAACAGTGGCTGTGAAATGCCATGCAACTGTCCCACTGTGTGCTGGTAGGTGCCTGTGGCCAGGAAGTGGAGTACAGACACCACCTTCAGTAGGGGTGGGATGGCGGTTGGGCTATCTATCATGCTCACGAGGTCAGCATGTGTCATGTCCACAATGGCGATTATGGTGTCCCGGTCCAAACGGTAGAGGGTGTGGATCTGCTCAGCAGTGAGGTTGAACGGATCAGCTCGGAGGCGTGGGATTGCGGGCCGCCTGCGTGGTGGTAGTGGCAGTGCTTGTGGGCCTTGCTGACCCTGCCTTGCCCTCCTCCTCCTCCTTCTCCTCCGTCTCCCCTGTGCGCCCGGTTGTTGTACCTGTTGTTGTTCGTCGTCTTCTTGTAGTTGTAGCACTTGCAGTGCTATCTGGTGCCCCAGCCCCAACATCGCTAGTCCTGCCGGTAGCATTTTGGAGTGGGAGTGGTTGTGGGAGGGGTTTGGGTCTGCTATATATGTGCTGTCGGCCTGTATGGCCTCCACCTGTGCTGATTGAATGAATCTGTGGCAGATGCAATCCCTTCTGGCCGAGCACGTCCCGCACGTAAGGCTGCATTTGGCCGCATGGCATCTTGGGATTGGAATCATGTATCAAATCCCGATGGCAGTGTGATGTACTTTGACTGATTTTCATGCTATGCTCCCATTGTTACACATGCTATGATTGCAGCCGCTTACATACCTGTGAAGAGTCAGTGGTATGTAGGGCTCGATCGATGGCCGACCCTCATGCAGCACAGTATCGTACTTCACCGACGGGCGTGGCGTCCCATTTGTGATTGCAGCCAGTTAGCATTATGACACACAGCCGCACTACATTGATGTAATTGTGAATGCAAGCGTTCACAGAAGCCTTTTCGACGTAATGTTGCAAGTGAGGAATTCGAAGGCCAGCATTTTTGGTTGCGAAGTAGCGGTGAGGAGACGCCCACAGGTCTGCCTGGAAATGTAACGTTCTATTGTTGAATGTCCTTGGGACAGGGCCCATAACGAGCAAGCAATGAATGACATGAATTGAATGGGATGCGCAATAGCGTAGTGGACGATAAGGCAGGACGTTCCCAAGTCCATCTAGCTTCACGACACTACAGATCCGGCCAGGAGCACAGTGGTTTTTGCAGACTGCATTACGCACAGACGCGATGGAAGTTTCACATATTATGTGAGTGAATGTTCATGCGTTTTCATTGCGGGATGAGGGAATGATGAATGGATGCATGGACAGATGATTCCATTTAGGGTCTGCCATGTACATGTGTTTTATGATTCAATCCCCTTCCCCTGCGCTATGTGATGCAAGGCTGCCATAGTGGGACTTACGTCTATCTGCCCTTGTCGGATCCTCCCTGTCTCGACGCGCCTTCATACACTTGTGTCTAGGCACGTTACTAATCCCATGTCATGGGTTCTATCTTGACGGACGCATGCACAGTAACCGACGTTGCCAATGGTGTATTAACCTCGATTGGTTTCGTTATGTATCGATACTGATTTAGGGGTGTGTATATTCCTTTGGAGTGGGCTAGCATGCATATGGGTGTGGATTTGGTGTGTTGAATGAAGATAGTGATGCATCATGTGTCATGTAGTGCAATCGGTTAATTTGTGTTTCATTTTGGTGACAGGTATCTCCTGCCCTATTGCAGATGCCATCTGTACGCCACTCCTCCAGATGGTTTTTACTCTCGACACCTGCAGCTTCGGGTGAATCAGTGGAGCAGCATTACGATCTTATGGGACGATCGCCAATGGGCCACATGCCCTTACGCTGTTCTGGTGGCTAGGTGCAACATTTCGGCCTTTCAGCTGGACTAGTGCCTGCCTCATGGGACGGACCTGCGGTTCTTGCCGCTTCCATGTTGCCTTTTGGAACGTTGATGTTGGCCCTGTGTGCCATGATGGTACAGGGCGTCACACAAGTGGAAGCTGGTCAATTATTGCAGATGCAGCCCTCGGTGATGATGGATGTTTTGGTGTTATTTTACAAATTGCTGTGAGGCCTTTGTCATTTGGATGTGCATTTAAATTGTATTCCGATATTTGGCGTGTTGCGTTATTCTTTGCAGGTGATGTGGCGATTTTCGATTTGTGGCGGTATGTATTGCGAGATGATCTGCATTGTGTTCCGCCTTCTGAGTTGAGTTGTGTGGTACAGTACTGGCCGCTTTTGCCTACGTAGCACAGTGTGGTCACGGATAGGGGCTGCCATTGTGACTGTTTACATGATGTGCTGTTCAGGGGCGG
The DNA here is from genome assembly GCF_040938575.1 of Ambystoma mexicanum. Taxonomy (NCBI): domain Eukaryota; kingdom Metazoa; phylum Chordata; class Amphibia; order Caudata; family Ambystomatidae; genus Ambystoma; species Ambystoma mexicanum. The sequence goes on from NC_090932.1 coordinate 6,637,793, forward strand.
GGGATTGGCTTTTGGCCGACTGGTGCCTGTCAGCCAGGTCGATTGATGGTATGATGGGATGTTCAGAATGTGGCTGGTCACAGGTGCCTGTGTTTGCGTGCGTTTGTTGGAGGGGGACTGGGGTCATGTCCATTGGAATTGCTTCTGTATTCATGCCATCTGTGCCCTGCAGCTCCCATCGGCCCCTCTTGGGATGTGCCTGGCTGCTCAGTCACTCTGCCAACTTGTGTGGTACATGCTTCTGCTGATGGTTGGTTTGTTTACTGGCAAGAGTACAGGTCTGGTGCAATCCCCCTCAGGATGCTGTTTTGGATGTTGCCTTGCGCTGGTGGCAAGCGATGGGGGACTACTGTTGTTTTGTGTCATGTGTTCTTGATTTCCATTTTGATGTCTTGTACCTTCACATGCCTGTGCTGCATCAGTACGGCTATGGTGAAATGCCGTACATGGATGCCCACTCACGGGGCGCTTCGAACACCTGCATGCATTTCTACGTTGGCATGCATGGGTGAATTGTAGATTTCACTGGTTGCATGGTGTGAGTACATTGCGCCTGCCAGGAGTTGTGCAATGTGGCCAGGGAGTGGAGTACAGGCACTCAGTGGGCCATTTACGGTTGGTTCACGATGCCGTATTTCTCGCCATGGCGGAATGGTCCATTCCGCCATGCCTGATGGCGTTAGGTACATGTCCGCTAGGGTCGGAATTGGCGTACCGTTGCACCATGGTGGTGTTTGCGGTTTGGCATGGTGCGCGCGCGCGTGCTTAGTGCAGTTAGCGTTGGCGTTCACTACGGTGTCGCTAATGGCTTCGTACTTTGCGGTGACGGGTCATAGTCGCACCGAGCGCTTTTCGATGGCGGTATTGCATTTCCGCCATCGTTTTCCCCTTTCCGCCAGGGTCGTAATGAGGCCCAATAACATTTTGCTCCGGGGGTGCAGACTGGTAAGAAATTAGGTTGTCCGCACCACACATGAGGGTCATCGTGGAGCTGAAAATACGAAGAAACAGTTAAGATGCCATGTTTGGTTCCTGTTCCTAGATGCCACAGTTGATGAATTGGTAAAAAACGGTCACACCTGCCAGTGCACGGCACCAGCTGACACCCCAGCTCCATTGCAGCACACACAAATACCTGACCACCCGTGGGAAAGAGTGGCAATGGATTTCCATGGACCCACAGAGTCAGGAGACTACCTCCTCCTCCTGATCGATGAGCATTCACGTTTCCCGATAGTGAAGAGCGTCACCACCACAGCATTCCCACAGGTGGCAGCGGTGTTGGAAGAAACGCTCAGCGAATGGAGAATTCCCAGAGTAATCAAGTCGGACAATGGACCTCCGTTCTGCGGACATGAGTTTGGGACGCTGGCCAAACATCTTGCGTTCCAGCATATGAAAATCACCCCTCGCTACCCACAAGCAAACGGAATGGCAGAGCGATTTATGGCATCCATCAAAAAGGCGATCCAGAGGGCAAGGATCGAAGCAGTTGACACACATCAAGCATTATGCGGCTCCTCAAGGACTACCGAAACACGCTGCATGAGGGCACGCACAAAACACCTGCTGAGCTCATGCTTCGGTATGAAGTATGTACACGCATTCCTCGGAACCCGGCTATGCGGGACCTCCTGACGGGGAGGTATTACAGGGAGATGCAGAAGGAAAGGAAAGAGCCAAGCGAGACACTGATGCCAGACGCATGGCGACACTGAAAGATTTTCAGTTAGGCGATGAAGTCCTGGTGCAACAACCAATGATACGGAAGACCGACCCGCGGTTCGCTCCGAGCCCCATGAGGGTCATCACAATAAAAGGGACAATGGTCACTGCCCAAGACCAAGAGAGAGCCATCACAAGGAACTGTCAGCAGTTAAGACACTACATGAAGAGGGAAGATGCTGAGGCCCCTCTGAGGCCTGTTTCTCCGGAGCCTTGGGCTCAAAGAAATGACCTATGGCTTCCCCCAGAAGGAGATCCGGGGTAGACAGAGCAGGGACCGGATCCGCCCCAGGTAGAGGAGGCAGGCGCCTGGGGAAGGTGGTCGCACCGGATAATCAAGAGGCCTGTGAGACTGGTCGAAGAGTGCTAGCTGTCGTTTGGACATATTGTCCGGGGGTAGTGTTACTCGACAGCAAAGGGTTAAGGCCAGCCTGCCCGTCATAGAGGCGGGCCAGTGGTGACGTTTGTTGGGGGAAGAGGGGAGTTATGGGTAAGCCGCGCGAGCGCCAGTTCACTGTTGGAGTTTAGAAAATAAAGATGGTTTGTGAAGCATTCCTGTGTGGGGGTCCTCCTTTTCCCAGCACGAAGTAACAGAAATAAGCCCAGTGAGGGATGCAGCCTCGCTTGAGTAGGATCACAGGGAATGTTGGGGGCAGGGGAGTTGCTAGGTCTGGAAAAGACCCGGGGCTAAACTGCTGTCGGAACTGTTGGGACTGGGGGCTAGCTAGACTTTTGGCTGTAGCTCCTGAGATTCTATCCGGGGCTACAACCAAAAGATCAGGGGCTTTAGCCCCCTTAGCCCCCCCCTAGCAACGCCCCTGGTTGGGGGTGTAAGGCTGAGCACAGACCTTCATGTGTGGGGAATAGGTCTGTGAGGACAGCGCCACATCCTCGAATGGGTGCATAACGCGCACTCTGCTCGGCACTCTGTTATTCTTCACAGCACTCAGCCTAACATGAACAGCGCGCGGCATTGAGCAATACCTCCGGATTCCGACTGTGAAAGCAGAATGACGGCCTCCAGTGACGTCATTGGGATGCAGGGGCTCCGCATTCTTGGGACACCCAAGAGAATCCTAGGACATTAGTTCAGCAGATATGTAGGATCTGCTGGGCCGGACACATGAAAATGGGCGCAAGATACTTTTACCTGAGAACATGAAACGGAACTGGCATAAGCAAGGCGTGGCGATGGGAAGCTATGGCCTAGGGCGTCAAAGTAGGCTACTATTTCCCTCCATTCATCTTACACTTCGTTTTTCGTTCTTTAACTTCAGGGATGTCATTTCCTGTGACGCCATCAGCATCACATGTCATAGAATGTTACTTTCTGTGATGACACTGTGGCCAATTGTCATACAATGCCATTTCCTGTGATGGCACGAGATATTTTCATTCAATTACACTTAAACCAAATACATAGGCATGTCATGTGATGGTAGGAGGACCAGACGTCATACGATGCCACTTCCTGTGATGTCACTTCCTGTGATGTCACTTCCATGACCCGAGGCATTTTAGTGAATGGATGTCCCTGGCTAGAGGTGAGAAGAGGGAGCGTGATGAAAGTTAGGGGTGCAGGTTTTGTCAATTTAGCCAGGTGAGCGAGAAGAGAGGTGTGTCGAGGAAAAGAGATGATAGGGATAGAAAGGGAGTTTAAATGGTAAAGCAGAGGGGAATGAAGTAGAAGAGAAATGAAGAGATGGCAAGAACAGTGCATGGTGAGGGCGGGGCTGAGCAAAGACATCAATGGTCATCACAAGCAAGGTAGTAGGACACAGCAAAGTAATAGCTCAAGGGTGAAGAGGCAAAGAGGCTGGAGGATGGCCCTTAGCTGTTTGCCCTTTGCTGGGTCACCATGTAAACATTGTTTCCACCTCTGTCCTTAAGAGATGGGCTAGTAGAGAATAGATTATTTCCTACATCCACCTTCACATCTAAGTACTCAATTCCAAAGGCTCTGATTCCGAATGAAAATCAACTCAACCATCAGTCGCATTAAGGTCTAATGAGGCAGAGTGCCTAATATCCCACCTGGCCCTTGCTGTCTAGGTATTGCTTCCAGCTTTAAGATGACCTGACGATGTAAGATGGTTAAATAGTTAACAATGTGATCTTGTTGAAGTCGGTTGGCATGTGGTGCGGCATGATAATTATAATGCACTTAATACCAGGAGTGGTTTCTAGGTGCAGGACCAGGATTCAAACCTGTGTTGCTCTGCATTGTCTTGCTTCCAAAACAAATGTGTTGCCCCTGAGCTATCCTTCCTCCCCATTGGTGCCTCCCATTGAAATATCTGAGATGTGTATATAATAGTTTGTGTGGTACCTACAATTATCCTGCCATCCGATCTTATACCACCCTCAAGCCTCCTACCTCCATTGCTACATAATACCACACCACTCTTGAATAAGAAGTCAAGGTCCTTACCCACGTGTATGTACCTTGACATTAAAGCTCCGCTGACATCCACAATACTCCCTTATTGCATCGCTGTAGCACCTTGCTTAGACATTCCTGCCTGCAGTACCCATACACTGCTTACCCCCTTAGTAGAGCAACAGCACCATCTACTTTGACATGGTCCACCAACCAAAGGAATCTCAGAATAGGCTCTAGATTCCTACTGCTGCACACTGCCTCTACCGCCAACCAAAGGAATCTCAGACTAGGCTCTAGATTCCCACTGCTGCACACTGCTTCTACCGCCAACCAAAGGAATCTAAGACTAGGCTCTAGATTCCCACTGCTGCACACTGCCTCTACCGCCAACCAAAGGAATCTCAGACTAGGCTCTAGATTCCCACTGCTGCACACTGCTTCTACCGCCAACCAAAGGAATCTAAGACTAGGCTCTAGATTCCCACTGCTGCACACTGCCTCTACCGCCAACCAAAGGAATCTCAGACTGCGCTCTAGATTCCCACTGCTGCATACCGTCTCTACCGCCAACCAAAGGAATCTCAGACTAGGCTCATTCCCACTGCTGCACACCGTCTCTACCGCCAACCAAAGGAATCTCAGATTAGTCTCTAGATTCCCACTGCTGCACACCGCCTCTACCACCAACCAAAGGAATCTCAGACTAGGCTCTAGATTCCCACTGCTGCATACCGTCTCTACCGCCAACCAAAGGAATCTCAGACTAGGCTCATTCCCACTGCTGCACACCGTCTCTACCGCCAACCAAAGGAATCTCAGACTAGGCTCTAGATTCCCACTGCTGCATACCGTCTCTACCGCCAACCAAAGGAATCTCAGACTAGGCTCATTCCCACTGCTGCATACCGTCTCTACCGCCAACCAAAGGAATCTCAGACTAGCTCATTCCCACTGCTGCACACCGTCTCTACCGCCAACCAAAGGAATCTCAGACTAGGCTCTAGATTCCCACTGCCGCATACCGTCTCTACCGCCAACCAAAGGAATCTCAGACTAGGCTCATTCCCACTGCTGCATACCGCCTCTACCGCCAACCAAAGGAACAAAGGAATCTCAGACTAGGCTCTAGATTCCCTCTGCTGCATACCGTCTCTATTCCCAAAGACACCACTTCAGCAGCCAACTCATCAGTAAAGCCACCCAAGCACAACCCCACCCTAGCGAACGACAAACAAGATACTCCTTCTTCCCAAATCAAAGGGGCCCTTGTTACTGCTAGATCATTACCGGCCCACGCTCTAGATATTGCTGACTATATAATCACACCTCGCCTTCATAGCCATCACATAGACCTGGCTCCATGCCGCCTCAGGGCCAGCTCTTGCCCTTGCTATTCCCAACAACTACTCCATCACCCGACTTGACCGAGACGCTAACCTCTCCAAGGGAGGGGCATCGCATTCATCCATAAAAACTCCCTCGGGCTAAGAAACATTAACAATCAAACTCTCCCCTCAGCAGATCTATTATCTATCAAATTACCTATCTCACCCTCTCGCACCATTTCGATCCATCTAATTTATCGACCACCAGGGCCGATTACTACTTTTGAAGATGACATCTCTCTCCTACTCGCAACCAACACTAAAACAAAATCACAAGTCATTATCCTTGGTGACTTTAACCTGGGTTTTCAAGACCCCAAAGACACTAAAGCATACACTCTCAAAGATACCATTACAGAATTAGGATAAACACACCACATCACTGAACCTACACACAATAAAGGCAGAACCCTAGATTGGTTAGCCAACCTCAACTGCAATATTTATATCCATTCCAACATGCCCTGTGTGTGGTCAGACCACCAGCTAATTGCGTTCTTCATGAAAGAAACCTCTGCACCTAACCAGATAAAACATGCACCAGCTATGATGACTAGAAATAAACGCAACATAACCATTGAGAAATGACTCCCTTTATTACAACCAATCACCAACCCCACCACGACTCTGTCAGATCCTACGGCCCTAGTTGACCTTTACAATTATACCATCCTGAAGGCCATTAATACATTAGCACCGCTTAAACTACGTAAACCCAAACCTCAGGCTCACCTTAACACTTGGTATACCCCGCACATCAAATCCTTACGGAAACTGAAAAGAATTGCGGAGACGCTGTGGAAAAGCACCCCGTCACCAGCTAATAAGGATAATTTCGCACCAGCATCCATTAACTGTAAAGAAGCTATCATCCAAGCTAGAAAAGATAGTTATAATAACTGCATAACCATAGCCAATTCTAGTACGAAGGAACTCTTTAACAACCTAAAAGAATTAGAATCGCCTGTCCATCCTCCTGATACCTACAACAAAGACACTCTGTGGTGTACTAACATACAGAACGCATTGCAAGATAAAATGACCATGCTTCAAAACAAAATAGAAACTAAAACACGTCATATTACCAACTCTGACCCCAATCCTAACACGCCGGTTCATACTAGCATTACAAATACTCAGTTCAATTTCACCCCCTCTCCATTAAAGAGGTTGAACTCATCATTATGAAACTAAAACCATCAAACTTCCAGGGACATGCATGTCTGGTTTCTATTGTCAAGGAGGCTGTGAGGAACTGGCCCCATTCATCACCTCCTTCATCAATGCCTCATTCAAATCTAGCACAGTACCCAATAATCTAAAAGATGCCCGGGTACTCCCGCGTCTAAAAAAAAAACTCATTAGACCCCAACAATCCATCAAACTATAGACCTATTACGACTGTGCCCTTTCTCCTGAAAACCCTGGACTGGGCAGCCTACCTGCAGGTACAGCATTACCTTGAATCAAATGTCTTACTGGGCCTCAGACAGTCAGGTTTCAGACCTAGACACAGGACTGAAACAGCGCTGATAGACCTCAAGACACAAATCCAAATCCTTAAAGACAAAGGCAAATTGGCACTGCTTCTCCTTCTTGACTTATCTGCAGCATTTGATCTTGTGAACCACAAAATCCTATGCCAACATCTTACATCTGCAGCGCATTTCTCTGATCAAGCAAACACCTGGATCCAGTCCTTCCTCAAAAACAGGACCATGAGGGTCTTTGCACCCTCAGTCTCTGCAGAACCAACATCAATCACCTGCCGAGTCCCCCAAGGGTCTTGTGTGTCCCCTACTTTCTATAATGTATTTACTAAGCCTCTATTTGATGAACTTGACTATTTGGTTGTCATTTACACAAATTACGTGTAAAACAGCCAGATACTCATTCCTATCACCGGTGACTACATTATAGAAAGTAAAGCCCTAAACGACATATACTTCATTATACAAGCAAGGATGGCAAAGCACAAGCTCTGTTTTAATGATGAGAAGACAGAGCTGCTCCTCTTAGGTTCACCTGCTAACTTGAACAGACTTGATGAAATCTTCAACGCCTTCAATATTGACGGTAATATAATGAAAGTTTCTAAGGGTGTAAAACCTTAGTCATATACATTGCCTCTGTCGTATCCTTAACTAAACAGACAAACAACATAGCATCCTCCTCTGCCTACACGTGCAAACTTATCACTGTCTGCATTCCTTACTTGACACCATCTAATTGCATCACAATAGCAAGAGACCTAGTCCTCTCCAAATTGGACTATTGTAAAGCTCTTTACGTAGGCACCACACAACATAACCTTAACAAGATGCAAATTAATCAAGCCAATGCTATCAGAGCAGCCTTGAACTTCCCAAAGAAACACTACATCTATGAAACTAGACACACCTTGAACTGGCTAAACATCAGACAAAGAATCATACTTAAAACACTGTCCCTCACCCATAAATGCGTATCTAACCAGGCTCTGAATTACCTGTCCAATGGCATAATTCCCCACACCTCAACCCGTCCAACCAGAACAGCCCGGTCTCATTGTGTCAAAAACTCACAATTCAACCAACAAAGAGCAGGTGGAGTCAGCTTCCCGGTCCTTGCAGCTAAAAAGGGGAATGCCCTCCCTATCTCCCTACCTCCCTTAGACCCTTAGAGAGGAACCATCATGTCTCCTATTCAGGACAAGTGCCAGGGCATGGCTCGGGAGCATGAATCCAGCCTCATCTTATAACCTTGTGTAAAGGGATGAGTCCCGCCTCCTTCTCAAACTGAATGCAGTGGAGCTAGACCCCCTCTACCTCAAGCCGAATGTCAATAACTTATTAGGTTGATCAATGCTTTCAAATGTTGCAGAAATTAGAATTATAGTGCTTCGCAGGAATGCACTTTAAGGGATGATTTAGTTTATGGAGTCAGAATGTCATGAACCATAGCAAATGTGTCAGATAGTAAATGTTATGATATATTATCAAGGAAACTAGATCCAAGTCGGAGCAGGTCCCAAGGTTTAGGCAAAATTTGGGTTGGTCAGGCATTTTATAAGTGATCCGCCAATTTTGGTTTTGTGACAAGGTCAGGCACTTCAAAATGGATACTTGCTTGAAGCAGACAAAATGGTTGTTTTGTACTAACTCATTATGACCTCAGTGGACAGGTTTTTTATAAGAGTTCATGCAGAGGACAATGGTGGGGGGGAATGAGTGAGTAGAACCGGTCTAGACTAGGTTTGAGAGGCAGATAGGCCAGCAAATCACAAGTAGAAAAAGGAACGGCACATTGATCATTCCATATAGATCAACTAATCACAGATAGGAAAGGGGTTGTTCCTTTTATCAAGCTATTACCTCACCTCCCTAGAGTTTATAAAAGGCAGTGTTTTATTCAGAATTTGAGCAGAGTTCCAGAGATGTCCTTGCTGTAGGATGTGTCCTGCCTGCTGGAAGAAATAAAACTTGCTGACTTAAAAATCCTGCCTCAGACTGTTGATGTGCTCTAGAGTATCTTCTTGACCCCAAAGATGCCAAGGCCCAGAGGGTGGGGGTAGTTGGACCTTCCTGAACATTTGGCGAGTCAGCCAGGAGTCCTGAGCGGATGTCTCCAGGACTACGCACAGAGCGTGGAAGATAAGGTAAGCTATGCTATGAGGCCTGGAAGAAGGGAAGAGAGAGGATGAGGCAGGAGGACAGATGGGGTTGCAAACTGCAGTTGCCAGCCCACCGGTAGAAGAGAAGGGACTCGCAGGCCTGGAAAGGGACTATTTTATTTTTGGCAATTGTTCAAGATTTTTTTTTTCAAAAGTCCTTTTTTGGAAATCTTCCCAAAAATGTAAATTGAGTAATTATTTGGGGGTCATCAAAAACATTTTTTTTATTAACTATTTAAAAATTCATTTTCAGGAGATGCACTTTAGGAAAAAAAATTGAAATGTTTAGGAAAAAGCTAAAGTCACTTGGGGAAACCATTATTAGAAGAAAAACGTTTCTGAGTTAATGTTTGCGCAGCTTTCATAAACAATGTCATCACTTATGGGCGCACCCCTTAGAATCTTTTTGGTGGGAAAATCAATGTTTATTAGGGTGTAATGGGAAGATGGGGTAAACGTAGCTTAAGAATATGAGTATTGTATATATTGAGTAATTGACTGAGAGAGGCCAAGCAATTGAATTAGTGAAATATTGACTCGGGTGTGGCCGAGCAATACGTATCATGAGAGAGGCCCCAATAATAGAGTATGCCCTGGCCTACATTTTAAAACAACGTAACAGAAGACATTTGAACCTAGAATCTTGTAGCGGAACAAGTGGAAACGGATTTGATTAAAGGCAAATCTAAAGGGGTTAATGTACACTTTGTATGAAGTATTTTAGAGGGCAAGACGAATCTTAGAGCAAAGATCGTAGAAGATATTTGTCACCGGTCGAGTATGTTTTTTGTTGTTGTTGTTTGTTGTCTGTTTTGTTATCTGTGTTGTGTTCTACGTCATATGTGTGCACTGTATATTTTGTTTATGATTTAGGAGTAAGAAAATGTATTTTTATTGATTTCGAAAAGATTGACGCACATAGCCAGAAAATGTAAATGTTCAATTATGAGAAAAAAAATATGATAAATATATGCTATGGATCAGAGTAAACAGGTTTGCATTGTTTTAATGTTGACAAAAACAATACTTGGTGAAGTAAATGAAAAAACTTTTGAAGAAAGTGCTTCACTTCAGACTCTCATAGAAACCAAAATCCAGTAAGTATGAGGTTAATTCTTGCATTTGCCAAAACTAGACCAGTTGAGCTGTCCAAATAACTTTACATGATAAGGTTTAGCATATGGATTCTCAAAAACGAAGAGTAGAGAATGTATGCTTTTTAAGAATGATTTGTGCTTTAAAAAATGCATAGGCACTTTGAAAAAGCGCTGTGGTAGAGAAATGCAAGCTGACAGAAGGTTAAAACCTTTATACTCATGAAGTTAACATCTTCAAGGACTTGAAAAATGTTGTACAGTATGAAACTGCATTAAGTTTCTTGTCCAATTGAGCCCCCAGATAAGACTGACATGAAAAGTAATTGATGGGATTTTCTCTTCTGAACTAGTCACTACAGAGCAAAGAGCTGTAATTGTGTCAAGACGATTCTGTGTAGAACAAAGATAGGAACTGCACTGAAGCGATCTACACGGTTAGATGTGATGGTTTATCTTCACAGTGTGCATACAGTCTTTGGAATGGAATGTGGTTCAGAACTCTGTGTGCGGCCGACATGACGAGTAGATAAATGGTGTAGGAACAGATGTCAGGAAGGTTCTTGCGTAAAGACAGAGCAGGCTTACTTTTTTAAGTGCCTGAGATGTTGAAGAACTGAAGAGTTTTGTTTACTTTATGTTGTTTGAGCACTTTTAGAAGGGTGTTTTGATTATGCTAAAAGCGAGCTGACAATGGATGCTTTTTGAGAAATGCATTATGAACAATATTCATAGGCTATTTGATGTTATGTATTGCAGTTGATCAGAAAAGGAGGCATGTCATTCTTTTAAATGACATGTTTTTTTTTAATGTTCGCCATGATTGGGAAAAGTGCACTGCAATAGCATGAAATGTGGAAGCATGCAAGGAAAAAACAGTGTATTGAATATGTTTGAAAGAAGGTCATTGAGGTAGGCACAGCACATATCTAGTGCAGAGGAGAAGGATAAATGGATTAATAGGCAATTTTGTTAGTTGATAAAATATGATAAATGTAGGTGGAAATGCAATCTTTGTATTTTTATACAAGGGAAGCAGTGAATGTTTGAAGGAAAGCATGCAAAAGCATAACACCAACAAGTACACATAACAGGTTTTATTTTTCTGATACATTGGTAGCTGAAATAGACAATAGTTGGTCCCTTTTTGAAAACTTAGGAAGGGCAGAGATGTGTGTATTTATATTTCGAAAATATTGAGATTCTTGCAGTATGCAGACAAGAATAAAAGAACAGTAATTGCATTTTACTGCGGATATAACCAAAAAGGCTGTTTTGAAATAGATAAGACAGCAGGTTGGGAAAACGGTGAGTAGTGCTGAACTCGCAGGACAGGGATGTAGCACTGGGCGGCATTGAGGAAAAAGCTTGCCAAAGTTAGAATTGCCTCATGATAAAGAGAGTCAGAAATGCGACATTCGCGCAGTGCTGGCAAAATAATTAAGCAGGCTTTTGAACATAACAGCTTGTGAAGGTCAAAACTGACTAAACAGAGAAAATATTTAGGAGAAATGGGAAAAGTTACAAATCACAAACAAGTGAGTGCATCGCTGGCAGGCTTTTTTTAATCAATAGCTTGCACCAATGCAGATTGAAAAAGTGAAACGCTTGTTCTGCCTCAAGCATGAGAGCCCTGTCCAAAGATAAGGGGTCGTAAAATAAAGACTCGAATGATAAATAGCAACATTAGTGGGGACAGGATATGTCAGGCCAGGACAGAGCATCATTCCATGGAGAAATGGAAAGAAAATGACAACGTGGCCTTGAAGGGTGTTTTTCAATGAATTAAGAAGGAGATGGTCAGATTTAGATGCATTTGTATCTCAGGCATCAGAATCACTGACGCAGTTAGAGCAACTTAAAAGGAAACCTCATGGTGAGTGTGGGGAATTGCCACCTTATGTGAGCAAAATTGAGGTCATTGCTAGGAAGAAGGCAGTATGGGAATATTGTCTCTGCTGTAGACCGACAAACAATGAGAAATGAGAACGAGTTTGGGGCTTCACAGTTTCCCTTGCTAGAGAAAGGGCGAGCCAGATCACAGTATGTACCTTGAACCCAGATGGGCAAGCGTAATTTAAGGTACAAACTCCCAGGTTTTGACTTCTAGCTCTGAGAAGTGGATAGATGTACTAGAAAAAAAGTGACAAAAAGAGGCACTTTAGCTACAGAAGACAGTAAAGGTCTTCTAGCTGTTATTTTTGTGGACAAAAGCTGATGACATTTGGTCAAAGGCAAGATATTTGAGTATTACCGCTCATGATGGAGCACTGTTTAAACGTGTAGGGTGGCAGTCTGGAAAGCACTTAGAGTACTGTATCCAGACATGCCAGATGGGAGAGCTATCAAAATGTCAAAAGCTGTCAGAGCTTGTTTAGAAGCAGCCTAAGGAATTACTGGGCCTGGAGATTTAGCTGACCATTGCGCATTAGTTCAGACTCTTGTAAGAAAAGAATTGCAGGAAAAATAATGCTAGAAAAGTGAAAAAGCAAAATTAGCGCAGAAATAATTGTCAAATTACGCCATGGGAAAGGCAATGTTGAATAGTGGAGTCAGATGAAATTCACAGTAAGCAGCAAGCATGCCGCAGGTGAAGAACCAAATGCAGCTTGATCAAGGTAATAATGGATTTGTACCTCCCAATGAAACGAGTGACTGCGGCTGCCTTTGCCTCCACCTTCAACCCCCCTCACCCTCCCACATCTGACTCTACCTCTGACTCTGCGCTCAGCAACCTTTATCTTTCCATCACCCACACTCTTGACATTCTTGCCCCAGTCATGAGGATCTCTCTGAAACCTGCCTCAAAGCGTAACACCTGCTACGACACCAAACTTGAAGCCTTGAAATAGGTTCCATGTGTTAATACCAACAAAAATATTGCAAAACAAAAATATCACCATATTTCTGAAGCAATATTAAGCCATGGAACCTGCGGGGGAAACCCCTGTAACCCCCATAATTTTTTTAATAGAGCAGGAGACACCCCCACAGCCCCCAGTCCCAATAACCCTATAAATGATCCCCACTAATAATATCGCCTATGGCCTTACCCCACGACCATATATATAGTGATATTATTGGTGGGGATAATGCTACCTAACAACCTGAAACAAAAGTGCAGGGCAGCAGAACGGAAATGGCAAACCTCAGGTTCATCCTCTGACAAACTGGCCTGCCGCCTTCTGCGAAAGCAAAGCAGACTCGCCATCCGTGCAAAGAAAAGAGCCCACATTCAGGCATGAGTCTCCAGCGCATCCAATAACAGGGCTGAACATTTGAAATTTGCAGGGAACTAGCCAACTCCTACACAGTCTCCTCATCCCCTCGTCCTTCTCAGGCCCTCTGCAATGCACTGGCCTCACACTTTGCCACCAAACCTCAGGACATTCTAACCACCCTTTCTACACTCCCTCACAACCCATCCTGATCCCCCCACCAGATCCCCCTCCTTCCTCCTTCCTCATTTTCCACTTCCACTCCTGTCACATCTGAAGAAGGTACGAAAGCTGTCCACTCCATGAAGGTCTCTTCTAAACAGATCCTCTCTTGCTCTTCCAGGACCATCAATGATAACATTGGCTCTCTTGCCCATGCACTCGCTGATCTCTGCAACCACTCTTTTTCCACTGGATCTTTCCCGCACCCCTCTTTAACACTCGTTGTGCATCAACCCCTGAAAAAAACATCCTCGGACCCTAACTGTCCTGCCAGCTAGCGCCCTATATCCATCACCCCCTTCCTGGGGAAGCTACCTGAGAAGCTGGCCTTGCCCCAACTTAACTCCCATACTGAACTTGTTGGTGGCCTCCATGGCCATCAATCTGGATTCCGAGCATCCAGAGTCACAGAAACAGCTCTTCTGAACACCAGTGAAGAACTGCTCGTATCTCTGGACTCCAACTCCCCTGCTGTCCTCATCCTTCTCGATCTCTCCTCTGCATTTGACACAGTTAACCATTCCATCCTCATACAAAGGCTTCACGATAAACTTGGTATCTCGGAATGGGCACTGGATTGGCTGCCCTCCTACCTCACTAACCGCTCTTCCCATGTTATGAATCGCCGCCGCGTTCCCCGTTTTCAAGCATCTCCAGTTTGGCAACACTGGAGGTTACCATGGAGACGTGGCCTGTCCGCTGCCCGTGTTTCGGGTAGTCACATGACACGGCGATTACATGCACTACGCGTAAGGTAACGCCTCCTCCTTTAAATATGATTGCCAAAGTTTTAACGCTGCTTCTAATTAGCGTTTGTCTTACCATTACTTTGATCCAGAATTCTTCCACTTTTCGAACTCGGAACATTTCTCGACCTGTCTATCGGTTTACCCTTGGATATCAAGTTGGACCGTGGCTAGCCGCCCCGTCGGCTTGCCGCTCTTGCAGCGGCTCCTCGGCAGTAGTTCTGGCTGCTTGCTGAGCCTCCACACTGCCTCCGTTCTTTCCAGCCAGCCATCCTGCCAGCGCGCTGCACCTTGCAGTGGCTTCCTTAGTAGCGATTCTGTCTACCTGCTGTAAACCACACTACCTTTGTTCCTTAAGGTAAGCCTACCTGCCTACCTGCCTCTCTGGCTGTCAAGTATCTGTACTGCTCAACAAACTCATACCCAATCTCCTGTGTTTGGAAGTTATCAATACTACCCGGGGAACTATTGTGTGAACTACTGTGTTTGGGACACTTTTCTCCAGCAACCGTGCACATTCTGAACGCTCTCCTGTAGTGCACCATCCCGGACCTAGCCCGTTCGGGCTAGTCTTCCTATACTAACCTTCCTGTTTGTTATTTTTTCCTACCGTTGATTAGTATATTCCTCCCTGAAAACACCTATT
Organism: Ambystoma mexicanum; assembly: GCF_040938575.1. NCBI lineage: Eukaryota > Metazoa > Chordata > Amphibia > Caudata > Ambystomatidae > Ambystoma > Ambystoma mexicanum. The sequence continues at coordinate 6,652,864 of NC_090932.1, forward strand.
GGGTAAGCCTGGGGTTGTTGGTGTTTGTTTACCTGGAAAAATAAGTTATCATTCTTACCTATCCTTTCTTTTGTTCCAGTATTCTTGATCCCAGTCTAACCACCTGTAGTTGCCTTAGAGCCTTATCAAACCCTTCCTTCAGGTACTATTGTTTGGTCTGATCTTGAATTTATGCAGTGATGTTCAAAGTCAGCAACGTATAATTGTGCTTTTGTTTATTTCCTACAGCCTGGGTTTGGCGGTGTGGATTTCCCTGCTCTTTTGGGTAATTGATTCCTCTGACTGTTTTTGTTATACAGCAAAGGGGTATGTTGCCTTAAAGAGGTCCTCGAGCTGAGGAGGTCTGGTTCTGGATCGTACCATTGTACACTCCGGCTTAGACTGAATACTTACCGGAGCTGCTCCCTCTTCGGTGTTATCCCAAGGTTGAGCAACGCCCCGACCAGTCCTGCAACTGGTGAGTAACAGAATTAGAAGCTGAATACCATGTAACCTGCCCAGCCCATGGCAGAAGCTATAGAGCCGGTCAATCCCATGGCAGAAATCCTGCACCACCTCGCAGAATTGCGAATGGAAATGTCTACCATGAAAGTTGAATTCCAGCAGCAAATTAACGAGATCCAATCAGCTATATCTGTTCATCCTAGGCAGGAGGAAGGAGCTGGGGCTTCCTCCTCCAGTGCGGGTTTTCCTACACCCGCTCAGGAGTCCCCTTCCATTGTGCTTTCAGCCCAATTCCCACTGGCTCCTCCTGAACGGTTTATGGGGGATCCGAAACATTACCAGACCTTCATTAACCAGTGTAAATTACACTTCTTGTGTCGTCCTACCTCATTTCCTACATCCACCACTAAGTCGGCCTTCATCCTATCACATTTGGGAGGTACTGCCGCCTCTTGGGCAAATCCATTGCTGGAATCTAACAGCCATGTTCTTTACAACTGTGATACCCTCCTGACCACTATGAGCCGGGTTTTTGACACCCGTTACACCTCACACGCCTCTGATCTCGAACTGCTCAAATTGAGACAAGGAACCACACCTTTGCTTGCCTATTTGGAGTGGTTTACCCAATTGGCAGCAGAAATGGATTGGCCCGAAGAAAAGAAATCTGCTGTGTTCTATCAGGGTCTCTCTGACAAACTAAAGGATACATTATCTACTGTACCTGTGGTACCCAGTGCTTTTAATGAACTATTAGACATGGTTCTTCAAATAGACGCAAGAAGGGCTGAACGCAAAGGAGAAAAACGACCTACTATTCCGCTTTCTGTCCCAGACATCCCTACGGCTGGGATTCCCACCCCGGAACCTATGCAGATCGGAGTCGTGCGAGGGCCACTGATTCTGGCACAGAGTGAATACCGCCGTACTCACAATTTGTGCATGTACTGCGGATCCTCAGAACACTTGTTGCCAGAATGTCCTAAAAAACAAAGAAGAAGGCGGGAAACGCCAAATCCCAACAGTAAGAGGGGTCCATACGTCGGGAAAGTCGGTTTTGGACTCCATCTGTTTATCCCAAACCCAGACTGCATTGATCAAGCTACCAGTTACCTTCACGGGTGCCTTGAAATCTCTTGTTCCCATTTCAGTGGTCAATGATTCCGGAGCTACCGGGAATTATATCGATCAAGGCTTTGCCGCCTCTGCTAACATAGCATTGACAAAGAAACCTCACCTGGAAAACGTGAGTGCAGTGGATGGATCAGCACTCGTTTCAGGACTGGTCATTCAACAGATAATACCTATTACCATGACCACAGCCGAAGGCCATACTGAAGACATATGCTTTGATGTCATCCAAGCCCCTGCCTACAGAGTGATCTTGGGCATCCCATGGCTTAAACTACATAACCCGTTGATAGATTGGTCCTTAGGCCTGGTTCAGTTTCCATCCGTTTTTTGTAACGGCACTTGTTTTTCTTCATTAGGTATTGTTGATGACAATCCAAGCCGGGTATTGTCGGGATTACCTGCTCACATAGGGGCAGTTACCAAAACATCTATCCCTCCTGTTCCTCTCAAATACACGCAGTTTGTCGATGTGTTTGACAAGGGCAAGGCTGAGACCTTGCCTCCACATCGTGTTTATGACTGCCCAATCGATCTGGTACCAGGGGCCAAGATTCCTTCGGGACGTGTTTATTTATTGTCTATTAAAGAGGATCAGGTACTGAAGGAGTATTTGGACAAAGCTCTTGCTACTGGGTTCATCTGTCCCTCCAAGTCCCCAGCAGCATCCCCCTTGTTTTTTGTTCCTAAAAAAGAAGAGGACTAACGCCCCTGCATTGACTATAGAGCATTGAATGGGGTAACAGTGAAAAATCAATATCCATTACCACTGATTTCCACTCTTATCGATCAATTGGGCAACTCCAACGTGTTTACCAAATTGGACCTTCGAGGGGCTTATAACCTTGTCTGTATTAAGAATGGTGATAAGTAGAAGACCGCCTTCAAAACCCGTTTTGGCCTATTTGAGTATCTAGTGATGCCTTTCGGTCTCTATAATGCCCCTGCCACTTTTCAGGCGTTTATGAATGACGTGTTTCATGACATCCAAGACCGTTTCGTTGTAGTTTACCTCAACGACATACTCATTTACTCTGCCTCAATGACGGAGCATGTTCAACACGTTTCAATTGTTCTACAGAGACTAAGAGAAAATCACCTATATGCCAAGGCCGAAAAGTGTGTCTTTCACTCCTCAGAGGTGGAGTTCTTGGGTTTTAATATCAGCAGCCAAGGCATCAAGATGAGCCAGTCCAGGGTCAAAGCAGTCTTAGAATGGCCTATCCCGAAGACAGTCAAAGAAATGCAATCATTTCTTGGCTTTGACAATTTTTATCAGCGTTTTATTCATTCATTCTCAGCTATTTCAGATCTACTTTCAAACTTGACCAGTTCAAAGGTCTGTTTTACCTGGAATGATGATGCTCAGTCAGCCTTTGATACCCTGAAGGAAGCCTTCACCTCGGCTCCTCTGTTACAACATCCTAATCAGGACATACCTTTCTTTGTTGAAGCAGATGCCTCAGGGTACGCCATAGGCGCTATGCTCTCACAACCCTGTTCGCTAACAGGGGAAATACATCTGGTTGCTTTCTTTTCCAGAAAACTAACAGCTTATGAAAGGAATTATCCAATCACGGAACGAGAACTGCTCGCCATTAAAGAAGACTTCATGGAATGGCGGCACCATCTCTTGGGTGCCAGACATGTGGTTACTGTCTATTCAGACCACAGGAATTTACTGGCATTTAAGACCATGAAGTGTCTAACTGCCCGACAAGCTTGTTGGCACTTGTTTTTCTCGCAATTCCAGTTCATCATCACTTATCGACCAGCACGCCTACACGTTCCTGCGGATGCCTTGTCAAGACAGTCGACCGATGATAAAACCATTCCCAAAAATCCGATGTCCTTATTGGGGGAAAAGGTGATATGCGGGTGCACTGTCCAACCCACTCTTCGTTCCATCATTGAGGATTGGATAATTTCCAAACCATCCGAAATATCGTTGCTTAACTTAGACATCCAAGGAGGTCTTCCGTTCATTCAAGAACACGTTTACATACCTTCTGGCCTGACACGGGTTCACACTTTGCGCTGGGCTCATGACTCTGTAGTGGCAGCACATCCTGGTCATCAAAAAACAGTAGAGTCCCTCCGCCGGTGGGCTTGGTGGTCATCAATGTCCAGAGACGTCATGGATTACATTTCTACTTGCGCCATTTGTGCTCAGTGAAAAACTTCTAGAACCAAACCCATGGGTCTTCTACAGCCGTTACCGGTAGCATACAAGCCATGGCAAATGATATCTATGGATTTCGTGGTGGAACTTCCAACCGTTAAAGGAATTAACACTATCCTAGTAGTAATTGACTACTTTACCAAGTATGCAGTCTTCATCCCTTGTGCTAGTCTACCTAATGCCCCTACTCTGGCTGAGTTGGTGCGTTTGCACATTTTTCAGCATTTTGGTTTGCCTTCTATTATTGTATCTGACAGAGGGACGCAGTTCACCTTGTGATTTTGGAGGGCTCTTACTTCTTCTCTCCTTATAGATGACCGGTACTCCTCGGCCTTCCATCCTCAAATGGATGGGCAAACAGAATGCCTCAATGCTACTATGGAGCAATATCTGAGGTGTCTTTGTCTCCAGTTTCAGTTCTCTTGGCCGTCAGCCTTACCTGTGGCTCAGTTTGCATATAACAATTCATTACATACTGCTACAGGGTGGTCTCCTTTCTTTTCTCTGTATGGTTTTCATCCACGTTCCTTACCCTTGGACCCTTCATTACCCATGGACAACCCTGCGGCTTTGACTAGCATTAGAGATATGGATCAGCTACATCGAGATGTCCGGTTGCACTTGCTACGATCCCAGGTTAGTGCTAAAAAGTCTGCTGATGCACACCGAAACCCCGCTCCGGTCTGTACTCCGGGCATGAAGGTGTGGTTGTCAACTCGAAACTTGAAGATCCCGGGAAAGAAATCCCTCTTGCCTAAATATGTTGGCCCCTATGAAATCACGGCGGTCATCAACCCTGTGGCGGTACGGTTGTCCCTACCATCTGCATGGCGGATCCATCTGGTGTTTCATGTGGCATTGGTTAAGCCCTGCCTCCTGGCTACTCGTCTGTCTAGCCGCCCGGCGTCCGTTCTGGTTGACGGACAAGAGGAATTTGAGGTTTCTGCCATTCTTGATGTCAAGGCATCCAGAGGTTCCCTTTACTATTTGGTGGATTGGAAGGGATATGGTCCGGAGGACCGCACATGGAAACCCTTGTCTAAAATACACTCTCCTGCTTTGTTACGAGCCTTCCATGCTGCCAGGGGGTTTCCATGGCCTTTGCGGGTGGATACTGTTATGAATCCCAGCCGTGTTCCCAGTTTTCAAGCATCTCCAGTTTGGCAACGCTGGAGGTTACCATGGAGATGTGGCTTTTCCGCTGCCCGTGTTTCGGGTAGTCACATGACACGGCGATTACATGCACTACGCCTAAGGTAACGCCTCCTCCTTTAAATACGATTGACAAAGGTTTAACGCTGCTTCTAATTAGCGTTTGTCTTACCATTACTTTGACCCAGAATTCTTCCACTTTTTGAACTCGGAACGTTTCTCGACCTGTCTATCGGATTACCCTTGGATATCAAGTTGGACCATGGCTAGCCGTCCCGTCGGCTTGCCGCTCTTGCAGCGGCTCCTCGGCAGTAGTTCCGGCTGCTTGCCGAGCCTCCACGCTGCGTCCGTCCGTTCCAGCCAACCATCCTGCCAGCGCGCTGCACCTTGCAGCGGCTTCCTTAGTAGCGATTCTGTCTACTTGCTGTAAACCACACTACCTTTGTTCCTTAAGGTAAGCCTGCCTGCCTACCTGCCTCTCCGGCTGTCAAGTCTCTGTACTGCTCAACAAACTCATACCGAATCTCCTGTGTTTGGAAGTTATCAATACTACCTGGGGAACTATTGTGTGAACTACTGTGTTTGGGACACTTTTCTCCAGCAACCGTGCACATTCTGAACGCTCTCCTGTAGTGCACCATTCCGGACCTAGCCTGCGACCCTCGTTCCGTTCGGGCTAGTCTTCCTATACTAACCTTCCTGTTTGTTATTTTTTCCTACAGTTGATTAGTACATTCCTCCCTGAAAACACCTATTGGGTAAGCCTGGGGTTGTTGGTGTTTGTTTTCCAGGAAAAATAATTTATCATTCTTACCTATCCTTTCTTTTGTTACAGTATTCTTGATCCCAGTCTAACCACCTGTAGTTGCCTTAGAGCCTTATCAAACCCTTCCTTCAGGTACTATTGTTTGGTCTGATCTTGAATTCATGCAGTGATGTTCAAAGTCAGCAACGTATAATTGTGCTTTTGTTTATTTCCTACAGCCTGGGTTTGGCGGTGTGAATTTCCCCGCTCTTTTGGGTAATTGATTCCTCTGACTGTTTTTGTTATACAGCAAAGGGGTATGTTGCCTTAAAGAGGTCCTCGAGTTGAGGAGGTCTGGTTCTGGATCGTACCATTGTACACCCCAGCTAGACTGAATACTTACCAGAGCTGCTCCCTCTTCGGTGTTATGCCAAGGTTGAGCAACGCCCCAAACCAGTCCTGCAACTGGTGAGTAACATCCCAAGTCATCCTGGGCCCCTTCTCCTCTCCTTTGTCCATCTGCACCTGTGGTATCCCCCAGGGCTCCATATTCTCCCCCTGGCTCTTTAACATCTTCAGTGCATGCCTCATCTCCTCTTTCTCCCCCAACTTCCAGTGTTATGCAGAGGACACACAACTCTTCTTCCGGCTCCCAGCTGACCCTCTTGCACATTCCATCATCGCTGACTGCCTAACTGTCATCCAGTCTGGGTGCATCTCCAATAATCTCTGCCTCAACGCCTGCACAACAGAGATCATTCCCATTGGGACCCCCACTTCCTCCTTCTTCTCTTCACTCTGGCCTTCCTCCTTGGGCTCTCCCCATGCACCTTCTACTGAGCCAGAAACCTTGGAGTCATCTTCGATTCCTCTTTTTCCTTCCTCCCTCACACATTTTTCCTGGGAAGTCCAACTATCAGCTCCTCCTTTCAAAGGAATTCTACCTTTAATCACTTTCCCTCAGAGGCTCAATGTCACTCAAGCCCTGGACCACACTATCTTCCCTGGGCCACACTATCTTCAACTCTATGTCACCAAATACTCTTCAAATACTCTCCCTCTAGACCATTCCGCTCCTCTGGCACCAACTCTGTGTGTGTAAAGCATCTTGCTAAACAGAGGGCAGTGGGTCACTCACTTTCCTCTGCATGCCCCCTCCTTTGGAGTATCCTCCCTGTCCCCTCTGCACATGGAGCAGGATATCCTCCAATTCCAAAAACTCCTTAAGACGTTCTTCTTTTTCTCCTCCTTCCCTACTTCTCTCCTCGGCTAATCTCACAGTGGCTGAATCAGTGTCCTTGGCTCTTATGCATCCTTGGGGCCTTAATCTCCCTCACCAATTCTCCCCCGCTCCTGTCTACCCACAGCACTTGCATCTGCACTCCCTCCGCTCTGGATTCTCCCACTTCACCTCACGTGGCCCAGGCCGTGTAGCACTCAACATTCCTAGCACTTCATCCATGGTATAGTAGGTTCTTCCACCTTCCTCTTCCCCCTCTGCTCTTAAATAGTGTGTTGTAATTGTAATGTACTTCCCACTCTCTCTCTCCCTGCCCTCTGGGCGCTTTGAAACAGTATATTCTTATTGCATAAGTCCCTTATAAGCAATACATAAAAATAAATAAATAACTGTCAAAAGCCTGCAAGTAATCTTCACTCTGAGATGCACTACGTCTTGAGTTTGCGGGAGGGACCAGTAATGTCAAATGCCTGTAAGTGATCTTCCCTCAGAGACACGTCTCTGCTGGCGAGTGCTGGAGAGACTAGTAATGTCAAAGTGCTGCAAGCTATACTCAGAGAAGAGAAGGAAAGGTAAAAATGTCCTAGACGAGAAGGCTCGAAATCCAGGGTAGCGTATCATCTCTTCTAAACACCTGGAAAGAAGAATCTGAATCTGGCAATGGGCAAAGTGGGCGCTTCTCAGCAGAACTGTCAGCAAGGCTCCTCTTAAGGTACAGAACTGTCAGCATGGCTCTTCTTAAGGTACAGAACTGTCAGCATGGCTCCTATTAAGGTACAGAACTGTCAGCATGGCTCTTCTTAAGGTACAGAACTGTCAGCATGGCTCTTCTTAAGGTACAGAACTGTCAGCAAGGCTCCTCTTACAGCATGGCTCCTCTTAAGGTACAGAACTGTCAGCAAGGCTCCTCTTGAGGTACAGAACTGTCAGCATGGCTCTTCTTAAGGTACAGAACTGCCAGCAAGGCTCCTCTTAAGGTACAGAACTGCCAGCAAGGCTCCTCTTAAGGTACAGAACTGTCAGCAAGGCTCTTCTTACAGCAAGGCTCCTCTTAAGGTACAGAACTGTCAGCAAGGCTCCTCTTGAGGTACAGAACTGTCAGCATGGCTCTTCTTAAGGTACAGAACTGCCAGCAAGGCTCCTCTTAAGGTACAGAACTGTCAGCAGGGCTCCTCTTAAGGTACAGAACTGTCGGCAAGGCTCTTCTTACAGCAAGGCTCCTCTTAAGGTACAGAATTGTCACCAAGGTTCTTCTTACAGCAAGGCTCCTCTTAAGGTACATAACTGTCAGCAAGGCTCCTCTTGAGGTACAGAACTGTCAGCATGGCTCTTCTTAAGGTACAGAACTGCCAGCAAGGCTCCTCTTAAGGTACAGAACTGTCAGCAAGGCTCATTTTAAGGTACAGAACTGTCAGCAAGGCTCTTCTTACAGCAAGGCTCCTCTTAAGGTACAGAACTGTCATCAAGGCTCCTCTTAAGGTACAGAACTGTCAGCGTGGCTCTTCTTACAGCAAGGCTCTTCTTAAGGTACAGAACTGCCAGCAAGGCTCCTCTTAAGGTACAGAACTGTCAACAAGGCTCTTCTTACAGCAAGGCTCTTCTTAAGGTACAGAACTGCCAGCAAGGCTCCTCCTAAGGTACAGAACTGTCAGCAAGGCTCTTCTTACAGCAAGGCTCTTCTTAAGGTACAGAACTGCCAGCAAAGCTCCTCTTAAGGTACAGAACTGTCAACAAGGCTTTTCTTACAGAAAGGCTCTTCTTAAGGTACAGAACTGCCAGCAAGGCTCCTCTTAGGGTACAGAATTGTCAGCAAGGCTCTTCTTACAGCAAGGCTCCTCTTAAGGTACAGAACTGTCATCAAGGCTCTTCTTACAGCAAGGCTCTTCTTAAGGTACAGAACTGTCAGCAAGGCTCCTCTTAAGGTACAGAATTGTCAGCAAGGCTGTTCTTACAACAAGGCTCCTCTTAAGGTACAGAACTGTCAGCAAGGCTCCTCTTGTGGTACAGAACTGTCAGCATGGCTCTTCTTAAGGTACAGAACTGCCAGGAAGGCTCCTCTTAAGGTACAGAACTGTCAGAAAAGCTCCTCTTAAGGTACAGAACTGTCAGCAAGGCTCTTCTTAAGGTACATAATTGTCAGCAAGGCTCTTCTTACAGCAAGGCTCCTCTTAAGGTACAGAACTGTCCGCAAGGCTCTTCTTAAAGCAAGGCTCTTCTTAAGGTACAGAACTGTCAGCAAGGCTCATCTTAAGGTACAGAACTGTCAGCAAGGCTCCTCTTAAGGTACAGAACTGTCAGCAAGGCTCCTCTTGAGGTACAGAACTGTCAGCATGGCTCTTCTTAAGGTACAGAACTGCCAGCAAGGCTCCTCTTAAGGTACATAACTGTCAGCAAGGCTCATCTTAAGGTACAGAACTGTCAGCAAGGCTCTTCTTACAGCAAGGTTCCTCTTAAGGTACAGAACTGTCAGCAAGGCTCTTCTTACAGCAAGGCTCCTCTTGAGGTACAGAACTGTCATCAAGGCTCCTCTTAAGGTACAGAACTGTCAGCGTGGCTCTTCTTACAGCAAGGCTCTTCTTAAGGTACAGAACTGCCAGCAAGGCTCCTCTTAAGGTACAGAACTGTCAGCAAGGCTCTTCTTACAGCAAGGCTCCTCTTAAGGTACAGAACTGTCAGCAAGGCTCTTCTTAAAGCAAGGCTCTTCTTAAGGTACAGAACTGCCAGCAAGGCTCAACCTAAGGTACAGAACTGTCAGCAAGGCTCTTCTTACAGCAAGGCTTTTCTTAAGGTACAGAACTGCCAGCAAGGCTCCTCTTAAGGTACAGAACTGTCAACAAGGCTCTTCTTACAGCAAGGCTCTTCTTAAGGTACGGAACTGCCAGCAAGGCTCCTCTTAAGGTACAGAATTGTCAGCAAGGCTCTTCTTACAGCAAGGCTCCTCTTAAGGTACAGAACTGTCATCATGGCTCTTATTAAGGTACAGAACTGTCAGCAAAGCTCCTCCTAAGGTACAGAACTGTCAGCAAGGCTATTCTTAAGGTACAGAACTGTCAGCAAGGCTCTTCTTACAGCAAGGCTCCTCTTAAGGTACAGAACTGCCAGCAAGGCTCCTCTTAAGGTACAGAACTGTCAGCAAGGCTCCTCTTAAGGTACAGAATTGTCAGCAAGGCTCTTCTTACAGCAAGGCTCCTCTTAAGGTACAGAACTGTCATCAAGGCTCTTCTTACAGCAAGGCTCTTCTTAAGGTACATAACTGTCAGCAAGGCTCCTCTTGAGGTACAGAATTGTCAGCAAGGCTCTTCTTACAACAAGGCTCTTCTTAAGGTACAGAACTGTCAGCAAGGCTCCTCTTACAACAAGGCTCCTCTTAAGGTACAGAACTGTCAGCAAGGCTCCTCCTAAGGTACAGAACTGACAGCAAGGCTATTCTTAAGGTACAGAACTGTCAGCAAGGCTCTTCTTACAGCAAGGCTCCTCTTAAGGTACAGAACTGCCAGCAAGGCTCCTCTTAAGGTACAGAACTGTCAGCAAGGCTCCTCTTAAGGTACAGAATTGTCAGCAAGGCTCTTCTTACAGCAAGGCTCCTCTTAAGGTACAGAACTGTCATCAAGGCTCTTCTTACAGCAAGGCTCTTCTTAAGGTACATAACTGTCAGCAAGGCTCCTCTTAAGGTACAGAATTAACAGCAAGGCTCTTCTTACAACAAGGCTCCTCTTAAGGTACAGAACTGTCAGCAAAGCTCCTCTTGTGGTACTGAACTGTCAGCATGGCTCTTCTTAAGGTACAGAACTGCCAGCAAGGTTCCTCTTAAGGTACAGAACTGTCAGCAAAGCTCCTCTTAAGGTACAGAACTGTCAGCAAGGCTCTTCTTAAGGTACATAATTGTCAGCAAGGCTCTTCTTACAGCAAGACTCCTCTTAATGTACAGAACTGTCAGCAAGGCACTTCTTAAAGCAAGGCTCTTCTTAAGGTACAGAACTGTCAGCAAGGCTCCTCTTAAGGTACAGAACTGTCAGCAAGGCTCTTCTTAAGGTACAGAACTGTCAGCAAGGCTCTTCTTACAGCAAGGCTCCCTTTAAGATACAGAACTGTCAGCAAGGCTCTTCTTACAGCAAGGCTCTTCCTAAGGTACAGAACTGTCAGCAAGGCTCCTCTTAAGGTACAGAACTGTCAGCAGGGCTCCTCTTAAGGTACAGAACTGTCAATGTGGCTCTTCTTAAGGTACAGAACTGTCAGCAAGGCTCTTCTGAAGGTAGTCAGGTTGGCTGCTCTTGAGAGACCCCAACAGTGCCCTCTCCGGTTTCCAGGGCACTCAGGCCTTCTGGGCTTTTTCGTGTGCTATAATACAAAACCAATTGCACACTGGGTGGCTTTTTACCCAATTTTTCACATAAAGTGCTGTAGAATGCACCCTTTTGAGTCATTATTTAAGAAATGTCTCTGCGGAGTGCCCTCCACAACACGCCCTAGCCCACCTTCTTTGATCGGGGTCTTCATGTTGCGTCCCTCCAGCCACTGGTCAATGTGCCTTAAAGGATGAAACAGCATGGTGGCCCTCTCATCTCTACAGCAGGTGCCTCCACTCACTGAGCTATGTCCTCATTGGCGTGCGTGTAAATATATCCTGGCGCACGTGTATGTATGGAAATATGTGTGTCCACCCAGCCTATAAACCTGTGACTTCTGGTAAAGAAGTGAGGTTCCCTTGTTTTCAAGCACACGCAGTTTGTTCTCCTCCCTGCAAAGTACCTGGAGCTTCTGTGCTTGCAGAGTGAGTTCTACCTCTTGTGTTTCCTCATGGTTCCACATTCTCAGGTGAACTTCCAGGCAATCTAGAGCTTTGCTGCTCCCTTACTTGATATGTTTCTTTTGAGGGACGCGTTGGGGGTTTGGGGGGTGGGGGGCAATGGATGAGAGCATGTGCTAGGTAAGTTGGTAGGTCCTTTCTGGGGAGTAGCAATCACAAAGTGGGCTCTGCGCCTTAATTTCTGCATTGCCAATACTTGTTTCTGATTCACTGTTAGAGTGTATTGCATGAACTTCGGTGACGTCACTTCCTGTCATATGTTCTGGAGATGCTGTATGTTATGTGATTTAGTTTCGCATTGCCCCCAAAACATAAATATCCCACCCACCTAGTCACTCATGCCATATCATTGGTCAAAGGTCACATGCCACCACGCCCTGCCCCTCCTTCCTACCTGAGGCCACTCCCCCTTGGGGAAAGATGCCCGCAGTAGGCCCACCTTTCATGGTGTTGTGTATCATTCTGGGGCCCTCCCCGAGTGGGGAAATGCACGCGCAGAGGCAGCAATGGGGGAAGCATTTCATCTGAGTCGCCAGGGCCTTGTTCTGTGTGACCCTCCCAAGTGTATCGCCCTTTTAAGATAGGCCAGGGCCTAAGAAAAGGAGCTCCTGGAGGCACGTGCCTCAGAAGGGTGCAGAGTCCAGCAGTGGGAGTCCCGCCTCACCTGTGACCACGGTCCTGCAGGCGCACACCGTGTGACCAGGGTCCTGCAGCCCTGACCTGCAGGCCCACACCGTGTGACCAGGGTCCCGTAGCCCTTACCTGCAGGCCCACACCGTGTGACCAGGGTCCCGTAGCCCTTACCTGCAGGCCCTGGTCCTGCGGCCCTTACCTGCAGGCCCACACCGTGTGACCACGGTCTTGCAGCCCTGACCTGCAGGCCCATACCGTGTGACCATGGTCCTGCGCCCTGACCTGCAGGCCCACACCGTGTGACCATGGTCCTGCAGGCCCACACCATGTGACCAGGGTCCCGCGGCCCTTACCTGCAGGCCCTGGTCCTGCGGCCCTTACCTGCAGGCCCACACCGTGTGACCAGGGTCCCGCGGCCCTTACCTGCAGGCCCTGGTCCTGCGGCCCTTACCTGCAGGCCCACACCGTGTGACCACGGTCTTGCAGCCCTGACCTGCAGGCCCACACCGTGTGACCACGGTCCTGCCTACAGTAACCTGCAGGCCCACACCGTGTGACCATGGTCCTGCAGGCCTCGTTGGTCTGGCCCCCAGATCAGCCAAGTGCCATGGGTCTGCCAGGGCCACCCCCCATCCAGGATGTCGCCGGCATCCACTGTACCGTTGCTCCTGGCCCATGAAGTCATCTGCCATCAGGGTCCCGCCCTGCAACAACCATAAGTCCAGGAGACCCCCGCACCATAACAGTATACTGCCACCCCCCAGCACCTGTGAGGGGGCCCACAATCGGCATGGAGGTGGCTCATCACTGTCCTCGGGCGACGGCAGCTCCCTCCCCAGCCTGGAGAGTAACCAGGCTCCATTTCTGGTGTAATTCGGCGGAGCTTTGGCGCTTTTCATCTCCGCAGCCTCTTCAAAGGCCCTTTGAAAGTGAAGCCGGGCCATTAGGAGTGAGTGACTGAAGGCAGCCGGCTCTTTCACCCTTCACCCCACCTTACGCCCCTCATCTGCATTGGGACAATGGCCGTAATGGGAACCTCCCAGCCCAGGAGAGAGCCTGGCACCCCCTTAATGGCCTTCATCGCCAATGCGGCTGGTCATTAACTAAGTGGAATACATTCCTTTTCTGCGTGCCCCCTTCCAGAATAATGCCTTCCTTTTGTCTTTCTTAACTGCCCCCACCGAAGACCTTAATTGTGGGCCGTTATTGAGTTCATACATGTTTACAGCCATGTAGCGCTATAGAAGGACTCCTGGAGCTTTATTTGGGCTGTTTCATTTAAACCCATATAAAATCATTAACACGTTCCTCTCTCTTAAAGGCCCGTGTCTTCGCATGTCTAACAGAAATAGCGCACCAGATGGCTTTGGAGAAGTTCTAATCCAGGTTCCCAGGCAGGTCGCAGCCCCTCTCCCCCCCACACCGCGCACCCCGACCCTCAACCACTGCTGAGCATGTCCTCTGCAGAGGCAGGGGTGTGCCCCCCCCCGGCGCTGCTTTGGCATTAGTTCACTCGTCTGCCATGGCGCAGGTTCTCACCTGCCGTGCACATCCCTCTGGGGGTGCCAAACTACACCCCTCCTCTAGCACACCCCCCTGCTGTAGTGTGAATCCCTGCTGTAGTGCGAGTGCAGCTCCCTGCTCTAGTGTGAGTTCACACCCCTGCTGTAGTGTGAGTCCACACCCCTGCTCTAGTGTAAATCCACACCCCTGCTGTAGTCTGAGTCTGCACCCCTAATGTAGTGTGAGTCCCCGCTGTAGTGTGAGTGCACCTCCCTGTTCTAGTGTGAGTCCACACCCCTGCTGTAGTGTGAGTCCCTGCTGTAGTGTGAGTCCACACCCCTGCTGTAGTGTGAGTCCACACCCCTGCTGTAGTGTGTGTTCACACCCCTGCTGTAGTGTGAGTTCACACCCCTGCTGTAGTGTGAGTCCTCATCCCTGCTCTAGTGTAAATCCACCCCCCTGCTGTAGTGCGAGTGCAGCTCCCTGCTCTAGTGTGAGTTCACACCCCTGCTGTAGTGTGAGTCCACACCCCTGCTGTAGTGTGAGTCCACACCCCTAATGTAGTGTGAGTCCCTGCTGTATTGCGAGAGCACCTCCCTGCTCTAGTGTAAATCCACACCCCTGCTGTAGTCTGAGTCTGCACCCCTAATGTAGTGTGAGTCCCCGCTGTAGTGCGAGTGCACCTCCCTGCTCTAGTGTGAGTCCACATCCTTGCTCTAGAGTAAGTCCACATGCCTGCTGTAGTCTGAGTCCACACCCCTGCTGTAGTGCAAGTCCACATCCTTGCTCTAGTATAAGTCCACACCCCTTGCTGTAGTGTGAGTAAAAATGTCTCGCAAAATCTCCATGTGTGTCTGTCTTCTAGGGATTATCTTTGGGTTATTCACCACAAGATCAGGTGTTTTTCGTTGCATTATCTGTACAGGCACATTGACTGGCAACCTCTCATCTTGCCCATCATGCCAGACCAGTTTCTTGTGTCCAAACAGAACTTCTACACTCTTTCTTGCATGTGAATGATTGCTAATGGCACTCATCTCAGACTCAGGTAATTGGACATCTTTCTTTGGAACAGGAATAACTACATATGGCCTTGGGTGCCTAGTAGTTGCCACAATTACTACTTCCTTTTGCTCAGGAAGATTCACTGGAGTCTTAGCTCCATGTATATCAAAGTAGTAGGATGTGCGGACTGTGAGTGAGAGCAGTATGATTATACACACAATGAAACCATAAATGAGGCAAAGGTATGTTGATGTACAACACCTATTCAGTGGACAACGTGACTGTCTTTCCACATCCGGCATCACAAAGCTGCTACTAGTACTACCCGTTTTTTATTGCCTAAGGAAGGAAAAAAGTAATATTTAATACATCAGCATTACACACTGCTCCTGAAAGTTGCTGTCTTGCCTCGGCACTTTCGTCCTCGATCCACTGTCTGCTGCTGAAAGATAGTAACAAACTCTCGATCTCTGCTTTTCTAGAACCAGTTTTTAACCATGCGAAATATAAACGTCTCCAGCAAGAAGAGAGCTGCTCTCAATACGTCTAGATCAGTTCTACGACATATACCAGCTCCCAGTCCACTCCTCGAATCCGCTTTAAACCAGATGACATGATGAACTTTTAGCACGAAACAAAATGTCTGTCTTTGCTCGCAACTTTCTCGATCGGTCCCTCGAAGGAAAGTTTCACACCACCGTCCTGTGGATTCTCTCAGAGTATAGCCTTACTTGAGTAATTATTCCATCCAAGATCACAGTCAGATTTTCAGTGTTAGTAGGATCCCTTAGGAATGTGAGCACGTCTGTGTGTCTGCCAACAAGATGTGGATGTTCTTCAATCAGCCGAAAGAACACCACATTGACAAGTCTGTGTGCAACCCCAGGTGATAGAGTCATTTGTGCTATCCACACTATACTCAGGTAACTGCAACACTTGCTCGATGACTGCTGCAAGTACTCTCCTCACAATCGGGCCATTTTTAGAATCTTGCAAAAAAGTATGTATATTAGAAGTTCTCCCCACAATTGCTGGATATGAGCGCAGTACATAGAGAAAAACTTCAAATATAATCCTGGAAATGTTGTCATTGGATAACACCATGGGCCAATCCGACAAGACCTCATTATGGAACGAATCAGGATACTGCACTTTCGTCCAGTTATCAAAGCCACAATCAGAGTCTGGCATATTCCTCTTCTTATCAAGGCTTAAACATGCCTCAGTCCAAAGTCAATAAGCTACTGTGGCTTTAAGAATATAGATCTTCCCTTAACCCTGAAACAGATTTACACAGAGTGTTCGAATTTGCTTCCCTTAACTCCTTCAGAGACAGTTAAAAGGAGTTTCCCGGACCAAGCCACAGTCTGACAATGTTTTATCTTTCTTATTTCTCAGCTTCTGAATCCTTCTTCCTCGTCATAGATCTTGTCTGCACGTGCTGTGGTAATTCCCTGATGCTTGTACTTACTACTCAGTGAGGTGCGGAGGGCAGAGAGGTTTCTCCAGCAAATATTTTAACATCATCAATGAATATCCAAGCACGCCTACCCTGCACTTTGACAGCAGACAGCGTGACGTCTTCCAACTATGAATGGGCCATTGAAACGGGGTTCGTCCCACTTTTTTCTCATATGGTCCTGACTTAAGACCTCACCTCTGGCGAAGAAGTGGGGAAGACAACATTCTTGAGGTTTATTTGTTGAAGCATCTCCTTCTGTGTTCTGTACTGCCCCGCATCTTTGTCGCTGCATCTGTCCTGAAATGTCAGAAATACTGGAAGTCATACAGTTCAAATAGTCATGCATTTCCATTCCAAACACATCTGCAGTTGACTGAGCATCACTTCTAACTCTGGATGGAGAGATTAGGGGTGTTCTCATTCACCTATCAGTCAAAATTTTGTGAGGCGTGAGATGGCGGTCAGAACCTGTTGGTTCCTCAAAGCATATAATGCGATTGGTAGGCAATGCAACCACCCTCTCTTCAGAGTAAGCTTCAACTTTGCTATCCTTTCCTTAAGCAAGCCGTAGAGCCTCTCACAGATCCCATTTCCTTGCGTATGATAAACCGAGAAACATTTGTGCTTTATACCAAGCAACAAGCTGATCTGCTCAAATGTCTGGTTCACAAAATGCGAACCATTGTCTGACTTTATTCCCTCACATACTCCCCATCTAGGAAATACTTCCCGCATCAAAAATTTAGCTGCACAAGTGGACTCTGGATGTGTACAGGGACCTGCCTCAATCCACCATATCTATATCCATTACATACTTGAATCATATCGACATAGTCAATATGCAAATGCTGAAAGGGGCCAATGGGTCTCGGAATAACCCTCCTAACTGTGCGCAGTGTATGCCCAGCCATGAATTTTTGACAAACTATACAATTTGTCATTAAAAGGCATTATTAATGTGCTCTAACAGATTTGGTACAAACCAATCTTCAGCAATCGCTGCAGCAAGGTTCTCCCTAGTTGTGTGCACAGGGTAGTGTAGCTGTTCCAGCGCCACCCTCAGGAGGGCTACAGGCATCACCGGTTTACCAGTGCTGTCCTGTCGCCACAATGCTTCAGAGGGGTTTAAAGAATACCCTCTTCGTGTCCACAAATCTTTCTCATCTTGAAGTGCTTCCCCCTGAACCTCCATAAGCTGCATCTTTGACAAATCACTATATTTCTCAACCACATTCATCAACACAACCATTTTCTCTTTGACATCAAGTGTTTCAAAGGACATTATATTTTCTGAACATGCAGCGATTTTTGCTTCATCGTCGGCTGCTTGATTTCCGAGTGAGATAAAGTCTGCCTTTTTAGTATGAGCTGCGCATTTAACGACTGCTATGGCCGCTGGCATTTGTAGTGCCTTAATAAGCCTGTCCAATAAGGCGGCGTGCTGCACTGGATTGTTAATAGCCATCACCACTGACATGCTATCTGACCAGAATGCCACATGCTTTCCCCGCAGTCCTTCGCCCCATATTGTGAGAGCCACTACGATGTGAAAGAGCTCCAAAAATGTAATGTTCCTAGTCAGTCCCCTGCGGAACCACTCTTCAGGCCACCTTCCCCCACCACTTGTTCCCCCAATGGCACTGAAACCCACACTTCCTACCTCTTCCATGTACATTCCCAGCTTAGCATTATGGTGTGCCTTGTCCAGCCACACTTGTACCCCATTGAACTCGGACAAGAAGCCATCCCACACCTGAGTTCCTCCTGAATGCGGACAGCCTCATATGATGGTGTTTTTCTGTCAACCCTGACATTGCTGCTACTATGGCATGCGAAAATGGGTGGCCCATGGGCAGTTGTGTAATTTGGGGGTCACCAGGGGTCACAGCTGCGACCCCTCGTGGCCACAGTGGCAACCACCAAGACTCCCTTGTGACCCCAACTTAAAAAAAAATCTTAAAAGAAAACAAATGTTTTTTGTCCCCCCAAAAAATGTGTACTCCTGGTGTAGTGGGCCCTACTGCAGCACGGGGGACCTGCCACACCAGGTCTGGTGGGTCTCTGGCGTAGTCTTCACCCATCAGGGTGAAGGCTCGGCCGGGAAGGCACTCAGTAGGGGTTGGAGCTGACCGTGACATGTGGCACATGCCACGTTCAGCTCCAACCCCATCTCCGTCAGCTTTCTTGCAGCTCACATACAGGAACCAGGAAGCTCTCACAGCTTCCTGGTTGTTGTTTGTGAGCAGCATGGAGGAGCCGTGGGGTCCTGGAAGGACAGACCGAAGCTGCATGAAAAAGGTACAAAGGCTTTTTTTTGGGTAATATGATGTGTGTTTTACATGTGCGAAGTGCGTGTCAGATGTATGTATGTGACTGGTGGGTGAATGAGAAGTGATGTGATGTGTGGGTGGGTGTGTGCCTGTGTAGAGAATGCAATGAATTGATGTAAGAGAAGGTGTGAGTGACTAGTGGGGGAATGAGAAGTGATGTGATGTGTTTTTTTGGGTGTTCTGGGTAGGTGGGTATGTGCCTTTGTAGAGAATGCAATGAGTGGATGTAAGAGAAGGTGTGAGTGACTGGTGGGTGAAAGAGAAGTGATGTGATATATGTTTTTGAATGTTCTGAGTGGGTGGGTGTGTGCATGTGTAGAGAATGCAATGAGTGGATGTAAGAGATGGTGTGAGTGACTGGTGGGTGAACGAGAAGTGATGTGATGTGTGTTTTTGAATGTTCTGGGTGGGTGCCGGTGTATAGAGAATGCAATGAGTGGACAGAAGAGAAGGTATGAGTGACTGGTGGGGGAATGAGAAGTGATGTAATGTTTGTTTATGAATGTTTTGGGTGGGTGGGTGTGTGCCTGTGTACATAATGTAATCAGTGGATGCAAGAGAAAGTGTGAGTGACTGGTAGGTGAATGAGAAGTGATGTGATGTGTGTTTTTGAATTTTCTGGTTGGTGGGTGGGTGTGTGCCTGTGTAGAGAATGCAATGAGTGTATGTAAGAGAAAGTGTGAGTGACTGGTGGGTGAATGAGTATGAATGTGATGGTGTGTTTTTGAAAGTTCTGGGTGGGTGGGTGGGTGTGTGCCTGTGTAGAGAATGCAATGAGTGCATGTAAGAGAAGGTGTGAGTGAGTGACTGGTGGGTGAATGAGCAAACATGTGGTAGTGTGTGTTTGAATGTTCTGGGTGGGGTTTGGTGTGTGCCTGTGTGGGGAATCCACTGTGAGCGAATGCGATAGGAGATGTATGGGTGAGCGACCAGTGGGTGAAAGTGGATGCATGTGTGTGTAATGCACTGGGTGACTGAGGATCACTGGAGCATTTTTACTGCATCCTTTATTGACTCTGCATGTTTTTCTGGTATTTATGGGCAAAGGCAAGTTCATTTGTGCCATTCCCTGGCTAGACATTTTGGTGCAGTCAGTCTAGCCATTGCTTACTGTGGCATGACATGTATTAATCGACATCTTTAAAAAAGCAAGCATGATAATTACCTCGCTAGTGTGATGTGTGTTTTAGTGCAGCGGGCTGTATATTCTTCACTGTAGCGTGACTTTTATTAACTGAGCATCTATGATGAATCAAGCATAATAAGTATTCTTATGTGTCTAGACTGGCTCACATTGGAACCAGTTTGCACAGGTTTTCCTATGGTGACATGTCGCTTTTAATGGCCAAACCAACAGGAGTATGTACTTACATAGGAGTACTGGCATATATTGGCAGAGCCAGCTTTGTGCCCAGTGCCAGTATTGATAGTATAGAAAAACGTCTTAAATGGAACATGAGTATGGTCATATATGGGAATACTAGCATATGTTGGTGTAGCCAGCATGGCAATGTATGGGAACAGCCAACATACACATGTTTTTTATACTGGCATATATTGCAGGGACCGGCATGATAATGCATTGGGAAATGCCCTGTGCACTTTTGGTGACTTGCATCTATTGTACTTTTTTCATGATTTACCCTGCACCCTACAAAACCGATGGTTCCCCTTTTACCCACATTGTTGGCATTTTACCCAAATTTTATCAGAAAATGTACTTTGTAATGCACCATTTTAACCCATTATTCAAAACATTTACTCTGGGGAGGGAGAGGAATCCCCCCGGAAGCCCCCCCAACACATGTTCATTAGTTCGGCCTCCCTCGCTATGGTAGGTTGCAATTGCATACTTTTGGCAAATATTTACACCCTCCAAAAAAACAACTCCCCAGCCACCACTGGTGGCTGATATATTTGTGGACGAGGCACGACCCCCTTCTCTCTGTTACGCTAAAGATTTAAGCTTTGAATGAGAAGCATATTTACTTCTTGCCCTTTCAGTAGTGCATGCCCCTGCAGGGGCATAATCATCATGGACATTCTGCACATGTGCTAGTCCGGACCGGCCCGATGTGTGCCATGCCCTGTGCTTTGGTAAGGAGCTGGGGGGGAGATGCAAAGCATGGCACACAGGGGAGCTGCCACTGTTTGTGCTACGCCATTCGGTATCACTGGGTCTGACAAAGGGGTAGTGTGCAGTGCACGCCTTCAAGTCTGCCAGTGAGTCCCCGGGTGAGAAGCAACTTGTGGGTGTTTTCAATTTTAATTAACTGTGTGGTGCTATGAATGTATGTATGCAGCAAGGATATGACATTAAATGGTGTTTTTTTAAAGTCCTCTGGCACCCAGTATTACACTTAGATAATAAAAACTATGGGGGGTTCTTGGGTATATTGAAACAAACTTTCCCAGGTATTATACTCCAGCAAAGATAACATTATCGGGTGCACTCCCCTCTGTGCACGCGGACCAGTCTAATAGGTTTCTTCCATCGTAGTGGTAGCTGACTCATATATACATATATAACCAGGGAAAGTTGCTGTCACTAAATCCTGGTCAACGATTTAATTTTCAGGCCTTGCTTGTGCAGCATTTTCCTCCTGGTTAAACAGCAGCGCAAGCCTCCCCAGGTCAGTGCTTTTTTGAGTTGTTTAACACAGCAATGCCACAGATAACGAGTGTTTCTGTGTCCATTGATCTATAAATGTTGCATACACTAGCTGTAGCCTGCATTACAGATTTTGGTTACCCTTTTAGAAATACTGCATTATGAATGTTTTACATATAAACCCCACGTCGAAACTGAAAAAAGGCATTCCCCAAATGTGTAATTGTGGAGAAATCATGTCTCCCTCTGTGCCTCGGTTCTTATATCCAGCTGAAATTAGAGCACCTGGAAACACAGGTGCTAGATGCATCTAAAAAATCTGAAGGTTGTTTGCCATCACTTCCTGTGATGTCAGTTGGGGGGGCAGGGTCAAATTACATCACTTCCTGTGATGTCATCAGGGGTCAAGGGTCTTGTGATGTCCATTCCGCTACCCCTGACATTTTAGTGAAATAATGTCCCTGCCCATGGGGATGATATTGAGTGCAAAATTAAGTTGCCCCACCAGGCGCTTCAGTCACCCTAACGTGACCTTCCTGGCACACAGGCAGAAGGAGACCAATTCCTTGAACTCTTCCGCCTTGTCTACCGGAAGCCGGCATACACCCTGTACTTAGTCAATTTCAATCTCCAGGAATGCGTTTCTGGTGACCGGTCCCTCTGTTTTGTTATGTGCTAAAGGGACCCCCAATTTCCTTGCCACCTCCTGGGATGCCCTCAGCGAGTCAAGGCATTGCCCTGACCCTGGTTTGCCTCGAAACAAGAAGTCATCTAAGTAATGGACTATTCTGGCCCTCCGTATTGCTGCTTCGGGACCCATTCCAGCAAGGTACTGAAGGTATTGAAATAACTGCAGGTTATGGAACACCCCATGGGCATGCATTTATCGAAGTAAACGTGTTCCCCTGCTTGGAAACTGAGCAGCGGATAGTTATCTGGATGTCCCGGCAGGAGTCTGAATGCTGACTCGATATCTGCTTTGGTCAACAGTGCTCCCGGAGGCAAATGGGGACCGGGGGGGACGCGAAGCGTTTCCCCCCGGGGAGTTTTTGGCGCTGCACACGGACAGCGAGTGGCCCTGGGGGGCAGAGCGCCTCCCGGGGGTATTTAAGGGCTCAGGGAAGGTTCGGGAGGCAGGCGACGGTTAGGACTTGATGATTATGGATCGGTCCTGTCGCCTGCTCCCGAGCCTTCCCTGAGTTAGCTGGGCCTTCGTGTGCAGGATAGCGTAGGTGAGAGAGTTTTAGTTTGGGAGAGGGAGAGAGTGAGTTTGGGGGGGAAATTAAAAAATAAATAAAAAATTAGTTATTTTAGTTTTACATTTTGACTTACATTGGATTGTCATAGCCGGGGGTACCGTATATAAGGTACCCCCCCCTTACTGTTGGTTTCGTGTCGCCCTCGGCGTATCCAGGGGTCCGGTAGATTTTCTATGCGCAATCTAGTCGTACGGGTTTTTTGCCAGGAGTGATTTAGGGCGAGGGAAAGGGCGGTCTGTCAGGCCGCTGTTCTCTGTCCTGATTATCGTTAGTTGTGGTGGGCGGGTTTAGGGAGAGTTTGAGTCCCGTTTAGTGAAGGGATTAGGTACGCGGTAGCAGTCGCGTCTCAGAGGGGGCGGTGTGGGTTTTCTTAAAGGGGCTGCGTTTTAATTGTGGCCAGTAGGTGCGGTGGGGCACAGACGCCACCAGGGAGCAGTGTAATATTGTCACATCTTGCCACAGTTGTGCTGATTTCTGGTTGTTAGGGCTCGCTTTTTCTGGTCAGGTTAGTTCTTAGGCTGGGGGGTTTCTTGAGGGACTTGGCGGTATTTGATGGGTAATTTTAAGAAATATACAAAAAAAAATAATAATAATATATAATAAGGAAAATATACAGCATTTATTTAAGAGTGCTGCTGGGTATTTTATTAGCGATTGGGGTTTTGTTAAGGGCATATTTACCCATTATCTAGTTAGTGCTGTGCAATTTGGGCCCAGGTCCACGGGTAGTTTCTGGCTCGGGGACTTAGGTTGCTAGGTTAAGTGGAAAGGGGTGAAGAGATATTAGTGCTCGACCAATTTGGTAGTGCACAATGGTGGGCCAGGGAGCCAGCAAGAGGGGTCTGTTGGATGCCAGGGCTCTGAGGGAGGCCTTAGAAATAATTAGTAGGGCATCTAGGGCCCAGTTGGAGGGGCAGTGGGGGAGGTCACTGGTGGACAGGTCACAGGGGAGGGGGAGGTAAGTGGTGGCAGGCCGCAGCGTAGAGCAGCAGCAGATGGGGCTCTCGCGGCAGTGGTGGCTTGCACCCCCGCGGCGGGGAGAGGGGAGGTTTGGGAAACTAGGGGCAGGAAGTTGAGGAAGGAGATAGACAGGAGGGCGTCAGGGGGAGAAATGAATTCGGGTGGGCAGCCATGGAGGGAGGGAGCGAGTAATAGTTCTAGGGAAGATAGGAATTCTCAGATGGAGGTGGCTCAAAGGAATCAGAGTGGAGCCAGTGAAGGGGTGCAGAGGGGGGTGACAGGGAAGAGGGGGTAAATACATGCAGAAGAGTGCAGGTGGGAGAAGGAGGGAGAGGTCCCCGTCATTTGAGGAGGTTAGAGTGGGGCGCGGAACGGCCCCCCCGGGTAGGAGGATTGAGGGCAGAGGGCACTGCGCAGCCCCCACTGGTCAGCCCCTGCTGGTAAGGTGGAGGTAGAGGGTTTCAGTACGGCCCTTCCTCGGTCAGCGCAAGGAGAGCCTAGGGGGTGCAGCACAGCCCCTAGCAATGAGGATTCCAGGGTGGAGGACGGAACGCCTCGCCCGAGAGAAGAGGACCAGGCAGGGGTTTCCACAACCCCGCCGAGAAGACGTCAAAGGAGTGGCGGGGCGGACACCCCGGGCTCGCAAGATCATCAACTCAACTCGGGCATGAGCTTGCATCCGCAATGGTATTTAAGGGGTGATGAAATTGGATGGGAGGAATATGT
This sequence comes from Ambystoma mexicanum, assembly GCF_040938575.1. Classification (NCBI taxonomy): domain Eukaryota; kingdom Metazoa; phylum Chordata; class Amphibia; order Caudata; family Ambystomatidae; genus Ambystoma; species Ambystoma mexicanum. The sequence goes on from NC_090932.1 coordinate 6,677,054, forward strand.
GGGGCAATGGGAAGTGGAAGATTATAGGGCAGAAAGGGAAAGGGGGGAGGAGAGAAGAAGTTTGAGGTGGGATCTGGAAAGGGAAGTGCAGGGTGGACGGGGGTAAGTGGTCAGGGGAACTATTGGCTGGGTGAGTGTGCTGATATGTTTTGTCCCTGCAGTAGGAGCCCTCTAAGAAAGGAGATGAGGAGCATCGGTGTGGACGCCAGACCACAGGCGGCAGGTGTGGAAAGAGGTGAGCGGGAAAGGGAATGGTCATCTGCATGGCAGAGAGGGGTCACAAGAAGGGGGACAGGGAATGAAGGGTCTGGACTGCAAGGTGTAAGGAAAGAAGTTGGTGTGCAGGCCATTGGAGCCGCAGGGGTTGAGAAGAGCATTTGCTCAGTGGAGGTCCAAACGGACAAGGTGGTGGAGCCATTGGTGCTCGAAGTGCAAGCTGGAAAAGATAAGGAGGTTGAAGTGAAAGGAAAGGAGAAAAAATTGCCATACATGGGGATAACAAAACCATTGGGGGCGCACTTGATGGCAGCGACCAGGGAGAAGATTCAGGCGAGGGAATTTGTGGATGTCTTTAAATTGCTCCATAGGGAAGTGAGAGCAAAGGAGGGGTCTAAGGAGGAAGAGAGGGAACTGGCTTCACGCCCAAGGGTCCCGGTGACTATTGAGAATTGGACGTCGGCGTTTATCATTTATGCCAGCGTGTATTGTGAAAAATTCCTGGAGCGTTGCGTGGCCCTGCTTAAATATATGGATGTAATAAGGAAGGCTTTCACGAGCTTTGGGGGTTTTGCCTGGGTAAGGTATGATGAGGAATTCAGAGCGAGAATGGCGGAGGACAGTCAGGCGGTCTGTGAGGAGATAGACATGGATCTTTGGCTGCAATGGATGGCCCCAGCGAGGCCTGCCCCGACATTGCACACAGCAAGTGGGCTGCCGGTGCCTTTCCAGCCCTTTCTTGGTCACCCCGCCCATGAGGGGGCGGGGGGAGGAGGCAGGGGTCAGTCCTCAGCAGCGTGCTGGGGGTATAATAAGGACGGCTGCACAAGGACCCTGTGCAGGTTCAGGCACGAGTGTAGCAAGTGTGGTGGAAAACACCCTCTCACTCAGTGTTTCCAACAGGGAGACAGGGGGAGGAGGAGAGGTTCAGGAAAAGGGGTTGTGGGGAAAAGCTTTTACTCTAATTAAAGTGGGGGTGTTGGAAAAATGGTTGCAATTTTATCCGGATAGGGAGGGGGCTAAGATTTTGAGTGAGGGGTTTTGTCAGGGGTTCAGATTAGGGTACCAGGGCCCAAGGGTGCGTCGGTGGGCTGAAAATTTGAAGTCGGCAAGGGAGAATGTTGAGGTGGTAAGACAAAAATTGACCAAGGAAATAGCGGCAGGAAGGATAGTGGGCCCATTTGATGACATGCCGGGTGATTTAGTGATATCCCCATTGGGGGTGGTGCCCAAGAAAGCTCCAGGGGAGTTCAGAATGATACATCATTTGTCCTGGCCGGAGGGGATGTCAGTTAATGATTTCATTGCCCCGGAAGAATGTGGGGTTGTGTATGCAAGTGTGAACCAGGCGGTGGAGCTGATGAGGAAGGAAGGGCGAGGGGCCTTCATGGCCAAGTGCGATATCAAGGCGGCTTTTAGGTTATTGCCGGTGCACCCGGAGGACTTTTGGTTGTTGGGTTTGCAGTTTGAGGACCGCATTTTCATAGACAAAGCCTTGCCAATGGGGTGCGCAATTTCCTGTGCTTTGTTTGAACGGTTCAGCTCTTTTTTACAGTGGGTTTTCTCATTCAGCTCGGGTTGGGAGAGTGTGCTGCACTATCTGGATGATTTTCTGTTCATTAGCGTGGCAAAAAGAGAGGAGGACTGCAAAGAAATGCTAAGGTTGTTTCAGGAATTGATGGAGGAGCTGGGTGTACCCTTAGCCGAAGACAAAACAGAAGGGCCGGCAGTGGTGTTAACATTTCTAGGAATTGAACTGAATTCAGTGGCCATGACCTCACGCTTGCCGCACGACAAGGTGAGCAAATTGGTAGGACTGCTAGAGAAAGCAGTGGGGGCCAAGAAAATGATGCTGGTGGAGATGCAGAGATTGGTTGGGCATCTGAATTTTGCATGTAAGGTTGTGGCCCCAGGGTGGACGTTTTGCAGGAACATGGCAAGGGCTATGGCGGGAGCAAAGTGCCCACATCATCGGATAAGAGTATCGGGGGCAGTGAGGGAGGATTGCAGAATTTGGCTGCGCTTTTTGGAGAGTTTCAATGGAGTGTCAATGTGGTTGCAGGGAGACCCGGTGACATGGGAAGTTCAGATATTTTCGGATGCAGCAGGGGCTGAAGGTTTCGGAGTGTTTTGGGGGGGAAAGTGGTGTGCGGAGAAGTGGCCAGCGCGGTGGTTGAAGGAAGGAAGGAGTATAGCATTTCTTGAATTTTTTCTATTACTAGTGGCATTGGAGTTGTGGGGGAAGGAGTTGCAAAACAAAAAGGTGAACTTCAATGTCGACAACGAATGCGTGGTCCATGTGGTGAACAGGCAGTCAGCAAGGGATCAGAGGGTGGCAAGACTGATGAGAGAATTTGTCCTGCGTTGCATGGAATGGAATGTGGTGTTTAAGGCAACACATGTGCCAGGGAAGGATAATGGCATCGCTGATGCATTATCTCGTTTTCAATGGCAGAGATTCCGTGGATTGGCTCCAGATGCAGATCAGGAGGGGCAGCAGATTCCGGAGGAGCTGTGGAAGATAGGAAGCTGAGAGAGCTGGCTCTGGTGGAGGGTTCATTGGCCTCGGCATCTAAGAAGTCATACAGGAGGGCTTGGGAGGATTTTATTAGAGGAGGAGCTTGTATTTGGAAGGGTAGATGGGATGCGGAAGAGCGGAGGAGGGATGATGTCACGAATTTCCTTCTGAGGTGCATGGACAGGGGATGGTCAAGGGCAACGATAGCGGGAAAGTTAGCAGGGATTGCTTTTTATGGGAAATGGTTTTGGGGTTTTCAGCCAAGTGGGGGGGAAATGGCGAGTAGGATGTTGGAAGGATGGGCAAGGGAGAGTAAGAGGGACAAGGATAAGAGGAGGCAGATATCGGCAGAATTGCTGCAGAGGTTGATTGAGGTGGTGGGGGGAGTTTGCTGGTCGGTATGGGAAGGGGAACTGTTTGCGACTTGTTTTACGTGGTTATTCTTTGGGGCTTTCAGGGTTTCTAAGTTGGTCGGGGGAAAAGGGGGTGTAGGGGGACTGCAATGGGAAGATGTTCAAATTATAGAAGAAGATTTGGACATCAAGATTAAAAGGTCTAAGACGGACCAGAAGGGAAGGGGCTCTTGGGTTCTGCTGGTCGCGGGAGCAAGGATTTGTGCCCAGTTCAGGCAGGCAGGGTGTGGAAGGAGCGCTGTGGGGGTAAGTCAGGCTTGGTTTTTCAGCATGGGGATGGATCGCCGTTTTGAGCGGCCCAGGTGCTAGGGGTATTGCGGAAGGCGCTGGTGGCAGTGGGAGAAAAGGCAGAGGATTTTGGGACTCATTCCTTTAGGATGGGCGCAGCATCTGAGGGTACTAGGCTGGGTTTTTCAGAAGACAAGGTGAAAAGATTGGGGCGTTGGAGGTCTGGGAAATACAAGGGGTACGTCAGGGAGTTTGATAAAGGGGAATGTTGAAGAAAGGTGGCGCAGGACTTTGTGGGTCAACTGTTTTTGTTGAAATATTTTGACTTGTCAGTGATTTTGTAATTTCTTTTTCAGATGCTGCGCGAAAGAAGGGGGAGTTGGCGCAACTGTGGATTGTTGGCCATTCAATTGTTAAGTGGGCTGGGAAAGAGGCGGAGAAAAGGGTGTTTGGCAGGCAACTGGGGTGCAGTTACAAGGAAGTGGTGGTGAGATGGCACGGGTTGGGAGGCCTGGGTTGGGATCAGCTGCTTCCTATATTGGCAGGGATGAGGGAACGCTATGGGGTTCCAGGGGTGGTGATTATGCATGCAGGGGAGAATGACCTGGTGAGAGATACGGGGGTGGCTCTGCTAAAGAAAATGAAGAGGGATTTAGTGTGGGTGCGGGAAATGTGGCCTCAAGCAGTGGTGGTGTGGACTAAGTTGTTGCCGCGAAGAGTTTGGAGGGGAGCGAGAAGTGAGGGAGCAATTGAGCGGGCCAGGAAGGGGATAAACAGAGAAATGGTAACATTTTGTGCCTTGGTAGCGGTGCAGGTCATGGACCATAAGGAAATAACATATGAGGGGCTCCTTATCTTTAGAGAGGATGGGGTACACTTGTCCGTGTATGGGAATTATCACTACCTGGCGGACTTGGCTGGGAGACTGGGTAAAAAGTTGGAGGTAGAAAAAATGGGGGGGGGCAGAAAGAAATCCTCGGGGGAGGGTTTTTCTGGTGCCGGGGGCATGGCCCCTTTTGATGTGGGGGGAGGGAAGCATAATGGGGGAATGACACGGGAAAGGATGGGGTGGCGCTGTTTGCACAAGCAGGTCACCCCGGGGGAACAGGTATTGAGCCTGGAGGGGCATGGCCCCTGGGAGAAAGCGGGACGCCTGGAAAAGGGGCAAGGAGACGGTAGGGTCCAAGGGATAATTAGGGAGGAAATGGTTTATTTAATTATTTAATTGTTGGGGGAAAATGAAAAGGAAAAGGTTTAATTTATTTAATTGGTTGTTAAAATATTTCTTTAGTTTGTTAGGCCATGGAGCCAGTTAAGCGTTTTGATTGTAAGCTTTGGCCTGTCACATTAAAGCGACCTGTTCCACTTTTAAATGAGTCTGGGTTTTTGTGCAGTAAGCCAAAAAGGCCGCCATTGTGGGATTACCATTTTGGGGTCGGGTGGGGGCGGCCTGGAGGAGGGGGGCCGGTGGATGCTGGTTTGCACTGCTTTCCCAGTGAGCGGCCAGGGAGTTTTGCAGGCATTGGCTCGGCAGGGAGTGAGGGCGCGGTGGCGCCAATCTGTGGGGTTTATAAGGAGCCCCTGGGTGATGAGGGGAGCACAGTTCTCTGCCTCTGTCCCTGGGAGATGATTGCTGCTGCACCTGCGCCTCCCTAACTGAGCCCTCGCCCACTGGAAGAAGGTCTTTTTCCCATCCCACCCACCCTTATGTTAGAGGAGAAGGAGAGAGTTGCAGGTGGGGGGGCACTATGGGGACACAGAGATCCCTTTCCAGGGGACCCCAGAGCTGGAATGGGGCACGGCTACCGGAGGGTCCCGGCGGGGATCGGGAGGTGGCGGGACCGGGTGGCAGCTGGGCACAGTGGAAAAGGGGCTGCCTCCCAGTGACGCCCCAGGAATAGTGCATGGTGGGGAGGGGCCAGCGCCTCATCACCATGCGCCACCCTTTCGGGGTGGGGGAAGCCATGCTCCACCTGGGCCTTGTCAGGAGAATATAATGCGTGATGACAGTATTGATGATTATGATTTATGTTTTGATTTTGGAAAATGTCACATTTTTGTCACATTTTTGGTGTCGAGTTGTGCTGACTGTGGAATGAATAAATGTGGCCGGTTTGGCATCCAAACTTCAAGTTTTGTGTGGTCGCTCTTCCCGGGGTGTGCCCCCCTGCTCAGCCCACTTACCCAGCACCCGCAGTTGACCAAGCCCCTCGTCAAAGGACACGTCTCTCACTGAGCATGCCTGGTCGCTGATTGTGTCGTTCACTGATGCACCCTTCGTGAAGGGCAGGTTTTGTATCATCCTGGCAATGCCCACCGGGAGCACACAGAGGAAGCTGTTATGTCTTACCTATCCTGGTTCATTAGCTGTTTCCTAAGTATATGTGAGCCTGTGCCTGGAATGCTTGTATTATAGTGTTCCATCTAGAATGTTTTGGTGTGAGTGCCAAGGTTCTCCCTGTTCAGTTGGAAAATGAGCTGAACAGAGGGGGGACCGGTGGATGCTTCCCTCCCTTATGTACTTATCCTGCCTGTAACTTATTACCTGTGACCTATGTACCACGAACCCACTAAAGTCTCTTAACCCAACCTGGTCTCCTGGCTCATCATTGCAACACCTCAACTTGCGTTGTAACAGAAGCCAATGGGGGTTGGCCAAACGGGCCCCAACTCTGCCCATCTTTCTCTGTTTCTCTATTTTCTCCGTCACCACACCCACGTTACTTGAGCCAGAATTTCTCGTCTGTTCCTTTCTCTTTGCTCTTTTGTTACCTCTTTGCCCGGGGTGCCCTGGCAGGTCCCAGAAAGAGCATGCAGACTGGCCTAGTGCACATGCCCTTTTTATCCCCGGCTTCGGGAGAGGTTCAAAAGGACTCCCCCTGCGTCGGAGCCCATGACCCCTGTGTTCGCCCCCCCTGTTGGTTAACCATAGTGCAGGTGGCCTAGAGGGCGAGAGCCCTGGTTCCCCAATCCAGGTGGACACCCCCTGCTTTCGATGTCCTGAATCTCTCACCTGATTCTCTCATCATAATGTAGCCATGCCCCGAAGGTGGATTCTCAGTACATGGCAGATACTAGGGGTAGGGATGACCATAACGTTGGGTGTAGCTCAGGGAACCTTTCCACCATTACTGCAGAAAGAATCGTGAAGCCGGTTGCCCAGTTAACAATTGACTTTAAGGGCAATTCATTTATGGTTAAGCTTCACAGAGGCAAAATCTCATGCCGCAAGGAATGGGGGCCAAGAGTTCTCCAAGTCTGGCCAGTACTTTCGGAACGGCACACAATTACTCTGTAAGACGGGGACATGTTGGGTTTCCAACAAAAAAGCATGCACCAGGTCCAATTGCAAGTTCAAGCAGCTGTGTGCCTTCGGTGGAGTCAGTAGCCGACCGGATGGGTGTTAGGCAGAATCCTATGCAGTTCCCTTAGGGAGCACTACAGAAGATTAGGACTACAGGTATATGCAATAAATCCCCTTTGGTATCAGTCTGTACCACAAAGATTTAGTTGGTAGCTGTGGCTGGGCAGCCAGACTTATCTCAAGAGGGAGATGAGCAGTATTCAGGGTTTACACAATAGGACTACAGCACTATGGGACAAGAAAACACTGACCAAAGCTTTGTATCAAAAAGAATATATATATTTATTTTACATACTCTTAATTCGACACACAAGTCACTATCATTAAAGCACGTTAAAACCGTCAAGAAAAGTATATACAACTCCCTATGTAAATTGTAGACAAGTTTGAGCAAGAGTGAAAACTGAGCAAAATTGCACAGTGTAAACCAAGCAGAAATGGCACTCTAACAATTTCTGCAGAGGGAGGGAAAGGTCAAGTTATACAGGGTTAGACTCCTAAACACACCAGCAACACTTCCCAATTGGATTGTGAACAAGTTAGGCAAGGTAGTACTTTAGCATAAGCAATACTTGGGTGAAAACCGAGCAAAACGGCACTTCAACAATATATAAAGGGGAAGGAAAGGTGTTTGTAAGATTTCTTTGGTCTAGTGGTGATGTCTTGGCCTCCAGTCCTCAGATCCCTGCTTTTATGCAGAAAAAACCCCATTCATACAGCCTAGCTGTCACTCACACAGCGGGGTGGTTATCCTGCTGGGATAACTCCCCAGCCTATTAGGGCAGAGTGCGACTTGGGTTGCAAGAGGGTATAATAGGATTTCCCGTTCGACAAACCCACCTTTTGACCTATGCCAAGCGCTAAACTACTTCTAATCACTTTACAAATAACTCCACGTCTCAACGTCTATACACCCTGAATCACCATCGGATATATCAATTGCCATTAGATCGGTTACCAGAATTTCTTTCAGCACATATTCATTGGAGTTCTTGTCTGGGGCGTATACCTTACGTCCTAATGTACCCATCGCCTGTGCGCAACATCCCCCTAGCATCGAACATATACCAGGAAGACACTGTGTACAGCAACAAAGGAACAACAGAATTCCCAAAATGATCAGCAAGACCGAAAGTACCTTCCAAGCCCGAGATCGCAAGAAGTCCCAGAACCAAGCGCTAAGATCCCAGTTTCCCTTGGGAACATGCACTTCTGAACTTAGGGCATGCAAATTCTGTATTGCCTTGAAGATAGTTGGGGAGGAACCTGGCACGAAAACACAGCAAGTGGACCCCACTAATTTACATACCCCTCCACGTTCAGCCAGGATGACATCTAATGCCATACGGTTATGAAGTACTACTGACCTTATTGCTTTCTGTTCTTAAGTCATATTATAGAGTATGTCAGTGGTCCGGTTGATGGTTCTCTCCAGCACTCTTGCTAGTCTCCTGATATCCTCAGAGTTCATTATTTGTCCCCAAAATGGCACAAAGGATTTCGCTACATCTCCCAGAACTTGTGCTGGAGTGTCACCATTCTCGTCCTGCCGTGGACGAGACTTTGAAAGCTCTACAGTACTGGCTATGAATACCCCGGGTCACAGGATCCCTAAATAACAAGTTCCCTGCAAATCCCTGGATAGCCATGGAAATGCTACATTACCGCAAACAAAGTAGAGACAGGTTTGCCTACATACAAAGGTCTGTCTTCCCCAGTCAAATTCGCAACGTTGGTGCAACCTTTAAAATCACCCATTGACTGAGTACCATTCCTCTCTATGCAGAAAGAAATGGACTCGGGGCTATGGTTAATAGTGCAAGAAGGAGGAGTGGCATCCTTATTGCCTATAGGAGCCATTTTAAAAGAAATCAAGGATTGAAAAGGACGAGACAGTCTATCAGAAGGCCTAATAGAAGCAACGTTAGGCTTACTCCTATTCACAAAGAGTGGGCAACGCAAGGGAGTCAGAACACATTTTTCAAACTGATTCAAATTAGTCCTATCAAAGTTCCCTAAGATGCTATCATTCCAGCGACCAAAGAATAGTGCTCTAAGAGAAGCACAGCATGCAGTTGTCAAAGGTAAAGGATGAATATACCAACCTAGCCCCTTATCCCTGTGTTGCGGTAAATGTGAACAGACCCAACAGTTGGATTTATTAAAAATGGCATGTGTAGCATTCATGATAAGTAATAATGTGTTGTTATGATATCTCTGTCTATGCTGAGAGTCTCTAGGAGATAGAGTGTGCAGATGCACGAAAGGAGTAGAAACAGTAGGTACATTTTCAGTCGGCAACAAATTCTCAAGCGGATGTATTTCTTCTAGATACCAGAAGCCTAAAACAATGACTATTATGAAACCAATTAACATTATAACAAAGCAGCAGTACGTTTTCGGGGCCCACATAGTTAAATGTTCATTTCCGTAACTGGTCACACAGTATTTTCCCTTTTCCATACAAGTGGGAGCGGTTGCAGGCATGGTAGTCTTCAAACAAAAAAAACACCAATGTTTTTAGCTGGCGACCTCCAGGCCGAGCGTCTTCTTAGTCCTTCGACAAACCCTAGCCAACAGAATCCCCTTTTTTAGACAATTGATCAGGCCAAAAAGCAAGCCCTTGATGAGTTTCTTCTTCTCCGAGCGCACAGCTGAACGGTGCCGTAAGTCTATTTCCTTGGACCCAGATTGGACCTTTTGATCCCTGGTACTGATTGATCCGTGAACAACGTGTTGTCACTTCCCACTGGAAGTAGCGAATGAGCGGAAGCAATTGGGGATCGCCTCGGGGAACAAAATTGTTGAAGAGTGTGGGGGGTGGAATGGCTGTTTCCTCAGACCTCACAGGATCAGGGAGAATCCCCGACACACTTTTGATGCCAGCAACTGCTTCGGGATCGTTGGTTGCAGTACTGCTGAGGGGTTCTGTTTCTTCTGTATCGTATGGCACTGGGTGTGGAATTTTCTTGGTGTGTGTCGCGTGGATCCAATTTTTCTGGCCTGCCACTCGCACCGCCGTCTCTGTGACCAGTAGGACCTGGAAGGGGCCCCGCCAAAGAGGTGCAAGGCAAGACGATCGCTCGAAGGCCTGTACAAGGACCCACTCCCCAGGTCGTATTCTGTGACCGGGGCCCTTGTATCGTACAGGTAAAGCCTCTCACACCTGGTGATAAATCAAATACAAGTTTTTAGTCAACTGGCTACAGTAATCTGAAAGAAGTACATTTTCAACATTTCTCAAGGAACAACATTTTGGAATGTTCCAGATTTTAGCAGGTATCCTCATTACCACCTCAAAGGGAGAGAGCCCAGTCTTCGTTTGAGGGGTTGTACGCATTGATAACAACACGATCGTTAAGGCATCCAGCCATTTTAGTTTGGTGCCGGCACACGTCTTACTGAGCTTGTTTTTGATGATGCAGTTGTGTCTTTCCACTGGTCCGGCACTCTGAGCGTGTCTGGTCGAATGGAACCGTTTATCGATCTGTAATCCCGCGCATATCTGCAGAATTACAGCATCGATAAAATGTGGACCATTGTCCGACCAGATGACTCTTGGTAGCCCGAACCTTGGGAAGTATTCTTTTAACATAGCCTTTGCAGTGGTCATGGCTGTACCGTCTTTAACAGGAAAAGCCTCAACCCATTTGCTGAAAGCACAGATGACAACTAACATATACTTCAGATTATTACACCGTTCCATCTCAATAAAATCAAAGTGTATAACCTCAAAAGGGACAGAAGGTGGACCAAAACTTCCCCTAGGAGTTGACGTTCCCTTTCCCACATTATGTTGTAAACAGATCATGCAGTCTTGAACAAAGCATTCAGCTACCTTAGAGATTTTCTCATTTACCCATACTTTTTCCAACATTAGTGTGATTTTGCGTGCACATATATGTGTGGGACCAGGGGCCATAACAACCATCATCATAATGTACACGTCGGGAAGTAGCCATTTCCCTTCAACTCTGTCCACCCAACACCCATCATCATCGAGTTTCCCCAAGCCCTCATCCCATTTCTTAGACTCTTCTAATATGGCATCGGCTTGAATATCCCTTAAAGAATCAACACCCTCATCCATTCTACAGGCATTTGTGGCTTCCCTTGAAGTATACATGTCTGAAGAGAGATCAGTGGCAGTCTGTTTAGCTATCTGATCAGCAAAAGCGTTCCCTTTTCCTACATCATATATAATCTTTTGATGCGCTGCACATTTTACGATAGCCAGCTGAGTAGGGAGCGCAAGCGCTGAGAGTAGCCGTACTATCAGGGAGCCATGCTGGATCTTTATACCATGTGAAGTTAAGAACCCTCTTTCCGACCAAAGTCTCCCAAAGTTGTGAACCACCCCAAAGGCATACTGACTGTCATTGTATATATTCCCGGTAAGCCCTTCGGAAAGTTCGCAAGCTCGGGTCAATGCTATAATCTCGGCGGCCGGTGCGGATTTATGCGTGATTGTCTTGGTTTCCACGACCGTGCTCATTATAGTGATTGCATAAGCAGCTGTGGATGTACCATCCGGAAGTTTGAAGCAGGAGCCATCTCAAAACAGCTCTCCTTGTGGACTGTTCAAAGGAGTATCTTTTAGATCAATTCTACCCTTTGTCTCTTGTTCGGTAGTGTAAAAACTCTTCGTCACTGCAAGCAGTACCTTGCGGGAAAGGTAAGAGTTCAGCCGGATTAAGAACACAACACCTCTTAATTTGAATGTGTGGTGCAAACAAGATCAATTTATATCTCATCAACCGTGCGGAAGTGAGGTGTTGTGTTTGAGTTCTGTTCAGTAAAACATCCACAGAGTGAGGTACCATCAGGGTTAAAGCATGACCTAGGACCATACCCTCACTCTGTTTTACAGACACAGCAGCAGCAGTGACAGCTCGCAAACATCTTGGCAAAGCGCATGCTACAGGATCAAGGGTGGAAGAAAAGTAACCGCATGGCCTATTCTTCCCTCCATGTTCCTGTGTTAATACAGCCAAAGCACATCCATCACATTCATGCACAACCAACACAAAGGCCTTTTCATAATTTGGTGTACCCAAAACCGGTGCCGAGCACAATGCAGTCTTGAGCAAATCAAATGCACGCTGGTGCTCAATGTTCCACGGCAATGGCGAAGAAATGCCCTTCTTCGTCAGAGCCAACATCGGCTTAATTGTTAACGGAAAGTTGGGGATCCACTGCCTACATAAAAAAGCCATTCCAATCAAGGCTCTAACTTCTTTCTGTGTATTTGGGACAGACATCCTAGAAATGAGTTTTATCCATTCAGCCACTGTCTACTGTAAGAAGCCATTCCTATCAAGGCTCTAACTTCTTTCTGTTTATTTGGGACAGACATGCTAGAAATGACAAGAGCAATTGTTTTGCAACCACACTGTGCGTAAACACTAGTTGAGTCCAAAGTGGTATAGTAAATTTTAATTGACACTGAGGTAGCCTGACACGTGTTTCGGGCACTTGCCCTTCAACTGAGGCTACAGAATTATTTGTATATACACAATATTGTGGTACAAAGTTAAACAGAAGCAAAAATTGGGGACCCAAGGTAGCAGGGCAACCAAGGCGGAGGGCCACAAACACATACATTAATGGCATGAGATCACAAGATTTTGGTCCATAGTATTAAGAGTCAAATTCAAATTTTTGAACAATTTTCAAAGAACCAAGACAACATAACAGAAGACAACCAAACGTAAATGCAAATGAAAAACCATACCATATATATAAGCGAAATTCATCAGGTCAAGGTGAAGGGGGAAATAAAATAAAACAGACAACCATTAGCTGGGAGGGTCTAGGTGGGCCATACAACATGGAGGCTAGTGGTGAAGAGGGAATCTTTTTACCTGTGAGTCAGGTGTGTTCAGTTTGGGCTGAGGGAAAATAACCAGTAGATCTGATTAGGGCAGCACATGAATTGCCATTTTAATAAATTGAAGCTTAAATGTGCAATCTCCTCCTTTAATACATCAATTTGAGTTACGATACGATCATGTTCTCTGCTTGCATGTTCAATAAGAAGTTTAAGCATTGTATTTGAGCTGGCCGATAGATTTGCTTCCCAATCGATCGCTAAGTCATTGTCAGCCGGGTCTTCGAAGTCTGGCAGAATAAGAATACGAAGACCTCTAGGAATTTTATTTTCTTTCAGGTAATGTGTTAGGATAGTTTTTTCCCAAAATTGATTAATCTCTCTGATGCTAATACGTTCTAATTTCATAAACTTGGTTCGAAGATCGTTATTTTCAGAGTTCAATCTCTTGAAAGGATTCAAGGTTGAGCCTTTGGGAGCAAATAATGCTTTGATGTCATCCTCTCTAGTCAGAATATATTCTGCTGCAGTAGCCATTGTGCTTGTTTATTAATAAGTGATCCAGTCTGCGGCTGAGCCTCTGGGACCCAATACTAAACAAATTAATTGGCAAGGGGGGGAGGTTTGAGGTTCAGCGCAAGGATCTAATGCATTTAGTTGGAGTGAATAGAGCTGCAGGTGAATGCAGGAGGCGGGATTTGCCGAATCTGCCGCCAGGTAAGGAACCACAAGAGCAATTGTTTTGCAACCACACTGCGCGTAAACACTAGTTGAGTCCAAAGTGGTATTTACTTAGCCAGACACGCATCTGCAATCAATTAATTGGTCTCTTTATCCTTCCTCTTTCCCTCTCATCTTGGACACACGCCAATTGGACGGCTCCCCCTTCCATCTTCTACTCCAAAGACACGCGGAAACGCTTCTACATATAATTGAGTGCAATTGCATGTGACAGGTATTATTTTGGCAGTTGCCCCTCTTTCAAATGTTAGTCCATTATAGATTAGTACATGTCTAATCTCTTGCGCCCATAATTGTTTTTCAGTGGAGCGCATGAGAAATTATCTTTTATCATTTAACCCTATTCAGGGTAAGTATTTTGGTAATACATTAATTCCCAATATGGTTGTAAGCTTCAATTTATTAAAATGGCAATTCATGTGCTGCCCTAATCAGATCTACTGGTTATTTTCCCTCAGCCCAAACTGAACACACCTGACTCACAGGTAAAAAGATTCCCTCTTCACCACTAGCCTCCATGTTGTATGGCCCACCTAGAACCTCCCAGCTAATGGTTGTCTGTTTTATTTTCTTTCCCCCTTCACCTTGACCTGATGAATTTCGCTTATATATATGGTATGGTTTTTCATTTGCATTTACGTTTGGTTGTCTTCTGTTATGTTGTCTTGGTTCTTTGAAAATTGTTCAAAAATTTGAATTTGACTCTTAATACTATGGACCAAAATCTTGTGATCTCATGCCATTAATGTATGTGTTTGTGGCCCTCCGCCTTGGTTGCCCTGCTACCTTGGGTCCCCAATTTTTGCTTCTGTTTAACTTTGTACCACAATATTGTGTATATACAAATAATTCTGTAGCCTCAGTTGAAGGGCAAGTGCCCGAAACACGTGTCAGGCTACCTCAGTGTCAATTAAAATTTACTATACCACTTTGGACTCAACTAGTGTTTACGCGCAGTGTGGTTGCAAAACAATTGCTCTTGTGGTTCCTTACCTGGCGGCAGATTCGGCAAATCCCGCCTCCTGCATTCACCTGCAGCTCTATTCACTCCAACTAAATGCATTAGATCCTTGCGCTGAACCTCAAACCTCCCCCCCTTGCCAATTAATTCGTATGCTAGAAATGAGTTTTATCTGTTCAGGCGTCAATCTTCTTCCCTCTTTTGACAGGAGATAGCCTAAATAGGTGACCTCCTGGCAACAATATTGAAATTCTTTAAGTGAAGCTTTATGTCCATGTTTAACCAGGTGAATAAGTAACAACACAGTGCCCTCTTTACAAGCGCTTTCTGAATCAGCAGCTAAAAGCAGGTCATCAACATATTGAAGCAGGGTACAAGTACAGGGCAACTCAAGGGTATCAAGCTGTTCTTTCAAAGCCCTACTATACATGCTCGGACTTTCCGTGTAACCTTGCGGTGCACAGGTAAATGTGAAGGAGCGTCCCTCTAAGGTGAACGCGAACAAGTATCTACTATCCTTGTGTATAGGAATACTAAAGAAAGCATTCTTTAGATCTACAACACTAAAGTGAGTAGCTGAAACCGGGATCATAGTTAATATCGTCGTCACATCAGGCACAATTGGAAATTGTGGAGCGACGATCTTATTGATGGCACGCAAATCAATTATGAAACGAAAAGCCTTTTTTGTACACGGGCAATATCGGACTATTGCACAAACTACCTGCAATTTCTTCAATCACCACTCGATGCACAAAATCGGAGACAACGCATTTCAAAGCTTGCTCACCATCGATCAAGATCTTATACTGTGGAATACGTGGCAGTTTTACTCCATGTTTCAAGACAATCTTAATAGGTTCAATTAGCAAAACACCAACATCATTGTCGTCAATTGCCCACAAACACTCCGGGACATCACTAAATTCCGGCGGCAAAGGTCTGGTCAAGAATTGAGAGACAGAAAGTTGTTGTGGTGAAATCATCAAACGCACTCCATCAGAAGAACAATGAATTACCGCATTTAATTCCTTCAACAGATTCAACCCCAGCAAATTCTCTCCACAATTCGAAGTCAAAAGGAATGGACAATGGTCCGTAAAGGGATCCAAAGAAAAAGGTACTGGCGAAGAAACCGGACAGACAACTGGTGTACCAGAAAACCCTACAGAAACATTGGTTTGCCCTGACAGTGGAATGTTTGGAACCCGAGAATGATCAATGGTACACTTTTGTGCCCCTGTATCTATCAAGAATAGATGTTTCCTATTTCCCACTAACATTTCAACGTAGGGACCTTATTGATTAACGGGAATAGGCGTCGGTTCCAAACCCTGCTTCGGGCAATCCTAGCGAAACAGAATGTCGTCAAAAGGAAGTTCTTCAGAGAGGTAAGCAGCAGAAGGATGATCAAATATGTTTCTAGTATCCACACTTGGTGCCTGATTATCCTGTGAAAAAGGTTGCTGTGAATCTTGTGCAAACTGACCTCTACCAGGGCCCCCTACACACGGGTGACCTCTGGATCGTCTACCCATATTCCCAAATGTGTTATTTGACCTCTGTCGGAGGATCGGGCATTGTGCACGCCAATGACCCTCTTGCCTACAATAGGCACACTGGTTAATATTTACAGGACCCAAAGGCACATTTCCTTGTGGAACATACTGACCTCTAATTTGTGAATTATTCCCTCTAGGGCATCTAACAATTTGTTGTAACAATACTTTTGTCTTTAAATCACCTTTTCTCTTTTCGACTCTTTCCTTTTCATTATTGACACGATTCTCATAGTACTGAGCCATGTGCAGTACTTCCGATTGAGACTTCGCTTGCCAAGCGCTCTCGGAAGACATGATTTGCGACTGATTGTCAGGGAGCAATCCACGCACAAATTTGTCTACAAATAATCTTTTCCCAGGCTCTGTGCCTAAGTCTTGTCCACTGAAATCCGAGAATACCTGTTCTAACCAATTAAAGAACTCGATAGCACCCTCAGACTTCCCTTGGACACAGCTGGTAAGCTTGTTCCAAATAATTCTCTTATTAGGAATTATAGTTTTCAATTTCGCAACTATTCTTTCAGGCAAAGTTAGTATCACCTGAGGGGGTCTTTCACCAGCTGGCCTTTCTCCATCGAGTCTTATTATATTAGCATATTAGCCCATGTATCTCCTAACCCTGCTACATCGTCTATAGTTCTAACCTGTTTCCACAAATCTACGGGGAGGAGTACGGGAAATAACAGATCAATATCACTTAAATTGAATACTGAGGGTTGCAAAACAGACTCTGTGGGGGTCATTCTGAGTTGGGCGGTAAGGGATACCGGGCACCGGTAAGGAGACCGGTGCCGGTAAACCCTTACCGCCCAATTCCGAGGTCCCTTAGCGGGTGCCGTAAAGAACGTGTGGTCTGACCACACGTCCTTTACGGGCCCGTTATTAGCGCCTTCCCCATTCCCATTGAGCCCTATGGGGGCTCAAATGGGAATGGGGAATGGTTGGTTGAATGGGGACTTACAGGGTCCTCCTGGGTCGGAATGACCCGGTAAGTCCCCATTCACCCAGACCGGACCCGGACCCTGTATTGGAGGCAGCCATGGCGCTAATAGCGCCACGGCTTCCTCCAATCTCGGAATGAGGTCCTATTTCTTCATAGAACCCTGTCGGAATTTTCCTTATGTCAGGAATAGATTGCCTAATGGTGTTCACTTCCTGTCTTGAGAACGAGATGTGAACAAACTGTGACACATAATGTGCAGGAATATCCTGAGCAGCTGCACCCGTTTCAAGATTAGCCGGAATTTCAACTTTTGGGACAAATGTAGGAGGAACCTCTCTCATAGGCAACTGAGAAATAGGCAACTCTGAACGCTTACTAAGCAACAGAGCCAAATCGAGCGCTAAAGCAGCCGAAGAAGTGTCATGTGAAAAGGCTCTCTTGTAAATACTCAATAACTCTGCGGGACAACAAATCTTTCTTTTTACACACTCATCCTGTAGGTATTCTACCATTACCTGTATCACTTTCCTCTGCATTTCTGGTGTATACTGACTATACATGTGATATACTTCAACTGGAGTTATCGACGTGTCTGAGATCCATCTAATCGCATCTTTCGTGCAAATTCGCATTTCCTCAGATATCGATTTGCGACAAGGAAGAAACCGCTTCTGCACATACATATTGTCCAAACTATCTCCATCTTCATCCTCATTCTGTAACCTTTCCAACTCCTTTTTATACTCAAATACCCTCTCAACATGCTCTTGTACCTTCTCCGCAGTGTCTCTAGAGAACACTAAGGGGTTCAGATCCCTCAATCCTTGTGGGAGATCTGTATTGTGTAATCTATCCCACATTATACCCAAATGAATCCCTAATCCCTCAATAAAAACATTTTTCTCAGGAAAATGTCCATATTAGAAAGTGTGGCGAAAACATTAGCTTGATCATTCCTCTCCATGCAATGCTTAGCCCATACAATCAACTCACATTTCTTCTCTGGAGGTACAGTATTACGAGTGACAACCCTCAATCCCACTCCCTGATCTACTACAGGTGGTGCAGGACCACTTGGGAGAGGGAAAGTAGGCAAATTCCACGGAGGTGTTACCACTGATGCAACAGGTAAAGATGGAAGAGCAGGTGGAGGAGCAGCGACAAAAGGAGGACTAACGACTAGAGGAGGAGGAACAGTAGAGGTACAACAGGAGCAGGAGGAGGCAAAGCAGCAGGAAGAGGGACATACGGAGGTGGCGCAGTGGCACCAGGCCTTCGTTCATTTAAGAATTTATCGATGAGTTCATCGGAAACATGCAAGTCTTTGGAAGGATAGACTTTCTGGATACCAAGTGAGAAAGCCCTATCCATATTCCTAGCTGACTCAGACTGTTTATCTCAGTCATATAACAACGCTTTTTCGGCATTCGTTTTATGACGGCGCTCATGTTTTTCTCTACTCTTAAGCTGCTGTAAAGCTTCTTTCTTCCAATTCTGTAACACGTAAAATGCTGCAGGTCTAGCCTTTTTCTTTAATAATATAGATTCTCAATACTCAAAACGAGGGATTTCAAAACTACCATTGATTGGCCACTGAAGTTCGGAAGCATGTCTCGTTTGTCTGTGCCAAATATCATTAAATACTCTACTGCCAATACCATGCTTACAGTACGTAGTACAAGCCGGCGACCCCGCCTGTGGAGCTGGATGGCTAAATTCCAAAGATTGTCTATCGCTGCGGAATAACGCCCTGAAGCAGGCAGACAATTTCCCAGGCATTTCAGAATACTGGTGTTACCTGGTCAGTAATTGATTTCGCGAGTGCAATGCACCAAAACAAATGATCAGGATACTTAAGAATCGGGTCACAATTCACCTGATCAAGCCTAAGGAGGTCCGATCGGATTTCAAAGTTTTCTCTAACAAATTTTACCTTGTGTTTGGTGATTTCGGCAAATCTGCCCGCCTTGATAAGTGGACCCTCGTCAAGATGCCGGCTCGGACGGCGTGCTCACCGTCCAGGGATCGGGCCGTGCAGCGCTGCTGAGGTGTCGCTTCTCATTCAGGAAAGGGGCCCCTTTTACACTGTCCGATCCCAGCCCGATAGCCGCGTCAACCTTCAAAGAGCTGGCATCAATCTTGAGGGTCCTTATGCAGGCGCCATCTGTGAAAGCAAAAAGAAGATATCGAGGCTGAGTACCCCAAAAGGAAATACACCAAATGCGGGTTCAAATATACACAGATCTTTATTCTACAACTGAACAGTTTTCAAAGGACAAAGCAACAGATAGCTATCAGGCCCTCAGTACAACACAGTGAATACCAGCCCTGTTCGGTGTGCTCAGTGAGTGGGACTGTACAGTAAAATAGTCGTGCCTTTTATACCGTGTATAATCTGATGTTCAGCCCACTTGCAGGTTAATGAATCTCGGATCTAGGGTTCGTGCTGAGTTTGTTCCTAATTTATACATCTATACATTTAGGGGTCATCCTTAATACATTCGCCAACAAGTTACAATAGCAACAGTGTGTCTTTGGATTTCATATTGAGCATTCGTACACATTTATACAATATAGTTAAACAAGTGTTCACATTAGATGCTCGGACAGTATTGTGCACGATATATGTTCATGGATTCGTTTTGTTGGTACAGGCAATACTATTTACACAGGTCAATGAAGGACAAGGTCTCAGTACCTGACACTACCGTTTGGCCTGCAGGCAGTTTACACATTAACTTGGACACAGAGGTCAAGACGGCCATGTTACATTCAAAACGACACTGTCCACCATTTTAGAACAGAGGGTGACTTTAGAGTGGAATCTAAAATGGCGGATGAACCTAAAATGGCGGCTAATACTGATCTAAGGTCAGGACCTTGCAACGCAGACTTCTTTCGCAGAGCGACGTGGCCTAGGGCAATATATATACATACGATCTAGACGGTATAATATGATTTCCCGTTCGACACTACAGGGCTATCCAGGGAACTGAGGGAGGACATGAGACATGGGCCACTATCCAGGGAACTGATGGAGGACCTGAGACATGGGCCACTATCCAGGGAACTGATGGAGGACCTGAGGACATGGGCCACTATCCAGGGAACTGATGGAGGACCTGAGACATGGGCCACTATCCTGGGAACTGATGGAGGACCTGAGGACAAGGGCCACTATCCAGGGAACTGATGGAGGACCTGAGGACAAGGGCCACTATCCAGGGAACTGATGGAGGACCCGAGGACATGGGCCACTATCCAGGGATCTGATGGAGGACCTGAGGACAAGGGCCACTATCCAGGTAACTGATGGAGGACCAGAGGACAAGGGACACTATCCAGGGAACTGATGGAGGACCTGAGACATAGGCCACTATCCAGGGAACTGATGGAGGATCTGAGGACAAGGGCCACTATCCAGGGAACTGATGGAGGACCTGAGGACAAGGGACACTATCCAGGGAACTGATGGAGGACCTGAGACATAGGCCATTATCCAGGCAACTGATGGAGGACCTGAGGATATGGGCCACTATCCAGGGAACCGATGGAGGGCCTGAGGACATGGGCCACTATCCAGGGAACTGATGGTGGACCAGAGGACATGGGCCACTATCCAGGATGCTGATGGAGAACCTGAGGACATGGGCCACTATCCAGGGAACTGATGGAGGACCTGAGGACATGGGCCACTATCCAGGGAACTGATGGGGGACCTGAGACATGGGCCACTATCCAAGGAACTGCTGGAGGACCTGAGACATGGGCCACTATCCAGGGAATTGATGGAGGACCTGAGGACATGGGCCACTATCAAGGGAACTGATGGAGGACCTGAGGACCACTTTCTTTTCCTACTTTGACAGAGCTAGAATTTGCCCTGAGAATGAGAGCTTGAATGTGCAGGTGGGTCTTTTTACAGACTCGGCGGGTAGTGTGGCTTATGGAGCAATTGTTTCGGGAATGGATGGCCTCCTGAATGTTTGGAGTCTGGCTTGGTGCAGAATGTGGTATCTCTGAATATTTGGGGGGGGCTCTGCCAGGTGGAATGGTGGTCTTTTGGTTGGACAGCATGTCTACTGTCTGTTGTACAGAGAGCATCTTGCCCCGTGGTACTGAGATTATTGAACGGTCTGGTGGTGTTGTGTCTCAAGTGTAACATTCGTTTTCATTCGTGCCATGTACCTGGCATGTACCTGGTATGTACCTGGCATGTACCTGGCATGAATAATGCTGCTGATGCTTTGTCTCATTTTAAGATGGAGGAGTTTTGGCGTTGGCACCCGGAGGCAGAGGAGAAGATGATCCCATTTCCAGTGATACCCTGGAGACTTGGTGCCCAGCCCTCGCCCCATTGTTTGTGGGCTCGCTCCTTGGCCGCGAAAGCTAAGATCGCGCATGAAAGCGCGCTGAGAGATTTCAGGGGTTTCTGCAGGGAGTAGAGTTTGGGGCTTTATTCAGCGTGGCTTCACTCATCCCCTCCCCTGCGTGTTTACACAATCCGATGGTGACCCATGCAATGGTGCAGTTTTTTGAACGTCTGCATGGGATCGAGAGCCAGTCATCAGATTTTGCCATACGCAGGGCCGTGTCGGGTTGGAATAGGTTGCGTGTGGCAGAGGAGGCCCTTGGACCCTTCCAGATGCTGTGCTATTGTGCAGAGCTTGGAAAGCATTTGCAGAGACAGATGCATAGTCATGCTCTTTAGGGCGGAGTTGAACACATGTTCTGTGTTCTTCAGGAGTGGAGAGCTGGTGAGGGCATCCACTAGAGATCTGGAAGGGGGGCTCTCACTAAGCGACGTGGTGGTCTGTGCTGGTGTGGAGTTCCATCTGTGTATCAGGCGGTCTAAGGCAGACCAGGAGCGAAAAGGGGCAAAGATATGGGTGGGTACTCCCAACGATGCCCGGATTGGTCCTGTGTGGGCCGTATCTGATTTGCTTTCGGCAAGGGGGAGGGCACAGGGCCGTTATTCCTACAGAATGGTTCCTGCTTAGCTCGCTTCCAATCTAGGAATGTGTCTGAGCGGTCTCTAGCGGGGACCCCGGGTGGGGGTTTAGGGTCTGCCCATCATTACTTGAAGATAAGGGTGGCCACCACAGCAGCAGGCCTTGCTTTAGATACTGGGGAGGTGGAAATGAAATGAATCTAAGGGATACAGTCAGCCTCACGTATTGTGATAGGGGGGTACATGGCCCGGATATGGGGGTGCATAGGGTAAAGGGAGGTGTGGGGGGCATTGGGCTTCTGCTTACTGCAGGTTTGTTTGTGCAGTTTCGTTAGTACTTCTGTATCTCACATTTTGTTTTATCATCACTGTAGAGGATGCCAGCCAGGAGAGTGGTGTGAATCGCTGGCCACTCATTCATCAGGAGGATGGAGCAGAGTCTCCAAGCACAGCCAGGTCTCTCGAGAGGGGCTGACTTCTACATGTTTTGCACTGGTCTCGGGGGCCTCCCAATGCAGCAGGTTCAGGAGTTAGTGGTGAAGGCGAGTTGAAGGTTGGCAATGCCAGAACGGTTCCTAGATAATTCGCATATCAGGGGTAAGAACCTGGTTCCCTTGGGCAGGAAGGAGCTGAAGGGTGCTCTGGTGTCTCTCTTCTCATGGATGTATAGGGCCCGCCCTCGGGCAATCATCGCCTGGTCACAGATCATTCCATGGACTGGGTGGGGATGGGGTGTGGCAGCTCGTCCCTTGAACATTTCTGAATGGAAACTGAGCAATGGACGGACCCGGGTGGTGGCCTGCCATTGGCGTTTCAGAACTATGGACAATGGTCTCTTGAGAGGCACATCCTACTTGCATCACGACGTGGTGCACCAGTCTGAGCAATGGACGGGCCGGCTTCAGCCTGATGGGCAATGGTCTGTTGAGAGGCACATCCTACTTGCATCACGACGTGGTGCACCAGTCTGAGCAATGGACGGGCCGGCTTCAGCATGATGGGCAATGGTCTGTTGAGAGGCACATCCTACTTGCATCACGACGTGGTGCACCAGTCTGAGCAATGAACGGGCCGGCTTCAGCATGATGGGCAATGGTCTGCTGAGAGGCACATCCTACTTGCATCATGACGTGGTGCACCAGTCTGAGCAATGGACGGGCCGGCTTCAGCCTGATGGGCAATGGTCTGCTGAGAGGCACATCCTACTTGCATCATGACGTGGTGAACCAGTCTGAGCAATGGACGGGCCGGCTTCAGCGTGATGGGCAATGGTCTGTTGAGAGGCACATCCTACTTGCATCATGACGTGGTGCACCAGTCTGAGCAATGGACGGGCCGGCTTCAGCCTGATGGGCAATGGTCTGCTGAGAGGCACATCCTACTTGCATCATGACGTGGTGCACCAGTCTGAGCAATGGACGGGCCGGCTTCAGCCTGATGGGCAATGGTCTGTTGAGAGGCACATCCTACTTGCATCATGACGTGGTGCACCAGTCTGAGCAATGAACGGGCCGGCTTCAGCATGATGGGCAATGGTCTGTTGAGAGGCACATCCTACTTGCATCATGACGTGGTGCACCAGTCTGAGCAATGAACGGGCCGGCTTCAGCATGATGGGCAATGGTCTGCTGAGAGGCACATCCTACTTGCATCATGACGTGGTGCATCAGTCTGAGCAATGAACGGGCCGGCTTCAGCATGATGGGCAATGGTCTGCTGAGAGGCACATCCTACTTGCATCATGACGTGGTGCACCAGTCTGAGCAATGGACGGGCCGCCTTCAGAACTGTGGACAATGGTCTGCTGAGAGGCACATCCTACTTGCGCCATGATGTGGTGCACGAGTCTGAGCAATGGACGGGCCGGCTTAAGAACTGTGGACAATGGTCTCTGGAGGGGCACATCCTACTTGCGCCATGATGTGGTACACCAGTCTGAGCAATGGATGAGCTGGCTTCAGAACTATGGAAAATAGTCTCTTGAGAGGCACATCCTACTTGCGCCATGACATCGTGCACCAGTCTGAGCAATGGACGGGCCGGCTTCAGAACTATGGACAATGGTCTCTTGAGAGGCACATCCTACTTGTATCATGACGTGGTGCACCAGTCTGAGCAATGGACGGGCCGGCTTCAGAATGGTGGGCAATGGTCTGTTGAGAGGCACATCCTACTTGCATCATGACGTGGTGCACCAGTCTGAGCAATGGACGGGCCGGCTCCAGCATGATGGGCAATGGTCTGTTGAGAGGCACATCCTACTTGCATCATGAAGTGGTGCACCAGTCTGAGCAATGGACGGGCCACCTTCAGAACTGTGGACAATGGTCTGCTGAGAGGCACATCCTACTTGCGCCATGATGTGTTGCACCAGTCTGAGCAATGGACGGGCCGGCTTCAGAACTATGGACAATGGTCTCTTGAGAGGCACATCCTACTTGCATCATGACGTGGTGCACCAGTCTGGGCAATGGACGGGCCGGCTTCAGAATGGTGGGCAATGGTCTGCTGAGAGGCACATCCTACTTGCATCATGACGTGGTACACCAGTCTGAGCAATGGACGGGCCGGCTTTAGAATGGTGGGCAATGGTCTGCTGAGAGGCACATCCTACTTGCATCATGACGTGGTGCACCAGTCTGAGCAATGGACGGGCCGGCTTCAGCATGATGGGCAATGGTCTGTTGAGAGGCACATCCTACTTGCATCATGACGTGGTGCACCAGTCTGAGCAATGGACGGGCCGGCTTCAGAATGATGGGCAATGGTCTGCTGAGAGGCACATCCTACTTGCATCACGACGTAGTGCACCAGTCTGACCAAGGAGCTGAACTTTTGTGGTGTAACTTCCTGTTTTTTATATTTTCTGAGTGGGATGGGGGAGTGCCCCAAACCGGTAGGTCCTGGTCTCTGTGGCAGGTGGTGGGGATCTGAGAGGACATTGATTTGCCCCTCCGAAGGGCCAAGATGCCCGGGGTTGGTGTAGCATGGCTGGCTCTCACTGGGGATTTTGGGCCAGTAGGGGTCAGGGGGCAAGGAGGGTGGGATTAGGAGTCAGTCGGTATAGATAATTGGTATTGGGGCCTCAGGGTACCGCCCCTTGACTGCAGGACGGGGAGGCCGTGGCGGCTCCTCACCGTCATGCACCGTCCATGGGGCAGAATGCACCACCTGTCATCAAAGGAACATCGTGCCAGCATTGATGTTTGCTGCTTCTTTCTTGGATTCTGTTTTCATGTTGCATTTGTCGGGTGTGCAATTATTAAATGTGGACAGTTCTTCTCCAAGTTGGTTTTGTGTGTTTTCTGCCCATGCTTGCTGCCCCCTGCGCAGCAGTCAGAAGAAAGGGAAAGCGGTGGATGCCACATAGAGAGCCCTAACGGAGAAGAGGTTTGAGAACAGAGGAAACGAACGGAGGTGCAGGCTGCACTAGTATGAAAGGAAGCAAGGAGGGAAAGAACCAGTAGAGGACTACCTCACGCACTAGGAGAGTTAGCAGCAGATTGCCGTTTCAGAGACACATTAGGCACCATGCTGGGAGATGAGTTGTTGGTGGGATGCAGAAGTTCAAAGATACAAGAAAAAATACTGCAATGCAAAACAACCACGCTAGAAGAAATCCTGAATATAGAAGACATGCTGCATTAACACAATGAACACAAACTGCATACAGAGAAGGTAGAAGGGCAAGTGCCAAAAAGGGTAGAGAAGACCAAAAAGAGAGAAAGTCAGAAAGCAGAAGAAGCCAGGAATCCGAGAGAGTGCCACAAGTGTGGCATGTGCAGGCACGCACCGGAGACTGTCCTGTGGGAGGACGAAAGTGTGCGAAATGACAAATGATCGGCCATTTTTCAAGAATGTGCAGGAACAAAACCGTGAAGCAAGTGGAAAGAGAAATTGGCAAAAGTGAAGACTCTGAAGGAGAGCACAAACCCAAACAAGTCAAAATATTAAGTATCAATGCTATCAAGAAAAAGGGGGAGAAAGAAAAAACATTTATTCCAGTGGTAATAACTAATAGGAACGCATCTGACAAGCGCAGAATGTGCCTAGACCTAAGAGCACTGAATCAAGAAGTGGTAAGCAATAATTTCCTGATAACAAACACATGATGTCATATGATATGATAAGTTATTTGTAACACACCTGTAAACAAGTGTTTCTTGTCTTCATATCTGAGATAATGCAGTCCTTGCCAGGAGCAGCCATATTTTCGAACTTAAATAGAGCCAGCACGTGTCATCAAGTCAAACCGTACCCAAAGTCAAAACAAACGTATCTCACCCGCTGGTCTCGGAGATCTCTCATCCAGGTGACCAGGACACAGCCGTGGCTTTTGGATCCAGTTCCTGAGGGTGGACCAATGCAGGAGGATCACCTGCATGAGGGGTCTTCGGGGAGTGCAAGTGGGGCACCGGACGATGAGACGCGGTATCCCCTTCCCTGTAACACATTTTCCCCATCCTATCAGATAGGATAACTAGGAACTCAAACCCTCTCCCCCTTTCCTGACAAGAACACTTTCTCACGGACAGTTCACCGTGAGCGATAACAGTCTAACACCAGAGCTGTATACCTGACATGTACCAATACCATGGTCAGGCAAGGTCAGGCAAATACTGATCATTACACACACCTGTCTTCCATCACACTTCCCCACACAGATGAAAGGTGGAGCATGAAAGCACACTCTGAGTGAGGAAAAGCACACGAGGAAACAGCAGTTCCAAGATGGCAGTTTAATACAACGAGAAAGACGGGAGACCAGAGAGGGTTTCAAGGACGGAAGTTCCCTTGGCCTTTAAAGACTGTTACTTTTGTAAACCTTGGAAAGTAAGAAGCCTAAGACTCGAAACTAAAGTTGAACAAACCTACACTGTGCATCGAAGATACCCGCGCGCTGATAAGTAAGGCAGGGAGGAGCGATTGTCGCTGTGATACTGTCCATAGCTCCTACAACAAAGTGGCACCAGTAAATACAGCACAACCGGTGAGTTGGAGAGACTGATACCAAACCAGCTTGTGTTTGAACCAAGGTTGCAAGCAGCAAGATTGTACAAAGAAATCCCAAGAGGACAGTGTGTGAAATGCATGTAATGAGCGACGCAAATATAATTGGAAACCAAATGTGTAAATTAACTTTGGGAGGCCAAGTGCGATACCGTATACAGAGTGGTTTCCGGCACCATGTGGGTGCTCATTCGAAGGTCTCTCTGAGGTATCCAACTGAATGGCAACTGTATTGTAAAACAGAGGTTTGTATGGAAGTGGTCCTGCAATGGGTCAAGCTAAATCCAGTGCACATTCAAAAGTCTTCAATAAACCAAGGTGAACTACAACTGGTCTGAGACCGACTGAGGGAGACTAATTGGAAAAAGGATCTGGGCCCGGCTGAGAGGGATCCGTGAGTCACCCGAGAAAACATAAATTCTCTGGACTTGGTAAAAAGTGGGATCTGAGCCTGGAAGAGGGGGATCCGCAGTAACAGTTGTTAAGTAACAAGGATCTGAGCCCGTCTGAAGAGGATCCAGGGCGAAGCACCCAAGTTTCATACTTGTAAGAAGAAAAGAACCATGTATCTTATTTTATTGTACATCAGGCCCTCTGAATCAAGAGACTTTGATGAGAAAAGAGACTTGGGCACAGAAGGCCCTGTTGCTGGAAATAGAACTGTATCCTCATGTCGAAGAAGCCAGAATGTGTGCTTTGCTCGAGTGAACTGCCTTGTCCTGTGCTGAAAACATAGGGATGGGAGGCCAACTGCCTGAACCTCCTGACATATCATTTTGCGAACACTTCTTTCTCTTTCATGAACATTCCCCCACACTTTTTGTAAATTAGCGGTAAAGATTGGCAATAGATTTTTTAGTAAAGGCGCTTTTGTTTTGAGAAGACTCCACTAGGACTGCATTATTATTATTTGATGGACAAAGCTTGATCCCATCTGTAGACATAGGTTTAGATAGGCGTTTATCACACTCTTCTGAAAGT
This sequence comes from Ambystoma mexicanum, assembly GCF_040938575.1. Lineage (NCBI taxonomy): Eukaryota > Metazoa > Chordata > Amphibia > Caudata > Ambystomatidae > Ambystoma > Ambystoma mexicanum. Next base: position 6,704,772 of record NC_090932.1, read on the forward strand.
TCAATAAACACCCTTGAACTGTGGTCACTTGTGTCTGTCTTACTGTTGATACAATGACTTCCTTACTTATGGTGTCAGTAGTGGGATGTGACTCAATTGAAACAAATTGGGGAACCCTACAATTCCAGAAGCTTAGTAATAGAGCCTCCAACCATTCTGTTTTCATGAAAGAATCAATAGGCTTCAATTTATGTAGCATAAGAGCCTACTATCCCTCCCGGGAAAAGTGTCACACTCTGCCTCTTGTCTCACCTGTTTGTCCTTTGAATTCTTCTTTCTCAGAGGTCTTTCTTTCTTTCTGGACGTTCAGGACTTGTACAGGTACGGACGGGGATCCTCTGTCTCCAGTGTGTAGACCAGACACCAGCCTTGGAGAGATGGAAGCGTTCAATATCCAGGAATATCAGGTGAGTAATGGTCTCAAGTTCGGGATGGGTCTAGGAGCCAGGGAGGAGTCGAGGTACACACACAGTGCAGAGGGCAGAATGCAAGTACAGAAGGAGCAGGACCGAAGTCACAGGAAGGAGAGGGACGAGCGGATCCTTAGGCAGAAGCGCGAGAAGCAGCACAAATTGATACCAGGATGGATGTTTAGGAACCGCTAACTAGAAAGGGAGTAGCACGGGAATAGAGGGAAAAGTTAGGTACACACTTGCCGGATACTTGGAAAGATAGCGTTGAGACGCGCAGAGCGTGGGGGCATATCTGTTTTCTAGGAAGTGGCAGGTCTTGTGGAAACACTAGACAGCGGCTTTGCAATGGTGGCGGCCATGTTGGTAGAATAGCGGGTACGACATTGCGGTGCTTGATGGACTATGAAGTCCAGAAAGGGCGGAAACGGTGAATCATGACAAAAAGAGGAATAATTTCCACAGACTTATTTTTGATACCCCCTCCTAGGTGTTATATGAGATTAGCCCCAAAATCGGACTTAGCTTGGAAGTTTGGCATAGACGTTATAGCAGGCGTCATTGATCACGACTTCTGGGGAAACATAAAGGTTCTCATACAGAACCATGGTGAAATCCCATTTGAAGTACATAGTGGGGACAACATTGCCCAAGGGATTCTTGAAAAGGCTATATTTCCTGATTTTGAAGAAAGTGAACCAGAAGAAACAGAGAGAGGTGCCTTAGGCATTGAGGAAGCGGGTGAACCATCTAACACCGAAGAGAAAAAGAGAGAAGAGCCTACCATCTAACGCGACCCGGCCTTCCCCCCAACGAAATTACCCTGCCTTCTCTGAGGCTTTTTTTTACAAGCTATCCCTGAAGTGAGAAGCTCTAGAGAAGGGAATTCATTTTTTTTCTTGAAGCAAGGATTGCTATATAGAAAAGAAACATCCACAGAAGGATTAAGTAAAACTCAGTTAGTAATTCCCAAAACCCACATAAAGATCGTACTAGAGATTGTGCATTCCCATCTGACCGGGGGACAATTAGGACAATCCAAAACCCAGACACATATGAGTGGGAAGTTTTACTGGCCAGGTATCCATGCTAATATAAAAACCTTTATTCAGACTTGTGAAATATGTCAGAAAACTATTACTCACATCCCATTACCTGCTCCTCCGAATCCTTTACCAATCAAAGTAGTCAATTTTTCAAGAATTGAAATGCACATCATTGGACCTTTAGAAACATCTAGACTGGATAACAAATATGTCCTTGTGATTATCGACTACACGACCAGATACCCAGAGGCATTCCCTATGCGGAACCACACCACCCAGCAAATTCTAAAGCACCTCCTACCGTAATCTTTCCAGGGCAGCTTTCCTAAGGCAATACTTACAGATCAAGGTTCAAATTTTAGGAGTAACTCATGGGTGAAGTCAAGGAACTACTCCATATTACCACCTTATGAACTTCAGTGTACCATCTCCAAACAGATGGTTTGGTAGAGAGGTTCAATAAAATGCTTACATTGATCCTAAGAAAGTTGGTAGATAAAGATGGGAAGGACTGGGTTCAAATGATCCCCTGGGCACTATTTGCAGTAAGGAAAACCACTCAGGCATCTACTGGATTCTCTACTTTTGAACTACTCTATGGTGGAGAACCTAGAGATGTCCTGAACATGCTCCAGGAGACCTGGGAAGAATGAGAAGAGGCACCCATTCCCCTTTTGCAAACTACTACCAGATTGAGAGACATATGAGACTTGTTCGGAATCTAGTCTATACTCATATGGAAAAGGCCCAAATCCAACAAAAATCCACTTATGACAAAAAAGTAAGTAAGTTTTCTATAGGACAAAATGTATTAGTCCTCTTGCCAAACTTGGAAAACAAGCTTGTCTCTAAGCGGCATGGGCCTTATGAAATACTGGAATTAACAGGAACCTGTACATATAAGATAGCCCCACCTGACAGGAAACAGAAAGTCCATCTATATTATGTAAATCTCTTAAAAGAGTGGAAGGAAAACCTGTCTGCCACCAATGCCATTCTACTATCCTGTTTGGTACCAGAAAAGATAGACAACTTTGAATTAATTCTTCAGAGCTATCTAATCAACAAAAAGAGGATTCAAAAGATTTAATTACATTGTTTCCAGATGTATTCTCGGAGAAACCAGGAAGAGTGAAAGGCATCTATCACTACATTAGAACACCTATAGGAAAAGTGGTTCCTCTGAAACCATGTAGACTCCCGGAAGCCTGTAAACAGACAATGGTTGAGGAAATGAATAATATGTTAAGAGTGAATATTATCAAACCCTCTTCAAGCCCATCGTCCTCCCTTATCGTATTGGTCACCAAACCTGACCATTCCTGGAGGTTTTGCATAGATTTCCACCAAATTAATGCCATTTCTGACTTCGATGGCTATCCCATGCCAAGCAGCAATGTCCTAGTTGATAAACCCGGAAACAGCACTTTTCTATCAACCCTATATTTAACAAAAGGGTACTGGCAGGTCCCAGTGTATGGGCCTGAGAAGGAAAAGACAGCTTTCCCGACGCCCCTAGGACCGTTTCAGCTCCAAGTCCTCCCTTTTGGCTTATGCGGGAGTCCAGCCACTGTCCATTGATTTATGGACACCATATTACAGCCCTACTCTGATTTCTGTGGAGCTTATATTGATGATATAGACATTTATAGTAAAACTTGGGAAGACCACCTTTTCCATCTCTTTACTATCATAAGAGCCCTCAAAGAGGCCAGCCTAATCCATCCAAATGCAGACTGGCCCAATCAGACGTAAAATACCTCCGATTCTTTGTAGGGAATGGTAATGTGCAACCTCAACGTGAGAAAGTGAAGGCCGTCTTAGATACCCCTACAGCTTAAACTAAAAGAGATCCCATAGCATTTCTGGGGTTAATCGGTTATAACCGTAGATGTATCCCAAACCTCTCAGACAGGACAGCTAGGCTGACAGACAAACTAAAGAACGCCGAGCCCTAGAAGCTTAATTGGACTCACGAGGAAGATATATATCACAACAACCTAAAACAAACCCTCAGCCAGAACCCGATCCTAAAGGTAGAAGATTTCTCAAAGGAATGTTTCTTGCAGGCATACGCTTCCCTTATAGGGCTAGGAGCAGCCTTGACACAAATTTGCGACGGATTGGAACATCCCATCTTGTTTATGAGTCGCAAACATTTCCAATGTGAAACCATTTCCAGACTTACCTATGGGGAAGACGGTGTAAATTGTGGACAGACCACAAGCAATTGGTGAATATATTGTGGACTCGGCAGAGGTCAGTATGCATGGGCAAGAAAACATATCCACAGGTGCTCTTGGATGAAAAACTGGTCGCATTTAGTACACAAATCAACCATTTAAATGCAACATGAAATCCTTATTTTATACAAATGTATCAAAGAGGAAACCAACGACATCAACACAAAACTGCACATTATCAGTGCTCACAAGTGTAGAGAAGGAGCCATGTACCCTAACCCCAAATGCCCCGCCTACATTACCTGAAACGTATGAACCAAAGTATGTGACATACACAGAACAGTTAAACCAGCAAAGAGAAGAGCGTGGACTCTGTGCAGTACCCATAGGTAAACCTATAGCCAAGAGAATATGGGAGGTAAAGTACCCATTGAGGAAACCATACTTGCATCCAAGACAATATGATGGGCATTTGAATGATATTCCTGAAGAAGCAGAGAAACTAAATGGCAAAGATGAATGGTGACATCATACAAAGTTGAAACGACACCCATATAGAAAGATAACCAGCCCAGAGAGGCAGCCGATTTATAAAGTACAAGATGGTACCAAGGATAAGTGACACCTTGGGATCAAGATAAAGATACTTAGTTTAAATGTGTACAGATGCAATGAAACGCAAGCAGCAAAGCAATCATGAAGCTAGTCACATGCTTTTAAATAGATTAGACCACGGCAAGCGCCAACATATACATATATACCTCTATAGATTAATGTTTCCACTACGTGTATAAGCAGTACTGAACGAATCAAGAAGGCCTCATTTTAGTGTCACAATTGAGAAAAGCAATTGAATTAAACAGAATAAAAGTTCAGTTAAGGAGTTCACTGATCCAAGAAAGCCAAGATCTAATCAAACTGGAATTGGCTGACATTGGATACAATTAACATGAAAGAACAGAAGCTCCTGCTCAGAGAGGTCAAGCAAAAAACAAAGACATCAGAGGACTATTGAAAATAAAATCAAATACACGAAAATGCTCAATTTCATGGTGTCCAGCCATGTGATAGAAGGACGTTGGATTAGCGAGGTTATTAGTTGCCCCACCTGATGTTAACTATCCAATTACCTCTCTCTGTTACTCCATACAGATATAGAACCTATGCTTAGTTATTCACTTACAACCAATCCCACCTCCCAATAGGTTTTTGTAGTTTGCCACGTAGGATGACGTTGGTAAGGACGCAGGTCAACATGTCAAGTATGACGAATTATGGGTACAAGAACTCAGTTTCTTTATGAAGTAGTTACAGTCAGAGTATCGAGCGATTGTTGATGTTCGTTGTACTCCCTGTTTTAGATACTTGACATTAAAACAAAACAACATTTTGCCAAACTATTTATGTCGTCTTGATTATTGATGTATGAATAAAATCTGCATCGCCATCTATCTCTAGGGTACCGCTACTCATCTTAAAGGGCTGGATGGAGCCTCCAGTTCACTAGTCAATCCCATTTCTTGACAGGCGGCCCACTGCGCCCGTACAGTGCTGTATGCCGGTGATGCCCCACGCCTCCAGAGCATGCCCTTAGGGAGCAGTACCAGGAGGCCCTTGACCCTAGACCTATCCCAAATACCCCCTGATACCACCCCCAACCCCAATGATCCCTACTGGCCTGAAATCCCCCGGCAGCTAGCCCACATCACCTGTTGAGTCTGGACACTGGGGCTTCCTGAAGGGGCGCATTTCCCTACTATTGGACCGTCACCTACCACAGGAACCGGGAAATACCAGTCTGGGGCACTCACCCTCATACCATGCAACACTGATGAGCGCCAAATCATTCTGCAACATTCCTGTCCCCTGATTTGACATTGTTGACATTTTCAGACCCGCTCAACAGTTCATTGGTTAAAAACCTGAAGTGCCCATGGCTGGTTGCCAATCGGGCCAGGCCATTGTTCAGCTTACGAGCAGAAATGCTCTTGTGATGTACTGGCACACCCAGATCCCATGCTGTTTGCGGGATAATCTGAGACCAATCGATCATTGCACGGGGGCAAAACTTTGCCATTCATGGGAATATGGACCCTAAACCTTCTGAATATATGGCCCTATAGGAACGTGCATATGTAATGGATGGGATCACACCAGAATAATTCTGAGTCCAAATAACGGAACCAACTCTGGAAGATGGCAAAGTACTGTTTTAAACAACAGTCTAAAAAACAGGGAGGTTACAACGAACATCAACCAAGGTACGTTCAGTCTCTCAATGATCTCTACACAAAATATGGTTTTTATATGAAAAAAATATGTCAGAATGGCATCATACTACATGGAAATAGTGAAAAAAACTATTGATGGTCGGGATTATTTAAGGTAGACATCTAAATATACTGTTCTATAGGAGCTGGGATAGTTATTGGTTGTTCGTTAGCATGTGAACAACTTATGCCTGCTTCTAAAAACATGTCATTTCAGAAACATTAGATACATGGTTTTTCATTGCTTTTCAAACTATAAGGTCCTTCGTTATATGGACTAATACAATTAGTTGTTACGCTTGTGCCATGCCTGGAACATTCGTTCATTCAGCAGCACGTAAACCCAGATCCAGGTGCAAGGATATAGAGCATGAGGGCCTCATTACGACTCAGGCGGTAAGGGGTTTACGGCGGCGTAAACAGCGCCGACCCTTACCGCCTGATTCCGAGGTCCCTTAGCGCCATGGAGGTTTTAACACCTGCTTTTAGCAGGTGTTAAAATCCATGGCGCTAAGGGACCTTGATGTTAATTACGCCACCGTAATTTACGGTGGCGTAATTAACGCCTTCCACACTCCCATTATGCCCTATGGGGCAAAAATGGGAATGGGGAAGGGTAAATGGGGATTGGGGACTTATCGGCCCGCCAACCTCGGAATGGGGCGGTAAGTCTGCCAACCACCATGGCGTAAATGTAGTTTACGCCATGGTGGTAAAGGTACGACCCAGGCGGTAACTTACCGCCTGGGTCGTAATGAGGCCCTGAAACTTCCCCATCACCCAATTAGCCCAGCATTTCTCATCGCCCATGCCTTCTGCCATGAAATTGTCTTTGTACTTGGCCCTGCAAAGTATACTTGTCTTTGAGAATGCACAGGAGTGAAGGTACTCGGTTATCGTGTCTCGAAATCCATGTTCACTGTCTATTTCCATCCTTGACTCACATGACAGGAGACCACGATTTGGTCCATTTTGCAGCTTTTTAAATGCTCTAGATGAATTAAAGCTTGGCATCGTTGGTGTTCTTTCTTGCACCTTAACGTGAGAAGGTTCCTCCTCCACACACTCGTTTTTCTTCAGAGTAGAAAGCTCACCTCCATTTCTAGAATCTTGACTCCAGGCCACGCAGCTCCATGAGCTATTATTCTTGCTGCAACACATATTTGCTATTCCCACTTCATGGTTTCTGGCTTTCTTAATTCTTGATTCCAATGTGCAGTTTTCTGTGCAATGGCGGCTTCGCCTGCACTCTATTCACTGCTCTTAGCCGGCTTCTATGATGACTTAATCTACCTTGCGTTTCAGCGTCTGTACATTTATTGAATGCTGTTTTCTGCTGCACTTCATGTAATCTTCTTCTTTTATATTTGAGATTTCACTTGATCCTTACTTCACCGCTGTCTTTCTAGGATCCACACATTATTCTTTAGCCCGTGTCTTGAGACGTTTTCTACACCTTCTTATGATGTCTCTAGCTCTTCTTTTGCTCCTTTTTCATATTCCTTTAGGGAGTTCCTCCCGCAGGTTATCTTCAATTCATGAATACATTCGAGATGGTTCTCTTAAAGGGTATCTTCTTCCAAACACTTGCTGCGGGATTGGCACAATGGCTGGTATCAAACACGGCACGGTCTCATGTCTCCAATATAGGGAAGGAAGGGGGGCAGGGTCTCCTGCAGAGGTATATGCTGCTCCTCTACACTTCTGTCTGTTCCTTTCTACCCAGGGAGACCAGGTCATTGTCCTGGGAAATGCAGTAAAACAAAGTCCGGGGTAACATTCCCCTCCTGCCACTTTACTTCACTACAGTGTTCTGAAATTGGTTCCAACAGAGATCCTCAATGCCAATCCACCAAATTCACATGTCCGACTCTTCTCCGAGAACATGTCGTCCCTGCTCGTGGATCTTACACTCGCATGTTCCTTGTCACCCAGAAACAAAAAATCATCCAGTTATTGGAGCACTCAAGCCCCTAGACAGCCTGTACTGTGAAAACATGCTGAACTTCTCAAAATAGCCTCAGGACACTGAACACCCCATCAGCATTCATTTGTCATAATCGAACAAACCGTCAGCCTGAAATATCTGTTGTCTGATCAAAATACTTCTATTAACCTAATTGTCAAGATGGTGTAAAGCCTAACTTGCCCTATGCTAAGGTGGAATTTCCCAACCTAAAGAAACTAAGGATAGTCAGAGTCAGTAAGTTCAACTTAAAAGTCTGTCTGTGTCCAAAACCTGTACTTGCCCTCACAACCAAAGCTAGACAATGTGTAGGGATTTCAGCACCAAAAGAAATAGTGTTCCAAATAAAATTCTGAGCTTCTTCCAGCTCTTTGGCTTGCGTTTCAGCCCCTTCCCCAAGTTCAAAAATGTTCCACACAAAGGATCTCCGGGTTCCTTTCCCCAAGTTTAACACAGTTCCAACAGGCCTCAGGGTTCCCTTCCCCAACTTTAAAACAGTTTCAACAGGGCTCTGGGTTCCCTCCCCCTAGTTAAACACAGTTCCAAGGGGTCTCAGGGTTCCCTTTGACAAGTTCAACACAGTTCCAAAAGAGTCTCAGGGTTCCCTTCCCCAAGTTCACCACAGTCAGTTCTCTTGACTTTCAATAAGTGTTCCAAACCAACTTTGCAACCTTTCAGCCATTTCAATGGTTCACTTAGCTTCTTCTTTTTTTGAATGACTTCAAGACTTGATAGGCACAACACCTTCAGTAATGTAACTTGCCTTGGTTCACTCCAAGTAGGGGTTGTGCGGTCTAAGCGCAGTTGTCCGATCACACGGTCCACCCACTACAGGTCACGCAACTGATAACCCATGGCACTTTCTTATATTCGTTTGTTCTCATTGGACTTCCGTGCCCCACAGGTTCCCTTTTTGAACCAGTGTCAGTTGTCCACTTGCAGTTCTCTTTATCCTTGGCAGCTTCTTGCCTCTGCCACAATGTGAACTTCACACCATTTATTTCATGGCAGGGGGGGGCTTTTCTTGTCACCACTTTGCTTTCGCACTTCATAACAGTGCTTATCATTAGCTTTTCACTGGCTTCCTAAGCCCTTGTTACTGTCTTTCATTTAGTTCATACTTTCACATTGTCCATCAATGATTTTCTCTTGCTTTCATTGTATTTGAAATTGCGCATCACTTTCATTTCACTCGTGCAATACTTTCATGTACTTCGTATAACTTTTCCTTAGATTGGTGTTCGATAATCCATAAAACACTTTACAGCTTGTTCGGCATTCATAAATCTTTCCTTTGGTCTGCTGATCCTGATCCTCTTATCATGAGTTTTCATCTGATCGACATCTCCTTGTGTCCAAACCCAGCCCCTTTAGCACCCCGGCATGACAATTCCCTCTTCGTCACTCACTGGTTACCGGCAGCTCCTCTGGGTGCTTTTGGTTTTCTCTGCTGCAGTTTCTGGCTACCCTTTTACTTGTTCACAGCTCCGACAAGCAGCGCTCACCATTTCCAAACCTTCCTGCTGCTTTTGGCGTCTCCCTGGAGTCTTCAGTATACCCCTGCTCCAGCAAGGCTCCCGACCTCCTCACCGCCCATTTGGCTACAGTGTTTCTCTCGCTCTCCTGCAGGGATCGGCTTTCTCTGCACCCGCTCCATACCGAGTTGCTGCATCCTTCTCCCAAAGCAGATTTCCTTCTCCAGGTGGGACTCTCGCCCCAGGCAGCTCTCCCTTTGCCTCAAACTTGTTTCTCCTCATATACACCTGTATACTTTGAACTGGCTGCAGGTGTAAGTCCTTTGCCTGAGCACAATTAGTGGGACATGCCTGACAATGGCAATAGTATTTTACAGTCCTCTTCTTCGTCTTAGTACCAGAGTGGTGCATACCCATAGAGGTGTGGATTACTCTTAGTTGCCTCTTCTTCGTCCCAGTCTTAAAGGCATATGAATGGGGAACAGTGCATGTGTGTGAAAGAGGGGAAGACTGAAATGACCTATAAAGGTAGGGGGGGACATGGTGTACTCCTCCATTTTCCTGTGTTAACAAGAGATGGTGGATGTAGGTCTGACCTGCTCCCATGAGGAGGTGTTCTCCTGACCTCTTTCTTGTCCCTTCATACAGATGACATCTTCGAGGGTAATTTTTAATGGAAGAAAAAGATGAGGTTTGACAATATCATACAAAGAGTTCTGGGATGGAAGGTTCATCATAAAAAAGGAATGGGAAATACTGTCTCTCATCTGAGGACATACTCCTTCCCCTCCTCAAGGTCCCTCCACCCAGGTGACCCTCCCTCGCTTGTCCACCCCCAGGGTCAGGATCCAAAAGCGATGGCCTTTCCCCGGCCACCTGAGAGGAAGATCCAAGGGGAGTAGATGGGAAGATGCCCTCAGGTTCCTCACATATGTCAAATCTTATCATCCACAAAGCTTGATGCGCGAGCCAGGGCCAGCACAAAGGAGAACACCTGCACCGCTTCTGCCACACTTTCCTTTGATTTTTGCAGACAATAGCTTCTAGTATTTCCACAATGTTTACAAGTGTACACCTGTTGCCAACGGATTTTACTATAATTTTACAAAATGCAAATCAAGTTCCAAATTGAATCGTATGTTTAATCCTTATTTTTATCCTTATCTTATGTAACGTATTGTGAAAGCAAAAGGAAGATATCGAGGCTGCGTACCCCAAAAGGAAATACACCAAACGCAGGTTCAAAAGATACACAGATCTTTATTCTATAACTGAACAGTTTCAAAGGACAAAGCAACTGATAGCTATCAGGCCCTCAGTACAACACAGCGAATACCAGCCCTGTTCGGTGTGTTCAGTGAGTGGGACTGAACATCAGAGTAGTCGCACATTTTATACAATCCAAAACATGATGTCCAACCCACTTGTAAGTTAATGAATCTCGGATCTAGGGTTCGTGCCGAGTTCGTTCTTAATTTATGCATCTATACATTTAGGGGTTAACCTTAATACTATCTCCAACAAGTTACAATAGCAACAGTGTGTCTTTGGATTTCATATTGCGCATTCGTGCACATTTATACATTATAGTTAAACAAGTGTTCACAGTATTGTGCACGATATATGTTCATGGATTAGTTTTGTTGGTACAGGTAATCCTCTATACACAGGTCAACAATGACAAGGTGTCAGTACATGACCCTAACATTTGGCCTACGGGCAGTTTACACATTAACTTGCACACAGAGGTCAAGATGGCCATGTTTCATTCAAAACAACACTGTCCACCATCTTAGAACACGGGGTGACTTTAGAGTGAGAATCTAAAATGGCGGATGAACCTAAAATGGCAGCTAACACAGATCTAAGGTCAAGACCTTGCACGCGGATTTCCTCGCAGAGCAACTTAGCCTAGGCCAATATATATACACACGATCCAGAGGGTATACTATGATTTCCCATTCGACACTATGTATTGATCAAAGGAAATGTTGTAAAGTTTTGTGAACCAAGCTAAAAACAACAATAAATAAAAAAAAAAGGAGGCACCCTTCAATCTGAAAACCCAGTAGATAATATACCTTGTGAGCTGCGGGCCGTAACCCAAAGACCAATTCAACATCCTCCTTTGGCCCTCTTCTGAGAGACTTCAATCCTTCACCACCTGACCATGCTCTGCTTTATGGCCGTATTACTCAACCATATGTCCACCCCCTTCTTTCACCAATCCGAGTCTTGGGGACCAGTCTTGGCACCTCAAAAGTCCTCATCAAAACGTATTGACGCACCATGCAAAGGGTCTCTATAAGTAGATGAAATCAAGTGTTCATAAGACACAGTCTTTCTTCAACATCACAGAAGTGAACACTGTGAACACATAGACCTGTTCACAAGTCTCCTTTCCACAGGTGCCTTCTTGCTCTTCTGAACACCCTCCTTCACCACTTTTTAGAATTCTGCAGTCATACACTTTTTCAGTAGGTAGACCAAATCTACATACTTCCCTCCCCATATCTTCTCCCTAACATCTGGTACTCTGAGCCATGCCAAGAATCCCGACTACACTAGGGTGTAGATGCCTTCTCCCCCCTCACCATCCTCCGTTGCCTTCACCAGGCCTAACGCTCTTGATGCTAAAGCCGTGTGGTCCCCGGTGCCATTCACAATGCCAGCGCAGGGTTCTCCTTGGCACCTTGCTAGGAGGCACCCATATTACTTATTGCTGCACCTGCCTCTGGCCGGGTTGTACCTGTCAGCCCTGTCGATGAACCTGTTGCTGATCCCTGGACAACCAGATTCCCCAACCCCAGGAGGCCAATCATAGCTGGCCATCCCTTACCACGGCATAATCCCTTACCCCATAATCTGAACTGCACCCCTGTCAACTACTGCCCGCCATTTTGCATGTATTGGGGCGCAAGGCAGGTCCACAAAAACTGGGGCCACAACTGGTGAGGGAAGACTGTGTCCACCCTAGGCCCCCTTCAGGCAGCACACCAGGCCCTACTGGCCCCCTCCACTATCTTATGCAGACCACAGGTACATTGATTACTTGTAGAACCCCAACTCTGCCACTTGACTGACACCCTAGGTGCTCCACATCTGGGACCACACTGCTCACACACCGCATTACCTTTGTTCAGTGTTGATGTTGTGGCATTTTGCTCCACTTTCCCTTTCACCGCAATTCTCCTTTTCTTTGGCACAGGAGGGAATGCTGCTTTAGGGGTAGACTCCCTGCCTCCCGCACCCTATTCTCCCTGGAACACACTCTGGCTCCTTTGAAATCAAAACAGAAACCTTTCTTCTCTACAATTGCTCTAGAACCAGATCAATGCTCCTTCTCGACTGCCCCAGCAAGGCATCCAATAATTTGTTGGAAGCACAGCTTGTCTCCCATTGTAAAGAATATGTTATGTTATGTTGATGGTATTTATATTGTGCACCGTTACCAACCGAGTTGGTCCCCAGGCGCTCTGGCGGATCTGTAAAACAAGAGGCGGGCGAGTAGGTTAGTCGGAAGAAGGGGGAGTAGGAGAGTGGGAAAGTGGTGTGCTGTTGGCGGCTTCAGTTCGGTATAAACCATGTGCTGAGCTTTGGTGTGAGTATCGGACCGGTTGAGACCTTGTGTGCTGTTGGTGCTGTTTATGTGTTGTTTGTTTGTTGTTGATGCAGTGTGGTAAAGTGCATGCGGTTTGCTGGGAGAGAGATGGTTGTGTGAATTTTTGGGTGGGTTAGGTTTGCAGAGATTTGGAAGTTGGGTTAGTGGGGTGTGTATCCTGGTTCTAGTACATCTTGTTCCATTTAAATTGTATTCCTGTGGGTGAGGTTATTGCGAGTGTCCTTTATTGGTCGTCTAACTGTTGTGTGTAGTGGCATGGAGTGCTCCCATCTGTATTCTAATGAGCTTTGTATAATGTGAGTGGGTATGTCTATTCTCCCCCTTCTGGTGTAGGAGCTGAGAGTAGGATGCTCCTTATTCCCTTGCATCTATTGTGACATAGGTCTGTTGGTCTTAGGTGTGGTTCAGGGCCAGGGTGCTATTGATGGATCGTCCCAGTCTTTCTGTCATGGTCTGCCTATGCATTCAGTTTTTGTGTTCTCCCATCATGGCTGTCTCTCTTTTATTCGATCTGTGTGTCGTGGAGTGTCTTCCTTAGGTTCTGTTTTTATATGATTGATTGTTGCAGATCTGGATCTGTGTCTTCATTCTTCATTGTTTTAGTTATGTGTGTCTCCCTGTGGGCGGTCTTCTAGTTACGAAGTGAAGAGCCAGGATTTGAGCAGTTTCCTGAATAGTAGGTGCTTTCTTGTGTTGCGTTTGTTCTTTGGTAAGTCGTTCCAAGTTTTCGGTGCCTGGTCTGAGAAAGAAGACCCTCTGAGTTTTCTTTTATTGTAGGGTTTCGGTTCCAGGCGGATGTCGTTGCTTGATCTGAGCGTTCTTGTTGGTTGGTGTAGGTGTAATTTTGCTCTAAGGAACTCAGCGCCTTGATTGTGTATTGCTCTGTGCGCGATGCACATTGTTTTGAATTTTATTTGTTGTTTTATTGGTAGCCAATGGGATGTTTTTGGAGCAGGTGTGATGTGTTCTCATCGGGGTAGTTTGAGAAGGAATCTGGCTGCCGCATTTTGTATGCGTTGTAGTTTTTTTAGAAGCCGTTCAGGCATATCCGAGTATAGGTTATTGGCGTAATCTACTCTGGACATGACGATAGCAATGATGGTATTTTGTTTTGTTGGCAAATGACAGGAACGGAAGGATCCTTTTTGCCGCTTGCAGGAGAAAGAAGCATTTCTTGAGTAGAGCGTTTGCTTGTGGCTTTAGAGTCAGATTGTTGTCCAACAAGACCCCCAGGTTTTTTACAATCAACGATGGTGCTGGGGTTTTACTGAGTCCCCTTGGCCAAGGTATGCAGTAGTTGTCTCCTCTGTTTTTTGTGACGATCATTATTTCTGTTTTGCCTGGGTTGATTTTGAGGTAGTTCGAGTTTATCCAGTTGAATACATCACAAAGGCGGTGCTCTAGTGTTGAGTTTTCTTCTTGAGTGTCTTGTATTTTGAAGAATATTTTTGAGTTGTTGGCGTTGTGGCAGGTGAGGCCGTGTCTTTTGATGGTTTTGATTAGTAGAGATAGGTAGATGTTGAATAATAGCAGGGAGGAGGATGATCCTTGTGATACTCCACATGTGGAGTCTCTTGGGATGGATTTGAAAGATTTCATCCATGTGGTTTCCTTTCTGTTTGTTAGGAGGGATATGATGCATAGTAGGGTGGTGTCTGTTATTCCCAGTCCTTTTAGTCTTGTGATGAGGATGTCATGATTAACTGTGTCGAATGCCACCGAGAGGTCTAGAAGTATTAAGGCCGTACTGTTGTCTGAGTCTGCATTTGTTTTTAGGTCATCCCATATTGAGAGTAGAGCTGATTCCGTTCCTCTCATTGGTCTGAAGCCAACTTGCGCCTGGTCTAGTAGGCAGTGCTCTTCTATGAATTCATGGGTTGTTTTGTATATGTATGTTTTGATCAGTTTGGCTGTGTATGGGAGGTTGGAGACGGGTCTGTAGTTGGGAGAGGTCCTCTACGGTTCCTGCTGTATATTTGAGTAGTGGCCTGATGTGCGCTGATGTACGCTGATTTGAAGGAATGCAGCACTTTCCCTGTCGAGATTGAATGGGGGAGGACATTCCTGTGATATCCCATGGGAGTTCCTTTTTTAAGAATTGATTTGTAAATGTCCCGGGGGCAGGGATCCTAGGGGGAACCTAAGTTGTTGCTTTGATTAAAAAAAAAAGGTAGCAGTGCTTTGATTTACCAGTTTGATGAAGGTCTCCACTGATATTTCGGGGAAGCTTTGTAGTTTGTTTGGATGTTCCTCATGAGGATAGGTGCAGCCCGTAGTATGATCGACTGGTCTGCTTTGTATGGTTTGTTGGATGTTGTAGATATTGTTTTTGAAGTGAGCTGCTAGGTCATTGCATAGTTTCATCAAAGGAATTGACGTATTGTTGCAGCCAGGTGGATTTTTTATTTCATTGATGATTTTTGAAGAGTTCTTTTTGGTTGTTTGGTGCTTTGAAGGTTCGGTCGTCGTAATATCTTCTCTTTGCTTTTTGTATTTCCTTTTGTATGAGCGGATATGTTGCAGAAATTTTAGTTTATTCGCAGTGTCCTCTTTGATTCTTCCAACTAGTTCTACTTTTCGGTTTTTCCTTTTAATGGTGCTGAGTAGTGGGGTGAACCATTCTGCCAGTGCTCTTTTGCGAGAATGTGCCTTGGCAAAGCACTGCGCCACAGATCCGTCAGAATGCCCCAGTTGTTAATGCTTGCACAGAAACCTGATCCTTTTTCTCCAATGGAACAATACACAAAGCAAGAGGTTTGCCTGCATGTTCCTGGGAGAAGGTTGTGGAGAGTGAGCCTCGCGAGAGCAGCTCTAGCCATGTTCTCGTGAGGCTTTGCATGAGCACGGGCGAACGTCAGTGAGAGAGCAAGAGAGGGACACAGACCTTTGAGAGCGCAGTCCTGCAACAGGACTATAGATGCTGATCATATGAGCAGGAAATGGGGACTAAAGCATTCGCCTGTACTCTATGCATAAAATATTCTGCCTGCTTCAGTTCATGCGTTGAATCATTGTTATCAGAGCACAATACGCATGTCATGCTATTGCTATGCCCCTGCCCCTTACCTGAACTGTAGGCTCTGAGCAAAGTGCTGCTCATGTCCCTCTGCCCGCAGCAGCCAACAACCGCTGCGCACCCAGTGCCCACATTCTTGCACCTTGAGCCGGGCATGTATGGTGAGTCATCTCTCACACGGTGCCCCCGACCGTTGAGTAAAACCTCAGGTAATGATGGTGTCAACCCACAGCGCCAGCAAGAGGTCCCGGAGACAGCAAAAATGGACAGGCAAGATCTTCTGTGCTGTGGGGTGATGAATAAAGCAAACAGCTCTGGGTGCAGTAGGAAAGAAAACAGCTCTGGCGCCACGCAGCGGGAAACCAATGAGGTCCGGGTGCAGCAGCAACAAACAGGGAGAGCGATTCTTGCTCTTTACCCCTTTTAAGACCTCAAGGTCCTGCTGCACCTCAGGTTTTGTGGGATTGCTGCTCTTACTTCTGGCACCAGGCCTGATGACATCATGCCACCCAGGACCAAGGCTTCAATGCTAACAGGCCCTCCCCACTCACCCAAAGATACCACCCCAGCATCCTGGCAGAGGTTGTTAAAATGGGTAAATCAGAGTCTAAAAGCCAGCCGTCAGGTTCTGTTCAGGATTGGAGACAGTGATGTCCAGGATGTTCTAATTGAGCCACTGCCAGATAGTGATGTCCAGGATGTTCTGATTGAGCCACTGCCAGATAGCGATGTCCAGGATGTTCTGGTTGAGCCACTGCCAGATAGCGATGTCCAGGATGTTCTGGATGAGCCACTGCCAGATAGCGATGTCCTTGATGTTCTGATTGAGCCACTGCCAGATAGTTATGTCCGGGATGTTCTGTTTGTGCCACTGCCAGATAGCGATACCCGGGATGTTTCGATTGAGCCAGTGCCAGATAGCGATGTCCTTGATGTTCTGATTGAGCCACTGCCAGATAGCGATGTCCGAGATGTCCTGATTGAGCCACTGCCAGATAGTGATGTCCAGGATGTTCTGATTGAGCCACTGCCAGATACTGATGTCCGGGATGTTCTGATTCAGCCACTGCCAGATACTGATGTCTAGGATGTTCTAATTCAGCCACTGCCAGATAGTGATATTTAGGATGTTCTGTATGAGCCACTGCCAGATAGTGATGTCCAGGATGTCCTGATTCAGCCACTGCCAGATACTGATGTCCGGGATGTTCTGATTCAGCCACTGCCAGATACTGATGTCTAGGATGTTCTGATTCAGCCACTGCCAGATAGTGATGTCTGGGATGTTATGATTTAGCCACTGCCAGAAAATGATATCCAGAATGTCCTGATTCAGCCACTGCCAGATAGTGATGTCTAGGATGTTCGGATTTTGCCACTGCCAGATAGTGATGTCCGGGATGTTTTGATTTAGCCACTCCCAGATAGTGATGTCTAGGATGTTCAATTCAGCCACTGCCAGATAGTGATGTCTAGGATGTTCGAATTAGCCACTGCCAGATAGTGATGTCCAGGATGTTTGATTTAGCCACTGCCAGATAGTGATGTTCAGGATGTTCGATTCAGCCATTGCCAGATAGTGATGTACAGGATGTTGTGATTTAGCCACTGCCAGATAGTGATCTCCGGGATGTTCTGATTTAGCCACTGCCAGATAGTAATGTCCAGGATGTTCGATTCAGCCACTGCCAGATAGTGATGTCCGGGATGTTTTGATTTCACCACTGCCAGATAGTGATGTCCAGGATGTTCTGATTCAGCCATTGCCATATTGTGATGTCCAGGATGTTCTGATTTTGCCACTGCCAGATAATGATGTCCAGGATGTTCTAATTCAGCCACTGCCAGATAGTGATGTCCAGGATGTTCTGATTCAGCCACTGCCAGATAGTAATGTCCAGGATGTTCGATTCAGCCACTGCCAGATAGTGATGTACAGGATGTTCTAATTGAGCCACTGCCAGATAGTGATGTCCAGGATGTTCTGATTGAGCCACTGCCAGATAGCGATGTCCAGAATGTAATGGTTGAGCCACTGCCAGATAGCGATGTCCAGGATGTTCTGGATGAGCCACTGCTAGATAGTGATGTCCTTGATGTTCTGATTGAGCCACTGCCAGATAGTTATGTCCGGGATGTTATGTTTGAGCCACTGCCAGATAGCGATGTCCGGGATGTTCCGATTGAGCCAGTGTCAGATAGCGATGTCCTTGACGTTCTGATTGAGCCACTGCCAGATAGTGATGTCCAGGATGTTCTGATTGAGCCACTGCCAGATACTGATGTCCGGGATGTTCTGATTCAGCCACTGCCAGATACTGATGTCTAGGATGTTCTAATTCAGCCACTGCCAGATAGTGATAGTTAGGATGTTCTGTATGAGCCACTGCCAGATAGTGATGTCCAGGATGTTCTGATTCAGCCACTGCCACATACTGATGTCCGGGATGTTCTGATTCAGCCACTGCCAGATACTGATGTCTAGAATGTTCTGATTCAGCCACTGCCAGATAGTGATGTCGGGGATGTTATGATTTAGCCACTGCCAGATAATGATATCCAGAATGTCCTGATTCAGCCACTGCCAGATAGTGATGTCTAGGATGTTCGATTCAGCCACTGCCATATAGTGATGTCTAGGATGTTCGATTTAGCCACTGCCAGATAGTGATGTCCAGGATGTTCGATTCAGCCACTGCTAGATAGTGATGTCCAGGATGTTTGATTTAGCCACTGCCAGATAGTGATGTTCAGGATGTTCGATTCAGCCACTGCCAGATAGTGATGTACAGGATGTTGTGATTTAGCCACTGCCAGATAGTGATGTTCAGGATGTTCGATTCAGCCACTGCCAGATAGTGATGTCCAGGATGTTTGATTTAGCCACTGCCAGATAGTGATGTTCAGGATGTTCGATTCAGCCACTGCCAGATAGTGATGTACAGGATGTTGTGATTTAGCCACTGCCAGATAGTGATCTCTGGGATGTTCTGATTTAGCCACTGCCAGATAGTTATGTCCAGGATGTTCGATTCAGTCACTGCCAGATAGTGATGTCCGGGATGTTTTGATTTCACCACTGCCAGATAGTGATGTCCAGGATGTTCGATTCAGCCACTGCCAGATAATGATGTACAGGATGTTGTGATTTAGCCACTGCCAGATAGTGATCTCCGGGATGTTCTGATTCAGCCACTGCCAGATAATGATGTACAGGATGTTGTGATTTCACCACTGCCAGATAGCGATGTCCAGGATGTTCTGATTTATCCATTGCCAGATAGTGATGTTCAGGATGTTCTGATTCAGCCATTGCCAGATAGTGATGTCCAGGATGTTCTGATTCAGCCACTACCAGATAGTGATGTCCAGGATGTTCTGATTCAGCCACTGCCAGATAGTGATGTCCAGGATGTTCTGATTCAGCCACTGCCAGATAGTGATGTCCAGGATGTTCTGATTCAGCCACTGCCAGATAGTGATGTCCAGGATGTTCTGATTGTGCCACTGCCAAAATGTTCTTGGATCTTCTGGGTTTTTCAAGTCTGGTGGTTCCAGATCTTGCAACAACCGGCACAATGGTATTTGGGTTGCCCTAAAGGTCTTTGATAATCTTGTCCATGGCTCAGCTGGAAGAGGATGAGATGAAGTGAAGAGGTCTGCATTCCCGATCAGGGTGTTTGGTCAGCCTCTTGATACATTTAAGAAGGAACGCCCTCAACATATTAATTGAACTCATAACAGTTGCAAAACACTTATGTGTTATCAGCTCCTGACCAGAAATGCAAATGGCCGCTCCCTCTGCCACAGAAAGATCTGGCATTAAGGTGGGCCTCGTTCTCATCCTTTTGCCCCATTGCTGCTGGAGATCAACGTCTGCAGTAAATGGGGGGTGGGTGCCACAGTCGACGTCCATCGGTGCAAGGAGACAGCAAAGGCAAGAGTGGCGCCCAATAATGTTGTGATATGGAGGACTGCTTTCCAGGAGACCCTAACTCATTTCCTTTCATTGCTTTTTCTTTGTTGCTCATTTATTGTGTGACTCCCATCTGATGGGGAAGTCTCTGCCACTTCGAAAGCTAATGCACCTTGCTCCTCAGCATAGAAGGACTCAACACGGCCTAGCAGTGCCAACCCCTTGCTGCACATTGTGCTGTGAGGCCATCACCACCTGCGTTTTCTGATGCCCCATTGAAGGCTGTGTTGGGGAAGGCCTCTGGTCTGAAAGATGAAACCTCCAGAAAGGGAGGGGGGTTTATCAGGGTATGGAGAGGCGGCAAAAGGTTTGTTCGACAGAGTGTATGCTCTAGTTTTGGGAATGAGCTCGCATGTGTGTGAGCCATGCGCACACCTGAGAGGAAGCACTTTCTAAACTCAGGTGACTCATTCCCCGGGTCACAATAGGTCACGTGCCCAGACTGTGTTGCCAGGGCCCGGTCTGTACCAGCATCACCTCCTGCCGGTGCAGGTGGTGGGTGTCCGCACACCTCTGCACCTGCACCTTTGACTCTCACTGCACACATTGTCTATCGAGTGGGAAGGGGCTGGTGGTCCCCGACCCCCGCGTGCAGCCCATCCAGTGTGACCCCAGTACAGCCTGATCATTCCTTACAAATAAATGAAGAATCGGTCACTTTGGGCCCGCGCTCTGGCGCGGCTGCGCTTCTGTGCACCCAGTCACCCGCTGTCAATGTATTAAGCGCTTCTAATGCTGATTGCATGTAAGCTTGGCAGCCATTTTGAAACCAGGCCTTCCATCGTGTGAGATGATTTCTGGGCCTCGTTTATAAAATTGTGGGGGAATTAAGAGGGTTCAGGGCTTTTCGAATGATTGTGAGGTTGGAGGGTTTAAGGTTACTCGTGTGACATATCACGTCATTAATCTAATGGCGGGTGTGATTGGTTGCGTAATGAGGGGCACTTCTACCCCCTCTCACAGAGGTCCTGTCCTTGTGAGATCTGGGCAACATCACTGATGTTTGGGGTGCCAGGAAGTCATTCTCAGGTTGGTCAAGCCAAGGTGGTACCATGTCCTAGCCCCCTGGAGTTCTGGTTTTGGCCTTCTCATTTGGAAAGGATGGCGGAGGAGTCTTCTGGCTGTGTCTGGATCCGCCCCATTGCAGCGGCGTGGACTGTTGCTTATTGCTGATTGGTCAGTTATGAATGTATTTGCTAAATATCTAGAGATATTTTCAACACGTGCAGCCATCACACTTTACAGCGCGGATAGCTACAAACGCAACAAGCAGAAGAGGACACTCTCAGACATCACTCTTCAGCACCATCGGGCATGGTGGAGAAAGAGAGTGCTAGACAGGAGTGCTCCCCATAGCAGTGTGCGATACTCCAGGTAGGGGGAATACTTTCAGGATAAATGCATGCCTATGGGGGGCTCGATATCCTGTGCTTATTGTGAAACCTTTGTCACTTTCTTGGAATGGGCCAGAAAGGAAGGAGAGTAAGGGAGTGCAGGTGCTGCATTGCTTGGAGAGTAAGGAAGCGCAGGTGCTGCATTGCTTGGAGAGTAAGGGAGCGCAGGTGCTGCATTGCTTGGAGAGTAAGGAAGCGCAGGTGCTGCATTGCTTGGAGAGTAAGGGAGCGCAGGTGCTGCATTGCTTGGAGAGTAAGGGAGCGCAGGTGCTGCATTGCTTGGAGAGTAAGGAAGCGCAGGTGCTGCATTGCTTGGAGAGTAAGGGAGCGCAGGTGCTGCATTGCTTGGAGAGTGAGGGAGCGCAGGTGCTGCATTGCTTGGAGAGTGAGGGAGTGCAGGTGCTGCATTGCTTGGAGAGTAAGGGAGCGCAGGTGCTGCATTGCTTGGAGAGTAAGGGAGCGCAGGTGCTGCATTGCTTGGAGAACGCAGGTGCTGCATTGCTTGGAGGGTAAGGGAGCGCAGGTGCTGCATTGCTTGGAGAGTAAGGGAGCGCAGGTGCTGCATTGCTTGGAGAGTAAGGGAGCGCAGGTGCTGCATTGCTTGGAGAGTAAGGAAGCGCAGGTGCTGCATTGCTTGGAGAGTAAGGGAGCGCAGGTGCTGCATTGCTTGGAGAGTAAGGGAGCGCAGGTGCTGCATTGCTTGCAGAGTGAGGGAGCGCAGGTGCTCCTAGTAAGGGAGCGCAGGTGCTGCATTGCTTGGAGAGTGAGGGAGCGCAGGTGCTGAGGGAGCGCAGGTGCTGCATTGCTTGGATGGCTTTCGGTTTCTGGGTAAGAAGGGCGTATATCAATGGAGAAAGGTGCTAACACCCTGGTGTACCTCTGGCTGCAGAGGAAATGGAAGACCCAACGACATCCCTGTGCTTCCTGAAGATCGAGATTGACTTCGAGTTGGGTGAATGCCACCTCCCTGGGGACAAGGTTTGAGAATGTAGGGTGGCAGTGGCCACCTGTCTTAGGGCTAAGAAAATGACTTTGGGGCAGCTACAGAGCTTGGTTGGGCAATTGAAATTCGCATTGAGGATAAACCCAAGGGGGAGGCTGTTCTCTAGGGCAATTGCGGGAGCTAAGTCACGATTGGATAAGGTACATCATCAAACCAGGTTGTCCAAAGAACTGAACCAGGACCTGATAGTTTCCGATGAGTTTCTCACAAATGTTAACAGGATGCAGGCTTGGCCATCGGAGGTGAAGAACGGTACTCAGCTGGGGCTCTACGCGGATGCCAGGGGCAGCGTGGGATTTGGAGCCATCCTGGGTAACAAACGGCATGGGCAGCGGCGGCCCGCCGGCTACGCTGACAGCGGGCTGACCAAGAGCCTTACCTTTCTGGAACTGTTTCCCATAGTGGTGGCATTAAGTATCTGGGCGGGGACTGAGGGCCAGGGATGTGCTGTTCTGGTCAGACAGCATGTCAGTGGCCTGCTCTATTAATAGCCGAAGAGACGCTTGCAGATGGTATTGAGGATGGTGAAGCGATTGGTGCTGGTCTGTCTCTGTGGAATGTAGGCTTTCAA
This sequence comes from Ambystoma mexicanum, assembly GCF_040938575.1. Taxonomy (NCBI): domain Eukaryota; kingdom Metazoa; phylum Chordata; class Amphibia; order Caudata; family Ambystomatidae; genus Ambystoma; species Ambystoma mexicanum. Next base: position 6,727,704 of record NC_090932.1, read on the forward strand.
GCGAAGCATTTACCTGGGATTAACAACAACGCGGCTGATGCTTTGTCCCATTTCAAACTGCAGGAGTTCCAGCGGTACCTACCAGGGCGGACCCAGTGATTAACCCTTTCCCGCCGAGATACTGTGCGGGCTCGGTGCCCAGATTTAGCCTCACCTATTGAGGTGTCGGAGACAAGAAAAACTAAGCAGGTTTATGAGAAAACGTGCTGTACGCAGGGCCTAGTGGACATTTTTCATAGGGACGCAGTGATTACGTTTCTGGGAGTGGCTAGGACTAAGATATCCATTGGGTTCTCAGGATTACAGGGAGGTCCCCACCCTCCACTAACTGTGCAGTAAGAAAAGCATTGAGCAGCTGGAGGAGGGGGTGGTTAATCCAGGCGATGGTAGGCGCACTCTTAATCCTAAAAAGTGACCACTATTATTGGGGGGCTAGGATGGATCTGTAGGGCCAGGTGGGAGCTATCACTGTCTAAGTCAGCATTCTCTGACACATTTTTGGCGCCTTCGAAATAGGGGAGTTAGTGGGGGCCTCCAAGTCCAATCGGTTGGGGGCTTGTTCAGGGGTGACCTTTCCTTTTTAGAGGGATTCTGTGTTTCAATTTGGGTGATGAACAAAAAAAAACAGACCAGGAGGCAAGGGGGCCAGGGTGACAGTAACAGTGCATGCCATGGTGGAAAGATGCCCAGTAAAACTGTTGAGGGCATTTCTGGTGTTCAGGGGAGATGGGGGCGGCCTGCAATTCATGCATAAGGACGGCTCCTCACTATCCAGGTTCCAGTCAGGAAGGTCTTTCAGAGCTCTTTGGAGGGTGTCGAGCTGGGGGGTTAGGGTTTCCACCACACTCCTTTGGAATTGGGGCAGGCACCACAGTGGCAGAGTATGGGCGTGGAGAGATGCAGATCAAGGAGATCGGTAGATGGAAGTCCTGCGCCTATAGAGGGTATATCAGGCCGCATGATCTTCTCCGCTAACAAGGAAATGGGGGTTGGTAGAGAGACTGGGTGGGCAATGTAATGTAATGCAGCTTGCATAGTGTGTGTGGGGGGGGCGCCTCACCCCTGGCAGTTGGTAACTGGATTTCCCTAGCATACTCTCTCTATCATTTCACGCAGAGGAGGAGGAGGCCGGTGGTTTGGGTCGTGGGACATTCGTTCATTCGGGGAATGGAGCAAAGGGTCCTGGATCGTACAGGGTTGTTATCCAACATGATAAACTTTGACATACAGTGGATTTCTGCAGGGGGTTTGCAGGTGTTCCGGGTGCGCTCGCTGGTGGAGTTGCAGGAAAGAAAGAGGGGGTTGCTGAACCCAGAGTTGGCGATCTTACCCGTGGGGGCAATTACTTGATACAGTTAGGAAGAAGTGGCCTGATGGAATGTTTGTCATCCCTCTTCTGGTAGTTTGGATGTTTTTGCCCAGGGGCTTTGCCGCCTGGTCTCAGATTATCCCAAGATTGGACTGGAGGTGTCCAGGTCTGGCTCGCCGATGGAACATTTCTGCTCGGAAACTAAACAATGAACTCGCCAGGCTGGCTGCATGCCGTGGGCGCCTACAGATCGTGAGGAATGGCCCGTTGAGGGGCCCTGGGACATGTCATTATGTCATTAGGATGGGGTACACTTATCCCAACTGGGTACCAAACGTCAAACGTTTTTTGCAGAGCGCTTTGTCCATAATGAGAACAATGGTACAGGTGGGGGGCATCACAGACCGGTGGGGTCTGTGTCCCTGTGGCAGGTGGGGGAGGATCATGTGAACACTGAGATCCCCCTCCGGGGTCTCCAGAGCTGGAATAGTGCTGTGGGGAGGGTACAGCCCCTCCTACAGCCCCCCCTTCATAATGGGCGTACAGCCACCAGAGGGTCCCGGCAAGGGAGGTGGGGTGGTAGGATCGGTGGGCAGCTTGGGCCAGCAACGAAGGGGCTTCCTCCTGGTATTTCCCCCCCCCACCATGGCATGGTGTGGAGGGGATAGGGCCTCACCACCATGGCCCTTGGGGGGCAGAGGAATGGTCTGCCTGGACCACTTGCCAGGATAAGAATTGTTAAAAATGCGATGAGTTTTTTGTATTTGTTAGGAATGTCACATTTTTGGTTGGTTCATTTGTGTTTTACTATGTAATAAAATGTGGCCGGAATGGCATTCAAAAGTAATGTGTCTGGTCTGCTCACTCCTCCCCTGGCACGGCCCCCTTGCAGAGCCCATGTGAAAGCCACTGTACTATCCTCTTCCGAGAGCGGTGGACACTTATCCTGACAATCAATAGCGGCTCTGCCGGTGCAACGCCTGTGTAGATGAACATGTCATCTATAGAGCCCGCCCCCTCACCTCCGTCATATTGGAAGAACAGCAACAAAACTCTGTGCGTGGCAGCAGGTATCATCTCAATACCACATCGAAGGTATGAGAGACGTTATGCACTCAGACAACCGTACCGAATGTATCCCCAAACTGATGCAGTAGACATGAGTCTGCAGACACCACTGGACATAGAAGAACTATAAGTGGCATCTGAGAAGTGAAAAGTGATGCCATGAAGAGGAGACACGTGGAGGCACTGAAACGATATATGGTAATTGAGAGAATGAAGATGTGATTAAAGTGATAAATATATATGTGAATGTGAAGAAAACCATATACACTGAGAAGATAAGTACCAAGACATGCAGTAGATGTATATACGCAGAAACGCGAGGTAGATAAGACAACGTAGAAGTATGAAATATAGCACGAGTAAAGCAGCCATGTTGAGAAAATGGACGTCGTATAATAGTAAACGATACGCCTTGAGAAGGAAAACTAAGGCTGCATTGCTGACAGGCACTGAAATACAGATTTGTGCAAGAACAAAGGATATTTGTTTGGCTCAGAATCAAGGATGCCGCTGCAAGATGCAACTGCAAGGCACAAAATGAGTCGAAGAGGATAAGCTGTATATGCAGGACATACTTCTGTTAGAGGAGTGAATGGTTGTGAGTGCCAAGTATTGTTTAATTACAGATGCAGAAAGCATATGTAAGACGGAGCAACCAAGTGTCCAGAGACCAAGGAGAGTAATAGCACTCAGTATAACTGAATGAAATAGCACTAAATAGAGGACAGAATGGAAGAAATCCTGGTCTCCTCACACGTGGTACAAGACCAGAATACAAGGCCTATTCATAAAGCTCCAGACGGAGATAGCGATGTGCCTTCACTCCCTTTAAAGTTCTGAGGAAGAGAACAGTCAGCAAAGTCAACTACTGAGAATAAGCCTTGGCTTAGGGCCTACCTGATGAGAGAGGGTAGGCTAATTAGCTAAGGAGGGCAGTTGTCTCACATTGTTCCCCTGCACCTGGGTTTCATTGCTTATGTACTGCTAACGAGCTGAATGTTCAAAGTTTTTATTTTTATTCATTTTATTGGTCATTTGTATGGTGCTTATACATCAAGAATATTGCGTTTCAAAGCGCCTACAGGGCAAATGGAAAGGAGCAAGGGGAACTGGAAGACAATGGACAACGCAAAATACAGAAGACGGCCCTACTAGGCCTCGTGAACATTTGGATTGTGCAAGTCCAGGGAGAGAGAATGGACAGGGGAAGTCGGGAAGTGCTAGCGGATCCACAGAGGGGTGAAGTGCCAGGGGGATAGTTGCAGGCAACAGGTAAGTGCAAGAGTCGGTTGCGAAAGCAACAAGTAAGTGCCAGGCAGTGACCACAAGATGGAGGAGGGCTCACCACCCCATCAATAAGTGCAGACCTATGAGGCAACAGGCCAAGTGGTGCCTGGAGGCAAGTGCAGGGGGGTGGCGGATGCTGCAGCCAATCAGGCAGAAGACCAGGACCCAGAAAGACACATAAGGGCCCAGGCCACCAATCAACTGCTAAAGTGAGGTTTAGCATGGCAGGGTGAGAGGGCAGGGTGAGAGGGCAGGGTGAGAGGGCAGGGTGAGAGGGCAGGGTGAGAGGGCAGGGTGAGAGGAAAAGAGGAAAGTCTTGAGTTGTTTGCAGAACTTGAGGAGGTCCAGCTCAAGACGTAGAGAAAGGGGGAAGCTGTTTCCGAGGACGGTGACAGCTGAAGGAGAGGAAACGGCCGCTCGCTCTCTGCTTAGAAAAGCGCTTGACAAGCAGAGAGAGTTGGGGCCAGAGGATCGGAGGGATCTGGAAGGAAAGTATTTGGTGAGAGCAAGTTGCAAATAGCGTGTTCCCTGGTCCCAGATGCCTTATGAATGATGCAGAGGAATTTCAATTTGATCCTTGCAGCAAGTGGGGGCCTGTGGAGAGATTTTAGGGCTGGAGAGATAAGTCCCTGGGTTTAAGGCCAAGGATACGTCTCAAAGCCCTCTCAAAGCCCAATTCTGGATTATCTAGAAAAAAAGTGAGGAAGGGGAGGATGCCCTTGAGGAGGTAGAGTTGGAAATGTGCCTTCTTGGCCAGATCCAACATGTGAGGAATTAAAAACAGAGAGGCGTCGAAGATAACTCCCAGGTTTCTAGTCTCAGAGGAAGGAGAGGGGGGAGGGTCCAATGGGGGTGGGCAGAGTGAAGGGAGAAAGGTGGGAGCAGGGGTCCCGATAGAGAGAATCTCGGTCTTGCTGACATTGAGACAGAGATCATTGGAGGTGCACCAGGACTGGATCAGGAAGGACAGAGGGGGTCCTAAAAGATGCTGAGGGTAGGCTGAAGAAGAGTTGGGTGTCGTCTACATGACACTGGAAGTGAGGGGGGACAGTGGAGATAAGGTGAGCAAGAGGGAGATAGATGTTAAAGGTTGGAGGAGAGTGCCAACCAATCATGAGGGTCTTTGCAATGGTGGACTATACATTGTTGCAGAAGCCAATCCGCTGCTGTTGTTATGCTATTATCAGTATTTTACATAGTTATCGGTTCTTCAAGGTGTGCCTACCAGTAAGGGGCAGCCAATGGTGATACTAACACTCATATAGACTATAGGTATATATGTTCCCTTAACCAATCTCTCCACCGGGGTTTTCCACATTGTTTGCCACATAGGATGACATCATAGCTGACGTACATTCAGGTATAAAACCTTTTGTGTAATTGAAATGCCTTGAGAGTGTGTGAGCTACAATCTGTTTATTCGCCAGGTTTCCCTACTTTATTGAAGTGATAATAAAGCAGGACTTTGCCATATTCTTTGAGTCTGTCCAGTTTTTGGGCCTGAGATCGTGTATTTGGTAATCCCATTCGGCGCGTGCAACGCTGCGTGTGCTACTGCACACCTGCAACATGTGCTGCAACTTTTATTTGGGGGCCCTTTCAGTTTAGTCGGCAAAGCCCCCGCACAGCCCCCTTCCACCTCCAGAGCTTTCATGTGGACACGCGGAAGGACGCCGCGGCAGCACCTGACTAAAGGCCTGTCAATCACCTGGATAACACGCATGTCTCATTAGCACCGCCTTTTACATGCGGGAAACAATGATGGTGCATTTCCATTTGAGAAGCCGTGGGAGACAAATACGAGCTTTCTTTTAAGACAAAATGAGTCAAAACGAAAATCGCCTTTTGTAAAACTTAGTTTATATCGCAACTTTTTTTTTACATACAAAAAAGGTTTGCTTTTTTGAGAGTAGAGAGCTCTCAAGTTTTCTGTGGTCATGCCTGATAAGGCCACTCAGTCCTGTTTTTGTTTGGAATTCTAGGACTTGTAGTTTTCCTAAATTTCAAATGGGGAAGAAAAATCTACAAGTACCAGAATCCAAAGGGAAAAAAACTGGGCCGGGCGGCCTTCTCTGGCAGCGCCATGGGAAACTTGAGAGCTTTGAGAGTATTCATTGTTTATTTGCACCGTGCTTCACCTCAATCTGTATGTTTTTGCTACTTATCTACGCGCTGAAGTTATTATGGTACAAAACGGAGGAGAGTGGTCACACTTGCAAAACTTAGCAATCTTGCAATGTGAATGGGCCATTTATATTTCCATGTTAATGACACCAGAGGGGACTGGCTCTGTTTGCACCTTTCTGTCAAATGCCCCCCCCGTGAAAATGTCCTCCTTTGCACTAGGTGGTGGAGGGTGAAGAGTAAAGCAGAGGGGCGACGCCTTTGCTCTTCCGCTTTCCTCTGCGTTATTGGAACACTGACAAAGCTGCATGAAATGAAACCTTCCTGTGGAGTCCAGCTTCCTTTCCAAGTAGTTATTTCAGGCCGATTACATGGGAAAATAGTCCATTAAGGCCAGCGTGAATAGTCAGGCTCGCCTTAATGCACCTTCTTTTGAATGGTGGAGGGGGCCATGTTAGATCCACCCGGCTGCTCCCCAACTTTGCCATATAAATGTAGCAGAGTGGGGCGGAGTGGAGCGAACATGAGTTTCAGAAAAGGCTGCAGGCTTCTCGTGTGGCCTCCCAGAGGTCTGCACAGAGTTGCAGGTGATGTGTGCACTTTGCAAGCCTTCTCAGCAATGCAAGGTACGTGTGCCCGTCTGCCACCAGTGGAGGCCTTGCTGCTCATGGCTCTCAGGAAAAGGGGGAACAAGGAGGTGTGGGGGTCATTAGTGGGACAGTGGGAAGTGCCTGGGTCCTGTGGGCCCATCTGCTTTCTATGGCTTAACAGAGACACTGGAATATTTTTAGTATGATAGTTAGAGTCAATGCAACCTCTTGGGTTAAGCATGTTTCGAAAGTGTTTAAGGGTTCCTCCAGCCGACCAAAAAGCACACACCGCAAAACCGATAGTCGCCTGGAATATTGATTATAGTAGGGCAGATATAGAGGAGGTGATTGACATATTAAAAAACTCTGGGGCAGCAGGTCCTGATGGACTAGCGGACGTGATACTAAAGAAAAAGAAAGTCCACTGGGCCGCCTTTATTGAAACCCTATTCGAGAAAATAGCTCTCACAAAAAAAAATCCTTTGTCTTGGCAATCAGCAGTAGTTGTGCCCATCTTCAAAAATGGTGATTGGGCAGATCCAGCCAACTACCGACCGATTGCCTTGCTGGATGTAATTGGAAAAATCTTTGCATCATTTTTGCAAAAGAACCTTGCAAAATGGGCAACAGAGGCACAAATCATCGATGACAGACAGACTGGTTTCACCAGAGGTGTTGTTGTGGAGCTAAACTTAACATTGCTCAATCTACTAAAATTGGACGCTATGAAAAAGAACAAAAATCTGCTCTTGGAGTTTGTCGATCTGCGCCAGGCTTTGGACAGGGTAAATCGAGAGACCCTGTGGAAGAAATTGGAAAAATTGGAGTGTCCAACAGATTTATTGCAGATTATTATCCAACTTCACTCCCAAACATCGATACGAGTGTGATTGAACGCCGGCTGTGAAGTGTCTGAAAGTATTCCAACGGAAAGAGGCGTTAAGCAGGGGTGCCCTTTGGCAGCATTAATCTTTAAATTATATGTTGTTGATCTGCCAGAAGCCCTCCTTGAATCTAATGCTTTTACACCAAAAATAAACGGTCATCAGATCAGCTGGGCAACCTATGCCGATGTACACCAAAAATAAACGGACATCAGATCAGCTGGGCAACCTATGCCGATGTACACCAAAAATAAACGGACATCAGATCAGCTGGGCAACCTATGCCGATGTACACCAAAAATAAACGGACATCAGATCAGCTGGGCAACCTATGCCGATGTACACCAAAAATAAACAGACATCAGATCAGCTGGGCAACCTATGCCGATGTACACCAAAAATAAACGGACATCAGATCAGCTGGGCAACCTATGCCGATGTACACCAAAAATAAACAGACATCAGATCAGCTGGGCAACCTATGCCGATGTACACCAAAAATAAACGGACATCAGATCAGCTGGGCAACCTATGCCGATGTACACCAAAAGTAAACAGACATCAGATCAGCTGGGCAACCTATGCCGATGTACACCAAAAATAAACAGACATCAGATCAGCTGGGCAACCTATGCCGATGTACACCAAAAATAAACAGACATCAGATCAGCTGGGCAACCTATGCCGATGATTTGCTCCTGGCTGATACAACGCCTGTTCGTGAGACTGGAGACCGACCTACAGAACAACAACATGGAAGTTAATGCTGAAAAATCAAAGGTTGTTGTTTTTGGCTCCCACCTTGGGAAAAAAGGGAGACATTTCAAATGGTTCACAGCTGGCAAACAACTGGAAAGAACGGAAAATATAAGATACCTCGGATTTATTTTCAACAAATCGATAAGAGAATGGGAGTGGACTGAGGACTTAAAATCCAAAATTATGGGTGACAGGGTAAAAGCTCAGATGTTTATGCAGAGACCATTGAGAGTGGTGTGTTCCGGTCTTCTTGCACTTGTCTTCTGGCCCTTTTTTCTCTTCTCTTTTTGTTTTTGTTAATGATTTGTCCTTGATCCTGTGTTGTGTGTTTAAGAATGGAACTGATGATGAGATTGACATTGATTTTGAGTAAGGACTTTGAGAAAGGATTATGAATGTAGTTGATGCTGTAAAAAGTTTTGTAAAAAACTCATAAAATAATAAAATTAAAAATTCAAATTAAAAAGAATATGTTTTATATTTGGCAAAACCCAGATAAAACTGTATCCCTGAAGGTATTGCAAGCCAAAGCCTAATGTATGATGTGTACTAACCAGAGTCCTGAATGCATGTGATCAAGTGCCCAAATTAAAGAGCAGGTTAAAATCTTGCCTTCGTTACTTTATCAACGTCTGTGATCCTGGGCAAGTAATTTAAGTTCACTGTGGGCCTCATCACGACTTTGGCGGTAACCCTTAAAATCTGCGGTAACGCTATTAGTGCCAATTTTAAGGGTCAGTCGGATCACGAGTCAAAATACGGCCGGCATCATTGCAGCCGGCGCAAGTACAGCTGGCTGTACAAGCGCTGACCATAACAGCGCCAGGAACCATTCACGCTAAAATATCAGCAATCACGAGTCCGGCGTAGGCGCTATTAGCGCCAGAAAAGCGGCGGATAATCCGCCGAAAATACCTCCAGCAAAAAGCTGGAGGTAACAGAACACAGGCCACAGCAATAAGGGCCCAGGTGGAACCAATGCAAATCAGAGGCCTACAAAGGAGCCACCCATGTACAACACACACTCCCCAACACCATTACACCAGCAGGAGCAGGGAGGAGACAGCAATAAGGGTCCAGGTGAAACCAATGCACATCAGAGGCCTACAAAGGAGCCACCCATGCAGAAGACACCCTCCACAACACCATTACAGCAGCAGGAGCAGGGAGGAGACAGCAATAAGGGCCCAGGTGGAACAATTGCAAATCAGAAGCCTACAAAGGAGCCACCCATGCACAACACACCCTCCCCAACACCATTTCACCAGCAGGAGCAGGGAGGAGACAGCAATGAGGGCCCATGTGAAATCAATGCAAATCAGAGGCCTACAAAGGACCCACCGATGCACAACACACCCTCCCCAACACCATTCCACCAGCAGGAGCAGGGAGGAGACAGCAATAAGGGCCCAGGTGGAACCAATGCAAATCAGAGGCCTACAAAGGACCCACCCATGCAGAACAAACCCTCCCCAACACCATTACACCAGCAGGAGCAGGGAGGAGACAGCAATAAGGGCCCAGGTGAAACCAATGCAAATCAGAGGCCTTCAAAGGACCCACCTATGCACAACACACCCTCCGCAACACCATTACACCAGCAGGAGCAGGGAGGAGACAGCAATAAGGGCCCAGGTGGAACCAATGCACATCAGAGGCCTACAAAGAACCCACCTATGCACTACACACCCTCCCCAACACCATAACACCGGCAGGAGCAGGGAGGAGACACCAATAAGGGTCCAGGTGAAACCAATGCACATCAGAGGCCTACAAAGGAGCCACCCATGCACAACACACCCTCCGCAACACCATTGCACCGGCAGGAGCAGGGAGGAGACAGCAATAAGGGCCCATGTGAAATCAATGCAAATCAGAGGCCTACAAAGGACCCACCCACGCACAATACACCCTCCCCAACACACAGCAATAAGGGCCCAGGTGGAACCGATGCAAATCAGAGGCCTTCAAAGGACCCACCTATGCACAACACACCCTCCGCAACACCATTACACCAGCAGGAGCAGGGAGGAGACAGCAATAAGGGCCCAGGTGAAACCGATGCAAATCAGAGGCCTACAAAGGACCCACCCATGCACAACACATCCTCCCCAACACCATAACACCAGCAGGAGCAGGGAGGAGACAGCAATAAGGGCCTAGGTGAAACCAATGCAATTCAGAGGCCTACAAAGGACCCACCCATGCACAACACACCCTCCCCAACACCATTTCACCAGCAGGAGCAGGGAGGAGACAGCAATGAGGGCCCAGGTGGAAGCAATGCAAATCAGAGGCCTACAAAGGACCCACCCATGCATAACACACCCTCCCCAACACCATTCCACCAGCAGGAGCAGGGAGGAGGCAGCAATAAGGGCCCAGGTGGAACCGATGCAAATCAGAGGCCTTCAAAGGACCCACCTATGCACAACACACCCTCCGCAACACCATTACACCAGCAGGAGGAGGGAGGAGACAGCAATAAGGGCCCAGGTGGAACCGATGCAAATCAGAGGCCTACAAAGGACCCACCTATGCACAACACACCCTCCCCAACACCATAACACCAGCAGCAGCAGGGAGGAGACAGCAATAAGGGCCCAGATGAAACCGATGCAAATCAGAGGCCTACAAAGGACCCACCCATGCACAACACATCCTCCCCAACACCATAACACCAGCAGGAGCAGGGAGGAGACAGCAATAAGGGCCTAGGTGAAACCAATGCAATTCAGAAGCCTACAAAGGACCCACCCATGCACAACACACACTTCCAATCACCATAACACCAGCAGAAGCAGGGAGGAGACAGCAATAAGGGCCCAGGTGGAACCAATGCAAATCAAAGGCCTACAAAGGACCCACCCATGCACAACACACCCTCCCCAACACCATTCCACTAGCAGGAGCAGGGAGGAGACAGCAATAAGGGCCCAGGTGAAACCAATGCAAATCAGAGGCCTACAAAGGACCCACCCATGCACAACACACCCTCCCCAACACCAGAACACCAGCAGGAGCAGGGAGGAGACAGCAATAAGGGCCCAGGTGAAACCAATGCAATTCAGTGGCCTACAAAGAGCCACCCATGCACAACACACCCTCCCCAATAGCATAACACCAGCAGGAACAGGGAGGAGACAGCAATAAGGGCCCAGGTGAAACCATTGCAAATCAGAGGCCTACAAAGGACCCACCCATGCACAACACACCCTCCCCAACACCAGAACAGCAGCAGGAGCAAGGAGGAGACAGCAATAAGGGCCCAGGTGAAACCAATACAATTCAGTGGCCTACAAAGAGCCACCCATGCACAACACACCCTCCCCAATAGCATAACACCAGCAGGAACAGGGAGGAGACAGCAATAAGGGCCCAGGTGAAACCAATGCAAATCAGAGGCCTACAAAGGACCCACCCATGCACAACACACCCTCCCCAACACCATAACACCAGCAGGAGCAGGGAGGAGACAGCAATACGGGCCCAGGTGGACCCACTGCAAATCAGAGGCCTACAAAGGACCCACCCATGCACAACACACCCTCCCCAACACCAGAACACCAGCAGGAACAGGGAGGAGACAGCAATGAGGGCCCAGGTGAAACGAATGCAATTCAGAGGCCTACAAAGGACCCACCCATGCACAACACACACTTCCAAACACCATACCACCAGCAGGAGCAGGTAGGAGACAGCAATAAGGGCCCACGTGGAACCAATGCAAATCAGAGGCCTACAAAGGACCCACCCATGCACAACACACCCTCCCCAACACCATTCCACTAGCAGGAGCAGGGAGGAGACAGCAATAAGGGCCCAGGTGAAACCAATGCAAATCAGAGGCCTACAAAGGACCCACCCATGCACAACACACCCTCCCCAACACAATAACACCAGCAGGAGCAAGGAGGAGACAGCAATAAGGGCCCAGGTGAAACCAATGCAATTCAGTGGCCTACAAAGAGCCACCCATGCACAACACACCCTCCCCAATAGCATAACACCAGCAGGAACAGGGAGGAGACAGCAATAAGGGCCCAGGTGAAACCAATGCAAATCAGAGGCCTACAAAGGACCCACCCATGCACAACACACCCTCCCCAACACCATTACACCAGCAGGAGCAGGGAGGAGACAGCAATAAGGACCCAGGTGGACCCACTGCAAATCAGAGGCCTACAAAGGACCCACCCATGCACAACACACCCTCCCCAACACCATAACACCAGCAGGAGCAGGGAGGAGACAGCAATAAGGGCCCAGGTGAAACCAATGCAAATCAGAGGCCTACAAAGGACCCACCCATGCACAACACACCCTCCCCAACACCATTCCACTAGCAGGAGCAGGGAGGAGACAGCAATAAGGGCCCAGGTGGACCCACTGCAAATCAGAGGCCTACAAAGGACTCACCCATGCACAGCACACCCTCCGCACCACCATTACACCAGCAGGAGCAGGGAGGAGACAGCAATAAGGGCCCAGGTGAAACCAATGCAAATCAGAGGCCTTCAAAGGACCCACCTATGCACAACACACCCTCCCCAACACCATTACACCAGCAGGAGCAGGGAGGAGACAGCAATAAGGGCCCAGGTGAAACCAATGCAAATCAGAGGCCTACAAAGGGCCCAAATATGCACAACACACCCTCCCCAACACCATTACACCAGCAGGAGCAGGGAGGAGACAGCAATAAGGGCCCATGTGAAACCAATCTAAATCAGAGGCCTACTAAGGACCCACCCATGCACAACACACCCTCCCTAACACCAGAATACCAGCAGGGAGGAGACAGCAATATTGGCCCAGGTGAAACCAGTGCAATTCAGAGGCCTACAAAGGACCCACCCATGCACAACACACACTTCCAAACACCATAACACACCCAGGAGCAGGGAGGAGACAGCAATAAGGGCCCAGGTGGAACCAGTGCAAATCAGAGGCCTACAAAGGACCCACCCATGCACCACACACCCTCCCCAACACCATAACACCAGCAGGAGCAGGGAGGAGACAGCAATAAGGACCCAGGTGGAACCAATGCAAATCAGAGGCCGACAAAGGAGGCACCCATGCACAACACACCCTCCCCAACACCATAACACCAGCAGTAGCAGGGAGGAGACAGCAATAAGGACCCAGGTGGACCCACTGCAAATCAGAGGCCTACAAAGGACCCACCCATGCACAACACACCCTCCCCAACACCATTCCACTAGCAGGAGCAGGGAGGAGACAGCAATAAGGGCCCAGGTGAAGCCAATGCAAATCAGAAGCCTACAAAGGACCCACCCATGCACAACACACCCTCCCCAACACCAGAACACCAGCAGGAGCAGGGAGGAGACAGCAATAAGGGCCCAGGTGAAACCAATGCAATTCAGAGGCCTAAAAAGGACCCACCCATGCACAACACACCCTCCCCAACACCATTACACCAGCAGGAGCAGGGAGGAGACAGCAATAAGGGCCCAGGTGGACCCACTGCAAATCAGAGGCCTACAAAGGAACCACTCAGGCACAACACACCCTCCCCAACACCATGCTGCCATTTTGAGCCGGGAGCCTTGATGTTGACTTCTACCTGCTGCGCCTGGAGCTACAGAGGCCAGCCAACCAGGCCAGGGCCCTGGGAGTGCAGGGGGCAGTGGGAATGAGGAGAAGGAGGAGGAGAGCAGCACCAGCAAGGCGGCCATCCATCCCCAGAGTCAGGCCAACACCCTGGGCCCTGACTGATGGTCAGTTGGTGACAGAATATCGGCTGGACAGGGCAACCATCACCCAGTTGCTGGACACAATCCAGGGTGACATTGCCAGCCGCATAGCCACCAGCACGACAGTACCTCCCCTAGTGAAGCTTGTGTCTGTGCTTCAATTACATGGGACTGGCAGCTACCAACACACCGTTGCCATGATGCATGGAATGGCCCAGTCCACATTCAGTGCCATGCTGGGACAGGTGCTCGATGCACTGTTGAATCATGTGAACGAGCACATTGCATTGCCAGCCACACAGGCACACGTGCCCCAGCTGAAGGGTCAATTCTATGGCATTGCCCAAGTCCTGAATGTAATAGCAGCCCTGGACTGCACACATGTGGCACTCGTACCACCCCAGGCACATGAGGCTGCCTTCAGAAACCGGAAACAGTACCATTCCCTCAACGTGCAGATGACATGTGGACCTGACCTCACCTTCAGCCACTGCTGTGCCCGCTACCCAGGATCCACCCATGACTCCATGGTCCTGCGCAACAGTACCCTGCCGGCGTACATGGAAAGGCACCGAGGCCAAAACACATGGCTACTGGGTGAGTACAAATGTATACCACAAAGCATGTCAATCCATAACTGACGGTGCCTGTCACAGAATCCATTATTCCCAATAGGCAGCAGCCTTACTGCAGCATTCACATTCAAGCAGCTTGCACGATGAACCTTGGGCATGTCCAACACAGCAGAACACACCCATGCATGATGTAAGACATGTTGCGGCACAGTGACATATGGAAGCCCCACCACAATAAAGCCTCCTATGTGAGTAGCACCATGGCTCCCAACAGTGAGACAGTACAGAAATCCCACCCTGGCCATCCGACAGTAATGAAATTCCAAACCATCACCTGGCACATCCACAAATGCACCACACATAAGTAGGCCAAGTAATGACAATGTACATCCCACGAACCTTGTCCCCAGAATGGCCAGGGAAATGCATAGAGAACAGTACAGAATACTCTCAGCGTCTCATTGCACCGTAAGAGTGTGGCCCATCCAAGAGAGCGGCGCAGAGGTAAGCGGGCGGACTTTCCTGCACCCCTAGCCAATGACATGGGAAGCTTTGGGAAATGCATGTCTGGACACTGCAAGCTCCCTGCACCCATGCAGCAATGCATGCTTGGAAGATGACAAGCTCCCTGCATCTATGCAGCAATGCATGTTTGGAAGAGCATGCCTGGACACTGCAAGCTCCCCCGCATACATGCAGCAATGCATGTTTGGAAGAGCATGCCTGGAAGCTGCAAGCTCCCATGCGTCCATGCAATAATGCATGCCCAAAAGCGGCAAGCTCCCTGCAGTCATGCATCAATGCATGCTTGGAAAATGTCAAGCTCCCTACATCTATGCGGCAATGCATTCCTCTAAGCTGAAAGCATCCTGCATCCATGCAGCGATGCATGCTTGGAAGATGACAAGCTCCCTGCATTCATGCAGCAATGCATGCCTGGAAGCAGCAAGCTCCTGCATCCATGCAGCAATGCATGCTTGCAAGCTGCAAACTCCCTGTATTCATGCAGTGATGCATGTTTGGACGCTGCATTCAATGCAAGCGCAGCTCTACTTCCAAGGACTCCCATTACATTGTTGCATCCTTTTGGCCAATGGTGACTCCTATTTAAAGACAGGTGGTTACATCTGCTCACAGCGAATAATGTCTGATGCTTCAAGTTGCAAATGACTGCTTGTGAGGTCCACTGTGAGCTCGGAGGCCGCTGTGCTTGGACACAGGGTCCACCGGACACCTCCCAGCCTGCGCTCTTGTGAAGCACACTATGGTGCCTTTAGGAAGCCCCTTCTTGCGACTCTTGTTGTCCATATGTTTACATCTGCTTTGCCTGGGCTCCTCCCCCACCAGCGGGGAGGAGGGTGCAGGGAGGCAGAGTTTGGGGAAGTGCTTAGCCAGCCATGCTTGGCTGTTGTCTACCTGGGCGCCATTGTCTGTTGGCCGGCGACTCTTCTTTGTCTCTCTGCATTGACACAGCTGCACTCTCAGCAAACAGTCTCCGATGCAGAGCTTTGAGCGGAGGGCTTTCAGATCAAGGCAGAGTTAATTAGGTCCCAAGACTTCAGCTGAACCCAGAGAAAATGCGCGCGACACTAGGGAAGAAGGCCTCACCCTGACTATTCTTGCAAGTCTCAGAAAGGAACCCTCTGTGTAACCTCCTGGTTGTGCCCCCGCCACCTCAAACTCAATGGTTTCTTCAGAGCACCTCATGGGGTCAGTGATGGAATCCCCGCCACCCAATCAGATGAGTGCTCGGCATCCCTGGTATGGCCAGTATGGTCACATGATCAGTGACAGTAGCCCTGCCCTGGCGCGGTCTGTGCACACTCGATGGCAGATGAGGGCTCGGCCTTGCATAGTCCCACCTGAGCAGGCTGTAGCAACAGCGGTGACACTGGTATGGCCAGTATGGTCATATGTCTGTGCACACTCGATGGCAGATGAGGGCTCGGCCTTGCATAGTCCCACCTGAGCAGGCTGTAGCAACAGCGGTGACACTGGTATGGCCAGTATGGTCATATGTCTGTGCACACTCGATGGCAGATGAGGGCTCGGCCTTGCATAGTCCCACCTGAGCAGGCTGTAGCAACAGCGGTGACACTGGTATGGCCAGTATGGTCATATGTCTGTGCACACTCGATGGCAGATGAGGGCTCGGCCTTGCATAGTCCCACCTGAGCAGGCTGTAGCAACAGCGGTGACACTGGTATGGCCAGTATGGTCATATGTCTGTGCACACTCGATGGCAGATGAGGGCTCGGCCTTGCATAGTCCCACCTGAGCAGGCTGTAGCAACAGCGGTGACACTGGTATGGCCAGTATGGTCATATGTCTGTGCACACTCGATGGCAGATGAGGGCTCGGCCTTGCATAGTCCCACCTGAGCAGGCTGTAGCAACAGCGGTGACACTGGTATGGCCAGTATGGTCATATGTCTGTGCACACTCGATGGCAGATGAGGGCTCGGCCTTGCATAGTCCCACCTGAGCAGGCTGTAGCAACAGCGGTGACACTGGTATGGCCAGTATGGTCATATGTCTGTGCACACTCGATGGCAGATGAGGGCTCGGCCTTGCATAGTCCCACCTGAGCAGGCTGTAGCAACAGCGGTGACACTGGTATGGCCAGTATGGTCATATGTCTGTGCACACTCGATGGCAGATGAGGGCTCGGCCTTGCATAGTCCCACCTGAGCAGGCTGTAGCAACAGCGGTGACACTGGTATGGCCAGTATGGTCATATGTCTGTGCACACTCGATGGCAGATGAGGGCTCGGCCTTGCATAGTCCCACCTGAGCAGGCTGTAGCAACAGCGGTGACACTGGTATGGCCAGTATGGTCATATGTCTGTGCACACTCGATGGCAGATGAGGGCTCGGCCTTGCATAGTCCCACCTGAGCAGGCTGTAGCAACAGCGGTGACACTGGTATGGCCAGTATGGTCATATGTCTGTGCACACTCGATGGCAGATGAGGGCTCGGCCTTGCATAGTCCCACCTGAGCAGGCTGTAGCAACAGCGGTGACACTGGTATGGCCAGTATGGTCATATGTCTGTGCACACTCGATGGCAGATGAGGGCTCGGCCTTGCATAGTCCCACCTGAGCAGGCTGTAGCAACAGCGGTGACACTGGTATGGCCAGTATGGTCATATGTCTGTGCACACTCGATGGCAGATGAGGGCTCGGCCTTGCATAGTCCCACCTGAGCAGGCTGTAGCAACAGCGGTGACACTGGTATGGCCAGTATGGTCATATGTCTGTGCACACTCGATGGCAGATGAGGGCTCGGCCTTGCATAGTCCCACCTGAGCAGGCTGTAGCAACAGCGGTGACACTGGTATGGCCAGTATGGTCATATGTCTGTGCACACTCGATGGCAGATGAGGGCTCGGCCTTGCATAGTCCCACCTGAGCAGGCTGTAGCAACAGCGGTGACACTGGTATGGCCAGTATGGTCATATGTCTGTGCACACTCGATGGCAGATGAGGGCTCGGCCTTGCATAGTCCCACCTGAGCAGGCTGTAGCAACAGCGGTGACACTGGTATGGCCAGTATGGTCATATGTCTGTGCACACTCGATGGCAGATGAGGGCTCGGCCTTGCATAGTCCCACCTGAGCAGGCTGTAGCAACAGCGGTGACACTGGTATGGCCAGTATGGTCATATGTCTGTGCACACTCGATGGCAGATGAGGGCTCGGCCTTGCATAGTCCCACCTGAGCAGGCTGTAGCAACAGCGGTGACACTGGTATGGCCAGTATGGTCATATGTCTGTGCACACTCGATGGCAGATGAGGGCTCGGCCTTGCATAGTCCCACCTGAGCAGGCTGTAGCAACAGCGGTGACACTGGTATGGCCAGTATGGTCATATGTCTGTGCACACTCGATGGCAGATGAGGGCTCGGCCTTGCATAGTCCCACCTGAGCAGGCTGTAGCAACAGCGGTGACACTGGTATGGCCAGTATGGTCATATGTCTGTGCACACTCGATGGCAGATGAGGGCTCGGCCTTGCATAGTCCCACCTGAGCAGGCTGTAGCAACAGCGGTGACACTGGTATGGCCAGTATGGTCATATGTCTGTGCACACTCGATGGCAGATGAGGGCTCGGCCTTGCATAGTCCCACCTGAGCAGGCTGTAGCAACAGCGGTGACACTGGTATGGCCAGTATGGTCATATGTCTGTGCACACTCGATGGCAGATGAGGGCTCGGCCTTGCATAGTCCCACCTGAGCAGGCTGTAGCAACAGCGGTGACACTGGTATGGCCAGTATGGTCATATGTCTGTGCACACTCGATGGCAGATGAGGGCTCGGCCTTGCATAGTCCCACCTGAGCAGGCTGTAGCAACAGCGGTGACACTGGTATGGCCAGTATGGTCATATGTCTGTGCACACTCGATGGCAGATGAGGGCTCGGCCTTGCATAGTCCCACCTGAGCAGGCTGTAGCAACAGCGGTGACACTGGTATGGCCAGTATGGTCATATGGTCAACACAATATATTGCGCTGCACTGCCATTTTCATGGTTTCCAGGCGCTCTGGCGGACCTGAATCTGAAAAGGAAGGGGGTTGAGAGGGCTTATTTAGTGGGATTGAGCGGGAAAGCACAAGAGAGCTTTGATGTGCTGTTGGTAGCTTCAGTTTGGAAAACCGGTCACTGTGTGCTAGTTTATTTTTAGTTGATAGACCTTATGTGGTGTTTGATGCATGAGTGTGTATGGGGTGATTGGTTTAGTTTCCTGTTGGGTGTTGTGGAGTGTGTGTAGCTGGTGGGTTTTTTTTTCTCTTCTATCGGACGTCTGAGTGGATTTGTTCAGTGTTTGAGGGTGAGCATACAGAGAATTAGAGCGTTTTTTGGCATTTATGTATTTAACATTATTTATTTATTCAATTGTTTTTTAATAACGCACTTGGTTTCTAAGCACGGATCCGGGATTCAAACCTCTGTTGCTCTGCGTGGTCCGTTGGCCCTGTGCTGTCGTCCGAGTCCTTTTGTGCGAGGTTATGTTGATTTGTTCAGTTAATATTATTCTGTGGTGATTTGCAGTATAATGCTATATTTCTTTGAGTGGCCCTGTTTCTGTTGATCAGGTTTAGGTTGATTTGGTGTTTCTATTGTGACGTGCTGGCAGTTTCTCTTCGATGATGTTTCCCATTTAGCTCGGCGAGTTAAAGAGACATGTTTTTAACAATTTTTCTGAACTTTAGGTGATCAGTTGTTCATATATCCTTTGGGAGCAAGTTTCAAAGTCTGCTGCCGATTCCCATATCTTCGAGTCTTTTGATGAGTGTTTTGTGGTGGACTGTGTCGATAGCTGCTCATTGATCAAATAGCATTAGTGCTAATTTGACGTTGGCTTCTGCGTTGGGTTTTAGATCATGCCGTATAGATAGAAATGCTGTTTCCGTTCCTCTCATGGGTCTAAAGTCGACTTGTGCCTGGGCTAGTATCCCATTGTTTTCTACATGTTCCAGGACTTGTTTGTAAACCTAGCTTTCTAGGAGTTTCAGCGGGCATGGGATGTTTGAGGTTGGTCGGTAGTTGGTTAGGTCTTCAGTGTTACCCGATGGGTCTTTAATGAGTGACTTGATGTATGCTGATTTAAAGGCTCGTGGCACAGTTCCTGTTACTAGGCAGTGGTTGAAGAGGTTGAGGAAATATTGTGCATGTGTTTTCTGGGCGAGGATGGTCTTGTACATGTCTGGTGGGCATCGGTCTGCTGGCGAGACGGCTCTGTTGCTTTTGCTCACTTGGCTGTTGACTTTTTTGGTCAGAATTGGTGGGTAGTTCCTTTGTCTTGTAGGTGGTTCTGGCATTTGGGGGTTGTTGCTGTTTTGTAAGATTGTGGCATAGTGTTTGTGATGGGGTTGCTGTACTGCTGCATGCTGTTGTGCTTCTTAGCTCATTCATGATGTTGAACATCTCTTCCTGGGTGTTGCTTGAGTTTGTGATCCGTTCGTGGTAATATGTCTTTTTTGCTTTCAGTATTTTGGCTTCGTATAGTTGTATCTGCCTTTGGTCTGTGATTTATTTCTGTTGATCGTAGTTTTTTCTCCATTCTTGTTCCAGTTTGCTGCTGGTTTTCTTCTGTGCTCTGGGGTGGGGTGTGGCGCATCTCGCCGTTGTTTTCTTTGGTGGGGGGTGAATGATGTTTGTGGTGCAATGTCATCTAATGTCTTATGTGATCCATTTTTGAATTGTCTCAGTTCTTTCTTCGATGCTGGAGGAGTCTAATATGATGAAAGATGATGTTGAGGCTTCCAGTCTGGTGTGTAGGTCCCCAATGCTTATGGATTTCCAGTTTCTTTTCTGAACTGGAGTATTTTTGCAGAGGTTTGATAGTATTCATGTTGGCGGGTGGATCACAAAGGGTATTATAAGATGGTGGCTCCAGAGAATTTGCATTGGTGGCGCAGTTGTGACCAGGTTTATGTTGCAGAAGTTTGCATCTGATGTGTGGCCTGTTGCTCCCTTCACCAGTTGTTGTAGATGTATCGCTGCCAGCTGATTTGTTAGAGTTTTGGGTAAATTGATGTTTTCTTCTTCGAACTAGTTGTTGAAATCTCCCAATATGATCAGATGATCACGTTTAATGGTGATGTTGGTGATGGTGTCCGCAAGTGTGTCAGTGAAAGTAGGGTTCTATGTCGGTTGCCTGTAGATAAGTAGATATCATAGGTTGGTTTGGCGACCTACGGTCGAGTGCAGTAGGAGCAATTTGCAGTTTGGGATGTTTAGTGGTGGTGCTGTTGTCATCTTTCGCTGGCCCTTGTATGCAATAGCGAGACCTCATTATTTTTCCCTTCTAGGCTGGCTTGTTTCAATTTGAAGTTGTTGGGTAGGGAATTGTGTGCTGTAACCTTGACATTTTGAGTTAGCCAGGTCAATGATAGAAGCCCTGGCCTGGCGTGGTCCCTAACCACTCTATGGCAGATGAGGGCTGGCATTGGTTAGTCCCAGTTAAGGAGCCCGTGGCAACGGTGGTGATGCTGCGATGGCCAATATAGTAAAGTAAGTACTTCCGTTCCCACCTATCAGTGGACAGGATTCTAAACCCGATCGATGAGTGGAATGGCCGATCGATCGATGGCGAGTTTATTGCTGTCTTCAACCGTGGAGAAAATGGCAGGGGGCCCTGTGTCTGTCCTGCCACTCTCAAGCAGCCAGCAATGTGGTGGCCATGCATGCCCCTCCTCTTCCTGCGGCCTGGACATGTGGCGAACTGTAAAGTGATGGCACCAGCACAGCTGTGGCCTTGTTACGCTGCTTCCCTCAGCGGGTTTTTACCCCTATAATTGTAAAGTGCTCTGAGGCTTTCTGAAGCCAGATCTGGGCTTAATAAATCTCCTAATAATAATACAAATAATAATGTGGCCTGCCTGGCACAGGTGCGCCCTCCTGCTGGCAGGGCCCCAGACATGGGCTTCCTGTAAAGTGGTGGCCCACAGCTGTGGCCTGCCTGGCACAGGTGCGCCTTCCTGCTGGCAGGGCCCCAGACATGGGCTTCCTGTAAAGTGGTGGCCCAGAGCTGTGGCCTGCCTGGCACAGGGGCGCCCTCCTGCTGGCAGGGCCCCAGACATGGGCTTCCTGTAAAGTGGTGGCCCACAGCTGTGGCCTGCCTGGCACAGGTGCGCCCTCTTCTTGCCAGGCCCCAGACATGAGCTTCCTGTAAAGTGGGTGCACCCGGCATCACGAGTGCACCCAGCAGCATGAGTGTACCCAGCACCATTAGTGTAACCAGCAGCTGGGGTGTACCCGGCATCACGAGTGCACCCAGCAGCATGAGTGCACAGCCAGTAGCAGAGATGCGTGCACCCATAGGCATGAGTGCACCCATAAGCATGAGTGCACCCAGCAGCACGAGTGCACCCAGCAGCATGAGTGCACAGCCAGTAGCAGAGATGCGTGCACCCATAGGCATGAGTGCACCCATAAGCATGAGTGCACCCAGCAGCACGAGTGCACCCAGCAGCATGAGTGTAACCAGCAGCTGGGGTGTACCCGGCATCACGAGTGCACCCAGCAGCATGAGTGCACAGCCAGTAGCAGAGATGCGTGCACCCATAGGCATGAGTGCACCCATAAGCATGAGTGCACCCAGCAGCACGAGTGCACCCTGCAGCATGAGTGCACCCAGCACCATGAGTGTAACCAGCAGCTGGGGTGTACCCGGCATCACGAGTGCACCCAGCAGCATGAGTGCACAGCCAGTAGCAGAGATGCGTGCACCCATAGGCATGAGTGCACCCATAAGCATGAGTGCACCCAGCAGCACGAGTGCACCCAGCAGCATGAGTGTAACCAGCAGCTGGGGTGTACCCGGCATCACGAGTGCACCCAGCAGCATGAGTGCACAGCCAGTAGCAGAGATGCGTGCACCCATAGGCATGAGTGCACCCATAAGCATGAGTGCACCCAGCAGCACGAGTGCACCCTGCAGCATGAGTGCACCCAGCACCATGAGTGTAACCAGCAGCTGGGGTGTACCCGGCATCACGAGTGCACCCAGCAGCATGAGTGCACAGCCAGTAGCAGAGATGCGTGCACCCATAGGCATGAGTGCACCCATAAGCATGAGTGCACCCAGCAGCACGAGTGCACCCAGCACCATGAGTGTAACCAGCAGCTGGGGTGTACCCGGCATCACGAGTGCACCCAGCAGCATGAGTGCACAGCCAGTAGCAGAGATGCGTGCACCCCTAGGCATGAGTGCACCCATAAGCATGAGTGCACCCAGCAGCACGAGTGCACCCAGCAGCATGAGTGCACCCAGCACCATGAGTGTAACCAGCAGCTGGGGTGTACCCGGCATCACGAGTGCACCCAGCAGCATGAGTGCACAGCCAGTAGCAGAGATGCGTGCACCCATAGGCATGAGAGCACCCATAAGCATGAGTGCACCCAGCAGCACGAGTGCACCCAGCAGCATGAGTGTAACCAGCAGCTGGGGTGTACCCGGCATCACTGGTTCACCCAGCACCATGAGTGCACCCAGCACCATGAGTGTAACCAGCAGCTGGGGTGTACCCGGCATCACGAGTGCACCCAGCAGCATGAGTGCACAGCCAGTAGCAGAGATGCGTGCACCCATAGGCATGAGTGCACCCATAAGCATGAGTGCACCCAGCAGCACGAGTGCACCCAGCAGCATGAGTGCACCCAGCACCATGAGTGTAACCAGCAGCTGGGGTGTACCCGGCATCACGAGTGCACCCAGCAGCATGAGTGCACAGCCAGTAGCAGAGATGCGTGCACCCATAGGCATGAGTGCACCCATAAGCATGAGTGCACCCAGCAGCATGAGTGCACAGCCAGTAGCAGAGATGTGTGCACCCAGCAGCATGAGTGCACCTGGCAGCATGAGTGCACCCATGTGAGATTTCTGTGCTTTCGAGACACAGGAGCACGCACTCCTCTGGCTCCGCAGCGCACAGAGGTACAAGCACTGCCCGCGGAGCACTTTAGCCCACAGCCCGGGGTGGCTGTCAGTGTAATCCCCTTCCCTTCTCTCCCCACATGTTGGTATTTGGGGTGGGCGGGGACTATGGCCTTATTTGCTGGTGAATTTCTCGCTGTCTGCTTGGGGTAAAATCCCCTCTGTAAATAAGGCCTTGTTAACGTGTTAATGCCCTCTGTTTGCAGCAGCTGCGAGGGGCTGGGGATTGGCGGGGGGGGGGGGGTGCCGGGCAGGAATTGACATGGTAATTTGGGTATTTGCCTTGTGTTTTACACTGTAAAATACATAGAACGTACGGCTCAGAAGGACCGAGTGCGTTAATGGGTGCGTGCCCTGAGACCTGCCCTCGTGTCTGGAGTCGTGGAGTCTTCTGTCGCCGACAGAGTTAAGATTGAAGTCTGCGATGAACTGTCAGGGCCGCAATAAGGGGCATTTATTGAAGGGAAAGGGGAAAGGGTAGCTCTCAGCATTACCAGCCAGAAGCACAGCACTGCTCCAGACAACTTGCAAAATGCCTAGAATGCACACACCCCACCGACCCCTGCCTTTTCAGATCTGCACATATTAACAGTGAGATAACACAGCCTTGCCCTGTCCCTTGCACTTCTGCATTAGTGCACTACCTCATGTCTTGCGCTTGCAGGTGGTGAGTGTCAAAAGGCCACAAACCGGCTACATTTGGATTTTACGAGACATAACACCAACAGCGTTATATAGCAAATCGTTTCTCATTCTACTATGGGGTAGAGCTCTGCTTGGCCCAGCTACTCTAGTGACAGGCCCGCTTCATGGAAATTTGCGCCTAAATGTCACAAGGGCCGCGCGCCGAGAAGGACACTGCGCAAACTGGCCCGCAGAATAAAAAAAGGGCATCCCTGTATTCATGAAATTGATCACGCAAAGTACCCGCAGTCGCAAGTCTTGGCCGGAAGGCCCCTGACACGCCCAGACACTAAGCAAAACCCGCCAGATCAGCTACCTTTGCCCCCTACCCGGGGTACGAATACACGCACCCTTCAAACAGTCCGTGGGGTGCCCCGCAAGCAGACCTGCATCTCGGGGACTCTGTGCAGGGTCCCCCGTAACTGTTCCCGGCAGCCCGACAACCTGCTATCAAAAATCGTAACTCAGTCTAATCTCGGAAAAGCTGTGTGCGAACCCCCATAAACCATCCCATCACCCCTGATACACTGCTTAAACACACCCCAAAGTTACATCAGAACCCCGTTGAGTACACGTACCCTGAAATCCAACATGCAACCCCACCTCCACACTGCATATCCTAGGCGCAAGTGTGCTTATGCCTGCCTTCGGGTGGCAGATCGTCTAGAGGACTTGCGTGGCCAATTCCCAGCCAAGAGGTTGCGTGGTCGAATCAATGAATACATCTTCTGCCTGCAGGCCGTCCCTTGAACGCCCATTTTTTTTGCAAAATCTTCCCCATTTTTGGTGTTTCACTCCCTTCCCAGCCCTCTGTGTAAGCCACGCACACGCACACGCTGTTAAGACGGATTTCTGAACTCTGTCCTGGTGGCGCAGAAGTTCAGAAGGCCAACCTAATTACTTGGAACAGGCTAACCTCTGGACGAGCCAGACCAATCAAGGTAGCGATCGCGGCGGTCAAGACTAGGTCTCAAGAGGGGTGAGTGTGACTGAAAGCCCGCAATGAGCACACAAAGCAAGATCACTTACAAACTACTCCAAACAGTTGTTATATTAAAAATATATACACATTTATTCCAAGGCCTTTAAAACAATGACCGTAGCGAGAAAATCACAATATAATGATAGTAAACCAACACATACCATATCAACACAATATATATGCAAATACGACAGTCTCAAGCGTTAGATGCACGAAATGGGTAGTCCACCTAAAAGGGAAGGAAGACAGGCAGTGCTAAATAATGCTTAGACCCAGTTCGCCTTCAGAGGCACCTAACTAGAAGGAAGTCCGAGCCCTGCGAAGAGTGGAGCCTTGTGCTCAAAAGTACCTGCACGCGCTGTTGCCAACGGGCAAAAGGAGAAGCTCTTCGAGGGAAATCAGGCAGTTCAGTTTAGTGCACAAAAGAAGAAGAACAAGTTCCGCGACTCAAGCGCAGCCTCCACAGTGGGCAGAAGCAGAGCGCAAGTACGGAAAAGGGTGCTGTTTGACACAGCGGGGAAAAGCAATGGGCTCCTGCAGGAGGGCGACCAGATCCTAGCTATGCTACTCACCGGTCCCCGATGCAAGCAGACCCAGGCTTCTCCGCGTCAGTTTCAGCAGCTGGCAGGTTCAGAAGAGCAGGGAACGCCTCGTCGTCGTGTTGAGTAAAAAGACGTCCCAATCGAAGAAACCCGCATAGTTTGTTACCACAGCAGGGCAACGGAGCGGCCGTGTGTATCTGAGCCAAATGTACACTACTCACTTCAGACCTGGGAACGCCAAGTGTGCGAAGCGTGTGAGAGTGACAAGGACTCGAAATACTACACAACCTGGCGGCGGTTACAGAGCAAGACTCCCGTGTAAGCTGGTCAGTCAGCTGGATGGCCCAGAGACGCTTCCGAAGGCTTACTGGCAGGAGATGGTGAAGATGCCGAGAATAGCTGTTCCCGCTATTCCAAGGGTCGAAGTACCAGTACAGGCCTTCTGGTTCGATCAAAGGTGAAAAGGGTTTCACAAGGCGACAGCAGTGCAGAGGAAAAGTCCTTCAGCGGGTCACCAGCGATTCCTCGGTCCAGCCTCTTGGTTGCAGGATACTTGGCTCTTGTATTCCTTCGTTCGTGAGAACTCAGGAGATCGACATGGTAGTGGTGTTTCCAGCCCCCTCTTATCCACGGTTCCCTTCGCGCCAAAACGGAGGGGACCCAATGGGAGATCCGCTCATCAACACTCACACCATTCGTGGACCAATCACGGACCACGGTGGTCCCAGGCATTCACACCACCCTAGACTCTCTTGCACCCAGGATGTGTATTGGGACCAGACATCCCAGCCCACATCCTGGAGGCACACACAAGACATGTAGAAGCCCGCGAAAGCATCCGTGTTTCGTGGGAAAGTATATGCCCAAATAAGGAAGGCCCTGGGTCGGCTCGACCTGGGGAAGGTGAAGGGAGCAAGACGGTCAGCGGACAGGACAAAGGAGCCTTGTGGTCTGGCCATTTTGGGAGCCAGGCCACCATTTTGGGTTAAGCGTGAGAAACGCGCTTAGAACGCCAAAAGGAGCTCAAAACACAAGAAACGATCGCTGCCACCATTCCCGTCCCTGAATCACTTGCACCGATCAGATACAATCCTAAACGAGTATCTAGGGCCTGTAGAAGGCTAGAGACCCAAGAGAGCTGTAACTTAGCTTACAGTGCCCTCTTGTGTCATGTTGCACGAAAGCCGCAACATGATAAAAGAAACTACGGGAAACAGCGTTCCCCGGTACTGACTGTCTTAAGGGCATGTCAGTTTCCCCGTAAGAAAGGAGCGAAAGCCCGAGGAGTGCGGCAGAAGGCTGCACTTCTCTGGCAAAGTCAAGAACAAGGTGAAAAACAACAGCAAAAAGTTTAGGGGTTGCCACATGGAAGGAAAATTACCTACAATTACGAAATCTTTCCTAACACTCGCCTCTCCCAGACTATGGACAGGGGCAACTAATCCACCCCTGGATGAGTCTCTTGTTCAGGTCGGTTAAACATTCTGGACAACCCATCAGCATTGCTATGTTGGACACCTGGCCTATGCTCAATAGTGAAGTCGAAGCCTTGTAGACTTATGGACCACCTAAGCAACTTTGGATTCTCCCCCTTCATGTTCATTAGCCACTTTAAGGGCTTATGGTCAGTTTGCACAGTGAAGTGGGTCCCATAGAGGTAGGGCCTCAGCTTCCTTAGGGCCCACACAACAGAGAAACATTCTTTCTCTACCGTGGACCATCTGAGCTCTCTGTCCTTAAGCTGGCGGCTAATAAAACCAATAGGGTGTTCCATACCCTTCTCATCTACTTGTGATAGTACAGCTCCTATCCCAGTGTCAGAGGCGTCCGTCTGCACGATAAAAGGTCTTTGATAATCAGGGGCCCTGAGGACAGGGGCCTGGCACAAGGAGTCTTTTAAGCCATTGAAGGCCTTCTCACACTCGTCGGTCCAAGTTACCTTCTTGGGTTTCTTCGGAGTTGTGAGGGCAGTCAGAGGGGCAGCTATGGTGCCATAGTCTGCCACAAAATTGCGGTAATACCCCGTGAGTCCTAAGAAGGCTCTCACTTGGGTTTGCGTAGTGGGGGTAGGCCAGTCTTGGACTGCTTGTACTTTACTGGGAAGAGGCTGTATCCTCCCTCCACCTACTTCATGTCCGAGGTAAACCACTGAGCCTTGTCCAATCTGGCATTTACTAGCCTTTCTGGTCAAGTGTGCTTTCTGAAGAGCCTGGAGCACAATCCCGAGGTGTTTCACATGGTCTTCCCAGGTGGCACTGAAAACTGCTATATCGTCCAGATAAGCAAGACAGAATTCGTCCAACCCATTCAACACATGATTCACAAGCCTCTGGAAAGTGGCAGGTGCATTCTTCAACCCGAACGGCATTTTCCCGGAATTGGTAAAGGCCGTCTGGAGTAGAAAATGCTGTCTTCTCATTGGCATGTTCTGCTAAAGCTATTTGCCAATAGCCAGCTGTGAGGTCAAACGTGCTGAGGTACTTGGAGGCACCCAAAGTATCCACCAGCTCATCTGTTCGAGGCAAGGGGTGTGCATCTGTCTTGGTGACAGCATTCAGAGCCCTGTAATCCACGCAGAACCTCAATTCAGAAGTGCCTGCCTTTGGAACCAAAACCACATGGCTGGACCAAGGACTACTAGAGGGTTCAATCACCCCAAGGTCTAACATCTTGTTGACCTCGGTCTTAATATAAGACCGTACTTTGTCTGACATCCTGTATCCCCTACTTTTGGTAGGTACACTGTCTCCTGTGTCAATGTTATGTTTGCACCAAGGTGTCAAACCAGGCGACTGTGAAAACAGGGGGGAAAACTGCCTAAGCAAACTTTTCACCTCAGCCTGCTGATCAGAAGTCAGGTGAGGGGCCACTCGGACACCCTCAAAGGAGCTATCTGAAGGACCACTTTGGAACAGGTCGGGGAGAGGTTCAGACTCCTCTTCCTCAACATCTGAAGCCAGTAGCAGTGCTGCGATTTCGACTCTTGGGACGAAAGCCTTCAGCCTATTCACGTGAAACACTTTTGGAGCCTGTCCAGGCCTTCCAAGGTCCACTAAATAGTTAACCTCACCCAGGGGCTCCACCACTGTATAAGGGCCTGACCATTTGTCCTGTAAAGCTCGAGGCCTTATGGGATTCATGATCAGGACTTGCTGACCAGGTGTAAAGTTGATGAGGGAAGCTTTCTGGTCGTACCAATGTTTCACCAGCGCTTGTCCTGCCTTCAATTTATCACTAGCCAAGCCCATTAGAAGTACCATCCGTTTTCTGAGCCCTAGCACATAATCAACTACGTTGGTAGTAACAGGGGGAGTGGGCATCTCCCATCCCTCTTTGACGATGGCTAAGGGTCCCCGTACGGGATGACCGAACAGAAGTTCGAAGGGGCTGAAGCCAACACCCTCCTGTGGTACCTCTCAGTAGGCAAACAGTAAGCATGGTAAAAGAAGATCCCATTTTCTTCTCTGAGGTTCCTCCAGAGCCCCAATCATGCTCTTTAACGTTCTGTTGAAACGTTCCACCAGACCATTGGTCTGGGGGTGGTATGCAGAAGAGAACTTGTAGGTGACCCCACATTCTTTCCACATAGCCTGCATATACTTCGACATAAAGTTGCTGCCACGATCCGACACAACTTCTTTAGGGAAGCCAACCCTACTAAATATGCCAAGTAAAGCTTTTGCAACTGACTTGGCAGTTACAGTTTTCAATGGGATGGCATCAGGATATCTGGTTGCATGGTCGACCAGCACCAGGATAAACCTATTGCCCGAGGATGTTTGCGGGTCAAGGGGACCAACGATGTCGATCCCTACCCTTTCAAATGGTACCCCCACAACTGGGAGCGGTACCAACGGAGCTTGGATTGTCGCGCCAACCTTACCAGACAACTGGCAGGAGGCACAACTCCTGCAGTGACTTTCTACTTGCACCCCCATCTTGGGCCAGTAGAAGTGCATGGATAACCTTTGCTTGGTCCTCTTCATACCAAGGTGACCAGCAAGGGGAACTTCATGCGCCAACTGCAGGAGGAAGGGCCTAACAGCAAGGGGAACCACCAACCTCCTATGGTCTCCTTCTGTAGACTCTGTGGGCTCACTATACAGGAGTCCACCTTCCCAATAAATCCTATGCGTCCCAGGAGGTTCACCCTCAAGCTGGGAGCAGGCCTGTCTCCTTAGGCCTTCCAGAGATGGGCACTCACGTTGGCCTTTACTGAATTCGTCCCTATCAGGACCTCCTTCAACTAACAAGTCTTTTAGTTCAGGATGATCGTTGGGGTCAAATACTTCAGGCATCGCCACCTCCTCGTCAGGCCCGGGCGATTGACCAACTTCCTCCACCGCAGTGGTAGGCGAGCTCGGGGGAATATTCTCTTTCCCTCGTCTTGACTTGTCGACTCCTTTCGCCTTGGGTTTCCCCTTCGGCTGGGGCAGCGTATTGGTCTTGGCCAATGCTGCCTGTGCTTGAGACCGTGTGTAGGGTCTTTCGGCAGTGTCTCCTACGAGCCCTAAAGCTCTGAGATCATTACCTAACAAGACCTTTCCCGGGACGTTTCTCTGAATGCTCACTGGAATCCTGACTGCTGTACCATTTAAAGTAAGATTTACAGGTATTACTGGGAACATACGGAGTGGGCCGTCAGCAAACTTAGTGGGCATCAGAGTAGCTCTGGCAACTTCCTCTGAGTCTACCAAGGTAGAATCCACTACAGTGCGACTGCACCCACTATCCCTAAGAGCTGGAGTATCGACTCCATTGATCAGCACACTGTCTTTAAAGTAGTGCTTGGTATTATCCGGAATCCTAGCATAAGCCTCTGCGACTTTAGGCTCCCAGGAACCCAGGGACACTAAAACTACCTCAGCCTCTATCCCGCTGGGAAATGAGTCTGAGGAGAAGGATGCTCCTGTAATCTCTTCTTCCTCGTAGGAGGAGAAGGCCAGATTAGCGGAGTGGACCCCCAAAGGTCTAACCTTACACCGGGGATCCCCCTTCACGTGGTCAGTTGCTCCACAAGCAAAACAAGATCCATTGGGTCTGTTTACATAGGGAGGCTTATTGTAACCAGAGTTCTGTTTCGGAGGCTGACCTCCACTACCCTGTGAGTTCTCTTGTGTCTTACCCTTATTTTTCTTTTTGTGGCCCTTATGAGAAGAAGATTTATCAGATTCTCCACCCTCCTTATCTTTGGACTTTTTCCCTTCCTCCTGCTTACCAGGATGAGTTTTGTCCTTATGGGACACTCGATGTGACACCCATAAATCGGCTGCAATGGCCAGCTTCTTAGGATCTATCTCCTTCGAATCGGCCAAATGCTGCTTAAGCTCCGGGGAAGAAGATGCAAAATTGAGTTCCAGCATGACAAGATTTATCATGCCTTCGAAGGTAGAAACCTTATAACCTTCGACCCAGCCAGTTAAGTTTTTCAAGGACTCAGTGACATAAGATACCCAAGTACCACCTTCCTTTTTCTTATACTCTCTGAAACGTTTCAAATATTGGGCCGGAGTCTTCCCAAACTTTAAAATGAGAGTTTGCTTTAACATTGCGAAATCAGCTCGCTCAGCCTTCGACATTTCCATAATGGCACTACAGCCAGAATGGGGCAGTCTGCTGAGTAACCAGGCAATCTTATCAGCATTGTCAACTTGTTGAACTTCGCATGCATACTCAAACACATTCAGCCAGTCCATAATGTCATTCCTTTCCTGATACACACTGAACAGATCTTTCGGAAACCGTGGATGAGAGGAGGCCCCAGACCCATGTCCAGGACCCTTGGACCCATTTGCAACCTGAAGCTTGGCCAGTTCCAACTGGTGATCCCTGTCTTTTTGTTTTTCTGCCTGTTCGATTTTTAGTTTGGCTATGCTGAATTCAAGCTCCTGCTGCCTAAACCGCAGCTCTTGCTTCTTGAATTCAAGCATAGCCTCCCCATCAGCACTGGCAGAGGAAACATTAGACATCTCGTCCTCCCTGTCCTCGTGGTCGCGATGGATCAGTGCAGCGGCAGAACCGTCGGTTCTACCAGTGAGAGCAGCCCCACCTCCTTCCGCACTGTCCTCAGAAGTTATAGCGTCAAGCTGCGCTTCTTGCCGCGCCACGATTCTTTGGATCATTTCCAATTTCGTGCCTTGAGAGGAAACACCTCTCTCCGCACACATCTTTTTCAATGTTTCTGATTTGGAAGCATTTAAAGTTAACAAGGTATTTGTTTCCATACTGATAGATAGGACTATGGCCTTTTAAAAGTTATACTACAACAATTCACTACGTGTCCTGGTTGGAATAACCTGAAATGCCCTAGTTCGTGCGCAACACTGGATACCTTCAGTCGTATCCCACCGCTGTACACCAATTTGTTAAGATGGATTTCTGAACTCTGTCCTGGTGGCGCAGAAGTTCAGAAGGCCAACCTAATTACTTGGAACAGGGTAACCTCTGGACGAGCCAGACCAATCAAGGTAGCGATCGCGGCGGTCAAGACTAGGTCTCAAGAGGGGTGAGGGTGACTGAAAGCCCGCAATGAGCACACAAAGCAAGATCACTTACAAACTACTCCAAACAGTTGTTATATTAAAAATATATACACATTTATTCCAAGGCCTTTAAAACAATGACCATAGCGAGAAAATCACAATATAACGATAGTAAACCAACACATACCATATCAACACAATATATATACAAATACGACAGTCTCAAGCGTTAGATGCACGAAATGGGTAGTCCACCTAAAAGGGAAGGAAGACAGGCAGTGCTAAATAATGCTTAGACCCAGTTCGCCTTCAGAGGCACCTAACTAGAAGGAAGTCTGAGCCCTGCGAAGAGTGGAGCCTTGTGCTCAAAAGTACCTGCACGCGCTGGTGCCAACGGGCAAAAGGAGAAGCTCTTCGAGGGAAATCAGGCAGTTCAGTTTAGTGCACAAAAGAAGAAGAACAAGTTCCGCGACTCAAGCGCAGCCTCCACAGTGGACAGAAGCAGAGCGCGAGTACGAAAAGGGTGCTTTTTGACACAGCGGGGAAAAGCAATGGGCTCCTGCAGGAGGGCGACCAGATCCTAGCTATGCTACTCACCGGTCGCCGATGCAAGCAGACCCAGGCTTCTCCGCGTCAGTTTCAGCAGCTGGCAGGTTCATAAGAGCAGGGAACGCCTCGTCGTCGTGTTGAGTAAAAAGACATCCCAATCGAAGAAACCCGCACAGTTTGTTACCACAGCAGGGCAACGGAGCGGCCGTGTGTATCTGAGCCAAATGTACACTACTCACTTCAGACCTGGGAACGCCAAGTGTGCGAAGCGTGTGAGAGTGACAAGGACTCGAAATAATACACAACCTGGCGGCGGTTACAGAGCAAGACTCCCGTGTAAGCTGGTCAGTCAGCTGGATGGCCCAGAGACGCTTCCGAAGGCTTACTGGCAGGAGATGGTGAAGATGCCGAGAATAGCTGTTCCCGCTATTCCAAGGGTCGAAGTACCAGTACAGGCCTTCTGGTTCGATCAAAGGTGAAAAGGGTTTCACAAGGCGACAGCAGTGCAGAGGAGAAGTCCTTCAGCGGGTCACCAGCGATTCCTCGGTCCAGCCTCTTGGTTGCAGGATACTTGGCTCTTGTATTCCTTTGTTCGTGAGAACTCAGGAGATCGACATGGTAGTGGTGTTTCCAGCCCCCTCTTATCCACGGTTCCCTTCGCGCCAAAACGGAGGGGACCCAATGGGAGATCCGCTCATCAACACTCACACCATTCGTGGACCAATCACGGACCACGGTGGTCCCAGGCATTCACACCACCCTAGACTCTCTTGCACCCAGGATGTGTATTGGGACCAGACATCCCAGCCCACATCCTGGAGGCACACACAAGACATGCAGAAGCCCGCGAAAGCATCCGTGTTTCGCGGGAAAGTACATGCCCAAATAAGGAAGGCCCCGGGTCGGCTCGACCTGGGGAAGGTGAAGGGAGCAAGACGGTCAGCGGACAGGACAAAGGAGCCTCGTGGTCTGGCCATTTTGGGAGCCAGGCCACCATTTTGGGTTAAGCGCGAGAAACGCGCTTAGAACGCCAAAAGGAGCTCAAAACACAAGAAACGATCGCTGCCACCATTCCCGTCCCTGAATCACTTGCACCGATCAGATACAATCCTAAACGAGTATCTAGGGCCTGTAGAAGGCTAGAGACCCAAGAGAGCTGTAACTTAGCTTACAGTGCCCTCTTGTGTCATGTTGCACGAAAGCCGCAACATGATAAAAGAAACTACGGGAAACAGCGTTCCCCGGTCCTGACTGTCTTAAGGGCATGTCAGTTTCCCCGTAAGAAAGGAGCGAAAGCCCAGAGGAGTGCGGCAGAAGGCTGCACTTCTCTGGCAAAGGCAAGAACAAGGTGAAAAACAACAGCAAAAAGTTTAGGGGTTTCCACATGGAAGGAAAATTACCTACAATTACGAAATCTTTCCTAACACACGCTCATCGCAGAGTCTCGCGTAACACCCTCGATGGCTCGCACAGACATGTTGAGCCAGTGTGAACTCCATGCAAGTCCAAGAAAAGTACAGTGCATTCAATTCCATGAATTGACGAAGATGGATTTGCGCACAGTTGTGCGCGCAAATACCATATTTTCTGCACAGATAATTCCATGAATCGGGCCCTATATATCCACCTGCCAAATCAATTGATCAGAGCCAAGACAGGCTCAGGGCTCCAATAATGCAAGTCTAGGCAACAGCATACAGGTCCGCTAGCAGAGGCAAGTCTAGGCAACAGCCTGTGGGTCCGCCAGCAGAGGCAAGTCTAGGCAATAGCCTGCAGGTTCGTTAACAGAGGCAAGTTAATGCCATAGCCTGTGGGTCTGCTAGCAGAGGGTTGACTGGGCAACAGTCTGTGTGTCCACTAGCAGAAGCAAGTAAGTCGAAGCAGTTGCCTGCAGGTCCACTGGCAGAGGCAAGTTTAGGCAACAGCCTGTGGGTCTGCTAGCAGAGGCAAGTCTAGGCAACAGCCTGCAGGTCCGTTAGCAGAGGCAAGTTTAGGCAACAGCCTGCAGGTCCGTTAGCAGAGGCAAGTCTAGGCAGCAGCCTGTGGTTGCACTAGCCGAGGCAAGACTAAGCAACAGTCTGTGTGTCCACTTGCAGAGGCAAGTCTAAGCAACAGTCCGTGTGTCCACTTGCAGAGGCAAGTCTAGGCAGTAGCCTGTGTGTCCACTAGCAGAGGCAAGACTAAGCAACAGCCTGTGTGTCCGCTAGCAGAGGCAAGACTAAGCAACAGTCTGTGTATCCACTTGCAGAGGCAAGTCTAGGCAGTAGCCTGTGTGTCCACTAGCAGAGGCAAGACTAAGCAACAGCCTGTGTGTCCGCTAGTAGAGGCAAGTCTAGGCAGCAGCCTGTGAGTCTGCTAGCAGAGTCAAGACTAGCCAAGAGCCTTTGTGTCTGCTAGCAGAGGCAAGTCTAGGCAGCAGCATGTGCGTCCGCTAGCAGAAGCAAGACTAGGCAGCAGTCTATGCATCTGCTGGCAGAGGCAAATCTAGGCAGCAGCAGGTGCGTCCGCCTGCAGAGGCAAGTCTAGGCAGCAGCTGTGTGAAGTGCACAAGAAAGTGCCAAGTGCAGACATGCTCACTAACCTGCCAAGTGCTGTGTGAAGTGCCAAGTGCAGACATGCTCACTAACCTGCCAAGTGCTGTGTGAACCGCCCTCTACCTTCCAATTCTCCTTAGTTTTTTGTGAGTCCCAGACCTGCAATTCCAGCTTTATTCATCCCTTCTGAAGACT
Source organism: Ambystoma mexicanum (assembly GCF_040938575.1). NCBI lineage: Eukaryota > Metazoa > Chordata > Amphibia > Caudata > Ambystomatidae > Ambystoma > Ambystoma mexicanum. The sequence continues at coordinate 6,763,432 of NC_090932.1, forward strand.
TGGTTTACTCTCCTGCCTAGTCTTAGTACAAGTCCATGTACGATTTGGGTTTGAGTACCAGACTTGCAATTCTGGTTTTATTCTTCCCTTCATGTTAGGGTCCCAGACCCTCCTTTCCCAGCTTTGTGGCGATCTCCTTGAGGATTCAGAGCCATTTTGGCTACCCGCGTACTGTGAGGTATGCCTTATGCGATTGCTGGCTCCCTTGATGCAGCTGGGCTCGTTGGCGGCACTCTGGTAACCATCGAGAGCTTCCATCTTGCTGCGGTGGCTCAGCATGCCTCTTCCTTTCCCTGATCCAATGTGAGAATACTTCCATGAGGGATTTATCCTAAGAAGTCCTTTACCACCAAAGACCATCAAGCAAATGTGGGACACGCATCAACACTGGCCATATATATTGTGGCAATTTAGTAGAACTCCCCGTTCATTTATGTGAAGGGGCGAGCCGCACACTACTGAGTTGGTCCGGCCGTTACCCGATGTACCACCCAAAGAGTGGAAGGTGTGGGATACAGCAGTCTATCTACTCCACTAAGGGTATCATTCCATCAGGGGTGTCAAAACCACTCCATCGATGTGAGGAATTGACCACCCGCAGAGGGATAGTGCGCTCGCCTGGACCTTTTTGGTTTTTTAATAATGAAAAGGAATGATTGGAGACCAAACTCTGAGAACTGTGTGAGGCCATTCCACACACAGTCCATCTGCTTCCCACACAAAACGCATAGTCATATGTACTCCGGGGAGACACAGCCTACAGGTGTCGTCTTCCCCTGTCATATTCAGCTGGAATGTGACAGCCCTGGGTACATCAAAGCATCTCAAGGAGGGGGAAGGCACACCTTCCTCCAGAATGGGCAGCCTAATTTAAATATTAAAGACCCCATGGATCTGCTTTCCTTTGTCCTCCGGCTGGTGGCGGTGCATACTAATGAGAGATAAGTGAAGCAAGCCTGAAGGGGCTTGGTTGCCGGAATAAACAACAGGAAAGGTGGGGCTAACACCCCTTTGGTATGCAATGTGTCAGCTTGAAGCTAGTTCCCACCCGTCTGTATGAAAGGCAGTGAAATGCATGTCTGGGTCCACTATTTACCATAGGGAAAGCCCTGCAGAGCTGACCCCTTTCAGAGGGGAGAAGTATGGGGTTTGAGGGAGACAGGAAGTCTGCTCCCGCCACAAACTTCAAGGGTCACAGAGTGCTCAGTTAACCAGAGAGACACTTTGATCACAACAGACAGGAAGATGGGTGGGACTTTTGTATATTTTGTCACCCCCTTTTCTGTCCTGCTGCAGAGCACTCTGGTCCTGGCCTCACGCATAACAGAAGATTGTTGGTGTGGACCCAGGATTGTTTAATTAAGGTGGGCATAGCCTGCACCAATCACTTGGGCCCATTTGGCTTTAAAAGAGGGCTGAACCCCGCACTTAGCAGATCATCTGAAGACTTTGAAAGGAGTAAGAAGAAGGACTCCTTTGGACCCCAGCTGAAGGTACAGTCTACCTTACATCTTCCGCCAGTGAAGGAAGTCCAGGAGTTCCAAGAGGGAAGCAAGATCCCTCCCCTAAACTTCTCCCAGGGAACAGAGGGAAATACCGGACTCAGAGGACCCGTCCAGCAGCTCCAGAACCAGTACCCAGCTAGCACACAGCGTGCCCTGCTAGGTTCTGCCAGCAAGCTTCCTAGGTGGGAAATGCCAGAGAGTATCTGAACTAAGGACAAGGCCATTGCCTGCAAACACTCTCCTAAGCTTGGGCTATCCGCCTTGAAGGGACACGAGCCCTGCGAAGAAGCTAGGAGGAGTCCCACACAAGCATCATCCAGTGTCCATCTTCGAGACAGTTGAGTCCTCGAACCGCATCCGGCTGCACCGCTGACTGTTGTCACGCCGCAGTCACCAGAGCCACCCGAGATGCCTCGACCAGCATTCCAGATCTGCCAACCAGCACAGAGACAATGATTCTTGGCCCGAGCCGCCGCGCCGGTCAGCCTGCAGACGTCCATCCAGCCTCGCTTGCCGAACTGCCTGCCGCCTGGTACCCGCAGCTCTCTCCCGCCACTAACTCTGTCTCAAGGGCTGCGAAGGACCCTGGAACCGCCTCAACACTGTTGAGCACCAAGAACCTCTTCAGCACCAGGTACATAGTGGTTTTCTACCCCCCCCCCCCCCCCCCCCGGTCCTTCTCTGAAGGCTCCTAAATACAGTTATGACCCTTTGCCCCCTTGGTGCTGAAACCAAATAATCTTGAACAGTAAGATTGATTACTTTACCAACTACCCTCCTGTCAGTATCCAGAGTGCATCCTTTTCTTTTGTGAAACTGTCTCTCCTCTGTGTTCCTTAACAGGTTTGGTTGTACTTTGTAGTGTGCTATAACTGTCTGTTGTAGTAATAATAAAGTAGATATTTGTATACAACCTTGACTGGACAGTTGCTTTTATCATTGGGTAATAATTGTATTTTCGCTGTGTTGCAACTAACCAAGGATCCACGACCTTGCAGAGATAAGCCTGCCGTTCCGTCCACGTTACCAATAATTGGACAAGGAGTTCTTATAGTTCACTTGTATTCCAATCTGTTTGGATTCTTTCTAGTGTACTAGAGGTGTGGGGTTGATTGATGGTTTAGAAACCAATATTCACCCCTGGATCACTGATGTTCCCGAAGTTGATTTGTCACAATCATATTATATAAAACCCCAAATTCAAATTGGGACCGTCATAAGAAGACACTGTTTAGCCTAGCTGAAACAGAACACATTTCGGGCCTGGAAACTGTCAGATAACAATGTGCATTGTGTTAAAAACATGCAGAGTTCCAGGATTTCCCAAGCAGCTGTTCCTGAACTTACCCATTGCATAGAGAGAGGAAACATTGGTCGGACAGAGATGCCACAGGAGACTGCGTGTCAGTTTCTGAAGGGCACGAAATGCCACATATGAAATAGCTGCTGCAAATGAAAATGCAAGATGGCTCTGACATCACGCGACACATTTACAGCCTCTGAGGCAAGAGAAGTGAATCCAATAATGAACCAATGCAGCCCAACCCAAAACCCCGCCAATGTGAGCCAATCGTAAAACTGCCAGTGAGTTAAGAAGGACATGTATGCCCTAAGGAAGAACCTAGCAGAAGACGCTACACTGGAGGAACATGACACAAGGGTGCGAAGACTGCCAAATAATACTAATCAGGCACTTATATAGTGCTACGAACCCCCAGGTATCTGAGCGCTGCTTATTACTACCCACGGTGTGTGGCGCTCATTTATCGAGCTCAGAAGGATGAAAGGCTGAGTTTGGTGCTGCTGGGATTCGAACCTGCATTAGCAGGCTCTGCACGAATGTCAAAGCGAGCGCTCTACTCACTGTGCCACTTGACCAGCTATGCCCAGAAAGGGCATGAACTGAGAATGACACCCAAGCAAATGAATACTGAGAACCCAAGGTTGCCAAGAGACTTGGACCCGGGAACGCTGAGAAGCCTGAGGTCTGTGAAAGACTCTCCTGGATGCTAAGGACTAGGAAAGACACATCTTCTAAATTGAAGTAAAAGAGACGGGCTATAAACCCAACACTGTGGCGGGCCCAAGAGGAGCCTGAAAAGCCAGAGCGCGGGAAAGGTCTAGAGAGAGAGATTGAAAACAGGAAGACCAAAGTAGGGTCCAGACCGTGAAGGCACCAGGGAAGAAACTTCCTAGGAGAAGCCTCTTCTTCTGTGTTGTAGATTAGGACTGGAAATGGGATTTTATTTATTGTTTAGCGTATGGACCTACCCCGAGAGCAGCGGAGCTCTGCACAGAGTGTGGGTAGCCGGCATTTGGGCCCTAGCCCAGAGCAGCAGAGCTCTGCACAGAGTGTGGGTAGCCGGCATTTGGGCCCTAGCCCGAGAGCAGCAGAGCTATGCACAGAGTGTGGGTAGCCGGCACTTGGGCCCTAGCCCGAGAGCAGCGGAGCTTTGTACAGAGTGTGGGTAGCCGGCATTTGGGACCTAGCCCGAGAGCAGCAGAGCTCAGTACAGAGTGTGGGTAGCTAGCATTTGGGCCCTAGCCCGAGAGCAGCAGAGCACTGCAAAGAGTGTGGGTAGCCGGCATTTCGTACCTAGCCCGAGAGCAGCGGAGCTCTGTACAGAGTGTGGGTAGCTGGCATTTGGGCCCTATCCCGAGAGCAGTGGCGCTTTGTACACAGTGCGGGTAGCCGGCATTTGGGCCCTAGCCCGAGAGCAGCAGAGCCTTGTACAGAGTGAGGGTAGCCGGCATTTTGGCCCTAGCCCAGAGCAGCGGAGCACTGCACAGAGTGTGGGTAGCCGGCATTTGGGCCCTAGCCCGAGAGTAGCGGAGCATTGCACAGAGTGTGTATAGCAGGCATTTGGGCCCTAGACCGAGAGCAGCGGAGCTCTGCACAGAGTGTGGTTAGCTGGCATTTGGGACCTAGCCCAAGAGCAGCAGAGCACTGCACAGAGTGTGGGTAGCCGGCATTTGGGACCTAGCCCGAGAGCGTCGGAGTATTGCACAGAGTGTGGTTAGCCGGCATTTGGGACCTAGCCCGAGAGCAGCAGAGCTCTGTACAGAGTGTGGGTAGCTGGCATTTGGGCCCTAGCCCGAGAGCAGCAGAGCACTGCAAAGAGTGTGGGTAGCCGGCATTTGGTACCTAGCCCGAGAGCAGCGGAGCACTGCACAGAGTGTGGGTAGCCAGAATTTGGGACCTAGCCCGAGAGCAGCAGAGCTCTGTACAGAGTGTGGGTAGCTAGCATTTGGGCCCTAGCCCGAGAGCAGCAGAGCACTGCAAAGAGTGTGGGTAGCCGGCATTTGGTACCTAGCCCAAGAGCAGCGGAGCTCTGTATAGAGTGTGGGTAGCCGGCATTTGGGCCCTATCCCGAGAGCAGTGGCGCTTTGTACACAGTGGGGGTAGCCGGCATTTGGGCCCTAACCCGAGAGCAGCAGGGCTCTGTACAGAGTGTGGGTAGCCGGCATTTGGGCCCTTGCCCGAGAGCAGCGGAGCCTTGTACAGAGTGAGGGTAGCCGGCATTTGGGCCCTAGCCCAGAGCAGCGGAGCACTGCACAGAGTGTGGGTAGCCGGCATTTGGGCCCTAGCCCGAGAGCAGCGGAGCACTGCACAGACTGTGTATAGCAGGCATTTGTGCCGTAGCCCGAGAGCATCGGAGCACTGCACAGAGTGTGGGTAGCCGGCATTTGGGACCTAGCCCGAGAGCACCGGAGCTCTGCACAGAGTGTGGGTAGCCGGCATTTGGGCCCTAGACCGAGAGCAGCGGAGCTCTGCACAGAGTGTGGGTAGCCGGCATTTGGGACCTAGCCCAAGGGCAGCGGAGGACTGCACAGAGTGTGGGTAGCTGCCATTTGGGACCCAGCCAGAGAGCATCGGAGCACTGCACAGAGTGTGGGTAGCCGGCATTTGGGACCTAGCCCGAGAGCAGCAGAGCTCTGTACAGAGTGTGGGTAGCTAGCATTTGGGCCCTAGCCCGAGAGCAGCAGAGCACTGCAAAGAGTGTGGGTAGCCGGCATTTGGTACCTAGCCCGAGAGCAGCGGAGCACTGCACAGAGTGTGGGTAGCTGGCATTTGGGACCTAGCCCGAGAGCAGCAGAGCTCTGTACAGAGTGTGGGTAGCTAGCATTTGGGCCCTAGCCCGAGAGCAGCAGAGCACTGCAAAGAGTGTGGGTAGCCGGCATTTGGTACCTAGCCCGAGAGCAGCGGAGCACTGCACAGAGTGTGGGTAGCCAGCATTTGGGACCTAGCCCGAGAGCAGCAGAGCTCTGTACAGAGTGTGGGTAGCTAGCATTTGGGCCCTAGCCCGAGAGCAGCAGAGCACTGCAAAGAGTGTGGGTAGCCGGCATTTGGTATCTAGCCCGAGAGCAGCGGAGCTCTGTATAGAGTGTGGGTAGCCGGCATTTGGGCCCTATCCCGAGAGCAGTGGCGCTTTGTACACAGTGTGGGTAGCCGGCATTTGGGCCCTAGCCCGAGAGCAGCAGAGCTCTGTACAGAGTGTGGGTAGCCGGCATTTGGGCCCTTGCCCGAGAGCAGCGGAGCCTTGTACAGAGTGAGGGTAGCCGGCATTTGGGCCCTAGCCCAGAGCAGCGGAGCACTGCACAGAGTGTGGGTAGCCGGCATTTGGGCCCTAGCACGAGAGCAGCGGAGCACTGCACAGAGTGTGTATAACCGGCATTTGGGACCTAGCCCAAGAGCAGCGGAGCACTTCACAGAGTGTGGGTAGCTGCCATTTGGGACCCAGCCAGAGAGCATCGGAGCACTGCACAGAGTGTGGGTAGCCGGCATTTGGGACCTAGCCCGAGAGCAGCAGAGCTCTGTACAGAGTGTGGGTAGCTAGCATTTGGGCCCTAACCCGAGAGCAGCAGAGCACTGCAAAGAGTGTGGGTAGCCGGCATTTGGTACCTAGCCCAAGAGCAGCGGAGCACTGCACAGAGTGTGGGTAGCCGGCATTTGGGACCTAGCCCGAGAGCAGCAGAGCTCTGTACAGAGTGTGGGTAGCTAGCATTTGGGCTCTAGCCCGAGAGCAGCAGAGCACTGCAAAGAGTGTGGGTAGCTGGCATTTGGTACCTAGCCCGAGAGCAGCAGAGCTCTGTACAGAGTGTGGGTAGCCGGCATTTGGGCCCTAGCCGGAGAGACGCAGAGCTCTATACAGAGTGTGGGTAGCTAGCATTTGGGCCCTAGCCCAAAAGCAGTAGAGCACTGCAAAGAGTGTGGGTAGCCGGCATTTGGTACCTAGCCCGAGAGCAGCGGAGCTCTGTATAGAGTGTGGGTAGCCGGCATTTGGGCCCTATCCCGAGAGCAGTGGCGCTTTGTACACAGTGTGGGTAGCCGGCATTTGGGCCCTAGCCCGAGAGCAGCAGAGCTCTGTACAGAGTGTGGGTAGCCGGCATTTGGGCCCTAGCCCAGAGCAGCGGAGCACTGCACAGAGTGTGGGTAGCCGGCATTTGGGCCCTAGCACGAGAGCAGCGGAGCACTGCACAGAGTGTGTATAGCAGGCATTTGGGCCGTAGACCGAGAGCAGCGGAGCTCTGCACAGAGTGTGGGTAGCCGGCATTTGGGACCTAGCCCAAGAGCAGCGGAGCACTGCACAGAATGTGGTAGCCGGCATTTGGGACCTAGCCCGAGAGCATCGGAGCACTGCACAGAGTGTGGGTAGCCGGCATTTGGGACCTAGCCCGAGAGCACCGGAGCTCTGCACAGAGTGTGGGTAGCCGGCATTTGGGCCCTAGACCGAGAGCAGCGGAGCTCTGCACAGAGTGTGGGTAGCCAGCATTTGGGACCCAGCCAGAGAGCATCGGAGCACTGCACAGAGTGTGGGTAGCCAGCATTTGGGACCTAGCCCGAGAGCAGCAGAGCTCTGTACAGAGTGTGGGTAGCTAGCATTTGGGCCCTAGCCCGAGAGCAGCAGAGCACTGCAAAGAGTGTGGGTAGCCGGCATTTGGTACCTAGCCTGAGAGCAGCGGAGCTCTGTATAGAGTGTGGGTAGCCGGCATTTGGGCCCTATCCCGAGAGCAGTGGCGCTTTGTACACAGTGGGGGTAGCCGGCATTTGGGCCCTAGCCCGAGAGCAGCAGAGCTCTGTACAGAGTGTGGGTAGCCGGCATTTGGGCCCTTGCCCGAGAGCAGCGGAGCCTTGTACAGAGTGAGGGTAGCCGGCATTTGGGCCCTAGCCCAGAGCAGCGGAGCACTGCACAGAGTGTGGGTAGCCGGCATTTGGGCCCTAGCCCGAGAGCAGCGGAGCACTGCACAGACTGTGTATAGCAGGCATTTGGGCCGTAGACCGAGAGCAGCGGAGCTCTGCACAGAGTGTGGGTAGCCGGCATTTGGGACCTAACCCAAGAGCAGCGGAGCACTGCACAGAGTGTTGGTAGCCGGCATTTGGGACCTAGCCCGAGAGCATCGGAGCACTGCACAGAGTGTGGGTAGCCGACATTTGGGACCTAGCCCGAGAGCACCGGAGCTCTGCACAGAGTGTGGGTAGCCGGCATTTGGGCCCTAGACCGAGAGCAGCGGAGCTCTGCACAGAGTGTGGGTAGCCGGCATTTGGGACCTAGCCCAAGGGCAGCGGAGCACTGCACAGAGTGTGGGTAGCTGCCATTTGGGACCCAGCCAGAGAGCATCGGAGCACTGCACAGAGTGTGGGTAGCCGGCATTTGGGACCTAGCCCGAGAGCAGCAGAGCTCTGTACAGAGTGTGGGTAGCTAGCATTTGGGCCCTAGCCCGAGAGCAGCAGAGCACTGCAAAGAGTGTGGGTAGCCGGCATTTGGTACCTAGCCCGAGAGCAGCGGAGCACTGCACAGAGTGTGGGTAGCTGGCATTTGGGACCTAGCCCGAGAGCAGCAGAGCTCTGTACAGAGTGTGGGTAGCTAGCATTTGGGCCCTAGCCCGAGAGCAGCAGAGCACTGCAAAGAGTGTGGGTAGCCGGCATTTGGTACCTAGCCCGAGAGCAGCGGAGCACTGCACAGAGTGTGGGTAGCCAGCATTTGGGACCTAGCCCGAGAGCAGCAGAGCTCTGTACAGAGTGTGGGTAGCTAGCATTTGGGCCCTAGCCCGAGAGCAGCAGAGCACTGCAAAGAGTGTGGGTAGCCGGCATTTGGTATCTAGCCCGAGAGCAGCAGAGCTCTGTATAGAGTGTGGGTAGCCGGCATTTGGGCCCTATCCCGAGAGCAGTGGCGCTTTGTACACAGTGTGGGTAGCCGGCATTTGGGCCCTAGCCCGAGAGCAGCAGAGCTCTGTACAGAGTGTGGGTAGCCGGCATTTGGGCCCTTGCCCGAGAGCAGCGGAGCCTTGTACAGAGTGAGGGTAGCCGGCATTTGGGCCCTAGCCCAGAGCAGCGGAGCACTGCACAGAGTGTGGGTAGCAGGCATTTGGGCCCTAGCCCGAGAGCAGCGGAGCACTGCACAGAGTGTGTATAGCAGGCATTTGGGCCGTAGACCGAGAGCAGCGGAGCTCTGCACAGAGTGTGGGTAGCCGGCATTTGGGACCTAGCCCAAGAGCAGCGGAGCACTGCACAGAGTGTGGGTAGCCGGCATTTGGGACCTAGCCCGAGAGCATCGGAGCACTGCAAAGAGTGTGGGTAGCCGGCATTTGGGACCTAGCCCGAGAGCACCGGAGCTCTGCACAGAGTGTGGGTAGCCGGCATTTGGGCCCCAGACCAAGAGCAGCGGAGCTCTGCACAGAGTGTGGGTAGCCGGCATTTGGGACCTAGCCCAAGAGCAGCGGAGCACTGCACAGAGTGTGGGTAGCTGCCATTTGGGACCCAGCCAGAGAGCATCGGAGCACTGCACAGAGTGTGGGTAGCCGGCATTTGGGACCTAGCCCGAGAGCAGCAGAGCTCTGTACAGAGTGTGGGTAGCTAGCATTTGGGCCCTAGCCCGAGAGCAGCAGAGCACTGCAAAGAGTGTGGGTAACCGGCATTTGGTACCTAGCCCAAGAGCAGCGGAGCACTGCACAGAGTGTGGGTAGCCGGCATTTGGGACCTAGCCCAAGAGCAGCAGAGCTCTGTACAGAGTGTGGGTAGCTAGCATTTGGGCCCTAGCCCGAGAGCAGCAGAGCACTGCAAAGAGTGTGGGTAGCCGGCATTTGGTACCTAGCCCGAGAGCAGCAGAGCTCTGTACAGAGTGTGGGTAGCCGGCATTTGGGCCCTATCCCGAGAGCAGTGGAGCTTTGTACACAGTGTGGGTAGCCGGCATTTGGGCCCTAGCCCGAGAGCAGCAGAGCTCTGTACAGAGTGTGGGTAGCTAGCATTTGGGCCCTAGCCCAAAAGCAGCAGAGCACTGCAAAGAGTGTGGGTAGCCGGCATTTGGTACCTAGCCCGAGAGCAGCGGAGCTCTGTATAGAGTGTGGGTAGCCGGCATTTGGGCCCTATCCCGAGAGCAGTGGCGCTTTGTACACAGTGTGGGTAGCCGGCATTTGGGCCCTAGCCCGAGAGCAGCAGAGCTCTGTACAGAGTGTGGGTAGCCGGCATTTGGGCCCTTGCCCGAGAGCAGCGGAGCCTTGTACAGAGTGAGGGTAGCCGGCATTTGGGCCGTAGACCGAGAGCAGCGGAGCTCTGCACAGAGTGTGGGTAGCCGGCATTTGGGACCTAGCCCAAGAGCAGCGGAGCACTGCACAGAGTGTGGGTAGCCGGCATTTGGGACCTAGCCCGAGAGCATCGGAGCACTGCACAGAGTGTGGGTAGCCGGCATTTGGGACCTAGCCCGAGAGCACCGGAGCTCTGCACAGAGTGTGGGTAGCCGGCATTTGGGCCCTAGACCGAGAGCAGCGGAGCTCTGCACAGAGTGTGGGTAGCCAGCATTTGGGACCTAGCCCAAGAGCAGCGGAGCACTGCACAGAGTGTGGGTAGCTGCCATTTGGGACCCAGCCAGAGAGCATCGGAGCACTGCACAGAGTGTGGGTAGCCGGCATTTGGGACCTAGCCCGAGAGCAGCAGAGCTCTGTACAGAGTGCGGGTAGCTAGCATTTGGGCCCTAGCCCGAGAGCAGCAGAGCACTGCAAAGAGTGTGGGTAGCCGGCATTTGGTACCTAGCCGAAGAGCAGCGGAGCACTGCACAGAGTGTGGGTAGCCAGCATCTGGGACCTAGCCCGAGAGCAGCAGAGCTCTGTACAGAGTGTGGGTAGCTAGCATTTGGGCCCTAGCCCGAGAGCAGCAGAGCACTGCAAAGAGTGTGGGTAGCCGGCATTTGGTACCTAGCCCGAGAGCAGCAGAGCTCTGTACAGAGTGTGGGTAGCCGGCATTTGGGCCCTATCCCGAGAGCAGTGGAGCTTTGTACACAGTGTGGGTAGCCGGCATTTGGGCCCTAGCCCGAGAGCAGCAGAGCTCTGTACAGAGTGTGGGTAGCCAGCATTTGGGCCCTAGCCCGCGAGCAGCGGAGCCTTGTACAGAGTGAGGGTAGCCGGCATTTGGGCCCTAGCCCAGAGCAGCGGAGCACTGCACAGAGTGTGGGTAGCCGGCATTTGGGCCCTAGCCCGAGAGCAGCGGAGCACTGCACAGAGTGTGTATAGCAGGCATTTGTGCCCTAGACCGAGAGCAGCGGAGCTCTGCACAGAGTGTGGGTAGCCAGCATTTGGGACCTAGCCCAAGAGCAGCGGAGCACTGCACAGAGTGTGGGTAGCCAGTATTTGGGATCTAGCCGGAGAGCATCGGAGCACTGCACAGAGTGTGGGTAGTCGGCATTTGGGACCTAGCCCGAGAGCAGCGGAGCTCTGCACAGAATGCGGGTAGCCGGCATTTGGGCCCTAGCCCAAGAGCAGCGGAGCTCTGCACAGAGTGTGGGTAGCCGGCATTTGGGACCTAGCCCGAGAGCAGAAGAGCTCTGCACAGAGTGTTAGTAGCCGGCATTTCGGCCCTAGCCCGAGAGCAGCGGAGCATTGCACAGAGTGTGAGTAGCCGGCATTTGGGCCCTAGCCAGAGAGCAGCGGAGCACTGTACAGAGTGTGGGTAGCTGTTATTTGGGACCTAGACCGAGAAGAGCAGAGCACTGTACAGAGTGTGGGTAGCTGGCATTTGGGACCTAGCCCGAGAGCAGCAGAGCTCTGTACAGAGTGTGCGTAGCTAGCATTTGGGACCTAGCCCCAAGCAGTGGAGCTCTGCACAGGGTGTGGGTAGCTGTTATTTGGGATCTAGACTGAGAAGAGCAGAGCACTGTACAGAGTGTGGGTAGCTGGCATTTGAGACCTAGCCTGAGAGCAGTGGAGCACTGTACAGAGTGTGGGTAGCTGGCATTTGGAACCTAGCCCGAGAGCAGTGGAGCATTGTACAGAGTGTGGATAGCTGTTGTTTGGGACCTAGCCCGAAGCAGCGGAGCTCTGCACAGATTGTGGGTAGCTGACATTTGGGAAATAGGCCGAGAGCAGCAGAGCACTGTACAGAGTGTGGGAAGCTGGCATTTGGGTCCTAGCCCGAAGCAGTGGAGCTCTGCACAGAGTGTGGGTTGATAGCATTTGGGACCTAGCCCTCGAGCAGCGGAGCACTGTACAGAATATGGGTAGCTCGCATTTGGGACCTAGCCCGGAGCAGCGGAGCTCTGCACAGAGTGTGGGTAGCTAGCATTTGGGACCTAGCCCGAGAGCAGCGGAGCTCAGCACAGAGTGTGGGTAGCTAGCATTTGGGACCTTGCCCAAAGCAGCAGAGCTCTGCACAGAGTGTGGGTAAATAGCATTTGAGACCTAGACCGAGAGCAGTGGTGCACTGTACAGAGTGTGGGTAGCTGGGATTTGGGACCTAGACCGAGAGCAGAGGAGTACTGTACAGAGTGTGGGTAGCTGGCATTTGGGACGTAGCCCGAGAGCAGCAGAGTACTGTACAAAGTGTGGGTAGCTGGCATTTGGGACCTAGCCGAGAGCAGCAGAGTATTGAACAGAGTGTGGGTAGCTGGCATTTGGGACCTAGCCCGAGAGCAGCGGAGTACTGTACAGAGTGTGGGTAGCCGGCATTTGGGACCTAGCCCGAGAGCACCGGAGCTCTGCACAGAGTGTGGGTAGCCAGCATTTGGACCCTAGACCGAGAGCAGCGGAGCTCTGCACAGAGTGTGGGTAGCCGGCATTTGGGACCTAGCCCAAGAGCAGCGGAGCACTGCACAGAGTGTGGGTAGCTGCCATTTGGGACCCAGCCAGAGAGCATCGGAGCACTGCACAGAGTGTGGGTTGCCGGCATTTGGGACCTAGCCCGAGTGCAGCAGAGCTCTGTACAGAGTGTGGGTAGCTAGCATTTGGGCCCTAGCCCGAGAGCAGCAGAGCACTGCAAAGAGTGTGGGTAGCCGGCATTTGGTACCTAGCCCAAGAGCAGCGGAGCACTGCACAGAGTGTGGGTAGCCGGCATTTGGGACCTAGCCCGAGAGCAGCAGAGCTCTGTACAGAGTGTGGGTAGCTAGCTTTTGGGCCCTAGCCCGAGAGCAGCAGAGCACTGCAAAGAGTGTGGGTAGCCGGCATTTGGTACCTAGCCCGAGAGCAGCAGAGCTCTGTACAGAGTGTGGGTAGCCGGCATTTGGGCCCTATCCCGAGAGCAGTGGAGCTTTGTACACAGTGTGGGTAGCCGGCATTTGGGCCCTAGCCTGAGAGCAGCAGAGCTCTGTACAGAGTGTGGGTAGCTAGCATTTGGGCCCTAGCCCGAGAGCAGCAGAGCACTGCAAAGAGTGTGGGTAGCCGGCATTTGGTACCTAGCCCGAGAGCAGCCGAGCTCTGTATAGAGTGTGGGTAGCCGGCATTTGGGCCCTATCCCGAGAGCAGTGGCGCTTTGTACACAGTGTGGGTAGCCGGCATTTGGGCCCTAGCCCGAGAGCAGCAGAGCTCTGTACAGAGTGTGGGTAGCCGGCATTTGGGCCCTTGCCCGAGAGCAGCGGAGCCTTGTACAGAGTGAGGGTAGCCGGCATTTGGGCCCTAGCCCAGAGCAGCGGAGCACTGCACAGAGTGTGGGTAGCCGGCATTTGGGTCCTAGCCCGAGAGCAGCGGAGCACTGCACAGAGTGTGTATAGCAGGCATTTGGGCCGTAGACCAAGAGCAGCGGAGCTCTGCACAGAGTGTGGGTAGCCGGCATTTGGGACCTAGCCCAAGAGCAGCGGAGCACTGCACAGAGTGTGGGTAGCCGGCATTTGGGACCTAGCCCGAGAGCACCGGAGCTCTGCACAGAGTGTGGGTAGCCGGCATTTGGGCCCTAGACCGAGAGCAGCAGAGCTCTGCACAGAGTGTGGGTAGCCCGCATTTGGGACCTAGCCCAAGAGCAGCGGAGCACTGCACAGAGTGTGGGTAGCTGCCATTTGGGACCCAGCCAGAGAGCATAGGAGCACTGCACAGAGTGTGGGTAGCCGGCATTTGGGACCTAGCCCGAGAGCAGCAGAGCTCTGTACAGAGTGTGGGTAGCTAGCATTTGGGCCCTAGCCTGAGAGCAGCAGAGCACTGCAAAGAGTGTGGGTAGCCGGCTTTTGGTACCTAGCCCAAGAGCAGCGGAGCACTGCACAGAGTGTGGGTAGCCGGCATTTGGGACCTAGCCCGAGAGCAGCAGAGCTTGGTACAGAGTGTGGGTAGCTAGCATTTGGGCCCTAGCCCGAGAGCAGCAGAGCACTGCAAAGAGTGTGGGTAGCCGGCATTTGGTACCTAGCCCGAGAGCAGCAGAGCTCTGTACAGAGTGTGGGTAGCCGGCATTTGGGCCCTATCCTGAGAGCAGTGGAGCTTTGTACACAGTGTGGGTAGCCGGCATTTGGGCCCTAGCCCGAGAGCAGCAGAGCTCTGTACAGAGTGTGGGTAGCCGGCATTTGGGCCCTAGCCCGAGAGCAGCGGAGCCTTGTACAGAGTGAGGGTAGCCGGCATTTGGGCCCTAGCCCAGAGCAGCGGAGCACTGCACAGAGTGTGGGTAGCCGGCATTTGGGCCCTAGCCCGAGAGCAGCGGAGCACTGCACAGAGTGTGTATAGCAGGCATTTGGGCCCTAGACCGAGAGCAGCGGAGCTCCTCACAGAGTGTGGGTAGCCGGCATTTGGGACCTAGCCCAGGAGCAGTGGAGCACTGCACAGAGTGTGGGTAGCCAGCATTTGGGACCTAGCCCGAGAGCATCGGAGCACTGCACAGAATGCGGGTAGCCGGCATTTGGCCCAAGCCCAAGAGCAGCGGAGCTCAGCACAGAGTGTGGGTAGCTAGCATTTGGGACCTTGCCCAAAGCAGCAGAGCTCAGCACAGAGTGTGGGTAGCTAGCATTTGGGACCTTGCCCAAAGCAGCAGAGCTCTGCACAGAGTGTGGGTAAATAGCATTTGAGACCTAGACCGAGAGCAGTGGTGCACTGTACAGAGTGTGGGTAGCTGGCATTTGGGACCTAGACCGAGAGCAGAGGAGTACTGTACAGAGTGTGGGTAGCTGGCATTTGGGACGTAGCCCGAGAGCAGCAGAGTACTGTACAAAGTGTGGGTAGCTGGCATTTGGGACCTAGCCGAGAGCAGCAGAGTATTGAACAGAGTGTGGGTAGCTGGCATTTGGGACCTAGCCCGAGAGCAACGGAGTACTGTACATAGTGTGGGTAGCTAGCATTTGGGACCTAGCCCGTGAGCAGCGGAGCACTGTACATAGTGTCGGTAGCTAACATTTGGGACCTAGCCCGAAGCAGTGGAGCTCGGCACAGAGCGTGGGTAGCTTGTATTTGGGACCTAGCCCAAGAGCAGCGGAGCACTGTACAGAGTGTGGGTAGCTGGCATTTGGGACCTAGCCCGAGAGCAGCAGAGCACTGCACAGAGTGTGAGTAGTTCGTATTTGGGCCCTAGCCAGAGAGCAGCGGAGCACTGTACAGAGTGTGCGTAGCTAGCATTTGGGACCTAGCCCGAAGCAGTGGAGCTCTGCGCAGGGTGTGGGTAGCTTGCATTTGGGAACTAGCCTGAGAGCAGCGGAGCTCTGTACAGATTGTGGGTAGCCGGCATTTGGGCCCTAGCCCGAGAGCAGTGGAGCTCTGCACAGAGTGTGAGTAGCCGGCATTTGGGCCCTAGACCGAGAGCAGCAGAGCATTGCACGGAGTGTGGGTAGTCGGCATTTGGGCCCTAGCCAGAGAGCAGCGGAGCACTGTATAGAGTGTGGGTAAATGTTATTTGGGACCTAGACCGAGAGGAGCAGAGCACTGTACAGAGTGTGGGTAGCTGGCATTTGGGTCCTAGCCTGAAGCAGCAGAGCTCTGCACAGAGTGTGAGTAGCTAACATTTGGGACCTGCCCGAAGCAGTGGAGCTCTGCACAGGGTGTGGGTAGCTTGCATTTGAGACCTAGCCTGAGAGCAGTGGAGCATTGTACAGAGTGTGGGTAGATGTCATTTGGAACCTAGCCCGAGAGCAGTGGATCATTGTACAGAGTGTGGGTAGCTGGTGTTTGGGACCTAGTCCGAAGCAGCGGAGCTCTGCACAGAATGTGGGTAGCTGACATTTGAGACCTAGCCCGAGAGAACAGAGCACTGTACAGAGTGTGGGAAGCTGGCATTTGGGTCCTAGCCCGAAGCAGTGGAGCTCTGCACAGAGTGTGGGTAGCTAGCATTTGGGACCTCGCCTGAAGCAGCAGAGCTCTGCACAGAGTGTGGGTAGCTAGAATTTGAGACCTAGACCGAGAGCAGCGGAGTATTGAACAGAGTGTTGGTAGCTGGCATTTGGGACCTAGCCCAAGTGCAGCGGAGCACTGCAAAGAGTGTGGGTAGCCGGCATTTGGTACCTAGCCCGAGAGCAGCGGAGCTCTGTATAGAGTGTGGGTAGCCGGCATTTGGGCCCTATCCCGAGAGCAGTGGTGCTTTGTACACAGTGTGGGTAGCCGGCATTTGGGCCCTAGCCCGAGAGCAGCAGAGCTCTGTACAGAGTGTGGGTAGCCGGCATTTGGGCCCTTGCCCGAGAGCAGCGGAGCCTTGTACAGAGTGAGGGTAGCCGGCATTTGGGCCCTAGCCCAGAGCAGCGGAGCACTGCACAGAGTGTGGGTAGCCGGCATTTGGGCCCTAGCACGAGAGCAGCGGAGCACTGCACAGAGTGTGTATAGCAGGCATTTGGGCCGTAGACCGAGAGCAGTGGAGCTCTGCACAGAGTGTGGGTAGCCGGCATTTGGGACCTAGCCCAAGAGCAGCGGAGCACTGCACAGAGTGTGGGTAGCCGGCATTTGGGACCTAGCCCGAGAGCATCGGAGCACTGCACAGAGTGTGGGTAGCCGGCATTTGGGACCTAGCCCGAGAGCACCAGAGCTCTGCACAGAGTGTGGGTAGCCGGCATTTGGGCCCTAGACCGAGAGCAGCGGAGCTCTGCACAGAGTGTGGGTAGCCAGCATTTGGGACCTAGCCCAAGAGCAGCGGAGCACTGCACAGAGTGTGGGTAGCTGCCATTTGGGACCCAGCCAGAGAGCATCGGAGCACTGCACAGAGTGTGGGTAGCCGGCATTTGGGACCTAGCCCGAGAGCAGCAGAGCTCTGTACAGAGTGTGGGTAGCTAGCATTTGGGCCCTAGCCCGAGAGCAGCAGAGCACTGCAAAGAGTGTGGGTAGCCAGCATTTGGTACCTAGCCCAAGAGCAGCGGAGCACTGCACAGAGTGTGGGTAGCCGGCATTTGGGACCTAGCCCGAGAGCAGCAGAGCTCTGTACAGAGTGTGGGTAGCTAGCATTTGGGCCCTAGCCCGAGAGCAGCAGAGCACTGCAAAGAGTGTGGGTAGCCGGCATTTGGTACCTAGCCCGAGAGCAGCAGAGCTCTGTACAGAGTGTGGGTAGCCGGCATTTGGGCCCTATCCCGAGAGCAGTGGAGCTTTGTACACAGTGTGGGTAGCCGGCATTTGGGCCCTAGCCCGAGAGCAGCAGAGCTCTGTACAGAGTGTGGGTAGCCGGCATTTGGGCCCTAGCCCGCGAGCAGCGGAGCCTTGTACAGAGTGAGGGTAGCCGGCATTTGGGCCCTAGCCCAGAGCAGCGGAGCACTGCACAGAGTGTGGGTAGCCGGCATTTGGGCCCTAGCCGAGAGCAGCGGAGCACTGCACAGAGTGTGTATAGCAGGCATTTGGGCCCTAGACCGAGAGCAGCGGAGCTCTGCACAGAGTGTGGGTAGCCGGCATTTGGGACCTAGCCCAAGAGCAGCGGAGCACTGCACAGAGTGTGGGTAGCCAGTATTTGGGACCTAGCCGGAGAGCATCGGAGCACTGCACAGAGTGTGGGTAGCCGGCATTTGGGACCTAGCCCGAGAGCAGCGGAGCTCTGCACAGAATGCGGGTAGCCGGCATTTGGGCCCTAGCCCAAGAGCAGCGGAGCTCTGCACAGAGTGTGGGTAGCCGGCATTTGGGACCTAGCCCGAGAGCAGAAGAGCTCTGCACAGAGTGTTAGTAGCCGGCATTTCGGCCCTAGCCCGAGAGCAGCGGAGCATTGCACAGAGTGTGAGTAGCCGGCATTTGGGCCCTAGCCAGAGAGCAGCGGAGCACTGTACAGAGTGTGGGTAGCTGTTATTTGGGCCCTAGCCAGAGAGCAGCGGAGCACTGTACAGAGTGTGGGTAGCTGTTATTTGGGACCTAGACCGAGAAGAGCAGAGCACTGTACAGAGTGTGGGTAGCTGGCATTTGGGACCTAGCCCGAGAGCAGCAGAGCTCTGTACAGAGTGTGCGTAGCTAGCATTTGGGACCTAGCCCCAAGCAGTGGAGCTCTGCACAGGGTGTGGGTAGCTGTTATTTGGGATCTAGACTGAGAAGAGCAGAGCACTGTACAGAGTGTGGGTAGCTGGCATTTGAGACCTAGCCTGAGAGCAGAGGAGCATTGTACAGAGTGTGGGTAGCTGCTGTTTGGGACCTAGCCCGAAGCAGCGGAGCTCTGCACAGATTGTGGGTAGCTGACATTTGGGAAATAGGCCGAGAGCAGCAGAGCACTGTACAGAGTGTGGGAAGCTGGCATTTGGGTCCTAGCCCGAAGCAGTGGAGCTCTGCACAGAGTGTGGGTTGATAGCATTTGGGACCTAGCCCGAGAGCAACGGAGTACTGTACATAGTGTGGGTAGCTAGCATTTGGGACCTAGCCCGTGAGCAGCGGAGCACTGTACATAGTGTCGGTAGCTAACATTTGGGACCTAGCCCGAAGCAGTGGAGCTCGGCACAGAGCGTGGGTAGCTTGCATTTGGGACCTAGCCCAAGAGCAGCGGAGCACTGTACAGAGTTTGGGTAGCTGGCATTTGGGACCTAGCCCGAGAGCAGCAGAGCACTGCACAGAGTGTGAGTAGTTCGTATTTGGGCCCTAGCCAGAGAGCAGAGGAGCACTGTACAGAGTGTGCGTAGCTAGCATTTGGGACCTAGCCCGAAGCAGTGGAGCTCTGCGCAGTGTGTGGGTAGCTTGCATTTGGGAACTAGCCTGAGAGCAGCGGAGCTCTGTACAGATTGTGGGTAGCCGGCATTTGGGCCCTAGCCCGAGAGCAGTGGAGCTCTGCACAGAGTGTGAGTAGCCGGCATTTGGGCCCTAGCCCGAGAGCAGCAGAGCATTGCACGGAGTGTGGGTAGTCGGCATTTGGGCCCTAGCCAGAGAGCAGCGGAGCACTGTATAGAGTGTGGGTAAATGTTATTTGGGACCTAGACCGAGAGGATCAGAGCACTGTACAGAGTGTGGGTAGCTGGCATTTGGGTCCTAGCCTGAAGCAGCAGAGCTCTGCACAGAGTGTGAGTAGCTAACATTTGGGACCTGCCCGAAGCAGTGGAGCTCTGCACAGGGTGTGGGTAGCTTGCATTTGAGACCTAGCCTGAGAGCAGTGGAGCATTGTACAGAGTGTGGGTAGATGTCATTTGGAACCTAGCCCGAGAGCAGTGGAGCATTGTACAGAGTGTGGGTAGCTGGTGTTTGGGACCTAGTCCGAAGCAGCGGAGCTCTGCACAGAGTGTGGGTAGCTGACATTTGAGACCTAGCCCGAGAGAACAGAGCACTGTACAGAGTGTGGGAAGCTGTCATTTGGGTCCTAGCCCGAAGCAGTGGAGCTCTGCACAGAGTGTGGGTAGCTAGCATTTGGGACCTCGCCTGAAGCAGCAGAGCTCTGCACAGAGTGTGGGTAGCTAGAATTTGAGACCTAGACCGAGAGCAGAGGA
Organism: Ambystoma mexicanum; assembly: GCF_040938575.1. Taxonomy (NCBI): domain Eukaryota; kingdom Metazoa; phylum Chordata; class Amphibia; order Caudata; family Ambystomatidae; genus Ambystoma; species Ambystoma mexicanum. The sequence goes on from NC_090932.1 coordinate 6,782,963, forward strand.
GTATTGAACAGAGTGTTGGTAGCTGGCATTTGGGACCTAGCCCAAGTGCAGCGGAGCACTGCAAAGAGTGTGGGTAGCCGGCATTTGGTACCTAGCCCGAGAGCAGCGGAGCTCTGTATAGAGTGTGGGTAGCCGGCATTTGGGCCCTATCCCGAGAGCAGTGGCGCTTTGTACACAGTGTGGGTAGCCGGCATTTGGGCCCTAGCCCGAGAGCAGCAGAGCTCTGTACAGAGTGTGGGTAGCCGGCATTTGGGCCCTTGCCCGAGAGCAGCGGAGCCTTGTACAGAGTGAGGGTAGCCGGCATTTGGGCCCTAGCCCAGAGCAGCGGAGCACTGCACAGAGTGTGGGTAGCCGGCATTTGGGCCCTAGCACGAGAGCAGCGGAGCACTGCACAGAGTGTGTATAGCAGGCATTTGGGCCGTAGACCGAGAGCAGCAGAGCTCTGCACAGAGTGTGGGTAGCCGGCATTTGGGACCTAGCCCAAGAGCAGCGGAGCACTGCACAGAGTGTGGGTAGCCGGCATTTGGGACCTAGCCCGAGAGCATCGGAGCACTGCACAGAGTGTGGGTAGCCGGCATTTGGGACCTAGCCCGAGAGCACCAGAGCTCTGCACAGAGTGTGGGTAGCCGGCATTTGGGCCCTAGACCGAGAGCAGCGGAGCTCTGCACAGAGTGTGGGTAGCCAGCATTTGGGACCTAGCCCAAGAGCAGCGGAGCACTGCACAGAGTGTGGGTAGCTGCCATTTGGGACCCAGCCAGAGAGCATCGGAGCACTGCACAGAGTGTGGGTAGCCGGCATTTGGGACCTAGCCCGAGAGCAGCAGAGCTCTGTACAGAGTGTGGGTAGCTAGCATTTGGGCCCTAGCCCGAGAGCAGCAGAGCACTGCAAAGAGTGTGGGTAGCCGGCATTTGGTACCTAGCCCAAGAGCAGCGGAGCACTGCACAGAGTGTGGGTAGCCGGCATTTGGGACCTAGCCCGAGAGCAGCAGAGCTCTGTACAGAGTGTGGGTAGCTAGCATTTGGGCCCTAGCCCGAGAGCAGCAGAGCACTGCAAAGAGTGTGGGTAGCCGGCATTTGGTACCTAGCCCGAGAGCAGCAGAGCTCTGTACAGAGTGTGGGTAGCCGGCATTTGGGCCCTATCCCGAGAGCAGTGGAGCTTTGTACACAGTGTGGGTAGCCGGCATTTGGGCCCTAGCCCGAGAGCAGCAGAGCTCTGTACAGAGTGTGGGTAGCCGGCATTTGGGCCCTAGCCCGCGAGCAGCGGAGCCTTGTACAGAGTGAGGGTAGCCGGCATTTGGGCCCTAGCCCAGAGCAGCGGAGCACTGCACAGAGTGTGGGTAGCCGGCATTTGGGCCCTAGCCCGAGAGCAGCGGAGCACTGCACAGAGTGTGTATAGCAGGCATTTGGGCCCTAGACCGAGAGCAGCGGAGCTCTGCACAGAGTGTGGGTAGCCGGCATTTGGGACCTAGCCCAAGAGCAGTGGAGCACTGCACAGAGTGTGGGTAGCCAGTATTTGGGACCTAGCCGGAGAGCATCGGAGCACTGCACAGAGTGTGGGTAGCCGGCATTTGGGACCTAGCCCGAGAGCAGCGGAGCTCTGCACAGAATGCGGGTAGCCGGCATTTGGGCCCTAGCCCAAGAGCAGCGGAGCTCTGCACAGAGTGTGGGTAGCCGGCATTTGGGACCTAGCCCGAGAGCAGAAGAGCTCTGCACAGAGTGTTAGTAGCCGGCATTTCGGCCCTAGCCCGAGAGCAGCGGAGCATTGCACAGAGTGTGAGTAGCCGGCATTTGGGCCCTAGCCAGAGAGCAGCGGAGCACTGTACAGAGTGTGGGTAGCTGTTATTTGGGACCTAGACCGAGAAGAGCAGAGCACTGTACAGAGTGTGGGTAGCTGGCATTTGGGACCTAGCCCGAGAGCAGCAGAGCTCTGTACAGAGTGTGCGTAGCTAGCATTTGGGACCTAGCCCCAAGCAGTGGAGCTCTGCACAGGGTGTGGGTAGCTGTTATTTGGGATCTAGACTGAGAAGAGCAGAGCACTGTACAGAGTGTGGGTAGCTGGCATTTGAGACCTAGCCTGAGAGCAGTGGAGCATTGTACAGAGTGTGGGTAGCTGTTGTTTGGGACCTAGCCCGAAGCAGCGGAGCTCTGCACAGATTGTGGGTAGCTGACATTTGGGAAATAGGCCGAGAGCAGCAGAGCACTGTACAGAGTGTGGGAAGCTGGCATTTGGGTCCTAGCCCGAAGCAGTGGAGCTCTGCACAGAGTGTGGGTTGATAGCATTTGGGACCTAGCCCTCGAGCAGCGGAGCACTGTACAGAATGTGGGTAGCTCGCATTTGGGACCTAGCCCGGAGCAACGGAGCTCTGCACAGAGTGTGGGTAGCTAGCATTTGGGACCTAGCCCGAGAGCAGCGGAGCTCAGCACAGAGTGTGGGTATCTAGCATTTTGGACCTTGCCCAAAGCAGCAGAGCTCTGCACAGAGTGTGGGTAAATAGCATTTGAGACCTAGACCGAGAGCAGTGGTGCACTGTACAGAGTGTGGGTAGCTGGCATTTGGGACCTAGACCGAGAGCAGAGGAGTACTGTACAGAGTGTGGGTAGCTGGCATTTGGGACGTAGCCCGAGAGCAGCAGAGTACTGTACAAAGTGTGGGTAGCTGGCATTTGGGACCTAGCCGAGAGCAGCAGAGTATTGAACAGAGTGTGGGTAGCTGGCATTTGGGACCTAGCCCGAGAGCAGCGGAGTACTGTACAGAGTGTGGGTAGCCGGCATTTGGGACCTAGCCCGAGAGCACCGGAGCTCTGCACAGAGTGTGGGTAGCCGGCATTTGGGCCCTAGACCGAGAGCAGCGAAACTCTGCACAGAGTGTGGGTAGCCGGCATTTGGGACCTAGCCCAAGAGCAGCGGAGCACTGCACAGAGTGTGGGTAGCTGCCATTTGGGACCCAGCCAGAGAGCATCGGAGCACTGCACAGAGTGTGGGTAGCCGGCATTTGGGACCTAGCCCGAGTGCAGCAGAGCTCTGTACAGAGTGTGGGTAGCTAGCATTTGGGCCCTAGCCCGAGAGCAGCAGAGCACTGCAAAGAGTGTGGGTAGCCGGCATTTGGTACCTAGCCCAAGAGCAGCGGAGCACTGCACAGAGTGTGGGTAGCCGGCATTTGGGACCTAGCCCGAGAGCAGCAGAGCTCTGTACAGAGTGTGGGTAGCTAGCTTTTGGGCCCTAGCCCGAGAGCAGCAGAGCACTGCAAAGAGTGTGGGTAGCCGGCATTTGGTACCTAGCCCGAGAGCAGCAGAGCTCTGTACAGAGTGTGGGTAGCCGGCATTTGGGCCCTATCCCGAGAGCAGTGGAGCTTTGTACACAGTGTGGGTAGCCGGCATTTGGGCCCTAGCCCGAGAGCAGCAGAGCACTGCAAAGAGTGTGGGTAGCCGGCATTTGGTACCTAGCCCGAGAGCAGCGGAGCTCTGTATAGAGTGTGGGTAGCCGGCATTTGGGCCCTATCCCGAGAGCAGTGGCGCTTTGTACACAGTGTGGGTAGCCGGCATTTGGGCCCTAGCCCGAGAGCAGCAGAGCTCTGTACAGAGTGTGGGTAGCCGGCATTTAGGCCCTTGCCCGAGAGCAGCGGAGCCTTGTACAGAGTGAGGGTAGCCGGCATTTGGGCCCTAGCCCAGAGCAGCGGAGCACTGCACAGAGTGTGGGTAGCCGGCATTTGGGCCCTAGCCCGAGAGCAGCGGAGCACTGCACAGAGTGTGTATAGCAGGCATTTGGGCCGTAGACCGAGAGCAGCGGAGCTCTGCACAGAGTGTGGGTAGCCGGCATTTGGGACCTAGCCCAAGAGCAGCGGAGCACTGCACAGAGTGTGGGTAGCCGGCATTTGGGACCTAGCCCGAGAGCATCGGAGCACTGCACAGAGTGTGGGTAGCCGGCATTTGGGACCTAGCCCGAGAGCACCGGAGCTCTGCACAGAGTGTGGATAGCCGGCATTTGGGCCCTAGACCGAGAGCAGCGGAGCTATGCACAGAGTGTGGGTAGCCGGCATTTGGGACCTAGCCCAAGAGCAGCGGAGCACTGCACAGAGTGTGGGTAGCTGCCATTTGGGACCCAGCCAGAGAGCATCGGAGCACTGCACAGAGTGTGGGTAGCCGGCATTTGGGACCTAGCCCGAGAGCAGCAGAGCTCTGTACAGAGTGTGGGTAGCTAGCATTTGGGCCCTAGCCCGAGAGCAGCAGAGCACTGCAAAGAGTGTGGGTAGCCGGCTTTTGGTACCTAGCCCAAGAGCAGCGGAGCACTGCACAGAGTGTGGGTAGCCGGCATTTGGGACCTAGCCCGAGAGCAGCAGAGCTTGGTACAGAGTGTGGGTAGCTAGCATTTGGGCCCTAGCCCGAGAGCAGCAGAGCACTGCAAAGAGTGTGGGTAGCCGGCATTTGGTACCTAGCCCGAGAGCAGCAGAGCTCTGTACAGAGTGTGGGTAGCCGGCATTTGGGCCCTATCCTGAGAGCAGTGGAGCTTTGTACACAGTGTGGGTAGCCGGCATTTGGGCCCTAGCCCGAGAGCAGCAGAGCTCTGTACAGAGTGTGGGTAGCCGGCATTTGGGCCCTAGCCCGAGAGCAGCGGAGCCTTGTACAGAGTGAGGGTAGCCGGCATTTGGGCCCTAGCCCAGAGCAGCGGAGCACTGCACAGAGTGTGGGTAGCCGGCATTTGGGCCCTAGCCCGAGAGCAGCGGAGCACTGCACAGAGTGTGTATAGCAGGCATTTGGGCCCTAGACCGAGAGCAGCGGAGCTCCTCACAGAGTGTGGGTAGCTGGCATTTGGGACCTAGCCCGAGAGCAGCAGAGCACTGCACAGAGTGTGAGTAGTTCGTATTTGGGCCCTAGCCAGAGAGCAGCGGAGCACTGTACAGAGTGTGCGTAGCTAGCATTTGGGACCTAGCCCGAAGCAGTGGAGCTCTGCGCAGGGTGTGGGTAGCTTGCATTTGGGAACTAGCCTGAGAGCAGTGGAGCACTGTGCAGAGTGTGGGTAGCTGGCATTTGGGTCTTAGCCCGAGAGCAGCGGAGCTCTGCACAAGTGTTGGTAGCTATCATTTGGGACCTAGCCCGAGAGCAGCGGAGCTCTGTACAGATTGTGGGTAGCCGGCATTTGGGCCCTAGCCCGAGAGCAGTGGAGCTCTGCACAGAGTGTGAGTAGCCGGCATTTGGGCCCTAGCCCGAGAGCAGCAGAGCATTGCACGGAGTGTGGGTAGTCGGCATTTGGGCCCTAGCCAGAGAGCAGCGGAGCACTGTATAGAGTGTGGGTAAATGTTATTTGGGACCTAGACCGAGAGGAGCAGAGCACTGTACAGAGTGTGGGTAGCTGGCATTTGGGTCCTAGCCTGAAGCAGCAGAGCTCTGCACAGAGTGTGAGTAGCTAACATTTGGGACCTGCCCGAAGCAGTGGAGCTCTGCACAGGGTGTGGGTAGCTTGCATTTGAGACCTAGCCTGAGAGCAGTGGAGCATTGTACAGAGTGTGGGTAGATGTCATTTGGAACCTAGCCCGAGAGCAGTGGAGCATTGTACAGAGTGTGGGTAGCTGGTGTTTGGGACCTAGTCCGAAGCAGCGGAGCTCTGCACAGAGTGTGGGTAGCTGACATTTGAGACCTAGCCCGAGAGAACAGAGCACTGTACAGAGTGTGGGAAGCTGGCATTTGGGTCCTAGCCCGAAGCAGTGGAGCTCTGCACAGAGTGTGGGTAGCTAGCATTTGGGACCTCGCCTGAAGCAGCAGAGCTCTGCACAGAGTGTGGGTAGCTAGAATTTGAGACCTAGACCGAGAGCAGCGGAGTATTGAACAGAGTGTTGGTAGCTGGCATTTGGGACCTAGCCCAAGTGCAGCGGAGCACTGAACAGAGAGTGGGTAGCCAGCATTTGAGAACTAGCCCGAAGCAGCGGACGTTCTGCACAGAGTGTGGGTAGCTTGCATTTGGGACCTAGCCCGAGAGCAGCGGAGCTCTGCACAGAGTGTGGGTAGCTGGCATCTGGGACGTAGCCCGAAGCAGTGGAGCTCTGCAAAGAGTGCGGGTAGCTTGCATTTGGGACCTAGCCCGAGAGCAGCGGAGCACTGTACAGATTGTGGGTAGCTGGCATTTGGGACCTAGCCCGAAGCAGCAGAGCTCTGCACAGAGTGTGGGTAGCTGTCATTTGGGACCTAGCCCGAGAGCAGCAAAGCACTATACAGAGTGTGGGTAGCTAGCATTTGGGACCTAGACCGAGAGCAGCGTAGCACTGTACAGAGTGTGGGTAGCTGGCATTTGGGACCTAGACAGAGAGCAGCGGAGCTCTGCACAGAGTGTGCGTAGCTAACATTTGGGACCTAGCCCGAAGCAATGGAGCTCTGCACAAGGTGTGGGTAGCTGACATTTGGGACCTAGCCCGAGAGCAGTAGAGCACTGTACAGAGTGTGGGTAGCTGGCATTTGGGTCCTAGCCTGAAGCAGCAGAGCTCTGCACAGAGTGTGAGTAGCTAACATTTGGGACCTGCCCGAAGCAGTGGAGCTCTGCACAGGGTGTGGGTAGCTTGCATTTGAGACCTAGCCTGAGAGCAGTGGAGCATTGTACAGAGTGTGGGTAGATGTCATTTGGAACCTAGCCCGAGAGCAGTGGAGCATTGTACAGAGTGTGGGTAGCTGGTGTTTGGGACCTAGTCCGAAGCAGCGGAGCTCTGCACAGAGTGTGGGTAGCTGACATTTGAGACCTAGCCCGAGAGAACAGAGCACTGTACAGAGTGTGGGAAGCTGGCATTTGGGTCCTAGCCCGAAGCAGTGGAGCTCTGCACAGAGTGTGGGTAGCTAGCATTTGGGACCTCGCCTGAAGCAGCAGAGCTCTGCACAGAGTGTGGGTAGCTAGAATTTGAGACCTAGACCGAGAGCAGCGGAGTATTGAACAGAGTGTTGGTAGCTGGCATTTGGGACCTAGCCCAAGTGCAGCGGAGCACTGAACAGAGAGTGGGTAGCCAGCATTTGAGAACTAGCCCGAAGCAGCGGACGTTCTGCACAGAGTGTGGGTAGCTTGCATTTGGGACCTAGCCCGAGAGCAGCGGAGCTCTGCACAGAGTGTGGGTAGCTGGCATCTGGGACGTAGCCCGAAGCAGTGGAGCTCTGCAAAGAGTGCGGGTAGCTTGCATTTGGGACCTAGCCCGAGAGCAGCGGAGCACTGTACAGATTGTGGGTAGCTGGCATTTGGGACCTAGCCCGAAGCAGCAGAGCTCTGCACAGAGTGTGGGTAGCTGTCATTTGGGACCTAGCCCGAGAGCAGCAAAGCACTATACAGAGTGTGGGTAGCTAGCATTTGGGACCTAGACCGAGAGCAGCGTAGCACTGTACAGAGTGTGGGTAGCTGGCATTTGGGACCTAGACAGAGAGCAGCGGAGCTCTGCACAGAGTGTGCGTAGTTAACATTTGGGACCTAGCCCGAAGCAATGGAGCTCTGCACAAGGTGTGGGTAGCTGACATTTGGGACCTAGCCCGAGAGCAGTAGAGCACTGTACAGAGTGTGGGAAGCTGGCATTTGGGTCCTAGCCCGAGAGCAGCGGAGCTCTGCACAAGTGTTGGTAGCTATCATTTGGGACCTAGCCCTAGAGCAGCAAAGCACTGTACAGAGTGTGGGTAGCTCGCATTTGGGAACTACCCCGAGAGCAGCAGAGCTCAGCACAGAGTGTGGGTAGCTAGCATTTGGGACCTTGCCCGAAGCAGCAGAGCTCTGCACAGAGTGTGGGTAGCTAGCATTTGGGTCCTAGCCCGAGAGCAGCGGAGCTCTGCACAAGTGTGGGTAGCTAGCATTTGGGACCTTGCCCGAAGCAGCAGAGCACTGTACAGATTGTGGGAAGCTAGCATTTGGGTCCTAGTCCGAGAGCAGCGGAGCTCTGCACAGTGTGGGTAGCTAGCATTTGAGACGTAGACCGAGAGCAGCGGAGCACTGTACAGAGTGTGGGTAGCTAGCATTTGGGTCCTTGCCCGAAGCAGCAGATCTCTGCACAGAGTGTGGGTAGCTAGCATTTGAGACCTAGACCGAGAGCAGTGGTGCACTGTACAGAGTGTGGGTAGCTGGCATTTGGGACCTAGACCGAGAGCAGAGGAGTACTGTACAGCGTGTGGGTAGCTGTTATTTGGGACCTAGACCGAGAAGAGCAGAGCACTGTACAGAGTGTGGGTAGCTGGCATTTGGGACCTAGCCCGAGAGCAGCAGAGCTCTGTACAGAGTGTGCGTAGCTAGCATTTGGGACCTAGCCCCAAGCAGTGGAGCTCTGCACAGGGTGTGGGTAGCTGTTATTTGGGATCTAGACTGAGAAGAGCAGAGCACTGTACAGAGTGTGGGTAGCTGGCATTTGAGACCTAGCCTGAGAGCAGTGGAGCATTGTACAGAGTGTGGGTAGCTGTTGTTTGGGACCTAGCCCGAAGCAGCGGAGCTCTGCACAGATTGTGGGTAGCTGACATTTGGGAAATAGGCCGAGAGCAGCAGAGCACTGTACAGAGTGTGGGAAGCTGGCATTTGGGTCCTAGCCCGAAGCAGCAGAGCTCTGCACAGAGTGTGGGTTGATAGCATTTGGGACCTAGCCCGAGAGCAACGGAGTACTGTACATAGTGTGGGTAGCTAGCATTTGGGACCTAGCCCGTGAGCAGCGGAGCACTGTACATAGTGTCGGTAGCTAACATTTGGGACCTAGCCCGAAGCAGTGGAGCTCGGCACAGAGCGTGGGTAGCTTGCATTTGGGACCTAGCCCAAGAGCAGCGGAGCACTGTACAGAGTTTGGGTAGCTGGCATTTGGGACCTAGCCCGAGAGCAGCAGAGCACTGCACAGAGTGTGAGTAGTTCGTATTTGGGCCCTAGCCAGAGAGCAGCGGAGCACTGTACAGAGTGTGCGTAGCTAGCATTTGGGACCTAGCCCGAAGCAGTGGAGCTCTGCGCAGGGTGTGGGTAGCTTGCATTTGGGAACTAGCCTGAGAGCAGCGGAGCTCTGTACAGATTGTGGGTAGCCGGCATTTGGGCCCTAGCCCGAGAGCAGTGGAGCTCTGCACAGAGTGTGAGTAGCCGGCATTTGGGCCCTAGCCCGAGAGCAGCAGAGCATTGCACTGAGTGTGGGTAGTCGGCATTTGGGCCCTAGCCAGAGAGCAGCGGGGCACTGTATAGAGTGTGGGTAAATGTTATTTGGGACCTAGACCGAGAGGAGCAGAGCACTGTACAGAGTGTGGGTAGCTGGCATTTGGGTCCTAGCCTGAAGCAGCAGAGCTCTGCACAGAGTGTGAGTAGCTAACATTTGGGACCTGCCCGAAGCAGTGGAGCTCTGCACAGGGTGTGGGTAGCTTGCATTTGAGACCTAGCCTGAGAGCAGTGGAGCATTGTACAGAGTGTGGGTAGATGTCATTTGGAACCTAGCCCGAGAGCAGTGGAGCATTGTACAGAGTGTGGGTAGCTGGTGTTTGGGACCTAGTCCGAAGCAGCGGAGCTCTGCACAGAGTGTGGGTAGCTGACATTTGAGACCCAGCCCGAGAGAACAGAGCACTGTACAGAGTGTGGGAAGCTGGCATTTGGGTCCTAGCCCGAAGCAGTGGAGCTCTGCACAGAGTGTGGGTAGCTAGCATTTGGGACCTCGCCTGAAGCAGCAGAGCTCTGCACAGAGTGTGGGTAGCTAGAATTTGAGACCTAGACCGAGAGCAGCGGAGTATTGAACAGAGTGTTGGTAGCTGGCATTTGGGACCTAGCCCAAGTGCAGCGGAGCACTGAACAGAGAGTGGGTAGCCAGCATTTGAGAACTAGCCCGAAGCAGCGGACGTTCTGCACAGAGTGTGGGTAGCTTGCATTTGGGACCTAGCCCGAGAGCAGCGGAGCTCTGCACAGAGTGTGGGTAGCTGGCATCTGGGACGTAGCCCGAAGCAGTGGAGCTCTGCAAAGAGTGCGGGTAGCTTGCATTTGGGACCTAGCCCGAGAGCAGCGGAGCACTGTACAGATTGTGGGTAGCTGGCATTTGGGACCTAGCCCGAAGCAGCAGAGCTCTGCACAGAGTGTGGGTAGCTGTTATTTGGGACCTAGCCCGAGAGCAGCAAAGCACTATACAGAGTGTGGGTAGCTAGCATTTGGGACCTAGACTGAGAGCAGCGTAGCACTGTACAGAGTGTGGGTAGCTGGCATTTGGGACCTAGACAGAGAGCAGCGGAGCTCTGCACAGAGTGTGCGTAGCTAACATTTGGGACCTAGCCCGAGAGCAGTAGAGCACTGTACAGAGTGTGGGAAGCTGGCATTTGGGTCCTAGCCCGAGAGCAGCGGAGCTCTACACAAGTGTTGGTAGCTATCATTTGGGACCTAGCCCTAGAGCAGCAAAGCACTGTACAGATTGTGGGAAGCTAGCATTTGGGTCCTAGTCCGAGAGCAGCGGAGCTCTGCACAGTGTGGGTAGCTAGCATTTGAGACGTAGACCGAGAGCAGCGGAGCACTGTACAGAGTGTGGGTAGCTAGCATTTGGGTCCTTGCCCGAAGCAGCAGATCTCTGCACAGAGTGTGGGTAGCTAGCATTTGAGACCTAGACCGAGAGCAGTGGTGCACTGTACAGAGTGTGGGTAGCTGGCATTTGGGACCTAGACCGAGAGCAGAGGAGTACTGTACAGCGTGTGGGTAGCTGGCATTTGGGACCTGGCCCAAGAGCAGCAGAGCACTGTACAGAGTGTGGGTAGCTGGCATTTGGGACCTAGACCGATAGCAGCGGAGTATTGTACACAGTGGCCGAAGTGCACAAAAAGAAGAAGTGGAACTATGTTCCCTACTGGCCTGCACTGCTCCCCACAAACCCCATTGATGCACCCCCACCCAGGAACAATACAAACCCCAAAACACATGCACCTGATGTTTAAGGTAGCATCTAGTGCAGCGCACTGAAAGTGAAAGTTTCAACGTGTTCCTACACCTTTATTTTAAAATGAAACCCTTCCGGAACGGTTTCTTTTTAAAGTAAAAGTATAGGAACGGTAAAACCTATTTAAAAGAAGTAGAGGAGCACCGCTCCCGACCGACCCCCACTTCGACCACTGACTGTACAGAGTGTTGGTAGCTGGCATTTGGGACCTAGCCTGAGTGCAGCGGAGCACTGAACAGAGTGTGGGTAGCTAGCATTTGGGACCTAGCCCTAGAGCAGCGGAGCACTGTACAGAGTGTGGATAGCTCGAATTTGGGACCTAGCCCGAAGCAGCGGAGCTCTGCACAGAGTGTGGGTAGCTAGCATTTGGGACCTAGCCCGAGAGCAGAGGTGTACTGTACAGAGTGTGGGTAGCTAGCATTTGGGACCTAGCCCGAGAGCAGAGGTGCACTGTACAGAGTGTGGGTAGCTAGCATTTGGGACCTAGCCCGAGAGCAGTGAAGCACTGTACAGAGTATGGGTAGCTTGCATTTGGGACCTAGCCCGAGAGCAGCGGAGCTCTGCACAGAGTGTGGGTAGCTGGCATTTGGGACCTAGCTCGAGAGCAGCGGAGTACTGTACAGAGTATGGGTAGCTTGCATTTGGGACCTAGCCCGAGAGCAGCGGAGCTCTGCACAGAGTGTGGGTAGCTGGCATTTGGGATGTAGCCCGAAGGAGCAGAGCTCTGCACAGAGTGGGGGTAGCTGCCATTTGGGACCTAGCCCGAGAGCAGCGAAGCACTGTACAGAGTGTAGGTAGCTAGCATTTGGGACCTAGACCGAGAGCAGCGGAGCACTGTACAGATTGTGGGTAGCTGGCATTTGGGACCTAGCCTGAAGCAGCAGAGCTCTGCACAGAGTGGGGGTAGCTGCCATTTGGGACCTAGCCCGAGAGCAGCGAAGCACTGTACAGAGTGTGGGTAGCTAGCATTTGGGACCTAGACCGAGAGCAGCGGAGCACTGTACAGAGTGTCGGTAGCTGGCATTTGGGACCTAGACCGAGAGCAGCGCAGCACTGTACAGAGTGTGGGCAGCTGGCATGTGGGACCTAGCCTGAGAGCAACTGAGTACTGTACATAGTGTGGGTAGCTAGCATTTGGGACCTAGCCCAAAGCAGTGGAGCTCTGTACAGAGTGTGGGTAGCCGGCATTTGGGACCTAGCCCAAGAGCAGCAGAGCACTGTACAGAGTGTGGGTAGTTGGTATTTGGGACATAGACCGAGAGGAGCGGAGCACTGTACAGAGTGTGGGTAGCTGGCATTTGCGACGTAGCCCGAGAGCAGCGGAGTACTGTTCAGAGTGTGGGTAGCTGGCATTTGGGACCTAGCCCGAAGCAGCAGAGCTCTGCACAGAGTGTGCGTAGCTAGCATTTTGGACCTAGCCCGAAACATTGGAGTTCTGCACAGGGTGTGGGTAGCTGACATTTGGGACCTAGCCCGAGAGCAGGAGAGCACTGTACAGAGTGTGGGAAGATGGCATTTGGGTCCTAGCCCGAGAGCAGCGGAGCTCTGCAAAAGTGTGGGTAGCTATCATTTGGGACCTAGCCCTAGAGCAGCGGAGCACTGTACAGAGTGTAGGTAGCTCGCATTTGGGACCTACCCCGAGAGCAGCAGAGCTCAGCACAGGGTGTGGGTAGCTAGCATTTGGGACCTTGCCCGAAGCAGCAGAGCTCTGCACAGAGTGTGGGTAGCTAGTATTTGGGTCCTAGCCCGAGAGCAGCGGAGCTCTGCACAAGTGTGGGTAGCTAGCATTTGGGACCTTGCCCGAAGCAGCAGATCACTGTACAGATTGTGGGAAGCTAGCATTTGGGTCCTAGCCCGAGAGCAGCGGAGCTCTGCACAAGTGTGGGTAGCTAGCATTTGGGACCTAGCCATAGAGCAGTGGTGCACTATACAGAGTGTGGGTAGCTGGCATTTGGGACCTAGACCGAGAGCAGAGGAGTACTGTACAGCGTGTGGGTAGCTGGCATTTGGGACCTGGCCCAAGAGCAGCGGAGCTCTGCACAGAGTGTGGGTAGCTGGCATTTGAGACCTAGACCGAGAGCAGCGGAGTATTGTACACAGTGGTCGAAGTGCACAAAAAGAAGAAGTGGAACTATGTTCCCTACTGGCCTGCACCGCTCCCCACAAACCCCATTGATGCACCCCCACCCATGAACAATACAAACCCCAAAACACATGCACCTGATGTTTAAGGGAGCATCCAGTGCAGCGCACTGAAAGTGAAAGTTTCAACGTGTTCCTACACCTTTATTTTAAAACGAAACCGTTCCGGAACGGTTTCTTTTTAAAATAAAAGTATAGGAACGGTAAAACCTATTTAAAAGAAGTAGAGGGGCACCGCTCCCGACCGCCCCCCCACTTCGACCACTGACTGTACAGAGTGTTGGTAGCTGGCATTTGGGACCTAGCCTGAGTGCAGCGGAGCACTGAACAGAGTGTGGGTAGCTAGCATTTGGGACCTAGCCCTAGAGCAGCGGAGCACTGTACAGAGTGTGGATAGCTCGAATTTGGGACCTAGCCCGAAGCAGCGGAGCTCTGCACAGAGTGTGGGTAGCTAGCATTTGGGACCTAGCCCGAGAGCAGAGGTGCACTGTACAGAGTGTGGGTAGCTAGCATTTGGGACCTAGCCCGAGAGCAGAGGTGCACTGTACAGAGTGTGGGTAGCTAGCATTTGGGACCTAGCCCGAGAGCAGTGAAGCACTGTACAGAGTATGGGTAGCTGGCATTTGGGATGTAGCCCGAAGCAGTGGAGCTCTGCAAAGAGTGTGGGTAGCTTGCATTTGGGACCTAGCCCGAGAGCAGCGGAGCACTGTACAGATTGTGGGTAGCTGGCATTTGGGACCTAGCCCGAAGCAGCAGAGCTCTGCACAGAGTGGGGGTAGCTGCCATTTGGGACCTAGCCCGAGAGCAGCGAAGCACTGTACAGAGTGTAGGTAGCTAGCATTTGGGACCTAGACCGAGAGCAGCGGAGCACTGTACAGATTGTGGGTAGCTGGCATTTGGGACCTAGCCTGAAGCAGCAGAGCTCTGCACAGAGTGGGGGTAGCTGCCATTTGGGACCTAGCCCGAGAGCAGCGAAGCACTGTACAGAGTGTGGGTAGCTAGCATTTGGGACCTAGACCGAGAGCAGCGGAGCACTGTACAGAGTGTCGGTAGCTGGCATTTGGGACCTAGACCGAGAGCAGCGGAGCACTGTACAGAGTGTGGGCAGCTGGCATGTGGGACCTAGCCTGAGAGCAACTGAGTACTGTACATAGTGTGGGTAGCTAGCATTTGGGACCTAGCCCAAAGCAGTGGAGCTCTGTACAGAGTGTGGGTAGCCGGCATTTGGGACCTAGCCCAAGAGCAGCAGAGCACTGTACAGAGTGTGGGTAGTTGGTATTTGGGACATAGACCGAGAGGAGCGGAGCACTGTACAGAGTGTGGGTAGCTGGCATTTGCGACGTAGCCCGAGAGCAGCGGAGTACTGTTCAGAGTGTGGGTAGCTGGCATTTGGGACCTAGCCCGAAGCAGCAGAGCTCTGCACAGAGTGTGCGTAGCTAGCATTTTGGACCTAGCCCGAAACATTGGAGTTCTGCACAGGGTGTGGGTAGCTGACATTTGGGACCTAGCCCGAGAGCAGCAGAGCACTGTACAGAGTGTGGGAAGATGGCATTTGGGTCCTAGCCCGAGAGCAGCGGAGCTCTGCACAAGTGTGGGTAGCTATCATTTGGGACCTAGCCCTAGAGCAGCGGAGCACTGTACAGAGTGTAGGTAGCTCGCATTTGGGACCTACCCCGAGAGCAGCAGAGCTCAGCACAGGGTGTGGGTAGCTAGCATTTGGGACCTTGCCCGAAGCAGCAGAGCTCTGCACAGAGTGTGGGTAGCTAGTATTTGGGTCCTAGCCCGAGAGCAGCGGAGCTCTGCACAAGTGTGGGTAGCTAGCATTTGGGACCTTGCCCGAAGCAGCAGATCACTGTACAGATTGTGGGAAGCTAGCATTTGGGTCCTAGCCCGAGAGCAGCGGAGCTCTGCACAAGTGTGGGTAGCTAGCATTTGGGACCTAGCCATAGAGCAGTGGTGCACTATACAGAGTGTGGGTAGCTGGCATTTGGGACCTAGACCGAGAGCAGAGGAGTACTGTACAGCGTGTGGGTAGCTGGCATTTGGGACCTGGCCCAAGAGCAGCGGAGCTCTGCACAGAGTGTGGGTAGCTGGCATTTGAGACCTAGACCGAGAGCAGCGGAGTATTGTACACAGTGGTCGAAGTGCACAAAAAGAAGAAGTGGAACTATGTTCCCTACTGGCCTGCACCGCTCCCCACAAACCCCATTGATGCACCCCCACCCATGAACAATACAAACCCCAAAACACATGCACCTGATGTTTAAGGGAGCATCCAGTGCAGCGCACTGAAAGTGAAAGTTTCAACGTGTTCCTACACCTTTATTTTAAAACGAAACCGTTCCGGAACGGTTTCTTTTTAAAATAAAAGTATAGGAACGGTAAAACCTATTTAAAAGAAGTAGAGGGGCACCGCTCCCGACCGCCCCCCCACTTCGACCACTGACTGTACAGAGTGTTGGTAGCTGGCATTTGGGACCTAGCCTGAGTGCAGCGGAGCACTGAACAGAGTGTGGGTAGCTAGCATTTGGGACCTAGCCCTAGAGCAGCGGAGCACTGTACAGAGTGTGGATAGCTCGAATTTGGGACCTAGCCCGAAGCAGCGGAGCTCTGCACAGAGTGTGGGTAGCTAGCATTTGGGACCTAGCCCGAGAGCAGAGGTGCACTGTACAGAGTGTGGGTAGCTAGCATTTGGGACCTAGCCCGAGAGCAGAGGTGCACTGTACAGAGTGTGGGTAGCTAGCATTTGGGACCTAGCCCGAGAGCAGTGAAGCACTGTACAGAGTATGGGTAGCTTGCATTTGGGACCTAGCCCGAGAGCAGCGGAGCTCTGCACAGAGTGTGGGTAGCTGGCATTTGGGACCTAGCTCGAGAGCAGCGGAGTACTGTACAGAGTATGGGTAGCTTGCATTTGGGACCTAGCCCGAGAGCAGCGGAGCTCTGCACAGAGTGTGGGTAGCTGGCATTTGGGATGTAGCCCGAAGCAGTCGAGCTCTGCAAAGAGTGTGGGTAGCTTGCATTTGGGACCTAGCCCGAGAGCAGCGGAGCACTGTACAGATTGTGGGTAGCTGGCATTTGGGACCCAGCCCGAAGCAGCAGAGCTCTGCACAGAGTGGGGGTAGCTGCCATTTGGGACCTAGCCCGAGAGCAGCGAAGCACTGTACAGAGTGTGGGTAGCTAGCATTTGGGACCTAGACCGAGAGCAGCGGAGCACTGTACAGATTGTGGGTAGCTGGCATTTGGGACCTAGCCCGAAGCAGCAGAGCTCTGCACAGAGTGGGGGTAGCTGCCATTTGGGACCTAGCCCGAGAGCAGCGAAGCACTGTACAGAGTGTGGGTAGCTAGCATTTGGGACCTAGACCGAGAGCAGCGGAGCACTGTACAGAGTGTCGGTAGCTGGCATTTGGGACCTAGACCGAGAGCAGCGGAGCACTGTACAGAGTGTGGGCAGCTGGCATTTGGGACCTAGCCCGAGAGCAACTGAGTACTGTACATAGTGTGGGTAGCTAGCATTTGGGACCTAGCCCGAAGCAGCAGAGCTCTGCACAGAGTGTGCGTAGCTAGCATTTTGGACCTAGCCCGAAACATTGGAGTTCTGCACAGGGTGTGGGTAGCTGACATTTGGGACCTAGCCCGAGAGCAGCAGAGCACTGTACAGAGTGTAGGTAGCTCGCATTTGGGACCTACCCCGAGAGCAGCAGAGCTCAGCACAGGGTGTGGGTAGCTAGCATTTGGGACCTTGCCCGAAGCAGCAGAGCTCTGCACAGAGTGTGGGTAGCTAGCATTTGGGTCCTAGCCCGAGAGCAGCGGAGCTCTGCACAAGTGTGGGTAGCTAGCATTTGGGACCTTGCCCGAAGCAGCAGATCACTGTACAGATTGTGGGAAGCTAGCATTTGGGTCCTAGCTCGAGAGCAGCGGAGCTCTGCACAAGTGTGGGTAGCTAGCATTTGGGACCTAGCCATAGAGCAGCGGTGCACTATACAGAGTGTGGGTAGCTGGCATTTGGGACCTAGACCGAGAGCAGCGGAGTACTGTACAGAGCGTGGGTAGCTGGTGTTAGGGAGAATTCTCATAAATGGCTGATTTGCCTTACCTAAAGAGTCCCCCAGCTGCTTTGCTGGATTTCTAGGATTCATTTTTTTCCACCTGGTAAGAGTGTGAGCCTTTTTTCCACTCTTAGATGTATTTTGCTATGTGTATTTTTACTTTTTGTGTGATCTTGGGCACTGGAGCCTCACCTACTCCATGTGCACCATTTTTATGTGTGTTACACAGGGTTGTCTTTGCAACTTCCCACTGACTCCATTTTTCTGGGACTGACTACTTTCCCCCAGAAACAGGTAAAGTTGCCATTAACTTTATATAGTCGCTTTAAACCACAGACCCAGTACACCCCATCTTACATGGAGTATTGGAAAGGGTTAACTCTTACCCCTTTTTGTCTGTGTCTCTTGGAGCCTTGTTTCGCTTCCTTAACACTAAGACTTGTCTGGCAGCAGTGGTAACTACCCTAACTTTTCTACAGCGATTATCTTATATTAACGTATTGTTTTAGGCTATTATATTAGCCTCAAACATAAACCCGCTTGACCAAATACATTTTATTTTGGCTCCGGATGGGTTTAGTTGCCATTTCTTTTTGTTAAAGTCTTTCTTGTGTTTCACTCTGCATGCCAAACCGGGGATGAATCCTTTGTTCGCTGTCTTTTCACGTGCTTCTGCACAGAAGCCCTTCTTAATGCGCCTGATAGTGTGGGTAGGCAGGATGTGAGGGAGGGATCTTTGGAGCCCTTCCATGGGTTGCCTTAGTAACCCACGTTGCACTCTTATCTGATTGGCTAAGGGGACTGGCCTTGCCAGGCCAGCCACCCTGCTGTGTGATTGACAGCCATGCGCTATCAATGGGGGACAACTGCATAAAAAGCAGGTCTCTGGGAGTGGAAGAGCAGAGTCACCACTGGAATGAAAGAACCAATGAGGAACTGGAAGAAGAGGACCCCTACCACGACTGAATCACCCAGTGAAGCCCTGCTGCAGCTCCGAATCTCCAAATCCGACGACAGAGAAAATCCTCCAGGAAACTTCTTCCCTTGAGCTGGTGGGACCAACCAGTTCGCCCAAACTGCAAGCCAGGACCCCTCCTCTGGTCAGATTCACTGTACAGAGCTACAATGGGCCGGATAGCCAGGAAGGTTGGACCCTGCTTGGATTTTAAGGAGCGCACCTTTTTATCGTTCTTTTGCTCTGCTGCTGGTTTCTTCTCTGGGTGAAGCAGAACCCTCCAGTCTTCCCTTCATGTCAGTCCGACAGTCGCTTCAGGAACCGTGAGCCTGCAGGAACCACCAGGAACGTCCGCGTCAGCTACAGCTCCCTCTCCGTTTTAAGGTATTGTGCAAATCTGGTTGTCCATTTCGTTCAGCCGCGGTGAAAGTGTTTGAAATCTTTCTCCAATCCGAGGGCTTGTCCTTCTCTTCTCTTTGAACTAACTTTTCTACCAACCAACCTCGTCCCGAATCTGTGCCACGAACTTTACCGCGAACTAACTTGAACTGTGTGATCTTGAGCAAAAGACTTTTGTCCTATTGACTTTGGCCCTAAGCCTTTTCTATCTGATCTCCTCACTGTAGTCTCTCTTGTGCAATTGTCCTGAGTACTTACCTGTTGGTTTTGCCTAATTTCTAATAACTTTATCTTCCCCTCCCTTTTAAATTGCTGGAGTGCCATTTTGCTCCCACTTCATTTTGTGAGCATAACTTGTCTAGAATTTAAGGGAAGTGGTGTGGTGTATTTATAATTGTGATTTTTGACTTGCTTAGAAAGGTGAACTGTTCTACAACTGATAAGTAAATAAATATATTTTTTTTACTTAGAAACCTTGAGTCAATGTTTGCCTGAACCATAGTAATTGCTTCCCTTTGTGTAACTCTTGTACTGCTAACTTACTCAAAGATAGGTCTGGCTGCTCCACTACTGCTACCACTATAACTGTGTAGTACAGGCTTATACCAAAGGTGAACTTGTACTGCTACTTTTAGTCTTAATTGTGTGTAGTGTTCCCAAAGGGTACTGCATATAATTCTGCCTATCACTGGTGTACAGCGGTGAGGATAAAAATATAGTGGTTACACCTGGAGTGCTGCTATTACCTTGGATCAACTAACCACAAGGCTAACATCACTAAAAAGCAAAATTAATCATGTCTGATATGGAAAGCCACAGTCAGGAGACCCTCCTGAGTTACACTGCTGATTATTTAAGAAACATGTGTAAAGAAAGGAAACTCTCTACCAAAGGCAAAAAGATTGAATTAGTTGAAAAGTTGTTAAAGAACCCAAGTCTAGGGAGTGGGCCTGAAATACCTGACTCTCTAGCAAATGTGGAAAGTATTGAGGAGGATGCTATGTCTGTTAATGATGAGCTGGAAGAGGTATACATGTGTCTCCTAATGTAGGTCTCTCTGCTCCCTTGCCTGCTCAACAACCTCAACCCTTGTCCACTGGGACCCCCACAGGCCCTACACTCAGTCCTGAATTCATTGCTCTAGAAAAGTTGAGGCTTGAACTGGAATTCAAACGTTTAAATGCTCAAACTGAACAAAAGCATCAAGAACTGAAACTCAGAGAAATGGAGTTCAAGCATGAACTTGAAATGGAAAGATTGTCTCTCGAAAATGCTTCTCTCCCAGAGTCTTTTAGGTCTTCCAGTCCTAAGAGACCCTGTATGCCTAAAGAAATTGTGGGTATGTATGAGGTTAAGCTTGATATTTTGGATTGGTTGGCAATGTTTGAATATAACCATGGGATTCAAGGTCCCACAGGGAATCAATTGCTTCCCTGGCTCTTCTCTAGGCCACCCCCTGTTGCATCTGATGTTGTAATGGAATTGGGGGAGGTGGATAGGATGGATTATGAGTGTGTGAAGCTAGCTTTAATTGCTAGATTTGGGAAGACTCCTTCCCAGTACCTTAAGAGGTTTAGGACCCTCAAAAAGCATGATGGTACCCCTTGGACTACCTGGGTATGTGAGTGTTTGAAAAACTTAGATGGTTGGATTAAGGGTTACAGAGTAAACACTTATAAGGAATGAGAAATCTTGTTATGTTGGAGTCTATTTTTGATGTCTGCTCTCCTGAGCTCAGACAGCACTTGGCTGATTCTACGGAGATAGATCCAAAGAAGCTAGCTAAGGCTGCTGGCTTATGGGTTGCCAACAGGGCTACTCACAATGATTCCGGGGCTACTCAGAAAAAGGATGAGGGGAAACAGCCAAAGAAAGACTACAAAGACAATTCTAATACCTCCAATCCAAAAGAGGGCCACAATCAGCAACATAAGGGGAAACCACAAGGGAAACCAAATCAGGCTAGTGCACCATCTGGACCCAAACCAGATGAAGGTCAGAACAAACACCCATTCATCAAAACATTTGGGAAATGTTATGTTTGTGGGTCAACTGACCATGTCAAAAGGATCCCAGATGTAAGGGTAAACCTTCAGGGGTCCACACTGTCTCCTTAGCCTTCTCCCCAGAGGAAGAAGTACCTATGGCCAGTGGAAACTTTCACCTGCTGGCTGAAGAACCCATGAGAGTCTCAGCTAGTGTTTCTTTAGTGTCCCTGGGCTTGTGGGAACAACAGAACTTAGATGTCTATAATTCCATCCCAGATAATACTAAAGAGTATTATAAAGATAGTGTTCTTGTGAATGGTCAGTATCAGGCTGCTGGTCCTGAGGGGATAATCCGGTAGAAGAACTAGTAATGTAGCTGTAGAGTTCTTCCTACCAATGTATCCCTTTGTATTTCTAATCAAACTACAAAGGAATCAATTAGCCGAAAGATGGAGATCACTGCATCCGTTGTTGGAATGTTCAGACACCGTTGGTACTTTAGGGTTGGAGATTTCAATACCGTTGACTGTAGAAGAGGAAAAACCTGAGATCAGATCAAGATAATCTCCCAAGGACCAGAGCAAGAACAGGACATCAGAAAAATGCGAGAGATTTACTGAATTTCCAAATAATTGAAGAAGAAAGCAATGAGATCAGATTATGATTTACCGCTGTGAGTCTTTGGCGAAACATTACCGAGGAACTCTTACACCACCCAACCTAGGCCTAAAACCCCACTGGCAAGAGGACGCCTCGGCGGAAAACAGTCTCTAGTCCAGGATGCTATCCTGATGAAACGAGGACGCCTGCCCGCCAATGCGCCAATGATCACAGTCTCTAGTCCAGGCGCTTTGGGATTTTGGGTGGTGTAGGTTCGCTCTAGGCAGTAAGGGGAATGGAAACCAGACCCAAGGTGATCCGGAGAACGGTCAGTAGTGTATGGACAATGAAGGTACTGTAGTCCAATAAGTAGAAGCAGGTTGTTAGACGATCCGGAGTCAACAGCGTGTGAGCAATGACGGTAAGATCCGATGAGAAGAAGCAGGTCGTTAGACGGTCCGGAGTCAGCAGCGTGCGAGCAAAGCAGGTAGGGTCCGATAAGCAGAAGCAGGTCGTTAGACGGTCCAGAGTCAGCAGCGTGCAAGCAAAGCAGGCAGGGTCAGATAAGCAGAAGCAGGTCGTTAGATGGTCCGGAGTCAGCAGCTTGCGAGCAATTCAGGTAGGATCCGATAAGCAGAAGCAGGTCATTTGAGGCAGGCCGGGGTCGAGTACCAGAGGAGGACCAACACAGACAAAGAAGGGCAAGAAGGGTCAAGAACAAAAGCAAAACTATGAGCAGACACTACCCTTGATTCGAATTCAGAAGCAGCGAGTGCGGCAATCCGGAAGTGTTTATAACGGGTGAGCGTGGCCTCGCTTGACTCCTCTTCTGTGGAACGCGATAGCGTTGCGCTTGTGGAGAGGATGCCACAATCGCCATGGTAACAATGCTGTATGAGTTCTGATGGGGCTGTGGGTGGAACGGGGCACTGAATGTTGTGTAAGGTTTGGAGAGGTTTTGCCGGAGGTTTTGCCAAATGATAAAGACGACAAAGAGCGTTTTGGGCCAATCCTGACAGTCAGGAAACCCCTTGCATCAGAGACACTGGAGCCAGCATAACTGTGGTGGATGAATCATTTTTCAAGGTGGAGGATGTTGGTAAGGCACTCTAACACCTCACCAAATTAGCTGGATGCCCTGTACAAATGCTTCCCAGTTACCAGCTCTCATCCAGTGTAATGATACAACTGTCAAGATACCTGTTAGTGTGCAGAGTTAAGTGCCTGCGAGAGTCCTGTTGGGTAAGGATCTTAAAACTCTTGGAGTTGTGTCAAGCACCCCCAGGCCTCCCAGTAAAAGGAAACAGGAGCCCACAAGGTCTGCAAGGGAGAGAACCTTGAGAGGCTCTCCAGAGGAGATGATGGAAGACAATATCACTCCCTCTCCACAGGAGTTGCTCACTGCTATTTCTAGGAAGAATGAGGCAAAGGGGAAACCCAAGACCTCCAGGAAAAAGTCAGACAGCACCCCTGTGCTACCAACAAGGACATCACCATGATTGTCCAAGATCACTCCTGTGACTACTCCACCTGCTGAGGAAGAGTGTGAGGCACAACCTTGTGTGGTTGAACCAATATCCGAAGAGTCAGATATAGAAGAATACACTGTCTTAGTTGGAGATCTTGACCCTGTTGAACATCCTGAGCTGCAGTCTTTACTGATAGAATGTGGACCCAACAAGGCAGACTTTAGCAAAGGACAGAGAGAGTGTCCTACTCTTGAAAGTCTTCGTCAACAGGCTGCTAACCAACTTGATGGGCAAGAAGTTGGAAAGCACAGTTTAAGCTGGGAAGATGGCCTTTCCTACAGTGAACCAACTGTGTCTACCCCTGGGGACTGCAAAAGACTTGTAGTGCTCCTTGCTAACAGAATCCAGTTCCTACAGTTATCCCATGAGATACCTTTGGCTGGTCACTTGAGTTTCAAGAAGACCAAAGAAAGGCTCTCTCTCTACTTCTATTGGCCTAAGATAGGTTCAGGAGTGGACAAATTCTGTAGGAGCTGTCACAATTGCCAAACCACTGGCAAGAGTGGAGCCAAGAATGTGGCACCCCTGGTGCCTCTCCCAGTGGTGGGAGTTCCTTTTGAGAGGGTGGGCATTGACATTGTCGGTCCCCTTGACCCTCCCACATCTTCAGGGAACAGTTTATCCTGCTTTTCGTAGACCATGCTACAAGATACCCAGAAGCCATACCTATGAGAACTGTTACGACTCAGGCTGTGGCTAAGGCTCTACTTGGTATTTTTACAAGAGTAGGGTTTCCTAAGGAAGTGATATCCGAGAGGGGATCCAACTTTTTGTCCCACTACATGCAAGCCATGTGGAAAAACTATGGTGTCACTTGCACGTTCTCTACAGCCTACCATCCACAGACAAAAGGACTGGTAGAGCGGTTTAAACGTACTATGAAGAGCATGATATGTGCTTTAGAGGAACCCCTTAAGAAAAAGTGGGACCTTCTACTGCATGCCTTCTCTTTGCATATAGAGAAGTCCCTCAGGAGGGAGTTGGATACAGTCCCTTTGAACTTCTCTATGGCCATCCAGTCAGAGGTCCATTGGCCCTGATCAAGGAGGGGTTGGAGAGTCCTCCTTCCCCCAAGCCAATCAGAGTGACTGACTATGTGATAGGTCTCCGGAGGAGAATGTCACACATGATGGCAGAAGCAAGTGATAACTTGAAAGCAGGTCAGGCTCTGGTCAAGCATTGGTATGACCAGAAGGCCAACATGGTTGTGTTCTCTCAAGACCAGCTTGTACTAATAATGGTTCCAACAAGGCAGAGGGCCTTGCAGGACAAATGGATAGGACCCTTCAAGGTTGTGGGCAAACCTGGAGAGTTGAACTATTTGGTGGACTTAGGCAGACCTAAGGAGGCTCCCAGAGTCTCTCACACCAACTGTGTGAGATAAGGTCATTGCCCAGCAAAGTACAAGCTGTGCAAAACTGGGCCACCCCTACTACTCAAACCCAAGTGAGAGCCTTCGTAGGTCTCACTGGGTACTACAGAAATTTAATTGTGAACTATGGGACCATAGCTTCTCCTTTGAATGTGATCTCCTCTCCAAAATTCCCTAAAAAGGTCAGATGGATTGAGGAGTGGACTCAAGCCTTTGAAAGCCTGTAGAAAGCCCTTTGTCAAGCTCCAGTTCTAAGAGCTCCTGATTACCACCAACCCTTCATTGTGCAGACAGATGCCTCCAATATAGGTATAGAGGCAGTCGTTAGTCAACTGGATGAGAAAGGTAGGGAGCACCCCATTTGCTTCTTCAGTATGAAACTGAAGGAACCAGAAACAAGGTGGGCAACCATAGAGCGTGAATGCTTTGCCATTGTGTGGAGTTTGAAGAAGTTTAGACCATACTTGTATGGATCTACTTTTGTGATTCAAACTGACCACCAGCCCTTGAGATGGTTAATAAAAATGAAAGGGGAAAACCCAAAACCTCTGAGATGGTCAATCTGCCTGCAAGGGTTTGATTTTACCATTGAGCACAGAGCAGGATGTCACCACCAAAATGCTGATGTTTTTAACTGACTAGAGATAGAGATGCATCCAGTAGTGGATTAAATGCTCCTGTCCCTTAGTGTGGGGGGCGGCGAGTGTTAGGGAAAATTCTCATAAATGGCTGATTTCCCTTACCTAAAGAGTCCCGCAGCAGCTTTGCTGGATTGCTAGGATTTTTTTTCTCCACCTGATAAGAGTGTGAGCCTTTTTTCCACTCTTACATGTCTTTTGCTGTATGTATTTTTACTTTTTGTGTGATCTTGTGCACTGGAGCTTCACCTACTTCATGTGCACCATTTTTGTGTATGTTACACAGCACCTTTAGTGCAGTGACACAGGGTTGTCTTTGCCACTTCCCACTGACTCCATTTTTCTGGGGCTGACTACTGTCCCCCAGAAACAGGTAAAGTTGCCATTAACTTTATATAGTCACTTTAAACCACAGACCCAGTACACCCCATCTTACATGGAGTATTGGAAAGGGTTAACTCTTATCCCTTTTTGTCTGTGCCTCTTGCAGCCTTGTTTCGCTCCCTTGACACTAAGACTTGGCTGGTGGCAGTGGTAACTACCCTAACTTTTCTACCGTGATTATCTTATATAAACATGGTAATGTTTTAGGCCATTATATTAGCCTCGAACATAAACCGCTTAACCAAATACCTTTTATTTTGGCTTAGGTTAGGTTTAGTCGCCATTTCGTTTTGTTAATGTCTTTCTCGTGTTTTACTCTGCGCTCCAAACCGGGGATGATTCCTTTGTTCGCTGTCTTTTCACAGGCTTCTGCACAGAAGCCCTCCTTAAGGCACCTGATAGTCTGGGTAGGCAGGATGTGAGGGAGGGATCTTCGGACCCCTGCCATGGGTTGCCTTAGTAACCCAAGTCGCACTCTTGTCTGATTGGCGACTGAACTGCCTGGTGAAGCCCTGCTGCAGGTCCGAATCTCCAAATCTGACGACAGAGAAGATCCTCCAGGAAACTTCTTCCCTTGAGCTGGTGGGACCAGCCAGTTCACCCAAATTGCAAGCCAGGACCCCTCCTCTGGTCAAATTCGCCGTACAGAGCTACAGTGGGCCGGATAGCCAGGAAGGTCGGACCCTTTTTGGGTTTTAAGGAGCGCACCTTTTAATCGTTGTTTTGCTCTGCTGCTGGTTTCTTCCCTGGTTGGCGCAGGACCCTCCAGTCTTCCTACTTCGTGTCAGTCCGACAGTCGCTTCAGGAACCGTGAGCCTGCAGGAACCACAAGGAATGTCTGCCTCAGCTACAGCTCCTTCTCCGTTTTAAGGTACTGTGCAAATCCGGTTGTCCGTTTCGGTCAGCCGCGGTGAAAGTGTTTGAAATATTTCTACAATCCTTGGGCTTGTCTTTCTCTTCTCTTTGAACTAACTTTTCTACCAATCAATCTCGTCCGGAATCTATGCCACGAACCTTACCACGAACTACCTTGAATTGTGTGATCTTGAGCAAAAGACTTTTGTCCTATTGACTTTGGTCCTAAGCCATTCATATCTGATCTCCTTACTGTAGTCTCTCTTGTTCAATTGCCCCGAATACTTACTTGTTGGTTTTGTCTAATTTCTAATAACTGTGTCTTTCCCTCCCTTTTAAATTGCTGGAGTGCCATTCTGCTCCCACTTCATTTTGTGAGCTTAACCTGTTTGGAATTTAAGGGAAGTGGTGTGGTGTATTTATGATTGTGATTTTTGACTTGCTTAGGATAGTGAAATGTTATACAACTGTTGAGTAAATTAATATATATTCTTTTACTTAGAAACCTTGAGTCAGTGTTTGTTTGAATCATAGTAATTGCTGTCCTTTTGTTAAAACTGATATAATATTGTTTTATCCTCATGTATATGTTGGCCTATGCCCAGTCGCTCTGCGAGGAAATCCGCATCGCAAGGTCGTAACCTTAAGTTAATCGAGCCTCCATTTTAGGTTAAAGCCGCCATTTCTCCGACTCTGCCAATGCCTGGATCCACTCATTCCTGAGCAATAGATCCATGAGGGTCTTCTCACCGCTGGCATCAGCGGTTCCCTCCCCTATTCACTGTGGCGTTCCTCAAGGCTCGTGTGTATCCCCTACGTTGTATAACGTATTCACCAAGCCCCTCTTCGATGTGCTTGACTATCTGGGTGTCTCCTACACTAACTACGCGGACGAAACCCAGATACTCATCCCTATCACAGGAGACTACACAGCTGACACCAAAGCCCTTAACGATGTTTACTCGGTTATCCAGGCCTGGATGGCACAGCATGAACTTTGCCTTAACGATGATAAGACTGAGCTCTTACTTTTAGGATCAAATCATCGGCTCAACAAACTAGACCAAACATACAAGTCCTTCATTATTGACGGCAATGACATTAAAGTCTCCAAAGATACTAAGATGCTAGGGGTCTATCTTGACTCCTCGCTTTCTCTGAACAGACAAATAAATGCAATTAGGTCAGCTTTGGCCTATACCTGCAAACTTATCACTGCCTGTAGACCCTTCCTAAATTCCACCAACTGTATCACACTCGCCAGAACTCTTGTTATGGCCAAAATCGACTACTGTAGTGCTCTCTACCTAGGGACCAGTCAGTCTAACCTTAATAAATTGCAAACTGTGCAAAATAATGCCTTAAGGGCAGCCTTAAACATCCTGAGACGCTCTCATATCTCCTCCATCAGATCGGACTTACGCTGGCTCCCGGTAAAACAGAGAATTGCCCTGAAAACCCTAGCTTTGGCTCACAAATGTCTGAGCAACAACGCCCCACCTTTCCTGTCCGCTCCCTTATCACGCCACACCTCCACTCGACCTACCAGAGCAGCCCAAACTCACAGCCTCATCGTGCCTAGATGCAAACTCCAAAAAGCTGGTGGGGTGAGCTTCCCCGTCCTGGCCTCCAAACTCTGGAACACCTTGCCCACACCTATCAGAATTGAACCATCATTCCACTCCTTCAAGAACAATGCTAAAACATGGCTGCTCTCCCAAGACTCATGAGACCTTGACACAGTCCAGACTCCATGTTGGGTACAGGACTGAATATACATTTTCTCTCTGCTCTGTCCCTGTATTATACACTGTTAATGGTACCCTTCGGTACATGTATATATGCTGTATATTTTTGTAACTCACTGTAACTACTGCTTTTTGTAACATGTTTAAGAGTATGTACATGTATATATGCTGTATATTTTTGTAACTTCTGAAGCTACTGCTTTTTATAACATGTTTAAGAGTATGCGCCCGGTTTCCCCTGGGCCTGGTCTTTTGCGCTTTATAAATATAATAAAATAAAATAAAATAAAATTTTAGTTTATCGTGCAATGTCACCCTGTGGCCTAAAATGGCCGACCTGTGTTCTCTTGTTCTTACTTAACCTCTTCGACCTCTGTAGACGAGTTAATGTCCAACCTGCCTGTAGGCTACATGTTAGGGTCATGTAGACCCTGTCCTTTGTTGACCTCGGGATCAGCGATGTTAACCTACAAGTATACAAGAACAATAACGCTATTTAAACATGACATGCGAAACATCTGTTTGACCTGCATTGAAACAAATGTGTAATGAGTGTAAAGTTAAACCCAGAGAATAATAGTGCTTGTTAGTAAATGTAATAAGAAGTAAACCGCATGCACGAGATATGTAAATTAGGAATGAACCTGGCGCGACCCTAGCCCAGTACATGATTAACTTGTAGGAGGCTGGACATCGTTAAGAAGAAATTGTATAAATATGCTGATGTCCAGCTAGCAATTCCTTTTTCACTGCTCACATTGAACCTGCTGGTGGTCTCTGTGATGTACTGATGGCCAAATAGCTATTTGTGTACTTTGTTTTGTAAACTGTACAGAATTGCAATAAAGATTCTGGGAATCTTTACAAGCCCGTGTCGGTGTATTTTCCTTTGCATGGTGTAAAAGCCTTAATATTGTATTTTCTGATTCCACAGATGGTGCCCGAATAGGGACCCTCAAGATTGACTTCGTCTCGTTGAAGGTTGGCTCGGCTATCGGACCGGGATCGGACGGTGCCAACAAAATGGCCCCCCTGGACGAGAAGCAAATTCCTCGACAGAACAGCACGATGCGATCCCTGAACGGTGATCTGTAGCCCGAGACGACGTCTTGACGAGGGTCCATATATCGAGGTGGGTAAATTTGCCGAAATCACCAGACACATGGGTCCTTAGAACTGTTCTTAGTAACCCGATCGGGCCTCCCAGTCCTTTGGTCAGGTGAATCATGACCCGATTCTTAATTAAACCTGACAATTTGAATTTGGCGCATTGTACTCGCGAGCACAATTATTTGACCAGGTAACACCAGAATTCTGATATGCCTGGGAAATTGTCTGCCTACTTCAGGGCATTTATCCGCAGTGACAGACAATCTTTGGAAGATAGTTGTCCCGCACCACAGGAGGGGTCGCCGGCATTTACTATGTACTGTAAGAAAGGCTTTGGTAGTATAGCATTTAATGATATTTGGCACAGACAGACCAGACATAACTCTAATCTTCGGTGGCCAACCAATGGTAGCTTTGAAATCCCTCGTATAGAATACCTAGAGTCTGTATTGGTAAAGAAAAAGGCTAGACCTGCAGCATTTGACGCATTGCACAGTTGGAAAATAGAAGCTTTGCAGCAACAAAAAAGTAGAAAGAAACATATGCGTCGACATATGACGAATGCCGAAAAGTCGCTGTTATATGATCAAAATAAACGATTGGAATCAGTTAGGAACACGGACAGAGCGTTTCAAGTAGGCATTCAGAAAATGTACCCTTCAAAAGATTTTCATACGTCCGATGAATTGATTAATAAACTTTTGCATGAACGAAGGCCCGATGCCTCTGCTCCACCCCCATACGTCCCTCCTCCTGGTGTTTTGCCCCTTCCTGTCGTTATTCCTCCTCCTATAGCTCCCCCGGTCCTTCCTATTGTTCTTCCTGCTGTTCTTCCAGCCGTTGCTCCTTTGCCTGCCCCCTTGCTTCCACCGATTGACATTCAGAATTTCCCTACCCTTCCTCTTCCAAGTGATTCCTCATCGCTTGTAGTAGACCAGGGAACGGGATTAAGGGTTGTGACTCGTAATACTGTGTCCCCAGATAAAAATAATGAATTGATCGCTTGGGCTAAACACTGTATGGAGAAGGGTGAACAAGCTGATGTTTTTTCCACACTCGAAAATCTGAAAAGTATTCCTGAGAAAAATGTTGTTATTGAAGGGTTAGGGTTTCATTTGAGCATAATGTGGAATAGATTAAATGATGTAGATCTCCCACAAGGGTTACGGGATTTGAACACCTTAGCGTTGTCTAGAGATACGGCGGAGAAAGTATGTGAGCATGTCAAGAGGATTTTTGTGTATAGGAAGGAGTTGGAAGAGTTACAGGATGAAGAAACAGATGGTGATAGTTTAGGTACTATGTTCTTACAGAAAGGGTTTTCTCCTCGCCGTGAATTGATAGGTGAGGAAGCACGAATTTGTACGAAGGATGCGATCAGATGGATTTCGGAAATGTCGATAACTCCAGATGAAGTATATGACACATACAGTCAGTATACGTTAGAAATGCAAAAGAAAGTGATTCAGGTTATGGTAGAATACCTGCATAATGAGTGTGTAAAAAGAAAGATTTGTTGTCCCGCAGAATTGTTGATTGTTTATAAAAGA
Organism: Ambystoma mexicanum; assembly: GCF_040938575.1. Lineage (NCBI taxonomy): Eukaryota > Metazoa > Chordata > Amphibia > Caudata > Ambystomatidae > Ambystoma > Ambystoma mexicanum. The sequence continues at coordinate 6,813,148 of NC_090932.1, forward strand.
GCCTTTTCGATGGATAACTCTTCGACTGCCTTAGCGCTTGATTTGGCTTTGTTGCTTAGTAAGCGTTCGGAGCTACCTACTTCTCAGTTGCCTATGAGAGAGGTACCTCCGAAATTTGTCCCAAAAGTTGAGATTGCGGCTGATGCTGCACGAGGTATAGTCGCTGTGGACATTCCTGCACATTATGTATCACAGTTTGTTCATGTCCTGTTCTCGAGACAGGAAGTGAACACCATAAAGCAAACTATTCCTGATATAAGAAAGAATCCGACGGGATTTTATAAAGAAATAGAGTCGGTCTTACAATCATCGGTATTCACCTTAAGTGATATTGATTTATTATTTCCCGTACTCCTGCCAGTTGATTTGTGGAAACAGATTAGGACTGTAAATGATGTACCTGGGTTAGGAGATACATGGGATAATATGGTTAGGCTCGACAGAGAAAGACCAGCTGGCGAGCAACCGCCTCAAGTGATATTAACTTTGCCTGATAGGATTATTGTAAAATTAAAAACTATAGTTCCTGAAAAAATAATTGTTTGGGACAAGCTTACGACCTGTGTCCAAGGAAAGTCTGAGGGTGCTACCAAGTTCTTCAATCGGTTTGAACAGGTATTTTCAGATTTCAGTGGACAAGACTTAGGTATGTGGATTGCTGCCTGACATCCAGTTACAGATTATGTACTCCGAAAGCACTTGGCAGGCGAAGTCTCAATCAGAAGTACTGCACATGGCTCAGTACTATGAAAATCGTGTGAATAATGAAAAAGAAAAACTTGAGAAAAGAAAGGGTGAACTGAAATCAAAAGTACTATTACAACAGATTGTTAGAAGCCCCAGAGGGGGTAGTAATCAATTTAGAGGTCAATACGTTCCATAGGGAAGTATGCCCCTGGCTCCGGTAACCATTAACCAGTGTACCTGTTGTCGACATGAAGGTCACTGGTGCGCACAATGTCCGACCTTGCAGCAAAGGTCTTTTGGGAACATGAGTAGTCGATCCAGTGGTCGCCCAGGTGCAGGGGGCCCTGGCAGAGGTCAGTTTGCACCAGAATCACAGCAACCTTTTTCACAGGATAAACAAGTTTCGAGTGTGGATAATAGAACCATTTTTGATCATCCTTCTGCCGCGTACCTCTCTGAAGAGGTTCCTTTTGACGACATTCTGTTTCGTTAGGATTGCCCGAAGCAGGATTTGGGACCAACGCCTATTCCCGTTCATCAGAAAGGTCCCTATGTTGAGATGGCGGTGGGAAATAGGAAGCATCTATTTTTAGTAGATACGAGAGCACAAAAGTGTACCATTGACCATTCACGGGTTCCAAACATTCCCCTGTCAGGGCAGTCCAATGTCACCGTAGGGTTTTCAGGCACACCTGTAGTTTGTCCGGTCTCTTTGTCGGTACCGATAACACTGGGTCCCTTCACGGAGCAGTGTCCATTTCTGCTTACTACAAACTGTGGGGAGAATTTGCTGGGGTTAATTTTGCTGAAGGAATTGAATGTAGTAATATATTGCTCCCCGGATGGAGTTCGGTTAACAATTTCACCTCAGCAATCACTCACCTCTCAGTTTTTGACTCGACCTTTACCACCAGAATTCAGTAACATTCCGGAATGCTTATGGGCAATTGATGATAATGATGTGGGCATTCTTCAAATTGAACCTGTTAAAATAATTCTGAAACATGGAGTAAAATTGCCTCGCATTCCACAATATAAGATCTCAGTTGAAGGCGAACAGGCTTTGAAATGTATAGTTTCTGATTTTGTACATCGTGGAGTAATTGAGGAAATTATAGGTAGTTTGTGTAACAGCCCGATTTTGCCAGTATACAAAAAAGGTGATAATGCGATTCCTTTTTGGTTTATAATTGATTTACGTGCTATTAACAAAATTGTGGCTCCTCAATTTCCCATTGTACCTGATGTCACAACGATACTAACTATGATTCCGGCTTCTGCCACTCACTTTAGCGTTGTTGACCTCAAAAACGCGTTCTTTAGTATTCCTATACATAAGGATAGTAGGTATTTGTTCGCGTTTACCCTAGGTGGACGCTCGTTCACATTCACTCGTGCACCACAAGGGTACACTGAGAGTCCAAGTATTTATACTAGAGCATTGAAAGAGCAACTCGATACTCTCGAGTTGCCTACTACTTGCACATTACTACAGTATGTAGATGATCTCCTGTTGGCTGCTGATTCTGAGAGTGCCTGTAAAGAAGGCACCATGTTGTTGCTTTGTCATCTAGCAAAACATGGTCACAAAGCTTCACTCAAAGAATTCCAATATTGTTGTCAGGAGGACGCCTATTTAGGCTATCTCCTGTCAAAGAAGGGAAGAAGGTTGACACCTGAACGAATAAAAAATATTTCTGGCATGTCTGTCCCAAATACGCAGAAGGAAGTTAGAGCCCTGATAGGTATGGCTTCTTACTGTAGATTGTGGATCCCTAACTTTTCATTAACGATTAAACCAATGCTGGCTTTGACAAAGAAGGGCATTTCTTTGCCATTGCCATGGACTTTGGAACACTGGACAGCATATGATTTGCTCAAAACCGCGCTGTGTTCGGCGCCGGTTTTAGGAACTCCAAATTATGAAAAGGCCTTCGTGTTGTATGTGCATGAACGGGATGGATGTGCTTTGGCTGTGTTAACGCAGGAACATGGAGGGAAGAATAGGCCGTGCGGCTATTTCTCATCCGTCCTTGATCCTGTTGCATGCGCTTTGCCGAGATGTTTGAGAACTGTCGCTGCTGCTGCTGCGTCTGTAAAACAGAGTGAGCGAATGGTCCTGGGTCATGCGTTAACCCTAATGGCACCTCACTCTGTAGATATTTTATTAAATAGAACTCAAACACAACACCTCACTTCCACACGATTGACAAGATATGAATTGATCTTGTTTGCTCCCCACATTCAAATTCAGAGGTGTTGTGTACTAAATCCGGCTGAACTTTTACCTGTCCCGCAAGATACTGTTGATGGTGACGAAACGTCACACGATTGCCATTACACTACAGAACAAGAGACTAAAGGTAGAGTCGATTTGAAAGACACGCCTTTGAATAGTCCACAAGGAGAGCTATTTTGTGATGGCTCCTGTTTCAAACTTCCGAATGGTACATCCACGGCTGCTTATGCCATCACCACCTTAAGCACGATTGTGGAGACCAAAAGAATTATGCATAATTCCGCGCGGGCCGCAGAAATTATAGCATTAACTCGAGCTTGTGAACTTTCTGAAGGGCTTACAGTAAATATATATACCAACAGTCAGTATGCCTTTGGGGTCGTTCACAACTTCGGTAGGCTTTGGAAAGAACGAGGTTTCTTGACCTCACATGGCACGAAAATACAGCACGGCACTTGAATAGTGCAATTACTTTCAGCGCTCGCACTCCCTGTTCAGTTAGCTATTGTAAAATGTACAGCGCATCAAAAGGTTATAGATGATATAGGAAAAGGGAATGCTTTCGCTGATCAGATAGCTAAACAAACTGCCACTGATTTTAGTTCAGAAATGTATGCTGTAAGGGAAACTGTAAATGTTTGCACTTTTGGTGAAAGTATCGATTCTGTAAAAGACATTCAAGCGGATGCTACTGCAGAGGAGACCAAGAAATGGGTCAAGGGCGCAGGGAGATTGGATGGTGATGGGTGTTGGGTGGACAATTTTGAAGGAAAATGGTTACTCCCTGATGCCTATATTACAATGATGGTCATTATGGCTCATGGTCCGACCCATGTCTGTGCGCGTAAATTGACTAAAATGTTACACAGTGTATGGGCCAATGATAACATTTTCAAAATTGCGGAGCGCTTTGTTCAAGGGTGCATGATTTGCTTGCAGCACAATGTAGGAAAAGGTACCTTGACTCCAAGAGGGAGTTTCGCTCCACCTTCTGTTCCGTTTGAGGTCATCCACTTTGATTTTATAGAGATGGAACGATGTAACAATCTTAAATATGCACTGGTTGTCATTTGTGCATTTAGCAAGTGGGTTGAGGTCTTCACTGTTTGAGATGCAACAGCCATAATCACGGCAAAAACTCTGTTGAAAGAGTTCTTTCCTTAGGTACGGGCTGCCAAGAGTCATCTGGTCGGATAATGGGCCACACTTTATCGCTGCCGTAATCCTACAAATATGCGAAGGATTGCAGATTGATAAACGGTTCCAATCGGCCAGACATGCCCAAAGTGCCGGATTAGTGGAAAGACACAACAGCATTATAAAGAACAAGCTCGCTAAGGCGTGTGCTGGCACCAAGTTAAAATGGCCGGATGCCTTACCGATTGTGTTGCAGTCGATGAGAACAACCCCTCAAACTAAGACTGGGCTCTCTCCCTTTGAGGTGGTAATGGGGAGGCCTGCTAATATTTGGGGTATGCCTAAGAGTCACTCATTGCGGGATATAGAGAATGTTCTTCTTTCAGATTACTGTAACCAGTTGACTAAAAATCTATTTTCAATTTATCACCAGGTGCGAGAGGCATTACCTGTACGGTACGAGGGTCCCAGTCACAGTCTACGACCAGGGGACTGGATCCTCACAAAAGTTTTCGAAAGGTCATCTTTCCTTGCACCTCAGTGGAGGGGTCCTTACCAGGTCCTGCTAGTCACCCAGACTGCGGTGTGGGTAGCAGGGCGAAAGAACTGGATACATGCAACACACACCAAACGGATCCCGCAGCCCGTGCCATATGATACAGAAGACACAGAATCCCTTTCCAATGCTGTAACCAACATGCCCGAAACAGCAACAACCGACAAGAGAGTATCGGAGACCATTCCAGAATTCGTAAGGCCAGACAAAACGGCCATCTTGTCTCCGCACTCTCCAACAGTGGTACTTCCGGATCATCCATTTTTCGGATCCCATTTCTGTTCACTCGCCACCTCCATTGGGAAGTGACGACATTCTTTTTTCTGATCCTTCAGCACCGGAGAATGTGAAATATAATTTACGTCCAAGAAGATAGACGTACGGCACGGTTTGACTGTGCGATTGAGGAAATCATTTGAGGGCTTGCCTTTTGGCCCGACTATACGAAAGGATTCTGTTGGCTAAGGGTTGTGGGAAAGACATTAAGAAGACGCGCGACTGGAGTCGCCAGCAAACGAACAATTGGTGTTTTACGATTGAAGACTACGATGCCTGCACCCACTACCGCTCGCACTGAACTTTTAGATAAATATGTGACTAGCAGAGACAATGATCAAGCGTGTAAGGGGACCCCTAAAATGTATTGTTGCCTTTTAGTAATAATAACTGGGTTTGTAGTAACTATTGGTTTCGGGTTATGGTACCTGGAGGAAGCATATCCGCTAGAGGACTTTTTACCTGTTGAAAATGTATCTGTTATACCTACTCCTTCCGTACAACTGCATACCTTGTCGCCTAGAGATTCTTCGCATAGACCGAGTTATCAGAATAATACACTTTTGTTAATAATGAATGCCACTCATGCAATTTTTAATAGAACCAACTGCTGGATCTGCTCACATTTACCGCAACATGGGGATAAGGGGCTAGGTTGGTACATTCATCCTTTACCTTTGACAACTGCTTGTTATGCTTCTCTTAGAGCACTATTCTTTGGCCGTTGGAATGACAGCATCTCATGGAACTTTGATGGTACAAATTTGAATAGTTTTGAAAAACGTGTTTTGATGCCCCTGGGACGCTCACTGTTTGCAAATAGGAGTAAGACAAACGTTGCTTCTGTTAGGTCCTCTGATAGATTGTCTCGTCCTTTCCAGTTTTTGATCTCTTTCAAAATGGCTCCTATAGGCAATAAGGATGCCACGCCTCCGTCTTATTCTGTTAACCATAGCCCCGATTCAGTTTCCTTCTGCATACAGAGGAATGGAACACGGTCAATGGGTGATTTTAGGAGATGCGCCAATGTTGCGAATTTGACTAGTGAGAACAGACCTCTGTATGTAGGTGAACCTGTCTATTTCGTGTGCGGTAATGTGGCATTTCCATGGTTGCCCAGGGATTGGCAAGGAACCTGCTATTTAGGGATTCTATTACCTGGGGTATGTATTGCCAGTACTGCAGAAATTTCGAAGACTCGTCCATGACGAGATGTGAAGGGGGATACTCCAGCGCAAACTCTAGGAGACATTATGAAATCCTTTGTGCCATTTTTTGGGCAAATTATGAATTCAGAAGATATCAGGGGACTAGCGAGAGTATTGGAGAAAACCATCAACCGGATTACTGATATACTCTATAATATGACGTAAGAACAGAAAGCGATAAGATTAGTAGCTCTTCAGAACCGGATGGCATTATATGTCATTCTGGCAGAGCGTGGAGGAGTATGTAAATTAGTGGGGTCCGCTTTCTGCGTTTACGCACCAGACTCCTCTCCAACGATCTTTAGAGCGATCCAAAATCTACATGTTCTTAGTTCGGAAGTACATGTTCCTGAGGAAAACTGGGAACTTAGTACATGGTTTTGGGACCTCCTACGGTCGTGGGGATGGAAGTTGTTTCCAGCCCTGCTGATTATTTTGGGTAGTTTTCTATTCTTTTGTTGTTGTATACAGTGTCTTCCTGGTATATGTTCGGTATTAGAGGGGTGTTTCACGCAAGCAACAAGTGTATTAGGGCATAAAATATACGCCCCAGATAAGGTTTCCAAGGAGTATGTGTTGAAAGAAACTCTAGTGTCTGATCTAATGGCAATAGATATGTCTGATAATGATTCGGGGTGTATAGATGTTGAAATGTGGAGTTAGTCGTAAAGTGATTGGAAGTAGTTTAGCGCTTGGCATAGGCCAAAAGGAGGGTTTGTTAAAACTGATATAATATTGTTTCATCCTCATTGTATATGTTGGCCTATGCCCAGTCGCTCTGCGAGGAAATCCGCATCGCAAGGTCATAACCTTGAGTTAATCGAGCCTCCATTTTAGGTTAAAGCTGCCATTTTAGTTTATCGTGCAATGTCACCCTGTGGCCTAAAATGGCCGACCTGTGTTCTCTTGTTCTTACTTAACCTCTTCGACCTCTGTAGACGAGTTAATGTCCAACCTGCCTGTAGGCTACATGTTAGGGTCATGTAGACCTTGTCCTTTGTTGACCTCGGGATCAGGGGATTACTTGAATCGGCGATGTTGACCTACAAGTATACAAGAACAATAACGCTATTTAAACATGACATGCGAAACATCTGTTTGACCTGCATTGAAACAAATGTGTAAAGAGTGTAAAGTTAAACCTAGAGAATAATAGTGTTTGTTAGTAAATGTATTAAGAAGTAAACCGCATGCGCGAGATTTGTAAATTAGGAATGAACCTGGCACGAAACCTAGCCCAGTACATGATTAACTTGTAGGAGGCTGGACATCGTTATGAAGAAACCGTATAAATATGCCGATGTCCAGCTAGCAAATCCTGTTCACTGCTCACATTGAACCTGCTGGTGGTTTCTATGATGTACTGACGGCCAAATAGCTATTTGTGTACTTTGTTACTGTTCAGTAACAAAACTGTTCAGTATTGCAATAAAGATTCTGGGAATCTGTACAAGCCCGTGTTGGTGTATTTCTCTTTGCATGGTGTAAAAGCCTTAATATTGTATTTTCTGATTTCATACTTTGTGTAACTGTTGATACTGCTCGCTTACTCTTGAGATAAGTCTGGCTGCTCCGCTACTGCTACCACTATAACTGTGTAGTACAGGCTTGTACCAAAGGTGAAATTGTACTGTCACTTGTAGTCTTAATTGTATGTAGTGCTTCCAAAGGGTACTGCATATAATTCTGCCTAACAGCTGGCATTTGGGACCTAGACCGAGAGCAGCCGAGCACTGTACAGAGTGTGGGTAGCTGGCATTTGGGCTCTAGCCCGAGAGAAGCAGAGCTCTGCACAGAGTGTTGGTAGCTGGCATTTGGGCTGCCATCTTCTAACAGCAGCGCAGTACTGTGAGTTGGCGCTGTGATTCAGTATGTGCGTCCATTGGAATTAGGTTTTTGGTATGTCTCCTGTTGGCCATTTGTGTTGGAGTTTAGGGTCAGGCTTTGGATGAATGAAATCCAAGTTTTCTTGACTCATCACTGAGGAACTTCCTGATCTTTTCTAGAGACTCCTTCCCCCACTTTACACGAAATAATCCACTCATCACTTCTTCATCTTGCGTCACGTGTGTCATTGCTCGACATCCCTGCAATATACAGTACCATAAATAGGCATAATCACAACTTTTTAAATTATTGAATGGCTCCCGGACCTGTCTAGGTTGGTTCCAGTTAGAAATCGTTAACGAGCACAGAAAAGAATGAACTCCGATGGACATGTAGACAAGGTGTTGCTAACTTCAAAGCCCAGATTCCTTGCAGCAAACGCAGGGAATGTCCTAAGAACTGGGTCCATTGAGTATCCTGGCAAGAGCTACCTGCCTTGCTGGGGTGGAGAATCTGCAACCCCCTTGTGGATAGTTGGAAAGGGCACCGTATCCCTTATATTGCACGTTATCCTCCGATTACGATGTGGCACAATACAGCTGTGCAGCTCCTAAATGTCTTGCCATTGGTGGTCCTCCTCCATGGGTTCCCATTTCCACAGGTGGAGCAATAGATGCCAGGCTGTGTGAGGGACCGTTGCTAGAGTTCAGTGATGGGGTAGCCAGCAGCACTAAGCTCCCTGAGATTGGCACTCGTCTCCGGGCTGCTGCCATTATGCAATGGTGAAAGTGTTTGAAATCTTTCTCCAATCCGAGGGCTTGTCCTTCTCTTCTCTTTGAACTAACTTTTCTATCAACCAACCTCATCCAGAAATCGTGCCACGAACTTTACTGCGAACCACCCTGAACTGTGTGATCTTGAGCAAAAGACTTTTGACCAATTGACTTTGGCCGTAAGCCATTTCTACCTGATTCTATCTCTGTAGTTCCTCTTGTTCAGTTGCCCTGAGTACTTAACTGCTGGTTTGATTTAATTTCTAATAACTTTGTCTTTCCCTCCCTTTTAAATTGCCATAGTGCTATTTTGCTCCCGCTTCATTTTGTGAGCTTAACTTTTCTGGAATTTAAGGGAAGTGGTGTGGTGTATTAAGAGTGTGGATTTTAGACTGCTTATAATAGTGTACTGTTATAAAACTGAAGAGTGAAATAAATGTATATTATTTTACTTTAAAACCATGAGTCAGTATTTGCCTCAATCATAGTAATTGCTGCCCTTTGTGTAACTATCTGATACTGCTCACTTACTCTTGAAATAAGTCTGGCTGCTCAGCCATCGCTACCACTTTAACTGTGTAGTACAGGCATGTGCCAAAGGTGAAATTGTACTGTCACTTGTAGTCTTAATTGTATGTGGTGTTCCCAAAGGGTAAAGCAGATAATTCTGCCTAACAGTGGCATATTAGGGACAGGGGTGATAGGCATCTCAGGAGCTGACGTGAGTGACTTTCAATCTCCGGGGCATATTAGGGTCGGGGAGATACACATCTCAGGAGCAGGCGCGAGTTACTTCCAGTCTCTGGGGCAATTAGGGTGAGGGGTGATACGCATCTCAGGAGCTTACGCGAGTGACTTCCAGTCTCAGGGGCATATTAGGGTCAGGGGTAATATGTATCTCACAGTCTCTGGGGCATATAAGGGTCAGGGGTAATACATATCTCAGGGGCTGGTGCGAGTGACTTCCAGTCTTCGGGGTATATTATGGTTGTAATAGCCAAGACTGGCAGGATCAGGGCAGGAGTGACATCCTGTCTCTGGGGCATATTATGGTCAGGAGTAATAAACATCTCAGGAGCTGGCGGAAGTCACTTAGAGTCTCTGGGGCATATTAGGGTCGGGGGTAATACGCATATCAGGAGCTGGCGCGAGTGACTTCCAGTCTCCGGTGCATATTAGGGTCAGGGGTAATACGCATCTCAGGAGCTGGTGCAAGTAACTTCCAGTCTCCGGGACATATTAGGGTGGGGGTAATACACATCTCAGGAGCTGGTGCAAGGGACTTTCTATCTCAGGGGCATATTAAGGTTGTGGGTAATAGCATCTCAGGAGCTGGTGCAAGTGACTTCGAGTATCAGGGACATATTAGGGTCGGGGTGATAGGCATCTCAGGAGCTGGTGCGAGTGACTTCCAGTCTCTGGGGCATATTAGGGTCGGGGGTAATACGCATCTCAGGAGCTGGTGCAAGGGACTTCCAGTCTCCGGGGCATATTAGGGTCCGGGCTGATATGCATCTCAGGAGCTGGTGTGAGTGACTTCGAGTCTCCGGGGCATATTAGAGTCAGGGGTAATACGCATCTCAGGAGCTGGTGCGAGTGACTTCCAGTCTCCTGGGCATATTATAGTCGGGGTAAAACGCATCTCAGGAGCTGGTGCGAGTAACTTTCAGTCTCTGGTGCATATTAGGGTCGGGGTGATACGCATCTCAGGAGCTGACGCGAGTGACTTCCAGTATTCGGGGCATATTAGGGTCAGGGGTAATACGCATCTCAGGATATGGTGTGAGTGACTTCCAGTCTTCGGGGCATATTATGGTTGTAATAGCCAAGAATGGCAGGATCAAGGCACGCGTGACATCCTGTCTCCAGGGCATATTATGGTCAGGGGTAATACGCATCTCAGGAGCTGGCGAAAGTCATTTCCAGTCCCGTGGGCATATCAGGGTCGGGGGTAATACGCATCTCAGGAGCTGGCGCGAGTGACTTCCAGTCTCTGGGGAATATTAGGGTCGGGGGTAATACGCATCTCAGGGTCTGGTGCAAGTGACTTCCAGTCTCCGGGGCATATTAGGGTTGGGGGTGATACGCATCTCAGGAGCTGGTGTGAGTGACTTCGAGTCTCAAGGGCATAATAGGGCCGGGGGTGATACGCATCTCAGGAGCTGGCGTGAGTGACTTCCAGTCTCCGGGGCATATTAGTGTCAGGGGTGATACACATCTCAGGAGCTGGCGTGAGTTACTTCCAGTTTCTGGGGCATATTAAGGTCGGGGTGATACGCATCACAGGAGCAGGCGTGAGTGACTTCCAATCTCTGGGTATATTAGGGTCAGGGGTAATACGTATCTCACAGTCTCTGGGGCATATAAGGGTCAGGGGTAATACATATCTCAGGAGCTGGCGTGAGTGACTTCCAGTCTCCGGTGCATATTAGGGCCAGGAGTAATACGCATCTCAGGGGCTGGTGCAAGTGACTTTCTGTCTCCGGGGCATATTAAGGTTGTGGGTAATAGGATCTCAGGAGCTGGTGCGAGTGACTTCCAGTCTATGGGACATATTACGTTCGGGGGTGATACACATCTCAGGAGCTGGTGCGAGTGACTTCCAGTCTCCGGGGCATATTAGGGTCAGGGGTAATATGCATCTCAGGAGCTGGTGCAAGTGACTTTCAGTCTCCGTGGCATATTAGGGTTGGGGGTGATACACATCTCAGGAGCTGGCGTGAGTTTCTTCCAGTCTCTGGGACATATTAAGGTCGGGGTGATACGCATCTCAGGAGCGGGCGCAAGTGACTTCCAATCTCCGGGTATATTAGGGTCAGGGGTAATACGCATCTCAGGAGCTGGCGCGAGTGACTTCCAGTCTCTTCGGCGAATATTAGGGTCAGGGCTAATATGTATCTCACAGTCTCTGGGGCATATAAGGGTCAGGGGTAATACATATCTCAGGAGTTGGTGCGAGTGACTTCCAGTCTTCGGGGCATATTATGGTTGTAATAGCCAAGACTGGTAGGATCAGGGCACGAGTGACATCCTGTCTACGCGGCATATTATGGTCAGGGGTAATACGCATCTCAGGAGCTGGCGGAAGTCACTTCCAGTCTCTGGGGCATATTAGGGTCGGGATAATACGCATCTCAGGAGCTCGTGCGAGTGACTTCCAGTCTCCGGTGCATATTAGGGTGGGGGTAATACACATCTCAGGAACTGGTGCAAGTGACTTTCTGTCTGTGGGGCATATTAAGATTGTGGGTAATAGCATCTCAGGATCTGGTGCGAGTGACTTCCAGTCTCCGGGGCATATTAGGGTCCAGGATGAAATGCATCTCAGGAGCTGGTGTGTGTGACTTCGAGTCTCTATGGCATATTAGGGCCAGGGGTGATACGCATCACAAGAGCTGGTGTGAGTGACTTCCAGTCTCCGGGGCATATTAGGGTCGGGGGTGATACTCATCTCAGGAGCTGGTACGAGTGACTTCCATTCTCCGGGGCATATTAGGGTCGGGGGTAATATGCATCTCAGAAGCTGGTACAAGTGACTTTCTGTCTCTGGGGCATATTAAGATTGTGGGTAATAGCTTCTCAGGAGCTGGTGCGAGTGACTTCCAGTCTCCGGGGCATATTAGGGTCGGGGGTAATACACATCTCAGGAGCTGGTACAAGTGACTTTCTGTCTCTGGGGCATATTAAGATTGTGGGTAATAGCTTCTCAGGAGCTGGTGCGAGTGACTTCCAGTCTCTGGTAGCATATTAGGAACCGGGGTGATACACATCTCAGGAGCTGGCGTGAGTGACTTTCAGTCTCCGGGGCATATTAGGGCCAGGGGTGATACGCATCTCAGGAGCTGGCGTGAGTGACTTCCAGTCTCCGGGGCATATTAGGGTCGGGGGTAATACACATCTCAGGAGCTGGCGCGAGTGACTTTCAGTCTCCGGCGAATATTAGGGTCTGGGGTAATACGTATCTCACAGTCTCCGGGGCATATAAGGGTTGGGGGTAATACATATCTCAGGAGCTGGTGCGAGTGACTTCCAGTCTTTGGGGCATATTATGGTTGTAACAGCCAAGACTGGCAGGATCAGGGCATGAGTGACATCCTGTCTCCGCGGTATATTATGGTCAGGGTAATACGCATCTCAAGAGCTGGCGGAAGTCACTTCCAGTCTCTCAGGCATATTAGGGTCAGGGGTAATACGCATCTCAGGAGCTGGCGTGAGTGACTGCCACTCTCTAGTGCATATTATAGTCAGGGGTAATACGCATCTCAGGAGCTAGTGCGAGTGACTTTCAGTCTCAGGGACATATTAAGGTCAGGGGTAATACCTATGTCAGGAGCTGGTGCGAGTGACTTCCAGTCTCTGGGGCATATTAGGGTCATGGGTAATACGCATCTCGGGAGCTGGTGCGAGTGACTTCCAGTCTCAGGGGCATATTAGGGTCAGGGGTAATATCCAGCTCAGGAGCTGGTGCAAGTGACTTCCAGTGTCCAAGGCATATTAGGTCAGGGGTAATACGCATCTCAGGTGCTGGTGCGAGTGACTTCCAGTCTCCGGGCATATTAGATTCAGTGGTAATACGCATCTCAGGAGCTGGCGGGAGTGACTTCCAGTCGCTGGGGCTTATTAGGGTCGGGGTAATATGCATCTCAGGAGCTGGCTCGAGTGACTTCCAGTCTCCGGGTAATATTAGGGTTGGGGGTAATATGCATCTCAGGAGCTGGTGCAAGTGACTTCCAGTCACCGGGGAATATTAGGGTGAGGGTAATACACATCTCAGGAGCAGGTGCGAGTGACTTTCAGTCTCCGGGGCATAGTAAGGTTGGGGGTAACAGCATCTCAGGAGCAGGTGCGAGTGACTTCCAGTCTCCGGGGCATATTAGGGTCAGGGGTGATACGAATCTCAGGAGCTGGTGCGAGTGATTTCCAGTCTCGGGGACATATTAGGGTTGGGGGTGATACGCATCTCAGGAGCTGGTGCGAGTGATTTCCAGTCTCGGGGACATATTAGGGTTGGGGGTGATACGCATCTCAGGAGCTAGTGCGAGTGACTTCCAGTCTCTGGGGCATAGTAGGGTCAAGGGTAATACGCATCTCTGGGGCTGGTGCAAGTGACTTCCAGTCTCCGGGCATATTAGGGTGAGGTGTAATACGCATCCAAGGAGCTTGTGCAAGTGACTTCCAGTCTCTGGGGCATATTAGGGTCGGGGGTAATACACATCTCAGGAGCTGGTGCAAGTGACTTCCAGTCTCTGGGACATATTAGGGTTGGGGGTGATACGCATCTCAGCAGCTAGTGCGAGTGAATACCAGTCTCTGGGGCATATTAAGGTTGGGGGTAATATGCATCTCAGGGGCTGGTGCAATTGACGTACTGTCTCAGGGGCATATTAAGGCCAGGGGTAATATGCATCTCAGGAGCTGGCGCGAGTGACTTCCAGTCTCCGGGACATATTAGAGTCAGGGGTAATACGCATCTCAGGAGCTGGCGCGAGTGTCTTCCAGTCTCCGGGGCATATTAGAGTCAGGGGTAATACACACCTCAGGAGCTGGTGTGAGTGACTTCCAGTCTCATGTGACTTCTAGTCTCCGGGGCATATTAGGGCCTGGGGTAATATGCATCTCAGGAGCTGGCGCGAGTGACTTCCAGTCTCCAGGGCATATTCGGATTGGGGGTAATACGGATCTCAGGAGCTGGTGCGAGTGACTTCCAGTCATGGGGACATATTAGGGTGGGGGTAATACACATCTCAGGAGCAGGTGCCAGTGACTTTCAGTCTCCGGGGGATATTAAGGTTGGGGATAACAGCATCTCAGGAGCTGGTGCGAGTGAATTTCAATCTCTGGGGCATATTAAGCTTGGGGGTAATACGCATCTCAGGAGCTGGTGCAAGTGACTTCCAGTCTCCGGCGAAAATTAGGGTCAGGGGTAATACGTATCTCACAGTCTCCGGGGCATATAAGGGTCGGGGGGTAATACATATCTCAGGAGCTGGTGTGAGTGACTTCCAGTCTTCGGGGCATATTATGGTTGTAACAGCCAAGAGTGGCAGGATCAGGGCATGAGTGACATCCTGTCTCCGCGGTATATTATGGTCAGGGTAATATGCATATCAGGAGCTGGCGGAGGTCACTTCCAGTCTCTCGGGCATATTAGGGTCAGGGGTAATACTCATCTCAGGAGCTGGCGCAAGTGACTGCCACTCTCCAGTGCATATTAGGGTCAGGGGTAATATGCATCTCAGGAGTTGGTGCGAGTGACTTCAAGTCTCCAGGGCATATTAGGGTGGGGGTAATACACATCTCTGGAGCTGGTGCAAGTGACTTTCTGTCTCTGGGGCATATTCAGGTTGTGGGTAATAACATCCCAGGAGCTGGTGTGAGTGACTTCCAGTCTCTGGGGCATATTAGGGTCGGGGGTAATACACATCTCAGGGGTTGGTGCAAGTGACTTCCAGTCTCCGGGGCATATTAGGGTCAGGGGTAATATGCATCTCAGGAGCTGGTGCAAGTGACTTCCAGTCTCCGGGACATATTAGGGTTGGGGGTGATACGCATCTCAGGAGCTGGTGCAAGTGACTTCCAGTCTCCGGGGCATATTAGGGTTGGGGGTAATATGCATCTCAGAAGCTGGTGCGAGTGCCTTCCAGCCTCCAGCCCATATTAGATTCAGGGGTAATACGCATCTCAGGAGCTGGTGCGAGTGACTTCCAGTCTCTTGGGCATATTATAGTCGTGGGTAATACGCATCTCAGGAGCTGGTGCGAGTGACTTTCAGTCTCAGGGACATATTAAGGTCAGGGGTAATACCTATGTCAGGAGCTGGTGCGAGTGACTTCCATTTTCTGGGGCATATTAGGGTCATGGGTAATACGCATCTCGGGAGCTGGTGCGTGTGACTTCCAGTCTCAGGGGCATATTAGGGACAGGGGTAATATCCAGCTCAGGAGCTGGTGCAAGTGACTTCCAGTGTCCAAGCCATATTAAGGTCAGGGGTAATACGCTTCTCAGGTGCTGGTGCGAGTGACTTCCAGTCTCCGGGAATATTAGATTCAGTGGTAATACGCATTTCAGGAGCTGGCGGGAGTGACTTCCAGTCGCTGGGGCTTATTAGGGTCGGGGGTAATATGCATCTCAGGAGCTGGTGCGAGTGACTTCCAGTCTCCGGGGCATAATAGGGTCGGTCATAATGTGCATCTCAGGAGCTGGTGTGAGTGACTTCCAGTCTCCGGGTAATGTTAGGGTCGGGGGTAATACGCATCTCAGGAGCTGGTGCAAGTGGCTTCCAGTCACCGGGGAATATCAGGGTGGGGGTAATACACATCTCAGGAGCAGGTGCGAGTGACTTTCAGTCTCCGGTGCATAGTAAGGTTGGGGGTAACAGCATCTCAGGAGCTGGTGCGAGTGACTTCCAGTCTCCGGGGCATATTAGGGTCAGGGGTGATACGAATCTCAGGAGCTGGTGCGAGTGACTTCCAGTCTCCGGGACATATCAGGGTCAGGTGTAATACGCATCTAAGGAGCTTGTGCAAGTGACTTCCAGTCTCTGGGGCGTATTAGGGTCGGGGGTAATACACATCTCAGGAGCTGGCGCGAGTTACTTCCAGTCTCCAGGGCATATTCGGATTGGGGGTAATACGGATCTCAGGAGCTGGTGCGAGTGACTTCCAGTCATGGGGACATATTAGGGTGGGGGTAATACACATCTCAGGAGCAGGTGCCAGTGACTTTCAGTCTCCGGGGGATATTAAGGTTGGGGATAACAGCATCTCAGGAGCTGGTGCGAGTGAATTTCAATCTCTGGGGCATATTAAGCTTGGGGGTAATACGCATCTCAGGAGCTGGTGCAAGTGACTTCCAGTCTCCGGCGAAAATTAGGGTCAGGGGTAATACGTATCTCACAGTCTCCGGGGCATATAAGGGTCGGGGGGTAATACATATCTCAGGAGCTGGTGTGAGTGACTTCCAGTCTTCGGGGCATATTATGGTTGTAACAGCCAAGAGTGGCAGGATCAGGGCATGAGTGACATCCTCTCTCCGCGGTATATTATGGTCAGGGTAATACGCATCTCAGGAGCTGGCGCGAGTGTCTTCCAGTCTCCGTGGCATATTAGGGTCGGGGGTAATACACATCTCAGGAGCTGGTGTGAGTGACTTCCAGTCTCACGTGACTTCTAGTCTCCGGGGCATATTAGGATTGGGGGTAATACGGATCTCAGGAGCTGGTGCGAGTGACTTCCAGTCATGGGGACATATTAGGGTGGGGGTAATACACATCTCAGGAGCAGGTGTGAGTGACTTTCAGTCTCCGGGGGATATTAAGGTTAGGGGGAACAGCATCTCAGGAGCTGGTGCGAGTGAATTTCAATCTCCGGGGCATATTAAGCTTGGGGGTAATACGCATCTCAGGAGCTGGTGCAAGTGACTTCCAGTCTCCGGGGCATATTAGGGTCAGGGGTAATACGCATCTCTGGATCTGGCATGAGTGACTTTCAGTCTCCGGCGAATATTAGGGTCAGGGGTAATACGTATCTCACAGTCTCCGGGGCATATAAGGGTCAGGGGGTAATACATATCTCAGGAGCTGGTGCGAGTGACTTCCAGTCTTCGGAGCATATTATGGTTGTAACAGCCAAGAGTGGCAGGATCAGGGCATGAGTGACATCCTGTCTCCGCGGTATATTATGGTCAAGGTAATACGCATATCAGGAGCTGGCGGAAGTCACATCCAGTCTTCGGGGCATATTAGGGTCAGGGGTAATACGCATCTCAGGAGCTGGCGCGAGTGACTTCGATTCTCTGGGGCATATTAGGGTCAGGGGTAACACGCATCTCAGGAGCTGGCGCGAGTGTCTTCCAGTCTCCGTGGAATATTAGGGTCGCGGGTAATACACATCTCAGGAGCTGGTGTGAGTGACTTCCAGTCTCACGTGACTTCCAGTCTCCGGGGCATATTAGGGCCGGGGGTAATATGCATCTCAGGAGCTGGCGCGAGTGACTTCCAGTCTCCGGGGCATATTAGGATTGGGGGTAATAAGCATCTCAGGAGCTGGTGAGAGTGACTTCCAGTCATGGGGACATATTAGGGTGGGGGTAATACACATCTCAGGAGCATGTGCGAGTGACTTTCAGTCTCCGGGGGATAATAAGGTTGGGGGTAGCAGCATCTCAGGAGCTGGTACGAGTGAATTTCAATCTCCGGGGCATATTATGGTTGGGGGTAATACGCATCTCAGGAGCTGGTGCAAGTGACTTCCAGTCTCCGGGGCATATTAGTGTCAGGGGTGATACGCATCTCAGGAGCTGGTGCGAGTGACTACCAGTCTCTGGGGAATATTAGGGTTAGGGGTAATATTCTTCTCAGGAGATGGTGCAAGTGACTTCCATTCTCCGGGGCATATTAGGGTTGGGGGTAATACGCATCTCAGGAGCTGGTGCGAGTGACTTCCAGTCTCCAAGGCATATTAGGGTCGGGGTGTACAGGAGGGTGGTGTTTCCACTGACGGGCCCATAGGTCAGTGCTCACCCTCTAGTACCTGTAAGACAAGATAGCTGCACCATGTGAGAACAGGGGGTGCAGGATTCACTTACTCCAACACGACTCAATAACGAGGACTCAGTAGTTTGGCAAAGGGAAGTCTGTGTAACGACAAGTACATCAAACTGGGAAACAATTGGAAATCAGCATCGTGGTGATCGCCTGTCTCGCTTCAACTTCCTCAAACAGTCGAACAGGAACTTTTATACATAAAACTCATCATCACTGACGTCTACCTCTACACCTTCGTCATGCAATATAATTGGTTAGGAAAGGTAACTTAAGTATAGGTGCTATATCTGTATATGGTAACAGAGCATGCGAATTGGATTACTCTTATCAGGTGGGCGTCTATGCCCAACCCTCTACATCATGCGTGATAGACGTCTCTACAACTACGACGTCCCATTGGTTCTACTATCTATAGGACCCTAGATTACTTGGTCCATTGTGATTGGGCAGGTTACACCCCTAGACATAAATCTCCATTTTAATTAGCAGCATGCAGACTGGACAGCCAGGTGCCTAGTGTCCCAAGATTCACCCTGCTTCCCTTCCATCAATTAGGGCTTTTGAGCTAAGTGTCAATTAGTTGGCTGGGCATGGCCTCGAAACTGTAGCCTCTTATCTGGAGAGGTTATGGCACCCTTGGATCTGGGTGACATCAGACGTTGGTAATTCTTCACGCCTGACTGGTCACATGTCTGTTCACCGTGAATCTGCTTCAGATTCCAGATTTTCGTGTATTTGATTCCCCTTTAGCCTCGCACCTGCCCGGGCCCCTCTTATCTTGACCTTCACAGGGCTGGCTGGTATGCTCTGAAGCTTCGATTCTCCAGCGTTGCCGCTCTATCCCTTTCCTTGGGTTGACCTTGACTTCCCAGGCATGAGCTGCTCTTTGTTGAGTTTCGATTCCGCTCTCCTTTCTGGCTTCAGCTGGAATATGAAATCTGGCCTAGTAGACCTCTGGCCACCTGGGCATACTTCGGCTTAACAAAATGGAGTTGCACTTGTATAATGTGCTTTATTGAGGTAGATATATGGTTGGCGCTTGCCGCTCTATTCTTCTACTAAGCATTGCAAGCAGTATCGTTTTATTAGCTTCTTGTGTTCCAAGCCTATTTATAAGCGTTAACTGGTCGGTTACTTCCATTCTGTCTCATAGGAATGTCTCCTTACGTTCAACATTGTCTCTTTTCCTGTGTCCATTCCATCTACTTCCATAGCTGCTCGCACTGGCGTGCTATCCTTGTTAGTCGGTTTTGTTCATTCGCGAGTCTGTCCAGCCCTTGTGTCAATTCCACTGGCCCTCCATTAAGGCTCTTTGGGTCACTTCGTGGACCCTCTGTAGGTTCTCTTCATTTCGTCTCAGCTGCTGATATGGTTGCTCAAGAGGGTATTGTACAGCCCATGGCTGTCTGGTTATGGGTGCTTCAACAGGTACGGCTCTTCTGATGTACACTGGGCAGAGTCCCAGCGCGGCTCTCTGTTGGTTCATTTGCTCTTCATACGCCACATACCTTGGCGAGTATGCTCCTGGTACCTCGAACTGGGGGGCAGGGGTGCAGGAGCAAAACAGAAAAGTGATGGCTGGAAGGTTTTGAATTAATCATAACCACGGGCAAAACTCTGGGCAACCCTCCAGACCATCGTTTTTCAGCCTGCCAAGCCATCACAGAAGGGGAAAAACCATATGCAAATCAGGCTTGGTCCTAACCCAAAAGGGGCAGTCCAGCCCGAACTGCTAGATCACATCCCTTCTGCACGAGACCACAAGCATCCCCAGACATGTTTCAGCCTTGTTGGGCATCATCAGTGAGGAGTAGCTTGGGTCTCTAGGCCCGGCAGACTCGGGACCCACGTCTGGGCATACCCATCCCACTCAGGGTGACTTTAGCAAAAAAGAAAGGTGATGGCTGGAAGGTTTTGAATTAATCATAACCACGGGCAAAACTCTGGGCAACCCTCCAGACCATCGTTTTTCAGCCTGCCAAGCCATCACAGAAGGGGAAAAACCATATGCAAATCAGGCTTGGTCCTACCCCAAAAGGGGCAGTTCAGCCCAAACTCCTAGGTCACATCCCTTCTGCACGAGACCACAAGCATCCCCAGACATGTTTCAGCCTTGTTGGGCATCATCAGTGAGGAGTAGCTTGGGTCTCTAGGCCCGGCAGACTCGGGACCCACGTCTGGGCATACCTGTCCCACTCAGGGTGACTTTAGCAAAACAGAAAGGTGATGGCTGGAAGGTTTTGAATTAGTCATAACCACGGGCAAAGCTCTGGGCAACCCTCCAGACCATCGTTTTTCAGCCTGCCAAGCCATCACAGAAGGGGAAAAACCATATGCAAAATAGGCTTGGTCCTACCCCAAAAGGGGCAGTCCAGCCCGAAATGCGAGGTCACATCCCTTCTGCACGAGACCACAAGCATCCCCAGACATGTTTCAGCCTTGTTGGGCATCATCAGTGAGGAGTAGCTTGGGTCTCTAGGCTCGGCAGACTCGGACCCACGTCTGGGCATACCCGTCCCACTCAGGGTGACTTTAGCAAAACAGAAAAGTGATGGCTGGAAGGTTTTTAATTAATCATAACCACGGGCAAAACTCTGGGCAACCCTCCAGACCATCGTTTTTCAGCCTGCCAAGCCATCACAGAAGGGGAAAAGCCATATGCAAATCAGGCTTGGTCCTACCCCAAAAGGGGCAGTCCAGCCCGAAATGCGAGGTCACATCCCTTCTGCACGAGACCACAAGCATCCCAGACATGTTTCAGCCTTGTTGGGCATCATCAGTGAGGAGTAGCTTGGGTCTCTAGGCTCGGCCTACTCGGACCCACGTCTGGGCATACCCGTCCCACTCAGGGTGACTTTAGCAAAACAGAAAGGTGATGGCTGGAAGGTTTTGAATTAATCATAACCACGGGCAAAACTCTGGGCAACCCTCCAGACCATCGTTTTTCAGCCCGCCAAGCCATCACAGAAGGGGAAAAACCATATGTAAATCAGGCTTGGTCCTACCCCAAAAGGGGCAGTCCAGCCCGAACTGCTAGGTCACATCCCTTCTGCACGAGACCACAAGCATACCAGACATGTTTCAGCCTTGTTGGGCATCATCAGTGAGGAGTAGCTTGGGTCTCTAGGCCCAGCAGACACAGGACCAACATCTGGGCATACCCGTCCCACTCAGGGTGACTTTAGCAAAACAGAAAGGTGATGGCTGGAAGGTTTTGAATTAATCATAACCACGGGCAAAACTCTGGGCAACCCACCAGACCATCGTTTTTCAGCCTGCCAAGCCATCACAGAAGGGAGAAAAACCATATGCAAAGCAGGCTTGGTCCTACCCCAAAAGGGGCAGTCCAGCCCGAACTGCTAGGTCACATCCCTTCTGCACGAGACCACAAGCATCCACAGACATGTTTCAGCCTTGTTGGGCATTATCAGTGAGGAGTAGCTTGGGTCTTTAGGCCCGGCAGACTCGGGACCCACGCCTGGGCATACCCGTCGCACTCAGGGTGACGTTAGCAAAACAGAAAGGTGATGGCTGGAAGGTTTTGAATTAATCATAACCACGGGCAAAACTCTGGGAAACCCTCCAGACCATCGTTTTTCAGCCTGCCAAGCCATCACAAAAGGGGAAAAACCATATGCAAATCAGGCTTGGTCCTACCCCAAAAGGGGCAGTCCAGCCCGAACTGCTAGGTCACATCCCTTCTGCACGAGACCACAAGCATACCAGACATGTTTCAGCCTTGTTGGGCATCATCAGTGAGGAGTAGCTTGGGTCTCTAGGCCCAGCAGACTCGGGACCAACGTCTGGGCATACCCGTCCCACTCAGGGTGACTTTAGCAAAACAGAAAGGTGATGGCTGGAAGGTTTTGAATTAATCATAACCACGGGCAAAACTCTGGGCAACCCACCAGACCATCGTTTTTCAGCCTGCCAAGCCATCACAGAAGGGATAAAAACCATATGCAAAGCAGGCTTGGTCCTACCCCAAAAGGGGCAGTCCAGCCCGAACTGCTAGGTCACATCACTTCTGCACGAGACCACAAGCATCCCCAGACATGTTTCAGCCTTGTTGGGCATTATCAGTGAGGAGTAGCTTGGGTCTTTAGGCCCGGCAGACTCGGGACCCACGCCTGGGCATACCCGTCGCACTCAGGGTGACGTTAGCAAAACAGAAAGGTGATGGCTGGAAGGTTTTGAATTAATCATAACCACGGGCAAAACTCTGGGCAACCCTCCAGACCATCGTTTTTCAGCCTGCCAAGCCATCACAAAAGGGGAAAAACCATATGCAAATCAGGCTTGGTCCTACCCCAAAAGGGGCAGTCCAGCCCGAACTGCTAGGTCACATCCCTTCTGCACGAGACCACAAGCATCCCCAGACATGTTTCAGCTTTGTTGGGCATCATCAGTGAGGAGTAGCTTGGGTCTCTAGGCCCGGCAGACTCGGGACCCACGTCTGGGCATACCCATCCCACTCAGGGTGACTTTAGCAAAACAGAAAGGTGATGGCTGGAAGGTTTTGAATTAATCATAACCACGGGCAAAACTCTGGGCAACCCTCCAGACCATCGTTTTTCAGCCTGCCAAGCCATCACAGAAGGGAGAAAAACCATATGCAAAGCAGGCTTGGTCCTACCCCAAAAGGGGCAGTCCAGCCCGAACTGCTAGGTCACATCCCTTCTGCACGAGACCACAAGCATCCCCAGACATGTTTCAGCCTTGTTGGGCATTATCAGTGAGGAGTATCTTGGGTCTCTAGGCCCGGCAGACTCGGGACCCACGCCTGGGCATACCCGTCGCACTCAGGGTGACGTTAGCAAAACAGAAAGGTGATGGCTGGAAGGTTTTGAATTAATCATAACCACGGGCAAAACTCTGGGCAACCCTCCAGACCATCGTTTTTCAGCCTGCCAAGCCATCACAGAAGGGGAAAAACCATATGCAAATCAGGCTTTGTCCTACCTCAAAAGGGGCAGTCCTGTCCGAACTGCTAGGTCACATCCCTTCTGCACGAGACCATAAGCATCCCCAGACATGTTTCAGCCTAGTTGGGCATCATCAGTGAGGAGTAGCTTGGGTCTCTAGGCCCGGCAGACTCGGGACCCACGTCTGGGCATACCCTCCCACTCAGGGTGACTTTAGCAAAACAGAAAGGTGATGGCTGGAAGGTTTTGAATTAATCATAACCACGGCCAAAACTCCGGGCAACCCTCCAGACCATCGTTTTTCAGCCTGCCAAGCCATCACAGAAGGGTAAAAACCATATGCAAATCAGGCTTGGTCCTACCCCAAAAGGGGCAGTCCAGCCCAAACTGCTAGGTCACATCCCTTCTGCATGAGACCATAAGCATCCCCAGACATGTTTCAGCCTTGTTGGGCATCATCAGTGAGGAGCAGCTTGGGTCTCTAGGCCCGGCAGACTCGGGACCCACGTCTGGGCATACCCGTCCCACTCAGGGTGACTTTAGCAAAACAGAAAGGTGATGGCTGGAAGGTTTTGAATTAATCATAACCACGGGCAAAACTCTGGGCAACCCTCCAGACCATCGTTTTTCAGCCTGCCAAGCCATCACAGAAGGGGAAAAACCATATGCAAATCAGGCTTGGTCCTACCCCAAAAGGGGCAGTCCAGCCCGAACTGCTAGGTCACATCCCTTCTGCACGAGACCACAAGCATCCCCAGACATGTTTTAGCCTTGTTGGGCATCATTAGTGAGGAGTAGCTTGGGTCTCTAGGCCCAGCAGACTCGGGACCAACGTCTGGGCATACCCGTCCCACTCAGGGTGACTTTAGCAAAACAGAAAGGTGATGGCTGGAAGGTTTTGAATTAATCATAACCACGGGCAAAACTCTGGGCAACCCACCAGACAATTCTCGGGGCCTCCTCTACACCCCCCCCTCTGGTCGGTTCATCGACCACTTCTGCTTCTTCTTTTGTATTTATTTCCTTAGACTCTTCAGTGTCTTGTTCATCGTCTTCAGGGTTTGTACATGAAGGTGTGAATGTGTGCGTCTTTGGAGTCCATATTTTTATCACACCCTTCAAACCTCCTGCTGTTTTTTGCTGTATGGTAGAAGTGCACAGACAAAGCATTCTCCTTCTGATTGACTTCGTCCTACTTCCTTCATGTGGTGATGCCATATGTTATTTCCGAGATGGGCTGTGCTGTCCAGTTAATCGTTGAGTTTGTTGTTATCTTCATGCGGGCTTCTCTTGATTCTCAGCGTTCTTCTGTAGTTTGCTATGACTTTGGGCCTCATCACGAGTCTGGCAGTAACCCTTAAATGCGGCGGTAGCGCTCTTGCCGCCGCATTTAAGGGTCCACCAGATCATGGCCTTGGCGGATTTCCCCCCAGCTCAGAGAAATCTGCGTCAAATTTGCCGATTTTCGGTGCTATTACCGCTGGCGGGAAATCCGCCGGTGGTAATAGCGCGAATTTCCCCCATTGGGCCCAATGGGGAATGAGGAATTCCCAAATGGGCCCAATGGGGAATGGGCAATAACCCTTTCGCCAAACCCGTGATCCGGCGCTAATAGCGACAGGGGGGTTGGCGGTAGGGCTATTAGCGCCGGCGCTAATAGCGCCGGCATTACCGCCAAACTCGTGATGAGGCCCTATGTCTTTAAATGCGTCTGTGCTGCTTTTCCACTCTGGGTGTCTCGGTGGAGCAGGTTGCCTTGGCTGTGTCGCTTTGGTAGGAGAACGTTTTGTATTTCCTTTCCTTCCCTTTTGTGGTCTTTTATAGACTTCCTCTAACCACCATTGGCTCACCAACTTCCCAACGCGTGCTTGTGTCGTGTGCCAGGTGCTTGTTCCTTGCGTTGGAGCTGGTGTGCTTGCTGCTATAGTCTCTGTAGTTCTAGTTTTCAGCTCCTCGTGTAGTTTCTTAGCTCCGACTATGAACGGGAACAGATGATCCATTAGAATTTGTGTTTTCTCTGTGAGTTCCTTTGTGGCTACTTCTGTTCTTTTGAGGGATTTTGCTATGCCCTCTCTCTTTGGTTTCTCACTTGGCTCCTCTTGGTTGCTTCCACTATTTTCTGGAACTGGTTGTTCGGTAGGTAGTCTCTTATTTTCTGTTGCCATTGTTCGAGGTTCTGCAGCCATTGACACTTGCCCTTGTTCGTGTGCATTCAGTGTGTGTGCACGTGTAGTGGTCATTGCTATGTTTTCATTCATTCCGTGCTGACCCTGTCTCCAGCTTTTCTCTTTATTCATCACCTCGAGTGTGTATGTGTCACTGCTAATTGCATTCGATTTTAGTTTGTTAACTTTAACATCAGTTTTCCTTGGAACTGGGATAACTATATAGGGTCTGGGTGCTTTCGTGGGACCCAGGCGTTCATTATCGGACGGGTGCACTGAAATTGGGACGCTTCGTGCACCGATAAAAAATGCAGTTCTGATAGTCAAAGACAGAAACACAATGATAATTGCTACGCATATACACATTATAGACTTGTAAGATAGTTGGCAGCATTTCATTCCAGGGAAGCGGGAGCGCCCCTCTGTCGGCGGTAAACCCAAATTACTGTTACGGGCCCCCATCTCGAACATAAGTCTATTTTCAGCGTTTACTTCTTTTATTCCTCTGATTTCGTTGCTCAGGAGTTCGTGAATTTCTAAAGTGACAAGTGCTTCTCAAGTGTCCCCCTCTTACGAGTGATGACAGTAGTCTCTGGGTATGGAGGACAGTTCCTTTGCTAGACTATGGAAAAAGGTTAGGCTAGCATGTTTGGTACGTCACATTCATTATTCATATCTATAGTAGGTAAAGTTCCAGTGCACTCCTCGATTTTGCCTTGGTCCTGAGGACATGCTGGAACTTGTTCGATGCGAAGGAATGAAAAGATGGAGCCGCTAAAAATCACACACAAATAAAATGTCGTAAAAATAAAAACAAAAATCAAATTAAAAGTAAACATGGAAAAATAAGAATAAAAATAAGGAAAAATAGAAGAAAAAGTGAAAGAGAAAAATCATATGGTGTAGATCTCGTTTCTGCTCATCTCGGTCTGTCCCTTGGCGAAAAAGACGATGACCTGTGTCTCTATCTCCTCGATCTGTCCTACGGCGGAAAGATAAAGCATTGTCTCTCTGTCTCTTCGATCTGTCCCACAGCGGAAAGTCTCTCTGGAATCTCCTTAAGTCTTCTCACCGGAAAGTGGGCAGTTCTACCTGGAGCATTATACTGTGGAGGAGTGTGCCCATGTGAGGGATATTGGCTGGATCTCTGAGGAAGGTGATGACATCAACATCTGCAGGTCTTCCCACCATTTCCGGATAGTCTGTGACTAGTCTGAATAGGACATTATGGGCCAGCTGGGTGTCCTCGGGCGATAGGGACATTTGTCCAGTTTTGCTGGGTCCTGATCACAAGCTTTTCTTTTGACTCGAACAGTCTCTGCACTTTCCTGTTGCGTGGATTGTCACTAGGTAATTTAGTTTAGTCCACAGCTGGTTCAATTGCGCTAGGTTTCTTGGGTCTCTGATGAAAGTGCGTGTGTTGGTGGTTCTTCCGACAAGTGCCGGACACTTCGCGATTATTTGCAAGAACAGTGTGAAGGTGAGTTCATCAATGTCTACCGGCGATGGAAGCATTTGTGTCCTTTTCGCTCGGCGAAGGCTTCCGCGATAACAGTCAGCAGTTGGCAGATTACTTTCTTGTTATCAGGATCTTGAATAAAGTCTGTGACACGGGTTTCTCTCCCCACGAGTGATGGATATGATATCACCACCAACTGGAAATATGTGAGCACATCCCACTTGAGATTTCTGCTGGGAGATACCATAAGCTCTGTAAACAAAGTCTCAACACTGGTTGCTTCAGGATGCTGTGTTACGCTCTCAGAAATGTCTTATTTGCGGTCTATCAGAGTCTTGATTCTTTATACTACTTGAGCGTGACGTGATTTCAAAAGTTCGTTTTTATCAGCGTTGTTGTGGCTTTGTATGTGTAGTTCTCTTCTTCATCCTGCAGCTGTGATGCACAGAGTGTCCGTATTATTGTTCTTTATCACCTTTCTCTGGTTTGAGGAAATGTCTTGTTTAAAAGCCACAATTTAAAACAGAGTTCTTTTGCCTTTATTTTGCTGCTCATTCGTCCTTCTTCCTCGCCATGGATCTTGTCTGCACATGCTGTTGTTCTTCCCTGTTGTCTGTGGTTTCTTCATGGTTAGATGCAGATGGAGAGCTCTCTCCTATATATGGTCTAATGTCATTTAGGAAGAGCCATGCCCTTCTTCCCTGAAGCTTGACGGCTGAAGGGGTGCAGTCTTCCATGATCAAAGGGCCATTGAATCGTGGCTCGTCCCACCTTTTCTTTGTAAAGTTCTTATAAGTATAGCATCACCAGGGAAGACGAGAGGTGCACATAGACTTTGAATTGGGTCTGTTTCAGCACTTCCTGTTGTGTTTTGTGCTGCGCTGCACCCTTTTCTCTGTCACTACAGCTGGCCTGAAATGACAGAGACGCTGGATGTCATACAGTTCAAGTAATCCTGCATCTCTGTCCCCAAGACCTCTTTTGTTGGCTGGGCATCACATCTAGCTCTATCTTGGGGGGTAAGAAGGGTCCTCATTCTTCTGCCCGTGACTATCTCGTGCAGCGTGAGATGATGGTCGGAACCGGGTTGGTTCCGAAGTGCATGCAATGCCAGTGGTAGACAGTGCAGCCATCCCTTTTTTAATGTGAGCTTCAACTTGGCTATCCTCTCTTTTAGCAAGCCGTTGAGCCTCTCACATATGCCATTCCCCTCTGGATGATACGCAGACGAGAACTTGTGCTTTATACCAAGCATCAAGCTGATTTGCTCGAACACTGAATTGACAAAGTGAGCCCCATTATCTGACCTCATTACCTCACACACCCCCCGTCTAGGGAACACTTCCCTCACCAGACATTTGGCAGCACAGGTAGAGTCTGGGTGTGTACAGGGACCTGCTTCTATCCATCTTTAGAATGGACACACCACCACAATTAAATACCTGTACCCATTGAACACTTGAATCATGTCAACATAGTCGATGTGCAAGTGCTGGAATGGCCCGTTGGGCCGGGAGATAACTCCTCTCATTACTTTTAATGTGTGCCCAGCGGTGAATTGCTGGCAGATAATGCAGTTCACCATGAAAAATGCAACATGCTCTGCCAGATTTGGTGTAAATCAGTCTTCTGCGAGCGTTGCAGCAAGATTTTCTTTTGACATATGTATAGGGTAGTGTAATTGCTCTAATGCTACCTTCAGTAGGGCGACAGGCATTACTGGTTTACCAGTGCTGTATTGCCTCCACAATCCGTCAGAGGGGCTTAAAGAGCACCCTCAACGCTTCCATAAATTCTTTTCTTCTTGAGGTGCCTCCCCTGGAGCTCCATCAGCTGAGTCTGCCCCATGTTGCTATAGGCCTTGGGTGTGGCTTGTGCCACCATCATCCTTTCATGGGTACGTGCCACCTCCACGTCCATGATTGTTTCACTCTTGGATGCCATACGCTTGGCTTCCGTGTCCGCTTCATCATTTCCATACGACACGTAATCCGTCCCTTTGGTGTGGGCGGCGCATTTCACGACCGCTATGCCCACTGGGAGCTGTAGCGCTTTTATCAGCCTGTCCAATAAGGCTGCATGTTGCACTGGCTTGCCGTCTGCCCGGATGTAGCCCCTCCTTTTCCAACGTGCTAAGCCTGCGTGCACGGTAGATGTCACATAGGCGGAGTCACTGTACACCGTTACTTCCTGGTCTGCATGATTCTCAATGGCGAGTATTAGTGCCACTAGTTCTGCAGCTTGTGCTGAATAGTGAGATGGTATTCGCGCACTGACGAGTACCTGAAACTCTCCATTCGCTAGGTGTTTCACCACGGCCACACCTGTGTATCTTTGTCCATCCTCTTGGTCGATTCTTGATGAACTGTCAATGAACACAATGTCACCACCTGCCAGGGCATTTTCCTTTAGCCTGGGAATTTCATTATAGAATTCCTCATAATTCGCACAGTCATGTACAGGTTCTCCCTCTGTGACTGGCTCAGCTATGAACGTAGCTGGGTTTACTGTTTTACATCAAACTATTTTGATTGATGGGTTATAGATGACACCTCATATGCGGATGCTGTCTGAGATGGCAGCGTGCCCTTTGGTTTCTCTAGTATGGCGAATAATGAGTGTTCGACGTACAAAGTCATGGATCACCCCATTACAATGGATGATGCCTTCTTGATGGGGAACGCGGCAGCAGCTAGATTTTGTTCGCATGGGAAGTGGCCTTTCATGACCGGGTCCAGACTCATGCTGTAATACGCTAGGGGCTTGTACCCCAGCGAGGTTCGCTGAGCCAGCACTGCCGTCATAAAATTGCCATCGGTATGTGAGAACAGATAAAATTCCTCTGCATAATTAGGAATCCCGAGAACTGGGTCCTTACAAATCATCCCCTTGAGTTCTGCAAATTCCTTCTCCATTGCCTCAGTCCATTCGATTTTCTCTTTTGTTACCTGGGCCTTCTTTAGGGCCTGAAGCAAGGGCTTGGTATATGAGCTGTAGTCGAAGACCCATGCTCTGACATAATTGCACAGGCCTAAGAAGCTTTGCATTTGTTTTATCGTGAGCGGCTTAGCCGTGTTCATGATGGCTTCAGCCCTTTCCGGGGTTACCTTTTTCCCCTTCATGTGAGATCAGCTGGCCTATGTAAAGTACCTCTTGTTGACAGTATTGTAACTTTTCCTTATCAGTAGCTGGATAGAGTCGCACCTGCATTGTTCCTCAGTGATGCTGCAGATCAGAATGTCATCCACATACTGCAAAACAACACTGTCTACCGCAATATTGCTTAGGTCCATTTGCAGGACTCTGTTGAAGATGGATGGGGATTCACAATATCCCTGTGGCAACCTCGTGCTTTTCAGGTGCATTTGTCTAAAAGTAAATGACGACAGATCTTGTGAGTCACGGTGTAACGGGATTGAGAAAAACGCATTTTTCAAGTCAATCACTGTGAAATATTTTGCCTCAGTGGGTTTGTTACATAGGATTGTAGATGGATTCGGGACTAGAGGGAACTCGGCTTCAGCAATATCGTTTAATGCTCTTAAATCTTGGATTAAACGCAAGACCCTCCCTTTGATTTCTTGACAGGGTAGATCACCGTGTTGCAAGGTGATTCTGACGTCACTAGGATGCCCTGCTCCATCATGGTGGCAATTGTCTTCGCGATCCCTTCATCCGCTTCTCTGGACATGGGATATTGTCGAGCTCTTGGTAAAATTGCTCCTGGTTTCAGTTTAATTTTTACTTCACCTGCCCCCTTAAGGAGGCCTACGTCATAGGGCCCTGTAGTCCATACTATGACAGGTACTTGGGCCATATCATCTTCAAAGTATTCTGGACGTATCAGTGCCAACATCATTCTCTGTGGCACCTCCCGTTTTATAATTTTGACCCAAAATATGAGACTCACTTCCACCCTTGTCTCTTCTAGGTCATGGTGTTCTTCGAACAGATAGTCATCGGTGACGTCAGTCACTCTATACCCTTCTTCGATGGTGATAACCACGCACCATTGTCTACCTTCGTCATCGTATCCTTCGACCAATACCACTTTCCCTCGCACTGCGGCAGATTGTATCATTAAGGGAAATACTTGTCCCTCTTCTTCATGCATCCCTATTCTTGGTATTCTTGGTCTGAATAGGAACTCATCAGGTGTCCTCATAGTTCTATCTGTGAGGCCTGGCAATCCTGCCATGAGCACCCGCACGCCATATGCGAAGACTTCTGGCTCTAACGGTATAGCTCTCATGGCTATACGTCCTGACTGGGAGATTATCCGTAAAGGGAACTCTACTGTGAGCTCCCGTGAAACTCTGAGTATCTATGCCCTCGCCGGACAAGGAAAACTTGCTTTCTCATTTGCACAAGCGCGTTGCACCCGTGTCAACTAAGAAGGAATATTCTTTACCCCCTATGACGACATTCACCCTAGGTTCCCTATTAGGGTCTGGTGTCACTGATAGGATAGAGCACATCAGAGTCCCCCGTGAGCTGTCCTATTTCATGTATAAGTTTGGCCCATTGTATACTTGTGGATTTCCCCCATTTCCAGGGTTGACTCCCCCTCCAGAGTTAGTGCCCTGAGGCGTTTGCGGCGGTGCCTATTGGGATTGTCCCTGTGGCAAGTTCCCCATGTTCGAGGGTTGAACCACTTGCTGTGCACCTTGCTGCACTGTGTGATTCTGTGCACCGCCTTGTTATAGAACGGTTTCTGATTCACCGTGCTTGTTCCTATTCCTTGGCCGTTTGCCACGTGCCTTGGTTTCTGCACACGCCCACCACATTTCCTGTCATTCCACACAGCCAACACACTGGCGGTGTCGAGCTATCTGTTCATCTGGCATAGCTGGACTGCCCATCTGCACGTTTTGAAATCCACCTTGGTTGGTCTGAAAACCTCCCTGGTTACCTCGAAACCCTCCCTGGTTACTCTGCCATCCTCTTCCTCCGAAACCCCTACCCCTCGGGTAAAATCCTGCGCTACTCTGGTTCTTCTGGGATGGGTAAGCTGTTGATTGTGTGCTTGGTTCAGCTGGGCTCATTAACATGGCTCCCTCGAGAGCATACTTTGAGAGTTTCTTTTGCACCAGCTTTGCCTCCTCACCCTTACGAGTTGCCTCCTTTTTTCGTTTTTTGTCTTGTAACAATCTACAGTAGTGTACAATTGTCAACTGTATTTCGGCCCAAGGTTTAGCTTCAACACCCACTAATTTCTTGAGCTGTTTTTGCACCGGTTCGGGCAACCCTTGACACAATATGTGGTAGAATACAGGGATTGATTTCATCCAAGACTCATGCGTTTTGAGCACCCACGCATCTTGAAAGTTTTGTATATAAATCAACAGATCCTCTGACTCTTTCATTTTTCGAGTCATTATAGCTCCCGTATCAGAAGTGCCTGGGTATAGCATTCGTAGCAGTTTCCAGACTGCTGCTCTACAATTGTTAAATGGCACACCGTCATGGGAGGTGTTAATTATGGTTACCCTAGGGTACACTGCCCGCTTCCATACATCGTCTGCTCTTTCACCGAGTATGGTGATCTGGATGCCCTTAATGTCCCCTATAGCTAAGGTGACACCCCCTGTCAGTTTCTCTAACTCATGTATTCACTTCCCGCTCCCGATGTCAGCATTGGAAGCTTGTTTTTCAGGTTTTCTCGATCCTTGTGTGGCCATGGAATATTGCACCCCCCTTTTCTAGCAGCAGGAATTGGAATGCGCAGTCTTCCTTCTCTCTTCCCATAGCTCTCCTGTCTACCGCTGGGGTAGCATTCCCGCCTTGCCGTCTACCTGGCAATGAACTCAATCTGTCTGCATAGGCAGGTGCTGACACCCCACTCTGACCGTGGGGTGTTCCTTCATGTTGGCCGGACTGTGCGGCTGACTTCGGTGTCCTAGTTGCGGACTCGCTGGCGTCTGACCATCGTACCCCTCGGTCCCTTGGGAGCCGCTTTTGGCACCGTCTCCCTTCTTCTTGTGCCTCATCCTCCGTTTCCCCACCGGAGTCAGATTCTGAATACTCCCAGTTTACACAACTCCTTGCATCTTCTTCGTTCTGCCCAATCTCCAGCCTGTATAGGGACAGTCCCCTGCTCCCACTACTTCAAGTGACATCCTCAGTGTCAGACAGCTGAGTGCTCTCCAATCGCTCGTCTTCCCTTCCCCCTTCGGAAATTTGTTCCAGCTCCATCTCATCAAATCATTTATCGATCGTTACCCGATGCTTCTGGTGTCGAAGTCATCTTCAATATTTGTCCCACTTGTATCTTGCACCAGGATGTTCGCAGGAAATAATTCTTCTATGTCTTCCCATTCTACAGCAGGATCGGGTTTTTTAGCTTCCCGCTCCAAATATTCAAGATCCCGTGCCCTCTGTCGGCGCTTACGTTCTACTTCCTCATCTATTTCCTTGCGCTTCCTCGCTTCTTCTCTAGCCTTATCTACTTCCCTTATTCTTTTGTTTCTATATTCCTTTGCCCTTCTAATTTCCTCACCTTCTCTTCTGTTCACTCTCTTATCATGTACCCTTTGCTCTTCTTCCAACCTTTGCTTATTCTTTTTGTGCTGGTCATAGGCTGCCTTCTGTTTGCGATCAAGCTGTTTCTCTTGCTCTTCGCAATATTGTTGTTCTCGCTTCAGCCTTTCCTTCCTTCTTATCCTTTTGTCTCTTATTTCCATCTCTTTTTCTCTCTCCCTCCTTTGCATCTCATAAGACCTCTCTCTCGGTCTCACATCATCACTTCCTTTTCCATCTAGTTTCAACAATATCTGTCCTCCCATCCATTCGTCCTTTGCATATGTTATCTCATCAGTTCAACCTTCGTTTCCCTTCCATTTCTTTCCCTCTCTCTCCTTAGCGAGAGGTGCACTAATCTGTGCCTGGTCCTTCCTCTCATCTTTGCGTCTCTCCTTATCCCTCGGGACTGCGGAGGTAAGATTGCTTTCCTGTTCCTTTCCTTTATTGTCGTCACTACTGTACGTAGGCGACTCATATGCGGGATTGCTATACACTGTGGCTGCCTTAAGTTCTCTTAGCGCATAGAGTCCCTCTGACTTACTTCCCTCGATGACTGGCTCAGGCCGGGCTGGTGGCGCGGTAGGCGTCTCACCCCCCTCTGTGCATATGTTTAATATCCAGTCTGCGGGAGGTTCTTCCTCCTTTGGCTGTTCAAACATTTTCCAAAGTTCCAGAATAGCAAGGTGTTTCTCTAGTTTCTTGCCTGTATATGTGGCATACAAATAAGTTGTCATATGTTGTAAGACGGCTTTCGATAAGGACCCGTTCTGTGGCCACGGCATAAACATCTTGTGGGCGGTACCCTTAACCCACTCAGTGCTGTACTTTTTAAGTTTAGGTGCATGTTTGGGTAACTGTTTACACAGATGCGCAAGTGGGGTAACCTTCTCCATTTTCAATTTCGTCACCACCAAATTCATGCAAGTTTTATCCTACAAATAGTATGAACGAGCACCAAATACGAAAGCTCCAATTCACTCTTTTCCCGCCAAAATGTATACTATCACTTTACTCAAGACCATCAATTCATTGGCGATTCCCTCTTAGTTACGGAATCACGTAAAACCAAGTTTCATTTCAGACAATCAACAATACAGTTCTTTTACATTTGACGTACGACAGAACACATATGACAGACACTTGACAGACTAGACTGACACCAGCTGGTGATACAGATACCTGCCTTCTAATCAATACCCCGTCATGGAGTTTAAACAAACTCCTTTGATGCGTCTTTATACGTCACCGTAGTCTAATTGTCCCCCATTATGTGGGCTATGAGTTCACGTTTCTTCTGACTGCTGTATTAAAGCGCTGGAACACGGTGAATCCTTACTTTTTTTATCTCAGGTGTCCCTCCTGGTATCCTTCGTTTTCTCTCGGGGTCCCCCCGGTAACTACTTTTTTTATCTCGGGTGTCTGTCCCGGTAACCACTTTTTATCTCTTACGCTCGAGTCATTACCCCTTATATATATATATACAGTCTTCTCTACTTCTGAGTATTTTATCTTTTCTCCGCCACCCTCCGTTACCTTTCCCTTACTTCTTCTAATGCCTACAAGACATTTGCCAATGTAACGAGTCTATTGTTTCACTCACCGCTCGCATCTTTTCCTCTATGGAACCTTGGGATCACCACCCTTCCTCTTCAGCCTCTTGCGGTCTTTTCGTCTGATTGGCTGCCTGTGGGAATGAGAAGGGTTATGCTTGGAAAGGCGGGTTCCTTCAGACTCACTGCAGATTTTATGGACTTACACTATCATTGTCCACAGGATGCTTCTCAGTCTACTCAGCCGGACTGGCGAAAGGACTCGTGATATTGCCGAAGGCCTAGAGTTACTTCGTACCGTCAGTCTATAGGTGTCTTAAAACTATATAATCGATAATTAATAATCGATGGCCGAAACCATCCTCACGCTAGCAAGTGTACAAGAGGGTGGTGTTTCCACTGACGGGCCCATAGGTCAGTGCTCACCCTCCAGTACCTGTAAGACAAGATAGCTGCACCATGTGAGGAATGGGGTGCAGAATTCACTTACTCCAACACGACTCAATAACGAGGACTCAGTAGTTTGGCAAAGGGAAGTCCGTTTAATGACAAGTACATCAAACAGGGAAACAGTTGGAAATCAGCATTGTGGCGATCGCCTGTCTCGCTTCAACTTCCTCGAACTTCAGTCGAACAGCAACTTTTATACATAAAACTCGTCATCACTGACGTCTACCTCTACAACTTCGTCATGCAATATAATTGGTTAGGAAAGGTAACTTAAGTATAGGTGCTATATCTGTATATGGTAACAGAGCATGCAGATAGGATAACTCTTATCGGGTGGGCATCTACGCCCAATCCTCTACATCACGCGTGATAGATGTCACTACAACTATGACGTCCCATTGGTTCTACTATCTATAGGTCCCTAGATAACTTGGTCCATTGTGATTGGGCAGGTTACACCCTTAGACGTAAATCTCAATTTTAATTAGCAGCATGCAGACTGGACAGCCAGGTGCCCAGTGTCCCAAGATTCACCCTGCCTCCCTTCCATCAATCAGGGCTTTTAAGCTATGTGTCAATTAGTTGGCTGGGCATGGCCTCGAAACTGTAGCCTCTTATCTGGAGATGTTATGGCACCCTTGGATCTGGGTGACATCAGATATTGGTAATTCTTCACGCCTGACTGGTTACATGTCTGTTCCCCGTGAATCTGCTTCAGTTTCCAGCTTTTCGTGTATTTGATTCTCCTTTAGCCTCGCCACCTGCCTGGGCCCCTCTTATCTTGACCTTCACGAGGCTGGCTGGTATGCTCTGAAGCTTCGATTCTCCAGCGTTGCCGCTCTCCCCCTTTCCTTGGGTTGACCTCGACTTCACAGGCATGAGCTGCTCTTTGTTGAGTTTCGATTCCGCTCTCCTTTCTGGCTTCAGCTGGAATATGAAACCTGGCCTAGTAGGCCTCTGGCCGCCTGGGCATACTTCTGCTTAACAAAATGGAGTCACACTTGTATAATGTGCCTTATTGAGGTAGATATATGGTTGGCGCTTGCTGCTCTATTCTTCTACTAAGCATTGCAAGCAGTATCGTTTTCTTAGCTTCTTGCGTTCCAAGCCTATTTACACGCGTTAACTGGTCGGTTACTTCCATTTTGTCTCATAGCAACATCTCTTTACGTTCAATATTGTCTCTTTTCCTGTGTCCATTCCATCTACTTTCATAGCTGCTCGCACTGGCGTGCTATCCTTGTTAGTCGGTTTTGTTCATTCGCGAGTCTGTCCAGGCCCTTGTGTGATTTCCACTGGCCCTCCATTAAGCCTCTTTGGGCCTCTTCGTGGACCGTCTGTAGCTACTCTTCATTTCGTCTCAGCTGCTGATATGGTTGCTTAAGAGGGTATCGTGCAGCCCATGGCTGTCTGGTTATGGGTGCTTCAACTGGTATGGCTCTTCTGATGTACACTGGGCAGAGTCCCAGAGCGGCTCTCTGTTGGTTCATTTGCTCTTCATACGTCACATACCTTGGCGAGTATGCTCCTGGTACCTCGAACTGGGTGGCAGGGGTGCAGGCCATGCTCGGGACCTCTTCTACAGGGGGATACACATCTCAGGAACTGGTGCGAGTGACTTCCAGTCTCCGGGGCATATTAGGGTCCGGGGTAATACGCATCTCAGTTGCTGGTGCAAGTGTCTTCCAGTCTCTGGGGCATATTAAAGTCGGGGGTAAAATGCATCTCAGGAGCTGGTGTGAGTGATTTTCAGTCTCCAGGCATATTAAGGTCAGGGGTAATCCGCATCTCAGGAGCTGGTGCAAGTGACTTGCAGTCTCTTGGGCATATTAGGATCATGGGTAATACGCATCTCAGGAGCTGGTGCGAGTGACTTCCAGTCTCGGAGGCATATTAGGGTCAGGGGTAATACGCATCTCAGGAACTGGAATTCAAGAGTGAATAGGCCAGAGCCAGTGTGAAGTGGAAACGGGTTCCTTTTGTTGAGGATCACACCGTCGGACAGTTCAAGATTCAACATTGCCAGGGTTACTTAGATATTGTCAACAGAGGAAGCAAAAGTTATAAGAAGGAGGGAAGACAAGGGCAAGCCTTGGAGGCGAAGAAAAGGGATTCACCCTAATTC
Source organism: Ambystoma mexicanum (assembly GCF_040938575.1). NCBI lineage: Eukaryota > Metazoa > Chordata > Amphibia > Caudata > Ambystomatidae > Ambystoma > Ambystoma mexicanum. The sequence goes on from NC_090932.1 coordinate 6,850,591, forward strand.
CTCAAGCAGAACACAGTACCTTATTCAATAAAGAAGCTGGTGCCACCCCAGTTGTTCCTGGTAGTTTCCTGCAGACCCCCGGTTCCTGGAGCTTTGGTGCAAAGGAGGACGTCTGAAGGGGTCTGCACCACACAGGGATGAAGCCGGCAGCAGCGATGGTGAATAAAAGGTGCACTCATTAAAAAAACAGGTGAGGCTCTTCAGATGGCTATCTGGACCACTACAGCTGTGTGCAGCGATTTTGACCAAGAAGAGGATCCTCTAGCTGTGGAAGATGAGCTGATTATCCCCACCAGGCTCAAGGGAAGAAGACTCCAGACTGGATCTTCTCTGGTCGTCGAAGGGTAGATAGCTCAGGACTGCAGCAGGGCTTCACCGGGACGGGATAGTTGCAGCAGCCGTCTTCTTCTCTGCTTCTCTTCGGTTCCTTGTAGTTCCAGTGGTGACTCTGACTTCTAGCCCAAGAGACCTGCTTTTATGAGAAAATCCCCCATTCATACAGCCTGACTGTCAATCATACAGCCCGGACAACCACCTCAGCAAATCATGGCAAAGTACGACCTGGGTTTCCTAGGATACCCTGGGCAGGGGGTGACTACACCCCTCCCTCACATTCAGCCCACCTAGACACCCAGGCACCTGGAGGAGGGCTTCTTGATAGAAGCCCGCCAAAAGACATTGAACAAAGGAGGCAACCCTGGTTTGCCGCGCAAAGTAAAACACAAGAAGGACTTTAACAAAAAGAAATGGTGAATAAACCCGCACGGAGCCAAAAGAAAAAGTATTTGGTCAAGCGGGTTTATGTTCAAGGCTAATATAATAGCCTAAAACAATACCACGTTTATATAATATAATTGCGGTAGAAAAGTTAGGGTAGATACCACTGCCACCAGCCAAGTCTAAATGTTAAAAGAGAAACAAAGCTCTAGGAGGTACAGATAAAAAGAGATACGGAGTAACCCTTCCCAGTACTCCATGTAAGATGGCGTGTACTGGATCTGTGGTTAAATGACTAGGTAAAGTTAACGGCAATTTTACCTTTTTCTGGTGGACAGTAGTCAGCCTGAGAAAATGGAGTCGGTGGGAATTTAAAAGACAACCCTGTGTTACTGCACTGAAGGTGCTGTGTAACACACAAAAGAAGGGGGCTACTGAAGTGGTGTACTGCAGAGTCCACAATCACAAAAACAGATGAAATACACATGGCAAAACATGGGTAAGAGTGGGGGAAAAGCTTACACTCTTACCAAGTGAAAAGAATAACTCCAGAAATCCAGCAAAGCTGCTGGGGGACTCACTAGGTGAGGGAAATTAGCCATAAAATGAAAATTCTCCCTAACATGAGTGACTTCCATTATCTGGGGCATATTAGGGTTGGGGGTAATACGCATCTCAGGAGCTGGTGCGAGTGACTTTCAGTCTGCGGGGCATTTAGGGTCGGGGTAATATGCATCTCAGGAGCCGGTACGAGTGACTTCCACTCTCTGGGGCATATTAGGGTCAGGGGTAACACGCATCTCAGTAGCTGGTGCAAATGACTTCCAGTCTCCGGGGCATATTAGGGTCAGGGGTAATACACATCTCAGGAGCTGGTGTAGTGACTTCCATTCTCCGGGGCATATTAGGGTTGGGGGTAATACACATCTTAGGAGCTGGTGCGAGTGACTTCCAGTCTCCAGGGCATATTGGGGTCAGGGGTAACACGTATCTCACAGTCTCCGGGGCATATTAGGGTTTGGGGTAATATGGATCTCAGGAGCTGGTGCGAGTGACTTCCAGTCTCTGGGGCATATTAGGGTTGGGGGTAATATGCATCTCAGGTGCTGGTGCGAGTGACTTCCAGTCTCCGTGGGCATATTAGGGTCTGGGCTAATACGCATCTCAGGAGCTGGTGCGAGTGACTTCCAGTTTCCGGGGCATATTAAGGTAGCAGGTAATACGCATCTCGGGTGCTGGTGCTTTTAATGGGTTTATTTGGGGAGTTCTTGCATTGTTTTGTTGAAGGAGAGGTTGTCTTTAAAAATTATGCCCAGGTTCCTGGAGTGGTGGACAGGTGTTGAGGGAGCTCAGGAGAATGGGAGATGAGTGGGGATTGTTGACCTCAGGGAAAGGATTTGAAGTCCTTGAAGCAGGCAGCAAAGTTAATCCCCCAGTCTCTGGTGTGAGAGAGGCAGGGGCTGATCGGTGCAGAGCTGTGATTGATGCCATCCGCATAACTCTGGAAGGTGTAGGAAAGAGGGATGATGGGGCCCCAAGTTGTTCATATGTATAGAAATCCAGGGTGAAAGAACCGAGCCTTGGGAAGAGGCACGGGGTGATGGGGAGTTCTTGGGGGCCGTTGCCTAATCTGACAAAGGTTGATCACTTGTATTGGAAGGAGGGGATGCAGTTGGGTGCCGTGCCCGTGGTGCCCACTGTGAATTCCCGCCTTTGATGGTTGACAGTATCAAAGACTGCCAAGAAAAGCCAATGGATGAGGAATCCTGAGGTGTAATTGTTAGAAGCTTCCGGAACGTGTCCTTCATGAGCAGGAATCCGGCATTTGTTCCGACTGGTGCTGCTGGGAAAGGTTTGCTGTTTCTGAAAGTCCATCTTGACAGCCAGGAACCGTAGTGTTGCTATTTGCGGTGAACGCGAGGAGCTGAAACACTGAACAGCCACTTGTTTGAAGATTGCCAGTTGCAAGCAGTGACCGTCCCATTGTCGTGCAGGAGTCCCCAGACCTCCTCCCTCTTATCCCCACAACTGAGGCCCAGGAACAGTGAGGTCTGCAGACCTGCACAGGAACAGAGGTCATCTGCTGCACTTTCTCTTCAATCCAAAGGTGCTGTAAAGTCTGAGAGAACTTACCTCTTGCTGTAGAGTTGCTCGCATCTTCTACTACTCACAAGTCTAATCAGATTGTGGCCCTACATTGATTCTTCTTTTTCGACAAAGACTTCTAAAACTTTGTGCAAATACTTTTCTTACTTACCTGCAAAGAAGTGCTTCAGCTCATATAGACGTTTGCCCATTGACGTTGGCTTAGCCTGTTCTACTGAATAACTCTTATTGGGGGATCTGAAAGTATTTCCATACTTAATAATATTTGTGATCTCTTGTGTGTTCTAATAACCTATTCCTTTGACCTATTCCTAAACTATTCTAAATGCAACAGTGATATATTAATGTCCCCAGCACCCTAGCTGCTGAAGTCACCAGAGGGTGTAGGTTGTGTCTGTGGGCCTTCCCAAAAGGGTCTTTACTGATTTATAAACTTAAGAGTGTGCATTTTTGGAGTATATTTGTGTGTTGCTTTAGTTTGCTCCCTTCTGAAGAAGGCTTATTCTAACTAACTGATAAATAAAGTAATAATTATTTATTCAAGAAACCCTCTGTGTAAGAGTTTATTTGAATACTTGTCACTGTGAATCTCTGTGTTACTCCCCTACAGCTCACATTGACCCCTCTTGAGATAAGCCTGGCTGCTCCACACACTAACAACCAGTGTAGTGCAGACTTATACAAAAGGTTGGATTTCTATTGCCATGAGGTCAGGGTTGTTGTAGTGCACCCAAAGGGTACTGCATGCGATCTTGCCTAACATAGCAAGTACCACATTTAGTTAGAATTGTGAACATTAGCCTGTGTCGCATCTAGACAGGATTGTGAAGGTTGGAAAGTGCCACACTCGGATAGAATTGTGAACATAAGCCTGCGTCACATCTAGACAGGATTATGGAAGTCAGCCTGTGCCACATCTAGATAGAATAGCGAATATTAGCCATTGCCACATCTAGACTGCAATGGGAATATTAACAATGCCATATTTAGATAGAATTGTGAATGCTAGCTTGATTCGCATCTAGACAGGTTTTGAAAGTAGGTCAGTGCCACATCTGGATATAATAGTGGATATTAGCATGCGTCATATAGACAGGATTGTGAATATTAGCCAGTGCTGGATCTAGATATAAATACAGAGATATTCACGAAAGAAAATGGAAATTTAGCACATATCACCTCGAGATAGCGAGGCCAATAACCAGCCCACTAACAATCTCACCCCTATGCATACACCTCTCAAACTCTAACCAAACACAACCACAACCCTAAAGCACAACAAACTGCACAAACTTCACTACACCACAACACCTAAACAAACCACACATAGCTTTGCACAACAGCACACGACGGCTACCGACCGGTAAAGCATCCCCAAGCTCAGTGAGCGGTGTTAACCAAACTGAAGCTGCAAACAGCCCATCACTGCTCTCTTGCACTTATCCCGCTCGTTCCCATTAACTGCACCCCCCACCACTTGTCCTTTTCAGATCCACCAGAGCACCAGGGGACCACTCCGGCGGTGATGGTGCACAGTACAAATATCCGTTAACATTAACATTAACATTTCCCTGATTTACTGAAGTTACTGTGGCCCTTTTTCTCTGGAGAAGGGGGGAGGGGTTGTGTTGAATGGTGCATTGGATTTAGGTCAGAAGCTCATCATGAGACTCGGGTGAATGGTGGGGGAATTGGGTGAATGGTGGAGGATCGGGTGTATGGTGGGGGAATCGGGTGAATGGTGGGGAATTGGGTGAATGGTGGGGGATCGGGTGAATGGTGCGGGAATCGTCTAAAGGTTGTGACAGGGATATTTTGAGGCAGTCACTTCCAGGAAAAAAAGAACCATCGATAAAGTGTGTCAAAGCTGGGGCAAGAGTAGACATGTTTTTTGTGATGGCGGAAGGGCATAGCGAGTCTTGTTCAGATAGTGCATTCATCTTGTTGGCAGTTTGTTGTGGTTGTGGTAAAACACTGACATTTGTTACATGCCTAATCTTAAAATGAGGGTTTAGAGAAAGCGTGAGTCCACCACTGCCACAGGTGTAGGACCGATTCCACCCCAGGCGTAGGAGACTCCACCCCAGGCGTAGGAGACTCCACCCCAGGAGTAGGAGACTCTGGCTCAGGCATAGGACAGACTGCGCCCTTCCCATTAGTTAGTGAGCAGAGAGTACACTTAAACTGCAGCAATGGGGTCTGCAGCTATTTTGAGAGAGCTTTTGTCTGCTGGCAAATAATGTTCTCCAGGTAATCCCCCATAAAACGAATTAGAAATAATAAGGCCAAATACGGCAAGATTTGTTATCAAATTTTTCCATTTATTTCTCATTTTTTTTTCTTTTTTTTATTATTTGTATTTAATCAAAATTAGATTTTTACAAAAGAAGAAGAACACTTTCTTTGTTATCAACTGAAGAGAGAAAAAAAAAGTCTACCGTTTCCTGTGTACACTGGTGCGCTCATACCGCTGGTTGATTGAGGGTTTCGATTGCTGAATTTTTTTGCTGAATTTTCTCCAAAGCGATGTCTATTAGCTTGGAAGCCGCTATTAGCCATCTAGTTTTGGCTCCCGTGATCAAACGATTCCACCAGACATTGTTGGCGATGACATATGATGATTTGAACATAGGGCCGAGAAAGGCCTCTCTTTCGTGGTCAATTGAAGGGCAAGCCATCAAAACATGTCTGATTGTTTCTGTGGATTGAGGATCTCCACAGAGTCTGCAGGATTTTTCTTTTGATGTGGCCCGAATTGCCAGGACTTCTTGAGTCGGTAGAAGATTTAAACGGGCTTTGAGTAGAGTTCTCATGAGGCGCTTAGTCGGATATTTCAGACAGTACTCCATTGGTTGCTTTAATTTGTTGTAAATTGGTGGCAGGTGGGTTAGTAACTTGTTCGTAGTTGAGTTGTCGTTTGTTTTTATCCAATCCAGCCATTCCATTTTAGATTTTATTCTCATGGGATTCTGAATTAGTTCCTCTTCTGAGCAGGCTATTTCTTGCAGCGTAAACTTTTGTTTCTCAGCCCAGCTGGTAAGGGATTTGTTGGTTCCCTTCGATATTTCTTCAGAAATCATTTTATATATTTCCAAGCTGTCTTTGTTCTGCAGTTTCCTGTAGAGCTGAATCGTGCTCTGCGCAATTACAGCCTCCAGGGAGAGCAGGCAGAGTTTGCGCCTTATAGGAGCCACTGCTGTTGATTTGGGTAAGCCTAGAGTTGTTCTCCAGATGAAACCTTCTAGCTTTGCCCATAGGGTCATAGGAATGGAGAGATTCGCGTCCATGCCGTATGTCAAGGCTGGAATTATTTTGGACTTATAAAATTGAATTGCAGGGAGAAGACTGAATTTACCATATTTTCTGTCCACTGCGCGTAGTTGTGCTGTTAAGTTTTTAGTTTTACACCACAGGATTTTCTGCATGCTAAGAGATTTTTTCGAACTGTCGATGGTTACTCCCAAATATTTGCATGAGGGTACTATTTTGATTTTTGATTGGTTCAAAAACCACTTCAACGATTCTTTTTTCTTACGACCTTGCTTTTGAAAAATCAATATTTTTGTTTTTGAGTTGTTAATCTCCAGATTGTTCTCCTTTGTGTACTTTTGCAGATTGTCCAGTTGTCGTTGGAGACCCACCTGGGTATGGTCTAAAATGATGAGGTTGTCTGCATATAGGAGTCTGGCAACCATTGTGGTTCCTATTTTCGGAGGAAACAATCTAATTGGTTCTTGTGAAGTTTAGAAATCACAGAGAAAAGAGATAAAAAGAGCTGGAGCCAAAGGACAGCCTTGTTTGACTCCTCGATTGGACGGTATAGGATTGGAGAGTAGTCCACTGTTGTTTAGCCTGACTGATATATGAGTATCCGTGTGTAAAGCGATGATTGGGTCGAGAATCTGACTAGGGCAATTCCAGTTTTTCAGCTTGGCCCATAGTTTGGCTCTGTCTACTCTGTCAAAAGCCTGAGACAAGTCCACAAAGGCAAGGAAGATTCTCGGTGCTCAAAGCAAGACTTTTTCTTTTAAGATGCTTAGGATCATTAAGTTAGCCGCTGTGCTAGCATTTTTTTGGAAACCGGTTTGGAGAGGGTCCATAGCTGGCGATGTTGTTGTCCAGTTCCGAAAGTGGGTCAGGAGATAAGTGGCAAAAACTTTTCCGATAACATCCAATAGGGCAATTGGGCGATAGTTGGAGGGGTCTTCTCTCATGCGCTTTTTGAATATTGGGACGATAATTGCTTGTGTCCAGGAGCTCGGGATTATCCTTCGTTCCATGCAGTGTTTGAATATCAGGCTCAGGGCTGCTGACCACACCTCTGGGTGTTGCTTCAAGTGGGTGTTAGCTAGACCATCCGGTCCAGGTGCGCGCAAGGGTTTCAGTTTCATGATAATTGACTTTATATCGTCTGTATTGGATAGGTCGACCCAGTCGGATTTGGTTGGTGGATGTGCCCTCTCAATGTCTGAGGGAGGATGATCAAACAGTTTAGAGAAATGGTTAAACCAACATTCTTCCGGCACAGCATTTATCATTGACAAATTTGGATGAGATTTCATATCGTTGATCAGTTTCCAAAATTCTCGGGTTTTTTTGTTAGCTATGATCGTGATCATGCTTTCAGCATCAGCTTGATAGAGTAGTGATCTGTTGTTTCTTAGCCACTGTTTATATGCTCTGAGCTCCAGACGGTAAGATTCCCATATGCTAGGGGAGTTAATCGTAGTTGCGACTTTTTTTAGTTTTCTTAGGTGGCGGCGTCTGATCACTAAAGTCCGGTTGTAAGTATGGGTAAAGTTCTCACTTCGGTTGTCTAACCTTTTCCGAGGTTTTTTGAACTGCAGGAGCAGAGGGATGTAGCTACTCCTGGATGTTGCATCATTGGCTTTAGTATCCATGATGAGAGCTTCATAATCGTTAGTCAAGCATTTGATGTCGTTGGCGTTCATGCGTAAACGAGAGAGCTGCGTGTTCACCTCAACCGGGACGTTATAGAATTGCTGGTCATATCTCTTGGTTCTGCATGTGAGGTTTAACAGGTTGTGGTCACTGCTTTCCGTTCTGATTACTTCAAAAGACGCAATGCTTGAGTAAATATTTTCTGCAACGAAGATGTAATCAAGGGTTGCTGTAGATTGTTCGCGCTCCCATGTTGGAATAGTGAGATGATTATTGATATTTGCGGCGTTAAGAAGGTTTTTAGAGTTCATTAGCAAAAGCCACAGAGTTCCTCTTTCTGATGCTGGCGTGGAATCAGTCGCTTTTAGGCAATTGCAGTTCAAATCTCCACAGACAAGAATATTAGAGGTTTTGTGTTCAATCATTATTAGTATCGTAGACTGGTCTACGTCTTGTTTAGGTCGTAGATAATGTGCTGGAGATGGTGGTCTTTGTTCGTTTCGGCGCGCTGACAATGTATGCAATGGCGAAGTTGATCTTCTATGAGCATTCCAATTTCTTGTATCATTCCTGTCTTCCTTTCTTTCATTAGCATAGCGATAGTGTCTCGAATGAACAGTTCTAGATGGGACTATCCCCGATGTTCTAGTTTCATGATAGACTGGTTTATCCCAAAGAGGCGGTGTTCTTCCCCGTCTTCTCGATCTATACAAATCTTCAGTCTGTGATTTATATCTATATTTTTTTACTGCCGGGGATTTATTGCTTTCCATCTGGCTCTTGGTGGTTTTTTGAGACGGGATCTCAGTCAGGATGAAGCCCTCTTGGGCCACTTTTGCGTAGGCTTCTTGGGGGATTGCTTGAAGCGCTGAATTCTTAATATGGAGATATGCTTTCGCTTGCTTGTTTCTGTGATACGGCTCTATGAGCGTAAAGTCGTCAGATTTTAGTGTGTTAAGTATGTCGACCTGTTTGAGAATTTTGAGGACAGTTCTTCTATTCAAGATCATGTAATGGTCTTCTGCCAATTTTTGTTCGATCTTGAATAGGCGCACTGAATCACGGATCTTGCCGTTGGTTCTTACTGAGGATTCATGTTGGTATTTGGTTTTCGCCACTTTTTCCTTATAAGGAGACGATTTACTTGAGATGGTAGATTTAGTGGATTTTAATTTTTCATACAGTTGGTCGATACTCGAGTCACCCGCCTGGTTAGGATCAGTCTCACCCTTGCCAACGTGGCTAGGTGCAGATATGGTGCAGAGGATTTCTGTCGCTGTCTCCCGTGACAGTATCAAGATCAATAATTTCTGCTGGGTCCTCGTATTGAGATACATCCATCAATGAACTTTGGCAGATGAAGTCCTCGACAGATCGAGGCGATTGGATGGGGTGGTAGGTGCCAGGTGAGCCATTTTCATATGCCGTCACTTCATCTGTAGAGTAAGTTCTGATCTCTTTAGAGATTCCCTTGAGAGAAGATGGTGGCTCTATTGTGGGTTCATTATATCTCTTGGACAAATCTAGTTGAGGACTTTTTGTTAACTTCAATAGAGGTTGATTTGACGTTGAGGGTAATATTTTTTTGGAATTGGCTTTTGTAAGTCCCGTTTTCGGTGGCGCCGTTTTTCTGTGGGGTGATTTACTTTTTTCGTTAAGAAAGAGCGGTGCTGTTTTCATAGGTTGTGTTTGTGGTGAAGTCTGGGTTTCTTTCTCATCCAGGGAGCTTTTTTCCGGGTTTGTAGTTTGTAGCAGTCTTAGTTTTTCTTCCAAAACCAATCATTTCAGGTCCCAGGTTTCTCTATGTTTCTTATTAGTTTGCTCCAAGGCAGTAATAAATCCTTCTACAGATATCAACTTTGTATGCATCATTGCTGAAACTGTGATGCTGTCCTTTAATGAGTCGTTAATATTTTCATAAAGCTTCCCAAAAGGAGCTAAGGATATTGTAATAGCCGACATGATGGTTGCTAAGTCATTTTTTTTTAAAGGAGAGTCTTTTGAATTTTGGGGGGTTATTTTCAGTCTCCTGTTCCTTGGCGGCGAACGTGGACATGGTGAAGAGTGCAGCAATTTCTCTGGAGAGAGTAGATTTTCATCTGTTTGGGTAAGCTGGTCTTGGTTTTTTGGTTTTTGCATTTGTTGTTCCAGCGGCAATTGCGACTCTAGCTGTGTCTCCGGAGGTTACTGGTTGTTTGGGACTGAAGGAGACAGTGGAGCATTTTCGCTGACTGTTTTTTTTTTTTAGAGGCAATTCAGCGATTAGGGGCAGCAGTACGCCAGTTCGATCTTTCCCTTTTGGAGGTGTGAAAGATTTGATGTTATTTGCAGCCTCCGTTGTACCCAAGCTAGCCATGCTCGGTGGTGGTAATTGCACGGGTTTCAGGATGTCGGACATAGAGTCTAGGGTGGTTTCTTTTAGATTCGGTTTGTTTTTTTCCGCTTGGATTTTCATAGTAGAACTTTCCCTATTCTGGACATTGTTTAAATTAGAATCGTTTTTGTTGGCACCTGAAGAATCCATTACTTTTTTGGCATACAAGGATGTTTTTCTTGCCTTATTGGCAGGGGGGAGGTCCTGTATTGCTTCCAGGATTTCTGCATCCGAGAGTTCATTGACCTCATTCAATTTTCTTTTACAATGTTTTTTAAAAAAGTCTTTTAACGCCGATGATAGCAATGGGCAGGGTAGTATTTTTTTCCCTGTATCTTTTTTCTTATATTTCTTTTTAGGGTTTTGTGTTTTTTTGAGTTGAACATCACGCTTTAGGTTCTTAGCGGCTATTTGGGATGCGGGAGATTCAAAGGCCGGTTCTTCCACAATTTCCTCAATATGTTCATTCGATGTGTTGACGTTGCAGGGTTTAGTTGTTCTAGGCTTAGAAAGGTTTTTGGGACTTGAATGGTTTCCGGGATTTTTTTCCCTTTGTGGACTTATTGAAGGTAAATTTTCGTTGGTTGCGTGAATTTGGGCCAGGATTGTGACCGGTACCTGCGGAGTGTTTTCATGATTGCTGATGGGCTCTGGTAAATCAGTTGCAGGCTCATCCAATGCGGAGGAGATTGCCGCTGGAGTAGACAGAGCATTACCAGGGGCAGCGGCGGCGCAGCCAAGAGGAAAGGGTTTCGGCATCGGTACTTGAGGCTGCGCCTCTGGATTTGTGTTCGTAGTTTCGCCTCCGTCGTCCTGTGGCCTCCCCCCCTCAAGACCGTCCGCCCAGGCTGCGAGCACAGGGGTAGACGCCGGCGGTCCTCCGACCGCCGAATCATCCGCACCTCTCGCCATCGTCGGAGCCAGGTGGGAAGGCTGGGCAGGCTGGACGCCAGTACGGGAAGGGGAGGAGGGGGAAGAGCCCCGCAAGGCAGACGGTGAAAAAGTCGAGGAAGGCGCCGCGCCCTGGAAGCTCGGTGAATCCGAAGGGTCGCCAACACAGCGTCCCCTCCCAACTGGGGAGACAAAAGGATCCGAGGTAGGCGCATCTTGGTTAGTTGAAGGATGCGAGGAATTAGCTGCCTCCGCTTCTGTAGGTTCTGTAGGTTTTGCAGCACTGGATAACAGCTCCGTAGGCGTCAGACATGATACATGAAGAGAACGGTGGCCCCCGCTGAAAGGGTTTTCGAAATCAAAACAGGTTTTCGGGGATGACAGGGTGCTACCAGAAAAATCGCTGACCGAAGGTGTCAGAGCAATGATCCTTGGGACCTTCGGTTTTGTAGCCGGGTGTTTCATTGACGTAGCATCGACACATTTAAAGTTACTTCTTAGAAGTCTTTGCTCCACTGAGCAATCTGGCCGCACTTGTTGCGCTTCTTGCGGACATGTAGGACATGTAGAGATCATTGAGCTCCCCTGTGAAGGGACTTCACATGAACCGCAAAGCTTCATTTTCGGAAGGTCGCGGGGCGCGGACATGCCGCAGACTGCTGATGACTGCCTCTACCTCGCCTCTAGCTCCGCTCGCCGCGCCGCTCTGAAAACAGGTATTTAGTGGGTCCTCCCACTGTAGAAAGGATAGAGAGGGCAGAGAGACTGCTGATGACTGCCTCTACCTCGCCTCTAGCTCCGCTCGCCGCTCCGCTCTGGAAACAGGTATTTAGTGGGTCCTCCCACTGTAGAAAGGATAGAGAGGGTAGAGAGAATGCTGATGACTGCCTCTACCTCGCCTCTAGCTCCGCTCGCCGCTCCGCTCTGGAAACAGGTATTTAGTGGGTCCTCCCACTGTAGAAAGGATAGAGAGGGTAGAGAGAATGCTGATGACTGCCTCTACCTCGCCTCTAGCTCCGCTCGCCACTCCGCTCACTTTTTTAAGCAAAAAATAGGTGGGGGTGGCATAAAGGAATAAAATAAGAAAGGGGGAATGTTTGGGGGGAGCTGTGTGGGGTCCCCCACCGCATTTTTAAAAAAAACATTTTTTTAAAAAAACCTTTAATGCCTTTTTGCCTTTTCAGCCTCGTTATTTTCAATTGGCTATTTCAGCATAGAACCCTTCTCCATAAGAGTGGAGACATGTTTTCCAGGGAATTACGGGTAATGTTCCTGTTTCTTTAAACATAGCCCCCGGCACCCGACTTTGGCCCAAATAAACCCTCAGCCCCATATGAGCGTTGTCACGTGGAGTCTGCCACAAACCTTTGCCCCGCATAGCCTGACCTTTAGTCCTTTGCCTACTGAGATTGGACAGTCACTATTCTGTTCCCTCCACTTTGGGGGGTCTTTTCTAGGGGGACAGACAGGGGGCAAGCTGTGATCTTGAGCCCCTGCACCCCTTTATAGAGTCTGCAAGTACACGGTAGAGGACTAGCTTAAAAAACAAGTGAACAGGACTGGCCACCAGGGGGGCACAGGTGACCATGCTCTCTGTGTGAGCTCCGCTACTGCGCCCGAGAACTGAACTGAGCCCCCACTCTGGACCCCCCCAGCGGATAGAAAGCGAGCTGCTGCTATGTGAGTGCCCCCCCTCCCCAGCAGAAGAAAATCAGGCGAAAATCGGGGTGGAATTCCCCACAAAACCGCCGTCCAAAGATTACGGCTTTCCAGATCACCCGGAATGAACAAAAACGAACCTGGTGCTGGCACACGTGAAGCCACGGAGCCAGGCAAGCTGAGGGGTTGTCCTGCAGCACCGCAGACACCTCGCCTATGTGCAACAGCCTGTGGTGGCCTCTGCCCCAGGCCCCGTGCAGCACGAAGAGCGGCACGATGGAGGGCCTGGGGGGATAGGCGAAGAGTGGGGGGAACCAGAACGGCGCGAACAATAAAGGGAGGGGCAGCCAGTCGGTGCCCCCACCCGCAGCGTAGCCCAGGCAACCAGGCTCGTAGAGGTAAGGTGCGAGAATTAGCAGCATGGGGTCAAGAGGAAGTCCTGCCCCCCCCCAGCTAGTAACAATGGGCTAAAGGGGTATAAAAACCCCAGAGAAGGAAGGAGAACCACATTCAGGCAAGGAGCTCACCTAGCACGGGTAGGCTCCCAACACCTGGATCAGGGGGAGAGAAGAACGTTTTGTCGTTTTGCCTCTACGGGCTTTTCGGGATTCCGTTGTCTTCATTGTTTCTCCCCCGCCTCAGTGAACTCTGTGAAAATTGGAAGCGGGAGTTTGCGCCGGTCGAGAAGAAGACCAGAAGCGGGCAGCAGCGCGACGCCGGAGCCGCGTCGTGAAGGTATCGTCGGGAAGAGGAGCCACGGCAGAGGAGTGAAGTTGGGACCAGAGCCCTGCTGTGAGTCCGGGTCCAACAAATAAATATCACGCACTGTGCATAATAATAAGCAGTGCTCAGGGGCCTGTTCTCGGAAATCGGTCGGAGTGGCGCCCAGTCGTCACTCAGTGCTCAGGTGCCTGTGCTCGCTGCGAGCACATACCGTGGCGCAACGGATGCGTGTGTTGCCTTTGGACGCCAGGGACATTGATTTAAGCCGGTCTCCGCGGCACAGTCAGTAAGTGTTCTGACTTGTACTTGAGAGGTTGGGGGTTCGAGCCAAAACTCTAACTTCAAAATGCTGAAAGTGTTGTGAAAAATAATTACGGTTTCCTAATCCCGCGTCTGCAGGAAGTCAGGCGCCAGAGGGGAGGAAGTCAGGCGCAGCATCGGTCAACTTTCCCTGATGCGTGTGCAGGAAATCAAGCGCCGGCATCAGGGGTGCAGGCAATAAGAGTCCGGTGGCGCAGACAAAAAGTCTGCGAGCTAGCAGTACAGGAGACCCGAGTTCTGGTCCCACGCTAGGTGTGTCATTTTTTCGTTGCAACCTTTTTCTAACTTAGTGTAATATTTCGGCAGAAGCCAAACCTCCAACTACAAAATTCCGAAAGTGTTCTGAAAATTAATTATTCTTTGTGGCACAGTCAGTAAGTGTTCTGACTTATACCTGAGAGGTTGGGGGTTCGAGCACGATATTCTTGCTGAACTGACACTCATCCCACATAGAGAGGAAGATCCCGGAGTAAAAGCACAGGAGGAAATGGCTGAAGCTAGGGCAAGAAGAGCGCAGGAATTTAGCACATGGGCTAAAAAAGCAGAAATAGAATATGGAGCACAATGGGTGCTGGAGCTAATGCAGAAGGAGGAGAAGGCAAGGGCAATGTCGCCTTTGCTATCAGAGGAGTCCTGCGGCAGCGAAGATGAGGCTATTATACCGCAAGGCCAGAAACGGGCAAGAGAAGTGGCGGAGGGGCCGCAGGAACAGCCAGTGGAACCCAAGAAAAAACAAAAGAAGACCAACAAAAAAGGTAAAGAAAAAATTGATAATAATATGGGGGAAAAAATTGTAAAAATGTTAAAAGAATGCATAACGGTTCAGGGTAAGTCGCCCAGAGCTCAAGAGGGGAAAGAGAAAAAACGAAAAAACCATAGGGCCAAACAAATGGCGGAAGTTACATCTGACGAGGAGGAGAGTAGCGAAGATGAAGAAAGAGAGCATCTAAAGGCTTGGGTGAGATGGAAGGGGGTAATACGCAAGGATAAGCAGAAGAGGTCTGGGGCAGAAGGGGCTGGGAGTGGCCAGGGAACTGATGACTCAGGCGCAGGCAATGGGGTACCCATCACGAAGGGCAATGGACAGGGGGGGCTACCAGGGGACGCCCCGCAAGGGGCACTCCCCAGCATACCGGTGGCACCGGCCGGGGTCTCTAGCATAGCAGTTCAAGAACCTGCCACAGTAATGACGAAATATGGCAGAGCAACAGTGGGGAAGAATGCACAGGGACGGTCGATGAAGGCTCAGGCCTGGTACATTCATGAGAAAGTGAAGGAGAAGATATGGAGGAAGGAATTTATAGATATCTTCTCATTGCTAGACGTACAGAAGAGAGGCCAGAATGTAGCACTAGAGGATATGAACGAAGATGAGAAAGGATTACTGAAGAGGGCACCGGTAGCTAGGAATTTCGATAATTGGACAGCAGCCTTCCAAATTATGTCGACCATTATCCTGCAGAAATATCCAGAAGATGGGCTGTCACTAGTAACATACCAACAGAGGGTGTTAAAAGTTTACAAAGCATTTGGGGGGGATGCATGGAAAGAATACGATCATGAATTTAGAAAGGAAATGGATTGTTTCCCGGACATAGGTTGGGACGAAGAGAATTTCAATCTATACATATTTAATGTGCTAAGAGAAAAATGGGACACTAGGGAACAGAGCAGTTCTGGGGGCTATCAAAGAAGGCAATATTGGCAGTACGATTCCAGAAACGATTATAGATATGGGAACAGAAGATACGAGAACAACTATGACAGATCAAGAGAGCAGAGCTTTCGGAGTAGGCAATACAACACACAGAGAAGTTGGCAGAACAATATACTGCCAACAGCGCAAGGGGGCGGGCGAAGTGCCAATGGGCCGACTAGGACAGAGGCAGCACAATGCAGAAACTTTGAAAACGGGGTACCATGCAGCTGGTGCAAGAAATGCAAGTTTAGCCACAGATGTGAAAATTGTAGGGGCGAGCATAGTACAGCAAAGTGCACCAGAACATGATCTAGCACACACAGGGCGCAGGAGAAAAGGAACTGAAAAAAGTATTGAAAAAGGGGCCACACCCGTAAAAATTGAAAGAATGGAAAAGTGGCTACAGATGTTCCCAGACACAGAAATCGCAAAGACAATCAGGAGAGGCTTCCAGGAGGGCTTAAGAATACCTTCTGAGGGTCAGGTTTCCCGGAATATCCCAAAAAACCTGAAATCTGCCTTAGAAAACAGAATGTTGGTGGGCCATAAGATCAGGAAAGAAGTAGAACTGGGAAGGATAGGGGGACCATACAGGGCCCCCCCCATTTGACGAATATATATGCTCACCATTGGGTCTGGTCCCAAAAAAGGAACCAGGCGAGTACAGGCTAATACATCACTTATCATACCCCCCTGGGGCATCAGTAAACGATGGCATATCACAAGAATCGGCATCAGTGACATATGCGGATTTTCAAGATGCAGTGCAGATTGTCAGGAAAGCAGGGAAAGGGGCATGGATGGCAAAGGTAGACATAAAATCAGCCTTTCGCTTATTACCAGTCAGCTGGGAATCCCAGAGGTGGCTATGCATGCACTGGGAGGGTGAATATTATGTTGACAAATGCCTGCCAATGGGTTGCGCTATCTCATGTGCATATTTTGAGAAAGTGAGTTCTTTCTTACAATGGTCACTCACAAAAGAGCTAGAGGAGGCACAAGTGGTCCACTACTTGAACGATTTTTTATTTGTGGGGCCGCAGGGTTCCGAGCTATGTAGGATAACCTTAAACAAATTCATTTCATTAATGGAGGAGTGGGGTTTTCCGCTGGCGAAAGAAAAGACAATGGGCCCTACTCAGAGAATACAATTTCTGGGTATAGAAATAGATTCACAAATAGGAGTGTGCAGGATCCCGGAAGAAAAGGTGACAGACCTTTTGAGTACAATTGAAAGCCTAAGGGGAAAAGACAAAGCCAAGGTTAAGGAGCTACAATCACTGGCAGGAAAACTAAACTTTGCTGGACGGGTTATACCGCAAGGCAAGATATTTCAGAGAAGGATCGAACAGCGAACAAGAGGGGCAAAAGAGGGTCACCACAGAGTGAGAATTGGCGGAGGTATCAAGAAAGATTTGGAAGTATGGGGTATATTCCTGAAAGCATTCAACGGAGCAATAATATGGCGCTCACCACTAAACGAGGAAAGCAATAGGGTACTGTTTACAGACGCAGCCAGGGGTTTTGGTTTCGGAGCAATCCTGGGTACAAGCTGGTGCGCAGAGGGGTGGCCAAATGCATGGCGGGAGGCAGCCTGGACGAGTAATATCACATTATTGTAGCTGTTCCCCATCTGGGTAGCACTATGTGCTTGGGAGGCAGAGCTGAATAGCAAGGAACTGAATGTGTGGTCGGACAATATGGCGGTAGTACATGTGGTAAACAATCGGAGCGCATCATGCCCGCTGGTATTGGAATTGATGAGGGCAATTACTTTGGAGTGTCTGAATAATAACGTGGCACTAAGGGCGAGACATATCGCTGGGGAAGCAAATGTGGTCGCTGACGCCTTGTCTCGTTTCCAGTGGGACAAATTTCGGGAGCTACGGCCGGACGCAAACTGGATAAAGACGCCCACGCCACGAAAGGCATGGGCCCCGTTAGAAGCAATGGAGAAAAAACGGTCAGCTACCAGGTTGACTCAGAAGAGGAGGTACAAGGCCAGGTGATAGAAAGATTGGCCAGGAACGCCATAACATACAAGACCGGTAAGCAATACAAGAGGAATGTAAATAATGTGTTAAAAGAAACTGGCTTACAAAATGTGGGGGAGATCACAATCCCACAAATGTGTGCATTCCTGGAAAAAGCATTTGCGCAAGGGGAAAGAAAAAGCTGGGCGGCAGCTCATTTAGCCGCCGTCGCATACACAGCAAAGGTGGCAGGGGTGGCAGACCCAACTTGCAGCCCTAGGATAAAATATGCAATGAAGGGCTGGGCACAATTGGAAGGAAAGAAGCCGGATGGGAGGAGACCCCTTAATTTTGGCAAAATGATAAAACTCTTGCAGTTGTTGGAAAACACATGCAGCGATAGTTATGAGACAAAGCTGTTCAGGGCAGCATTTGCGCTAGCATATTACGGGGATTTCAGGATCGGGGAACTAGTAGCACGCAACACGGTGGTAGGGGACGGCCTGGCAAGAGAGGACATCTGTGTGGGGTCCAAGGGCATGTCAATTCTACTTAGGAAATCAAAGACAGACCAAATGGGAAAAAGCAGAACAATAGAGCTGAATTGCATTAAGGTTAGGGGGCACTGCCCCAGGTGCATTACACAAGAATTCATCGAGGTACGGCCCAATGTAGGGGGCCAACTACTAATCCATAGGGACGGCAGGGCCCTCAGCAGATACCAATTCCAGGCAGTGCTAAAGAAAACCATAGCCACAGCGGGATGGGAGGTGGCCGAATTTGGTACTCATTCCTTTAGAATAGGGGCAGCCACATCAGCATGGGCAGGAGGTTTGAGAGAGAAAGGAGTGAAAAAGATAGGGGGATGGAGGTCTCAATGCTTTAAAAGATATGTAAGAGAACATTTGATATGATTTCTTCCTTATCACCCCCATGCAAATACGAGCCCATTCAAGTCGGCATGGATAGTCGGCCATTCATTCGTTTCCCGGGCAGGCAGGTGGATCGAAGATTTCAGGGAGGGTCTACATTTTAAAAAAACAATAACTTCCTGGTGGGGCCTTCCTGGGATGCATTGGGAGGACATCCACGACCGGTTGTCGGATTTGATCGGTTTCAGGGATCCACCCGAGTACCTGGTAATCCACCTGGGCGGAAATGATCTAGTCAAAACAAATAAAGGGGAACTGCTACGCAACATGTGTGAGTCCCTAAGGGCGCTAGCACATTGCTGGTGGAAAACCGAAATTTTTATGTCAGAGATTATCACACGCAGAATTTGGTACGATGCGCACAGGAGGCATGCAATCGAAGTTGCAAGGAAAAAGCTCAACAAAGCTGTAGAAAAATACTGCAAAAGCATGGGGCTACAGTTCATAAAGCATGGTTTGTCCCAGAACAATCCCGACATGTTCCACCGGGATGGAATACATTTGTCCAACAAAGGGATGCACATTTTTACGGATAACATTTTAAGAGCATTAGCGGAACGAGGTTGCAAATAGGGACGCTCTTTTGGGGGGGACCTGAGCAGCCGAGGCTTCACCCACTCAGGTGTGGCGGCACGTGTCCAGGATCGGATGCCCCGGGTAAATAAAACCAGCCAAGAAGTGGGAGGGGCATCTACACATCCGGACACGATGGGCCCAAAAGCGAGTGGTGTCATTTATTATTTGCCATGATATTATTGGTACAAATATTTGTAGAAATAAAATAAGCCTACGGCCTTAAATTTTTTCCACCAACATGCATCTATGTCTGTTTATTACTGCATTTCTGAGCGAAGGGGAACCCACACTACTCAGCCTATGCCCCAGGCCCCGTGCAGCACGAAGAGCGGCATGATGGAGGGCCTGGGGGGATAGGCGAAGGGTGGGGGGAACCAGAACGGCGCGAACAATAAAGGGAGGGGCAGCCAGTCGGCGCCCCCACCCGCAGCGTAGCCCAGGCAACCAGGCTCGTAGAGGTAAGGTGCGAGAATTAGCAGCATGGGGTCAGGAGGAAGTCCTGCCCCCCCCAGCTAGTAACAATGGGCTAAAGGGGTATAAAAACCCCAGAGAAGGAAGGAGAACCACATTCAGGCAAGGAGCTCACCTAGCACGGGTAGGCACCCAACACCTGGATCAGGGGGAGAGAAGAACGTTTTGCCACCCAACCCACCCAGCTAATGGTTAAGGAGAAAAGAATATGGAAAAGGAACACTGAGTACTCCCTTCGGTACATGGTCACAGAATGTCGTAGGCGGCGGCACGTGTCCAGGATCGGATGCCCCGGGTAAATAAGACCAGCCAAGAAGTGGGAGGGGCATCTACACATCCGGACACGATGGGCCCAAAAGCGAGTGGTGTCATTTATTATTTGCCATGATATTATTGGTACAAATATTTGTAGAAATAAAATAAGCCCACGGCCTTAAATTTTTTCCACCAACATGCATCTATGTCTGTTTATTACTGCATTTTTCTGTTGGGGACCAGGGTTAGGGGATCTGAGCGAAGGGGAACCCACACTACTCAGCCTAATGCGAAGAGTGGACCGAAGAGGAGATCCCATCCAGCGAGGAGACGGAAGAGGCGGGTGAGGCCATGCACCGCCATGACTAGCCCTCCGGGGTCCCTGGCCCTCATGTCGCCCGAATCACATCCAGGGATCGCCACGGAATCCACTCCGACTCGGGCGCCGCATCATCTTGTGTTTCTGGGGAAACGGCACGCATTCAAATATTTGAACTGTCCAGACGCAGAGAAATGCGAGAGATGTCCCACGCCCTCACACACCCTCAAACCTTCCCAACTGCTCTGACGGCCCCAGACTCCACGACCCAGAAAGTCCCAGGGACCCGGCAGACGCATAGGACTCCCGGAGCGCCGTCATCTGCGAGGCAGAGCTCAGTAACGCAGCGAGTGTTAGTTCATACGGTGAGTGACCGTCATCAGGACTTGCATGTCCCTACGCCACCATGGCCCCACTGGAAGGGTAAAGAATAAGCACCTTTAAAACTCCCCTGTGAAACATTGGAACACTTTGAATATCAAGTGGGAACCCCTATCTGTGGTGACCTTGCATAACAACAACCCATTCTGACACACCTCACAATACGCCTTACGCAGGCACAAAGGAGACAGAGCCCGGAACACATCATCGGGGCAACCGTATAAATATACAAAATCTCGTGACATAGGAAGTCTGACGCTGCAACGAATTGCTCTGGTACAGACTACACTGTCCTAAGCATACGCAGACCCTCATCCAGCAGCGCCAGAGGGAGACAAGCTTGGCAAAACCAGAAACTCTCGACCCCTGGGTGCCAATGGCCCCTTGCTGATCCAACAACCAATACCCAGATCATGGTATATGGATCCACATCTGAGAGAACGCCGGCGACGCACAGTGACCCCTACCCCGAACAGTCCTGGGGCAAGGATAAGGAGGAGATCCTGCCCAAGTGAGGTGAGGACGGCCACCCCCTTCCCTCCTCACTGTGAAAATCATGCAGAGTGCTGCCACCTCCCGGACCAAGCGCACCCATTGTGAACTCATTAAACGCCTCACCACTGCGACCCAATCCTGGAATCAGTCTGAAGGCATCTTTTCGCAACCCAGAGGTCGCATGAACCCGTGGTTGGGCGCTCCTCTATAAGTGTGGTACTGAAGTCAACTCAGCGTGCCCCATAAACAATAAAGAAAAAAAGAGACGTGCGAGGAAGCTCAGCACCACACTCCATGCCACAGAGACATTCTTAAACCATTTCTAACCTTGCGGTTAGACAATTACAATGGACATTTCACCACAAGCAACACAGAAGACTCTCTGAAGACTTTAGTGTACTCAGTGTGACTGTGTAATCCCCGCTCAAAATTCCCATCAGACCTCCTGCCCACTTCGCCTTAACCAGAACCCCTGAACATCACCATTAAGTCTGTTCAAGCCAATATGAGCATGAGACAAAAACGAGCCCCCTTCGCTTACTCTCCAGCACCTCCCGCATTGATAACCCTCTCATGGCAACAACAGAAACAACAGGAAATGAATCAGCTGCCACGAAGGGAGACATTGCGGCCCTTCTGGGTGAAATCAAGAACATAGGGGCTAGCATAGGAAGTAAAATAGACAAAATCACACATCACTTAGATAACATTGAAGAAAGGCTTGATGGGGTGGAGAACAATCAAGCATCGATAGAAACCCTTGAGGCACAGTTCGAGCATAGGAGAGCGGACTTGGATCAGCGAGAGGAGGACTTTAAGTTTAAAATTGATGATTTTGAAAACCGGGAAAGACGGAATAATCTGCGCTTCTTTGGGATCCCGGAACAAGAAGGAGAAACGGAAGGCGATCTCGGGAAAACGCTCCATGACATCATTAAGCTCCTAATTGCTGACGATGCGATAGACAAACCCAAAACAAAACGGATCCATAGAGCCGGAGGTCTCCCAGGAGGTCCGAGATCGGTCCTCGCTCACTTTCATAGCTATCCGGACAAGGCCAGATCGCTCAAAAAGGCAAGGAGTGGTGGAGCGATTACCCTTGGAGGCACACAGATAACGATTTATCAGGACTTATCCTCTTTGACATTGTCTCTCAGGCGGATGTGTGGCTCCCTCACAAAATGGTTGAAGGAACGAAATATTTGATACAGGTGGAGTTACCCTTTCTCCCTCTCCTTTGAACATGGAGGAACAAAAATACGACAAAGATCGAAGAGGGAGAAGGAGATTAAGGCATGCACTTCTGAACTAACTGGACCACATGAGGAAGGAGGAGATCGAGAAGAACTGGGACGGGATGAACAGGGAAAGCGGGTGAAAGGCTTGAGAAAGTAGCGGAGAGGCCATGTCTCTCCAAAAGTGGATAATGTAGTCTGGTCGGACACTATATATTTGAGATCACCTTATTGCAAAAGGTGTGGCTTGGTTAATTGACTAATTTAGTGATTCCAGTTTAGCCACGAGATTTATGTGTGGGCTGGGGGGGGACACAACAGGGGCTCAGTTACATTGGGGTTTTCATTATGATAGGGGCTGTGAAGTAACGGTCCACACTGGTGGTTCGATGCAGGGCCAGTGCTATCAACTTGGCTCGATCAGACGCCATCACCCAGGGAAAGGGATGGTGGGTGGAGAGAAGGGGATAGGGGGAGGGGGTAGACAAGGGGACAGGGTCAGAGCAACATCCGCAATCATTTAAAAGGTGAGATATGGTGTGATGTATAATGAACAGACAACATGCTGGTCGCAAATAGGTTGTTTCCCCCCAATATTATTCAATGGCGATGATTTCTAATTTAAGGGGAAGGGACTTCCTTAGGGTGGAAACACTTAATGTTAAAGGTCTCAACTCACCAACTAAGAGATCATTGGTATCCAGAGAATTCCGTAGGGCTAAGGTAGACGTTCTCCTATTACAGGAGACTAAATATGTGAAAGGGGAAGAGCGACAAATCCTTGGGAAGCGTACGGGAACAGAGTTCTGGGGATCTGGACCGCTGAGAAGAGGGGGAGTGGGGATTTCATTAGGAAAGGAATAGAGTTTACGGTGGCCAAGACATAGTCCAATGTAGAAGGTTGAGCCTTATTGGTGACGGGAACTATTGGGAAAGCAAATGTAACAATCGCCGCAATCTACTCCTCCAACGCGGGACAGGCTCGATTTCTTGCTAAAACGATTCCTAAAATAATGCTTGAGGCCACAGGTCATATCATCTTGGGTGGCGACTTCAATCAGTGGGCAGACCCCACCATAGACCGGAAGTCTGGTAACCCTGAAGTGAGAGATCAGACCAAGGGTGTCCGTACAGAGTTTGCTGACATGATGGATGTGTATGGAATGAGGGATGTGTGGAGGGGGATGCACCCAGATGAGCGGGGTTACACCTTTTACTCCACCCCGGGCAACACCTTTACTCGGATCAACTACATATACTCCTCCAAAGACCTTTATACCGTTACAACACGGTCTGAGATTGTCCCAGTTACATGGTCAGATTACGACATGGTCGTGGCTGACACCCGATGGTAGAACCTACCAGGGAGGTATCCAAACAAGTAGTGTGGGAAGCGGGGAAAGCAACTTGGAGAGGTGTCCTAATTAGAGAAGGGTCCTGTAGGAAAAGAGAAAGGAAACTAATCGAAAAAACAGACTTAGAAAGGAGATTTGTCAGTTAGATGAGGAGGTTAGGAGAGAAGAAAAGGTTGATCCCAATAAAATCAATGAAGCAAAAAAGAAGAGGGAAGAACTCTGACTTTTGGAACATGAGCAAACAGTGCGTAAGCTGCGACTCCTGAAGCAGAAATTTGATGAAAAAGGGGACAAAGCTGATCTACTGCTAGCTGCCAGACTTAGGGAGCTAAGGGCTGAGCGAAAAGTGCTGGAAATAGTTGTGGAGTGGCTTGCGCTGACCATGACTGCTCCCACTATCCCAGAGGCCTTTGTCACTTTTTAAGAGACCTTGTACACCTCGAAAACAGACCCAGACCTACCGGGTACAGACATCTACCTGTCCTCTATTAATATGCCTAAGATATCAGGTGTGGATTCCGAGCTCTTAGAATCCCCTATAACCGAACAAGAAATCCAAAACGCAATAAAGAGGCTGGCTCTGGGTAAATCCACAAGAGAGGACAGTTACACAGCTGGATGCTATAAATCCTTTAGTACACACCTCATACCATTTATGGGAGAACTTTTCAATGAAGTTCTAGACTAAGGGGTAGCCCCAGACTCCTTCGTCCAAGTCCTTATTACGGTAATTCCCAAAGATGGAAGAGACCCCAAAAAGTGCGGTTCATACCGTCCAATTTTCCGGCTCAATGTAGATGCGAAAATCTACACTCGGGTTTTAGCTTCTAGATTAGAGACGCTAATGCCCCAACTCATCCATTCTGACCAGGTGGGCTTTATACTTGGGAGACAGGGAGCTGACACAATGCGGAAGACCCTACATCTTATCTACGCATCCCAGAACATGACCAACGAGCCTGCCCTGCTCTCGATTGACGGAGAGAAGGCTTTTGATAGGGTAGAGTGGGGATTTTTGATGGCAGTCCTACGCAAGGTGGGGATAGACCCCAAGTTCAGAAAGGGAATACAGGCGGCGTATACATCCCCCAAAGCATCTATATTTGTGAATGGTGAATACTCCAGATGGTTTGAACTGGAACGAGGCACTCGGCAGGGATGCCCTCTATCTGCAATTCTCTTCGCTCTCTCCCTGGAACCCCTGGCACAAAAGATGAGGGACGACCCCGGGTGGAGGGACTGCAGCTGGGAGGGGTTGAATACAAGGTGGCTCTTTACGCTGATGACATACTCCTGCATGTGGCTAATCCGATAACATCCATCCCTTTGAGCTCTTCACCTCCTTGAAGACTATGGTTGACTCTCCGGCTTTAAAGTGAACAAAGCCAAGTCTATTCTGTTCCCCGTACAGGGCTCTGTGGAGACAAACAAAGTCAAATTCTCTTTACTGGGTCTCAAGATCGAACACTCTAAACTGAAATACTTAGGCATACAAATCACCAGCCAGAGACCTAGCTGATTTATACGAAGCCAATTTCCCCCGCTTCTCCAAAAGTTCCATGCAGATCTTACTAAATGGAACAAACTGACAATCTCCTAGTTAGGACGACTCAATACAATTAAAATGGGTTGTCTCCCCCGATTCCTGTATCCCTTTCAAATGCTCCCTATCAAGATGCCGGGAAATGTTTTCATAGAGGTCAAGAGAGCTATTGTAGGATTCCTCTGGCAAGAGAAAACGGCTAGAATAGCATATGACACCCTGACACTGCCCAAGGATAAGGGTGGGGTAGGTCTCTCAGATCTTAAGAAATACCATGAAGCGGCCAACTACGAGTACTAATTCCCCACCTGCGCAACCACAAAGAACCCCAATGGGTCGCCATGGACAATCACTACTTATCCCCGGCCACGGTCTCAGAGTGGCTGTGGGCCCCCAGGAAAAAGCTCTTCAATAGACTAAAAAATCACCCGATATTAGGTGCCATATGGAAGATTTGGAGAGAGGGTACAAGGATGCGGGAAGTCTCCACATGCCATCCCCACTGAGCCACCTATGGTCCCCGGGTATTAACAATTACATTCCCAATGTGGAGAGATTTCAAGCATGGTATGAGGCAGGTCTGGAGAGAGTGGGACAATTATTGAAAAAGGATTCCTTCATCACACTCCCCGAGTTGAGAGAAGCCCTCGGGATAGGCACGTTATCTACCTTTCAATTTCTGCAGATTAAAAGTGTTTTGACGAGAACAGAGTGGAGGGATAAGCTGAAGAGGGACCTTAACCCCTTTGAAATGTTATTGAACTCCAGGACAGAGATGAAGGGTCTGATATCCGCTATGTATAAAGAATTGGTAGATGCGGGTAACGGGACTACAGGGCCGCTAAGAGGTAGATGGGAGAGAGATCTTGGTGAACATAGAGACCCAGACATGTGGAGGAGAATATGTAGAGCGGCCTCGCAAACATCCATAACGAGTCAATATAAATTGCAAGCTATCAAACTATTACACCAATGGCAGTATGATCCACACAAGCTCTCTAGGATGTCCCAGTCGGCTAGTCCACGATGTTGGCACGAATGGGGTGGAGTCGCTGACTATTGGCACATGTGGTGGGGATGTCCCTGGATCAAGGCTTATTGGGATGAGGTCCTGGGTTGGATCAGAGACCTAGATGGCGTCCACAGAGCTGCTGCGGACCCCTGTCTCATTCTCTTGGGTTTTGAGAACTGTGAAGATGAGTGGAGAAGGATTAAAGGTCTGGTTCCACAGTTATTGCTGCCCTTGCCCTGTTGGTGTTGAAATGGAAGTCTAGAACGGTCCTGAGTATGAGTGAATGGGTCAATGTGGCCTCCAATATATGCATAATGGAAAAGATAACATTGTCCCTCCATGGGAGATCTACGCAATGGATGGATTTCATGAGTTTAAGTGAATGTGGCATAGTACTGACAGTAGATAACCCATAACCCCACTCCTTAGGGTGATCGGGGCTCTCCTACGCATTGTGTCAAATTGCATAACATGAAAGTGGAAAGGATATGAAGGAAAGCATAAGAAGACTTCCCCAATAGGGGAGTCCCTCGACCTACAAACTGTGACCATTCATTCCAAGATGTACTCATACATGTGTCTCTTGTGATGATTGCTCGACGGGGGGGGGGGGGTGGGCTAGTGGAGGGAGGGAGAAGATTTGCAGTTCGAAATTGTTAGAATTTAGGAGGTACACGTTTAGATGATAATCGGAACAGGCTCCGATTCTGTTCTGCATTCCTTTGCTTGTATTTTTTGTTGTGCCTCGCATTTATAAAAACGTAATAAATTAAAAAAAAAAAAAACAAGTGAACCAGCGAGGACTGCAACCCGGAAACTTGGACTCAGACTAGTGGCGAGTGGTCCATTGATGGCAGCCAACAGTAGCCAGCGTCCACGCCCCCTGGAGCTTAGGAGGGTGTAGGGGCTGGCGAGTCTGAAGTGCAGGCGACAGAGTCGGGGCTCCCATGACTCCAGCAGCAGAACGGGAAAAGTGGACACTCTCAGGGAGCCTTCGGGTATGACAGCCCTACCAGACTGAAGGCGGTCGACTCTTATTTGTTTCCCAAAAAGCATTGTTTATGTTGACTGCAGTCTCTGCATGGACTCCCTGGCCTCGTTTGCAGTCACTGCATGCACTCCCGGGCCTCGTCTGCAGTCACTGCATGCACTCCTGGGCCTCGTCTGCAGTCACTGCATGCACTCCCGGGCCTCGTCTGCAGTCACTGCATGCACTCCCTGGCCTGGTCTGCAGTCACTGCATGCACTCCCTGGCCTCGTCTGCAGTCACTGCATGGACTCCTGGGCCTCGTCTGCAGTCACCGCATGCACTCCTGGGCCTCGTCTGCCGTCACTGCATGCACTCCCGGTCCTAGTCTGCAGTCACTGCATGCCTAGACTGCATTCACTGCATGTAGTCCTAGGTCTAGTCTGCAGTCACTGCCTGCACTCCTGGGCCTCATCTGCTGTCACTGCATGCACTCCTGGGCCGAGTCTGCAGTCACTGCATGCACTCCTGTGTCTAGTCTGCATTCACTGCATGCACTCCCGGGCCTCGTCTGCCGTTACTGCATGCACTCCCGGGCCTAGTCTGCAGTCACTGCATGCACTCCTATGCCTAGACTGCATTCACTGCATGCAGTACTTGGTCTAGTCTGCAGTCACTGCCTGCACTCCTGTGCATAGACTACATTCACTGCATGCAGCCCTGGGCCTAGTCTGCAGTCACTGCATGCACTCCTGTGCCTAGACTGCATTCACTGCATGCAGTCCTGGGTCAAGTCTGGAGTCACTATATGCACTCCCGGGCCTCTTCTGCAGTCACTGCATGCACTCCTGGGCCTAGTCTGCAGTTACTGCATGCGCTCCTGGGCCTAGTCTTCAGTCACTGCATGCATGCAGCACTCCTGGGCCTAGTCTGCAATGACTGCATACACTCCTGGGCCTAGTCTGCAGTCACTGCATGCACTCCCAGGCCATATCTGCAGTCACTGCAAGCACCCCTGGACCTCGTCTACAGTCACTGCATGCACTCCTGGACCAAGTCTGCAGTCACTGCATCACTGCATGCAGTCCTGGACTAAGTCTGCAGTCACTCCAAGCACCCCTGGACCTCGTCTGCAGTCACTGCATGCACTCCTGGGCCTCGTCTGCCATCACTGCATGCACTCCCGGTCCTAGTCTGCAGTCACTGCATGCCTAGACTGCATTCACTGAATGTAGTCCTAGGTCTAGTCTGCAGTCACTGCCTGCACTCCTGGGCCTCATCTGCTGTCACTGCATGCACTCCTGGGCCGAGTCTGCAGTCACTGCATGCACTCCCGGGTCTCGTCTGCAATCACTGCATGCACTCCCGGGCCTAGTCTGCAGTCACTGCATGCACTCCTATGCCTAGACTGCATTCACTGCATGCAGTACTTGGTCTAGTCTGCAGTCACTGCCTGCACTCCTGTGCCTAGACTGCATTCACTGCATGCAGTCCTGGGTCAAGTCTGGAGTCACTATATGCACTCCTGGGCCTCTTCTGCAATGACTGCATACACTCCTGGGCCTAGTCTGCAGTCACTGCATGCACTCCCGGGCCATATCTGCAGTCACTGCAAGCACCCCTGGACCTCGTCTACAGTCACTGCATGCACTCCTGGACCAAGTCTGCAGTCACTGCATCACTGCATGCAGTCCTGGACCAAGTCTGCAGTCACTCCAAGCACCCCTGGACCTCGTCTACAGTCACTGCATGGACTCCTGGGCCTAGTCTGCAGTCACTGCATCACTGCATGCACTCCTGAACCACGTCTGCAGTCACTGCATCACTGCATGCAGTCCTGGACCAAGTCTGCAGTCACTGCAAGCACCCCTGGACCT
Source organism: Ambystoma mexicanum (assembly GCF_040938575.1). NCBI lineage: Eukaryota > Metazoa > Chordata > Amphibia > Caudata > Ambystomatidae > Ambystoma > Ambystoma mexicanum. The sequence goes on from NC_090932.1 coordinate 6,879,374, forward strand.
CGTCTACAGTCACTGCATGCACTCCTGGGCCTAGTCTGCAGTCACTGCATCACTGCATGCACTCCTGGGCCTAGTCTACAGTCACTGAATCACTGCCTGCACTCATGGGCCTAGTCTGCAGTTGCTGCAGGCACTCCTGGGCCTCGTCTGCAGTCACTGCAAGCACCCCTGGACCTCGTCTACAGTCACTGCATGCACTCCTGGACCAAGTCTGTAGTCACTGCATCACTGCATGCACTCCTGGGCCTAGTCTGCAGTCACTGCATCACTGCCTGCACTCCTGGGCCTAGTCTGCAGTCACTGCATCACTGCCTGCACTCATGGGCCTAGGCTGCAGTCACTGCATCACTGCATGCACTCCTGGACCAAGTCTGCAGTCACTGCATCACTGCCTGCACTCCTGGGCCTAGTCTGCAGTCACTGCATCACTGCCTGCACTCCTGGGGCTGTCCGGCACACTCGGCTCCTGCCGAAGTCTAGACGCCATCATTTCATTCCTGTAGTTTTGGGGTGCCTGTCCTTCTTGCCCAGCCTCATTCCTTGCTGGGAGGCACCTGCCGGGGTCTCATTATGCAGGAATTCCGAGCCCCTCTTCCGTGGATCCCGGACCAGGACCCCACACACGGCCCAGCAATGCCCCCACCCCCGTGTCTCATTGTGAGGACAGGATTACTCCCGGCGGCCGCCGCCTGCAGGATATTGTCCCCGTGTTTGTCAGCACTGCATACCTTGATAGCCCCCCACTCCTGGGGGAGTTAAGCTTCCCACCCCCCGCCCTCGGAGAGTACACAGGGGTGACACGCACTTACTGTAAGAGTGTATGCGGAGGGGAAGGGAGGGGAGGGGGCAGCACTAGCACTGCTAAGCTGCTGCGGCTGCGGGTGGCGACATTTGCCCCAGCCGGGGGGTGGCGCTCCTGGAAGGGCGGCAGTGGCAGCACACACATGGCAGGGGCTTCCAGGAACACATCGGGCCTCACCCCTGCAGGAGTCCCGAGGCTTCCTGGTTTCTATATAAGACACACATTACATGCGCGCGTCTGTATGAAGTGGGGGGGCAGGTGCGGTTCCCAAACACAGGCGTGAGTGAGTGCTTGAATTACGCGTGGCTATGTGAGTTACTGAAAGAGTAAGAGAATAGTGAGTGAGTGAACAAGCAAATTAATCAAAAGGGGGGCTGGGTTAATGAGTGCGTCAGCAAGTGAGCTGGCGATCGAGTGTGTGGGTGAGTGGGAGACTGACCTAGGACATGAGCATAGGAACAAGGGAAAGAGTGAATACATGAGTACGTCAATGAGTGAGTAAGTGTGAGTAAGTGACCAAATGAGTGAGTGAGGAAGCAGGCGAGCAAGTGAGTGAGTGAATGAACTAGTATGTGAATAGGTAACTGTTGGCTGACTGATGTGTGAGTGAGTCATTAAGTGGGAGGTTGTGTTAGTGAATAGGAGAGTTGGCAAGGGAATGCTTGAGGGAGTGGGTGAATGTCCAAGGGAGTGACTGAAACAGTAAGTGATCAAGTGAGTAGAGGCGTGAGTGGGCATTGGGTGAGCGAATCGCGAGGGATTGAGTGAGCTAGCTACTTCATGAGCGAGTGAATGGGTGACTGTGTTAGTGAATGAGTGAGCGGGAGTCCAACGATGTACAAGTCGCCCATCCCTGGGTGCTGACAGTGCCCTACTTCCGCTCCTCATGTGATACAGCCTGCAATGCTGCACGGCCTGGATATGCCCTCCCTGCCCCCCTCAGGCTTCAGCCGGATCTCCTTAAGTTCCGGAGGCTCCTCAAGACCCCCCTTTTCTCTTCCTCCTTCCCTCTGCCCCCTGCTAACTCCCCCATCTGCCGCAGTGACTGGCTGCCTGGTTTCCTCTGAGTTCTACAGGGCATCAGCGCCCCTGCCCGTCCACTCTCCTCCTCGCGCTTTGCATGTGGACCCTCACCCCCGTCACCCCATGCAATCATTGGCACTTGCCCTCCTGGCCTCCCCTTGCACCCGCCTAGCCCCATGGCCCTCCCCCACTTGATTTGCACTTCCCTTCCCACCCTAGCACTTCGTATTTTCCCAGACAGGCACTCCCCCCGGCCCCCTTGCCCCTGCACTTCCTGTTGCTGTACTTGCAAGATCTGAATGTCACAAGGCCTAGTGGGACCGTTATGGTTATCTTCTCCTCTGTTGCCCCCCATTACTATTTGCCTTGTGGTGCCTTGAAACACCATTTGTTGAATAGGCGCCTTACAAATATCCAATAAAATGAATAAATAGAATGCTCAATGGGTCATGCATCAGGATGCCAAGAGACCGAGGGCATAGGAGCAGACAGAAATGCCACTCCCCGGCAATAGGCTCAGCAGCGCACCTAGGTCTAGACAACCAATGGTGAGGGCATAGACAGTAACACAAGACACAGCCTTTCTGAAACCGGGCACAGGAGGTGGGTAGCTAGATGTCCACACACGTTCTTGGTGCCATGCCACACCTATACCAGGTGATGGAAGTGGGAGAGCTCTCAGCGGTAGACCAGGACACGCTCCTGGGTAAGTGGCAAGCATTCCCAAACAGTAGCTGACATGATCTGTGCCCTTTGTTGGCTGGCAGAGGTGCCCAAAGTGTTTGAAGATGCCAAACCTCACCAGGGAGATGCCAGCCACCTGGGCCTGATGGGCAGGAAGTCTCAGAGCTCTGAAACCTCACCAGGGAGATGCTGGCCACCCAGGCCTGATGGGAAGCAAGTCTCAGAGCTCTGAAACCTCACCAGGGAGATGCCAGCTGGACAGGCCTGATAGGAAGTAAGTCTCAGAGCTCTGAAACCTCACCAGGGAGCTGCTGGCCACCCGGACCTGATGGGAAGGAAGTCTCAGAGCTCCGCAACCTCACCAGGGAGCTGCTATCCGGACGAGCCTGACGGGAAGGAAGTCTCAGAGCTCTGCAACCTCACCAGGGAGTTGCTGGCCACCTGGGCCTGATGGGAAGGACGTCTCAGAGCTCTAAAACCTCACCAGGGAGATGCTAGCCGGACGTGCCTGATGGGAAGGAAGTCTCAGAGCTCCGGCAACCTCGCCAGGGAGCTGCTAGCCGGACGGGCCTGATGGGAAGGAAGTCTCAGAGCTCCGAAACCTCACCAGGGAGATGCTAGCCACCCAGGCCTGATGGCAAGGAGGTCTCAGAGCACTGAACCCTCACCAGGGAGATGCTGGCCATCCGGGCCTGATGGGAAGGAAGTCTCAGAGCTCCGCAGCCTCACCAGGGAGATGCTGGCCACCCGGACCTGATAGGAAGGAAGTCTCAGAACTCTGAAACCTCACCAGGGAGCTGCTGGCCACCCGGGCCTGATGGGAAGAAAGTCTCAGAGCTCCGCAACCTCACCAGGGAGATGCTAGCCACCCGGGCCTGATGGGAAAGAAGTCTCAGAGCTCTGAAACCTCACCAGGGAGATGCTAGCCGGGTGGACCTGATGGGTAGGAAGTCTCAGAGCTCTGAAACCTCACCAGGGAGCTGCTGGCCACCCGGGCCTGATGGGAAGGAAGTCTGATGTGAACAGAGTCACCTTCTACACAAAGCCAGGACCCAGAAGGTAAGTTTACATGTACGTTTATTCTCGAGTTACAATGTAGAGAAGAAAACACTGGGACATCCACCCAGCCCAGCTCATCAGGCCCAGCTGCCATCCGTGGAACCTTACACACATCACAACCACCAACACTTCACCTTCAGTGACATCACTCCACACTCCAAATGACATCACCCACCAAACCCACAGATCCAATTATAACACACTTCCCTCCCTTCAATAGCTTAACAACAGCAACCTCAAAAGGAAGAAACCTTAAACACCACAAGATGGAACACACCCTAAAAACCAATTATAACACACACCTCCCTGCCTTCAATACCTCAGGATGTAACAAGCTGGCCACCCCAAAGATAAACCTGGAACGCACCAGCTCTAGAGAAAATGGGAACACAAACCAACGCGCCACAGATGTACCCCAGAAAAGCACTATCAATAACCAAACCCACACCAAGTAGCAAATCTCCCTAAAACCCCAAGCTAAATGGCACCCAACAAAATATAGACAGCATAAAGTAACTAGACAGCACCTCACTGCCCCCCCAAACAACTAGACAGCACCTAACTGCCCCCAAAACAATATCTAGACAGCACCTCACTGCCCCTGATTAACTAAACAGCACCCCACTGCCCCCAAATAACTAGACAGCACCTCACTGCCCCCAAACAGCTAGACAGCACCTAACTGCCCCCAAAACAATATCTAGACAGCACCTCACTGCCCCTGATTAACTAAACAGCACCCCACTGCCCCCAAATAACTAGACAGGACCCCACTGGACCCAAACAACTAGACAACACCTCACTGCCCCCAAATAACTAGAGAGCACCCCACTGCCCCCAAACAACTAGACAGCACCTCACTGCCCCTAAATAACTAGACAGCACCAACTGCCCCCAAATAACTAGACAGCACCGCACTGCCCCTAAATAAGTAGACAGCACCCCACTGCCCCCAAATAACTAGACGGCACCCCACTGCCCCCAAATAACTAGTCATCATCCCACTGCCCCCATATAGCTTAACAACAGCAACCTCAAAAGGAAGAAACCTTAAACACCACAAGATGGAACACACACTAAAAACCAATTATAACACACACCTCCCTGCCTTCAATACCTCAGGATGTAACAAGCTGGCCACCCCAAAGATAAACCTGGAACGCACCAGCTCTAGAGAAAATGGGAACACAAACCAACGCGCCACAGATGTACCCCAGAAAAGCACTATCAATAACCAAACCCACACCAAGTAGCAAATATCCCTAAAACCCCAAGCTAACTGGCACCCAACAAAATATAGACAACATAAAGTAACTAGACAGCACCTCACTGCCCCCCCAAACAACTAGACAGCACCTAACTGCCCCCAAAACAATATCTAGACAGCACCTCACTGCCCCTGATTAACTAAACAGCACCCCACTGCCCCCAAATAACTAGACAGCACCTCACTGCCCCCAAACAGCTAGACAGCACCTAACTGCCCCCAAAACAATATCTAGACAGCACCTCACTGCCCCTGATTAACTAAACAGCACCCCACTGCCCCCAAATAACTAGACAGGACCCCACTGGACCCAAACAACTAGACAGCACCTCACTGCCCCCAAATAACTAGAGAGCACCCCACTGCCCCCAAACAACTAGACAGCACCTAACTGCCCCAAAACAAAATCTAGACAGCCCTAAATAACTAGACAGCACCCCACTGCCCCCAAATAACTAGACAGCACCCCACTGGCCCCAAACAACTAGACAGCACGTCTCTGCCCCCAAATAATTAGACAACACCCCACTGCCCCCAAATAACTAGACAGCACCTCGCTGCCCCTAAATAACTAGACAGCACCCCACTGCCCCCAAATAACTAGACAGCACCTCAGTGCCCCAAAATAACTAGACGGCACCCCACTACCCCCAAATAACTGGACAGCACCCCACTGCCCACAAACAACTAGACAACACCCCACTGCACCCAAATAACTAGACAGCATGCCACTTCCCCCAAACAACTAGACAGCACCTCACTGCCCCCAAATATCTAGACAGCACCCCACTGCCCCAAATAACTAGACAGCACCTCACTGCCCCAGATACCTAGACAGCACCCCACTGCCCCCCAAATAACTAGACATCTTCCCACTGCCCCCAAATAACTAGACAGCACCCCACTGCCCCCAAATAACTAGACAGCACCTCACTGCCCTCAAATAACTAGACAGCACCCCACTGCCCCCAAACAACTAGACAGCACCTCACTGTCCCAAATAACTAGACAGCACCCCACTGCCCCAAGCAACTGGACAGCACCTCACTGCCCCCAAATAACTAGACAGAACCCCACTGCCCCCAAATAACTAGAGAGCACCTCACTGCCCCCAAATAACTAGACAGCACCTCATTGCCCCCCAAACAACTAGACAGGACCTAACTGACCCCAAAACAAAATCTAGACAGCACCTCACTGCCCCTAAATAACTAGAGAGCACCCCACTGCCCCCAAATAACTAGACAGCACCCCACTGCCCCCAAACAACTAGACAGCACCTCATTGCCCCCAAATAACTAGACAGCACCCCACTGCCCCAAATTACTAGACAGCACCTCACTGCCCCCAAATAACTAGACAGCACCCCACTGCCCCCAAATAACTAGACAGGACCTAACTGACCCCAAAACTAAATCTAGACAGCACCTCACTGCCCCTAAATAACTAGACAACACCCCACTGCCCCCAAACAACTAGGCAGCAACTCACTGCCCCCAAATAACTAGAGAGCACCCCACTGCCCCCAAACAACTAGACAGCACCTCACTGCCCCCAAAAAACTAGACAGCACCGCACTGCCCCAAACAACTAGACAGCACCTCACTGCCCCCAAATAACTACACAGCACTCCATTGCCCCCAAATAACTAGAGAGCACCTCACTGCCCCCAAACAACTAGACAGCACCTCACTGCCCCCAAATAACTAGACAGCACCACACTGCCCCCCCCCAAACAACTAGACAGGACCTAACTGACCCCAAATAACTAGACAGCACCTCACTGCCCCCAAATAACTAGACAGCACCCCACTACCCCCAAACAACTAGACAGCACCTCACTGCCCCCAAATAACTAGACAGCACCTCACTGCCCCAAACAACTAGACAGCACCCCACTGCCCCCAAATAGCTAGACAACACCTCACTGCCCCCAAATACCTAGACATCTTCCCACTGCCCCCAAATAACTAGACAGCACCCCACTGCCCCCAAATAACTAGACAGCACCTCATTGCCCCCCAAACAACTAGACAGGACCTAACTGACCCCAAAACAAAATCTAGACAGCACCTCACTGCCCCTAAATAACTAGAGAGCACCCCACTGCCCCCAAATAACTAGACAGCACCCCACTGCCCCCAAACAACTAGGCAGCACCTCATTGCCCCCAAATAACTAGACAGCACCCCACTGCCCCAAATAACTAGACAGCACCTCACTGCCCCCAAATAACTAGACAGCACCTCATTGCCCCCAAATAACTAGACAGCACCCACTGCCCCAAATAACTAGACAGCACCTCACTGCCCCCAAATAACTAGACAGCACCCCACTGCCCCCAAATAACTAGACAGGACCTAACTGACCCCAAAACTAAATCTAGACAGCACCTCACTGCCCCTAAATAACTAGACAGCACCCCACTGCCCCCAAACAACTAGGCAGCAACTCACTGCCCCCAAATAACTAGACAGCACCCCACTGCCCCCAAACAACTAGACAGCACCTCACTGCCCCCAAAAAACTAGACAGCACCGCACTGCCCCCAAACAACTAGACAGCACCTCACTCCCCCCAAATAACTAGACAGCACTCCATTGCCCCCAAATAACTAGAGAGCACCTCACTGCCCCCAAACAACTAGACAGCACCTCACTGCCCCCAAATAACTAGACAGCACCACACTGCCCCCCCCAAACAACTAGACAGGACCTAACTGACCCGAAATAACTAGACAGCACCTCACTGCCCCCAAATAACTAGACAGCACCCCACTACCCCCAAACAACTAGACAGCACCTCACTGCCCCCAAATAACTAGACAGCACCTCACTGCCCCAAACAACTAGACAGCACCCCACTGCCCCCAAATAGCTAGACAACACCTCACTGCCCCCAAATACCTAGACATCTTCCCACTGCCCCCAAATAACTAGACAGCACCCCACTGCCCCCAAACAAGTAGACAGCACTTCACTGCCCCCAAATAACTAGACAGCACCCCACCGCCCCCAAACAACTAGACAGCACCTCACTGCCCCCAAATATCTAGACAGCACCCCACCGCCCCCAAACAACTAGACAGCACCTCACTGCCCCCAAATATCTAGACAGCACCCCACTGCCCCCAAATACCTAGACAGCACCCCACTGCCCCCCAAATAACTAGACATCTTCCCACTGCCCCCAGATAACTAGACAACACCCCTCTGCCCCCAAACAACTAGACAGCACCTCACTGCCCCCAAATAACTAGACAGCAGCTCACTGCCCCCAAACAACTAGACAGCACCTCACTGCCCCCAAATAACTAGACAGCACCCCACTGCCCCAAACAACTAGACAGCACCTCACTGCCCCAAATAACTAGAGAGCACCCCACTGCCCCAAACAACTAGACACCACCTCACTGCCCCCAAATAACTAGACAGCACCCCACTGCCCCCAAATAACTAGACAGCACCTCACTGCCCCTAAATAACTAGACAGCACCCCACTGCCCCCAAATAACTAGACAGCATCTCACTGCCCAAAAATAACTAGACGGCACCCCACTGCCCCCAAATAACTAGACATCAACCCACTGCCCCCAAATAGCTAACAACAGCAACCTCAAAAGGAAGAAACCTTAAACACCACAAGATGGAACACATACTAAAAACCAATTATAATACACACCTCCCTGCCTTCAATACCTCAGGATGTAACAAGCTAGCCACCCAAAAGATAAACCTGCAACGCACCAGCTCTAGAGAAAATGGGAACACGAACCAACGCGCCACAGATGTACCCCAGAAAAGCACTATAAATAAACAAACCCACACCAGGTAGCTAATATCCCTAAAACCCCAAGCTAACTGGCACCCAACAAAATATAGACAGCATAAAGTAACTAGACAGCACCTCACTGCCCCCCAAACAGCTAGACAGCACCTAACTGCCCCCAAAACATAATCTAGAGAGCACCTCACTGCCCCTAAATAACTAGACAGCACCCCACTGCCCCCAAATAACTAGACAGCACCCCACTGGCCCCAAACAACTAGACAGCACCTCACTGCCCCCAAATAACTAGAGAGCACCCCACCGCCACAAACAACTAGACAGCACCTCACTGCCCCCAAATAACTAGACAGCACCCCACTGCCCCCAAATAACTAGACAGGACCTAACTGACCCCAAAACAAAATCGAGACAGCACCTCACTGCCCCTAAATAACTAGACAGCACCTCACTGCTCCCAAATATGTAGACAGCACCCCATTGCCCCCAAATAACTCGACAACACCCCACTGCCCCAAATAACTAGACAGCACCTCACTGCCCCAAATATCTAGACAGCACCCCACTGCCCCCAAATAACTAGACAGCACCTCACTGCCCCCAAATAACTAGACAGCACCCACTACCCCAAATAACTAGACAGCACCTCACTGCCCCCCAACAACTAGACAGCACCTCACTGCCCCCCAAACAACTAGACAGCACCTAACTGCCCCAAAACAAAATCGAGACAGCACCTCACTGCCCCTAAATAACTAGACAGCACCTCACTGCTCCCAAATAAGTAGACAGCACCCCATTGCCCCCAAATAACTAGACAACACCCCACTGCCCCAAATAACTAGACAGCACCTCACTGCCCCAAATATCTAGACAGCACCCCACTGCCCCCAAATAACTAGACAGCACCTCACTGCCCCCAAATAACTAGACAGCACCCACTACCCCAAATAACTAGACAGCACCTCACTGCCCCCCAACAACTAGACAGCACCTCACTGCCCCCCAAACAACTAGACAGCACCTAACTGACCCCACAACTAAATCTAGACAGCACCCCACTGCCCCCCAAATAACTAGACAGCACCCCATTGCCCCCAAATAACTAGACAGCGCCTCACTGCCCCAAATAACTGGACAGCACCTCACTGCCCCCCAAACAACTAGACAGCACCCCACTGCCCCCAAACAACTAGACAGCACCCCACCCCCCTCCAAACAACTAGACAGGACCTAACTGACCCCAAAACTAAATCTAGACAGCACCTCACTGCCCCTATATAACTAGACAGCACCCCACTGCCCTCAAATAACTAGACAGCACCCCACTGCCTCCAAACACCTAGACAGCACCTCACTGCCCCCAAATAACTAGACAGCATCCCACTGCTCCCAAATAACTAGACAGCACCTCACTTCCCCCCAAACAACTAGACAGCACTTCACTGCCCCTGAAGTAACTAGACAGCCCCTCACTGCCTCCTAAATAACCAAACAGCACCTAACTGCCCCAGAATCACTAGACAGCACCTCACTACACAAAAGTGCAGCAGCACACCCTGCCAAAACCTACCACAGCATCTAACTGCACCCTACCCCAAATCATGCCAAAAACACCCCAGAGCCCAGCCAGCCCCTCTGGAAAAACTAGGGGAAGTACCCCTACAAACAAACACAACAAAACACACACAAAACAACAGGTAAGTAACTTTTGAACACTACTCTTACGACATGGCGCTAAAGTCCTTGCGCCAGCCCCGCACCCCATGTCCATGCAATCCGTCCTGCAATAAAACATAGTCAATACATTACATACAACCCATGGATCCCCCACCCACCAGTCCAAGAAAAGAGAAACTAAAAACACTATAATATTGCAAGTACCAACACTGAAAACACCTCAAAGAATATGAACCCGCACCCCGAGTCCACGCCCAACCAAACAAAATGGATGAGTGCCCTAAACATAATTGGCCACAACATGAACATAACAACCTCCCTGCACCATAATACAGGCCATAACAGCAAACATCAACAAAGGGACCCAACCCAATGATACGCACTATCCCCGAGGCCACGGCATGAAAACAACAATCATGACATGCCTCCCCAGACAACTACCGCACAGTGTCCTCTACCCATGATGGATCCTTCATGAGCACATATGAGCCCCACAGGTCCGCATCCAGCTCCCGCAAGGCTGTATGGCACATATCACAACCTCCTCACCAGCGCCATCTTCCCCTGCCGCACTGAAGCAAAAACAGCAAATATCCTCCCAACGCGCTGTTCGGCGGTCCAGAAGATGAACCATTTCTAGCCTGACGTGCGCGATCAGCCACCCCTTGCATTGCATTATCACAACATGCCTCTGGACGCACTCAGCGCAGACGCTGCGTTCCACAGGGACGTTGGCATTCTCTGCAAAATTGCGTTCCAGCATGCGAAGATAGAATGCAACTTTCAACTCCACCAACGTCATCACAAAGATCACGACAAAGATCACGACACCGAAGAGTAAACACAGCCCGCTGCCTGCCATGCAATAGCCATATGATATGATATGATATGGCATTTATAAAGCGCCTATACACAAGTGTTTCAAGGCGCGACGAGGCGGGGCGAGGGAACAAGGGGAGACAGACAACAATCCTACTAGGCCAGGTGTCATTCAGATCGCGCAAGTGCAAGGGTAGAGGGGAAGGGAAAAGTGCAAGGGGGAAGGGAGAGGGGAAGTGCAGTACAGGGTTAGTAGAATAACAAGATAAATAATAAGGGCCAGCTGGTGGCAAGTGCAAGGTAAGTGCAGACAAGTGCTGGGAAGTGGGGCTGTAGGGATACAGAGACAGTCCCGCCGTGCAGGGGATGCCAGGGAGGCAGTGCAGGGGAGAGTAGCTGAGCCAAGGACCGAGATTGGTGAGTGGCCCAGTTGCAGATTCAGTGCAGTTTCAGTGAAGAATTAGCAGGGGAGAGGGAGAGAGAAAGCAGAAGCAAAGAGGAAGGTTTTGAGATGCTTCCAGAACCGGAGATGGTTCTCCTCAAGTTTCAGGGAGGCAGGAAGGCTGTTCCAGAGGGAGGCCCCTGCTGCGGAGAGAGATCTACCCCCAGCTCTTTGCTTGGAGAAGCGGCTAACCCTGACGTAGTTGGAGCTGGATGAGCGAAGAGCTCGAGAAGGAAGATATTTAGGAAGAGGGAGTTGAAGGTATTTTGGCCCAAGGCCCCAGAAGGCCTTGTGGACAATGCAGAGGGTTTTGAACTTAATCCTCGCAGCCACTGGGAGCCAGTGTAGCGATTTCAGTCCTGGAGAGATACGATCCCTGGGCTTGAGGCCAAGGACAAGTCTCGCAGTCCTGTTCTGGATGAGTTGCAAAGGGCGGAGAGTAGAGGCAGGCAGATTTAGATAAAGGCTGTTACAGTAGTCCAGCTTCGAGAGAACCAGGGGTCTAGAGACAGTGAGCTTCTGGGGGAAGGAGAGGAAAGGAAGGATACCTCTGAGGAGGTGTAGCTGGTAGTGTGACTTCTTAGAGACGTCAGATATGTGTGTCAGAGAAATAGAGTGTGGAGTCGAAGATGACCCTGAGGTTTTTTGCCATGCAGGTGGGAGCAGGAAGAGGGCCAAGAGAGGCCGGCCAGAGAGCTGCAGGGAAGGAGGGAGTGGGTGTGCCGATGAGTAGAATCTCAGTCTTACTAGCATTAAGGCAGAGGTCATTGGCGGCACATCATTCCTGGATAGCAGAAAGACAGTCAGAGATGAGGAAAGGAGAAGAGGAGGCCGAGGGTAGCCTGAAAATGAGCTGGTTGTCATCCGCATAGCACTGAAAGTTAGGGCAGAGAGCGGCAATATGGTGGGCAAGAAGTGCCAGGTACTGGTTGAATAGCCAGGGAGAGAGGTTAGATCCCTGGGGGACACCACAGGTAGAAAAAAAGATGTCAGAGAGGAAGGATCCCAGTTGGACCTGGGAGGGTCGATTGGAGAGGAAAGAGGTCAGCCACACCAGAGCCTGACCAGTGATACCCAGGTTATCACAGAGACGGTTGAGCAGGATGGCATGGTTGACAGTGTCAAAGGCGGAAGAGAGATCACGCAAGATAAGAACGCAGGGGGCGTTAGAGTCAAGATTGGAGAGCAGGTCCTCACGGATGTTCAGGAGAGCAGTTTCCATGCTTCTGGCAGCTCTGAAGCCAGACTGATGGTCGTGAAGACTACCAACAGATTCAGCATGGAGATTAAGCTGGGAGATGGCCAGTTTCTCCAGGAGCTTGCCCAGGAAAGGAGTGATAGAGATTGGGCGATAGTTAGTCGGGCAAGAGGGTCGGAAGAGGGTTTCTTAAGAAGGGGGTACACAAGGGAGTGCTTGAGGGGGGATGGGAAGACTCCAGAGGCGAAGGAGTGATTGCAGAAGTCAGCCAGGGCAGGAGCCAAGGAGTCGATGTGGTCCTTGATAGTTTTGGAGGAACAGGGGTGGACCTGTTTTGACGAGACTTGTCTCGAAACCTCGTCAGCAGAAAAAAGGGGAAAGGCAGAGAAGGAGGGAGGAGGGGTGGCTGCAGAAGGGCCAGATGAAGAGCAGGGAATAGAGGGGGGGGTAATGGGAGGAGAGTGAGGACAGGATGTCCTGAGTTTTTGAAATGAAATGAAAGGCCAGTGCCGTGCAGAGGGCCTGGGAGGGGACAGCAGCGTTAGCCACTGCAGCAGGGTTGGCCAGCTCCTTGCAGATTTTCAAGAGTTCGGCCGAATTATTTGATGCAGCAGAGATGCGGGCTTGGATAAGGGCTCTCTTCTTGGTGAGAACGGAGAGCCGGTATTGCCTTTGGAGCAAGCGGCAGGCCAGTTTGTCAGAGAATGCACATGAAGCACGCCATTTCCTCTCTGCCACCCTGCACTTGCGTTTAAGGATGACGAGATCCGAGTCATACCAGGAGTTACATTTGGCTTTGGGCTTCAGGCGGATTCTCATGACAGGGGCAAGGATATCAAGAGCATCAGATATAGCAGAGTGAAGAGTGGAGAGGGCTGTGTCAGGGTGGGAGTCAGCCGAAGGGGGAGGGGCGGGTGAAAAGGAGGCAGCGAAAACCTCAACTGACACGTGCTTCATGGGTCGGATGACCGAGAAGGAGGGTGGCAGTGAAGAGGGTGGCTTTGCCTGTGGGATAGGGAAGGTGAGGTGGGAGGATAGGAGAAAGTGATCACTCCAGGAGAGAGGAGTGGAGAGAGGGACAGAGAAGGGAAGGTCAGAAGAGATTAGAGCATCAAGAGTGTGCCCTGCAGAATGAGTCGGCCCAGACGGGAGAATAGAGAGTGAGAGAGAGTCGCAGAGGTCGCGAAAGAGTCCAGAGGGGGGACAGGAGGCATCCAGGTGGATGTTGAAGTCTCCAAGAAAGAGGAGTTGAGTGGTTGAGGACAGGAGTGAGGAGGAGAGGTCCGCCCACTCGGAGAGGAAGGAGGACATTTGACCAGGTGGCCAATAAGATAGTAGCCACGGTAAGGGAATGGCTAGGAGAGAGAGAGTCGGCAGACAAGACATTCAAAAGAGCAGTAGGTCTGCGTGGGAGTAACAGTGGCAGGAATCCACTCAGGGAAGATAAGGGCCACACCCCCCCAGCACGTTGGGCCTGGGCACGGAGAGGATCTTGTAACCGTCGGGTAGGAGTGTGTCAAAGCTGGTGACAGAGCTGGCCGTGAACCATGTCTCGGGGAGACCGAGGACGTCAAGGTCCAGTTCCTCAAGAAGGCGACAGATGTCAGAGGAATGTTTGACGGCAGAGCGAAAGTTAAGTGTAGCAATGTGGAGAAGGTTGCCAACCTTGAAGGACTTCCGGGGAGGGGTACAGATCAGAGGTACGCTCTGCGGAGGTGAGGGAGCACAAGAGGGGGCAGGGAGGGAGGGTGAAGGCTAGGTAGCCGAGGACAGAGGAGGGGGGACAGCAGGGGAGGAAAGGAAGTTGATGAGGAGCGGGAAGCATCTATCAAAGAGGTGAAGGATGGCCTGAGGGCCATGACCAAGATGGTCCCATTAGCGTAGACATTAATAATGGCCTTAGAGGAATGGAAGGAGGCAAAGAGGACATCCCAAAGGGTGCCACCATTAATGGGAGAAGAGGAAAAAGGAGAGAGCACAGAGACCATATGAAGGGTCCATAGGTCAGGTGAAGGCACGAAAAAGAGGATGTCGGTGAGAGTTTCCTTGGAGGAGGCACTGGTGTAGGTGTCAGCGATAGGGAGGCCTGGGTTGGAGACCAAGATGTCCTTTTTAAACTTTTTCCTACCAGATTTAGTGAGGAGAGCAGGATAGTCAATGGAGAAGCAGTTAGAGAAGATAGGCGAGATAGAGAGCACCATGGAATAGGAGGGGGGGAGACAGACGAGAGTAAGCGGACAGGGAGTGAGGGGCAAGCCCTAGTTTACCACATTTCAGAACAACAGTACACACAGTAAGTGCGTATTAGGACTGTGCGATCATAGCACTGTGTGATCACCGAAGACCCGCAAAAGTGACCTGC
Source organism: Ambystoma mexicanum (assembly GCF_040938575.1). NCBI lineage: Eukaryota > Metazoa > Chordata > Amphibia > Caudata > Ambystomatidae > Ambystoma > Ambystoma mexicanum. The sequence continues at coordinate 6,894,496 of NC_090932.1, forward strand.
ACACTAGCCGCTCCTCCCCTGCCAGCACCGCCCGGGCCTCCAGAACCCAGACCACACTTAGCAGCTTAGTCAGCCCAGACCGTAATCCACAAGCGCCACCGCCAACAATGAGGTAGACGCCGCCCCTTGGACAGTGAGCCACTTCAGCCCCTTGTCACACCTTGTATCCGTTTGGCACCAAGGACATGAACACCACTCCAGCTGCTGCACTGACTTGGACCGCACAATCTTATGACCCTTCCAAATTCCACAGGGCCGCCGCCTCAGACAATGAGCCACCTCAGCCCCTTGTCACAAGCTATGTCCGCCTGATACCAGGGAGCCTGACAGCACCACCCGCTGTTCCTCCTGACAGCGCCACCCGCTGTTCCTCTGTTCCTTCTTCCCTGGACCCTAGTCCTGCAATCCACTGGAATCCTCAGGGTCCCCGTCCTGGACCCCGACGCAGACCTCCGCTATTCCAGAGACGCCCGGCCTGCAGGATCAACCGGGCCACACCCTCTGGCTGCCTGGAAACTGGACAGCAGGGAGAACGTCACCTAAGAAAGGCAGTGCTACTCGCCGCTGCTCCTTCCCAGCAGGATCCCATCCTCGTCGCCAGTGATGTGAACAGAGTCACCTTCTACACAAAGCCAGGAACCAGAAGGTAAGTTTACATGTAAGTTTATTTTCCAGTTACGATGTAGAGAAGAAAACACTGGGACATCCACCCAGCCCAGCTCATCAGGCCCAACATCACATCCATCAACACTCCACCTTCAGTGACATCACTCCACACTCCAAATGACATCACCCACCAAACCCACAGATCTAATAATAACAAAGTCACAGGGCTCTGAACCCTCACCAGGGAGATGCTAGCAAGTCTCAGAGCTCTGAACCCTCACCAGAGAGATGCTAGCAAGTCTCAGAGCTCTGAACCCTCACCAGAGAGATGCTAGCAAGTCTCAGAGCTCTGAAACCTCACCAAGTAGTTGCTAGCTGGACGGACCTGATGGGAAGGAAGTCTCAGAGATCCGAAACCTCACCGGGGAGATGCTAGCCAACCGGGCCTGATGGGAAGGAAGTCTCAGAGCTCTGAAAACTCACCAGGGAGATGCTAGCCACGTGGACCTGATGGGAAAGAAGTCTCAAAGCTCTGAAAACTCACCGGGGAGATGCTAGCCACCCGGACCTGATGGGAAGGAAGTCTCAGAGCTCTGAAACCTCACCAGGGAGATGCTGGCCACCCTGGCCTGATGGGAAGGAAGTCTCAGAGCTCTGAAACCTCACCAAGAAGATGCTAACTGGACGAGCCTGATGGGAAGGAAGTCTCAGAGCTCTGAAACCTCACCAGGGAGATGCTAGCCGAACGGGCCTGATGGGAAGGAAGTCTCAGAGCTCCGAAACCTCACCAGCGAGAAGCTAGATGGACAGGCTTGATGGGAAGGAAGTCTAAGAGCTCTGTAACCTCACCAGGGAGATGCTGGCCACCCTGGCCTGATGGGAAGGAAGTCTCAGAGCTCTGAAACCTGACCAGGGAGAAGCTAAATGGGCAGGCCTGATGGGAAGGAAGTCTAAGACCTCTGAAACCTCACCAGGGAGATGCTAGATGGACAGGCCTGATGGGAAGGAAGTCTAAGACCTCTGAAACCTCACCAGGGAGGTGCTAGATGGACAGGCCTGATGGGAAGGAAGTCTCAGAGCTCTGAAACCTGACCAGGGAGAAGCTAGATGGGCATGCCTGATGGGAAGGAAGTCTAAGAGCTCTGAAACCTCACCAGGGAGATGCTAGATGGACAGGCCTGATGGGAGGGAAGTCTCAGAGCTCTGAGACCTCACCAGGGAGATGATAGCCGGACTTGTCTGATGGGAAGGAATTCTGGGAGCTCGCTTGTCCCCTTTAAGACGCTTGGCTTTCATGGCCCTGCGGCATAATTCCTGCAGATATTTTGGTTCCTCGTCCTTTATAGGGCTTCTGTGTCTGGCAACCACACTTCCAGGTCTCCCGGCCTTCCCAATACAGTTCAAGCCGATAGGGCTGTCTTCTTAGGGCGAGGGCGGGACCCAAAGGCATTCATTTAAAATCCAATGAGTGGCCTTGGCAAGTTTGGTTCTGCTGACTATATTTAGTAAATGTGTTCTTCACATCCATTTGTACCTCGGGCGGGGGAGCCAGCCAATCAGGTTGCTAGGAACGTGGGCTTGACCCACTGGTACAAGCCCGCATTCCAAGCTGCCTGACTGCCGGCTCTCCTCGCCGGCATCTTCCTTCCACCCTCAGTCCCCATTTTTTTCTTTATTAACCCCCCCCCCCACTCCACTTGCCTTATTTCGGCTGTGGCGGACCTCGCTGCTGCAGGTGCACCTTCCTCTTAGCTTCCCACTGCCACCATGGAAAGGAAAGAGGGGCTCTGCACGGAGCGCTACCATTCCTTTCCATGGCGGCCGTGTTGGGAAAGGATCTTCCTTCCTACATGCTTCCCGTTGTAGGAAGGAATACGCTTCTTTTAGTCCCCCTGGGTTGCTGCTTTGGTAACCCGGGCTGCTAATGTCCTTATGTACCTGTTCCATGTGCAACACCAGGGGTGGGGTAACGTTAACTGGGGACACAGGCCGTTACCCCTGGCGTTCTGGTACATAACGCCACAATAAAACCATCTGCTCTGGGAATCGGACCCGAACTTCCTGTCACCTGCACGAGAAACTAATTGAGCAGCTGTACAGCTAATGACTGTTTTGGGGGAGGGTGTTTGTGTACAGTTCTACTGTGGCTTTCCTGGGGGGCGGCGAACAGCTTAGAGGAGTCTTTCTCCTACCACAGGCCCCTACCTCACTGTGCGGACACAAACAGATGAAATCCGGAGCCAACAGTCAGATCGATCTTTAGGTTTCATCCAATCAGAGTGACCCGTTCATCAATAATCGTGCACAGCAGCACTTGGCACCCTTTCTTCTAAGCGCCTCAGGCGTAGGATGTAGCGACCCAGACACTGGTCCATCCCCTAAACCCTTATCAACAACCTTCGAGGACCTCGGAATTTGAGGCTGTGTCCGAGGTGCATAGGTCACGGTGGGCAGGAACTGAAAGGGACTCCATGGAAGGCGAACTACCAGACAGCAACTTTTACCTTCTCCCCCACTGGGATTCGAACCTGAGCCCTGTCCATAACGCCACAGTGTAACATGTCACTGCGCCATCTTGCCTGCCTGGATGTGTGCTGTTTATTTCAATAGACTGATTGGGACAGAAACGCATTCCCATGCCGCCCAAAAGCCCAGGTCTGCACATGGATTGCTGTTGGTGCAGCAGTGTTTGCAGGTAATGGGAGGGGTGTGTGCAGCTATAGACATGGACATGTCCCTTATGCCGTGAGAATGGTGGTGGCTGGAAGCTTGGGGCGCCGGCATAAAGCTGACCATTCATGCATTTTCTTGCACTGTGTTTATTTCAGTCCTGCTAAACTGTTGTAAAACGCAGCGTTGCAGGGTAGAGTGGAGGAAAGGAAGGACCCGGTATGGGGTTTGATTTGCGGCGTTGACAGTGAGTAATGGGGGAGTGGGCAGAAAAAAGGGGCGGCCCGGGCAATGGGAACATAGCGGAGATTACTGCGGAGGCAAGTGGAGCTGACGACGGAAAAATCAGCCCAAGATGGAGGAGGCAGCAGGGTAACCCCTGCGGGGTCATGCCGCCAGGACCTGGGACACTCCCCTTGGGGTCAAAAGGCGAGGGGCGGAACGCCGCCAAAAGGCCTAATGGCCCAAAAGCCTGCAAAGGGCTGAACAAAGGAAAAGGGGCGGATCCACCAGGATATAAGCAGGCGGGACAGGGGTGCCAAGCATCTCGCTCCTGCACTGGGACCCGGTCGCCGCCACGCAAGTGGAAGGAATTTCGTTTTCCACCCAGCCACCCACGAAACACAAGCAAGGAGCAGGAGACCTGGGCGTTGCTGTCGCAGGACACCCAGGCCAAGATATGACAAGTTGGCGGTGTTTGGGCAACCAAGCACAAATGATAGACTCCGGACGAGCCAGAAGGAAACGGAATGGGTCTTCGCTCTTCCGGACCAGCGCCTCTTGAGGGCCTAAACGGCGGGGGCGTCTGGTAGGGACAAATAAGGCTCAACTTCCCCCAAAACAAACGGCGCTCTCCCCACCCACGGACACCTGCACGGGCAGGATTGGAACAGGTACAATGGGTCGGGGGAGTTGGGGGCCTACTATACCAAGTATAGGGGGAAGCAAAGGAAATCCGGCAAGCAAGCGCCACACGTACAGAATGAAGTTCACAAATGTGTACAAATAATTCTGTTGTCATGGAAATAAAACTGCGGCCAAGTTTGCCATTTGAAATTCGGTGTCATGCCAATTTGTGGGGATAAGGAGTAATGCATTGGGGTGCAGCGCAAAGAATAATTGGCAGTAAAGGCAAATGGACGGCTGCAGGGGTTATGATAGTCCTGCACCACAATCCCGGGTCTGCCCTTAGTCGTGTTTGTCGTTGCTGTGTTTTGTGCAGTGTTGGGCTCTGTGATGCGATGTCAGTGGGAGCAGAGAAGGTTAGTCTGGGGCAGATTAGGTTTCAAACAGGAGCATAATATCACCTGTTGTGATTAACAAGGCATTACCTCGACGTCCACTCTTCCTCGTCCCAGTACTTACCTCATGAGGCCACGACTCCGATCCAGGGCCTTCTTTATGTCGTTTCTTCATATAACTCCTCCCTTGGAGCCCCCGTCTGAGATCGATCTCAAGCACCTCATGTTGAAGACGGCTTTCCTGATAGCGATTACGTCTGCCAGTAGGTTGTGGAAATCGGGGCTCTGTTGTGTCGAGCCCCTTTTGAGAATTCTTCCTGAATCTGTTGTGTTGAGATGTGATCCTACGTTTTTGCCCAAGGTTGTGTCTATGTTTAACAGACGCCAGAAGAGGTGGCCTGGCATTCCATTGTCGTGCGGCGGTCAGTTCTGGAGTACTTGGCTCAGACTGCCATGTGTCAGCAGTCTGATAGCCTCTCGGTTACTTTTGGCGCTGCAGGTGCTGGGCGGAAGGCCTCTGTGGTTTCCATTAGCAGGTGGATCCATACCGTCATTTCCATGGCGTATGTGGCTTCGGGTTTGCCTGTGCCAACCATGTTCAGGGTCGTTCTACCAGCGGTATGGCTGCTTCCTGAGCAGATGCGCGAGGGGTTTCCCTGCAGGAAATGTGTAGGGCTGCTACCTGGGGTGATCAGGATACCTATATCAACCACTATCGGTTGAATGCCTCTCACTGCACTGATGGGTCTTTTGGAGTATGTACGTTTGGGGTCAATAAAGTTGTGCTTTTCGTTACTGCACTTCTGTCTCTGTGTGTCTCTTTTGGACCTCTCCCTGTTGCTGCTCTGGTATTGCTCATGAGGTAAGTGCTGGGACGAGGAACAGTGGGCGTGGAAGTAATGATCTGATTATTTATCAGTAATCTTCATTACTCTTAGGCCTACTCTTCCTCGTCACAGTACGGGATGACCCACTTATCCCACCCTGCAGGGAGAGTTCCATGCTCTGGCTTGATTATAATGAACTGGAGTACCTGGTGTGGGGAGAAATGAAGAAAAGAAATGTCCTTTATCGGAAGCGGGGCCTCATGAGGTAAGTACTGTGCTGAGGAAGAATAGGACTAAGAGTAATGGAGATTTCTGGTAAGTAATCAGAGCATTGCAGTCCTGGAGAGAGGACTGTGTAATGGACCTGAGGCGAAGCCAAGGGCGCATGACGAGGTCAAGGGATGATAACACCTGTTAAAGCCGTCTCCCCTAGCATTGTCCTGCCATTATAATATGGCTAAAACACAAAAGCTGGTTAAAAAACAAAAGAAAGCTGTTGGAGAAGTTGCACAGAATCTTGCAGTGGCCATAGTCATGGCGGAATGTTGGGAGAGAAGCATTAAGCGTTGCACAATGTGTAAGCCTCCAACATCCAATACAATAACGAGCAGATACCAAACCATTGGTTCTCCGGGTGTAAACCGAGCACAGGTGGCCTGTTTTTTATTTGGTCGACTATTTTATGTGGACCATGCTCGATCTCCTTCTTGTAATGTTATTATGAGGAGCTCTCCCCCGTGCCCTGCCCTGCCCCTGCACACACAGCCAAACTCTAGTAATCTCCACATACACACACACACGTATATATCAATTTGGTTGCCTCGGCCAAATTTAAAACGATCAAACTGTGTTAGTTTTAACCAGGGCATGCCCAGAGAAGCACCCTGCACTGCTTCTTATAATCTAGACAGTCTTTATCGAGTTTCCATTGCTTTCCTGGATTTATTCTTGAGGAGGGGCCTCATCATTGGGATGCGTCTCCCGCTTGAAGGGGGAAGACATGGCGTTTACTTTGAGATCCGGGTGCTACAATTGCCCATAGGAAGCAGTTGGCACAACTAGGGAATTTCTTCATCAATGTATCAATGCGTGACAGTGTTGGTCAACTTGGTGTGGCCCATAAAGCTTGGCACTGTTTGTCACTTTCTGATCCGTGGACGTCTTGCCACCAAGGACGTGACAAATTGTCTTTGTCACCGTGCTCGCTCTCAGCCCCTACTACAGGGGCTTCAGTTTGGCAACATATCCTCTGCTATTACATGACTGCTTGGCTCACTAAGCCCATCCTCGCCGAATGTGCACAAAGGACACTATTTCTCTGTCCGCCAATGGCCATCCAGGGTTGGCTCAGGGATATGTGAGAGTCTTTCCGCCTCCTAATGTCCTTATGGTGTCCTCCCAGCATTTCTTCAGTAGAGGAGCAGCTGTGTGCATCTGCAGGAGATCCCGCCCCCCTACCTGCCGTGTATTGGGAACATGAGTTTGTACTGTGCCTAACACCAGCCATACTACCGATACCACAGCAAGTGTTTGAAAGAAGATACCCATTGAGAAAACCCTACAGAATGTACCCTCGACGGGATGATAACCTACAGGAGGAAAATCCTGGAGGAGTATGAAAGGAAGCCAAACAACAAATTAACGGCATCACAAAGAAGCGTGCACGACGTCTCGAGATACTGGCTGGTGTTAGCCAGAATCCTGTGCAGTGCCCTTAGGGACCACTACACACAATTAAGACTACAGGTGGCAATACAAGTTTTACCTTTGGTACAAGCCTGTACTACTAGGTTATAGTGGTAGCAGTGGCGGAGCAGCCAGGCTTATCTCAAGAGTATATGAGCAATAGCAGAGATTACACAAAGGGACCACAATTACTGTGACTCAAGCAAACACTGACTCAAGGTTTCAGGTAAAAAATATAAGTACATTTATTTTTAAACAGTTTGTTATAAACACAACACTTCTATTAATTCAAAAACCACACGTAAAATACACTACCACTGACCAATTCACTTTGTACGGTATAACTTCAAGGTAAGTACCCTGTGTTTGAGAGGACCGGTGTTGTAAAACAAAAGACTTTACTGGGAATACACTTGCAATCACTTTTTGACAGTAATGACAGTTCGGTCTTACTAAAGAAACGCGTAACCGCGGCAAGAAATCTTACCGGGGCAAAAACACACTTAGCACCTGAGATACCCAGAGAGAGTTGGGGGCAAAAAATCATAGGCAATACTATTGTCAAGGCAGACAGAATCAGAGAACACTCTTAGACAGAAATTCAAGAGTCAATAGGCCGGAGCCAGTGTCAAGTGGAACCGGGTTCCTGTTGTCGAGGATCATACAGTCGGATAGTTCATGATTCAACGTAGCCAGGAGTACTTAGATATTGTCAACAGAGGAAGCAAAAGTTATAAGAAGGAGGGAAGACAAGGGCAAGCCTTGGAGGCGAAGAAAAGGGATTCACCCTAATTCCTGGAGCAGAACACAGTACCTTATTAAATGAAGAGGCTGGTGCCACCCCCGTTGTTCCTGGTAGTTTCCTGCAGACCCCCGGTTCCTGGAGCTTCGATCCGAAGGAGGACATCTGGAGGGGTCTGCACCACACAGGGCTGAAGTCGGCAGCAGCGACGGTGAATAAAAGGTGTGCTCCTTAAAAACAGGAGAGGGTCTTCAGATGGCTCTCCGGACCACTACAGCAGTGTGCAGTGATTTCGACCACGAAGAGGATCATCTGGCTGTAGAAGATGAGCTGGTTATCCCCACCAAGCTCAAGGGAAGAAGACTCCAGACTGGATATTCTCTGGTCGTCGAAGGGTAGATAGCTCAGGACTGCAGCAGGGCTTCACTGGGATGGGATAGTTGCAGCAGTCGACTTCTTCCCCGCTTCTCTTTGGCTCCTTGTAGTTCCAGTGGTGACTCTGATTTCTAGCCCAAGAGACCTGCCTTTTATGCGAAAATCCCCATTCACTCAGCCTGGCTGTCAATCATGCAGCAGGGGGGTTGTCCGGCCCAGACAACCACCAAATCCAATCATGGCAAAGTGCGACTTGGGTTTCCTAGGATACCCTGTGCAGGGGGTGACTACAACCCTCCCTCACATTCAGCCCACCTAGACACTCAGGCGCCTAGAGGAGGGCTTCTTCGCAGAAGCCCGCCAAAAGACAGTGAACAAAGAAGGCAAACCTGGTTTGCCGCGCAAAGTAAAACACAAGAAGGAGTTTAACAAAAAAGAAATGGCGAATAAACCCGACTGGAGCCAAAAGAAAAAGTATTTGACAAGCGGGTTTAAGTTCGAGGCTAATATAATAGCCTAAAACAATACCACGTTTATATAGAACAATCGCGGTAGAAAAGTTAGGGTTATACCACTGGCACCAGCCAAGTCTAAATGTTAAAAGAGCGAAACAATGCTTTAGGAGGTACAGATAAACAAGGATAAGGATTAACCCTTCCCAGTACTCCATGTAAGATGGGGCGTACTGGATCTGTGGTTAAATGACTAAGTAAAGTAAATGGCAACTTTACCCTTTTCTGCGGACAGTAGTCAGCCTTAGAAATGGAGTCTGTGGGAATTTAAAAGACAACCCTGTGTTACTGCACTGAAGGTGCTGTGTAACACACAAAAGAAGGGGGCTACTGAAGTGGTGTACTCCAGAGTCCACAATCACAAAAACAGAGGAAAGACACATGACAAAACACAAGTAAGAGTGGGGAAAAGGGATACACTCTTACTAAGTGGGAAAACAAACTCCAGAAATCCAGCAAAGCTGCTGGGGGACTCACTAGGTAAGGGAAATTAGCCAAAGAATGAGATTTCTCCATAACAGCTGGAGAGGATGCATAGATCCTGAAGAAACTAATGACGAAGTGAAGAATCGAGTGAGCTTTCCAAATGTATAAAATGACAATTACATGTTCATAAAGTGCCACAGAAAGACCACCGTTCAAGAAATGTAAAGAAGCTGAAACGCAAGGTAGATAAAGTCACCATAAAATCTATGTATAAGTAGTGAATAGAATACAGGCAAAGCCGCCAATGTACAGAAACAGGACATTGGTATCATGAATTTAGTAAGCCAGAAAACATGAAGCGGGAATGGGAAACTGTGTCGCAGCAAGAATAGTAGGTTCGTGGAGCTGCATGGCAAGGCTGAAATCAAGTCTGAAACAACCAAGGTCAGCTATCTATTCTTGAGAAGATGAGTATGCAGGGGATGAAACTTCTTATGTTAAGGTGCAAGACCGAACACAAAGGATGCCAAATTTTAATTAATTAAAAGCATTTAAAAGCAGCAAAATTGACCAAAATCGTGGTCTGCTGTCACGTGTGCCAAGGATAGAAATAGTGTTCGAATTTGAAGTCCCGGGCATGATAGCGAGTGCCCTCACTCCCGTGCATTCCCAAAGATGAAGATACTCTGCAAAGCCAAGTACAAAGACAATTTCATGGCAGAAGGCATGGGAGATGAGAGATGCTGGGCTAATTGGGTGGTGGGCTAGTTCCATGCCCTATCTCCTTGCACCTGGGTCTGGGTTTACGTGCTGTTAAATGAACCGAATGTTCCAAACATGGCACAAGCATGCCAACCAATTATATCAGTCCATATAATGAATTACCTTATAGTTTGAAGACCAATGAGAAACTATTTATCTAATATTTCTGAAATTACATGTTTCTAGATGTAGGCATACGTTTTTCACCTGATAATAGACAACCAATACCAATCCTAGCTCCTGTAGAAAAGTATACTTAGATGTCTCCCTTTACCAATCCTGACCCTTAATATGGATTTTACTGTTGCCACGTAGTATGACATCACTCTGATGCATTATTGCTATAAGAGGTATGTTTTTGTGGAGATCATTGATAGACAGAGCGTATGTCCGTTGATGTTCGTTGTGACCTCCCTGTTTTAGACAATTGTTAATAAAACAGTACTTTGCCATCTTCCTGAGTTGGTTCCATTTGGACTTATTCTGGTGTGATACTATCCATTACATGCATGTTCCTAAAGGGCCCTAAGCTCATGCGGTAGCAGTGCAGATGGTTTAAAGATCCAAACTAGTTTTGCTCCAGTATTTCGGACGATCAGGCATCCTCCTCCCTACATTAGCTGGAAGATCGCAGAGTTTCCTGTGGAAAGTGGCTGATAGAAATAAACTTGCGAGAAGAATTGAGACGGTGGGCAGGTCCGCAATTGAAGAAATCCCTGCTTGGTTTCCACGGGCGCTCATCGGACGGAAGGCGAAGTGGTCGGATTGAATGAGGAGTCGATACCGAAGGCCTCGAGTCGATTAACGAATGTATTATGTGATATGATATGATAGGTTATTTATAGCACACTTATTACCCAGTGGTTTCTAAGTGCAGACCCAGGGATTGAACCCGTGTTGCTCTGCGTCGTCTTGCTTCCAAGGTGAGCACATTGCCCCTGAGCTATCCTCCCAACCAAATGTAAGTATACTAAGGAAAATGGCAATATAAAGGGGCTGGATTGTGATATTTTGAGTAACGGGAAATGTTGTGTAGACAAAGATAGCGCCTAGAAATCCTAATTCAAGGGAATTAGAAGAAGACAATTCAAACTCCATCTGGAGTAAGGATAAAATAGAGAATATGTGCGGTCAGGACCATGAAAGTTGATGTCTTAAACACTGTCTAGGGTAAAATAAGTAGAGGCGGGAGAAGTAAACCCCTTATTATAAATGATTAACAATGTAGAGAAGGTGATCACAAGGGTTATTAATGTGTAGTGTGTTATTAGTCTAAATATTATTTATTGTGTGAAGTGTCAAGGAGTAATAGAACTGTGAAAGGTTGTAAAATAACAGTGTTTCAAGTTAAGGTGTAGTAAACGATTGGCGCCACTCAAAAGATAGATAAGTTAGTGAAACAAGGGATGATTGAGTGGCGATTGATGGTGTGTGCTCATATTTGTTGTTTAAAAACACTAAAGGTGGCGATTTAAGTTGAAATAAAAGGTTTATTTAACGATCTGGTAAGTATCGACAGTCAATTGAGACTTTTCATTATAGTGAACACTCATCTCATGCACCTTTGTAAGACACTGCTAAAACACATGCACAAGCTCAAACAATATAGTACAGAATGGGTAACCGGCCCAGTGGATACAATGTTTATGCCATGGCCACAAGGGGGATCATTGTCAAAAGTGGTATTGCAACACACGACCACATACGTGCACGCTGCGTACACAGGAATGAAATTAGAGCAAAGACTAGCAATTTTTGAACATTGGAAGATGTTCCAAGAGGAAAAGGAGGACCCACCACCGGAGGAGTGGATACTTAATCAGCATAAGGGAGAGGGCATTGAGGCCTCTGCTCCTCTTACCTTGCCTGAACTTAAAAGTATGAATATAAAAGAAATAGGAGTCTATCCTTTAGAGAGTTGAAAGCAGCAGCGGGGTATAGTAACACGACATATGAACCCCCTGCTTACAGTAGCGACAACAATCCAGAAGAGAATAAAAGAAAGGAAGATGCTTGTAAGTTTATACAATCTAAGGAAGAAAGAGGTGACAGGTCGACATAGATCGAGAAATTAAGCGATGGAAGGGAGAAACGGACAGGGTTGACGAGGTAACGCTCGTAAAGAATGAGTGGATGGGAGGACAAATACTACTTAAGTTCGATGGGAAAAGCATCAAGGAAGTTAGGCATAGAGAAGACAAGGACGAGCAAGAAAAGAAGGACAGGGAATGAGGGAAGAGATTGGGGGAGGGAAGGAAGAGTAGGGAGCGAAGGGAACATATATAAACAGAAGAATAAGAGAAAGATGAAAAACAGGCAGAGGAACAAAGGAAGTATGACAATAGACAAATAGCGATAGAAGAAAGGGGTATCCAGTTAATATGTTGAAAAAATAATTTCGAATGACAAAAATGTCAAAAAAACTATGCCTAAATTTTTTTTTTCTAATGTCTGATTTTTTCATTTACATGTTTTTTTTGTTCCGTGAGTAAAAAAAAAGGGTTAAAAAAACAAAAAAAGGGGATTGGGGGGAACTCCCCCATTTCAAACAAAAAATTAAAAAAAGACATTCGCATTTATTTTTTTAAGTATAATTTTTTCGACATTTTGGCATTCGAAATTATGTAATTTGACAAATAGTCACTATAAACCGAAGCAAGGGACAGGAAGGAAAGAAAGAGAGGAGGAAGAAGCACAAAGGTTAAAAGACTAAAGTTTACAGAGAATAAGAGAAGAAGAGGAATGACGAGAAGGAGTAAGGAGGGAAGAACGAAGGCAGGAGGAAGAAAAAGCTAGAAGGGAATGCGAGAAATAGAAGGGAAGTAGATGAAGAAATAGAACAGAATAGGAGGTGGCAATGTCTGGATGCCAGTCTCATCCCTAAGGAACAAATGAGGCAGAGTGCGGAAATACAATGGGAGAGAGTGAGAGAGATTTCCCCGATAAAAGAGATAACGCAAGAAGCACCTAGAATAGCGCTAGAAGAAAAATGATATGATTGAGGAGGAAAACATGTTTAGTGATGAACGCTTAGCACTGTCTTTGAGCAGATTAAATCTAGATAGAGGCGAGGGGGATGATAGTCATACTAGTTGGGGTCTAGAAATGACAGATGAAGAAAGAGAGTCAGGTGGTGAGGCAGAAGGAGAGGTTTTGTGCAGCCCCTTGGGAAGCCAGCAAAGGGATAAAGAAGTGAGGTGGTCAGATCTGGAACGTCCTAAAGGCAGAACGCCAGACCCCATAACATATCCTTAGCTTCCCCCGAAGATGATTGTATGGTGAGAAGGGAGAGTCTCCACCATATGTAAGCAGATTAAGGTAATTATCAGCAAGGAGACGGAAAGGGACGATTACCCCTGCTATAGACTAACAGTGGGATCTGACTATGAGATAGGGTTCACAGAGTTCCCCTTGCTAGAGAAGGGGGGGGGGCCGCAATATATTCCATGGCCACAGATGAATAAGATCATTGAAAATTCAGGCTCCCTGGTTTGACTTCAGGGGCTGGGAAATGGATATACGAATCAGAGAAAATGACAGGAGGAAACAAGCTGGACATAGGAGACATAAAAAGGTCTCTTGGCAGCTATTCTTGGGGAGTCGGCTGATGACATATGGAGAAGAGCGGGGTATTCAAGTGTGACTGCACAAAATACAGCACACGACGGAGTGACATTTAAGAATTGTATGGCAGATGTTTGGAGGGCTCTCATGGTACAGTATCCTAACACATCAGAAATGGGTGCAATGATGACCCGGAAAATGAAGGAAGATGAAGACCCTATTGCTTATATTCAGGATATTCAGGAGAAATGGCAACTTGAACCTCACGTGCCATGGGAAAAGACAGTCGCATTATTTTACCTCATTTTATGCCAGGGGTTGCCTGAGCCAGTACAGAGACAGATAAAGAAACAAGTGTGGATAGAAGCAACGCCTTGGGCTGAGTTACAGTTGACTATAGTACATCACTGTTAGCTATTACAAGAGAAGAATACAGAAAAGGAAGGATGAAAATAGAAAAATTGAGGAAGCCAAATTAGTTCAGAAGAAATTGTGAACATTTGCCATGGCTGTGCTGATAAGTGGAGAAGGATTGGGAATGCAGGATGCTAAAGGTGCATTACAGGCAAATAATTCACGCCCAATGGATCAAGGTGGGTATGGGTTTGCACCACGAGGCAGAGTATAGGTTTTAGGGGAAGAGGAGGTAGTTTTCAGAACAACCACGGTGGATTCCAAAACACACAGAGTGAGAACCAGGGTGCTCAGGGAGGATACAATCAAGGAGGGTTTGCCAGAGGGCCACCCCCAGTGTGTTGGACTTGCGGAATGACAGGACATATTTCACGCATATGTAGGAGCCATGGGAATTTACAAAATGGACAGTTTTCCAAGAGGGGGAAACAGCTTATCCACTGCCATATAGCACACAAACAAGAGAGGGCTTTGCCCAGGATCACACATCCTATCAGGCACAGGCGCCATAAATACAGCGAGTGCAACAGCAGGGACAAGTCCACCTCAATGGCAATTGCAACAAGCACCTATGCAGACACAGCAATATGCAAATACAAGACAAGTACACCTAGAATAGGAGGTGTCACTGTGGTAGGAGGAAACCCTTTCACAGGGGTGGCAGATGAGCTTGTACCCTCAATAGGACAGCTCACAGGGTGACCTGATGTTTTCAGTACTATCGGTGACACCACACCCCCAAGAAGAACCAAGGGTCGATGTTTTCTTGTAGGCACTGGGGCAACTCGTTCGTGTATATGGGAGGGAAAATACCCAATGTCAGGTATTTCCTTGAATGCTCAAGGGTTCTCTGGAGCTACAAATTTAGTTCCTTTTACTGATAAATAACAGGTCTCCATAGGTGTATGTGACCTGTCCGTTCCTCTGTTATATTCACGAAAGACACCAGTTAACATTTTAAGAGATTACAGGCTTTCACAGGGCAAGAGGCTCTGCGAGGCATCCCGGCAGATCCGGAAGTCTTTCTATTTGGAGTAAGAAATTTTGTTGACATGGCTACCTGGTCTGGTAGGGAAGATTGTGAGGATAACTGATACGTTTTTATTTAGACCACAAATACCTATGGATGAGGACGATGGACAGACTATTCCTATAGAGTTGGAAGCAGCTATAGTACAAGGAGAGATAGCAATGCTCGAAGGTGCAGATGACAAATGTAGATCATGGAGAAAAGTGATAGCTCTTGAAGAGGGGTACAGATTGACTGACATAACAGATGACGATATGTTCAGAGACAAACATATCGATGACGAAGTAGTGTTCTTCATGAGCGTTACATACTGGATAAGGATTGAGAAGAGAATAGTCCCACA
The DNA here is from genome assembly GCF_040938575.1 of Ambystoma mexicanum. Taxonomy (NCBI): domain Eukaryota; kingdom Metazoa; phylum Chordata; class Amphibia; order Caudata; family Ambystomatidae; genus Ambystoma; species Ambystoma mexicanum. The sequence goes on from NC_090932.1 coordinate 6,909,694, forward strand.
GCGAATGGCGATAATGTGGCAACAAGCAGAATTTTTACAGGAAGACCTTGAAAAGGTGTCAAGTGTCCCATGGACCACAGGCCCCTACGACGTAGGTTTGTTTCAAGGGAATAGGAGAGGTTAAAATAAAGCTTAAGCCGGGGGCAATTTTACCCTGAGCAAAACAGTACCCCATGTCCTGAGAACCAGATGAAGGTATATTTCAGACTATTTCAGCACTGATGAATCAGGGGATCCTGGTGCCATCAGAATCATAGTGTAATACCACAGTGTATCCAATAAAAAATTCTAAAGGGGCGTCGTGGAGATTCATCCAGGATTTGCGACCTCTTAACCAGATTGTAGAGGCAGAGTTTCCTTTAGTTCCTAATCTTGTGACAATATTGTGCAGCGTCCCAATTGAGACTCAGTATTTCATGGTGATCGATTTGAAAAATGTGTTTTCCTGGATCCCATTGCACAAGGACTCACAAGACCTCACTTCCTTTATGTTTAGACAAAAAGACTAAAACATACTTGTTTGCCTTGGGGGTACTGTGAGTCCCCATAAATCTTTACCAGGGCCCTACAGATGGATATAGGCAATATCGATTGTAAGAGTGCAGTGATACAGTATGTAGATGACATATTGATTTGCAGCACCACAGAGGATGAGTGTAGGCAGGATCTGTCCATCTAACGACTATTTTAGCAGGCAAAGGATATAAGGTGGACAAGGAGAAATTACATTATGGCCAGGAAGAGATGCTGTAAATAGGCCAGTTGATCTCACATGAGTGGAAGAAAGTGAGACCCAAAAGGGTCGAGGCAATTTTGAAAACACCAAAAGCGAACACAATGAGACAAATGCGACAGTTATTGTGCTTGTGCAATTACTACAGAGCCTGGGTGTTTGATTACAGCACATACACAAAACCACTGCTGCAAGCACTAAAGAAAGCACAAGTTGGCAAAGAAAAGATAGAATGGACCGAAGAAATTGAGGAAAGATTTGAGGAGTAGAAAAGAGAAATTTGTACAGCTCCAGTTTTAGGGATTCCCAACTATGGCGAGGAATTGTATTTATTTTCACACACAAATGGGGCAGTCATGACAGCAGTGTTTACACAAAGGACCACATTGGGGTACAAACCTTTGGCATATTATATCAGGATTTTAGACCCAGTTATGAGAGGATACTTCCCTTAAGAAAAAACCTTGTCGGCTGCCGCACTTGCAATAGAGAAGTCTTCGAGTATTGTCATGGGCTGCTCTATGACCCTCTTCATGTGGAGCATGCTTTATTTGCCCTTCTAGAGAAACCCAAGGGCACACTAACATTCCAAAGAGCTTCAGCTTGTGGGATAATGATTTCCAAATCAACAATTAAAATTGTAAGATGTAAAACAGTGAAACCTGCTATGTTCATAGCTGAGCCAGGAGAAGCAGGTGATGAAGTGCATGACTGTGCGAATGATGTTGAATTCTATCACGATATACCTCGTGTGAAAGAGAATGCTTTGGCGGGAGGGGAGATTCTTTTTATTGATGGTTCTTCGAAGATTTATCATACTAGTGGGGAAAGGCATTCAGGGTCCGCAGTGGTAAGACACAGATTAAATGGTGAATTTGAGGCAGTGGCAAGATTACCCTCTCACTTTTCAGCGCAAGCCGCAGAGTTAGTAGCGCTTACTGTCGCACTCGAGAAACATGAAGGAAAGGAAGTGACAGTGTACAGTGACTCCGCCTATGTGATGTCAACCGTACATGCAGGGCTGTCACGTTGGATGAGGAGGGGCTATCTCCACGCGGACGGCTCTCCACTGCAACACTCGTCTTTATTGGACAAACTCATCAAGGCACTAGAATTCCCAGTTGCCATAGCGGTCGTAAAATGCACAGCCCATACTAAACAAACAGACTTTATGTCTCGCTGAAACAAAGCCACGGACATAGAAGGCAAAAAGTTGCAAAGTCCCCAGAAATTTAAAGTTCCGATACTGAAGATATTAAGGAAGGTATACCTAGAACCATGTTAGTACGAGAAGGGTTTAATATGCTGTCAACTACCCAATTAATAGAGATTCAGGGAAGAGCGCCACAGGAGGAGCAAGAGCTGTGGAAGCAAATGGGGTGTTCTTTTTCCCCCACAGAAGCTTTATGGCGACAGGAAAGCACTGGAAAGCAGTAATGCCGACAGCATTATTGAAAGTCGCGCTTGAACAATTGCATTACCCCAGCATATAACCAGAGAAAGTCTTGCTGCCACAATTGCAGAAGACTGGTTCATTCCTAATTAATTGGAACATGTTGCACAGTTCATGGTGAATTGCATCATGTGTCAAAGGTTTACTGCTGGACATGCACTAAGAGCAATTAGAGGAGTAATACCTCGACCGAATGGTCCATTTCAGCATTTACATTTCAACTAGGTATCTATTAGTGGTGGTTTGCCCCTTCTCTAGGTGAATCAAAGCTGGTTCGTCTGCACGCCCTGATGTGATTTGTGCAGCAAAGATTTTAGTGCGCAAAATTTTCCCGACGGGGGGGTGTGCGAAGTACTGAGATCTGTTAATGGGCCGCATTTTGTCAACGAGTTATTTGAACAGATAGGGCTTCTATTAAGCATAAAACATTTGTTTTCTTCTGCTTATCACCAGCAGGCAAACAGGATATGTGAGAGATTCAACTGCCTCCTCAAGGAAAGGATTGCCAAGATTAAATTGACTTTCAAGAAGGGATGGCTATATTGCCTACCCCTAGCCTTATATACCCTTCGTAATCAGCCCGGTTCTGACCACCACCTCATCCCCTCATGAACTGGTAACAGGGCGTCATATGAGAACATCTCTTACGCTCCATCTAGGGTCAGGAGTGATGCCCAGAGTGTAGCAAAGGTTCTAGGTGATGAAATGCACGATTATTTGACATGTCTGACTACCAGTATTTCTTTCATTTCAGATAAAGTCAAGCATCGAGGGGAGAGGTCTAAGAAGACGGAAGAGGACAATCCAGCAACCAATCCAAGTGAACTATTGCCACCACCAAAGTCATATGCTTGTGACCTAATATTGATAAAATAATTTTTGCAAGAAGGTGGCATGAACCTAGATTTAATGGACTATTCTGTGTTGAGGAAGTATCCCCTTCTGCAGGTAAGGTATCGGGAAGACGAGCTTGGCTACATTTGAGTGACATGCAGGTTTATAAAGGTGAGACCCCCCTCCAACTTTAACTGACCCAGAAGCAAGACAAGAAGAAGAATTTCCAGATGTACAGACTTGATCGATGAGCAAGAAGATGGACTATAAAGCAGCAACTGATTAGCACATATCTTTATTCGACTGGAATTCAGTGGGCACTCCTTATATCATTTAGTAGGGAGGGCAAAAACTTGCAGAGGAATTCCAGAGGCTGAACCAAACCTTTAGAAAAGTATTAAAGAAACAAATGATACATCAGTGTTATTCCTAAACATCAGTTCTTGATTAGAAATTGGAAAAGGAATTAGTATCCAGATTCATTTAGTGGAGCATATTTGTTGTCAATTGATAAAATACATACCTGTCAACAGTGACATGCATTGGTTTGTGGTTGCTATTTTTGGGTTTATACTTCAGTCTTAACCTGCTCTTGTAAGAAGGGATGTTAATATCCAGACTTATTATAGGATCCTAAAAACGGTCCAGTGATAAGAAGACTCCTCATCGCTATTATTGAGCAGATTGTGCAGTTACAAATGGGAAGGAATTTGCTATTTGTATTAAAAATGATTCATGAGGACGGTAATGTGGTTATAGAGAGAGCATTAACTCAACAAGCGTTAGGATGGCACCGCCTCTATTATCCTAATGGTCCAGTTGAAGAACGAGCTTGAATGATTTTCCCTACAATGAGTACATACAATGATAATTTCTTTGGCCTCGGGTATGTTAGACGACACAAAAGGGATGCAGAGGAAGATAATCAGGGGATAAACACCCATCTGGGTAATGCAGCTCACCTGGGGAATAACATGTGGTATCAACACATGAAGAAGGTGGGAAAGAGCATCTGATGAGAATGGCTGTGTCTGCTCTCTCATCCCCTATGCCATGAATACCGTGAAGACTTTAAATTCCAAAGAGGTGTCAGCGCACGATGCAAAGTGCCTCAGCCATCTTGCAGCATGTACTACTCGAGGACTGTTCCAAGGGAATTGGGCAACTTTGTGATGGAGAAATAGGCAGTCTTTCCCAGTGCTGGTCATTGGCCTGACTCTCGGTGGATCCAGATATGGAGCCGGATCTCGGGATCCCACCAGAGTCAGCCGCCCAAGCCCATGAACCGCGTTGGAATACTTTTAAAAAAATTAAAAAATCACCCGCGACGGCAGCATTGCCTTTTACCACGGCTTTGGCACTGGTGTGTAATGCACAATGCTTGCTACATGTAAGTGTTCCAGCATTGCTGGATGTCCACTACAAGCCCCGCCCCCTCTAGACCACACACCCCAAGATGATTATATCATAACTACTCAAATGGAAAGGGAGCCTGGATGGACAAACAAGATGCTTGTGTATCCTGCTGCAGGACAAGACAAAGTGATCGTTGAAGAAATGAAGAGAAGGAACTGCTCTGATATGACAGGAAAAGCTTGGATGCCTGGATGCCTGGATGCTGGGAACGATCTCAGCTGCTGATCTATGGATGAGTGGGCACGAGTAAAGGCTAGGAAAATGGAATGATGTCCTGTGCAGCTCATCTGCTGAGGAAGGAAGCAGTACAAGGAATACAGAAAAGGAACAATGATTGTCTGAAATCATGTGCAAAATACTCCAAATTACTGACATGAGTGGAAGATGAATCAGGCCCAGTGGCAGTAGTTCCATTAGTTAATGCAACAATGTATTTCCTAGGTCATAGAAACAATTACTTTGGACAGAGCAAGGGTGTTAAACTACAATTGACGTTCCCGGAATGAGAAAAGGGACAGCTGTACTAATGGATAGATATTGGGCCTGTGGATCTAGAGCATATATGAAATTGCCCAGGAATTGGGGTGGAGTGTGTTTCTTGGTGTTCGTCCATGTTCCAACATTGGTGATTCCTCAGAGCGATCTAGACATTGATGAATTCCCAAAGGTGGCTGTCCATTTCAGAAAAAGAAGATCAGTTGAACTCTGATGGATGAAAAGAGAGAATCAGTTCTCATCCAAATCCATACAAGCTTATGAAGCCATTCCTGATGAGCACACATTGTTCAGTAAAACTGCTATGATAATTACATCTATATTTATGCCTGGACTTCAAACAGCGGTGAATTCCAAATGGTTACACATCACCAGGTGGGAGCTTCTGCAGACAATCAATGCTACTATAAAAGGATTCAACACTATAAAAGAAGAGCTGAGGGCCATACGAATGATGACCCAACAGAACAGGTATGTCCTTGACATAATCACAGCAATGGAAGGCAGAGTTTACGCCAAGATTGGGCCATCATGTTGCACATTCACACCTTCTCACAACGGTGAGAATGGGACCTTGACGGAGGCCACAGCGATGTTGACAGACCTGCATACTAAGATGGAGGAATAGACAGATGGTATTGAAGATGGCAGTTGTAGCATTCTTATTTTCATGGATTCCTCATTGGTTCGTGAATTTATTCGAAATTCTTGGAGCAACACTGGTGCTGATCATGTTTGTATTCTATGTGATCCGGATATTAATTGCACAATGTCAGAAAACAGCAAAGAAAGCGGTGGGAATGAAGATCAAGATTGATGCGAAGGATGAACCAGAAGCCAAGAAGCTAACTGATGACACTGTCAGAGAACACATAAGGCTAGCATTGTAGCACCTGAAGGAATGGAGTTCTGATATCCAAAGGACCATAAGAACTACATTGGGTGTTGTGTCTACTGTACCCCGAATGGACTATATAATTATATGACCTGGAGTGTGGATGAACACATCAAAACTTCTTCAAGAGAAAAAACAAGGATACTGAGAGAATTGAGGAGGTGGTCGAGGACTCCACCAACAAGGGAATGTAGAGGGGCAGCTGTGTGCATCTGCAAGAGATCCTGCCCCCCTAACTCCTGTGTATTGGAGACATGAGATTGTAACGTGCCTGACACCAGCCGTAGTTCCATTACCACAGCAAGTATTTGAAAGAAGATACACATTGAGACAACCTTACCGAATGTACCCTCGACGTGATGACCTACAGGAGGAAAATCCTGTAGGAGTATGAAAGGAAGCCAACCAACAAACTAATGATGTCATAAAGAAGTGTGCACGACGTCTCGAGATACCGGCTGGAGAGGATGTATAGATCCTGAAGAAACTAATGACGAAGTGAGCTTTCCAAATGTAAAAAATGACAATTACATGTGCACAAAATGCCACAGAAAGACAACTGTTCAACTAATGTACAGACGCTGAAACGCGAGGTAGATTAAGTCACCATAGAATCTATGTATAAGTAGTGAATAGAATGCAGGCAAAGCCGCCATTGTACAGAAAGTGGACATTGGTATCATGAATTTAGTAAGCCAGAACCCATGAAGCGGGAATGGGAAACTGTGTCGCAGCAGGAATAGCAGGTTCGTGGAGCTGCATGGCAAGGGTGCCTGGCCTGAAGCAAAGACTGAAACAATCAAGGTCAGATATCTATTCTGGAGAAGAACGAGTATGCAGAGGATGAACCTTCTCACATTAAGGTGCAAGAAAGATCACAAAGGATGCCAACCTTTAATTCATTTATAGCATTTAAAAGCTGCTGCAAAATGGACCAAATCGTGTTCTCCTGTCACATGAGCCAAGGATGTAAATTGTAAATTGTAATTGGTTATTTATAACGCGCTTAATACCCAGAGGTCTCTAATTGCGGACCTGGGGATCGAACCTGTGTTGCTCCGCATCGTCTTGCTTGCAAGACTAGTGCATTGCCCCATAGCTATCCCCCCGGGCCCAAATATAGAGTTCGAAGTTGAAGTCTCAGGCACGATAGCGAGTGCCCTCACTCCTGTGCATTCCCAGAGATGAGGATACTCTGCAAGGCCAAGTACAAAGACAATTTCATGGCCGAAGGCATGGGTGATGAGAGATGATGAGTTAATTGGGTTCCATCTCCTTGCACCTTGGTCTGGGCTTACATGCTGCTAAAGGAACCAAATGTTCCAGACATGGCACAAGCATGCCAACCAATCATATCAGTTCACATAACGAAGGGCCTTATAGTTTGAAGACCAATGAGAAAGTATGTATTTAATGTTTTTAGAGGTAGGCATAAGTTGTTAACCTGATAATAGCCAACCAGTAACAATCCTAGCTCCTATAGTAAAGTATACTTATATGTCTCCCTTAACCAATCCTGACCCTTAATAGGGTTTTCACTGTTGCCACGTAGTATGACAACACTCTGACGCATTATTGCTATAAGAGGTATGTTTTTTGTGGAGATCACTGAGAGACTGAGTGTACGTCAGTTGATGTTCGTTGTAACGTCCATGTTTTAGACAATTGTTAATAAAACAGTACTTTGCCATCTTCCTGAATTGGTTCCGTTATTTGGACTCAAAATTATTCTGCTGTGATCCCATGCATTACATATGCACGTTCCTAAAGGGCCCTAAGCTCATGTCTGTACACGGAACCCTACCAGCGGGGTCAGCACTACGACACCCGCTTACGGGATTCTTTACAATGATCGGGTGTAGAAGCCTCGAGAACTCTTAGGCACTCTTGCGCATATCTCAAGGGCATCACTCATGCCGCCTGTGATTGACACCGGTCTCACTCCAGCACTGTCTCAGCATCTGCCTTCATGAAATATTGAGTGCCAATGATGAGCGCAGCCTTTCCTCTCCAGATCCAAAGACCTGTGCCCATCATTTTCTGGCACCGCAACAGTTGAGTTTCCTAAATACTTGAACTTACCTCTGTCGTCTCTTGTCTTCATCCCTTTGCCCTTCCTTGTCCCCTTTCTCGCCCCGCAGACCACATTCTCGTTGTTTCCCTGGGCGTGGGCATAATTTGCCACTTCACACAAGCATTGGTACTTTGATACCCCCCTGCATGACCTGCTCTATATAAACGACTATTAATATAACATACCATAAAGTGCAGGCATTCTGCGGTACAGTGCAGGGTGGGCCCCCTGCCCACAGTCCCTGGTGAGCAAGTAATCTGTGGCACAGTAGCCGCTGGGCAGGCATTCTGCGGTACAGTGCAGGGTGGGTGGGCCGCCTGCCCACAGTCCCTGGTGAGCAAGTAATCTGTGGCACAGTAGCCGCTGGGCAGGCATTCTGGGGTACAGTGAATGGCGGGTGGGCCGCCTGCCCACAGTCCCTGATGAGAAGGTAACTTGTGCCACAGTAGCTGCTGGGCAGGGATTCTGGCGTACAGTGAATGTGGGTGGGCCGCCTGCCCACAGTCGCTGGTGAGCAAGTAATCTGTGGCACAGTAGCCGCTGGGCAGGGATTCTGCGGTACAGTGGAGTGTGGGTGGGCCGCCTGCCCACAGTCCCTGGTGAGCAAGTAATCTGTGGCACAGTAACCGCTGGGCAGGGATTCTGGGGTACAGTGAATGTGGGTGGGCCGGGTGGGCCCCCTGCCCACAGTCCCTGGTGAGAAGGTAATTTGTGCCACAGTAGCTGCTGGGCAGGCATTCTGCAGTACAGTGAAGGGTGGGTGGGCCGCCTGCCCACAGTCCCTGATGAGCAAGTAATCTGTGGCACAGTAGCTGCTGGGCAGGCATTCTGGGGTACAGTGAATGTTGGTGGGCCGGGTGGGCCCCCTGCCCACAGTCCCTGGTGAGAAGGTAATTTGTGCCACAGTAGCTGCTGGGCAGGCATTCTGGGGTACAGTGACTGTGGGTGAGCCGGGTGGGCCCCCTGCCCACAGTCCCTGGTGAGAAGGTAATTTGTGACACAGTAGTCGCATGGCAGGCATTCTGGGGTACAGTGAATGTGGGTGAGCCGGGTGGGCCCCCTGCCCACAGTCCCTGATGAGAAGGTAATTTGTGACACAGTAGTCGCTGGGCAGGCATTCTGCGGTACAGTGAAGGGTGGCTGGGCCGCCTGCTCACATTCCCTGGTGAGAAGGTATTTTGTGACACAGTAGCTGCTGGGCAGGCATTCTGGGGTACAGTGAATGGTGGGTGGGTCGCCTATCCACAGTCCCTGGTGAGAAGGTAATTTGTGCCACAGTAGCTGCTGGGCAGGCATTCTGGGGTACAGTGAATGTGGGTGAGCCGGGTGGGCCCCCTGCCCACAGTCCCTGGTGAGAAGGTAATTTGTGCCACAGTAGCTGCTGGGCAGGCATTCTGCAGTACAGTGGAGGGTGGGTGGGCCGCCTGCTCACATTCCCTGGTGAGAAGGTATTTTGTGCCACAGTAGCTGCTGGGCAGGCATTCTGGGGTACAGTGAATGTGGGTGAGCCGGGTGGGCCCCCTGCCCACAGTCCCTGGTGAGAAGGTAATTTGTGCCACAGTAGCTGCTGGGCAGGCATTCTGGGGTACAGTGAATGTGGGTGAGCCGGGTGGGCCCCCTGCCCACAGTCCCTGGTGAGAAGGTAATTTGTGACACAGTAGCTGCTGGGCAGGCATTCTGGGGTACAGTGAATGTGGGTGAGCCGGGTGGGCCCCCTGCCCACAGTCCCTGGTGAGAAGGTAATTTGTGCCATAGTAGCTGCTGGGCAGGCATTCTGCAGTACAGTGGCGGGTGGGTGGGCCGCCTGCTCACATTCCCTGGTGAGAAGGTATTTTGTGGCACAGTGAGTGATAGGAAAGAGTTATTTGGGCAGTGCTGATGGTCACATATCTGTGGCACTTTAATGTCGAGGGAGCCTCCCAAGCAGACCGACTGGGAATGCGTTTAATACTGAGGAAGCGATAGACATGCCTTCTGCGAGTGAGCACACGGCCTGCCATGCGGCGCAGTGAGTGATGCCTGCCTGGCGGCGCAGTGAGTGAGTGATGCGCGCCTGGTGGCACAGTGAGTGATGCGTGCTCAGCGGCGCAGTGAGTGATGCACGCCCAGTGGCGCAGTGAGTGATGCCTGCCTGGCAGCACAGTGAGTGATGCGCGCCCGGCAGGGCAGTTTTTGATGCGTGCCCAGTGGCGCAGTGAGTGAAGCATGCCTGGCAGCGCAGTGAGTGATGCGCGCCCTGTGGTGCAGTGTGTGATGCGCACCTGGTGGCGCAGTGAGTGATGCTGCCTGGCGGTGCAATGAGTGAGTGAAGCCCGCCTGGCGCCGCAGTGAGTGATGCGTGCCCAGTGGGGCAGTTAGTGATGCGCACCCGGTGGCGCAGTGAGTGATGCGCACCTGGTGCCGCAGTGAGTGATGCGCGCCCGGTGGCACAGTGAGTGATGCGCACCTGCCTGGAGGGGAAGTGAGTGATGCCTGCCTGGCGGTGGAGTGAGTGATGTGCGCCCGGTGGCGCAGTGAGTGATGTGCACCCAGTGGTGCAGTGAGTGATGCGTGCCCGGCGGGGCAGTGAGTGAAGCGCGCCCGGTGGCGCAGTGAGTGATGCGCACCCGGTGGCGCAGTGAGTGATGCGCGCCCGGCGGGCCAGTGTGTGATGCGCGCCTGGTGGCGCAGTGAGTGATGCCTGGCTGGTGGTGCAGTGAGTGAGTGATGCACGCCCGGTGGCACAGTGAGTGATGCGCGCCTGCCTGGAGGGGAAGTGAGTGATGCCTGCCTGGCGGTGGAGTGAGTGATGTGCGCCCGGTGGCGCAGTGAGTGATGTGCACCCAGTGGTGCAATGAGTGATGCGCACCTTGTGGCGTAGTGAGTGATGCCTGTATGGCGGTGCAGTGAATGATGCGCGCCTGGCGGCGCATGAGTGATGCGTGCTTGGTGGCGCAGTGAGTGATGCGTGCCCAGTGGGGCAGTGAGTGATGCGCGCCCGGTGGCGCAGTGAGTGATGCGCACCCGGTGGCGCAGTGAGTGATGCGCGCCCGGCGGGGCAATGAGTGATGCGCGCCTGGTGGCGCAGTGAGTGATGCCTGGCTGCTGGTGCAGTGAGTGATTGATGCGCGCCCAGCAGCATAGTGAGTGATGCCTGCCTGGCGGTGGAGTGAGTGTTGTGCGCCCGGTGGCGCAGTGAGTGATGCGCACCCGGTGGCGTAGTGAGTGATGCCTGCCTGGCGGTGCAGTAAGTGAGTGATGCGCGCCCGGTGACGCAGTGAGTAATGAGCGGCTGCCTGGCGGTGCAGTGAGTGATGCGCACCTGGCGGCGCAGTGAGTGATGCCTGCCTGGCAGCACAGTGAGTGATGCGCGCAACCCTGGCAGTACAGTGAGTGATGCGTGCTGATGCATGCCTGGAGGTGCACTGAGGGATGCTCGCCTGGTGGCGCAGTGAGTGAGTGATGCGTGCCTGGAAGTGCAGTGAGGGATGCGCGCCTGCCTGGAGGGGACGTGAGTGATGCGTGCCTGGCAGTGCAGTGAGTGATGGGCGTCTGCCTGGAGGGGAAGTGAGTGATGTGCGCCTGGCGGGACAGTGAGCGATGCGCGCCCGGTGGCGCAGTGAGTGATGCACGCCTGGTGGTGAGTGATGCGCGTCTACGCGGCGGGGCAGTGAGTGATGCGCGCCTGGTGGCGAAATGGGCGATGCGCGCCTGCCGGCGCAGTGAGTGATGCGTGCCTGGTGGCGTAATGAGTGATGCGCACCTGGCAGCGCAGTGAGTGATGCGCGCCAGGTGGTGCAGTGAGTGAGTATTGCGCCCCTGGAGGCGCAGGGAGTGATGCGCGCCTGCTGGCACAGTGAGTGATGCGCGCCTGGTGGTGCAGTGATTGATGCGCGCCTGGTGGCGTAGTGAGGGATGCCTGCCTGGCGGCGTAGTGAGTGATGCGCGCCTGGTGGCGCAGTGAGTGATGCACGCCCGGCAGTGCAGTGAGTGATGCGCGCCCGGCGGCGCAGTGAGTGATGCGCGCCCGGTGGGGCAGTGAGTGATGCGCGCATGGCGGCGCAGTGAGTGATGCGCACCTTGCGGCGAGGTGAGTGATGCGCGCCTGTCAGGGCAGTGAGTGATGCGTGCCCGGTGGCATAGTGAGTGATGCGCACCTGGCGGCGCAGTGAGTGATGCGCGCGTGCCGGTGCAGTGAGTGAGTAGTGCGCCCCTGGAGGCGCAGTGAGTGATACCTGCCTGGCGGTGCAGTGAGTGATGCGCGCCTGGTGGCGTAGTGAGTGATGCGCGCCTGACGGCGCAGTGAGTGATGCGCGCCTGTAGACGTAGTGAGTGATGCGCGCCTGGCGGTGCAGTGAGTGATGCGCGCCTGGCGGCGTAGTGCGTGATGCGCGCCTGTTGGCGCAGTGAGTGATGCACGCCTGGCGGTGCAGTGAGTGATGTGCGCCTGGTGGGGCAGTGAGTGATGCGCGCCTGGCGGTGCAGTGAGTGATGGGCGTCTGCCTGGAGGGGAAGTGAGTGATGTGCGCCTGGCGGGACAGTGAGCGATGCGCGCCCGGTGGCGCAGTGAGTGATGCACGCCTGGTGGTGAGTGATGCGCGTCTACCCGGCGGGGCAGTGAGTGATGCGCGCCTGGTGGCGAAGTGGGCGATGCGCGCCTGCCGGCGCAGTGAGTTATGCGTGCCTGGTGGCGTAATGAGTGATGCGGACCTGGCAGCGCAGTGAGTGATGCACGCCAGGTGGTGCAGTGAGTGAGTATTGCGCCCCTGGAGGAGCAGGCAGTGATGCGCGCCTGCTGGCACAGTGAGTGATGCGCGCCTGGCGGTGCAGTGATTGATGCGCGCCTGGTGGCGTAGTGAGGGATGCATGCCTGGCGGCGTAGTGAGTGATGCGCGCCTGGTGGCGCAGTGAGTGATGCACGCCCGGCAGTGCAGTGAGTGATGCGCGCCCGGCGGCGCAGTGAGTGATGCGCGCCCGGTGGGGCAGTGAGTGATGCGCGCATGGCGGCGCAGTGAGTGATGCGCACCTTGCGGCGAGGTGAGTGATGCGCGCCTGTCGGGGCAGTGAGTGATGCGTGCCCGGTGGCGTAGTGAGTGATGCGCACCTGGCGGCGCAGTGAGTGATGCGCGCGTGCCGGTGCAGTGAGTGAGTAGTGCGCCCCTGGAGGCGCAGTGAGTGATACCTGCCTGGCGGTGCAGTGAGTGATGCGCGCCTGGTGGCGTAGTGAGTGATGCGCGCCTGACGGCGCAGTAAGTGATGCGCGCCTGTAGGCGTAGTGAGTGATGCGCGCCTGGTGGCGTAGTGAGTGATGCGCGCCTGGCGGTGCAGTGAGTGATGCGCGCCTGGTGGCGTAGTGAGTGATGCGCGCCTGGCGGTGCAGTGAGTGATGCGCGCCTGGTGGCGTAGTGAGTGATGCGCGCCTGGTGGCGCAGTGAGTGATGTGCGCCTGACGGCGCAGTGAGTGATGCCTGCCTGGTGGGACAGTGAGTGATGACTGCCTGGTGGGGCAGTGAGTGATGCCTGCCTGGCGGGGCAGTGAGTGATGCGCGCCTGGAGGTGCAGTGAGTGAGTAGTGCGCCCCTGGAGGCGCAGTGAGTGATGCGCGCCTGACGGCGCAGTGAGTGATGCCTGCCTGGTGGGGCAGTGAGTGATGCCTGCCTGGTGGGGCAGTGAGTGATGCCTGCCTGGCGGGGCAGTGAGTGATGCGCGCCTGGAGGTGCAGTGAGTGAGTATTGCGCCCCTGGGGGCGCAGTGAGTGATGCGCGCCTGCTGGCACAGTGAGTGGTGCGCGCCTGGCGGTGCAGTGAGTGATGCGCGCCTGGCGGCGTAGTGAGTGATGGGCGCCTGTTGGCGCAGTGAGTGATGCACGCCTGGCGGTGCAGTGAGTGATGTGCGCCTGGTGGGGCAGTGAGTGATGCGCGCCTGGCGGCGCAGTGAGTGATGCCTGGCTGGTGGTGCAGTGAGTGATGCGCGCCCGTTGGGGCAGTGAGTGATGCGCGCCCGGTGGGGCAGTGAGTGATGCCTGCCTGGCGGGGCAGTGAGTGATGCGCGCCTGGGGGTGCAGTGAGTGAGTAGTGCGCCCCTGGAGGCGCAGTGAGTGATGCGCGCCTGACGGCGCAGTGAGTGATGCCTGACTGGTGGGGCAGTGAGTGATGCCTGCCTGCTGGGGCAGTGAGTGATGCCTGCCTGTCGGGGCAGTGAGTGATGCGTGCCCGGTGGCGTAGTGAGTGATGCGCACCTGGCGGCGCAGTGAGTGATGCGCGCGTGCCGGTGCAGTGAGTGAGTAGTGCGCCCCTGGAGGCGCAGTGAGTGATACCTGCCTGGCGGTGCAGTGAGTGATGCGCGCCTGGTGGCATAGTGAGTGATGCGCGCCTGACGGCGCAGTAAGTGATGCGCGCCTGTAGGCGTAGTGAGTGATGCGCGCCTGGTGGCGTAGTGAGTGATGCGCGCCTGGCGGTGCAGTGAGTGATGCGCGCCTGGTGGCGTAGTGAGTGATGCGCGCCTGGCGGTGCAGTGAGTGATGCGCGCCTGGTGGCGTAGTGAGTGATGCGCGCCTGGTGGCGCAGTGAGTGATGCGCGCCTGACGGCGCAGTGAGTGATGCCTGCCTGGTGGGACAGTGAGTGATGACTGCCTGGTGGGGCAGTGAGTGATGCCTGCCTGGCGGGGCAGTGAGTGATGCGCGCCTGGAGGTGCAGTGAGTGAGTAGTGCGCCCCTGGAGGCGCAGTGAGTGATGCGCGCCTGACGGCGCAGTGAGTGATGCCTGCCTGGTGGGGCAGTGAGTGATGCCTGCCTGGTGGGGCAGTGAGTGATGCCTGCCTGGCGGGGCAGTGAGTGATGCGCCCCTGGGGGCGCAGTGAGTGATGCGCGCCTGCTGGCACAGTGAGTGATGCGCGCCTGGCGGTGCAGTGAGTGATGCGCGCCTGGCGGTGCAGTGAGTGATGCGCGCCTGGTGGCGCAGTGAGTGATGCGCGCCTGACGGCGCAGTGAGTGATGCCTGCCTGGTGGGAAAGTGAGTGATGACTGCCTGGTGGGGCAGTGAGTGATGCCTGCCTGGCGGGGCAGTGAGTGATGCGCGCCTGGAGGTGCAGTGAGTGAGTAGTGCGCCCCTGGAGGCGCAGTGAGTGATGCGCGCCTGACGGCGCAGTGAGTGATGCCTGCCTGGTGGGGCAGTGAGTGATGCCTGCCTGGTGGGGCAGTGAGTGATGCCTGCCTGGCGGGGCAGTGAGTGATGCGCCCCTGGGGGCGCAGTGAGTGATGCGCGCCTGCTGGCACAGTGAGTGATGCGCGCCTGGCGGTGCAGTGAGTGATGCGCGCCTGGCGGCGTAGTGAGTGATGGGCGCCTGTTGGCGCAGTGAGTGATGCACGCCTGGCGGTGCAGTGAGTGATGTGCGCCTGGTGGGGCAGTGAGTGATGCGCGCCTGGCGGCGCAGTGAGTGATGCCTGGCTGGTGGTGCAGTGAGTGATGCGCGCCCGTTGGGGCAGTGAGTGATGCGCGCCCGGTGGGGCAGTGAGTGATGCCTGCCTGGCGGGGCAGTGAGTGATGCGCGCCTGGGGGTGCAGTGAGTGAGTAGTGCGCCCCTGGAGGCGCAGTGAGTGATGCGCGCCTGACGGCGCAGTGAGTGATGCCTAACTGGTGGGGCAGTGAGTGATGCCTGCCTGCTGGGGCAGTGAGTGATGCCTGCCTGGCGGGGCAGTGAGTGATGCGCGCCTGGAGGTGCAGTG
This sequence comes from Ambystoma mexicanum, assembly GCF_040938575.1. NCBI lineage: Eukaryota > Metazoa > Chordata > Amphibia > Caudata > Ambystomatidae > Ambystoma > Ambystoma mexicanum. The sequence continues at coordinate 6,925,297 of NC_090932.1, forward strand.
AGTGAGTATTGCGCCCCTGGAGGCTCAGTGAGTGATGCGCGCCTGCTGGCACAGTGAGTGATGCGCGCCTGGCGGTGCAGTGAGTGATGCGCGCCTGTTGGCGTAGTGAGTGATGCGCGCCTGTTGGCGCAGTGAGTGATGCACGCCCGGCGGTGCAGTGAGTGATGCGCGCCTGGTGGGGCAGTGAGTGATGCGCGCCTGGCGGCGCAGTGAGTGATGCCTGGCTGATGGTGCAGTCAGTGATGCGCGCCCGTTGGGGCAGTGAGTGATGCGCGCCCGGTGGGGCAGTGAGTGATGCGCGCCTGGCGGCGCAGTGAGGGATGCGCACCTGGCGGCGCAATGAGTGATGCCTGGCTGGTGGTGGAGTGAGTGATGCGCGCCCGTTGGGGCAGTGAGTGATGCGCGCCTGTCGAGGCAGTGAGTAATGCCTGCCTGGCGGGGCAGTGAGTGATGCGCGCCTGGGGGTGCAGTGAGTGAGTAGTGCGCCCCTGGAGGCGCAGTGAGTGATGCACGCCTGGAGGCGCAGTGAGTGATGCGCGCCTAGTGGCGCGGTGAGTGATGCCCCGGTTCGCCCGGTGGACACGCAGCATTTTCCATGGTCTTGTCCTTACTGAGACCAGATCCTCAGATCCTAGACTCCGACCTCTAAGGCTGTGAGTGTCCTGTTCCGAGAGGGGGCGTGACCCCTCCCCCACACAGGTGAGCCGGGTGCTGGCGGATCCAGGCACCTCTCAGGGGTCCTGCAGGTCAAGCAGGGATCGTTTATCACCAGTTCAGAAAACAGACCCCGCCGCGCGCCTCTCCCGGTGCTTTGAAGTCTCTCTATTTAAAATGGCAGCGCTGGCCCTGGCCGCGTATTTACCAATTACAGAAGTAAAATGAGACGCCGTGTCTCCTGCCCGAGCCCCGGGGGCGTAATGCACCCCAAGCTTCCCAGCTCCCACCAGCCAGACACCAGACCACAAAAATGTGGGACGTCCTGCGGCTCTGCACGCTTCTTGCCTTCATTTACAGTGTCTGGGGGAGCAGCGCATCCTCCCTGCCCCAGCCTGTGCTGCCCCCCTTCCTCTGTCTGCCCCTCTCAATTCTTCCTCTGGCTCTTCTCACTTAACCTCCATGCCTCCTTCCTACCTCCTTCATACGTCCTCTCTTCCCTTTCTTTCTTTATCCCTCCCTCCCTCTCTTCCTTCCTTCCTTGCCTCCCCCCTCTGCCCTTCTCTTCTCTGCTCTTCTCTTGCCTTCCTTACTTCTTTCCTTCCCCTTTCCTTCTTCCTTCTTCCGTCCTCCCTCCCTCCCTCCCTCCCTCCCTTCCTTCCTTTCCTTCCTTCCTTCCTTCCTCCCTCCCTCTGCAAGCGTGTATCCCCTTGAAATCCAGCTTCATCCTGTGCAAGGCTGTTGCTGAGCAGCTCAGCATCTCTAGAGGCCCACGAGTCACCGGAAGCAGAGACAGGTGCAGCCTTGAACTCTGTCACCCAGGAAGAAAGGAGCCAGCAGCCAGGCCTTCTCTGTCTGAACCCCCAAATCTGCCACCCCCCCACCCCCCCTCAACACGAGACTCACCCCTTTGCTGGCTCCTCCCTAACAGCAAGGAGCACACACTCACCCCTTCATATCTAAGACTGAGTGATCTGCTCCCGGCTACTTGTAGACCCCTGTCATACTGCCCACCCATTGCTTTCCCCCATTAGACCGCTCCCCGCGTGTCCCCCCCCCCCTAAGCTCCCCATTGATTCCGGAAGCCACTCCAGCGCTCAATACATACCCTTATAATAATAGTACTACTAGTGATATAACAGTTCATTCTCTCCATTTGCCCCGGGAATATTGTGGAGAATGTGCCCAGGAGCCTTCAATTTGCCCAAAGCATTCGGTGCAGGGAAGCATCTAAGCAGCGAGTGGTGCCCTGTCACGGGAACGCTGCCCTCTCAGCCCCTGCCAGAGCTTGCAAAGTGGGCGGTGCCCCCGTGCCATGGAGTCACCAGGTCACAGTCTTATTGGCTGGTTATGGAAAAGGGGCGTCTAGAGAACGCCATGTAGTGGTGAGAAAGCACAGAATTAGAAGATAGACCGGGTCTGGTCAAGGTATATTTGGATGCCCGGTGGGGGGGGGGGGGGGCGGGTTCAGCCCCGACTTCATTCTGCCGGGGGGATGGGCCCCGCAGCCCCCCCACCCCGTACTCGGCGCCCCTGTCACCAGGGCCAGTGCTCAGGGAGTGAGGCCTCTCTCTGCTGAGCTGCATCCCTGGCCAAGGGGCCAGGTGTTCACCGGGGCCAGCGCTCAAGGAGCGAGGCCTCTCTCTGCTGGGCTCCTGTCCTGTGCAAGAGGCCAGGTGCTCACCAGGGCCAGCGCTCAGTGGGCGAGGCCTCTCTATGCTGAGCTCCGGCCCTGTGCAAGAGGCCAGGTGCTCACCAGGGCCAGCACTCGGGGAGTGAGGCCTCTCTATGCTGAGCTCCTGTCCTGTGCAAGAGGCCAGGTGCTCGCTCGCGACAGCGCTCAGGGGGAGAGGCCTCTCTCTGCTGAGCTCCTGTCCTGTGCAAGAGGCCAGGTGCTCACCAGGGCCAGCGCTCAGGGAGCGAGGCCTCTCTCTGCTGAGCTCCTGTCCTGTGCAAGAGGCCAGGTGCTCGCTCGCGACAGCGCTCAGGGGGAGAGGCCTCTCTCTGCTGAACTCCGGCCCTGTGCAAGAGGCCAGGTGCTCACCAGGGCCAGCGCTCAGGGAGCGAGGCCTCTCTCTGCTGGGCTCCGGGACTGTGCAAGAGGCCAGGTGTTCACCAGAGCCAGTGCTCAGGGAGCGAGCCCTCTATTTGCTGAGCTCCGTCCCTGTGCAAGAGGCCAGGTGTTCACCAGAGTCAGCGTTCAGGGAGGGAGGCCTCTCTCTGCTGAGCTCCTGCAATGGGCAAGAGGCCAGGTGCTCACCAGGGCCAGCACTCACGGAGCGAGGCCTCTCTCTGCGGAGCTCCGGGACTGTGCAAGAGGCCAGGTGTTCACCAGAGCCAGTGCTCAGGGAGCGAGGCCTCTATTTGCTGAGCTCCGGCCCTGTGCAAGAGGCCAGGGGTTCACCGGAGCCAGCGTTCAGGGAGGGAGGCCTCTCTCTGCTGAGCTCCGGCAATGGGCAAGAGGCCAGGTGCTCACGGAGCGAGGCCTCTCTCTGCTGAGCTCGGGCCCTGTGCAAGAGGCCAGGTGTTCACCAGGGCAAGCGCTCAAGGAGCGAGGCCTCTCTCTGATGAGCTCCGGCCCTGGCCAAGGGGCCAGGTGTTCACCAGAGCCAGCGCTCAGCGGTCGAGGCCTCTCTGCTGAGCTCCGGCCCTGTGCAAGAGGCCAGGTGCTCAGCAGGGCCAGCGCGCAGGGAGTGAGGCCTCTCCCTGCAGAGCTCCGGCAATGTGCAAGAGGCCAGGTGCTCACCAGGGCCAGCGCTCAGGGAGCGAGGCCGCTCCGTGCTGAGCTCCGGCCCTGTGCAAGAGGCCAGGTGCTCACCAGGGCCAGCGCTCAGGGAGCGAGGCCGCTCTGTGCTGAGCTCCGGCCCTGTGCAAGAGGCCAGGTGCTCACCAGGGCCAGCGCTCAGGGAGCGAGGCCGCTCTCTGCTGAGCTCCGGCCCTGTGCAAGAGGCCAGGTGTTCACCAGAGCCAGCGCTCAGGGAGCGAGGCCTCTCTCTGCTGAGCTCCGTCCCTGTGCAAGAGGCCAGGTGTTCACCAGAGCCAGCGCTCAGGGAGCGAGGCCTCTCTCTGCTGAGCTCCGGCAATGGGCAAGAGGCCAGGTGCTCTCCCGCGCCAGCGCTCAGGGGGCGAGGCCTCTCTCTGCTGAGCTCCGGCCCTGTGCAAGAGGCCAGGTGTTCACCAGAGTCAGCGCTCAGGGAGCGAGGCCTCACTCTGCTGAGCTCCAGCCCTGGGCAAGCAGCCAGGTGCTCACCAGGGCCAGTGCTCCGGGAGTGAGGCCTCTCTCTTCAGAGCTCCGACACTGGGCAGGCGGCCAGTTGTTCACCACAGCCAGCGCTCAGGGAGCGAGGCCTCTCGCTGCTGAGATCCGGTCCTGTGCAAGGGGCCAGGTGCTCACCAGAGCCAGTGCTCAAGGAGTGAGGCCTCTCTCTGCTGAGCTCCGGCCCTGTGCAAGAGGCCAGGTGCTCGCCCGCGCCAGCGCTCAGGGAGCGAGGCCTCTCTCTGCTGAGCTCCTGTCCTGTGCAAGAAGCCAGGTGCTCGCCCGCGCCAGCGCTCAGGGAGCGAGGCCTCTCTCTGCTGAGCTCCGGCCCTGTGCAAGAGGCCAGGTGCTCACCAGAGCCAGCACTCAGGGAGTGAGGCCTCTCTCTGCTGAGCTCCGGCCCTGTGCAAGAAGCCAGGTGCTCGCCCGCGCCAGCGCTCAGGGAGCGAGGCCTCTCTCTGCTGAGCTCCTGTCCTGTGCAAGAGGCCAGGTGCTCGCCCGCGCCAGCGCTCAGGGAGCGAGGCCTCTCTCTGCTGAGCTCGGGCAATGGGCAAGAGGCCAGGTGCTCTCCCGCGCCAGCGCTCAGGGGGCGAGGCCTCTCTCTGCTGAGCTCCGGCCCTGTGCAAGAGGCCAGGTGCTCACCAGGGCCAGCGCGCAGGGAGTGAGGCCTCTCCCTGCAGAGCTCCGGCCCCGGGCAAGAGGAAAGGTGCTCAGCAGGGCCAGTGCGCAGGGAGTGAGGCCTCTCCCTGCAGAGCTCCGGCAATGTGCAAGAGGCCAGGTGCTCACCAGGGCCAGCGCTCAGGGAGCGAGGCCGCTCTGTGCTGAGCTCCGGCCCTGTGCAAGAGGCCAGGTGCTCACCAGGGCCAGCGCTCAGGGAGCGAGGCCGCTCTCTGCTGAGCTCCGGCCCTGTGCAAGAGGCCAGGTGCTCACCAGGGCCAACGCTCAGGGAGCGAGGCTGCTCTCTGCTGAGCTCCGGCCCTGTGCAAGAGGCCAGGTGTTCACCAGAGCCAGCGCTCAGGGAGCGAGGCCTCTCTCTGCTGAGCTCCGGCAATGGGCAAGAGGTCAGGTGCTCACCAGGGCCAGCACTCAGGGAGTGAGGCCTCTCTCTGCGGTGCTCCGGCCCTGTGCAAGAGGCAAGGTGCTCTCCCGCGCCAGCGCTCAGGGGGCGAGGCCTCTTTCTGCTGAGCTCGGGCCCTGTGCAAGAGGCCAGGTGTTCACCAGAGCCAGCGCTCAGGGAGCGAGGCCTCTCTCTGCTGAGCTCCGGCCCTGGGCAAGCAGCCAGGTGCTCACCAGGGCCAGTGCTCCGGGAGTGAGGCCTCTCTCTTCAGAGCTCCGACACTGGGCAGGCGGCCAGTTGTTCACCACAGCCAGCGCTCAGGGAGCGAGGCCTCTCGCTGCTGAGATCCGGTCCTGTGCAAGGGGCCAGGTGTTCACCAGAGCCAGCGCTCAGGGAGCGTGGCCTCTCTCTGCTGAGCTCTGGCACTGAGCAGGCAGCCAGGTGTTCACCAGGGCCAGCGCTCAGGGAGTGAGGCCTCTCTCTGCTGAGCTCCGGCAATGGGCAAGAGGCCAGGTGCTCACCAGGGCCGGCACTCAGGGAGCGAGGCCTCTCTCTGCTGAGCTCTGGCCTTGTGCAAGGGGCCAGGTGCTCACCAGAGCCAGTGCTCAAGGAGTGAGGCCTCTCTCTGCTGAGCTCCGGCCCTGTGCAAGAGGCCAGGTGCTCGCCCGCGCCAGCGCTCAGGGAGCGAGGCCTCTCTCTGCTGAGCTCCTGTCCTGTGCAAGAAGCCAGGTGCTCGCCCGAGCCAGCGCTCAGGGAGCGAGGCCTCTCTCTGCTGAGCTCCGGCCCTGTGCAAGAGGCCAGGTGCTCACCAGGGCCAGCGCTCAGGGAGCGAGGCCTCTCTCTGCTGAGCTCCGGCCCTGTGCAAGAGGCCAGGTGTTCACCAGAGTCAGCGCTCAGGGAGCGAGGCCTCTCTCTGCTGAGCTCCGGCCCTGTGCAAGAGGCCAGGTGCTCGCCCGCGCCAGCGCTCAGGGAGCGAGGCCTCTCTCTGCTGAGCTCGGGCAATGGGCAAGAGGCCAGGTGCTCTCCCGCGCCAGCGCTCAGGGAGCGAGGCCTCTCTCTGCTGAGCTCGGGCAATGGGCAAGAGGCCAGGTGCTCTCCCGCGCCAGCGCTCAGGGGGCGAGGCCTCTCTCTGCTGAGCTCCGGCCCTGTGCAAGAGGCCAGGTGTTCACCAGAGCCAGCGCTCAGGGAGTGAGGCCTCTCTCTGCTGAGCTCCGGCAATGGGCAAGAGGCCAGGTGCTCACCAGGGCCGGCACTCAGGGAGCGAGGCCTCTCTCTGCTGAGCTCTGGCCTTGTGCAAGGGGCCAGGTGCTCACCAGAGCCAGTGCTCAAGGAGTGAGGCCTCTCTCTGCTGAGCTCCGGCCCTGTGCAAGAGGCCAGGTGCTCGCCCGCGCCAGCGCTCAGGGAGCGAGGCCTCTCTCTGCTGAGCTCCTGTCCTGTGCAAGAAGCCAGGTGCTCGCCCGCGCCAGCGCTCAGGGAGCGAGGCCTCTCTCTGCTGAGCTCCGGCCCTGTGCAAGAGGCCAGGTGCTCACCAGGGCCAGCGCTCAGGGAGCGAGGCCTCTCTCTGCTGAGCTCCGGCCCTGTGCAAGAGGCCAGGTGTTCACCAGAGTCAGCGCTCAGGGAGCGAGGCCTCTCTCTGCTGAGCTCCGGCCCTGTGCAAGAGGCCAGGTGCTCGCCCGCGCCAGCGCTCAGGGAGCGAGGCCTCTCTCTGCTGAGCTCGGGCAATGGGCAAGAGGCCAGGTGCTCTCCCGCGCCAGCGCTCAGGGAGCGAGGCCTCTCTCTGCTGAGCTCGGGCAATGGGCAAGAGGCCAGGTGCTCTCCCGCGCCAGCGCTCAGGGGGCGAGGCCTCTCTCTGCTGAGCTCCGGCCCTGTGCAAGAGGCCAGGTGTTCACCAGAGCCAGCGCTCAGGGAGTGAGGCCTCTCTCTGCTGAGCTCCGGCAATGGGCAAGAGGCCAGGTGCTCACCAGGGCCGGCACTCAGGGAGCGAGGCCTCTCTCTGCTGAGCTCTGGCCTTGTGCAAGGGGCCAGGTGCTCACCAGAGCCAGTGCTCAAGGAGTGAGGCCTCTCTCTGCTGAGCTCCGGCCCTGTGCAAGAGGCCAGGTGCTCGCCCGCGCCAGCGCTCAGGGAGCGAGGCCTCTCTCTGCTGAGCTCCTGTCCTGTGCAAGAAGCCAGGTGCTCGCCCGCGCCAGCGCTCAGGGAGCGAGGCCTCTCTCTGCTGAGCTCCGGCCCTGTGCAAGAGGCCAGGTGCTCACCAGGGCCAGCGCTCAGGGAGCGAGGCCTCTCTCTGCTGAGCTCCGGCCCTGTGCAAGAGGCCAGGTGTTCACCAGAGTCAGCGCTCAGGGAGCGAGGCCTCTCTCTGCTGAGCTCCGGCCCTGTGCAAGAGGCCAGGTGCTCGCCCGCGCCAGCGCTCAGGGAGCGAGGCCTCTCTCTGCTGAGCTCGGGCAATGGGCAAGAGGCCAGGTGCTCGCCCGCGCCAGCGCTCAGGGAGCGAGGCCTCTCTCTGCTGAGCTCGGGCAATGGGCAAGAGGCCAGGTGCTCTCCCGCGCCAGCGCTCAGGGAGCGAGGCCTCTCTCTGCTGAGCTCGGGCAATGGGCAAGAGGCCAGGTGCTCTCCCGCGCCAGCGCTCAGGGGGCGAGGCCTCTCTCTGCTGAGCTCCGGCCCTGTGCAAGAGGCCAGGTGTTCACCAGAGCCAGCGCTCAGGGAGTGAGGCCTCTCTCTGCTGAGCTCCGGCAATGGGCAAGAGGCCAGGTGCTCACCAGGGCCGGCACTCAGGGAGCGAGGCCTCTCTCTGCTGAGCTCTGGCCTTGTGCAAGGGGCCAGGTGCTCACCAGAGCCAGTGCTCAAGGAGTGAGGCCTCTCTCTGCTGAGCTCCGGCCCTGTGCAAGAGGCCAGGTGCTCGCCCGCGCCAGCGCTCAGGGAGCGAGGCCTCTCTCTGCTGAGCTCCTGTCCTGTGCAAGAAGCCAGGTGCTCGCCCGCGCCAGCGCTCAGGGAGCGAGGCCTCTCTCTGCTGAGCTCCGGCCCTGTGCAAGAGGCCAGGTGCTCACCAGGGCCAGCGCTCAGGGAGCGAGGCCTCTCTCTGCTGAGCTCCGGCCCTGTGCAAGAGGCCAGGTGTTCACCAGAGTCAGCGCTCAGGGAGCGAGGCCTCTCTCTGCTGAGCTCCGGCCCTGTGCAAGAGGCCAGGTGCTCGCCCGCGCCAGCGCTCAGGGAGCGAGGCCTCTCTCTGCTGAGCTCGGGCAATGGGCAAGAGGCCAGGTGCTCTCCCGCGCCAGCGCTCAGGGAGCGAGGCCTCTCTCTGCTGAGCTCGGGCAATGGGCAAGAGGCCAGGTGCTCTCCCGCGCCAGCGCTCAGGGGGCGAGGCCTCTCTCTGCTGAGCTCCGGCCCTGTGCAAGAGGCCAGGTGTTCACCAGAGCCAGCGCTCAGGGAGTGAGGCCTCTCTCTGCTGAGCTCCGGCAATGGGCAAGAGGCCAGGTGCTCACCAGGGCCGGCACTCAGGGAGCGAGGCCTCTCTCTGCTGAGCTCTGGCCTTGTGCAAGGGGCCAGGTGCTCACCAGAGCCAGTGCTCAAGGAGTGAGGCCTCTCTCTGCTGAGCTCCGGCCCTGTGCAAGAGGCCAGGTGCTCGCCCGCGCCAGCGCTCAGGGAGCGAGGCCTCTCTCTGCTGAGCTCCTGTCCTGTGCAAGAAGCCAGGTGCTCGCCCGCGCCAGCGCTCAGGGAGCGAGGCCTCTCTCTGCTGAGCTCCGGCCCTGTGCAAGAGGCCAGGTGTTCACCAGAGTCAGCGCTCAGGGAGCGAGGCCTCTCTCTGCTGAGCTCCGGCCCTGTGCAAGAGGCCAGGTGCTCGCCCGCGCCAGCGCTCAGGGAGCGAGGCCTCTCTCTGCTGAGCTCGGGCAATGGGCAAGAGGCCAGGTGCTCGCCCGCGCCAGCGCTCAGGGAGCGAGGCCTCTCTCTGCTGAGCTCGGGCAATGGGCAAGAGGCCAGGTGCTCTCCCGCGCCAGCGCTCAGGGAGCGAGGCCTCTCTCTGCTGAGCTCGGGCAATGGGCAAGAGGCCAGGTGCTCTCCCGCGCCAGCGCTCAGGGGGCGAGGCCTCTCTCTGCTGAGCTCCGGCCCTGTGCAAGAGGCCAGGTGTTCACCAGAGCCAGCGCTCAGGGAGCGAGGCCTCTCTCTGCTGAGCTCCTGTCCTGTGCAAGAAGCCAGGTGCTCGCCCGCGCCAGCGCTCAGGGAGCGAGGCCTCTCTCTGCTGAGCTCCGGCCCTGTGCAAGAGGCCAGGTGTTCACCAGAGTCAGCGCTCAGGGAGCGAGGCCTCTCTCTGCTGAGCTCCGGCCCTGTGCAAGAGGCCAGGTGCTCGCCCGCGCCAGCGCTCAGGGAGCGAGGCCTCTCTCTGCTGAGCTCGGGCAATGGGCAAGAGGCCAGGTGCTCGCCCGCGCCAGCGCTCAGGGAGCGAGGCCTCTCTCTGCTGAGCTCGGGCAATGGGCAAGAGGCCAGGTGCTCTCCCGCGCCAGCGCTCAGGGAGCGAGGCCTCTCTCTGCTGAGCTCCGGCCCTGTGCAAGAGGCCAGGTGTTCACCAGAGCCAGCGCTCAGGGAGTGAGGCCTCTCTCTGCTGAGCTCCGGCAATGGGCAAGAGGCCAGGTGCTCACCAGGGCCGGCACTCAGGGAGCGAGGCCTCTCTCTGCTGAGCTCTGGCCTTGTGCAAGGGGCCAGGTGCTCACCAGAGCCAGTGCTCAAGGAGTGAGGCCTCTCTCTGCTGAGCTCCGGCCCTGTGCAAGAGGCCAGGTGCTCGCCCGCGCCAGCGCTCAGGGAGCGAGGCCTCTCTCTGCTGAGCTCCTGTCCTGTGCAAGAAGCCAGGTGCTCGCCCGCGCCAGCGCTCAGGGAGCGAGGCCTCTCTCTGCTGAGCTCCGGCCCTGTGCAAGAGGCCAGGTGTTCACCAGAGTCAGCGCTCAGGGAGCGAGGCCTCTCTCTGCTGAGCTCCGGCCCTGTGCAAGAGGCCAGGTGCTCGCCCGCGCCAGCGCTCAGGGAGCGAGGCCTCTCTCTGCTGAGCTCGGGCAATGGGCAAGAGGCCAGGTGCTCGCCCGCGCCAGCGCTCAGGGAGCGAGGCCTCTCTCTGCTGAGCTCGGGCAATGGGCAAGAGGCCAGGTGCTCTCCCGCGCCAGCGCTCAGGGAGCGAGGCCTCTCTCTGCTGAGCTCGGGCAATGGGCAAGAGGCCAGGTGCTCTCCCGCGCCAGCGCTCAGGGGGCGAGGCCTCTCTCTGCTGAGCTCCGGCCCTGTGCAAGAGGCCAGGTGTTCACCAGAGCCAGCGCTCAGGGAGCGAGGCCTCTCTCTGCTGAGCTCCTGTCCTGTGCAAGAAGCCAGGTGCTCGCCCGCGCCAGCGCTCAGGGAGCGAGGCCTCTCTCTGCTGAGCTCCGGCCCTGTGCAAGAGGCCAGGTGTTCACCAGAGTCAGCGCTCAGGGAGCGAGGCCTCTCTCTGCTGAGCTCCGGCCCTGTGCAAGAGGCCAGGTGCTCGCCCGCGCCAGCGCTCAGGGAGCGAGGCCTCTCTCTGCTGAGCTCGGGCAATGGGCAAGAGGCCAGGTGCTCGCCCGCGCCAGCGCTCAGGGAGCGAGGCCTCTCTCTGCTGAGCTCGGGCAATGGGCAAGAGGCCAGGTGCTCTCCCGCGCCAGCGCTCAGGGAGCGAGGCCTCTCTCTGCTGAGCTCCGGCCCTGTGCAAGAGGCCAGGTGTTCACCAGAGTCAGTGCTCAGGGAGCGAGGCCTCTCTCTGCTGGGCTCTGGCCCTGTGCAAGAGGCCAGGTGTTCACCAGAGTCAGTGCTCAGGGAGCGAGGCCTCTCTCTGCTGGGCTCTGGCCCTGTGCAAGAGGCCAGGTGTTCACCAGAGTCAGTGCTCAGGGAGCGAGGCCTCTCTCTGCTGGGCTCTGGGCCTGTGCAAGAGGCCAGGTGTTCACCAGAGTCAGTGCTCAGGGAGCGAGGCCTCTCTCTGCTGGGCTCTGGCCCTGTGCAAGAGGCCAGGTGTTCACCAGAGTCAGTGCTCAGGGAGCGAGGCCTCTCTCTGCTGGGCTCTGGCCCTGTGCAAGAGGCCAGGTGTTCACCAGAGTCAGTGCTCAGGGAGCGAGGCCTCTCTCTGCTGGGCTCTGGCCCTGTGCAAGAGGCCAGGTGTTCACCAGAGTCAGTGCTCAGGGAGCGAGGCCTCTCTCTGCTGGGCTCTGGCCCTGTGCAAGAGGCCAGGTGTTCACCAGAGTCAGTGCTCAGGGAGCGAGGCCTCTCTCTGCTGGGCTCTGGCCCTGTGCAAGAGGCCAGGTGTTCACCAGAGTCAGTGCTCAGGGAGCGAGGCCTCTCTCTGCTGGGCTCTGGCCCTGTGCAAGAGGCCAGGTGTTCACCAGAGTCAGTGCTCAGGGAGCGAGGCCTCTCTCTGCTGGGCTCTGGCCCTGTGCAAGAGGCCAGGTGTTCACCAGAGTCAGTGCTCAGGGAGCGAGGCCTCTCTCTGCTGGGCTCTGGCCCTGTGCAAGAGGCCAGGTGTTCACCAGAGTCAGTGCTCAGGGAGCGAGGCCTCTCTCTGCTGGGCTCTGGCCCTGTGCAAGAGGCCAGGTGTTCACCAGAGTCAGTGCTCAGGGAGCGAGGCCTCTCTCTGCTGGGCTCTGGCCCTGTGCAAGAGGCCAGGTGTTCACCAGAGTCAGTGCTCAGGGAGCGAGGCCTCTCTCTGCTGGGCTCTGGCCCTGTGCAAGAGGCCAGGTGTTCACCAGAGTCAGTGCTCAGGGAGCGAGGCCTCTCTCTGCTGGGCTCTGGCCCTGTGCAAGAGGCCAGGTGTTCACCAGAGTCAGTGCTCAGGGAGCGAGGCCTCTCTCTGCTGGGCTCTGGCCCTGTGCAAGAGGCCAGGTGTTCACCAGAGTCAGTGCTCAGGGAGCGAGGCCTCTCTCTGCTGGGCTCTGGCCCTGTGCAAGAGGCCAGGTGTTCACCAGAGTCAGTGCTCAGGGAGCGAGGCCTCTCTCTGCTGGGCTCTGGCCCTGTGCAAGAGGCCAGGTGTTCACCAGAGTCAGTGCTCAGGGAGCGAGGCCTCTCTCTGCTGGGCTCTGGCCCTGTGCAAGAGGCCAGGTGTTCACCAGAGTCAGTGCTCAGGGAGCGAGGCCTCTCTCTGCTGGGCTCTGGGCCTGTGCAAGAGGCCAGGTGTTCACCAGAGTCAGTGCTCAGGGAGCGAGGCCTCTCTCTGCTGGGCTCTGGCCCTGTGCAAGAGGCCAGGTGTTCACCAGAGCCAGCGCTCAGGGAGCGAGGCCTCTCTCTGCTGAGCTCCGGCCTCGGCTCGGGGTGGGAGCGGTGTGAGGCAAGCTTGCAATCTCTTCACTAGGACATGGGAGAATAGGCCACGTCAGGGCCACCCGCTTAATTGGCTCTTTGAAAGCAAAAGTGACTTTCTCTGCTGAGCGGCGGGGCTCCGTGGAGAGCGCACCTTTCCACTCAAGCAGCAGCAGAAGGAGATTAAACACAAAATAATAACAGATTAGGGCAGATTCCAAGGCCTTGTTTCATAGACTTTGTAACTTGCAGAACAAAGTCAGGAGTCAGGGTCCGGAGGGGCGCCCCATCCCTGGCACAAAGCTCAGAGGGCACTTGACATTCAGGCATACCAAGGCGACAAAGAACGGCCCCGCAGATTACTGGGGGCAACCAGAAGGTATTGTCCCAACACAGAGCGGGCAGAAAAGAGGCCCTGCTCTCTGAAGTGGGCAGCTTTTGGGAAACGAGCCAGCGCGAGGGATAAAGGTTCATGGAATGCTGGCTCTCCTGGGAAGGACCAGGTGGCCGGGATCACTTTTAGGAATAACCCCGACTCATGATGGCCGCGCTGTGGCGGAAAGTCTCATCTACGTTACATACGTCCCCTGCTTCCGGCCAAGGCGTGGATTGCAAGTCTCTTCCCTGCAGACCCCAAAGACATCAGTAAATAGTAGCATGGAGTTATAAAGGAGTGGCGGGGGCACTCTCAGCAGTCACCCCGATTACCAGCAAGCGGATACTTGGGCCCCAACAAAATCCCAGCCACAAGAACGGAAGACTCATCCATTGGACAAAGCTGACTGTCTTCCTTATCCAGCAAAATGACAGGGATCACACTAGAGCAGCGCGTCATTTCCAGAGCACTCGTCCTCCCAACCCGCGTCACACCGTGACCTCACAAGAACAAGTTGTGTCAGGGATGGGGATTGGTCAGTTTAGGGGAGCTACACACCTGATAGAGGTTAGTTTGGTTATTGGGTAGCCATGCCGGGTGGGTCCTCCTGGGACCACCTCTACATGTAACCAATAGAAATTTGCAGGAAAGTGAAGACACTATTGGCCACAGCAACATTATATGTCTCAAGGTGAAAGGTAGCTGAGGATTGCATAAGACGTGTCTTAGATCTCAGATCAAGGGCGTCTCTCGCCCGGGCGTCTGAAGTGAAGGGCAGATGAAGAAAAGGGCAACTCCTGTTTGGACCTGGAGGACCCAGGGCCCGAACCCCAGCTCAGAATGCAGATAAGCATGCACCAATCTGTGTTCTCACTTTGGTCCCACCAGGCCACCCCCACCATCATCAGGCAATGCCAGTGCCAACTTCCCCGATGCTGGGGTGAGGACAGGTGCTCTGTGGCACAGTACGTTGTGTATTTGTAAACGTTTTATTCTTGTGCCGCAGCGCGTGTTTCAACAAGATCCCTTGCTGCACTTGCCGCGTGCACGCCCTTGCATCGTAGGTCCCCGCATCCTGTTCCGTCCCCCCTCCTACATTTCCCTTCCTTCCTCTCACATCTCAGCCATTCCCTCTTCCATCTATTGTATACTATTCTGATACTGTCTCGTGCTCCACAGTTTTTCTAGCATTACTTTGCATTGCCTGCAATCTTCTTCTAGGTTCCTGTTGTTTTCTGTGCCTTGTTGACTGTATTGACTTGGTGTTTGCTCTCTATGGTTCTTGATATAATGTTGCTATCCACGGTCTGTGGCATCACATTGCAATTGCCGGAATTCTTCACTTCTAGTTTCCCTGCTGACCTCTGGGTTTTGCTTTTTGTCCTGTACTGCATCTGCATTCTCTACATCTAGGTTCCCTGTGGTGCTTTGCCTTGGTCCTGTACTGCATCTGCATTCTCTACATCTAGGTTCCCTGTGGTGCTTTGCCTTGGTTCTGTACTACATCTGCATTCTCTACTTCCAGTTTCCCTGTAGTGCTTTGCCTTGGTTCTGTACTATATCTGCATTCTCTACTCCCGGGTTCCCTGTGGTGCTTTGCCTTGGTTCTGTACTACATCTGCATTCTCTACTTCCAGTTTCCCTGTAGTGCTTTGCCTTGGTTCTGTACTATATCTGCATTCTCTACTCCCGGGTTCCCTGTGGTGCTTTGCCTTGGTTCTGTACTACATCTGCATTCTCTACTTCCAGGTTCCCTGTGGTGCTTTGCCTTGGTTCTGTACTACATCTGCATTCTCTACTTCCAGGTTCCCTGTGGTGCTTTGCCTTGGTTCTGTACTACATCTGCATTCTCTACTTCCAGTTTCCCTGTTGTGCTTTGCCTTGGTTCTGTACTATATCTGCATTCTCTACGTCTAGGTTCCCTGTGGTGCTTTGCCTTGGTTCTGTACTACATCTGCATTCTCTACTTCCAGGTTCCCTGTGGTGCTTTGCCTTGGTTCTGTACTACATCTGCATTCTCTACTTCCAGTTTCCCTGTGGTGCTTTGCCTTGGTTCTGTACTATATCTGCATTCTCTACTCCCGGGTTCCCTGTTGTGCTTTGCCTTGGTTCTGTATTACATCTGCATTCTCTACTTCCAGGTTCCCTGTGGTGCTTTGCCTTGGTTCTGTACTACATCTGCATTCTCTACTTCCAGGTTCCCTGTTGTGCTTTGTCTTGGTTCTGTACTACATCTGCATTCTTTACTTCCAGGTTCCCTGTGGTGCTTTGCCTTGGTTCTGTACTACATCTGCATTCTCTACTTCCAGGTTCCCTGTGGTGCTTTGCCTTGGTTCTGTACTACATCTGCATTCTCTACTTCCAGTTTCCCTGTGGTGCTTTGCCTTGGTTCTGTACTATATCTGCATTCTCTACTCCCGGGTTCCCTGTTGTGCTTTGTGCTTTGCCTTGGTTCTGTACTGCATCTGCATTCGCTATGTCTAGGTTCCCTTTGGTGCTTTGCCTTGGTTCTGTACTACATCTGCATTCTCTACTTCCAGTTTCCCTGTGGTGCTTTGCCTTGGTTCTGTACTACATCTGCATTCTCTACTTCCAGTTTCCCTGTGGTGCTTTGCCTTGGTTCTGTACTACATCTGCATTCTCTACTTCCAGGTTCCCTGTGGTGCTTTGCCTTGGTTCTGTACTACATCTGCATTCTCTACTTCCACGTTCCCTGTTGTGCTTTGTGCTTTGCCTTGGTTCTGTACTACATCTGCATTCTCTACGTCTAGGTTCCCGGTGGTGCTTTGCCTTGGTTCTGTACTACATCTGCATTCTCTACTTCCAGGTTCCCTGTGGTGCTTTGCCTTGGTTCTGTACTACATCTGCATTCTCTACTTCCAGTTTCCCTGTGGTGCTTTGCCTTGGTTCTGTACTACATCTGCATTCTCTACTTCCAGTTTCCCTGTAGTGCTTTGCCTTGGTTCTGTACTATATCTGCATTCTCTACTCCCGGGTTCCCTGTTGTGCTCTGTGCTTTGCCTTGGTTCTGTACTGCATCTGCATTCACTATGTCTAGGTTCCCTTTGGTGCTTTGCCTTGGTTCTGTACTACATCTGCATTCTCTACTTCCAGTTTCCCTGTGGTGCTTTGCCTTGGTTCTGTACTACATCTGCATTCTCTACTTCCAGTTTCCCTGTGGTGCTTTGCCTTGGTTCTGTACTACATCTGCATTCTCTACTTCCAGGTTCCCTGTGGTGCTTTGCCTTGGTTCTGTACTACATCTGCATTCTCTACTTCTAGGTTCCCTGTTGTGCTTTGTGCTTTGCCTTGGTTCTGTACTGCATCTGCATTCGCTATGTCTAGGTTCCCTGTGGTGCTTTGCCTTGGTTCTGTACTGCATCTACATTCTCTACGTCTAGGTTCCCTGTGGTGCTTTGCCTTGGTTCTGTACTACATCTGCATTCTCTACTTCCATGTTCCCTGTGGTGCTTTGCCTTGGTTCTGTACTATATCTGCATTCTCTACTTCCAGTTTCCCTGTGGTGCTTTGCCTTGGTTCTGTACTACACATAGCTCTCAACTCACCCGCTTTTGGTGGGTGTCACCCGCCTTGCAAAGGGCTGACTCACCCGCCAAAAACAAAATCGGGTGATTTCACCCGCCATTGTGAGACAAATGGTTGAGAGCTATGACTACATCTGCATTCTCTACTTCCAGGTTCCTTGTGGTGCGTTGCCTTGGTTCTGTACTGCATCTGCATTCTCTACGTATAGGTTCCCTGTGGTGCTTTGCCTTGGTTCTGTACTGCATCTGCATTCTCTACGTATAGGTTCCCTGTGGTGCTTTGCCTTGGTTCTCTACTGCATCTGCATTCTCTACGTATAGGTTCCCTGTGGTGCTTTGCCTTGGTTCTGTACTGCATCTGCATTCTCTACTTCCAGGTTCCTTGTGGTGCGTTGCCTTGGTTCTGTACTACATCTGCATTCTCTACTTCTGGGTTCCCTGTTGTGCTTTGTGCTTTGCCTTGGTTCTGTACTACATCTGCATTCTCTACTTCTGGGTTCCCTGTTGTGCTTTGTGCTTTGCCTTGGTTCTGTACTACATCTGCATTCTCTACGTACAGGTTCCCTGTTGTGCTTTGCCTTGGTTCTGTACTGCATCTGCATTCTCTACGTATAGGTTCCCTGTGGTGCTTTGTGCTTTGCCTTGGTTCTGTACTACATCTGCATTCTCTACTTCTGGGTTCCCTGTTGTGCTTTGTGCTTTGCCTTGGTTCTGTACTACATCTGCATTCTCTACTTCTGGGTTCCCTGTTGTGCTTTGTGCTTTGCCTTGGTTCTGTACTACATCTGCATTCTCTACGTACAGGTTCCCTGTTGTGCTTTGCCTTGGTTCTGTACTGCATCTGCATTCTCTACGTATAGGTTCCCTGTGGTGCTTTGCCTTGGTTCTGTACTGCATCTGCATTCTCTACGTATAGGTTCCCTGTGGTGCTTTGCCTTGGTTCTCTACTGCATCTGCATTCTCTACGTATAGGTTCCCTGTGGTGCTTTGCCTTGGTTCTGTACTGCATCTGCATTCTCTACTTCCAGGTTCCTTGTGGTGCGTTGCCTTGGTTCTGTACTACATCTGCATTCTCTACTTCTGGGTTCCCTGTTGTGCTTTGTGCTTTGCCTTGGTTCTGTACTACATCTGCATTCTCTACTTCTGGGTTCCCTGTTGTGCTTTGTGCTTTGCCTTGGTTCTGTACTACATCTGCATTCTCTACGTACAGGTTCCCTGTTGTGCTTTGTGCTTTGCCTTGGTTCTGTACTACATCTGCATTCTCTACTTCCAGGTTCCCTGTGGTGCTTTGCCTTGGTTCTGTACTACATCTGCATTCTTTACTTCCAGGTTCCCTGTTGTGCTTTGCTTTGGTTCTGTACTGCATCTGCATTCTCCACGTCTGGGTTCCCTGTGGTGCTTTGCCTTGGTTCTGTACTACATCTGCATTCTTTACTTCCAGGTTCCCTGTGGTGCTTTGCCTTGGTTCTGTACTACATCTGCATTCTCTACTTCCATGTTCCCTGTGGTGCTTTGCCTTGGTTCTGTACTAAATCTGCATTCTCTACTTCCAGGTTCCCTGTGGTGCTTTGCCTTGGTTCTGTACTGCATCTGCATTCTCTACGTATAGGTTCCCTGTGGTGCTTTGCCTTGGTTCTGTACTGCATCTGCATTCTCTACGTATAGGTTCCCTGTGGTGCTTTGCCTTGGTTCTGTACTATATCTGCATTCTCTACTTCCAGTTTCCCTGTGGTGCTTTGCCTTGGTTCTGTACTACACATAGCTCTCAACTCACCCGCTTTTGGTGGGTGTCACCCGCCTTGCAAAGGGCTGACTCACCCGCCAAGCCTCCTACACGCACATTCATTCCAATGGGCGTCTCACCCGCCAAAAACAAAATCGGGTGATTTCACCCGCCATTGTGAGACAAATGGTTGAGAGCTATGACTACATCTGCATTCTCTACTTCCAGGTTCCTTTTGGTGCGTTGCCTTGGTTCTGTACTACATCTGCATTCTCTACGTATAGGTTCCCTGTGGTGCTTTGCCTTGGTTCTGTACTGCATCTGCATTCTCTACGTATAGGTTCCCTGTGGTGCTTTGCCTTGGTCTGTACTGCATCTGCATTCTCTACGTCTAGGTTTCCTGTGGTGCTTTGCCTTGGTTCTGTACTGCATCGGCATTCTCTACTTCCAGGTTCCTTGTGGTGCGTTGCCTTGGTTCTGTCCTACATCTGCATTCTCTACTTCCAGGTTCCCTGTGGTGCTTTGTCTTGGTCTGTACTGCATCTGCATTCTCTATGTCTAGGTTCCCTGTGGTGCTGTGCCTTGGTTCTGTACTATATCTGCATTCTCTACTTCTGGGTTCCCTGTTGTGCTTTGTGCTTTGCCTTGGTTCTGTACTGCATCTGCATTCTCTACGTATAGGTTCCCTGTGGTGCTTTGCCTTGGTCTGTACTGCATCTGCATTCTCTACGTATAGGTTCCCTGTGGTGCTTTGCCTTGGTTCTGTACTGCATCTGCATTCTCTACTTCCAGGTTCCTTGTGGTGCATTGCCTTGGTTCTGTACTACATCTGCATTCTCTACTTCCAGGTTCCCTGTGGTGCTTTGTCTTGGTCTGTACTGCATCTGCATTCTCTATGTCTAGGTTCCCTGTGGTGCTTTGCCTTGGTTCTGTACTATATCTGCATTCTCTACTTCTGGGTTCCCTGTTGTGCTTTGTGCTTTGCCTTGGTTCTGTACTGCATCTGCATTCTCTACGCATAGGTTCCCTGTGGTGCTTTGCCTTGGTTCTGTACTACATCTGCATTCTCTACGTACAGGTTCCCTGTTGTGCTTTGTGCTTTGCCTTGGTTCTGTACTACATCTGCATTCTTTACTTCCAGGTTCCCTGTGGTGCTTTGCCTTGGTCCTGTACTGCATGTACATTCTTTACTTCCAGGTTCCCTGTGGTGCTTTGCCTTGGTTCTGTACTACATCTGCATTCTTTACTTCCAGGTTCCCTGTGGTGCTTTGCCTTGGTTCTGTACTACATCTGCATTCTTTACTTCCAGGTTCCCTGTGGTGCTTTGCCTTGGTTCTGTACTGCATCTGCATTCTTTACTTCCAGGTTCCCTGTGGTGCTTTGCCTTGGTTCTGTACTACATCTGCATTCTCTACTTCCAGGTTCCCTGTGGTGCTTTGCCTTGCTTCTGTACTAAATCTGCATTCTCTACTTCCAGGTTCCCTGTGGTGCTTTGCCTTGGTTCTGTACTGCATCTGCATTCTCTACGTATAGGTTCCCTGTGGTGCTTTGCCTTGGTTCTGTACTGCATCTGCATTCTCTACGTATAGGTTCCCTGTGGTGCTTTGCCTTGGTTCTGTGCTGCATCTGCATTCTCTACGTATAGGTTCCCTGTGGTGCTTTGCCTTGGTTCTGTACTGCATCTGCATTCTCTACTTCCAGGTTCCTTGTGGTGCGTTGCCTTGGTTCTGTACTACATCTGCATTCTCTACGTATAGGTTCCCTGTGGTGCTTTGCCTTGGTTCTGTACTGCATCTGCATTCTCTACGTATAGGTTCCCTGTGGTGCTTTGCCTTGGTCTGTACTGCATCTGCATTCTCTACGTCTAGGTTTCCTGTGGTGCTTTGCCTTGGTTCTGTACTGCATCTGCATTCTCTACTTCCAGGTTCCTTGTGGTGCGTTGCCTTGGTTCTGTACTACATCTGCATTCTCTACTTCCAGGTTCCCTGTGGTGCTTTGTCTTGGTCTGTACTGCATCTGCATTCTCTATGTCTAGGTTCCCTGTGGTGCTGTGCCTTGGTTCTGTACTATATCTGCATTCTCTACTTCTGGGTTCCCTGTTGTGCTTTGTGCTTTGCCTTGGTTCTGTACTGCATCTGCATTCTCTACGTATAGGTTCCCTGTGGTGCTTTGCCTTGGTCTGTACTGCATCTGCATTCTCTACGTATAGGTTCCCTGTGGTGCTTTGCCTTGGTTCTGTACTGCATCTGCATTCTCTACTTCCAGGTTCCTTGTGGTGCGTTGCCTTGGTTCTGTACTACATCTGCATTCTCTACTTCCAGGTTCCCTGTGGTGCTTTGTCTTGGTCTGTACTGCATCTGCATTCTCTATGTCTAGGTTCCCTGTGGTGCTTTGCCTTGGTTCTGTACTATATCTGCATTCTCTACTTCTGGGTTCCCTGTTGTGCTTTGTGCTTTGCCTTGGTTCTGTACTGCATCTGCATTCTCTAAGTATAGGTTCCCTGTGGTGCTTTGCCTTGGTTCTGTACTACATCTGCATTCTCTACGTACAGGTTCCCTGTTGTGCTTTGTGCTTTGCCTTGGTTCTGTACTACATCTGCATTCTTTACTTCCAGGTTCCCTGTGGTGCTTTGCCTTGGTCCTGTACTGCATGTACATTCTTTACTTCCAGGTTCCCTGTGGTGCTTTGCCTTGGTTCTGTACTACATCTGCATTCTTTACTTCCAGGTTCCCTGTGGTGCTTTGCCTTGGTTCTGTACTACATCTGCATTCTTTACTTCCAGGTTCCCTGTGGTGCTTTGCCTTGGTTCTGTACTGCATCTGCATTCTTTACTTCCAGGTTCCCTGTGGTGCTTTGCCTTGGTTCTGTACTACATCTGCATTCTCTACTTCCAGGTTCCCTGTGGTGCTTTGCCTTGGTTCTGTACTAAATCTGCATTCTCTACTTCCAGGTTCCCTGTGGTGCTTTGCCTTGGTTCTGTACTGCAACTGCATTCTCTACGTATAGGTTCCCTGTGGTGCTTTGCCTTGGTTCTGTACTGCATCTGCATTCTCTACGTATAGGTTCCCTGTGGTGCTTTGCCTTGGTTCTGTACTGCATCTGCATTCTCTACGTATAGGTTCCCTGTGGTGCTTTGCCTTGGTTCTGTACTGCATCTGCATTCTCTACTTCCAGGTTCCTTGTGGTGCGTTGCCTTGGTTCTGTACTACATCTGCATTCTCTACTTCTGGGTTCCCTGTTGTGCTTTGTGCTTTGCCTTGGTTCTGTACTGCATCTGCATTCTCTACGTATAGGTTCCCTGTGGTGCTTTGCCTTAGTTCTGTACTACATCTGCATTCTCTACGTACAGGTTCCCTGTTGTGCTTTGTGCTTTGCCTTGGTTCTGTACTGCATCTGCATTCTTTACTTCCAGGTTCCCTGTGGTGCTTTGCCTTGGTTCTGTACTACATCTGCATTCTCTACTTCCAGGTTCCCTGTGGTGCTTTGCCTTGGTTCTGTACTAAATCTGCATTCTCTACTTCCAGGTTCCCTGTGGTGCTTTGCCTTGGTTCTGTACTGCATCTACATTCTCTACGTCTAGGTTCCCTGTTGTGCTTTGCTTTGGTTCTGTACCACATCTGCATTCTCTACATCCGGGTTCCCTGTGGTGCTTTGCCTTGGTTCTGTACTACATCTGCATTCTCTACTTCCAGGTTCCCTGTGGTGCTTTGCCTTGGTTCTGTACTACATCTGCATTCTCTACTTCCAGGTTCCCTGTGCTGCTTTGCCTTGGTTCTGTACTGCATCTGCATTCTCTACTTCCGGGTTCCCTGTGGTGCTTTGCCTTGGTTCTGTACTACATCTGCATTCTCTACTTCCAGGTTCCCTGTGGTGCTTTGCCTTGGTTCTGTACTACATCTGCATTCTCTACTTCCAGGTTCCCTGTGGTGCTTTGCCTTGGTTCTGTACTGCATCTGCATTCTCTACGTATAGGTTCCCTGTGGTGCTTTGCCTTGGTTCTGTACTGCATCTGCATTC
Organism: Ambystoma mexicanum; assembly: GCF_040938575.1. Classification (NCBI taxonomy): domain Eukaryota; kingdom Metazoa; phylum Chordata; class Amphibia; order Caudata; family Ambystomatidae; genus Ambystoma; species Ambystoma mexicanum. The sequence continues at coordinate 6,947,188 of NC_090932.1, forward strand.
TCTACTTCCAGGTTCCTTGTGGTGCGTTGCCTTGGTTCTGTACTACATCTGCATTCTCTAATTCTGGGTTCCCTGTTGTGCTTTGTGCTTTGCCTTGGTTCTGTACTACATCTGCATTCTCTACTTCCAAGTTCCCTGTGCTGCTTTGCCTTGGTTCTGTACTGCATCTGCATTCTCTACTTCCGGGTTCCCTGTGGTGCTTTGCCTTGGTTCTGTACTACATCTGCATTCTCTACTTCCAGGTTCCCTGTGGTGCTTTGCCTTGGTTCTGTACTACATCTGCATTCTCTACTTCCAGGTTCCCTGTGGTGCTTTGCCTTGGTTCTGTACTGCATCTGCATTCTCTACGTATAGGTTCCCTGTGGTGCTTTGCCTTGGTTCTGTACTGCATCTGCATTCTCTACTTCCAGGTTCCTTGTGGTGCGTTTCCTTGGTTCTGTACTGCATCTGCATTCTCTACGTATAGGTTCCCTGTGGTGCTTTGCCTTGGTTCTGTTCTGCATTCTCTACGTCTAGGTTCCCTGTGGTGCTTTGCCTTGGTTCTGTACTACATCTGCATTCTTTACTTCCAGGTTCCCTGTGGTGCTTTGCCTTGGTTCTGTACTGCATCTGCATTCTCTACGTACAGGTTCCCTGTTGTGCTTTGTGCTTTGCCTTGGTTCTGTACTACATCTGCATTCTCTACTTCCAGGTTCTCTGTGGTGTTTCGCCTTGGTTCTGTTCTGCATTCTCTACGTCTAGGTTCCCTGTGGTGCTTTGCCTTGGTTCTGTACTACATCTGCATTCTTTACTTCCAGGTTCCCTGTGGTGCTTTGCCTTGGTTCTGTACTGCATCTGCATTCTCTACGTACAGGTTCCCTGTTGTGCTTTGTGCTTTGCCTTGGTTCTGTACTACATCTGCATTCTCTACTTCCAGGTTCCCTGTGGTGCTTTGCCTTGGTTCTGTACTGCATCTGCATTCTTTACTTCCAGGTTCCCTGTGGTACTTTGCCTTGGTTCTGTACTACATCTGCATTCTCTACTTCCAGGTTCCCTGTGGTGCTTTGCCTTGGTTCTGTACTGCATCTACATTCTCTACGTCTAGGTTCCCTGTTGTGCTTTGCTTTGGTTCTGTACCACATCTGCATTCTCTACTTCCGGGTTCCCTGTGGTGCTTTGCCTTGGTTCTGTACTACATCTGCATTCTCTACTTCCAGGTTCCCTGTTGTGCTTTGTGCTTTGCCTTGGTTCTGTACTACATCTGCATTCTTTACTTCCAGGTTCCCTGTGGTGCTTTGCCATGGTTCTGTACTGCATCTATATTCTCTACGTCTAGGTTCCCTGTTGTGCTTTGCTTTGGTTCTGTACCACATCTGCATTCTCTACTTCCGGGTTCCCTGTGGTGCTTTGCCTTGGTTCTGTACTACATCTGCATTCTCTACTTCCAGGTTCCCTGTGGTGCTTTGCCTTGGTTCTGTACTACATCTGCATTCTCTACTTCCAGGTTCCCTGTGGTGCTTTGCCTTGGTTCTGTACTACATCTGCATTCTCTACTTCCAGGTTCCCTGTGGTGCTTTGTGCTTTGCCTTGGTTCTGTACTACATCTGCATTCTCTACTTCCAGGTTCCCTGTGGTGCTTTGTGCTTTGCCTTGGTTCTGCACTACATCTGCATTCTCTACTTCCAGGTTCCCTGTGGTGCTTTGTGCTTTGCCTTGGTTCTGTACTACATCTGCATTCTTTACTTCCAGGTTCCCTGTTGTGCTTTGTGCTTTGCCTTGGTTCTGTACCACATCTGCATTCTCTACTTCCAGGTTCCCTGTTGTGCTTTGCCTTGGTTCTGTACTACATCTGCATTCTCTACTTCCAGGTTCCCTGTGGTGCTTTGCCTTGGTTCTGTACTACATCTGCATTCTCTACTTCCAGGTTCCCTGTGGTGCTTTGTGCTTTGCCTTGGTTCTGTACCACATCTGCATTCTCTACTTCCAGGTTCCCTGTGGTGCTTTGTGCTTTGCCTTGGTTCTGTACTACATCTGCATTCTTTACTTCCAGGTTCCCTGTTGTGCTTTGTGCTTTGCCTTGGTTCTGTACCACATCTGCATTCTCTACTTCCAGGTTCCCTGTTGTGCTTTGCCTTGGTTCTGTACGGCATCTGAATTCTCTACTTCCAGGTTCCCTGTGGTGCTTTGCCTTGGTTCTGCACTACATATGCATTCTCTACTTCCAGGTTCCCTGTTGTGCTTTGCCTTGGTCCTGTACTGCATGTACATTCTTTACTTCCAGGTTCCCTGTGGTGCTTTGCCTTGGTCCTGTACTGCATGTACATTCTTTACTTCCAGGTTCCCTGTTGTGCTTTGCCTTGGTTCTGTACTGCATCTGCATTCTCTACGTATAGGTTCCCTGTGGTGCTTTGCCTTGGTTCTGTACTACATCTGCATTCTTTACTTCCAGGTTCCCTGTGGTGCTTTGCCTTGGTCCTGTACTACATCTGCATTCTTTACTTCCAGGTTCCCTGTTGTGCTTGGTGCTTTGCCTTGGTTCTGTACTGCATCTGCATTCTCTACGTATAGGTTCCCTGTGGTGCTTTGCCTTGGTTCTGTACTACATCTGCATTCTCTACTTCCAGGTTCCCTGTTGTGCTTTGCCTTGGTTCTGTACTACATCTGCATTCTTTACTTCCAGGTTCCCTGTGGTGCTTTGCTTTGGTTCTGTACTACATCTGCATTCTTTACTTCCAGGTTCCCTGTGGTGCTTTGCCTTGGTTCTGTACTACATCTGCATTCTTTACTTCCAGGTTCCCTGTGGTGCTTTGCCTTGGTTCTGTACTGCATCTGCATTCTTTACTTCCAGGTTCCCTGTGGTGCTTTGCCTTGGTTCTGTACTGCATCTGCATTCTTTACTTCCAGGTTCCCTGTGGTGCTTTGCCTTGGTTCTGTACTACATCTGCATTCTCTACTTCCAGGTTCCCTGTGGTGCTTTGCCTTGGTTCTGTACTACATCTGCATTCTCTACTTCCAGGTTCCCTGTGGTGCTTTGCCTTGGTTCTGTACTACATCTGCATTCTCTACTTCCAGGTTCCCTGTGGTGCTTTGTGCTTTGCCTTGGTTCTGTACTACATCTGCATTCTCTACTTCTAGGTTCCCTGTTGTGCTTTGCCTTGGTTCTGTGCTACATCTGCATTCTCTACCTCCAGGTTCCCTGTTGTGCTTTGCCTTGGTCCTGTACTGCATGTACATTCTTTACTTCCAGGTTCCCTGTTGTGCTTTGTGCTTTGCCTTGGTTCTGTACTACATCTGCATTCTTTACTTCCAGGTTCCCTGTTGTGCTTTGCTTTGGTCCTGTACTGCATTTACATTCTTTACTTCCAGGTTCCCTGTTGTGCTTTGTGCTTTGCCTTGGTTCTGTACTGCATCTGCATTCTCTACTTCCAGGTTCCCTGTTGTGCTTTGTGCTTTGCCTTGGTTCTGTACTGCATCTGCATTCTCTACTTCCAGGTTCCCTGTTGTGCTTTGTGCTTTGCCTTGGTTCTGTACTACATCTGCATTCTCTACGTATAGGTTCCCTGTGGTGCTTTGCCTTGGTTCTGTACTGCATCTGCATTCTCTACGTATAGGTTCCCTGTGGTGCTTTGCCTTGGTCTGTACTGCATCTGCATTCTCTACGTCTAGGTTTCCTGTGGTGCTTTGCCTTGGTTCTGTACTGCATCTGCATTCTCTACTTCCAGGTTCCTTGTGGTGTGTTGCCTTGGTTCTGTACTACATCTGCATTCTCTACTTCCAGGTTCCCTGTGGTGCTTTGTCTTGGTCTGTACTGCATCTGCATTCTCTATGTCTAGGTTCCCTGTGGTGCTGTGCCTTGGTTCTGTACTATATCTGCATTCTCTACTTCTGGGTTCCCTGTTGTGCTTTGTGCTTTGCCTTGGTTCTGTACTGCATCTGCATTCTCTACGTATAGGTTCCCTGTGGTGCTTTGCCTTGGTCTGTACTGCATCTGCATTCTCTACGTATAGGTTCCCTGTGGTGCTTTGCCTTGGTTCTGTACTGCATCTGCATTCTCTACTTCCAGGTTCCTTGTGGTGCGTTGCCTTGGTTCTGTACTACATCTGCATTCTCTACTTCCAGGTTCCCTGTGGTGCTTTGTCTTGGTCTGTACTGCATCTGCATTCTCTATGTCTAGGTTCCCTGTGGTGCTTTGCCTTGGTTCTGTACTATATCTGCATTCTCTACTTCTGGGTTCCCTGTTGTGCTTTGTGCTTTGCCTTGGTTCTGTACTGCATCTGCATTCTCTACGTATAGGTTCCCTGTGGTGCTTTGCCTTGGTTCTGTACTACATCTGCATTCTCTACGTACAGGTTCCCTGTTGTGCTTTGTGCTTTGCCTTGGTTCTGTACTACATCTGCATTCTTTACTTCCAGGTTCCCTGTGGTGCTTTGCCTTGGTCCTGTACTGCATGTACATTCTTTACTTCCAGGTTCCCTGTGGTGCTTTGCCTTGGTTCTGTACTACATCTGCATTCTTTACTTCCAGGTTCCCTGTGGTGCTTTGCCTTGGTTCTGTACTACATCTGCATTCTTTACTTCCAGGTTCCCTGTGGTGCTTTGCCTTGGTTCTGTACTGCATCTGCATTCTTTACTTCCAGGTTCCCTGTGGTGCTTTGCCTTGGTTCTGTACTACATCTGCATTCTCTACTTCCAGGTTCCCTGTGGTGCTTTGCCTTGGTTCTGTACTAAATCTGCATTCTCTACTTCCAGGTTCCCTGTGGTGCTTTGCCTTGGTTCTGTACTGCAACTGCATTCTCTACGTATAGGTTCCCTGTGGTGCTTTGCCTTGGTTCTGTACTGCATCTGCATTCTCTACGTATAGGTTCCCTGTGGTGCTTTGCCTTGGTTCTGTACTGCATCTGCATTCTCTACGTATAGGTTCCCTGTGGTGCTTTGCCTTGGTTCTGTACTGCATCTGCATTCTCTACTTCCAGGTTCCTTGTGGTGCGTTGCCTTGGTTCTGTACTACATCTGCATTCTCTACTTCTGGGTTCCCTGTTGTGCTTTGTGCTTTGCCTTGGTTCTGTACTGCATCTGCATTCTCTACGTATAGGTTCCCTGTGGTGCTTTGGCTTAGTTCTGTACTACATCTGCATTCTCTACGTACAGGTTCCCTGTTGTGCTTTGTGCTTTGCCTTGGTTCTGTACTGCATCTGCATTCTTTACTTCCAGGTTCCCTGTGGTGCTTTGCCTTGGTTCTGTACTACATCTGCATTCTTTACTTCCAGGTTCCCTGTGGTGCTTTGCCTTGGTTCTGTACTACATCTGCATTCTCTACTTCCAGGTTCCCTGTGGTGCTTTGCCTTGGTTCTGTACTAAATCTGCATTCTCTACTTCCAGGTTCCCTGTGGTGCTTTGCCTTGGTTCTGTACTGCATCTACATTCTCTACGTCTAGGTTCCCTGTTGTGCTTTGCTTTGGTTCTGTACCACATCTGCATTCTCTACTTCCGGGTTCCCTGTGGTGCTTTGCCTTGGTTCTGTACTACATCTGCATTCTCTACTTCCAGGTTCCCTGTGGTGCTTTGCCTTGGTTCTGTACTACATCTGCATTCTCTACTTCCAGGTTCCCTGTGCTGCTTTGCCTTGGTTCTGTACTGCATCTGCATTCTCTACTTCCGGGTTCCCTGTGGTGCTTTGCCTTGGTTCTGTACTACATCTGCATTCTCTACTTCCAGGTTCCCTGTGGTGCTTTGCCTTGGTTCTGTACTACATCTGCATTCTCTACTTCCAGGTTCCCTGTGGTGCTTTGCCTTGGTTCTGTACTGCATCTGCATTCTCTACGTATAGGTTCCCTGTGGTGCTTTGCCTTGGTTCTGTACTGCATCTGCATTCTCTACTTCCAGGTTCCTTGTGGTGCGTTGCCTTGGTTCTGTACTACATCTGCATTCTCTAATTCTGGGTTCCCTGTTGTGCTTTGTGCTTTGCCTTGGTTCTGTACTACATCTGCATTCTCTACTTCCAAGTTCCCTGTGCTGCTTTGCCTTGGTTCTGTACTGCATCTGCATTCTCTACTTCCGGGTTCCCTGTGGTGCTTTGCCTTGGTTCTGTACTACATCTGCATTCTCTACTTCCAGGTTCCCTGTGGTGCTTTGCCTTGGTTCTGTACTACATCTGCATTCTCTACTTCCAGGTTCCCTGTGGTGCTTTGCCTTGGTTCTGTACTGCATCTGCATTCTCTACGTATAGGTTCCCTGTGGTGCTTTGCCTTGGTTCTGTACTGCATCTGCATTCTCTACTTCCAGGTTCCTTGTGGTGTGTTTCCTTGGTTCTGTACTGCATCTGCATTCTCTACGTATAGGTTCCCTGTGGTGCTTTGCCTTGGTTCTGTTCTGCATTCTCTACGTCTAGGTTCCCTGTGGTGCTTTGCCTTGGTTCTGTACTACATCTGCATTCTTTACTTCCAGGTTCCCTGTGGTGCTTTGCCTTGGTTCTGTACTGCATCTGCATTCTCTACGTACAGGTTCCCTGTTGTGCTTTGTGCTTTGCCTTGGTTCTGTACTACATCTGCATTCTCTACTTCCAGGTTCCCTGTGGTGTTTCGCCTTGGTTCTGTTCTGCATTCTCTACGTCTAGGTTCCCTGTGGTGCTTTGCCTTGGTTCTGTACTACATCTGCATTCTTTACTTCCAGGTTCCCTGTGGTGCTTTGCCTTGGTTCTGTACTGCATCTGCATTCTCTACGTACAGGTTCCCTGTTGTGCTTTGTGCTTTGCCTTGGTTCTGTACTACATCTGCATTCTCTACTTCCAGGTTCCCTGTGGTGCTTTGCCTTGGTTCTGTACTGCATCTGCATTCTTTACTTCCAGGTTCCCTGTGGTACTTTGCCTTGGTTCTGTACTACATCTGCATTCTCTACTTCCAGGTTCCCTGTGGTGCTTTGCCTTGGTTCTGTACTGCATCTACATTCTCTACGTCTAGGTTCCCTGTTGTGCTTTGCTTTGGTTCTGTACCACATCTGCATTCTCTACTTCCAGGTTCCCTGTGGTGCTTTGCATTGGTTCTGTACTACATCTGCATTCTCTACTTCCAGGTTCCCTGTGGTGCTTTGCCTTGGTTCTGTACTGCATCTACATTCTCTACTTCCAGGTTCCCTGTTGTTCTTTGTGCTTTGCTTTGGTTCTGTACTGCATCTGTATTCTTTAATTCCGGTTCCCTGTTGTGCGTTGTGCTTTGCCTTGGTTCTGTACTGCAACTACATTCTCTACTTCTAGGTTACCTGTGGTGCTATGCCTTGGTTCTGTACTACATCTGCATTCTCTACTTCCAGGTTCCCTGTGGTGCTTTGCCTTGGTTCTGTACTGCAACTACATTCTCTACTTCTAGGTTCCCTGTGGTGCTTTGCCTTGGTTCTGTACTACATCTGCATTCTCTACTTCCGGGTTCCCTGTTGTGGTTTGTTCTTTGCCTTGGTTCTGTACTACATCTGCATTCTCTACTTCCAGGTTCCCTGTAGTGTTTTGCCTTGGTTCTGTACTACATCTGCATTCTCTACTTCCAGGTTCCCTGTTGTGCTCTTTTCTTTCTGATGGTTCCATGCTGCATCTGATTTGTAGGTCCATTCCTCTTGTTCTTTGTTGTGCCCCGCTCCCTTTTGTGTTCCCCTCTGTGCCTCCCTCCAGTCTGCCTGCCCCCCTATGTAATGCCCCTTCCCCTCCCCTGCCTGGACTCCCTATCCACTCCCCTCTTTTCTCCCTGCAACCCCTATCGTGCTCTCTGTCTCCCCTATCTTCTCCAACAGCTTTTATATGGACTATCCTAACTCTCTCACTAAGTCTGACAGGAAGAAGCTGAAAAGGGACATCCTGGTCTCCAACCCAGGCCTCCCTATCCCTGATACCTACACCAGTGCTTCCTCCAGACAGACCCTTACCGACAGACTCTTTGTCGTTCCCTCTCCAGGCCTATGGACTCCCATATGGTCTCTGTTCTCTCTCCTTTTTCTTCTCCCATTAATGGATGCACCCATTGGGAGGCCCTCCTGGCCCCCTTCCACTACTCTAAAACCATCATTTATGTCTACTTAAATGGCACCGTCTTGGACCAGAGCCCTCAGGCCAATCTCCTCCTCTTTTATAGACGCTTCCCGGCCTTATCAACTTCCTGTCCTCTCCTGCTATCCCTTCTTGCCCCTCTCTGGCTCCTCTGCTGCCTCCTTCCTCTGCCACCTTTCGAGAACCCCCTGCTGCTTTCCTGGCCACCCTGTTGCCTCCCCCCTCTGCCACCACTCTGGCACTCTCTTCATCCTCTCTGACTACCCTACCTTCTCTTCCTTCCTCCTCTGCCCATCCTCTGGCACATCCAACACTTCAGCAGGGTGTACCTCCGGCATGTACCCCTCCCTGGGAGTCCTTCAAATGTGGCAACCTGCTCCATATCGCTACACTCAACTCTCGTTTAGCTGTCAAACACTCCTTTGGCATCTGTCATCTCCTGGAAGAGCTTCATTTGGATGTACTTGGTCTCACCGAGACTTGGTTCATGGCCAGCTCTGTCACGAGTTTCGACACTCTCTTTCCCGATGGCTACACGATACTCTATGAACCCAGAACCAACCATCCCGGTTGGGGTATAACCTTGATTTTCCTGAAGTGGATCCTGCCTTCTATCATTCCAATGCAGGACTACTCATCCTTTGAATGCCTGATCTGCAGGGTCTGTATCTCTCCTGGCCTCTCTCTCACTGTGGCCACTATCTACAGGCCGACTGGCCAGGTCGCCCTCTTCCTCTCTGAGTAGGCCGACCTCTCCTCCGCATTGCTTGCCTCTACCTCTCATGTTCTCCTCCTCGGAGACAAGAACATCCACCTGGATGTTACCAGCCCTTCTTCAGGACTCTTTCGCAACCTCTGCGATTCTCTCTCTCTATATTCTTCCCTCTGCCCCAACTCAATCTGCAGAGCACACCATGGATGTTCTGGTCTCCTCAGACCTCCCCTTCTCTAACCCTCTCACCACTCCTCTCTCTTGGAGTGGTCACTTTCTCCTTTCTTCCGACCTCTCTCTCTCTTCCCCGCAGGTCAAGCCATCTCCAGCACTGCCACCTACCTTCTCGGTCATCCGACCCATGAAGCGTGTGTCAGTGAGGCTTTCGTCACTGCTTTCTCTTTTCCTCCTGCACCTTTGGATGACTCACACCTTGACACAGCCCTCTCTAACCTTCATCTCTTTCTCTAACACTCTGGATGTCCTTTCCCCTGTCATGAGGATCCGTTTGAAACCCATATCTAAGTGCAACTCTTGGTACGATTCCGACCTTGCCGCCCTTAAACGGAAGTATAAGGCGGCAGAGAGGCAGTTGAGGGCATTGGGTGGACCCCCTGACAAACTGGCCTGCCGCCTGCTCCAAAGGCATTACTGAATCTCTGTCCTCTCTAAGAATAGAGCCTACATCCAAGCCTGTATCTCTGCGGCATCTAACAACTCAGCCACACTTTTCAAAATCTGCAAGGAGCTGGCCAATCCTGCTCCAGTCTCTACCTCTCCTGTTCCCTCCCAGGCCCTCCACACAGCCTTGGCCTCTCATGTCACTACTAAAACTCAAGACATCCTATTGACCCTCTCTTCCCCTTCCTCCTCCTCTGCCACTCCTGGCCCGTCTGAGGCCGTCTCTCCTCCTCCTTTCTCCTCCTTTCACCTGTTCATCCCTGATAATGTTTCTAGACAAGTCCGATCTATGAAAGTCTTGTTAGGGAGAATTCTCATTTATGGCTAATTACCCTCGCCTAGTGAGTCCTCCAGCAGATTTGCTGGACTTCTGGAGTTTATTTGTGTCCACTTGGTAAGAGTGTGAGCTTTTCCCCCACTCTTACCTGTCTTTTGGCATGTATATTTCTCTGTTTTTTTGTGATTGTGGACTTTGGAGTACACCACTTCAGTAGCCCCCTTCTTTTGTGTGTCACACAGCACCTCCAGTGCATTGACACAGGGTTGTCTTTGAGACTTCCCCCCCGACTCCATTTCTGAGGCTGACTACAGTCCCCCAGAAAAGGGTAAAGTTACCATTAACTTTACCTAGTCAATCTACCACAGATCCAGTACACCCCATCTTCCATGGAGAGCTGGAAAGGGTTAATTCATATCCCTTTTTATCTGACCTCCTAGAGCATTGTTTCGCTCTTTTAACATTTAGACTTGGCTGGTGGCAGTGGTATATACCCTAACTTTTCTACCGCGATTACATTAGATAATTGTGGTATTGTTCTTGGCTATTATATTAGCCTCGAACATAAACCCGCTTGGCCAAATTGTCTTTCTCTTGGCTCCGGTTGGGTTTATTCGCCATTTCTTTTTGTTAAAGTCCTTCTTGTGTTTTACTTTGCGCGGCAAACTAGGTTCGCCTTCTTTGTTCACTGTCTTTTGGCAGGCTTCTGCTCAGAAGCCCTCCACCAGGCGCCTGGGTGTCTTGGTGGGCTGAATGTGAGGGAGGGGTGTAGTCACCCCCTGCACAGGGTATCCTAGGATACCCAAGTCGCACTTTGCCATGATTGGCTGAAGTGGTTGTCCAGGCTGGACAACCCCCCTGCTGGGTGATTGACACCCAGGCTGTGGGAATGCGGGTTTTGCGCATAAAAGACAGGTCTCTTGGGCTCGAAGTCAGAGTCGCCACTGGAACTACAAGGAACCGAAGAGAAGCGGAGAGAACAACGACTGCTGCAACTACCCCCTCCGGTTGAAGCCCTGCTGAGGTCCTGAGCTATCTACCCTTCAACAACTAGAGAAGATCCGGTCCGGAGTCTTCTTCCCTTGAGCCTGGTGGGGATAACCAGCTCATCTTCCACAGCTAGAGGATCCTCTTCCTTGGTCGAAATCGCTGCACGCTGCTGTAGTGGTCCGGATCGCCATCTGAAGAGCCTCTCCCGTTTTTAAGGAGCACACTTTTTATCCTTGTCACTGCTGCCGGCCTCATCCCTGTGTGGTGCAGACCCCCTTCAGACATCTTCCTTCACAACGAAGCTACAGGAATCGCGGGTCTGCGGGAAACCAACAGGAACAACTGCCAGGGCACCAGCTGCACCATTGGAATAAGGTACTGTGTTCTACTTGAGGAAACTGGGTGAACCTCTTTTCTTCATCTCCAAGGCTTGCCCTTGTCTTCCCTCCTTCTTATAACTTTTGCTTCCGAACATTGACAATATTGAAGTACTCTTGGCTACGTTGAATCATGAACTGTCTGACTGTGTGATCTTCGGCAACAGAACTCCTGTGTCACTTAACCCTGGCTCCGGCCCTTTGACTCTTGAACTCCTGTCTTTGAGTGTTTCTTGATTCTGCCTGCCTAACCAAAATATTGCCTGTGATTTTTGCCTCCAACTCCCTTTGGGTATCTCAGGTGCTAAGTGTGTTTTTGCCCCGGTAGCATTTCATGTCACGGATATGTGTTTATTTAGTAGACCGAAGTGTCAAAAAGTGATCGCAATCGTATTCACAGTAACGTGTTCTTGTGCCTAACACCGGTTCATTCCAACACAGGGTACTTACCTTGAGATTTACTGTACAAAGTGAATTGGTTAGATGTGGTTTGTGTTTAAGTTTAATAGAAGTGTTGTGTTTATAATAAATGGTTTAAAAATAAATGTACTTATATTTCTCTTCCTGAAACCTTGAGTCAATGTTTGCTTGAGACACAGTAATTGTGGTCCCTTTGTGTAATCTCTGCTACTGCTCATATACTCTTGCGATAAGCCTGGCTGCTCCGCCACTGCTACCACTCTGACATAGTAGTACAGGCTTGTACCAAAGGTAAAACTTGTATTGCCACCTGTAGTCTTAATTGTGTGTAGTGGTCCCTAAGGGCACTGCACAGAATTCTGCCTAACAAGTCTCATCAAAGCAGGTTCTCCCCTGCTAATCCAGAATCATCAAGGACCACATCGACACCCTTGCTCCAGCTGTGAAAACATAAAAATTGATATGAGGCTTGGAAGCCCAAAAGAAACACACCAACACAGGTTACAAAGGACATACAAGTGCTTTATTTAAAAGCTACAACAGTTACCAAAGTCAATTGACAAACGGATAGCTATTCGGCTCTCAGAGTAACGTAATGAACTTCAACGAGGGTTTGATGCATTAGTAGAGAGAGACCGTACATTGGAATACTTGGGTCTTTATTATGATTTGTCCAGCCCTTGGCCAACCCTCTCGCGGGTTAACCATTCTTGGGATCAGGCCTAGGGTTCCTTGCCAGGTCAATCCTATAATTTATGCATTTTGATCAGTTTCGTTGATATAGTTGTACATTTACACATAGGTCAGCAATAGGACAAGGTCTCAGTTCGCGACCCCGACAAGTGGCCTGCAGGCATATTCATTATTCGTGTGTGCGGAGGTCACAACGGCCAGAATCTCACTCAGAATGTCATTCGGCCTCCATTTTGATGTTCAGGGTGACTTCCATATTACAAGAGAACCTAAAATGGTGGCTAAATCCAAGATGGCGACTTACATTACTTTCGTTAAGGTCAAGACCTTGCCGTGGAGTCTATTCACATGATATTTTAGACAATACACATTCAATTACTACGATAGGAGGCATAATATTATTTCAATTCCAACAGACTCTCCTTTTGGCCTATGCCAAGTGCTAATATCATTTCTAATACTTTTGCAAATAACTCCATGCATTGTCATCCATACATCCCGAATCATTGTCTGTAATGCCTATAGCCATTAGGTCGTTCATCAGAACCTCTTGTAACACGAACTCTTTAGATGCTGTATCTGGGGCATACATTCTGTGCCCTACTGTGCTCACTGCTTGAGCACAACATCCCCCAAGCATTACACATATACTTGGTAGACATTGAAAACAGCAACAAAGGAATAGCAGGATCCCCAAAATAACCAGAATAACAGAAAGCACCTTCCAGCCCCAAGATCGTAAAGAATCCCAAAACCACGTGCTAATATTCCAATCTCCTACAGGAATATGCACTTCAGAACTAAGGACATGCAAGTTCTGTATTGCTTTAAAAATTGTCGTCGAGGAATCTGGTACAAAAACACAGCAAGCGGACCCCACCAATTTGCATACTCCACCTCGTTCTGCCAGAATGACATCTAATGCCATCCGATTTTGGAGTGCTACCAATCTTATTGCTTTTTGTTCTAGCGTCATATTGTAGAGTATGTCCGTGGTCCGGTTGATCGTTCTCTCCAATACCCTTGCTAATCCCCTAATGTTGTCAGAGTTTGTTATCTGTCCCCAAAAGGGCACAACTGATTTTGCTATATCTCCCAATACTTGCCCAGGGGTATCTCCGTTCTCGTCCCGCCATGGGCGAGCCTTAGAAACCTCCAATGTACTAGCTACAAATACCCCAGGTAACAGGATTCCTAAATAACAGGTTCCCTGCCAATCCTTGGGCAACCAGGGAAATGCTAAATTACCAAAAAATAAATAAACAGGCCACCCTACATACAGAGGCCTGTTTTCTCCAGTCAAATTTACAATGTTCATACAACCTTCAAAATCTCCTATTGGCCGTGTGCCATTTCTTTGTACACAAAAGGGGACTGAATCAGGGCTATGATTTATAGAATAGGAAGGAGGAACAGCGTCCTTATTGCCTATCGGAGCCATTTTAAAGGAAATTAGAGTTTGAAAGGGAAGAGATAGTTTATCAGACGGCCTAATAGAAGCGACATTAGGTTTACTTCTATTTGCAAAAAGCGAGCATCCCAGGGGAGTTAATTCACGTTTCTCAAAATCATTCAAATTAGTTCCATCACAGTTCCCTGAGATGCTATCATTCCAACGGCCAAAGAATAGTGCTCTAAGAGAGGCATAGCAAGCAGTCGTTAAAGGTAAAGGGTGAATATACCATTCTAGCCCCTTGTTCCCATGTTGCGGTAAATGAGTGCAGATCCAACAATTACTCTAATTAAAAATGGCATGCGTTGCATTCATTACTATCATTAAAGTGTTATTATGATACTTTTGTCTATGTTGGGAGTCTCTAGGGGACAGAGTGTGAAGGTGTACAGAGGGAGTCAAAGCAGTAGGTAAAATCTCAATTGGCAGTAGCGGTTTTAGAGGGTACATTTCTTCAAAGTACCAAAGTCCTACAGCAGTAATTGCACAAATACCAATTATCATTAATAAAACACAGCAATACGTTTTTGGGGCCCAGGCACATTGTTCATTGTCCAAGTTGGTCACCCCCCCATTCACAAGTCCAGTGCAGGGAGCAGCAGTGGAGGTGGCAGGCATTGCAGTTCCTCAATCGACGAGCCCAATGTTCGTTGCTTGCGACACTACGGTCACGCGACTTCTTAGTCCTTCCCAACCCTAGCCAGCAGAATCCCCTTTCTGTTCCTTTTGTTCAACAGAAACCTTCTTAGACAAAAGGAAACATTCAATCACTTCTCTTTTCCAAATGCACGGAAAGACCCGTGCCGTAGTTCTATTTTCTTCGTCGAAGGTTGTACCTGGTGGTACCCAAGACTGTTTGATCCGTAAATAAGGTGTCGTCACTTCCTGAGGGAAGCAGCGTATCGGAGGCGACGGAAGTCGCAGAACTTGAAACAGTGTTTTCCGGAAGTGATTTTTCAAAAGAGTGCGGAGACGAAATGGACTGTTCCCCAAGCTCCAGGGGCTCAGAGAAATTCTCCGACGCACTCACAGCGCTGTTTGCTACTCCAAGATCAGAGACTGTAGCATCAGCGAGGGGTTCTGCTTCTTCTGTAACGTGTGGCATCGGGAGAGGAAGTTTCTTGACATGCGTCGCGTGGATCCAGTGTTTTTTCCCAGCCACCCGCACTGCTGTCCGGGTGACCAACAGCACCTGGTAGGGTCCCTTCCAGCGAGGAGCGAGACAGGAAGACCTTTCGTAGGCCTTCACCAGGACCCAACTTCCAGGCTGAATATCGTGTCCTGGGCCCGTGAACTGTACAGGTAAAGCTGAGTAAACCTGATGATAAATGAAATACAGGTTTTTAGTCAACTGGTTGCAGTAGTCTACAAGCAATACATTTTCCACCTCCCAAAGGGCTTTAGGCTTTGGGAGACCCCAAATGTTAGCAGGTCTCCCCATCACTACCTCAAATGGAGAAAGCCCAGTCTTAGTTTGAGGTGTGGTACGCATAGCTAATAATGCAATAGGTAAGGCATCTGGCCATTTCAGTTTGGTATCGGCACATGTTTTTGCAAGCTTATTCTTTAAGATACCATTATGTCTTTCTACCAACCCAGCACTTGAGGGTGTCTGGCTGAGTGAAATCGTTTCTCAATATGTAACGCTGTGCATATCTGCAAAATTACTGCTGCAACAAAATGGGGACCATTGTCCGACCAAATTACCCTTGGGAGCCCAAATCGAGGAAAGAATTCTTTTACCATAGTCTTTGCAGTGGTCATGGCAGTAGCATCTTTAACGGGGAAAGCCTCGACCCATTTACTAAAAGCACAAATAATTACAAGAACATATTTTAGATTGTTACACCGTTCCATCTCAATAAAATCAAAGTGGATGACCTCGAAGGGAACAGAAGGGGGCCCAAAGCTTCCCCTTGGAGTTACTGTCCCCTTCCCCACATTGTGCTGTAAGCAAATCATACAGTTCTGGACGTGATGTCGTGCAGTCTCCAGAATCTTGTTATTCACCCAAACTTGTCCTAACATTTTCGTGATCTGCTGAGCACACACATGTGTAGGACCGTGTGCCATCGTAACCATTGCCAGTACATATGAATCGGGGAGCAACCATTTTCCTTCAGATGTATCCACCCAACACCCATCATCATCTAGTTTCCCCACTCCTTCGGCCCACCTTTTAGATTCTTCTACTGTGGCATCAGTTTGAATATCTCCACAGACCGAATACCTTCATCTATTACATAGGCATCTTTTGTTTCCCTTAGAGCATATATGTCCGTGCTAAGGTCTGTGGCCGTTTGCCTGGCTATCAGGTCCGCAAAAGCGTTCCCTTTTCCCACATCATCTATGACCTTACGATGTGCTACACATTTCATGATCGCTAACTGCCTAGGGAGCGAGAGTGCCGAGAGCAATTGCACTATCAAGGGGCCATGCTGAATCTTGGTCCCATGTGAGGTCAGGAACCCTCTTTCCGACCAGAGCCTCCCAAAGTTGTGAGCCACCCCAAAGGTGTACTGGCTATCAGTATATATATTTACTATACGCCCTTCGGAGAGTTCACAAGCTCGGGTCAATGCTATAATCTCTGCGACCTGCGCGGAGTTATATACAAAATTCTCTTAGTTTCAACAACTGTACTCAACGTAGTAACTGCGTAAGCAGCAGTAGATGTACTATCTGAAAGTTTGAAGCAGGAGCCATCACAAAACAGCTCCCCTTCTGCATTGTCCAAAGGAGTATCTATAAGATCTATCCTGCCCTTCGTTTCTTGTTCAGTGGTACACAGGCAGTCATGTAATTCTTCGTCACCGCAAACAGTGTTTTGCGGGAAAGGTAAGAGTTCAGCCGGATTAAGAACACAACACTTCTTAATTTGAATGTGAGGGGCAAACAGAATGAATTCATACCTTGTTAGCCGTGCAGAGGTGAGGTGTTGCATTTGGGTTTTGTTCAATAGGATATCTACAGAGTGAGCTACCATCAAAATCAAATCATGGCCTAGGACCATTCCCTCACTCTGTTTTACAGACGCGACAGCAGCAGCGACAGCTCGCAAACATCTTGGCAAAGCGCATGCGACAGGATCAAGGGCGGAGGAGTAGTAGCCGCACGGCCTATTCTTCCCTCCGTGTTCCTGTGTTAACACAGCCAAAGCACATCCATCACATTCATGCACAAACAACACAAAGGCCTTGCCATAATTTGGAGTACCCAGAACCGGTGCAGAGCATAACGCAGTTTTGAGAAGCTCAAATGATCGTTGATGTTCTGATTTCCATGGCAGTGGCAGAGAAATGCCCTTCTTCGTCAAAGCCAACATCGGTTTTATCACTAGTGAAAAGTTCGGGATCCACAACCTACAGTAGGAAGCCATACTTATTAAGGCTCTGACTTCCTTCTGTGTATTTGGAACAGACATGCCAGAAATGTGTTTTATTCTTTCAGGTGTCAATCTCTCCCCTCCTTTGACAGGAGGTAGCCTAAATAGGCGACCTCCTGACAACAATATTGAAATTTTTTGAGCGAAGCTTTATGACCATTTTTAGGTAGATGAACAAGCAACAGTACAGTGCCTTCTTTACAAGCACTTTCAGAGTCTGCAGCCAAAAGCAAATCATCAACATATTGAAGCAGTGTACAAGTAGGTGGCAATTCAAGGGTGTCGAGCTGCTCTTTCAAAGTTCTACTATAAATGCTGGGACTTTCAGTATACCCTTGAGGTGCCCGAGTAAATGTAAATGAACGTCCCCCCAAGGTGAACGCAAACAAATATCTACTTTCCTTATGTATAGGAATGCTAAAGAAAGCGTTTTTTAAATCCACAACGCTGAAGTGCGTAGCCGTAGCAGGGATCATTGTCAATATCGTCGTTACATCAGGCACGATTGGAAATTGTGGGGCGACAACTCTGTTAATAACACGAAGATCAATTGTGAACCGGTATGGGATTGCATTGTCGCCTTTCTTATATATAGGCAAAATCGGACTGTTACATAAACTTCCTGCGATCTCCTCGATCACCCCACGATGCACAAAATCGGAGACAATGCATTTCAAAGCACGCTCGCCCTCAACTGATATTTTATATTGCGGAATGCGTGGTAGTTTAACTCCATGTTTCAAAACTATTTTAACGGGCTCAATCTGTAGTACCCTGACATCATTGTCGTCAACCGCCCATAAACATTCTGGGACAACGCTAAACTCAGGAGGCAAAGGTCGAATCAGAAACTGAGAATTAGGAAGTTGCTGTGGTGAAACCGTCCGCCATACTCAGAGGAACAATGAATTACTGCATTCAATTTCTTTAATGAATTTAACCCCAGCAAATTCTCTCCACAGTTCGAAGTCAGAAGAAAAGGGCAATGGTCCGTAAAGGGACCCAAAGAAACAGACACCGGTGAAGAAACCGGACAGACAATTGGTATACCAGAAAACCCTACAGAAACATTTGTTTGCCCTGACAGTGGAATGTTTGGAACCCGAGAATGATCAATGGAGCACTTCTGCGCTCCAGTGTCTATCAAAAACTGGTGTTTACTATTCCCTACTAATAATTCAACGTAGGGGCCTTTCTGATTAACGGGAATAGGTGAAGGTTCCAAACCCTGCTTTGGGCAGTCCTAATGAAATAGAGTATCGTCGGAAGGAAGCTCTTCAGAAAGGTAGGCAGCAGAAGGGTGATCAAATATGTTCCTCGAGTCCACACTCGAGGTCTGATTTTCCCGTGAAAAAGGTTGCTGAGGATCTTGCAAAAACTGACCTCTATCAGGGCCCCCTGCTCCAGGGCGGCCCCTAGGTCGTCTACCACACTCCCAAACGCACTGTTTGACCTTTGTCGAAGGACGGGGCACTGTGCTCGCCAATGACCTTCCTGGCAGCAATAAGCACATTGATTAATATTCACAGAACCCAAAGGAGCATTTCCTTTTGGGACATACTAACCTCTGGTCTGTGTCGTGCCTCCTCTGGGGTTTCTAACAATTTGTTGTAATAATACTTTAGTTTTCAAATCTCCTTTCCTCTTTTCTATTTTCTCCTTTTCATTATTAACACGGTTCTCGTAATACTGAGCCATGTGCAAAACCTCAGATTGAGATTTTGCCTGCCAAGCTCTCTCAGAGGACATAATCTGTGACTGGATGTCGGGCAACAATCCGCGTACAAATTTGTCCACAAACAACCTTTTCCCAGACTCTGTACCCAAGTCCTGCCCACTGAAGTCAGAAAATACCTGCTCGAATCTATTAAAGAATTCGGTGGCGCCTTCAGTTTTCCCTTGAACACAGGCCATAAGCTTGTCCCAAATAATTCTTTTCTCTGGAATTATAGTTTTTAATTTTGCGACAATTCTATCAGGCAAAGTAAGTATTACCTGAGGTGGTTTCTCACCAGCTGGTCTTTCCCTATCAACCCTATCAACCCTAATCATATTAGCCCACGTATCTCCCAACCCTGGCACATCGTCTATTGTCCGAACCTGCTTCCATACATCCACGGGTAGGAGTACAGGGAATAGCAAGTCAATATCACTTAAGGTGAACACAGAGGACTGCAAGACGGACTCTATCTCTTTGTAAAACCCTGTCGGGTTTTTCCTGACATCGGGACGTGAACGAATTGTGATACATAATGCGCAGGGATATCCACAGCGGGTGCACCAGTCCCAGCGTTAGCGGGAATCTCAACCTTTGGGACAAATGTCGGAGGAACCTCTCTCATAGGCAACTGAGATATAGGTACCTCTGACTGCTAAGGCAGCCGAAGAAGTGTCGGGCGAAAAAGCCCTTTTACAAATCCCCAATAACTCTATAGGGCAACTAACCTTCTTCCTTATACATTCTTCCTGCAGGTACTGTACCATTACCTGAATTACCTTCCTTTGCATTTCTACTGTATACTGACTATACGTATCATATACTTCATCTGGCGGAATCGATGAATCCGAGATCCATCTAATCGCATCTTTAGTACAAATTCGTACTTCCTCAGGTGCCGATCTACGACACAGAATGTTGGGTATTTTGTGGATATTTGGGGTTTTGCAGTATTTTCTTACCGCCAAAATACCTTTAGCAATAATCACTCTCTGTATTCATATTGGATCACACATAACAATAATACATTGCATTATTTCAGAATTCAGACCTATTTAGATAATGTGCGCGATAATTTGCGTGGTTGGTTTATTTGTGGCCCCAATATCCAACATCCCTTGTTTTTTATCTAGATTGTTCTTGATCACTAGAGAGACCTCAGGCCTACATTTTAGGGGTACCACATTTTCAGTGTTAGTGTTGTGTGCCACCATGGGCTATTGTGGTATTTTTGTGGTAATTTCCACTACCTTATATACGGTATGGAACTATGTCCAGAGAGTCTCTCCGCCCGTTGGCTCATGTACCTCCAACAGGCTATGCTACAAACAGTCACTCACAACTGTCCATACTGAATAGAATCATGCACACATCTGTTTTAAAATGACAGTTGCACTGTTTAAAAATCTACCCACGTTTAAACCTTTTCCCATGCAAAATGAAAGAGAGAAATAATACACACTAGCTATCTGTTTTCAGATATTTTTGTATTATAGAAATTTCCTTTAACCACAGTTTAACCCTTTTTTACAGATATAAATGAAATGGTACAACATTATTTGTGATAAAATGAACAGAGAACTGCGAGAATATATTCAATTGGTAACTTTACATATGCTGATAAGGGACTGGGACTCCCTCGAACACAGTTTTGCACACTTTCGCACAGCTCCCACACTTCTGTAATTTACCTTATCTGTTCAGCATGAGTTTTCTCCGGCTATTCTCTTTCTGAAATTGGCTCCCTTGAAGATTAACCCCAGTGAAAACAAGCGTCTGTCGTTCTCAAATCAGGGTTATTGCCTGGAATTCTCAGCTTTTGCAGCAGGAATGCTTCAGCCAGGAAACAGGTCCTTCTCCCAGCTCTGCCAGATCTCGATTGTTCTCCCGCTCTCCTCAAGCTTCCCCAGCAAAACTCTAATCACAGCCTCTAGCATGATACTTGCTATGACGCTGCTCCAATCAGAATCAATCATGTCATCTCCTCCCTCACTACACAATGGCTCATTTCTACAGTAAAATTGTAACAAACTGATTTCCTGTTCCTTCGAGTTCTTTGCTTCCTGTAGTTATGTGGACAGAGCAGCAGAGAAAAAAAAATGAATGTGCGTTTAAAAGTTCACTTTCAGAGTAGACCTAATTCTGCAGTGAAGACACATTTTTATTAGTGGGTTATGTTAAATGAAGTTTTATTAGTCCGGTTAGTTATTAATAAGGTTAGTTATTAATTTTCAAATGTGTCTCTTGCACCATAGGCATTTAAGGTGAAAAATAGTGTGCATTTTTGAATGTGCACATGTGTTTTTAACTGTAAAATAGATTTGCATTTTATATGTAAAAATCGTTTTTGACTGAATAGCCTGTCTTTACTTACATGTCCATGTTACTCTGGCAACACATATAGCAATGCAGCACACCCATGTGGTGGTGCTGCATCAAAAAAATTGCTACCTGTGCAGTAGTGCTGTACTCTGTGCTGTAACACGCCAAATATCCTTACAGGAAGGAACCGTTTCTGTACATACATACTATCGTCTTCATCATCCTCATCTCGTGACTTTTCAAAGTCCTTCCTATACTCAAACAATCTTTCAACATGACCATGTACTTTCTGCTCTGTGTCCCTCGAAAGTGCCAAAGCATTTAGATCTCTTACCCCTTGTGGAAGATCCGAATTTTGTAATCTACCCCACATCACACATAAATGAGTCCCCAAACCTTCGATAAAAACATTTTTCTTGGGAAAACTGTTCAAATTAGATAATGTGGAAAAAAAATTAACTTGATCACCTTTCTCCATACAGTGCTTAGCCCATGCAAACAATTCCTGTTTCTTATCTGCAGAAACAGTATTACGAGTGACAATCTTTGACCCTGCATCTTGATCAACTTCAGTCAATACGGGACCACTCGGGAGCGGAGGTGCAGGTAAATTTAATAAGGGTGCAACTATCGGCGCAAGAGGAAGGGGCGTTGCGATAGGTGGAGGAACAACAACTAGAGGAATAGGAACAATAGGTTGTGCAGGGGGAGCAGGAATAACAGCACGGACAACGGCAGAAATGGGCAGAGCGCCCAAAAAAGGATCATACGGAGGTGGCGCAGAGGCACCAGGCCTGCGTTCGTTTAACAATTTTTCAGTAAATTCTTCAGAAACATGAAAATCTTTAGAGGGATACATTTTCTGGATTCCGAGTGAAAAAGCAATATCCATATTTTTAACTGACTCTGAATTTTTCTCCTTATCATATAACGGCGCTTTTTCGGCATTTGTTTTATGACGGCATGCATATTTATTCCTACTTCTAAGCTGCTGCAATGCTTCTTTTTTCCAATTCTGCAAAACATCAAAGGCTGCAGGTCTAGCCTTCATTTTTAGCAAGACCGATTCTAGGTATTCAATACGGGGGATCTCAAAACTGCCATTGATTGGCCACTGAAATTCGGAGGCATGTCTGGTCTGTCTGTGCCAAATATCATTAAATACTATACTACCAATGCCATACTTACAGTACATAGTACATGCCGGCGACCCCTCCTGTGGTGCCGGGTGGCTAAATTCCAAAGGTTGTCGATCGCTGCGGAACAGAGCCCTAAAGCAGCAAGATAATTTCCCAGGCATTTCACAAACAATTGGTGTTACCTGGTCAATAATTGTGTCTGCAGATACAATACGCCAAATTCAAATTGTCAGGGTTTGTAAGGATATTTGGCCTGTTACAGCACAGATTACAGCACTACTGCACAGGTAGCATTTTTTTCTGATGCAGCACCACCACATGGGTGTGGTGCATTGCTATATGTGTTGCCAGAGTAACATGGACATATAAGTAAAGACAGGCTATTCAGTCAAAAACGATTTTTACATATAAGATGCAAATCTATTTTTACAGTTAAAAGCACACATGTGCACATTCAAAATGCACACTATTTTTCACCTGAAATGCCTATGTTGCAAGAGACACATTTGAAAATTAATAACTAACCTTATTAATAACTAACCGGACTAATAAAACTTCATTTAACATAACCCACTAATAAAAATGTGTCTTCACTGCAGAATTAGGTCTACTCTGAAAGTGAACTTTTAAACGCACATTCATTTTTTTTTCTCTGCTGCTCTGTCCACATAACTACAGGAAGCAAAGAGCTCGAAGGAACAGGAAATCAGTTTGTTACAATTTTACTGTAGAAATGAGCCATTGTGTAGTGAGGGAGGAGATGACATGATTGATTCTGATTGGAGCAGCGTCATAGCAAGTATCATGCTAGAGGCTGTGATTAGGGTTTTGCTGGGGAAGCTTGAGGAGAGGGGGAGATCAATCGAGATCTTGCAGAGCTGGGAGAAGGACCTGTTTCCTGGCTGAGGCATTCCTGCTGCAAAAGCTGAGAATTCCAGGCAATAACCCCGGTTTGAGAACGGCAGACGCTTGTTTTCACTGGGGTTAATCTTCAAGGGAGCCAAATTCAGAAAGAGAGTAGCCGGAGAAAACTCATGCTGAACAGATAAGGTAATTACAGAAGCATGTGGGAGCTGTGCGAAAGTGTGCGAAACTGTTCAGTCAGTGTATTCGAGGGAGTCCCAGTCCCTTATCAGCATATTTAATGTTACCAATTGAATATATTCTCGCAGCTCTCTGTTCATTTTATCACAAATAATGGTGTACCATTTCATTTATTTCTGTAAAAAAAAGTTAAACTGTGTTTAAAAGAAATTTCTATAATACAAAAATATCTGAAAACAGATAGCTAGTGTGTATTATTTCTCTCTTTCATTTTGCATGGGGAAAGGTTTAAACGTGGGTAGATTTTTAAACAGTGCAATTGTCATTTTAAAACAGATGTGTGCATGATTCTATTCAGTATGGACAGTTGTGAGTGACTGTTTATAGCATAGCCTGTTGGAGGTACATGAGCCAATGGGAAGAGAGACTCTCTGGACATAGTTCCATACCATATATAAGGTAGTGGAAATTACCACAAAAATACCACAATAGCCCATGGTGGCACACAACACTAACACTGAAAATGTGGTATCCCTAAAATGTAGGCCTGAGGTCTCTCTAGTGATCAAGAACAATCTAGATAAAAAACAAGGGATGTTGGATATTGGGGCCACAAATAAACCAAACCAACCACGCAAATTACCGCGCACATCATCTAAATAGGTCTGAATTCTGAAATAATGCAATGTATTATTGTTATGTGTGACCCAATATGAATACAGAGAGTGATTATTGCTAAAGGTATTTTGGCGGTAAGAAAATACTGCAAAGCCCCAAATATCCACAAAATACCCAAAAGGTTAAATTAAGAGCCGGGTCATGACTGCACCTGACCAAACCTAAGGAGGACCGTACGGTTTACCAAAGAACTTACCTAATGAATTTTACCTTGTGTTTGGTGGTTTCGACAAATCTGCCCGCCTCAAAAAATGGACCCTCGTCAAGATGCCGTATCAGACCACACGACTATCGTCCAAGGATCGGATCGTGCAGCGCTGCTGAGGTATCGCGTCTCGTTTGGTCGGGCCCGCAGTATCACACCGTCCGATCCCGGTTCGATAGTCTGCGTCACCCTTCAATGATCCGGCATCAATCTTGAGGGTCCCTAATCGGGCGCCAACTGTGAAAACATAAAAATTGATATGAGGCTGGGAAGCCCAAAAGAAACACACCAACACAGGTTACAAAGGACATACAAGTGCTTTATTTAAAAGCTACAACAGTTACCAAAGTCAATTGACAAACGGATAGCTATTCGGCTCTCAGAGTAACGTAACAAACTTCAACGAGGGTTCGATGCATTAGTAGAGAGAGACCGTACATTGGAATACTTGGGTCTTTTATATGATTTGTCCAGCCCTTGGCCAACCCTCTCGCGGGTTAACCATTCTTGGGATCAGGCCTAGGGTTCCTTGCCAGGTCAATCCTATAATTTATGCATTTTGATCAGTTTCGCTGATATAGTTGTACATTTACACATAGGTCAGCAATAAGACAAGGTCTCAGTTCGCGACCCCGACAAGTGGCCTGCAGGCATATTAATTATTCGTGTGTGCGCAGGTCACAATGGCCAGAATCTCACTCAGAATGTCATTCAGCCTCCATTTTGATGTTCAGGGTGATTTCCACATTACAAGAGAACCTAAAATGGCGGCTAAATCCAAGATGGCGACTTACATTACTTTCGTTAAGGTCAAGACCTTGCCGCGGAGTCTATTCACATGATATTTTAGACAACTTGGCGTAGGCCAATACACATTCAATTACTATGATAGGAGGCATAATATTATTTCAATTCCAACACAGCCTTGGTCGATTTCTGCAATCACTCCTTCTCTACTGGAACTTTCTCCTCCCTGCTTAAGCACTCTCTTGCGCACCCCCTTCTAAAGAAGCCCTAGGCCAATCTCCATCACTCCTTTGCTGGGCAAACTCTTGGAAAAGCTGGCCATCTTCCAGCTTAATCTTCACACTGAATCTGTATGTTACCTCCATGACCACCACTCTAGCTTCAGAGCTGCCAGAAGCACGGAAACTGCTCTCCTGAACACCTGTGAAGACTTGCTCTACAATCTTGACTCTAATCTCCCTTCTGTCCTCATTCTCCTTGATCTATCCTCTGCTTTTGACATGTTTAACCATGTCATCCTGCTAAAATGCCTGAGTGATAACCTGGGTATCACCGATCAGACCCTGGCCTGGTTGACCTCCTTTCTCACTGACTGACCCTCTCAGGTCGAACTGGGGTCTTTTCTCTCTTCTATCTCTCTCTCTACTTGCGGTTTTCCCCAGGGGCCTAACCTCTCTCCCTTGCTCTTCGACCACTACCTTGCACCTCTTGCCCACTGCATCGCTATGTTTTGCTCCAATTTTCAATGTCATGCGGATGACACTAAGCTCTCTTTCAGGCTCGCCTTAGCCACCTCTGCTTCTTCTCTCATACCAGACTGTCTGGCCGCAATTCAGGAATGGCGCGCCACCAATGATCTCTGCCTTAATGGCATTAAGACTGAGATCCTCCTCATTGGGACACCTGCTTCCTCTTTTCCTGTCTCTCTCTCTCTCTCTCTCTGGCTGCCCAATCTGGGCCCTCTTCCTGCTCCTTCCGGTGAGGCTAAGAACCTTGGTGTCATCTTTGACTCCACCTTCTCCTTCTCACCTCACATCTCTGATGTCTTTTTTGAAGTCATACTATCAGCGGCACCGCCTCAGAGGTATTCTTCCTTTTCTCACTTTCACCCAGAAGCTCACTGTCTCCAGAGCTCTGGTTCCCTCTAGGCTGGGCTACTGCAACAGCCTCTTTCTAAATCTTCCTGCCTCTACTCTCCACCCTCTGCAACTCATCCAGAATAGGACTGCAAGACTTGTCCTTGGCATCAAGCCCAGGTATTGTATCTCTCCAGCTCTGCAATCTCTTCACTAGCTCCCTGTGGCTGCAAGGATCATCTTCAAGACCCTCTGCATCCTCCAGAAGGCTTTCTGGGGCCTTGGACCGCTCTACCTCCAACTTTCTCTTGCAAAACATCTTCTTTCTCGAGCTCTCAGGCTCCTCCACCTCCAACTCTCTGAGGGTCAAACGCTTCTCCAAGCAGAGAGTTGGGGGCAGATCTCTCGCTTCAGCTGGGGCCTCCCTATGGAACAGCCTCCCTGCCTCTCTCAAACTTGAACAGAACAGCCTGCAGTTCCGGAAGCAGCTCAAGACCTTCCTTTTCGCTTCCGCTTTCTCTCTTCCTCTCCCTTACTGATGTACCTGACTGGTACACGCACTGGTCACCTGGTCAACCTCTGAACCCGGGCCCAGGCTCCTGCATGTCCAGTTGCCCTTGCACTGCCTCCGGGCTCCCCAGCACTTAAGGCTCTGTATCTGCAACCCTACAGTCCCTTCTATCTGCACTTATGAGCCACCCACTGGCTGCACTTGTGAGTTAACTGAACTTCCCCCTTTCCCCCCTGGCACTTCTCTGCTTCCCTGTTCCCCAAACTTGCATTGTCTGAATGACACAAGGCCTAGTAAGATCGTTATTTTGTCCTCCCCCTCCTTGTCTTGTCGCACCTAGAAACAGTTGTGTGCACGTGCATTATAAATGCCACATCATATCATATCATAGTGCCTGGACAAGGGCATTGACAAGAATATTGACCTGCATGCTTCTGAAGACGGTGTTCTCTGCTATGTGTACAGTACTTGAAAGTAACATTTGGTCACAGTGCTCTTTCTTGCCGGAAACAACTTTCATTAACCCATTAACACTATTTTAGTCCCAATAAGCCCCAATACATAGCTGTCCATATAGCTCTGACCATTCCTGAGTCTCGAGGGCAGTAGCATATGAAGACCAATGAAGTGAGGCGTGTCCACCCGGGATACCCCCAGCCTCCACAAGAAGCAGAAGTCCCTCTGGCCCTGACAGCAGTAAATAGGGAATACAAGGCAGAAGGAAAAATGAGAAAGAGTGCAGCGTTCAGAGAAAGCGTTCAGGCCACAGAGGACAGGAAGAAGCAGCAGCGCTGAGTAAAACGCAGAAACACATCTACAAGCGTTACCTAGGAAGATGGCGTCTTAGCGTGGAACTGCGCTGTAGTTCAGCATGTTGGAGAAGCTGAGGCACCTTGATAGAAAGATTATTGGGAAAGTGGGTTCATTTGGCCAAGGACCAATGGACACACATACCTACACACAGAATTCACAGCACTGCGCTACTGTTAAAAGATGCCAGCCCAAATGCCGGCTACCGACACTCTCTGCAGAGCTCCGCTGCTCTCGGGCTAGGTCTGCACTTTAAACAATACAATTAAAGTAAAATAAAATAAAAGTCTGCCCCATCTCCATCCACAGCCTTCTGGCTTTAATTAGATGGGGAATGGGGAAAAACGTGGATAAGTGTAAAGACTTCATCTACATGTTGCTTAGAAGAAGGATCGCCATGTTCTTTTCAGGAAGTCAAACGAGGGCGCATGCGTGAACCCTGGTTCAAGCAATTAGCCATGTGGTTTAGGACAGAGCCAGTAGTACAGGGGACGACATAGATCACTTTGAAAAGGTATAGGTATCCTGCTATGCTCGGGCGCCTTTCTCAACACTTAATTTCCACAGATATGTACCCATAACCAATTCTCAAAGAAACATCGTCATGAAGCACTCGTGGCTACTGCGCCACGGGAACATGCGGCCACGTAAGAGGGCTAGGAACATTAATCCTACCCCATTACGATCAACTCTATGGTACCCTTTGCTGGCTCATGGACTATTTTGAATCGGTTGTGCACCCTTACAGAGATTTATTTGCTGGAAGGATGATGTACGATAACCTTTCACCCTCTGAGATCGTGGCACACATTATACATTCTGCAGTATTCAATCCCCGATCTTCATGAATATAATGTCTATAATGACTTGTTTTTCTGTTTTTTAATTTTGTAACTTCACACAAAAATGATGAGACTGTTTTTACCTGCTTGTTGTTTAACATTGTCTTTGATGAAGACAGTTTTCAAAAGAAGCATGTGACCCTGGTAAGCAGTGAATGTGGAACTTGTATATCCATGTGATATGCCCTGGGGTCAGGATCAGAGAGCGTTCAGAAACTGGACGCAGCAGCTTCACAAGAACTAAAAGAAATTAAAACAGCATTGCAGGACATTGAATTACATTCGATAAAAGGTTGGAATATGTGGAAAAGCGAGTGGAGGAAGTAGTCGGTGTATCCAGAAGTAAAGCGGGTCATGAGACAGTGGCACCCAGAAGTAAAGCGGGTCATGAGCAGGGACACCCAGAACTAAAGCGGGTCATGAGCCAGGGACACCCAGAAGTAAAGCGGGTCATGAGCCAGGGACACCCAGAACTAAAGCAAGTCATGAGCCAGGGACACCCAGAAGTAAAGCGGGTCATGAGCAGGGACACCCAGAACTAAAGCGGGTCATGAGCCAGGGACACCCAGAACTAAAGCGGGTCATGAGCCAGGGACATCTAGAAGTAAAGCGGGTCATGAGCCAGGGACACCCAGAAGAAAAGCGGGACATGAGCCACGGACACCCAGAACTAAAGCGGGTCATTCTGTGGAATCAGAAAAATACAATATTAAGGCTTTTACACCATGCAAAGAGAAATAAACCAACACAGGCTTGTAAAGATTCCCAGAATCTTTATTGCAATACTGTACAGTTTACAAAACAAAGTGCACAAATAGCTATTTGGCCGTCAGTACATCACAGAGACCACCAGCAGGTTCAATGTGAGCAGTGAACAGGAATTGCTAGCTGGACATCAGCATATTTATACAGTTTCTTCGTAACAATGTCCAGCCTCTTACAAGTTAATCATGTACTGGGCTAGGGTCGCAACAGGTTAATTCCTAATTTACATACCTTGTGCATGCGGTTTACTTTTTAATACATTTACTAACAAGCACTATTATTCTCTGGGTTTAACTTTACACTCTTTACACATTGCTTTAATGCAGGTCAAACAGATGTTTCTCATGACAAGTTTTAACAGTGTAATTGTTCTTATATAGCTGTAGGTTAACATCACCGATTCAAGTAATCCCCTGATCCCGAGGTCAACCGAGGACGAGGTCTACATGACCCTAACATGTAGCCTGCAGGCAGGTTGGACATTAACTCTCCTACAAAGGTTGAAGAGGTTAAGTTAGAACAAGAGAACACAGGTCGGACATTTTAGGTCACGGGGTGACTTTGCACGAATAACTAAAATGGCGGCTTTGACCTAAAATGGAGGCTCGATTAACTTAAGGTTACGACCTTCCAATGCGGATTTTCTCGCAGAGCGACTGGGCATAGGCCAACATATACAATGAGGACGAAACAATACTATATCAGTTTTAACAATGAGCCAGGGACACCCAGAACTAAAGCGGGTCATGAGCGAGCGACACCCAGAACTAAAGCGGGTCATGAGCCAGGGACATCCAGAAGTAAAGCGGGTCATGAGCCAGGGAGCCAGGGACACCCAGAACTAAAGCGGGTCATGAGCGAGCGACACCCAGAACTAAAGCGGGTCATGAGCCAGGGACATCCAGAAGTAAAGCGGGTCATGAGCCAGGGACACCCAGAAGTAAAGCGGGTCATGAGCCAGGGACACCCAGAAGTAAAGCGGATCATGAGCCAGGGACACCCAGAAGTAAAGCGGGTCATGAGCCAGGGACACCCAGAACGAAAGCGGGTCATGAGCCAGGGACACCCAGAAGTAAAGCGGGTCATGAGCCCGGGACATCCAGAAGTAAAGCGGGTCATGAGCTAGGGACACCCAGAAGTAAAGCGGATCATGAGCCAGGGACACCCAAAAGTAAAGCGGGTCATGAGCCAGGGACACCCAGAACTAAAGCGGGTCATGAGCCAGGGACATCCAGAAGTAAAGCGGGTCATGAGCCAGGGACACCCAGAAGAAAAGCGGGTCATGAGCCAGGGACACGCAGAAGTAAAGCGGGTCATGAGCCAGGGACACCCAGAAGTACAGCGGGTCATGAGCCAGGGACACCCAGAAGTAAAGCGGGTCATGAGCCAGGGACACCCAGAAGTAAAGCGGGTCATGAGCCAGGGACACCCAGAAGTAAAGCAGATCATGAGCCAGCGACACCCAGAAGTAAAGCAGGTCATGAGCCAGTGACACCCAGAAGTAAAGCGGGTCATGAGCCAGGGACATCCAGAAGTAAAGTGGGTCATGAGCCAGGGACATCCAGAAGTAAAGCGGGTCATGAGCTAGGGACACCCAGAAGTAAAGCAAGTCATGAGCCAGGGACACCCAGAAGTAAAGCAGGTCATGAGCCAGGGACATCCAGAAGTAAAGCGGGTCATGAGCCAGGGACATCCAGAAGTAAAGCGGGTCATGAGCCCGGGACACCCAGAAGTAAAGCAGATCATGAGCCAGGGACACCCAGAAGTAAAGCAGGTCATGAGCCAGGGACACCCAGAAGTAAAGCAGGTCATGAGCCAGGAACACCCAGAAGTAAAGCGGATCATGAGCCAGGGACACCCAGAAGTAAAGCGGGTCATGAGCCAGGGACACCCAGAAGTAAAGCGGATCATGAGCCAGGGACACCCAGAAGTAAAGCAGGTCATGAGCCAGGGACACCCAGAAGTAAAGCGGGTCATGAGCCAGGGACACCCAGAAATAAAGCGGATCATGAGCCAGGGACACCCAGAAGAAAAGCGGGTCATGAGCCAAGGACACCCATAACTAAAGTGGGTCATGAGCCAGGGACATCCAGAAGTAAAGCGGGTCATGAGCCAGGGACACCCAGAAGAAAAGCGGGTCATGAGCCAAGGACACCCAGAAGTAAAGCGGGTCATGAGCCAGTGACACCCAGAAGTAAAGCGGACCATGAGCCAGGGACACACAGAAGTAAAGCAGGTCATGAGCCAGGGAGCAGCAGGAATAAATGGCCCATTTGAAGGCAGAGGTGAAGAAGCTGGAAAACCGAATGAGAAGATCAAATACAGAGGCATTTGGAATCCCAGAGGGAGAAGAGGAGTGAGAGCCAAGGAATCCAAGATAGTTGGAGTTTGAGATCCTCAGGTGCTGTTGGAATGAGTGGAATATGACATGGAAAGGGAAATCTAGGGACAGCGTCATCTGCCACTGGGGTGGAAGCTAAAGATGAAAGCTCAAAGGGCCGCTCATCAATACGTTATTGCCTGCAGATTTCTTAACGCATATTAAGCCTGTGTGAAGTTCCAGGATTTCCTCTTCGCAGAATTCATGAAATTTACTGCAAAACTTTGCAAACTTCACCCAGGGCCACCTTTTTTG
The DNA here is from genome assembly GCF_040938575.1 of Ambystoma mexicanum. Lineage (NCBI taxonomy): Eukaryota > Metazoa > Chordata > Amphibia > Caudata > Ambystomatidae > Ambystoma > Ambystoma mexicanum. The sequence continues at coordinate 6,978,674 of NC_090932.1, forward strand.
TATTTTCCATTAGTCACCTTCCCCGTACTTTTGAGTCTTGCTGTTATTTTTTATTTAAGGATGCATTTTATGTGTTAGAGAGATAGATGGTTCTCTGCAGCTGCTTTCCTTGTCACCTCCATGAATAGTTTCTACCCAAATACAATTTTCACAAAAGCATTCCTTTAAAAACAAGGAAATTGGTGGAGAGAAATGTATCCACATGACAGTATTTGCTGAAATGTTTTCTTGAAATTCAAATGCTTCTGGATCCAAATGATGGTTGATTCAAGCGTGACATGTACTGTAGACAGAAAGCATGCTACAGAGTCTTTCACTTCCTCTTCCTGCTTTCCTCTGGGAAATGCACGGGGAGTGACGATTGACTACATCTGGGTGAAGCCTGTGGTCTGCCGGAGGACCCTGGGGTTTACAGCCCTAATCAAAAGGCCCACTTTCAGACGCCTTGTTTCATCTTCTGACACCTTAATGCAAATACATCAGCATTTCTGGACCTTTTTAAGGTGTATACCAAATTTACAAATGGGTTGTTCTTTAAAATGTGTAAATAAAAATACATCCCCCTTTGCCTATTTGGTAGAAAGGTTGATGGGTTCAATAGAGTAAATACACCAAATAGTTGGGAAAACTTAAATCGCAATATGTTACTTGATAAAAATGTTAAAAGAAATTATCATCAACAAATCTTCCTGAATAAAATCACTTTGCATTTGCCATGCTGTATAATTTAGCTTTTCTTGCTCGCTTAAAAGGCTAGCAGTAAATAAACACAGGGTGATTTAGCAGTGGGTTTTCCCCTTTTTTGGTCTGTGTTGGGGAAGTCAGACCGCACCAAAAAATTGGGACGGTTTAAAATTTTGGGATTTCAGACCCTCATCCATTTAAAGGCCTGTGTTAGGGAAGCTGCGTGGTAAAAATAGGGAGGATTTGAGAATGATGGATTTCCAAACACCCCCTCCCCCTCTTCCAATTGAAGGCCTGTGTTGGGGAAGCTGTATGTTAGGAATTGGATTGGTATAATTTGAGAATGTTGGATTTCAGACCCCCCTCCACTTAAAGGCCTGTGTTGGAGAAGCTGTACAGAAGGATTGTCCAATTAGATTACAGACTATAAAGTTCATCGCACACTGGGAATGAGCTTTGCTAATTTAAATTTTAACAAAAATCATCCTGTGGTGTTCCACGAAATTGGGAATTAAACAATTTAATATTTTTAGTTATATAAGCTAAGGATGTACACAGTTTTGCCCCCCCCAACCCACGCCCACTATAAAGGGAAAGGATTGAAGACAAGCAGATTTCCCACCTTTTTGTTTCAGAGGGTTCAATTGTACTTACATTAAAACCTCTGTTTAGAGTTCAGGAAAACCAGCTTCATTTCAGGACCCACTGGGAGGACAGGGCAGGGGTCTGGTCATTCCACTCTCAAGATGGCCCCCAACTCTTCACCATAGTACCCAGTCAGCCTTTAGGCCTTCCCAGTAAAACCCCACACCACCCAGATGCAGTTTCAGCAAAATCTCCTTTTTGGTGTTTCCTTGTGGCTATCAGTTGGTACATTTCAGCAGCTCTGCCCCTTCCTCATAGTGCACTCAATTTATATATCAGTGATGACACCATCAAGTTTACAACATTGGGCAGTTCCCTGCAAGAGTTCTTGCAATGAGGATTGGCCAGTTACTCTTCTCTCTGCCCCCAAGTTCAGCCTCTCTCTATGGATTAGTTTAGGAGTCTGGAGCAGACATATGACAATTCCCATTTGCAATCCACTTTTGTTTTCATGTCAAATTTTGTCAAAAATCTAGTTATGTGTCAAAAACTGTGTTATTTACTAGTAACTGCAATTCTATATATATATATATATATATATATATGAATATATATATATATTTTTATATATATATATATATATATATTCATTAGGACCATGCAATTTATTCCCTACATAGCTAATCTTACCACCCATCAATTTGCCAACTCTTAAATCCGGGACATGTTCATAGCAGCTAGGAACACCTTTTAGAGTACCATTACAATTCCCTATTTCAACACAATTGCCTGGAAATTACCCACAAAATGACACATCAACCAAGGAAGTACGATTTATGATTGCCGAGAAAAATGCCTAAATGACAATATGCCTTTTAAATGAATAGGACATATGTAGTTTTTGCAAATTGGAGCCCTCCTGACCCCAGCACCAGTTGCATCTCTGGGCTAGTGTTTTTATTAGTCTCTTTGTTGTTTGAAGTGTAGGCTGCAGATCGTAAATGGGGATGCATTTGCTACACAGTGATCCTCCTCCCCACATTCCAGTCTCGCACCAGCTAGAGCTCTTTTCTCTGCACAGAAATGAGCTTTCAGAGACACCAAGTCTAGGGAAAGTCTGTTTTCAACACCTCATAGCAGCCACACTTTATTGCAGTTGTAAACAACTGGGATGCCAGGCAGGCTTTCAGTGGGGGAGTCCTTTGTGAAGCTTGCCCCACAGCAAGCAAAAGGGTCTGCCTCGGGCCTACAGGAACTTTTCATGGGACCGCTGGAAACAAAGTGGCCTTTTCTTTTAAAATGTTTGCCGGTCTTTTGCATGTGAAGCATAATATACAATACTTTTTGTCAACATACGCCATGTCTTTTCCATTACATCTTCATGTTAGCAGGGGTACATGTTCTCATGTCTCACTTTGAACTGCAAATGCCCATGCAAAGACATATTGGCGTCAGTGTTTGAAAATCCTGCTTTCCACGTGAAAGGGGCATTTGTATTTCTTCTGCCACTGTGAATAAAAATAATGCATTTCCTTTTGTAATGGCACGTAAGTCTTTTCACATAGCGCATCCTTGTGTTACATGCAGAAACCTCCACAGTCTGCCTTCATAGGCCCAGTTTCTGTGGGAAGGTTTCTGAATACTGGCAGGTCCTTTTCCCAATGGGCCCTTCAGTTCCATTGGTTTGGGGCCTTTGATTACACCCCACAGCCCTCCCCTGTTCTTCCATGATTCCTTCTTGAGGAAGAGCAGGGCAGAGTGGGGTTTTCATCCAAAGTCCCTTTTCTTTTTTATTTTTGTTGGAGCCCGTCCAGCTCAACTTCTTTCAGTAGGCAGTGGGCACTATAGCCTCCCCTTTTGTCTTTGGGTTGGGGGGTATAGCATGGCATCCTGTTTCTTCGTTCATTAGGGAGTGGAAACTCCAGCCTCCCCTTCCATCTTTGGGTTGGGGGGGTGTAGCATGGCACCCCCTTTCTTGTTCCCTTCAGTGGTCCCTGTGGTTCTCACCGGACTCCCCTCTCGTCTCAAGGCTGGAAGTGAATGGAGTTTATTATTAATCAAATAGAAGGAGGTTCAGTACTTTTTACACAAGATATTTACTCCAGAATATGGACATTGCATTTGAGAGAAACATATTACATAGAAATAGGCATGAGTTTTCAAGACTTCCATTTGAAAGAGGATCAAAAATTAAATACAACTAGACACATTTGAGAACATCAATTCAGAAAATTTTATTTAACATTTCCAAAGAATATTCAATAAACTACTCAGCTGTTATAATTCCCCATCTAGGGGTTTTCACTCCGCAAATGGTTCCTCTGCTCGACTTTCATTTGGCTCCTCAATCAGTCATAAAGTGTGTCTGGGATGGGAGAAGTTGCCGATGGCGATGATGGGACGGGGGGCGATGCTCAAAATGGTGGTCCTGCCCAGGCTGTTACATTTCTTCAGTAATGTACCGTACTTGATACCCAAAAAGTTTTTTCTCAAACTGAATAGCATGTGCAGAGACTTCCTATGGCATGGCACTCGAAATAGAGTGGCGCAATGGAAGCTGCAGAACTTCTATGATAGAGGGGGCATTAAACTGCCAAATTACGAGGCCTATTATGTAGCTGGTCAGTTGCAATATGTAACCAAATGGCTTTCTGATGAGGTAACTCCTGAAATTAGGCTGTTTGGACAGGACTGCAGCACTCCATTTTATCTAAAGGAGATTATCTGGTTGCCTAGACCTGAAATGAAAGAACTCCCGGGTATGATGTTGCTTGGGTGGAAGATGTGGCGTAGAGTATGCCGACTGATGGAGAACCCGTACCCGTGTTCCCCACAAGTTCCGCTAGTGGCCTTAGCAGGGGTAGACCACCAACCAAGAATGATAATCAGGACCTATTGGGAACTGGTCGGGCTGGTCACATTGGGAGATGTATGGCAAGAGGGGGTCATTAAGGATTTCGAATAACTGGGGGAAGAGGCAGGCTTGCACAGAGGCCAATATGTCACGTATCTGAGGCTGGTGCAGATTATTCGTATAACCTGGCCAGAGACTGTACTGGTGGAGGAGCCAGACGCCATTATGGGGACAATATATGACATATCAGAAGGAGGGCATGAGATCTCTAGATTGTATGAGATGGTGATGACCCGGGTGGGGAAGGATTTGACGCATTTGAGGCTGGACTGGGAAGCGGAGGTGGGGGCACAGATGACCGATGGGATGTGGGAGCGTGCTATGGGATACCACAAGAAGGTGTCCAGAAATGCCAGATTGCAACAAATACAGCTATACATAACGCATAGAGCCTATATGACCTCGAATAGAATATCTAAGTTTGTAAATGCAGGAAGACAAGCATGCCGATAATGCGATAAAGAAGACGCTGATATGACACACATGTTCTGGTCTTGCCCAGTGATCAAAGGTTTTTGGGGGGAAGTGGCACAAAAACTAGCGGATAAAGGGGTCACGCTCAACATAGATACGGCCTGGGCCTGCCTGTTGGGAGGGTTTCCCAGACCACGGAATACTAAACATGTTGGGAAACTGAGGGACCTGGCATATGTGCTTGCAAAAAGAAGGATTGCCATGGGCTGGAAGCAGTGCCACAAGCCACGGGTTGAGGTGTGGTGGCGGGATTTGCAAAAATGGGCGGAGGCTGAAACGGTAGTATGGCAGGAGGCATGTAGCAAGTGCGGGGAGGAATAAGTCGGTCACCTGATGGCATGGAGAGTGTTAATAACAGGACTGTTTGGCACAATAATGGATTCTGCAGCTTCGGAAGGAAGCAATACCCGGCCACACGCAGCAGATACAGAATGAGAAACGCAAACAAGCTCTTGAGGGGGGAGGGAGTGGGGGAGCAGTAGTGTGCATTAATTGATGTCCATGTGACTGTTGCAAATAATACTGCTAGTTTGGTTTATATTGTTTATTTGTTTTAAAAAAAAAAATTAAAAAAAAGTCTGTCTGGGATGACAGCTTTTCAACTGATTGATGTAGACCCATTTTTCTTCTGTCTGTTCTCCTTTTGTGATGCAGATCTTGTAGGCAACAGGTGAGATTGTATCTTCAATTTCAAAGGCACCACACCAAGACAGGAGACACTTCTGCTCCTTGATCTGATTCCTTTGGAAATTGTACAGCTAAACCTTGTAACCTACTTTATACTCTTTCTTGGTGGTCTGTAGATTATAATAGGACTTCCTTCCTTCAGATGACTTTTCTAAGTTGCGCTGGATGTGCTTTCTTAAATTGTCATTGTACTCATGAGTAGTGGACGTATTTATCAGTGTCTGCTCCTTAGTTCAGTAGAGCAGATGTTGAGGTAATACAATTTTCTGTCCGGTCATGAGCTCAAATGCAGATATCTGTGTTGAAAAAGATGGTGTATACCTAATAGCCATCAGGACAAGTGGTAATTGGATGTCCCAACTGGGTCCAGAGTCAGCCACAATCTTCTTTAAAATACTCACAATTGTCTTGTTTTATATCTCTACCCACTGCTTGAGGGGGGCAGTAGGCAATGTGAAGTTTTCTTTTCACCCCTACAATTTCCCACATATTTGCCATCACCTCACTGATAAAAGGACTTCCTCGGTCCGACTCAGTCCTTTGCGGGAAGCTAGAAATGAGAGAAGATGTGATTGATCATTAGTGCAGCAGCTGTCTCCGCATTACAATGCGGGGCTTCACAGTCAACATGTACTTGTTTCCTCTAGAGGAGCGAATCACTGGGGCGATGAAATCGACTTGCAAATCTGACCAAGGCAGTGTCATTCCACTTTTTTGTAGGAGAGCTCTGTGTGGTAGGGAACTCGGTTGAAATTGAGCACACAGAAGACACCCCTTTAGGTAAGTGTCCAGGTCCTGGCCCATGTGTTGCCAGTAGGCAAACTCGCACAAGATTTCTAATGTCGTATGAAAATCTTGATGACTGGCAGTGGCCATGTCATGAGTGTGGTTCAACATCAGGCTCTGGAATGAGCTAGGTACCACCCACTGGTCACAGCAAGATAGGGCTCTCTTTATCAACAAACCGTCTTGGTCCGGAACATATTTGAAAACTTTATCAACACTGGAGGTCATCTTTACTGGTACAATCAGACTCTGTTAGAGGAAAACTCACAGGGTCTTCCATGTGTCGATAACAATTCCCATTGATCGTGTCCTCTTTCTGTGCAGTGATCAAATCTGCATCTGGGGTATCTTTACTCCACTGGTCAGTTGAGAGTTCTCTATTCGCAGGAGTGTGTGACCTGCTGACAGCAGCAACTTGGATTTCACCCAGCAGGGATTCTGTTTCTATGAAATCCCCACGCAGAGCTGCGGTTTTAGCCAGCTGGTTAGCCAGGTCATTCCCATTCTTATCTGGCCCCTCTATCTTGGAATTACCTCTTATCTTCTTCCATTAGATATTCATCTCATTGGAGGCCACCATATCGTCAATTGACTAGATCAGTTTCCCATGCTTTAGGGGTTTATTGTTGACACAAAGCATCCCTCAATTCTTCCATTTAAATAGGCTCTTCTCGAACCTATTCCTGACATAATTAGAGTCAGTGATTATGACCAGTTCATTGAGTTGGTGTTACACTGCAGGGAGGATGGCTTGATGAACGGCCATCAACTCTGCAACCTGACTACTTCAGGGTCCAATGCCAGCCGCCAGATCATTTTCCCTGTGGTTATCAACATGGTAGAACCACCCATCCACATACACTGTGGGCATCCCCTGACATGTGTCTTCTTCATAGACCTTGTGTGGGGAAGTTAAGTACGCCTCCATGTTGTTGTTGCAATCATGCAAGTCTGCCAACCCTTGCGCTAGGGGACTCTTTGTTGTGACTTGAGTGTCGTGTAGGCAGAAGAGGCCTCCGTCCCCAAATGCCGCACAGAGAGAACCTAAAGCCACTCTCTGTGCAGCCGTTGAGGCCACAGGCGAAGATGTTCAAGTCCGGGACCGCAAACCTCTGGGACCCCACGCTGCTGCAAGAAAATGCGGATTAAGTACCAAGCAAGAAACAGTAACCACAGTGTTTAGGAAAAACGGAAAGGTCTTACCAATCAGGTTCAAGGAAGAGGTAGTGAACCTAGTGGAGAGGTCCGGGACCCACGTGGACTGAAGTACCCCAAGAGGAGTAGTCCTCAGTTGTTCGCCTGTTAGCAGGAGCTGTGGAGCTATGAGGCAAGAAGTCCAAAGAGCCAAGGTGCAAGAGGGTGATCCAGGAGGCAGTCCAATAACAGTCTGTGGTCAAGAGCAGTATATCACTGTGCAAACAAATCCAAAGGGGTAGATCCAAGAAGAGTCCAGTAGAGCAAGCCAGGTCGATTCCATGAGTGATCCAAAGGTGATCCAAAGGTACGTAACGCCAAACAGGATGCATAGCACAGCTGTGAAGCAACGAGTACCTGGGTTTCCGGGTTTAAGTACTCACGCTTCTGGTCACGTGATGCGCGGCTGGGTCACGTGATCGGGCAAGAGCATCACGTGACCTTACAGTCCCGCAACGCGGAAGCTCAGTGCTAGCCCTTCGCAATCCTAGGCGCCAAGGTAATTGCCAATGAAGAAATGGCCGTAGCATGACAGCCGTCCTGTTACGGACCAAGCACGGGTGCGCTCGCAAGGCGTGTGAGAGTCCACGTGAGTCCCGGAGAAGGGGGGAAGAGAGGGAAGGGTGAGACGGGGGATGGGGGAGTGCCTTGGGAACCACATGATGAGGGATCGTGACAGAACCCCCCCCCAAAGGCCCACGACCCTGTGGGCAGGATGGGTGACTCCGGTGGAAGCGAGCCACCAACCGGGTTCGTGGACATCAACAGCAGGGACCCAAGAGCGCTCCTCCGGGCCATAACCGACCCAATCAACCAGATATTGCAAGGGCCCCCTGCAGACCCGGGAGCCCAGGATGGAGGACACCTCGTACTCGTCCGGGGATGCCAAGGACACCGGGGCAGCAGAGGCGCGCAAGCGGGAAGGGGCCGGACACGGTTTGAGAAGGGAGACGTGAAACACAGGGTGGACCCTCCAAGATCCCGGGAGAACCAGGCGGTACGTGACAGGGTTGATAACCCGGGAGACCACATAGGGACCCACAAAACGGGGCAAAAGTTTTCTGCAACCCACTAATCTCAAGTGACGGGTAGAAAGCCACACCCGGGAACCCACCGAGAAAGCCGGGGCCAACAGCCGCTTCTTGTCTGCTTGGGCCTTCATGGAAGACTGGGCCTCACGGAGATGTAATGCAGTCTGGGCGTGGATAGAGGACAGATCCCTAAAACAGGCACTAGCGGCCGGATTGGTGGAGGCCGCGAGGTCAGGGACTGGTAGCGTGCGGGGATGTTGGCCATAGAGGACATAGAAAGTGGAGAACCCAGTGGATGCATGAACCGCATTGTTGTAGGTGAATTCAGCGTGTCGGAGGGCACGCAACCAAGAGCACTGCTGTTGCAGGATCAAACAGCGGAGATATTGCTCCATGGTCTGGTTCGTCCTTTCGGTCTGACCATCCGTCTCCGGGTGGTAGGCCGAAGAGAACCGGACATCAATACCCATTAATCTGGTTAGAGCGCGCCAGAAGCGAGAAGTGAATTGAGAACCCCGATCAGATATAAGGACAGAGGGCAACCCAAAGAGACAAAAGACAGAATCAAAGAACAGGGTGGCCAGGACGGAAGCGGAGGGGATACCCTTACAGGGGATGAAGCGTGCCATCTTTGAGAAGGAATCCACCACCACCCAAATAGTGTTGTAACCCTGTACCCAAGGAAGTTCTGTAACAAAATCCATGGTTACTGTATGCCATGGTTTCGGGGGTACTGGTAAAGGGAGAAGCAGGCCTAATGGGCGTCCCCTACGGGTTTTGCATTGTGTACATATGGTGCATGTATTGACGTAGCAATCCACGTCTCTCTTCATGCCCGGCCACCAACACCAGCGCTTCAGGAGGGATAACGTACGGCGTTGGCCAGGATGACCATTCACAGGGGCATCGTGCGAGCATTCCATGGCCATATTGCGTGTATCGGCAGTGGGCAAGAATAGGCGGTTCAGCACAAACGGGAGACCATCCTGGAATACCGGATCCCACTCTGATAGTTGGTCGGGATGCAAGGACACCCACTTGCGTACCGCGTCCACTAAGGGCAGTGAGGGGATACATAGACAAATTACCTTAGTGTCGTCTAACATTGTGTCAGGGAATACCGGCAGAGAAACCCCCCGGGAGAGCGGGACAACGCATCGGCTTTGCCGTGTGCGGAACCAGCCCGATGTCGGATCTGGAAGTCGAATGCCGCGAAGAAAAGATGCCACCTCACCTGTCGACTGTTAAGACATTTCAGGGATGCCAAATCCTGCAGGTTCTGGTGATCAGTGAACACCGTGACTCGATGCTTGGCGCCCAAGAGGTGGTGTCGCCACACGCGGAATGCGTCCATAACCGCTAATAACTCCTTCTCGGTCACGGTGTAGTGTGACTCGGGGGTGGTGAACTTGCGGGAATGGAATGCAACCGGGTGCAGACGTCCCGTGGCCTGACATGCTTGGGACAAGACGGCACCAAGAGCGAAGGAGGAGACGTCGGCTTCCACGATAAAAGGGAGTTCTGAGTCGGGATGCTGAAGGACAGGGGCTGTGGTGAAAGCAGTCTTCAGTGAATCAAAGGCCTTCTGTTGTGTATCAGACCAAAGAAAGGGAACTTTAGGACTGGTTAATGCGGTGAGGGGAGACACGATAGAAGAGAAACCAGAGATGAACCTCCTGTAGAAATTCGCAAAACCCAAAAAGGACTGAAGAGCTTTCAGGTTCGCAGGAATAGGCCAATCCAAAACCGCTTTAACCTTGGAGTGGTTCATGGACAACCCCCCGGGAGTGATACAAAACCCAAGGAAATCAATGTTATCAACGTGGAACAGGCACTTTTCCGGTTTGGCAGATAGCGAGTGTTTTTGTAAGCGTGATAACACCTCACGAACGTGGCGCACATGCTCTTCCAGAGACTGAGAAAAGATTAAGATGTCGTCGAGGTAAACCACAACGTAGACATCCAAGATATCACTCAGGATGTCATTCATAAACCTCTGGAAGGTCGCCGGGGCATTACACAACCCAAAAGGCATGACTGTATATTCATATAAACCGTATCGGGTACAGAAAGCGGTTTTACATTCGTCCCCGGAACGGACGGGGACCAGGTTGTAGGCTCCGCGGAGGTCCAGTTTGGTGAAAATGGTAGCGTGTGTGAGTCGGTCCAGCAAGGGAGTGATGAGGGGAATAGGGTACCAATCCTTCCTCGTGATAGCATTCAGGCGTCTATAATCTACACATGGGCGTAGATCGCCTTCCTTTTTCGGCACAAAAAAGATAGGGCTTGCTGCAGGCGAGGTGGATGGTCGAATGTGCCCTAGGCTCAAGGCCTTCCTAATGTACTCCTTGAGAGTCGTTTCCTCGGATGGTGAGAGGGAATAGATCCGCCCTGTGGGAATCACTGTGTCAGGGAGTAGATCGATGGGGCAATCGTACGGGTGATGTGGAGGCAGTGTTTCAGAGGAACCACGATCAAACACAGTCGCAAAATCTTGGTATACCTGGGGAACGTCTGTCACCACTAACCCGACTACGTGTTCTGATGGTGTTTCTTGCGGATCCTGCACTGTAAGAGGAGCTATAGCCTGAGCAGGATTGTCGCTGAGTGCGTCTGTGGGAAGACAGAAATGTTGACAGACGTCCGACTCAAAGTGAACCAAACCCAATTTCCAATCAATGAGGGGGTTATGTTCCTGAAGCCAAGGGATTCCCAGAATGAGCCCAAACTGTGGCATGGTAATAAGATCAAAACTTATGGTCTCCCTGTGTCTGGATTGTATGGTCAATAGCAAAGGGGCTGTTTGTTGTTTTACTGGGCCCGAAATCAAAGAGGAGCCATCTACAGCCTGTACTGGTTCAGGCCTGGTCTTGGTCAAGAGGGGCAGATTTAATAAATGGGCCAAGGAAATGTCGATGAAGTTACCCGTTGCCCCTGAGTCGATTATCAGAGTAACAGGATGCGAAACGGACGCTGTGGGCTGTAGAGTGGCTTGTACATGAATGGGCCGGATACGCCCGAAAGAGGGTGTTGGGTTCGGGGTGTACGTGGTATAGCTCGATCCCGTCCCCGGTACTATGATCGAGCTATCTGAAAACCCTGTGGCTTGTGTTTGGGACGGCGTGGGCATTCCTTAACAAAGTGACCTAAGGTGCCACAGTAGTAGCAGGCGTTATCCACCCTCCTACGTTCCCTTTCTAGGGGAGATATCGGGCTCCTGAAGCCCCCGGTCTGCATGGGTTCTTGGGAGGAGTCAGAGGAAGGAACTGCCGTGTGAGGTGTGGAGGACTGAGCGAAACCTGCTTCCGCTCTTCTTTCGGACCTACGTGCGTCCACCTGGAGTGACAAGTCAACCAGATCCTGAAATGCAGTGGGTAATGAGGGTACTACTGATAAGGCGTCCTTCATGGGATTACTAAGACCCCTATAGAAGACTACTGCCTTCTTGACCTCGGGCCAGGAAGTTTCAGCGGAGAGCTGGTTAAAACGGGTTATGTATTCAATGAGGGAACCCCTACCCTGACACAAATCCAGAAGATCCAGATCTCGAGACTGGACCTTGTGTCTAGTATCAAAAACCCTGGACATCTCGGTGACAAGGAGATCGAAGTCATATAAGGCCGGGGTGTCGTTCTCCAACAAGGGGTTGGCCCATGCAGCGGCCATCCCAGCCAAATGGGAAAGGGTGAACGCTGCTTTCGTGGTGGAATCTGAGAAAGCCTGAGGTCGGCACAGGAAATGCAACTTGCATTGGTTTAGGAAGGTCCTGAATTTCTTGGGATCCCCATGGTATCTCTCAGGGGCTGCCAACGGGAACGGAGTAGGTAGTACCACGGGAACGGGGTTCTGAGGTGGGAGAATCGGAGGTGGAACGGGTTGGGAAACAGAGGGTGTGTCTCCGAATTCTGCATCTGGGGGTAAAGGGTGTCTGACACTTTGTATGTTGTCGAGACGTTGATGGATAGCCGTGTTGGCTGCTGCCATATCGGCTCGTAGCACTGTAATGGCTTGGACTATAGCAGTCATGGGGTCTTCAGCGTTCCCCTCCATTGCCTACACGACAATAGGCTTCACAGTCTGTTGTGACTTGAGTGTCGTGTAGGCAGAAGAGGCCTCCGTCCCCAAATGCCACACAGAGAGAACCTAAAGCCACTCTCTGTGCAGCCGTTGAGGCCACAGGCGAAGATGTTCAAGTCCGGACCGCGAACCTCTGGGACCCCACGCTGCTGCAAGAAAATGCGGATTAAGTACCAAGCAAGAAACAGTAACCACAGTGTTTAGGAAAAACGGAAAGGTCTTACCAATCAGGGTCAAGGAAGAGGTAGTGAACCTAGTGGAGAGGTCCGGGACCCACGTGGACTGAAGTACCCAAAGAGGAGTAGTCCTCAGTTGTTCGCCTGTTAGCAGGAGCTGTGGAGCTATGAGGCAAGAAGTCCAAAGAGCCAAGGTGCAAGAGGGCGATCCAGGAGGCAGTCCAATAACAGTCTGTGGTCAAGAGCCATATATCACTGTGCAAACAAATCCAAAGGGGTAGATCCAAGAAGAGTCCAGTAGAGCAAGCCAGGTCGAGTCCGTGAGCGATCCAAAGGTGATCCAAAGGTACGTAACGCCAAACAGGATGCAGAGCACAGCTGTGAAGCAACGAGCACCTGGGTTTCCGGGTTTAAGTACTCACGATTCTGGTCACGTGATGCGCGGCTGGGTCACGTGATCGAGCAAGAGCATCACGTGACCTTACAGTCCCGCGACACGGAAGCTCAGTGCTAGCCCTTTGCCATCCTAGGCGCCAAGGTAATTGCCAATGAAGAAAACAACCCAACAATTATGCTCTATGCTTTTGTTGCCAATGGACATTTTTAGCATACACCTGCTAGGCAGGAGATGTTTGGAATTTGGTGTTTCAAGACCTACTTCCCATTTATCAATCAATTTAAAAGTGGGCATGGTCTGATCCTTTGGGAGTTTCCTGAACAATTCTTCATTGATGAAGCTCATTCCATTATTCAGGCATACTCTGGCAAGCACCTTCTCCTCCCCCTCATTTAACTGAATGGGGAAAAACAACTGCGTGCCCTTTTTCGGAACGTCCGTCAGACTTTGAGTGGGTTCTTTCTTGTCTGGTTTCACAGCACTCAAGGTTTCTTCTGATTTTGGACTGGTGTAACATTTTAGGGTGTTCCCTTTCAGTCTGGATTGCCACTTAAATCTGGGAGGAAGGTTGCTTTTCAACAATGGGGAAAGGTTCCCATCACCAGTTTGTTCTCATACAGAAATGAGAGTTATTCTTGAAATGGAACTCTATGTTCTCAGAGCGTTGATCAATTACGTGAGAGGTACCATTGAGGCTTACATAATGGGTACTGATTTTTACTTTGGTAGGGCAGTTAGTATGCTTTAAGTGAGTAAGTGCTGGCCGGGCTGGCCCTAGGATTTGTGGGGACCTGGGCGGCAAAAGATGTGTGGGGCCCCTTTATTTACATCGCACAAAATGATGTCACAAAATTTGTCATTAATATCTGTGGGGATCAAATAAACTGACGTTCAATATCTGAATTGTAATTGTGTAAATTACAGTTGTAACAATATCAGGAGTGAAGTTTATTTTGGAGTAGCAGACAATGTGAGTTGAATCATTTGTAGAGATGGGTACCTGAAAGCAAGTACTGTGACGACAAAGAGCAGGACAAAGAGTAATGTAGATCACCAGTAAGTAATCCAAACATACCGAATGTGACTGCACGCTCCAAGCATGTAAGGGCAGGGATTGGCCCTGGCCAGACAGAGCAAATTGCTTTTGCTGCAGAATAGTCCAATCGTAACAAAGCCTATTTACCGGAAAGGTACTGAGGCCGTCGGAAGTAAGCAATTCCGCAAGTCTTCAAATGTCATCAATAGGGCTCAGGTCCAGAACAAAGTGTGGGGGATCATTAACAAACGCACAGGGATGGAACGTCTTCTAAATTGAAATACCCAGAAAATTCAAAATAGAAATGATGATTGTCTTTCACAAAATGAATCATCAATTCCCGAAAAGAAAAAAAAATCAGCTAGGGAAGAATTCCCTATAACACTGCTGGCAAAGTATAAAAGGTGTGCACCTTTTAACCCAAAAATCTTATTAGAATATTCTATGGAAAACAAAATACAAATACAAGATGTGAGCTTTGAAGAGACTTTCATGTGGAGCTTTTTTCCATGCTGGCCTCAGACACACACTAAGGGTTGGTGTCGACACTGTGAAAAAAGTGTCTAGATGCTGTTAACCCACATGTAATCTCATCGTGGTCCCTGAAAATCAGCACAGGACCAGGTAGAACATCTTCAGTCCAGCAACTTCTCTTCCTATATCCATGGACCTTTTAAATCATCACAACCAATTTGCCCTCTGATCCTTTCCCCTCCTCACCACCACGTTTGACTTTCAACAATACTCTGTTTTATAAAGAGGACTTGACAAGGGCACACATAATAATTAAAGTACTCCAGAAATATAGGAATCCTTATAGAAACACGTTGCACAAAAAGAGTACAACAGTTGTGTTATTTCCATCCCATCTTGAAGACTACAAATATCAGTAAAATTATTTTTAAAATGGTTTGTAGGCTGTCTTTCAAGACTTAATAATAACAAAAGATAACGAGAAATGGTAATAACCTTTTGCATCGTTTGACAAAGGCATGCGTTATATGATGCGAGTGAAAAGTGACATTCTCCCCCCCCAAAAAACACACCAAATGGAGACATGTGAATACTATCGATAAAGTGCACCATTATTTTCGAAGACAGATTTGGACACTAACTCGTTTTTCTGTATGTGCTTTCAGAATAAAATGCCCCTTTTGAGCCCCTTGTCCAAAACAAAGGTTCTTAAATTAACCACTCCTTGATAAGGCCTGCGAGGCCCCCTGGGTCTGATGCTGCTGGGAGTTGGGCAGAGGCAGGTATTTGTCTCTGGAAGAGCAACAATGGGGGTTGGGAGCTGACAGCACAGCCTCCCTCTAGCAGTCACAGAGAAAAGCCATGTGCCGAGAAGCAACCCAGCCCTCGTTACTTATACTCACGGCAGCAGGTCGCTGCGGAGCCCCCAAGAGAGCGGCGCCCGAGGCAACTGCACAGACTGCCCATGCCTGAGAAGGTTCCATGACTGAGCACATCAGCGTCGCCCTCACTGCAGCAGCGCTGAGGGTCTAAGCGGCAGGGGTCCCCATCAATTCAGCAGTGTTGAGGGTCTAAGCGGCAAGGGTCGCCCTCAATGCAGCAGCACTGAGGGTCTTACAGGCAGGGGTCACCCTCACTGCAGCAGCGCTGAGGGTCTAAGAGGCAGGGGTCGCCCTCACTGCAGCAGCACTGAGGGTCTAAGAGGCAAGGGCCGCCCTCACTGCAGCAGCGCTGAGGGTCTAAGAGGCAGGGGTCGCCCTCACTGCAGCAGCACTGAGGGTCTAAGAGGCAGGGGACACCTTCACTGCAGCAGCACTGAGGGTCTAAGAGGCAGGGGTCGCCCTCACTGCATCAGTAATGATGGTCTAAATGGCAGGGGACACCTTCACTGCAGCAGCACTGAGGGTCTAAGAGGCAGGGGTCACCCTCACTGCAGCAGCTCTGAGGTTCTAAGAGGCAGGGGACACATTCAGTGCAGCAGCACTGAGGGTCTAAGAGGCAGGGGTCGCCCTCACTGCAGCAGCGATGATAGTCTAAATGGCAGGGGACACCTTCACTGCAGCAGCACTGAGGGTCTATGAGGCAGGGGTCACCCTCAATGCAGCAGCTCTGAGGTTTCTTAGAGGCAGGGGACACCTTCACTGCAGTAGCACTGAGGGTCTAAGAGGCAGGGGTCACCCTCACTGCAACAGCACTGAGGGTCTAAGAGGTAGGGATTGTCCTCACTGCAGCAGTGCTGAGGGTCTAAGAGGCAGAGGTTGCCCTCACTGCAGCAGCGCTGAGGGTCTAAGAGGCAGGGATCACCATCACTGCAGCAGGCAACCACCAGCAACAACAAGAGGCCACACCCACCTGCCTCTCTCTCACCCCACTCGCAGCGAAGTGAGGCAAGTGTGCAGTCAACTGTCTACAGCTGTGGGAGTTGGACGAGCTCCTTCCTGGACTGCTTTGGGCCATTCTATCTGCACCTCGACGTGCAAATCCTGGGCCATTCCGCTTGTGCAAGAGCACAGCAGTCTACACCAGTGTGCCCTCCATGCCAGCATTTTCTCAAGGATCACTTTGGTTGTTGCCGGGCAACCACCAGCAACAGGAGGCCATGCCCACCTGCCTCGCTCTCTTCCAGGCAAAGCCAAGGCAAAGTGACGCAAGTGTGCCGTCAACTGTCTGCAGCTGTGGGAGTTGTACGTGCTCCTTCCTGGACTGCTTTGGGCCATTCTATCTGCAACTCTGCGTGCGAAGGCTGGGCCACTCCACTTGTGCAGGAGCCCAGCGGTCTACACCAGTGTGCCCTTCCCCTTGCCGGCATTCTAGAACATTCTAAGGATCAATCAAGATCCACAAGACACCTTGGACGAACATCCAACTATAACATTTCGAATAGCAAAAAGCCTGAAAGATAAACGGAGTCCTTCGCATTTTCTTGCAACAACAAAAAAATCAATATCCACAGGTACAGCATGATTACAGGCACCTCTGAAAGGAAATTACAGATGTGCACAATACCTAATGTGTCAGTATTCAGACAACGGTAAAACAAAACGGTAGAGTTGCCCACTGGTGACACTAAGGAGATTCAACAACTCATCTATTGCAACAGCACCTATGTAATTTATGCAATCATTTGTATATGTATTGAAAGCACAACCAGACAGCTCAAAAAAAGTATCGAAGAACATATACGATCTACCAAAAACAAAGTTATCCGATCACCTTTAGCAATGCATTTTATAAATAACCATTCTGTTGAGGATCCAATTGGCCTTAGATTTTACAGCATTGAAAAAATCAAACCACCATCAAGAGGAGGAAATATTGAACAAATCTTAACGCAAACATGAAGGAACATGGATTTGTAATTTGGACTCATGTCATTCAGGTCTAAATTAGGACCAAGAACTTTATCATTTCTTATAAAGGCGCCTCACATTCAAAATTTGAAAATACCAGCAATTAATAAACAAATAGCTGTATCCTATAGAAGATTCAAATGATTGAACTATTTGATGCTGTATAATTCTTTTCCTTTTACTTGATTCCTCTAAGATTTCCTCAGTACTCTAACGTTATTATTCATTTTTCATTTTGTCATATTGAAAGTTATATCTTGTAACCCTTTTTCTTCCCTAGGAAAGTAATTTTACTCAACTAAACATTAAAGTTGATAAATGCATCACAACAGCTATTAGAACTACAATAGCCATCTCATTTAAACAATTACCTCTTTTTAGAACACATGATTATAAAAGGGTCCCTTTAACACATAAATATAACCAAAGATCACTTAAAAATTTCTCGTGAAAACCCTATTAAGTATTGTAAGCTGTTATGAACACTGTTCTACAAAACAAAATTGAAATTAGTTCTAACAAATGATATCATGGTATCATAAGACCGATCCCAAATCAAAATGGCGATCGATAGGCAAAAACGTAATGACGTCACTGCGTTTGATACACAATGACGTCACTACGGCGTAATTTGGATTACGAGATGAAACGCTGTGTTTCTAGCCACTGCTGCTTTCCGAATCCCATCATAGATTGACAACTGCACAAACAAAAAGGTAAGACCACTCGAAAATATAATTCCTTATTAATAATACAACAAAGCCCCAGTGTTAGAATTTCCATTTAAGCAGGATATAGCAACTCTATATAAAAAATGTGGCATGTCCCTCCTTTTTGTTTTAGGATACACCATCCTGAACTAAGAAAGTTACATCCCTAGAAATTTATACCATCCAACTGAGGCTCATCAGTAAGTATTGGCTTGCTACCTATTCAGATAATTTAGCAACCATTAAACTATCAAGTCTGAAAGTAAACAAAACATAATTCTAACACACATTATATTTCCATCTCTAGGAAACTCAATAGACCAAAAAGGGAATTGAATCCCCTCTCCTGAAGAACACGTGTTGAGAGTTAGTGTTAGCTAACACTGGAGACAGCAGTTGAGGCAATACTTAGCCATCTAAACAGGATATAAGCACAATTCAAGGCAACAGCCTAAGCAACTGTGAAGAACATAGCCAAAAGCATATCAGATTCAGTGTCAAGCTCATACTGCAGACAGCAGTTCAGGCAATATTCAGCCAGTTAACAAGGGATACAAGCACAATCCAAGGCAACTATCTAAGCAACAGTGAAGTAACTGTGAGCAATGCAGATATAGAATCAAAAGCACATTAAGCAACAACAAGTCATTTGAAAGTTAAAAGGGACATAATCACAATTTAGGACAATTGCCCGTGCAGCAGTTAAGCAACTGCAAATAATGCCTGGTTTATTGTTTCAAATATTCTAAATAGGACCTTAAGAAATTGAAGAAGAATTTGAACTGCCAATATCCTGCAAATAATTTATGTACAAATGCATAAGCTGAATTAAGTTTGTACAAATTGAAAAAGAAATTGAACTGCCAATATTCTGCATACAATTGATGTAAGGCAGAACTATTATTTTCAGGCACCAATCCTAAGTCCCAACGGTGGAAGGAGACGCCACACCATCACTAAGATATTGTTCACAAAATCAGTACATTACTTAAACAAAAGCTATCCAGGTGGTGGGAGATTAAAACCCTGGAGAAGTACCTACAAGTGGAATGCATACCACGCGGACTTCGGATATGCATCTCCCCACCATTTGAGGAAGATGACATTCAAGGATTACAAGAATGGGAAGAAATGCTTGCAACCACATCAAAGGAAATGATACATAGACTCATCAATAATGCAAAACATCAACATGACAAATTCAGTAAAGGAATTACAGAAACCAAAGTGAAAATTGAACAATTGAATATTCTGGAAAAAACATACAGGAATTATGAAATCCTAGATGAAATCATAGACAATTAACAGAAAGAGATCAAAATAAAAAAAACAAAGACAGTTTTTAAGAGATGAACTGGATTACAAATTTAAAAGGGTTTACACCTTTAACAAACAGTACAACCCACAAACAAAATCATGATTGCAACCACCCAAAACCAAGAAGCAAAGTCTCAACACACTGCCTGGTTCAGATACAGACACGGTGAGTGACACAGAATTGGAAGAAAGGACAACACCCGAAACAACACAACCAGAACAACAAGAATCCTTACCACAATCTCTGAGACCAAGAGGAATCCCATCCTCTTTTTTAGATGAGTTTCTACAACAAAAACGCATGAGGAGTTACACAAGAAGCGACACAACAAGAGCAAATACATCAACAATTCAGTCCACCAGTCAAGAGGCACTAGGGGGAAAGGATTGAAACACAAACATTACAAAAACAGGAGTAAAAACCAGGTCTCAAACCCTGTTACCTCAATGCAAGATGTAATAATCTCTGAATAATCTCGATTTCAAAGTCCTTAATAAAGATCCCACTACCCCCCAGGGAAACCGGTTGGACTGGCTGTGTGGTCACAACATCTTCTTACAAAACTGTAGCACCACTCCCTGCATTTGGAGTGATCATTATTTGATATCGGCCAACCTGAAACTGCCCTGTCATGCACATAAGCATAACCCTCACATTAAGGCAGCAATCAGAAACTTTAAAAATCTAAATGAACTCCAGCTCAAGCCTTGCTTGGAGAAAATTCTGTGCTCTTTTCAGGATCAGGACTCATGTGCCGAATTGCTAGACAAATATAACAAACACTTACACGAGTTAGTAGAAACCGTGGCGCCGCTCACCACCAAACTAACTAGGAGGAACAGTAACAAACAAAAATGGTACACACCAGAGCTTCTTCTATTGAAGAAGGAAAAACGGACTTTGGAAAGAAAATGGATCACAGATAAATCGGCGGATAGTAAAGCGAGCTGGAAAAGGAAGGATAGGGAATATAAAGAGAAAATTAAGTCAGCCAAGGCTAATTTCTTTAACACAGAAATCGAGCATGCTGATAACAATACAAGCAAACTTTTCAATATTTTGAAGAGTATAGAAAAACCTACATCCCTTACTCCCCCATTTACGCCATCTGAGGAGGACTGTAATATGGTGCTCAATGCATTCCAAGCCAAAACGGAAAAGGCGAGACAAAACATTATTAAGGCCAGAACTTCCTCAAATCAGGAGATCTGCCCCACCGAAGGGAATGTATCTGTCAGAAAACAACTCTTTACATGTGACCCTATCTCAGAAGCAGATATGCTAGAGGTGATGAACAATATGAAACCTTCTACCTGCGCAGAAAATATCCTGCCCCCTGGTATTATTCTTCAACACAAGGATATATTTGCTCCCATCCTCCGGAGAATAGTGAACGCTTCATTTCATGAGGGCACAGTGCCTAAAGATCTGAAGAGAGTCACTATCACCCCACTTGTTAAAAAAGCGGGACTAGATCCCAAGGATCCCGCAAATCTTCGTCCCATAACCAACTCGAATTTTGTTCTCAAACTGTTAGATAAGGTAGCTACACAGCAACTCCAACACTTTGTTGAGAACCAGGAGATTCTGCACCAGCAACAATCTGGCTTTAGAGCATCCCACAGCACTGAAACAGCCATGCTAGACCTGCAGAATCAGATGCTGACTCTGCTGGACGATCACAAATTGGGGATGCTGATGCTTTTAGACCTTAGTGCAGCGTTTGATTTGGTGGATCACCACCTTCTCATCAAGGCGCTTAGGGAGAACGTTGGTTGCTTGGAGGGAGCTATCGATTGGCTCCTATCCTTTCTTTCCAACCTCCAAGCGAGAGTACATTGGGGTAGCAGTTTCTCCGACCCATGTGGCATCATATTCGGAGTGCCTCAAGGGGCTAGCTTATCCCCAATGCTTTTCAACATATATATGCACACTTTGTGCAGCCTTCTGGTGAAAGCCGGAGTGTCATTTACAAATTACGCAGATGACACCCAACTCATATTGGAGTTGGGGGGTAGGAATCATGCCACGGACAGTGAAGTGCTCACCAAGGTTTACAAGTTAATTGACGACTGGATGCAGGCAAACTGGATGTGCCTGAACGACTCTAAAACCGAATTGATGTTGTTTGGCTCCAGTCGTCAGTTGGAAAAACTAGGGGCAGAGTACAACTTTTTTCAAATTAAAAACGCCATTATCCAGGTGGTTCCCAAGGTGAAGACTCTGGGTATGATGGTCGATTCAGTCGTCGACTCTCACGCCCAGACTAACTTCCTCCAAAAAAACTCAGCATACTATCTCAGGCTTATGAAAGCAATCAAACCACTGCTTAATGAAGTAAACAGGGCAACGATAGCCAGAGCCATTATTCTCTCACGGCTCGACTATGGGAGCGCCCTGTTGTTGGGGGCCGCATCCAAGGATCTATCTAGTTGTCAGGTGATCCAGAACAACGCGGTCAGATTAGTGAAAAATCTGAAAAGGAAAGACCATGTTACTGAAGAGAGGCTTGCTCTGCACTGGCTCAGAGTAGAAGAGCGCATCAAGTTCAAAGCTCTCTGCCTGGTACACAAGTGCCTTTATGGCACAGCGCCTGCCTACTTGAAAACACACATAGTGCCCTACAACCCCAGCAGAAACCTACGCTCGGGTGGAAAATGCCTCCTGCACGTGCCCAAGTTTAAGCTAAAAACAGGGCTGGGCAGATCCTTTCTGGTGCTGGCTCCTAAACTGTGGAACAGCGTCCCCGAATCCCTTAGGTCTGAAGTTAATCACCCTGCTTTTAGGAAGATGCTGAAGACACACCTCTTTAGATGAGATCTTGGGTGTAGGACTTCTCTTAGAGACCTCGTTACGCAATAGCTATTTGTACCCATCGTCCGTCTCATACGTGTTGTCTGTCTTGTAGTACCAGTGTTTTATGTACAAGCGCCCTGATGCCCTCGGGCTACCGGTGCTATATAAAAATTAAATACATACAATACATACAATTATTAATCTTACACAACAACAAGTACCACCTTATCTAACACAAGCATTAAACAAAGGACTCAAATTGTGTCCAACAAACCATTATGACTATTTCAGACTACAGTTGATCTCATCCAATTCTGTAGAAAACTTAAACTTAGAAAATTCTTTTCACAAACAGAAATGAGGAAAGTCCAACAAACACGGTCACACCATCTGACCACACAGTGGAACACGTAGAACAAACCATACAACTATTGAATATACCAGAACCAACTGAACTTTATACATTGGAGACTTTTGCTACAGAACAAAACATCATTCTGGGTCTTTCATCAGAAACATCACTCATACCGAAATCCACATTTCAACCAACGTTAACTCCAGATAATGTAATAGATACCCTTTTTCAAAGTAACCCAGCAAGACCTCAGGAACACCAACCTAAAGGGA
The DNA here is from genome assembly GCF_040938575.1 of Ambystoma mexicanum. Taxonomy (NCBI): domain Eukaryota; kingdom Metazoa; phylum Chordata; class Amphibia; order Caudata; family Ambystomatidae; genus Ambystoma; species Ambystoma mexicanum. The sequence goes on from NC_090932.1 coordinate 7,001,489, forward strand.
AACAAAACCAAACTAAAATACAATCTAACATATTTGGAAAGCAAAGTGTTAAAAGAACTGTAAGAAAACCCAGAATTAACAACAAAAATTGTGGACAAAGGGGGGAAATATAGTGTTGCTAAAAACCACATACTACGTGCAAACGGCCATGTCACATCTGAATGATCGAGCATGCTATGAGAAACTTAATTCAGACCCAGTACCAAAACTACAGGAAGACTGGAAACTAATGAGCCAATGTTGGAGAGACCAAGATCTCATCACAGATGAAGAATATCAATATCTCAATATACAATTTCCAATAACGTCTACCATATATTTTGTGCCAAAAATACATAAACCATATGTTACACATCACCGCAAGTGGTCTTTGTGGGCACAGACCCGATTGTGCGGCACTCTATGTATGAACAGTTCCAAGATGGATGCCCGTGATTCTCCCCATTCTGCTTGTAGCGGTACAGTTGTTGCACGTTCATTTGACATACGGCCAACTGTTCACGTGATCCTTTATCCGGAATCGAAGTGGACAGTGCTTCACGTCGCTTCTGCCTTTGGCGCTCCGTGAGTTCGCTTCTGAGACCTCCTTCTCACTTCTGCTAGTTAATTCCTCTTGTGCTTACTGTTCCTTCTAACCCTGTTTTGCATCCCCTATTCAGATTCACCATGCAGCATTCTCCCGCCTCTTTCTCAGTCTGCCATCGCTGGCAGACCTATTTGATTCCCGTTCCTGCCACACTTCCATTAGAGTAAGTTCAGATCCGTGAGGGCTCCCCCTTCCTTTCGATTAGGATTCTTACCTGCTGCTTTCCTTCCAGAGTCTCCCAAAGCTTCACAACTCCTCCGATCTCCAGTACTGAACATTATTTCTCTAACTTCGTGCCTTCGTTGGTGAGAGGATTACTTTCTGTTTCCCATTCTCTTCTTTCCCCTTGATCTCTCCTCTAACCTTCTCCTATTTTCTTCCTCTCCCGTGTACCTAGAAGAAGCCTCCCGAGTGACATCCTGGTTCTGCCTTCAGAGACGCTTACTCTTCAAATTTCTTCCCGATCCGCACGAGTGGAACTCATCCAGGGTTTTCTTCCCTTAGAGGGTTTCCCTGGGAGTCCTGCCCTCTCCCCTGGGTCACTTTACCCTGGGTGGAGAGGCCAGGGCTCTCGCAGAGGAGCCTTCCCAGCTGCATTGGTCCTCCCATTTGGAGCCATCGATCTGTCAAGGTGAGCTGGTTGTAGACATTTGTTGAATAATCTGTGCTACAGCAGCTTTAATTATCTGTATACTACAGAGTGTTAATAGTACGCAACGCCAAAGATAATGGAACAACAAATGCAGCAGCTAATGGCGGCCATGCAGGCCATGTCCTTAGAGATGCAATCCCTAAAACAGGACAATGCGCAACTACGGCATCAAGTAGCTAGAGCCTTTTCTGACACTCCCCCGTCGTCATTACATTCTGTTATGTACGATGGTGATCCATACAAATTAAAAGAATTCCTCGACAGCTGCACTATCCAATTCACTTTAAAACCTCGCTTTTTCCCTACCGATAAAGATAAGGTGGGCTATGTTATTTCACATCTTTCTGGGCCTGCTTTAGCATGGGCTACCCCGTTAGTTACCTCCAACAACATAATCCTTGACTCCTACTCCACCTTCACCAATAGCCTCAAAACCATGTTCGGTAGGAAGGAAATTTCGGTTGCCACGCAAGAGCGGCTCCTGGATCTAAAACAAGGAAGCCGAGAATTACTTTGGTACGTTACTCAATTCAAACAACTGTCCTCCGAAATGGGCTGGCCAGATGAAGGCCTTCTCATGCTTTTTCGGAGAGGCCTAACGGATGAACTCAAGGATGAGGTCTCTAAGGTCCCTCGCCCCGCTAATTTAGCAGATATGATCACTTTAACCATGCAAATTGATTACCGTATGCATGAACGGACATACGAGAGAAAAAAGAGCAAAGGAACACGACCTCAGTTAGAGTTTACCCCTACAACCCAAAAAGATCTGACTCAGACCGAAGAACCCATGCAAATCGGGACCGTTCGAGGACCGATTTCGGCTACTGAAAGGGAGAGGAGAAGGACTTTAAAGCTGTGCATGTACTGCGGATCATCCTCTCATGTTTTGAAAGATTGCCACTTGGTTCCTCCACGCCGCTCTCTGAACCCGAAGTCGGGAAACTTCAAAGCCTTACCGTTAGGGGAAGACCGGTAAGCGTACAGAAGTATTCTTCCCCAGGTCAGACAAGTATGTCTCTTGATAATTCTCCAACACACCAGTCCATGGTGGTAGTCTCTTTGTCTGTTATATTATCAAAAAACATCATACCAGGAATCCCTGCTTTGATTGACTGCGGAGCGGCTGGAAATTTTGTGGATGTGGAGTGGGCAATGAAACACAGAATCGCTCAGGTGCTGAAAACTATTGTCACTCCCATTCAGGGAGTGGATGGTAGTCCTCTAAGTTCTGGTCCGATTAAAGAACAGACCATTCCGCTCACTTGCATGCTGACAAGTCATAAGGAAACCCTAATCTTTGATGTCATTAGGACAGCCCATTACCCTATCATTCTAGGGCTCCCCTGGTTGAGACTCCACAACCCGTTCATAAATTGGTCAGCTGGAACCCTTTTTATAGGGGCGGAGTATTGTGTCCATCATTGTCTTTCTCAAGAGTCAGTGGGGATCCGCATACCTTCTGAAGAGACACTCAAATCCGCAGTATCCTCCATAAGCCAACTCGAGATTCCTGACTGTCACAAGTTATACCGATCAGTATTTGAAAACCCCGAATTTCCTATTCTGCCTCCTCACAGAAGGGATGATTGTCACATTGATTTACTTCCTGATCAACCCATCCCTTTTGGTCGTATGTACGTTCTTTCTCAACGTGAAAAGTTAGTACTGAAATAATATCTACAAACCCATTTACGGAATGGTCTAATTACTGAATCTGTGTCACCAGCGGGAGCATCGTTATTCCCAAGAAAGACTTGGATGAGCTCCGTCCATGTATTGATTATAGAGCACTCAACAAAATAACCACAGCCAACAAGTATCCCATGCCACTCATTACGGACATCATGGAAGCAGTTCGAGGGGCTTCTTGGTATAGAAAGTTGGATCTTCGTGGTGCGTACCATCTCATACGTATCGCGCCCGGAGATGAATGAAAGACCGCATTTCGTACTCCTTTTGGTCATTTTGAATACCATGTCATGCCATTTGGCTTGGTAAATGCTCCAGCGATCTTCCAGAGGTTCATGGACCATCTATTTGCTGACATACTGTTCCGGTTTGTTATCATCTATCTTGATGATATCCTTGTTTATTCCAACAACCAGGAAGATCACATTCATAATGTGAATACTGTACTAGAACGTTTGAAATCGAACCGTCTTTACTGTAAAGCCTCCAAGTGTGAATTTCACCAGAAACAAGTAACCTATCTAGGGTTTGTGTTATCCTCCCAGGAAATTTCCATGGATCCAAAAAAGGTTTCAGCTGTAGTTGACTGGCCCGTTCCTGCTGGGATAAAAGACATCCAGAGGTTTTTAGGATTCGCTAATTTCTATTGGAAATGTATTCCTTGCTTCTCAGAAATCATACTTCCCTTGACTAGACTTCTCAAGAAAGGTGTCTCATTTTCTTGGAATGAATTGGCTCAGAAGGCATTTGACAGGTTCAAGAAAATGTTTACTTCTGAAACCATTTTGATCACCCCTGACCAATCCAAACAATTCATTGTGGAAACGGATGCCTCTCAGAATGCTTTAGGAGCCGTTCTATTACAGCTATCAGAACAGGGGGATGAAAGACCTGTAGCATATTTATCCAAGACTTTCAATTCTGCCGAGTTAAACTATTCTGTTCTCGAGAAGGAACTGATGGCTATCAAACGCGCCTTTGAGGAATGGAGACATTTACGTTTGGGATCTCCTTTTCCAGTTAGGGTGCGCACGGATCACCAAAACCTCAAAGTCCTTCAGAATGCTTATACCACAAATAGTAGGCAGGCCCGATGGGCTTATTTCTTTTTGCCCTTTCGGATTGAGTTTATTTACTGGCCTGGCAAACACAATTTGAGAGCGGATGCCTTATCCCGTAAGGATTCTCCAACTTCCTCTTTCTACCCTGAAAAGATGTTTTCCAATGCTCGATTCGTTGCAGTTTTGACCGATTTCCTTCAAGAAGTACGAACAGCCACCAACCTTAACAGAGCGTTTTGTGAAGGACTTGCAACTACCCATCATTTAACCAAGGAAACCGAATATTATTTTCATGGTACTCAAGTACTGATTCCCATCCCTTCCTTACAACTGGAGGTGTTAAAGATCTGCCATGACTCACGAGCTGCAGGACATCGGGGCGTCCTCTCCACCTTAGAACTCATCCAACGACATTTCTGGTGGCCATCCATAAGATCTGACGTCCCGGACTACATTGCAGCCTGCAAAATATGTACTCATGCCAAGATTCCTCGATCACCGCCGTTGGGATTATTAGCAAGAATGCCCATTCCAGACCGGCCTTGGCAAATCATTTCAACCGATTTTGTATCGGATCTACCGCTATCTGAAAACAAGACTACGATCATGGTAACTATTGATTACTTCACCAAGTTGGCGCACTTTACTCCTTTACGAAAACTACCCAGTGCACCTTTCATGGCGAAGGTCTTCCTCTCTGATATCTTTTCTCACCATGGTTTGCCAGATACTATAGTATCGGATAGAGGACCCCAGTACACCTCTCTCTTTTGGCAACATGTTTGTCGCATTCTGGGCATCAAACGTGCCCTCTCTTCCGGATACCATCCTCAAACTAACGGTCAAACTGAGCGGTTAAATCAAAACCTCGAATGATACTTATGATGCTTTATTTCAGCAGCACAGGATAACTGGGTAGAACTGCTTCCGTTTGTAGAATTTGCATACAATAATGCCAAGCATTCGGCACTCCAGACCAGCCCCTTTTTTGTTCCTATGGCTATCATCCGTCCTTTGCTCCGAATGTGTCACCTTCTGATTCTGGCTGCCCGGGTGTTGATTCACTAATTGCTGACATCCACGAAGGACAGAAACTGGCTAAGCAGTTTTTACAGAAGGATCAGGATCGAGCAAAAAGGAATGCTGATCTGCACCGTCGTGACATTATGGAACTTTCCGTCGGTGATTCGGTTTGGTTGGCTTCCAAATTCCTTCCTCGTCATTTGGTTCCATCTAAACTGCCTCCCAGGTTCTTTGGACCATTTCAAGTTCTATCAAAGATAGGTTCGGCTGCTGTCAAACTTTCTTTACCGGCTTCCTGGTCTCGGATGCACCCAGTTTTCCACCTGTCTCAGATCAAACCGGTGGTGCGGGATCACTTTCACCGAAATGGGGGTTCTCTACCGCCTCCGGTGCTCACGGACAGTGGTCCCGAGTTTGAAGTGGCGGCTATCTGTGACTCACACTTCCGACGTGGTCGGTTGCAGTTTCTGATCGACTGGAAGGGTATTCGCCTGCGGAAAGAACTCGGGAGCCGGCTTCTGGGGTTCACGGACCTCGTCTGGTGCAACGTTTCTTTTTACTTCATCCGGGTAAACCCGGGGCGCCCTCCCGGAGGAGGGGGCATACTGTTACACATCGCTGCAAGTGATCTTTGTGGGCACGGACCTGCTTGTGCGGCACTCTACTTACGAAAAGTTCCAAGATGGATGCCCGTGATTCTCCCCATTCTGCTTGTAGCGGTCCAGTTGTTGCACGTTCATTTGACGTACAGCCAACTGTTCACGTGATCCATTATCTGGAATCGAAGCGGACAGTGCTTTGCGTCGCTTCTGCCTTTGGTGCTCCGTGAGTTCGCTTCTGAGACCTCCTTCTCACTTCTGCTAGTTAATTCCTCTTGTGCTTACTGTTCCTTCTAACCCTGTTTTGCATCCCCTATTCAGATTCACCCTGCAGCATTCTCCCGCCTCTTTCTCAGTCTGCCATCGCTGGCAGACCTATTTGATTCCCGTTCCTGCCAGACTTCCATTAGAGTAAGTTCAGATCCGTGAGGGCTCCCACTTCCTTTCGATTAGGATTCTTACCTGCTGCTTTCCTTCCAGATTCTCCCAAAGCTTCACAACACCTCCGATATCCAGTACTGAACATTATTCCTCTAACTTCGTGCCTTCGTTGGTGAGAGGATTACTTTCTGTTTCCCATTCTCTTCTTTCCCCTTGATCTCTCCTCTAACCTTCTTCTATTTTTTTCCTCTCCCGTGTACCTAGAAGAAGCCTCCCGAGTGACATCCTGGTTCTGCCTTCAGAGACGCTTACTCTTCAAACTTCTTCCCGATCCGCACGAGTGGAACTCGTCCAGGGTTTTCTTCCCTTAGAGGGTTTCCCTGGGAGTCCTGCCCTCTCCCCTGGGTCACTTTACCCTGGGTGGAGAGGCCAGGGCTCTCGCAGGGGAGCCTTCCCAGCTGCATTGGTCCTCCCATTTGGAGCCATCGATCTGTCAAGGTGAGCTGGTTGTAGACATTTGTTGAATAATCTGTGCTACAGCAGCTTTAATTATCTGTATACTACAGAGTGTTAGTAGTAAGCGACGCCAAAGATAATGGAACAACAAATGCAGCAGCTAATGGCGGCTATGCAGGCCATGTCCTTAGAGATGCAATCCCTAAAACAGGACAATGCGCAACTACGGCATCAAGTAGCTATAGCCTTTTCTGACACTCCCCTGTCATCGTTACATTCTGTTATGTACGATGGTGATCCATACAAATTAAAAGAATTCCTCGACAGCTGCACTATCCAATTCACTTTCAAATCTCGCTTTTTCCCTACCGATAAAGATAAGGTGGGCTATGTTATTTCACATCTTTCTGGGCCTGCTTTAGCATGGGCTACCCCGTTAGTTACCTCCAACAACGTAATCCTTGACTCCTACTCCGCCTTCACCAACAGCCTCAAAACCATGTTCGGTAGGAAGGAAATTCCGGTTGCCACGCAAGAACGGCTCCTCGATCTAAAACAAGGAAGCCGAGAATTACTTTGGTACGTTACTCAATTCAAACAACTGTCCTCCGAACTGGGCTGGCCAGATGAAGGCCTTCTCATGCTTTTTCAGAGAGGTCTAACGGATGAACTCAAGGATGAGGTCTCTAAGGTCCCTCGCCCCGCTAATTTAGCAGATATGATCACTTTAACCATGCAAATTGATTACCGTATGCATGAACGGACATACGAGAGAAAAAAGAGCAAAGGAAAACGACCTCAGTTAGAGTTTACCCCTACAACCCAAAAAAATCTGACTCAGACCGAAGAACCCATGCAAATCGGGACCGTTCGAGGACCGATTTCGGCTACTGAAAGGGAGAGGAGAAGGACTTTAAAGCTGTGCATGTACTGCGGATCATCCTCTCATGTTTTGAAAGATTGCCACTTGGTTCCTCCACGCCGCTCTCCGAACCCGAAGTCGGGAAACTTCAAAGCCTTACTGTTAGGGGAAGACCGGTAAGCGTACAGAAGTATTCTTCCCCATGTCAGACAAGTATGTCTCTTGATAATTCTCCAACACACCAGTCCATGGTGGTAGTCTCTTTGTCTGTTATATTATCAAAAAACATCATACCAGGAATCCCTGCTTTGATTGACTGCGGAGCGGCTGGAAATTTTGTGGATGTGGAGTGGGCAAAGAAACACAGAATCGCTCAGGTGCCGAAAACTATTGTCACTCCCATTCAGGGAGTGGATGGTAGTCCTCTAAGTTCTGGTCCGATTAAAGAACAGACCATTCCGCTCACTTGCATGCTGACAAGTCATAAGGAAACCCTAGTCTTTGATGTCATTAGGACGGCCCATTACCCTGTCATTCTAGGGCTCCCCTGGTTGAGACTCCACAACCCGTTCATAAATTGGTCAGCTGGAACCCTTTTTATAGGGTTGGAGTATTGTGTCCATCATTGTCTTTCTCAAGAGTCAGTGGGGATCCGCATACCTTCTGAAGAGACACTCAAATCCGCAGTATCCTCCATAAGCCAACTCGAGATTCCTGACTGTCACAAGTTATATTGATCGGTATTTGAAAACCCTGAATTTCCTATTCTGCCTCCGTACAGAAGGGATGATTGTCACATTGATTTACTTCCTGTTCAACCCATCCCTTTTGGTCGTATGTACGTTCTTTCTCAACGTGAAAAGTTAGTACTGAAATAATATCTACAAACCCATTTACGGAATGGTCTAATTACTGAATCTGTGTCACCAGCGGGAGCATCGTTATTCTTTATTCCCAAGAAAGACTTGGATGAGCTCCGTCCATGTATTGATTATAGAGGACTCAACAAAATAACCACAGCCAACAAGTATCCCATGCCACTCATTACGGACATCATGGAAGCAGTTCGAGGGGCTTTTGGTAAACAAAGTTGGATCTTCGTGGTGCGTACCATCTCATACGTATCGCGCCCGGAGATGAATGGAAGACCGCCTTTCGTACTCCTTTTGGTCATTTTGAATACCATGTCATGCCATTTGGCTTGGTAAATGCTCCAGCGATCTTCCAGAGGTTCGTGGAACATCTATTTGCTGACATACTGTTCCAGTTTGTTATCATCTATCTTGATGATATCCTTGTTTATTCCAACAACCAGGAAGATCACATTCATAATGTGAATACTGTACTAGAACGTTTGAAATCAAACCGTCTTTACTGTAAAGCCTCCAAGTGTGAATTTCACCAGAAACAAGTAACCTATCTAGGGTTTGTGTTATCCTCCCAGGGAATTTCCATGGATCCAAAAAAGGTTTCAGCTGTAGTTGACTGGCCCGTTCCTGCTGGGATAAAAGACATCCAGAGGTTTTTAGGATTCGCTAATTTCTATTGGAAATGTATTCCTTGCTTCTCAGAAATCATACTTCCCTTGACTAGACTTCTCAAGAAAGGTGTCTCATTTTCCTGGAATGAATCGGCTCAGAAGGCATTTGACAGGTTCAAGAAAATGTTTACTTCTGAAACCATTTTGATCACCCCTGACCAATCCAAACAATTCATTGTGGAAACGGATGCCTCTCAGAATGCTTTAGGAGCCGTTCTATTACAGCTATCAGAACAGGGGGATGAAAGACCTGTAGCATATTTATCCAAGACTTTCAATTCTGCCGAGTTAAACTATTCTGTTCTCGAGAAGGAACTGATAGCTATCAAACGCGCCTTTGAGGAATGTAGACATTTACTTTTGGGATCTCCTTTTCCAGTTAGGGTGCGCACGGATCACCGAAACCTCAAAGTCCTTCAGAATGCTTATACCACAAATAGTAGGCAGGCCCGATGGGCTTATTTCTTTTTGCCCTTTCGGATTGAGTTTATTTACTGGCCTGGCAAACACAATTTGAGAGCGGATGCCTTATCCCGTAAGGATTCTCCAACTTCCTCTTTCTACCCTGAAAAGATGTTTTCCAATGCTCGATTCGTTGCAGTTTTGATCGATTTCCTTCAAGAAGTACGAACAGCCACCAACCTTAACAGAGCGTTTTGTGAAGGACTTGCAACTACCCATCATTTAACCAAGGAAACCGAATATTATTTTCATGGTACTCAAGTACTGATTCCCATCCCTTCCTTACAACTGGAGGTGTTAAAGATCTGCCGTGACTCACGAGCTGCAGGACATCAGGGCGTCCTCTCCACCTTAGAACTCATCCAACGACATTTCTGGTGGCCATCCATAAGATCTGACGTCCGGGACTACGTTGCAGCCTGAAAAATATGTACTCATGCCAAGATTCCTCAATCACCGCCGTTGGGATTATTAGCAAGAATGCCCATTCCAGACCGGCCTTGGCAAATCATTTCAACCGATTTTGTATCGGATCTACCGCTATCTGAAAACAAGACTACGATCATGGTAACTATTGATTACTTCACCAAGTTGGCGCACTTTACTCCTTTACGAAAACTACCCAGTGCACCTTTCATGGCGAAGGTCTTCCTCTCTGATATCTTTTCTCGCCATGGTTTGCCAGATACCATAGTATCAGATAGAGGACCCCAGTACACCTCTCTCTTTTGGCAACATGTCTGTCGCATTCTGGGCATCAAACGTGCCCTCTCTTCCGGATACCATCCTCAAACTAACGGTCAAACCGAGCGGTTAAATCAAACCCTGGAATGATACTTACGATGCTTTATTTCAGCAGCACAGGATAACTGGGTAGAACTGCTTCCGTTTGCAGAATTTGCATACAATAATGCCAAGCATTCGGCACTCCAGACCAGCCCCTTTTTTGTTCCTATGTCTATCATCCGTCCTTTGCTCCGAATGTGTCACCTTCTGATTCTGGCTGCCCAGGTGTTGATTCACTAATTGCTGACATCCACGAAGGACAGAAACTGGCTAAGCAGTCTTTACAGAAGGATCAGGATCGAGCAAAAAGGAATGCTGATCTGCACCGTCGTGACATTATGGAACTTTCCGTCGGTGATTCGGTTTGGTTGGCTTCCAAATTCCTTCCTCGTCATTTGGTCCCATCTAAACTGCCTCCCAGGTTCTTTGGACCATTTCAAGTTCTATCAAAGATAGGTTCGGCTGCTGTCAAACTTTCTTTACCGGCTTCCTGGTCTCGGATCCACCCAGTTTTCCACCTGTCTCAGATTAAACCGGTGGTACGGGATCGCTTTCACCGAAATGGGGGTTCTCTACTGCCTCCGGTGCTCACGGACAGTGGTCCCGAGTTTGAAGTGGCGGCTATCTGTGACTCACGCTTCCGACGTGGTCGGTTGCAGTTTCTGATTGACTGGAAGGGTATTCGCCTGCGGAAAGAACTTGGGAGCCGGCTTCTGGGGTTCACGCACCTCGTCTGGTGCAGCGTTTCTTTTTACTTCATCCGGGTAAACCCGGGGCGCCCTCCCGGAGGAGGGGGCATACTGTTACACATCGCCGCAAGTGTCTTTGTGGGCACGGACCTGCTTGTGCGGCACTCTACTTACGAACAGTTCCAAGATGGATGCCCGTGATTCTCCCCATTCTGCTTGTAGCGGTCCAGTTGTTGCACGTTCATTTGACGTACGGCCAACTGTTCACGTGATCCATTATCCGGAATCGAAGCGGACAGTGCTTCGCGTCGCTTCTTCCTTTGGTGCTCTGTGAGTTTGCTTCTGAGACCTCCTTCTCACTTCTGCTAGTTAATTCCTCTTGTGCTTACTGTTCCTCCTAACCCTGTTTTGCATCCCCTATTCAGATTCACCCTGCAGCATTCTCCCGCCTCTTTCTCAGTCTGCCATCGCTGGCAGACCTATTTGATTCCCGTTCCTGCCACACTTCCATTAGAGTAAGTTCAGATCCGTGAGGGCTCCCACTTCCTTTCGATTAGGATTCTTACCTGCTGCTTTCCTTCCAGAGTCTCCCAATGCTTCACAACTCCTCCGATCTCCAGTACTCAACATTATTCCTCTAACTTCGTGCCTTCGTTGGTGAGAGGATTACTTTCTGTTTCCCATTCTCTTCTTTCCCCTTGATCTCTCCTCTAACCTTCTTCTATTTTTTTCCTCTCCCGTGCACCTAGAAGAAGCCTCCTGAGTGACATCCTGGTTCTGCCTTCAGAGACGCTTACTCTTCAAACTTCTTCCCGATCCGCACGAGTGGAACTCATCCAGGGTTTTCTTCCCTTAGAGGGTTTCCCTGGGAGTCCTGCCCTCTCCCCTGGGTCACTTTACCCTGGGTGGAGCGGCCAGGGCTCTCTCAGGGGAGCCTTCCCAGCTGCATTGGTCCTCCCATTTTGAGCCATCGATCTGTCAAGGTGAGCTGGTTGTAGACATTTGTTGTATAATCTGTGCTACAGTAGCTTTAATTATCTGTATACTACAGAGTGTTAATACCATATCTCAATCTCCCAAGCAGTCCACCAATTATCAACAGCATTGGCTCATTCACAGAGCACATTTCGGATTATATAGATCATCAACTCTAACCATTGACAATATCTCTTTCCTCCTATGCACGTGACACTAAACATATTATCCAGCAACTGGAAAATCTGTTCTGGGAACCCACATTTTTGCTTGTCACTATGAAAATCTCCTCACTCTACACCAGTATCTTACATGAAAAAGGTCTGCATACTACAAACTACTTTCTCAGAACCAGATCCATATCCTATAAGGACCAAAACAATATAGAAATGTTACAGTTTACTTTGAACAATAACATTGTTACCTTTAAACAGCTTTTTAGATAAATCCAAGGGACCGCCATGGGTGCCAAGTTCGGCCCATTGTATGCTAACTTATACATGGGGCATTACGAGCTTGAGCACGCATGGCGGCACCCATCATTCATGGACAACAACAATATAATTTTTTGGGCGAGATACATAGACAACATCATACTCATTTGGAATGGCAGTCAGGAACAACTGGACCAGTATCTCACGTATCTCAATACCAACACTTACAATCTTACCATCAATATGCAAAGTAGCAAAACAACAATACATTTTTTGGACATCAATCTGCACATAAAAGACAACAGGATTCTGACTACTCTCTACATTAAACCGTCAGCAGTAAACAGTACATTGGATGCCACAAGCAACCATCCGCCACATGTTATAAACAACATCACATTTGGGGAGATGTTGAGAATCAAAATGAACTGCTCAACACAAGAAGTCTTTGAAAAACATGCAGACCTAATGAAGAATAATTTTATTGAGAGGATACAGCAAATCTTTGGTGAACAAGAGTTACCTAAAAACATCTACCAGGACATGAGCACAATTGCTCCAAGATAAAAAAAAAACCTTAGGGCAACAACTCATTTTCCAAAAACTAGATTTATCACCACATACAGCTGCAATAGCTATACTATAAAGAAAATTATATTAAAAAATTGGAACATTCTTAGGATCGATCAAGATCTACAAGACACCTTGGACGAACATCCAACTATAACATTTCGAAAAGCAAAAAGCCTTAAACATAAACTGAGTCCCTCGCATTTTCAAGAAACAACAAAAAAATCAATATCCACAGGTACAGCATGATTACAGGCACCTCTGAAAGGAAATTACAGATGTGCACAATACCTAATATGTCAGTATTCAGACAACGGTAAAAAAAAACAGTAGAGTTGCCCACTGGTGACACTAAGGAGATTCAACAACTCATTCATTTCAACAGCACCTACGTAATGTATGCAATCATTTGTATATGTAAACACATCTATATTGGAAGCACAACCACACATAATCACAATTAAAGACAATTGTCCGTGCAGCAATTAAGCAACTGACAATAACGCCTGGTTTATTGTTTCAAATATTCTAAGTAGGACCATAACAAATTGAAGAAGAATTTGAACTGCCAATATCATGCAAATAATTTATGTACGAATGCATAAACTGAATTAAGTTTGTACGAAATTGAAAAAGAAATTGAACTGCTAACATTCTGCAATCAATTGATGTAAAATTTGAATTGCACAAGTTGGAACAAACTCTAACTGGCCAATAAAGCCAAATCTTTCAAGGTACAAGAGCAACCAGGACTAATAGTTTTCATTTTTGTTCAGTCATAATCCTGACCAGTCACAGGATATAGCCCAAGTTAGCAGCTGACCACCAACATTAAATCTCATAACAACATTGGGTATTGCGCCAAGCTGTTGCAGGCTAGATTAGAATATAAAAAAAACACCAGCAACAACAAGAGGCCATGCCCACCTGCCTCGCTCCCATCCCGCTCGTCGTGGCTTGGAAAACCCACCTCCAGGCAAAGCCGCGGCATAATGAGGCAAGAGTGCAGTCAACTGTCTGCAGCTGTGGGAGTTGTACGTGCCGCTTCCTGGACTGCTTTGGGCCATTGCATCTGCACCTCCGCATGCGAAGGTTGGACCACTCCATTTGTGCAGGAGCACAGTAGTCTACACCAGTGTGCCCCCCTTCACTGCGGGCATTTCCTCAAGGATCATGTTGGTTGTTGCCAGGCAACCACCAGCAACAGGAGGCCATGCCCACCTGCCTCGCTCTCACCCCGCTCGCTGCGGCTTGGAAAACCCACCTCCAGGAGAAGCTGCAGCGAAGTGAGGCAAGTGTGCCGTCAACTGTCTGCAGCTGTGGGAGTTGTACGTGCTCCTTCCTGGACTGCTTTGGGCCATTCTATCTGCAACTGTGCGCGCGAAGGCTGGGCCGCTCCGCTTGTGCAGGAGCCCAGCGGTCTACACCAGTGTGCCTCCCCCCCTTGCTGGCATTTTCTCAAGGATCATGTTGGTTGTTGCCAGGCAACCACCAGCAACAACAAGAGGCCACGCCCACCTGCCTCGCTCTCACCCCGCTCACTGCGGCTGGGAAAACCCACCTCCAGGCAAAGCCGCAGCAAAGTGAGGCAAGTGTGCAGTCAACTGTCTGCAGCTGTGGGAGTTGTACCTGGTCCTTCCCGGACTGATTTGGCCCATTCCATCTGCACCTCGACGTGCGAAGGCTGTGCCACTCCTCTTGTGCAGGAGCACAACGGTCTACACCAGTGTGCTCCCCCCTGCTGGCATTTCCTCAAGGGTCACGTTGGTTGTTGCCAGGCAACCACCAGCAACAACAAGAGGCCATGGCCACCTGCTTCACTCTCACCCCGCTAGCCGTGGCTTGGAAAACCCGCCTCCAGGCGAAGCCACGGAAACGTGAGGCTAAGTGAGACGTGGCTGTCTGCAGCTGTCCGCGGCAGCTCCAGGGCTAATGACCTTATAGGTATGTCGCCCCGCTTGCCTGCTCTTCTCAGTACCTTCCCGGAAACTATTTTCCGTTGTCTGGATCATCACAGAGGTACTGCTTATTATTTCCATGACTGTATCAATACCTAACTGTTCACCTCCCGATAACTCTCAATCAAACTGTCACTCTACAGACTCACGTACCCATCCTCGTCTTATCTATCCACAACTTCTTGACACCTCCACTGCTATCGACCTTGGCTTATGGAACGCAAGGTCGCTTGGTAATAAGACCACGGCAGTATTGGACTTTTTTCTATGCTTGCATTTTCATTTCCTTTGTATAACCGAAACCTGGATTGTCCCATATAATTCAACTGTAGCTGCTTCTCTTACTTTCTCTCTATCTTCTTTTGCAGGTGTCCCTGGAGCCAATTATCACAGTGGCGGGGTTGGTTTACTGTATTGTCCGAACTGTCTATCTATCCCTTCTCCTGTGTCATTACCGGAATATTCCTTGTTTGAGTTTCGGTATAAGATTTTCACTGCTCCCCATGCCATTTCCTTTCTTATTGTTTACTGCCCACATGGCCCACTTGGATAATTTTGTGAGGACATTGACCACCTTCTTGGAGGACACATTCTACCTGGTCCTACTCCACTTGTCTAACTTGGAGACTTTAATCTCCATCTTTCTTCTACTCACTTAGCTTCTCCTTTTCTTTCAATACTCGACTCAAATTTACTTTCTCCACTCCCTACTCCTCCCACTCATACTTCTGGTTCCACTCTTGACTTGATTTTTACTTCGTCATTTACTGTTTCTTATATATCTGCTTTACCTGTCTATTTATCTGACCATTCCCCACTCTCTGCATCTCTGCTCCCATTTACCCATCCTAGTATCCTTGGTTCTTCCTATCCTAATACATTCTTTAGGCGTGACTTGCGCAACTTCAATTCCTACCTTTTCAATGATACTTGCATAAACTCTCTTCCATCTCGTACAAACCTCTCTACTCTCTCTGCGGACAAAGCAACGTCCACTCTCTTCTCATCCCTTTGTTACGCTCACCTGGTATCCACGGGGACGCCACCCAGCCCTGGTTGGATGATTTGCACTCTCGAACCCTATCCCGGTCCCTTGGTAATGCCTCTGGTTAAAGATGGGTCTGCAATATAGGAGAGCTGGATTCAATACCAGATTGTCTTTATGTTTTCCCACCTCCCTTGGCCTCAACTCCTTCCTCCCCCTTGGGCCTTCTCCTCACCTTAATATTGTAAAAGGTGGATTCTCCGTCCTGCTCCTCGTGGCAGCAATGATACTGACCAGGAGATGACTACCCAGGTAAGAATTGTGTGGCTTTCTTCATTCGGGAGGAAACGTGAGTAAATGCTTACTAATGCTGTCTTTCTTTCTCCTCTTTCCAGGTTATGGTATTCCAGGATGCATGCCGTGCCAGATGATGGAGTTCGTACCTTCAGGTGAGTGTAACTGAAGTCAACGATGGATTGAAGACAGGATACTGTTCCAGGTAAGTTTCGTAGTATTCTTTCTCTCTCTGCAGGTCCTTCATTTCAGGTAAGCTGGCATCAAAGAACTGGACACGGTGAACATTACGCTGCCCACAGCAGAATAACGCAAAGCATGTTTTGCTGTTTGGGTTTGGGTGTGGTTTAAATAGTCTCAGGCAAAGTACTCCAGGTAAAATAGTCCCAGGCCTGCCACACCCAAAGAAGTCCAGGTAAAGTAGTCCCAGGCCTGCCACACCCAAAAGATTAGACCGCATAGCACAGTTCCTTGTAACTGAGCTATGTGTGTGCCTCCATGTTGGCTGAACCCACCCAAGTTAAGTAATCCCAAGTAAATAGTCCCATTCTTATGTTGGTCTTCATGATGGTTATGAGCCTGGCGCCAAAGGCGCCAGGGCTGACTGCAAGAGAGTCTTGGATGAGGTTTTAAGGCCTTTGACCTGGCCCTAACTGGAAGGCTGACTTGCCAGTGAGGGCCAGTGGCAAGAGTCATGACAGCACGCCCCCCCAAGGCCCCTCTCACGGTGGTACTTCTGCCTGGTCCTGGTTTGGCTGGGTAATTCTGATGGAACTTTTTAATTAAGCGAGGTGCATGGATGTATTCACTAGGTTCCCATGATCTGTCTTGAGGGCCGTATCCCTTCCAATCAACTAAGTAGTATAGTTTGGATCTGGTGTATTTTGAGTCTAGGATATCCTTTACCTCAAACTCTGGTTCTCCGTCAACTAATACTGGTTTTGGTGGTATTGTAACCCGAGTACCGGGTTGTACCGGTTTCAGGAGTGATACGTGAAACACAGGATGAATCTGCATAGTGGGTGGTAGGGCTAATTTAACTGCCACTGGATTTATTATGGATTCAATAGAATAAGGTCGCAGATATCGGGGACGAAAGGTCTGAGTCCCTTTTATGGGCACATGTTTTGATGCTAACCAGACCTTGTCTCCAATTTGATAGTCGGGGGCTTTACTACGATGTTGGTCAGCAAATTTCTTTTGTCTGTTCTTTTTGGCTTGGAGTAAATGTTCTGCTGCTTCTTTGAAGGCCTGGGAAATAGTCGTATGTAGGGTTTTAACCGCTGGCATTTCCAAAGGGGCTGGGAGATCCAATTCGGAAGTACGTGGATGTCGACCATATATAGTGTAGAAAGGGGTTTGTCCAGTGCTAGTGTGTAATGAATTATTATAGGCATATTCAGCTATCCATAACAAGTCCTTCCAATTTCTTTCCACTTGATGTAACATGCAACGTAAGTATTGCTCGAGGGTTTGGTTTGTTCTTTCTGTTTGGCCATCTGTTTGAGGATGGTGACTTGTGGATAGTCGAATGTCCATTTGGGCCATTGAACAGCATTTCCTCCAGAAGTTGGATACGAACTGACTACCTCGATCTGAGATCAAGACCGATGGAAAGCCATGTAGCCGTACGATTTCCTCCAGGAATACTTTTGCTAAATTGGATGCATTTGGAAGACCCTTAAAAGGAATAAAGTGTGCCATTTTAGAGAACAAGTCTACAACTACTAAGATGGTGTTGAATCCTTGACTGGGAGGTAGATCTGTAATGAAATCAAGGGATAGTGTGTGCCATGGTGCGGGAGGAATTTCCAATGCTTGGCGAAGACCAGCTGGTTTCTGCTTTTGGGACTTGTTTTGTGCACACACACCACAAGATTGAATACATTGTATGATGTCTTTACGCCATGTGGGCCACCAATAGTTTCGTTTTACTTTAGCTAGAGTTTTGGCAATTCCAGGATGACCTTCAATCAGGGAGTCGTGATAACCCGAAATAACCTGCTCTTGTAAATCTTTACTTGGCAAGTATAGACAGTTCCTAAAATATGGCAACTGGTCTTTAATGGTGTAATGTCCTCCTTGAGTACACCACTCTTGTGGGAAAGTGGGATCCATTAAGAGTTGGATCTTGTTTTGGAGTTCACCCTGTGTCAACATTGTCGTAAAACCCAGGAGTTTGTCTTCTGGAATGATGGCTACTGGATTTGGAGTTATGTATACCTTTTCATCAACACCCATGCGGGACAAGGCGTCAGCCTTTCTGTTTCAGACTCCTGGCTGGTAGGTGATCACATAGTCATTTTTAGCAAAGAAAAGAGCCCACCGCAGTTGACGGGATGATTGAGCCTTTGCTGTTTTTAGGTATTGCAGGTTTCGATGATCAGTTATGACCGTGACAGTATGTCTAGCACCAAGGAGATAGTGTCGCCATGCCTTGAAAGCTGATTTGATAGCCAAGAGTTCTTTGTCTGTGATAGCATAGTTGAGTTCGGGAGGTGAGAATTTTCATGACCAGAAGGCCACAGGGTGTAACTGGCCAGTTCCTGGGTCCCTTTGTGAGAGAACAGCTCCCATAGCCATGCTAGAGGCATCTGTTTCAACTATATAAGGGAGGTCTGGGCGAGGATTGCCATAGAACTGGAGCAGAAGTAAATTTTTTCTTAAGTTCTTGAAAGGCCTTCTCTGCTTCTTCGGTCCAATGGAACTTTTCATTGTTTTTTCTCAATAGCGATGTAATTGGATGCACTATTTGGAAAAAATCTGGGATGAATCGGCGGTAAATTTTTGCAAAGCCCAACATACTCTGGATTCCTTTAAATGAAGTTGGTGATGGCCAGTTAAGAATGGCATCTACCTTGTGCCTATCCATTCTGATACCTTTTGGTGTGAGGATAAAACCGAGTAACTCCACTTCGGTGACATGAAAAGAGCATTTTTCGAGTCCTCAAATCTCCTTCCTTCTTTGGTACGATGAATAAGGGACTGGCTGCCGGTGATTTAGATGGGCGGATAAATCCATTTGCCAGGTACTGATCAAGATAAGATTTCAAATGGAGGTTTTCTGGTTCAGTAAGTGCATAGATTCGACCACAGGGAATTTGCACACCAGGTATGAGGTCGATCTGACAATCGTGGGGCCTGTGCGGTGGTAGAGTATTGGCTTGTTCTTTCTGGAACACGTCTTGAAAATCTTGATATTCATTTGGTAGAGTACTAGTCACACCTAGTACAATCACTGCCGTACTGGGAATAGCAGATGTACATAAGTCTGTTTTCCCCTTTTCTTGGTAATAACAGGTGCAAGTACATTCATCAGAAAAGGCCAACTTCTTGGCACGCCAAACTATTAGAGGGTTGTGAGTTACCAACCATGGCATCCCTAAGATTAGTTGAAACTGAAGAGCTTTGATGAGATCGAATGCAATAGATTCTCGGTGTCTATTCTGGCACAGTAGAGTTAGTGCTGCTGTACAATGGGTTACTGGTCCGGAAGCTATTTCTGTCCCATCAACAGTAGTAACTTTTTCAGTAGTCGACTTAGAGCATAAGGGAAGCCCCATCTCTGCTGCCAGATCTTGGTCTACATAATTCCCAACTGCTCCGCTGTCTATGTATGCTTCGACAGCATGCATCCAAGACGGTTGTTGGTGATTGATCAAAATTACTGGTAATGCAAAGTGTGAGGTCTGTGGCTCATCTTTCTCGCTCGACAAGCTGACCTCTACGCTTGCCAGGCTTGGTAGTTTACCGACTCTTTGTTATTATCTTCCTTCTCTGTGTCTCCAACAGTTCTCCTTGAGGTTGTATACTAATTGACCTTTTCACAATTGACCTCGGTAGAATTGACCTCGGGAGAATTGACCTAATTTAGAAGGTCAATTAGGACATATATGCGGGGGGAAACCCCCTGCAACCCCCCACTCAATCGAAAACCCCCTGCAACACATCACCCAATCCCCTTATATTATTTATAATCCAAACCAACCCAATACATATATAAAATAACTAAAATAATATAAAGGTCAATTGTGCAGAAGGTCAATTAGGACGACTATAATTAGGTCAATTGTGCAAAAGGTCAATTGTAAAAGGTCAATTTGGGTAATACCCTCCTTGGTAGTTTCACTGGACATTCTTTGAGGAAGTGGCCTGATTTTCTGCAATATAAGCATAATTGCTGTTCCCTTCTCTTGTCTCTTTCAGTTTTAGTTAAAGGGGGCCGTACACCTCTGATTTTCATGGGTTCTACCGTGTTCTCAAATGTACGTGGAACATTATCCTTTGACCGGACATACACACCTCGAGTGTCTAACCTTATCCGGTCCGCTTCTCGGTCTTGTAATCTGTGATCTAATTGCACCACAAGGTTGATGAATTCTCTACAGTCTTTAGGTGGGTTAACCACTTGAGCAAGGACATCCTTTAGTTCCCCTCGTACACCCCGATGAAATAGTGTGGTCCTTTTTTCCTCAGGCCAACCAGCTTCAACGACTAGTCTGTTAAATGTTGCTTTATATATAAGCAAGTCTTGACTTCCTTGACAGAGTGACAAAAGTTTGTTGTCTAATGCTTGACCTTGGGTATGATGAGCAAAGAGTTTTTCCATTTCCATCTGGAAACCCCCAAAGTCATGTAACAACGGGTTAACCTGACTTACCAATGGTACCGACCAACCCGCAGCACTGCCACTCAGATATGACAAGACAAAAGCAACCCGCGCTTGGTCGTTAGGAAAAGCACCAGGTCTGCAAAGGAAATGAAGACGGCACTGGTTCATGAACGTTGCCTACTTCTTGGGGTCCCCTGTAAATCATTCAGGTGGAGCTAAAGGAACTGCCCCAGGAAGGGTTATTTGTACTGGATTGGTGTAAGAAGTTGGTACAGGTGCTGGGGGAAGGTTACCAGGCAATGGGGTCTGACCTGCCTGTGATTGGAGCAATTGTCTACTTATTTTGTTGGTACGATCCTAAGTAACAATCAAATCCCTCCTAAGAGCGTTGGTTTCTTGCCTGGCTGAATGTACTTCAGCGCGCAATTGTCCCATCAACTGAACTAACTTGTGAGTCTCTGAAGTCTCCATGACACCCAGGTGGATAATTGAGGCTTGAGGCTTTGTATTCGTATTTGTATTTGTATTTTGTTTATTTATAATGCGCAGCTTCCGGCCCAGAGGCATCAGGGCGCTACTTATACAGGTGTTACATACAGACTTATATATATACATACATTATATACATGTTATTTGTGCAGGGGTTACATACAGACTTATATATATATACATACATTATATACATGAATACATGAAAAACATACAGACTTAGCTAAGTACATGAGTTACAAGATTTTGGTCATTGGAGGCATAGAGAAGAGCATGTGCATCTGGCAAGGAGCAAAGGGATGGTCGGCAGCGGCCATATTTGTAGGGTTGTAGTATGTAGAGCATATATAAGAGTGTCTCAGTTCTGGTTGAAAAGCCAGGATTTCGTTTTAGACTTGAAGGAGTTAAAGGGGTCTTCCGATCTAATGGTGACAGGGAGGGTGTTCCAAAGCTTGGAGGCAAGGACAGGGAAGCTCGTGCCCCCAGCTTTTTGGAGTTTGAATCTTGGGATCGAAAGACAGTGGGTCTGGGCAGTTCTTTGAGGTTGGGTGGATGAATGGAGTGAGATCCGACTACAGAGGTAAGGGGGGGCTTTGTTAGCCAAGCATTTGTGTGTGAGGGCAAGAGTTTTGAAAGAGATTCTCTGCTTGACGGGTAACCAACGTAAGTTTGTTCTAGATTCGGAGATGTGGTGGTTGCGTGGGATGTTTAAGGCTGCTCTAATGGCATTGTTCTGGGTGATTTGAAGTTTGTTCAGATTCCCTTGACTGGTTCCTAAGTAAAGGGCACTGCAATAGTCAATTTTAGACATAATGAGGGTTCTGGCTAGGGTGACGCTGTTAGGGGTGGTCAGATATGGTCTGCAGGCTGCGATGAGTTTTCAGGTATATGAAGAGGCTGATCTGACTGCATTTATCTGTCGGGATAAGGTTAGAGTGGCGTCAACGTAGAAGCCTATGCGTTCTGCCTTTGCGTTCTGTTCGCTCACCTGCTATCCACGGGGATGCCACCCAGCCCTGGTTGGATGATTTGCACTCTCGAACCCTCTCCCGGTCCCTTGGTAATGCCTCTGGTTAAAGATGGGTCTGCAATGTAGGAGAGCTGGATTCAATACCAGATTGTCTTTATGTTTTCCCACCTCCCTTGGCCTCAACTCCTTCCTTGCCCTTGGGCCTTCTCCTCACCTTAATATTGTAAAAGGTGGATTCTCTATCCTGCTCCTCGTGGCAGGGGCGCGTAGATGTGGGGGCGAGCAGCGACCAAGTTACTTCACTGGTGCAAGCCCCTGTGGGAATCCAGGCCTGCTGCGACTCCGTAGGCTTTTCAGTCTTTATATGCAATTCTTATGTTCCTCTTAGTTTGAATAATAATGTCTTGCTTCTTTCCTTTTAGGTATGGAAAGGTATTTTGGTGTTGTCATGCAGTTTGAAGATGAGCACAGGCCGGTAGGTCTAAGTGCGGTGTACGCGATGCTGTCCGGTGAGTAATGCGCGATGCACGGTGCTGTTTCGCCTTTTATATTGCTAACCTGTGTCTTTTCTCTCCTTGCAGGTTGCGATGTTCCTCACCGAGCACCGTAATGTTCCAGCAATGATACTGACCAGGAGATGACTATCCAGGTAAGAATTGTGTGGCTTTCTTCATTCAGGAGGAAACGTGAGTAAACGCTTACTAATGCTGTCTTTCTTTCTCCTCTTTCCAGGTTATGGTATTCCAGGATGCATGTGGTGCCGGATGATGGAGTTCGTACCTTCAGGTGAGTGGAACTGAAGTCGGCCACGGATTGAAGACAGGATACTGTTCCAGGTAAGTTTCGTAGTGTTCTTTCTCTCTCTGCAGGTCCTTGCTTTCAGGTAAGCTGGCATCAAAGAACTGCACACGGTGAGCATTACGCTGCCCACAGCAGAATAACGCAAAGCATGTTCTGCTGTTTGGGTATAGTTTAAATAGTCTCAGGTAAAGTAGTCCAGGTAAAATAGTCCCAGGTCTGCCACACCCAAAGTAGTCCAGGCAAAGTAGTTCCAGATCTGCCACACCCAAAAGACTAGACCACATAACTCAGTTCCTTGTAACTGAGCTATGTGTGTGCCTCCATGTTGGCTGAACCCACCCAAGCTAAGTAGTCCCAAGTAAATAGTCCCATTCTAATGTTGGTCTTCATGATGGTTATGAGCCTGGCGCCAAAGGTGCCAGGACTGACTCAAGGAGAGTCAGTCTTGGATGAGGTTTTAAGGCAGCGGTCATCCTCACTGCAGCAGTGGAGAGGGTCTAAGAGGCAGGGGTCACCTTCACTGCAGCAGAGCTGAGGATCTAAGAGGCAGGGGTCACCCTCACTGCAGCAGTGCTGAGGGTCTAAGAGGCAGGGGTCGCCCTCACTGCAGCAGTGCTGAGGGTCTAAGAGGCAGGGGTTGCACTCACTGCAGCAGTGCTGAGGCTCTAAGAGGCAGGGGTCGCCCTCACTGCAGCAGTGCTGAGGGTCTAAGAGGCAGGGGTCGCCCTCACTGCAGCAGTGCTGAGGGTCTAAGAGGCAGGGGTCACGCTCACTGCAGCAGTGTTGAGGGTCTAAAGGCAGGGGTTACCCTCACTGCAGCAGTGCTGAGGGTCTAAGAGGCAGGGGTCGCCCTCACTGCAGCAGTGCTGAGGGGTTATGAGGCAGGGGTTGCCCTCACTGCAGCAACGCTGAGGGTCTAAGAGGCAGGGTTCACCCTTACTACAGCGGTATTGAGGTTCTAAGAGGCAGGGGTCACCCTCACTGCAGCAGTGCTGAGGGACTAAGAGGCAGAGGTTGCCCTCATTCCAGCAGTGCTGAAGGTCTAAGAGGCAGGGTTGCCCACACTGCAGCAGTGCTGAGGGTCTAAAAGGCAGGGGTCACCCTCACTGCAGCAGTGCTGAGGGTCTAAGAGGCAGGGGTTTTCCTCACTACAGCAGTGCTAAGGGTCTAAGCGGCAGCGGTCATCCTCATTGCAGCAGTGGAGAGGGTCTAAAAGGCAGGGGTCACCTTCACTGCAGCAGAGCTGAGGGTCTAAGAGGCAGGGGTCAACCTCACTGCAGCAGTGCTGAGGGTCTAAGAGGCAGGGGTCGCCCTCATTGCAGCAGTGCTGAGGGTCTAAGAGGCAGGGGTCCCCTCACTGCAGCAGTGCTGAGTGTCTAAGAGAGAGAGGATGCCTTTACTGCAGCAGCGCTGAGGGTCTAAGAGGCAGGGGTCACCCTCACTGCAATAGCACTGAGCGGCTAAGAGGCAGGGGTTGCACTAACCACAGCAGTGCTGAGGGTCTAAGAGGCAGGGGTCATCCTCACTGTAGCAGTTCTGAGGGTCTAAGAGGCAGGGGTTTTCCTCACTGCAGCAGCGCTGAGGGTCTGAGAGGCAGGGGCTGTCCTCACTGCAGCAGCGCTGAAGGTCTAAGAGGCAGGGGAAACCTTCAGTGCAGCAGTGCTCAGGCTCTAAGAGGCAGGGGTCACCCTCACTGCAGCAGTGCTCAGGGTCTAAGAGGTAGGAGTCACCGTCACTGCAGCAGCATTGAGGGCCTAAGAGGCAGGGGAAGCATTCACTGCAGCAGTGCTCAGGGTCTAAGAGGCTGGATCACCCTCACTGCAGCAGCACTGAGGGTCTAAGATGTAGGGGTCATCCTCACTGCAGCAGTGTTGAGGGTCTAAGAGGCAGGGGTCACCCTCATTGCAGCAGCACTGAGGGTCTAAGAGGTAGGGCTTCTCGTTGCCCCCACTGCAGCAGCGCTGAGGGTCTGAGAGGCAGGGGCTGTCCTCACTGCAGCAGCGCTGAAGGTCTAAGAGGCAGGGGAAACCTTCAGTGCAGCAGTGCTCAGGGTCTAAGAGGCAGGGGTCACCCTCACTGCACCAGTGCTGAGGGTCTAAGAGGTAGGAGTCACCCTCACTGCAGCAGCGTTGAGGGCCTAAGAGGCAGGGGATGCCTTCACTGCACTAGCACTGAGGGTCTAAGAGGCAGGATCACCCTCACTGCAGCAGCACTGAGGGTCTAAGATGTAGGGGTCATCCTCACTGCAGCAGTGTTGAGGGTCTAAGAGGCAGGGGTCACCCTCATTGCAGCAGCACTGAGGGTCTAAGAGGTAGGGATTCTCGTTGCCCCCACTGCAGCAGCACTGAGGGTCTAAGAGGCAGGGGTTGCCCTCATTGTAGCAGTGCTGAGGGTCTAAGAGGTAGGTGTTGCCCTCACTGCAACAGTGCTCAGGGTCTAAGAGACAGTGGATGCGTTTACTGCAGCAGCGCTGAGGGTCTAAGAGGCAAGGGTCACCTTCAATGCAGCAGCGCTGAGGGGCTAAGAGGTAGGGGTTGCCCTCACTGCAGCAGTGCTGAGGGTCTAAGAGGCAGGGGTCGCCCTCACTGCAGTAGTTCTGAGGGGTTAAGAGGCAGGGGTTGCCCTCACTGCAGCAGTGCTGAGGGTCTAAGAGGCAGGGTTCACCCTCACTACAGCGGTGCTGAGGGTCTGAGAGGCAGGGGTCACCTTCACTGCAGCTGTGTTGAGGGTCTAAGTGGCAGGGGTCACCCTCACTGCAGCGGTGCTGAGGGTCTGAGAGGCAGGGGTCACCTTCACTGCAGCAGTGCTGAGGGTCTAAGAGGCAGGGGTTTTCCTCACTGCAGCAGTATTCAGGGTCTAAGAGGTAGGTGTCGCCCTCACTGCAGCAGCACTCAGGGTCTAAGAGACAGGGGATGCCTTTACTGCAGCAGCGCTGAGGGTCTAAGAGGCAAGGGTCACCCTCAATGCAGCAGCACTGAGGGGCTAAGAGGCAGGGGTCATCCTCACTGCAGCAGTGCTGAGGGTCTAAGAGGCAGGGGTCGCCCTCATTGCAGCAGTGCTGAGGGTCTAAGAGGCAGGGGTCGCCCTCACTGCAGCAGTGCTGAGGGTCTAAGAGGCAGGGGTTGCACTCACTGCAGCAGTGCTGAGGGTCTAAAGGCAGGGGTTGCCCTCACTGCAGCAGTGCTGAGGGTTTAAGAGGCAGGGGTTGCCCTCACTGCAGTAGTGCTGAGGGGTTAAGAGGCAGGGGTTGCCCTCACTGCAGCAGTGCTGAGGGTCTAGGAGGCAGGGATCACCCTCACTGCAGCGGTGTTGAGGGTCCAAGTGGCAGGGGTCACCCTCACTGCAGCGGTGCTGAGGGTCTGAGAGGCAGGGGTCACCTTCACTGCAGCAGCGCTGAGGGTCTTAGAGGCAGGGGTCACCCTCACTGCAGCAGTGTTGAGGGTCTAAGAGACAGGGTTCACCTTCACTGCCGCAGTGCTGAGGGTCTAAAAGGCAGGGGTTGCCCTCACTGAACCAGTGCTGAGGTTCTAAGAGGTAGGGGTCTCCCTCACTGTAGCAGCGCTGAGGGTCTAAGAGACAAGGGATGCCTTTACTGCAGCAGGGCTGAGGGTCTAAGAGGCAAGGGTCACCCTCAATGCAGCAGCGCTGAGGGGCTAAGAGGCAGGAGTCATCCTCACTGCAGCAGTGCTGAGGGTCTAAGAGGCAGGGGTCGCCCTCACTTCAGCAGTGCTGAGGGTCTAAGAGGCAGGGGTTGCACTCACTGCAGCAGTGCTGAGGGTCTAAAGGCAGGGGTTGTCCTCACTGCAGCAGTGCTGAGGGTTTAAGAGGCAGGGGTTGCCCTCACTGCAGTAGTGCTGAGGGGTTAAGAGGCAGGGTTGCCCTCACTGCAGCAGTGCTGAGGGTCTAAGAGGCAGGGGTCACCCTCACTGCAATAGCACTGAGCGGCTAAGAGGCAGGGGTTGCACTAACCACAGCAGTGCTGAGGGTCTAAGAGGCAGGGGTCATCCTCACTGTAGCAGTTCTGAGGGTCTAAGAGGCAGGGGTTTTCCTCACTGCAGCAGCGCTGAGGGTCTGAGAGGCAGGGGCTGTCCTCACTGCAGCAGCGCTGAAGGTCTAAGAGGCAGGGGAAACCTTCAGTGCAGCAGTGCTCAGGGTCTAAGAGGCAGGGGTCACCCTCACTGCAGCAGTGCTCAGGGTCTAAGAGGTAGGAGTCACCGTCACTGCAGCAGCATTGAGGGCCTAAGAGGCAGGGGAAGCATTCACTGCAGCAGTGCTCAGGGTCTAAGAGGCTGGGGTCGCCCTCACTGCACCAGTGCTGAGGGTCTAAGAGGTAGGAGTCACCCTCACTGCAGCAGCGTTGAGGGCCTAAGAGGCAGGGGATGCCTTCACTGCACTAGCACTGAGGGTCTAAGAGGCAGGATCACCCTCACTGCAGCAGCACTGAGGGTCTAAGATGTAGGGGTCGTCCTCACTGCAGCAGTGTTGAGGGTCTAAGAGGCAGGGGTCACCCTCATTGCAGCAGCACTGAGGGTCTAAGAGGCAGGGATTCTCGTTGCCCCCAATGCAGCAGCACTGAGGGTCTAAGAGGCAGGGGTTGCCCTCATTGTAGCAGTGCTGAGGGTCTAAGAGGTAGGTGTTGCCCTCACTGCAACAGTGCTCAGGGTCTAAGACACAGGGGATGCGTTTACTGCAGCAGCGCTGAGGGTCTAAGAGGCAAGGGTCACCCTCAATGCAGCAGCGCTGAGGGGCTAAGAGGTAGGGGTTGCCCTCACTGCAGAAGTGCTGAGGGTCTAAGAGGCAGGGGTCGCCCTCACTGCAGTAGTTCTGAGGGGTTAAGAGGCAGGGGTTGCCCTCACTGCAGCAGTGCTGAGGGTCTAAGAGGCAGGGTTCACCTTCACTGCAGCTGTGTTGAGGGTCTAAGTGGCAGGGGTCACCCTCACTGCAGCAGTGCTGAGGGTCTGAGAGGCAGGGGGCACCTTCACTGCAGCAGTGCTGAGGGTCTAAGAGGCAGGGGTTTTCCGCACTGCAGCAGCACTGGGGGTCTAAGAGGCAGGGGTTGCCATCATTGCAGCAGTACTCAGGGTCTAAGAGGTAGGTGTCGCCCTCACTGCAGCAGCGCTCAGGGTCTAAGAGACAGGGGATGCCTTTACTGCAGCAGCGCTGAGGGTCTAAGAGGCAAGGGTCACCCTCAATGCAGCAGCGCTGAGGGGCTAAGAGGCAGGGGTCATCCTCACTGCAGCAGTGCTGAGGGTCTAAGAGGCAGGGGTCGCCCTCATTGCAGCAGTGCTGAGGGTCTAAGAGGCAGGGGTCGCCCTCACTGCAGCAGTGCTGAGGGTCTAAGAGGCAGGGGTTGCACTCACTGCAGCAGTGCTGAGGGTCTAAAGGCAGGGGTTGCCCTCACTGCAGCAGTGCTGAGGGTTTAAGAGGCAGGGGTTGCCCTCACTGCAGCAGTGCTGAGGGTCTAGGAGGCAGGGATAACCCTCACTGCAGCGGTGTTGAGGGTCCAAGTGGCAGGGGTCACCCTCACTGCAGCGGTGCTGAGGGTCTGAGAGGCAGGGGTCACCTTCACTGCAGCAGCGCTGAGGGTCTTAGAGGCAGGGGTCACCCTCACTGCAGCAGTGTTGAGGGTCTAAGAGGCAGGGTTCACCTTCACTGCAGCAGCGCTGAGGGTATAAGAGGCAGGGGTCATCCTCACTGGAGTAATGCTGAGGGTCTAAGAGGTGGGGGTCGCCCTCACTGCAGCAGCGCTGAGGGTCTGAGAGACAGGGGATGCCTTTACTGCAGCAGCACTGAGAGTCTAAGAGGCAGGGCTCACACTCACTGCACCAGTGCTGAGGGGCTAAGATGCAGGGGTTGCCCTCACTGCAGCAGTGCTGAGGATCTACGAGGCAGGGGTTTTCCTCGCTGCAGCAGTGCTGAGGGTCTAAGAGACAGGGGATGCCTTTACTGCAGCAGCGCTGATGGTCTAAGAGGCAGGGGTAATCCTCACTTCAGCAGCACTGAGCGGCTAAGAGGCAGGAGTTGGCCTCACGACAGCAGTTCTGAGGGTCTAAGAGGCAGGGGTCGCCCTCACTGCAGCAGTGCTGAGGGTCTAAGAGGCTGAGGTTGTCCTCGCTGCAGCAGTGCTGAGGGTCTAAGAGGCAGCGGTCATCCTCACTGCAGCAGTGGTGAGGGACTAAGTGGCAGGGGTCACCTTCACTGCAGCAGCGCTGAGGGTCTAAGAGGCAGGGGTCACTCTCACTGCAGCAGTGCAGAGGGTCTAACAGGCAGGGGTCACCCTCACTGCTGCAGTGCTGAGGGTCTAAGAGGCAGGAGTCCCCTCACTGCAGCAGTGCTGGGGGTCTAAGAGGTGGGGGTCGCCGTCACTGCAGCAGCGCTGAGGGTCTAAGAGACAAGGGATGCCTTTACTGCAGCAGCGCTGAGGGTCTAAGAGGCAGGGATCACCCTCACTGCAGCAGCACTGAGCAGCTAAGAGGCAGGGGTTGCACTCACTGCAGCAGTGCTGAGGGTCTAAGAGGCAGGGGTCATCCTCACTGCAGCAGTTTTGAGGGTCTAAGAGGCAGGGGTTGTCCTCACTGCAGCAGCGCTGAGGCTCAAAGACGCAGGGGTTGCCCTCACTGAAGCAGTGCTGAGGGTGTAAGAGACAGGGAACGCCCTCATTGCATCAGCGCTGAGGGTCTAAGAGACAGGGGTCACCCTCACTGCAGCAGCGCTGATGGTCTAAGAGGCAATATTCAACCTCACTGCAGCAGCACTGAGGGTCTAAAAGGCAGGGTTCACCTTCACTGCAGCTGTGTTGAGGGTCTAAGTGGCAGGGGTCACCCTCACTGCAGCGGTGCTGAGGGTCTGAGAGGCAGGGGTCACCTTCACTGCAGCAGCGCTGAGGGTCTTAGAGGCAGGGGTCACCCTCACTGCAGCAGTGTTGAGGGTCTAAGAGGCAGGGGTCACCTTCACTGCAGCAGCGCTGAGGGTCTAAGAGGCAGGGGTCAACCTCACTGCAGCAGTGGTGAGGGTCTAAGAGGTGGGGGTCGCCCTCACTGCAGCAGCGCTGAGGGTCTGAGAGACAGGGGATGCCTTTACTGCAGCAGCACTGAGAGTCTAAGAGGCAGGGGTCACACTCACTGCACCAGTGCTGAGGGGCTAAGAGGCAGGGGTTGCCCTCAATACAGCAGTGCTGAGGGTCTAAGATGCAGGGGTTGCCCTCACTGCAGCAGTGCTGAGGTTCTATGAGGCAGGGGTTTTCCTTGCTGCAGCAGTGCTGAGGGTCTAAGAGGCAGCAGTCCTCCTCACTGCAGCAGTGGTGAGGGTCTAAGAGGCAGGAGTCACCTTCACTGCAGCAGCGCTGAGGGTCTAAGAGGCAGGGGTCATCCTCACTGCAGCAGTGCTGACGGTCTAAGAGGCAAGTGTCACCCTCACTGCAGCAGCACTGAGGGTCTAAGAGACAGGGGATGCCTTTACTGCAGCAGCGCTGATGGTCTAAGATGCAGGGGTCACCCTCACTTCAGCAGCACTGAGCGGCTAAGAGGCAGGAGTTGCCCTCACTACAGCAGTTCTGAGGGTCTAAGAGGCAGGGGTCGCCCTCACTGCAGCAGTGCTGAGGGTCTAAGAGGCTGAGGTTTTCCTCGCTGCAGCAGTGCTGAGGGTCTAAGAGGCAGCGGTCATCCTCACTGCAGCAGTGATGAGGGACTAAGTGGCAGGGGTCACATTCACTGCAGCAGCGCTGAGGGTCTAAGAGGCAGGGGTCACTCTCACTGCAGCAGTGCAGAGGGTCTAAGAGGCAGGAGTCCCCTCACTGCAGCAGTGCTGGGGGTCTAAGAGGTGGGGGTCGCCATCACTGCAGCAGCGCTGAGGGTCTAAGAGACAAGGGATGCCTTTACTGCAGCAGTGCTGAGGGTCTAAGAGGCAGGGGTCACCCTCACTGCAGCAGCACTGAGTGGCTAAGAGGCAGGGGTTGCACTCACTGCAGCAGTGCTGAGGGTCTAAGAGGCAGGGGTCATCCTAACTGCAGCAGTGTTGAGGGTCTAAGAGGCAGGGGTTTCCTCACTGCAGTAGTTCTGAGGGTCTAAGAGGCAGGGGTTGTCCTCACTGCAGCAGCGCTGAGGCTCAAAGAGGCAGGGGTTGCCCTCACTGAAGCAGTGCTGAGGGTGTAAGAGGCAGGGAACGCCCTCACTGCATCTGCGCTGAGGGTCTAAGATACAGGGGTCACCCTCACTGCAGCAGCGCTGATGGTCTAAGAGGCAGGATTCAACCTCACTGCAGCAGCACTGAGGTTCTAAAAGGCAGGGATCACCCTCACTGCAGTGGTGTTGATGGTCTGAGAGTCAGGGGTTGCACTCACTGCTGCAGCGCTGAGGCTCGAAGAGGCAGGGGTCGCCCTCACTGCAGCAGTTATGAGGGTCTAAGAGACAGGGGTTGCCCTCACTGCAGCAACACTGAGGGTCTGAAAGGCAGGGGTCATGCTCACTGCAGCAGTGCTGAGGGTCTAAGAGGCAGGGGTCGCCCTCAATGCAGCAGTGCTGAGGGTCAAAGCAGCAGGGGTCATCCTCACTGCAGAAGTGCTGAGGGTCTAAGAGGCAGGGGTCACCCACACTGCAGCAGCGCAGAGGATCTAAGAGGCAGGGGCCATCCTCACTGCAGCAGAACTGAGGGTCTGAAAGGTAGGGGTCGCACTCACTGCAGAGGTGTTGAGGGTCTGAGAGTCAGGGATTGCACTCACTGCAGCAGCGCTGAGGCTCTAAGAGGCAGGGGTCACCCTCACTGCAGCATTGCTGAAGGTGTATGAGGCAGGGGTCACCCTCACTGCAGAAGCACTGAGCGGCTAAGAGGCAGGGGTTGCACTCACTGCAGCAGTGCTGAGGGTCTAAGAGGCAGGGGTCATCCTAACTGCAGCAGTGTTGAGGGTCTAAGAGGCAGGGGTTTCCTCACTGCAGTAGTTCTGAGGGTCTAAGAGGCAGGGGTTGTCCTCACTGCAGCAGCGCTGAGGCTCAAAGAGGCAGGGGTTGCCCACACTGAAGCAGTGCTGAGGGTGTAAGAGGCAGGGAACGCCCTCACTGCATCTGCGCTGAGGGTCTAAGATACAGGGGTCACCCTCACTGCAGCAGCGCTGATGGTCTAAAAGGCAGGGATCACCCTCACTGCAGTGGTGTTGATGGTCTGAGAGTCAGGGATTGCACTCACTGCTGCAGCGCTGAGGCTCGAAGAGGCAGGGGTCGCCCTCACTACAGCAGTTATGAGGGTCTAAGAGACAGGGGTTGCCCTCACTGCAGCAACACTGAGGGTCTGAAAGGCAGGGGTCATGCTCACTGCAGCAGTGCTGAGGGTCTAAGAGGCAGGGGTCGCCCTCAATGCAGCAGTGCGGAGGGTCTAAGCAGCAGGGGTCATCCTCACTGCAGCAGTGCTGAGGGTCTAAGAGGCAGGGGTCACCCACAATGCAGCAGCGCAGAGGATCTAAGAGGCAGGGGCCATCCTCACTGCAGCAGAACTGAGGGTCTGAAAGGTAGGGGTCGCACTCACTGCAGAGGTGTTGTGGGTCTGAGAGTCAGGGGTTGCACTCACTGCAGCAGCGCTGAGGCTCTAAGAGGCAGGGGTCACCCTCACTGCAGCATTGCTGAAGGTGTATGAGGCAGGGGTCACCCTCACTGCAGCAGCACTGAGCGGCTAAGAGGCAGGGGTTGCACTCACTGCAGCAGTGCTGAGGGTCTAAGAGGCAGGGGTCATCCTAACTGCAGCAGTGTTGAGGGTCTAAGAGGCAGGGGTTTCCTCACTGCAGTAGTTCTGAGGGTCTAAGAGGCAGGGGTTGTCCTCACTGCAGCAGCGCTGAGGCTCAAAGAGGCAGGGAAGCAGTGCTGAGGGTGTAAGAGGCAGGGAACGCCCTCACTGCATCTGTGCTGAGGGTCTAAGATACAGGGGTCACCCTCACTGCAGCAGCGCTGATGGTCTAAGAGGCAGGATTCAACCTCACTGCAGCAGCACTGAGGGTCTAAAAGGCAGGGATCACCGTCACTGCAGTGGTGTTGATGGTCTGAGAGTCAGGGGTTGCACTCACTGCAGCATTGCTGAAGGTCTGAAAGGCAGAACTGAGGGTCTGAAAGGTAGGGGTCGCACTCACTGCAGAGGTGTTGAGGGTCTGAGAGTCAGGGGTTGCACTCACTGCAGCAGCGCTGAGGCTCTAAGAGGCAGGGGTCACCCTCACTGCAGCATTGCTGAAGGTGTATGAGGCAGGGGTCACCCTCACTGCAGCAGTGCTGAGGGTCTATGAGGCAGGGTCATCCTCACTACCGCGGTGTTGAGGCTCTAAGAGGCAGGGGTTGCCCTCACTGCAGCAGTGCCTAGGGTATAAGAGGCAGGGGTTGCCCTCACTGCAGCAGTACTGAGGGTCTGAAAGGCAGGGGTCGCGCTCACTACAGCAGTGCTGATGGTCTAAGAGGCAGGGGTCACCCTCAATGCAGCAGTGCTGAGGGTCTAAGC
This sequence comes from Ambystoma mexicanum, assembly GCF_040938575.1. Classification (NCBI taxonomy): domain Eukaryota; kingdom Metazoa; phylum Chordata; class Amphibia; order Caudata; family Ambystomatidae; genus Ambystoma; species Ambystoma mexicanum. The sequence goes on from NC_090932.1 coordinate 7,034,833, forward strand.
AGCAGGGGTCATCCTCACTGCAGCAGCGCTGAGGGTCTAAGAGACAGGGGTCACTCTCACTGCACCAGTGCTGAGGGGCTAAGAGGCAGGGGTTGCCCTCACTACAGCAGTTCTGAGGGTCTAAGAGGCAGGGGTCACCCTCACTGCAGCAGTGCTGAGGGTCTAAGAGGCAGGGGTTTTCCTCACTACAGCAGTGCTAAGGGTCTAAGCGGCAGCGGTCATCCTCATTGCAGCAGTGGAGAGGGTCTAAAAGGCAGGGGTCACCTTCACTGCAGCAGAGCTGAGGGTCTAAGAGGCAGGGGTCAACCTCACTGCAGCAGTGCTGAGGGTCTAAGAGGCAGGGGTCGCCCTCATTGCAGCAGTGCTGAGGGTCTAAGAGGCAGGGGTCCCCTCACTGCAGCAGTGCTGAGTGTCTAAGAGAGAGAGGATGCCTTTACTGCAGCAGCGCTGAGGGTCTAAGAGGCAGGGGTCACCCTCACTGCAATAGCACTGAGCGGCTAAGAGGCAGGGGTTGCACTAACCACAGCAGTGCTGAGGGTCTAAGAGGCAGGGGTCATCCTCACTGTAGCAGTTCTGAGGGTCTAAGAGGCAGGGGTTTTCCTCACTGCAGCAGCGCTGAGGGTCTGAGAGGCAGGGGCTGTCCTCACTGCAGCAGCGCTGAAGGTCTAAGAGGCAGGGGAAACCTTCAGTGCAGCAGTGCTCAGGCTCTAAGAGGCAGGGGTCACCCTCACTGCAGCAGTGCTCAGGGTCTAAGAGGTAGGAGTCACCGTCACTGCAGCAGCATTGAGGGCCTAAGAGGCAGGGGAAGCATTCACTGCAGCAGTGCTCAGGGTCTAAGAGGCTGGATCACCCTCACTGCAGCAGCACTGAGGGTCTAAGATGTAGGGGTCATCCTCACTGCAGCAGTGTTGAGGGTCTAAGAGGCAGGGGTCACCCTCATTGCAGCAGCACTGAGGGTCTAAGAGGTAGGGATTCTCGTTGCCCCCACTGCAGCAGCGCTGAGGGTCTGAGAGGCAGGGGCTGTCCTCACTGCAGCAGCGCTGAAGGTCTAAGAGGCAGGGGAAACCTTCAGTGCAGCAGTGCTCAGGGTCTAAGAGGCAGGGGTCACCCTCACTGCACCAGTGCTGAGGGTCTAAGAGGTAGGAGTCACCCTCACTGCAGCAGCGTTGAGGGCCTAAGAGGCAGGGGATGCCTTCACTGCACTAGCACTGAGGGTCTAAGAGGCAGGATCACCCTCACTGCAGCAGCACTGAGGGTCTAAGATGTAGGGGTCATCCTCACTGCAGCAGTGTTGAGGGTCTAAGAGGCAGGGGTCACCCTCATTGCAGCAGCACTGAGGGTCTAAGAGGTAGGGATTCTCGTTGCCCCCACTGCAGCAGCACTGAGGGTCTAAGAGGCAGGGGTTGCCCTCATTGTAGCAGTGCTGAGGGTCTAAGAGGTAGGTGTTGCCCTCACTGCAACAGTGCTCAGGGTCTAAGAGACAGTGGATGCGTTTACTGCAGCAGCGCTGAGGGTCTAAGAGGCAAGGGTCACCCTCAATGCAGCAGCGCTGAGGGGCTAAGAGGTAGGGGTTGCCCTCACTGCAGCAGTGCTGAGGGTCTAAGAGGCAGGGGTCGCCCTCACTGCAGTAGTTCTGAGGGGTTAAGAGGCAGGGGTTGCCCTCACTGCAGCAGTGCTGAGGGTCTAAGAGGCAGGGTTCACCCTCACTACAGCGGTGCTGAGGGTCTGAGAGGCAGGGGTCACCTTCACTGCAGCTGTGTTGAGGGTCTAAGTGGCAGGGGTCACCCTCACTGCAGCGGTGCCGAGGGTCTGAGAGGCGGGGGTCACCTTCACTGCAGCAGTGCTGAGGGTCTAAGAGGCAGGGGTTTTCCTCACTGCAGCAGCACTGAGGGTCTAAGAGGCAGGGGTTGCCATCATTGCAGCAGTACTCAGGGTCTAAGAGGTAGGTGTCGCCCTCACTGCAGCAGCACTCAGGGTCTAAGAGACAGGGGATGCCTTTACTGCAGCAGCGCTGAGGGTCTAAGAGGCAAGGGTCACCCTCAATGCAGCAGCACTGAGGGTCTAAGAGGCAGGGGTCATCCTCACTGCAGCAGTGCTGAGGGTCTAAGAGGCAGGGGTCGCCCTCATTGCAGCAATGCTGAGGGTCTAAGAGGCAGGGGTCGCCCTCACTGCAGCAGTGCTGAGGGTCTAAGAGGCAGGGGTTGCACTCACTGCAGCAGTGCTGAGGGTCTAAAGGCAGGGGTTGCCCTCACTGCAGCAGTGCTGAGGGTTTAAGAGGCAGGGGTTGCCCTCACTGCAGTAGTGCTGAGGGGTTAAGAGGCAGGGGTTGCCCTCACTGCAGCAGTGCTGAGGGTCTAGGAGGCAGGGATCACCCTCACTGCAGCGGTGTTGAGGGTCCAAGTGGCAGGGGTCACCCTCACTGCAGCGGTGCTGAGGGTCTGAGAGGCAGGGGTCACCTTCACTGCAGCAGCGCTGAGGGTCTTAGAGGCAGGGGTCACCCTCACTGCAGCAGTGTTGAGGGTCTAAGAGGCAGGGTTCACCTTCACTGCCGCAGTGCTGAGGGTCTAAAAGGCAGGGGTTGCCCTCACTGAACCAGTGCTGAGGTTCTAAGAGGTAGGGGTCTCCCTCACTGTAGCAGCGCTGAGGGTCTAAGAGACAAGGGATGCCTTTACTGCAGCAGCGCTGAGGGTCTAAGAGGCAAGGGTCACCCTCAATGCAGCAGCGCTGAGGGGCTAAGAGGCAGGGGTCATCCTCACTGCAGCAGTGCTGAGGGTCTAAGAGGCAGGGGTCGCCCTCACTTCAGCAGTGCTGAGGGTCTAAGAGGCAGGGGTTGCACTCACTGCAGCAGTGCTGAGGGTGTCAGAGGCAGGGGTCGCCCTCAATGCAGAAGTGCTGAGGGTCTAAGAGGCAGGGGTCGTGCTCACTGCAGCAAGTGCTGAGGGTCTAAGAGGCAGGGGTTGCCCTCACTGCAGCAGTGCTGAGGGTCTAAGAGGCAGGAGTCGTCCTCACTGCAGCAGTGCTGAGGGTCTAAGAGGTAGGGGTCACCCTCACTGCAGCAGCGCTGAGGGTCTAAGAGACAGGGGATACCTTTACTGCAGCAGCGCTGAGGGTCTAAGAGGCAGGGGTCACCCTCACTGCAGCAGCACTGAGCGCAAAGAGGCAGGGGTTGCACTCACTGCAAGAGGCACGGGTCGTCCTCACTGCAGCAGCGCTGAGGGTCTAAGCGACAGTGGTTGTCCTCACTGCAGCAGCGCTGCGGGTCAAAGAGGCAGGGGTTTCCCTCACTGCAGCAGCGCTAAGGGTCTAAGAGGCAGGGGTCATGCTCACTGCAGCAGTGCTGAGGGTCTAAGAGGCAGGGGTTGCCCACACTGCAGCAGTGCTGAGGGTTTAACGGCAGGGATTGCCCTCACTGCAGCAGTGCTGAGGGTCTAAGAGGCAGGGGTCCCCCTCACTGCAGTAGTGCTGATGGTGTCAGAGGCAGGGGTCGCCCTCACTGCAGCAGTGCTGAGGGTCTAAGAGGCAGGGGTCGTCCCCACTGCAGCAGTGCTGAGGGTCTAAGAGGTAGGGGTCACCCTCACTGCATTAGCTCTGAGGGTCTAAGAGACAGGGGATACCTTTACTGCAGCAGCGCTGAGGGTCTAAGAGGCAGGGGTCACCCTCACTGCAGCAGCACTGAGCGGCAAAGAGGCAGGGGTTGCACTCACTGCAAGAGGCAGGGGTCGTCCTCACTGCAGCAGCGCTGAGGGTCTAAGCAGCAGGGGTTGTCCTCACTGCAGCAGCACTGAGGGTCAAAGAGGCAGGGGTTTCCCTCACTACAGCAGCGCTAAGGGTCTAAGAGGCAGAGGTTGTGCTCACTGCAGCAGTGCTGAGGGTCTAAGAGGCAGGGGTTTCCCACACTGCAGCAGTGCTGAGGGTCTAACGGCAGGGATTGCCCTCACTGCAGCAGTGCTGAGGGTCTAAGAGGCAGGGGTCCCCCTCACTGCAGCAGTGCTGAGGGGTTAAAAGGCAGAAGTTGCCCTCACTGCAGCAGTACTGATGGCCTAAGAGGCAGGGTTCACCCTCACTGCAGCGGTGTTGAGGGTCTAAGAGTCAGGGGTCACCCTCCCTGCAGCAGTGCTGAGGGTCTAAGAGGCAAGGGTCACCCTCACTGCAGCAGTGCTGGGGGTCTAAGAGGCAGGGGTTGCCCTCCCTGCAGCAGTGCTGAGCTTCTAAGAGGTAGGAGTTGCCCTCACTGCAGCAGCACTGAGGGTCTAAGAGACAGGGGATGTCTTTAGTGCAGCAGTGCTGAGGGTCTAAGAGGCAGGGGTCACACTCACTGCACCAGTGCTGAAGGGCTAAGAGGCAGAGTTTGCCCTCACAACAGCAGTGCTGAGGGTCTAATAGACAGGGGTCGCCCTCACTGCAGCAGTGATGTGGGTCTAAGAGGCAGGGGTTTTCCTCACTGCAGCAGTGCTGAGGGTCTAAGAGGCAGTGGTCGTCATCACTGCAGCAGTGGTCAGGGGTCACCCACACTGCAGCAGTGCTGAGGGTCTAAGAAGCATGGGTCACCCTCACTGCAGCAGTGCTGAGGGTCTAAGAGGCAGGGGTCCCCTCACTGCAGCAGTGCTGGGGGTCTAAGAGGTAGGTGTTGCCCTCACGGCAGCAGCACTGAGGGTCTAAGAGGCAGGGTTCACCCTCACTGCAGCAGGGCTGAGGGTCTAAGAGGCAGGGGTCACCCTCCCTGCAGTGGTGCTGAGGGTCTAAGAGGCAAGGGTCACCCTCACTGCAGCAGTGCTGGTGGGCTAAGAGGCAGAGGTTGCCCTCATTGCAGCAGTGCTGAGGGGCTAAGAGGCAGGGTTGCCCTCACTGCTGCAGTGCTGAGGGTCTAAGAGGCAGGGGTTGCCCTCACTGCAGCAGTGCTGAGGTTCTAAGAGGTGGGGGTCACCCTCACTGCAGCAGCGCTGAGGGTCTAAGAGGCAGGGGTTTTCCTTGCTGCAGCAGTGCTGAGGGTCTAAGAGGTAGGGGTCGCCCTCACTACAGCAGCACTGAGCTGCTAAGAGGCAGGGGTTGCACTAACCACAGCAGTGCTGAGGGTCTAAGAGGCAGGGGTCATCCTCACTGCAGCTGTTCTGAGGGTCTAAGAGGCAGGGGTTTTCCTCACTGCAGCAGCGCTGAGGGTCTGAGAGGCAGGGGTTGTCCTCACTGCAGCAGCGCTGAGGGTCTAAGAGGCAGGGTTCACCCTCTCTGCAGCAGCGCTGAGGGTCTAAGAGGCAGGGGTCTCCCTCACTGAAGCCGTGCTTAGGGTGTAAGAGGCAGGGGTGAACCCTCACTGCAGCAGCGCTGAGGGTCTAAAAGGCAGGGTTCACCCTCACTGCAGTAGTGTTGAGGGTCTGAGAGTCAGGGGTTGTACTCACTGCAGCAGTGCGGAGGCTCTAAGAGGCAGGGGTCACCCTCACTTCAGCAGTGCTGAGGGTCTAAGAGGCAGGGTTAACCCTCACTGCATCAGTGTTGAGTGTCTGAGAGTCAGGGGTTGCACACACTGCAGCAGCGCTGAGGCTCTAAGAGGCAAGGGTCACCCTCTCTGCATCAGTGCTTACGGTGTAAGAGGCAGGGGGTGCCCTCACTGCAGCAGCACTGATGGTGTAAGAGGCAGGGGTCGCCCTCACTGCAACAGTGCTGAGGGTCTATGAAGCAGGGGTCATCCCCACTGCAGCAGTGCTGAGGGTCTAAGAGGTAGGGGTCACCCTCACTGCATTAGCTCTAAGGGTCTAAGAGACAGGGGATACCTTTACTGCAGCAGCGCTGAGGGTCTAAGAGGCAGGGGTCACCCTCACTGCAGCAGCACTGAGCGGCAAAGAGGCAGGGGTTGCACTCACTGCAAGAGGCAGGGGTCGTGCTCACTGCAGCAGCGCTGAGGGTCTAAGCAGCAGGGGTTGTCCTCACTGCAGCAGCACTGAGGGTCAAAGAGGCAGGGGTTTCCCTCACTACAGCAGCGCTAAGGGTCTAAGAGGCAGAGGTTGTGCTCACTGCAGCAGTGCTGAGGGTCTAAGAGGCAGGGGTTTCCCACACTGCAGCAGTGCTGAGGGTCTAACGGCAGGGATTGCCCTCACTGCAGCAGTGCTGAGGGTCTAAGAGGCAGGGGTCCCCCTCACTGCAGCAGTGCTGAGGGGTTAAAAGGCAGAAGTTGCCCTCACTGCAGCAGTACTGATGGCCTAAGAGGCAGGGTTCACCCTCACTGCAGCGGTGTTGAGGGTCTAAGAGTCAGGGGTCACCCTCCCTGCAGCAGTGCTGAGGGTCTAAGAGGCAAGGGTCACCCTCACTGCAGCAGTGCTGGGGGTCTAAGAGGCAGGGGTTGCCCTCCCTGCAGCAGTGCTGAGCTTCTAAGAGGTAGGAGTTGCCCTCACTGCAGCAGCACTGAGGGTCTAAGAGACAGGGGATGTCTTTAGTGCAGCAGTGCTGAGGGTCTAAGAGGCAGGGGTCACACTCACTGCACCAGTGCTGAAGGGCTAAGAGGCAGAGTTTGCCCTCACTACAGCAGTGCTGAGGGTCTAATAGACAGGGGTCGCCCTCACTGCAGCAGTGCTGTGGGTCTAAGAGGCAGGGGTTTTCCTCACTGCAGCAGTGCTGAGGGTCTAAGAGGCAGTGGTCGTCATCACTGCAGCAGTGGTCAGGGGTCACCCACACTGCAGCAGTGCTGAGGGTCTAAGAAGCATGGGTCACCCTCACTGCAGCAGTGCTGAGGGTCTAAGAGGCAGGGGTCCCCTCACTGCAGCAGTGCTGGGGGTCTAAGAGGTAGGTGTTGCCCTCACGGCAGCAGCACTGAGGGTCTAAGAGGCAGGGTTCACCCTCACTGCAGCAGTGCTGAGGGTCTAAGAGGCAGGGGTCACCCTCCCTGCAGTGGTGCTGAGGGTCTAAGAGGCAAGGGTCACCCTCACTGCAGCAGTGCTGGTGGGCTAAGAGGCAGAGGTTGCCCTCATTGCAGCAGTGCTGAGGGGCTAAGAGGCAGGGTTGCCCTCACTGCTGCAGTGCTGAGGGTCTAAGAGGCAGGGGTTGCCCTCACTGCAGCAGTGCTGAGGTTCTAAGAGGTAGGGGTCACCCTCACTGCAGCAGCGCTGAGGGTCTAAGAGGCAGGGGTTTTCCTTGCTGCAGCAGTGCTGAGGGTCTAAGAGGTAGGGGTCGCCCTCACTACAGCAGCACTGAGCTGCTAAGAGGCAGGGGTTGCACTAACCACAGCAGTGCTGAGGGTCTAAGAGGCAGGGGTCATCCTCACTGCAGCTGTTCTGAGGGTCTAAGAGGCAGGGGTTTTCCTCACTGCAGCAGCGCTGAGGGTCTGAGAGGCAGGGGTTGTCCTCACTGCAGCAGCGCTGAGGGTCTAAGAGGCAGGGTTCACCCTCTCTGCAGCAGCGCTGAGGGTCTAAGAGGCAGGGGTCTCCCTCACTGAAGCCGTGCTTAGGGTGTAAGAGCCTGCCTCACTGCAGCAGCGCTGAGGGTCTAAAAGGCAGGGTTCACCCTCACTGCAGTAGTGTTGAGGGTCTGAGAGTCAGGGGTTGTACTCACTGCAGCAGTGCGGAGGCTCTAAGAGGCAGGGGTCACCCTCACTGCAGCAGTGCTGAGGGTCTAAGAGGCAGGGTTAACCCTCACTGCATCAGTGTTGAGTGTCTGAGAGTCAGGGGTTGCACACACTGCAGCAGCGCTGAGGCTCTAAGAGGCAAGGGTCACCCTCTCTGCATCAGTGCTTACGGTGTAAGAGGCAGGGGGTGCCCTCACTGCAGCAGCACTGATGGTGTAAGAGGCAGGGGTCGCCCTCACTGCAACAGTGCTGAGGGTCTATGAAGCAGGGGTCATCCTTACTGCAGCGGTGTTGAGGCTCTAAGAGGCAGGGGTCACTCTCATTGCAGCAGTGCTGAGGGTCTGAGAGGCAGGGGTTGCCCTCACTGCAGCAGCACTGATGGTCTGAAAGGCAGGGGTCACGCTCACTGCATCAGTGCTGAGGGTCTAAGATGCAGGGGTCACCCACTCTGCAGCAGCGCTGAGGGTCTAAGAGGCAGGGGTCATCCTCACTGCAGTAGTGCTAATGGTGTCAGAGGCAGGGGTCGCCCTCACTGCAGCAGTGCTTAGGGTCTAAGAGACAGGGGTCGCGCTCACTGCAGCAGTGCTGAGGGTCTAAGAGGCAGGGGTTGCCCTCACTGCAGCAGTGCTGAGGGTCTAAGAGGCAGGAGTCATCCTCACTGCCGCAGTGCTGATGGTCTAAGTGGTAGGGGTCACCCTCACTGCAGCAGCGCTGAGGGCCTAAGAGACAGGGGATACCTTTACTGCAGCAGCGCTGAGGGTCTAAGAGGCAGGGGTCACCCTCACTGCAGCAGCACTGAGCGGCAAAGAGGCAGGGGTTGCACTCACTGCAAGAAGCAGGGGTTGCTCTCACTGCAGCAGCGCTGAGGGTCTAAGTGGCAGGGGATGTCCTCACTGCAGTAGTGCTGAGGGTGTAAGAGGCAGGGGTCGCCCTCACTGAGGCAGTGCTGAGGGAATAAGAAGTAGGGGTCACCCTCACTGCAGCAGCGCTAAGGGTCTAATAGACACAGGTCACCCTCACTGCAGCAGCACTGAGGGTCTTAGAGGCAGGGGTTGCCCTCACTGCAGCAGCGCTGATGGTGTAAGAGGCAGGGGTCACCCTCACTGCAGCACTGCTGAGGTTCTAAGAATCAGGGGTTGCCCACACTGCAGCAGTGCTGAGTGTCTAAGAGGCAGGGTTCACCCTCACTGCTGCAGTGTTGAGGGTCTCAGAGTCAGGGGTTGTACTCACTGTAGCAGCGCTGAGTGTCTAAGAGGCAGGGGTCATCCTCACTGCAGCAGCGCTGAGGCTCTAAACGGAAGGGGTCGCCCTCACTGCAGCAGCGTTGATGGTGTCAGAGGCAGGGGTCACCCACACTGCAGCAGTGCTGAGGGTGTAAGAGGCAGGGGTTGCTCTCACTGCAGCAGCGCTGATGGTCTAAGAGGTAGGGGTTGCCCTCACTGCAGCAGTGCTTATGCTGTAAGAGGCGAGGGTCGCCCTCACTGCAGCAGTGCTGAGGGTCTAAGAGGCAGGGGTCATCCTCACTGCAGCAGCGCTGAGGGTCTAAGAGGCAGCGGTCACCCTCACTGCATCAGCACTGAGGGTCTAAAGGGCAGGGGTCATCCTCACTGCAGCACTGCCGAGGATCTAAGAGGTAGGGGTCACCCTCACTGCTGCAGTGCTGATGCTGTAAGATGCAGGGGGCGCCCTAACCGCAGCAGTGCTGAGGGTCTAAGAAGCAGGGGTCACCCTCACTGCAGCAGTGCTGAGGGTGTAAGAGGCAGGGGTCACGCTCACTGCAGCAGCACTGAGGGGCTAAGAGGCAGGGTTTGCCCTCACTTCAACAGTGCTGAGGGTGTCAGAGGTAGGGTTCACCCTCACTGCAGCAGTGCTGAGGGTGTAAGAGGCAGGGGTTGCCCTCACTGCAGCAGTGCTGAGGGTCTAAGAAGCAGGGGTCGCCCTCACTGCAGCAGTGCTGAGGGTGTAAGAGGCAGGGGTCACCCTCACTGCAGCAGCACTGAGGGGCTAAGAGGCAGGGTTTGCCCTCACTGCAACAGTGCTGAGGGTGTCAGAGGCAGGGGTCACCCTCACTGCAGCAGTGCTTATGCTGTAAGAGGCAAGGGTCGCCCTCACTGCAGCAGTGCTGAGGGTCTAAGAGGCAGGGGTCATCCTCACTGCATCAGAGCTGAGGGTCTAAGAGGCAGCAGTCACCCTCACTGCAGCAGCACTGAGGGTCTAAGAGGCAGGGGTCATCCTCACTGCAGCACCGCTGAGGATCTAAGAGGTAGGGGTTACTCTCACTGCTGCAGTGTTGATGCTGTAAGAGGCAGGGGGCGCCCTAACCGCAGCAGTGCTGAGGGTCTAAGAAGCAGGGGTCACCCTCACTGCAGCAGTGCTGAGGGTGTAAGAGGCAGGGGTCACGCTCACTGCAGCAGCACTGAGGGGCTAGGAGGCAGGGTTTGCCCTCACTGCAACAGTGCTGAGGGTGTCAGAGGCAGGGGTCACCCTCACTGCAGCAGTGCTGAGGGTGTAAGAGGCAGGGGTTGCCCTCACTGCAGCAGTGCTGAGGGTGTAAGCGGCAGGGGTTGCCCTCACTGCAGCAGCACTGAGGGTCTAAGGGGCAGGGGTCACCCTCACTGCAGCAGTGCTGAGGGTCTAAGAGGCAGGGATTGCCCACACTGCAGCAGCACTGAGGGTCTAGGAGGCAGGGGTTGCCCTCACTGTACCAGTGCTGAGGGTGTAAGAGGCAGGGGTTGCACTCACTGCAGCAGCACTGCGGGTCTAAGAGGCAGGGGTCACCCTCACTGCAGCTTTGCTGAGGGTGTAAGAGGCAGGGGTCACCCTCACTGCAGCAGCACTGAGGGGCTAAGAGTCAGGGTTTGCCCTCACTGTAACAGTGATGAGGGTGTCAGAGGCAGGGGTCACCCTCATTGCAGCAGTGCTGAGGGTGTAAGAGGCAGGGGTTGCTCTCACTGCAGCAGTGCTGAGGGTGTAAGTGGCAGGGATTGCCCTCACTGCAGCAGCACTGAGAGTCTAAGGGGCAGGGGTCACCCTCACTGCAGCAGTGCTGAGGGTGTAAGAGGCAGGGGTTGCCCTCACTGCAGCAGCACTGAGGGTCTAAGGGGCAGGGTTCACCCTCACTGTAGCAGTGCTGAGGTTCTAAGAAGCAGGGGTCACCTACACTGCAGCAGTGCTGAGGGTGTAAGAGCCAGGGGTTGCTCTCACTGCAGCAGCGCTGATGGTGTAAGAGGCATGGGTCATCCTCACTGCAGCGGTGTTGAGGGTCTAAGAGGCAGGGGTTGCCCTCACTGCAGCAGCGCTTAAGGTCTAAGAGGCATGGGTCACCCTCACTGCAGAAGCACTGAGGGTCTAAGGGGCATGGGTCACCCTCACTACAGCAGTGCTGAGGGTCTAAGATGCAGGGGTTGCCCTCACTGCAGCAGCGCTGAGGGTCTAAGAGGCAGGGGGTCACCCTCACTGCAGCAGCACTGAGGGTCTAAGAGGCAGAGGTTGCCCTCACTGCAGCAGTTCTGAGGGTCTAAGAGGCCGGGGTCGCCCTCAATGCAGCAGAACTGAGCGGCTAAGAGGCAGGGGTTGCACTCACTGCAAGAGGCAGGGGTCGTCCTCACTGCAGCAGCGCTGATGGTCTAAGTTGCAGGGGCTGTCGTCACTGCAGCAGTGCTGAGGGTCTAACAGGCAGGGGTTGCCCTCACTGCAGCAGTGCTGAGGGTCTAAGAGGCAGGTGCTGCCCTCACTGCAGCAGCGCTGAGGGTCTAAGAGGCAGGGTTCACCCTCACTGCTGCAGTGTTGTCGGTCTCAGAGTCAGGGGTTGCACTCACTGCAGCAGTGCTGACGGTCTAAGAGGCAGGGGTCATCCTCACTGCAGCAGCGCTGAGGCTCTAAAAGAAAGGGGTCGCCCTCACTGCAGCAGCATTGATGGTGTCAGAGGCAGGGGTTGCCCGCACTGCAATAGTGCTGAGGGTCTAAGAAGCAGGGGTCACCCACACTGCAGCAGTGCTGAGGGTGTAAGAGGCAGGGGTTGCTCTCACTGCAGCAGCGCTGATGGTCTAAGATGTAGGGGTCGCCCTCACTGCAGCAGTGCTGATGCTGTAAGAGGCAAGGGTCGCCCTCACTGCAGGAGTGCTGAGGGTCTAAGAGGCAGGGGTCATCCACACTGCAGCAGCGCTGAGGGTCTAAGAGGCAGCGGTCACCCTCACTGCAGCAGCACTGAGGGTCTAGGAGGCAGGGGTCACCCTCACTGCAGCAGTGCTGAGGGTGTAAGTGGCAGGGGTTGCCCTCACAGCAGCAGCACTGAGGGTCTAAGGGGCAGGGGTCACCCTCACTGCAGCAGTGCTGAGGGTCTAAGAGGCAGGGATTGCCCGCACTGTAGCAGTGCTGAGGGTCTAAGAGGCAGGGGTTAACCTCACTGTACCAGTGCTGAGGGTGTAAGCGGCAGGGGTTGCCCTCACTGCAGCAGCACTGAGGGTCTAAGGGGCAGGGGTCACCCTCACTGCAGCTTTGCTGAGTGTGTAAGAGGCAGGGGTCACCATCACTGCAGCAGCACTGAGGGTCTAAGGGGCAGGGGTCACCCTCACTGCAACAGTGCTGAGGGTGTCAGAGGCAGGGGTTATGTTATGTTATGTTATTAGCATTTGTAAAGCGCGCTTTCGCCCAACGGCATCATGGCGCTGGAAGGGAAGCTACCCAGTCGGAGAAGACCATTGGAGTGATCAGGCTTAGAACAGGTTGGTTTTCAACGCTCTTCTGAATCCGAGATGGTTAACAGTGGCCCTAAGAGGTTCGGGGAGGCTGTTCCAAAGTATGGTCGCGGCAACAGAGAAGGCTCTACCACCGAGCCTTGCCCGGTTAAACCTGGGGACAGTGAGCAGGTTAGAAGTAGCAGAGCGGAGGTTCCGGTCCGGACAATATCAGGTGAATTTAAGCTGCAGAAATTCAGCACCCTGACCGTGAATAGCCCGGTGAACAATACACAGAGATTTAAACTGAATTTGTTGGTTCACCGGGAGCCAGTGCAGTTGGCGAAGCACTGGTGTAATGTGGGCACCATAAGGGGACCCAGTAGCCATCCTAGCAGCCAGGTTCTGCATACGCTGAAGGCGATGGATGAGGCCGATAGGTTAAGACAGATAGAGCGAATTGCAATAGTCCAGTCGTGTGAGGACTAACGCGGCTACCACAGGGGGGCGGAGGGCTACCGGGATCAAGGGCATAACCCTCTTAAGGATTCTGATCTGGTGGTGGGTGGACTGGCCCACGGCCGCAACCTGGTTAGACATTAACAAAGAAGCGGAGGGGATAACTCCTAAATTCTTGACTTTGCTAACTGGGTTGGGTAGCGGGCCCAAGGCAGCGGGCCACAAAGCAGGGGTCCACAGGGAGGGGTTGGGGGGCAGCCTACCAACAGTACCTCCGTTTTATCACCATTTAACTTTAGCCAATTCTGGTCCATCCAGATCCCGACTGCCCTAAGGTAGTCGTGGAGGCAGACAGAGGTCTCTGATTGATCCTGGTCCAGACGGATCAGGATTTGGGTTTCATCTGCATATGAGTAGCAGTTTAACCCATAGGAGCGGATGAGATAAATCAGGGCCCAGATGTAGATGTTAAACAGAATTGGCGATAGAGAGGATCCCTGAGGGACACCACAAGTGAGAAAGCAAGAGGGGGAGAGAAACGGTGGCATAGCAAGGGTCTGAGTGCGATCCGAAAGAAACAAAGTAAACCAGGCAAGAACAACACCGGATATCCCAATCTGTGAGAGACGAGAGAGAAGGATGGAGTGGTCTACCGTGTCGAATGCGGCGGAGAGATCTAGCAGGATCAGGGCCCCAACTCAGCCAGCATCGACACGTCTGGACATGTCGTCCTGCACCGAGACCAGGACACTTTCCGTACCTCTCCCAGGCCTAAAACCCGCCTGGGCATGATTAAATATTTTGGAAGATTCCAAAAAAGAGGACAGAAGTGGTGTGACCAGTGATTCCAGCAGTTTGGACAGAAACGGAAGTAGAGAAATAGGGCGGAAATTAGCCGGGATAGTGGGGTCAAGAGAAGGCTTTTTAAGGAGGGCAATAACCCTAGCAGATTTCAGTTCTGGGGGAACAAATCCCGACTGACAAGAGTTGTTTATTGCCAGTGTGATCTCAGTCAGAATATCAGGAGCAATAACCTTCATAATAGAGGCTGGGATGGGGTCCTCGGGAGATGATGATTTAATCTTCAAAATGGCTATCAAGACCTCTGCCTCGGTGAATGGAGGGAAAGAGGACCAACTAGCCAAGGTATCAGTAGAGGGCACAAAGCTGGGGGTTTCAGGAGGCAATATTGCAAGAGATTTAGCAATGATTGCTCGTATAGCATCAATTTTGGTGGTAAAAAAGGAGGCCAGGTCATTGCACAGTTCCTGAGAGGGCTTAACCATAGAGGTCAGGGTCTCCGAAGAGGATAACGAATGCACAATGGAAAAGAGAGTTTTTGGTTTGCATAGCGCGTGTTCAATTTTCTGGGCAAAGACGGAGGATTTTGCCAGTTTAACGCTTGTCAGGTATGTGGACAGATTGCGTTTATATATATCTCTGAGCTCTGGATTATAACCAGAACGCCATTTCCGTTCAACTTGTCTAAGATGGAGGCGAGCCGTTTTAATCTGGTCAGTGAACCAGGGTTGGGAGGGAAGTCTACGGCCTTGAATCAGTTTCAGTGGGGCAAAGAGGTCGGCCACGGTGGTTAAAGAATGGGACAGTGAGGATAAAGATAGTTGCTTCAAGGGGGCACAGTTAGAGACAATCTGATCAGTAAGAGCTCACGGCACCGTCACTGCAGCAGTGCGGAGGGTGCAAGAGGCAGGGGTTGCCCTCACTGCAGCAGTGCTGAGGGTGTAAGCGGCAGGGATTGCGCTCACTGCAGCAGCACTGAGAGTCTAAGGGGCAGGGTCACCCTCACTGCAGCAGTGCTGAGGGTCTAAGAGGCAGGGGTTGCCCTCACTGCAGCAGCACTGAGGGTCTAAGGGGCAGGGTTCACCCTCACTGCAGCAGTGCTGTGGGTCTAAGAGGCAGGGGTTGCCCGCACTGCAGCAACACTGAGGGTCTAAGAGGCAGGGGTTGCCCTCACTGTAGTAGTGCTGAGTGTGTAAGAGGCAGTGGTTGCCCTAACTGCAGCAGTGCTGAGGGTCTAAGAAGCAGGGGTTGCCCTCACTGCAGCAGTTCTGAGGGTCTAAGAGGCCAGGGTCGCCCTCAATGCAGCAGAACTGAGCGGCTAAGAGGCAGGGGTTGCACTCACTGCAAGAGGCAGGGGTCGTCCTCACTGCAGCAGCGCTGAGGGTCTAAGTTGCAGGGGTTGTCTTCACTGCAGCAGTGCTGAGGGTCTAAGAGGCAGGGGTTGCCTTCACTGCAGCAGCGCTGAGGGTCAAAGAGGAAGGGGTTGCCCTCACTGTAGCAGTGCTGAGGGGCTAAGAGGCAGGGGTTGCCCTCACTGCAGCAGTGCTGAGGGCGTAGGAGGCAGGGGTCTCCCTCACTGCAGCAGTGCTGAGGGTCTAAGAGGCAGGGATTGCCCGCACTGTAGCAGTGCTGAGGGTCTAAGAGGCAGGGGTTAACCTCACTGTACCAGTGCTGAGGGTGTAAGTGGCAGGGGTTGCCCTCACTGCAGCAGCACTGAGGGTCTAAGGGGCAGGGGTCACCCTCACTGCAGCTTTGCTGAGTGTGTAAGAGGCAGGGGTCACCATCACTGCAGCAGCACTGAGGGGCTAAGAGTCAGGGTTTGCCCTCACTGCAACAGTGCTGAGGGTGTCAGAGGCAGGGGTTATGTTATGTTATGTTATTAGCATTTGTAAAGCGCGCTTTCGCCCAACGGCATCATGGCGCTGGAAGGGAAGCTACCCAGTCGGAGAAGACCAGTGGAGTGATCAGGCTTAGAACAGGTTGGTTTTCAACGCTCTTCTGAATCCAAGATGGTTAACAGTGGCCCTAAGAGGTTCGGGGAGGCTGTTCCAAAGTATGGTCGCGGCAACAGAGAAGGCTCTACCACCGAGCCTTGCCCGGTTAAACCTGGGGACAGTGAGCAGGTTAGAAGTAGCAGAGCGGAGGTTCCGGTCCGGACAATATCAGGTGAATTTAAGCTGCAGAAATTCAGCACCCTGACCGTGAATAGCCCGGTGAACAATACACAGAGATTTAAACTGAATTTGTTGGTTCACCGGGAGCCAGTGCAGTTGGCGAAGCACTGGTGTAATGTGGGCACCATAAGGGGACCCAGTAGCCATCCTAGCAGCCAGGTTCTGCATACGCTGAAGGCGATGGATGAGGCCGATAGGTTAAGACAGATAGAGCGAATTGCAATAGTCCAGTCGTGTGAGGACTAACGCGGCTACCACAGGGGGGCGGAGGGCTACCGGGATCAAGGGCATAACCCTCTTAAGGATTCTGATCTGGTGGTGGGTGGACTGGCCCACGGCCGCAACCTGGTTAGACATTAACAAAGAAGCGGAGGGGATAACTCCTAAATTCTTGACTTTGCTAACTGGGTTGGGTAGCGGGCCCAAGGCAGCGGGCCACAAAGCAGGGGTCCACAGGGAGGGGTTGGGGGACAGCCTACCAACAGTACCTCCGTTTTATCACCATTTAACTTTAGCCAATTCTGGTCCATCCAGATCCCGACTGCCCTAAGGTAGTCGTGGAGGCAGACAGAGGTCTCTGATTGATCCTGGTCCAGACGGATCAGGATTTGGGTTTCATCTGCATATGAGTAGCAGTTTAACCCATAGGAGCGGATGAGATAAATCAGGGCCCAGATGTAGATGTTAAACAGAATTGGCGATAGAGAGGATCCCTGAGGGACACCACAAGTGAGAAAGCAAGAGGGGGAGAGAAACGGTGGCATAGCAAGGGTCTGAGTGCGATCCGAAAGAAACAAAGTAAACCAGGCAAGAACAACACCGGATATCCCAATCTGTGAGAGACGAGAGAGAAGGATGGAGTGGTCTACCGTGTCGAATGCGGCGGAGAGATCTAGCAGGATCAGGGCCCCAACTCAGCCAGCATCGACACGTCTGGACATGTCGTCCTGCACCGAGACCAGGACACTTTCCGTACCTCTCCCAGGCCTAAAACCCGCCTGGGCATGATTAAATATTTTGGAAGATTCCAAAAAAGAGGACAGAAGTGGTGTGACCAGTGATTCCAGCAGTTTGGACAGAAACGGAAGTAGAGAAATAGGGCGGAAATTAGCCGGGATAGTGGGGTCAAGAGAAGGCTTTTTAAGGAGGGCAATAACCCTAGCAGATTTCAGTTCTGGGGGAACAAATCCCGACTGACAAGAGTTGTTTATTGCCAGTGTGATCTCAGTCAGAATATCAGGAGCAATAACCTTCATAATAGAGGCTGGGATGGGGTCCTCGGGAGATGATGATTTAATCTTCAAAATGGCTGTCAAGACCTCTGCCTCTGTGAATGGAGGGAAAGAGGACCAACTAGCCAAGGTATCAGTAGAGGGCACAAAGCTGGGGGTTTCAGGAGGCAATATTGCAAGAGATTTAGCAATGATTGCTCGTATAGCATCAATTTTGGTGGTAAAAAAGGAGGCCAGGTCATTGCACAGTTCCTGAGAGGGCTTAACCATAGAGGTCAGGGTCTCCGAAGAGGATAACGAATGCACAATGGAAAAGAGAGTTTTTGGTTTGCATAGCGCGTGTTCAATTTTCTGGGCAAAGAAGGAGGATTTTGCCAGTTTAACGCTTGTCAGGTATGTGCACAGATTGCGTTTATATATATCTCTGAGCTCTGGATTATAACCAGAACGCCATTTCCGTTCAACTTGTCTAAGATGGAGGCGAGCCGTTTTAATCTGGTCAGTGAACCAGGGTTGGGAGGGAAGTCTACGGCCTTGAATCAGTTTCAGTGGGGCAAAGAGGTCGGCCACGGTGGTTAAAGAATGGGACAGTGAGGATAAAGATAGTTGCTTCAAGGGGGCACAGTTAGAGACAATCTGATCAGTAAGAGCTCACGGCACCGTCACTGCAGCAGTGCGGAGGGTGCAAGAGGCAGGGGTTGCCCTCACTGCAGCAGTGCTGAGGGTGTAAGCAGCAGGGATTGTGCTCACTGCAGCAGCACTGAGAGTCTAAGGGGCAGGGTCACCCTCACTGCAGCAGTGCTGAGGGTCTAAGAGGCAGGGGTTGCCCTCACTGCAGCAGCACTGAGGGTCTAAGGGGCAGGGTTCACCCTCACTGCAGCAGTGCTGTGGGTCTAAGAGGCAGGGGTTGCCCGCACTGCAGCAACACTGAGGGTCTAAGAGGCAGGGGTTGCCCTCACTGTAGTAGTGCTGAGTGTGTAAGAGGCAGTGGTTGCCCTAACTGCAGCAGTGCTGAGGGTCTAAGAAGCAGGGGTTGCCCTCACTGCAGCAGTTCTGAGGGTCTAAGAGGCCAGGGTCGCCCTCAATGCAGCAGAACTGAGCGGCTAAGAGGCAGGGGTTGCACTCACTGCAAGAGGCAGGGGTCGTCCTCACTGCAGCAGCGCTGAGGGTCTAAGTTGCAGGGGTTGTCTTCACTGCAGCAGTGCTGAGGGTCTAAGAGGCAGGGGTTGCCTTCACTGCAGCAGCGCTGAGGGTCAAAGAGGAAGGGGTTGCCCTCACTGTAGCAGTGCTGAGGGGCTAAGAGGCAGGGGTTGTCCTCACTGCAGCAGTGCTGAGGGCGTAGGAGGCAGGGGTCTCCCTCACTGCAGCAGTGCTGAGGGTGTAAGAGGCAGGGGTTGCCCTCACTGCAGCAGCGCTGAGGGTCTAAGGGGAAGGGGTCACCCTCACTGCAGCAGTGCTGAGGGTGTAAGAGGCAGGGGTCACCCTCACTGCAGCAGTGCTGAGGGGCTAAGAGGCAGGGGTTGCCCTCACTGAAGCAGTGCTGAGGGGCAAAGAGGCAGTGGTTGCCCTCACTACAGCAACGCTGAGGGTGTAAGAGGCAGGGGTCGCCCTCAATGCAGCAGTGCTGAGGGTGTAAGAGGCAGGGGTCACCCTCACTGCAGCAGTGCTGAGGATGTAAGAGGCTGGTGTTGCCCTCACTGCAGCAGTGCTGAGGGTGTAAGAGGCAGGGTTGCGCTCACTGCAGCAGTGCTGAGGGTGTAAGAGGCAGGGGTTGCCCTCAATGCAGCAGTGCTGAGGGTGTAAGAGGCAGGGGTCACCCTCACTGCAGCAGTGCTGAGGGTGTAAGAGGCAGGGGTTGCCCTCACTGCAGCAGTGCTGAGGGTGTAAGAGGCCAGTGTTGCCCTCACTGTAGCATTGCCATTATCAGCACGTGCCAGGGGGTGTGAGGCTCCTGCATTCCCTGTTTTCTAGTTCTGCTGCTCGCTGGAAGCAGCCAATCACAGAGCTCGGCCTCACGTGAGACAAAGATAAATAATTGCGGCCAAAAACAAGCACTGCTTGTGATCTTGTGGTGGGAATGATGTATGGCGGCGGGGTCGCGGTATTGATTACTCTGCACGCCCCCCCCCCTCTCCGCCCTCCGCCCTCACGGAATAGCTGCCCTCCCAGAGCCTGCGGAGGGCAGGTGCAAGGCGCTGAGTGCACAGGTTCCGGAGAAAACAGAACTCGCTGCCCAGTGTGGGGGTCAAAGGGGGTTATCATCCGGCAGCAGCTTCCGGTTCCTGGCCCCCAGACCTCATGCACGTACAGACACGCGCCCCTGCCCCGATACGCCAGACAAAGGGTTAATAAAGGTGTCCTTCTTTCAGCAGCTGTTGCCTTCTCGAGGCAGCCGCTTAATTGGGGGGTCAGATCTTCAGAGGGTCCGCGGACAGAGATTGATTGGGGTCAGCGGGTTACCCAGGACGAAAATCCCCAATTTTATCCCTAAACCCCAGTGTCCAACGATTATCTGCGGCCCATTACACCGGTGGGGGCTGCGGTCACCCCTGGCACGAGAACCTGCAAAAGAGAGGACTGGGCTCTCCGCGCGCAAAGCACCGAAAGCGCGAGCAGGATTGCGCCTACTGGCGGGCGCAATTTTGCGCGCAGCGCGCTGGGCAGGGATCACGCCGGCCCCTAACACGGGAAGTCTGTTCTTCCTCTTTCTGGGGCGCCTGTCCGGCGAGCTTTTCAGCACTATGCGTCTTTGTGGGTGTCTCTGTTAGAAGGCCAGTCCCCGCGCAGGCAGCAGGCATCGCAAGCAACTCGTGCAGAGGCGCCTCTGCCACAGAGCTGCGCATTACTCTGCATTTGCATATTTCATGTGGGTGTGTGGGTGTCACCCTCTGTGGTCTGTGGTTAATCTGGCACCCTAAATTACCCAGGGTCAACCAGACGTGGACCCCTTCCTCACTGTGCTCAGAGAGGTGCAGCTTCACCTCACTGATGAGGCCCAACAAGGCTGAAACAAGTGTATGGGGTTGCTGGTGGTACTCTTGTTCAGAGAGGAATTGCCATAGCATTTTGGTGCTGGACTGCTCATGTGGGCGGGACCAAGACTGATACGGAAATTTGTGAAAGGTACAGTGAGCTAAAGCATGTGGCTGCAGACTCTGAGTGGGCGCTTCCCAAAGAACAGGTTATCATGCTGTGTTCTTTCTTGCATAGGGGCGCCATGTCCTCTTTTGTATATTTTAAATGGGCACCCCCTCCATCTGTGCCACCCTAAAGTTGCGCCTCATCACACTGAGTGGGAACCCCTCGTACCCCTGAATTTTCTGCATTTATGTCCACATTAGCACACGGACATTTCCCCCGGTGGGTATTGCGGGGGGCGGGGGGGCACTTCGTTTGCAGTGCCCCTTCCTCTTGTCTCAGGATGATGGGACTAGACGCCTTCCCCCAGTACCGGTCTGCCACACATGGAATGTCAAAGGCCAACACTGCCACAATAAAAACGATTCCCAACAAAAAGAAACCAACCTAACCAACAAACCAGCAAAAGCCAGCATACAGAACTGTGTTGGGCAGTATGGAACTTGTTGTATGGCCCCCATCATGTCATAAATGTAGTGAACAGAGAGTGTGTCAGCGGAAACAAAATTCAAGTTAAAGTGGTGACCGGCAATGGGTTGGGGACAGAGGGGGCCCCCGAAATTCGGAACCACAGATCAGACCATATAAACCAAACAATAATTGAAAAACATGAATATTTTATTTAAATTCCATTTGTTAAAACATACATATTAAATTTTAAATTTTGTTACGAGCTCATCTCTAAATAGCAGCATATTGTTGTAGAATAAAGTGCATAGTGAAACAAAGTGCCAATATAAAACCAGACTGAAAATTCAGTCAGTATTAACTTCATGTTGCCAAGCTGTCTGAACCTCAAGTCGGCTGAAGAGGGTCACCCGGCTGGTGGTCAGAGGCTATGGCCGCATTTAACAATATAGAGAAAACCCCAAAAATATATGGACAAGGCAATAGTAGTTCCTAATTAGAAAAAGGGGTGCCATACTCTCCCCAACCCATTGCCGGTCACCACTTTAACTTGAATTTTGTTTCCGCTGACACACTCTCTGTTCACTACATTTGTTACTTCCTCTTTGTCAGCGAAGTAGAGGTTTACCCATCTTTTGTTTTGCCCCATCATGTCATATGCACGGCGAGCCCCCTCTCCCGGCCCCACAGATGACACACAGGCCCCTTGCTCTCTGTCCGGGCTGCGCACGTGCTCTAGGCATTACAGGACTCACCCCATTCATTGGCTCCCACAAACGACAGAGTTACGTCACTCCGCTATGTGTGTTTCTTAAAGGAACACCACACTGCTCCTTTTACATAAAGAAACAAATAACAAACCATTTTGCTGTAAAAAGACTTGATAACTAACATACACAATCAACTGAGTTCTTCAGTTATTTAGAACAGAGGATGTGAGGTTCCTCAATGGCTCTGATCTTGTGGCCAGATTCCTTTTAAATCGCCTACAGTACACCACCATCTCCAGGAAACTGCGAACCTCAGGGGATCTCCGGGGATCTGGCTTCCATGATGTCCTTGACCTTGCGGGCAGGGGCGTTGCTAGAGGGGGCTAAGGGGCCATAGCCCCTGATCTTTTGGTTGTAGCCCCTGATAGAATCTCAGGAGGTACAGCCAAAAGACTAGCTAGCCCCCAGTCCCAAAAGTTCTAACATCAGCTTAGCCCCGGGTCTTTTCCAGACCTAGCCACTCCCCTGCTTGCGGAGATCAGGTGACACACCCCCTTCCTTGAACACAAACCCAAAGAATTCAATCTTGGTCTTCAGGAACTCACACTTTTCCTTGTGGCGCGATAGGCCCAGGGCCTGGATGCGTTCCAGAGTCTTGACCAGTCGTGCCATATGCACCATCTCCGATCTTGCAAACACCAATATATGATTGCTGATATTTATGACCCAGTCCAGGTCAGCCAAGGCGCTGCTGATGATATATTGAAAACCTTGGCCTCAGACGACACACCAAAGCTAAGATGTTTGTATCTGTATAGCTCTTGGTGCATTTAAACGTTGTAATGTATATGCTAAAGAATTACAAGTCACTAAGTTCTAGCGCACCTTTTCTTTATCAGTAATCAGAAAGGAGTTGTCCACAAAATTTGGATCAAAATGAAAATGTTCATTTATTAAATGGTTCCCTCAACACGTGTTTCCCCAATGTTGTTGGTTCCTCAGGAGTGTATTACAATGGCAAATTCATTCAATTGAAATTCTTTCCACATCAAAGTAATAGTGTTGCATTCCTATTAAAGAAATCAACAGATATACTGTTCATCATTCAGAAAAAAGAAGATAACGTTTTTTTGTTAAATGAAAAAGAAAATTCATATTAGGAGAGAACGAGGCAGTTGATCATAAGTTTCAAATGAGTTTTGTGGGTACAAATAAACAATTTTGTCTGAATTCATAATTTATAGTTCTAGCCACTATTGGTCATGAATCATGTGTTAATGCTGAGTTAATCACATATTATGAAACTCCTATGTTTATAATTGTTATAATCTCACCTTGCTTGTGAGGAGAGTCAAATTTAGTCTTCATTTGTTAATCCATCCAAGTTTGTAATGTCTTAAGAAATGTCCCGTGTTCGCTATTTGCCAAATGGATTGTTTACAGCGGTAGTTTACAATATTTGTCCCCTTTATTTTATGAATATAAAGGCATTTTTGATTCACAGCAATATATTGTGTCTGAATTGGAAAAAGAAGAAAATACATCATGAATGCCTCGTGTTGAGCAAATTGTAGCTCCGCATGAAACTACATTCACCTGGAATGTACTTGGAATTAGGGTGTAGCACAACCTGGTAATACCTAGCCCTCAGATCTAGCTTTGAGAAGAACTTTGCACCTTACAGTTCAGCTATGATGTCATCAATTGTGGGGGTTAGATGTCTTTCGCTCATGATTGCCTTGTTGGGTAGCCGCATGTCCACGCAAATCCTGATGGAGTCATGTTTCTTAGGCTTCTGGACAATGACAATAGATGACAACCAGGGCGTTGGCCTTTCGACTTTCTCAGTGATGTTGAGGTTAATGTGATTCTTGAGCTCCTTGTCCACCAACTCCCTTAGATGAAAAGGGACCTGTTTCAGGGTGACAGGTCGGATGGACTTGTCAATATGTAACTTGATCAGCTCCCTGCCAGCTGTCCGATTCCAAAGAATATGTCTGTAAACCTCTCCAATACCTTGTGCACATCCTCCATATACACAATATATGCAAAACTCACAATCCCCAAGGCTTCAGCTGCAGCACAGCTCAGAAAGGTGTTGGCACTCACAACCGTGATGAAAAACCGGGCCTTGATTGAACTGGCAGCATCTTCCACCTATGACATGAATTCACCCAACAGCAGAATTGGTTGGTCTCCTCCAAAAGGGAAAATGTGTGCCTTTGGATGTTTCACAGGTATACACGCATTTCGTCGAATGATTTTACAACGTGGGACTTTTCATCGCCAACCCTTTCATCACCAAAAACTTTTTAAAAAAACTTTTTTATGGGGGGGGTGTTTGGTGCGGTTTGAGGTATGTTTATTTAAGTATGGGGGGATTGGGGGGGCAAAGCCCCCCCATAAATAAAAAAAAAATTTAAAAAGGAGTTTTTGGCGATGAAAGGGTGGCGATGAAAAGTCCCACGATGTAAAATCATTCCGCGAAATAACATAGAACCCTTTCAAGGGGCGGGGGGGCTCCTTCATTGTGTCATAGTGCACTCTCTCCATGACACTGACAGAGGCACTTGTGTCTACTAAGACCAGAACTGGTGACCCATCTACACGCACCATGCACTTTGGCTGTCTCCTGGCCTTTGCTTTATTCACGCTCACACTGGAAATGAGAAAAATGTTCTATTCATCGTCATCCTTGTTGCCCTCTTGGCCTTCTCCCTCCTCCTCCTAGTCAACAAGGGCCACATTCGCTGGGCGATGTTGTCTGAAGAAGCCAGCCCTGACGGGACTTCTCTAGACCACTACCAGCATTTGCGTTCTGCACATGCGTGCATGGTGGTCAACATTTCCGTAACCGCCCACTTGCTTTGCCCTTCAAGGGCACTCTGCTGGGGGTGGAGGGTCGTACCCACACTTTAGATACGACTCTGGTGATCTGGTGCTTCTATTCTTTGGCTGTACTACAGCCCGCCAGGCCCCCATCGCCCCTTTACCATGAGTTACCACACACACCTCGTCAACTTTTAGTGAGCGTATTGCTGCATCCATCTTGGAGGTACGTGTGTCTGCCACCTCATGGGATCATCCGAGTTTGAGGATTCTGGGCAGTGTTAGGCCAGGTTCTCTCAGCACTTGACAACGCAGCTTGCCAGACACACACCTTTGGATCACTTGGTTCCTAATCATGCCTTGCTCATTCTCCCATGCGCAGGTCACAGCCATGCGTCATAGACATGCATGAAAAGAGTCTAGGGATTCATCGTCCTTTTGCCTGGCATTACATATCAAAAACCTTTCATAATCCATGTTGGTAAAGAGCATGAAATGTTTGCACAGCGCATTTTTAGCTGCATCGTAGGATTTGTCCACCGGCTACAAAGTCTTGCATATTTGATGCACCGCCAGGCCAGCCGGGTACAGGAGGGTCGCCAACTTGCTGTCATCGTCAGTTTCTCCTGTGGCTCTGCAATATATGTCCATCTGGTCAATTCACGAGTTCCACCGGAGACCCAGGCTGGAAGGGGCCCCTGAAATGTCAAACTCTGGTATCGGGGCCAGTAAACCCTGTTGTCGCAGTGCCCGCACTGGCTCCTGCGCAACCCGCGCAGTAGCATCTCCTCCACCATCCTGAGCACCCATCATGTGGATGGCACTAGCCGGCATTCACTCTTGGGTGTGCTGAGTCACCTCCTCTTCCTCCACGAGATGCACAAGCACCCTTCGAAAACCAGGGACTGCAATCCACACAGGAGCAAAGGGACGAAAAACAAAAATTGGGGCAGTCACCCTCTCCACCGTCCACTACAACAGCACTGTCCAGGACAGGCCTTTTGGGTACTCCCAGGTCTGCTCCACCAGAGCAGTGTAAAATGTCACTGTGAACAAAAAAGGTCATCCCCAGAGAACTAGTGAAGAACCAAAGCTCCTTACTTGTGTCTCCTTAAATCCAGGCATCGCTGCTTTCACAAGTATGGAAAAAAGACCTGCTTCTTCCTTCTAACTTCTGTCATCCTCATTTCAACAACATGTACTTTTTCTTATAAGAAAATGTCCACGTGATCGTGGAGCGTGCACAAATGTCGCCAGGGAGGCTTATGCCGTGTATTGGGGCGAGTTTTGTAGCAGATTGTAAGATTCACAAGGGTAGGAGACCAGCTAAGGTAGTTTAATGACGAATGCAAGGAAACAAAATACGTCTTGATGAAAGTGTTAAAAAGATAAACAACAGATTAGCCATTACAACAAGGAAATGAGAGCTTGAGGAGAGCTTGAGGAGGCGCTTCCTTGATCCCTAATTCGAGATGGTTCTGGCCCGCATCATTGCTCCTGGGGTGACACATTAAGGGCAAGCCTTTTTGCTGGCATGGTGCACATTGGATCTGTGCTAAATGAGGCATTGGGCTTGCACTTAAGTGATGTCCTCATGTGTTGCAGGTGGAATTGAGTAGCTGGTCCATCCGGTGGAAGCAGTGACTGTGGCAGTGATTGCCTACAGTGAGTACACCACGTGATCTTGAGTAGTGAGCACTCTGGACTCTTAGACTATTCACGGGTACTGAGATGGGGGGAATTGTATTCTATGCTTAGGTGCAGAAAACGCACACGACCCAGTCTGTGGTGATAGTATCAACGGGCAGCAAGTACCAAGTCTCTTTCATTGAATAATGGGGCCACTGGGGTGCATTTAGTGGCATTTAAATGAGCATAGTCAAAGAGGGTCCTGAAGAAGACGGCCACAGTGACACAAGGCCTTGAGGCCGGTCGACCTCGATACTGGCCACAATGACACGAGGCCTTGAGGCCGGTCGACCTCGATACTGGCCACAATGACACAAAACGTTGAGGCCGGTCGACCTTGATACTGGCCACAGTGACACGAGGCCTTGAGGCCGGTCGACCTCGATACTGGCCACAGTGACATGAGGCCTTGAGGCCGGGCGACCTCGATACTGGCCACAATGACACAAGATGTTGAGGCCGGTCGACCTTGATACTGGCCACAGTGACACGAGGCCTTGAGGCCGAGCGACCTTGATACTGGCCACAGTGACACGAAGCCTTGAGGCCGGTCGACCTTGATACTGGCCACAGTGACACGAGGCCTTGAGGCCGGTCGACCTTGATACTGGCCACAGTGACACGACCTGGATACTGGCCACAGTGACACGAGGCCTTGAGGCCGGGCGACCTGGATACTGGCCACGGTGACACGAGGCCTTGAGGCCGGGCGACCTGGATACTGGACACGGTGACACGAGGCCTTGAGGCCGGGCGACCTGGATACTGGCCACGGTGACACGAGGCCTTGAGGCCGGGCGACCTGGATACTGGCCACGGTGACACGAGGCCTTGAGGCCGGGCGACCTGGATACTGGCCACGGTGACACGAGGCCTTGAGGCCGGGCGACCTGGATACTGGCCACAGTGACACGAGGCCTTGAGGCCGGGCGACCTGGATAGCGACCTGGATACTGGCCACAGTGACACGAGGCCTTGAGGCCGGGCGACCTAGATACTGGCCACAGTGACACGAGGCCTTGAGGCCGGGTGACCTTGATACTGGCCACAGTGTCACGAGGCCTTGAGGCCGGGTGACCTGGATACTGGCCACAGTGACAGCCTTGAGGCCGGGTGAGGCCGGGTGACCTTGATACTGGCCACAGTGTCACGAGTCCTTGAGGCCGGGTGACCTGGATACTGGCCACAGTGTCACGAGGCCTTGAGGCCGGACGACCTGGATACTGGCCACAGTGACAGCCTTGAGGCCGGGTGACCTTGATACTGGCCACAGTGACAGGAGGCCTTGAGGCCGGGTGACCTGGATACCGGGTGACCTTAATACTGGCCACAGTGTCACGAGGCCTTGAGGCCGGGTGACCTGGATACTGGCCACAGTGTCACGAGGCCTTGAGGCCGGGTGACCTGGATACTGGCCACAGTGTCACGAGGCCTTGAGGCCGGGTGACCTGGATACTGGCCACAGTGTCACGAGGCCTTGAGGCCGGGTGACCTTGATACTGGCCACAGTGACACGAGGCCTTGAGGCCGGGTGACCTGGATACTGGCCACAGTGACACGAGGCCTTGAGGCCGGGTGACCTTGATACTGGCCACAGTGTCACGAGGCCTTGAGGCCGGACGACCTGGATACTGGCCACAGTGACAGCCTTGAGGCCGGGTGACCTTGATACTGGCCACAGTGACAGGAGGCCTTGAGGCCGGGTGACCTGGATACCGGGTGACCTTAATACTGGCCACAGTGTCACGAGGCCTTGAGGCCGGGTGACCTGGATACTGGCCACAGTGTCACGAGGCCTTGAGGCCAGGTGACGAGGCCTTGAGGCCGGGTGACCTGGATACTGGCCACAGTGTCACGAGGCCTTGAGGCCGGGTGACCTTGATACTGGCCACAGTGACACGAGGCCTTGAGGCCGGGTGACCTGGATACTGGCCACAGTGACACGAGGCCTTGAGGCCGGACGACCTGGATACTGGCCACAGTGACACGAGGCCTTGAGGCCGGGTGACCTGGATACTGGCCACAGTGACACGAGGTCTTGAGGCCGGGTGACCTGGATACTGGCCACAGTGTCACGAGGCCTTGAGGCCGGGTGACCTGGATACTGGCCACAGTGTCACGAGGCCTTGAGGCCGGGTGACCTGGATACTGGCCACAGTGACACGAGGCCTTGAGGCCGGGTGACCTGGATACTGGCCACAGTGACACGAGGCCTTGAGGCCGGGTGACCTTGATACTGGCCACAGTGTCACAAGGCCTTGAGGCCTGGTGACCTGGATACTGGCCACAGTGTCACGAGGCCTTGAGGCCGGGTGACCTTGATACTGGCCACAGTGTCACGAGGCCTTGAGGCCGGGTGACCTGGATACTGGCCACAGTGTCACGAGGCCTTGAGGCCAGGTGACCTGCTGGCCACAGTGACACGAGGCCTTGAGGCCGGGTGACCTGGATACTGGCCACAGTGTCATGAGGCCGGACGACCTGGATACTGGCCACAGTGACACGAGGCCTTGAGGCCGGGTGACCTTGATACTGGCCACAGTGTCACGAGGCCTTGAGGCCGGGGGACCTGGATACTGGCCACAGTGACACGAGGCCTTGAGGCCGGGTGACCTGGATACTGGCCACTGGCCACAGTGACACGAGTCCTTGAGGCCGGACAACCTGGATACTGGCCACAGTGACACGACGACCTGGATACTGGCCACAGTGACACGAGGCCGGGTGATCTGGATACTGGCCACAGTGTCACGAGGCCTTGAGGCCGGGTGACCTTGATACTGGCCACAGTGTCACGAGGCCTTGAGGCCGGGCGACCTGGATACTGGCCACAGTGACACGAGGCCTTGAGGCCGGGTGACCTGGATACTGGCCACAGTGACACGAGGCCTTGAGGCCGGGTGACCTGGATACTGGCCACAGTGACACGAGGCCTTGAGGCCGGACGACCTGGATACTGGCCACAGTGACACGAGGCCTTGAGGCCGGGTGACCTTGATACTGGCCACAGTGTCACGAGGCCTTGAGGCCGGGTGACCTGGATACTGGCCACAGTGTCACGAGACCTTGAGGCCGGGTGACCTTGATACTGGCCACAGTGACACGAGGCCTTGAGGCCGGGTGACCTTGATACTGGCCACAGTGACACGAGGCCTTGAGGCCGGGTGACCTCGATACTGGCCACAGTGTCATGAGGCCTTGAGGCCGGGTGACCTCGATACTGGCCACAGTGACACGAGGCCTTGAGGCCGGGTGACCTGGATACTGGCCACAGTGACACGAGGCCTTGAGGCCGGGTGACCTGGATACTGGCCACAGTGACACGAGGCCTTGAGGCCGGGTGACCTTGATACTGGCCACAGTGACACGAAGCCAGTCTTTAATTACTCTGTGCAATGAGAAGCAAACTACCAACAATGTATGTTGAGTAAATCTCTGGAGGGTTCTTCTTGTTCTGGCCATTCCTGGACAGGTGGCACCACCACTCCTCCATGGTATAAGTGGGTGTTGCAGGCAGGGACAGGTAGATCTGTGCTCTGTCCCTGTCATCGTTGTCTGTATAAGTGGGTGGTATAAGTATAAGTGGGTGGTGGAGCCAGGGACAGGTAGACCTGTGCTCTGTCCCTGTCATCGTTGTCTGTATACATGGTTGATATAAGTATAAGTGGGTGGTGGAGCCAGGGACAGGTAGATTTGTGCTCTGTCCCTGTCATCGTTGTCTGTATAAGTGGGTGGTATAAGTATAAGTGGGTGGTGGAGCCAGGGACAGGTAGATCTGTGCTCTGTCCCTGTCATCGTTGTCTGTATAAGTGGGTGGCATAAGTATAAGTGGGTGGTGCCTCCAGGGACAGGTAGATCTGTGCTCTGTCCCTGTCATCGGTGTCTGTATAAGTGGATGGTGGAGGCAGGGAAAGGTAGACCTGTGCTCTGTCCCTGTCATCTTTGTCTGTATAAGTGGGTGGTATAAGTATAAGTGGGTGGTGCAGCCAGGGACAGGTAGACCTGTGCTCTGTCCCTGTCATTGTTGTCTGTATACATGGGTGGTATAAGTATAAGTGGGTGGTGCCTCCAGGGACAGGTAGACCTGTGCTCTGTCCCTGTCATCGTTGTCTGTATAAGTGGGTGGTATAAGCATAAGTAGGTGGTGAAGCCAGGGACAGGTAGACCTGTGCTCTGTCCCTGTCATCGTTGTCTCTATAAGTGGGTGGTGGAGCCAGGGACAGGTAGATCTGTGCTCTGTCCCTGTCATCATTGTCTGCATAAGTGGGTGGTAAAAGTATAAGTGGGTGGTGCAGCCACGGACAGGTAGACCTGTGCTCTGTCCCTGTCATCATTTTCTGTATAAGTGGGTGGTATAATTATAAGTGGGTGGTGGAGCCAGGGACAGTTAGAGCTGTGCTCTGTCCCTGTCATTGTTGTCTGTATAAGTGGGTGGTATAATTATAAGTGGGTGGTGGAGCCAGGGACAGGTAGACCTGTGCTCTGTCCCTGTCATTGTTGTCTGTATAAGTGTATAAGTGGGTGGTGGAGCCAGGGACAGGTAGACCTGTGCTCTGTCCCTGTCATCGTTGTCTGTATAAGTGGGTTGTATAAGTATAAGTGGGTGGTGCAGCCAGGGACAAGTAGACCTGTGCTCTATCCCTGTCATCGTTGTCTGTATAAGTGGGTGGTATAAGTATAAGTGGGTGGTTCAGCCAGGGACAGATAGACCCGTGCTCTGTCCCTGTCATCGTTGTCTGTATAAGTGGGTAGTATAAGTATAAGTGGGTGGTGGAGCTAAGGACAGGTAGACCTGTGCTCTCTCTCTGTCATTGTTGTCTGTATACGTGGGTGGTATAAGTATAAGTAGGTGGTGAAGCCAGGGACAGGTAGACCTGTGCTCTGTCCCTGTCATCGTTGTCTGTATAAGTGGGTGGTATAAGTATAAGTGGGTGGTGGAGCTAGGGACAGGTAGACCTGTGCTCTGTCCCTGTCATCGTTGTCTGTATAAGTGGGTGGTATAAGTATAAGTAGGTGGTGAAGCCAGGGACAGGTAGACCTGTGCTCTGTCCCTGTCATCGTTGTCTCTATAAGTGGGTGGTGGAGCCAGGGACAGGTAGATCTGTGCTATGTCCCTGTCATCATTGTCTGCATAAGTGGGTGGTAAATGTATAAGTGGGTGGTGCAGCCAGGGACAGGTAGACCTGTGCTCTGTCCCTGTCATCATTTTCTGTATAAGTGGGTGGTATAATTATAAGTGGGTGGTGGAGCCAGGGACAGTTAGAGCTGTGCTCTGTCCCTGTCATTGTTATCTGTATAAGTGGGTGGTATAATTATAAGTGGGTGGTGGAGACAGGGACAGGTAGACCTGTGCTCTCTCCCTGTCATTGTTGTCTGTATAAGTGTATAAGTGGGTGGTGGAGCCAGGGACAGGTAGAGCAGTGCTCTGTCCCTGTCGTTGTTGTCTGTATACGTGGGTGGTATAAGTATAAGTAGGTGGTGGAGCAAGGACAGGTAGACCTGTGCTCTGTCCCTGTCATCGTTGTCTGTATAAGTGGGTTGTATAAGTATAAGTGGGTGGTGCAGCCAGGGACAGGTAGACCTGTGCTCTGTCCCTGTCATTGTTGTCTGTATAAGTGGGTGGTATAAGTATAAGTGGGTGGTGGAGCCAGGGACAGGTAGACCTGTGCTCTGTCCCTGCCATCATTGTCTGTATAAGTGGGTGGTGGAGCCAGGGACAGGTAGACCTGTGCTCTGTTCCTGTCATCGTTGTCTGTATAAGTGGGTCTTATAAGTATAAGTGGGTGGTCTCACCAGGGACAGGTAGACCTGTGCTCTGTCCCTTTCATCGTTGTCTGTATAAGTGGGTGGTATAAGTATAAGTGGTTGGTGCAGCCAGGGACAGGTAGACCTGTGCTCTGTCCCTGTCATTGTTGTCTGTATAAGTGGGTGGTATACGTATAAGTGGGTGGTGGAGCCAGGGACAGGTAGATCTGTGCTCTGTCCCTGTCATCGTTGTCTGTATATGTGGGTGGTATAAGTATAAGTGGGTGATGGAGCCAGGGACAGGTAGATCTGTGCTCTTTCCGTCATTGTTGTCTGTATAAGTGGGTGGTAAAAGTATAAGTGGGTGGTGCAGCCAGGGACAGGTAGACCTGTGCTCTGTCCCTGTCATCGTTGTCTGTAAAAGTGGGTGGTATAAGTATAAGTGGGTGGTGCAGGCAGCGACAGGTAGACATGTGCTCTGTCCCTGTCATCGTCTGTATAAGTGGGTGGTATAAGTATAACTGGGTGATGAAGCCAGGGGCAGGTAGACCTGTGCTCTGTCCCTGTCATCATTGTCTGTATGAGTGGGTGGTATAAGTATAAGTGGGTGGTGCTGCCAGGGACAGGTAGACCTGTGCTCTTTCCCTGTCATCGTTGTCTGTATAAGTGGGTGGTATAAGTATAAGTGGGTGTTGCAGGCAGGGACAGGCAGACCTGTGCTCTGTCCCTGTCATCATTGTCTGTATAAGTGGGTGGCATAAGTATAAGTGGGTGGTGCCGCCAGGGACAGGTAGACCTGTGCTCTGTCCCTGTCATCGTTGTCTGTATAAGTGGGTGGTATAAGTATAAGTGGGTGGTGGTGTGAAAACAAAGTCAAAATATTGAGGCTGTATACCCCAAAAGGAAATACACCGAACACGGGTTACAAAGGACCATACAAAGATCTTTTATTTTATACTGAACAGTTTCAAAGGACAAAAGTAACGGATAGCTATCGGCCCTCAGTACAACACAACGAAATCCAGCGTGGTTCAGTGTGCTCAGTGAGTGGGGCTGTACATTAGAATAGTCCCACTTTATATACGTTTGCGAACATGATGTCCAACCCTACTGCAGGTTAATATTCCTCTAATACATTCCTGATCTAGGGTTCATGCCGAGTTCACACATCTATATGCTTAGGGTTTGCCTTTAATACATTCGCCAACAAGCCTACACGGTAACAGTGTATTTTGGGGTTTGTCATAGAGTCTTCTTCAAACATTAATACAATGTAGTTAAACAAGTGTTCTCAGTTCAGTATTTGGATACGTTGTTCTTAACATGTGCTCGTGGATTAGTTTCATTGGCGCGAGTAATCCTTTACACACAGGTCAGCGAAGGACAAGGTCTCAGTTCACGACCCCAACAAGTGGCCTGCAGGAAAGTTACATATTAATTGCACACAGAGGTCAAGACGGCCATGTTGTGTTTCGGAATGACATCGTCCACCATTTTGACTCACAGGGTGACTTTACAGAGAGAACCTAAAATGGCGGATTAACCTAAAATGGAAGCTTACATTGATTCTAAGGTCAGGACCTTGCAACACGGATTTCTTCACAAGTGGCTTACAAGCTGCTTGGCGTAGGCCAATATACATATATTCATTGCAATAGGAGGCACAATATAATTTCCCGTTTTCTCGCAAAAATTTCTTTTAACACATATTCCTTGGAAGTGTTATCTGGGGCATACACTTTATGTCCTATTGTACCTACCGCTGGTGCGCAACATCCCCCTAGCATTGAACATATACTAGGTAAACACTGGATACAACAAAAAAGGAACAACAGAATTCCCAAAATGATCAGTAAGACCGAAAGTACCTTCCAACCCCAAGATCGCAAGAAGTCCTAGAACCAAGCGCTAAAATCCCGGTTTCCCTCGGGAACATGCACTTCTGAACTAAGGACGTGCAGATTCCGTATTGCTTTGAAGATAGTTGGGGAGGAATCCGGCACGAAAACACAGCAAGCGGACCCCACTAATTTACACACTCCACCACGTTCAGCCAGAATGACATCTAATGCCATCCGGTTCTGGAGCGCTACTAGTCTTTTTTTTTTTTTGTTAACCAACTTTATTTTCATTTTTTTACTTAAGACAATAGTTGAGCTTTCGTTACAACATGTGTTAAGAACATTGTTATCAACATGAACCTTTTATTCAACACCCTTGAACTTTCTTGTAGAGTCTAGTATTGTCTTCATACTTTCTGCAGTTCTCTGATTATTCTGGGTAATGTGTGTCTTGAGTCTGCCATATAGAGCATGATATCATCTGCGTAGAGGGCTATCTTGTTTTGGATCTCCCTGGTGTGCACCCCTCTAATTCCCGGGTCTTCCCTTATTCTTCAGGCAAATGGTTTCATTGCCATGGCAAATATGAGCGGGGATAGAGGGCACCCCTGCCGAGTACCCCTCCGGATATTGATTCTTTCTGAGGTGTAGCCATTCACCATTAGTTGGGTAGATGGATGCTGGTAATTTGCCAGAACCATCTTGGTGAATATCGGTCCACAGCCAAAACCCTCCAATATCAGTTTTAGGTACCTCCAATCTATGCTGTTGAATGCTCGTGTGGCATCTAATGCGGCGATCGAGAATTTTTGGGCCCCCCTGGCTCCCCAGTCTATTATGTCAACTACGCGCCGGACATTATCCTGAGTGTGTCTTCCCCCTTACGAAGCCTGCCTGGTCTGCGTGTATTATCTCGAGCAGTACTGCTGCCAATCGATTTGCCAGTATTTTCGCATACAGTTTTGCATCTGTGTTGAGGAGAGCTATGGGGCGGTAACTGGTGCATTCTACTGGGTATTTCCCAGGTTTTAGGGGTAATATCGTGGTCGAGTGTCCCATATCCTTTGAAACTGCTCCCCTATCCCTGATTAGATTGAAAAGGTGAGTGAGGGGGTTGACAATTGTATCTGGAACATTTTGTAAAACCCATTCCCTAGTCCGTCTGGGCCTGGTGCCTTTCCCCTGGGTAGTGCTGCTATCGCATCACACACTTCCTGTATTGTGATGGGGTCCCCCAATTTTTCTTTTTGTTGTTCCGATATCTGCGGCAGTTCTACGGCTGACAAATATGACTCTTGTTTTGCTGCATTCAGGTTCCCGCTAATCAGCAGTTTTTTGTGAAAGTGGACCTTTCGTTTCTAGTTTATCCTCATCTCCCGTCTGCAGTTCCCCTCTACTATTTCTTAGCCGGGTGATATAATTACGCGCCTTCTGTTTGCGTAGTTTAGCTGCCAAGAATTTGCTTGCTTTCCCCCCCGTGTATGTAATATGATTGTTTCGTGTTTAGCAGTATTTGCGCCGTTCTATCTGCGGTATGGTTTTCTAGTTTGGCTCTGGACTTTTTAAGGTCTCGCCAAGCTCTGGGCGTCTGACGGGTCTTATGGAGCTTTTCAGCGTTTTTAACCTCTTCTTCCAATTTGCGCATTATAAGGGCTCGCTCCCTATAGTATTGCGTTGCTTGTGCTATGAATTCCCCCCTAATTACTGCTTTCCCCGCATCCCACACCACCCTCCAGTCCACCTCTCCATTGTCATTTTCCAGGAAGTATTTCCCTATGGCTTATTCCATATGTGCCCTAAGTGCTATATCCCTCAGGATTGTTTCATTTTGCCTCCATTGTGGTCGGGGTCTATGTATTGTCCCTTGCAGTTCTATGCAGGTCACGACTGGGGTGTGATCGGAGAGGTATTGGACACCGATTTCTATTTTTTTGACATAGGGGATCAATGTAGAGGACACCAGGATCATGTCTATTCTAGAGTAACGCCTGTGCACTGCTGAGTAGTGTGTGTATTCTCGGGTGTCCGGGTGGAAAAATCGCCACGTTTCTATCACATCCAAATCTCTGAAAAGCTTTCCAAGGGCCTGTCTGTTTCGCTGATCTTCTGCGGTTGGGGGGGAGTGTTTTATCTAAGTGCGGGTCCATTACACAATTAAAATCCCCTCCTATTATCACTCGGCCTTCGCACCATCCTCCCACCTTCTGGAGTAATTTAGGGATGTACTGGTCCTGTTTTTCATTGGGGGCGTAGAGTGCTATTATTGTATACAATTGGCCATTAACAGTACCCTTTACCCCCAGGTATCTACCTTCCTGATCCTTCCGTGTTTGTTGTTTGTGAAAGTCTAAGTCTCTGCTACATAGGATTGCCACCACTTTTGTTTTTGTTTGGCTTGAGGCGAAAAACTGAAGACGGTATGTTCTGCTCCGCATCCTTTTTTCATCTTTCTGGAGCAGATTCGTCTCCTGTAGGATCGCTATCTTTGATTGCATGGCTTCCAATTTACCTAAAATCGAACGCCTTTTAGTGGGGGAATTTAACCCCTGGACATTAATCGAGACAATGTTCACTTCCTCCATTACTCCTTAGGTGAAGACTGTCTGCCTGTGGGTCCCTATGTTCTCGTTCGCTATAGCTTACTCTGCCTGTTCTTGCTTCCGTTTCATACAACCGTGGAGCTGGCTCCCTTTTCTTCCCGGACTTTTGGTTCCCTGCTTTCCTGTCCTTCGTTCCAGTTCCCTCCCTTACCCACTCTCCTCCCCCTCCCCAATCATGGGGGTACATGAGGCCTGGTCTCCCAAGGGGCCCCCCGCTGGTCACCGCGGGCTTAGGGCCTCCGACCCTTCCCTAGTTCACAAAAGTCAGGAATTGTATTACCTGACCCTGCTTCCAAGAGTTATGACCTCCTACCTCCATGCGGGCGGTTCAGTTCAGCCGTGCTGTTTTCTCACATTTAGTTAGCTCTTTACTCGTTATCCATGTAATGGGCCGAGTTCGGATCTGTTGGGCCTCTCCGTTCCCGGTCATGAGCCGGCTGTGAACTTCCGGGTCTTCCTCTCCTCCCTCGTCTTTGCCATGGTTTGCTAGACAGGCCGTTCATGTTTGGGCGTGGGCGAACAGGCGCCTCTGGTTGCTCATCCTCCAGGTGCAGCAACGCCAGGCCCTCTGCGCAGTTCCTGATTGTCCTCTGTTTTCCTTCCCATGTAAACGACAGGCCAAACAGGTACGTCCATCTATATCGGATTTGCTGAGTTTGAAGGGCCTTCGTAACAGGTTGCATTAGCCTTCTTTTGTGGAGAGTAATCAGGGCCAGGTCCTGGCACAACTGTATACGGGACCCATTAATCGTAAGGTCTCCGTTTGTTCTTGCCGCGCGTAGCACCTCCTCTTTCAGACCATACGATATCATTGCTATCAGGACATCTCTGGGTCTCGACCCCGGTTCATTGCGTATTGGGCCCACGCAGTGTATCCTGTCGAAGCCGATCGTCTCCAGTTGGACATCTGCTAGCAGGCTGCTGAAGCAGAGTGGCATGGTATATTTTAGATCCTTGTCCTGCACCGATTCCGCCAGGCCCTTGACCCTAATATTGGATCTCCTTGAGCGATTTTCCAGATCCTCCGCCTGGAGTTCTAAGTTGTTTGTTGCGGTCGCCAACTGGTCCAGTAGCAGGCTATTTTGGTTTGTTTCTTCTGTGACATTCGAGAGGCCCCTTTCGACTATGTCCACTCTTTCACCCATCTCCGCCATTTCTTTATTGACCTCCTGGAGGGATGATTTCAGGTCCTCCGTTAATTGTTCCATTTGACTCTGGAAAGCTTTGGTCACTCTGGCCTACATTCCTTTCAAGCAGTTTAAGAGTTCATCCTTGTCTGTTGCCATTATGCTAGTTGGGAGGTCCTTTACTGCAGGAGTCGGCCCCAGAGGAGGGGATGGTGATTCTGCGTGTGTTTGTCGCCTCTGCCGCCAGCACTTCTCAATTTGCCCTTCCTGGGGTCTCACTGGGGTTTTTGCTCTGGTTGGATCTGGCGCCCGGCATCTGAGTTGCTCTGACCACTGTCGGCAAGCTTTATTCCCAGTGTGGAGTATATGGTGCTATCGTTGCCAATGTTCTTTTAGGTTTGGTTCAAGTAATCGGCCATTGTATGTCCGTCGCGGGCTGTCACAGTTCTCGAGCCCGATCCACCACCTGGGGAGGGCTCCTCACCTCTCCAGGCGGTGGGCTCTGCCATGCATCGGGCACGTCCTCAGACCCATAGCTCATGGGCATTCGATCGGGGTCCTGTTGTGCTTTCCAGCTGCCTTATTTTATTAGCGGTGATGTCTGCTCCGAGCCCAGTGCAGCTTCCCTTGTCGTGTCGCGGCGATCTTTACGTGCCGCTTTGTGTATCCGATTGCCTTATGAGGCTGCTCTGTTATCCCTGCTTGTGGTATTTTAAGGATGTGCAAGCTGGTCAACCGAGCTATGCGGCCAGCGGGCCAAGCCGGATGTGTTAGAAGGGAATTCGAAGCACACTGGAGCTTAACTCGCAAGTTCATGCATGGATGTTGCTCCTGCGTCACCGGGTGCCCAGTACCTCGCTCCTATAACTGTATTTTGCTGGAATGGGCTGTGTCCTCCCACGTATCTAGAACACGGAACTTGCCCTCTGTCGTTGTGTACCTTGCCTCGGCGAGTTTTATTTCTTGTGTTGCCCTTGCTGTGTCTTTGCAACAGGAGGTTAACCAGGCTTATTATCGTGGATGATCCCACTATCACAAGTCCATCTGTATTTGTTGTTGACTTGTGCCAAGCCGCTTTGGGAATCGGGTGGCAAACACCCCAGGCCAGATCCCGTGGTGTACGTTGTTAGGTGTACTGCTCTGTTGTGCCAATGGGGACGGGTGGTTCGGGATAGCAATAATATTGTCATTTTAGGAGAGTCCCCACCTGCCGCTCACTCCTGGTTGACTCTAGGCAGGCATATGCCCTGGGAGTGAACCCAGGGGCCACCACCTACTTTTCGGGGTAATATGCCACATCCCCTCTGTCTGTCCGTACTGTTTATGCAGGCCCTGTGTCCTCCTGGGCCTTTCAGGGGGGGAAGGTGCCCCCTCCCAGTCAGACTCCGTGGTGGGGGCCATCCGCTCAACGGGGCCCCCGATGGTCCGCGTGATCTTCTTGTGGGGGGAGTTCCGGGGCAGAGTCAGGGCAGTCTCCCTGGGCCGCGCCGAGGCCTATCACCGCCGGCGTCTGTCTCCGGGCCAGCGAAGTCGCCGACCCGCGTCTGCCACGGGAGCCGAGGGGCGATGTTACCTGGCTCCCACCGTTCCAATGCCCAGGGAGGCAGTTCCTGGTCCCTGCGGCGGTGCCAACCGCTGGTCCGCGCTCCCTGGACAACTTTCTCCCGCTCGAGTGGGGGCGTGGGGGGGCCTGCATCCCATATGGAGGACCCGCTCCGGGCTCACCGATGCTGTTGACTGCTCGCTGGCCCCCTTCCGATGTGTGCGATTAGCTGGCTGAGGGGGGAGACTGGCCTGGCTTCCCCCACACGTCCCTCGGGCTCCGGCGGGCCACGGCTCCACTAGCGGCGTCACAGCCGTGTAGCACTCCAGCACTTCTCCCCGTGCAGG
Organism: Ambystoma mexicanum; assembly: GCF_040938575.1. Classification (NCBI taxonomy): domain Eukaryota; kingdom Metazoa; phylum Chordata; class Amphibia; order Caudata; family Ambystomatidae; genus Ambystoma; species Ambystoma mexicanum. The sequence goes on from NC_090932.1 coordinate 7,073,701, forward strand.
CCGCGGTGCTCGATCTCAGCCCCACAGGGGTCCCCGAGCATCGCTCTTTCTAGCGGGGGAGGCCCTGGGGGGATACCAGCCGGTCTGGCAGATTCTGTCCACCTGGGAGGTCTCGGGGGGGGCTCAATCTCCTTTGCCGTCCTGGCTTTTGGCAGAGCTCCGCATACAGGCAGCCACTGCCTGTGCGCCCTCTCGTTGAAAATGAGCGCTACTAGTCTTATCTCTTTCTGTTCTAACATCATATTATAGAGTATGTCCGTGGTCTGGTTGATGGTTCTCTCCAGTACTCTCGCTAGTCTTCTGATATCTTCAGAATTCGCTATCTGCCCCCAAAATGGCACAAATGATTTTGCTACATCTCCTAAGACCTGTGCTGGAGTGTCACCATTCTCGTCCCGCCGTGGACGAGCCTTTGAAACCTCTACAGTACTAGCTATGAACACCCCAGGAAACAGGATCCCTAAATAACAGGTTCCCTGCCAATCCCTGGGTAACCATGGAAATGCTACATTACCGCAAACAAAGTAGACAGGTTTGCCTACATACAAAGGTCTGTCTTCCCCAGTCAAATTTGCAACGTTGGCACAACCTATACAACTCCCATTGACTGAGTACCATTCCTCTGAATGCAGAAAGAAACTGAATCGGGGCTATGGTCAACAGTGTAAGAAGGAGGCATGGTATTCTTATTGCCTATCGGAGCCATCTTGAAGGAAATCCAAGATTGAAAGGGACGAGACAGTCTATCAGAAGGCCTAATAGAAGTAACATTGAGCTTACTCATATTTGCGAAAAACGAGCATCCCAGGGGAGTCAGAACACGTTTCTCAAAATTATTCAAATTAGTACCATCAAAGTTCCCCGAGATGCTATCGTTCCATCGGCCAAAGAACAGTGCTCTAAGAGAAGCATAACAAGCAGTTGTCAAAGGTAAAGGATGAATATACAACCTCGCCCCTTATCCCCATGTTGCGGAAAATGTGAACAGATCCAACAATTGGACCTATTAAAAATGGCATGCGTAGCATTCATGATAAGTAACAGAGTATTGTTATGGTACCTTTGTATATGCTTGGAGTCCCTAGGGGACAGAGTATGCAAATGAACAAAGGGAGTAGGAACAGTGGGTACATTTACAGTCGGTAACAAGGACTCTAAAGGATGAGTTTCCTCGATATACCATAAGCCTAAGACAGTGACTATTATAAAACCAAATATTATTATAAAAACACAGCAATACGTTTTCGGGGCCTAAGTGCTTTGTCCATTATCCCGGCTGGTTACAAGTCCCATACGAGCGGTAGCGGTGGCACGCATTGTTGTTTTCAAACGACAAACCCCTTAGTCCTTCCACAACCCTAGGCAACAGAATCACCTTTCTCAAATGTGGGCAAAAACAAGCCCTCGATGCCTTCTTCGAATGCCAGCCCTACCGTGCCATAAATCTATCAGATGCACAGCAAAACCGTGCCGTAAGTATATTTCCTTGGACGCAGATTGTACCTTGCTTTTCCCGGTACTGATTGATCCGGAAACAATGTGTCGTGTGTCGTCACTTGCTGTTCGGAGCAACGTATCAAGAGCAAGTGAAGATGCAGATTTTGAAATTACAGTTTCCGGAAACAAAACTTTTTTAGAGTGTGGAGACAGAATGGCAGGTTCCTCAAGCCTCACGGGCTTAGAAAGATTCTCCAATGCACTCTCAGCGCTATTTACTGCTTTGGGATCGTTGGTTGCAGCGTTATCGAGGGGTTCTGTTTCTTCTGTATCATGTGGCACTGGGTGAGGAAGTCTCTTGACATGCGTTGCGTGGATCCAATTATTTCTGCCTGATCCCAGGCATCTACCGTAGCTGCCATCACTTCCTGATCCCAGGCATATACCGCAGCTGCCATCACTCCCTGATCCCAGGCATCTACCGTAGCCGCCATCACTCCCTGATCGCAGGCATCTACCGCAGCCGCCATCACTTCCTGATCCCAGGCATATCACGCAGCTGCCATCACTTCATGATCCCAGGCATCTACCACAGCTGCCATCACTCCCTGATCCCAGGCATCTACCGCAACCGCCATCACTTCCTGATCCCAGGCATGTACCGCTGCTGCCATCACTTCCTGATCCCAGTCATGTAGTGCAGCCGCCATCACTTCCTGATTCCAGGCATCTACCACAGCCGCCATCATTCCCTGAGCCCAGGCAACTAACACAGCCGCCATCACTTCCTGATCCCAGGCATCTACCACAGCCACCATCACTTCCTGATCCCAGGCATCTACCGCAACCGCCATCACTTCTTGATCCCAGGCATCTACTGCAGTCCCCATCACTCCCTGATCCCAGGCATCTAGTACAGCTGCCATCTCTCCCTGGTCCCAGGCATCTAGTGCGGCCACCATCACTCCCTGATCCCAGGCATCTAATGCAGCCGCCATCACTTCCTGATCACAGGCATCTAGTGCAGCTGCCATCACTTCCTGATCACAGGCATCTACTGCAGCCGCCATCACTTCCTGATCCCAGGCATCTAGCGCAGCTGCCATCACTTCCTGATTCCAGGCATCTACCGCAGCCACCATCACTTCCTGATCCCAGGCATACTTCCTGATCCCAGGCATGTACCGCAGCTGCCATCACTTTCTGATCCCTGGCATCTACCGTAGCCGTCATCACTTCCTGATCCCAGGCATACTTTCTTATCCCAGGCATGTACCGCAGCGCCATCACTTTCTGATCCCTGGCATCTACTGCAGCCGCCATCACTTCCTGATCCCAGGCATCTAGAGCAGCCACCATCACTTTCTGATCCCTGGCATCTACTGCAGCCGCCATCACTTCCTGATCCCAGGCATCTAGAGCAGCCACCATCACTTCCTGATCCCAGGCAGGTACCGCAGGCGCCATCACTTCCTGATCTCAGGCATCTGCTGCAACCGCCATCACTTCCTTATCCCAGTTATCTACCGCAGCCGCCATCGCTTCTTGATCCCAGGCACCTGCCTCAGCCGCAATCACTTCCTGATCCCAGGCATCTACCGCAGCCGCCATCGCTTCTTGATCCCAGGCACCTACCTCAGCCGCAATCACTTCCTGATCCCAGGCGTCTACTGCAGCCACCATCACTTCCTGATCCCTGGCATCTACTGCAGCCGCCATCACTTTCTGATCCCTGGCATCTACTACAGCTGCCATCACTTCCTGATCCCAGGCATCTAGAGCAGCCGCCATCACTTCCTGATCCCATGCATCTAGCGCAGCCGCCAACACTCCCTGATCCCAGGCATGTACCGCAGCCGCCATCACTCCCTGGACCCAGGCATCTACTGCAGCCGCCATCACTTCCTGATCCCAGGTACCTACCGCAGCCGTCATACTTCCTGATCCCAGGCATCTACCGCAGCCGCCATCACCTCCTGATCCCAGGCATCTACCGCAGCCGCCATCTCTCCCTGATGCCAGGCATCTACCGCAGCCACAATCACTTCCTGATCCCTGGCGTCTACCGCAGCCGCCATCGGTTCCTGATCTCAGGCATGTACTGCAGCCGCCATCACTTACTGATCCCTGACATCTACCGCAGCCACCATCACTTCCTGATCCCAGGCATCTAGAGCAGCCGCCATCACTTCCTGATCCCAGGCATCTACCGCAGCCACCATCACTTCCTGATCCCATGCATCTAGCGCAGCCGCCAACACTCCCTGATCCCTGGCATGTACCACAGCCACCATCACTCCCTGATCCCAGGCATCTAGCGCAGCTGCCAACACTCCCTGATCCCAAGCATCTACCGTAGCGCCATCACTTCCTGATCCCAGGCATCTACCGCAGCCACCATCACTTCTTCAGCCCAGGCATCTACCGTAGCCACCATCACTTCCTGATCCCAGGTATCTACCGAAGCCGCCATCGCTTCTTGATCCCAGGCACCTACCGCAGCCGCCATCACTTCCTGATTCCAGGCATCTACCTTAGCCGCCATCACTTCCTGATCCCAGGCATCTATCGCAGCCGTCATCACTCCCTGATCCCAGGCATCTACCGCAGCCACCATCACTTCCTGATCCCAGGCATCTACAGCAGCCGCCATCACTTCCGGATCCCAGGCATCTACCGCAGCTGCCATCACTTCCTGATCCCAGGCATGTACCGCAGCTACCATCACTTCCTGATCCCAGGCATCTAGCGCAGCCGCCAACACTCCCTAATCCCAGGCATCTACCGCAGCCGCCATCACTCCCTGATCCCAGGCATCTACTGCAGCCGCCATCACTTCCTGATTCCGGGCGTCTACTGCAGCCACCCTCACTTCCTGATCTCAGGCGTCTACCGCAGCCGCCATCACTTTGTTCTCCCAGGCATGTACGGCAGCTGCCATCACTTCCTGATCCCAGGCATCTACTGCAGCCACCATCACTTCCTGATCCAAGGCGTCTACCGCAGCCGCCATCACTCCCTGATCCCAGGCATGTACCGCAGCCGCCATCACTTCCTGATCCCAGGCATGTACCGCACCCACCATCACTTTCAGATCCCTGGCATCTACTGCATCTGCAATCGCTTCCTGATCCGAGGCAGCTACCGTAGCCACCATCACTCCTTGATCCCAGGCATGTACCGCAGCCGCCATCACTTCCTGATCCCAGGCCTCTACCGTAGCCGCCATCACTTCCTGATCCCAGGCATCTACGGCAGCCGCCATCACTCCCTGATCCCAGGAATCTCCCGCAGCCACCATCACATCCTGATCCCTGGCATCTACTGCAGCCGCCATCACTTCCTGATCCCAGGCATCTAACACAGCCACCTTCACTTCCTGATCCCAGGCATCTACCGCAGATGCCATCACTCCCTGATCCCAGGCATCTACCGCAGCCGCCATCACTTCCTGATCCCAGGCATCTACCGTAGACGCCATCACTTCCTGATCCCAGGCATCTACCGCAGCCGCCATCACTCCCTGATCCCAGGCATCTACCACAGCCACCATCACTTCCTGATCCCAGGCATCTACTGCAGCCGCCATCACTTCCTGATCCGAGGCACCTAACGCAGCCACCTTCACGTCCTGATCCCAGGCATGTACTGCAGCCGCCATCAATTCCTGATCTCAGGCATCTACCGCAGCCGCCATCACTTCCTGATCCCAGTCATCTAGTACAGCCGCCATCACTTCCTGATTCCAGGCATCTACTGCAACCCCCATCACTCCCTGATCCCAGGCATCTAGTACAGCTGCCATCGCTCCCTGGTACAGGCATCTAGTGCGGCCACCATCACTCCCTGATCCCAGGCATCTAGTGCAGCTGCCATCAATTCCTGATCCCAGGCATCTAGTGCAGCTGCCATCACTTCCTGATTACAGGCATCTACCGCAGCCTCCATCACTTCCTGATCTCAGTCATCTAGCGCAGCCACCATCACTTCCTGATCCCATACATCTACCGCAGCCGCTATCACTAACTGATCCCAGGCACACTTCCTGATCCCAGGCACGTACTGCAGCCGCCATCACTTCCTGATCCCAGGCATCTAGAGCAGCCGCCATCACTTCCTGATCCCAGGCATGTACCGTAGCCGCCATCACTTCCTGATCTCAGGCATATGCTGCAACCGCCATCACTTCCTGATCCCAGTTATCTACCGCAGCTGCAATCGCTTCTTGATCCCAGGCACCTACCGCAGCCGCCATCACTTCCTGATCCCAGGCATCTACCGCAGCTGCCATCACTTCCTGATCCCAGGCATCTACCGCAGCTGCAATTTCTTCCTGATCCCAGGAGTCTACTGCAGCCACCATCACTTCCTGATCCCTGGCGTCTACCGCAGTGGCCATCACTTCCTGATCCCAGGCATGTACCGCAGCCACCATCACTTTCTGATCCCTGGCATCTACCGCAGCCGCCATCACTTCCTGATCCCAGGCATCTAGAGCAGCTGCCATCACTTCCTGATCCCAGACATCAAGCGCAGGTGCCAACACTCCATGATCATAGTCATGTACCGCAGCCGCCATCACTTCCTGATCCCAGGCATCTACCACAGCCGCCATCACTTCCTGATCCCAGGCACCTACCGCAGCCGACATCACTTCCTGATCCCAGACATCTACCTCAGCCCCCATCACTTCCTGATCCCAGTCATCTAACGGAGCCGCCATCAATTCCTGATCCCTGGCATCTACCGCAGCCGCCATCACTCCCTGATCCCAGGCGTCTACCGCAGCCACAATCAATTCCTGATCCCTGGCGTCTACCGCAGCCGCCATCAGTTCCTGATCTCAGGCATGTACTGCAGCCGCCATCACTTACTGATCCCTGGCATCTACCGCAGTCGCCATCACTTCCTGATCCCAGGCATCTACCGCAGCAGCCATCACTTCCTGATCCCAGTCATCTAGTGCAGCCGCCATCACTTCCTGATCCCAGGCATCTACCGCAGCCGCCATCACTTCCTGATCCCAGTCATCTAGTGCAGCCGCCATCACTTCCTCATTCCAGGCGTCTACCGCAGCCGCCATCATTCCCTGAACCCAGGCATCTACCACAGCCGCCATCACTTCCTGATCCCAGGCATCTACCACAGCCACCATCACTTCCTAATCCCAGGCATCTACCGCAACCGCCATCACTTCTTGATCCCAGGCATCTACTGCAGTCCCCATCACTCCCTGATCCAGGCATCTAGTACAGCTGCCATCGCTCCCTGGTCCCAGGCATCTAGTGCGGCCACCATCACTCCATGATCCCAGGCATCTAGTGCAGCCGCCATCACTTCCTGATCCCAGGCATCTAGTGCGGCTGCCATCACTTCCTGATCACAGGCATCTACTGCAGCCGCCATCACTTCCTGATGCCAGGCATCTAGCGCGGCTGCCATCACTTCCTGATCACAGGCATCTACTGCAGCCGCCATCACTTCCTGATGCCAGGCATCTAGCGCAGCCGCCATCACTTCCTGATCTCAGGCATGTACCGCAGCCGCCACCACTTCCTGATCCCAGGCATACTTCCTGATCCCAGGCATGTACCGCAGCTGCCATCACTATCTGATCCCTGGAGTCTACCGTAGCCGCCATCACTTCCTGATCCCAGGCGTACTTCCTTATCCCAGGCATGTACCGCAGCTGCCATCACTTTCTGATCCCTGGCATCTACTGCAGCCCCCATCACTTCCTGATCCCAGGCATCTAGTACAGCTGCCATCGCTGCCTGGTACAGGCATCTAGTGTGGCCACCATCACTCCCTGATCCCAGGCATCTAGTGCAGCTGCCATTACTCCCTGAACCCAGGCACCTAGTGCAGCTGCCATCACTTCCTGATCACAGGCATCTACCGCAGCCTCCATCACTTCCTGATCTCAGTCATCTAGCACAGCCACCATCACTTCCTGATCCCAGACATCTACCGCAGCCGCCATCACTAACTGATCCCAGGCATACTTCCTGATCCGAGGCATGTACCGCAGCCGCCATCACTTTCTGATCCCTGGCATCTACCGCAGCCGCCATCACTTCCTGATCCCAGGCATACTTCCTTATCCCAGGCACGTACCGCAGCCGCCATCACTTCCTGATCCCAGGCATCTCGAACAGCCGCCATCACTTCCTGATCCCAGGCATGTACCGTAGCCGCCATCACTTCCTGATCTCAGGCATATGCTGCAACCGCCATCACTTCCTGATCCCAGTTATCTACCGCAGCTGCAATCGCTTCCTGATCCCAGGCACCTACCGCAGCCGCCATCACTTCCTGATCCCAGGCATCTACCGCAGCTGCCATCACTTCCTGATCCCAGGCATCTACCGCAGCCGCAATCGCTTCTTGATCCCAGGCACCTACCGAAGCCGCCATCACTTCCTGATCCCAGGCATCTACCGCAGCCGCCATCACTTCCTGATCCCAGACATCTACCGCAGCTGCCATTTCTTCCTGATCCCAGGCATCTACTGCAGCCACCATCACTTCCTGATCCCTGGCGTCTACCGCAGTGGCCATCACTTCCTGATCCCAGGCATGTACCGCAGCCGCCATCACTTTCTGATCTCCGGCATCTACCGCAGCCACCATCACTTCCAGATCCCAGGCATCTAGTGTAGCTGCCATCACTTCCTGATCCCAGGCATCTAGCGCAGCCGCCAACACTCCCTGGTCACAGGCATGTACTGCTGCCGCCATCACTCCCTGATCCCAGGCATCTACCGCAGCCGCCATGACTTCCTTATCCCAGGCACCTACCGCAGCCGCCATCACTTCCTGATGCCAGGGATCTACCGCAGCCACCATCACTTCCTGATCCCAGGCATCCACCGCAGCCGCCATCACTTCCTGATCCCTGGCATCTACCGCAGCCACCATCACTCCCTGATCCCAGGCATCTACCGCAGCCACAATCACTTCCTGATCCCTGGCGTCTACCGCAGCCGCCATCAGTTCCTGATCTCATGCATGTACTAGCCGCCATCACTTCCTGATCCCAGGCATCTACCGAAGCCGTCATCACTTCCTGATCCCAGTCATCTAGTGCAGCCTCCATCACTTTCTTATCCCAGGCATCTATCGCAGCCGCCATCACTTCCTGATCCCAGTCATCTAGTGCAGCCGCCATCACTTCCTGATTCCAGGCATCTACTGCAGCCGCCATCATTCCCTGAACCCAAGCATCTACCACAGCCGCCATCACTTCCTGATCCCAGGCATCTACCACAGCCACCATCACTTCCTGATACCAGGCATCTACCTCAACCACCATCACTTCTTGATCCCAGGCATCTACTGCAGTCCCCATCAATCCCTGATCCCAGGCATCTAGTACAGCTGCCATCGCTCCCTGGTCCCAGGCATCTAGTCCAGCCGCCATCACTTCCTGATCCCCGGCATCGAATGCAGCCTCCATCACTTCCTGATCCCAGTCATCTAGCGCAGCCGCCATCACTTCCTGATCCCAGTCATCTACCGCAACCGCCATCACTTCCTGATCACAGGCATCTACTGCAGCCTCCATCACTTCCTGATCCCAGGCATCTACCGCAACCGCCATCACTTCCTGATCCCAGGCATACTAGCTGATCCCAGGCATGTACCGCAGCCACCATCACTTTCTGATCCCTGGCATCTACCGCAGCCGCCATCACTTCCTGATCCCAGGCATACTTCCTGATCCCAGGCATGTACCGCAGCCGCCATCACTTCCTGATCCCAGGCATGTACCGCAACCGCAATCACTTCCTAATCTCAGGCATCTGCTGCAACTGCCTTCACTTCCTGATCCCAAGTATCTACCGCAGCAGCAATCGTTTCTTGATCCCAGGCACCTACCGCAGCCGCCATCACTTCCTGATCCCAGGTATCTACCGCAGCCGCCATCACTTCCTGATCCCAGGCATCTACCGCAGCTGCCATTTCTTCCTGATCCCAGGCGTCTACTGCAGCCACCATCACTTCCTGATCCCTGGCATCTACCGCAGTGGCCATCACTTCCTGATCCCAGGCATGTACCGCAGCCGCCAGCACTTTATGATCCCCGGCACCTACCACAGCCGCCATGACTTCCTGATCCCAGGCATCTAGAGTAGCCGCCATCACTTCCTGATCCCAGGCATCTAGCGCAGCCGCCAACACTCCCTGATCACAGGCATGTACCGCAGCCGCCATCACTCCCTGATCCCAGGCATCTACCGCAGCCACCATCACTTCCTGAACCCAGGCACCTACCGCAGCCGCCATCACTTCCTGATCCCAGGCATCTACCGCAGCCGCCATCACTTCCTGATCCCAGGCATCTACCGCAGCTGCCATCACTTCCTGATCCCTGGCATATACCGCAGCAGCCATCACTCCCTGATCCCAGGCGTCTACCACAGCCACAATCACTTCCTGATCCCTGGCGTCTACCGCAGCCGCCATCAGTTCCTGATCTCATGCATGTACTGCAGTCGCCATCACTTACTGATCCCTGGCATCTACCGCAGCCGCCATCACTTCTTGATCCCAGGCATCTACCGCAGCCATCATCACGTCCTGATCCCAGTCATCTCGTGCAGCCGTCATCACTTCCTGATCCCAGTCATCTAGTGCAGCCGCCATCACTTCCTGATTCCAGGCATCTACCACAGCCGCCATCACTTCCTAATCCCAGGCATCTACCACAGCCACCATCACTTCCTCATCCCAGGCATCTACCGCAACCACCATCAATTCTTGATCCCAGGCATCTACTGCAGTCCCCATCACTCCCTGATCCCACGCATCTAGTACAGCTGCCATCGCTCCCTGGTCCCAGGGATCTAGTGCGGCCACCATCACTCCCTGATCCCAGGCATCTTCCGCAGCCGCCATCACTTCCTGATCCCAGGCATACTTCCTCATCCCAGGCATGTACCACAGCCGCCATCACTTTCTGATCCCTGGCATCTACCGCAGCCGCCATCACTTCCTGATCCCAGGCATACTTCCTTATCCCAGGCATGTACCACAGCCGCCACTTCCTGATCCCTTGCATCTACCGCAGCCGCCATCACTTCCTTATCCCAGGCATAATTCCTTATCCCAGGCATGTACCGCAGCCGCCATCACTTCCTGATCCCAGGCATCTAGAGCAGCCGCCATCACTTCCTGATGCCAGGCATCTACCGCAGCCGCCATAACTTCCTGATCCCAGGCATCTACCGCAGCCGCCATCACTTCCTGATCCCTGGCATCTACTGCAGCCGCCATCACTCCCTGATCCCAGGGGTCTAAGCAGCCACAATCACTTCATGATCCCTGATGTCTACCGCAGCCGCCATCAGTTCCTGATCTCATGCATGTACTGCAGCTGCCATCACTTCCTGATCCCAGGCATCTTCCGCAGCCGTCATCACTTCCTGATCCCAGTCATCTAGTGCAGCCGCCATCACTTACTGATCCCAGGCATCTACCGCAGCCGCCATCACTTCCTGATCCCAGGCATCTGGTGCAACTGCCATCACTTCCTGATTCCAGGCATCTACCGCAGCCGCCATCATTTCCTGAACCCAAGCATCTACCACAGCCGCCATCACTTCCTGATCCCAGGCATCTACCACAGTCACCATCACTTCCTGATCCCAGGCATCTACCGCAACCGCCATCACTTCCTGATCCCAGTGATCTACTGCAGTCCCCATCGCTCCCTGATCCCAGGCATCTAGTACAGCTGCCATCGCTCCCTGGTCCCAGGCATCTAGTGCGGCCACCATCACTCCCTGATCCCAGGCATCTAGTGCAGCCGCCATCACTTCCTGATCCCAGGCATCTAGTGCAGCTGCCATCACTTCCTGATCACAGGCATCTACTGCAGCAGCCATCACTTCCTGATCCCAGGCATCTAGCGCAGCCACCATCACTTCCTGATCCCAGGTATCTACCACAGCCACCATCACTTCCTGATCCCAGGCATCTACCGCAACCGCCATCACTTCTTGATCCCAGGCATCTACTGCAGTCCCCATCACTCCCTGATCCCACGCATCTAGTACAGCTGCCATCGCTCCCTGGTCCCAGGCATCTAGTGCGGCCACCATCACTCCCTGATCCCAGGTATCTACCGCAGCCGACATCACTTCCTGATCCCAGGCATACTTCCTGATCCCAGGCATGTACAGCAGCCGCCATCACTTTCTGATCCCTGGCATCTACCGCAGCCGCCATAACTTCCTGATCCCAGGCATCTACCGCAGCCGCCATCACTTCCTGATCCCTGGCATCTACTGCAGCCGCCATCACTCCCTGATCCCAGGGGTCTAAGCAGCCACAATCACTTCATGATCCCTGATGTCTACCGCAGCCGCCATCAGTTCCTGATCTCATGCATGTACTGCAGCTGCCATCACTTCCTGATCCCAGGCATCTTCCGCAGCCGTCATCACTTCCTGATCCCAGTCATCTAGTGCAGCCGCCATCACTTACTGATCCCAGGCATCTACCGCAGCCGCCATCACTTCCTGATCCCAGGCATCTGGTGCAACTGCCATCACTTCCTGATTCCAGGCATCTACCGCAGCCGCCATCATTTCCTGAACCCAAGCATCTACCACAGCCGCCATCACTTCCTGATCCCAGGCATCTACCACAGTCACCATCACTTCCTGATCCCAGGCATCTACCGCAACCGCCATCACTTCCTGATCCCAGTGATCTACTGCAGTCCCCATCGCTCCCTGATCCCAGGCATCTAGTACAGCTGCCATCGCTCCCTGGTCCCAGGCATCTAGTGCGGCCACCATCACTCCCTGATCCCAGGCATCTAGTGCAGCCGCCATCACTTCCTGATCCCAGGCATCTAGTGCAGCTGCCATCACTTCCTGATCACAGGCATCTACTGCAGCAGCCATCACTTCCTGATCCCAGGCATCTAGCGCAGCCACCATCACTTCCTGATCCCAGGTATCTACCACAGCCGCCATCACTTCCTGATCCCAGGCATCTACCGCAACCGCCATCACTTCTTGATCCCAGGCATCTACTGCAGTCCCCATCACTCCCTGATCCCACGCATCTAGTACAGCTGCCATCGCTCCCTGGTCCCAGGCATCTAGTGCGGCCACCATCACTCCCTGATCCCAGGTATCTACCGCAGCCGACATCACTTCCTGATCCCAGGCATACTTCCTGATCCCAGGCATGTACAGCAGCCGCCATCACTTTCTGATCCCTGGCATCTACCGGAGCCGCCATCACTTCCTGATCACAGGCATACTTCCTTTTCCCATGCATGTACCACAGCCGCCATCACTTCCTGATCCCTGGCATCTACCGCAGCCGCCATCACTTCCTGATCCCAGGCATACTTCCTTATCCCAGGCATGTACCACAGCCGCCATCACTTCCTGATCCCAGGCATCTAGAGCACCCACCATCACTTCCTGATCCCAGGCGTGTACCGCAGCCGCCATCACTTCCTGATCTCAGGCATCTGATGCAACCGCCTTCACTTCCTGATCCCTAGCATCTACTGCCATCACTGGCATCTACCGCAGCCGCCATCACTTCCTGATCCCAAGCATACTTCCTTATCCCAGGCATGTACCGCAGCCGCCATCACTTCCTGATCCCAGGCATCTAGAGCAGCTGCCATCACTTCCTGATCCCAGGCATCTACCTTAGCCGCCATCACTTCCTGATCCCTAGCATCTACTGCCATCACTTACTGATCCCAGGCATCTAGTGCAGCTGCCATCACTTCCTGTTCACAGGCATGTACTGCAGCCGCCATCACTTCCTGATCCCAGGCATCTAGCGCAGCCGCCATCACTTCCTGATCCCAGGCATCTACCACAGCCGTCATCACTTCCTGATCCCAGGCATGTACCGCAGCCGCCATCACTTTCTGATCCCTGGCATCTACCGCAGCCGCCATCACTTCCTGATCCCAGGCATACTTCCTTATCCCAGACATGTACCACATCCGCAATCATTTCCTGATCCCTGGCATCTACCGCAGCGGCCATCACTTCCTGATCCCAGGCATACTTCCTTATCCCAGGCATGTACCGCAGCCACCATCACTTCCTGATCCCAGGCATCTAGAGCAGCCGCCATCACTTCCTGATCTCAGGCATCTGCTGCAACCGCCTTCACTTCCGCAGCCGCTGTCACTTCCTAATCCCAGGCATTTACCAAAGCCGCCATCACTCCCTGATCCCAGGCATCTATAGCAGCCGCCATCACTTCCTGATCCCAGGCATCTACCGCAGCTGCCATCACTTCCTGATCCCAGGCATGTACCGCAGCCACCATCACTTTCAGATCCCTGGCATCTACCGCAGCTGCAATCACTTCCTGATCCCAGGCAGCTACTGCAGCCGCCATCGCTCCCTGAACCCAGGCATCTACCACAGCCGCCATCACTTCCTGATCCCAAGCATCTACCGCAGCCGCCATCATTCCCTGATCCCAGGCATTTACCGCAGCCGCCATCACTTCCTGATCCCAGGCATCTACCGTAGCCACCATCACTTCCTGATCCCAGGCATCTACCGCAGCCGCCATCACTCCCTGATCCCATGCATCTACCGCAGCCACCATCGCTTCCTGATCCCTGGCATCTACTGCAGCCGCCATCACTTCCTGATCCCAGGCATCTAACACAGCCCCTTTCACATCCTGATCCCAGGCATCTAACGCAGCCGCCATCACTTCCTGATCCCAGGCATCTAACACAGCCACCTTCACGTCCTGATCCCAGGCATCTACCGCAGCTGCCATCACTCCCTGATCCCAGGCATCTACCGCAGCCGCCATCACTTCCTGATCCCAGGCATGTACTTCAGCCGCCATCACTTCCTGATCCCAGGCATCTAATGCAGCCGCCATCACTTCCTGATCCCAGGCATCTAACACAGCCACCTTCACGTCCTGATCCCAGGCATCTACCGCAGCTGCCATCACTCCCTGATCCCAGGCATCTACCGCAGCCGCCATCACTTCCTGATCCCAGGCATGTACTTCAGCTGCCATCACTTCCTGATCCCAGGCATCTACCGCAGCTGCCATCACTTCTGATCCCAGTCATCTAGTGCAGCCGCCATCACTTCCTGATTCCAGGCATCTAACGCAGTCGCCATCACTCCCTGATACCAGGCATCTACCGCAACCGACATCACTCCCTGGTCCCAGGCATCTACCACAGCCGCCATCACTCCCTGATCCCAGGTGTCTACTGCAACTGCCATCACTTCCTGATTCCTGGCATCTACTGCAGCCGCCATCACTTCCTGATCCCAGGCGTCTACCGCAGCCTCCATCACTTTGTTGTCCCAGGCATGTACGGCAGCCGCCATCACTTCCTTATCCCAGGCATCTACCGCAGCCACCATCACTTCCTGATCCAAGGCATCTACCGCAGCCGCCATCACTCCCTGATCCCAGACATGTACCGCAGCCGCTATCACTTCCTGATCCCAGGCATCTACCTTAGCCGCTATCACTTCCTGATCCCAGGCATCTACTGCAGCCACCATCACTTCCTGATTCCTAGCGTCTACCGCAGCGGCCATCACTTCCTGATCCCAGGCATCTAGAGCAGCCGCCATCACTTCCTGATCCCACGCATCTAGCGCAGCCGCCATCACTCCCTGATCCCAGGCATGTACCGCAGCCGCAATCACTCCCTGATCCCAGGCATCTACCGTAGCCGCCATCACTTCCTGATCCCAGGTACCTACCGCAGCCGCCATCACTCCCTGATCCCAGGAATCTTCCGCAGCCACCATCACTTCCTTATCCCAGGCATCTACTGCAGCCGCCATCACTTCCTGATCCCAGGCATCTAACGCAGCCACCTTCACGTCCTGATCCCAGGCATCTACCGTAGACGCCATCACTTCCTGATCCCAGGCATCTACCGCAGCCGCCATCACTCCCTGATCCCAGGCATCTACCACAGCCACCATCACTTCCTGATCCCAGGCATCTACTGCAGCCGCCATCACTTCCTGATCCGAGGCACCTAACGCAGCCACCTTCACGTCCTGATCCCAGGCATGTACTGCAGCCGCCATCAATTCCTGATCTCAGGCATCTACCGCAGCCGCCATCACTTCCTGATCCCAGTCATCTAGTACAGCCGCCATCACTTCCTGATTCCAGGCATCTACTGCAACCCCCATCACTCCCTGATCCCAGGCATCTAGTACAGCTGCCATCGCTCCCTGGTACAGGCATCTAGTGCGGCCACCATCACTCCCTGATCCCAGGCATCTAGTGCAGCTGCCATCAATTCCTGATCCCAGGCATCTAGTGCAGCTGCCATCACTTCCTGATTACAGGCATCTACCGCAGCCTCCATCACTTCCTGATCTCAGTCATCTAGCGCAGCCACCATCACTTCCTGATCCCATACATCTACCGCAGCCGCTATCACTAACTGATCCCAGGCACACTTCCTGATCCCAGGCACGTACTGCAGCCGCCATCACTTCCTGATCCCAGGCATCTAGAGCAGCCGCCATCACTTCCTGATCCCAGGCATGTACCGTAGCCGCCATCACTTCCTGATCTCAGGCATATGCTGCAACCGCCATCACTTCCTGATCCCAGTTATCTACCGCAGCTGCAATCGCTTCTTGATCCCAGGCACCTACCGCAGCCGCCATCACTTCCTGATCCCAGGCATCTACCGCAGCTGCCATCACTTCCTGATCCCAGGCATCTACCGCAGCTGCAATTTCTTCCTGATCCCAGGAGTCTACTGCAGCCACCATCACTTCCTGATCCCTGGCGTCTACCGCAGTGGCCATCACTTCCTGATCCCAGGCATGTACCGCAGCCACCATCACTTTCTGATCCCTGGCATCTACCGCAGCCGCCATCACTTCCTGATCCCAGGCATCTAGAGCAGCTGCCATCACTTCCTGATCCCAGACATCAAGCGCAGGTGCCAACACTCCCTGATCATAGTCATGTACCGCAGCCGCCATCACTTCCTGATCCCAGGCATCTACCACAGCCGCCATCACTTCCTGATCCCAGGCACCTACCGCAGCCGACATCACTTCCTGATCCCAGACATCTACCTCAGCCCCCATCACTTCCTGATCCCAGTCATCTAACGGAGCCGCCATCAATTCCTGATCCCTGGCATCTACCGCAGCCGCCATCACTCCCTGATCCCAGGCGTCTACCGCAGCCACAATCAATTCCTGATCCCTGGCGTCTACCGCAGCCGCCATCAGTTCCTGATCTCAGGCATGTACTGCAGCCGCCATCACTTACTGATCCCTGGCATCTACCGCAGTCGCCATCACTTCCTGATCCCAGGCATCTACCGCAGCAGCCATCACTTCCTGATCCCAGTCATCTAGTGCAGCCGCCATCACTTCCTGATCCCAGGCATCTACCGCAGCCGCCATCACTTCCTGATCCCAGTCATCTAGTGCAGCCGCCATCACTTCCTCATTCCAGGCGTCTACCGCAGCCGCCATCATTCCCTGAACCCAGGCATCTACCACAGCCGCCATCACTTCCTGATCCCAGGCATCTACCACAGCCACCATCATTTCCTAATCCCAGGCATCTACCGCAACCGCCATCACTTCTTGATCCCAGGCATCTACTGCAGTCCCCATCACTCCCTGATCCAGGCATCTAGTACAGCTGCCATCGCTCCCTGGTCCCAGGCATCTAGTGCGGCCACCATCACTCCCTGATCCCAGGCATCTAGTGCAGCCGCCATCACTTCCTGATCCCAGGCATCTAGTGCGGCTGCCATCACTTCCTGATCACAGGCATCTACTGCAGCCGCCATCACTTCCTGATGCCAGGCATCTAGCGCGGCTGCCATCACTTCCTGATCACAGGCATCTACTGCAGCCGCCATCACTTCCTGATGCCAGGCATCTAGCGCAGCCGCCATCACTTCCTGATCTCAGGCATGTACCGCAGCCGCCACCACTTCCTGATCCCAGGCATACTTCCTGATCCCAGGCATGTACCGCAGCTGCCATCACTATCTGATCCCTGGAGTCTACCGTAGCCGCCATCACTTCCTGATCCCAGGCGTACTTCCTTATCCCAGGCATGTACCGCAGCTGCCATCACTTTCTGATCCCTGGCATCTACTGCAGCCCCCATCACTTCCTGATCCCAGGCATCTAGTACAGCTGCCATCGCTGCCTGGTACAGGCATCTAGTGTGGCCACCATCACTCCCTGATCCCAGGCATCTAGTGCAGCTGCCATTACTCCCTGAACCCAGGCACCTAGTGCAGCTGCCATCACTTCCTGATCACAGGCATCTACCGCAGCCTCCATCACTTCCTGATCTCAGTCATCTAGCACAGCCACCATCACTTCCTGATCCCAGACATCTACCGCAGCCGCCATCACTAACTGATCCCAGGCATACTTCCTGATCCGAGGCATGTACCGCAGCCGCCATCACTTTCTGATCCCTGGCATCTACCGCAGCCGCCATCACTTCCTGATCCCAGGCATACTTCCTTATCCCAGGCACGTACCGCAGCCGCCATCACTTCCTGATCCCAGGCATCTCGAACAGCCGCCATCACTTCCTGATCCCAGGCATGTACCGTAGCCGCCATCACTTCCTGATCTCAGGCATATGCTGCAACCGCCATCACTTCCTGATCCCAGTTATCTACCGCAGCTGCAATCGCTTCCTGATCCCAGGCACCTACCGCAGCCGCCATCACTTCCTGATCCCAGGCATCTACCGCAGCTGCCATCACTTCCTGATCCCAGGCATCTACCGCAGCCGCAATCGCTTCTTGATCCCAGGCACCTACCGAAGCCGCCATCACTTCCTGATCCCAGGCATCTACCGCAGCCGCCATCACTTCCTGATCCCAGACATCTACCGCAGCTGCCATTTCTTCCTGATCCCAGGCATCTACTGCAGCCACCATCACTTCCTGATCCCTGGCGTCTACCGCAGTGGCCATCACTTCCTGATCCCAGGCATGTACCGCAGCCGCCATCACTTTCTGATCTCCGGCATCTACCGCAGCCACCATCACTTCCAGATCCCAGGCATCTAGTGTAGCTGCCATCACTTCCTGATCCCAGGCATCTAGCGCAGCCGCCAACACTCCCTGGTCACAGGCATGTACTGCTGCCGCCATCACTCCCTGATCCCAGGCATCTACCGCAGCCGCCATGACTTCCTTATCCCAGGCACCTACCGCAGCCGCCATCACTTCCTGATGCCAGGGATCTACCGCAGCCACCATCACTTCCTGATCCCAGGCATCCACCGCAGCCGCCATCACTTCCTGATCCCTGGCATCTACCGCAGCCACCATCACTCCCTGATCCCAGGCATCTACCGCAGCCACAATCACTTCCTGATCCCTGGCGTCTACCGCAGCCGCCATCAGTTCCTGATCTCATGCATGTACTAGCCGCCATCACTTCCTGATCCCAGGCATCTACCGAAGCCGTCATCACTTCCTGATCCCAGTCATCTAGTGCAGCCTCCATCACTTTCTGATCCCAGGCATCTATCGCAGCCGCCATCACTTCCTGATCCCAGTCATCTAGTGCAGCCGCCATCACTTCCTGATTCCAGGCATCTACTGCAGCCGCCATCATTCCCTGAACCCAAGCATCTACCACAGCCGCCATCACTTCCTGATCCCAGGCATCTACCACAGCCACCATCACTTCCTGATACCAGGCATCTACCTCAACCACCATCACTTCTTGATCCCAGGCATCTACTGCAGTCCCCATCAATCCCTGATCCCAGGCATCTAGTACAGCTGCCATCGCTCCCTGGTCCCAGGCATCTAGTCCAGCCGCCATCACTTCCTGATCCCCGGCATCGAATGCAGCCTCCATCACTTCCTGATCCCAGTCATCTAGCGCAGCCGCCATCACTTCCTGATCCCAGTCATCTACCGCAACCGCCATCACTTCCTGATCACAGACATCTACTGCAGCCTCCATCACTTCCTGATCCCAGGCATCTACCGCAACCGCCATCACTTCCTGATCCCAGGCATACTAGCTGATCCCAGGCATGTACCGCAGCCACCATCACTTTCTGATCCCTGGCATCTACCGCAGCCGCCATCACTTCCTGATCCCAGGCATACTTCCTGATCCCAGGCATGTACCGCAGCCGCCATCACTTCCTGATCCCAGGCATGTACCGCAACCGCAATCACTTCCTAATCTCAGGCATCTGCTGCAACTGCCTTCACTTCCTGATCCCAAGTATCTACCGCAGCAGCAATCGTTTCTTGATCCCAGGCACCTACCGCAGCCGCCATCACTTCCTGATCCCAGGTATCTACCGCAGCCGCCATCACTTCCTGATCCCAGGCATCTACCGCAGCTGCCATTTCTTCCTGATCCCAGGCGTCTACTGCAGCCACCATCACTTCCTGATCCCTGGCATCTACCGCAGTGGCCATCACTTCCTGATCCCAGGCATGTACCGCAGCCGCCAGCACTTTATGATCCCCGGCACCTACCGCAGCCGCCATGACTTCCTGATCCCAGGCATCTAGAGTAGCCGCCATCACTTCCTGATCCCAGGCATCTAGCGCAGCCGCCAACACTCCCTGATCACAGGCATGTACCGCAGCCGCCATCACTCCCTGATCCCAGGCATCTACCGCAGCCACCATCACTTCCTGAACCCAGGCACCTACCGCAGCCGCCATCACTTCCTGATCCCAGGCATCTACCGCAGCCGCCATCACTTCCTGATCCCAGGCATCTACCGCAGCTGCCATCACTTCCTGATCCCTGGCATATACCGCAGCAGCCATCACTCCCTGATCCCAGGCGTCTACCACAGCCACAATCACTTCCTGATCCCTGGCGTCTACCGCAGCCGCCATCAGTTCCTGATCTCATGCATGTACTGCAGTCGCCATCACTTACTGATCCCTGGCATCTACCGCAGCCGCCATCACTTCTTGATCCCAGGCATCTACCGCAGCCATCATCACGTCCTGATCCCAGTCATCTCGTGCAGCCGTCATCACTTCCTGATCCCAGTCATCTAGTGCAGCCGCCATCACTTCCTGATTCCAGGCATCTACCACAGCCGCCATCACTTCCTAATCCCAGGCATCTACCACAGCCACCATCACTTCCTCATCCCAGGCATCTACCGCAACCACCATCAATTCTTGATCCCAGGCATCTACTGCAGTCCCCATCACTCCCTGATCCCACGCATCTAGTACAGCTGCCATCGCTCCCTGGTCCCAGGGATCTAGTGCGGCCACCATCACTCCCTGATCCCAGGCATCTTCCGCAGCCGCCATCACTTCCTGATCCCAGGCATACTTCCTCATCCCAGGCATGTACCACAGCCGCCATCACTTTCTGATCCCTGGCATCTACCGCAGCCGCCATCACTTCCTGATCCCAGGCATACTTCCTTATCCCAGGCATGTACCACAGCCGCCACTTCCTGATCCCTTGCATCTACCGCAGCCGCCCTCACTTCCTTATCCCAGGCATAATTCCTTATCCCAGGCATGTACCGCAGCCGCCATCACTTCCTGATCCCAGGCATCTAGAGCAGCCGCCATCACTTCCTGATGCCAGGCATCTACCGCAGCCGCCATAACTTCCTGATCCCAGGCATCTACCGCAGCCGCCATCACTTCCTGATCCCTGGCATCTACTGCAGCCGCCATCACTCCCTGATCCCAGGGGTCTAAGCAGCCACAATCACTTCATGATCCCTGATGTCTACCGCAGCCGCCATCAGTTCCTGATCTCATGCATGTACTGCAGCTGCCATCACTTCCTGATCCCAGGCATCTTCCGCAGCCGTCATCACTTCCTGATCCCAGTCATCTAGTGCAGCCGCCATCACTTACTGATCCCAGGCATCTACCGCAGCCGCCATCACTTCCTGATCCCAGGCATCTGGTGCAACTGCCATCACTTCCTGATTCCAGGCATCTACCGCAGCCGCCATCATTTCCTGAACCCAAGCATCTACCACAGCCGCCATCACTTCCTGATCCCAGGCATCTACCACAGTCACCATCACTTCCTGATCCCAGGCATCTACCGCAACCGCCATCACTTCCTGATCCCAGTGATCTACTGCAGTCCCCATCGCTCCCTGATCCCAGGCATCTAGTACAGCTGCCATCGCTCCCTGGTCCCAGGCATCTAGTGCGGCCACCATCACTCCCTGATCCCAGGCATCTAGTGCAGCCGCCATCACTTCCTGATCCCAGGCATCTAGTGCAGCTGCCATCACTTCCTGATCACAGGCATCTACTGCAGCAGCCATCACTTCCTGATCCCAGGCATCTAGCGCAGCCACCATCACTTCCTGATCCCAGGTATCTACCACAGCCACCATCACTTCCTGATCCCAGGCATCTACCGCAACCGCCATCACTTCTTGATCCCAGGCATCTACTGCAGTCCCCATCACTCCCTGATCCCACGCATCTAGTACAGCTGCCATCGCTCCCTGGTCCCAGGCATCTAGTGCGGCCACCATCACTCCCTGATCCCAGGTATCTACCGCAGCCGACATCACTTCCTGATCCCAGGCATACTTCCTGATCCCAGGCATGTACAGCAGCCGCCATCACTTTCTGATCCCTGGCATCTACCGCAGCCGCCATAACTTCCTGATCCCAGGCATCTACCGCAGCCGCCATCACTTCCTGATCCCTGGCATCTACTGCAGCCGCCATCACTCCCTGATCCCAGGGGTCTAAGCAGCCACAATCACTTCATGATCCCTGATGTCTACCGCAGCCGCCATCAGTTCCTGATCTCATGCATGTACTGCAGCTGCCATCACTTCCTGATCCCAGGCATCTTCCGCAGCCGTCATCACTTCCTGATCCCAGTCATCTAGTGCAGCCGCCATCACTTACTGATCCCAGGCATCTACCGCAGCCGCCATCACTTCCTGATCCCAGGCATCTGGTGCAACTGCCATCACTTCCTGATTCCAGGCATCTACCGCAGCCGCCATCATTTCCTGAACCCAAGCATCTACCACAGCCGCCATCACTTCCTGATCCCAGGCATCTACCACAGTCACCATCACTTCCTGATCCCAGGCATCTACCGCAACCGCCATCACTTCCTGATCCCAGTGATCTACTGCAGTCCCCATCGCTCCCTGATCCCAGGCATCTAGTACAGCTGCCATCGCTCCCTGGTCCCAGGCATCTAGTGCGGCCACCATCACTCCCTGATCCCAGGCATCTAGTGCAGCCGCCATCACTTCCTGATCCCAGGCATCTAGTGCAGCTGCCATCACTTCCTGATCACAGGCATCTACTGCAGCAGCCATCACTTCCTGATCCCAGGCATCTAGCGCAGCCACCATCACTTCCTGATCCCAGGTATCTACCACAGCCGCCATCACTTCCTGATCCCAGGCATCTACCGCAACCGCCATCACTTCTTGATCCCAGGCATCTACTGCAGTCCCCATCACTCCCTGATCCCACGCATCTAGTACAGCTGCCATCGCTCCCTGGTCCCAGGCATCTAGTGCGGCCACCATCACTCCCTGATCCCAGGTATCTACCGCAGCCGACATCACTTCCTGATCCCAGGCATACTTCCTGATCCCAGGCATGTACAGCAGCCGCCATCACTTTCTGATCCCTGGCATCTACCGGAGCCGCCATCACTTCCTGATCACAGGCATACTTCCTTTTCCCATGCATGTACCACAGCCGCCATCACTTCCTGATCCCTGGCATCTACCGCAGCCGCCATCACTTCCTGATCCCAGGCATACTTCCTTATCCCAGGCATGTACCACAGCCGCCATCACTTCCTGATCCCAGGCATCTAGAGCACCCACCATCACTTCCTGATCCCAGGCGTGTACCGCAGCTGCCATCACTTCCTGATCTCAGGCATCTGATGCAACCGCCTTCACTTCCTGATCCCTAGCATCTACTGCCATCACTGGCATCTACCGCAGCCGCCATCACTTCCTGATCCCAAGCATACTTCCTTATCCCAGGCATGTACCGCAGCCGCCATCACTTCCTGATCCCAGGCATCTAGAGCAGCTGCCATCACTTCCTGATCCCAGGCATCTACCTTAGCCGCCATCACTTCCTGATCCCTAGCATCTACTGCCATCACTTACTGATCCCAGGCATCTAGTGCAGCTGCCATCACTTCCTGTTCACAGGCATGTACTGCAGCCGCCATCACTTCCTGATCCCAGGCATCTAGCGCAGCCGCCATCACTTCCTGATCCCAGGCATCTACCACAGCCGTCATCACTTCCTGATCCCAGGCATGTACCGCAGCCGCCATCACTTTCTGATCCCTGGCATCTACCGCAGCCGCCATCACTTCCATATCCCAGGCATACTTCCTTATCCCAGACATGTACCACATCCGCAATCATTTCCTGATCCCTGGCATCTACCGCAGCGGCCATCACTTCCTGATCCCAGGCATACTTCCTTATCCCAGGCATGTACCGCAGCCACCATCACTTCCTGATCCCAGGCATCTAGAGCAGCCGCCATCACTTCCTGATCTCAGGCATCTGCTGCAACCGCCTTCACTTCCGCAGCCGCTGTCACTTCCTAATCCCAGGCATTTACCAAAGCCGCCATCACTCCCTGATCCCAGGCATCTATAGCAGCCGCCATCACTTCCTGATCCCAGGCATCTACCGCAGCTGCCATCACTTCCTGATCCCAGGCATGTACCGC
Source organism: Ambystoma mexicanum (assembly GCF_040938575.1). Taxonomy (NCBI): domain Eukaryota; kingdom Metazoa; phylum Chordata; class Amphibia; order Caudata; family Ambystomatidae; genus Ambystoma; species Ambystoma mexicanum. Next base: position 7,097,873 of record NC_090932.1, read on the forward strand.
AGCCACCATCACTTTCAGATCCCTGGCATCTACCGCAGCTGCAATCACTTCCTGATCCCAGGCAGCTACTGCAGCCGCCATCGCTCCCTGAACCCAGGCATCTACCACAGCCGCCATCACTTCCTGATCCCAAGCATCTACCGCAGCCGCCATCATTCCCTGATCCCAGGCATTTACCGCAGCCGCCATCACTTCCTGATCCCAGGCATCTACCGTAGCCACCATCACTTCCTGATCCCAGGCATCTACCGCAGCCGCCATCACTCCCTGATCCCATGCATCTACCGCAGCCACCATCGCTTCCTGATCCCTGGCATCTACTGCAGCCGCCATCACTTCCTGATCCCAGGCATCTAACACAGCCCCTTTCACATCCTGATCCCAGGCATCTAACGCAGCCGCCATCACTTCCTGATCCCAGGCATCTAACACAGCCACCTTCACGTCCTGATCCCAGGCATCTACCGCAGCTGCCATCACTCCCTGATCCCAGGCATCTACCGCAGCCGCCATCACTTCCTGATCCCAGGCATGTACTTCAGCCGCCATCACTTCCTGATCCCAGGCATCTAATGCAGCCGCCATCACTTCCTGATCCCAGGCATCTAACACAGCCACCTTCACGTCCTGATCCCAGGCATCTACCGCAGCTGCCATCACTCCCTGATCCCAGGCATCTACCGCAGCCGCCATCACTTCCTGATCCCAGGCATGTACTTCAGCTGCCATCACTTCCTGATCCCAGGCATCTACCGCAGCTGCCATCACTTCTGATCCCAGTCATCTAGTGCAGCCGCCATCACTTCCTGATTCCAGGCATCTAACGCAGTCGCCATCACTCCCTTATACCAGGCATCTACCGCAACCGACATCACTCCCTGGTCCCAGGCATCTACCACAGCCGCCATCACTCCCTGATCCCAGGTGTCTACTGCAACTGCCATCACTTCCTGATTCCTGGCATCTACTGCAGCCGCCATCACTTCCTGATCCCAGGCGTCTACCGCAGCCTCCATCACTTTGTTGTCCCAGGCATGTACGGCAGCCGCCATCACTTCCTTATCCCAGGCATCTACCGCAGCCACCATCACTTCCTGATCCAAGGCATCTACCGCAGCCGCCATCACTCCCTGATCCCAGACATGTACCGCAGCCGCTATCACTTCCTGATCCCAGGCATCTACCTTAGCCGCTATCACTTCCTGATCCCAGGCATCTACTGCAGCCACCATCACTTCCTGATTCCTAGCGTCTACCGCAGCGGCCATCACTTCCTGATCCCAGGCATCTAGAGCAGCCGCCATCACTTCCTGATCCCACGCATCTAGCGCAGCCGCCATCACTCCCTGATCCCAGGCATGTACCGCAGCCGCAATCACTCCCTGATCCCAGGCATCTACCGTAGCCGCCATCACTTCCTGATCCCAGGCACCTACCGCAGCCGCCATCACTCCCTGATCCCAGGAATCTTCCGCAGCCACCATCACTTCCTTATCCCAGGCATCTACTGCAGCCGCCATCACTTCCTGATCCCAGGCATCTAACGCAGCCACCTTCACGTCCTGATCCCAGGCATCTACCGCAGCTGCCATCATTCCCTGATCCCAGGCATCTACCGCAGCTGCCATCACTTCCTGATCCCAAGCATGTTCTGCAGCCGCCATCACTTCCTGATACCAGGCATCTACCACAGCCGCCATCACTTCTGATCCCAGTCATCTAGTGCAGCCACCTTCACTTCCTGTTTCCAGGCATCTACTGCAGCCGCCATCACTCCCTGAACCCAGGCATCTACTGCAGCCGCCATCACTTCCTGATCCCAGGCATCTACCGCAACCGCCATCACTTCTTCATCCCAGGCATCTACTGCAGTCCCCGTCACTTCCTGATCCCAGGCATCTAGTACAGCTGCCATCACTCCCTGGTACAGGAATCTAGTGCGGCCACCATCACTCCCTGATCCCAGGGATCTAGTGCAGCCGCCATCACTTCCTGATCCCAGGCATCTAGTGCAGCTGCCATCACTTCCTGATCACAGGCATCTACCGCAGCCTCCATCATTTCCTGATCCCAGTCATCTAGCGCAGCCACCATCACTTCCTGATCCCAGACATCTACCGCAGCCGCCATCACTTCCTGATCCCAGGCATCTACCGCAGCCGCCATCACTTCCTGATCCCAGGCATGTACCGCAGCCGCCATCACTTTCTGATCCCTGGCATCCACCTCAGCCGCCATCACTTCCTGATCCCTGGCATATACCGCAACCACCATCACTTCCTTATCCCAGGCATGCACCGCAGCCGCCATCACTCCCTGAGCCCAGGTTTCTACCGCAGCCGCCATAACTTCCTGATCCCAGATATCTACCGCAGCTGCCATATCTTCCTGATCCCAGGCATCTACCGCAGCTGCCATCACTCCCTGATCCCAGGCGTCTACTGCAGCCACCATCACTTCCTGATCCCTGGCATCTACCACAGCGACCATCACTTATCCCAGGCATGTACCGCAGCCACCATCACTTTCTGATCCCCGGCATCTACCGCATCCGCCATCACTTCCTGATCCCAGGCATCTAGAGCAGCCGCCATCACTTCCTGATCCCAGGCACCTACCGCAGCCGCCATCACTTCCTGATCCCAGGTATCTACCGCGGCCGCCATCACTTCCTGATCCCTGGCATCTACTGCAGCCGCCATCATTCCCTGAACCCAGGCATCTACCGCAGCCACAATCACTTCCTGATCCCTGGCGTCTACCGCAGCCGCCATCAGTTCCTGATCTAAGGCATGTACTGCAGCCGCCATCACTTACTGATCCCTGGCATCTACCGCAGCCACCATCACTTCCTGATCCCAGGCATCTAGAGCAGCCGCCATCACTTCCTGATCCCAGGCATCTGGTGCAGCCACCAACACTCCCTGATCCCAGGCATGTACCGCAGCCACCATCACTCCCTGATCCCAGGCATCTAGCGCAGCCGCCAACACTCCCTAATCCCAGGCATCTAGCGCAGCCGCCATCACTTGATTCAATTATAATAATAGAATACATTTATTCATACATAACAAGGCATGATGCAAGCAATATGATAATGCAAATATCGAATTTGCACCTTTATAGTTTTGGTGCAAATCTACCATGCAGTATATAAATATAAGCCTTACAGGTTCCTAATGCAAGCCTGTGAGTAGCTGGATCTATCCGTGTCTAATGCAATATACATATGACAAGTGCCAGCATTCAGCATTCCTCTCCATTCCACACCATACTTCACTGTCTCTCTCTAAGACAATCCATGTATGATTTCCCAAACCCAAAGCTCTGTGTGAGTGTCTGCCCTAATCAATCAGTTTAAGCCATGAACCATACTTCCCATTTGCATGTGCATCTCTCCCCTCTCCAGCTCTCTTTGCCAAGTCTCTCCTCTCCCGCTAACTCTGCACAGCCGCCATCACTTCCTGATCCCAGGCATCTACCGCAGCTGCCATCACTTCCTGATCCCAGGCATCTACCGCAGCCGCCATCGCTCCCTGATCCCAGGCATGTACCGCAGCCGCCATCACTCCCTGATCCCAGGCATCTAGTGCAGCCGCCAACACTCGCTGATCCCAGTCATGTACCGCCACCACCAGCACTCCCTGATACCAAGCATCTAGCGCAGCCTCCATCACTTCCTGATCACAGGCATGTACTGCAGCCGCCATCACTTACTGATCCCTGGCATCTACCGCAGCCACCATCACTTCCTGATCCCAGGCATCTACCGCAGCTGCCATCACTTCCTGATCCCAGGCATCTACCGCAGCCGCCATCGCTCCCTGATCCCAGGCATGTACCGCAGCCGCCATCACTCCCTGATACCAAGCATCTAGCGCAGCCTCCATCACTTCCTGATCACAGGCATGTACTGCAGCCGCCATCACTTACTGATCCCTGGCATCTACCGCAGCCTCCATCACTTCCTGATCACAGGCATGTACTGCAGCCGCCATCACTTACTGATCCCTGGCATCTACCGCAGCCGCCATCACTTCTTGATCCCAGGCATCTAGCGCAGCCGCCATCACTCCCTGATCCCAGGCATCTACCGCAGCCGCCAACACTCCCTGATCCCAGGCATGTACTGCACACACCATCACTCCCTGATCCCAAGCATCTAGCGCAGCCGCCAACACTTCCTGATCCCAGGCATCTAGCGCAGCCGCCAACACTCCCTGATCCCAGGCATGTACTACAGCCGCCATCACTCCCTGATCCCAGGCATGTACCGCAGCTGCCATCACTCCCTGATCCCAAGCATCTAACGCCGCCGCCAAAACTCCCTGATCCGAGGCATGTACCGCAGCTGCCATCACTCCCTGAACCCAGGCATCTAACGCAGCCGCCAAAACTCCCTGATCCGAGGCATGTACCGCAGCTGCCATCACTCCCTGATCCCAGGCATGTACCGCAGCCGCCAACACTTTCTGATCCATGGCATCTACCACAGCCGCCAACACTTCCTGATCCCAGGCATGTACCGCAGGCGCCATCATTTCCTTATCCCAGACATGTACTGCAGCCGTCATTACTTCCTGATCCCAGACATCTACCACAGCCGCCATCACTTCCTGATCCCAGGCATCTACCTTAGCCGCCATCACTTCCTGATCCCAGGCATCTACCGCAGCTGCCATCACTCCCTGATCCCAGGCGTCTACTACAGCCACTTATTCTCCTAATCGGTACTAATCAGATGATGGATAACTAAACAGGATGCAATGATGCAATGATTCCATAGCAGAGACTAATGATGGGTAACAATGAGTAATGATTCTCTAACACTAGGTATTGATGAGTAATGATTCTGTAATGATAACAATCCAGGCCTCTCCATTCTATCGGGTTCTACAATCTCTGCATAGGCAGACCAGACATGTGGTAGATTTGCATTGGCCGAAAGACGGTACTTTTGAGATGGCCCGTATAGAATACTTAGAATCAGTACTGCTGCGCAAGAAAGCACGCCTCACGACATTTGATGTCATAAGAGACTGGAGGAAAGAAGCTAACCTGTGTTTAAAAAGTAGGGATAAACATGCAAAGGCACAAATAAAACACAGAAAAAGCACTAGAACTAGAAGATCTCAAATGGACTGAGGATATCAGAAGAGGGGATAGGAGTATCCAATTAGGCATACAAAAGATATATCCACAACAAGAGTTACATGCATCAGATGAACTAATAGATACAATTTTGAATGAAAAGAGACAAGAACGCCCTCAAAGAAATATTGACACAATTGCACCAGTACCCATTGCTCCACCTCAGTTGCCGCCCCGCATTCCTGTTGTTCTAATTGCACCATCTCCCCCTGCGCACGTGATACCATTTCCTCCAACGCCGACAGAGCATGAATTAGCAGCTGCCGAAGGAGGCAGCTCTATAGAGGTGGGGCCTGTACAGAGAGGAAGCACCAGAGTAACCCGTAGTACGGTTAGCAGGGAGAGGAGAGAAGAACTTAAAGAATGGGCAGAAACGTACATTGAAGGCAATGACGAGGGATCCACGCTGAGTGCAATGTATGACTATAAGAAGCTCAGTGAACAACAGGTATTGTTAGAATGCATAGGGGAGTATTTTACAGATAGATGGAAGAAATTGACCGGTATGTTAGCACCCCAGAAGTTACAGGATCTAAATGCTTTTTCACATATGAAGGAAAGTGCGGCAGAGATAAAAGAGTACGTAGACAGGCTATTTGAGTTTAAAAATGAACTTGATGAATTGCATGCAGAGGTCACAAGAGGGAAACAACAGGTGGTACCATATGTCAAGCGGCGATTCTTTCCATCGTCAAAATATGTTAGTGAGGAGATGAAAATATGTACGCGAGAAGCGCTTAAATGGATTATGGATGCTAGCATTTCTCCAATGGAGGTGCATGATACGTTCGATCAGTATGTGTTAGAAATGCAGAGGAAGGTATTGCAGGTAATGGTTGAGTATTTGCAAGATTAATGTTTTGAAAAGAAGTATTTTTGCCCCCCCCCGATTTAATGACAATATACAAGAGAGCGTTTTCACCTGAAACTGGAAAGACTGCCCTTTCCCTCAGTTTAGCAATAGTGCTTAATAAAAGAACCAATGAGGAAATGCCCAGTTCGATATTTCCCATGAGGGAAGTCCCTCCCACCTTTGTGCCAAAAGTAGAAGTTCCTGCCGCTGATGGAAATCCACTGAGCGTAATAGAAGCCCATTATACAGCACAGTACGTGAATGTCCCTTTTTCTAGACAAGAGGTAAATAATATAAAACAAACAATCCCTAATTTGAGGAAGAATCTGGCAGGAGTTTATAAAGAGATTGAGTCCTATTTCAAATCGTCCATTTTTACAATGAGTGATATTGATTTATTATTTCCTGTGATTCTCCCAGTAGATATATGGAAGCAAATTAGGAATGTAGATGACGCTGATACTTTGGGTGATACCTGGGAACATTTGTAAAAGAGGATATGGACAGAAAAGCTGGTGAGAAGCCATAGCCAGCTCTGTCAGCATTACCAGCGCGAATAGTACAGAAATGAAAGATTTTGATGCCTGAAAGGAGAATTATCTGGGACAAATTAACAGCATGCGTGCAAGGCAAAGATGAATTGGCTACTGACTATTTCAATAGATTTGAAGAAGTATTTGCAGATTTTAGTGGCCAAGATTTAAGCACTGAACGGGGAAGAGACTATTTGTTGACAAATATGTGAGGGTTGCTACCGAAAATTCTAAATTTGATAATGACGTCCGAGAGTGCGTGGCAAGCAAAATCACAGAGTGAAGTATTACACATGGCACAATACTACGAGAATAGAGTAAATACAGAGAAAGTGAAAGAAGAAGGGGATAGAGAGAATCTAAAAATGAGAGTATTAATGCAACAGGCAGCAAATAATAAGGGCAGAGGAAATGCACAAGGGAGAGGGAATTACTCCAACATGCACGGAGGTCCAATTGGACTGAACCAATGCGCATATTATAAGGAAGAAGGTCATTGGAGAGCACAGTGCCCACATTTGCAGAATAGGAATGGAAATGCCCCGAGAAGGCAGAATAGAGGTCGCCCGGGAACGCAAGGACAAAATAGAAACACTAGAATGCCACAAAATCAGAATAACCAAGGAAATAGCAACCCGAGTCAGAACCAAAACCAACATCAGCAGAATAGTGCAGGAGAAGGAAATGTCTTTGATACTCAGTCCAATTCATACTATTCTGGTGACTTTACATCAGATGATGTATTGTTCCGCTAGGACAGCCCAAGACAGGGGTCGGAACCAGTATCTATTCCCGTTGATCAGAAAGGGCCCTACGTAGAGATGAAAGTTGGGAATAGAGAGCACACTTTTCTAGTGGACACAGGTGCGCAGAAGTGCTAGATTGACCATCACTTGGTTCCGAGAGATACCACTGTCAGGGTAAAAGAATGTTTCAGTAGGGTTCGCAGGTACCCCAGTAATTAGTCCAGTGTCACAATCAGTACCTATAACACTAGGTCCATTCACTGAGTCATGCCCGTTCCTTTTGACACAAAATTGCGGCGAGAATTTACTGGGTTTAAATTTGTTGGAAAAATGAAGTGTGGTTATTCATTGTTCTCCTAATGGAGTGTATTTGACAATATCACCACAAAAGATGCCAGTATCACACTTTTTGTCTAAACCATTACCAACTGAATTAAGTAAGGTACCAACTTGTATATGGGCGATGAATGACAACAATGTTGGTTGTTTGAAAATAGAGCCGGTGAAAATTGTTTTGAAGGAGGGAGTTACATTGCCACGTATCCCACAGTATAAAATTTCAGTGGAAGGTGAAAAAGCATTGAAATGCATTGTTTCTGATTTGATTAAATGAAGCGTGATAGAAGAGATTACTGGTGGCACTTGCAATAGTCCAATTCTCCCAGTTTATAGAAAAGGAGGAAATTAAATACCATATTGTTTTATAATTGATTTGCGCCGATTGAATAAAGTAGTTGATCCCCAATTTCCATTGGTCCCAGATGTCACTTCAATTTTAACCACGATTCCAGCTTCCACAACATATTTTAGTGTGATAGATCTAAAGAATGCATTTTTTAGCATTCCAGTACATCCTGATAGCAGATATTTATTTGCTTTTGCATTAGGAGGACTTCTTTCACATTCACACGAATTCCACAAGGTTACACTGAGAGCCCAAGTGTTTCTAGCAGAGCACTAAAAGAACAGCTAAGCATATTAGAGCTACCAACGGGTTGTGTACCATTGCAGTACATTGATGACGTATTGATTGCTGCTGACACAGAAGACATTTGCAAGGAGAGTTCCGTTAAATTGTTGACACATTTTGCAGCACATGGACATAAAGCTTCATTAAAAAAAAATTCCAGTATTGTCGAAAGGAGGTGGCCTATTTTGGCTACCTACTTTTGAAAGCGGGAAGGAGACTGACACCAGAAAGGATAGAAAGCATCTCTGGTATGCCTATTCCAAAAACACAGAAGGAAGTCAGAGCCATAATAGGCATGGCTTCCAATTGCAGGCAGTGGATTGCTAACTTTTCTATGATTGTAAAACCTATGGTGGCATTGCAAAGAAGGATGTTGCTTTGCCTTTGCCATGGAGCGTGGAATGTCATAATGCATTTGATCTGCTGAGAGTTGCATTGTGCTCAGCTCTAGTTTTGGCACACCAAATTATGAAAAGGATCTTAAGTTATTCGTGCAAGAAAATAACGGCTGTGCGTTGGCTGTTTTGACTCAGGAACAAGGAGGAAGAAATAGACCATGTGGTTATTTTTCCTTCCACGCTGGATCCTGTTGCATGCGCTTTACTGCGCTGTTTGCAAGTTGTTGCTGTGGCTGCCGCGTCAGTAAAACAAACCGAGGGAATGGTTTTGGGTCACGCCTTAACTTTTATGGTGCCTCACACAGTAGACGTTCTTTTAAATAGAATGCAGATGCAACATCTTACATCTGCTAGACTAACGAGATATGAAATTGTCCTGTTTGCACCACATATTCAAATTTTGAGATGTTGCGCTTTGAATCCTGCAGAGTTAATGCCCCCTCCCATTTAAAGAACAGGTGAGAAGGAACCACCACCCCATGATTGTATAATGGTTACTGAACAAGAAACGAAAGGAAGAATTGACCAAACAGACACACCACAGAAAGAGCCAGACGGAGAACTGTTTTGTGACGGTTCCTGTTTTAAATTGCCCGATGGCACATCAACTGCTGCATATGCCATCACAACACTAAAGAGTATTGTTGAGAGCAGAAGGATCCCATATAATTCAGCACAGGCTGCAGAGATAATAGCATTGACAAGAGCATGTGAAATTTCTGAAAATTTGAATGTAAACATACATACTGACACTCAGTACGAATTTGAGGTGATACACAATTTTGGTCGACTCTGGGCTGAGAGAGGTTTTCTAACATCACATGGGACTAAAATTCAACATGGCCCTTTGATAGCACGATTGTTGTCTGCACTGGCGGCGTACTAAACAATTAGCAATAATGAAATGCGAAGCGCATAAAAAAATAACATGTAACGTTGGAAAAGGAAACGCATTTGCAGACAAAATTGCGAAACAAACTGCCACTGATCTACACACGAGCATGTTTATTGAAAAGTCAGAAGAAGTGCCCTGCATGATAGAAAATGGGATTGCCACAGTCAAAGAGATGCAAGCGGAAGCAACTGCAGATGAAATCAAAAAACGTGGGCTGAGGGTTCAGCAGAATTAGACGTAGAGGGTTGCTGGGTAGACAAAGAAAGTAGAAAGTGGATGCTGCCCAACTCCTATGTAACCACAATGGTCATCATGGCCCAGGGTCCCACACACATATGTGCTCAAAACATGATTCAGCATTTGGCCACAGTATGGCAGAATCCACACATTAGAAAAACTGCTGAAAGACTAGTCCAGAATTGTATGGCTTGTTTGACAATAACATTGGAAAAGGAACAACTACACCAGTAGGTAGTTCTGGCCCCCCTCTATGCCCTTTGAAGTCATCCATTTTGATTTCATAGAAATGAAAAGATGTCAGAACCTTAAGTATATTCTGGTGGTAGTCTGTGCATTCAGTAAATGGGTGGAAGCATACCCGCTTAAGGACTGCACAGCAATGAGCACAGCAAAAGTAATGCTGAAAGAGTACTTCTCTAGATTCGGCCTGCCACGGGTCATATGGTCAGACAATGGCCCGCATTTTGTTGACGCCGCGATATTATAGATTTGTGCAGGCCTCCAGATTGATAAACGATTCAATTTGGCCAGGCACCCGATGAGTGCCAGTCTTGTTGAGCGCCAGAAAGGAATCTTGAAGAATAAGATTAGCAAAATCTGTTCAGGGAGTCAATTGAGGTGGCTGGATGCACTGCCCTTAGCTTTGTTGTGCATGCGCACATCTGTGCGGGCAAGGACTGGACTCTCCCCATACGAAATCATGATGGGGAGACCGGCGAATGTTTGGTGCACCCCGCAGCCGAGTCGCTTCAATGAAGTAGAATACCCTTTGCTCAGCACTTTTTATTACGTGTTAACTCAGAAACTATGTTTGATTCATCAGCAGGTGCAAGAGGCTCTTCCTGTCAGATACACAGGTCCAGGGCATTGTCTGCAGCCAGGAGAATGGATTCTGGTGAAGAACTTTGAGAGAAAATATTCGCTCGCACCTCGGTGGAGGGGCCCGTACCAGATTCTCCTGGCAACGCAGACTGCAGTCCGAAAAGGCATGGATTCATGCCACCCACAGAAAAAGAATTCCATTTCCATTGAAAGAGCTGCCTGATCCAGACGACAAGAACGAAACAGCTGCCCTTGGCTCGAAAGACACCATTGCCAGTTTTCTGCCACAAATACTGCCTAAACCTGAGAAAGTGCCTGAAAAGATTACCATGAAGGAGAGAGGGCTAAAGGTGCCCCAACTCTGCCTAGCTGAACCTGCATCATCGCGGGCTGTCATTAAGCCTGCATCATCACTCATTGCATCACAGGCTGACACTGAGCCTGCATCATCACTCATTGCATCACAGGCTGACACTGAGCCTGCATCTGGAAGTGAATCTGCATTGTTAATTGATCACACAGTACCTGGAGCGATAAGGTACAACCTACGTTCTCAAAATCGGAAGTGATCTGATATACATGTTTTGTGTTGCCTCTATTCCCACCACAGATGAATTGGGAATCGGAGGCCTAGTGAAGTGGAGCGTGGGAGCTGTACCAATCTGCATCAAATTAAGAGCTCTGGAACACGGCTTCCCGGTGCTATCTTTGAAAAAGTGAATGACCTATGTTGATCACCCCGTGCGAACAAGCGGGGCACATATGGTACAAACACAATTGATGCCTGCTCTAAAGTCTTTGGAGCACTGTGCAGAGTCACAATAATCTTGCTACATGTTTGGCAATTCGGGCTAATGAGAACTGGCCTAGACACTTTGCTGACCTCTTTGAATGCTTTGCTTTTTTACTGGCCCTGTAGTAAAGAAATGATTCACGACGAACATAGGTGGAGAGAAGGATTGCACACAATGCCTATACTCACTTCTGTTCCCTCCTGCACCAACGCGGATGACGTAATAGATATAGAGACTACAAAAATGTCTAGAAGGATTTGCTGTAGAAAAGTGAATGACCTATGTTGATCACCCCGTGCGAACAAGCGGGGCACATATGGTACAAACACAATTGATGCCTGCTCTAAAGTCTTTGGAGCACTGTGCAGAGTCACAATAATCTTGCTACATGTTTGGCAATTCGGGCTAATGAGAACTGGCCTAGACACTTTGCTGACCTCTTTGAATGCTTTGCTTTTTTACTGGCCCTGTAGTAAAGAAATGATTCACGACGAACATAGGTGGAGAGAAGGATTGCACACAATGCCTATACTCACTTCTGTTCCCTCCTGCACCAACGCGGATGACGTAATAGATATAGAGACTACAAAAATGTCTAGAAGGATTTGCTGTAGAAAATTCATGTTAATGATTATAACACTACTTTGTATTCTGAGTACACTGATCCCAGTTTTATGGTATTCGGAGAGTGTGCATCCATTAAGTTCTCTTTTGCCTGCTACCAATTCACCTGCCACAGACAGTCCAGTCCATGTACTCTCGTATGCTCTCCCTCCACTAGAAGAAAGTCACAGAGAAGGTTATGACAATAACACGTTGCTTTTGATCATGAATATGACTCACTCTATCCTGAATAGAACAAATTGCTGGGTCTGCTCCCATTTACCCCAGCATGGCGGGAATGGAATGGGTTGGTATGTACAGCCACTGCCCCTTAATACAGCATGCTATGCATCACTAAGTGCACTATTTTATGGAAAGTGGAAAAAGAGTGATACGGTTCGGTAAGATGGAACAAACATAGATGAGTTTGAAAGAGTGGTAATGGAACATGTAGGTTGTTCCGTATTTAACAGAGCAAGAGTGATAAAACCAGTGGTAAGGCCAGTAGATAGACTTTATGTGCCTTATAAATCATCTGTAATCACGTTTCACATGAATCCAGTAGGGAATAAGGACGTTGTGCCCCCTCATATACTATAAATTACAATCCTCACACTGTCCCATTTCTTGCGGAAAAAAGGTTCCTATTCAGTAGGGACATTGAATAGATGCATGAATATTGCAGTACTTGAGAGAGAAAAAGAACCAATATATGTAGGTGATCCCGTTTATTTTATATGTGGAGAAAAAGCTTATCCCTGGTTGTCTAGAAATTGGGGAGTGACATGTTACTTAGGGATCCTTTTCCCAGGTGTATTCCTTTCCAAAACATCAGACATAGCGAAATTATCTAGATCCAGGCCCCGGCGGAATGACACAGGATTAATTGAGGAAGACATAGCAAAATCATTTATCCCATTTTGGGGCCAAGCAATAAATTCCTGGAATATACGAAGACTGTCCAGAATATTAGAAAAAACGATAAATGGAACGACCAACATATTGTATAATATAACCCTAGAATAGAAGGCAGTTAGATTAATGACTCTTCAAAATACAATGGCTCTTGACATAATTTTGGCTGACTGAGGAGGTGTTTGCAACAAAAATTGTGGGGTCAGCGTGCTGCGTATTTGTAAGTGACTCCTACCGAACGATTTTTGAGGCAATCAAGAAATTGCACATCCTGAGCTCTGACCTTCATACCCCGACAGGTGGTTGGGAGCTGAATATAAGTTCCTGGTTTTGGGAGTTACTGCGCTCATGGGGATGGAAACTAATTGCGATTCTAGTAACATTACTTGGGATCCTCATGATATGTTGTTGTTGCATACACTGCCTGCCAATCATTTGCTCTGAAATAACAAATTAATGCGTACACATGGTAACAAAGAAAAGAAATTCCAAAGTGGATACGAATGCAAACCATGAAGCAGAAACTATGAAAGAGTTCATGTCAATTAATATTGATGATGACGATTACAGTAGTATGCATAGCTCAGGAATAGATACATGGTCAGATGAAATGCGATCTATGGATGATGCTCTTGGCGTACGGCCAAAAGGAGGGTTTGTGAGTCCAGAAATTACCCTACCAAAGCATTGAAGGTATATTATGTTGGCCGAAAACCAATCGCATCATACGCCCTACATCGCCAATAGAGAATCATCAGCATACCCATGGAGCGTCCGTTTTGTGCCTAAATCCGCCATTTGCTTTCTTTGCCTTTCTGTTCAATGCTTTGCAAAATGTATTTTATTTCATAAAGCTCATGCACAGAGCAAGGCCACAGTTTACATGTTGAGAGACCGGCCCAGACAGAAATGCCAAGCAGTACAGAAATACATTGTTTTCCTCCCTCACAAGTCCTTGAAAGCGAGAAGAAAGGCATTTAATCAGTGGCCAAGTGCCGGCCTGTCTCGCTGAAACTGTAGAAACAGGCTGTTAAAGCATGAATTATACTTTCCTAGCGGTGCCCCTTCGGAGCTCGCCTCAGATCAGGCTGACCCCTAGTTCACGAATAGAAACCAGTAGATAACATACTTTGGAATGTGTCTCTCCTACGAACACAGTATCCTCACGGAACAAGTGCCTAGTGTTCCTCATAACAAAGAACTATGTCTGCTTGTTGCAAATTGCAACTGTTGCTAAAAATGAGTAATATAGATTGAGTAAGAAACGTGTCATAATGTGTCATATTTGTCATAATAGTCAATTACCGAACCCTAGATCAAGAACATATATTATGGGTGATTTAGATGTGTCGCAAAGAGATAGTACGATTGTCTTTTTATATATATATGATACTGTTGTAGAATGTTCACTCTCTTGCGTCTCACGAGGTCTGGGTGACACACGTTGCGAGATGTTAGACCCAGTCGGCCGACTGAGAATATTTGCTTTGCAATAAACCCTAGTACTTGGAAATCGATCCTCGTGTCTGTCGTATCACTTGGTGTATGGTTATTGTGCCTTGTTTCCATACGTGAGGGTCTTCAGGGCCTAACACAGCCTCCATCACTTCCTGATCCCAGGCATCTACCGCAGCCCCCATCACTTCCTGATCCCAGGCATCTACCACAGCCACCATCACTTCCTGATCCCAGGCATCTACCGCAGCCGCCATCACTTCCTGATCCCAGGCATACTTCCTGATCCCAGGCAAGTACCGCAGCCACCATCACTTTCTGATCCCTGGCATCTACCGCAGCCACCATCACTTCCTGATCCCAGGCATACTTCCTGATCCCAGGCATACTTCCTGATCCCAAACATGTACCGCAGACGCCATCACTTTCTGATCCCTGCATCTACCGCAGCCGCAATCACTTCCTGATCCAAGGAATCTAGAGCAGCCTCCATCACTTCCTGATCCCAGGCGAGTACCGCAGCCACCATCACTTCCTGATCTCAGGCATCTGCTGCAGCCGCCATCACTTCCTGATCCCAGGCACCTACTGCAGCTGCCATCAATTCCTGATCCCAGGCATCTACCGCAGCCGCCATCACTTCCTGATCCCAGGCATCTACCGCAGCCGCCATCACTTCCTGATCCCAGGCATCTACTGCAGCCGCCATCACTCCCTGATCCCAGGCGTCTACTACAGCCACCCTCACTTCCTTATCCCTGGCAACTACCGCAGCCGCCATCACTTCCTGATCCCAGGCACGTACCGCAGCCTTCATCACTTTCTGATCCCTGGCATCTACCGCAGCCGCCATCACTTCCTGATCCCAGGCATCTAGAGCACCGCCATCACTCCCTGATCCCAGACGTCTACCACAGCCACCATCACTTCCTGATCCCTGGCATCTACCGCAGCCGCCATCACTTCCTGATCGCAGGCATGTACTGCAGCCGCCATCACTTACTGATCCCTGGAATCTACCGCAGCCACCATCACTTCCTGATCCCAGGCATCTAGAGCAGCTGCCATCACTTCCTAATCCCAGGCATCTAGCACAGCTACCAACACTCCCTGATCCTAGGCATGTACCGCAGCCGCCATCACTCCCTGATCCCAGGCATCTAGCACAGCCGCCAACACTCCCTGATCCGAGGCATCTAGTGCAGCCTTCATCACTCCCTTATCCCAGGCATCTACCGCAGCTGCCATCACTTCCTGATCCCAGGCACCTACCGCAGCCACCATCACTTCCTGATCCCAGGCATCTACTGCAGCCGCCATGACTTCCTGATCCCAGGCGTCTACCGCAGCCACCATCACTTCCTGATCCCTGGCATCTACCGCAGCCGTGATCACTTCCTGATCCCAGGCATGTGTTGCAGCCGCCATCACTTACTGATCCCTGGCATCTACCACAGCCGCCATCACTTCCTGATCCCAGGCATCTACCACAGCCACCATCACTTCCTGATCCCAGGCATCTACCGCAGCCCCCATCACTTCCTGATCCCAGGCATCTACCACAGCCACCATCAATTCCTGATCCCAGGCATCTACTGCAGCCGCCATCACTTCCTGATCCCAGGCATACTTCCTGATCCCAGGCATACTTCCTGATCCCAAACATGTACCGCAGCCCCCATCACTTTCTGATCCCTGCATCTACCGCAGCCGCCATCACTTCCTGATCCAAGGAATCTAGAGCAGCCGCCATCACTTCCTGATCCCAGGCGTGTACCGCAGCCACCATCACTTCCTGATCTCAGGCATCTGCTGCAGCCGCCATCAATTCCTGATCCCAGGCATCTACCGCAGCCGCCATCACTTCCTGATCCCAGGCATCTACTGCAGCCGCCATCACTCCCTGATCCCAGGCGTCTACTACAGCCACCATCACTTCCTGATCCCTGGCATCTACCGCAGCCGCCATCACTTCCTGATCCCAGGCATGTACCGCAGCCGCCATCACTTTCTGATCCCTGGCATCTACCGCAGCCACCATCACTTCCTGATCCCAGGCATACTTCCTGATCCCAGGCATACTTCCTGATCCCAAACATGTACCGCAGCCGCCATCACTTTCTGATCCCTGCATCTACCGCAGCCGCCATCACTTCCTGATTCAAGGAATCTAGAGCAGCCGCCATCACTTCGTGATCCCAGGCGTGTACCGCAGCCACCATCACTTCCTGATCTCAGGCATCTGCTGCAGCCGCCATCACTTCCTGATCCCAGGCACCTACTGCAGCTGCCATCAATTCCTGATCCCAGGCATCTACCGCAGCCGCCATCACCTCCTGATCCCAGGCATCTATCGCAGCCGCCATCACTTCCTGATCCCAGGCATCTACTGCAGCCGCCATCACTCCCTGATCCCAGGCGTCTACTACAGCCACCATCACTTCCTGATCCCTGGCATCTACCGCAGCCGCCATCACTTCCTGATCCCAGGCACGTACCGCAGCCTCCATCACTTTCTGATCCCTGGCATCTACCGCAGCCGCCATCACTTTCTGATCCCAGGCATCTAGAGCACCGTCATCACTTCCTGATCCCAGGCATCTAGCACAGCCGCCAACACTCCCTGATCACAGGCATGTACTGCAGCCGCCATCACTCCCTGATCCCAGGCATGTACCGCAGCTGCCATCACTTCCTGATCCCAGGCACCTACCGCAGCCACCATCACTTCCTGATCCCAGGCATCTACCGCAGCCGCCATCACTCCCTGATCCCAGCGTCTACTACAGCCACCATCACTTCCTGATCCCTGGCATCTACCGCAGCCGCCATCACTTCCTGATCCCAGGCACGTACCGCAGCCTCCATCACTTTCTGATCCCTGGCATCTACCGCAGCCGCCATCACTTTCTGATCCCAGGCATCTAGAGCACCGTCATCACTTCCTGATCCCAGGCATCTAGCACAGCCGCCAACACTCCCTGATCACAGGCATGTACTGCAGCCGCCATTACTCCCTGATCCCAGGCATGTACCGCAGCTGCCATCACTTCCTGATCCCAGGCACCTACCGCAGCCACCATCACTTCCTGATCCCAGGCATCTACCGCAGCCGCCATCACTCCCTGATCCCAGGCATCTACCACAGCCACCATCACTTCCTGATCCCTGGCATCTACCGCAGCCGCCATCACTTCCTGATCGCAGGCATGTACTGCAGCCGCCATCACTTCCTGATCCCAGGCATCTAGAGCAGCTGCCATCACTTCCTAATCCCAGGCATCTAGCACAGCTGCCAACACTCCCTGATCCGAGGCATGTACCGCAGCCGCCATCACTCCCTGATCCCAGGCATCTTGCACAGCCTCCAACACTCCCTGATCCGAGGCATCTAGTGCAGCCGTCATCACTCCCTTATCCCAGGCATCTACCGCAGCTGCCATCACTTCCTGATCCCAGGCACCGACCGCAGCCACCATCACTTCCTGATCCCAGGCATCTACTGCAGCCGCCATGACTTCCTGATCCCAGGCGTCTACCGCAGCCACCATCACTTCCTGATCCCTGGCATCTACCGCAGCCGTGATCACTTCCTGATCCCAGGCATGTTCTGCAGCCGCCATCACTTACTGATCCCTGGCATCTACCACAGCTGCCATCACTTCCTGATCCCAGGCATCTACCACAGCCACCATCACTTCCTGATCCCAGGCATCTACCGCAGCCCCCATCACTTCCTGATCCCAGGCATCTACCACAGCCACCATCACTTCCTGATCCCAGGCATCTACCGCAGCCGCCATCACTTCCTGATCCCAGGCATACTTCCTGATCCCAGGCAAGTACCGCAGCCACCATCACTTTCTGATCCCTGGCATCTACCGCAGCCACCATCACTTCCTGATCCCAGGCATACTTCCTGATCCCAGGCATACTTCCTGATCCCAAACATGTACCGCAGCCGCCATCACTTTCTGATCCCTGCATCTACCGCAGCCGCCATCACTTCCTGATCCAAGGAATCTAGAGCAGCCGCCATCACTTCCTGATCCCAGGCGTGTACCACAGCCACCATCACTTCCTGATCTCAGGCATCTGCTGCAGCCGCCATCACTTCCTGATCCCAGGCACCTACCGCAGCTGCCATCAATTCCTGATCCCAGGCATCTACCGCAGCCGCCATCACTTCCTGATCCCAGGCATCTACCGCAGCCGCCATCACTTCCTGATCCCAGGCATCTACTGCAGCCGCCATCACTCCCTGATCCCAGGCGTCTACTACAGCCACCATCACTTCCTGATCCCTGTCATCTACCGCAGCCGCCATCACTTCCTGATCCCAGGCACGTACCGCTGCCTCCATCACTTTCTGATCCCTGGCATCTACCGCAGCCGCCATCACTTCCTGATCCCAGGCATCTAGAGCACCGCCATCACTTCCTGATCCCAGGCATCTAGCACAGCCGCCAACACTCCCTGATCACAGGCATGTACTGCAGCCGCCGTCACTCCCTGATCCCAGGCATGTACCGCGGCTGCCATCACTTCCTTATCCCAGGCACCTACCGCAGCCACCATCACTTCCTGATCCCAGGCATCTACCGCAGCCGCCATCACTCCCTGATCCCAGGCGTCTACCACAGCCACCATCACTTCCTGATCCCTGGCATCTACCGCAGACGCCATCACTTCCTGATTGCAGGCATGTACTGCAGCCGCCATCACTTACTGATCCCTGGAATCTACCGCAGCCTCCATCACTTCCTGATCCCAGGCATCTAGAGCAGCTGCCATCACTTCCTAATCCCAGGCATCTAGCACAGCTGCCAACACTCCCTGATCCGAGGCATGTACCGCAGCCGCCATCACTCCCTGATCCCAGGCATCTAGCACAGCCGCCAACACTCCCTGATCCGAGGCATCTAGTGCAGCCGTCATCACTCCCTTATCCCAGGCATCTACCGCAGCTGCCATCACTTCCTGATCCCAGGCACCTACCGCAGCCACCATCACTTCCTGATCCCAGGCATCTACTGCAGCCGCCATGACTTCCTGATCCCAGGCGTCTACCGCAGCCACCATCACTTCCTGATCCCTGGCATCTACCGCAGCCGTGATCACTTCCTGATCCCAGGCATGTTCTGCAGCCGCCATCACTTACTGATCCCTGGCATTTACCACAGCCGCCATCACTTCCTGATCCCAGGTATCTAGAGCAGCCACCATCACTTCCTGATCCCAGGCATTTAGCGCAGCCGCCAACACTCCATGATCCCAGGCATGTACCGCAGCCGCCATCACTCCCTGATACCAAGCATCTAGCGCAGCCGCCATCACTTCCTGATCGCAGGCATGTACTGCAGCCGCCATCACTTACTGATCCCTGGCATCTACTGCAGCCGCCATCACTTCTTGATCCCAGGCATCTAGCGCAGCCGCCATCACTCCCTGATCCTAGGCATCTACCGCAGCCGCCAACACTCCCTGATCCCAGGCATGTACCGCAGACGCCATCACTCCCTGATCCCAAGCATCTAGCGCAGCCGCCAACACTCCCTGATCCCAGGCATCTAGCGCAGCCGCCAACACTCCCTGATCCCAGGCATGTACCGCAGCCGCCATCACTCCCTGATCCCAAGCATCTAACGCAGCCGCCAAAACCCCCTGATCCCAGGCATGTACTGCAGCCGCCATCACTCCCTGATCCCAGGCATCTACCACAGCCGCCCTCACTTCCTGATCCCAGGCATCTACCGCAGCCGCCATCACTTCCTGATCCCAGGCATCTACTGCAGCCACCATCACTCCCTGATCCCAGGCATGTACTGCAGCCGCCAACACTTCCTGATCCCAGGCATGTACCGAAGCCACCATCACTTCCTGATCCCAGGCATACTTCCTGATCTCAGGCATGTACCACAGCCGCCAAAACTTTCTGATCTGTGGCATCTACCGCAGCCGCCATTCTTCCTGATCCCAGGCATCTACCACAGCCGCCATCACTTCCTGATCCCAGGCATGTACCGCAGATGCCATCACTTCCTGATTCCAGGCATGTACTGCAGTCGCCATCACTTCCTGATCCCAGGCATCTACTACAGCCGCCATCACTTCCTGATCCCAGGCATCTACCGCAGCCGCCATTACTCCCTGATCCCAGGCATCTACCACAGCCGCCCTCACTTCCTGATCCCAGGCATCTACCGCAGCCACCATCACTTCCTGATCCCAGGCATCTACTGCAGCCGCCATCACTCCCTGTTCCCAGGCATGTACTGCAGCCGCCATCACTTCCTGATCCCAGGCATCTACCGAAGCCACCATCACTTCCTGATCCCAGGCATACTTCCTGATCTCAGGCATGTACCACAGCCGCCAAAACTTTCTGATCTTTGGCATCTACTGCAGCCGCCATCACTTCCTGATCCCAGGCATGTACTGCAGATGCCATCACTTCCTGGTCCCAGGCATGTACTGCAGTCGCCATCACTTCCTGATCCCAGGCATCTACCACAGACGCCATCACTTCCTGATCCCAGGCATCTACCGCAGCCGCCATCACTTCCTGATCCCAGGCATCTACCGCAGCCGCCATCACTTCCTGATCCCAGGCATCTACTGCAGCCGCCATCACTCCCTGATCCCAGGCATGTACCCCAGCCGCCATCACTTCCTGATCCCAGGCATCTACCGCAGCCGCCATCACTTCCTGATCCCAGGCATCTACCTTAGCCACCATCACTTCTTGATCCCAGGCATCTACCGCAGCCGCCATCACTCCCTGATCCCAGGCATCTACCACAGCTGCCAACACTCCCTGATCCCAGGCATCTACTGCAGCCGCCATCACTCCCTGATCCCAGGCATACTTCCTGATCTCAGGCATGTACCACAGCCGCCAAAACTTTCTGATCTGTGGCATCTACTGCAGCCGCCATTCTTCCTGATCCCAGGCATCTACCACAGCCGCCATCACTTCCTGATCCCAGGCATGTACCGCACATGCCATCACTTCCTGATTCCAGGCATGTACTGCAGTCGCCATCACTTCCTGATCCCAGGCATCTACCACAGCCGCCATCACTTCCTGATCCCAGGCATCTACCGCAGCCGCCATTACTCCCTGATCCCAGGCATCTACCACAGCCGCCCTCACTTCCTGATCCCAGGCATCTACCGCAGCCACCATCACTTCCTGATCCCAGGCATCTACTGCAGCCGCCATCACTCCCTGTTCCCAGGCATGTACTGCAGCCGCCATCACTTCCTGATCCCAGGCATCTACCGAAGCCACCATCACTTCCTGATCCCAGGCATACTTCCTGATCTCAGGCATGTACCACAGCCGCCAAAACTTTCTGATCTTTGGCATCTACTGCAGCCGCCATCACTTCCTGATCCCAGGCATGTACTGCAGATGCCATCACTTCCTGGTCCCAGGCATGTACTGCAGTCGCCATCACTTCCTGATCCCAGGCATCTACCACAGACGCCATCACTTCCTGATCCCAGGCATCTACCGCAGCCGCCATCACTTCCTGATCCCAGGCATCTACCGCAGCCGCCATCACTTCCTGATCCCAGGCATCTACTGCAGCCGCCATCACTCCCTGATCCCAGGCATGTACCCCAGCCGCCATCACTTCCTGATCCCAGGCATCTACCGCAGCCGCCATCACTTCCTGATCCCAGGCATCTACCTTAGCCACCATCACTTCTTGATCCCAGGCATCTACCGCAGCCGCCATCACTCCCTGATCCCAGGCATCTACCACAGCTGCCAACACTCCCTGATCCCAGGCATCTACTGCAGCCGCCATCACTCCCTGATCCCAGGCATGTACCGCAGCCGCCATCACTCCCTGATCCCAGGCATCTAGTGCAGCCGCCAACACTCGCTGATCCCAGGCATGTACCGCCACCACCATCACTCCCTGATACCAAGCATCTAGCGCAGCCGCAATCACTTCCCGATGCCTGGCATCTACCACAGCCGCCATCACTTCCTGAACCCAGGCATCTACCGCAGCCGCCATCACTTCCTGATCCCAGGCATGTACCGCAGCCGCCATCACTTCCTGATCCCAGGCATCTACCGCAGCCGCCATCACTCCCTGATAACAAGCATCTAGCGCAGCCGCAATCACTTCCCGATGCCTGGCATCTACCACAGCCGCCATCACTTCCTGAACCCAGGCATCTACCGCAGCCGCCATCACTTCCTGATCCCAGGCATGTACCGCAGCCGCCATCACTTCCTGATCCCAGGCATCTACCGCAGCCGCCACCATTTCCTGATCCCAGGCATCTACCGCAGCTGCCATCACTTCCTGATCCCAGGCATCTACCGCAGCCGCCATCACTTCCTGATCCCAGGCATCTACTGCAGCAGCCATCACTTCCTGATCCCAGGCATCTACTGCAGCAGCCATCACTTCCTGATCCCAGGCATGTACCGCAGCCGCCATCACTTCCTGATCCCTTACCCAGGCCTTTGGCTTTTAGACAGTGTAGAGCAGCCTTACTATGTCTCCTGAAAGCTATGCTTTGATCTGAATATATGTGCACGCGCTCGCTGTTTTATAAGTGACTACATTGGGGCTCCTTAGGTTGAACTTTGAATGATTGCATGTATTGTAAGTTTGATGGAATCAGCTTGGTTTGATCCTTAATGTGCCCCTCTCCTCGTCCCAGGAAGTCCCCCCTGCCCCCCTGGTTCCCAGGCCCTGCGACACACAGACACGAGCTCGTCAGTTTATTGCCCCTGCCCGGGCCCTGGCAGAGGGGGGCATAAATCTTGCCTAGCAGAATAGAAGAAGCCCAGAGCAGAGGCACGGGGTGAAAGCCGAACACCAGGGCACTATAAATGCCTTGCGATGATGCGGAGGGGGGGTTAGGGGGGTGGGCGGGGTTATGGCGCTTTATGGTCTGTGAACTCGTGTTTGCAACAGGGAAACAGACAGCTCTGCGTCTGTCCCACAGGCTGAAGGGGGTAGGGGTGTTGGGGGGCAGACTATTGGGGCGCCCTGGGTCTCTTTCAAGGGCTGCAGTCGTGACCCGATGAGCTCATAGGTCAAGCAGCGTCATAGGGCCCGCCTTTCACCGCAGCTCTGCTTGGTGACGTCACAGCTCCACCCTCTTTCACTGGGGTGTATCTTGTGACGCCACAGCACCCGCAGGCGCTCCCCGAGCTGAGCTGCAATGTGAGGGACCCCCAAGAGAGCCCCTGTGTATGGAATGGTTCTCAATAAAGCTTTATTTTACTCGTAAAACACATGTTTATGAACACGGACAGTACGAGAATAAACACCGATCTTTGGGCAACGCAGCTGCGAGAATATCCCCGAAACCGGTGATTATCCGATATCCACAGTTCTCCTCGGTGACCCTTCCCCCACCCCCAGCACGTTCCCAAAAAACCACAGCGTGAAACATCCGAGCAGTGAGAAATATCAAAACCGAGCTGGAGACTCTGCCCCCAATAAACAGCCACCCCAAGGCTACTCACATGCCACAAAACACACAAAACACGACCTCCCCAAGGCATTCAGGGAGGGGGGGGGGCACCGGGGGCTAGACCAGGGACACATGTTTTCTCTAATCCAGGACACGTGCAGCGTTATCTGTACAACCAGCAATGTCTGCAGCCTCGAAATGTTCCTGCTTCACAACAAAAAACACAACCTCTCTCTGATACTCAAACAATAATACCCGAGCAGCTAGCCACGTTCACCTCAGAGGGATGAAAGGTGGAGCCTGCCTGACTAGGGCTCACACTGGTATCCTTACAGCTTGCCTCCCTTCTCTCTGACCGTCCCTCCCAGGTGGAACTCGGTTCCTTCCTCTCTGCTATCACTCTCTCTACTTGTGGCCTCCCCCAGGGATCTAACCTATCCCCCTGGTTCTTCAATGTCTACATGGCCCCTTTGGCCCACAGGATCTCTGCCTTCACCTCTAACTTTCAGTGTTATGCTGATGACACGCAGCTCTCCTTCAGGCTACCCGCAGCCTTTTCTTCCCCCTCACTCCTTCCTGACTGTCTGTCTGCAATTCAGTCCTGGAGTGCTGCTAGCTTTCTCTGACTCAATTCCAGTAAGACAGAGATCCTCCTCATTGGGACCCCTCCCCCCGCTTCCCAAATTTACTACTGGTCGGCCTCCCTTGGCCCTGGGCCCTCACCTGCTAGTGAGGCAAAAAATCTGGGGGTCATCTTCAACTCCAATCTCCTTCTCTCCTCACATCTCTGACGTCTCTAAGAAGTCACACCACCGGCTGCACCTCCCCTGAGGTATTCTTCCTCTCCTCTCCTTCCCCCAGAAGCTCACCGTCTCCAGAGCCCTGGTTCTCTCTAGGCTGGATCGCTGCAACAGCCTCTTTCTCCATCTTCCTACTTCTACTCTCTCCGTCCGCTACAACTCATCCAGAACAGACCCGCAAGACTTATCCTTGGCCTCAAGCCCAGGGATCACATCTCTCCGGCGCTGTAATCCCTCCACTGGCTCCCCGTGCCTGCTAGGATCAAGTTCAAGACCCTCTGCATAGTCCACAAGGCTTTCTGGGGCCGGGACCGCACTACCTGCAATGCTCTTTTCCTAAATACTCTCTCTCTAGAGCCCTCAGCACGTCCCCTTCCAACTCTTTGCTGGTGAGACGATTTTCCAAGCAGAGAGCTGGGGCAGATCTTTATCCTCGGCAGGTGCCTCCCTCTGGAACAGCCTCCCTGCCTCTCTCCTGCCTCTCTCCACCTTGAGCCATAGCTCCTTAAGTTCCGGAAACTCCTCAAGACCTTCCTCTTCCTCTGTCTATATCCTTTGTGAACCTCCTCTCTCTTTCTCTCCAGCTTCACTCCTACATCTATCCTCACAGGTCCCAGGCTCCCCCGCCAGTCTTTGCACTTGCCTGCGGGCCGCTGCACTTTGCTCATCACTTAGCCCTGATGACTGGATTGGGTGCACTTGTTCCCCTTTCCCCTCCCTTGCACCCCCATCTGTACACTTGATGACCTGAATTTACCAGGCCTAGTGAGTTCTCTCTTGTCCCCCCTTTGTCTCCCCTACCTTATATGGTTGCAAATGTTATACTTTCATGCACTTGCACTAGGAGAAATGCCGGCAGACCTATTATGCTAGTTACTTGTTTGTAAGATCATTCGAAAACTTCAAAGCCTAAGAATGACGGCTGTATTCCCTTGTTCCCTTCCTGCTTTGAAGCACTTCACTTGTGTATAAGCGCTGTACAAATAAACAATGACAATTACTTTTCTCAGCGACAGGTAATCAGTCTACTGAGCTATCTTATCAGTGGTTCACAAACATTTCAACTTTGGTGTCGCTCTGGACAGACTTCCTGCTAGACAATAGATTAGTGTCCCGGATAGCCAGTGAAAAAGTTGGCAACAAAAATGTATAGTCTGTGAAAAAATCGTGGTGAAAATATATTTGCAAGTCAAAAAGCAAAAGAAGTCAAAAGTTGCAGCTGAAAAGTAGCCAAATATGCAGTGCTGCTTAGATGGGTCTTAGGGTACGGAGGGTTGGGTGGGCTTGCCATTGCCTGGTTTAGGGTTACGATAGAGGCTAGTGAAAGTATAAGGGTTAGAGTACAGATTTTGGTTAGAATTAGTGTAAGCGTTAAGGTCAGGGTGGTTGTGGGAGTGCTGGTGATGTTGAGGTTAGGGTAGTGGTTAGGTTAGATTAAGTGTAAGGGTACGTGTTAAGGTACTGGATATAGCAAGGCTGGGGCTCATTGAGTAATGAGTTTATTTACTTATTTATTTATTTATGTATTTATATATTTATAACGCGCCGAAAGCCCGCAGGCATCAGGGCGCGACAAAGACACTAGGACAGAAGAATGGCAGGACAGACAGTAAGAAAAACAAAGACCAGGCTCTACATGAGCGAAGAGTAGTAAGTGATAAGGGGTTTCTTACTTAAATAGCGTGGTTTTGAGCTGTTTCCTAAATGATAGGAAATTGCTTTCGAGCCTGAGGTTCCGAGGTAGCTCATTCTAGTAGGAGATGGCCCTGCTGGAAAATGCTCTGCCTAGACCTGCGGCTTTGGCTCTGGGGTGAGTAGGCTTAAGCAGTCCTTGTTTAGCGGATCTCAAGCTCCGTCCTGGCTCATACCAGTTGAACTCCTTCTTCAGGTATGCTGGAGCCGTTCCATTAAGGCAACGGTGAACCAGCGTCAGTGATTTGAAAATGATACGTTTAGTCACAGCCAGCCAGTGGAGGTCTTTTCTGTCTTTTGTAATGTGTTCACGTTTGGACTGTCCAGAGATGGACCGGATGGCGTTATTCTGGATGATTTGACTTTACTTTAATCACCTGCTACTGGCACCCAGTAATAAGGCGTTTCCATAGTCCAATCGTGACAAGATAGTGGCTCTAGCTAGTGTGACGCTGTTTTTGGTGTCAAGAAAAGGTCTAATTCAACAGAGGAGCCTCTGGTAGTATTGACAGTTCCATTTTAAGTGAGAGGTTTGTGCTTCGGATCCTAGTGATGATTGTAAGTAAATGCCAAGTGTTTTTACTTTATTAGACACTGTGATGGACGAGTCTTTTATGCGGAACGAGGAGTAGTCAGGGCCTAGGTTTTTTAAGGCTTTTGTGGAGCCAAAATGTCATGAGCTCTGTTTTACTGCTATTAAGGCACATCCAGTGTGATTTCATCCAGTTTTCTATTGTGTTGTATATGGCTGATAATCTGTTGTCAGAAATGTGGTTACCGCTCAGTTCCAAGATAAGCTGAGTGTCGTCTGCAAAAAAGATCCAAAGCTGTGTGAGAAGGGTGCAGAGTTTTGGTAAATATTGATGGGATGGTGCGGATCGATATGGCTGGTGATGGTATGTTATGTTATGTTAGACTGTTTTATATAGCGCCTCTTACACCCTGAGGCAACATGGCACTGAAGGAAATCCAGTGAGAGCAGAAGGGTAGTCGAAGAAGATACAGCAGTTAATTAAATAAGTATGTTTTAAAATGATGTTGAAAAGCCAGGTGATGTTTGCATAGGATAGTGGTTAGGATAAACCTAGGGGTTAAGGTAGAGCAAGCATTTGGTTCAGGTAAGGCTAAGGCTAGGGTTAGAGCAAGGGTTAGAGTTAGGATAGGGTTTGGGTTTGTGTTAGGCACTGGGTTAGGGTTAGGGATTTTGTAAGGGATTGGGTTAGGGTTTAGGTTAGGGTAAGGGATTTTGTTAGGGATTGGGTTAGGGTTTGGGGTAGGGTTAGGGTTATGGTTAGGGTTAGGGTAAGGTTTAGGCTTGGGGTTTGGGTTTGGGTTAGGGTAAGGTTTAGGATTTGGGTCTGGGTTACAGTATGGGTTAGAGTTAGAGTTAGGGTTAGGTTAAGGGTCAGGGTTAGCGTAATGGTTAGGGTTAGGGTTTGGGTTAGGGTAAGGTTTAGGGTTTGGGTCTGGGTTACAGTATGGGTTAGAGTTAGAGTTAGGGTTTGGGTTAGGTTAAGGGTCAGGGTTAGCGTAATGGTTAGGGTTAGGGTTTGGGTTAGGGTAAGGTTTAGGGTTTGGGTCTGGGTTACAGTATGGGTTAGAGTTAGAGTTAGGGTTTGGGTTAGGTTAAGGGTCAGGGTTAGCGTAATGGTTAGGGTTAGGGTTTGGGTTAGGTTAAGGGTCAGGGTTAGCGTAATGGTTAGGGTTAGGGTTTGGGTTAGGGTAAGGTTTAGGGTTTGGGTCTGGGTTACAGTATGGGTTAGAGTTAGAGTTAGGGTTTGGGTTAGGTTAAGGGTCAGGGTTAGCGTAATGGTTAGGGTTAGGGTTTGGGTTAGGTTAAGGGTCAGGGTTAGCGTAATGGTTAGGGTTAGGGTTTGGGTTAGGTTAAGGGTCAGGGTTAGCGTAATGGTTAGGGTTAGGGTTTGGGTTAGGGTAAGGTTTAGGGTTTGGGTCTGGGTTACAGTATGGGTTAGAGTTAGAGTTAGGGTTTGGGTTAGGTTAAGGGTCAGGGTTAGCGTAATGGTTAGGGTTAGGGTTTGGGTTAGGTTAAGGGTCAGGGTTAGCGTAATGGTTAGGGTTAGGGTTTGGGTTAGGTTAAGGGTCAGGGTTAGCGTAATGGTTAGGGTTAGGGTTTGGGTTAGGGTAAGGTTTAGGGTTTGGGTCTGGGTTACAGTATGGGTTAGAGTTAGGGTTAGGGTTAGGGTTAGGGTTAGGGTTAGGGTTTGGGTCTGGGTTACAGTATGGGTTAGAGTTAGGGTTAGGGTTTGGGTTAGGTTAAGGGTCAGGGTTAGCGTAATGGTTAGGGTTAGGGTTTGGGTTAGGTTAAGGGTCAGGGTTAGCGTAATGGTTAGGGTTAGGGTTTGGGTTAGGGTAAGGTTTAGGGTTTGGGTCTGGGTTACAGTATGGGTTAGAGTTAGGGTTAGGGTTAGGGTTAGGGTTTGGGTCTGGGTTACAGTATGGGTTAGAGTTAGGGTTAGGGTTAGGGTTAGGGTTAGGGTTAGGGTTTGGGTCTGGGTTACAGTATGGGTTAGAGTTAGGGTTAGGGTTTGGGTTAGGTTAAGGGTCAGGGTTAGCGTAATGGTTAGGGTTAGGGTTTGGGTTAGGTTAAGGGTCAGGGTTAGCGTAATGGTTAGGGTTAGGGTTTGGGTTAGGGTAAGGTTTAGGGTTTGGGTCTGGGTTACAGTATGGGTTAGAGTTAGGGTTAGGGTTAGGGTTAGGGTTTGGGTCTGGGTTACAGTATGGGTTAGAGTTAGGGTTAGGGTTAGGGTTAGGGTTTGGGTCTGGGTTACAGTATGGGTTAGAGTTAGGGTTAGGGTTAGGGTTAGGGTTTGGGTCTGGGTTACAGTATGGGTTAGAGTTAGGGTTAGGGTTAGGGTTAGGGTTTGGGTCTGGGTTACAGTATGGGTTAGAGTTAGGGTTAGGGTTTGGGTTAGGTTAAGGGTCAGGGTTAGCGTAATGGTTAGGGTTAGGGTTTGGGTTAGGTTAAGGGTCAGGGTTAGCGTAATGGTTAGGGTTAGGGTTTGGGTTAGGGTAAGGTTTAGGGTTTGGGTCTGGGTTACAGTATGGGTTAGAGTTAGGGTTAGGGTTAGGGTTAGGGTTTGGGTCTGGGTTACAGTATGGGTTAGAGTTAGGGTTAGGGTTAGGGTTAGGGTTAGGGTTAGGGTTTGGGTCTGGGTTACAGTATGGGTTAGAGTTAGGGTTAGGGTTTGGGTTAGGTTAAGGGTCAGGGTTAGCGTAATGGTTAGGGTTAGGGTTTGGGTTAGGTTAAGGGTCAGGGTTAGCGTAATGGTTAGGGTTAGGGTTTGGGTTAGGGTAAGGTTTAGGGTTTGGGTCTGGGTTACAGTATGGGTTAGAGTTAGGGTTAGGGTTAGGGTTAGGGTTTGGGTCTGGGTTACAGTATGGGTTAGAGTTAGGGTTAGGGTTAGGGTTAGGGTTTGGGTCTGGGTTACAGTATGGGTTAGAGTTAGGGTTAGGGTTAGGGTTAGGGTTTGGGTCTGGGTTACAGTATGGGTTAGAGTTAGGGTTAGGGTTAGGGTTAGGGTTAGGGTTAGGGTTAGGGTTAGGGTTAGGGTTAGGGTTAGGGTTTGGGTTTGGGTCTGGGTTACAGTATGGGTTAGGGTTAGGGTTAGGGTTAGGGTTAGGGTTAGGGTTAGGGTTAGGGTTAGGGTTAGGGTTAGGGTTAGGGTTAGGGTTAGGGTTAGGGTTAGGGTTTGGGTTACAGTATGGGTTAGAGTTAGGGTTAGGGTTAGGGTTAGGGTTAGGGTTAGGGTTAGGGTTAGGGTTAGGGTTAGGGTTAGGGTTAGGGCAATGAAATGTTGTGTTTTGTATTGAGCCGCATGCAAATAAAATGCTTTTTTGGTAGAGCACGGGTAGTTATTCGTGCTAGGGTGCAGTTAGGAATGGAGTTAGGGTGATTGTGGGGGGTTTGTTAGAGGTGTGGGCCATATTTAGTTTTATAGCCTTGTACTTTTCTTTATTTAAATATAGCTTAGCTTTCCAGGCGACCTTATTACTGGCAACATTTTCCGTTGCAGAAGTTTTGGTTGCAGTAGGTTTTGCTGAGGGAGAATTGGTCGAATTTGTTGCGTCACATTTTACCGCAAATGTATGTGTGGGGTGGGTTAGAGTCATAATAAAGGTGAGCTGGCACGTGGGGCTGCAGGTGGTCTCCCCCTGCATACATTTGCGGTAAAATGCCCTTACAGAAAAAAAATACATTCAACCAATTCTCCCTCGATGAATTTCAACCAGATCACACAGAAGCACCGTTTAACACTTTGCAGGGCTTTTATTGAATGAGTCCAGTTGTGAAGACTCCTTTTTGCTGACTACCTTTTCACATGACTGTATCTTCATGGGGACATTTTTACATAGAACGTTTCCCGTATTCACAAATGACCTTGCTCCCGCAGCCCACCCACTGGTGGTGGTTCTGACCAAAGTTCTAGGGTTAAGAAGAGGAGACTGTGAATACATGATGGGGGGGTCTCCAAAAGCAGCGCAAATGAAAGGAGCGCGCTTCCAACACGAATATATGCCAGGCTTCCAGGATGCTGGGAGCACATAACACAGAGACAGACCCTTAAAGGATTAGGGTTAGGGTTAGGGTTAGTATGCCTGGCTTCCCGGATGCTGGGAGCCTGGCTTCCGGGATGCTGGGAGCACGTTACACAGAGACGGACCCTTAAAGGATTAGGGTTAGGGTTAGCTTTAGTATGCCTGGCTTCCGGATGCTGGGAGCACATTACACAGAGACGGACCCTTAAAGGATTAGGGTTAGGGTTAGCTTTAGTATGCCTGGCTTCCGGGATGCTGGGAGCACATTACACAGAGACGGACCCTTAAAGGATTAGGGTTAGGGTTAGGTTTAGTATGCCTGGCTTCCGGGATGCTGGGAGCACATTGCACAGAGACGGACCCTTAAAGGATTAGGGTTAGGGTTAGGTTTAGTATGCCTGGCTTCCGGGATGCTGGAAGCACATTACACAGAGACGGACCCTTAAAGGATTAGGGTTAGGGTTAGGTTTAGTATGCCTGGCTTCCGGGATGCTGGGAGCACATAACACAGAGACGGACCCTTAAAGGATTAGGGCTAGGGTTAGGTTTAGTATGCCTGGCTTCCGGGATGCTGGGAGCACATTACACAGAGACAGACCCTTAAAGGATTAGGGTTCCGGGATGCTGGGAGCACATTACACAGAGACGGACCCTTAAAGGATTAGGGTTAGGGTTAGGTTTGGTATGCCTGGCTTCCGGGATGCTGGGAGCACATTACACAGAGACGGACCCTTAAAGGATTAGGGTTAGGGTTAGGTTTAGTATGCCTGGCTTCCGGGATGCTGGGAGCACATTACACAGAGACGGACCCTTAAAGGATTAGGGCTAGGGTTAGGTTTAGTATGCCTGGCTTCCGGGATGCTGGGAGCACATTACACAGAGACGGACCCTTAAAGGATTAGGGTTAGGGTTAGGTTTAGTATGCCTGGCTTCCGGGATGCTGGGAGCACATTACACAGAGACGGACCCTTAAAGGATTAGGGTTAGGGTTAGGTTTAGTATGCCTGGCTTCCGGGATGCTGGGAGCACCTAACACAGAGACGGACCCTTAAAGGATTAGGGCTAGGGTTAGGTTTAGTATGCCTGGCTTCCTGGATGCTGGGAGCACATTACACAGAGACGGACCCTTAAAGGATTAGGGTTAGGGTTAGGTTTAGTATGCCTGGCTTCCGGGATGCTGGGAGCACATTACACAGAGACGGACCCTTAAAGGATTAGGGTTAGGGTTAGCTTTAGTATGCCTGGCTTCCGGGATGCTGGGAGCACATTACACAGAGACGGACCCTTAAAGGATTAGGGCTAGGGTTAGGTTTAGTATGCCTGGCTTCCGGGATGCTGGGAGCACATTACACAGAGACGGACCCTTAAAGGATTAGGGTTAGGGTTAGCTTTAGTATGCCTGGCTTCCGGGATGCTGGGAGCACATTACACAGAGACAGACCCTTAAAGGGCTAGGGTTAGAGTTAGGGTTAGGGTTAGGGTTAGGGTTAGTATGCCTGGCTTCCGGGATGCTGGGAGCACATTACACAGAGACGGACCCTTAAAGGATTAGGGTTAGGGTTAGGTTTAGTATGCCTGGCTTCCGGGATGCTGGGAGCACATTGCACAGAGACGGACCCTTAAAGGGCCTTTCTCTGTGCAACGCTTGGGAAAAAAGCATTGCCATCCCTGTTTGCGGAAAGTCGAATACTGAAAGGTAACATAAACGACCCTGCCATTATTTGCGCCTATCCCTTCACCGGTTTCTAACAGAAATGCAGATCTGCCTATTTAAAAGCACATCCCATTTGTGATTTTGGGGTGTGCTTTTAAATTTGCAGAAGTGCCACCTGTTGTGTGCAAATGTGCAAAGGGGTGCAAAAGGGCATTTGCGAATTGGCCGGCTCCATTTTCTGGTGCAAATGATGAGAGGCCCTGGCACATCTCATCACTAGTGCCAGAAAGGGTTTGAGAATCTGCCCTGGTGTCATGTGACTGGCGGATCAAGCACGCAGAGGGAAGGGACTCTACTCTAGGGAAAGCTCCCCCCGGGGCTGCTGCAGAGCTGCCCTCATAGAATCCTGACTCTGCCGAACCATAGACTGGACCCCCAGCCAGGCAGAGATTCCTTCGCATTATTTAAAGTCCACTTTACAGACAGGACCATGTCTAGGGCGGGAGCTGTCGTGGGCATCTCCTGACAGGCGAGGCTCAAACATTGATGCCTCCGGAAATGCAATATTATGTTTATTGCAGAGAAATACATCAACCAACAATTTACCCCAAAAACAATACATTTATAAAATGAAATAGAAAATATAACAGAACGTAAAGACACACATTCTTATAAGTATCCCACAGTTAAAAGAAATGTTTACATTTCTTAACAATAACTCTGAATTTATCACATAACATACAAGCTAATTCTTAACAGCTACTTAAATCCACAGGGTGGCATCACCTGTGCCCTCATTTGCATGCCAATGGGTAAATCATGTTCAAACATGTCGGCACCTCGACATGGCTCATGTTGCATCTTCAATGAAGGATTTGGTTGAGTCCGCATGGTTGCACTCACCTGAAACTGGCCAACAAAACGAGGAGTTCTCCACCGCGGAAGACAACCGGATAGGCCTGGCAAACCCGAACTCCAAGAGTTGCCAGCCTCATACAGCAACCCATTGCAAGTTCCCTCTTGGAAAGTAAAGGGGTTAGGGGAGTCATGTTTCTCGCATTCACCTTTTATGTTGCTGCCCATGCTCTGGGGATCAGGGTCAGCATTGCGCGCGTGATGGCTGAGGCACCCCTTGGTACTGCAGCCAGTGCCTCTTTTCAAAGCACACATTTCTGAACAGGTTCGAACGTTGGAACACACAGGTCTAAGTTAGAAGTGTCTGCCCTCGCGTACTACATGAAAGGCAACGCTGATGAATTAGCTAAAGTGCTTAGAAACATAGCGCTCTTCAGTAGCACTCATCAGGTGAGTGACACTGCGTGCAGCAAGGCCTTGTAGCTCCCATGTGTATGCCCAGCCCCATTCACAGCTTTACACATGACCTGTTCCGCTCAATCAGCACAGCTTGTGGGAGCTTGCACGGCTGTGAAGATGCACGGCTGTGAAGATGCACGGCTGTGAAGATGCACGGCTTGTGAGAGCTAGCACGGCTGTGAAGATGCACGGCTGTGAAGATGCACGGCTGTGAAGATGCACGGCTTGTGAGAGCTAGCATGGCTGTGAAGATGCACGGCTGTGTAGATGCACGGGGGGTGAAGATGCACGGCTTGTGAGAGCTAGCATGGCTGTGAAGATTGTCGGCTGTGAAGATGCACGGCTGGGTCAGAATGATGAAGGCTGTGAGGGCGTGAAAGAGTCTAAGTGCGAGGCAGTGTAAGCGTGAGAATAGTGTGTGAGTAAGCAAGGGTTTGAATGTGCATGGGTGGAAGAATGGAGAAGGACGCTAAACATAGTGTATAGGGGGAGCCAACCCCTCCCCCTCAACTGATCTATGGATAAAATGGTAGGTCGGTCAAATAGTTCACTCTCCTGTCAATCATTGTAGAAATCAGGATTCAATTGCCTTAATTAAACTAAGAAGTATATTAGAAATAGCGATCACTGCACACACTTGATTTGGGGTGGCACGGGAAATGAAGTGTGTGTTTTTATTACACACACTCCATAGGTGCTCCAGCGATATATTATAAATAATGTGTCTACAAAATGAAAAAGCTCAAATACATGCAGAATATAGCTCCCTGATGGGAGAATAGCACAGTGTCAGATAAGTTTTTTTTTAAATGGTTACGCAAATGCAAATGGTTTCCAGGCCTATAAAGAGAACAAGAGAGGAATCCAGTGAGGATAGCTACGTCACCTGCACACTTTCTGAAAGGCCAGAGACGGCCTAATGGAGATTAGGTATAACGTTTTAAGTAATTATGATCACTTAGAGTCTCATATGAATGTGGTTTCAATAAAGAGTTCAATAATAGATTTGTGTTTATAAAAACAATTTTTGCTTTTTATTTGTCTCTTGGAAGGCCCAGCGCGTTTCGAGTTATGTACACTCTTCATCAGGGGCGGCATATTCAACAATTAAAGTCTACAAAAAGAGAGATTATATACAACAATATATTAGTATTTGTTTGGAGCAACTATTGTAAATCAATATAACATCAAATTTGAGAAATCATGATAGCCATTTGAAAGGCACTAATGTCTTTTTTGTAACAAAACATCCTGACATCTGTTTAGTGACCCCATAGTAACTCATCATGAGAGCAGCGGATACTGATGTGGGGCGGTATTCCATTGCATGAGCGTTTGGATTTAATGGTATGAGGTTTCTACACACATTTTTTAATTTATATATATGCCACTAGTAGCCTAGTAAGTCATACCCTTGCACTCAATACGGGGTAAAATGTATTGCATTTGGTGAAAAGACAGGTTAATAGGGATGGTGCACAAATTAAAGATTATGTGTATGTTAAAAAGAATAAAAGGCATATATGTGAATAGAAAGTCGTAATCTTACCAAAATATTCAAAATAAAGCATAAACTGCTGGATATAACAGTTGAAAACTGCCAGAGGATCTCCAGACGTTTTACCAGGTAAGGGATGTAGGCGTCTTAAATACAATTATCTTCCAATCTACAAAAGAGGATTGTAGGTCAAAGGAATTAGTATGCTAAAAGTATCTGGGCGCAAGCCAAATAGTGTTGGCTAAAAAGAGTACTTACTAGTTCCTCACCGGCAAGTAGAGAAGCATCCAAGTGCAGTCAGGAACCGCGACTGAATGAGCTTGTAGATACACGGCCGTGTATTTATACCAGTCGCGGTTATGACATCATTCGCGCATGCGTCAGCGGCGTCAGACTATGTCATGACGTCACTGGCGTATGCGCTAATGGATGTAAACAATACCAAGACGGATGTAAGTGCCGAATTTATATATTGAATAGAATGCTAAAAAAAAGGGGGGTACAAAAGCACGGGTAATGCCGTTTGTGAAAAGCATAAGGGCAGATGGAGAAGTAGTTCACTAGGGGAACTGGGTTACAATGGGGTATAGATGTACCCCTGTTCGTTTATCTGAATAAATTTGTGTGACCAGCCACAATGGCTGTTCCATAGCGGTATTTGGGGTACCACGCTCAGTAAATAGCGGAGTGGACAGGTGCTTTAGGGTATAGATAATAAAACCACAAGAAGTGGATATAGGTAGTGTATCTAGAAGTGTCTAGTACACTATGCTACAGTGAAATAAGCTATTCCAAACTCTCAACATGTTCTTGATTCAAACCAATACATACAGATGTTTTTGAAGTGTACAGATGATAAATATCGTTACTGACCCAACAAGGTTTGTGGGTGTACATTCTAATGCCAACTAGTGGCCAACATGGACACAAAATGCAAGCATTATGAAACAGCAGATAAATCTCAGACATGTTCAATGTAAAGTCAAAATAATTATGAAGTTACTAACCCAGAAAAAATCTTGGGTGTACATTCTTAGTGCCATCAACTGGCAAGCATAAAATACTAGTATTTGTTAGGCGATCCTCTGCACACCGATCCACTGCACACCAGAACACTGCTCACATTTCCCCAACACCTCCCTCCAGGGTTCGAGGTTCATGTGATTCGGTTTTCCCAAAGGACCGAAAGCTCCGTACCAGGTACGATTTACGGGCTCGATTGCAGCCCTTCCTGCACTGGCAGTTGCCATGGAGAACATACAGCAGAAGGGGCGGCGTTACACCTCCACGCCGATCGTTCACTTGCTCACGTGATCCAGAGTGGCGTGTCCCACGTGACCTTGGTGGACGTCACATGACCCCGAAACGCACAGTATATAAGGCTTGAGGCACGGAACACTCATTGCTTCTCAGCTGTCTTCAGACCCTGTTTGGCGCTACGTTTGGATAACACTACTGGTTTACCTTGATCTTGGAACTCTCTCTTGGACTTCCTCCGATTACCCCTTTGTTCCTTTGCTTGGAACTGTTTACCTGTTGCTGGATTACTGACACAACCCTAGCTTCTCTTTGGATCATCCCTTGGTACCTTGCTGAACTTCTACGTCATTTCCCTTTTTGGGATTCAAGTCACGCCTTCAGTCCTACAGCTGGCTTATCCTGCATCCACACTTATCTGCGGTTCTCATGTTCTAGGGACCGCCTCATCTGAGTCTCGAACCTCCCTCCTAGGTTTCCTGGGTTGTTTCAAAACACCAGATAGGTAAGGCTATTCAGATCCTTTGGTTCTTGTGATATATTGTAATTGCCTGGTACTTAACCTCGTTCTTTTTGACAGCAGCATCGGTGTTCCAGAGGTTCCGTGGATCCGGGAAGTAACATCTCCCACCTGTGGCCCCAAAGGTCACACAGCGGGTTTCTTTTAGTTCCCCTGTGCGTCACTTGAGGACGGAGGTTTCAACAATCTACACGACACTCAAGTCAGAACAGAGTGAGAAGCCGTATAGTCGTTTTAGACAATGCAGGGATCCATGGAAGAACCCATAGATGCTTTAGTTCAGGCGATTACAGTATTAAGGGCAGATATGGCCGCCGCTAATACGGTGATTCACCAAAGGTTAGATTCCATACAGAGTGTTCAGCATTCTCTTCCTGCAGACCCTGAATTCGGGGATGCTAGCACTTCAACCACACCTCCTCCGTTGGCAAGTACCCCAACTCCAACTCCGGTGGTCCTCCCAACCCCTTCCCCTTTGGCCACTCCTGAACGTTATCAAGGTGATCCCAAGAAGTTCAGGACTTTCATCAATCAGTGCAAATTGCATTTCTTGTGCAGACCTCTGGCATTTCCTAATACCACTGCCAAAGCCGCTTTTGCCCTTTCCCATTTGGCCGGGACAGCTGCCGCTTGGGCTAACCCTTTATTGGAGAACAATAGCCCGGTTCTTTATGATTTTGATTTGTTAGTTCTAGAAATGTCTCGAGTCTTTGATACCAGACACAAGGCAAAGTCTAGGGATTTGGAGTTGTTAGAACTAATCCAGGGCAGAGGGACTTTGATAGAATACATCACCCGGTTCAATCAATTGGTTGCCGAGACATCCTGGCCAGAAAGCAAACAGGCAGTTATCTTTTATAGGAGGTTGAATAACGCAATGAAAGATGCTTTAGCAGTGATACCTTCCATGCCCACTCAGTATCAGGAACTGGTGGATCTTGCCCTGCAGGTGGATGCCTGGCGATCAGAGCGCAGAGCTGAGTTGGGGGTTTCTTCCCACCCTACAGTTGTCAGTACCCCTGCTTCCAGTACTGAAGAACCTATGCAAGTAGGAGGTTTACGTAGCCCTATCACTACATCTGAAAGAGAACGTAGAAGGGTGGATAATGCATGCTTTTATTGTGGCACCACGGGACATTATGTGAAGGAATGTCCTCGACGTCCCAAGAAGAGTCAGGTTTTTCGGACAGCTCGACCTTAGATCCGGAGACCAGGTCGAGTGTTCAGTCTTCATCTTTGGGTACCCCTCTTGCCTTTGGTCGTGTCCAGCCCATCTTTGTACAGGCCACTCTTTGTCCCTCTACAGGTATTTCTCATGCAGTCACGATCATCATTGACTCAGGTGCCACTGGGAACTACATAGACATTGCGTTAGCCCATTCCCTCAATCTACCTTTAGTGTTAAAAACCTGACCTGAACCTGTTCAGGCCGTAGATGGCACTGCACTAGTCTCTGGTCCTGTTATACACCAAACTGAACCTCTATTGTTGACCATACAAGACATTCACACAGAGACATTAAGTTTTGACTTGATTACCACACCTCAATTCGGTATCATATTAGGAATACCATGGTTACGTGAACACAATCCTCTGATTAATTGGCAATCAGGCACGGTGATCTTCGAGTCTGAGATTTGTCAGAACTATTGTCTCCCAACCCATCAAGCAACCGATACTCCTTCTCGGGCCTTGGGAGACCTAGCTCAACTCACGCTGAATGATGAGGGATCAGAGGTTGTGAATTCCCATACCGTTGGGGGGGTGGTGTCAGGGATTCCATCTGAGTATAAAGCATTCGAATCAGTTTTCGATCGCGGTTCTTCCGAGGTACTTCCTCCACACAGACCATATGACTGCCCAATTGAATTAATCCCTGATTCCACCATTCCTTCGGGCAGGATTTATTCCTTGTCTCCCTCGGAAGAACAAGCATTGAAACAGTATGTACAGAACGCCCGACGATTAGGACATATCCGCCCCTCTACTTCACCAGCTGCAAGCCCTATATTTTTTGTACCTAAGAAAGAGGGGGACTTACGTCCTTGTGTGGATTATCAGCGTCTTAACGCTATCACGAAAAAGGATAGATATCCAATTCCGTTAATCACACCCCTTCTGGACCACTTATCTCATGCTTCTGTTTTTCACCAAGCTGGATCTTCGCGGCGCATACAATCTAGTGCGCGTTCGCGAAGGCGATGAGTGGAAAACTGCCTTTTGTACCCGTTACGGCTTGTATGAATATCTAGTCATGCCCTTCGGCCTATGTAACGCCCCAGAAACATTCCAGCGTTTTATGAATGACATATTCAGGGACATTCTGGACGTATTCATGGTTGTTTATTTGGACGACATCTTGATCTTTTCACGGAATCTTGATGACCATGTAAAGCATGTCCGAGAAGTATTATCCCGTCTGAGGGAACATTCCCTATTTGCCAAACCCGAGAAATGTCAGTTCCATAAAACGTCAGTTTCTGGGATTCCACATTACCCCTGGGGCATTATCCATGAACGAATCCAAGGTTAAAGCAGTCCTAGATTGGCCAGTTCCTCAAACACTCAAGTCCTTGGAGGCCTTTTTGGGCTTTGCCAACTTTTGTAGGCGTTTTATTTCCTCCTTTTCCACAATTGTTGCCCCACTCACAGCCCTGACCAGCCCTCAGGTATCCTATCGATGGCAGAGGGAACATCAGGAATCTTTTGAGGCTTTGAAAACCGCTTTCACTACCGCACCGGTGCTCCAGCACCCCAATCCTGATCTTCCGTTCATAGTTGAGGCGGATGCCTCTTCTTTTGCTCTAGGTGCGGTATTGTCTCAGACATGTCCTACTACAGGCAAGTTGCACCCGGTGGCATACCACTCCCGTAAGTTCTACAATACTGAGACCCATTATACCGTAACAGAGAAGGAACCCCTGGCTGTCATGGACGCCTTTCGTGTCTGGCGCCATCATCTTCTGGGGGCTAAGCATCCAATCACTGTATACTCAGATCATCGAAATCTACAGGATATGGCCTCATTGAAGTGCATCAATAGCAGACAGGTCCGGTGGCATCTTTTCTTTTCCTCTTTTGATTTCCATATTATGCATTGTCCTGGAACCTCACATGGAAAAGCGGACGCCTTGTCACGTTCCTCGGGTGGGGTCGAGTTGCCAACCTTCCCTGACACTGTTCTCGGAAAGAGTCATGTGATTTGTCTCTGCACTCCCTCTTTGTCATTGTTAGATTCTGTACGAGCTTGGACTAGCAATCATTCCGACCAATTGCGGGATTGGGACCCCGTTTATTCTGATGGTTTGCCTTTCGTGCATGAACGTCTGTTTCTTCCCACAGCTGACACTCGTAACTTGGCCCTTGAGTGGTCTCATGATGCTCCCTTCAATGCCCATCCCGGTCAAGAGCGCACTTTGGATCTCCTAAAGCGCTGGTGTTGGTGGCCCACTATGAAGCTCGATGTGGAATGCTATGTAAATTCATGTGCTGTCTGTGCTCAGGCTAAACATCGAAGAGGACGACCGGTTGGGCTGCTGCTTCCGCTTCCGGTACCTCCAAGACCTTGGCATACACTGACAATGGATTTCGTAACCGATCTCCCCAAGGTACAAGGTTTTGACACCATCTGGGTGGTGGTGGACACGTTCACAAAAATGGCTCGTTTTGTTCCTTGTAAGGGTATTTCTTCGGCCCCGGTCTTGGCAGACTTGTTTTTTGAACATGTGTTTGTGTTATATGGACTCCCTTCGGTCATTGTGTCCGATCGAGGGTCACAGTTCACCTCTCGTTTTTGGAGGTCATTGACTAAATTACTGGGCATCGATACCAGGTATTCTTCGGCCTATCACCCTGAGACTGATGGGCAGACCGAAAGGACAAATCAATCTCTGGAGCAGTATCTTCGGTGCCTTATATTGCAACAACAGACCTCCTGGTTGAGCGCTTTACGGCTTGCTGAGTTCGCATACAATAACACGGCTCATTTTGCTACAGGTTTTTCTGTACATTTTCGTTTTCACTGTGGTGCCTGTTAATTCCACCGTTACATCCAGAAAATTCACGTGTGGCTTGCCAATTTCAATGGTAAATCCTATTTTCAGATTACATGTATTGAGAAAGTTCCAAAAATTGAGCAGTTCTGTTTCAGTGCCCATCCATATCCCAAAAATGTCATCGATGTATCTCTGCCAGCATTAAATCTTGTTCTTCCAAAGTGGATTATCCAATACGTGAGTTTTTTCATAATGATACATAAAAATGTTCGCATAGGATGGGGTCACAGAGGACCCCATGGAAGTTCCAGAAATGTGTAGGTAGAATTGGCCATTATGTCTAAAATAATTATTGTAAAGTATGATGTTAAGTAATTCCAGTGCAAAGATTTTTTTAATGTCAACTTGTCTATGTGTTAATAAGAACCATTGTAGAGCCTCAATGCCTTCAGAGTGTGAAATGGAAGTATATAAACTGTTGAGGTCCATAGTGAACAGTATCAAGTTGTCCTCTGTAAGTTGTAGTGTTTGTAGAATTTTCAAGAAGTGAGTCGTATCTTTGAGGTAGGTTGTTGTAGCTTGTATCAGTGGCTGAAGTGCTGTGTCGAGATATATAGCAAGAGGTTGAAAAATGCTTTCCGTCCCAGCAAGAATAGGGCAAAATGGTGGATCCTGGAGATTTTTGTGTATCTTAGGCAACCCGTAAAATACCAGGGTTATTGGATATTTCTGGGTCAAAAATTCAGCTGTTTTTTCTGATATCCAATCCATTGTTAGTGCTTCATCCACAGTAGTTTTGATGATGTTTGTAATCCCAAGAATTGGATCACTGTCTAGTGGTGTGTAACGCCTAGTGTCTTTCAAAAGTTTGGAACAGCCTAGATCATAGAGGGTGGTGTCCATCAAAACCAGGGCACCACCTTTATCTGGTTGTTTTAAGGTTAGGCTACTGTCTTCAGCCAGTTGTTTGATACGTTTCAGTTGGTGTTTGCGAATATAATATCATGTAAAGGAGTGTGCCATTAGATTAAAGACGTATTTCTAGAGCACACACCCTGATTAGTAAGATTTTCAAGAATAAAGAGTACATTATTCAGATTTCTTATAGAGTTTGTTTAGATCAAGCATATTCATGAATAAGTGCAAGCAGCCTGGGAGCTGCACTAATAAAGGAACACAACTGAAAAACAGAATTGGCTCTTGGTAAAGAACGCAGATATATTCTTTTTTAATAAACAAAAGCTTATTTACTGAAAATGTATTCAACAGTTAAGGATTACAAGGAGAAACAGAGAGGGTTTGGCACAAGTATTGAGCATTGAATTTAGAAGGCATTCCCAACATCATTCATTGTGTCCTATAGCATCGCTTTGTTAAAGTTGAACTTGGAAGGTATTCCCAACATCATTGAGTGTGCCTAATAGTGATACAATTGAATTTAGAAAGTGTGCCTAATAGCGTCACTGGGCCAAAGTTTGAACTTAGAAAGTGTGCCTAATAGCGTCTCTGGTATAGTTGAATTTAGAAAGTGTGCCTAATAGTGTCACTCTGCCAAAGTTTGAACTTGGAAAGTGTGCCTAATATCATCACTGTGCTAAAGCTGAATCTAGAAGTGTGCCTAATAGCGTCACTGTGGTATAAGTGAATTTAGAAAGTCTGCCTAATAGCGTAATTGTTGTATAGTCGAATCTAGAATGTATGCCTAATAGCGTCTCTGTGCCAAAGTTTGAACCTAGAAAGTGTGCCTAATAGCATAACTGTGGTATAAGTGAATTTAGAAAGTCTGCCTAATAGCGTAATTGTTGTATAGTCGAATCTAGAATGTATGCCTAATAGCGTCTCTGTGCCAAAGTTTGAACCTAGAAAGTGTGCCTAATAGCGTAACTGTGGTATAGTTGAATTTAGAGAGTGTGCCTGATTAGCGTCACTGTGCTAGAGTTGAATCTAGAAAGTGTGCCTAATAGCATCTCGGTGCCAAAATCTGAACTTAGAAAGTGTGCCTAATAGCGTCTCTGGTATAGTTTAATTTAGTTGAATTTAGAAGGTGTGCTTGATAGCGTCACTCTGCCAAAGTTTAAACTTGGAAAATGTGCCTAATATCATCACTGTGCTAAAGCTGAATCTAGAAGTGTGCCTAATAGCGTCATTGTCGTATAGTCGAATCTAGAAATTGTGCCTAATAGCGTCACTGTAGTATATTTGAATTTAGAAAGTGTCTCTACTATCATCATTGTCCTAAAGTTTAGTGGATGGAGTGGATATATCTCTGTATATCTCTGTATCTCATATTTATGCTATGTATATGCTATGTACCTGTATCCCCATGTTATCTGTATCACATGTTTACCCCTATCCATCCTGTCACTTTATATACGTATGCCGCTATGTACGCCCCCGGTCCTGCTCTCATGCTTGGTCGCAGGCGCTTTACTGATAACCACCATATCACACTACTATGCTTACTCTCTCCTATGCACCATCATTCAACTAGAACACAGCTATGCTATGACACATTCTGCCTAGCTGTTCTCATACTAACATGACCCCACGAACACCTCATCATCCTAATAAAACACAGCTAGCTGAGCACATACCGGCTATCTTAGGCGTCTCCTCAGGCCTAACACAGCCAGAACTCAATCTGGGTGTCCACCCTGCAGACTGAACACATCCAACTGATTTCCTCACCACCACACCTACTGGTAAGAAGCAGCTATCATGCAACAACCACACCAGCTGCACACATTTCCGGTGCGCCCATGCACCATACAACACTCTCTCTCTCTCTACTGACTTGAACTGCGGTTCCAGAGGGCGTTCAACCTACCAGCGCTTTGAGGTCATACCAATGATACATAAGGCTCTATATAAATGCCAAGTAACATAACATAACATAACATAACATAACATAACATAACATGTTATGGATCCGTATTGTAGATGAGGAATTGGTTTATTAGAAGGAGTAAAGAGAAGTGGAATTTGGAGTTATGAAAAGAGAAGACATTATGCGTGAGATTTGGGAAAAAATAGGGATAATTAGGTTGGAGTTCCTGTCAGTATACGTTTATGAGAATGGAGGAATGACATACACATGCACACACACACTGACCATATATATACACCCCCCCAATAGTAGATAGTATCATCCCTACATCAGAATATAATTTAATAGATAGGTTATTGAGGGGCATAAGGGCCTTCGTTCATATCGTTTGATAAAAAGATCTCACTATGTAGGAATATATGGTGGTGGAAAGTCAAGTGAAAGAGTATTTCACTTTTATAATGTGTTACTCAGTGCCAGAGCAAGTGAGGTCACCTACAGAAAACTGAATACAGGCCCTAGAGGAAATTAAAAGATCATGCATTTAGTTCTGTGAATGCACACACACACACACACACTCAATCCCATGGAAGCACAGACCATCAATGGATCACAGGCTCAATTCACATAAAAACACATTTAGGTAGTCAGAGAAATAATTCAATACCGCAATGAGAACACACTCACACACACACATAGGCTGCCTTCTCTTTACATTAGGAGCGCCATTTAGATACATTATGTCCCGCTGAAACACAATATAAGAAAACATAGAGTGCAAATCATTGCAGCACTTTTTTAAAAAGGGAGAAGGGATTGTGTTGTAAAAATGTATATATGAGGGTAGCTGGATTTTTGGGGGTTATATATGAAGGAAAGATAAGGATACCTTGAATTTGCAGGCCCAAGAAGAGACAG
Source organism: Ambystoma mexicanum (assembly GCF_040938575.1). Taxonomy (NCBI): domain Eukaryota; kingdom Metazoa; phylum Chordata; class Amphibia; order Caudata; family Ambystomatidae; genus Ambystoma; species Ambystoma mexicanum. The sequence continues at coordinate 7,142,736 of NC_090932.1, forward strand.
GAAGGGTGCACACTATTAAAACTCCATATAAAGTGGTAATGATTCTCACTGGCAGGGCCAGGTAGAAGAGTGCACATCAAACTCCCAGAACGGGTAATAAAAAGAGAGGAGAGTACATCCACTAAAGCAGTGGAGGGAAAACTTACATAGGGGGACAAAGTAAAAGTACACACATGTAAGGGATTATAATATGTTAAGTATAAGAGTTTGTGTTGTGTCTAGACTAATAAATATAAGATGATAGTAAACAATTCAAACTAAAGCGCTTAAGTAAGCAGTTCCCAATCAAAAGATTGACGTCAATCCAGGGGGTAAAATAAAAAAAGAAAGAAATGAACTTTAAAATATGAATATTAAAGTAACAATATAATACAAGTTGATAAAAGGTATAAATAAAAGAACAGAAATACATTATGACATAAGGTTGATGGGAAAAGGTGTGGATCAAATATTCTGATTTTCAAATAATGAACAGCAATCTTGGTGCCTGTTCACATTGATCAGTGTCATATATTTGATAACATAAAGACAATGAATGAAAGGCCTGGAGAGTATGGACAGACAAGATTGACCTGTCAATATGAGAGAACTTCAGTCAGAATTGCACAAAAGAACATATGAGAGTAAGTAACAAGAACATTATCTATATGTTTATGTAAAAATGTTGATTTATGTATTATAGATGAAAAATGGTCATTGTTGGAGCACGGGAGGAATGTCTATAAATCCTTAGCGCAGTATAGTGATACAATGGGAAGAAACATATTGAAAAAGGTGAGTACTAGTGGACAAATAGAGAGAGAGAAGGTAAGTACCAGTGGACACAGCAAGTGTGAGAATCACCACATGGATCATTATCAGGAGAAAGAGGACCCAGGTGAGTAGAGAATAAGGCAGTAAGGGATACAGTATTTTTTAAACAGACAGCATTTTTTCCCAAGAAAGGTGTAAACAGATGTGAGCCTAGAATAGTACGTATATGCGAGTATGGCCATATCTAATGAAGACAATGAGAAGATTTTTGTATGAAAGGTGGAGTAACCTTTTTATGATTATGGTGATAGAGAGTATTGAATATGTAGACCTGGTAAATGCATAGACCGGCAGAGATAGGCAAAACATTGTATGCTTATGTGCCATGCTTGCATGCACTTAGTAGGATCAGTGCTTCTTCCCAATATCATGGGTAGGTAGATTAGTGTAGGAAGGGCGACAAAAGTGTTAATTATGTCTCAACAGAATAAATACAGCAAAGAAAGAAGAGACTGTGGTCCCACACCATCAGGTGGAGGACTTTAAAATTACAGAGAACATGTTCAGCATAGCAGGAACAATTAAAAACAATCATGCATTCTATTTGGCCAAAGATCCAAAGAGATTACCCCAGCAACCCTCATGTTAAAGAAAATCATGAGTAACAAAGGCCTATTATAGGGAAATACCAGTTGCTTTGATAGCTTATCATGACTTTGCCTCTATTCTGATTTCTGCAGGGAGCAAAAAACGATGTTCGTCATGGATGCACCAAGAAGAAAGAAGAGGAGTGTCTAAAGAGAACAACATCCTTATCTGAAGAAAAAAAATGTTTTTGGATTTGCTATGTGTCTGTTTTGTCTTTTATTGTTTTTATTATAAAGAAGGGGAGAATGTAACCCCAGAGATGTGAAGAATGCCACAACCACAGAGAAAAGCTTTATCAGAAAGAGAAGAGAACATGTTTCCTTGGTCACTTACAGAAGTGATGATGGTCGGCGGGGCAAGTGAAAGTAAAACAACGTATGTGTGAGTGCTTTTTGGTCTCATGTCACAGAAAGGCCCAGGTATCAGCACATATGAACATAGGTGACACTAAGATATGCATGAAAGGGAGAATGCAGCAGCCATTCTATTGCATTGGAAAAAGGGGAAATTCAGTAGCACTTATTTTAGGAGGTATTAGTGCTTTACAGAAAAGGACCCACTGTAGCAGTAATGTTTAGATTTCAGGTAGAAGCACTGATGATAAAATGTACTTATTTTTCATGAAACCCACCCAGTTTTTATATTACAGATGTACAGGCACTACCTGCACCCCAGGTAACTAAAGGCAACCAATCCTGCGAGCAGGGAGAAAAGCCCTCACTATGAAAAAGGGTTTTGAGGGACACAGCCAGATGCCCAGTTGCGACTAAGACTAAAAATAAAAGCAATGGCCCTCATTCCGAGTTTAGAGGTAAGTACCGTCCATTACCGGCATGGCGCAAATAGCATGTCCGAGCTGGCAATAGACCGCTAAAAGTGCACTATTACGAGTTTGCGGGCACGAGCTTTGCGCCATGCCGGTAATGTACGTAGCGGCATGCCGCAAAAATGCCAGAAAAACCCCCTACCGGAATGAACCATAGCAAACACTACCGCCATAGAGCAACGCAGCATTAGCGGTGAGGAAAATAGGGGTCACCGTTATTTACGGTCACCGTTAAAATGCGGAACTGGAAATAGCATCATCGCACAGGAACTGGAAGGAGCACAGTGGCCATCTTTAAAAACACAATCCATTGCCATCCTCACCAGACAGGACCCCTGGCACACTGTTGACCTACCGGAAAGTTACCACTACTACCGAGGAATGCCCAAAGTGCCAAAGAAGGGAGCTGCCCGCCTCTGAAAGGAGCGGTTCAGCCCAGATGAGCTGCAAATGCTTGTGGATACCCTCCACGAGCATGCTGGAACTGTTTTCGGTAACGACATGCAGAGGGTGGCGGTGCTTAAAAAAAAGACATCTGGGCACTAGTGGCCCAGAAGGTGAGCGCTGTGGGCAACACCCCCGCACCACAAAGGATTGCCGAAAAAAAAGGTGGGACGACCTGCGGCTGAGGGTGCGGAGCATCCCCTCTGCGAATAGAAACCAAGCCTTGGAGACTGGAGGAGGCCCAAGTTTGCCTATGAAACTCATGCCGTGGGAGGAGACATGTGCGGCCATGATAGGCTCCGAATCCATTGAAGGGGTCAGAGAAATGGAGTGTGGTGCAACGTCATCCGCTGATGGAGGTGAGTGTCCAAAGTCAATACTGCCAACGCCAATGTTATGAAAGTCACTGCTAAGGTCTGGCCAAGGAGTCACGGCATGGTCGCCCACACCCCCCCCTGTAAATCATGCCGAAGCAAGTGCGACCCAAGCTAGTGCCAGGTGCAAGAACATAATGTATATGACACATACCACACAAAGGGCCCATTCCATGAGGCACACAGGGCAGTTGATGTAGACAGTGTGCATGTTAGACAGCACAGTACCCGGCCAACATGAGTGACACCGACATATGCATGCATTTACCACTCAAGTATTGAATGATGTGCCGTTCCCTACCCAAATGCTGATAACCCATAAATATCTGAATGTGCTATTGTAGCCATGTATAAATGCTGGCTCTCAAATCATCACTCATGCCGTCCCTCTCTTCCACCCCACAGGCAGTGAGCATGACAGTGAGGAGCAGGAGAGCAACCATCCAGCACTTCCAGGGGCCAAGGCAGGGGCCGCCGTCTCCCAGCGAGGAAGACAACACCTGGACGTACACCACCAGCTCCAGCAAGGCCAGTGGAGGGTTCACCATTCCCAGCCCCACCCCTCCCTGCTCTGGCTGCAGACACTTGCACAATGCCACGGTCTGAGGAGTCGAGTGTGGCTGGGGAGGTGGCAGCCACGGCCCCCCTCGAAGTTGCGGACAGCCCCGATTCCATCTGTGGAGTGACTGAGGACGACACAGTTGAAGTCATGCACACCCCTGAAGCCTACTCTAACCCCCAGGTATCCTTTAGTGACTCGGGAGAGACCGACACACTTGAGCAATCTGGCCAAGGACCAACACAGGGACATGCCAGTCCTGTGCCCAGTTCCCTTGAGGAAGCGCCGGCAGGACATATCAGCCCGATCCTCAGCAGGGCCACTACCTCATCTGCCGATGCACAGCGGGCTGACCAGCTCACAGCCCTGATCACAGATTTTGTGCAGGACAATCGGCAGGTCAGGCAGGAGTGGCGTGATGAATTGAGGGCACTGGGCCAGGTGATAACGGACAGCACCAACCGGCTCTGTAAGGTGCTCGGCCGCATAGCCGATGCTCTGGAGGCTGCTCATCCTGGCCAACAGCCTCAGCATGAGGACACCCCTTCAACGAGCAACTCCACCCAGACCAGCCCACTCCGTCGGTCGCTCTGTGCCCAGCGCCGCCGGGACATGCCTCTCCCAGGCTCCTGGAGCGCAGAGTGACTTTACTGCCAGCCACATGTGGGCTACGTGGACCCTATGGGACTAGTGTTGGGGAGTTGTGGGGGATGGGGAGGGGGGAAGGGTGTGTGGGGGAGTTGGGGGGTGAGGGGGAGGGGAGTGAGGGTGTGTGGGGGAGTTGTGGGGGAAGGGGGAGTTGGGGGAGGGAGGGGGACGAGGGTGTGTGGGGGAGTTGGGGGGAGGGGGGTGAGGGTGGTGGAGTGTTTGTTTTTCACTTAGACATTTTCACTTTTAATACACCGGTTGTGTTGCAAAGAAAAACCAGAGTGGACATTCATCATTGCGCATGTGTCATTTAATATATAATAGTGCATAGTGTAAATATACCCCCACACCCAGTGCCCTATGTCCTCAGATTATGACACCCTCTGCTGACTTGTTTGTCAGAAATATTGTCCAATCAATGACTGGCGCACGGCACGTCCCTCCTGTGCATCGGCACCCTGATGATGTCCTGCCACATCTACCTCCTCCCCTTCATCATCATCAGGTGGTAGCAGTTCCATGTCAGGGGGCAGGGGCACGTTCCGCCGGATGCACATATTCTGCAGCATTACACATGCCATGGGGATCTTGGACACCTTCTCATGGCTGTAGATGAGTGCCCCACCCGACCGGCTGAGGCAGCGAAATCGTGCCTTCAACAGGCCAAAGGTCTGCTCAATCACCACACGTGTACGGGTATGGGAACGATTGTAGTCCTCCACGTGCCTGTTCTGTGGGTTTCAGACAGGGGTCATGAGCCACGGCGTCAAGGGATAGCCACCATCACCTGCATGAGAGGGGAAGGAAGGTAAGTGTTCGTACATTCATGGCGGACAACTGTACTAGTCTCACATGGCAGCAGGTAATTTCTGCCCACAAGCACATGTCCCTGGATGTATTTACCCCATTTCTGGCCACGCTATGTGTCATGTGCAATGGACTAATGGAGTGGGTTGCATCTTCGAGATGGGTCATGGTGTGCACTGACATCTGGTTGCACGCGCATCGTATATACATGCACCAGTGTTGGAGTAAAATCATTAATGTGTTGTGTCTTGTGAGATTTTTTAGTAGGGAGTGTTGGCTGTAGTCAGTACCATATTCGTCATTCTGCACTGATCAGTTCCATGGTGACTTGCAGCGCTCCTATGGGTGTGCGGAACCAGTGACACGCTGTGGTATCCCTGGTTGGCTCAATTCAATGCACTCCCAGGGATGACTGTCATGTGTGGTGATATGCTGGATACAGCAACATAGTGCATATGCAGTGCATAGTACAGGATGGCCTTACGGTGTGTGAGGGCCGCCGATGAGTGGTGCATGTGTTGTGGGATGTGGGCTAGTTAACTGTTAGTCATGTAGTGATATGTGTCGGACTTACTTCATCACTATGGAATTTGGTGGTCATGTACCGTTTCAGTTGCTTTGGGGCAGAGTGTTCGGTGATGTGCACATCGTGCACTGACGTCAACATTACCACCCAGGTGGCGTATGCATCCCCCCCTTCCCACCCAGGTGGAGTATGCATCCCCCCTTCCCTACCAGGTGGAGTATGCATCCCCCCTTCCCACCCAGGTGGAGTATGCATCCCCCCCTTCCCACCCAGGTGGAGTATGCAGCCACCCGCCTCACAACCCCGATGCACTGCCATGGGCCAGTAAGGCAACTCACCAAGCAGCCAGGCACTTCGTACAGCATGTCGCTCCATGAAGCGTGGTAGCGTGGAGTTCCGCAGGACCAATGAGTCATGAGTTGATCCTGGATATCGGGCAGAGCAATGTGTGATGATTTTGCTAGCGTTGCATACCATTTGCATATTGATGGAGTGGTATTGCTTGCGGTTGCGATACACCACCTCCATGGCATGCGGGACTACTAACTCCACGTGGGTGCAGTCAAGGGAACCTACACAATTTGGCATGCCTGCCAGTGCATGGACGGCAACTTTTGTTTCGAATATCTCCTGGGGAGTCTGTGGTAGGGATATGAAGTCCCTTGTGTGCTTGAGGGGGGCATCCAGCACTTAGTTCAGTATCCGGGAAAATAAGGTTTGTGATATGCCATGCATGTGCCCCACTGTGTGCTGGTAGGTGCCTGTGGCAAGGAAGTGCAGCACAGACACCACCTTTCAGTAGAGGGGGGATGGCGGTGCATATTCCTATGAGGCTCACTATGTCGTTGTGTATCAGATCCACTACGGTGGTGATGGTGTTACAGTCAAGCCGGTACAGGGTGTGGATCTGCTCAGGTGCTAGGTTGAAGGGGGTGGCTCTGAGGCAAGGATTGGGGGCTGCCGGCGTGGTAACGGTGGCTGCACTGGTGGGGCATGCTGGGCCTGTCTGACCCTCTTTCTCCTCCTGTGTCTCCTCTGTGGTGGGGCTGTTGTTGTTGTTGTTGAGGCCTTGCAAGCAGGGCCTCCAGTTCCAGTAATGCTACTACTACTGGTATCATCTTGGTGTGGGAGGGGGGGTGGTGTGTGGGTGTGCTCCTTTTGTACTGGCCCTCACTCCATTGCCTCCACCTGTGTTGATTGTGTGCACCTGTGGCCGGTATTTACACCATGCCAGTATGCTCTTTTTCAGCCTTCAGGAGGCCGTTATTTGCATATCCGCATTACTTGGGATCAGCTCCGGTTTACGGCATGCCGCTAATGCCGGCATGGTGTGTTGCGCCCACGCGCATAGACCGCTATTTACGGCATCGTAAAGTACGGTGCCGTAAATGGCGGTCTGGTTGGTCAGAATAGCCCGTAGCGGTAAGCGATGCTGGTAATCATTTATCGGCATTGTTTTTCCCTTAACTCCAACCTCGGAATGACCCCCAATGACTCTCTTTATGAAACTCCCACATCTTTGTGTCTCACAGAACATTTAATATCCTCTTGACTGACTATCTTGTTTAAAGAAGAAGAATGGCCTACGAATTAAGGGGCCCTTGAACTAGCTGAAAAGCAGCCAATTTGGACTTGGAATAAGAAAAACAAAGAATCGAGTGGAAGACGAATCAGATGGCAGTCAGAAGATGAACTAGAAGAAAATGGGGAGTAAGGCAGGGACCAAGGAAGCATTGTGGGGTGGGAGGAAAGAGAACATATGAATGAATAAATGTGTCTGAAATGGAAGTAACAGTAAAAAAGGGGTGGTGGGTTCCCTCAAGGGATAGCAAATGTTGTTCAATAGCTGCGGTTCGGAGTAGTAAAGCAAGCCGGCATTCAGCAGGAATGCCTCGTTACCCTGCACCTGAAGGGCAGATTATGGAGAGCAAAGCTGCCATGTCAGGAAAGGTCTGGCCACGGAGAAACACCTGTTTGTAGCAGGGGCCCAACACAAGTGTTCACACAGTAGCACATACTGGCATGTTCTCTATCACAGCCACCTCGAGTAATAGTATAGTCAGTGGTGACTGAGGAAGGAAGGCAGTGGGGGGATTGCAGGGTTTGTCTTACACTGACAGAGTGAGCATGTGGGTGTTGGTGTAGAGATGAAAGGGTGTGAGAACGAGTGAAGGTGTGAGAATTGCAAAGAGAGCGAGAGCGTGGAATGGTGTAAGTGGGAGAATGGTGTGAAACAAGCAATTACGTGACAGTGCACAAGAGAGAGTGTGTGCAAGAAACACAGAGGGTGATGGAGCACGAGCAGCTGCTGGCTGGAGCAGTGGTGCAGCAGATGTGCAGGAAGGCCCAATTACCCTGAAGCTGGGAAGGTCAGATCATGGGGAGTGACGCTGCCATTTCATCAAAAGCCTGGCCCTGGATGGGGACCCGGATATAGCAGGTGGCCCTGCCCTCATTGCCCTAAATGGCACATATGGGCCTTAGCGGGCACAGCCACCTCGAGTCTTGTTACAGTGAATGGTGGTGGGAGGCTTTAGGAGGGTGTTGTCACAATGACATCGCTGGCATTATTAGACAAGGTCAGAATAAAGATGACCTTACATTGGCAGTACTGGCCTTATTTGACGCAGCAAGTATGAATAGAGTGTTCCGCAGTGATGGGGGACAGGGCTTTGGGGGGGATGGTTATTCCTACCGTGGTCATAATAGCATTATTGGACGAGCCAGCATGAGGGTGAGCTTACCCTGGCAGTACTTGCCCTGCTGGGCACAGCCAGTCCCAGTGTTCTTACACGGATGGGAGAGAAGGAGTTGAGCGGGTGTTGCTATAGTGACATTACTGACATTATGAATAAAGTCAGCGCACGGGTGAACTTACCCTGGCAGTACTGGCCTTACTGGGCACATCCAGTCTGAGTTGCTACAGTGCTAGGAGAGAGGGAGTCGAGGGAGTGTTACTACAGTGACAGTACTGTCATTATTGAATGAAGCTAGCACAGGGTGGCCTTCCAACGGCACTACTGCCCTTACTGGGAGTAGCCACTATGAGCATATTTACAATGGCACATACTGGTCATAGCAGAGAGAGACAACCAAGCATTCTTAAAGTGACGGTGACAGGGAGAATGTTATTAAAGTGACAATAATGAATAGACAATGATAGCATGAATGATACTTTTGGGGTGTGGTAAGGGGCTTCCAGCGCATCCTGCCCTGAGACTGTCTCAAAGGGGGTGTCATGGTAGGGAAATGGGGATACCAAAGCATCAAGGGGCATTTACTCTATTCAGATATTCTGATACAAGACTTGTATTTGGTGTCATATGAAAGGGCACACATTTAAAAGTGGCCCTTTGTGTGAAACTCTATCCTCCATTTATTGGACTTGTATGTTTGAACTTTGTGTGAACACACACTACACACATTTCTTTTTCTCTTTAGAATTGACAACAAAGGAACTTTCATTAAATATTGGTATGCTTGCTTTTTAAAATGTGTTTTGGTGAAGAGGTAAGAAGCCATGCTTTGGAATAGTTCATGCAACAATCTGAAATTGTACAATCCCCCTCTTTGCTCCCCTGCTCGCTTGCAATATCAGGTCTGAATAGTATTCCCATGGAGTCCTGTGGGACTGTGGGACTCCATGGGAATGGGGACTTGCAGGATCAGCTGCCTGGCTTCCTGATCCGTCCCGGTGGCACTGTGCCGCCAGGCGGCGGATCCGGTGTTACGGAATCGGTGGCAATGTGCCAGTCGTGCCGGCGGGTTACCGTCGACCTCGTAATGAGGCCCTAGGTGTCAGTAAATAAAGCAAGCTCTAAGGGGAAGAATACCCAGGCCCAATGTGATCAGATTGTTGCAATGTGTTTACCAGAATGCCGATGTGCTGCACCGAGGCGCGGCTGTTGCTCACCATTTCATTTCATACACCAATGTTGCTCATTGGTTACCAAAGGTTGGGACCCCCTGCCATACATGATGTACCTTTCAAAGTAACTCGGATAAATTCCATTAGTGAGGGTACAGATATTGGGTGGGAACAGCCTCCCAGAACAAGTTTGAATCACAAACTTCACGAGACCATCTGCAAACCATTACTATTGACAACCTATAAAGACCCAAGTTACTCCTCACTGATGAGGCCCAATGAAGCTGAAACATGTCTGGGGATGCCTGTGGTCTCACGCACAAGGGATGTGATCCAGCAGTTTGGGCTGCACTGCCCCTTTTAGGGTGGGAAGATGCCTCATTTGCATATGGTCCTTCCCCATCTGTAATGACTTTGCAGGCTGAAGAAAGATGATCTGGAGAGGTCCCCACAGCAATGCTCCTGGTTATGATTAAATCAAACCCTTCCCGCCATCACCCTTTATCTGCTTAAGTCACCACAAGTGAAAGGTGCATGCCCAGACATGGGTCCTCAGCCTACTGTGTCAACAGACCCAAGCAAAGCTCTCGCTGCCAATAGGCCTGGGGTTGCGTGTGGCGTGCACAAGGGATGTGGACTAGCAGTTTATGCTGGATTGGTCTTTTGGGGATGAGACAAAGCCTGATGTGCAAATAGTATTTCCCCTTCACATCTGGCTTGTCTGGCTAAAACACAATGGACTGCAATTCCAGTGGCTATGATTGATTCAAAACCTTCCAGCATCTCCCTTTAGTTTTGCTTAAACCATTATTAGTGACAGAATAATGGAACAGTCCCACCCCAGAGAGCCAGGCATGTTAGATGGTGGGAAGTGAACATTGAGAGTAGTGCTGACTGTGGGTACAGGTTTACAGAAGGAACAGCTGAGCGGAATGTTGGTTTAGCTTCATGTGGGTGCAACTGACTATGGGTACTATGGGTGCAGCAGAATGTGGCACAGCTGGTTGAGGTGCGTAGGGCAGGCTGTCACTCCTTCAGACTGTGGTGCAGCAGAGTGTGGGTACAGCTTAATGTGGGTATATCTGAGTGTGGGTACAGCTAACTGTGGGCACAGCAGTTGTGGGCAGTGCTAATAGAGACAGAGCTTAGAATTGGCATAGCTTAATGCGACTATGGTTGAGTGCGGATGCAGCAGTGTGTGGGTGAAGATAGGTGTGTGTGCAGCTGGGTGTGGATGCAAATCAGTGTGGATGCAGCTGGATGTGGGCACAACTGAGTCTGAGTGCATTTGAGGGTGGTTGCAGATCATGGTGGGTACAGCTGAGTGTGGATTCAGCTGACTGTGTCTGCCGGTGAGTGTCTGCACAGTTGAGTATGACTACAGCCGGCTGTGGGTGCAAATGAGGGTGGGTGCATATGTGTGTGTGCGTACATCTGAGGCTGGTTGCAGATGAGGGTGGGTACAGCTGGAAGTGGATACAGGTGAGTGAGATACAGCTGGCTGTGGCAGCTGATGAGTGTCTGCAAAGCTGAGTACGGGTATAGATACCTGAGGGTGCAGCTGAGTGTGGTTACAGCTGAGTCAGAGAACAGTCTTTATTTTTGCATTGTTTGAAGTGCAGACCTTGCTCGGGAGCAGTGGAACACTGTACAGGGTGTGGGTAGCCAGCATTTGGGTTGGAGTCTTTTAACAGTAGTGCAGTTTTGTAAGTTGCCCTCTGTGTGACCCGGGGAATGGGTGCTTGGTCGGATGTTGTTGACAAATACACATTTTGAGAGATTTGAGAAATTGGAGAATTGTTGGGTCATTCCAAGCCTATACTGGGATCAGGTTCGAGAAGGTGGGTGCACGATAAGAGAAGGATTGTTTACCAGTCCACTCTTTGCGGACAAGTTGTGTTTCAAGCTGGTTGGTTGATTTGCTGCACAGGGATTGTGGTCCACCAGATATGTGGAGCTTAACTGCCAGGTATCCTGGTGTGCTTCTCGTGACTGCTTTGCAGAGGATCCATGCAGTCTTGAACAGTATCCTGGCCTAGAGAAAAAAGGCAATGAAGTTCTCTTAGGACCGAACATTGGGTCAACTTTCAGTGCAGCTGTAATAAAGTGTGCTGTAGCGTGGTGGACTACTTTCTGGGTAGCCAATTGAGCAGCTGCGATCCCCGTCAGGAGGGTGTTTCCCCCATCGATGTGCAAGACCACAAGGGCCTGCACAATGTCTGGCAGTCCTGCAGCAGGATGGATTGCTTGATTTTGCAAAGGGTGGAGATATGTGTTTCTGCTGTCGATGGTGAAGCCTAAGGATTTTGCTGAAAATGGGAGTTGTAGATGAAATCCTTCTAAGCACATATCATTGAGCCAGTGTTGGATGCATTGTTGTTTAGTGTGTGGACCGATGTGGACAAATTCAGTCTTGGATGGGTTTAGATGGAGGTAGGCAATTGTCGGGAAGCACCTTTGGGTGCTGCGCAGGCCTTCTCTGAACGGCTTCTGTGAATGGAGATGTTTTGTTCCGTTCTCCATTCATGGAAAGCACGTACAGTGGCGTACATAGGCCCCTTCCTATAACCCTGCAGCGCTCCTCAATGCTGCTTTTCAGACCTCTGTGCTGGTCTGATGCTTCGGTTGGTGTCACTCTGTTCCGCTTGTTCTATCCTTGCTCTGACTTCTTCCCCCACCCTTCTGGAGTGCAGGCTTCCTGACTCTACAACTCCCACAGACCCCGTCATGTGTCTTTCTATGCTCCAGCCATCGAGCATCCACACTTCAGAGACCCTAGTCTTTCTTGGCTGCAAGATACCCTCCACGCTATTGAACTGGACTTTCTTGCCTGGAGTCGTACGTGGACCCTTACCTGGATTATTGGATCTCCTTGCGTGCTCATGCCGTCGGGTCATCCGTGTTCCATCGGGCCTGGATGGACTACAGAATTGGGATTCTGGACCTGTAAAGACAAATCGCAAGGCACATATCACTACATACACCCATCTATATAACATCAGTTATACTGATACTAAACGTTATTATTACTCTCTTCTGTCTAGGGTTCTGGGGGTTGCTGCATCCAGAAGGTCCCCCCTGTCCAGGACTTACCATCAATGTGCTGGGGGTATTGACATCTCCCTGGCCGGGTTTTGGTGCAGTGTGGATCAGTTGGGGTTACACAGAAAGATGACCCTGACAGCTATTGGCATCCAGGACCAGATGATGGCTAAATGATTGTGGATACGACTGATGTCTGCTGGGATTTATGCTCTTGTGTACAACTGAGTACCGGCCGCGTATTGGTGGACGGCCATACCAGGATCTTTGAGTAGTGCGCCCTGAAGGATTGCTGAGAGGAAGGAGCTATGAGGGAGTCCGCAGGGGACGGGGAGTCGTAAAGAATGCAGCATGTCCATCTGGATGACCTTGTGTCTGCCCGAGAGGCAGGTGGTGAACCACTTCAGACAGTGCCAGAGAATCATATCCTGTTGATGAGGAGTGGGAGGAGGATTCGGTGCGCGACAGTGTCGAATGCAGCTGCAAAGCCAAGGAGGACGAGGAGCCATGCGTTACCTGTATTTCACTCTATTTGACTGATTACTCTCTGTTCTCTCCTCCTCTCCCTTTCTCCCTTTTCCTATCTCCTCTCCTTACTTTCTTCTATGCACTTACTCTATCAGAATTGTCCCTGGACCTAATATGATAGCAACCTCATCCGTTTCCTCCACCCTCGCTTTACTGGTTTTTTCCCTCCCCACACCCTCTTCAGCACTATCTGAAATGTCATCAGGCCTAGTATGATAGTCACTTGTTTTGTTCCTCCCCTACCTTTCTGCACCCCTCTCCCTCACCTCTTGTTTTTTTTCCGGCTCGACCAGAAATGTCGTCAGGCCTAATTTGGTAGTCACCTGTCTGTTTCCATTTCCTTCCCACTCTCCCCCTCCCTTCCTTATCTATGTCTTAGCTCTTGCACTATCTGAAATGTTGTCAGGCCGAGTACGATAGTTAATTTCACATCCTTACTCTTCATGGCCTGTAAGAATGTCATTGTATTTTCCCTTGTTCCCTCCCTTGCCTTGAAGCGCTTTGAAACACATTGTGTATAGGCGCTATATAAATAAACGATCATATCATATCATATCCATGATTTGGTGGGCATCATCAACCATCGGCATGGTGAATGTCTCGATGCTGCACTTGGGTGCAACACCAACTGATAGTCATGTAGGAGGTGTAGTTGTTCGATTTTGGCAAGTAGTTGTGTAGCGACTAGTTTTTCCAAGATTTTGCCAATAAGTGGGAGGTTTTTAATGGGCTGGTAGTTGGCCAGGCCGTTGGGCTCTAGGGTTGTTTTTTCCAAAAGAGGTCATATGACACCAGTCTTGAGGGTGTCCTGGAATAACCCTCTGGTGACGGAGGCATTAAAGATGGGGAGGAGTGTTCTAAGCGCCGGGCCCATTCAGTGTCTAATGATAGAGTCTGGGGTGGTATTTTACAGTAGAAGGTGGGTTTGAGGCAGGCGAGCACTTTAAGGAAGTCTAGGGGAGAGAGAGGAGAGTCCTCGATCCAGAGGGGCAGTGTGCATGCTGGGATGCAGGGGGGCTAACGCCGGGGGAGGTTGGTGTGAGTACAGCTGCCAGACGTGCCAAACAGCATCATCCAGTAGCAACAGGCCATGGTGGTTAGTGTTGCCGGCATACAAAGGCACAGACGCAATCCCGTCCAGGTACTCGTAGAAGCAGAACTTAATGTATTGGTCATCAATAACCCTGCACTTATGTGTAGGTGTATGTGTAGGTGTATGTGTAGGTGTAGGTGTAGGTGTAGGTGTATGTGTAGGTGTAGGTGTAGGTGTATGTCTAGGTGTAGGTGTATGTGTAGGTGTATGTGTAGGTGTATGTCTAGGTGTAGGTGTATGTGTAGGTGTATGTGTAGGTGTATGTGTAGGTGTATGTGTATGTGTAGGTGTATGTCTAGGTGTAGGTGTATGTGTAGGTGTATGTGTAGGTGTATGTGTAGGTGTAGGTGTAGGTGTAGGTGTATGTGTAGGTGTAGGTGTATGTGTAGGTGTATGTGTAGGTGTAGGTGTAGGTGTATGTGTAGGTGTAGGTGTATGTGTAGGTGTAGGTGTAGGTGTGTATGTAGGTGTATGTGTAGGTGTAGGTGTATGTGTAGGTGTATGTCTAGGTGTAGGTGTATGTGTAGGTGTATGTGTAGGTGTAGGTGTAGGTGTAGGTGTAGGTGTAGGTGTAGGTGTATGTGTAGGTGTAGGTGTAGGTGTATGTCTAGGTGTAGGTGTATGTGTAGGTGTATGTGTAGGTGTATGTGTAGGTGTATGTCTAGGTGTAGGTGTATGTGTAGGTGTATGTGTAGGTGTATGTGTAGGTGTATGTGTATGTGTAGGTGTATGTCTAGGTGTAGGTGTATGTGTAGGTGTATGTGTAGGTGTATGTGTAGGTGTAGGCGTATGTGTAGGTGTAGGTGTATGTGTAGGTGTATGTGTATGTGTAGGTGTAGGTGTATGTGTAGGTGTAGGTGTATGTGTAGGTGTAGGTGTGCATGTAGGTGTATGTGTAGGTGTAAGTGTATGTGTAGGTGTATGTCTAGGTGTAGGTGTAGGTGTAGGTGTGTATGTAGGTGTATGTGTAGGTGTAGGTGTATGTGTAGGTGTATGTCTAGGTGTAGGTGTAGGTGTAGGTGTAGGTGTAGGTGTAGGTGTAGGTGTAGGTGTAGGTGTAGGTGTGTATATGCTGATATTCTTGATAATGCCTCCTTGACTTACCAAGACTATTGCTTTGTATTTAATGTATCTTGTACCTTTGTACTCTGCTCCTATTGCAATCACTGCTCTATGTATTGCAACCTTTGCACTGTAACTAAGCTTTAAGATTTCTTGGTTGTGTTGCGCCCGTCTACCCAAGGGCTTGGTGCGCATTACCAAACAAATAAACAAACAAACAAACAAACAAACAGACAAACGTACACTTGTATGTTCGATCGAGCAGATGCCACTGTTCAAAAAAGAAGAAAAGGAGAGATGAAAGTGAAAGGAAATAGCAAATGGCAGAGACCGGTCTTAGAAAACACGTGTTCTTTTCTAACTATCGTCTTAGTGCACCGGGCCTTCCTTATACCCGCCCCCCACCCTCAAGCCATGCACCCGGACTTTGTGGTCACTTTCCCCCGAATTAGACTCCATGTGAAGGGATGGAACTGCTGCCATTTTGCAAAGAGCGTTAATGCTGCACTCACCCTTTCTGGGTACCCTGTCACTGTCGGTAGGATGGCGGAAGCCCCCGCAAATGCCCCCCAATCTGCGAGGTACGCCTCGGAGCACTTGGGGTGACATGCATTAGTGCAGAGAGCAGAAAGGTCCGCCCAGATCTCGGCTCACTGGCAGGTAGGCCTCAACCTGCACCCCAACCTGCACCCCTCAAGCCCCTGAAGGGCGCCGGAGGCCAGCCCGGCCAGCACCCGGGTCCCAGATGGCGCACTTCTGGTAGAAACAGAGGGGCTTTGCGTCCCCTTATCAAAGGGGACGCATAAATGGGATTTGAGGCTTGTGGGCCGTTGCATACAGGGCTAGGGGCTGGGGCGGCGCGCTACCGCCCAGGAGCGGGGCAGAAAGGCCTGGAGTCTGGAGGTGCTCTCCATCATCTTGAAGCCCGCGTCCAATCCCATTGTGGGAAGCAGCAGGTAGCTGTGAAAGGGGGGCCGCCCCACTGACCAGCTCAGGACCCCATTGTGGGACACTTGGCTGCAGGTGAAAGGGCAGCCTCCAGCCAGGACGCTGACCCTTCCCTTTTTGTTGGGATTGTCACAAGGTAAATTAATCAAATTTATGGCTTTGGGCCTCTCCCTCTGTCCCCTAAACTGCTTTCTATGAAGAGAACCATTGTTTCTCCCACGCTTACGTTTCACTTCAAGACTAAAGACTTCTCCACATTTCTGGGCAACAAAAGTCTAACTCCTGGCGGACAGCGTTCCACGGAAGCGTTTTTAAATGGTGGAACCAATTGCGTGAAAGCGAGCGCGCTCCTGCGGGCCCCCGTGCGCGCGCATTGTGGAGTCCTAGGGCACTCATGCTTCTTCCGTGCACTAGCACCGAGGCTCCAGGCTCGGGGTTCCTGGGGGGCACGGCCCTTGTCTTCCTCCGCTAATCATTCCCCAGGGCCGTAAAATGGCGCCCGGGCGCAGCGTGGTGCTGGCGGGGCCCGGATGTTGCGCAGGGGTGACCGGTACCTTTCAGCCCTCCCGCGCCCTGCTGATGGGAATTTGTTTGCCATTTTGTCTCCCTGAAAAGAATGCGGGGGCACATGAGGGATGGGTCGATATGATAACTGAATTAGGCCCAGGACAGGCGACATGGCGGCTGCGCGGCCGCTGAAAGGGGCCTGTGCTCCCAGCCCTTAACCTCTCCTCGGGGGCCCAGAGAGCGCCTAATATGGTCCATGCTCCCCTCTAGGCACCCTTTGGAGCCATCAGACCACCAGGAGCAGAGGGTCGGCTGCTTCTCAAGTAATGGCTAGCCAGAGGTGGGGGAGGGGGGGTGTGATAGCCTAGGCTCACTGAGAC
Organism: Ambystoma mexicanum; assembly: GCF_040938575.1. NCBI lineage: Eukaryota > Metazoa > Chordata > Amphibia > Caudata > Ambystomatidae > Ambystoma > Ambystoma mexicanum. The sequence continues at coordinate 7,159,749 of NC_090932.1, forward strand.
CTGGCTCACCAGTGCCTCAGTGCAGTAACATCCAAACACTGCTACCCCCCACCATTTTCTGGTTCACTATGTAACTAGATCTAATTACAGGTGTGGTGCAGTTGCTGTCATATATAAACAGCCATGTGTTACCGCCCTCAATGCTCCCTCGAGTTATAATAGTGAAAGGATTTGGCGGCAGGTAGATTCTTGCTTCTCTCCTCGCGTGTTGCCTCTCTACGGTTGCCGTGTTCTAGACCCGCCAGATCTGACTGATGACGCCCAACAAGGATGAAGCATGTCTAGGGATGCGTGTGGTCTCGTGCAGAAGGGATGTGACAAGCAGTTCATGTTGGACTGCTCCTTATGGTGGGTTGCCCAGAGCAATGCCAGAGGTTAAGATGAATTCTAAACCTTCCAGCCACCACCTCTTTTGTTTTGACTCTCTACCGTTGCCATGTTCTAGACGCTCCAAATCTGACTATTGCACAATCTTAACAGTTCCCGGATATGACGTGAGCCCTTTCCACCCAGGATCTGGAATGTGCTGTTTCAGCTGGTTCTTGCCTCGCTCCGCGCATATTGACTCTCTACTGTTGCCATGTTATTGACCAGATAGATCTGGCTTTAATTATAATTATAATTGTTCTTTTATAACACGCTTAATACCAGGGAGCGCTGCGTTGTATTGCTTCCAAGATGAACGCGTTGTGCCTGTACTATCCTTCATCCCCAATTGGGTAATCACAACAGTTCCCGATATGGTGGCAGTTCTTTTCATCCATGGAATGTGGGATTTAGAGTTCCAGGTGAATCTCATTTCCAGATCAATTCTTCAGCCAACAAAGTGGCTCAATCTGTCCATGAGGGTCACTGTCTCCTGGCTTCCACTCTTTCAGTATTTCCCCCCACCAACATGGGGGACATCCGTAAAACGTGGTGTATTCCATCCAGCAGGATTGTCTAATTGAAAAGCCACTTCCGTTCATTAGTTAGGCCATTTCCTTGGAAGGTGAAGCACGGATTCCTCATTAAGACTATTTGCAGCAGCTTAGCCCAAAAAAAGGGAGATTGGGAGGTGTGACGGCTGCAGGATGTGACAAGCGGTGTGTTGGCAGTGACAGACAGGGGCCTTGGAGCTGGGGGATATGATGGACTTTGCAATAGGCGTGCAATCTCTCTCTCTCACTCTCTCTCTCTGTCTCTCTCTCATTCTCTCTTTCTCTCTCTCCTGCTCTCTCTCTCTCTCTCTCTCTCTATCTCTCTCTATCTCTCTCTCTATCTCTCTCTCTCTCTATCTCTCTCTCGCTCTCTATCTCTCTCTCTCTCTGTCTCTCTCTCCCTCTCCCTCTCTCTGTCTCTCTCTCTCCCCATTCCTCTCTCTCCCTGGCTCTCTCTCTCTCTCTCTCTCTCCCTCTCTCTCTCTTTCACTCTGTCTCTCTCTCTCCCCATCTCCCTCTCTCTCCCTCTCTCTCTCTCCCCTTGCTAGCTGAGGGTCTCTGGGGACTGCCTTACCTGTGCCACAGCTAAATGATGGGACCAGGGCAAAAACTGGCTCACTTTATTCATCTACATTTTAAGGGATGTCCTTCCAGGGGTAGGGAAAGGCTGTCAAGGATTAGCAAATGCACAAGGTGTGAACTGTTCCCCACAGGAAGTAATGCCAAACCTGGGTTTAAACATTTCTCCAGGATGGAAGACTGAAAGTGTAACCAGGACCATGTTCCGCCTGCACCTCAAAAGCTTTCTGTGGTGTACCCCAAGGATCACATCCATCTCATGTCTTTCTGGTGCCTCTCTCCTGTCGTTGTACAGTCTTATGCTGATGACACCCAGATGTATATTGAGGTCTCCAGAATACAAGGGGAGTTGCCCATTCTACGAGGTTGATTGGGGGTCACTCGAGAATGGATAAAGTCTCAACATTTACAATTAAAAGGGTCTAAAACAGAGATCATCCTCAACCATAGAAAAATCAGGAAATCCTTAAAGCCAATCCTCATTCCACATCGACTGGACACTCTACTGCCATGAAGTGAAGAACCTTGGGTGTGTGTTTGCCATGAAGTGAAGAACCTTGGGTGTGTGTTTGCCATGAAGTGAAGAACCGTGGGTGTGTGTTTGCCATGAAGTGAAGAACCTTGGGTGTGTGTTTGTCATGAAGTGAAGAACCTTGGGTACCCATTTCCCATGAAGTGAATAAGTGAAGAACCTTGGGGGCCCATTTGTCATGAAGTGAAAAACCTTGGGTACCCGTTTGCCATGAATTGAAGAACTTCAGGTACTCTTTTGCCATTAAGTGAAGAACCTTGGGTACCCATTTCCCATGAAGTGAAAAACCTTGGGTACCCGTTTGCCATGAAGTGAAGAACCTTGGGTACCCGTTTCACATGAAATGAAAAACCTTGGGTGTGTGTTTGCCATGAAGTGAAGAACCTCGGGTACCCGTTTGCCGTGAAGTGAAGAACCTTGGGTGCCCGTTTGCCATGAAGTGAAGAACCTCGGGTACCCGTTTGCCATGAAGTGAAGAACCTCGGGTACCCGTTTGCCGTGAAGTGAAGAACCTTGGGTGCCCGTTTGCCATGAAGTGAAGAACCTCGGGTACCCGTTTGCCATGAAGTGAAGAACCTCGGGTACCCGTTTGCCATGAAGTGAAGAACCTCGGGTACCCGTTTGCCATGAAGTGAAGAACCTCGGGTACCTGTTAGCTGAGGATATGACGCTTTCATGAATTCAGTCATCGGAAGCCGTCTTTTACGCTAACTGAGGAAAGCTGTGCCTCTTCCCTCCATTTTCATAACAACTTGAAAGTTTAGAGTCCAGGGGTGACCTGAGTGCTGCAAAAGTCCCTGGTTTCTCCCATAGTACAGACGCCTCTTCCCTCCATCCCACACTGTAAATCAATGCCAGGCATCTCTCCAAAGGGAGTCAGAAAGCTGCTGCCCTTCCTATCTACAGTTTGGGCGAATTCAATCATGTATCGGGTGACCGGGGACAAATTACAGAAACTTTGCACCAGTGCAAGTGTAAAACCTCATGGTATTAGCACCAGCGCAAAGTTTCTGTAATTTGCCTGCCAGATCACCCTGGCATTGGTTGGGCTGTCCCAATAGAGCAGTAGTCTTGAAACTGTGGGGCTAGCCACCCTAGGGTAGCCCAAATGATTTCCTGAGGGGGGTGGGGGCTTTATGCCCTTCAAAAAGGGAGTACGTGGTGGCGGCAGCAAGATGTTTACTCCGGGTGGGCTCAGCAACCATATTTATACTCAAGGGGGGATCATCATAAAAAAAGTTTGAATAGCCCTGCAATAGAGTGCTCTTTACCATGGCATGACTTCTATTCTCCAGCTCCAGCCTAGGCTCCCTCTAGACTCATTCGATATGTGCTATGAAAGCCTTGGTAGAGCAAAGCAGTGCCTCCTTTGTATCCCCCAAAGAATCAAGGGTGCCTGGTGTTGCATAGTAATCCTCCTGGGAGCATGGTAGCTCCCAGGATGTTGTCATGGGTCACGTGGCAGACCTAATAAAAGTAACGAGCCGCTTCCGGCTCGCCAGTCACTCCATCAAGAGGCTCCGGTGTCGTTCTTTGTTAGCACCATGCTGGTGCTGCACTATGCTAGCTGGGCTCAAGGACGGGGCCCAGCACGAGGACGGCGCCCCTGCTGGGCAACACCGTTCCAGGGTGATCCCTTTGCCATGTGACCATGGCTGGTCGTGTGCTGGGTGCCCCCGGCCACATGTGGGCTCCAGTGACCTGGAGCGCAGTGGGGTGATCCCCACTGCATTATCCGCGGCGTGATTGCCGCACAACAGGACCCGTCGTGGTGATCCCGACATGAGAATGGGGCCTGCCCGGTGACCCGAAGCAGGCCCCCAACACCTGGTATGGTCTTGATCATCCAGGCTACAACAGCAATTCTACCCACAACAAGGGATTAAGACCAATGATGCCGGACAGAGCCACTGTGCAATATTGCCAGTACACAATTTCAACTAAAAAAACATAAGTTTTATTCAATCATTTTATGCTATCATAATGAACACATATAGCTAATCAGTGAAAAGCAATTACAAATCCATCACACCTACCCCAATACAGTATGTCCATGAACACAAAACTCTTATTAAAAAATCACAAAATACAAAATAAAAGACAGAATCACATGTAGTACACAGCCCCCTTGTATGCATCAGGGCTTAGGACTGACAACAACCATTGACTCTTTTTTTTCACATCCATATCTGCTTCACAGTGTGTAAATTTCTTTTCAAATCTAAAGTCGACGCGTGTTTCAGCCGGTTTGATGAGCCTTAGTAATGCTGCAGATGGATCCGGCCTTCATCAGGACGGAAGTTGCGCTCAATTATGCTCCACTCCTCTATCATCTTGTGTTCATAAGTGTCTACAACAAAAGCATACCGACTCCGTTCAGTAGCTAATCCCTGTCCTCACATCTCTATTTTCTGACAGTAAATCACAGCTATTTATTTCATCATTACTCATTTCCAGCAATACTGCATGCCTGTAACTACTTCCACGTTTCTCCTGCGTCTTCCCAATCATGGTTCTTCTGCACGCCTAGTGAGGAGATACAAGGGGAAGAGCGGTTTCTGTCTAGGATCTGGGGGCCACTTATACCACACGTGGGAGATCCCAGTTTACAGAATCCACACAGTTTGTTTCTCCCCTAAGTATCTTTGGTTCTTTCCCGATTTCAGATTGCCCACATGTAGGGCAGAAGGATTTGTAAATGCCCACGACTCAGCCTGCCACCCCTGATAATACTGGACCAGGTAACAGTCCTATGAATATAAAATAAATAAATAAATAAATAATATGTATAAAAGCAAACAATCTTTAATACTTCTCCCCTAATCCATAATGATTTGTACCCCCTCCTCCTCTCTAAGGGAGAGATGATTTTCAGTCCAGGCTCCTAAACTCTGGAACTCTCTCCCAGAAGTACTGCGCTCCCCTCACTCTCCGTCATTGCTTAGGTCTCAGTTGAAACCCCTTCTACACACCTAGGCAGCACAAGTGCAGCACCTAGAGTCCCGCGGGTATTCGAGCATCAATCAATCAATAGAAATGAGAATGTCACATCCTGTGGCACTTTATGCAATTCCTCCCATGACCCCCAGCGTGACAGGGTATATTATCAAACACATCCATTTAAGGAAAGTGAAACTCTGAATCAGCCATGGCAAGAGTCACACTGCAGGTGGGGCACACGTCTCTTCACTCGCTAAGCTAGCTTTGTGAATCTGGGCGAGTACTAATCTGAAACAGACAGCAGGAAGGTCATTTAGGGGTCGTCAGAGGTCGCAGGAGCGACCCATGCCGATTTCCTGGCGACCTCTGGGGGGAGCGTGGCCAAAGCACGGTGACACGTGTGGGTTCCTCCATTTTGCGGCTGCCTCGCACAGCAGCAGCACGTGTCGTGTGCTTCACTGCTGGTTCTCGCTGAGTCAGTGAGAGCGCTGGAGACCTAGGGAGAGTGGGCAGGGATAGTGGTCAAGAGCCACGGCCTGCCACTGCCGGAACGCCCGTACCAGACCTGTCACCAGCTTACAGCTTTCCTTTTCTTAAACGGGCACAGCCACATTACTTGCTGAGCGTAAGGGTGAGGGTTGCACGCACGCGGGTAGAGGGTGCGTGCGCTTGCCAGTAATGCGTGGAGATTACTGCAGTGTCTGCGTGGTGACCTCGCATGTGACATGTCTGTCTGTCCTCTGCATTCTTCAGTGCAGGGGTGCATGGAGTCCAGCTGCTTTTCTGTCGGTCAATACGGCCCTGCCACCCAAGCGGCCGACAGCGGTTTTCCAACCTCTTCTCTATAAAGTTTATTTCACTTCTCCAAAGGTGAAATAGGGTATCGGAATACGAGGCTTGCACACGTAGTTGAGGCACGTGTGGGGTTACTGAGGCTATCCACTAATGTTGTTCTCTGAGAAGCACAGACCACTGCAAGGTGATGTCAATCTCTGACGGATGACCTCTCTGCCGTGATCACGTAACTGTGTAACAAAGTTAAACGTGCTGTCAGTATCCGGGAGGTTAGGGCGTGTCCTGAGCAGTACGAACAACCAAAGAGGGCATCTAGTATAAGCCTTCACATCCTGTGCTCCATTGGTAACTGCATGCAGCAAAAAACAAACTGCAGGTGGCGCGCACAAGTTATACTATAAATCTATTATCTTGACTACGATAATAGACAGCACTAGCATGGGAGGAGGACCACCACTGGAGTGTATGTATAAGGCCCCCCCCACTGTATCGTGACAGAGTGAGGAAATACCAGAAGCAGTGCTTTGTGCTTTGAAGCTCTTAAATAACAGTTTTCAAAAAGACGTCTTATATGCAAATACCAGAGAGTCTCCTGTCCTTGGGTGACGTTTATTCTCTCATCATGAAAATAAAACCTGGACTGTTTAGTGACTTGTAATAAAGAACGATCCGAAGAAGTGGGAGGGTATTTTGATGAATCTGTTTAGGGAAATTTTAACAACACATCAATTCTCCCCTACCTAGAAAACATCTATAATGATACCCGTTTATAAGCAGGTGAAGTGATCTAACCCTTAGAACTATATAGGCCTGTCGCCGTGCTCGACGTAGCAAGCAAGAACTTTCCAGCATAGCTCCTGAGAGATTTTTAAAAAAATGGGTGGACCAATTGGGTATTTTATCTCGCTTCTAGGTGGGCTTTAGACAGCATTTGGGCAGGATCCTAAACGGTACAATCCTTATGCATATCGTATCAGAAGAAAAAACAGGACATGTCTAATGCTTTTGATGTCGCTCGCAGGACCAAACTGGGGAAGAAGCTTTTGGAGTGGTATAAACCGGCCCCATTGATTGAAATCTTATCCCTTTTAGAGCAGAACACCTCGGTCAAGATTAGGCTTAACAAGGAGGGTGCGCTCTCCAGACTAATTGACACATTCACAGGCCTGAGGCAAGGCTGTGTCTTAGCACCAATGCTTTTAATCTCTTTGCATCAGGCATGACAACTTATATTCATCCCAACCACTTACCCTATTAAACTGGGAGCAAGCAAATTCAACTTGTCGTTTGCGGATGGTGATTTGTTCTTCAACCAAACCCTGATCGATCTTCAAGAAAGTTGACCTTGTTTTAGACACGTTAGGCCCGACTCATGGAATTATCTGTGTGATAAATTGGGTATTTGTGTGCCAAACGACGTGCAAAATCCAGTTTGTTGATTCATGGAATCGACTGCACAGCATTTATATGTACTTTCCGGCAATTCTGTGCAGGCTCGGCACATCACTACGAGAGGCCAAGTGCCTTGCACGAGACACTATGCAGAGCATGGCCATGGTTTGAGCAGAGGGAGGGTAGGGGACGTAACACGCAAAATGAGGAAGAACTAGACAAAAAGTGAGCTTTACGAGGAAGGGCCTGCAGGCAGTCGATCGCACGCCCACTATCGCGTGGAACGATGCGTATTGATAGATCCGAGTGTGCAACCTCTCAGCAGGGAAATGGCCACGCAAAGCCCTCATACTATCTGCCACCAGAAGGCAGGCGTACAGAGACTTGCACATAGGACTCACTGCGCAGGAGTAAGATCGGGTGTCGGATTTAGGGGTGCGTGCACACAGCCGTGCTTCCAATCTGACTTAGGGGATCCCACGCACTTTTTGAAGGGTGCGTGCAGTCGTGCCAGGGAGCACGCAAAGGTAGCTGATCTGTCTGGTTTTCCTTTGCATGGAGGGCGTGTGGGGGCGTTCCGGCCATGACTTGCATATATGGTTACTTTGCGCTGACAATTCCATAAATTCGCGGAGCACGCATTTTTTATTCTGCGTGCAGGCTTTGTGGGATAAATGCGCACTTTTCCATGAATCGGGCCCATACTATGGAAAATGGTTTACTAGTAAATGGTTCAAAAATGTACAATAGTTCACTAGACTAACCTATGTCTTTAGAATCGTCTGTACTCTGGAAGCAACTGAGTATTTATGCCAAAGTAATTGTTCCTCCTCCAGAATCGCTTTACAATGATTTAAACCAGACAATGTTGTCTCGGTTCCACGACAAGGTGTGAGAAGCTTTGACAACAATGGAGTCTGATGTGGATGAATTGATAAGGATTCCGTGGAAGAGAAACACAGGCTTCATGGAATCCGTGCAAGAGAAACACGGGCTTCATGGAATCTGTGCAGGAGAAACACAGGCTTCATGGAATCCATGCAGGAGAAAGAAAGGCTTCATGGATTCCATGCAAGAGAAACACAGGCTTCATGGAATCCTGCAAGAGAAACACAGGCTTCATGGAATCCGTGCAGGAGAAACACAGGCTTCATGGAATCCGTGCAGGAGAAACACAGGCTTCATGGAATCCATGGAGGAGAAAGAAAGGCTTCTTGGAATCCGTGCAGGAGAAAGAAAGGCTTCTTGGAATCCGTGCCGGAGAAAGAAAGGCTTCATGGAATCTGTGCAGGAGAAAGAAAGGCTTCATGGATTCCGTGCAAGAGAAACACAGGCTTCATGGAATCCTGCAAGAGAAACACAGGCTTCATGGAATCCGTGCAGGAGAAACACAGGCTTCATGGAATCCGTGCAGGAGAAACACAGGCTTCATGGAATCCATGGAGGAGAAAGAAAGGCTTCTTGGAATCCGTGCAGGAGAAAGAAAGGCTTCTTGGAATCCGTGCCGGAGAAAGAAAGGCTTCATGGAATCTGTGCAGGAGAAAGAAAGGCTTCATGGATTCCGTGCAAGAGAAACACAGGCTTCATGGAATCCTGCAAGAGAAACACAGGCTTCATGGAATCCATGGAGGAGAAAGAAAGGCTTCTTGGAATCCGTGCAGGAGAAAGAAAGGCTTCTTGGAATCCGTGCCGGAGAAAGAAAGGCTTCTTGGAATCTGTGCAGGAGAAAGAAAGGCTTCATGGATTCCGTGCAAGAGAAACACAGGCTTCATGGATTCCGTGCAAGAGAAACACAGGCTTCATGGAATCCATGCAGGAGAAACACAGGCTTCATGGAATCCATGCAGGAGAAACACAGGGTTGATGGAATCCCTGCAGGAGAAACACAGGCATCATGGACTCCGTGCAGGAGAAAGAAAGCCTTCATGGAATCCGTGCAGGAGAAACACAGGCTTCATGTATTCCGTGCAGGAGAGAGAAATGCTTCATGGTATCCATGCAAGAGAAACACAGGCTTCATGGAATCCATGCAGGAGAAACACAGGCTTCATGGATTTTGTGAAGGAGAAACACGGGCTTTATGCAATCCGTGCAGGAGAAACACAGGCTCGATGGAACAGGTTGAAGAGGGAGCACAGAGCCACTAGGGACTAATTCTTTGTACACAGATAATTCTGGTTTCATTTGGAAAAAAGTAAACTTGCCACAATACATGTGAGCAACTACAGGCTTTATATTTAAGCTTCAAACTGATGCTTTCCCTACTTTGGAGCGTCAGGCCCTGGACCCGCGCAGATCCGCCCATGCGATGCTCTGGAGTTTGCCAGAAGGAAGAGGACGAGGGAACTGGAAAGCAAGTACTGATATACTGTGTCTGCACTGGCACCTTTGGGTTCTTGTGTTCACGGGCTTGGAATCCTCTGGAGAAACCTTCTGGAAGCGTTTCCTGGAAGGTTGTAGCATTGCCCTTATAATCGCTGTATGCAGCAAGTCTTGGGTTTGCTACGTGCACAGGTAGAACTGGAGACATGAATGTTGTAGCACTTTTCATGCTTGTGGTTACCAACATGATGGGCAACGCTGGTAGTTTTTATGACTAGGACCCTATTTACAATCGGGGCTTTCTCACGTGGATATGCACCTGTGTAAGTACTTATAGAATGGGGGTGATTTCCGACCCCGCTCATTCTTAATGGATGGAGAGTTTGATGTGTTTCATTTATACAGAAGTTTATTAATGTTGTCTTTTAATGATTGATTGTGTGTAAGGTTTCAATTTGTAAACCATATCAGACTTATAATAAAAAAGTGTAAGTGTGTGAGAGTGTGTTGTATTCTCCCATCACTACATAGGAGAGACCCCGAAGCAACGTGTCTCCTCAGCGCCTCCCTGGCAATGGCGGGTGAAGAGTGGGCGCTACACTGGGCGCAGAGCACCGGCCAGCAGTTACAGGGAGGTAGACAGGGGGCGGCAGAGAAGGGGCTGGACATGTGTGGGAGCCCCTGCCAAGTGTAGGGAACTGGCAATCCATTTGCTGCTGTTTGATGTCAGAGATGGGCTTGGGGCCAGGAAGGAGGAGGAGGGTGGTAGACGGTAGGTGGCAGGAGAAGAGTGTTGGGTGATGGTAGCAGTCAAGTGGGGTGATTGTCAGGCAGGTCCTCCAGCTCCGCGGCCTGCCAGCAGCTCACAGTGCTGTCAATGTGCGCCTGCGCGAAGGAAGAGGCCATCACGGCAGCTGAGTGTTCTCAGCAAAGAGGCACAGGCAGGGATGTCATTTGGGGGGCGCAAGGGGGAGCAGTTGCGACCCCTGTGGTCTCCCTTGCTTCCCATAAAAAAAGAAAACTCTTTTTTTGTTTAATGTTTGTAAATGGAAGCTGCTGGGCTGTAGCCAGTGCCATGGCTCTTTGTTTCTCGAGTGGTTGGCTTTCTTGTTCATGCCTCTTTAAAAAAAAAAAAAACAGGGGTTCCACAAGTCTAACACTTCAGCAGTGACCCTAAATAAGAAAGAATGGGAATATCAAATAATGTGTCTTTCTAGAATTCTATACAATAATTGCTAGACTCATTAAAGGTTTATTTCAGGCCCACTTCAGGGGGTGAGTCACTGATTTAGTCTGTTCTTAAACACCTCAAATTCACAATGCGGACAAAAAATGTACAAAAAGCATTTAGAGTAGAATAAGCATCCATTTTGGACTATGTATGTTGCCGTTATCTCTGTTACAATCATCACAAGATATTCCATCTCGGTGTCCTCGGTCACTTGACAAAATCCTTGCACCTAAAAGCTTCTGTACAGTGTAGAAATGTTTGACCTTAGCACATAAAGTGGTCCTTGGTTTCATTGTGCCACAATTAATGCTTTGCTGTAATGTGCCTGTCTTTCCCATCTCCCTGGCGTGCTGTTCAGGATGTTTGTTTGCATGGATGAGGTAACGAGTGCCCAGAGTACGGGATGCCGTGTGAGTGCGCTTCTTTCCCTGCGCTACTCTCAATTCTTTAATACACAGTTATGAACCCTTCCAATGGTATGTATTTTGCCATCCTCTGAAGCCTGAAAAGTAGATCCACGCAGGCTTGGCATGTGGCCAACTTTGCACCAGACCTGCAGATGAACTGGCCTGCTGTTACATCCCAGTTACCAGTTCAATGGTATCCACTACAGAGTGTAATTTGCTTTCTGACTTTGAGAACATTCAGACATGTAATTGCTCATTGTTATATAGCCGGTAAGATAGTTCAGTGGGTTCAGCGCTTGCTGCTGCGAGGTGTGTGTGATTTACAGGTTCGAATCCTGGCAAGGCCAACTCAGCCTTTTATCCTTCTGACGTTGATAAATGAATACCAACACAGGTTGGGTGATATTGCATGTATATTTGTTCGATATAAAACACTTAAGCGTAAGTGTTATATAATAACACATCATTATCATTTGGCCTTGAGCGTCTGCTTGCATTCACAATCATTTGGTAATATGGGCCTATACACGCTGATCTTAACGATACATATGGCAATCCATTCTTGTATGAAATGTACATCACATTACAGTGATCCCGTAACCATATTTTTCATAGTGTACTTAGGAACAATGCTATGTGATGCCACTTCCTGTTTTGTCAAGGGATGAAAAGTCGTGTTCCATCGCTTACTGTGATGTCACTTTGGGGTGGGGTCAAATGACATCACTTCCTGTGATGTCATCATAGGTCAAGGGTCATGTGATGTCACTTCCACTACCCCTGGCATTTTGATGAAATGACATCTCTGGCCACAGGGAGCCAAACCCAGACAAGGGAACACAGACTTAATAGCGGTAAGCAGTGCCACTGGCTGTGGTTGCAGCTTCTCTGCTGCATGTCATGGTGGCAGAAACCTGCATTTCCAGATGTGCTGGCAGTATCTTAATTGCACCTCTGGAAGAGGATGCTATTCTCATTAAATGTCGTTTTTTTTTTTTCTGCATAAGGGGCCTGATTACAAATTTGGCAGTATTCCAGCAGTAAATCCACTGAAATACTGCCAAATTTAATTCCGCTACCACCACTTGGTCCAGTGGATTTACCACAGTATTACAAGTGGTGGCAATTCCTCATGTTTGGAGTCCGCAGGACTCCATGGGGATTTTTGGCAGATTTACCACCAGTGGAATTACCACGCAGTACAGCCACAGCCAGTGATTTTTAGAGGTAAATTGATGGATTTACCTCCAGCACCAGCTAGAGGTGAATCCGCCACTTTTCTCAGAAAATCGGTGGATGTACGGCATGATAATTCTGACGGCGGTAAATTTGCCAAAACATATAATTTTGCATTGTGGGAAAAGTGGCAGTAACGGAATTACAGCCAATCTTGTAATGATGCCCAATGTGTTTACGCATTGCAGTGGTGGCCGATGCATAATGCTCACCACACCTCCCACCACAGAGTGTATACGCACCTCTGGCTCTACCGTCCCCTCAGAAAAGGGGAAGTACTGCCTCACCCAGGAGTTGTCTGGGCTAGGAGGTGTTGGCGAGTGCCCTTTTGTCTGCCCTGCCCTCCATGGGACAGAAGCCTCCACTTCTTCCTGCCTAATATCCGCCATTTTCTGTCTTGCACCTGCCTTGAGTAAGCCCTCCTGCTTGCCCTCCTACGCCTGCTCAGAGTCGGTCTCCGCGCGCTCCATCTCCTCCTCCTGTAGCCTGCTGCTGCTCTTCCTCCTCACCCAAATATGAGAGTCTCCCAAAGAGATCCATTAGTCCCATAACCAGTGTTTTAAGTGGGCCGCAGCCAGCCGGGCACCGGCAGTCTCCAAAAAGTAGGGGTGAGCCAGGGCGCTGCGGGGGCCACCCTGGTGCCACCACAACATTGGCGGGACACATTATCCCACCGCAGTCGTAACAGGAGATGCGCCTGCCATTAAGTCAGGCAAGCTGGCAGAAGTGACAGCCAGCCATGGCTACGCTGTGTCTGGCTGGCACATCTGTCAGTCACTGTAACTTACTCTGGTGACCCCTCGCGCAAGCGGTCACCAGAGGAAGTTACTGTCCTTTTGTTTACCCACCCCCTCCCCAGGTCGCCGAGGCGTTGTTAACCTTCAGCAAACCTGGATTCCTAGATGGCTTGAAAAGTAGGCAAACCGTAAGGTATGCACACAAATATATATATAAAAGTAAGCATATTTATGTGTGTACCTGACTGTGGTTTGTGTACTTTTCAAGCCATCTTTTATAAACCTTGAAATATGTTACACATTTGTATGTTTATAAAAGATGGCTTGAAAAGAAAGAACACAAACCACAGTCAGGTACACGCATAAATATATAACATTTATATATATATTTGTGTGCATACCTTACGGTTTGCGTATTTGTAGACTACGCCCATCCCACAGGCCACGTCCCCAAATGAGGCCCCCCCTCGATTTCTTACCCCACTTAAAGCCCTGCTCATAACCCTTGTATGGTGGGATGCAATAAGGGCAAGCTTTGCAAAGGCGTCCACGGCAGGTTTCAGGGAAGGGATTAAAACGCACAACAATCACAAGCTGTTCTCACAAAGGGTTCATTTCCATCTCTTTTCTCGGGGCGGGGGGAGAAGGAAAGTGGGGTGAATGGAATTCCATAAACAAACCATCAGAAAGGCTTTCACCGTGGGTTTGTTCTTCATTTTTGGTGTGGTGTGGTGTGGTCTGGTGTGAGTGCTGTTATGGGAGGGAACTAAAGGGAGTCACAAAACAATCAGAAATGCCCCCCTAAAGTGATTCTCTAGGGGTCAGACTTCTAGGAACTTCACAAAATAAGGTCAAAACACAATAACATGTCACGTGCTCCACTTGCAAACAGCACACACCTGCTGCGACAATACGTACACGTTGGCCTTTTGCTGCATGGATATTCCTGAAGCCCACATAATTTATGACCTTGTGGGAAACCCCTCCCTGTTTGAGACTTGAAGCACACGGAAAGTCGAGCAGTAACTGTACCCACCCCTGGGAGAAATCCGGCGGGAAAGTACTCAGGGGGCCGGGCTGCGGCTTCCATAACTGAAATAATACATACCCTGACCCTGACAGGCCTCGCGGGCCTTTGATGTCCTCTTCACAGAGAGAAGCTGAGAAGGGCTCCTGAGGCCAAGCCCCGTGTGTCGTGGAAAGGGATGAAGGGAAAAGCGTGGCTCTGATCCCAGGAACTTCCTCCGAGAGTCATGGCCTGTGGTTTGGGGATGGTGCAAGTTTGGCCCTTCCTGCGCCTGGCACTCTATTAAGGACGTTAAGCAGAGCCACCCAGGAGGTGGGGTTAGTTTATACATGTTCAGCTTCACCCCCTCCTCCAGTGGTAAGTGCCCCTGAGGGTGGAGGGGTCCCAATGCTAGGACTGCTAGTCTTTTCTATTAGAAACAGTCCCCCTCCTCCCTTTTAAAAGAGCCATCCCCCCTGATATCCTGTGTTTGGGGGGTTTGGGGGGATGGAGGGGCGGAGGTGCCAAATGCCAACCCGAAGGTCCACATTTAAATGACAATGTTAAAGGTTACTTGTACCGTGCACTATCACCACCGGAGTGCTCCCCTGGCGCTCTGGTGGATCTGAAAAAGGACGGTGTGTAACAGGTAGGCTGCGGGAGTGGTCAGTAGGGTGCAGTGGCAATAGGAAAGTGGGATATGAGGTTCTGTTGGTAGCTTCAGTTCAGTTTGCACCGTTCGCTGAGCTTAGGTGCGATTTTCGAGTCTGGGCGATTCCCATGTGCTGTTGTGCATGGTTATGTGTTGGTTGTATGTTGTGCAGTGTGGTGAAGTACGTGCAGTTTGCTGTGCAGAGATGTGGTCGTCTGAGTTTCTGTAGAAGTGTTTGCGGAAAAATTAGGTTTTAGTATTGGGTTAGCAGGTTTTTTTTCTTACCTCTTTGCTTTGGTTTCAGTGGTCGGCATCTTTGACCATCCTGTTTGGCATCCTAGTCTGCAGGTACGTTGCGGTGTGGTAATTATCTTCTGTAGAAATCTAGCGGTATGTGGACATGGGTCATGGAGGTGTGTTCCCCCTGCAATAGGGTTAGAGGTGGTTAGGTTAGGGAGGTTATGGGTCTCTCCCTTGACTTCTAGTGAGGGGTCCCTGCCTACTGTGGTATTCCTCTGTAAATTTGGCGGTGTGTGTGCATGGGAGATTCAAAATGTCCTCCCTAAACCCACCAGTTGGGATGGTCAGGCAATGGATTGTGGGTCCCTCCCTGGGCGTCCTGTTTCTGCCAGAATGTATGATTCCTACTTGTTCCCTTCTGATTCTAGGGTGAAGAGACAAGTTTTTAGCCGTTTTCTGAGCCCTTTCTGAATTCCAGATGCTCCCTTGTATTGCATATGTTTTTTGGTAGGTCATTCCATGTTTTTGAAGCCAGGTGTGAGAAAGATCCTCCTCCGAATTTTCTTTTATTGTATGGTTTTGGTTCTAGGCGAATGTCGTAGCTTGATCTGAGTGGTCTGCTCCTCGGCCATGGATTGCTCTGTGCGTTATTCACATTGTTGTGAACCTTATTTGCTGTTTTACCGTTAGCCAGTGTAGTATTTTCAGTGCTCGGCTAAGGTGTTCTCTTTGTGATAGTTTGAGCAGGAGTCTGGACGCAGCGTTTTGGAGGTGCTGGAGGTTTTTTAACAGTCCTTCTGGCATTCCCAGGTATAGGCTGTTGGCATAGTCTAATCTGGACATGATGAGTGCGTTGATGGTGAGTGTTTTGTGGGTGAAGGAGAGGAACGGTAGGATCCTTTTTACTGTGTGCAGGAGGAAGAGGCATTTCTTGATTATAGCATTTACTTGCGGCTCAAGTGTTAGTTTGTTGTCCATCAGTAGTCTGAGATTCTTTACTGTTGTTGATGGTGTCAGTACTGTTCCTAGTTCGGTGGCCATGGGAGGTAGTAGCTGGTTTTGGATATAACTATTATTTCTGTTTTGCCAGGGATGAGTGTGAGGATTTTTGTGTTCATTCAGCCGTAGAGTTCTTGCAGTCATTCTTGCAGGTTTGTGTTTTCTTCCAGTGTGTTTTGTACTTTGTAGATGACCTGTGTGCCATTGGCATAGTTGTAGCATGTGAGGCCGTGTCTTTTAATGAGCTTGATTAGTGGAGCCAGGTATATGTTGAAGAGCAGCCGAGATAGGGAGAATCCTGGATTTGAAGGGTTTGATCCAGATGGTTTGTGTTCTATCTGTTAGGAAAGATTATGAGGATGTCATGGTTGACTGTTCCAAATGCTGCTGAGAGATCCAGAAGTATCAGAGCTGCGCTTGTGTCTGAGTCTGCATTAGCCTTCAGGTCGTCCCAGATTGAGAGCAGCGCTGTTTCTGGTCCTCTCATCGGTCTGAACCCTACTTGTGCCGGGTGCAGCAGAAGGTGTTCTCCTATGTAATCTTGAATTGTTCTATATACGTGGGTGTCGAGCAGTTTTGCTGGATAGGGGATGTTTGAGATGGGTCTGTAGTTGTCGAGGTCTTCCACGGTGCCTGCTGTGTCTTTGAGGAGTGGCTTGCTGTATGCCGATTCGGATGATCGTGGTACTTTCCCTGTTAATAGTGATTGGTTGAAATGGTTTCTGTAGTGTTCTATGGGTGCTCCTTGCGTGAGGATTGATTTGTGTATGTCTGGGGGGCAGGGATACATGGGGAGCCGGCTTTGTTGTTGTTCCCTACCAACCAAGACTTTAACAATTACGTGCACAAATGGTTTTGTTATATTGACGATATCCTGATGATCTGGTCTGGATCCATGGAACACTTGAAAGCTTTCCAAAAATACCTGACTCAGCCTACTCTGCTTCTTCGCATTCTAACCCTTTCCACCTTGCTTTCCCTCCTTCCCCACCCCGCTCTTCTGTCCTTGGTGCCCTGACATCACGGCACATGCCGAAATGGCAATTTCCTATATGTTGAAAATGTAAAAAATGTTAAAAATGTCAAACCAGACTTGCTGTCACTGCCACCACACTTCACACACCTCCACCCAACCATGTAATGTGAACAATGGTAATGTATGTAAACTGCATAACATGAATGACCTCTGATTGATGTACCGCTATGCCCTCACAATTTTCATCTCACTACACCACCCATCACAGCCTTGATAAAGACTACGGTCGAAACGCGTTGGCTTCCTTTTCCACCCGTACCTAGCATGCTTACTAGGCATTTTGTTTTATTGGTGTAACAACATTAAAAGCTTCACTGATGACAAAGAGTCAGGAGTCTTGCTACTCTATTACAAATACCCGTGAATTAACTAACTCACAGCTACAACATATGGTTATCAACCACCCACCAGCGCCATTAACCAACAAGATTTGTCAAACCATCCAGTAACCTTGCATTGGGAACTTTGGAGTTTTGGTTCCCAGACAAACCATGTGCCAGGACGCAGGTTATATTAGAGCAACCAACTAACCTTAGCAGCTAGCGCAGTTGCCCGTTAGCCTCTAAACTCCAACCAACCGAACCTAGCAGTAAATCAAGCAAGGAATAGGGTTGTGAAATGTAGATGTAATGGAACTTGCTTAAATGATAAACGGGTGGAGGCCACACAGACTCTCTCTGAAGAGGAACTCAAGACCATATGTTGCCCATTGAATTTCATTGACTATTTATGGGATCTGGATCCCCCGGGCCAATTATATATTCCTAATTATATTAAACATTGACATGGACATAATGAAGACCTCAGGCAAAAAAGAGAGAGCTGAGAAAGAATCTTAGAAATCTGAACCCAAACTGAATATAATCTGGAGTCTAGAAGATTGTGGAATAGCTATCGAGGGTGGCCTTGTTCTAAAAGCGAGATGCCGAACTAATGAAGAGCACTCTAATAAAAAATAATTCTCGCTGCTTCTGGCCGATAGTAAACAACATAAATGCCACCCAAAATACTGCACAAAGCAATGTTATCCAAGAAGCAGCCTGGTGCGAGAATTCTGGGGATATGTATGAAGCCACACCAGGGAATGTTCCATATCCAGCTGTGATGTCAAATGGGATTTGCCTCTAGAAGCGGATGTAATTGTAGATCTAATAAAAAGATCTTCCTCTTCTAGAGCATCACCAACTCAATATCTAAGTCAAACTCGCAGCTCTGGCCGAGGGTCCTGCTGTTACTGTTTAAAGAGATCTTAAATAAAAGGATGGTGTCGTTATGATGGAGGCAGGCAGTAGTCATCCCAATCCATAAGAAAGGCCATCGAACCGTCCCTGCAAATTACCATCCGATCTTCACTGGGGCTGTGTTGTGTGAAGGTGAGGGCTGGTCCAACAGAGCTGAGGTTAGTTCTAAACTACAGATTAGTTTCAGGAAAGGTCTTTCTACAATGCTAAATGGTCTAATCATGTCAGTAGTGTCGAATGAGTCCTGGAAAAATAAATGGCCCCTTTCTTTATGGAGCATGGTTAGATCTGTCACAGGCTTTAGATACCATTAACAGGGAACGGCTGTGATGGAAACTAGAAAGTTGGGGAATGTCTAGATCCCTGCTGGCAATTCTAATTAGCATGCACAAAGACTCACATTTGAGAGTCAGGTTGATCAATAGTGGAGACTTATCCTGGACGGTCTGAACTGAAAGGGGGGTAAAACAGAACTGTATCATGGCCCCCATATTGTTTAACTTGGTATCTTCATTAAAATCACATTGCTTGATTAGTCCTAAGATTGGCAGATGGTCAATTAGTTGGATAACGTAGGCTGATGATATCGTTCTGCTTGATCATTCGCCAGTGGGACTAAAACGTTTACTGCATGCCTCCATCAGTTACGCTTTAGAGAACAACCTCCTTGTAAACCCCAAAAAATCTAAAATTGTAGTCTTTAAACAACCATAAAGGATAACCCCCAAATTCTAATGGCTCCTTCTGGGTGTGTCAGTGGCCTGTGTGAACAAACTCACTTATTTGGGCCTAAACCTATGTTCAACGCAATCACTGAAACAACTGGAATTAGACATAGAATTCAAACCTATGATACTGGTGGCCCAAATGAATAAAACGCCTTAATTCCTACTGCAAGCTTTCAATGGTAACTGTAATAAGATACTATACATTGAAGATAATTCCAGCAATACTACATGGGCTAGAAATATCCCATTACTCACACGCAGTACATTGGAATAGGATTGAGGGAACGACTTGGAAAAGTGTTTTAAATCTTCCAATTTGCCTGCTAATTGTAAGTCTTAGATATGAACTGGGCCTGTATTCCAAGAAAGTGTATTTGGATTGGAAAATAATCTCCATGTATAGACAAATGATGAGCCCACAGAGTGATTCCCTGTATGAGGAACTAAGTCAGGAGATGAGGAAAGAAAGGTTGAAGCCCTCTTCTGATCCAGATTAAAAACGATGCTACCACAGGATGAATTCATTGTAGTAGAACATGTGAAGACCTAAATGCCAATCCGATGGATGTTAAGTCGGCTCTTTTACGTATGGATTGGATAGAAAGAATCAATCAAATGCAGTGCTTGATCGCAGCTAAGTCATTGTCACAGTATGATAAACCTTGTGACCACATTCCAAAGTACCTGACTTGTTTCCCAGATAAATCACGGAGGATGGATTTTCTAAGGGTACGTCTAAATATAATTAATACAGGGCAAACTGAAGTCATCAGGGATAACACTGAACCCAGACACTACATCTGTAACATATGTAATGAAAAAGTTCCTCAAACACTAAAGCACATCCTTCTAAAATTAAGGAAACAAGGTGTAGAATATTAGGTACGTTTGTTGATAAACCTAATTGGCTATGTACTGATTCCTTCTGGCAAAGGCTAGTTTCAGGCCATGAAACAGGTTTGACAATTCAAGTTGTGGACATTTTGAGAACTCTGGGCTTCCTAAGCGAAAGAAACCAAAGCGCTTGTGATTCTTACATTTTCTTGATCTTTCCTTTTTTATTGTACAGAGACCTGTTCCTTTTTCATTTTTCCTTTGTTTTGTGTTTTTTAAGAATAATTTTAATGAACTTTAGTTGTAAGTGTTTTTTTTTTCAATCTTAATTTTATATATTGATGAGTTCAACCTGCGTTTTGGGAAATGTTATAAGAATGTACTTTGTTAAATTGTTTGCTTGTGAAAAGTCGATAGTATTGGCTAAATCACAATAAAAAATAAAAAAATACATTAAATATATAAAGAAGAACCTACCCATGTTTCCACCTTCCTTCTTCTACATCCCTTACCTGTCTTCTCACTTCCTCCCACTCTTCATCTCTTTGCCACTGAAGCAGCACTACCTCTTCCTCTGCTAGCCTTAGTGCTTCCTTCATTTGTTCCCGTTCTTGTGTCTCTACCACTCTTCACAGCCTATCCTCTATCCTAGCAGGAAAAGGCATAAACTCTTCTTCCTCTCTTGGTTTCAATCCTTTATCCACTCTTCTGACTGCCGGCCTGTCTTTCTCACTCCTCCACCCTTAATCTATCTGCTAACCTAGCAGTCGGGGGAATTAACCCTTCCTGCTCTCTGTTTTCAACCTCTCTGCAGCCCTAGCCATTGAAGGAGTTTCCCTGTCACCTTCCTCGTAATCCCAATTCTTAGAAATCATAACTGATGGAGGCGTTATCTGTGTCTGCCTCGCAACTACTGCAGTAGCCGCTGGGGAAAATGGTGGTACGAACTCAGGGTCTGTATACCCCTCTGCGGTCGATAACGGATAGCACCCATATGGGGGCGGTGCAGAAGGAAATTCTGTACCCTCCTTTTCTGGCCTTTCCTCCACAATTTCAACAGTATGCTCCATCCCACCTTTTTCATACATCCTCCATAATTCCAAGATGTTTAACCGCTTCTCTAACTTCGAGCGCTTGTGCTTTGTAGTTAAAAAGGTATGCAGGTTCTCCAATATCCACATATCATAGGTTCCCTCAATAGCCCAAAAATGTATCCTTTTCACCTTACTTTCCAGCAAGCGCTCCCTGTGGTATTTTAGAATGTTCACCTTATAGCCAGGCAACACCTGGCACAAATGATTCAATGGAGTTTCGATAGTCCTCCCCAAGTTATCAAAAAATAATTTCACAGAAAATATGTCAAGCCAAACCGGCGGCACAAACGATTTTCACCCAAAGGACCCTCTTCTTGCCCCTACCCAGTTTCTGAGTTGCTCCCCACCATCACTCACCGTACCTGTTTATACTTCAATTACCTCACTTAACTTCTTACTTCAATTCTACTTCTAATGTTTACATGAAAAAAACAGCATTTTATTAAAAACACTCGCCGGCCAATATTTCCGAGATATGCCCACCACTAGAGTATAGGAGGGGCGCAAGGCTTTCCACTACAGCACCGCTGGTCTCACTCTCATTATCAGCAGTGCGGCCTTCTCTACTACAAAGCCATCTTTTCCTGACTATAGGAAGTTTCTCATTCCCTACTTCGACTAACCAAGAAATCTAGGTGAGTGGCTCTGCCTGCACAGCTATTACAAAAGAATGTCAAGGGCTACTTCAGAAAGGTATCTACGGTTGGACTTGCCCTAAGATTACACTCCATCTTCAGGTGAGGGCTCCAGCCAACCAGACAAGAAAACTATAGGGTATCAGGGCAAGCCTCACACTGGGCGTGCATGGTAAGATACCCCCTCAAACCTGTAAAATAACAAACTAGGTAAGAAATAAATACAGGGGACTTAAAACAGGGACTTACAACACAGAGCAGTTAAACCACTCTGTCAAAGACATCCACTTTTCCAATCCCTGCAACCTCAAACAATTTCACACCCACACTCCAAGACTACCCTTACAAAAAAACTTAAATCAAAGAAACAACTCTTTTTTCCCCATTTCCCCTCTTGCTTTACACCCCAAACGTGAACTCACATTAACACGAAGCGGTCCAATTTGGTGCTCCGCCAAGTTGTCCTGCACTGCTGGGCTACATGCGTCTCCGGGGAGCAGATGGACCTTTAACTAATATGGCATCTGCAGACCTCTTTGTCACTGTGCATGGAAGACAGGTCCCTGCAGTGAGGTGCTGAAGCTGAGCTGTGCGCACAGGAGACCCCCAACATCTCAGAATGCCTGGGCTCCTACTCTGGCTCGCCAAATGTGAGGATGAGCCTTTAATAACATTAACCCAAACAGGCCCATGACTTAAGAAATGAGTACACGGTTGTACATAAAGTACGTTTATTGTACAATTATCCGGGAAGCAGTTAGATGGTGCTGCAGGACCAAACTAACCCACGTCTCTAAAAACCACATCAGTTCATATCTTATAAACATTCTTGCAACAGGTAGAACACACTCCCAGATACTTCATTACAATCCTCCCCCACAAATGATTAGACAAAAACCTACTCAAAGAAACCCATCTTTTCCCAATTCCTACTTTTCCATAGGCCAGTTTTATCTTAATTGTCATCTTCAGATCATATGTAAAACAAACCTCTTCTTGGGATGCATCCATTGTAGATCATGATGTCAGCACATGGTTGAACATTGGTATTGAAACATAATTCATTTCTAGCAATAACTGGCCTAAGCTCTTTAGCCTTGTTTTTTTAATTTGCACATGGTTCACGTAAATAT
Source organism: Ambystoma mexicanum (assembly GCF_040938575.1). NCBI lineage: Eukaryota > Metazoa > Chordata > Amphibia > Caudata > Ambystomatidae > Ambystoma > Ambystoma mexicanum. Next base: position 7,182,438 of record NC_090932.1, read on the forward strand.
TTCAAGCGATATGAGGAAGGCTATCTTAATAATTTCTCTTTGAGTTAGCGATAACTTTCCAATTTACAAAACTCCCACTTCATTGCACAATTGAAACTCCTGGGTACCCTTAGGCACTGGCTTAACCCGCATTTTACTGCTGACCAAAATAAATAATGAAACTCCTTCTGTCACGCTTTCAGGCATCAGGAGATTAGATCTACTATCTACGATACTTATCAGACCATAAAAACCCATGGCTGTTTTCTACAGCTGTGCTGACCGCGAAGGTTATCAAGTTACTTATTTACCTTTCACCTGGCTCCTAAGACCTCACAGAATCATTTTCAAAGTTCACTTTGCAAAACAACCCTTGACTACTGTGTTTTGATTCATTTGGGAAAAACCCACTATATTGAGATTCATGAATTGCATGTGTATTTGTGTTAATGTGCATGAATGTTTTTACATTTGGTGGGTTTGAAATGTTATCCTTATACGCGCGTACAAGGTGATATTTATCAATTTCCAGAAAAACAGCAACGCTAAAGTAATATATCCCATCCATAATTAACTACACTTTGATACATATGAAATTGCAACATGGCACCCAGTTCGCCGCCAACTCCGGATAGCAATACGGCGCGTGCAACATGAACACCTCGTAATCACAAGGACCTTTCCTGACCAACCCAACACATGCAGGTAGATTTGATTGCTGTTAGCATAAGAGTAGAAGCTATGGTTGTGTTTGTGTATGAGGTTGATGGGGGATATTAAGCAAATGTGGGGCAGCAAAGATCCCTGGGACCCTCCATACACTACTTTTCTAGTTTGGGGAGGAAAGTTCCATTCTTGCATTCTGTTGTGTCTGTGGGAGGAAGAATTGGTATGATTATAATTATGAGTGGTCATTTATAACGTGCTTAATACCCAGAGGTTTCTAAGCGCATACCAAGGGATCGAACCTGTGTTGCTCTGCGTCGTCTTGGTTCCAAGGCGAGCATGTAGCCCTTGAGCTATCCTCCGAGAGTACCGACAGAGAGAGGGTTCTGAGGCAATGGATTATTCAAATATAAACTGAAGTGTGCAGAGCTGCTGAGTCACGCATTGAGAGTGACCCCATGCCACAAAAACAACCTTCTCATCCCACACTAAGACCAGTGCTGTTACTGTGCTGTTTCATATCTGGGAAATGCAATGGAAAATGTTGCAACTGTGTATGCACACTGAAGTGACAGTGGTGCGGAGCAGCACTTTCATGTGCATTCTAGAAACCACTGCCCGGGGACCACCCTCACGCAGACCTGGAAATGCCTTCCAACGCCACAGAAATAAGAAAAATATTTTGCCAGCTTTTCACAACCTTTTCTATAGATTTGGAAAGAGTCTGCATATAAGCACTCATAGGCTGCACTTATGCACAGACAGTTCACAACAGTTCACCCTTTGCAAAATGTTTGCACGTTGCGCCTGCATTTGAGGTAAGGTAAAATCTTGTAAAGCGCCCTTCTGCCAATAATGTTGGCCTTGCTGTGCGTGGCTCCCTGTGGGAGGACTGGGAAAAGCTTTGGGGGTCTGCGCTTAACTTCTCCCATCGTTCACACTCTCAGCTCGTACCAGCAGCACATCTGTCAAGACTTCTAGATGTGGTAATGTCAAGGCGCAGAGCTCATGCTGGCTCAGGGCACTCTTGCTACAGCAGGAAGGTTGCAGAAGCTGTCTCCACAGAGCAGCACATCCCCAAGGAGATATGAAAGACACAGAATGATGGAGAGTGAAATGGGGCCTGTCTGACCCAGCTGGATTTAGAGCACAGACACAGACAGCAGATGGGACCTGAAATAAAACTGCACCGGAAATCGCCATAAAAGAAGACACGCAGTTATCAAAGCTAGTGCCGTGTGTCACCGTGACATAAGGATGGCACTTGTTCCAACTCTTGCGCCACCCCAGACTCCGACCAGGCCGTGCCATCATATTTCTATTCTGAAACCATAATTAAACTACATTATCAAACTCCAGCTCCAAGTAACGATCTGCACAGCAAATGTGGACTCTTCTGTGAAGGGGAGGCACAGCAGCACTGCCTATTAAGCCTAAGGGAACATATTTGGTCAAAAACCGAAACACCAGAATTTTGCTTCTTTTTTCCCACACTGACGCTCCCAAACTTTGCGTGATTCAGGCAAGTGATTTGGGTGTTTTGTGCTAAACAGTATGGTTTAAGTTACTTACCTGTAACTATTGTTCTCCAGCATGGGTCTGGCATGGATTCACATGTTCATGAATATTCCCCGTCAGGCTGGGAATCTGTGGTAAAAGAAAAAACACTTTCACTATACAAACTATATTTCTCCTCTAAACCAGTCAGTGTCCTCTGGGTCATACTGCCCCCACCCAATGACAGTCCTCTTCCTAAGTTCTGCCTCTGGCAGCCATCTTCAGATTTGGTAGCACGTAAAGTGGCAGCATGACCAAGAAGTCGCATGTGAATCCATGCCACACCCATGCTGGAGAATAATAGTTACAGGAAGTAACTTGTTCCTTCTCTGGCATGAGGTCTGGCATGGATTCACATGCTCATGAATACAAGAATACATAGCAGTACACACATGCACAACCACGGGAGGTGGCAAGGCTCAACAGAAGCAATTAACTCTTACCTACGGAACAGGCTCACCTCAAGCGCACAGGTTGCGTATCACTGCGACTCTGGAATTCTCCCTGGAATCCCTGTCAATGCAGTAGAACTTCGTGAAGGTGTGCGTGGACCTCAACGTAGCAGCCCTACAGATGTCCAGCAGGGGCACACCAGAAAGGAATGCCGTTGTCGCAGCGATCGCTCTGGTGGAGTGTGCTCTAGGACAGCCCGGCAGCGTCCGGTTCGCCAACCGATGACTTTACGAGTGCGTGATGCAGACGGAGAGCCACCTTGAAATGGAAGCCTTGGACAAGGCCTTCCCATAGTTCACAGGACCAAAGTTCATGAACAATTGTGAAGTCTTCCGAAAACTCTTCATGCGTGTCACGTAGAACTTTAGGGCACAAGCAATGTCCAGTGAGTGCAAGGCCCTTTCCGCCAGAGGTGAAGGTTTTGGACAGAAAACAGGTAATACCAAAGGCTTGTTGAGGTAGAATTCTGACAGAACCTTTCGGCATGAATATGGGGTGCGTACGGAGTACCAACCTTGATTTGTGCAAAGTCAGATATGGTTGCTTGCAGGATAGAGCGTGGATCTCACCTGCACATCTGGCTAAGGTGCTGGCCACAAGGAATGCCTTCTTCCACAAGAGAAACCTGAGTGGGACCTGATGCATGGACTGGAAGGGGGGCCCCCATGTGCCTCGTCAGAGCCACGTTGAGTTCCCACGCCGGGACAGGAGCCTTCACCGGCAGGGAAAGATTGGAAAAATCCTTTGAGCAACTCCCTGACGAGTGTGTGACACCACAGCGAGTATCTTCCTGGGGATCTGGTGTAGCAGGAGATAGCTGCCAGATACGCCTAGATGGAGGCGTGCGCAAAACCAGCCTTTGCCAAAGAGAGCGAGTATGGAAGGATCTGTGGAGCCGTGACCCTCAGGGGGGAAATCTTCTGCGACCAGCGCCACACAGCCAAGCGCTTCCAATAATGGCTGTAGCACCTTAAGGTCAATGATGCCCTATCCTTAGAGAGGACCTCACTGCAATCCGCTGGCAACTCATAACTTCCAAACTCTAAGGCTGCAGGAGACAAGCCTTCAGATTCAGCGATCATGGATCGATATGAAGGATTGCACCTCCCTCTCTGATGAGAAGATCCAGAACCACTGTTAACTTGACTGGAGACGACGCTGAAAGGCTGAGAAGGTCTGAATACAAAACTTGCCTTAGCCACACCAGGGCGTTGAGTATCGGCTTGCATTGATACTGTCAGAGTGTGTTGATGACTTGTAGCAGGAGAGGGAACAGAGGAAACACGTACAGAAACAGCCCTCCCCATGGGAAGGAGAACACATCCCCAGGTTCCTCGGCTGGTGGAATCTGCTGGCAAACTCAAGGAATTTGGAGTTTGCCGCCATCACAAACAGACCGATCTGGGGTTTGCCTCATTTGACAAACAGGCAGTCCACCTGATCCTGACTCAGTTCCAACTCGTGGCAGGAGTGCAGATCCCTGCTGAGGGAGTCTGCGATTGTGTTCTTGACTCCTGCCAGGTGAAGAGGGACGAGGAACATCCCCTGTCTGACGGCCCTGTGCCATGAGTCCTGCGCTTCCTTGGAGAGCACCAGGGATCGAGTGCCACCCTGCCTCCTGATGTAGAACATGGTGGTGGTGTTGTCAGTGAAGATCCTCACCATCGTGCCTTCTAGAGACAGTCCAAATGACTTGAGGGCCAAGAACACTACCCGTATCTCCAGGATGTTGATATGCAGATCCTTCTCCTCTGGCACCCACAGGCCTCTGGCGTGCAGACATCCGGGGTGCGTTCCCCAACCTTCCAGGGAGGCATCCGTGGTGACCGTCTCCTGATATGGGGGGGGTTTGAAATCTTGTGCCTTGGGTGATGTTGGAGCGAATGCCCTACCACTTTATAGCCCGTCAGAGCTCTTTGTTGAGAGGGATCTTGTATGTGATGCTTCCAGATACCTGTATCCAATGGGCATCCAGGAATTCCTGTAGGGGTTGCATTTGCAACCTGCAGAGATGGACGAGGTAGATGCAGGACGACATCATGCCCAGTAATGACTTGATGGCCTGAACCATGCTGTCTTCGTCGAGGACAGCCGTTGCACCTTTCCTTGAATGGCTACTAGCCTCTCCTCCCAGGGCAATGCCAAGCAAGACACCGTATTGAGTCTGGCACCTAGGAACAGAGTGTTCTGTAATGGCATTAAGCAGGACTTCGGATAGTTGACAGAGAATCCCAGATCTGTCAATAGTCGGACGGTCATCTTCATATGTAAGCTCCTGCGAGCGGGCGCATATCAGCCAGTCGTCCAGGTATGGGTATACGTGTATGCCATGTAGACGTAGATGGGCCGCCACTGGTGCCAGGCATTTCTGAACACTCTTGGAGCCGACTTCAAGCCCAATAGTAGGGCCTTGAACTGGTGGTGCTGGCCCTGCACCACGAAACCTAGACATTTCCTATGGTTCTTGTGAATGGGGATGTGGAAATAGGCATCCTCCAGGTCCAACGACGTTAAGAAGTCTCCTTTTTCCAGTTGGCTGAGCACGTGTTGCAACGTGACCATCCTTAATTTTTGGGACTTTAACTATTTGTTCAGACTATTTGTTCAGACGTTGTAGGTCCAGGAGGGGCCTCCATCCCCCTGTCTTCTTTCTGACTAGAAAGTATCTGGAATAGAATCCAGAGCCCAGAGCCGCTGGGGAACTAGCTCTATCGCCCCTTGTTGTAGCATGGCTCATACCTCTTCCAGAAGTTGAGGGATGTGCTGTTCCTGACGAGGAACCAGAGGGATCCGCGGACACCTGAATTGGAACTCCAAGGCTTGTCCTTGGGTGAGAGCATCCAGCACCCATCTGTCAGTGGTGATATTTCTCCACTCGCTGATGAACCTCATCAGCCAGCCTCCCACCGGGGTGCACGAGTGGGGGCCCTACATCCTGGCCGGTTCAAGCTTGCTTAACATCGGCGTCCTGCTCTGCGGGTGACGGTGATGCTGTCCTTCACTACTGTAGGTCTGGGAGCGGCCTCTGTAGGATTCTTGCACTGAGGATCTAGAAGGCTGTCTGTACGACGTGGTGAACCCTTTTGAAGACCTGCTTGACTTTTTCCTGGAGGAGCAAAAACAAGCCGAAGAGTGCTGCTGGAGAGTGCTGAGGGAACGGGCTGTCTCTGTATCCGTCTTGTTGGCCTGGAGTGCCTCTTCGACGGCCTTCCCAAATAGATTTTCCCTGTCAAAGGGCATGACCAGCACCTTCGCTTGGACCGCCTGATGGAAATTAGTGGCTTTCATCCATCCCTGTCGATGAAGGCAGACACCGTTCCCCATCTGCCGGAACCCTGTGTCGGTGACATCTAATGCCACTGTGATGCGATGCTCCAATGCCACTTCCCCTTTTTGGAAGAGAGCGAGAGCTTCAATCTTCTTATCGTTGGGGAGGAACTCCAGGATCAATCCTAGCTTGTACCACAATTCCTTGTCGTACCTGGCCAGAACCACCAGTGTGTTGGTTGCCTTGATAGTGGGCGCTGCAGTGTAAATCACCTTCTTACCCATGGCATCCATCCTTTTTGCCTTGCTGTCCAGAGGGACCGAAGACGATGAGGATGGGACAGCCGGCCGTTTCCTCGCATCCGCTGACACCACCGAGTATAGTGATGGTTGCAACCCCAGGCACTTGGGTGCAGAGTCCGGCACCCTATACTTCTTCTCCAGCCTATTCCGCTTGGCTGAAGCTGTGCAAGGGTTCTTCATGAGGGTCAGGCCCTCCTCCTAAATATATTCCAGAAAGGGCAGCCATGGTCGTCTTCCTCTTAGCATTGCGCCTTTGATACAAGAAGCCCTCCTTCCTGGTTTCCTCGGGGTCCAGCTGGAATAGCTCGCAGGCCCTGACAATCATGGAGTGAAACAAACCCACCTCATCTGGCAGGGAATCGCTATGTGGGGCATCCAAATGTGGCGATTCACTGTCCGCTGGAACAATGTCTTTGTCATCATCCATTATCATGACCGTATCCGTTCCCGTAACCGTGTCTGGGTCTGCTGGGGGATTTGGGGACTGAGGTGGTGTTGGAGGTTGATATGAGGGGTTCAGATGATGCTTCTTCTTCTTCGGGGGAGGCTAATCGTGGACCTGGGGGACCACAGATACCAACGCCGGAGGCATTCTCATTTGGATCTCTGACACCAAGATATGTAGTGTCGAAAGAATAGCCAAGGAAATAACCCTCGGCTGAGATGGCAGAACAACGTCTTTGTGCACCGTATGCAAGGACTCCTAGTTTGGGCGACGACCTGGGAGGGCCTTTTTCGGGGCCTCTTAGCCCCCCTTTTTTTCCTCATTTATGATGTCATCTTTGATGTCCTGGGTGTTAGTCGTAGCGATGCACGGTGGTGGCGCGGGTTATGGTTGCTCAACTTACCATAACTAGCAAATTTCTGAGGTTTTTCAGTTTTACTAGTAACCATAACATCCCTTTAACAACGTTTTTCAGTGAATTTCATAGGTTTTTATTAGTGCAACTTACCCATAACGTCCCTTTAACAACGTTTTATCAGTGAATTTCACTGGTTTTTATCAGTGCTTGCTAATTTCCTTCAATTTACTAATATCATACTTACCCCAATACAGCAGAATTTGTGCCCCATTTACAAAGTTTCACCTGAAAACTCTGCCATTTCCCGCTTTCTCTCATCATCGTTAACACTTCTATACACTTTTTGCAGCTTTTTCCACTGTTTCTACATTTGTTGACATACGCAAATGTCTGATGTCACTGCAGACTTCGCGACATTGTCACGAGACCGCAGGCGTGTGGCATGATGACGTGGCGCAAACATGTCCGTACTTCGCAATAGGGTCGGTGCTTCTCTGCCATTTCCCAACTGCACTTTCTACTCTTCTAGGAACTTTCAAGCTCAACATTTTTCCCTTGAACAGCTCCTACATCTATTCTCACTCATTATCCATTAACAATCTAGTACAGAGCACATACTTGGAAGAATATTAGCAAAACTGCTACTTATCTTAATAATGACATCCGCTATTGCCATCCCTCCTCCCCAAGAGCCACCACCACCACCAGCTGGAGGACCTACACAACATAGAAAACACAGTACTTTCAAAGACAATGGAGAGGACCAAGAAGATGAGGTAGAGGAAGTGCCTACCTCTAGCACCCAGAGAGAATCATGGGTGTGGCTAAAACTACCAAAGTGAAATGCACTTAGTGAAACGTTGTACTCAGTCATGGACTACCTGGATAGTACTCCTACGGGACCATCTCTATGCGCTGCCACACCAAATCCGGAAAAAATTATCCAAAAAATGTTTTGCTCACATCAACAGCCCAAACCGCTGGATGGATTTTCACCAAATATGTGGCAAGAGCGGTGGCTTGGTCCCAAAGGCGTGCTTTTGTGAATTTGCTGTAAATCCGTCCAGTAGGTTTTTTTTTTAAATGGCCCAAAAGTAGGTAAAAAAAAATAGTGATATCTGGATTTGGTTCACAAACTCATTTCCCTGTTCAGTCTGCAGACAGACTTGTGATTGGTTCAGAGGGTGACGTGCGGTCCGTGGACATCAGGCGAGCCTGCAGATTGGTCGGTAAAAAACGTGCGGTGCGTCATATTTTACGAAATGCCCGCCATGTTGGATCTGTGGACAGCCGCAACTGACCATGGACGGATCGGTGGTGAAAAAGTCTGGAAAATACATTTTGGGTTATTTAGTGTTGGAAAGAGGGGCTTGGAACGGTGGGGGAGTGTACAAAAGATGATATAGGGCTCTTTGCATAGGTGGAAAAAGAATAACGGGGAACACAGCAGTCTGCAGACACCACGGTAGTCCGCGGACAGAGTCTTGGGCGGGCAGCTTGAAAAACACATTTGGGGTTATTTGGTGACTGAAAGAGAGCTTGGTCAGGGTAGGGGAGTGGAATATAGATGATATGGGAACATTTTCATAGGTCAAAAATAGGGTTGGTGGTCCATTTCAATGTCTGCAGACATACTTTGAATTGGGAGGGGGAGGTTCAGGGTGAGTTGTGTTATTCCAATATGTATTGTATGTCCCTGTTATGCATTGTTTAACTAAGGTGTGGTGGTTGTGGCCAGTGGCCACCTTCTTGGGGGCATGACCACCATGCACCCAAGAATCTGGCCACTGGCCACAACCAACACAGCATAATACTGCCATGCACCCAAGATTCTGGCCACTGGCCACAACCATTATGATAATATGTGTATAGAAATTATTGATAGTGTGGGGGCAGTATATAGTATTTATAACATAATACAATCGAAGTGCAGATAGTACTTATGATTGCTTTACCATGGACGGTATAGGTTGAGTTTGTTGTACATTGTAATGAAAGAGAAATCTTTGCTTCTTTCTCTGTGAATAAAACATAGTATAATATGTTAGGAAGGATAGTTTACAAAGTGTTATTGCATACAATCTCACATATTCATGTACTTTTTAGACCCTCATCATCAGTACATTCTAAGTACTATGCCTGGAACAACATCACTGTGTGTTCTGCACAATTGCTGTTTCTGTTTGCATAATGATTGGGTTATTAGGAAAATAAATCCATACAGGATTTTAAAAAACCTCCTATATTTATGTGAGTTTAAGTTTGACAGTATGTTTGTTGGACGTTTGTAGTTCTTCAGGGAATGTTTAAAGTGCACAGATAAGTGTATTTGTTGTTACAAGCAGTGTTGGAGTAAGACGAATCATGATGGTGTATTTGCAATAAGTGTAATGAAGGGTATTTTTGAAGTAGTTAGATACCTGTTGGCGTATTCTAACTGTTTTGCTTTTCAAAAGTACCAGTGTACTCTTTTTTAAAGGTATGTTTTAAGTACTTAGATACCTGTTGGGGTATTGAAACTGTTTTCCATTTTAAAAGTAGCATTGCAATAGTATAGATGACTACTGACTGTCAGAAGCGGCTTCTCCTGCAGGTTTCTGATTTCTCAGCTCCCTGCTCGGGTGAGGTGCAGCTTGACGGCCTGACATGTTGTATCTGCATCTACGTGACTATGTGTAAACGCTCCCGTTCCGGGTTCATTCCTCTGATCGTGCGTCCGAGCCCGCGCGAACCTCTGCTGTAGCTGCAGTTGCAGTTCTCTCGCGGAGCCCGGGCTTCCACGGACTCCTGCTGTATGCCCTATGCACCCGGAGTCTTGGTCCTGGCACCACTTACCATATCGTCGTGAGGGGAGCCTGGAATTCTGTGCCTGTGCTTGCTACGGCCGGTATACCTAGTAAGTGGATGTGGGGAACTACGCTTTGGGAGCGGCTTAGAGGCAGTCTATGTCTGGCTGTATCTGGCTAGGAATTTGGCTGCATCAGTCTATGGGCGGTGCCGGTCCTGCACTTGGTTGGTATAGGCATTACTGGTCCTGCATCTAGGTGGTAACTGGCGACTGTGGATCTTGTCAATCTTTGAGCCAGAGCCTGTTGCTTGTCTGGTGGTCACTCTCTGGCTGCTATACTGCCCATGTCATGTACCTATCTCAGAGAAATCAGCACGAGCAGGTTGGATTTTTATATTTATTTTTAATTTTTTTGTGGAATCTATCCATCTGTGTTTTGTGTGTGGCCTCAGGCTTTACCTGTTGTCTACCCCATTTAAACCTATCCTTATAGGTTATTGTGCTACCATGAAATTAAGAAGTAAACTCTAGGGTGGGAAAAAAAAAAAGCAGGAATGAAAGTAAGGATGTGGATTAAGGCTGAAACCAGCACTCAGACGGTGGCTACTAAGGGTAAGTAGATGACCGACTTTTTCTGTGATCAAGCGGCTGTTGCACAGATACACTCTGCACCAGTGGAGACAGCGACATCTGTTAATGATGTGACATGTACCTCGCGGGAATTTGATAATAATAATTCTTTGCTGAGCCTGTCCTATAGCCTTGAAGGATAAATCACTGACCCGGAGAGGCGGAAAGACCATAGCCCTGTACCGGTAACGGCAGATATTGTTCCGATTATCTCAATAATGGAAGGAACCATCTCAAGTACTCCTCCTATGGCTACTATGGATAGGCTCTCCTGCGCTCCTCAACTGACGGGCCTAGTGGACAGTTTGGCTGATTTAGAATCACAAGAAAATGCATCTTTAGATGTTAATAATGAGTGTGGAAAATGTAATATTGAGGCTAAATTGAAAGATTTGGAGACTCATAATACCACTACCAGTTTTGCCCTGAAAATTATGTTACGATTGTGTTATACCATTGTTTCTCAGGTCAGAAATAATGCAGATGCACTTAAGGTAATGGCTAAAATAGTGGCAATTCCCAAACTGGGGGGGGGGGGGACTCCAGTGGAGAATGTGCCTGCCAACATTGAGACACCTGGATTGGTAACTGAACATTTGGAATCCACATGGTTGAGATTCTGGCTGGTGGTGAGTGTGAGAGTATTGATGGATGTCATTTGTCTACGAGAGAGAGGAGGAGACGACAAAATATGGTAAAGAAATGTGTTAGTGTCTGAAAATGCGCATAAGCAGATGGCAGTGATGATGAAATCTACGTCAAAAAGAGACAGAAAGCGAGCGCCAGGAAGGCAAAGAAGCGTGCTATGAAGGGTGGGAATCTTACCACCTGGTAGACTGGCTCTGATAAGCCAAAACCCAAGGCCTCTAAGGCTCATGACAACATGCCGTCAGAGGGGTCAGCTAGTATACCTGTGGATAGTACATTCAATACTAGTGACTCATCTGTTGATAGCATGGATGATAGTACCGATGAATCTGTTGTGCTCAATGTGTCAAAAAAGAAATCTAAAGTCAAATTTTCTGAAGTGGTTAAAGAATTACCTTTGCAGCCTTCTACGAATGATATGAAATCTTTAACAGATCCTGTTGTAGTACCCCCTAAGACAGTGTGTCTTCCAAAAAAACAGTTTTCCATCTCAGGCAGCACTAAGAAAACCAAAAAGCCGATTAACCGAGGTAAACTACTTGAGATCATAAATGGTCTACTCCCCATGAGAATACTCAAAAGTGGGGATTTTAAGTTTGTTGAACCATGTCGGGGGTTGTTTACCCGAATTCACTGTTACTCTGAAGCTGTTGTGTGTCTGGTTAGGGAACATAAGAATGAGCTAAAAGAATGTGGGTATTTGCTTGATATCAATGAAGCGGGACCAGACTGCATATCTAACAAGGTCAGTGATGATTATCCCAGGAATTCCAATCAGGCTAAGGGCCAAATAATAGACAATGATGTAATAAAAGCACATTGGGAATGGATCTGTTCTTTTCTACCGTTGGGCCAAAATAAACATTGAGATGATACCACCCTAATATCCTGGAATACGAGAGGACATAGTCATCTATTTGCAGAATTTGGTTCATATGATCTCGTCTGCAATGCTCAAATTGTCCTCCTATAGGAAACATGGCTCATGCAGGAGGCTGTGTTTGATGGCTTCACGTCATTTTATAATTTAGCAAGTAAAGGTGATAAGGGTAGGCCCTTTGGGGGCCTGATAACTTTGGTATCTAACTGTATGCATGCTTCTAAATGTGAACTGGTCCCCGCTAATCCATATGTACTGATTGTAGAGATATATATGCAGAATGGGATGCGTGTCATGCTGATCAATATATATGACCCCCCCCTCCCCGGGTGATGCATTTACGGCTGTTATCCAACAGAATATATATGTTTTCTTGATAAATATACTGCTGATGGTTCGCTCAACATAGTACTGGGTGGTGATCTCAATTCCAATATCCTGCTATACAATTTAGGAGATATGACGAAAGCTGAGAGGTGGTCTACATTTATCAAGGAGATGGATTTATTGGCACTGAATGGAAGTTTTGACCAGAAGGATACCAGTAGTACCTGGGCTAATGGTCGCTATTCATCTATGCTTGACTTCATGTGTATGAGTGACAAGCTTTATGATCATATCACTAGCTTCCAGATCTATGAAAATGAATTTACTGACCACTCCTGGTCTATCGATGTAGATGCAACTAGGGGGATCACTATCTCAAGCCAAGGCAATAGGATTTGTTGGTCTGATGCTAATTTAGCAAAAGCAAAAAAATGGTGCCATAATATTAATATTGATCATTTGATTACCTGCTCTGCGGATAATATAATTGCCTGGCAATCTAAGCACCTACATGATATTATGCCCTCTGGAGGTAAGCTTAGTCCCTATAGGAATAGTCCCAATAGAACAAGAATATATGATAGGGTCATAAGAGATATGAAAAGGGAGAGGCGCAGAAAGCTGCGTTTCTGTGATCTGAGTGGCATAAGCCCTGAGATGCTGTATAAAGAAAATAGAAGGATTAGAAATACTTACTGTAGTGAGATAAGAAGATATCTGGTCTCCAAGAATAACATCAATTGGCAGTATATGGTCCGCACTCTCTTGGATGGTAATACTAGGGCATTTTGGGCTAGCTTTAGATCTCCTGGTAATGCTGGGAATTCTGAGCTAGCTATTCCTATTGATAGCCATACGTGGGTCATGTACCTTGCCAATAAATGCAAGGGTGATACGACAAATTTTGGTTAATAAACCTATCCATACTCTGATTATATTACGGGAAGATATTCTAATGATAATTAAGAATCTAAAAGTATCCAGAGCCCCAGGGCCTAATGGCCTCTGTAATGTTATTGTGAAGGATAACCCAGAGGTCTGGCCTTATATCCTAGGGATCATCTTCCAGAAAATCATTGATACTGGTGTTATGCCTATTTCCTGGAAGATGTCACATATTATTCCTGTCTTTAAGTCTGGACGTCTGAGTCTACCTGAGAACTATAGGCTACTTGCTCTTACCGACGTATCTAGCAAGATTTTCTGTGCATTAATCCTTTGCAAAATCATGAAATGGATTGACAGTAATAATATCCTAGATAAGGCCCAAGCTGGCTTTCGCAAAGGGTGCTCTACCATAGACAATATTTTTATAGTCACTACCCTCATTGGACAGGATAAGGGTAAGAGGAGGCTGCCTCTATACACGTTATTTGTTGATTTTTCATCAGCTTTTGATTCAGTTGAGCGTAAGAGGCTGTGGGCGAAACTTGAGTTGCTTGGTAGGCCGTCCCACCTTTTGTATGTCTGTAAAATGATATATGACGAAAGTAAGGCCAGGATTCGGATAGATAATGAGGGTGCTCTGTCCAAGCCTGTCATTATCGCTGAAGGGGTCAGACAGGGTTGTACGTTGGCACCCACACTACATAATCTATTCAAGGCTGACTTCGGTGGAATATTTAAAGCAAATAGTAATGCTTTCCCAAGAATGGGCTCCCACAAAATTGGCTGGATCTGTTATGCAGATGGCATTGTAATTTTTGATGATACATATAGTGGCCTCTGTAACAGCGCTAGTGCCATCTGTGAATATGCCAATACCAATGGTTTTACAATCAGCCTTGATAAAACTCAGTTTATGGCTGTGGGACAGAATAGCTGTAAAAAGCCTGGAATTCCTTGTTCGCTTCATGTGATAAGCAAAGTAAATTCCCATAAATATCTGGGCTATGAGTTGTGGGGTGATAAAGGAAACATTAACGAGCTGGTACAAAAGAACAAAAGAGCAAAAGTTATGGCCACACTTGCAACAGTGTTGTCCTTCTCTAATAAAAGGGCTGGGTGTAGCCTACTTGGAATCATTAACATCTATAAACACAAGCTGGTGGCCATGTGTCTGTACGCTTTGGAGACTTCATTCTCGGATTGGTCAGATTGGGCTGATGTTACGGAAGGCATCATATGCCGGAGATTGCTTGGTCTGTCCAACTATACCCCTGTGCAGGCGGTTCGGTTGGAAGTAGGGCTTATCTCTCTGGCCACCCAAGTTGACCATAACAGGGCTAAATTGTATGTGAAAATTAAATTTGCTCACCCAGGAACCCTTTTATATATCCTTAGGGAAGCCCTTGAGGAGGGTAAGATGGAGGCTCTTAATAAATTTAAAGAGATAAACCTGAAATTGTTTGAATACATATGTTGGACTCCGAGGTGGGAACATGCTGAATGTGTGGTGTTAAAATCTTTGAAAAATGCCATTGAAAAGTGGGACTGGGCAACTAGTCTTCACAAGGTTTCTTCCATGAGTTCCCTACATACCTTTGCAATGGTGCCTTTTATCTATAAAGAACCTCAAAGATATCTCTTACTTATGCCCTCAGAGACCATTCGTAGAATCTTCATGGACGTTAGATTAAATCGCCTTAATGTCCTGGGGATTCGAGGGTCATGGATGGGTCTACCCATTGAAAAAAGGATATGCAGACTATGTGTGGACAATGACATGGTGGAAACAGTGAGACATGTCCTTACGTGTTGTAATTTGATGAGATCTATCTATGACAAATACTTTGACAAACTGGATTGTGAATACACTGATATACAAAGCGAAAACCTTTGGTTGCGCTGTCTCTCCGGGAGGAGTAACTACTTGATCATTGCCATTACTCAGATCTGGAAAGTGGCAAAGAACGTCTGTGTAAATTTGAAGCTGATGTCAAATTGTTAATGGACCTTGAGAATGTAAATTAATAGGGTTTGGCTTAAGTATGGTTGGTGTAGTTGCCACTTGCTTTGTTGTCCTGTTGTATATACTGTTCCAAGCTTGTGTTTACTTCTGTTTTTATTCTTTTATCTGTAACAATGAATCTAATCCCTATGTCGGTTTTGCTATTTTTATGTTTTGTCATCCAGTTTGTTTTGTTTTGTGAAAAGTTCTTTGAACTATAACATAATACATTTAAAAAAAATAGTACAGCTGTAGTTAGATACCAGTTGGCATGTTCTAACTGTTGATAAGTTTTATAGTTCTGAAGGGTATTTTTTTGAAGCAGTTAGATACCTGTTGGCGTATTCTAACTATTTTGCTATTCAAATGTAGCATTTCAGTATTATGGATGCAGTTAGATACCAGTTGGCATATTCTAACTGTTGATAGTTTTACAGGCCAGTGACTAAATTTAGGTTTAAGGAATATTAAGTAGGCATTTGTTAGATTTGCTGGTAATCTCTGTTTTAGAGAAACAGAAGTGTTGTTGCATTCAAAGCAACCACCCCTTTTTTAATGTATGCAGTATAGTGACCTACAGTGGTTGTGGCACTAGTGTGGTTGATTATCGCTACAGTTGTGAAGGTTTTCTTGCCAAGAGATACTTGCCTGTGTGTGAAGCTAGTAAGCTTGTAGTTGTTTTTGGTACCATCTTTGTTTTACCATAAAAGCATTAGTATTAGATATTAGCTATGTGAGTTTATGTGCATAGTGGAACGATCGTCTGAAATGCAAAAAGTGCATAATATGTAATAATTTGCATTTTGCAACAGCTGATGAAATGGAATGAATTCACAATTTGGTATAGATAAATACAGAAATCGTTCATTAGGGATGTGCTCTTGTGAAACATGGTTGCAAAGATTGCATGTAAGTTTCCACATGTATGAAATTTGGAAGATGTTATTTATAGGTATGTTTTTGGTTTCCAGTGCTCGCAGTAAGTACATTAGACATTCTTGTGGATCTTCCTGTGTGTTTATGGTGAATCTTACCATTCCTGCGCAGTAGTCCAACTATTGCCTTATTCCTGAGAGACCGTAAGTGTTGTTAGGATTTATTGTAGCATTTCTATGAAGGATAAGCATTTGCAAACACAACTGTTCAAGTAAATGATTTGAAAAATTGGTGGCAATTGGAACAGAAGATTGATTGCTACATTTGCATAGCAATTTACACTGGTTGTGTTTGAAAATTTAAATGGACCAGAGAGTTCTGTGCCTGTGTCATTTGCTGGACCTCCACTTGTTTATTTAGAAGAAATATTTCTCTTTATATCTGCTGATGGATGTGCAGTTGTGTTTGCACAAGATAGTTGTGTGGTTGTACTGCTTGATGAAGTAGCAGTTGTTCTTTGTTTCGTATTTGGTATTTTTGGGAGATCCCTTAGTTCTGTTTGCATTCATTTTCTTTTTAAAACTTTACCTTTTTGAAGAACCGGGTACATATCTAGATGGGTGTGTAGAGTGCCCATAGTCTGTTGTACTCTAGGATGCAACGAATGTCAGCCTTGTCTTTGTTTGAATCAAAATTGACTAGGAATAGTCCTTTGAGTGTACATAGATGTGAACATGCTACATAACCCATACCTTCTTTAAAGACTGTGCTGCCAAAGTCAATCAATGCCTGATCTAGGGTTAGACCTTCAATTTGTTAATAGTGTCTGCATATACAAGAGACAGAGAGAATTGCTCTCTGCATACATACATGTCTTTGAAAAGAAGGAATCATGCGGTTGAGCGTCCTATCCTTTTAACTTCTGAAAGTTTGTCAAAGTGGATGTTGACATACTGAATGTTGTTGTCATGTGGATATGTCTGGAAGCCAACAACTGCGCCAATTGCTCCATTGACTAAACCTTGCTCTATGTCATGTTTACGTTTAAGAAATAATCATCAGTTTAGACCCATTATTAACATTTTCTCCAATCCAGCTGAGTTGGAGATAGATTTTTCTAAGCTATTTAGTCGTGCTGTTGCTTGTTGACACACAGGGAGTGTCATGCCATGCACTTCCAGTTCGTCTGTGGAGCTAATATGCAATATATATTTTTATTTGTATTCGGTTCATTCAAACCTTTATAAAAATGACACAAGTAAAAAATAAGATTTAAAACACATTTTTAGAAAATATTTACATAAAATTACATAAGGTGAACGAAAGAACAGAACACAACATCCAAAAATTAGCAGTGATTAGGAAAGGTAAAAAGAAATAAGAATTTACTATGAACATCATAGAAAAATACTTCACTGTCAATCAATGTGAATAAACTTATTACCACCTAACTGATAGGAGCCAAATTTATCAATAACACCTAAGACAGTCATAAAGAATATGTAGTCAGTATGATGTAGTTACTCCATAGTGTATCTCGATCAGACTAACTTAAGTCCCTTAAGGAAACCTGAGAGTGCCAAACCCTCTCGCGTATTTTGGATATTTAAACAACATTTCCAAACTATGTCCATGAAGTAACACAAATAATATTCCTTCAATGTGCCCATATAGGAGTTCCTCAGATCTTTTAACGGTACACAATACAAGACAAGGTGTTTTGCTGATTCAATTTCAGTGTGACAAAACCTACATCAGCTTTCCTCCATGGAGATTTGTTTTTTTTTAAGTAAAATGTCTTTAGTTGGAAGGATATTCCAATGTAGCCTTAGCAGCAACCCCCGATGATGTCGATTTGGAAAAAGAGTACACATTTTGGAGAGGGAGCCTTGTTTCTTATGCTTAAGCGTAAAGGATTCATAGAACTGTATGAATGGTACAATATAATTCTAATGTAGAAATCCAACCATTATCTAACAACCTTTTTTTAGTTAGAAACGGGTTGTTAATTAAGGTTTCTAAATTTGAATCTATACCTTGAAGATGTATTCTCAATAGCTGGTAAATTTCAATAGGAACCCAGAAGAGTTATATTATTCCCTACTAGTTTGTTTAATGTTTTTGGAGTCGGGACCTTAATTTTAGCATATAAAGTGAGCATCCTCCACTCTATGCGAGCCCATAGAGAGATGTAACCCAACTCATAGCGGATAGCAGTGAAAGGGACCGCGTTGCGGAGTCTGAGGATCCATCTTCAAATTCAACCTTCTATTTGATTCAGCTTAAGCAATACCACATCAAAACACAGTTCTAGACCATAGACCAGTTTGGGTACAATCTTGCCTTCAAAGAACAAAAGGGCAGGTTTTATTGAAAATCTGCCATATTTATGATCGATTTTCAAAATTTGATTTTCCAAGAGTTTAGCTTTATGAGATAGGATCTCCAACTGAGTTGTCGCTCCCTTCTGTGCACCAACATGGTAGCCCAAGTAGGTAACAAGCTAGGAGATGCCCACCCTACTCCCCTCCAGATTCCAAGTGGGGCGCAGGTTCTCACATGGGGCCTTTGTGAATACCGGAATTTGAGTTTTACTTGGGTTAATGACCAGGCTGTTATCTTTAGCATATTCCAAAAAGGAATCCAAGAGGTGTTGCAAACCCACCCTGGTGGAATCAAACAACAGGAAGTCGTCCGCAAAGGCCAACCATATGATTTTACTGAGGCCTAATTTTGGAGCCAGCAACCCCTCTTTAATCAAACTTATGCTCTTTGGAATGTTAAGGGGGGCTTTTCCAGATACAATTGGAGCTTTTTTTTAATTATATGCAAGCCCTGTGGAGCATGTACAATAGCAATATGAGTGGGAGGTGGGTTAACTTGGTCAACATGGTTCAGGGTTAATTGTGGTACCTGTTGACCACTTAAAGGTAATCCACCATTTTCCCCCTCCGAGATTTTCCCAGTTAGTGCAGCGAGGGTAGGAGATAACAAGCATAATGAGGTTGATATCATTGGCTGTACCGGTACGCCCGACTTCTCCCGGTCCGTAGTCATATCCTTATTAGCACAAGTCTGTGGTAAAGTGGGCTCCAAATGCATATTCATACCCATTTGGCTGTGAACAAACAGAGCACATAGTTAAAAAAAAAAGTAAACCTAGTGAGTAGAGGATTGAGTCAGATAAAAGGGTACCAAGGAAAGTTACCCCACAGTCTCTGAGTTCCAGCAAACACAAGTGTACAGGGCAGGGCCGAGCCCCATATCAAAAGGTCTCTGGGAATATAGGGCCACAATAAGCAGGCAGGCGGCTTTTCCGTTCGCACGTAGTGCTCTATTTCTCCTAAGCCACCCTCTGTGGAGACCAGTTGCCTGTAAACAGCACAGCAGATGTTAAGTCAGAGCAGAAAGAGATGAAGCATGAAGCGGCTACTCCGTTTAGCCGTGTGTATGGGGCCACTCCCAAACTAATATGTGGACTGTAGGCCGAGTTATCGGGTATAATGTCAGAATCAACACGGTGCACAATTGGGAATATAATCTCAAAGCCATAAAGGATTATTACAAGCACTGATTCCAGTCGTTACACGCGACATAGAAGGGTTCAGTGTGTTATGTATGTTACCTTATGTCCCACGATGGCCACACTGCAGTTAATAGAGATCTATAGTTATCCTCCGGCACGGCTGGTAATCTAACTACATCCAACAAGCTGCTGGCAACCACCGGTAACCAGCGAGAAACAGCAGGTAGACAAACACACTTGTCTCCACTAACGGGCTTCTTGCTGCAAGGGCTACGAGGCCCTGGTTTTATTTCCTGGTTCCAGGGGGCGTGTCTGCAGCCTCAGGAGTTTGTTAAAGGTGCAACGCTCAGCCTCTGCACATCTAGCATACACAAGCGCAGGGTAGTGTTCACGGCAAAATTCACAGTATTCACAGCAGTATTCACAGCGAGAAACAGCAAGTAGACAAATGCCCTTGTCTCCACAAATGGTTGCATTTCTTTTTTTAACATTGTCTCTTTGAATTGACATCAGCTTGCTGGGGTTGGCATTAAACACATGCATTTTACATATTTTTGTGACAATTGTTCCATGACATCAAGAGCAGATGTGTTACGCCCATATAGCTAATGGATAAGCCTACTATTTAAGATGGATTGTGCATCTTTAGAAAGAAGACCAGTGCTAATGCTTTTTAAAATGTTAGCATAGGTGAGGTCTGCAGGCTGATGCACATTTTAAGTTAGTTCTCTGCATTGGAAATGTTGCCAGAGATTTACATTTCCTATGCTGCCAAGTAAGTATGTTGCTGCACTGTTTGTGTGCTGAGGTTTTAAAAATAGGTTCACCTTTCACTGGTGTTAACTGTAGGGGATCTCCAAAAACAATAATGTGTTTTCCTTCCAAGAGTTGTTTGTAGTCCGTTTTTAGGACTTCTTGCAATCTGAGGTGAATTAAAGCCAACATAAGGTTTACCTCATCTATAAGGAGCATTTTAATTTGTTTCAGAATTCTGAGTACTTCAGTAGCAGCTTCTGCTGATAGTTTGTAGTATTCTAATTTGCTTTGATGTTCTGCTGGAAGGAGCAAGCAGTAGTTGGTGTAAAGTAACACCTCCTATGTTATAGGTAGCTAAATCTGGGGGGCTGTTACAACAGCTGAAAGTTTGTTTTTAAGTTTTGTAGGAATTTGCAGATGATTTTAACTAAGAATGTTTTTCCAGAAACAGCTTCACGACTTACATAGAGGAGCAGAGTTTTATAATTTTGACGGCTACAAGTTTTACTTTCATACTTCAAACCATGTTCAATTTCTTCAGTCTCTTCTAGGTAAATGCAAAATGGTTGAGCATTTAGCTCTGAATTCAGCAGTGACAAGTCTTCTGATTGTTTATATTGATACATGGTATTTTCTACTTCAGTCATGGCTATTTCTGCTTCATTTAGAATGAGTGGATCTGCAAGTGGTTCTTGGCTTCCTGTAAGAGAAGGTTGACTGCCTTCAGGAGTGTCTTCTTACAGTTGTGCTTGAACATCTTCCTCTTGTTGGCGTTCATTGTCCAACATGTTTTGGTACTGCTTGAAATTGACATGTGTTATTCTGTGTTCATTTGCATTGAGTTCAGCTTCAAATGAGTCATGGTTACCTAATAATTCTTCTTCTTTTCTCCATGGTTTAAAAAGTTGCAGTAGGGCCATGTAATAAGGTTCTCTATGTTGAGGAGTATTAAATGATAATTGTATATGATTAATTAGGCTGGGGTTGCTAATTTTGACAAGGCTTCATTCACATGCTGAGACAACATATTTTCCAGTTTTTTCATCTGGTTTATTTTTGTAGGGGACGTTTTGGGCTATGTGGCACAGGCACATATCTTTCAAGTAGTACTTCTGTTTGGGTAGTATGTGTCTAATACATTGTTTTTTTAATGTCCTGGCTTTTGGGGTACTTTTTGGCTATTGTTTCTATGACTTGCTAGGATTTCAGCACCCTTTTTCTGGATGCAGCTGGACCAAGGCTTAGCCAGACTATGGGGGTCATTACGAAGTTGGAGGTAAGTAACCGTCCTTACCAGCATGGAGCAAATACCATGTCCGTGTAGTCAAGAGCCCGCTAATAAAGGGCTATTACGAGTATGCGTGTACAAGCTTTGCGCCATGCTGTTAATGACATTACCGCCATGCCTTCAAAGTCCCAAAAATGTCCCTTAGCGGCATCATGTAAAGCGCAGACAGCACTACCGGCACAAATCAAGATGGCATTAGCGGTCACTGCAATTAGCGGTGACCGCTATCAGCGGTGGCCACTAATAATGATCCCCTCCCCGTAAATAAGCCTGACCGGAAGTAGCGTCATCGCACAGTAATGGGAAAGAGCACGGCGGCCATCTTTAAAAACACAATCCATTGCCATCCTCAGCACCCAGGACCTGGAGTATATTGCTGTGTACCAACATCAACCCACAACTACTATATAATGCCCAAGGCATTGAAAAAAGGCGCCTCCCGCAAGCGCAAGGGGCGCTTTAATGAAGAAGAGCTCACCATGCTTGCGGAGACCCTGGCTGAGAATGCCGATGTAGTATTTGCCCAGGGCCTCAAGAGGGAGGCAGTCATCAAGAAGAAGGAGATCTGGGAACTAGTTGCACAAAAAAGTCAGCGAGGTTGGCAACACCCCCTGCACAACTAAGGATGTCAGGAAGAGGTGGGATGACCTGCACCTGCGAGTGCGCAACATCCTGTCCGCAAACAGGAGCCAGGCCATGGCAACTGGTGGAGGACCAAGCTCGCTGATGAAGCTGTCCCAGTGGGAAAAGATATGTGCCAGCCTGATCGGCATAGAGGCCATTGAAGGCGTGGGTGACATGGAGTGTGGCGCTACCTCATCTGCGGAAGAAGGTGAGTGTCCTAAGAAAACACTGTAATGCAGAGTCTGATGATAGTCCACCAATATGTGTGTCTAAAGAGGCAAGCCATGCCCCAACACACACACAATCCCAGCCTAGTTGTCGTCTGCAGCACAGACACATGCAGATGCCTGCAGCAAGGCAATGCCATACCTCACACAAACCACACTAAGATGTTAATGGCATAAGTCACACTGCATGCAGGCCACAACAAATATGCATGTCACATAGCACACGTCCGCCCCAACATGAGTGACCCCGATGGATGCCTGCATTACCCACCCGTATAGCAAGCAACGTGATCATCCAAACTCCTCTGCCTATTCCACTCTATTGTGTAGATGAGCAATTATACAAATGTATGCATAATGCTTCTCAAACCATCACTCATGCCATCTCTCTCTTCGACCCCCACAGGCTCTGATCCTGGCAGCAAGGCCCAGGACTCACCCCCACACCCGACCACACCCCAGAAGAGGGCCTGGGATGAAGGCAACAGGCCTTCCACCTCCAAAGCCCCACACAAGACACAGCAGGCACCCAAGAGCAAACCACCTCAGGATGCCACGGAACTGGTGCCGCCAAGACCCGTCACCACTGCACTCACAACTCCAGTGACACTGGCACAGGAGACAGCAGAAGGTGCACTCTCAGCATAGAACAGTTCTGTCAGGGAGGCGGCAGCCACAGCACCCCCGACTGATGACGACATGCCGGGACAGGTGTGTGTGCCCGTGGAGGATGACTACTCTGACCTGCCGGCCAAACCAAGTCTGGCACCATCCCCCCAACTCACATCGGTCGACTCCAACCATGGCACCAGCCCGGAGCAGTCTGGGGCAGAGTACATCCAAGGGGGCATGAGTCCCATAGGGGACACATTTGAAATTGAGCATGACACGCAAGCACCCTCCACCTCCACTGGTTTACTGGCAGAGGTGCAGCAGGCAGGGAAAGCTCTGCAGCGGCAGGAGGAGCTAACTGCCCTGGTGAGACAATTTGTTACTGACAATGCCCAAGCAAGGCAAGAGTGGCGCGAGAACACCGCCTCTCTGGGGAAGATCATCGCCGATAGCATCAGTTGACTGTGCAAGGAGGTATCAGCCCTGCGGCAGGTCCTCAGCCGCATTGCTGATGCAATGGAGGCTGAGCGTCCAGCCCCCCAAATGGAGCAGGTGGCCACCCCATTGTCCTCGAGCTCCACGCAGACCAGCCCACTACGCAGGTTGGCGTGCACCCTGCGCCACCCGGACATGCCGCCACCAGGTGCAGGGATTGGCAGAATGTAGACTGGCCAGCCTGATGGCAATAGACATGTGTGGGGGAGTTGTGGGGGGAGGGAGGAGGGTGTGTGGGGGAGTTGTGGGGGGAGGGTGGGAGGGTGTGTGGTTGAGTTGTGGGGGGAGGGGGAGTGAAGGGGAGGGGGCATGTGTGGTGGAGGGTTAGTGCACTTTCATCTTTATTGGACATTTAAATACACCTGTTTTGTTAATAAAATATCTTGAGTGAACATTCATCATTGTGCATGTGTCATTTATTCATATACAATGCATAGTGTACATATACTCCCACACCCAGTGCCCCCTGTCCAACTATCATGTCAGCCTCTGCAGCCATGTGTGTCAGAAATATTGTGCAATCACTGACTGATGCACAGCACGTCCCTCCTGTGCATCGGCACCGCGATGATGTGCAGCCACATCTTCTTCATCCCCTTCATCAGGTGGTTGCAGTTCAATATCAGGGGGCAGGGGCACGTTCCGTCGGATACACATGTTGTGCAGCATGACACATACCATGATGATCTTGGCCACTTTCTCATGCCTGTAGAGTGCCCCACCCGACCGGCTAAGGCAGCGAAACCATGCCTTCAACAGGCCAAAGTTCTGCTCAATGACCATACGGATATGGGTGTGGGAACAATTGTAGTCCTCCTCATGCCTGTTCTGTGGGTTTCGGACAGGGGTGAGGAGCCACGGCTTCAAGGGATAGCCACTATCACCTGCATGGGCGGCAAAAAAGGTATATGTCAGCCGATTCATGATGGACAGCTGTACTAGTCACACATGCCTGCAGATTATCGATGGTCACATGCACATATCCCTGGTTGTATGCACGCCATTTTTATGCCCTCATTGTGTCCTGTGCCATGGACTAATGGTGTGGGCTGCATCTTCAAGATGATACACAGTGTGCACTGCTTTCATGTTGCTCATGCATTGTGGACGCATACAGCTATGCTCGTGTCAAATTTGTGATGTGTTGTGTTGTGTAAGATTTTCTGACTGGGAGCGTTGGCAGTAGGGTCTGCAATATTAGTCATTCAGCGCTGATTTTTTCCATGGTGACATGCTGCACTCTTGTGGTTGTGGCAGCCCTGTGACAGACAGTGGATTCCCTTGGTGGTTTTGTTCAATGCTCTCCCATGGATGCTTGTCCTGTGTGGTGATTCGCTGGAGACAGCAAAATAGCAACATAATGCATATACACTGCATGTTGCTGGATGGTGTTACGGAGGGTGAGGTCCGCTGATGAGTGGTGCACGTGTTGTGGGATGTGGGGTGGGTTACTGTTTGTCATGTAGTGATAGGTGTTGAATTTACTTCATTCCTATGGGATTTGGGTGTCATGTTCTGTTTGGGATGCTTTGGGGCACAGTGTTTAGTGATGTGCACATCGTGCTGTCACATCAACATTGACACCATGGTGGTGTGTGCATCTCTCCCCCCATTTCAGTGCCATGTGCCTGTCATGCAATTTACCAAGCAGCCAGGCACGTCGTCCTGCATGTCGCTCCATATAGCATGGTAGCGTGGAGTTCCGCAGGACCATTTAGTCATGAGTTGATCTGGGATATCAGGCACAACAATGTGTGATGCTCTTGCTGGTGTCACATACCATCTGCACATTGTTGGAGTGGTATTGCTTGTGGTTGCGGTACACCACCTCCATGGCATGCGGGACCACCAACTCTACGTGGGTGCAGTCGAGGGCACCTATACAATTTGGCATGCCTGCCAGTGCATGGAAGCCAACGTCTGTGTCAGAAATCTCCTGGGGAGTCCGTGGTAGGGATATGTAGTCCCTTGTGTGCTTAAGGAGGGCATCCAGCACTTGGTTCAGAATGTGAGAAAATAAGGGTTGTGATATGCCATGCATGTGCCCCACTGTGTGCTGGTAGTTGCCTGTGGCAAGCAAGTGGAGCACCGACTCTGCCTTCAGTAGAGGGGGGATGGCGGTGCGTACTTCAATGAGGCTGACAATGTCATTGTGTATCATGTCCACGATGGTGGTGATGGTGTCCCGGTCCAGACGGTACAGGGTGTAGATTGGGTCAGGGGTCAGGTTGAATGGACTGGCTCTGATACGAGGGATTGGGGGCTGCCTGCGTGGTACCACTAGCTGCACTGGTGGGGCATGCTAGGCCTGTCTCAGCCTCCTTCTCCTCCTGCATCTCCTCTATGGTGCCTGCTGTTGTTGTTGTTGTTGTTGTTGTTGTTGCTGGTGTAGCAATGCAAACATGTCCCAGTATTGCGACTACTAGTGGAATCTTTTTTGGTGTGGGAAGGGGTGTGGTGTGTGGGTGTGCTCCTTTTGTGCGTACCCAGACTCCATTGCCTCCACCTGTGCTGATTGTGTGCACCTGTGGAAGTTAGGAACACTGCACATAGGATTTTACGGTTGGTTCACGATGCCGGTATTGCCGGTATGCCGGTATCCCCTATTAGCGCCTTCATGATGCTGGTATTTGCATGTTTGCCTGACTTGTGATGTCCTTCCATTAGAGGCATGCCGGTATTGCTGGCATGACGGTCCGCGTGCCCGCGCCCTTGCCGCTATTAGAGGCACTGTTATTAACGGTGCCTCTAATACCGGGGTCTTAGGTCGGAATAGCCCGGAGCGGTATACGATGCCGGTAATCCTTTACCGGCATCATTTTTCCATTACCTCCAACCTCGTAATGACCCCCTATGTGTTCAGATTTGCCATATAAGGCGGTGCCTGTTAAACGGTCTGCAGCTTTGTAGGATCTGCATTCTCTATTGGAGAGCATGTTCATGCTAAAGCTGTACATTTTTTGTGACAGTGTTTTGTCAGAAGATATGTCACCCCAGAGGTCTTTTAGCTGTGTTTTCTCAGCTTTGGTTGTGGCATATCTTGCAACAGCAGTGGAATTGTCTGCAATATATTGTATATCTAAGTTTGCATTCCACAAAAGGGCAATGATTGCATTGTAATTATTGACGTACTTTGAAAGTTCATTTCTTTTAAGGTTGTATGTATTTTTAGGCAATTTGCCTGTCACACTGGGTCTTACAGAAGACATCATGCTGTATACTCATTATTTTGCTGAAACGGGTCTAGGGAAATCAAAGCAGCATTTGGTGTAGTATTTACCTTTGTTTTAGTATCTACGTCGACAGTATTTGCCACACTTATATTTTTGGACGCGTAAAATGTATGTACGTAGCTCAGAATGTGTGGTTTCTGAAGGGATGTCGCAGGATATGTATTTGTGAATAAACTGCAAAACAGTAGCATCACTGTCTTGACCAAATTTAGGAGCATCTTTTATCCACAAAAGCATGTGGATGTGTGGTGTTCTTCTGGATTGATATTCTTTTCTCGAAAATAAGTGTTCCACTTCTCTGAGGGGAGGGATACTTTTATTACAGATGAGGCGCAGCATTGCAATAAAGCGGTGGTGAAAGTATCTTGATCTATTTACAGGGTGAAGAGAGCAGAGTTCTCCTGGTGTTTTTATGTCTATTCCTTCTTTGTTTTGGTTTTCTATGCGTAAGAAGTTGTGCAAGTCATCCCAAGCATATTCTGCACAACTTAAAGTAACAAACTATGTGGGTGGGCCGAGGTTCCTTAGTATGCAACGTACATCAGCATGACATCAGAAACAGTATTCTTTTGTACCACGCATGTTTGCCAAGAGATTTGTGAGACTTGACTGCAAAATTTAATCTTTGGGCCTCATTCCGGGTTTGGAGCTAACCATGGAGTAATTAGCTCCATGGTTGCCTCCGAAACCGTCCCAAATACGGCATGGTGAATGGAGTAATTACCGGTCCATTCCAGGGTTGGAGGGACCGGTAATTCCCCATTAACCTTTTGCCCTTCCCCATTCCCATTTCTGCCCCATAGGGCTCAATGGGAATGGGGAAGGAGGTAATTATGGCACCGTAAATTACGGTACCGTAATTACCTCCGATTTCCCTTTGCGGGTCCCGTACTTAACTCCTGCTAAAAGCAGGAGGTAAGGAAGGACCCGTAAAGGGAACTCGGAAACGGAGGTAAGGGATTACCGGCATCAGCACCCTTACCGGTGCCGGTAATCCCTTACCTCCAACCTCGTAATGACCCTGTCTTTTATCTTTTGAAGCAGTTGGGTTGCGGGGTTACCAGTCAAATGGTCGAAAACATTTGGTCGACAGACAATTTGGTCGACACCATTTGGTCGAATGCCAAATGGTCGAATTTTTTTTTTTTTTTTTTTTACCCATTTTTTGGTTTTTTTTGGGGGGTCCCCCCCCCAACCCCCTTTTTTTTCTTTTTTATTTTTTTCCCCACACGATAACCCACAAAACACATATATATATATAAAAAAAAAAAAATTCGACCATTTGGCATTCGACCAAATGGTGTCGACCAAATTGCAGTCGACCAGTTTGTTGTCGACCAGTTGACTGGACACCGGGTTGCGGACATGTTTAAAAAGTTAGGGCCTGTTTTTAACGTGTGTGCAACTCTGTAACATAGAGTTTCTAGTTAACTTTTGAGCAGGAGGTGGAATATGTATTCTATATTTTGTGTGAATCTGGGGTCTTCATAATACATTCGTAAAGAGTGATATTCTGATGCTGTTATTTGTGTGGATCTTTCATCATATCTTCCTCCTTTTCCTGCAGGAAAGCGTAGAGGAAAGGCATGTGCTACTACACTTTTCATAGGCAGAGCAGTGGTGGGCACCACACTTTCTAACTTAAAATGTACTCAATATAATCGATTCTTGGTGTATCTTAAATTCTCAGTTGCTGCTTTAACTTGGGGCTGCCAGAAAAAAATGATCCTGTGACACACGGATCAGAAAATACTACAAACAGGGGAAATGAGATGAAATCACCTCACTATTCCTGGCGCGCTCAGTTAGCTCAATCAGAGCTAAAAAATATATATGTATATTGCTCCGTTTTAATCATATAGTTTGCATTCAATTCTTTTGATATTGTTTGTTAATTTCAATATACTTAAAGTAATTGAAAAAATCTCCAAATAAGAAGCACAGGTTCCTCTATAAAATACAGGCAATGTTTTATTCACATTCCTGTTTGGTTTGGTCAAGGCAGTCATTAAACACAGTGGTCTATTTTATACACAGAGCCAATGCATTTCGGTGTGGAGTACACCATCTCAGGTCTGTATAAACCTTAATAATTATACATTTAATCATTTCATCCAAAACAAACCGATCGAATCATATGTATAGAATTGTAATAATTATAGATAGAGTACTTACCAAAGTGCCCAATTTTTCTAACATTTCATCACCCAGGATAGGAAAGAAAGAGAGATTTCTATCAGCGCTTGTGAGTATTAATAAGGTGATAAACTTGCATTCAGTTTCTCTAATCATGTGCTGCTGTATCACAAAATACGTACCAGTGTGTCCCAAGTATTCATCTGACTACCACGTCTATCTCTTATCTCTTATCGTGCCGATACAATGAGATTGGTACCTAAAAAAATGTTTACTTTTTAGGTACCAATCTCATCGTATCTCATTTCCCCTGTTTCTACTACACTTTTCACCCATATGCTGATTGGAGATCCTTTGGCTTTGCACATTTAATATATTTCATATGCGTCATCTATGGTGCCTTTGGAGTGTAGTGGGTGAATTGCATACTGGTCCAAAATATTGGCTGCAGTAATAGGATCTACAGGTTCAGGGTGGTTTTTGTTAAGTTCTCCTCTATGTTTATATCTTTGTAGCATTCATTGTTTTCTTTTAGATATTGTAGGGCTTTTCTAACTTTGTTTAAGTCTACTAGTTGTCTTTTCTTTTGTTGGTACACCATTAACTAGCATCATCAAAGATTGATCTAGTGGCCTTTGTACTCCTAGAGTTTCTACATTTTCGTTAAGATCTAATGGCAAATATACTACTCTGCCACAAATGCCTTTTAATAATTCACAAGGAGGCAATTCGGCTGTTTTGGGTTGAAGGTGTATTATAGCTTGAAATTGGTGTACTGTTTGGATTATAATGCTCTCATACAAAATAAGTTGTTGGAGAGCTTTTGGAAGTAGGAATATTTCCAAGTTATTAGTGACAGCATGTGATGGCATTTGGTTATTATTCAGCTTTGTATTGCAGTATGTGCAAAGTATTGTGGGGTCACTTATTTTGTATTTATTTTCTTTTAAAAGATATAAAGCTAATTAGAACCACTGGGATTCCTCATTGGCCTCTATGTTGTAAGGCATAGCTACAATTTTTGTGCTCTTTTTATAAAAAGTTCTGCAACAACATACACATACTTGGTTTGGTATTTCAGCAGATGCGTTTTTAAACTTTGTAATTTCTTTTTTGTATGTGTTTATTAGAAGGTTGGTGTTTGTAAGGTTTTCGCTAATGTTTGCTAAAGTTACTGAATTTTCTAAGTCATCTTCACTTCCACAATATTTACTTTGGATGTGTTCTATTTGTTGAAGGAGTTCTTTGGCTGTTCCATGTAGGAGAATGTTATTAAACTGTTGCAGTTATAAAGCAGGACATTTTGCATAGTACAGTCTCTGTAGAAGATTCCGTATAGTGGAATAGTGTGTTCCTAACATTTTGATTTGGGGAAGGTGTTTTTGCCAGCAGTTCCCGAAATGCAGGCTAATGAATGTCCTTGCAGTCCAGTATAGTTGTGCACTGGACAGGAGTCCATGGCTTGTAACATTTTAATTCTAATTTTGTCTTTTACTTACACACAGTGATTGAGGAATTGTCATAAAGATTTGAAGAATTGTTTGCGTATGTTACACATTGAGCTGCATGGCCATTTGTAGACTGGACGGATTGGTTGGGTGAAAGGAACAGTTGGTTGAAAGTTTGTTGGGGACGTGTTTGTCGATAAGGGTTTCTTGTGCCATAATGGTGTTCTCTACCATTTCATACCCTTGGCCATTACTATGTATGGCACCTATGTTGTTGTTGTTCTTGTTTACAAGCCTCTTCATTGAAATATGGTTCTGTGGTGCTTGCGTAAATCCATTCACCTTCACAGAAGTTTGAAAAGGTATCTATATTGACAATGCGCATGTTTGGAAGTGCTTTTTGTAATTTACTGAATAATTTTGTCAGTGGTTTGATTCTGTTTAAAATTAATATAAACAATTTTCTTTTGACCAGAATTGCACTGTCAATTAGAGCTTCGAGGATTAGTCTTCTGCAGTAATTTTTACGGGTAGACTGACTTTTCAACTTTTTTCATCAGATTGTGAAGGTAGAGTAGAGTACTTCACAATCTTTTGAAAAAACTAGAAAGTCACAGTCTACCCTTATAAATTACTGCAGAAGACTAATTGAAAATATTTTGTAACACTAATATTTGGTATGCTTAACTGTGGCTATGTTAACATTGTTAGTTTTCTTCTTCTTTATAAATGTATTTGTAATTTTTGTTTTTGGAACAGGGGCCCTAGTTTTTTGGTGGTTGCTGGTTTAGTTTTGTTGACCGATTGCATTAGCAGTTTTGTTTGAATATTTGGTATACATACTGCTAGAGGTGGGTGAGTATTTGGCTTGTTCTTATTTTTATCGGCTCTATTTTATCTTTGTTTACTACAGAGTTGCTTTTTAGTAGACATTCTGTTTTGTCTATTGGAAAAAAAGGAAAGTGGGTTTGAAAGTTGTGGAGTGTATATATGGATGTATTGTGAATGAGTGTGTGAATGAGTGTGTGAATATGATGGTAGAGATAAATAGAGGGCTGTGTGATTGTGCAATGGGTTGATAATTGTGAATGGGAAGGTTGTAAGAGTAGCTGTGTGTGTAGATGTTTGAAGAGCTTGCGTTGTTGCATGAAAGAGTGGTATTGTGAATGAAAAAGTAAGGACATTACGATGTTTTCAGGATAATAGTGGGTGTTATAATAATGGTGTTTAGGTCAGAATAGAAAGAGTGTACATGTTGAAGTGTAATGAGTAATTAGAAATAAATATTGTTGATTTGAAAGGAATTTTGTAGGCTACTATGCGACTAGACTTTAATGTACGAATAACAGGAAGAATAATACTACAGTAATGCACTTACTTTGTAGGATGTGAAGAGTAGTTTTCTTCAGGTTGTTGTCTTCCTGTAGGTTGTTGTTCACTGCAATTGCAAAAGAAGAAAATTAGTGGGTGAATATATGTTAATGGTGAAGTAATTTTAGTGCAAGAAGATATTATTTGTGAATGTAGAAGGAGTTTTTGGGAAGAAGAGTTAATAACATTGGGCCTCATTGTGGGTATGGTGGTAACCCTGCCGGTGCGGCAGGTGGGATGCCACCAGATTCATAATGATATTTTGGCACCTAGCTTCCCGATGTAGAGGAGCAGCCACATGCCTCTGCAGGAAGTCCAGACCCCCTACCCCTGTGTGCTGGAAGTCTGAAATTGTGCCATGTTTGACACCAGCAGTTGCGACCATTCTGCAGTGAATCTTTGACTAAAGGTATCCACTTAGAAAACCAAATCAAATGTATTCCCAAAGAGATGACAATCTAATGGAGGAGCGCCCTAAAGGAATATGAAAAAGAGTGAAAGAGAAGTTGGTGATGTCACAATAGACAAGCGTGATGCACAGAGAAAACTGGCTAAAGAAGAGAACGTACGCACCTTATAGAAACTGATGACAAAGTAAAGAATCAAGTAATCTTTCATATGCGAAAAGAAGATTGCACGTTTGAGAAGCACTGCAGAAAATGCAAGCCGTTCAATAACTGTACAGACACTGTAACGCAAATACATGAAGTAATCTTAGATGCTAGCTATAAGTAGTAAAAAGAATGCAGGCGGAGCCACCATGGTATAGAAGCTGGACATCAGTGCCATTTAGTAATCTAGGACCAATGGAGAGAAGAGCCCAGAGCTGTGTCACAGCAAAAATTAGCTGAGATCTTGGAAGAGTCTGGAAAGGCTGTCTGGCCTGGTGTCAAGGTTGAAGCAGCCAAGACTGGTTATCTATTCTTGAAGGCGGTAAACGTGAGATGCTGAATTATCCCTTTTTAAGGTGTAAATAAAGAACACCATTAGTGTCAAGTTTTATTCATTTTTGACAATTAAATGCTGCAAAATGGACCAAATCGTGGTCTCCTGTCACGTGGGCAATGGATGGGTAAAGAGTAGGGTGAGGAGTTCTAGAACGTCGATAGTGCGTGCTTGCATTCCCAGAGACAAGGATACTTTGCAAGGCCAAGTTCAAAGACAATCTTCATGGCAGGAGGCCTGGGTGATGAGAGGTGTTCGGCTAATTGGGTGGGGAGGTACAATCAAGTCCACCTCCTGGCACCTGGAGTTTGAGCTTACATGCTGCTAAGTGAGCTGAACATACCAGACTGGCGCGAGCATGCCAACCAATTTAGAGGGCCATATAACAAAGGGCCTTATAGTTTGAGAACCAATGATATACCGTGCACCTAATAATGATGAAGATGACTTGTACTAGAGCTGGGCATAAGTTGTCCATCTGACAGTAGAGATCCAATCACAATCCAACCCTTTATAGAAAGTATACTTAGATGTTCCCCTTGATCCTATCACAATCCCTCCTAGGTTTCTTTTATTTGACACGCAGTATGACATCACGTATGATGAATATTTACTATATAAATGTTATTTTTTGTAAGATGCGCTGATAGCTCGAGCGAACGTCCGTTGATGTCCGTTGTAACTCCCTGTTTTATATAATTGTCAATAAAACAGAAACCTTTGATATCTTCCTGAGTTGGTTTGATTATTTGGTTTCAGAGTCATTCTGCTTCCCATCCACTGCATACATGCTGCCCGAAGGGCCTTAGGATCACCGGTCCCATCAGAACATTATGGCCTGGAAAGTCAGGTGCCAGAAAATGTTAGTCCATATTCCTGTGGAGTCCAATGGGACTCTATGGGAATGGGGACATGGGAGCACTGGCACCATTGCCAACAGGGCCGGTGGTCCTGTGATATGTATGCCTAAAGGGGCCGCAGCAAAAAAGTGTTCCAGCCGCTTTTGCATGGTAATCAAAACATGACTCAGCCCCAGCAGAAACGGACTGCTTTTTAGCATTTCATCACTATTCATGGCGAGGCAAGTGAACTGAGACAGGTACCTCTCAACATTACCAAGACTGCAAAGTATTGGTTCGTTTCTTGCCTGTGCATTGCTCTACGATTATAAAAACGAGCCTGCACTGGCTCTTGCACCATTACCCACCACTGCTCTCCGATTTCACAGTCTGTCCTGTCTTTTTACCAGGACACACTGAACCAGGTGACTTTGCTGTCCACATGACAATGTGAATTTGGGACTCATAAACCAGTACGCTTTAACTTCACAAGCTGCAACAATTCGTTCAAGAATCTCTACTGAAGATTCCTAAACAAGGTACTTTGGAGCCTCCCTCCCTAATTTACAGGTTGTTTCTTTTTACATAACGGCTTTTTAAAGATAAAGCATTTTTAAAGATAAAACCTTTTTAAAGATAAAACCTTCTGTGAGATAATGGTTTAACATCACAAATTGCTTTTTGAATTGTATATATGGAACATCAGACGTACTTTTGGTTTGATCTACTCCTTTAGAATCTCAACGCCTTCTTTGAGACCTGAGCCTGGTTGTCCTCTTTTCCCGTGGCGCGTGCCTTAAATCAATGGGCCCCTACAGCCATTTTCCAGTGAGCACACACACAGATTTTGCCCTCTACTAGGGTAAGGATTCTACATTTATTTTCTTACAGTTGCAATCTGAATAGGAGATTCATTCTAATTTAGGCCACTAGACTCTGAAAACAATACTTTTTCTAAAAAATAATTTTTCATGTGTCTGCCTCCACACAGGGTACATTTCTCTTCCCCCTCGCCCAAAATGTTTTGCCCGGCAGATGGCATCTCGACTGAAACGTGACATGGATGTTATTTCAAATCTTCTAAAGTTCCTTTGCACTTCTTTCTGACAAGATATGGATCTTTTGTCTGAATAACACTGGAGTCTAGTTCCTTTTTTTGGATTGTTTTGGACTTTTTTCATGACACAAGCAGGTCGGCAGACCTGCTTTCAACAAACAATAGTGTGTCTGACCAAATCATTGGTCATTGTGGTACTTCCGAATTAGTAATATAGGACATTTTTTTTGTTTTTTGTTTTTTCTTTAAATATACAGATATTCTATGTTTCAAACTTGGATTTCACTGACTGAAGTCTTTTTTCAGATTAATTCATGTCCACAAAAAAACTTCTTTTTGTTAATTGATGTTCTGACCTTCCTTCTTTTTGATTAAGTATTGTGTTATTATGAAAATTAATTTCTGTTCTATAAAAAAGTAATTCCTTATCTGCTTTTTCTCTTTTTGTGATTTTTGCTTTTCTCTATTTATATGCATTCATTCAAATTGTGAACCAATCAAATATATGGATTGTTTTCAGTATCTTCAGAGGCTTTAAATAATAATGATAGTGATATCTGTCTTGGATACACACCATTTCAAATCAATTTAACTCTTTCCTAGTATTCGTTTTAGCATAGTGGAAAACATTGTTCATTTTTTTTTCACCTTAAATGTCCCAATCCACTTTTTGCTTTAGGGACTCTCCCTAAAATATTTTGTATGAAGCAGCAAGAAAGTGTGACATTTTTATACAATGCGAAATGGAAAATGCTGAGTGTTTAAAAAGCTGTCCTTTTTGGGAGGCTGTACATGAAAGTAAAAAAAATGGTTTTGTGGATTTATAGCAGCACTGTACGTAACCGTTTTTATTAAAAAAAGAAATGGAGATGGAAATATTTGTAGAACACTTTTAAGTGGCACTTGTGTGAAAGTTTATTATGTTGTCAGTACATGCAAACTTGCCAATGTGATGCATTCCAATGTGTAGTTGCTTATTAATTGATGGTTCTTTTATTTGTATTGTGGGAGTTGTGGTTGCACTTTTTGCATTAGAAAAGGTGCACTACAAATCCCAGATTGCATACAAAAATGTAGGAGCCAATAAGCCCGTACAGATTAGAAAGGGGGAATGTCAGCAAGTATGCATGTGCGTCAAAGTTAATAAAATTGCACACACTGTGTCATTTCAAAATGCTGCACAAATAATTTCCATTTCATTTCATTTACTTTTTAAAAATGACACAGAGTAGTTTTGCAAATGTATACATGCATTTATTAGTTTTACTTGAAATGGTGGTGAAATAAATATTTTTAAACGCATTGCATTTTGCCATTTTTCATTCTATGTGCATGCCATGCTTTAGTAACTTACATGTAGTTTTCGTTTTGACTTTGCATTGTGGGAGTTCTACAGGGTAATTCATGGAATAAATATGTGCCGAAAAGGGGAGCGCAAGCGTGAAAAATGCAGCACACACATGCTAAAACCACGCATGCATCTGTTCGTCGATTCATGGAATGCGCTGCGTGTGTAAACCCTGGGATGTGCGCCAAATCCGTGGGTGGGGCACGTGGGTGCACATGTCACCAAACGCTGTGCGCAGTGCGCAGAGGGAAGCGCACAACGTGTAGCGCACACAAGAAAAGTGGGCGGAACACGGAGTGTAACACGCGGAATGGGGAACAATGCGTGAAAATGTGGGCGCTACAGGGGAAGTACAGGAGGTAAATGCTTGCATTGCCCACACGTGCGCTAACAACACGTATTCATGGATTCAAACAGGGGAAACCCATGCGCCAAAAAAGACGCGCTAATCAAGAAACACTTACGCCAGCAGGAAGCAGGCGTAAGCGGCCCCGCGCAGCATAAAAGTGTACGCAAACAACAAATAAGCTCATACACTACGATGAATATACCGTTCCTCGCAGCCGTGGTCGTGGGACACCGCAGGAGGAGGAGGATAGCCAGGCCCTGCATTTTTTTACCCAGGACCAGCCTTTTTGGGATGCCTGATGACCAGGTGTATGGGAGGTATAGGTTTCCACCACTAATAATCCTAGAACTGGTCAGGAGTGGGAGGATGACCTCACATCACCCACCCTGTGCTCCCAAGCATGGAGCCCCTTGGAAAAGGTGCTCAATGTACTGCACTTCTTGGCTACTGGGTCATTTCAGCGGACAAGTGCCATAGTTGGGGGTGTCTCACAGGCCACGCAGTCATGCTGCCCACATCAGGTGCTGGCGATCATGACTGCACGCCTCTCAGTCCGCAGGCACATATACATGCCCAGAACACCTGCAGAAAAGCAGGCCATCAACCAGGACTTTTACGGGGTGGCACACTTCCCCAAAGTGCTCGGTGCCATTGATTGCACCCATGTGGCTCTCCATCCTCCCAGGGCCACTGACCACATCTATTGAAACTGCAAGCACTGGCATTCCATCAACGTGCAGGTTGTTTGTGATGCCAAGGGAATCATCACCTCAGTATATGCTAACTATCTGGGGTCCAGCCATGATAGTTTCATATTCCGAATGTCACCCCTAAACCGGGACCTGGAAGCTGGGAGGCATGGCGACACATGGCTAACTGGTGAGTATAAATGCCTCTGCACATGCATGCATGTCAGACACAGAGAAATGGCAAAACCCAACTAATGACAACCATAATAACCTGGCCAGGGGAAAGTGCCTACCCTCTGAGCACCTACATGATGATGCCAATACGGACCCCACCATACCACCCGATGTAAGATACAACACAGCCCATATTGCAACCCAGGACATAATGGAGCGCACATTCAGAGTGCTCAAGTCACGCTTTCGCTCCCTTGACCGCTCTGGTGGGCAGCTGCTATATGCGCCCCCAGTAGTGTGCAGGATCATAGTGGCAGCATGTGCCCTGCACAACGTTGCAACCCGGCGGGGTGTGCCGGTGGACATGGTGGTGCCCCCACATCCCCAACCACATGCATGCCCGCTGCGCATGGGAGGTGAAAGGGCATGTGGTGAGGCAGCCCGTACTCAGCTTGTGGCAAAGTTCTTCACCTAAAATCCCACCCCTGCGCAGTGCACATAGACCTGGCACATACCGGCTGACAATTTATGATGATGATAAAAGGGACAGTCAACTGTCACAACCATACCAGCCTGAGATTGATTACCTGGAAGTGCTGCATTGTCTGCATCCCTAGCTACTTAAACACACCCAATGCTGTGTCAGTAAAAGGCACACATTCATGCAGCATGAAGGACTACACCCTTGCAAAATACTACATCCAAATAGTGGCATATCACCCAACCCCTCCCTAACCCCATCTCAGCTACCCAACACACCATGACATGGCATGCAATGTGAAAGCAACCACATGAATGCACAACACATGACACAAGTGTCACAAAGTGCACTGTCCCAAATGGAAACAGGCCAGAGACAATTTCCTCTCACTAATGAAAAAAAAAACAGCAGACATGAACAAATACCAGGAAGACAAAACATCAATACAGGATCCAACAGTGGCAACATATGACAGTAAAAAAATGAATGTAGTGCAAGTTTCACAACCTGACAAAGGCAGCACATTGACCCCTTCCAACTGCATTGTGTTGCTGGTAGCCAAATGTGGCAGTGTACTGCATACAACATGAACTGCATCTGCAATGGAGACAGGCTTGTCAAGAAATGAAGAAGTAACATGTATATATGCAAAAAGTCCTGTATGTAAAACCATATACAAATCCACCATGCAGTGGAGAAATGAACACCAATCTCCACTGGGGATGTATACACAGTTTGGATTACAGACTGCCCACACAACTTATGGGAGCCCAATGCCTCTGTGTAAGTTACTGTCACTTGGTCACACCCTTTGCGAGCCCATGGAAAGGGGAAGCAGGAGGGACGTGTGTGTCAGGAACCCAAGTATCTAACCCAAAGACAGGACAAGCCTGCATGTGCCCAGCTGAAATACACAGTGGATGCCTACGGCAGCCACACAAAGCAACACACTGTAACATGACTTCACAATCTGAAGGAAAATGGTTATGAACAAAAAAGTAAAATCAAATTAAATAAAGGAAAAGAAAAAGTAAATGTAAAGTAAACCAAATAAATAAAATAATAAAAGAAAATTCAGAATACAATTTAACTAAAAATAAATCTATGAAAATTAAAATAATAAATTACAAATGAAAATAAAATGAAAATAATAAATAGAAAAAAGAAGATGAAAAATACATAATAAATGAATTAAATACTAATTTCATTTTGCAATTTGGAATGAAATATGAAAAAACCAAAAGAATCTTTTTTTTTTTTAAATCAAAAATGCCCATGTGTCGACCAGGGGGGAGGCCACCCAGGAAGGAGGATGTAAAGGGTGCACCCCAACACCCACATGCGTGGATGTTAAGAAAGAAAAAACCTCCATGAACTCATGGCCTGCATGTCTACCCAACAGTGGGAGAACTGCCGTCGCTGTCATCACCCTCTGATGGTACATTAGAAGGGGGCCGTGATATGGGAGGCAGACCATGCAAAGCCCTGGCATGCTCCTCAATGGCAGCAAGGATGAGGGTCTGAAAGGTGTGGTTCTGCAGGATGATGGTACGGAGATCCCCATGCAGCACCTCACGGGTAGCACGCATTTCTGCCTGCAAGGCCTCGCGTGATGCCCAGATCTCCTCACGGGTTGCCTGGAGCTCAGCTGAGAGTGTGTGTGTTAGCTGCTCCAACTGCTGTTCTGACCTTGTACACTGGGACACCTCAAGTGCACCTAGAGTATCTCTGAGGGACCTGTGATCTAACCCCAGGGCATCCCTGTGGGCCTGTGACTCTACGGATATGGCTGTGCGCAGAGTCTCCAGTCCAGTCCTTCGGTCCCTGTTGGACGCCAACATGTCCTCCATGTGTGAGCGGCACATGGACTCTGTTGCCTGCTGCTGGAGCTCCACCTGCCTTTCAGGGGGGAGAATGGAAGTGGCCACCCTATACATGGCCTGAGCCATCATCTCACATGATGCCCCTTGTTGTGCTGCAATAGTTTATATGGAGTTCTCCCACACAGTATTGCCTGGTGGCGCACAGCCACCGCATTGGCGGGCACCACACCTGTTTGGGGTAAGGTGATGTGCACCTTGCTGTGCTGGCACTGCCTTAGGCTGCAGGACTGCATTCCTCCTTTGATCTTCTGGCCCAGGAACAGGAGCAAATATAGCAGAGTGTGACCCTGCATCTGTAACCGCCACAGGTGGACTTTCCAACAC
Organism: Ambystoma mexicanum; assembly: GCF_040938575.1. Taxonomy (NCBI): domain Eukaryota; kingdom Metazoa; phylum Chordata; class Amphibia; order Caudata; family Ambystomatidae; genus Ambystoma; species Ambystoma mexicanum. Next base: position 7,222,310 of record NC_090932.1, read on the forward strand.
TGAATGGCCCATAGCGGGGTCTACCCCCAGTGCAGGTGGGTTGGACAGATCAGCATCCCTGCCAGAAACACCTGCAACGAGACATTTTTCTCAATGTCAGATTCAGCACCTGAGCTGTAGAGGTCTGCGGAGGTGTACCCAGTGACACCCGTGGACAGGATTGTCTGTAGAAAAAATTGATTTTCATCCACCACCACCCCACGCCCTCCACTGGTGCCTGGTTGTGTCTGTGAGTACTCCTGCCTCTGTGTCATCTCCTCCTCAACAGCATCTAGTGCCTCATCACCTGCAAAAGGATAAAATAAAAGTAATGAACACAGGCATGAGCAGCATAGCCCACACACATAGGCATCAAGAGGTACACATCGAATACATAAATGACACATGTCACACATGACAATAACTCTGGCATGCATGCACTGGCAATGAAGTGGAAGGGGAGCCTAAAAGCAGCCACTGAGGACTCCAAGATGGGAAAGCAACACATGTGCTGCATGCTGCATAGCACTGGCATCACACATTAGCCTGTCAGTGGCATGGACAATCCACATACATGACACATGCCAGCACACAGATGGCACGTAGCATAGCCATTGCAGATTTGACAAGGACACCCAGATGGTAGCAAATCAGTACCTTCACCCATCCATGTGAGATGGACATCATGAAATAGAACATGCAAAAGAGTATGACAAAACACACATGTCCCACACGCTGCAACAAAGCCAGTGTTCACTAATGCAGTGATGGCAGGAACATGGATACATCAATGGTTGGTCACTTCGACATGACGGAAGACAATTGTCATGTTGAACATTCAAACAGGGGCCCGCAGTGATTGTGTGCAGCACATGTGTAGGTGCACATTACTCAATCAGCCTGATTGATGAAATCATTCCCATAATAAGTAAACAAATGTGGGTCATTGTGGGGTGCAATCTATTTCTGAAGTATGTTACATTTGGGGCAGAATGGCACAAAAATGTGTGGTAAACATGCAAAGGATTTCATCAATCAGGCAGAATGAACAGGAAAACAGTATGAACAATGTTGTGGCATGGTGGCAGTTGAAGGGCAAGTGCAGTAATTAGGTGCAAATTGTCAAATGCGGTCAGAAGGGATACTGTAAAACCCAAGGCCGGGGGATGGTTTGTAGGCACCACATGGGTTTTAGGGAGAATTCTCATTTATGGCTAATATCCCTCATCTAGTGAGTCCACCAGCAGCTTTGCTGGACTTCTGGAGTTTATTTTTTTCCACTTGGTAAGAGTGAGAGCTTTTCCCCCCACTCTTACCTGTGTTTTGCTATGTGTTTCCATCTGTTTTTGTGATCGTGGACTCTGAAGTACACCACTTCAGTACCCCCCTTCTTTGTGTGTGTCACACTGCACCTTCAGTGCCGTGGCACAGGGTTGTCTTTGAGACTTCCCTCAACTCCATTTCTGAGGCGACTACTGTCCCCCAGAAAAGGGTAAAGTTACCATTAGCTTTACTTAGTCAATCTACCACAGATCCAGTACACCCCATCTTCCATTGAGTACTGGAAAGGGTTAACTCGTATCCCTTTTTATCTGTACCTCCTAGAGCCTTGTTTCGCTCTTTTAACATTTAGACTTGGCTGGTGGCAGTGGTATCTACCCTAACTTTTCTACCGCGATTATATTAGATGAATGTGGTACTGTTCTTGGCTATTATATTAGCCTCAAACATACACCCGCTTGACCAAATTGTCTTTCTTTTGGCTCTGGTTAGGTTTATTCACCATTCTTTTTGTTAAAGTCCTTCTTCTGTTTTACTTTGTGTGGCAAACTAGGTTTGCCTTCTTTGTTCACTGTCTTTTGGCGGGCTTCTGCCAGACGCCATCCACAAGGTGCCCGGGTGTCTAGGTGGGCTGAATGTGAGGGATGGGTGTAGTCACCCCCTGCACAGGGTATCTTAGGAAACCCAAGTCGCAATTTGTCATGATTGGCCAGGGTAGTTGTCCGGGCTGGACAACCCCCCTGCTGGGTGATTGACAGCCAGGCTGCGTGAATGGAGGTTTCTCGCATAAAAGGCAGGTCTCTTGGGCTAGAAGTCAGAGAGTCGCCACTGGAACTACAAGGAACCGAAGAGAAGTTGAGAGAACGACGGCTGCTGCAACTACCCCGTCCCGGTGAAGCCCTGCTGCAGTCCTCAGCTATCTGCCCTTCAAAGACTCAGAGAACATCCAGCCCGGAGTCTTCTTCCCTTGAGCTTGGTGGGGATAACCAGCTCATCTTCTACAGTCAGAGGATCCTCTTCCGTGGCACACTGCTGTAGTGGTCCGGATAGCCACCTGAAGAGCCTCTCCTGTTTTTAAGGAGCACACCTTTTATTCCGTGTCGATGCTGCCAGCCTCATCCCTGTGTGGTGCAGACCCCCTTCAGATGTCCTCCTTTTCGATGAAGCTCCAGGGATCGTGGGTCTGCGGGAAACCAACAGGAACAACTGCCAGGGCACCAGCTGCACCATTGGAACAAGGTACTGTGTTCTGTTGAGGAAACTGGGTGAATCCCTTTTTCTCAATTTCCAAGGCTTGACCTTGTCTTCCTTTCTTCTTATAACTTTTGCTTCCGAAAATTGACAATATCGAAGTACTTTTGGTTCTGCTGAATCGTGAACTGTTAGACCGTGTGATCTTCGGCAACTGGCCCAGGAGTCTTTCGACCCTGGCTCCGGCCCTTTCACTTTTGAACTCCTGTCTCTGAGTGTTTCTTGATTCTGCCTGCCTAACCAAAATATTGCCTGGGATTTTTGCCTCCAACTCCCTCTGGGTAGCTCAGGTGCTAAGTGTGTTTTTGCCCCGGTATCATTTCATGTCACGGATACGCGTTTGTTTAGTAGACCGAACTGTCAAAAAGTCATTGCAATCATATCCGCGGTAACGTGTTTTTGTGCCTAACACCGGTTCATTCCAACACAGGGTACTTACCTTGAGACTTACTGTACAAAGTGAATTGGTTAGTCATAGTATATTTAATGTGTGTTTTTTATTGAAGTTTAATAGAAGTGTTGTGTTTATAACGAATGGTTTAAAAATAAATGTACTTATATTTTTCTACCTGAAACCTTGAGTCAGTGTTTGCTTGAGTCACAGTAATTGTGGTCCCTTTGTGTAATCTCTGCTACTGCTCATATACTCTTGAGATAAGCCTGGCTGCTCCACCACTGCTACCACTCTGACATAGTAGTACAGGCTTGTACCAAAGGTAAAACTTGTATCACCACCTGTAGTCTTAATTGTGTGTAGTGGTCCCTAAGGGCACTGCACAGGATTCTGCCTAACACCGGTGTACAGCGGTGAGGATTTGGAAGTAGAGTGATTACACTTAGAGTGCTGCTATTGCTTGGGTTCAACTAACCACAAGGCTAACACCACTAATTCTATTTAACTAAGAAATCATGTAAAATATGGAAAACTACACTGAAGAGAGTCTTTTACTCTATACTGCTGAGGTTCTGAGAACCATGTGTAGGGATAACAATATCTCTGGTAAAGGAAAGAAATCTGAACTGGTTGCAAAGTTAATGGGAAAAAGTCTGGAGAGTGGGTCAGAAGGACCTACCACTCCAGCAAATGTGGATTTTGATGTTTCTAATTCTGTGAGTGTTAATTGTGAAGAAGTAGATGAGTCCTTGCTAGGAAACCCTACAACTCCCTTGCCTGCTCAGAATGCACAACCTCTGTCCACAGGGACCCCCACAGGTCCTACACGTACTCCTGACTTTATTGCACTTGAGAAAATGAGACTTGAATTAGAAGTGAAACATATTGATGCACAAACTGCCATGAAACATCAAGAGTTAAGGCTCAGAGAAATGGAGCTGAACCATGAACTAGAAATGAAGAAACTGTCTCTAGAAAATGCTTCTCTCCCAGAGTCCTCTAGGTCTTCAAGCCCTAAGAGACCCTGTATGCCAAAGGAAATGATTGGTATGTATGAGACTAAACTTGATATTTTGGATTGGTTAGCAATGTTTGAGTACAATCATGGGATTCAAGGTATCTCAGGGAATCAGCTGATTCCCTGGCTTTTCTCTAGGCTCCCCCATGTTGCAGGAGATGCTGTAATGGAGTTGGAGGAGGATAAACAGGATTATGAGTGTGTGAAACTAGCATTAATAGCTAGGTTTGGGAAGACCCCTTCCCAGTATCTTAAGAGGTTTAGAACCCTCAAAATGCATGATGGTAGCCCTTGGGCTACTTGGGTGTGTGAATGTTTGACAATCTTAGATGGTTGGGTTAAGGGTTACAAAGTGAACACTTATGAAGTTTTGAGGAATCTTGTAATGTTGGAGTATTTTTGATGTCTGCTCTTCTGAGCGTAGACAGCACTTGGCTGAGTCAAAGGAGATAGATCCTAAGAAACTAGCTAAGGCTGCTGACTTGTGGGTTGCCAACAGGGCTACTCACAAGGATTCTGGGACTACTCAGAAGAAGGATGAGGGGAAGCATCCAAAGAAAGACAACAAAGAGAATTCCAATAATTCCAATCCAAAAGAGGCGCCCAAACATAACCATGCTAAGCCACAAGGTAAACCGAATCAGGCTAGTGTACCACCTGGTTCCACACCAGATAGAGGCCAAGGCACACCCCCATTCCAGAGAGCATTTGGAAAATGCTTTGTTTGTGGATTGCCTGGCCATGTGAAAGGAGATCCCAAGTGTAAGGGTAAACCTTCAGGGATCAACACTGTCTCCTTAGCCTTCTCCCAGGTGGATGAAGTACCTATGCCGAGTGGAAACTTTCAGCTACTAGCTGATGAGCCCATGAGAGTCTCAGCTAGTGTTTCTTTAGTGTCCTTGGGTCTTTGGGAACAATAGAACTTAGATGTCTATAACTCAATCCCAGATAATACTAAAGAGTATTATAAAGATAGTGTTCTTGTGAAGGGTCAGGAGACCCCTGCCATCAGAGACACTGGAGCCAGCAAACTGTGGTTGATGAATGTTTTTCCAAAGTGGAGAATGTTGCTAAGGCACCCAAACACTTAACCAAGTTAGCTGGAGGCCCTGTGCAAATGGTTCCCCAGTTACCAGCTCTCATCCAGTGTAATGACATGGCTGTCAGAATACCTGTAAGTGTGCAAAATAACGCACCTGGGAGGGTCCTGTTGTGTAATAACCTTAAAACTCTTGGAGTTGTGTCTAGCACCCCCAGGCCCCCCCAGCAGCAGGAAGCAGTAGTTCACAAGGTCTGCAAGGGAGAGAAACGTAAGAGGCTCTCCTGAGGACATGATAGAGGAAGCTATCACCCCAAGTCCACGGGACTTACTTACTGCCATTGCAGGACAAGAAAAGACAAAGGGGAAACCTAAGTCTTCCAGCAAGAAACCAGCAAGCACTCCTGTGCCTAGAAGGACATCTCCGAGACTGTCCAAAATCACACCTGTGACTCCCACACCAACTGAGGCTGAGTGTGAGGTTCAACCCTGTATGGTAAAACTAGATACGTAGGAATCAGATCTAGAATAGGATCTTACCTTGGTAGGAGATCTTGACCCTGTTGACCATCCTGAGCTGCAGTCTTTACTGGCAGAAAGTGGACCCAACAGAGAATATTTCAGTAAGGGACAAAGAGAGTGTCCTACCTTGGAAGGTCTTCGCCAACAGGCAGCTTCTCAGCTCAATGGGACTGAGCCTGGGAAGTATAGGTTGCACTGGGAAGATGACCTCTTCTACAGTGAACCAAATGAGTCAACCCCTGGAGACTACAGAAGACTTGTAGTACCTCTAGTGAACCGACTCCAGTTTCTGCAGTTAGCCCATGAGGTACCCTGGGCTGGTCACTTAAGTTTTAAGAAGACCAAAGAAAGGCTATCTCTGCACTTCTACTGGCCTAAGATGGGTACAGAAGTAGACAAGTTCTGCAGAAGCTGCCACACTTGCCAAACCTCTGGCAAGAGTGGATCCAAGAATGTGGCACCCTTAATGCCTCTCCCAGTGGTGTGAATTCCTTTTGAGAGGGTTGGGATTGACATTGTTGGTCCTCTTGACCCTCCCACAACTTCAGGCAACAGGTTTATCCTGGTTGTAGTGGACCATGCCACTAGGTTTCCTGAAGCTATACCTATGAGGACTGTTACGGCTCTGGCTGTAGCTAAGGCCCTACTTGGTATTTGTACCAGAGTAGGTTTTCCTAAGGAGGTAATATCTGACAGGGGATCACATTTTATGTCCCACTACATGCAAACCATGTGGAAAACCTGTGGAGTCACTTACAAGTTCTCAACCGCCTACCAACCCAAACCAATGGAATGGTAGAGAGGTTTAACAGAACTATGAAGAGCATGATAGGTGCTTTAGAAGAACCCCTTAGAAGAAAGTAGGACCTTCTACTACCATGCCTTCTCTTTGCATATAGAGAAGTCCCTCATGAGGGAGTAGGATTTAGTCCCTTCAAACTTCTTTATGGCCATCCAGTCAGAGGTCCATTGGCCCTGATTAAGAAGGGGTTTGAGAGTGCTCCTTCCCCCAAGCCAGTCAGAGTGACTGACTATGTGATAGGTCTCCGGAGGAGAATGTCACACATGATGGCAGAGGCAAGTGATAACTTGCATGCTGGTCAAGCTCTCGTCAAACATTGGCATGACCAGAAGGCTAACATGGATGAGTTTACTCAAGACCAGCTTCTTCTTGTTATGGTCCCCACAAGGCAGAAGGCCTTGCAGGACAAATGGATAGGACCCTTCAAGGTTGTGGGTAAACCTGGAGAGGTGCACTATCTGGTGGATTTAGGCAATCCTAAGGAGGCTCCCAGAGTCTTTCACACCAACTGTTTTAAGGCTTATGTCTCCAGACCTGACATAGGAGCTTTGCTTCTAGCTTTAGCTCAGGAGGAGGAGGAGAGTGAACCTCTACCTGACCTCCTCAGAGGCTTACCTTTAGATGAGCAAGTGGAAGGAGTTAATCTCTCTTCCAGTCTCACATCTGACCAGCAGGATGAGTGCAAGTTACTGTTAAATCATTTTGCCTCCCTGTTCTCACTTTCACCAGGCTTGACCCCTTGGGGCCAGCATGACATACACACTTGTGACTGTTTGCCTGTCAAAAGCAGGGGGTACATAATGTCAGACAATGTCAGATCCCACATAAGGAATGACGTCAACAAGATGCTTGAACTCAGGGCAATAGAACCCTCTGCTAGCCCATGGTCTAGCCCAGTTGTGCTTGTACCAAAGGCAGGATCCAAGGAGTTGAGATTCTGCGTGGACTATAGAGCTCTAAATGCAGTCACCCCGGCTGACGCCCATCCTTTGCCTAGGACAGATGAGCTGGTGGACAAACTTGGTGCAGCCAAGTACCTCAGCACATTTGGCCTAACGTCAGGCTATTGGCAAATAGCCCTGACAGACCATGCCAAGGAGAAAACTGCATTCTCCACCCGAGCTGGCCTCTACCAATTCAAGGTAATGCCTTTTGGATTAAAGAATGCACCTGCTACATTTCAGCAGATGGTCAATCAAGTTCTGAATGGGATGGAGGACTTCTGCAAGGCATACTTGGATGACAATGCAGTGTTCAGCCCTACATGGAAAGAACATGTTGAACACCTAGGTTATGTATTGCAGGCTCTTGAACAGGCCCATCTGACCATAAAGGCAAGCAAATGTCAAATTGGTCAAAGTTCAGTGGTCTACCTTGGACATGAGGTAGGAGGAGGTGAAATAAGGCCACTGCCTAGCAAGGTACAAGCTGTACAAAACTGGGCCACCCCTACTACTCAAACCCAAGTGAGAGCCTTCCTAGGTCTCACTGGGTATTATAGGAACTTCATAGAGAACTATGGGACCATAGCCTCTCCCTTGAATGTCATCTCCTCTCCCAAATTTAATAAAAAGGTCAGGTGGAATGAGGAGTGCAATCAAGCCTTTGAAGGTCTAAAGAAAGCCATTTTTTCAAGCTCTAGTCTTAAGAGCTCCTGACTACCACCAACCCTTCATTGTACAAACTGATGCTTCTAATGTAGGTATAGGTGCAGTCCTTAGTCAACTGGATGAGAAAGGTAGAGAACACCCCATTTGTTTCATCAGCAGGAAGTTAAAGGATCCTGAAACAAGGTGGGCAACAATAGAAAGAGAATGGTTTGCTATTGTGTGGTCACTGAAGAGGTTTAGACCATACTTGTATGGATCTACCTTCATCATTCAGACTGACCACCAACCCTTGGGATGGCTGATGCAAATGAAAGGGGAAAACCCAAAGTTACTCAGATTGTCAATCTGCCTGCAAGGATTTGATTTTTCCATTGAGCACAGAGCAGGAATTCACCACCAAAATGCTCATGGCCTCTCTAGGGTGTTTGTAACCGACTAGAAGTATGAGGTCCATCCAGGAGTCAATTAAATCCTCCTGTCCCTGAGTCTGGGGGGGGCGAGTGTTAGGGAGAATTCTCATTTATGGCTAATTTCCCTCACCTAGTGAGTCCCCCAGCAGCTTTGCTGGACTTCTGGAGTTTATTTTTTTCCACTTGGTAAGAGTGAGAGCTTTCCCCCCACTCTTACCTGTGTTTTGCTATGTGTTTCCATCTGTTTTTGTGATTGTGGACTCTGAAGTACACCACTTCAGTAGCCCCCTTCTTTGTGTGTGTCACACAGCACCTTCAGTGCCGTGGAACAGGGTTGTCTTTGAGACTTCCCTTGACTCCATTTCTGAGGCGACTACTGCCCCCCAGAAAAGGGTAACGTTACCATTAACTTTACTTAGTCAATCTACCACAGATCCAGTACACCCCACCTTCCATGGAGTACTGGAAATGGTTAACTCGTATCCCTTTTTATCTGTACCTCCTAGAGCCTTGTTTCGCTCTTTTAACATTTAGACTTGGCTGGTGGCAGTGGTATCTACCCTAAATTTTCTACCGCGATTATATTAGATAAATGTGGTACTGTTCTTGGCTATTATATTAGCCTCAAACATAAACCTGCTTGACCAAATCGTCTTTCTTTTGGCTCCGGTTGGGTTTATTTGCCATTTCTTTTTGTTAAAGTCCTTCTTGTTTTTTACTTTGCGTGGTAAGCTAGATTCGCCTTCTTTGTTCACTGTCTTTTGATGGGCTTCTGCCCAGAAGCCCTCCTCAAGGCGCCTGGGTGTTTAGGTGGGCTGAATGTGAGGGGGGGTGTAGTCACCCCCTGCACAGGGTATCCTAAGAAACCCAAGTCACACTTTGTCATGATTAGCCAGGGTAGTTGTCTGGGCTGGACAACCCCTCTGCTGGGTGATTGACAGCCAGGCTGAGTGAATGGGGTTTTTTCGCATAAAAGGCAGGTCTCTTGGGCTAGAAGTCAGAGAGTCACCACTGGAACTATGAGGAACTGAAGAGAAGCGGAGAGAACGAAGGCTGCTGCAACTACCCATCTCGGTGAAGCCCTGCTGCAGTCCTGAGCTATCTGCCCTTCAATGACTCAGAGAAGATCCAGCCCGGAGTCTTCTTCCCTTGAGCTTGGTGGGGATAACCAGCTCATCTTCTACAGCCAGAGGATCCTCTTCCGTGGTCGAAATCGCTGCACACTGCTGTAGTGGTCTGGATAGCCACCTGAAGAGCCCCTCCTGTTTTTAAGGAGCGCACCTTTTATTCTGTGTCGCTGCTGCCGGCCTCATCCCTGTGTGGTGCAGACCCCCTTCAGACGTCCTCCTTCTCGACGAAGCACCAGGAATCGTGGGTCTGCGGGAAACTAACAGGAACAACTGCCAGGGCACCAGCTGCACCATTGGAATAAGGTACTGTGTTCTGTTGAGGAAACTGGGTGAATCCCTTTTTCTTCATTTCCAAGGCTTGACCTTGTCTTCCCTCCTTCTTATAACTTTTGCTTCCGAACATTGACAATATCGAAGTACTTTTGGCTCTGCTGAATCGTGAACTGTTAGACCGTGTGATCTTCGGCAACTAGCCCCGGTGTCTTTTGACCCTGGCTCCGGCCCTTTGATTTTGAACTCCTGTCTCTAAGTTTTTCTTGATTCTGCCTGCCTAACCAAAATATTGCCTGTGATGTTTGCCTCCAACTCCCTCTGGTTAGCTCAGGCGCTAAGTGTGTTTTTGCCCCGGTAGCATTTTATGTCACGGATACGCGTTTGTTTAGTAGACTGAACTGTCAAGAAGTGATCGCAATCGTATCCGCGGTAACATGTTCTTGTGCCTAACACCGGTTCATTCCAACACAGGGTACTTACCTTGAGACTTACTGTACAAAGTGAATTGGCTAGTCATAGTATATTTAATGTGTGTTTTTTATTGAAGTTTAATAGAAGTGTTGTGTTTATAACGAATGGTTTAAAAATAAATGTACTCATATTTTTCTACCTGAAACCTTGAGTCAGTGTTTGCTTGAGTCACAGTAATTGTGGTCCCTTTGTGTAATCTCTGCTACTGCTCATATACTCTTGAGATAAGCCTGGCTGCTCCACCACTGCTACCACTCTGACATAGTAGTACAGGCTTGTACCAAAGGTAAAACTTGTATCACCACCTGTAGTCTTAATTGTGTGTAGTGGTCCCTAAGGGAACTGCACAGGATTCTGCCTAACACCGGTGTACAGCGGTGAGGATTTGAAAGTAGAGTGATTACACTTAGAGTGCTGCTATTGCTTGGGTTCAACTAACCACAAGGCTAACACCACTAATTCTATTTAACTAAGAAATCATGTCAAATATGGAAAACTACACTGAAGAGAGTCTTTTACTCTATACTGCTGAGGTTCTGAGAACCATGTGTAGGGATAACAATATCTCTGGTAAAGGAAAGAAATCTGAACTGGTTGCAAAGTTAATGGGAAAAAGTCTGGAGAGTGGGTCAGAAGGACCTACCTCTCCAGCAAATGTGGATTTTGATGTTTCTGATTCTGTGAGTGTTAATTGTGAAGAAGTAGATGAGTCCTTGCTAGGAAACCCTATAACTCCCTTGCCTGCTCAGAATGCACAACCTCTGTCCACAGGGACCCCCACAGGTCCTATACTTACTCCTGAGTGTATTGCACTTGAGAAAATGAGACTTGAATTAGAAGTGAAACGTATTGATGCACAAACTGCCATGAAACATCAAGAGTTAAGGCTCAGAGAAATGGAGCTGAACCATGAACTAGAAATGAAGAAACTGTCTCTAGAAAATGCTTCTCTCACAGAGTCCTCTAGGTCTTCAAGCCCTAAGAGACCCTGTATGCCAAAGGAAATGATTGGTATGTATGAGACTAAACTTGATATTTTGGATTGGTTAGCAATGTTTGAGTACAATCATGGGATTCAAGGTATCTCAGGGAATCAGCTGATTCCCTGGCTTTTCTCTAGGCTCCCCCATGTTGCAGGAGATGCTGTAATGGAGTTGGAGGAGGAGGATAAACAGGATTATGAGTGTGTGAAACTAGCATTAATAGGTAGGCTTGGGAAGACCCCTTCCCAGTATCTTAAGAGGTTTAGAACCCTCAAAATGCATGATGGTAGCCCTTGTGCTACTTGGGTGTGTGAATGTTTGACAATCTTAGATGGTTGGGTTAAGGGTTACAAAGTGAACACTTATGAAGTTTTGAGGAATCTTGTAATGTTGGAGTATTTTTGATGTCTGCTCTTCTGAGCTTAGACAGCACTTGGCTGAGTCAAAGGAGATAGATCCTAAGAAACTAGCTAAGGCTGCTGACTTGTGGGTTGCCAACAGGGCTACTCACAAGGATTCTGGGGCTACTCAGAAGAAGGATGAGGGGAAGCATCCAAAGAAAGACAACAAAGAGAATTCCAATAATTCCAATCCAAAAGAGGGGCCCAAACATAACCATGCTAAGCCACAAGGTAAACCGAATCAGGCTAGTGTACCACCTGGTTCCACACCAGATAGAGGCCAAGGCACACCCCCATTCCAGAGAGCATTTGGAAAATGCTTTGTTTGTGGATTGCCTGGCCATTTGAAAGGAGATCCCAAGTGTAAGGGTAAACCTTCAGGGATCAACACTGTCTCCTTAGCCTTCTCCCAGGTGGATGGAGTACCTATGCCGAGTGGAAACTTTCAGCTACTAGCTGATGAGCCCATGAGACTCTCAGCTAGTGTTTCTTTAGTGTCCTTGGGTCTTTGGGAACAATAGAACCTATATGTCTATAACTCAATCCCAGATAATACTAAAGATTATTATAAAGATAGTGTTCTTGTGAAGGGTCAGGAGACCCCTGCCATCAGAGACACTGGAGCCAGCAAAACTGTGGTTGATGAATGTTTTTTCAAAGTGGAGAATGTTGCTAAGGCACCCAAACACTTAACCAAGTTAGCTGGAGGCCCTTTGCAAATGGTTCCCCAGTTACCAGCTTTCATCCAGTGTAATGACATGGCTGTCAGAATACCTGTAAGTGTGCAAAATAATGCACCTGGGAGGGTCCTGTTGTGTAATGACCTTAAAACTCTTGGAGTTGTGTCTAGCACCCCCAGGCCCCCCCAGCAGCAGGAAGCAGTAGTTCACAAGGTCTGCAAGGGAGAGAAACTTAAGAGGCTCTCCTGAGGACATGATAGAGGAAGCTATCACCCCAAGTCCACGGGACTTACTTACTGCCATTGCAGGACAAGAAAAGACAAAGGGGAAACCTAAGTCTTCCAGCAAGAAACCAGCAAGCACTCCTGTGCCTAGAAGGACATCTCCGAGACTGTCCAAAATCACACCTGTGACTCCCACACCAACTGAGGCTGAGTGTGAGGTTCAACCCTGTATGGTCAAACTAGATACGTAGGAATCAGATCTAGAATAGGATCTTACCTTGGTAGGAGATCGTGACCCTGTTGACCATCCTGAGCTGCAGTCTTTACTGGCAGAAGGTGGACCCAACAGAGAAGATTTCAGTAAGGGACAAAGAGAGTGTCCTACCTTGGAAGGTCTTCGCCAACAAGCAGCTTCTCAGCTCAATGGGACTGAGCCTGGGAAGTATAGGTTGCATTGGGAAGATGACCTCTTCTACAGTGAACCAAATGAGTCAACCCCTGGAGACTACAGAAGACTTGTAGTACCTCTAGTGAACCGACTCCAGTTTCTGCAGTTAGCCCATGAGGTACTTTGGGCTGGTCACTTAAGTTTTAAGAAGACCAAAGAAAGGCTATCTCTGCACTTCTACTGGCCTAAGATGGGTACAGAAGTAGACAAGTTCTGCAGAAGCTGCCACACTTGCCAAACCTCTGGCAAGAGTGGATCCAAGAATGTGGCACCCTTAATGCCTCTCCCAGTGGTGTGAATTCCTTTTGAGAGGGTTGGGATTGACATTGTTGGTCCTCTTGACCCTCCCACAACTTCAGGCAACAGGTTTATCCTGGTTGTAGTGGACCATGCCACTAGGTTTCCTGAAGCTATACCTATGAGGACTGTTACGGCTCTGGCTGTAGCTAAGGCCCTACTTGGTATTTGTACCAGAGTAGGTTTTCCTAAGGAGGAAATATCTGACAGGGGATCACATTTTATGTCCCACTACATGCAAACCATGTGGAAAACCTGTGGAGTCACTTACAAGTTCTCAACCGCCTACCAACCCAAACCAATGGAATGGTAGAGAGGTTTAACAGAACTATGAAGAGCATGATAGGTGCTTTAGAAGAACCCCTTAGAAGAAAGTAGGACCTTCTACTACCATGCCTTCTCTCTGCATATAGAGAAGTCCCTCATGAGGGAGTAGGATTTAGTCCCTTCAAACTTCTTTATGGCCATCCAGTCAGAGGTCCATTGGCCCTGATTAAGAAGGGGTTTGAGAGTGCTCCTTCCCCAAAGCCAGTCAGAGTGACTGACTATGTGATAGGTCTCCGGAGGAGAATGTCACACATGATGGCAGAGGCAAGTGATAACTTGCATGCTGGTCAAGCTCTGGTCAAACATTGGCATGACCAGAAGGCTAACATGGATGAGTTTACTCAAGACCAGCTTCTTCTTGTTATGGTCCCCACAAGGCAGAAGGCCTTGCAGGACAAATGGATAGGACCCTTCAAGGTTGTGGGTAAACCTGGAGAGGTGAACTATCTGGTGGATTTAGGCAATCCTAAGGAGGCTCCCAGAGTCTTTCACACCAACTGTTTTAAGGCTTATGTCTCCAGACCTGACATAGGAGCTTTGCTTCTAGCTTTAGCTCAGGAGGAGGAGGAGAGTGAACCTCTACCTGACCTCCTCAGAGGCTTACCTTTAGATGAGCAAGTGGAAGGAGTTAATCTCTCTTCCAGTCTCACATCTGACCAGCAGGATGAGTGCAAGTTACTGTTAAATCATTTTGCCTCCCTGTTCTCACTTTCACCAGGCTTGACCCCTTGGGGCCAGCATGACATACACACTTGTGACTGTTTGCCTGTCAAAAGCAGGGGGTACATAATGTCAGACAATGTCAGATCCCACATAAGGAATGACGTCAACAAGATGCTTGAACTCAGGGCAATAGAACCCTCTGCTAGCCCATGGTCTAGCCCAGTTGTGCTTGTACCAAAGGCAGGATCCAAGGAGTTGAGATTCTGCGTGGACTATAGAGCTCTAAATGCAGTCACCCCGGCTGACGCCCATCCTTTGCCTAGGACAGATGAGCTGGTGGACAAACTTGGTGCAGCCAAGTACCTCAGCACATTTGGCCTAACGTCAGGCTATTGGCAAATAGCCCTGACAGACCATGCCAAGGAGAAAACTGCATTCTCCACCCGAGCTGGCCTCTACCAATTCAAGGTAATGCCTTTTGGATTAAAGAATGCACCTGCTACATTTCAGCAGATGGTCAATCAAGTTCTGAATGGGATGGAGGACTTCTGCAAGGCATACTTGGATGACAATGCAGTGTTCAGCCCTACATGGAAAGAACATGTTGAACACCTAGGTTATGTATTGCAGGCTCTTGAACAGGCCCATCTGACCATAAAGGCAAGCAAATGTCAAATTGGTCAAAGTTCAGTGGTCTACCTTGGACATGAGGTAGGAGGAGGTGAAATAAGGCCACTGCCTAGCAAGGTACAAGCTGTACAAAACTGGGCCACCCCTACTACTCAAACCCAAGTGAGAGCCTTCCTAGGTCTCACTGGGTATTATAGGAACTTCATAGAGAACTATGGGACCATAGCCTCTCCCTTGAATGTCTTCTCCTCTCCCAAATTTAATAAAAAGGTCAGGTGGAATGAGGAGTGCAATCAAGCCTTTGAAGGTCTAAAGAAAGCCATTTTTTCAAGCTCTAGTCCTAAGAGCTCCTGACTACCACCAACCCTTCATTGTACAAACTGATGCTTCTAATGTAGGTATAGGTGCAGTCCTTAGTCAACTGGATGAGAAAGGTAGAGAACACCCCATTTGTTTCATCAGCAGGAAGTTAAAGGATCCTGAAACAAGGTGGGCAACAATAGAAAGAGAATGGTTTGCTATTGTGTGGTCACTGAAGAGGTTTAGACCATACTTGTATGGATCTACCTTCATCATTCAGACTGACCACCAACCCTTGGGATGGCTGATGCAAATGAAAGATGAAAACCCAAAGTTACTCAGATTGTCAATCTGCCTGCAAGGATTTGATTTTTCCATTGAGCACAGAGCAGGAAGTCACCACCAAAATGCTGATGGCCTCTCTAGGGTGTTTGTAACCGACTAGAAGTATGAGGTCCATCCAGGAGTGGATTAAATCCTCCTGTCCCTTAGTCTGGGGGGGCGAGTGTTAGGGAGAATTCTCATTTATGGCTAATTTCCCTCACCTAGTGAGTCCCCCAGCAGCTTTGCTGGACTTCTGGAGTTTATTTTTTTCCACTTGGTAAGAGTGAGAGCTTTCCCCCCACTCTTACCTGTGTTTTGCTATGTGTTTCCATCTGTTTTTGTGATTGTGGACTCTGAAGTACACCACTTCAGTAGCCCCCTTCTTTGTGTGTGTCACACAGCACCTTCAGTGCCGTGGAACAGGGTTGTCTTTGAGACTTCCCTTGACTCCATTTCTGAGGCGACTACTGCCCCCCAGAAAAGGGTAACGTTACCATTAACTTTACTTAGTCAATCTACCACAGATCCAGTACACCCCACCTTCCATGGAGTACTGGAAATGGTTAACTCGTATCCCTTTTTATCTGTACCTCCTAGAGCCTTGTTTCGCTCTTTTAACATTTAGACTTGGCTGGTGGCAGTGGTATCTACCCTAACTTTTCTACCGTGATTATATTAGATAAATGTGGTACTGTTCTTGGCTATTATATTAGCCTCAAACATAAACCTGCTTGACCAAATCGTCTTTCTTTTGGCTCCGGTTGGGTTTATTTGCCATTTCTTTTTGTTAAAGTCCTTCTTGTTTTTTACTTTGCGTGGTAAGCTAGATTCGCCTTCTTTGTTCACTGTCTTTTGATGGGCTTCTGCCCAGAAGCCCTCCTCAAGGCGCCTGGGTGTTTAGGTGGGCTGAATGTGAGGGGGGGTGTAGTCACCCCCTGCACAGGGTATCCTAAGAAACCCAAGTCACACTTTGTCATGATTAGCCAGGGTAGTTGTCTGGGCTGGACAACCCCTCTGCTGGGTGATTGACAGCCAGGCTGAGTGAGTGGGGTTTTTTCGCATAAAAGGCAGGTCTCTTGGGCTAGAAGTCAGAGAGTCACCACTGGAACTATGAGGAACTGAAGAGAAGCGGAGAGAACGAAGGCTGCTGCAACTACCCGTCTCGGTGAAGCCCTGCTGCAGTCCTGAGCTATCTGCCCTTCAATGACTCAGAGAAGATCCAGCCCGGAGTCTTCTTCCCTTGAGCTTGGTGGGGATAACCAGCTCATCTTCTACAGCCAGAGGATCCTCTTCCGTGGTCGAAATCGCTGCACACTGCTGTAGTGGTCTGGATAGCCACCTGAAGAGCCCCTCCTGTTTTTAAGGAGCGCACCTTTTATTCTGTGTCGCTGCTGCCGGCCTCATCCCTGTGTGGTGCAGACCCCCTTCAGACGTCCTCCTTCTCGACGAAGCACCAGGAATCGTGGGTCTGCGGGAAACTAACAGGAACAACTGCCAGGGCACCAGCTGCACCATTGGAATAAGGTACTGTGTTCTGTTGAGGAAACTGGGTGAATCCCTTTTTCTTCATTTCCAAGGCTTGACCTTGTCTTCCCTCCTTCTTATAACTTTTGCTTCCGAACATTGACAATATCGAAGTACTTTTGGCTCTGCTGAATCGTGAACTGTTAGACCGTGTGATCTTCGGCAACTAGCCCCGGTGTCTTTTGACCCTGGCTCCGGCCCTTTGATTTTGAACTCCTGTCTCTAAGTTTTTCTTGATTCTGCCTGCCTAACCAAAATATTGCCTGTGATGTTTGCCTCCAACTCCCTCTGGTTAGCTCAGGCGCTAAGTGTGTTTTTGCCCCGGTAGCATTTTATGTCACGGATACGCGTTTGTTTAGTAGACTGAACTGTCAAGAAGTGATCGCAATCGTATCCGCGGTAACATGTTCTTGTGCCTAACACCGGTTCATTCCAACACAGGGTACTTACCTTGAGACTTACTGTACAAAGTGAATTGGCTAGTCATAGTATATTTAATGTGTGTTTTTTATTGAAGTGTTGTGTTTATAACGAATGGTTTAAAAATAAATGTACTCATATTTTTCTACCTGAAACCTTGAGTCAGTGTTTGCTTGAGTCACAGTAATTGTGGTCCCTTTGTGTAATCTCTGCTACTGCTCATATACTCTTGAGATAAGCCTGGCTGCTCCACCACTGCTACCACTCTGACATAGTAGTACAGGCTTGTACCAAAGGTAAAACTTGTATCACCACCTGTAGTCTTAATTGTGTGTAGTGGTCCCTAAGGGCACTGCACAGGATTCTGCCTAACACCGGTGTACAGCGGTGAGGATTTGAAAGTAGAGTGATTACACTTAGAGTGCTGCTATTGCTTGGGTTCAACTAACCACAAGGCTAACACCACTAATTCTATTTAACTAAGAAATCATGTCAAATATGGAAAACTACACTGAAGAGAGTCTTTTACTCTATACTGCTGAGGTTCTGAGAACCATGTGTAGGGATAACAATATCTCTGGTAAAGGAAAGAAATCTGAACTGGTTGCAAAGTTAATGGGAAAAAGTCTGGAGAGTGGGTCAGAAGGACCTACCTCTCCAGCAAATGTGGATTTTGATGTTTCTGATTCTGTGAGTGTTAATTGTGAAGAAGTAGATGAGTCCTTGCTAGGAAACCCTATAACTCCCTTGCCTGCTCAGAATGCACAACCTCTGTCCACAGGGACCCCCACAGGTCCTACACGTACTCCTGACTTTATTGCACTTGAGAAAATGAGACTTGAATTAGAAGTGAAACGTATTGATGCACAAACTGCCATGAAACATCAAGAGTTAAGGCTCAGAGAAATGGAGCTGAACCATGAACTAGAAATGAAGAAACTGTCTCTAGAAAATGCTTCTCTCACAGAGTCCTCTAGGTCTTCAAGCCCTAAGAGACCCTGTATGCCAAAGGAAATGATTGGTATGTATGAGACTAAACTTGATATTTTGGATTGGTTAGCAATGTTTGAGTACAATCATGGGATTCAAGGTATCTCAGGGAATCAGCTGATTCCCTGGCTTTTCTCTAGGCTCCCCCATGTTGCAGGAGATGCTGTAATGGAGTTGGAGGAGGAGGATAAACAGGATTATGAGTGTGTGAAACTAGCATTAATAGGTAGGTTTGGGAAGACCCCTTCCCAGTATCTTAAGAGGTTTAGAACCCTCAAAATGCATGATGGTAGCCCTTGTGCTACTTGGGTGTGTGAATGTTTGACAATCTTAGATGGTTGGGTTAAGGGTTACAAAGTGAACACTTATGAAGTTTTGAGGAATCTTGTAATGTTGGAGTATTTTTGATGTCTGCTCTTCTGAGCTTAGACAGCACTTGGCTGAGTCAAAGGAGATAGATCCTAAGAAACTAGCTAAGGCTGCTGACTTGTGGGTTGCCAACAGGGCTACTCACAAGGATTCTGGGGCTACTCAGAAGAAGGATGAGGGGAAGCATCCAAAGAAAGACAACAAAGAGAATTCCAATAATTCCAATCCAAAAGAGGGGCCCAAACATAACCATGCTAAGCCACAAGGTAAACCGAATCAGCCTAGTGTACCACCTGGTTCCACACCAAATAGAGGCCAAGGCACACCCCCATTCCAGAGAGCATTTGGAAAATGCTTTGTTTGTGGATTGCCTGGCCATGTGAAAGGAGATCCCAAGTGTAAGGGTAAACCTTCAGGGATCAACACTGTCTCCTTAGCCTTCTCCCAGGTGGATGAAGTACCTATGCCGAGTGGAAACTTTCAGCTACTAGCTGATGAGCCCATGAGACTCTCAGCTAGTGTTTCTTTAGTGTCCTTGGGTCTTTGGGAACAATAGAACCTATATGTCTATAACTCAATCCCAGATAATACTAAAGATTATTATAAAGATAGTGTTCTTGTGAAGGGTCAGGAGACCCCTGCCATCAGAGACACTGGAGCCAGCAAAACTGTGGTTGATGAATGTTTTTTCAAAGTGGAGAATGTTGCTAAGGCACCCAAACACTTAACCAAGTTAGCTGGAGGCCCTTTGCAAATGGTTCCCCAGTTACCAGCTCTCATCCAGTGTAATGACATGGCTGTCAGAATACCTGTAAGTGTGCAAAATAATGCACCTGGGAGGGTCCTGTTGTGTAATGACCTTAAAACTCTTGGAGTTGTGTCTAGCACCCCCAGGCCCCCCCAGCAGCAGGAAGCAGTAGTTCACAAGGTCTGCAAGGGAGAGAAACTTAAGAGGCTCTCCTGAGGACATGATAGAGGAAGCTATCACCCCAAGTCCACGGGACTTACTTACTGCCATTGCAGGACAAGAAAAGACAAAGGGGAAACCTAAGTCTTCCAGCAAGAAACCAGCAAGCACTCCTGTGCCTAGAAGGACATCTCCGAGACTGTCCAAAATCACACCTGTGACTCCCACACCAACTGAGGCTGAGTGTGAGGTTCAACTCTTTATGGTCAAACTAGATACGTAGGAATCAGATCTAGAATAGGATCTTACCTTGGTAGGAGATCTTGACCCTGTTGACCATCCTGAGCTGCAGTCTTTACTGGCAGAAGCTGGACCCAACAGAGAAGATTTCAGTAAGGGACAAAGAGAGTGTCCTACCTTGGAAGGTCTTCGCCAACAAGCAGCTTCTCAGCTCAATGGGACTGAGCCTGGGAAGTATAGGTTGCATTGGGAAGATGACCTCTTCTACAGTGAACCAAATGAGTCAACCCCTGGAGACTACAGAAGACTTGTAGTACCTCTAGTGAACCGACTCCAGTTTCTGCAGTTAGCCCATGAGGTACTTTGGGCTGGTCACTTAAGTTTTAAGAAGACCAAAGAAAGGCTATCTCTGCACTTCTACTGGCCTAAGATGGGTACAGAAGTAGACAAGTTCTGCAGAAGCTGCCACACTTGCCAAACCTCTGGCAAGAGTGGATCCAAGAATGTGGCACCCTTAGTGCCTCTCCCAGTGGTGTGAATTCCTTTTGAGAGGGTTGGGATTGACATTGTTGGTCCTCTTGACCCTCCCACAACTTCAGGCAACAGGGTTATCCTGGTTGTAGTGGACCATGCCACTAGGTTTCCTGAAGCTATACCTATGAGGACTGTTACGGCTCTGGCTGTAGCTAAGGCCCTACTCGGTATTTGTACCAGAGTAGGTTTTCCTAAGGAGGTAATATCTGACGGGGGATCACATTTTATGTCCCACTACATGCAAACCATGTGGAAAACCTGTGGAGTCACTTACAAGTTCTCAACCGCCTACCAACCCAAACCAATGGAATGGTAGAGAGGTTTAACAGAACTATGAAGAGCATGATAGGTGCTTTAGAAGAACCCCTTAGAAGAAAGTAGGACCTTCTACGACCATGCCTTCTCTTTGCATACAGAGAAGTCCCTCATGAGGGAGTAGGATTTAGTCCCTTCAAACTTCTTTATGGCCATCCAGTCAGAGGTCCATTGGCCCTGATTAAGAAGGGGTTTGAGAGTGCTCCTTCCCCCAAGCCAGTCAGAGTGACTGACTATGTGATAGGTCTCCGGAGGAGAATGTCACACATGATGGCAGAGGCAAGTGATAACTTGCATGCTGGTCAAGCTCTGGTCAAACATTGGCATGACCAGAAGGCTAACATGGATGAGTTTACTCAAGACCAGCTTCTTCTTGTTATGGTCCCCACAAGGCAGAAGGCCTTGCAGGACAAATGGATAGGACCCTTCAAGGTTGTGGGTAAACCTGGAGAGGTGAACTATCTGGTGGATTTAGGCAATCCTAAGGAGGCTCCCAGAGTCTTTCACACCAACTGTTTTAAGGCTTATGTCTCCAGACCTGACATAGGAGCTTTGCTTCTAGCTTTAGCTCAGGAGGAGGAGGAGAGTGAACCTCTACCTGACCTCCTCAGAGGCTTACCTTTAGATGAGCAAGTGGAAGGAGTTAATCTCTCTTCCAGTCTCACATCTGACCAGCAGGATGAGTGCAAGTTACTGTTAAATCATTTTGCCTCCCTGTTCTCACTTTCACCAGGCTTGACCCCTTGGGGCCAGCATGACATACACACTGGTGACTGTTTGCCTGTCAAAAGCAGGGGGTACATAATGTCAGACAATGTCAGATCCCACATAAGGAATGACGTCAACAAGATGCTTGAACTCAGGGCAATAGAACCCTCTGCTAGCCCATGGTCTAGCCCAGTTGTGCTTGTACCAAAGGCAGGATCCAAGGAGTTGAGATTCTGCGTGGACTATAGAGCTCTAAATGCAGTCACCCCGGCTGACGCCCATCCTTTGCCTAGGACAGATGAGCTGGTGGACAAACTTGGTGCAGCCAAGTACCTCAGCACATTTGACCTAACGTCAGGCTATTGGCAAAAATGCCCTGACAGACCATGCCAAGGAGAAAACTGCATTCTCCACCCGAGCTGGCCTCTACCAATTCAAGGTAATGCCTTTTGGATTAAAGAATGCACCTGCTACATTTCAGCAGATGGTCAATCAAGTTCTGAATGGGATGGAGGACTTCTGCAAGGCATACTTGGATGACAATGCAGTGTTCAGCCCTACATGGAAAGAACATGTTGAACACCTAGGTTATGTATTGCAGGCTCTTGAACAGGCCCATCTGACCATAAAGGCAAGCAAATGTCAAATTGGTCAAAGTTCAGTGGTCTACCTTGGACATGAGGTAGGAGGAGGTGAAATAAGGCCACTGCCTAGCAAGGTACAAGCTGTACAAAACTGGGCCACCCCTACTACTCAAACCCAAGTGAGAGCCTTCCTAGGTCTCACTGGGTATTATAGGAACTTCATAGAGAACTATGGGACCATAGCCTCTCCCTTGAATGTCATCTCCTCTCCCAAATTTAATAAAAAGGTCAGGTGGAATGAGGAGTGCAATCAAGCCTTTGAAGGTCTAAAGAAAGCCATTTTTTCAAGCTCCAGTCCTAAGAGCTCCTGACTACCACCAACCCTTCATTGTACAAACTGATGCTTCTAATGTAGGTATAGGTGCAGTCCTTAGTCAACTGGATGAGAAAGGTAGAGAACACCCCATTTGTTTCATCAGCAGGAAGTTAAAGGATCCTGAAACAAGGTGGGCAACAATAGAAAGAGAATGGTTTGCTATTGTGTGGTCACTGAAGAGGTTTAGACCATACTTGTATGGATCTACCTTCATCATTCAGACTGACCACCAACCCTTGGGATGGCTGATGCAAATGAAAGGGGAAAACCCAAAGTTACTCAGATTGTCAATCTGCCTGCAAGGATTTGATTTTTCCATTGAGCACAGAGCAGGAAGTCACCACCAAAATGCTGATGGCCTCTCTAGGGTGTTTGTAACCGACTAGAAGTATGAGGTCCATCCAGGAGTGGATTAAATCCTCCTGTCCCTTAGTCTGGGGGGGCGAGTGTTAGGGAGAATTCTCATTTATGGCTAATTTCCCTCACCTAGTGAGTCCCCCAGCAGCTTTGCTGGACTTCTGGAGTTTATTTGTTTCCACTTGGTAAGAGTGAGAGCTTTCCCCCCACTCTTACCTGTGTTTTGCTATGTGTTTCCATCTGTTTTTGTGATTGTGGACTCTGAAGTACACCACTTCAGTAGCCCCCTTCTTTGTGTGTGTCACACAGCACCTTCAGTGCCGTGGAACAGGGTTGTCTTTGAGACTTCCCTTGACTCCATTTCTGAGGCGACTACTGTCCCCCAGAAAAGGGTAACGTTACCATTAACTTTACTTAGTCAATCTACCACAGATCCAGTACACCCCACCTTCCATGGAGTACTGGAAATGGTTAACTCGTATCCCTTTTTATCTGTACCTCCTAGAGCCTTGTTTCGCTCTTTTAACATTTAGACTTGGCTGGTGGCAGTGGTATCTACCCTAACTTTTCTACCGCGATTATATTAGATAAACGTGGTACTGTTCTTGGCTATTATATTAGCCTCAAACATAAACCTGCTTGACCAAATCGTCTTTCTTTTGGCTCCGGTTGGGTTTATTTGCCATTTCTTTTTGTTAAAGTCCTTCTTGTTTTTTCTTTGCGTGGTAAACTAGGTTCGCCTTCTTTGTTCACTGTCTTTTGATGGGCTTCTGCCCAGAAGCCCTCCTCAAGGCGCCTGGGTGTTTAGGTGGGCTGAATGTGAGGGGGGGTGTAGTCACCCCCTGCACAGGGTATCCTAAGAAACCCAAGTCACACTTTGTCATGATTAGCCAGGGTAGTTGTCTGGGCTGGACAACCCCTCTGCTGGGTGATTGACAGCCAGGCTGAGTGAATGGGGTTTTTTCACATAAAAGGCAGGTCTCTTGGGCTAGAAGTCAGAGAGTCACCACTGGAACTACGAGGAACTGAAGAGAAGCGGAGAGAACGAAGGCTGCTGCAACTACCCGTCTCGGTGAAGCCCTGCTGCAGTCCTGAGCTATCTGCCCTTCAATGACTCAGAGAAGATCCAGCCCGGAGTCTTCTTCCCTTGAGCTTGGTGGGGATAACCAGCTCATCTTCTACAGCCAGAGGATCCTCTTCCGTGGTCGAAATCGCTGCACACTGCTGTAGTGGTCTGGATAGCCACCTGAAGAGCGCCTCCTGTTTTTAAGGAGCGCACCTTTTATTCTGTGTCGCTGCTGCTGGCCTCATCCCTGTGTGGTGCAGACCCCCTTCAGACGTCCTCCTTCTCGACGAAGCACCAGGAATCGTGGGTCTGCGGGAAACTAACAGGAACAACTGCCAGGGCACCAGCTGCACCATTGGAACAAGGTACTGTGTTCTGTTGAGGAAACTGGGTGAATCCCTTTTTCTTCATTTCCAAGGCTTGACCTTGTCTTCCCTCCTTCTTATAACTTTTGCTTCCGAACATTGACAATATCGAAGTACTTTTGGCTCTGCTGAATCGTGAACTGTTAGACCGTGTGATCTTCGGCAACTAGCCCCGGTGTCTTTTGACCCTGGCTCCGGCCCTTTGATTTTGAACTCCTGTCTCTAAGTTTTTCTTGATTCTGCCTGCCTAACCAAAATATTGCCTGTGATGTTTGCCTCCAACTCCCTCTGGTTAGCTCAGGCGCTAAGTGTGTTTTTGCCCCGGTAGCATTTTATGTCACGGATACGCGTTTGTTTAGTAGACTGAACTGTCAAGAAGTGATCGCAATCGTATCCGCGGTAACATGTTCTTGTGCCTAACACCGGTTCATTCCAACACAGGGTACTTACCTTGAGACTAACTGTACAAAGTGAATTGGTTATTTGTAATATATTTAACGTGTGGTTTTTATTGAAGTTTAATAGAAGTGTTGTGTTTATAACGAATGGTTTAAAAATAAATGTACTTATATTTTTCAACCTGAATCCTTGAGTCGGTGTTTGCTTGAGTCACAGTAATTGTGGTACCTTTGTGTAATCTCTGCTACTGCTCATATACTCTTGAGATAAGCCTGGCTGCTCCGCCACTGCTACCACTATGACATGGTAGTAGAGGCTTGTACCAAAGGTAAAACTTGTATCACCACCTGTAGTCTTAATTGTGTGTAGTGGTCCCTAAGGGCACTGCACAGGATTCTGCCTAACAATGGGTGACCCATAGCAGTCATGACTACACAGCCTCCCCTGGCACTCAATCAGAACACATCACCCAAACAACATACACATGGTTTGCACACACATGCATGGCCACTCACCGGACATTGCCTCAAGATCTGGTAGGTCTCCCACGCCTTGGATCTGATCCTCTGTGATGAAGCCTCCAGTGATAGACTCATGTTCTGTGAGTACTTCCTCCTCTGGTGGAGGCCCACTGCCAGTCACCAGAGTAGAGGCATGATTGGAAGCCAGCTTGTTCTTTGCTCCGCATTTGAGGTCATTCCACCGCTTAGAGCAATCATCAGCTGTGCGCCTCACAAATCCAGGGGAACTAATCTGGTCCGCAATGCACTGTCAGTGGGCCCTACGTTGAGCAGTCGTAGTCTTGCACCCTGCAGTCACCAGCATTTCGTGGCCATGGGCCGACACGTAGTCCACAAGTGCGTCTAGTTCCACATCATTGAAACTACGCTTCCTTGACGTACCAGAGGGGGGAGCCGTGTCTGGGGTCCCAGCCTGTACCGCAAGAGCACCCTTTTTCCTCTTGAGAGGTGGTGCAGACCCTGAGTGGCTTACGCCGCTCTGGTTTGTAGAGGCTGAAGTGCAGGTGGACTTGGCACTGGAAGTAGCCAAAGGCGCAATGACCAAACGTCTCACTGCAGGCATTGGCTGCTGTGTGATGATGGCAGGACCAACCTCGGTGTGATGGACATGGACCAACACTGTCCCGGCTGGGTGACTCGGAGCTTGGGTGGATTGAGCTGCAGCTGCCCCTGCAGCCTCCTCACCCTGGCTACTTGGGGCAGCAGATGACATTGCTGCCCCAGATCCACGTGGCCTAGTGACAGCAACTTTCACCACACACGTGGCTTTGACTTGGTGACACTGAAGTCAGCCTGGGAGTCATCCTGTGCCGGTTCAGTTGACAATATGGGCCGGGTTAACAAGGCCTGAGCTGGGATGGTGTCAGCTGCATCTCCCCGACCTATTGGGGGGGAATAGGTGTCCCTGATTGGTCCTCCACACACTGGCCTCTTCAGCCACCCTGCACATCCTGGCCACATCCCCTACCGTGGCCACCTCTTGGAGGTCGGCCACCTTTGCCTCTCTTACCACTTGGTCGCCTCCCAACCATGGCACTGATGTTCTTGTACAAATGGGAGGTGCAGTAAACAATTGTCCTGGGAAAATGGGGTGAAAGGGGCAGGGTACTAGATGGAATACGTACCCTAGTGCTCTAGCAAGGCTGTCTGTGACCCCTGGGGGAAGATGACGGGTCACGCAACGCTCAGGCACCCGAAAACAAAATTTAACGTGCACGCGACCCCTGGTAGCCCATGTGCGTGGAATAAAGAACCTGCACTACGCTGTGGTACCCAGAAACACAAAAATAAGCGTACGTGTGGCCTCTGAATGGGTACGCAACACATGGGGCAACCACAGTTGAAAAATACATGCGCGATTCACCGTCTGCCTGGAAAAAGAACGTGAAAAAGACGCGCATGTGCGCGTTTTCAACACCCCCACCAAAAGAAGAATTGAATGCTGTCCGAGTATCCAAGGAGTACGAATTGGAACCGTTGTGAAGTAATCGTGTGTGAATCAACAAGAAGTACAAGAATCACCCACTCGCTCTCCACAAAAAGCACGTACAAGAAAAAGGCATCCTACGCGTACCTTTTAACCCAGCCCACACTTGCGACGTCACTTATGCGCGTACGCGCTAAGGGCCTTTCCTCCAATTATACGCAGTGACACCCAGACGTGCAGTTTTTGCACGTGTACAATCAGCATGCACCCGTGTGGAGGGAAACGTCCGTGCATGTTACATCACAGACGTGCTAAGGGCCTTTCCTCGAATTACACACTGACGTGCAGTTTTTTCAAATGCCAAATTACTCCATATCAAGCTGGCCACACGACAACACACGGAAAACCACGCTCCTGCCCAGAAGGCCATTTTCCTGCCCCCAGAGCCCCAAGCCCGCTCCCACCTGCCATCTGCTGCTGCCTGCCTGCCTGCTGGCCATGTGCCCTGCTGTTTGGTGCCTACAGGTCAGCCATCTGCAGGGGTCCAGTTGCTGTGACCACCCCTGCTGGAACAGAAGACTCCCGACTGAAGTTCCATCGCTCCACAGCCCAGCACCAGGACCCAGTTGCCCACCCACACCTACCTTGGGGGTTGCCATGTCGGGGGAAACACCATCGGAAACCACTGGCAACCCCCAGCCAGAGAGGCAGAGGGCTACCAGCTTCAGTGCCGCATAAGTTGGTGTCCTGGTGAATTATGATGCCCTCTTTGGATGTTCACGCGACGACAAGGAAGGACGGAAGAGGATCTGGAAGGACATCGTGGCTGCCATCGACGTGGAGTGGGTGGCAGCCCGCGACATGCAACACGTCCGTAAGCGTTGAGAGGACTTTACGTCCAGGACCCTCGGAAAGGCCCGGCGCCTCTTGAAGGCAAAGCATGCAGAGGGATGCCGGGTCCGCCTTACCAACATCCAGATGAGGGTCCTGGAATGCATACACCAAGCACTCCACCTCCAGGTCCTTCAGAGGCACACCCGTCCGGAGTCGAGCAGTACGTGTCCATACGTACTGATTGGACGCAGTGCATATTGACGTGTGCCAGGAGTGTGCAGGTTGGACATATGTCTTGAAAGGCCCATGTATGGATGTGAATGTACAGGGACATGCGCCTGCCACATGTGAGTCCAGTCATGTGTGAGGCACATCAATGGTGTATGTGTTCAAATGCATGATGGCCAAATGCATGTGTAGGTGCACACATGTATACATTTCTGTGTATGTACTGTGGCATGGTTGTGGTGTGACACATAGATGCTCGTTCCACCTTCATGTATATGCACAATGCACATGTGCGTGTGTGTGTGTATTTGACATGTGTGCCACTGTGATACACCATGGATGCATGTGACACCTACATGTAGGAGGCTGATTGGCAGATGTGACATGGATGCCGATGATTTCACTGCGACAAGTGGTGGAGATGTACAGATGCATGTATGTCTGGTGGTGTGTGTGCATGTGTTTGGCACTCCCGTGTTGCACGTGACATCAGCCTAACCTTTGGATGCTCACGCTGTTGTATGTGTATGGATGGCGCTGCCTGCTGCAACATTCCTGTTAATTTGCGCATGTGTGTGGGTTCTAATGATAGGTGTGTTGGGGAGTGTGATGCCATGTGTGAAGTTTGACACTGCCACTCATCTGCAACTGTCATGTGTGTATCAGACCATTGTACAGTGCCCTGATGGCTGTGTTCTATCTCTCCCTGTCTGCAGCATCAACTGATGAAGAGGGCGGAGACGGTGCTGTGGAGCACAGCGGCAGGGATCCCACCGCCAGCCAGAGACGCAAGGCCCAGCTCCCCTCACATGTTGTCATCTCGTCGGGGAGTGAGGAGTCTGGTGCCACGTCCGCAGCTGCCGACGGTAAGTCCAAGAGGCGAAGGTTGGAGGTGGACTCCTCGGCAGCAGAAGGGGCAGCTGAGACCCGACAAGGGCCTATGGAGGAAGATGGCACAGAGTCATCCAGGTTGTTGGGGGGTTTGGTTGAGGAGGAGGCCGTGGAAGGCCCACGCACGGGGTCTGGAGGGGGGGATTCCACTAGTGCTAGTGGTGCAGTCCAGGGGCAGGGACAGGAGGCAGCACAGGCAGCCGCAGAGGTGCCTGTGTGTAATCCTGTCCCCGATCCTGTGACTGCATCATTCCGCACCAGCAGGGATGCCTTCGTCCAGACCCGTTTTCAGGAAGGGGATGCGCGAACAACAACTGGCCTTCCTCTCCCTGCGGACATGGCAATCCGGGACCGTGTTGAGCCTGTCCTGGCTGGGGTGGCGTTGCGTCAATGTGGCATTCGTGAAGATGTGCAGGGTTCCCATGTGGACAATGCGCGTTTTTTCAGATGACCACGTCGACCTACTAGGACGGATCACCAGTTCTGGGTTCCTCCGTGTGCTGGACCTTCTACCGACCCCCTCCTCAACTGAACCCCTTATGCACCAGTCATCCTCCGTGCCATCTTCCCGGACATGTATCACCTGGCCACCCTGTGGACATGCCCATGACCCAGCAGCCAGGCTGGTGGAGGACACATCCCTGCCACAGTCGGAGGTCCAGCAGGGTGGCCACCACGACAACTGGACCCCAGCAGGAGGAGGATGTGCAGGCATCGACAGGCAGGGCACATGCACAGCCGCAGCAGGCTCAAGGTGGGAGCGATGATGGCTTAGGGCCATCAACATCACAGGGGCAGGCATCGGCCAGAGGGTAGGATGACCCTGGATTGGGAGTGTCTTCTGTGTGGCAGCGGTTGGGCCGGCAGATAGATACGGAGCGACGGTGGGCGGAAGAGGCATGGATCACTATGGTCAGGGCGGAGAACTCCATGCGCAGGGCATTGAGGTGGGCTGAGTGCCTCAAGGAAATTCACAGGGAGTTGGAGGTGGACATGGCTTTATCCCTGCGAGACCTCGGGGCCAGGAAAGAGGCCCGACTCCAGGACATTGAAGAGGAGTTTGATGATGCCCTGGCCCGGGACATCAACAAGTGAGCCGTTGTACTTGCCTGCCGCCTTTGTAAATAGTTCTGTAGGTGTAAGTTTCCTTTATATTCTTTTTTTCCTTTGGGGCGCATGGACTATGCCCCACCTTTTTGTATATAGTTATTTATTAGGTAGGATTTTTAGTAGGTTTCCTTTGGATTGTTGGGCTCATGGACCCTGGATTTTTACATTGTTAATAGTTCTGGACTGGATTTGACTTCATAGATTTTTTTTTACCATGGAGCAATGGTTTTCTTATTTTTTAAACTTTGGATTTGGTTTAACGGACGAACGCTTTGGAGCCATTTTAATTTGGATTTAATTGGATTCAGCATTCACATTTTTTCATTCATTTTGGACATCCAGGCTTTTTTATTTTCTTGTGTGATTTTCTTTCATTCCTTCAATTTTGTATATAATACATTTTTATTTCATACTTCATTTGTGTGGTATTCTCTCATTGGTTTCGTGCATGTCACGATGTGGGTTTTCTCATTCACGTGCCCCCATTGTGTGTGTCTGGCGGACATGTATTGATGAGCATACGTGTCATTTGGGATCTATCATGACATGGGGATTTCAATATGGAAAGGATGGAATGCTTGGTTGGGTGTTTGGACTGGGGTGGTGTGGGGTCGGATTTGGGTGGCCATAAGGGCCATGAGTGTGGATCGTGATGATGTGTTGGGGGGGTCCTGAGTCGGGGCCTGCTGGCAGGTGCCGTCCAGTTGGGTGGGGGACCTGAGTCGGGGCCTGCTGGCAAGTGCCCGTCAATGGTGGGTGGGTGGATGGGTGGGGGACCTGAGTGGGGGCCTGCTGGCAGGGGCCCATCAATCATGGGTGGGTTCTTTGGGTGGGCAACATGAGCTGGGGCCTGCTGGCAGGTGCCCGTTAATCTTGGGTGGGTGGTTGGGGGACCTGAGTCGGGGCCTGCTGGCAGGTGCCCGTCAATCTTGGGTGGGGGACCTGAGTCGGGGCCTGCTGGCAGGTGCCTGTCATTGGTGGGTCGGTGAGTTGGGTGGGGGACCTGAGTCAGGGCCTGTTGGCAGGTGCCCGTTGGTGGGTGGGTGGAATTTATGGGTGGGTGGGGGACATGAGCCGGGGCCTGCTGGCAGGTGCCTGTCAATGGTGGGTGTGTGAATGGCAGGGGGACATGAGTCGCGGCTCACAAGTGCACTCACAAGTGCATGATACCATGTAGGCTGCCTGCAGGGCATGGTGAGGGTTGTAGGGTACTCCCCTGTGGTGTGGGCTGCCTCCAGGGCATGTGGAGGGGGGAAACCGCATACCCATGAGGGACCACGATGCCAAATCACATGTAAAACTTCCCGCGCACCACCGAAATACACGTACCCCGCTTGCCCAAGGCCTGTCGCATGTGAAACTTCCCGCGCACCCCGAAATACATGTGCCCCGCTTGCCCAAGGCCTATCACGTGTGAAGCTCCCTGCGTATACCCGAAATACACGTACCCGGCTCGCCCAAGGCCTATCGTGTGTGAAACTCCTGCGTACCCCCGAAATATACATACCCCACTCGCCCAAGGCCTGTTGCATGTGAAACTTCCCACGCACCCCCGAAATACAGGTACCCCGCTCGCCCAAGGCCTGTCAAGTGTGAAACTTCCCGCGCACCACTGAAATACACGTACCCTGCTTGCCCAAGGCCTGTCGCATGTGAAACTCCCTGCGTACCCCCGAAATACACATACCCCACTCTCGCCAGGACTATCGTGTGTGAAAATTCCTGCGTACCCCCCAAATACACGTACCCCCCTCTCGCCAGGACTATTGCATGTGAAACTTCGCACGCACCTCCCAAATACATGTACCCCGCTCGCCCAAGGCCTATCGCGTGTCAAACTCCCCACGTACCCCCGAAGTACACATACCCCGCTCGCCCAAGGCTTGTCACATGTGAAACTTCCCGAGCACCACTGAAATACACGTACCCCGCTCGCCCAAGGCCTGTCGTGTGCGAAACTTCCCGCGAACCCTCGAAATACACATACCCCGCTCGCCCAAGGCCTGTTGCGTGTGAAACTCCCTGCGTACCCCTGAAATACACGTACCCCGCTCTCGCCAGGACTATTGCGTGTGAAACTTCCCACGAACCCCCGAAATACACGTACCCCACTCGCCCAAGGCCTGTTGCGTGTGAAACTCCCTGCATACCCCCGAAATCCACGTACCCCACTCTCGCCAGGACTATCGCGTGTGAAGCTTCCCGCATACCCCCCAAATCCATGCACCCCGCTCACACAAGGCCTATCACATGTGAAACTCCCCGCATACACCCCAAATACACGTACCCCACTCTCACCTGGAGTATCACGTGTGAAACTTCCCGTGCAGCCCTGAAATATACATACCCCACTCGCCCAAGGCCTATCCCGTGTAAAACTTCCAGCGAACCCCCGAAATACACGTTCCCCACTCGCCCAAGGCCTATTACGTATGAAACTTCCTGCACACCCCCGAAATACATGCAGGCACCCCATCAGGCAGCCCACTCACCCTCCCCATGCCCCACAGGCAGGCCATCCACCCTGGGCATGGCCCACAGACAGCCCACACCACAGGGGGGTGCTTTTTCTACGCAATTTACCTGGCGCGAATGGGGTACGTGTATTCCGAGGGTTGCGCCAGTACATTTTCATGCTTTTGGCTGTCGTGAGCGGGGTACGCATAGTATTTTCATGCGATTACAGTGTACAAGCCCTGTAAGCTGGTGCAGGGTTAGCGTGGCCCTTTGCGCTGCATTGGGGATTTCACTGCCTTTTCCTTGCGCAAGGGGCATTCTTGGGGGCGTAACTGGCGGTGCGGGATGTTCTCTGCGCCAGCGCTGAAAATGACTTGGAAATTCTATGAGTACGCGGTGCGCCAGAATGCTGTTTAGCGCACACGGCTGGCGCACGCCCCCTCTCTGCGCTGCTCGTGTGCGCTGCCTCTGCGCTGAAATCTATGAATTACCCCCCTAGTTTCTTAGTGGGAGACGTGGTATTAAAAGTGACAGCATGAAAGACAAAATTACACTTGGTAGATTATAATGGGTCATATTGGCCAATATGCATGTACTGCCAATATATTGAACTTTCACATAGCATCTGTCATTTAAAAATGGTTTACAAATGTTTTAAATGTGGTTTTCTTTTCTTTCACAAAAACAAACAGACAGTGCTTCTGGAATTGCAAATGTGTATTTTTAAACTGTTATGAAAATATTCATTAAAATAAAACTTTGTAAACACACAGCATTGCAAGTAACTTGATGTCAGGAGGTGGGACAAAAGAGAGTATGATTATTGACTAAGTTAATGCAGCGTAAGTGGCAGGAGCAATGCTTACATGCATTTGTAAAAGAGTTGGAAAAATGATTTAAAAAATATATGCATACCTGTACTTTGTGTTTATAGATGCATATGTGGTTGAATCTGCACATAGAAATCTTGGAGATTTGTATAGTCATTTTTGATGCAGGTGCTTGTGAGTAACAGTAGACATATACTCTGAGAGTTTAACAGTACATCTGAAGTGTTGCACTAAAATGACAGAGTTAAATGTAGAGTTTTTGGATGTGATTGGTGGATGGGTGTGTGACTGCTTCAAAGCAGCCAATGAGGGAGTGCAACAAAGATTAAAGTAGAAAGGAAAGAAGGGCTGCTCTGTGTTATGGGATCCATAGACAGCGCAGTAGTTCGCAGACGGGGCGTGCCACATCCGTGTCTTTCAAGGATGCCCGACATGGAAAGGGGACTGCGGGGATTAGCCAAGGAGGTCTTCTGGTTCTAGTTTATAGGAAGAGAGGGTATCAGTTCTTGTGATTGCTCGGTGTGGGGAAGATGGTAGTGGCTATTGCTATGAGAAGGGTTACTCTGTGGGTGGTGGGCGATTTTTGGATGCTTAATTTGAAAAGGTACACAGAAATGTGTGGCATCTCTGGTAACATTGGTTTGGAGGGAGGGGAGGTTTGTTGGTGTAGTGTGCCTGGGCAAACCTGCATGAGTTTATTAGAATTTTGCAAAAGTATGTCTCATTTTCAATGTCCAGATTTGATTGTGGTACATTGTGGAGGAAATAGTTTGGGCTACGTTAGTGCAATATCTTTGCAGATTGCATTGAAAGATATGTTGCACGCATTAATGGAACTATTTCCACGTGGGAAGATTATCTTTTCACAAATACATCCTAGGGCAGTATGGAGATACACCAATGTGTTTTGTCACCAACAAGAAGCAGGAACGCACCTTCTAAATAAAGATGTGTGTGCATTTTTGAATGGTGTTGGGATGGCATCTTTTGAAAATGAGAACATTATGGTGGATGGTGCCAACAATTTTGGGAGTGATGGCATGACGTTCACTGATTTTGGAAATGAGATGTTTCTCCTAAACATTCAAAATGCACTCAGAAAGCTTATGGAAACATGATGTAGAGTGGATTTGAAAAGATTTCTAAGTAGTTGTAGGAAATAAAAACCTAAAAAAGCCCCCAAAAAACGCAAAACTGAAAAAACAAAAAAAGATTCTTGTAAGAGCCACCATTGCACAATAAATTCTTTAAAGTAAGTGTAAACCTCCCCAACCCCTTAATTAAGGTGTTCTGTCCACGGAAGCTGCAGTGGTTGGCAGATGGCACATCCAGGTATTTTGAGGATGCCTGGCCTGGAAATGGGACTATGCAGTGCGAGGCATGAAGTGGGTGGACTTGCTCCCATTTTGTGTAAATATTGTCACACTAAAACATCCGGACATTATCATTGTTCATTGTGGAGGGAACAGTTTAGGGTATGTGACTGGAATTTCATTGCAGTTTGCAATGAAGGAGACATTCAGAAAGTTGAAAGAAATCTTCCCAATTCAAGAATAATTTTTTCTCGCATTGCCCAGAGACAGATGTGGATGCGCTCGAGTTCATTTGGTCCACAAATGGAGAAAGCAAGACGCAATCTCAATAAGGCTGTGTGTGCACTTTTTGGAGATGTTGGTATGACGTCTTTCCATAATGGAAATATTAAATTGACATTGCCAACATTTTACGCAGAGATGGAGTAAACCCTACTGATGCAGGTATTTAACCCTCCAGGCCATCATTCTTTGGCTGCCAAGCCATTACAGAAGGGAAAGACCATATGCAAATCAGGCTTGGTCCCACCCCAAAAGAGTCAGTCCAGCCCGAACTGCTAGGTCACATCCCTTCTGCATGAGACCACAAGCATCCCCAAAAATGTTTCGGCCTTGTTGGGCCTCATCAGTGAGGAGTACCTTGGTAGACTATGTCTGGGCATACCCATCCCACTTGGGGTGACAAAGCAAAAACAAAGAGGTGATGGCTGGAAGTTTTAGAATGAATCTTAACCACTGGCATTGCTCTGGGCAACCCTCCCTGTGTATAGTCTTGCTGCCTGTTTTTTTTAAAAAGCCCATTTATCGGTGTGCCAACTACGCGACTGTCCAGGATGTCCATAACCGAAATCGAGGTGCTCTCAGACATGTCTATAGTGGGTGTTTAGACCCAGTGGTGAGGGGACATTACCCATGTGAACAAGCTATGGCTTCTGCTGCATTTGCAGTAGAAAAGTCGGTCAGTATCACAATTGTGTGCTACACCATACTCTACAGGGAACATGAATGCCCTCTTTGCGATCCTCGAAAACCCCAAAAGCACATTTACTACTAATAGAGCATCTTGATACGAGGTAATTATCTTGAATCCAGCGATAAAGGTAGAATTGTAAATCCAGCAACATTTTTAGCTGAACCAGTGGAAGAGGGAAACTATGTTCACAACTGTACTATGTAAATGGAACAATTTGATGACATTCCCAAAGTGAGGGAGAATGCCCTTGAGGGGCGAGAAGTACTTTATATTGATGGGTCCTCAATGATAGACGAGGCGACGGGGGGAAAGGCATACTGGGATGGCAGTTGTCAAAATTAAATTTGACGGAACGACTGAAGTAGTAGCGCACATGAGATTGCCTTCACACTTATCAGTGCAAGCGGCAGAATTAATGGCTCTCATAATGGCATTAGAAGCGCGAAGGGACCAGGAGGTCACTGTGTATTCCGATTCGGCCTATGTGACGTCTACAGTACACGCTGAACTGTCATGATGGCAGAGGAGAGGCTTCCGACGTGCTGATGGCACACCAGTGCAGCACATGCCCCTATTGGGCAGACTCATAGACACGTTACAGCTCCCATCAGCCATAGTGGTTGTGAAGTTCCAGGCACACATGAAGGGGGAAGACTTAATCTCCCATGGTAATGAAGCCGCAGAAGCTGAACGAAGCGTGCAGCATATTTCACAGAAATAAATGAAATCGATACTCCATCAAAACACACGTATCCGCCTGCAGAACATGTTCCAGAAGGAAGGATATGGTGCATTACCAGCCACGCAAATAATGGAGTTCCAAGGGAAAGCACAGGTGGAAGAAAAGGAGTTATGGTGAAGGGGAGATGCTCACTGTCCCCAACAGATGCTTTGTGGCGACAGGAAA
Organism: Ambystoma mexicanum; assembly: GCF_040938575.1. NCBI lineage: Eukaryota > Metazoa > Chordata > Amphibia > Caudata > Ambystomatidae > Ambystoma > Ambystoma mexicanum. The sequence goes on from NC_090932.1 coordinate 7,258,411, forward strand.
GCACAGACAAACTAGTTGTCAAGATACACAACCAAATAGGGAAGAGCGGTCGGCACTCTCCCCCGAACCACGGAAGCCGAATTAAGTCGACCCTCCCACCGTGGTTGACACAGGTGCCTGGTGTAGTGAACAGGACACCACGTGGCAGCCAGTGGGGGGAAGAGGGTTAGGAAGAGGTTGTGGACAGGGTGGGGGATATAGGGAAACCGGGAAGAGATTGAAGGAAACCCTAGTGTGGATAGGTCGAGGGAAGCAACAGGAAAAAACCCTACACTAATAACCCTGCATAGTTCCTGAACATGACATACTTGTAACTTCCTTGAGAACACCACAGCACATCTTAATACATGTACCACAATGCACATTGACATAAAATACTACATAGAGCAAGCAGGATGGAACATACACTGGAGAAACTTACTCTCCTCATGAAGGACATAACACATGGCCCAACTTGGGCTAGCACATAGCAATAGTGATCAACAAGACATGCAAACACATGTACACAGTAGTACTGACTTCGAGTACTTGGTTCCATATACCCGACATAATTTGTACGGTCATTCTTTTATCAGGAAATATATGCCTGTTAACTGAGGATTGGTATCTGAATGTCCTGGAGAAGGCCTTGCATACCAGGGTGTAGTCCCTAACAATGTTTGTATACAATGCAGCTGTAATTCAGACTTAGTACTGGACCAGTGGAATACATGGCCGCCCCCTCCGCACCCCAACCTTTCAATAACCAAATGTTCGTGGTACAGAGAACTCAAAAACGTGGAGAAAAACTCATGAACCACTTATCTGAAGTCCGGGAGGCTCGGAAGCCGTCCCAGACGCTGGATGAAACAGCACTTCACAGCGGCAACCTTGCTTGCAACTCGAACCACCTGGTCACGGCCTGCCGCCGTCTCCGTGGAAATTCACTCCGACATGGAGCTCCGCACACACCCACAATAAGCCACACCTGCCGTACGCTGCGTGGCCTTAATAAACCGTTCCTAATCAAACTCAGCTGGCCATACACGCGCACAGCGGTGAACTACCAGTTTCCACAAGTTCTCATGGGATTTGTAGTATTTGCCCTATTTGTTCAGTTTCTGGCATCTCTTCAGTCCCGAGCAACCCCTAATCCTGACATTACCTCCTCTCTCAGGGCCCTTCCCAAGTCGTGGTTTACCTGGATAATGCTGATGAAATTGTTTAATTAACCTTGGGGCATGTATCGCCTCCACTGGTTCCCAAGAACAATCCTCAGGTCCATAGCCCTTCCACTGAGTCAGGTACCATAGTCGTTTACTTCTTCTCTTGACATCCAAAATCTTGTTTACTTCATACTCCGTCTGCCCATCCTTTACAATCGCCGGGGGTCTTTTGGTGGTCATTCCCAGAGCTGCGGGTTTAAGTAAAGACACATGGAACAGCGGGTGGATGGGTAATGATTTAGGTAAACACAATTTCATAGCAGTGGTAGATACACACTTAATAATTTCGTATGGCCCAATGAAATGAGGTAAAAATGTCCTTGATCCAATGAAAGCTAAGTTTCGTGTGGATAACCACACTCTATCCCCCACTTTAAATTTGGGACCTTCTTGTCTGTGTTTATCTGACTGAAACTTGTATTGTCTTTTTGCTCTTTCCAAATTTTCCTGTGCCTTCTGCCTGACCTTCAGAAGCAACCGTTTACGCTCTTGTAATACTGGCATATGTGTTACTTCAGGCAAGTGTTCTGGTATCATATTTTGTACTTGACCATATAAGCATTAATGGGGTGCCATTCCCAAAGATGTATGTTACGTATTATTATAAGTGAACTCCGCCAACCACAAAGCCTGTACCCAGGATTCTCTGCCATCTCCAAAGTACCTTCTTAGAAATTGCTCCAATGTCTGGTTCACTCGTTCTGTCTGACCATCTGTTTGGGGGTGATAGCTCGTGGAAAGCGCACACTTGATTCCCAGCATCTGGCAGGAGGCACGCCAAAACCTGGAGGTAAATTGCGAGCCTGGTTGTGCAGGAGTTGGTAACGGTTGTAACAACCTTCTTTTCTTCATATGTTCCGCCTTATTACGTGCACAATTCTCACACAACCCCAAATACCTTTCCATGTCTTGTCTTAAGGTCGGCCACCAGAAGTATTTTTCTAATATAGCTTGCATTTTTCTCAACTCAGTGTGTCCTGCTAATGGAGACTTGTGGCACCAATCTAATGCTTTATTCTGTAAGTCCTTAGTAGGTAAATACAGCCTACCCTTATGATAGGGTAACCCACCACGAACGGTTCGTGCCACATGACTCTCTTTCCACTCTTGCATCTTCCTGAAAGGCAACGCCTTCTTGACTTCCTCAATGACCTGTTTTGTGATCGCACCAATTATTCTTTCAGGTGAAATGATGGTCTTAGTTTCCCCTACAATATTATCCAAATTCTGTTGTTTAGATAAAGCATCTGCCTTTCCATTCTTACTGCCTGGTCTGAAAGTAACTACAAAATCAAACTCATTGAAGTACTGAGACCATTGTAACTGTCTAGGACTAAGGGAATGGGCTGTTTTAAAATACTGTAGATTCTTGTGATCTGTAACTACACCCACTTGATGCTTAGCCCCCAGTAAATAACGTCTCGACTCCAAAAATGCTAACCGGATAGCTAACAACTCTTTATCAGTGATGGAGTAATTTTGTTCGTATTCTGACAGCTTCTTAGAAAAAAAATGCCATAGGGTGCAATATACCCTTCTCATCCTTCTGAGATAGAATCGCTCCTACAGCCACATTACTAGCATCCATTTCCACCTGAAATGCTCTATCTGTATTGGGATATCTTAATAAGGGAGCCATGGTAAAAGCTGTTTTTAAGTGCTGAAAAGCTCCCTTTGCCTCCTCAGTCCATGTAAACTGCACTGCTTTTTTCAATAGTTGTGTAATAGGAGTGACAATATTGGAGAAATTGCTAATAAAGCGCCTATAAAAATGGGCAAACCCTAAAAAGGATTGTATGTCTTTTATGCACTGTGGTGAGGGCCAATCAGCATCCGCCTGAACTTTTTTAGGATCCATTACTATTCCGGTGTTGGTCAGTATGAACCCCAAGAACTCCACTTGTCGCACATGAAAAGCACATTTCTGAATTTTCACACACAATTGGTATTCCTGTAACCTCTTCAAAACTGCCCTTACATGAGTTATATGCTGCTCTGGAGATTCTGAATAAATTAAAATGTCATCAATGTACACAATAATAAAAATATCAATAAACTCATGCAATACCTCTTGCATGAGAAACTGAAAAGCTGTGGGAGCATTACATAACCCAAACGGCATCACAAGGTATTCAAATAGTCCAAACTTAGTTCTGAATGCCGTCTTCCATTCATCACCCTCTTTTACACGTATTAGGTGATAAACTCCCCTCAAATCCAATTTGATATACATTTTTACATTTTTTACCTGATCTAACAACACAGAAATTAGTAGCAAAGGAAATCTGTTCTTAATGGTTACTTTGTTTAACGCCCGATAATCAATACAGGTGCATAAAGTACCTTCCTTTTTGGGAACAAAAATAACGGGGAAGACACAGGCGAAGTAGAATGTCTAATGAATCCCTTAGCCAACATCTCGTCTAGATATTCTCGTAGATGCTCATTTTCCTTTTCTGTGAGGGCATAAATCCTACTGCAGGGTAATTTTGCTCCTTCCTCCAGATCGATAACACAGTCATATGTCCTATGAGGGGGTAACTGTTCCGCTATTCTTTTGTCGAACACCTTCTCAAACTCCCGGTAAGGTGCAGGAACACCTCCACCCACAGTTCCCACTACCTGAGTTCCTATGTCCTTCTCAATTAACAATGCTGCAGGACCCGCTTCCAATAGTATATGTTCCTGACATCTTGATCCATCAAAATCCACTGTCTGTTGTTCCCAATCAATTAAGGGATTGTGTAATCTCAACCATGGTATTCCTAAAATCAATCCAAACTGGGGTGCAGCTATTAAGTCAAAAGTAATTTCCTCCTGATGACCCCCCGCACAGATCATTTCCAGTGTCTCTGTCTGTTTCCGTATGGGCCCCGATATTAGCGGAGAACCATCTACTGACTGGACTCCTTCAGCTTGTTTCTTGTCCACCAATGTTAAACCTAACTGCTTGGCCAATGAAATGTCTACAAAATTACCTGTAGCCCCCGAATCCACCATAGCCATGACTTCTTGTTTAGTTAGGGCAAAACAAAGTGTCACCAAAATATATAAGTGGGAAGTTATACCCCCCACCGTATTGGCAATCCAAAGGGCCTGACACCTGTGTTCCCCCTACGACCGGCCCGCCTCTTTTCCCGCCTCTTTTCCCGCCTCCTTGGGATTCTTCTCACCACTCTTCTGAGGAGTATTGGGGCAAGTACGTATAAAATGCCTAGCCTGTCCACAATACAAACATAACTTGTTGGCCTTGCGCAATTCTCTCTCTCCCGCTGACAAAGGACCTCTTACACTCCCAATTTGCATTGGTTCCACCTCACTTGTCCTTCCTCCTCTACTCCTGTCCAAGCGCACAAAAGGTGCTGCTTCTGGTCTCTTCTTATCACCCTTTCGCTCATTCATACGATGGTCTAATCTTAATGCTAAATCTATCATGGCCGTACATGTTCTGGGTTGCGGTTCCACTTGAGCAATTGCGTCTTTAAGTTCCTCCCGCAGTCCCTGATAGAATAACACTGTCTGTTTAGCCACCGGCCATTCCGTCTCTCTTATCAATCTATTAAATTGGGTTACATATGTTCCTTATCCTGTGCTAAAGACACTTCTCGCCGATCAAATAGCCTCCCAAACTCTGCTAAAAACCCATCCCAGTTACATAACAGAGGATCATCTTTCTGCACCAATGGAATTGCCCATGCTACTGCGTCTCCTGTCAAGTATGAAATTACAAAAGCTGTCCTAGCTTGAATTGTCTCAAATGCAGCAGGTTTGCATAAAAAATGTAACCTGCATTGTGTAATGAACATCATGTATTTTCGAGGATCCCCTGAAAACCTTTCTCGCGCAGCCAGTGGTACATTGCTAGGGGGTTGTACTATGACTGTAGGGTTTTGACTAGAAGAGGCACCTATACTGCTAGTGCTAGCCCCTTCTAACAGTGTCCTCTGCGCTACCAAACTTTGTACTTGTTGTTTTAGATTATCAGATTCTTGCCTGGCCTGAACTAATTCCATCTGAATATCCTGCAATGCCTTTAGCACATCGGCCAAAGGTGGAGGAGTCGCTTCCATTTGTCTTGGGTGGTTGTATGTATCCCAATTTGGGGGTGGCTTATTATGTCAAGATACACAATCAAATAGGGAAGAGCGGTCGACACTCTCCCTTGAACCACGGAAGCCGAATGAAGTCGACCCTCCCACCTTGGTTGGCACAGGTGCCTGGTATAGTGAACAGGACACCACGTGGCAGCCAGTGGGGGGAAGAGGGTTAGGAAGAGGTTGTGGACAGGGTGGGGGATATAGGGAAACCAGGAAGAGGTTGAAGGAAACCCTAGTGTGGATAGGTCGAGGGAAGCAACAGGAAAAAACCCTACACTACTAACGCTGCATAGTTCCTGAACATGACATACTTATAACTTCCTTGAGAACACCACAGCACATCTTAATACATGTACCACAATGCACATTGACATAAAATACTACATACAGCAAGCAGGATGGAACATACACTGGAGAAACTCTCCTCATGAAGGACATAACACATGGCCCAACTTGGGTTAGCACATAGCAATAGTGATCAACAAGACATGAAAACACATGTACACAGTAGTACTGACTTCGAGTACTTGGTTCCATACACCCAACATAAGTTGTACGGTCATTCTTTTATCAGAAAATATATGCCTGTTGACTGAGGATTGGTGTCTGAATGTCCTGGAGAAGGCCTTGCATACCAGGGCGGGGTCCCTAATAATGTTTGTTTACAATGCAGCTGTAATTCAGACTCAGTACTGGACCAGTGGAATACATGGCTGCCCCCTCCGCACCCCCACCTTTCAATAACCAAATGTTCGTGGTACAGAGAACTCAAAAACTTGGAGAAAAACTCATGAGGCACTTATCTGAAGTCCGGGAGGCTCGGAAGCCGTCCCAGACGCTGGATGAAACAGCACTTCACAGCGGCATCCTTGCTTGCAACTAGAACCACCTGGTCACCGCCCGCGCCGTCTCCGTGGAAATTCACTCCGAAATGGAGCTCAGCACGCACCCACAATATGCCACACCTGCCGTACGCCGTGTGGTCTTAATAAACCGTTCCTAATCAAACTCAGCTGCGACACGCGCGCACAGCGGAGAACTACCAGTTTCCACAAGTTCTCCTGGGATTTGTAGTATTTGCCCTATTTGTTCAGTTTCTGGCGTCTCTTCAGTCCCGAACAACCCCTAATCCTGACACTAGTGATCCCAATAGCACTATTGCAACTCACGCAATTGCATCATTCCACTCACTTAGGTCGGAACATACTTGCAGCACACATTTTGGAAGAGTGGTTATGTCCAAATATGGTGGAGCATATAGCCTAATTTATGGAAAACTGTATTGTTTGCAAGAAGTTTAATGTGGGCCATACTTTACGTGTTGTGCAAAGAGCAATACCCCACCCAATCAGGCCTTTCCAACATCTGCATGTAGATTATGTTGACATGATTCAAATATGTCAAGGCTACCGCTATATGATAGTGGTTGTATGCCCTTTTTCCCAGTGGATTGAAGCCTGTCCTTGTTCACGCCATGATGCTCTCAGAGCAGCAACATTCTTCGTTAAAGAGGTTTTCCCACAGTAGGCGGGGTGAGGTCCTGTGGTCTGACAATGGACCTCACTTTGTAAATGAGACATTTGAGAACATCACAGCTCTACTGGGGATCAAGCACAAGTTCTCCTGTGCTTATCACCAGCAAGTGAATGGGATATGTACCTAAATGGCCAGATCAAGGAGAAAATACCTCAAATCAAAGTCACATTGAGAAAGAGGTGGCTCCATTGCCTACCGGTAGCCCTGTTTGCATTGCGCAATCAGGCTGGATCTGACCACCACTTAATCCCACATGAAGTGGTAACAGGGTGACGCATGCGATTCCTGCTTGCTCCTCCCACTAGAGCACTGACATATGCCCACAATTCTGCTGTTGTTCGTGGAGATTAAATGCATGATGGAACAAATGAGAACTAATCAATGGATTACCAACCTCACTTAGGAATTGAAGAAGCTAAGCGATCCACTGAAATAGCTTAAAGAATTTCCATCTGCCTATTATAGAGACCTACTTATGCGATGTACATTGAACATTTTAGCCTCACGAGAAGTTCTCCTAAGAAGGAAACAGATAAAGCCAGAGGATGCGACATGCCGATTCTGCAATGCATGAGAGCAGATTGAAACAATCCGCCATCTGATGTTAAATTTTACCTCTCTTACTGAATTACTCTTACTGAATTAAGAACTAAAAAATAGGTTGCTAGAGCCGCCAGGATACCGGCAAAGGCTGTTACCATTTCCACCACTCGGTCCGGCGCCATTGCGCCAGATTACAAGTGTCGGTGGTGCAGTGTAAATCCCCATTCATGGAGTCCCATTGGTAATGAATACTTTTATTGCCTGTAGGGCGCCTGGGTTGCCTCCAGCTTTTAGCTGCACACAGTGTATTATCCTCTCCTCCCACTGCAGACGCTACCTCTGACTCAGCTCTCAGCAACATCCATCTCGCCATCCCTAACACCCTTGACATTCTTGCACCTGGGCATGATGATCTGCCTGAAACATGCCTCCAAGCGAACCCTTGGTACAAGTTTGAACTTGCAGCTGTGAAACGGTTGTGCAGAGCTGCGGAACGGAAGTGACAGACCTCAGGCTCACCCTTGGACAAACTGGCCTGTTGCCTGCTCCAAAGGCAATACAGACTCTCCATCTGGGCCAAGAAAAAGGCCCACATCCAGGCCCCGTCTCTGGTGTTTCTAACAGCACGGCAAACTCTTTAATATCTGCAGGGAAGTTGCCAACCCTTCTGCAGTCTCCTCCTCACCTCTTCCCTCCCAGGCTCTATGCAATGCACTGGCCACACACTACACTGCAAAAGCACCGGACATCCTGAGCACCCTTGTGTCCAGCTCCCCCCCTCCAGCACCCCCTTGCCTCCTATGGCCTATCCCCGTCCCTCTGCCTTTCTCTCCTCCTTCTCCCCTGTCACACCGGATGGGGTCACCAGAGTTGTCCGATTCATGAAGGTCTCCTCCAAACAGATCTCCCCCTGTTCCTCCAGAACCATTAAGGACAATATTGGCTCTCTTGCCCCTGCACTCGCTGATTTCTGAAACCACTCTTTAGCTACTGGATCTTTCTCCTCCTCCCTCAAGCACTCCCTTGTGCAACCCCTCCTGACAAAACCTTCTGCAGACCTGTCTTGTCCAGCCAACTACCGCCACATATCTATCATCCCCTTCCTTGGGAAACTCTTGGAGAAGCTGGTCTCCCCCAACTGACCCTACACACTGAACTTGCTGGTTGCCTCCACGACCATCAATCTGGATTCCGAGCATCCAGAGGCATGCAAACTGCTCTTCTGAACACCTGTGAGGAACTGCTTGCATCGCTTGACTCCAACTCTCCAGCTCTTCTCATTGTATTTGATCGCTCCTTTGCATTCGATACGGTGAACCACTCCATCCTCATAAAACGGCTCCACGATACCCTAGGTATCTCCGAGCAGGAACTGAAATGGCTGACCTCCTCCCTCAAGGACTGCCTGTTTCAGGTTATTCTGGGCGCTTTCTCTTCCCCCACCTCTAGCTCAACCTGTGGTGTGCCCCAGGGTTCCAACCTTTTTCCCTGGCTCTTCAACATCTATCTTGTGTCATGATACCTGCTCCCGGGGAGCCGGTTCAAGCCCTGCGTCCCCGAAAGCGGAAATCCAGTCCCCAAGGAAGGACCCAGCAACCCCATATAGGGGCCCTTTGGACAGTGTCCTGGCGCCTATGGTGCCAGACTCATAAAAGACATCAGTCCTGGCGCCATAGGCGCCAGGCTCATTTTGGGAGTGCTTGGGTGCACTTACCTGATGCAGACCATGCTGCAGGATCCTGGCCTCCTTGAGGCCTGAAAGGAACTACTTTACCTGTGGGACTAATTTACCATCCGGTTGTGGTCGGGGAAGGATACATACCTAATTGGAGGAAGGATACATACCTGGAACTTCTTCCAAGGCTATTTAAACCCAACCCGAACAGCCACACATGCTTCGCATTGTTCTGCATCTAGCAGCTGGACGCTCACCGTGTCTGCTCCTGCATCCTGACTTCTGCCACGCCTGACAGCATCCTGGATCACCTGCAAAGGAAGAGAAGAAGAGGACAGAAGAAGGAAAAGTCCTTACCTGCTAAATACCGCATCCCGGAGACATCTCGCCGACAATCCTGAAAAGGAAGACTTTAATTTAAAAGCTCATCGCGTCGATCGCTGCAGCACCGCATTCCACTCACCTTTACAGGGCGCCTCCATGTTCAGCAGCGATCATCCGGATTCGCAGTCACGCCCCAGCGCTTAGGGAGAAAAAGACCAGAACAAAAGGTGAGAGAGAGAAGGGAATAAGGAAAGCTAAATCTCCATGTTAAGACTTACTTGTTGATTCATTCCCTCTTCATTTCGGGTCCGTGCCACATCCTGGCATTTCCGGACCCCGGCCCCTAAGGGGAAAAAGAGACATCAGCGTTAATGAGCAAATGAAAAGACATTACCAAAAAACGCTCATTAAAGACTTACCTGATTTCTACAAGGATTTCACCTCTCATCTCGGGTCGGTGCCTGTTCCCCGGCATTCCGTACCCCGCCCCTATGGGGAAAAAGACACTAGCATTAGTACATTAATGCATGGACACAAGGGGAACCTCTTATCAAAAAACTTACCTGGAAGCCAAGCAAGTTTGGTTCTCACCAATCCGAAAATCCAGTGAAGTAACTGGATACCAACGTGCCCCTGCATCAGAAGCAGGATGGAGAGCTCGTCCTTCCAGACCCTAAGGTGAGACGCTACGAGAAATCACAGAAGGGTTTCGAGGAGGGTGAGAGGGGAAAGTGGAGGCCGATTGCATTACCCCGCAGACAGTTAATCCCCTATTTTCGCCTACCGAAGGATACTTCTGCGAGCCAGTCAAGCCAGATTTGGTGGCCCGGTCCAGTCCGTCTTCCGAACCCTGCGTATCACCTTAGAAGAGGTCACAGCAGCGCGAACCAGGCCAGCGCCTCCGTGGGAGTCAGGTGAGCGTAACAGAACACGAAGCCTTCCTACAAATTCCCACCCAGGCGCTGTGGAAAGTTCTCAGACTGATCAGTTGGCCCAATTACTGGGGGAATTACAGGCCGAAGTACATGCCGCTCGTCAATAGACTAATGCCCTCAGGAGGGAATTAATAATATCAAAGGAAAGAACTGATGACCTGGCCAGACAGCTTTTGCAAGGTCAAGCTGGCCAAATTCCTCTACCTGGTTCCGGAGGGAACCCCGCTCCTGTAGTTTCCAGTAACCCTGTGCAGATTAATCTACCTGGAAACATGCCGCTGGCCCCACCCGAACGCTTTGCTGGGGACCCCAAACGATTCGCCGTATTCATGAATCAGTGTCGTTTGCACTTCCTATGCAGACCTGGGGCCTTCCCTAATGATCAGACCAAGGTAGCCTTTGTATTGTCATATCTCAGCGGCTGCGCTGCCGATTGGTCTGTTCCACTGGTTACTCAAGATGACCCAATCCTCTGTGATTTTCAAAGGTTTCAAGCAAGCATGGAAAGGTTATTTGCTCGAAACTCTCAGGGGCAGGTTCTGGATGACGAACTTCTATCCCTGCGACAGGGCAATCAGGACCTCCTATCCTATATTGCAACCTTTAATAGACTAATTGTGGAAACGGGATGGCCAGAGGATAAAAGAGTCACGTTGTTTTATCGAGGCCTTCGCGGAGAACTTAAAGATGTCTTGGCCCAAGTTGTAAATCTGCCCCAAGAATGCACAGAGTATATAGACTTAGTGGTCCAATTGGATCACAGACTTCAAAACAGAAAAGCAGACCGGTCCAGGTTTGAGACCCGGGTGTTGGTCAAGACCCATGCTAATCCCAAGGGAGTTGATGTCTCTGAGCCTATGCAAATTGGAGGGGTTAAAGGACCCTTAACTCAAAAGGAACGTGAAAGGAGGCGGCAGTTAAAATTATGTCTTTATTGTGGGAATTCTGGACACTTTCTACGAGATTGCCCGGCAAAACCGCCCCGAAAGGCGGTAGGAGCCGCTGATAAAAACCATGAAGACTCTGTTTCGGGAAACGACGCCGCCCGACAAGTGTAGGGGTCTGCTTGCCGAGCTTGAAAACTAACTCTCAGACCTCGCATTTCATTGTGCCAATGGTTCTCGTAGATCCAGAACAGCCTAAGCGGTTGCATGCAATAAAGGCATACATCGATAGTGGGGCTATTGGAAACTATGTGGATCGTGAATTGGTCTCTAGGATTAACCTCCCTCTCCGTCCTAAAACCAGCAAAGATGTCATCACCACAGTCGATGGAACTGAAATTGCCTCTGGACCGGTAACACATTCCACTACTGAGGTGACTCTTATTGGTCCCGACGGCCATCGGGAGGGTGTTGTGTTTGATGTAATCAAGGCTCCACAGTTTCAGGTTATTCTTGGAATCCCTTGGTTAGAGACACATAATCCTTGAATTGATTGGCGAGCTAAGAGAATAACCTTCCCGGATTGTACACAAACCTGCTACCCAGAAAACCTGAAGATTAATCTAGCATCTGTAACCTCTGCCTCCATGCAACTACCCCCGGAATATCAAGACTTTCAGGACGTCTTCCAAACGGAACAGGCCAACACGTTGCCTCCTCACAGATCGTACGATTGCCAAATCAATCTGGTGCCCGGTGCACAACCCCCTTGTAGCAGGATTTATGCCCTTAACGAACCTGAGAATCTGCATTTGAGACAATATTTGGATCAATACCTAGCTAATGGTTTTATTCGCCCGTCAAAGTCCCCGGCATCCTCGGCTTTGTTCTTCGTGCCCAAAAAAGAAGGCGACCTTAGAACTTGTATCGATTACCGCGCATTGAACCAGATAACGGTTAAAAACCGTTATCCTCTGCCTCTGATCCCTGAACTCCTTGACCAGGTGAAGGACGCTTGCATATACACCAAGTTAGATCTCCGGGGGGCTTATCATCTGGTACGAGTTAAAGAAGGCGATGAATGGAAAACTGCCTTCCGTACTAAATACGGATTATTCGAGTACCCGGTGATGCCTTTCGGATTGTGTAACGCGCCGGCTGCCTTCCAATACTTCATGAATGATGTCCTTCGGGAACTCATCGATGTTTGTGTAGTCGTATATATCGATGACATTCTGGTGTACTCCTCTTCGGAATCTGATCACAGAAAACACGTCAGGGCAGTACTTGAAAAACTGCGCCAACACAAACTATTTGCTAAATTGGAGAAATGTGTTTTCCATACCACAGAAGTCGAGTTTCTAGGTTTCATCCTGACACCCAAAGGAGTCCGAATGGACTCAAGAAAAGTGGATGCCACCCTCAAATGGCCATCACCTAGCTCTGTAAAAGGGGTTCAAAGCATGCTCGGCTTTGCCAATTTCTATCGCATGTTTATCCCGGAATTTTCACGCGTGGTACAACCCATTACTGCACTCTTGAGGAAAAATAAACGTTTTGAATGGTCTGAAGAAGCCGAGCAGGCCTTTCAGGATTTAAAAGCTAAGTTTACCTCTGCACCTATATTGAAACACCCGCGTCCAAATCTCCCTTATGTCGTCGAGACTGACGCATCCAGCCTAGCCATGGGAGCTGTGTTGTCCCAAAGAGATCCCGAAACCAACCAACTGCATCCCGTAGCATTTTGGTCCAGAAAATTCTCAGCACCCGAGTTTAATTATGCAATCACGGACAAAGAACTGTTAGCCATTAAGTCCGCTTTTAAAGCCTGGCGGCATTATCTGCTTGGCGCTCGACATACCATCACAGTGATCACTGATCACCGGAATTTACAGTATTTGAAAACCGCCAAGGCTCAGTCATCACGGCAGCTCCGATGGGCTTTGTTTTTCGCTGAATTTGATTTTGTGATTACCTATCGACCTGGCTGCAAGAATGGCAAAGCAGACACCTTATCCCGAATTGGAATGGGAGAATCTGATACAAACTCAGAACCAGTACCAATAATTCCCGAACAGAGGATTCTAGGCATGACTTCGTTACAGACGCTTGAAGACATTCAAGCCAGAGTGAAACAACTCCTGGACCCTACAACCTTACAGGAATGGATACAAAAGGGATCAGATTTTACCATAGATAATGGTTTACCTTATTTCCAAGGACGCTTATTCCTGCCACATAAGGAATTACACAAACTAGTTATTTCCAGTTATCATGATACATTAATAGAGGGACACCCCGGTATTGCCAAGACAGAGGAAAAGGTGAAACGACAATTTTGGTGGCCCTCTTGGCGAAAAGATGTTAAATCTTTTGTGATGTCCTGTGGTGTTTGCGCCCAAAATAAAAGTCAAAAGAAAAGACCAGCCGGTCTCCTTCAACCTCTAGACATACCACCAGCACCCTGGCACACCCTATCAATGGATTTTATTATGGACCTGCCTCCTTGTTCGGGGTACACTACTATTCTGGTAATTGTGGATTTGTTTTCCAAAATGGCCCACTTTATTCCTTTGAAAGGTTTACCTTCAGCTTCTGTCCTAGCCAAAGAATTCCTCGAAAATATTGTTCGGCTACATGGATTCCCATCTATACTAATCTCTGACCGGGGAAGCCGATTCATTTCCCACTTCTGGCGCAAATGTTGTCAAATGGCGCAGATCGACGTAAGATTATTGACCAGTCACCACCCCCAGACCGATGGTCAGACCGAGAGGACAAATCAGACCCTTGAACAGTACTTACGGTGTATGTTACAGCAATCTGAAAGCAACTGGAAAGACATTCTTTGGATAGCCGAATACGCATATAATAATTCGGTACACTCTGGAACTGGCCACAGTCCTTTTTATACTTTGTTTGGGCATCACCCTCGAACCTCAAACCTTGACTCACCTCAGAACCTCGGAATGCCTGCAGTAGAACATCTGCATTCTACAATTACCCAAGCCTTCAAAGAGGCAACTATGCATTTACAACAAGCTAAGAGAAAATACAAGGAGAATGCTGATCTACATCCGAGTGAAGCACCTCCGTATCAGATTGGGGATCAAGTGTGGTTAGCTACCAGACATTTACCACTCAAAGGGCCTCGAACTTTTAACCCAAAATATCTGGGACCTTATTCTATTACGGCAATAATTAACCCAGTGGCTGTTAAACTTGATTTACCAGCAAGTATGCGAATTCACCCTGTTTTTCATGTGTCACTTCTGAAACGAGTGGTACCCGGAACCCGACTACTCAAACCTCCAGAACCTATTCTAATAGATGGGGAGAGCCCGAATGCGAAGTGAAGAACATTTTAGACTAAAAAATATTTAGGTCAAAACTGTTCTACCTAATTGATTGGAAGGGGTACGGACCTCAGGAGAGGTCGTGGGAACCCAGCGACCATGTGCATGCACCTCGATTAGTCAGGAAATTCCACCGACTCTTCCCAGACAAACCAAAACCCCCAGAGGGAACAACCTTGGGAGGTGCCTTGGGGGGGAGTGCTGTCATGATACCCACTCCCGGGGAGCCGGTTCAAGCCCTGCGTCCCCGATAGCGGACATCCAGTCCCCAAGGAAGGACCCAGCAACCCCATATAGGGGCCCTTTGGACAGTGTCCTGACGCCTATGGCGCCAGGCTCATAAAAGACATCAGTCCTGGCGCCATAGGCGCCATTCTCATTTTGGGAGTGCTTGGGTGCACTTACCTGATGCAGACCATGCTGCAGGATCCCGGCCTCCTTGAGGCCTGAAAGGAACTACTTTACCTGTGGGACTAATTTACCATCCGGGCGTGGTCGGGGAAGGATACATACCTGATTGGAGGAAGGATACATACCTGGAACTTCTTCCAAGGCTATTTAAACCCAACCCGAACAGCCATACGTGCTTCGCGTTGTTCTGCATCTAGCAGCTGGACGCTCACCGTGTCTGCTCCTGCATCCTGACTTCTGCCACGCCTGCCAGCATCCTGGATCACCTGCAAAGGAAGAGAAGAAGAGAACAGAAGAAGGAAAAGTCCTTACCTGCTAAATCCACATCCCGGAGACATCTTGCCTACAATCCTGAAAAGGAAAACTTTAATTTAAAAGCTCATCGCGTCGATCGCTGCAGCGCCACATTCCACTCACCTTTACAGGGCGCCTCCATGTTCAGCAGCGATCATCCGGATTCGCAGTCACGCCTCAGCGCCTAGGGAGAAAAAGACCAGAACAAAAGGTGAGAGAGAGAAGGGAATAAGGAAAGCTAAATCTCCATGTTAAGACTTACCTGTTGATTCATTCCCTCTTCATTTCGGGTCAGCGCCGCATCCTGGCATTTCCGGACCCCAGCCCCTAAGGGGAAAAAGAGACATCAGCGTTAATGAGCGAATGAAAAGACATTACCAAAAAACGCTCATTAAAGACTTACCAGATTTCTACAAGGATTTCACCTCTCATCTCGGGTCGGTGCCTGTTCCCCGGCATTCCGTACCCCGCCCCTATGGGGAAAAAGACACTAGCATTAGTACATTAATGCATGGACACAAGGGGAACCTCTTATCAAAAAACTTACCTGGAAGCCAAGCAAGTTTGGTTCTCACCAATCCGAAAATCCAGTGAAGTAACTGGATACCAACGCGCCCCTGCATCAGAAGCAGGATGGAGAGCTCGTCCTTTCAGACCCTAAGGTGAGACACTATGAGAAATCACAGAAGGGTTTCGAGGAGGGTGAGAGGGGAAAGTGGGAGGCTGATTGCATTACCCCGCAGACAGTTAATCCCCTATTTTCGCCTACAGAAGGATACTTCTGCAAGCCAGGCAAGCCAGATTTGGGGGCCCGGTCCAGTCCGTCTTCCGAACCCTGCGTATCACCTTAGAAGAGGTCACAGCAGCGCGAACCAGGCCAGCGCCTCCGTGGGAGTCAGGTGAGCGTAACATCTTGCCCTGCTTGCATACCTCATTTCCAACTTCTTCCCTAACTTCGAGTGTTACATAGCTGACACACAACTCTTCTTCAAACTTCCCTCCAACTCTCTCCTTACTTCTTCCATCATTCCTAACTACCTATCTGCCATCCAGTATTGGTGTGCTTCCAATGATCTCTGCCTCAATGCCAGCAAGAATGAGATATTTCCTATTGGGACTCCTGCTCCCTCTTTTTTCTTCTAAATCTGGCCACCTTCTATGGGCTCTCCCCCTTCTCCTCCAGCTGAAGCCAGAAACCTTGCAGTTATCTTCAACTCCTCTCTTTCCTTCCTCCCTCACATTCAGGGCCATGCCCAGAAGACCCACTTTCAACTCCACTTCCTCCCAGGAATTCTTCCTTTCCTCACTTTCACCCAGAAGCTCATTGTCTCCAGATCTCTGTTTCTCTCTAGGCTAGACTACTGCAATAGCCTTTCCCTTAATATGCCCTCTTCTTCTCTACAACCCCTCCAGCTAATCCAGAATAGGGCTGTGAGACTTATCCTTGGCCTCAGGCCCAGGGGCCGCATCTCTTCAGCCCTAAATACTCTCCACTGGCTTCAGGTTGCTGCAAGGAACAAATTGAAATCCATCTGCATCATGCATAAGGCTGTCTGGGGCTAGGGACCATACTATCTACAACTGGCTCTCACTAAATATTCTCCCTCCAGATCTTTACGCTCCTCTTTTGCGAACTCTCTGTGTGTCAAGCGCTTTTCTATACAGCGAGCTGGTGGCCGATCTCTTTCCTCAGCAGGCTCCCTCCTATGGTACAGCCTCCCACTTCCCCTTCGTCTTGAGCCGGATCTCCTCAATTTCCAGAAGATCCTCAAGACTCTCCTTTTCACTTCCTCCTTCCCTTCCTACCTCCTTTGCTAAACCCTACAGTTGCTGAGATTGGTGGCATGGTCCTTATGTGTCCTCCTGGGTCCTGGCTTCCCACATACAATGGCCTTCAGCCACCGCCTGATCCCAGCACTTGCCTCTGGCACCCACTGGCCTATAGCACCACAGGACTGCACTAACTTATTAATTGGCAGCTGACCACTCCCTAGCACTTCCTCCACTTGGCACTTACAGCTGCTCACTCCCTAGCACTTCCCTTCTGGCACACCTTGCACTTCCACCTTATTCCCCCATCCCTTCTCCTCTCTCTGCACTTGCAGGTTCTGAATGCTCACAAGGCCGTCTCTATCCTTCATTATTTTAATTGATTTTCATTCCCTTGTTCCCTCCCTGTTGCCCTGTGGGCGCTTTGAAACAAATGCACAATAAAATAAATAAATAAAACCCAAAGGGTATTACTAAGACATGTAGGTAAGAAATATTGGATGCTTATTCGGAATACTGTGGAATCCAATGTATGGCCGAGGGCATGAAGCAATCAGCAAGCCCTGGAAGAATACCCGC
Organism: Ambystoma mexicanum; assembly: GCF_040938575.1. Lineage (NCBI taxonomy): Eukaryota > Metazoa > Chordata > Amphibia > Caudata > Ambystomatidae > Ambystoma > Ambystoma mexicanum. The sequence goes on from NC_090932.1 coordinate 7,276,020, forward strand.
GCGTGGTCACCAGCCCCAGACCGCGTGTGCTGTTTATTAAGCTCCGCTGAGGCATTTGCTGATTGCCATGGTTACGGCAAAGTGAAATAAAACTGCATCTGATTGTTGCCCTCTGTGGCCTAGGGTCTCTGAGACGGTGCAACATGTTGTCTTCCATGTCCTGCGTGTGCAGACATCCCTAAGGCAGGGGGTTGACATCTTTGTATAATGCTGAAGTCATATGTACATTGGCAGATTCTGCTGATGTTATATCTGCCTTCTCGAGATACTTGGGCCGGGTGGGTGGAGAAGTTTTATCATTTGCTGTTCTGGGACTTTAGATTGCTGAATTCTATCTTTACTTTTAATAATTTGCACCTGTATTGTTTATGGTCTGCAGTCTTTGTAGTCAATGTTTAATATTGTACATTTATGGTTTTACCCGAAATAAAGTTTAAGAAAGAAAAGGGAGAGAGAGTGTACTCAGGATCCTGACTGAAGTGGGCAACAACCAGAGGCTGCCCCCTGTAGTCTACTGATGGGCACATCATCTTGTGCAGGACGTCCCCTATAGTCTACTGATGGGCACATCAACTTGTGCAGGATGTCCCCTATATTCTACTGATGGGCACAGCATCTTCTGCAGGACTCCCCCTCTAGTCTACTGATGGGCACATCATCTTGTGCAGGACGTCCCCTATAGTCTACTGATGGGCACAGCATCTTCTGCAGGACGCCCCCTGTAGTCTACTGATGGGCACAGCATCTTGTGCAGGATGCACCCTGTAGTCTACTAATGGGCACAGCATCCTGTGCAGGACGCCCCCTGTAGTCTACTGATGGGCACAGCATCTTGTGCAGGACGCACCCTGTAGTCTACTAATGGGCAAAGCATCTTGTGCAGGACGTCCTCTGTAGTTTACTGATGGGCACAGCATCTTGAGCAGGACGCCCCCTGTAGTCTACTGATGGGCACAGCATCTTGTGCAGGACGCCCCCTGTAGTAGTCTACTGATGGGCACAGCATCTTGTGCAGGACGCCCTCTGCCGTCTACTGATGGGCACAGCATCCTGTGCAGGACACCCCCTGTAGTCTACTGATGGGCACAGCATCTTGTGCAGGACACCCCCTGTAGTCTATTTATGGGCACAGCAACTTGTGCAGGACGCCCTGTGTTAAACGGGAAATCATATTGTGCCTCCTTTCTTGTATATATTTGCATAAGCCCAGTCGCTCTGCGAAGAAAACCACGTTACAAAGTTCCAATTTTAGATTGACTTTGCTGCCATTTTAGGTTCATCCGCCATTTTGATTTCTGTTCAAATGTAACTCAGTGTTCTAAAATGGTGGACAGTGTTTCGCGCTTGTAACCGAGCCTCCCCGACTTTGCACCATAGTTGATGGTTAGACTGTCCGTTGGCCGAATGTTTGGGCTGAGTAAAGAGACCTTGTCCCATGCCTGACTTGTGGTCCTAGGGCTGTCTGCACCGATAAGTCTGATCCACGGACATACATCAAACACAATGTTAAGCAAATATCGAACGTGGACACTGGGTGAACGGCATTGTGAGGGACATGTGCTAAGGCCTACTGTTAAATCCAAGAATACACTGTTGCCATTGTAACTTGTTTGTATGTAAACCAAAGATGATCCATGTGAATATTGTCGTACAAACCATAAGTGAACTCGGCACGAACTCTAGACCATGGATTATTAACTCGCAGAGGGGCTGGACATTATTACCGAAAATGTATAAAATGCACAAATGTTTAGATGTCCAGTACCTCTCACTTCTCACACTGAAGGGCTGGTATTTGCTGTGATGTACTGAGGTCCAGATAGCTATCTGTTTTGTTTCTTTGTAACTGCACAGTAATAGAATAAAGATCTGTGAATCTTTATAAGCCTGTGTTTGGTGTATTTCCTTTTGTGGTACTCAGCCTCGATATTTCCTTGCTTTTACAGATGGCACCCGAATAGGGACCCTCAAGATTGATGCCATCTCGTTGAAGTTTGACACGGCTATCGGACCGGGATCGGATGGTGAAAAAAAAGGGGGCCCCTTTCTTGGATGAGAAGCGATACCTCAACAGTACTGCATGACCCGATCCCTGGACGGTGAGCCCGCGGTCTGAGACGGCATCTTGACGAGGGTCCATATATCGAGGCGGGCAGATTTGCCAAAATCAGCAACCAGGTGGGTACTTAGAGTCCTTAGAAATCCGATCGGACCTCCTTAGTACTTTGATCAGGTGAGTCGTGATCCAATTCTTAAGTATCCTGATAATTTGTTTTGGCGTATTGCACTTGCAAGTACAATTATTGACCAGGTAACACCAGTAATCTGATATGCCTGGGAAATTGTCTGCCTGCTTCAGGGCTTTATTCCGCAGTGACAGACAATCTTTGGAATTTGGCCGACCAGCCCCAATGGAGGGGTCACCGGCATGTACTATGTACTGTAAGCACGGCATTGGTAGTATAGTGTTTAATGATATTTGGCTCAGACAAACTAGACATGCTTCCGAACTTCAGTGGCCAATCAATGGTAGTTTTGAAATTCCTCGCATAGAATACTTAGAATCTATATTATTAAAGAAAAAGACTAGACCTGCAGCATCTGATGTATTACAGAATTGGAAGAAAGAAGCTATGCAGCAACTTAAATGTAGGGAAAATCAGGTGCGCCGTCATATGACTAACGCCGAAAAAGCGTTGTTATATGATCAAAATACACAGTCTGAGTCAGTTAGGAGTATGGATAGGGCTTTTCCACTTGGTATTCAGAAAATCTATCTGTCTAAAGACTTTCATGTATCTGATGAGTTGATTGACAAACTTCTAAATGAACGAAGGCCTGGTGCCTCTGCGCCACCTCTGTATGTTCCTATTCCTGCTGTTTTGCCTCTTCCTGCTGTTATTCCTCCTCCAGTAGTTCTTCCTGCTCCTCCTATAGTTCCTCTTGTTGTTCCTCTTCTTCCGGCTGTTGTTCCTCCTCTTATCGTTGCTCCTCCGCTTGCTCCTCCACCTTTGCCTGCTGTTACGGGTTTGATAGATTTGCCTACTGCACCAGTGGTAGCACCTTTGTTACTGATTGTACAAGATTTGTCTACTCTTTCTCTTCCAAGTGGTTCTGCACCGCTTGTAGTTGATCGGGGTGCGGGATCAAAGATTGTAACTCGTAATACTGTGTCTCAAGAGAGAAAGCGTGAATTGACTGCATGGGCTAGACACTGTATGGAGAAGGGTGAACAAGCTGATGTTTTTGCCACACTCTCTAATTTAGACAATTTTCCTGAGAAAAAAGTTTTTATTGAAGGATTGGGAATTCATTTACATATAATGTGGAACAGATTAGATGATATAGATCTCCCACAAGCGTTGAGGGATCTGAATGTTTTAGCATATTCAAGAGATACTGCGGAGAAAGTACATGAGCACGTCGAGAGGGTTTTTGAGTATAGAAGGGAGTTGGAAAGGTTACAGAATGAAGATATTGATGGTGATAGTTTGGACGCTTTGTTTGTACAGAAACGGTTCCTGCCTTGTTGTAAGTCGATGAGTGAGGAAACGCGAATTTGCACAAAGTATGCGATTAGATGGATTTCAGACTTGTCGATAACTCCCGTAGAAGTATATGACACATATAGTCAGTATACGCCAGAAATGCAGAGGAAAGTGATACAGGTAATGGTAGAATACCTGCAGGATGAATGCATAAAAAGAAAGATTTGTTGTCCCGCAGAATTATTGAATATTTACAAAAGAGCTTTTTCGTTTGACACTCCTTCGGCTGTTTCAGTGCTCGATTTAGCTCTGTTGCTCTTTAAGCGTTCGGCGTTTCCTATCTCTCAGTTGCCTATGAGAGAGGTTCCTCCGACTTTTGTCCCAAAAATTGAGATTCCAGTAAATCCTGCAACAGGTACTGCTGCTCATGATATTCCTGCACACTATGTGTCGCAGTTTGTTCACGTCCCGTTCTCGAGACAGGAAGTGAACACCATTAAACAATCCATTCCCGATATTAGGAAGAATCCGACAGGGTTCTACAAAGAGATAGAATCTGTCTTGCAGTCATCAGCATTTGCCTTGAGCGATATTGATTTGTTATTTCCCGTGCTCCTACCTATTGATTTGTGGAAACAGATTAGGACTGTAGACGATGTACCTCCGTTAGGGGATACATGCGTAAATATAGTTCGATTGGACAGAGAAAAGCCAGCTGGCGAGATACTGCCGTAGGTAATACTGACTTTGCCTGATAGAATAGTCACAAAATTAAAAGCTATAATTCCTGAAAGAAGGATTATTTGGGACAAACTTACTGCTTGTGTCCAAGGGAAATCTGAGGGTGCTACCGAATTCTTTAATCGGTTCGAACAAGTGTTTTCGGATTTCAGTGGACAAGATTTGAGCACAGAGTCTGGGAAATGACTATTCGTGGACAAATTTGTGCGTGGATTGCTGCCTGACATCCAGTTGCAAATCATGTCTTCAGAGAGCGCTTGGCAGGCTAAGTCTCAGTCTGAAGTGTTGCATATGGCTCAGTACTATGAGAACCGAGTCAATAACGAAAAAGAGAGAATTGAAAAAAGAAAGGGTGATCTGAAAACAAATGTTCTATTACACCAAACTGTTAGAGGTCCTAGAGGGGGTACTTCACAATTTAGGGGTCAGTATGCCCCACAGGGAAATGCGCCATTGGGTCCTGTAAACGTGAACCAGTGTGCTTATTGCAGACAAGAGGGTCAATGGCGTGCACAATGCCCGATCCTCCAGCAGAGGTTGAATAATGCATTTGGTACCATGGGTAGATGATCCAGAGGCCGCCCTGGGGCAGGGGGTCCTGGTAGAAGTCAGTTTTCACAAAATTTGCAACCTTTTACACAGGATAATCAGGCACTGAGTGTGGATAATAGAAACATTTTTGATCATCCTTCTGCTGCTTACCTCTCTGAAGAACTTCCTTTTGATGACATTCTGTTTCGTTAGGATTGCCCGAAGCAGGGTTTGGAACTGACGCCTATTCCCGTTAATCAGAAAGGTCCCTACGTTGAGATGATAGTGGGAAATAGGAAACATCTATTCTTGGTAGATCCAGGAGCACAGAAGTGTTCCATTGACCATTCGCGGGTTCCAAACATTCCACTGTCAGGGCAAACCAATGTTTATGTAGGGTTTTCTGGTACACCAGTAGTCTGTCCGGTTTCTTCACCGGTACCGATTACATTGGGTCCATTCACGGACCACTGTCCATTTCTTTTGACTACGAACTGTGGAGAGAATTTGTTGGGGTTGAATCTGTTGAAGGAATTAAATGCGGTAATTCATTGTTCTTTGGATGGAGTGCGTTGGACGATTTCACCACAGCAACTTTCTGTCTCTCAGTTCCTGACTAGACTTTTTCCGCTAGAATTTAGCAATGTTCCGGAGTGTTTGTGGGCAATTGATGAAAATGATGTGAGTGTCCTACAAATTGAGCCTGTTAAGATCATTTTGAAACATGGGGTAAAGTTGCCACGTATTCCACAGTATAAGAGCTCGGTCGATGGTGAGCAAGATTTGAAATGCATAGTCTCCGATTTTGTGCATCGGGGGATAATTGAGGAAATTGCAGGTAGTTTGTGCAATAGTCCGATTTTGCCTGTGTACAAAAAAGGCGATAATGCAATTCCTTTTCGTTTCATTATTGATTTGCGTGCCATCAATAAGACTGTTGCTCCACAATTTCCTATTGTGCCTGATGTGACGACAATATTAACCATGATTCTGGCTTCTGCTACTCACTTTAGTATTGTGGATCTTAAGAACGCTTTCTTTAGCATTCCTAAACACAAAGATAGTAGATACCTGTTCGCGTTCACCTTAGGGGGACGTCCGTTTACCTTCACCCGTGCACCGCAAGGTTGCACAGAGAGTCCTAGCATCTATAGTAGGGCTTTGAAGGAGCAGCTTGATAAACTCGAGTTGCCCACCACTTGTACACTACTTCAGTATGTAGACAATCTACTTTTAGCTGCTGACTCAGAGAGTGCCTGTAAGGAGGGCACTGTGTTGTTACTTATTCACCTAGCACAACATGGACACAAAGCTTCACTCAAAAAGTTTCAGTATTGTCGACAGGAGGTCACCCATTTAGGCTATCTCCTGTCAAAGGAGGGAAGAAGGTTGACGCCTGAGCGGATACAAATCATTAATGGCATGTCTGTCCCAAATACACAGAAGGAAGTCAGAGCCTTGATAGGAATGACTTCTTACTGTAGGCAGTGGATCCCTAACTTCTCGGTAACGATTAAACCAATGTTGGCTTTGACGAAGAAGGGCATTTCTTCGCCATTGCCGTGGAACTTGGAACACCAGCAAGCGTTTGATCTGCTCAAGACTGCACTGTGTTCGGCACCAGTTTTGGGCACACTAAATTATGAAAAGGCCTTGTTGTATGTACGTGAATGTGACAGATGTGTGTTGGCTGTATTAACGCAGGAACATGGAGGGAAGAATAGGCCGTGCGGCTACTTTACTTCCACCCTTGATCCTGTTGCATGCGCTTAGCCAAGATGTTTGAGAGCTGTCACTGCTGCTGCTGCCTCTGTAAAACAGAGTGAGGGAATGATCCTAGGCCATGCTTTAACCCTGATGGTACCTCACTCTGTAGATTGTCTATTTAACAGAACACAAATGCAACACCTAATCTCAGCACGATTAATGAGATAAAAATTGATTTTGTTTGCACTGCACATTAAAATTCAGAGGTGTTGCGTTCTCAATCCGGCTGAACTTTTACCTTTCCCGCAAGGTACTGCTTGAGTGACGATGAGTCACATGACTGCCTTTACACCACAGAGTAAGAGACAAAAGGCAAAATCGATCTAAAAGATACTCCTTTGAACAATCCACAAGGGGAGCTGTTTTGTGATGGCTCCTGTTTCAAACTTCCGGAAAGTACATCCACGGCTGCTTATGCAATCACCACATTGAGCACGGTTGTGGAGACCAAAAGAATCACGCATAACTCTGTGCAGGCCGCAGAGATTATAGCATTGACTTGAGCTTGTGAACTTTCCAAAGGGCTTTCAGTAAATATATATACTGATAGTCAGTTTGCTTTTGGGGTGGTTCACAACTTCGGTAAACTTTGGGCAGAACGAGGTTTCTTGACCTCACATGGCACTAAAATCCAGTATGGCTCCTTGATAGTACGGTTACTCTCAGCGCTTGCACTCCCCACTCAGTTATCAATTATGAAATGTGCTGCGCATCAGAGTTCATGGATAATGTGGGAAAAGGGAACGCTTTCGCTGACCAGATAGCCAAACAGACTGGTACTGATCTCCATTCAGAAATGTATATTTCAAGGGAAGCCACAAATGTCTGTACTTTGGATGAGGGTATTGAATCTGTGAAAAGTATTCAAGCTGATGCCACATTAGAGGAATCTAAGAAATGGGCTGAGCGTTTGGCAAGTTCGGATGACGACGGGTGTTGGGTGGACAAGGTGGAAGGGAAATGGTTTCTGCCAGAGGCGTACATTACGATGATGTTCGCTATGGCTCATGGCCCCACCCATATCTGTGCACGGAAAGTTACCAAAATGTTACATAATATCTGGGTGAATGATAAAATCTCCAAAGTAGCTGAAAGTTTTGTTCAGAGTTGTATGATTTGTTTGCAGCATAATATGGGAAAGGGCACATCGACTCGTAGGGGTAGTTTTGGTCCACCTTCCGTCCCCTTTGAGGTGATACATTTTGATTTCATTGAAATGGAGCGTTGCAACAACTACTAGTATTTGCTAGTGGTTATCTGCGCTTTTAGTAAATGGGTTGAAGCCTTTCCCGTTAAAGATGCCACCACAATGACAACGGCGAAGACCATGCTGAAGGAATATTTTCCTAGGTTGGTTTGCCAAGAATCATCTGGTCAGACAATGGTTCACATTTTATCGCTGCTGTAATTCTGCAGATATGCGCGGGATTACAGATCGATAAACGGTTCCATTCGGCTAGACACGCTCAAAGTGCTGGTTTGGTAGAGAGACACAACGGCATCATTAAGAACAAGCTCGCTAAGACGTGCGCCAGCACCAAACTAAAATGGCTGGACGCCTTACAAATTGTGTTATTATCAATGAGAACGACTCCACAAACTAAGACTGGGCTCTCCCCATTTGAGGTGGTAATGGGTAGGCCAGCTAACATTTGGAATCCCCCCAAACCCTGATCTTTGCATGACATTGAACATGTACTTCTTTCCGATTACTGTGGCCAGTTAACAAAAAATCTGTATATGATTTACCAACAGGTGCGAGAAGCCCTCCCCGTAAGGTACGAGGGCCCAGGTCACAGCATACGGCCTGGCAGGTGGGTCCTCATCAAATCGTTTGAAAGAGCATCCTGCCTCGCACCTTGTTGGCGGGGCCCGCATCAAGCTCTCTCGGTCACACAGCCTAGAGGCCTGCGTCTGAGGGGCACATCAGGGTGCTTGCTCTCTCTACAGGCTCCCCCCAGCCTAGAGGCCTGCTCTCTCTTCAGGTTCCCACCATACTAGAGGCCTGCATCTGGAGGACACATCCGGGTGCCCGCTCTCTCTGCAAGCTCCCCCCAGCCAAGAGGCATGCATCTGGAGGGCACATCGAGGTGCCCGCTCTCTCTACAGGCTCCCCCCAGCCTAGAGGCTTGCATCTGGAGGGCACATCTGAGTGCCCGCACCCTCTAAAGGTTCCCCCCACAGGTTCCCCCCAGCCTAGAGGCCTGCATCTGGAGGGCACATCTGGGTGACTGCTCCCTCTACAGGTTCCCCCAGCCTAGAGGCCTGCATTTGGAGGGAACATCTGGGTGACCGCTCCCTCTACAGGTTCCACCCACAGGTTCCCCCAGAATAGAGGCCTGCATCTGGAGGGCAAATCTGGGTGCCCGCTCTGTCTACAGGCGCCCCCCAGCCTAGAGGCCTGCGTCTGGAGGGCACACCCGGCTGCCCGCACTCTCTACAGGCTCCCCCCAGCCTAGAGGCCTGCTCTCTCTTCAGGTTCCCACCATCCTAGAGGCCTGCATCTGGAGGACACATCCGGGTGCCCGCTCTCTCTGCAAGCTCCCCCCAGCCAAGAGGCATGCATCTGGAGGGCACATCGAGGTGCCCGCTCTCTCTACAGGCTCCCCCCAGCCTAGAGGCTTGCATCTGGAGGGCACATCTGAGTGCCCGCACCCTCTAAAGGTTCCCCCCACAGGTTCCCCCCAGCCTAGAGGCCTGCATCTGGAGGGCACATCTGGGTGACTGCTCCCTCTACAGGTTCCCCCAGCCTAGAGGCCTGCATTTGGAGGGAACATCTGGGTGACCGCTCCCTCTACAGGTTCCACCCACAGGTTCCCCCAGCCTAGAGGCCTGCATCTGGAGGGCAAATCTGGGTGCCCGCTCTGTCTACAGGCGCCCCCCAGCCTAGAGGCCTGCGTCTGGAGGGCACACCCGGGTGCCCGCACTCTCTACAAGTTCCCCCCAGCCTAGAGGTCTGCGTCTGGACGGCACATCTCGGTGCCCGCTCCCTCTACAGATTCCCCCCCAGCATGTAGGCCTGGATCTGGAGGGCACATCCAGGTGCCCACTTTCTCTACAGGTTCTCCCCAGCCTAGAGGCCTGCGTCTGGAGGGCACATCTGGGTGCCCGCTCCCTCTACAGGTTCCCCCCCAGCCTAGAGGCCTGCATCTGGAGCAACATCTGGTTGCCTGCTCCCTCTACAGGTTCCCTACAGCCTAGAGGCCTGCGTCTGGAGGGCACATCTGGGTCCCCACTCCCTCTACAGGTTCCCCCCAGCCTAGAGGCCTGCATCTGGAGGGCACATCTGGGTGCCCGCTCCCTCTACAGGTTCCCCCCACAGGATTCCCCAGCCTAGAGGCCTGCATCTGGAGGGAACATCTGGGTGCCCACTCCCGCTACAGGGTCCCACCAGCCTAGAGGCCTGCTTCTGGGGGGCACATCCGGCTGCCCGCTCGCTCTACAGGTTCGCCCCACCCTAGAGGCCTGCATCTGGAGGGCACATCTTTGTGCCTGCTCCTTCTATAGGTTCCCACCACAGGTTCCCCCCAGCCTAGAGGCCTGCATCTGGAGGGCACATCTGGGTGCCCGCTCCCTCTACAGGTTTCCCCCCAGCCTAGAGGCGTGCATTTCTTCCACCCTTGATCCTGTTGCATGCGCTTAGCCAAGATGTTTGAGAGCTGTCGCTGCTGCTGCTGCCTCTGTAAAGCAGAGTGAGGGAATGATCCTAGGCCATGCTTTAACCCTGATGGTACCTCACTCTGTAGATTGTCTATTTAACAGAACACAAATGCAACACCTCATCTCCGCACGATTAACGAGATACAAATTGATTTTGTTTGCACTGCACATTAAAATTCAGAGGTGTTGCGTTCTCAATCCGGCTGAACTTTTACCTTTCCCGCAAGGTACTGCTTGCAGTGACGATGAGTCACATGACTGCCTTTACACCACAGAGCAAGAGACAAAAGGCAAAATCGATCTAAAAGATACTCCTTTGAACAATCCACAAGGGGAGCTGTTTTGTGATGGCTCTTGTTTCAAACTTCCGGAAAGTACATCCACGGCTGCTTATGCAATCACCACATTGAGCACGGTTGTGGAGACCAAAAGAATCACGCATAACTCCGTGCAGGCCGCAGAGATTATAGCATTGACTCGAGCTTGTGAACTTTCCAAAGGGCTTACAGTAAATATATATACTGATAGTCAGTATGCTTTTGGGGTGGTTCACAACTTCGGTAAACTTTGGGCAGAACGAGGTTTCTTGACCTCACATGGCACTAAAATCCAGTATGGCTCCTTGATAGTACGGTTACTCTCAGCGCTTGCACTCCCTACTCAGTTAGCAATTATGAAATGTGCTGCGCATCAGAGTTCATGGATAATGTGGGAAAAGGGAACGCTTTCGCTGACCAGGTAGCCAAACAGACTGGTACTGATCTCCATTCAGAAATGTATATTTCAAGGGAAGCCACAAATGTCTGTACTTTGGATGAGGGTATCGAATCTGTGAAAAGTATTCAAGCTGATGCCACATTAGAGGAATCTAAGAAATGGGCTGAGGGTTTGGCAAGTTCGGATGACGACGGGTGTTGGGTGGACAAGGTGGAAGGGAAATGGTTTCTGCCAGAGGCGTACATTACGATGATGGTCGCTATGGCTCATGGTCCCACCCATATCTGTGCACGGAAAGTTACCAAAATGTTACATAATATCTGGGTGAATGATAAAATCTCCAAAGTAGCTGAAAGTTTTGTTCAGAGTTGTATGATTTGTTTGCAGCATAATATGGGAAAGGGCACATCGACTCGTAGGAGTAGTTTTGGTCCACCTTCCGTCCCCTTTGAGGTGATACATTTTGATTTCATTGAAATGGAGCGTTGCAACAACTACAAGTATGTGCTAGTGGTTATCTGCGCTTTTAGTAAATGGGTTGAAGCCTTTCCCGTTAAAGATCCCACCACAATGACAAAGGCGAAGACCATGCTGAAGGAATACTTTCCTAGGTTGGTTTGCCAAGAATCATCTGGTCAGACAATGGTTCACATTTTATCGCTGCTGTAATTCTGCAGATATGCGCGGGATTACAGATCGATAAATGGTTCCATTCGGCTAGACACGCTCAAAGTGCTGGTTTGGTAGAGAGACACAACGGCATCATTAAGAGCAAGCTCGCTAAGACGTGCGCCAGCACCAAACTAAAATGGCTGGACGCCTTACAAATTGTGTTATTATCAATGAGAACGACTCCACAAACTAAGACTGGGCTCTCCCCATTTGAGGTGGTAATGGGTAGGCCAGCTAACATTTGGAATCTCCCCAAACCCTGATCTTTGCATGACATTGAACATATACTTCTTTCCGATTGCTGTGGCCAGTTAACAAAAAATCTGTATATGATTTACCAACAGGTACGAGGGCCCAGGTCACAGCATACGGCCTGGCAGGTGGGTCCTCATCAAATCGTTTGAAAGAGCATCCTGCCTCGCACCTTGTTGGTGGGGCCCGCATCAAGCTCTCTCGGTCACACAGACCGCAGTGCGAGTGGCAGGGCGGAAGCACTGGATCCACGCGTCACACATCAAGAGGATTCCCTTCCCTTTGCCACACGGTACAGAAGACACAGAGGTCCTTACCAGTGCTGCACCCAACGATCACATAGCATCGAGCAGCATCGAGAGTGCATCAGAGACTCTCCCTGAGCCCGTGGGGCCTGGGAAAACAGACGCTTTATCTCCACACTCTCCCACAGATCCTATTGCACCATTGTTAAATCCTGTTTCAAATTCACCACTTCCATCAGGAAGCAAGGACAAATTGTTCGCAGATCACGCAGTGCTAGGAGTCACAAGGTACGATCTGCGCCCGAGGAGTTAGACTTACTGCACGGTTTGGCTGTGCCATCAGGAAAAATCATCGGAGGGCTTGTCTTTTTGGTCCGTTCTTTTGCACGTAAGGAATTCTGTTGGCTAGGGTTTGGGAAGGACTAAGAAAACGCACGGTTAGAAGATCGCCAGCAAACAAACTTAGGCGTATTCGTTTGAAGAAACAATGCCTGCACTCGTACGGAACAGATAAGAGACTGTGTGACCAACCGTAGTAATGAACAATCGAATGCATGGGCCCCGAAAACGTATTGTTGTCTTGTGATTATGTTAACTGGTTTCACAATAGTAATTGCCTTAGGAGTCTCTGGACACAACGTCAGGACCTTACAAAATAAGAGCTTTTAATGCAAAGTAACCGCTGTACTTGACGTCTCGGTTCCGGTAGGGCAAGTTTCCCACCCATAGTAGGCACTCAAAAATCTCAGCGTACCGAAGTTGGTCTCACCAGGCAAGTCAGCCTGCGCCCCTTATTCCGCTCTGCTTATGGATATCACCCCCCTGGACCTGAGGGGGACGGGTGAGAAAGCAGTCACCTAAAGACCCATGCGTTGCCTAGCAACCAGATGTGTCACCCCGGCCAGGTGTGAGGTGATGGTGTCTTACCGACACCATTGTGCCTGCCTGGGTAAACACAGAATGGCCTTCAGGTGGAGGCCCGGGTGCCCGCTCCCTCTACAGGGTCCCCTAGCCTAGAGGCCTGCGTCTGGAGGGCACATCCGGGTGCCCGCTCCCTCTACAGGGTCCCCCCCAGCCTAGAGGCCTGTGTCTGGAGGGCACATGCGGGTACCCGCTCCCTCTACAGGTTCCCCCCCAGCCTAGAGGCCTGAGTCTGGAGGGCACATGCGGGTGCCCGCTCCCTCAACAGGTTCCCCCCAGCCTAGAGGTCTGCATCTGGAGGGCACATCTGGGTGCCCACGCTCCCCCTACAGGTTCCTTCCAGCCTAGAGGCCTGCGTCTGAGGGGCACATCAGGGTGCTTGCTCTCTCTACAGGTTCCCCTCAGCCTAGAGGCCTGCGTCTGGAGGGCACATCCGGGTGCCTGCTCTCTCTACAGGCTCCCCCCAGCCTAGAGGCCTGCTCTCTCTTCAGGTTCCCACCATCCTAGAGGCCTGCATCTGGAGGACACATCCGGGTGCCCGCGCTCTCTGCAAGCTCCCCCCAGCCAAGGGGCATGCATCTGGAGGGCACATCGAGGTGCCCGCTCTCTCTACAGGCTCTCCCCAGCCTAGAGGCTTGCATCTGGAGGGCACATCTGGGTGCCCGCACCCTCTAAAGGTTCCCCCCACAGGTTCCCCCCAGCCTAGAGGCCTGCATCTGGAGGGCACATCTGGGTGACTGCTCCCTCTACAGGTTCCCCCAGCCTAGAGGCCTGCATTTGGAGGGAACATCTGGGTGACCGCTCCCTCTACAGGTTCCACCCACAGGTTCCCCCAGCCTAGAGGCCTGCATCTGGAGGGCAAATCTGGGTGCCCGCTCTGTCTACAGGCTCCCCTCAGCCTAGAGGCCTGCGTCTGGAGGGCACACCCGGGTGCCCGCACTCTCTACATGTTCCCCCCAGCCTAGAGGTCTGCGTCTGGACGGCACATCTCGGTGCCCGCTCCCTCTACAGATTCCCCCCCAGCATGTAGGCCTTTATCTGCAGGGCACACCCAGGTGCTAATTTTCTCTACAGGTTCTCCCCAGCCTAGAGGCCTGCGTCTGGAGGGCACATCTGGGTGCCCGCTCCCTCTACAGGTTCCCCCCCAGCCTAGAGGCCTGCGTCTGGAGGGCACATCTGGGTCCCCGCTGCCTCTACAGGTTCCCCCCAGCCTAGAGGCCTGCATCTGGAGGGCACATCTGGGTGCCCGCTCCCTCTACAGGTTTCCCCCACAGGATTCCCCAGCCTAGAGGCCTGCATCTGGAGGGAACATCTGGGTGCCCACTCCCACTATAGGGTCCCACCAGCCTAGAGGCCTGCGTCTGGGGGGCACATCCGGCTGCCCGCTCGCTCTACAGGTTCGCCCCAGCCTAGAGGCCTGCATCTGGAGGGCACATCTTTGTGCCTGCTCCTTCTATAGGTTCCCACCACAGGTTCCCCCCAGCCTAGAGGCCTGCATCTGGAGGGCACATCTGGGTGCCCGCTCCCTCTACAGGTTCCCCCCCAGCCTAGAGGCCTACATTTGGAGGGCACATCTGGGTGCCCGCTCCCTCTACAGGTTTGCCCCAGCCTAGAGGCCTGCATCTGGAGGGCACATCTTTGTGCCTGCTCCTTCTATAGGTTCCCACCACAGGTTCCCCCAGCCTAGAGGCCTGCATCTGGAGAGCACATCTGGGTGCCCGCTCCCTCTACAGGTTCCCCCCAGCCTAGAGGCGTGCATTTCTTCCACCCTTGATCCTGTTGCATGCGCTTAGCCAAGATGTTTGAGAGCTGTCGCTGCTGCTGCTGCCTCTGTAAAACAGAGTGAGGGAATGATCCTAGGCCATGCTTTAACCCTGATGGTACCTCACTCTGTAGATTGTCTATTTAACAGAACACAAATGCAACACCTCATCTCTGCACGATTAACGAGATACAAATTGATTTTGTTTGCACTGCACATTAAAATTCAGAGGTGTTGCGTTCTCAATCCGGCTGAACTTTTACCTTTCCCGCAAGGTACTGCTTGCAGTGACGATGAGTCACATGACTGCCTTTACACCACAGAGCAAGAGACAAAAGGCAAAATCGATCTAAAAGATACTCCTTTGAACAATCCACAAGGGGAGCTGTTTTGTGATGGCTCTTGTTTCAAACTTCCGGAAAGTACATCCACGGCTGCTTATGCAATCACCACATTGAGCACGGTTGTGGAGACCAAAAGAATCACGCATAACTCCGTGCAGGCCGCAGAGATTATAGCATTGACTCGAGCTTGTGAACTTTCCAAACAGCTTACAGTAAATATATATACTGATAGTCAGTATGCTTTTGGGGTGGTTCACAACTTCGGTAAACTTTGGGCAGAACGAGGTTTCTTGACCTCACATGGCACTAAAATCCAGTATGGCTCCTTGATAGTACGGTTACTCTCAGCGCTTGCACTCCCCACTCAATTAGCAATTATGAAATGTGCTGCGCATCAGAGTTCATGGATAATGTGGGAAAAGGGAACGCTTTCGCTGACCAGGTAGCCAAACAGACTGGTACTGATCTCCATTCAGAAATGTATATTTCAAGGGAAGCCACAAATGTCTCTACTTTGGATGAGGGTATCGAATCTGTGAAAAGTATTCAAGCTGATGCCACATTAGAGGAATCTAAGAAATGGGCTGAGGGTTTGGCAAGTTCGGATGACGACGGGTGTTGGGTGGACAAGTTGGAAGGGAAATGGTTTCTGCCAGAGGCGTACATTACGATGATGGTCGCTATGGCTCATGGCCCCGCCCATATCTGTGCACGGAAAGTTACCAAAATGTTACATAATATCTGGGTGAATGATAAAATCTCCAAAGTAGCTGAAAGTTTTGTTCAGAGTTGTATGATTTGTTTGCAGCATAATATGGGAAAGGGCACATCGACTCGTAGGGGTAGTTTTGGTCCACCTTCCGTCCCCTTTGAGGTGATACATTTTGATTTCATTGAAATGGAGCGTTGCAACAACTACAAGTATGTGCTAGTGGTTATCTGCGCTTTTAGCAAATAGGTTGAAGCCTTTCCCGTTAAAGATGCCACCACAATGACAAAGGCGAAGACCATGCTGAAGGAATATTTTCCTAGGTTGGTTTGCCAAGAATCATCTGGTCAGACAATGGTTCACATTTTATCGCTCCTGTAATTCTGCAGATATGTGCGGGATTACAGATCGATAAACGGTTCCATTCGGCTAGACACGCTCAAAGTGCTGGTTTGGTAGAGAGACACAACGGCATCATTAAGAACAAGCTCGCTAAGACGTGCGCCAGCACCAAACTAAAATGGCTGGACGCCTTACAAATTGTGTTATTATCAATGAGAACGACTCCACAAACTAAGACTGGGCTCTCCCCATTTGAGGTGGTAATGGGTAGGCCAGCTAACATTTGGAATCTCCCCAAACCCTGATCTTTGCATGACATTGAACATGTACTTCTTTCCGATTACTGTGGCCAGTTAACAAAAAATCTGTATTTGATTTACCAACAGGTGCGAGAAACCCTCCCCGTAAGGTACAAGGGCCCAGGTCACAGCATACGGCCTGGCAGGTGGGTCCTCATCAAATCGTTTGAAAGAGCATCCTGCCTCGCACCTTGTTGGCGGGGCCCGCATCAAGCTCTCTCGGTCACACAGACCGCAGTGCGAGTGGCAGGGCGGAAGCACTGGATCCACGCGTCACACATCAAGAGGATTCCCTTCCCTTTGCCACACGGTACAGAAGACACAGAGGTCCTTACCAGTGCTGCACCCAACGATCACATAGCATCGAGCAGCATCGAGAGTGCATCAGAGACTCTCCCTGAGCCCGTGGGGCCTGGGGAAACAGACGCTTTATCTCCACACTCTCCCACAGATCCTATTGCACCATTGTTAAATCCTGTTTCAAATTCACCACTTCCATCAGGAAGCAAGGACAAATTGTTCGCAGATCACGCAGTGCTAGGAGTCACAAGGTACGATCTGCGCCCGAGGAGTTAGACTTACTGCACGGTTTGGCTGTGCCATCAGGAAAAATCATCGGAGGGCTTGTCTTTTTGGTCCGTTCTTTTGCACGTAAGGAATTCTGTTGGCTAGGGTTTGGGAAGGACTAAGAAAACGCACGGTTAGAAGATGGCCAGCAAACAAACTTAGGCGTATTCGTTTGAAGAAACAATGCCTGCACTCGTACGGAACAGATAAGAGACTGTGTGACCAACCGTAGTAATGAACAATCGAATGCATGGGCCCCGAAAACGTATTGTTGTCTTGTGATTATGTTAACTGGTTTCACAATAGTAATTGCCTTAGGAGTCTCTGGACACAACGACAGGACCTTACAAAATAAGAGCTTTTAATGCAAAGTAACCGCTGTACTTGACGTCTCGGTTCCGGTAGGGCAAGTTTCCCACCCATAGTAGACACTCAAAAATCTCAGCGTACCGAAGTTGGTCTCACCAGGCAAGTCAGCCTGCGCCCCTTATTCCGCTCTGCTTATGGATATCACCCCCCTGGACCTGAGGGGGACGGGTGAGAAAGCAGTCACCTAAAGACCCATGCGTTGCCTAGCAACCAGATGTGTCACCCCGGCCAGGTGTGAGGTGATGGTGTCTTACCGACACCATTGTGCCTGCCTGGGTAAACACAGAATGGCCTTCAGGTGGAGGCCCGGGTGCCCGCTCCCTCTACAGGGTCCCCTAGCCTAGAGGCCTGCGTCTGGAGGGCACATCCGGGTGCCCGCTCCCTCTACAGGGTCCCCCCCAGCCTAGAGGCCTGTGTCTGGAGGGCACATGCGGGTACCCGCTCCCTCTACAGGTTCCCCCCCAGCCT
This sequence comes from Ambystoma mexicanum, assembly GCF_040938575.1. Taxonomy (NCBI): domain Eukaryota; kingdom Metazoa; phylum Chordata; class Amphibia; order Caudata; family Ambystomatidae; genus Ambystoma; species Ambystoma mexicanum. Next base: position 7,293,874 of record NC_090932.1, read on the forward strand.
AGAGGCCTGAGTCTGGAGGGCACATGCGGGTGCCCGCTCCCTCAACAGGTTCCCCCCAGCCTAGAGGTCTGCATCTGGAGGGCACATCTGGGTGCCCACGCTCCCCCTACAGGTTCCTTCCAGCCTAGAGGCCTGCGTCTGAGGGGCACATCAGGGTGCTTGCTCTCTCTACAGGTTCCCCTCAGCCTAGAGGCCTGCGTCTGGAGGGCACATCCGGGTGCCTGCGCTCTCTGCAAGCTCCCCCCAGCCAAGAGGCATGCATCTGGAGGGCACATCGAGGTGCCCGCTCTCTCTACAGGCTCCCCCCAGCCTAGAGGCTTGCATCTGGAGGGCACATCTGGGTGCCCGCACCCTCTAAAGGTTCCCCCCACAGGTTCCCCCCAGCCTAGAGGCCTGCATCTGGAGGGCACATCTGGGTGACTGCTCCCTCTACAGGTTCCCCCAGCCTAGAGGCCTGCATTTGGAGGGAACATCTGGGTGACCGCTCCCTCTACAGGTTCCACCCACAGGTTCCCCCAGCCTAGAGGCCTGCACCTGGAGGGCAAATCTGGGTGCCCGCTCTGTCTACAGGCTCCCCCCAGCCTAGAGGCCTGCGTCTGGAGGGCACACCCGGGTGCCCGCACTCTCTACAAGTTCCCCCCAGCCTAGAGGTCTGCGTCTGGACGTCACATCTCGGTGCCCGCTCCCTCTACAGATTCCCCCCCAGCATGTAGGCCTTTATCTGGAGGGCACACCCAGGTGCTAATTTTCTCTACAGGTTCTCCCCAGCCTAGAGGCCTGCATCTGGAGGGCACATCTGGGTGCCCGCTCCCTCTACAGGTTCCCCCCCAGCCTAGAGGCCTGCGTCTGGAGGGCACATCTGGGTCCCCGCTGCCTCTACAGGTTCCCCCCATCCTAGAGGCCTGCATCTGGAGGGCACATCTGGGTGCCCGCTCCCTCTACAGGTTTCCGCCACAGGATTCCCCAGCCTAGAGGCCTGCATCTGGAGGGAACATCCGGGTGCCCACTCCCACTACAGGGTCCCACCAGCCTAGAGGCCTGCGTCTGGGGGGCACATCCGGCTGCCCGCTCGCTCTACAGGTTCGCCCCAGCCTAGAGGCCTGCATCTGGAGGGCACATCTTTGTGCCTGCTCCTTCTATAGGTTCCCACCACAGGTTCCCCCCAGCCTAGAGGCCTGCATCTGGAGGGCACATCTGGGTGCCCGCTCCCTCTACAGGTTCCCCCCCAGCCTAGAGGCCTACATTTGGAGGGCACATCTGGGTGCCCGCTCCCTCTACAGGTTCGCCCCAGCCTAGAGGCCTGCATCTGGAGGGCACATCTTTGTGCCTGCTCCTTCTATAGGTTCCCACCACAGGTTCCCCCCAGCCTAGAGGCCTGCATCTGGAGAGCACATCTGGGTGCCCGCTCCCTCTACAGGTTCCCCCCAGCCTAGAGGCGTGCATTTCTTCCACCCTTGATCCTGTTGCATGCGCTTAGCCAAGATGTTTGAGAGCTGTCGCTGCTGCTGCTGCCTCTGTAAAACAGAGTGAGGGAATGATCCTAGGCCATGCTTTAACCCTGATGGTACCTCACTCTGTAGATTGTCTATTTAACAGAACACAAATGCAACACCTCATCTCCGCACGATTAACGAGATACAAATTGATTTTGTTTGCACTGCACATTAAAATTCAGAGGTGTTGCGTTCTCAATCCGGCTGAACTTTTACCTTTTCCGCAAGGTACTGCTTGCAGTGACGATGAGTCACATGACTGCCTTTACACCACAGAGCAAGAGACAAAAGGCAAAATCGATCTAAAAGATACTCCTTTGAACAATCCACAAGGGGAGCTGTTTTGTGATGGCTCTTGTTTCAAACTTCCAGAAAGTACATCCACGGCTGCTTATGCAATCACCACATTGAGCACGGTTGTGGAGACCAAAAGAATCACGCATAACTCCGTGCAGGCCGCAGAGATTATAGCATTGACTCGAGCTTGTGAACTTTCCGAACGGCTTACAGTAAATATATATACTGATAGTCAGTATGCTTTTGGGGTGGTTCACAACTTCGGTAAACTTTGGGCAGAACGAGGTTTCTTGACCTCACATGGCACTAAAATCCAGTATGGCTCCTTGATAGTACGGTTACTCTCAGCGCTTGCACTCCCCACTCAATTAGCAAATATGAAATGTGCTGCGCATCAGCGTTCATGGATAATGTGGGAAAAGGGAACGCTTTCGCTGACCAGGTAGCCAAACAGACTGGTACTGATCTCCATTCAGAAATGTATATTTCAAGGGAAGCCACAAATGTCTGTACTTTGGATGAGGGTATCGAATCTGTGAAAAGTATTCAAGCTGATGCCACATTAGAGGAATCTAAGAAATGGGCTGAGGGTTTGGCAAGTTCGGATGACGACGGGTGTTGGGTGGACAAGTTGGAAGGGAAATGGTTTCTGCCAGAGGCGTACATTACGATGATGGTCGCTATGGCTCATGGCCCCACCCATATCTGTGCACGGAAAGTTACCAAAATGTTACATAATATCTGGGTGAATGATAAAATCTCCAAAGTAGCTGAAAGTTTTGTTCAGAGTTGTATGATTTGTTTGCAGCATAATATGGGAAAGGGCACATCGACTCGTAGGGGTAGTTTTGGTCCACCTTCCGCCCCCTTTGAGGTGATACATTTTGATTTCATTGAAATGGAGTGTTGCAACAACTACAAGTATGTGCTAGTGGTTATCTGCGCTTTTAGCAAATGGGTTGAAGCCTTTCCCGTTAAAGATGCCACCACAATGACAAAGGCGAAGACCATGCTGAAGGAATATTTTCCTAGGTTGGTTTGCCAAGAATCATCTGGTCAGACAATGGTTCACATTTTATCGCTCCTGTAATTCTGCAGATATGTGCGGGATTACAGATCGATAAACGGTTCCATTCGGCTAGACACGCTCAAAGTGCTGGTTTGGTAGAGAGACACAACGGCATCATTAAGAACAAGCTCGCTAAGACGTGCGCCAGCACCAAACTAAAATGGCTGGACGCCTTACAAATTGTGTTATTATCAATGAGAACGACTCCACAAACTAAGACTGGGCTCTCCCCATTTGAGGTGGTAATGGGTAGGCCAGCTAACATTTGGAATCTCCCCAAACCCTGATCTTTGCATGACATTGAACATGTACTTCTTTCCGATTACTGTGGCCAGTTAACAAAAAATCTGTATTTGATTTACCAACAGGTGCGAGAAGCCCTCCCCGTAAGTTACAAGGGCCCAGGTCACAGCATACGGCCTGGCAGGTGGGTCCTCATCAAATCGTTTGAAAGAGCATCCTGCCTCGCACCTTGTTGGCGGGGCCCGCATCAAGCTCTCTCGGTCACACAGACCGCAGTGCGAGTGGCAGGGCGGAAGCACTGGATCCACGCGTCACACATCAAGAGGATTCCCTTCCCTTTGCCACACGGTACAGAAGACACAGAGGTCCTTACCAGTGCTGCACCCAACGATCACATAGCATCGAGCAGCATCGAGAGTGCATCAGAGACTCTCCCTGAGCCCGTGGGGCCTGGGGAAACAGACGCTTTATCTCCACACTCTCCCACAGATCCTATTGCACCATTGTTAAATCCTGTTTCAAATTCACCACTTCCATCAGGAAGCAAGGACAAATTGTTCGCAGATCACGCAGCGCTAGGAGTCACAAGGTACGATCTGCGCCCGAGGAGTTAGACTTACTGCACGGTTCGGCTGTGCCATCAGGAAAAATCATCGGAGGGCTTGTCTTTTTGGTCCGTTCTTTTGCACGTAAGGAATTCTGTTGGCTAGGGTTTGGGAAGGACTAAGAAAACGCACGGTTAGAAGATCGCCAGCAAACAAACTTAGGCGTATTCGTTTGAAGAAACAATGCCTGCACTCGTACGGAACAGATAAGAGACTGTGTGACCAACCGTAGTAATGAACAATCGAATGCATGGGCCCCGAAAACATATTGTTGTCTTGTGATTATGTTAACTGGTTTCACAATAGTAATTGCCTTAGGAGTCTCTGGACACAACGTCAGGACCTTACAAAATAAGAGCTTTTAATGCAAAGTAACCGCTGTACTTGACGTCTCGGTTCCGGTTGGGCAAGTTTCCCACCCCTAGTAGGCACTCAAAAATCTCAGCGTACCGAAGTTGGTCTCACCAGGCAAGTCAGCCTGCGCCCCTTATTCCGCTCTGCTTATGGATATCACCCCCCTGGACCTGAGGGGGACGGGTGAGAAAGCAGTCACCTAAAGACCCATGCGTTGCCTAGCAACCAGATGTGTCACCCCGGCCAGGTGTGAGGTGATGGTGTCTTACCGACACCATTGTGCCTGCCTGGGTGAACACAGAATGGCCTTCAGGTGGAGGCCCGGGTGCCCGCTCCCTCTACAGGGTCCCCTAGCCTAGAGGCCTGCGTCTGGAGGGCACATCCGGGTGCCCGCTCCCTCTACAGGGTCCCCCCCAGCCTAGAGGCCTGTGTCTGGAGGGCACATGCGGGTACCCGCTCCCTCTACAGGTTCCCCCCCAGCCTAGAGGCCTGAGTCTGGAGGGCACATGCGGGTGCCCGCTCCCTCAACAGGTTCCCCCCAGCCTAGAGGTCTGCATCTGGAGGGCACATCTGGGTGCCCGCGCTCCCCCTACAGGTTCCTTCCAGCCTAGAGGCCTGCGTCTGAGGGGCACATCAGGGTGCTTGCTCTCTCTACAGGTTCCCCTCAGCCTAGAGGCCTGCGTCTGGAGGGCACATCCGGGTGCCTGCTCTCTCTACAGGCTCCCCCCAGCCTAGAGGCCTGCTCTCTCTTCAGGTTCCCACCATCCTAGAGGCCTGCATCTGGAGGACACATCCGGGTGCCCGCTCTCTCTGCAAGCTCCCCCCAGCCAAGAGGCATGCATCTGGAGGGCACATCGAGGTGCCCGCTCTCTCTATAGGCTCCCCCCAGCCTAGAGGCTTGCATCTGTAGGGCACATCTGGGTGCCCGCACCCTCTAAAGGTTCCCCCCACAGGTTCCCCCCAGCCTAGAGGCCTGCATCTGGAGGGCACATCTGGGTTACTGCTCCCTCTACAGGTTCCCCCAGCCTAGAGGCCTGCATTTGGAGGGAACATCTGGGTGACCGCTCCCTCTACAGGTTCCACCCACAGGTTCCCCCAGCCTAGAGGCCTGCATCTGGAGGGCAAATCTGGGTGCCCGCTCTGTCTACAGGCTCCCCCCAGCCTAGAGGCCTGCGTCTGGAGGGCACACCCGGGTGCCCGCACTCTCTACAAGTTCCCCCCAGCCTAGAGGTCTGCGTCTGGACGGCACATCTCGGTGCCCGCTCCCTCTACAGATTCCCCCCCAGCATGTAGGCCTTTATCTGGAGGGCACACCCAGGTGCTAATTTTCTCTACAGGTTCTCCCCAGCCTAGAGGCCTGCGTCTGGAGGGCACATCTGGGTGCCCGCTCCCTCTACAGGTTCCCCCCCAGCCTAGAGGCCTGCATCTGGAGCAACATCTGGTTGCCTGCTCCCTCTACAGGTTCCCTCCTGCCTAGAGGCCTGCGTCTGGAGGGCACATCTGGGTCCCCGCTGCCTCTACAGGTTCCCCCCAGCCTAGAGGCCTGCATCTGGAGGGCACATCTGGGTGCCCGCTCCCTCTACAGGTTTCCCCCACAGGATTCCCCAGCCTAGAGGCCTGCATCTGGAGGGAACATCTGGGTGCCCACTCCCACTACAGGGTCCCACCAGCCTAGAGGCCTGCATCTGGGGGGCACATCCGGCTGCCCGCTCGCTCTACAGGTTCGCCCCAGCCTAGAGGCCTGCATCTGGAGGGCACATCTCTGTGCCTGCTCCTTCTATAGGTTCCCACCACAGGTTCCCCCCAGCCTAGAGGCCTGCATCTGGAGGGCACATCTGGGTGCCCGCTCCCTCTACAGGTTCCCCCCCAGCCTAGAGGCCTACATTTGGAGGGCACATCTGGGTGCCCGCTCCCTCTACAGGTTCGCCCCAGCCTAGAGGCCTGCATCTGGAGGGCACATCTTTGTGCCTGCTCCTTCTATAGGTTCACACCACAGGTTCCCCCCAGCCTAGAGGCCTGCATCTGGAGAGCACATCTGGGTGCCCGCTCCCTCTACAGGTTCCCCCCCAGCCTAGAGGCGTGCATTTCTTCCACCCTTGATCCTGTTGCATGCGCTTAGCCAAGATGTTTGAGAGCTGTCGCTGCTGCTGCTGCCTCTGTAAAACAGAGTGAGGGAATGATCCTAGGCCATGCTTTAACCCTGATGGTACCTCACTCTGTAGATTGTCTATTTAACAGAACACAAATGCAACACCTCATCTCCGCACGATTAACGAGATACAAATTGATTTTGTTTGCACTGCACATTAAAATTCAGAGGTGTTGCGTTCTCAATCCGGCTGAACTTTTACTTTTCCCGCAAGGTACTGCTTGCAGTGACGATGAGTCACATGACTGCCTTTACACCACAGAGCAAGAGACAAAAGGCAAAATCGATCTAAAAGATACTCCTTTGAACAATCCACAAGGGGAGCTGTTTTGTGATGGCTCTTGTTTCAAACTTCCGGAAAGTAAATCCACGGCTGCTTATGCAATCACCACATTGAGCACGGTTGTGGAGACCAAAAGAATCACGCATAACTCCGTGCAGGCCGCAGAGATTATAGCATTGACTCGAGCTTGTGAACTTTCCGAACGGCTTACAGTAAATATATATACTGATAGTCAGTATGCTTTTGGGGTGGTTCACAACTTCGGTAAACTTTGGGCAGAACGAGGTTTCTTGACCTCACATGGCACTAAAATCCAGTATGGCTCCTTGATAGTATGGTTACTCTCAGCGCTTGCACTCCCCACTCAATTAGCAAATATGAAATGTGCTGCGCATCAGAGTTCATGGATAATGTGGGAAAAGGGAACGCTTTCGCTGACCAGGTAGCCAAACAGACTGGTACTGATCTCCATTCAGAAATGTATATTTCAAGGGAAGCCACAAATGTCTCTACTTTGGATGAGGGTATCGAATCTGTGAAAAGTATTCAAGCTGATGCCACATTAGAGGAATCTAAGAAATGGGCTGAGGGTTTGGCAAGTTCGGATGACGACGGGTGTTGGGTGGACAAGTTGGAAGGGAAATGGTTTCTGCCAGAGGCGTACATTACGATGATGGTCGCTATGGCTCATGGCCCCACCCATATCTGTGCACGGAAAGTTACCAAAATGTTACATAATATCTGGGTGAATGATAAAATCTCCAAAGTAGCTGAAAGTTTTGTTCAGAGTTGTATGATTTGTTTGCAGCATAATATGGGAAAGGGCACATCGACTCGTAGGGGTAGTTTTGGTCCACCTTCCGCCCCCTTTGAGGTGATACATTTTGATTTCATTGAAATGGAGCGTTGCAACAACTACAAGTATGTGCTAGTGGTTATCTGCGCTTTTAGCAAATAGGTTGAAGCCTTTCCCGTTAAAGATGCCACCACAATGACAAAGGCGAAGACCATGCTGAAGGAATATTTTCCTAGGTTGGTTTGCCAAGAATCATCTGGTCAGACAATGGTTCACATTTTATCGCTCCTGTAATTCTGCAGATATGTGCGGGATTACAGATCGATAAACGGTTCCATTCGGCTAGACACGCTCAAAGTGCTGGTTTGGTAGAGAGACACAACGGCATCATTAAGAACAAGCTCGCTAAGACGTGCGCCAGCACCAAACTAAAATGGCTGGACGCCTTACAAATTGTGTTATTATCAATGAGAACGACTCCACAAACTAAGACACGGCTCTCCCCATTTGAGGTGGTAATGGGTAGGCCAGCTAACATTTGGAATCTCCCCAAACCCTGATCTTTGCATGACATTGAACATGTACTTCTTTCCGATTACTGTGGCCAGTTAACAAAAAATCTGTATTTGATTTACCAACAGGTGCGAGAAACCCTCCCCGTAAGGTACAAGGGCCCAGGTCACAGCATACGGCCTGGCAGGTGGGTCCTCATCAAATCGTTTGAAAGAGCATCCTGCCTCGCACCTTGTTGGCGGGGCCCGCATCAAGCTCTCTCGGTCACACAGACCGCAGTGCGAGTGGCAGGGCGGAAGCACTGGATCCACGCGTCACACATCAAGAGGATTCCCTTCCCTTTGCCACACGGTACAGAAGACACAGAGGTCCTTACCAGTGCTGCACCCAACGATCACATAGCATCGAGCAGCATCGAGAGTGCATCAGAGACTCTCCCTGAGCCCGTGGGGCCTGGGGAAACAGACGCTTTATCTCCACACTCTCCCACAGATCCTATTGCACCATTGTTAAATCCTGTTTCAAATTCACCACTTCCATCAGGAAGCAAGGACAAATTGTTCGCAGATCACGCAGTGCTAGGAGTCACAAGGTACGATCTGCGCCCGAGGAGTTAGACTTACTGCACGGTTTGGCTGTGCCATCAGGAAAAATCATCGGAGGGCTTGTCTTTTTGGTCCGTTCTTTTGTACGTAAGGAATTCTGTTGGCTAGGGTTTGGGAAGGACTAAGAAAACGCACGGTTAGAAGATCGCCAGCAAACAAACTTAGGCGTATTCGTTTGAAGAAACAATGCCTGCACTCGTACGGAACAGATAAGAGACTGTGTGACCAACCGTAGTAATGAACAATCGAATGCATGGGCCCCGAAAACGTATTGTTGTCTTGTGATTATGTTAACTGGTTTCACAATAGTAATTGCCTTAGGAGTCTCTGGACACAACGACAGGACCTTACAAAATAAGAGCTTTTAATGCAAAGTAACCGCTGTACTTGACGTCTCGGTTCCGGTAGGGCAAGTTTCCCACCCATAGTAGGCACTCAAAAATCTCAGCGTACCGAAGTTGGTCTCACCAGGCAAGTCAGCCTGCGCCCCTTATTCCGCTCTGCTTATGGATATCACCCCCCTGGACCTGAGGGGGACGGGTGAGAAAGCAGTCACCTAAAGACCCATGCGTTGCCTAGCAACCAGATGTGTCACCCCGGCCAGGTGTGAGGTGATGGTGTCTTACCGACACCATTGTGCCTGCCTGGGTAAACACAGAATGGCCTTCAGGTGGAGGCCCGGGTGCCCGCTCCCTCTACAGGGTCCCCTAGCCTAGAGGCCTGCGTCTGGAGGGCACATCCGGGTGCCCGCTCCCTCTACAGGGTCCCCCCCAGCCTAGAGGCCTGTGTCTGGAGGGCACATGCGGGTACCCGCTCCCTCTACAGGTTCCCCCCAAGCCTAGAGGCCTGAGTCTGGAGGGCACATGCGGGTGCCCGCTCCCTCAACAGGTTCCCCCCAGCCTAGAGGTCTGCATCTGGAGGGCACATCTGGGTGCCCACGCTCCCCCTACAGGTTCCTTCCAGCCTAGAGGCCTGCGTCTGAGGGGCACATCAGGGTGCTTGCTCTCTCTACAGGTTCCCCTCAGCCTAGAGGCCTGCGTCTGGAGGGCACATCCGGGTGCCTGCTCTCTCTACAGGCTCCCCCCAGCCTAGAGGCCTGCTCTCTCTTCAGGTTCCCACCATCCTAGAGGCCTGCATCTGGAGGACACATCCGGGTGCCCGCGCTCTCTGCAAGCTCCCCCCAGCCAAGAGGCATGCATCTGGAGGGCACATCGAGGTGCCCGCTCTCTCTACAGGCTCCCCCCAGCCTAGAGGCTTGCATCTGGAGGGCACATCTGGGTGCCCGCACCCTCTAAAGGTTCCCCCCACAGGTTCCCCCCAGCCTAGAGGCCTGCATCTGGAGGGCACATCTGGGTGACTGCTCCCTCTACAGGTTCCCCCAGCCTAGAGGCCTGCATTTTGAGGGAACATCTGGGTGACCGCTCCCTCTACAGGTTCCACCCACAGGTTCCCCCAGCCTAGAGGCCTGCATCTGGAGGGCAAATCTGGGTGCCCGCTCTGTCTACAGGCTCCCCCCAGCCTAGAGACCTGCGTCTGGAAGGCACACCCGGGTGCCCGCACTCTCTACAAGTTCCCCCCAGCCTAGAGGTCTGCGTCTGGACGGCACATCTCGGTGCCCGCTACCTCTACAGATTCCCCCCCAGCATGTAGGCCTTTATCTGGAGGGCACACCCAGGTGCTAATTTTCTCTACAGGTTCTCCCCAGCCTAGAGGCCTGCGTCTGGAGGGCACATCTGGGTGCCCGCTCCCTCTACAGGTTCCCCCCCAGCCTAGAGGCCTGCGTCTGGAGGGCACATCTGGGTCCCCGCTGCCTCTACAGGTTCCCCCCAGCCTAGAGGCCTGCATCTGGAGGGCACATCTGGGTGCCCGCTCCCTCTACAGGTTTCCCCCACAGGATTCCCCAGCCTAGAGGCCTGCATCTGGAGGGATCATCTGGGTGCCCACTCCCACTACAGGGTCCCACCAGCCTAGAGGCCTGCGTCTGGGGGGCACATCCGGCTGCCCGCTCGCTCTACAGGTTCGCCCCAGCCTAGAGGCCTGCATCTGGAGGGCACATCTTTGTGCCTGCTCCTTCTATAGGTTCCCACCACAGGTTCCCCCCAGCCTAGAGGCCTGCATCTGGAGGGCACATCTGGGTGCCCGCTCCCTCTACAGGTTCCCCCCCAGCCTAGAGGCCTGCATTTGGAGGGCACATCTGGGTGCCCGCTCCCTCTACAGGTTCGCCCCAGCCTAGAGGCCTGCATCTGGAGGGCACATTTTTGTGCCTGCTCCTTCTATAGGTTCCCACCACAGGTTCCCCCCAGCCTAGAGGCCTGCATCTGGAGAGCACATCTGGGTGCCCGCTCCCTCTACAGGTTCCCCCCAGCCTAGAGGTGTGCATTTCTTCCACCCTTGATCCTGTTGCATGCGCTTAGCCAAGATGTTTGAGAGCTGTCGCTGCTGCTGCTGCCTCTGTAAAACAGAGTGAGGGAATGATCCTAGGCCATGCTTTAACCCTGATGGTACCTCACTCTGTAGATTGTCTATTTAACAGAACACAAATGCAACACCTCATCTCCGCACGATTAACGAGATACAAATTGATTTTGTTTGCACTGCACATTAAAATTCAGAGGTGTTGCGTTCTCAATCCGGCTGAACTTTTACCTTTCCCGCAAGGTACTGCTTGCAGTGACGATGAGTCACATGACTGCCTTTACACCACAGAGCAAGAGACAAAAGGCAAAATCGATCTAAAAGATACTCCTTTGAACAATCCACAAGGGGAGCTGTTTTGTGATGGCTCTTGTTTCAAACTTCCGGAAAGTACATCCACGGCTGCTTATGCAATCACCACATTGAGCACGGTTGTGGAGACCAAAAGAATCACGCATAACTCCGTGCAGGCCGCAGAGATTATAGCATTGACTCGAGCTTGTGAACTTTCCAAACAGCTTACAGTAAATATATATACTGATAGTCAGTATGCTTTTGGGGTGGTTCACAACTTCGGTAAACTTTGGGCAGAACGAGGTTTCTTGACCTCACATGGCACTAAAATCCAGTATGGCTCCTTGATAGTACGGTTACTCTCAGCGCTTGCACTCCCCACTCAATTAGCAATTATGAAATGTGCTGCGCATCAGAGTTCATGTATAATGTGGGAAAAGGGAACGCTTTCGCTGACCAGGTAGCCAAACAGACTGGTACTGATCTCCATTCAGAAATGTATATTTCAAGGGAAGCCACAAATGTCTCTACTTTGGATGAGGGTATCGAATCTGTGAAAAGTATTCAAGCTGATGCCACATTAGAGGAATCTAAGAAATGGGCTGAGGGTTTGGCAAGTTCGGATGACGACGGGTGTTGGGTGGACAAGTTGGAAGGGAAATGGTTTCTGCCAGAGGCGTACATTACGATGATGGTCGCTATGGCTCATGGCCCCACCCATATCTGTGCACGGAAAGTTACCAAAATGTTACATAATATCTGGGTGAATGATAAAATCTCCAAAGTAGCTGAAAGTTTTGTTCAGAGTTGTATGATTTGTTTGCAGCATAATATGGGAAAGGGCACATCGACTCGTAGGGGTAGTTTTGGTCCACCTTCCGTCCCCTTTGAGGTGATACATTTTGATTTCATTGAAATGGAGCGTTGCAACAACTACAAGTATGTGCTAGTGGTTATCTGCGCTTTTAGCAAATAGGTTGAAGCCTTTCCCGTTAAAGATGCCACCACAATGACAAAGGTGAAGACCATGCTGAAGGAATATTTTCCTAGGTTGGTTTGCCAAGAATCATCTGGTCAGACAATGGTTCACATTTTATCGCTCCTGTAATTCTGCAGATATGTGCGGGATTACAGATCGATAAACAGTTCCATTCGGCTAGACACGCTCAAAGTGCTGGTTTGGTAGAGAGACACAACGGCATCATTAAGAACAAGCTCGCTAAGACGTGCGCCAGCACCAAACTAAAATGGCTGGACGCCTTACAAATTGTGTTATTATCAATGAGAACGACTCCACAAACTAAGACTGGGCTCTCCCCATTTGAGGTGGTAATGGGTAGGCCAGCTAACATTTGGAATCTCCCCAAACCCTGATCTTTGCATGACATTGAACATGTACTTCTTTCCGATTACTGTGGCCAGTTAACAAAAAATCTGTATTTGATTTACCAACAGGTGCGAGAAACCCTCCCCGTAAGGTACAAGGGCCCAGGTCACAGCATACGGCCTGGCAGGTGGGTCCTCATCAAATCGTTTGAAAGAGCATCCTGCCTCGCACCTTGTTGGCGGGGCCCGCATCAAGCTCTCTCGGTCACACAGACCGCAGTGCGAGTGGCAGGGCGGAAGCACTGGATCCACGCGTCACACATCAAGAGGATTCCCTTCCCTTTGCCACACGGTACAGAAGACACAGAGGTCCTTACCAGTGCTGCACCCAACGATCACATAGCATCGAGCAGCATCGAGAGTGCATCAGAGACTCTCCCTGAGCCCGTGGGGCCTGGGGAAACAGACGCTTTATCTCCACACTCTCCCACAGATCCTATTGCACCATTGTTAAATCCTGTTTCAAATTCACCACTTCCATCAGGAAGCAAGGACAAATTGTTCGCAGATCACGCAGTGCTAGGAGTCACAAGGTACGATCTGCGCCCGAGGAGTTAGACTTACTGCACGGTTCGGCTGTGCCATCAGGAAAAATCATCGGAGGGCTTGTCTTTTTGGTCCGTTCTTTTGCACGTAAGGAATTCTGTTGGCTAGGGTTTGGGAAGGACTAAGAAAACGCACGGTTAGAAGATCGCCAGCAAACAAACTTAGGCGTATTCGTTTGAAGAAACAATGCCTGCACTCGTACGGAACAGATAAGAGACTGTGTGACCAACCGTAGTAATGAACAATCGAATGCATGGGCCCCGAAAACATATTGTTGTCTTGTGATTATGTTAACTGGTTTCACAATAGTAATTGCCTTAGGAGTCTCTGGACACAACGTCAGGACCTTACAAAATAAGAGCTTTTAATGCAAAGTAACCGCTGTACTTGACGTCTCGGTTCCGGTAGGGCAAGTTTCCCACCCATAGTAGGCACTCAAAAATCTCAGCGTACCGAAGTTGGTCTCACCAGGCAAGTCAGCCTGCGCCCCTTATTCTGCTCTGCTTATGGATATCACCCCCCTGGACCTGAGGGGGACGGGTGAGAAAGCAGTCACCTAAAGACCCATGCGTTGCCTAGCAACCAGATGTGTCACCCCGGCCAGGTGTGAGGTGATGGTGTCTTACCGACACCATTGTGCCTGCCTGGGTGAACACAGAATGGCCTTCAGGTGGAGGCCCGGGTGCCCGCTCCCTCTACAGGGTCCCCTAGCCTAGAGGCCTGCGTCTGGAGGGCACATCCGGGTGCCCGCTCCCTCTACAGGGTCCCCCCCAGCCTAGAGGCCTGTGTCTGGAGGGCACATGCGGGTACCCGCTCCCTCTACAGGTTCCCCCCCAGCCTAGAGGCCTGAGTCTGGAGGGCACATGCGGGTGCCCGCTCCCTCAACAGGTTCCCCCCAGCCTAGAGGTCTGCATCTGGAGGGCACATCTGGGTGCCCGCGCTCCCCCTACAGGTTCCTTCCAGCCTAGAGGCCTGCGTCTGAGGGGCACATCAGGGTGCTTGCTCTCTCTACAGGTTCCCCTCAGCCTAGAGGCCTGCGTCTGGAGGGCACATCCGGGTGCCTGCTCTCTCTACAGGCTCCCCCCAGCCTAGAGGCCTGCTCTCTCTTCAGGTTCCCACCATCCTAGAGGCCTGCATCTGGAGGACACATCCGGGTGCCCGCTCTCTCTGCAAGCTCCCCCCAGCCAAGAGGCATGCATCTGGAGGGCACATCGAGGTGCCCGCTCTCTCTATAGGCTCCCCCCAGCCTAGAGGCTTGCATCTGTAGGGCACATCTGGGTGCCCGCACCCTCTAAAGGTTCCCCCCACAGGTTCCCCCCAGCCTAGAGGCCTGCATCTGGAGGGCACATCTGGGTTACTGCTCCCTCTACAGGTTCCCCCAGCCTAGAGGCCTGCATTTGGAGGGAACATCTGGGTGACCGCTCCCTCTACAGGTTCCACCCACAGGTTCCCCCAGCCTAGAGGCCTGCATCTGGAGGGCAAATCTGGGTGCCCGCTCTGTCTACAGGCTCCCCCCAGCCTAGAGGCCTGCGTCTGGAGGGCACACCCGGGTGCCCGCACTCTCTACAAGTTCCCCCCAGCCTAGAGGTCTGCGTCTGGACGGCACATCTCGGTGCCCGCTCCCTCTACAGATTCCCCCCCAGCATGTAGGCCTTTATCTGGAGGGCACACCCAGGTGCTAATTTTCTCTACAGGTTCTCCCCAGCCTAGAGGCCTGCGTCTGGAGGGCACATCTGGGTGCCCGCTCCCTCTACAGGTTCCCCCCCAGCCTAGAGGCCTGCATCTGGAGCAACATCTGGTTGCCTGCTCCCTCTACAGGTTCCCTCCTGCCTAGAGGCCTGCGTCTGGAGGGCACATCTGGGTCCCCGCTGCCTCTACAGGTTCCCCCCAGCCTAGAGGCCTGCATCTGGAGGGCACATCTGGGTGCCCGCTCCCTCTACAGGTTTCCCCCACAGGATTCCCCAGCCTAGAGGCCTGCATCTGGAGGGAACATCTGGGTGCCCACTCCCACTACAGGGTCCCACCAGCCTAGAGGCCTGCATCTGGGGGGCACATCCGGCTGCCCGCTCGCTCTACAGGTTCGCCCCAGCCTAGAGGCCTGCATCTGGAGGGCACATCTCTGTGCCTGCTCCTTCTATAGGTTCCCACCACAGGTTCCCCCCAGCCTAGAGGCCTGCATCTGGAGGGCACATCTGGGTGCCCGCTCCCTCTACAGGTTCCCCCCCAGCCTAGAGGCCTACATTTGGAGGGCACATCTGGGTGCCCGCTCCCTCTACAGGTTCGCCCCAGCCTAGAGGCCTGCATCTGGAGGGCACATCTTTGTGCCTGCTCCTTCTATAGGTTCACACCACAGGTTCCCCCCAGCCTAGAGGCCTGCATCTGGAGAGCACATCTGGGTGCCCGCTCCCTCTACAGGTTCCCCCCCAGCCTAGAGGCGTGCATTTCTTCCACCCTTGATCCTGTTGCATGCGCTTAGCCAAGATGTTTGAGAGCTGTCGCTGCTGCTGCTGCCTCTGTAAAACAGAGTGAGGGAATGATCCTAGGCCATGCTTTAACCCTGATGGTACCTCACTCTGTAGATTGTCTATTTAACAGAACACAAATGCAACACCTCATCTCCGCACGATTAACGAGATACAAATTGATTTTGTTTGCACTGCACATTAAAATTCAGAGGTGTTGCGTTCTCAATCCGGCTGAACTTTTACTTTTCCCGCAAGGTACTGCTTGCAGTGACGATGAGTCACATGACTGCCTTTACACCACAGAGCAAGAGACAAAAGGCAAAATCGATCTAAAAGATACTCCTTTGAACAATCCACAAGGGGAGCTGTTTTGTGATGGCTCTTGTTTCAAACTTCCGGAAAGTACATCCACGGCTGCTTATGCAAACACCACATTGAGCACGGTTGTGGAGACCAAAAGAATCACGCATAACTCCGTGCAGGCCGCAGAGATTATAGCATTGACTCGAGCTTGTGAACTTTCCGAACGGCTTACAGTAAATATATATACTGATAGTCAGTATGCTTTTAGGGTGGTTCACAACTTCAGTAAACTTTGGGCAGAACGAGGTTTCTTGACCTCACATGGCACTAAAATCCAGTATGGCTCCTTGATAGTACGGTTACTCTCAGCGCTTGCACTCCCCACTCAATTAGCAAATATGAAATGTGCTGCGCATCAGAGTTCATGGATAATGTGGGAAAAGGGAACGCTTTCGCTGACCAGGTAGCCAAACAGACTGGTACTGATCTCCATTCAGAAATGTATATTTCAAGGGAAGCCACAAATGTCTGTACTTTGGATGAGGGTATCGAATCTGTGAAAAGTATTCAAGCTGATGCCACATTAGAGGAATCTAAGAAATGGGCTGAGGGTTTGGCAAGTTCGGATGACGACGGGTGTTGGGTGGACAAGTTGGAAGGGAAATGGTTTCTGCCAGAGGCGTACATTACGATGATGGTCGCTATGGCTCATGGCCCCACCCATATCTGTGCACGGAAAGTTACCAAAATGTTACATAATATCTGGGTGAATGATAAAATCTCCAAAGTAGCTGAAAGTTTTGTTCAGAGTTGTATGATTTGTTTGCAGCATAATATGGGAAAGGGCACATCGACTCGTAGGGGTAGTTTTGGTCCACCTTCCGCCCCCTTTGAGGTGATACATTTTGATTTCATTGAAATGGAGCGTTGCAACAACTACAAGTATGTGCTAGTGGTTATCTGCGCTTTTAGCAAATAGGTTGAAGCCTTTCCCGTTAAAGATGCCACCACAACGACAAAGGCGAAGACCATGCTGAAGGAATATTTTCCTAGGTTGGTTTGCCAAGAATCATCTGGTCAGACAATGGTTCACATTTTATCGCTCCTGTAATTCTGCAGATATGTGCGGGATTACAGATCGATAAACGGTTCCATTCGGCTAGACACGCTCAAAGTGCTGGTTTGGTAGAGAGACACAACGGCATCATTAAGAACAAGCTCGCTAAGACGTGCGCCAGCACCAAACTAAAATGGCTGGACGCCTTACAAATTGTGTTATTATCAATGAGAACGACTCCACAAACTAAGACTGGGCTCTCCCCATTTGAGGTGGTAATGGGTAGGCCAGCTAACATTTGGAATCTCCCCAAACCCTGATCTTTGCATGACATTGAACATGTACTTCTTTCCGATTACTGTGGCCAGTTAACAAAAAATCTGTATTTGATTTACCAACAGGTGCGAGAAGCCCTCCCCGTAAGTTACAAGGGCCCAGGTCACAGCATACGGCCTGGCAGGTGGGTCCTCATCAAATCGTTTGAAAGAGCATCCTGCCTCGCACCTTGTTGGCGGGGCCCGCATCAAGCTCTCTCGGTCACACAGACCGCAGTGCGAGTGGCAGGGCGGAAGCACTGGATCCACGCGTCACACATCAAGAGGATTCCCTTCCCTTTGCCACACGGTACAGAAGACACAGAGGTCCTTACCAGTGCTGCACCCAACGATCACATAGCATCGAGCAGCATCGAGAGTGCATCAGAGACTCTCCCTGAGCCCGTGGGGCCTGGGGAAACAGACGCTTTATCTCCACACTCTCCCACAGATCCTATTGCACCATTGTTAAATCCTGTTTCAAATTCACCACTTCCATCAGGAAGCAAGGACAAATTGTTCGCAGATCACGCAGTGCTAGGAGTCACAAGGTACGATCTGCGCCCGAGGAGTTAGACTTACTGCACGGTTCGGCTGTGCCATCAGGAAAAATCATCGGAGGGCTTGTCTTTTTGGTCCGTTCTTTTGCACGTAAGGAATTCTGTTGGCTAGGGTTTGGGAAGGACTAAGAAAACGCACGGATAGAAGATCGCCAGCAAACAAACTTAGCGTATTCGTTTGAAGAAACAATGCCTGCACTCGTACGGAACAGATAAGAGACTGTGTGACCAACCGTAGTAATGAACAATCGAATGCATGGGCCCCGAAAACGTATTGTTGTCTTGTGATTATGTTAACTGGTTTCACAATAGTAATTGCCTTAGGAGTCTCTGGACACAACGTCAGGACCTTACAAAATAAGAGCTTTTAATGCAAAGTAACCGCTGTACTTGACGTCTCGGTTCCGGTAGGGCAAGTTTCCCACCCATAGTAGGCACTCAAAAATCTCAGCGTACCGAAGTTGGTCTCACCAGGCAAGTCAGCCTGCGCCCCTTATTCCGCTCTGCTTATGGATATCACCCCCCTGGACCTGAGGGGGACGGGTGAGAAAGCAGTCACCTAAAGACCCATGCGTTGCCTAGCAACCAGATGTGTCACCCCGGCCAGGTGTGAGGTGATGGTGTCTTACCGACACCATTGTGCCTGCCTGGGTGAACACAGAATGGCCTTCAGGTGGAGGCCCGGGTGCCCGCTCCCTCTACAGGGTCCCCTAGCCTAGAGGCCTGCGTCTGGAGGGCACATCCGGGTGCCCGCTCCCTCTACAGGGTCCCCCCCAGCCTAGAGGCCTGTGTCTGGAGGGCACATGCGGGTACCCGCTCCCTCTACAGGTTCCCCCCCAGCCTAGAGGCCTGAGTCTGGAGGGCACATGAGGGTGCCCGCTCCCTCATCAGGTTCCCCCCAGCCTAGAGGTCTGAATCTGGAGGGCACATCTGGGTGCCCGCGCTCCCCCTACAGGTTCCTTCCAGCCTAGAGGCCTGCGTCTGAGGGGCACATCAGGGTGCTTGCTCTCCCTACAGGTTCCCCTCAGCCTAGAGGCCTGCGTCTGGAGGGCACATCCGGGTGCCTGCTCTCTCTACAGGCTCCCCCCAGCCTAGAGGCCTGCTCTCTCTTCAGGTTCCCACCATCCTAGAGGCCTGCATCTGGAGGACACATCCGGGTGCCCGCTCTCTCTGCAAGCTCCCCCCAGCCAAGAGGCATGCATCTGGAGGGCACATCGAGGTGCCCGCTCTCTCTATAGGCTCCCCCCAACCTAGAGGCTTGCATCTGGAGGGCACATCTGGGTGCCCGCACCCTCTTAAGGTTCCCCCCACAGGTTCCCCCCAGCCTAGAGGCCTGCATCTGGAGGGCACATCTGGGTGACTGCTCCCTCTACAGGTTCCCCCAGCCTAGAGGCCTGCATTTGGAGTGAACATCTGGGTGACCGCTCCCTCTACAGGTTCCACCCACAGGTTCCCCCAGCCTAGAGGCCTGCATCTGGAGGGCAAATCTGGGTGCCCACTCTGTCTACAGGCTCCCCCCAGCCTAGAGGCCTGCGTCTGGAGGGCACACCCGGGTGCCCGCACTCTCTACAAGTTCCCCCCAGCCTAGAGGTCTGCGTCTGGACGGCACATCTCGGTGCCCGCTCCCTCTACAGATTCCCCCCCAGCATGTAGGCCTGGATCTGGAGGGCACATCCAGGTGCCCACTTTCTCTACAGGTTCTCCCCAGCCTAGAGGCCTGCGTCTGGAGGGC
The DNA here is from genome assembly GCF_040938575.1 of Ambystoma mexicanum. Classification (NCBI taxonomy): domain Eukaryota; kingdom Metazoa; phylum Chordata; class Amphibia; order Caudata; family Ambystomatidae; genus Ambystoma; species Ambystoma mexicanum. The sequence goes on from NC_090932.1 coordinate 7,313,353, forward strand.
ACATCTGGGTGCCCGCTCCCTCTACAGGTTCCCCCCCAGCCTAGAGGCCTGCATCTGGAGCAACATCTGGTTGCCTGCTCCCTCTACAGGTTCCCTCCTGCCTAGAGGCCTGCGTCTGGAGGGCACATGCGGGTACCCACTCCCTCTACAGTCTCCCCCAGCCTAGAGGCCTGCATCTGGGGGGCACACCCGGGTGCCTGCTCTCTCTACAGGTTCCCCCCAGCCTAGAGGCCTGCGTCTGGAGGGCACATCCAGGTGCCCGTTGTCTCTACAGGCTCCCCCAGCCTAGAGGCCTGCGCCTGGAGTGCACATCTGGGTGCCCGCTCTCTCTACAGGTTCCCCCCAGCCTAGAGGCATGGGTCTAAAGGGCACATCTGGGTGCCTGCTCCCTCTACAGGTTCCCCCCAGCCTAGAGGCCTGCGTCTGGAGGGCATATCTGGGTGCCCGCTCTCTCTACAGGTTCCCCACCAGCCTAGAGGCCTACTTCTGGAGGGCACATCTGGGTGCTCACTCCCCCTACAGGTTCCTCCCAGCCTTGATGCCTGCATCTGGGGGGCACATCCGGTTGCCGCTCTCTCTACAGTCTCCCCCCGTCCTAGTGGCCTGCGTCTCTACAGGTTCCCCCAGCCTAGAAGCCTGCATCTGGAGCAACATCTAGTTGCCTGCTCCATCTACAGGCTCCCGCCAGCCTAGAGGCCTGCGTCTGGAGGACACATCTGGGTGACCACTCCCTCTACAGGTTCCCCCCAGCCTAGAGGCTTGCATCTGGAGCAACATCTTGTTGCCTGCTCCCTCTACAGGTTCCCTCCAACCTAGTGGCCTGCGTCTGGAGGGCACATCCGGGTGCCTGCTCTCTCTTCAGGCTCCCCCCAGCCTAGAGGCCTGCGTCTGGGGGGCACATCCGGGTGCCCGCTCTCTCTAGAGGTTCCCCCCAGCCTAGAGGCCTGCGTCTGGAGGTCACATTCGGGTGCTGGCTCTCTCTACATGCTCCCCACAGCCTAGAGGCCTGCGTCTGGAGGGCACATCGGGGTGCCCGCTCTCTCTACAGGTTCCCCCCAGCCTAGAGGCCTGCGTCTGGAGGGCTCATCCGGGTGCCCGCTCTCTCTACAGGCTCCCCCAGCCTAGAGGCCTGCGTCTGGAAGGCACATCCAGGTGCCTGCTCTCTCTACAGGCTCCCCCAGCCTAGAGACCTGCATCTGGGGGGCACATCCAGGTGCCCACTCATTCTACAGGTTTGCCCCAGCCTAGAGGCCTGCATCTGGAGGGCACATCCAGGTGCCAGCTCTCTCTACAGGCTCCCCCCAGCCTAGAGGCCTGCGTCTGGGGGCACATTCGGGTGCCCTTGCCCTCTACAGGTTCCCCCCAGCCGAGAAGCCTGCATCTGGAAGGCACATCTGGGTGCCCGCTCCCTCTACAGGGTCCCCCCACAGGTTCGCCCCAGCCTAGAGGCCTGCATCTGGAGGTCACATCTGGGTGGCCTCTCTCTCTACAGGCTCCCCCCAGCATAGAGGCCTGCATCTGGGGGGCATATCCAGGTACCCACTCTCTCTACAGGTTCCCCCCAGCATAGAGGCATGCATCTGGAGGGCCCATCCAGGTGCCTGCTCCCTCTACAGGCTCCCCCCAGCCTAGAGGAATGCGTCTGGAGGACACATCTGGATCCCTATCCCCTCTACAGGTTCCCCCCAGCCTAGAAGCCTGCATCTGGAGCAAAATCTGGTTGCCTGCTCCCTCTACAGGCTCCCCCCAGCCTAGAGGCCTGCGTCTGGAGAACACATCTGGGTGCCCGCTTCCTCTACATGTCCCCCCCAGCCTAGAGGCCTGCATCTGGAGCAACATCTGGTTGCCTGCTCCCTCTACAGCTTCCCTCCAGCCTAGAGGCCTGAGTCTGGAGGGCACATCTGGGAGCCCGCTCCCTCTACAGGTTCCCCCCATCCTAGAGGCCTGCATCTGGAGGGCACATCTGGGTGCCCGCTCCCTCTACTGGTTCCCCCCACAGGATCCCCCCAGCCTAGAGGCCCGCATCTGGAGGGCACATCTGGGTGCCCGCTCCCTCTACATACTCCCCCCAGCCTAAAGGCCTGCATCTGGAGAGCACATCCAGGTGCCAGCTCTCTCTACAGTCTCCCCCCAGCCTAGAGGCCTGCATCTGGGGGCACATCCGGGTGCCCACGCCCTCTACAGGTTCCCCCCAGCTTAGAAGACTGCATCTGGAGGGCACATCTGGGTGCCCGCTCCCTCTACAGGGTCCTCCCACAGGTTCACCCCCAGTGTAGAGGCATGCATCTGGAGGGCACATCTGGGTGCCCACTCTCTCAACAGGCTCCCCCAGCCTAGAGGCCTGCATCTGAAAGGCACATCCAGGTGCCTGCTCTCTCTACAGGCTCCCCCCAGCCTAGAGGCCTGCATCTGGAGGGCCTATCCAGGTGCCCGCTCTCTCTACAGGCTCCCCCAGCCTACAAGCCTGCGTCTGGGGGGCACATCCAGGTGCCCGCTCCCTCTACAGGGTCCCCCCACAGGTTCCCCCCAGCCTAGAGGCCTGTGTCTGGAGTACACATCTGGGTGCCCGCTCCCTCTACAGATTCCCCCCAGCCTAGAAGTCTGCATCTGGAGCAACATCTGGTTGCCTGCTCCCTCTACAGGCTCCCCCCAGCCTAGAGGCCTGCGTCTGGAGGGCACATCCAGGTGCCCACTCCCTCTACAGGGTCCCCCCACCGGTTCCCCCCAGCCTAGAGGCCTGCATCTGGAGGACACATCAGGGTGCCCATCCCCTCTACAGGTTCCCCCCAGCCTAGAAGCCTGCATCTGGAGCAATATCTGGTTGCCTGCTCCCTCTACAGGCTCCCCCCATCCTAGTGGCCTGCGTCTGCAGAACACATCTGGGTGCCCGCTCCCTCTAAATGTTCCCCCCCAGCCTAGAGGCCTGCATCTGGAGCAACATCTGGTTGCCTGCTCCCTCTACAGGTTCACTCCAGCCTAGAGGCCTGTGTCTGGAGGGCACATCTGGGTGCCCGCTCCCTCGACATACTCGCCCCCAGCCTAAAGGTCTACGTCTGCGGAGCACATCTGGGTGCCCGCTCCCTCTAAATGTTCCCCCCCAGCCTAGCGGCCTGCATCTGGAGCAACATCTGGTTGCCTGCTCCATCTACAGGCTCCCGCCAGCCTAGAGGCCTGTGTCTGGAGGACACATCTGGGTGACCACTCCCTCTACAGGTTCCCCCCAGCCTAGAGGCTTGCATCTGGAGCAACATCTTGTTGCCTGCTCCCTCTACAGGTTCCCTCCAAGCTAGTGGCCTGCGTCTGGAGGGCACATCCGGGTGCCTGCTCTCTCTTCAGGCTCCCCCCAGCCTAGAGGACTGCGTCTGGGGGGAACATCCAGGTGCCCGCTCTCTCTAGAGGTTCCCCCCAGCCTAGAGGCCTGCGTCTGGAGGTCACATTCGGGTGCTGGCTCTCACTACAGGCTCCCCACAGCCTAGAGGCCTGCGTCTGGAGGGCACATCGGGGTGCCCGCTCACTCTACAGGTTCCCCCCATCCTAGAGGCCTGCGTCTGGAGGGCACATCCGGGTGCCCGCTCTCTCTACAGGCTCCCCCAGCCTAGAGGCCTGCGTCTGGAAGGCACATCCATGTGCCTGCTCTCTCTACAGGCTCCCCCCAGCCTAGAGGCCTGCATCTGGGGGGCACATCCAGGTGCCCACTCATTCTACAGGTTTGCCCCAGCCTAGAGGCCTGCATCTGGAGGGCACATCCAGGTGCCAGCTCCCTCTACAGGCTCCCCCCAGCCTAGAGGCCTGCGTCTGGGGGCGCATCCGGGTGCCCACGCCCTCTACAGGTTCCCCCCAGCCGAGAAGCCTGCATCTGGAGCAACATCTGTGGGTGCCCACTCTCTCTACAAGTTCCCCACCTGCCTCGAGGCCTGCATCTGGAGGGCACATCCGGGCGCGCGCTCTCTCTACAGGCTCCCTCCCAGCCTAGAGGCCTGCGTCTGGAGGGCACATCTGGGTGCCCGCCCTCTCTTCAGGTTCCCCCAAGCCTAGAGGCCTGCGTCTGGAAGGCACATCCAGGTGCCCACTCTCTCTACAGGATCCCCTCAGCCTAGAGGCCTGCATCTGGGGGGCTCATCCAGGTGCCGACTCTCTCTACAGGGTCCCCCACAAGTTCCCCTCAGCCTAGATGCCTGCATCCGGAGGACACATCTGGGTGCCCGCTCCCTCTACAGGTTCCCCCCAGCCTAGAAGCCTGCATTTGGAGCAACATCTGGTTGCCTGCTCCCTCTATAGGCTCCCCCAGCCTAGAGGCCTGCGTCTGGAGGGCACATCTGGGTGCCTGCTCCCTCTACAGGTTCCCCCTTCAGCCTAGAAGCCTGCATCTTGAGCAACATCTGGTTGCCTGCTCCCTCTACCGACTCCACCCAGCCTAGAGGCCTGCGTCTGGAGGGCACATCCAGATGCCCGCTCCCTCTACAGGGTCCCCCCACAGGTTCCCCCCAGCCTAGAGGCCTGTGTCTGGAGGACACATCTGGGTGCCTGCTCCCTCTACAGGTTCCCTCAGCCTAGAAGCCTGCATCTGGAGCAACATCTGGTTGCCTGCTCCCTCTACAGTCTCCCCCCAGCCTAGAGGCATGCGCCTGGAGGACACATCTGGGTGCCCGCTCCCTCTACAGGTTCTCCCCCAGCCTAGAGGCCTGCATCTGGAGCAAAATCTGGTTGCCTGCTCCCTCTACAGGTTCCCTCCACCCTAGAGGCCTGCGTCTGGAGGGCACATCTGGGTGCCCGCTCCCTCTACAAGTACCCCCCAGCCTAGAGGCCTGCATCTGGAGGGCACATCTAGGTGCCCGCTCTCTATACAGACTCCCCCCAGCCTAGAGGCCTGCGTCTGGAGGGCACATCCGAGTGCCCGCTCCCTCTACAGGTTCCCCCCAGCCTAGAGGCTTGCATCTGGAGCAACATCTTGTTGCCTGCTCCCTCTACAGGTTCCCTCCAAGCTAGTGGCCTGCGTCTGGAGGGCACATCCGGGTGCCTGCTCTCTCTTCAGGCTCCCCCCAGCCTAGAGGACTGCGTCTGGGGGGAACATCCAGGTGCCCGCTCTCTCTAGAGGTTCCCCCCAGCCTAGAGGCCTGCGTCTGGAGGTCACATTCGGGTGCTGGCTCTCACTACAGGCTCCCAAGAGGCCTAGAGGCCTGCGTCTGGAGGGCACATCGGGGTGCCCGCTCACTCTACAGGTTCCCCCCAGCCTAGAGGCCTGCGTCTGGAGGGCACATCCGGGTGCCCGCTCTCTCTACAGGCTCCCCCAGCCTAGAGGCCTGCGTCTGGAAGGCACATCCATGTGTCTGCTCTCTCTACAGGCTCCCCCCAGCCTAGAGGACTGCATCTGGGGGGCACATCCAGGTGCCCACTCATTCTACAGGTTTGCCCCAGCCTAGAGGCCTGCATCTGGAGGGCACATCCAGGTGCCAGCTCCCTCTACAGGCTCCCCCCAGCCTAGAGGCCTGCGTCTGGGGGCGCATCCGGGTGCCCACGCCCTCTACAGGTTCCCCCCAGCCGAGAAGCCTGCATCTGGAGCAACATCTGTGGGTGCCCACTCTCTCTACAAGTTCCCCACCTGCCTCGAGGCCTGCATCTGGAGGGCACATCCGGGCGCGCGCTCTCTCTACAGGCTCCCTCCCAGCCTAGAGGCCTGCGTCTGGAGGGCACATCTGGGTGCCCGCCCTCTCTTCAGGTTCCCCCAAGCCTAGAGGCCTGCGTCTGGAAGGCACATCCAGGTGCCCACTCTCTCTACAGGATCCCCTCAGCCTAGAGGCCTGCATCTGGGGGGCTCATCCAGGTGCCGACTCTCTCTACAGGGTCCCCCACAAGTTCCCCTCAGCCTAGATGCCTGCATCCGGAGGACACATCTGGGTGCCCGCTCCCTCTACAGGTTCCCCCCAGCCTAGAAGCCTGCATTTGGAGCAACATCTGGTTGCCTGCTCCCTCTATAGGCTCCCCCAGCCTAGAGGCCTGCGTCTGGAGGGCACATCTGGGTGCCTGCTCCCTCTACAGGTTCCCCCTTCAGCCTAGAAGCCTGCATCTTGAGCAACATCTGGTTGCCTGCTCCCTCTACCGACTCCACCCAGCCTAGAGGCCTGCGTCTGGAGGGCACATCCAGATGCCCGCTCCCTCTACAGGGTCCCCCCACAGGTTCCCCCCAGCCTAGAGGCCTGTGTCTGGAGGACACATCTGGGTGCCTGCTCCCTCTACAGGTTCCCTCAGCCTAGAAGCCTGCATCTGGAGCAACATCTGGTTGCCTGCTCCCTCTACAGTCTCCCCCCAGCCTAGAGGCATGCGCCTGGAGGACACATCTGGGTGCCCGCTCCCTCTACAGGTTCTCCCCCAGCCTAGAGGCCTGCATCTGGAGCAAAATCTGGTTGCCTGCTCCCTCTACAGGTTCCCTCCACCCTAGAGGCCTGCGTCTGGAGGGCACATCTGGGTGCCCTCTCCCTCTACAAGTACCCCCCAGCCTAGAGGCCTGCATCTGGAGCAAAATCTGGTTGCCCGCTCCCTCTACAGATCCCCCCAGCCTAGAGGCCTGCGTCTGGAGGGCACATCCGAGTGCCCGCTCCCTCTACAGGTTCTCCCCACAGTTTTCCCCCAGCCTAGAGGCCTGCGTTTGGAGGGCACATCTGGGTGTCCACTGTCTTTACAGGTTCCCCCCAGCCTAGAAGCCTGCATCCGGAGGGCTCATCTGGGTGCCCGCTCCGTCAACAGGTTCCCCCCAGCTTAGAGGCCTGCATCTGGAAGGCACGTCTGGGGGCCCGCTCCCTCTACAGGGTCACCCCATCCTAGAGGCCTGCGTCTGGAGTGCACCTCCGAATGCCCGCTCCCTCTACAGGTTCCCCCCACAGTTTTCCCCAGCCTAGAGGCCTGCATCTGGGGGGCTCATCCAGGTGCCGACTCTCTCTACAGGGTCCCCCACAAGTTCCCCTCAGCCTAGATGCCTGCATCCGGAGGACACATCTGGGTGCCCGCTCCCTCTACAGGTTCCCCCCAGCCTAGAAGCCTGCATTTGGAGCAACATCTGGTTGCCTGCTCCCTCTATAGGCTCCCCCCAGCCTAGAGGCCTGTGTCTGGAGGGCACATCTGGGTGCCTGCTCCCTCTACAGGTTCCCCCTTCAGCCTAGAAGCCTGCATCTTGAGCAACATCTGGTTGCCTGCTCCCTCTACCGACTCCACCCAGCCTAGAGGCCTGCGTCTGGAGGGCAAATCCAGATGCCCGCTCCCTCTACAGGGTCCCCCCACAGGTTCCCCCCAGCCTAGAGGCCTGTGTCTGGAGGACAAATCTGGGTGCCCGCTCCCTCTACAGGTTCCCTCACCCTAGAAGCCTGCATCTGGAGCAACATCTGGTTGCCTGCTCCCTCTACAGTCTCCCCCCAGCCTAGAGGCATGCGCCTGGAGGACACATATGGGTGCCCGCTCCCTCTACAGGTTCTCCCCCAGCCTAGAGGCCTGCATCTGGAGCAAAATCTGGTTGCCTGCTCCCTCTACAGGTTCCCTCCACCCTAGAGGCCTGCGTCTGGAGGGCACATCTGGGTGCCCGCTCCCTCTACAGGTACCCCCCAGCCTAGAGGCCTGCATCTCGAGGGCACATCTAGGTGCCCGCTCTCTATACAGACTCCCCCCAGCCTAGAGGCCTGCGTCTGGAGGGCACATCCGAGTGCCCGCTCCCTCTACAGGTTCAACCCACAGTTTTCCCCCAGCCTAGAGGCCTAAATTTGGAGGGCACATCTGGGTGCCCACTCTCTTTACAGGTTCCCCCCAGCCTAGAAGCCTGCATCCGGAGGGCTCATCTGGGTGCCCGCTCCCTCGACAGGTTCCCCCCAGCTTAGAGGCCTGCATCTGGAAGGCACATCTGGGTGCGCACTCCCTCTACAGGTTCCCCCCAGCCTAGAGGCCTGCGTCTGAAGGGCACATCTGGGTTCCTGCTCCCTCTACAGCATCCCCCCAGCCTAGAAGCCTGCGTTTGGAGGGCACATCTGGGTGCACGCTCCCTCTACAGGTTCCCCCCAGCTTAAAGGCCTGCGTCTGGAGGGCACATCCTGGTGCCCGCTCCCTCTACAGATCCCCCCAGCCTAGAGGCCTGCGTCTGGAGGGCACATCCGAGTGCCCGCTCCCTCTACAGGTTCCCCCCACAGTTTTCCCCCAGCCTAGAGGCATGCGTTTGGAGGGCACATCTGGGTGTCCACTGTCTTTACAGGTTCCCCCCAGCCTAGAAGCCTGCATCCGGAGGGCTCATCTGGGTGCCCGCTCCGTCAACAGGTTCCCCCCAGCTTAGAGGCCTGCATCTGGAAGGCACGTCTGGGGGCCCGCTCCCTCTACAGGGTCACCCCAGCCTAGAGGCCTGCGTCTGGAGGGCACCTCCGAATGCCCGCTCCCTCTACAGGTTCCCCCCACAGTTTTCCCCAGCCTAGAGGCCTGCGTTTGGAGAGCACATCTGGGTGCCCACTCTCTTTACAGGTTCCCCCCAGCCTAGAAGCCTGCATCCGGAGGGCTCATCTGGGTGCCCGTTCCCTCAACAGGTTCCCCCCAGCTTAGAGGCCTGCATCTGGAAGGCACATCTGGGTGCGCACTCCCTCTACAGGTTCCCCCCAGCCTAGAGGCCTGCATCTGAAGGGCACATCTGGGTTCCTGCTCCCTCTACAGCATCCGCCCAGCCTAGAAGCCTGCGTCTGGAGGGCACATCTGGGTGCACGCTCCCTCTACAGGTTCCCCCAGCTTAGAGGCCTGCGTCTGGAGGGCACATCCAGGTGCCCGCTCCCTCTACAGGTTCCCCCCACAGGTTCCCCCCAGCCTAGAGGCCTATGTCTGGAGGGCACATCTGGGTGCCCTCTCCCTCTACAGGTTCCCCCCAGCCTAGAGGCCTGTGTCTGGAAGGCACATCTGGGTGCCCGCTCCCTCTACAGGTCCCCGCCAGCCTAGAGGCCTGCATCTGGAGGGCACATCTCGGTTCTCGCTCCCTCTACAGGTTTCCCCCCCAGCCTAGAGGCCTGCATCTGGAGGGCACATCTGGGTGCCCGCTCGCTCTACAGGTTCCCCCCCAGCCTAGAGGCCTGCATCTGGAGGGCACATCTGGGTGCCCGCTCTCTCTACAGGTTCCCCCCAGCCTAGAGGCCTGCGTCTGGAGGGCACATCTGGGTGCCTGCTCCCACTACAGGTTACGCCCAGCCTAGAGGCCTGCATCTGGAGCAACATCTGGTTGCCTGCTCCCTCTACAGGTTCCCTCCAGCCTAGAGGCCTGCGTCTGGAGGGGACATCTGGGAGCCCACTCCCTCTACAGGATCCCCCCAGCCTAGAGGCCTGCGTCTGGGAGACACATCTGTGTGCCTGGTCTCTCTACAGGTTCCCCCCAGCCTAGAGTCCTGCGTCTGGAGGGCACATCTGGGTGCCTGCTCCTTCTATAGGTTCCCCCCCACAGGTATCCCCCAGCCTAGAGGCCTACGTCTGGAGGGCACATCTGGGTGACTGCTCCCTCTACAGGTTCCCCCCAGCCTAGAGGCCTGCATCTGGAGGGCACATCTGGGTGCCCGCTCCCTCTACAGGTTCCCCACAGCCTAGAGGCCTGCATCTGGAGCAACATCTGGTTGCCTGCTTCCTCTACAGGTTCCCTCCAGCCTAGAGTCCTGCGTATGGAGGGCACATCTGGGTCCCCGCTTCCTCTACAGGTTCCCCCCAGCCTAGAGGCCTGCATCTGGAGGGAACATCTGGGTGCCCGCTCTCTCTACACGTTCCCCCACAGTTTTCCCCCAGCCTAGAGGCCTGCGTTTGGAGGGCACATCTGGGTGCCCACTCTCTTTAAAGGTTCCCCTTAGCCTAGAAGCCTGCATCTGGAGGGCTCATCTGGGTGCCCACTCCCTCAACAGGTTCCCTCCAGCTTAGAGGCCTGCATCTGGAAGACACATCTGGGTGCCCACTCCCTCTACAGGTTCCCCCAGCCTAGATGCCTGCGTCTGGAGGGCACATCCTGGTGCCCTCTCCCTCTACAGGGTCCCCCCACAGGTTCCCCCCCAGCCTAGAGGCCTGCATCTGGAGGGCACATCGGGGTACCTGCTCTCTCGACAGGTTCCCCCCAGCCTAGAGGCCTGCATCTGGAGGGCACATCTGGGTGCCTGCTTCCTCTACAGGTTCCCCCCAGCCTAGTGGCCTGCATCTGGAGCAACATCTGGTTGCCTGCTCCCTCTACAGGTTCCCTCCAGCCTAGAGGCCTGCATCTGGAGGGCACATCTGGGTGCCCGCTCCCTCTACAGTTTCCCCCCACAGGATTCCCCCAGCCTAGAGGCCTGCATCTGGAGGGAACATCTGGGTGCCCGCTCTCTCTACATGTTCCCCCCAGCCTAGAGGCCTGCGTCTGGAGGGCACATCCGAGTGCCCGCTGCCTCTACACGTTCCCCCCACAGTTTTCCCCCAGCCTAGAGGCCTGCGTTTGGAGGGCACATCTGGGTGCCCACTCTCTTTACAGGTTCCCCTTAGCCGAGAAGCCTGCATCTGGAGGGCTCATCTGGGTGCCCGCTCCCTCAACAGGTTCCCCCCAGCTTAGAGGCCTGCATCTGGAAGAAACATCTGGGTGCGCACTCCCTCTACAGGTTCCCCCCAGCCTAGATGCCTGCGTCCGAAGGGCACATCCGGGTGCCCGCTCCCCCTACAGCTTCCCCATAAGCTTAGAGGCCTGTGTCTGGAGGGCACATCCGGGTGCCCTCTCCCTCTACAGGGTCCCCCCACAGGTTCCCCCCAGCCTAGAGGCCTGCATCTGGAGGGCACATCTTGGTGCCCGGTCCCTCTACAGGATCCCCCCAGCCTAGAGGCCTGCATGTGGGGGACACATATGTGTGCCCGCTTTATCTACAGGTTCCCCCCAGCCTAGAGGCTTGGGTCTGGAGGGCACATCTGGGTGCCTGCTCCTTCTATAGGTTCCCCCCACAGGTTTCTCCAAGCCTAGAGGCCTACGTCTGGAGGGCACATCTGGGTGCCCTCTCCCTCTACGGGTTCCTGCCAGCCTATATGACTGCATCTGGAGGGCTCATCTGGGTGCCCGCTCCCTCTATAGGTTCCCCCCAGCCTAGACGCCTGCATCTGGAGGGCACATCTAGGTGCCTGCTCTCTATACAGACTCCCCCCAGCCTAGAGGCCTGCGTCTCGAGGTCACATCTGGGTGCCCACTCCCTCTACAGGGTCCCCCCAGCCTAGAGGCCTGCGTCTGGAGGGCACATCCGAGTGCCCGCTCCCTCTACAGGTTCCCCCCACAGTTTTCCCCCAGCCTAGAGGCCTGTGTTTGGAGGGCACATCTGGGTGCCCACTCTCTTTACAGGTTCCCCCCAGCCTAGAAGCCTGCATCCGGAGGGCTCATCTGGGTGCCCGCTCCCTCAACAGGTTCCCCCCAGCTTAGATGCCTGCATCTGGAAGACACATCTGGGTGCCACTCCCTCTACAGGTTCCCCCCAGCCTAGGGGCCTGCGTCTGAAGGGCACATCTGGGTTGCTGCTCCCTCTACAGCATCCCCCCAGCCTAGAAGCCTGCGTCTGGAGGGCACATCTGGGTGCACGCTCCCTCTACAGGTTCCCCCCAGCTTAGAGGCCTACGTCTGGAGGGCACATCCGGGTGCCCGCTCCCTCTAGAGGTTCCCCCCACAGGTTCCCCCCAGCCTAGAGGCCTGCGTCTGGAGGGCACATCTCGGTGCCCTCTCCCTCTACAGGTTCCCCCCAGCCTAGAGTCCTGTGTCTGGAGGGCACATCTGGGTGCCCGCTCCCTCTACAGGTCCCCCCCCAGCCTAGAGGCCTGCATATGGAGGGCACATCTGGGTGCCCGCTCCCTCTACAGGTTCCCCCCCCAGCCTAGAGGCCTGCTTCTGGAGGGCACATCTGGGTGCCCGCTCTCTCTACAGGTTCCTCCCAGCCTAGAGGCCTGCGTCTGGAGGGCACATCTGGGTGCTTACTCCCTCTACAGGTTCCCCCCCAGCCTAGAGGCATGCATCTGGAGCAACATCTGGTTGCCTGCTCCCTCTACAGGTTCCCTCCAGCCTAGAGGCCTGCATCTGGAGGGCACATCTGGGAGCCCGCTCCCTCTACAGATTCCCCCAAGCCTAGAGGCCTGCGTCTGGGGGACACATCTGTGTGCCCGGTCTCTCTACAGGTTCCCCCCAGCCTAGAGTCCTGCGTCTGGAGGGCACATCTAGGTGCCTGCTCGTTCTATAGGTTCCCCCCACAGGTATCCCCCAGCCTAGAGGCCTGCTTCTGGAGGGCATATCTGGGTTCCCGCTCCCTCTACAGGTTCCTCCCAGCCTAGATGCCTGCGTCTGGAGGGCACATCTGGGTGCCCGCTCCCTCTACAGGTTCCCCCCAGCCTAGAGGCCTGCGTCTGGAGGGCACATCTGGGTGCCCGCTCTCTCTACAGGTTCCCCTCAGCCTAGAGGCCTGCATCTGGAGCAACATCTGGTTGCCTGCTCCCTCTACAGGTTCCCTCCAGCCTAGAGGCCTGCGTCTGGAGGGCACATCTGGGTCCCCGCTCCCTCTACAGGTTCCCCCAGCCTAGAGGTCTGCATCTGGAGGGCACATCTGGGTGCCCGCTCCCTCTACAGTTTCCCCCCACAGGATTCCCCCAGCCTAGAGGCCTGCATCTGGAGGGAACATCTGGGTGCCCCGCTCTCTCTACATGTTCCCCCCAGCCTAGTGGCCTGCGTCTGGGGGCACATCTGGTGCCCGATTTCTCAACAGGTTCCCACCAGCGTAAAGGCCTGCATCTAGAGGGAACATCTGGGTGCCCGCTCTCTCTACATGTTCCCCCCAGCCTAGAGGCCTGCGTCTGGGGGCACATCTGGGTGTCTGATCTCTCAACAGGTTCCCCCAGCCTAAAGGCGTGCATCTGGAGGGCACATCCGGGTGCCCGCTCCCTCTACAGGTTCCCCCCAGCCTAGAGGCCTGCGTCTGGAGGGCACATCTGGGTGTCCACCCCCTCTGCAGGTTACCCCGAGCCTAGAGGCCTGCATCTAAGGGCATATCTGGGTGCCTGCTTCCTCTACAGGTTCTCCCCAGCCTAGTGGCCTGCATCTGGAGCAACATCTGGTTGCCTGTTCCCTCTACAGGTTCCCTCCAGCCTAGAGGCCTGTGTCTGGAGGGCACATCTTGATGCCCGCTCCCTCTACAGGATCCCCCCAGCCTAAAGGCCTACATCTGGGAGACACATCTGTGTGCCCGCTTTCTCTACAGGTTCCCCCCAGCCTAGAGGCCTACGTCCGGAGGGCACATCTGGGTGCCCTCTCCCTCTACGGGTTCCTCCCAGCCTAGATGCCTGCGTCTGGAGGGCACATCTGGGTGCCCGCTTCCTCTACAGGTTCCCCCAGCCTAGAGGCCTGCGTCTGGAGGGCACATCTAGGTGCCCGCTCTCTATACAGACTCCCCCCAGCGTAGAGGCCTGCGTCTGGAGGTCACATCTGGGTGCCCGCTCCCCCTACAGGGTGCCCCCAGCCTAGAGGCCTGCGTCTGGAGGGCACATCCGAGCGCCCGCTCCCTCTACAGGTTCCCCCACAGTTTCCCCCAGCCTAGAGGCCTGCGTTTGGAGGGCACATCTGGGGGCCCACTCTCTTTACAGGTTCCCCCCAGCCTAGAAGCCTGCATCCGGAGGGCTCATCTGGGTGCCCGCTCTCTCTACATGTTCCCCCCAGCCTAGAGGCCTGCGTCTGGAGGGCACATCCGAGTGCCCGTTCCCTCTACACGTTCCCCCCACAGTTTTCCCCCAGCCTAGAGGCCTGCGTTTGGAGGGCACATCTGGGTGCCCACTCTCTTTACAGGTTCCCCTTAGCCTAGAAGCCTGCATCTGGAGGGCTCATCTGGGTGCCCGCTCCCTCAACAGGTTCCCCCCAGCTTAGAGGCCTGCATCTGGAAGAAACATCTGGGTGCCCACTCCCTCTACAGGTTCCCCCCAGCCTAGATGCCTGCGTCCGAAGGGCACATCCTGGTGCCCGCTCTCCCTACAGCTTCCCCATAAGCTTAGAGGCCTGTGTCTGGAGGGCACATCCGGGTGCCCTCTCCCTCTACAGGGTCCCCCCACAGGTTCCCCCCAGCCTAGAGGCCTGCATCTGGAGGGCACATCTTGGTGCCCGCTCCCTCTACAGGATCCCCCCAGCCTAGAGGCCTGCATGTGGGGGACACATATGTGTGCCCGCTTTATCTACAGTTTCCCCCCAGCCTAGAGGCTTGCGTCTGGAGGGCACATCTGGGTGCCTGCTCCTTCTATAGGTTCCCTCCACAGGTTTCTCCAAGCCTAGAGGCCTACGTCTGGAGGGCACATCTGGGTGCCCTCTCCCTCTACGGGTTCCTGCCAGCCTAGATGACTGCATCTGGAGGGCTCATCTGGGTGCCCGCTCCCTCTATAGGTTCCCCCCAGCCTAGACGCCTGCATCTGGAGGGCACATCTAGGTGCCTGCTCTCTATACAGACTCCCCCAGCCTAGAGGCCTGCGTCTCGAGGTCACATCTGGGTGCCCACTCCCTCTACAGGGTCCCCCCAGCCTAGAGGCCTGCGTCTGGAGGGCACATCCGAGTGCCCGCTCCCTCTACAGGTTCCCCCCACAGTTTTCCCCCAGCCTAGAGGCCTGTGTTTGGAGGGCACATCTGGGTGCCCACTCTCTTTACAGGTTCCCCCCAGCCTAGAAGCCTGCATCTGGAGGGCTCATCTGGGTGCCCGCTCCCTCAACAGGTTCCCCCCAGCTTAGAGGCCTGCATCTGGAAGAAACATCTGGGTGCCCACTCCCTCTACAGGTTCCCCCCAGCCTAGATGCCTGCGTCCGAAGGGCACATCCTGGTGCCCGCTCTCCCTACAGCTTCCCCATAAGCTTAGAGGCCTGTGTCTGGAGGGCACATCCGGGTGCCCTCTCCCTCTACAGGGTCCCCCCACAGGTTCCCCCCAGCCTAGAGGCCTGCGTCTGGAGGGCACATCCGAGTGCCCGCTCCCTCTACAGGTTCCCCCCACAGTTTTCCCCCAGCCTAGAGGCCTGCGTCTGAAGGGCACATCTGGGTTGCTGCTCCCTCTACAGCATCCCCCCAGCCTAGAAGCCTGCGTCTGGAGGGCACATCTGGGTGCACGCTCCCTCTACAGGTTCCCCCCAGCTTAGAGGCCTACATCTGGAGGGCACATCCGGGTGCCCGCTCCCTCTAGAGGTTCCCCCCACAGGTTCCCCCCAGCCTAGAGGCCTGCGTCTGGAGGGCACATCTCGGTGCCCTCTCCCTCTACAGGTTCCCCCCAGCCTAGAGTCCTGTGTCTGGAGGGCACATCTGGGTGCCCGCTCCCTCTACAGGTCCCCCCCAGCCTAGAGGCCTGCATATGGAGGGCACATCTGGGTGCCCGCTCCCTCTACAGGTTCCCCCCCAGCCTAGAGGCCTGCATCTGGAGGGCACATCTGGGTGCCCGCTCTCTCTACAGGTCCCTCCCAGCCTAGAGGCCTGCGTCTGGAGGGCACATCTGGGTGCTTACTCCCTCTACAGGTTCCCCCCCAGCCTAGAGGCATGCATCTGGAGCAACATCTGGTTGCCTGCTCCCTCTACAGGTTCCCTCCAGCCTAGAGGCCTGCATCTGGAGGGCACATCTGGGAGCCCGCTCCCTCTACAGGTTCCCCCAAGCCTAGAGGCTTGCATCTGGAGCAACATCTTGTTGCCTGCTCCCTCTACAGGTTCCCTCCAGCCTAGAGGCCTGCATCTGGAGGGCACATCTGGGTGCCCGCTCTCTCTACAGGTCCCTCCCAGCCTAAAGGTCTACGTCTGCGGAGCACATCTGGGTGCCCGCTCCCTCTAAATGTTCCCCCCCAGCCTAGCGGCCTGCATCTGGAGCAACATCTGGTTGCCTGCTCCATCTACAGTCTCCCGCCAGCCTAGAGGCCTGCGTCTGGAGGACACATCTGGGTGACCACTCCCTCTACAGGTTCCCCCCAGCCTAGAGGCTTGCATCTGGAGCAACATCTTGTTGCCTGCTCCCTCTACAGGTTCCCTCCAAGCTAGTGGCCTGCGTCTGGAGGGCACATCCGGGTGCCTGCTCTCTCTTCAGGCTCCCCCCAGCCTAGAGGACTGCGTCTGGGGGGAACATCCAGGTGCCCGCTCTCTCTAGAGGTTCCCCCCAGCCTAGAGGCCTGCGTCTGGAGGTCACATTCGGGTGCTGGCTCTCACTACAGGCTCCCCACAGCCTAGAGGCCTGCGTCTGGAGGGCACATCGGGGTGCCCGCTCACTCTACAGGTTCCCCCCATCCTAGAGGCCTGCGTCTGGAGGGCACATCCGGGTGCCCGCTCTCTCTACAGGCTCCCCCAGCCTAGAGGCCTGCGTCTGGAAGGCACATCCATGTGCCTGCTCTCTCTACAGGCTCCCCCCAGCCTAGAGGCCTGCATCTGGGGGGCACATCCAGGTGCCCACTCATTCTACAGGTTTGCCCCAGCCTAGAGGCCTGCATCTGGAGGGCACATCCAGGTGCCAGCTCCCTCTACAGGCTCCCCCCAGCCTAGAGGCCTGCGTCTGGGGGCGCATCCGGGTGCCCACGCCCTCTACAGGTTCCCCCCAGCCGAGAAGCCTGCATCTGGAGCAACATCTGTGGGTGCCCACTCTCTCTACAAGTTCCCCACCTGCCTCGAGGCCTGCATCTGGAGGGCACATCCGGGCGCGCGCTCTCTCTACAGGCTCCCTCCCAGCCTAGAGGCCTGCGTCTGGAGGGCACATCTGGGTGCCCGCCCTCTCTTCAGGTTCCCCCAAGCCTAGAGGCCTGCGTCTGGAAGGCACATCCAGGTGCCCACTCTCTCTACAGGATCCCCTCAGCCTAGAGGCCTGCATCTGGGGGGCTCATCCAGGTGCCGACTCTCTCTACAGGGTCCCCCACAAGTTCCCCTCAGCCTAGATGCCTGCATCCGGAGGACACATCTGGGTGCCCGCTCCCTCTACAGGTTCCCCCCAGCCTAGAAGCCTGCATTTGGAGCAACATCTGGTTGCCTGCTCCCTCTATAGGCTCCCCCAGCCTAGAGGCCTGCGTCTGGAGGGCACATCTGGGTGCCTGCTCCCTCTACAGGTTCCCCCTTCAGCCTAGAAGCCTGCATCTTGAGCAACATCTGGTTGCCTGCTCCCTCTACCGACTCCACCCAGCCTAGAGGCCTGCGTCTGGAGGGCACATCCAGATGCCCGCTCCCTCTACAGGGTCCCCCCACAGGTTCCCCCCAGCCTAGAGGCCTGTGTCTGGAGGACACATCTGGGTGCCTGCTCCCTCTACAGGTTCCCTCAGCCTAGAAGCCTGCATCTGGAGCAACATCTGGTTGCCTGCTCCCTCTACAGTCTCCCCCCAGCCTAGAGGCATGCGCCTGGAGGACACATCTGGGTGCCCGCTCCCTCTACAGGTTCTCCCCCAGCCTAGAGGCCTGCATCTGGAGCAAAATCTGGTTGCCTGCTCCCTCTACAGGTTCCCTCCACCCTAGAGGCCTGCGTCTGGAGGGCACATCTGGGTGCCCGCTCCCTCTACAAGTACCCCCCAGCCTAGAGGCCTGCATCTGGAGGGCACATCTAGGTGCCCGCTCTCTATACAGACTCCCCCCAGCCTAGAGGCCTGCGTCTGGAGGGCACATCCGAGTGCCCGCTCCCTCTACAGGTTCCCCCCAGCCTAGAGGCTTGCATCTGGAGCAACATCTTGTTGCCTGCTCCCTCTACAGGTTCCCTCCAAGCTAGTGGCCTGCGTCTGGAGGGCACATCCGGGTGCCTGCTCTCTCTTCAGGCTCCCCCCAGCCTAGAGGACTGCGTCTGGGGGGAACATCCAGGTGCCCGCTCTCTCTAGAGGTTCCCCCCAGCCTAGAGGCCTGCGTCTGGAGGTCACATTCGGGTGCTGGCTCTCACTACAGGCTCCCAAGAGGCCTAGAGGCCTGCGTCTGGAGGGCACATCGGGGTGCCCGCTCACTCTACAGGTTCCCCCCAGCCTAGAGGCCTGCGTCTGGAGGGCACATCCGGGTGCCCGCTCTCTCTATAGGCTCCCCCAGCCTAGAGGCCTGCGTCTGGAAGGCACATCCATGTGCCTGCTCTCTCTACAGGCTCCCCCCAGCCTAGAGGCCTGCATCTGGGGGGCACATCCAGGTGCCCACTCATTCTACAGGTTTGCCCCAGCCTAGAGGCCTGCATCTGGAGGGCACATCCAGGTGCCAGCTCCCTCTACAGGCTCCCCCCAGCCTAGAGGCCTGCGTCTGGGGGCGCATCCGGGTGCCCACGCCCTCTACAGGTTCCCCCCAGCCGAGAAGCCTGCATCTGGAGCAACATCTGTGGGTGCCCACTCTCTCTACAAGTTCCCCACCTGCCTCGAGGCCTGCATCTGGAGGGCACATCCGGGCGCGCGCTCTCTCTACAGGCTCCCTCCCAGCCTAGAGGCCTGCGTCTGGAGGGCACATCTGGGTGCCCGCCCTCTCTTCAGGTTCCCCCAAGCCTAGAGGCCTGCGTCTGGAAGGCACATCCAGGTGCCCACTCTCTCTACAGGATCCCCTCAGCCTAGAGGCCTGCATCTGGGGGGCTCATCCAGGTGCCGACTCTCTCTACAGGGTCCCCCACAAGTTCCCCTCAGCCTAGATGCCTGCATCCGGAGGACACATCTGGGTGCCCGCTCCCTCTACAGGTTCCCCCCAGCCTAGAAGCCTGCATTTGGAGCAACATCTGGTTGCCTGCTCCCTCTATAGGCTCCCCCAGCCTAGAGGCCTGCGTCTGGAGGGCACATCTGGGTGCCTGCTCCCTCTACAGGTTCCCCCTTCAGCCTAGAAGCCTGCATCTTGAGCAACATCTGGTTGCCTGCTCCCTCTACCGACTCCACCCAGCCTAGAGGCCTGCGTCTGGAGGGCACATCCAGATGCCCGCTCCCTCTACAGGGTCCCCCCACAGGTTCCCCCCAGCCTAGAGGCCTGTGTCTGGAGGACACATCTGGGTGCCTGCTCCCTCTACAGGTTCCCTCAGCCTAGAAGCCTGCATCTGGAGCAACATCTGGTTGCCTGCTCCCTCTACAGTCTCCCCCCAGCCTAGAGGCATGCGCCTGGAGGACACATCTGGGTGCCCGCTCCCTCTACAGGTTCTCCCCCAGCCTAGAGGCCTGCATCTGGAGCAAAATCTGGTTGCCTGCTCCCTCTACAGGTTCCCTCCACCCTAGAGGCCTGCGTCTGGAGGGCACATCTGGGTGCCCGCTCCCTCTACAAGTACCCCCCAGCCTAGAGGCCTGCATCTGGAGCAAAATCTGGTTGCCCGCTCCCTCTACAGATCCCCCCAGCCTAGAGGCCTGCGTCTGGAGGGCACATCCGAGTGCCCGCTCCCTCTACAGGTTCTCCCCACAGTTTTCCCCCAGCCTAGAGGCCTGCGTTTGGAGGGCACATCTGGGTGTCCACTGTCTTTACAGGTTCCCCCCAGCCTAGAAGCCTGCATCCGGAGGGCTCATCTGGGTGCCCGCTCCGTCAACAGGTTCCCCCCAGCTTAGAGGCCTGCATCTGGAAGGCACGTCTGGGGGCCCGCTCCCTCTACAGGGTCACCCCATCCTAGAGGCCTGCGTCTGGAGTGCACCTCCGAATGCCCGCTCCCTCTACAGGATCCCCCCACAGTTTTCCCCAGCCTAGAGGCCTGCATCTGGGGGGCTCATCCAGGTGCCGACTCTCTCTACAGGGTCCCCCACAAGTTCCCCTCAGCCTAGATGCCTGCATCCGGAGGACACATCTGGGTGCCCGCTCCCTCTACAGGTTCCCCCCAGCCTAGAAGCCTGCATTTGGAGCAACATCTGGTTGCCTGCTCCCTCTATAGGCTCCCCCCAGCCTAGAGGCCTGTGTCTGGAGGGCACATCTGGGTGCCTGCTCCCTCTACAGGTTCCCCCTTCAGCCTAGAAGCCTGCATCTTGAGCAACATCTGGTTGCCTGCTCCCTCTACCGACTCCACCCAGCCTAGAGGCCTGCGTCTGGAGGGCAAATCCAGATGCCCGCTCCCTCTACAGGGTCCCCCCACAGGTTCCCCCCAGCCTAGAGGCCTGTGTCTGGAGGACAAATCTGGGTGCCCGCTCCCTCTACAGGTTCCCTCACCCTAGAAGCCTGCATCTGGAGCAACATCTGGTTGCCTGCTCCCTCTACAGTCTCCCCCCAGCCTAGAGGCATGCGCCTGGAGGACACATATGGGTGCCCGCTCCCTCTACAGGTTCTCCCCCAGCCTAGAGGCCTGCATCTGGAGCAAAATCTGGTTGCCTGCTCCCTCTACAGGTTCCCTCCACCCTAGAGGCCTGCGTCTGGAGGGCACATCTGGGTGCCCGCTCCCTCTACAGGTACCCCCCAGCCTAGAGGCCTGCATCTCGAGGGCACATCTAGGTGCCCGCTCTCTATACAGACTCCCCCCAGCCTAGAGGCCTGCGTCTGGAGGGCACATCCAAGTGCCCGCTCCCTCTACAGGTTCAACCCACAGTTTTCCCCCAGCCTAGAGGCCTAAATTTGGAGGGCACATCTGGGTGCCCACTCTCTTTACAGGTTCCCCCCAGCCTAGAAGCCTGCATCCGGAGGGCTCATCTGGGTGCCCGCTCCCTCGACAGGTTCCCCCCAGCTTAGAGGCCTGCATCTGGAAGGCACATCTGGGTGCGCACTCCCTCTACAGGTTCCCCCCAGCCTAGAGGCCTGCGTCTGAAGGGCACATCTGGGTTCCTGCTCCCTCTACAGCATCCCCCCAGCCTAGAAGCCTGCGTTTGGAGGGCACATCTGGGTGCACGCTCCCTCTACAGGTTCCCCCCAGCTTAAAGGCCTGCGTCTGGAGGGCACATCCTGGTGCCCGCTCCCTCTACAGATCCCCCCAGCCTAGAGGCCTGCATCTGGAGGGCACATCCGAGTGCCTGCTCCCTCTACAGGTTCCCCCCACAGTTTTCCCCCAGCCTAGAGGCATGCGTTTGGAGGGCACATCTGGGTGTCCACTGTCTTTACAGGTTCCCCCCAGCCTAGAAGCCTGCATCCGGAGGGCTCATCTGGGTGCCCGCTCCGTCAACAGGTTCCCCCCAGCTTAGAGGCCTGCATCTGGAAGGCACGTCTGGGGGCCCGCTCCCTCTACAGGGTCACCCCAGCCTAGAGGCCTGCGTCTGGAGGGCACCTCCGAATGCCCGCTCCCTCTACAGGTTCCCCCCACAGTTTTCCCCAGCCTAGAGGCCTGCGTTTGGAGAGCACATCTGGGTGCCCACTCTCTTTACAGGTTCCCCCCAGCCTAGAAGCCTGCATCCGGAGGGCTCATCTGGGTGCCCGTTCCCTCAACAGGTTCCCCCCAGCTTAGAGGCCTGCATCTGGAAGGCACATCTGGGTGCGCACTCCCTCTACAGGTTCCCCCCAGCCTAGAGGCCTGCATCTGAAGGGCACATCTGGGTTCCTGCTCCCTCTACAGCATCCGCCCAGCCTAGAAGCCTGCGTCTGGAGGGCACATCTGGGTGCACGCTCCCTCTACAGGTTCCCCCAGCTTAGAGGCCTGCGTCTGGAGGGCACATCCAGGTGCCCGCTCCCTCTACAGGTTCCCCCCACAGGTTCCCCCCAGCCTAGAGGCCTATGTCTGGAGGGCACATCTGGGTGCCCTCTCCCTCTACAGGTTCCCCCCAGCCTAGAGGCCTGTGTCTGGAAGGCACATCTGGGTGCCCGCTCCCTCTACAGGTCCCCGCCAGCCTAGAGGCCTGCATCTGGAGGGCACATCTCGGTTCTCGCTCCCTCTACAGGTTTCCCCCCCAGCCTAGAGGCCTGCATCTGGAGGGCACATCTGGGTGCCCGCTCGCTCTACAGGTTCCCCCCCAGCCTAGAGGCCTGCATCTGGAGGGCACATCTGGGTGCCCGCTCTCTCTACAGGTTCCCCCCAGCCTAGAGGCCTGCGTCTGGAGGGCACATCTGGGTGCCTGCTCCCACTACAGGTTACGCCCAGCCTAGAGGCCTGCATCTGGAGCAACATCTGGTTGCCTGCTCCCTCTACAGGTTCCCTCCAGCCTAGAGGCCTGCGTCTGGAGGGGACATCTGGGAGCCCACTCCCTCTACAGGATCCCCCCAGCCTAGAGGCCTGCGTCTGGGAGACACATCTGTGTGCCTGGTCTCTCTACAGGTTCCCCCCAGCCTAGAGTCCTGCGTCTGGAGGGCACATCTGGGTGCCTGCTCCTTCTATAGGTTCCCCCCCACAGGTATCCCCCAGCCTAGAGGCCTACGTCTGGAGGGCACATCTGGGTGACTGCTCCCTCTACAGGTTCCCCCCAGCCTAGAGGCCTGCATCTGGAGGGCACATCTGGGTGCCCGCTCCCTCTACAGGTTCCCCACAGCCTAGAGGCCTGCATCTGGAGCAACATCTGGTTGCCTGCTTCCTCTACAGGTTCCCTCCAGCCTAGAGTCCTGCGTATGGAGGGCACATCTGGGTCCCCGCTTCCTCTACAGGTTCCCCCCAGCCTAGAGGCCTGCATCTGGAGGGAACATCTGGGTGCCCGCTCTCTCTACACGTTCCCCCACAGTTTTCCCCCAGCCTAGAGGCCTGCGTTTGGAGGGCACATCTGGGTGCCCACTCTCTTTAAAGGTTCCCCTTAGCCTAGAAGCCTGCATCTGGAGGGCTCATCTGGGTGCCCACTCCCTCAACAGGTTCCCTCCAGCTTAGAGGCCTGCATCTGGAAGACACATCTGGGTGCCCACTCCCTCTACAGGTTCCCCCAGCCTAGATGCCTGCGTCTGGAGGGCACATCCTGGTGCCCTCTCCCTCTACAGGGTCCCCCCACAGGTTCCCCCCCAGCCTAGAGGCCTGCATCTGGAGGGCACATCGGGGTACCTGCTCTCTCGACAGGTTCCCCCCAGCCTAGAGGCCTGCATCTGGAGGGCACATCTGGGTGCCTGCTTCCTCTACAGGTTCCCCCCAGCCTAGTGGCCTGCATCTGGAGCAACATCTGGTTGCCTGCTCCCTCTACAGGTTCCCTCCAGCCTAGAGGCCTGCATCTGGAGGGCACATCTGGGTGCCCGCTCCCTCTACAGTTTCCCCCCACAGGATTCCCCCAGCCTAGAGGCCTGCATCTGGAGGGAACATCTGGGTGCCCGCTCTCTCTACATGTTCCCCCCAGCCTAGAGGCCTGCGTCTGGAGGGCACATCCGAGTGCCCGCTGCCTCTACACGTTCCCCCCACAGTTTTCCCCCAGCCTAGAGGCCTGCGTTTGGAGGGCACATCTGGGTGCCCACTCTCTTTACAGGTTCCCCTTAGCCGAGAAGCCTGCATCTGGAGGGCTCATCTGGGTGCCCGCTCCCTCAACAGGTTCCCCCCAGCTTAGAGGCCTGCATCTGGAAGAAACATCTGGGTGCGCACTCCCTCTACAGGTTCCCCCCAGCCTAGATGCCTGCGTCCGAAGGGCACATCCGGGTGCCCGCTCCCCCTACAGCTTCCCCATAAGCTTAGAGGCCTGTGTCTGGAGGGCACATCCGGGTGCCCTCTCCCTCTACAGGGTCCCCCCACAGGTTCCCCCCAGCCTAGAGGCCTGCATCTGGAGGGCACATCTTGGTGCCCGGTCCCTCTACAGGATCCCCCCAGCCTAGAGGCCTGCATGTGGGGGACACATATGTGTGCCCGCTTTATCTACAGGTTCCCCCCAGCCTAGAGGCTTGGGTCTGGAGGGCACATCTGGGTGCCCTCTCCCTCTACGGGTTCCTGCCAGCCTATATGACTGCATCTGGAGGGCTCATCTGGGTGCCCGCTCCCTCTATAGGTTCCCCCCAGCCTAGACGCCTGCATCTGGAGGGCACATCTAGGTGCCTGCTCTCTATACAGACTCCCCCCAGCCTAGAGGCCTGCGTCTCGAGGTCACATCTGGGTGCCCACTCCCTCTACAGGGTCCCCCCAGCCTAGAGGCCTGCGTCTGGAGGGCACATCCGAGTGCCCGCTCCCTCTACAGGTTCCCCCCACAGTTTTCCCCCAGCCTAGAGGCCTGTGTTTGGAGGGCACATCTGGGTGCCCACTCTCTTTACAGGTTCCCCCCAGCCTAGAAGCCTGCATCCGGAGGGCTCATCTGGGTGCCCGCTCCCTCAACAGGTTCCCCCCAGCTTAGATGCCTGCATCTGGAAGACACATCTGGGTGCCACTCCCTCTACAGGTTCCCCCCAGCCTAGGGGCCTGCGTCTGAAGGGCACATCTGGGTTGCTGCTCCCTCTACAGCATCCCCCCAGCCTAGAAGCCTGCGTCTGGAGGGCACATCTGGGTGCACGCTCCCTCTACAGGTTCCCCCCAGCTTAGAGGCCTACGTCTGGAGGGCACATCCGGGTGCCCGCTCCCTCTAGAGGTTCCCCCCACAGGTTCCCCCCAGCCTAGAGGCCTGCGTCTGGAGGGCACATCTCGGTGCCCTCTCCCTCTACAGGTTCCCCCCAGCCTAGAGTCCTGTGTCTGGAGGGCACATCTGGGTGCCCGCTCCCTCTACAGGTCCCCCCCCAGCCTAGAGGCCTGCATATGGAGGGCACATCTGGGTGCCCGCTCCCTCTACAGGTTCCCCCCCAGCCTAGAGGCCTGCTTCTGGAGGGCACATCTGGGTGCCCGCTCTCTCTACAGGTTCCTCCCAGCCTAGAGGCCTGCGTCTGGAGGGCACATCTGGGTGCTTACTCCCTCTACAGGTTCCCCCCCAGCCTAGAGGCATGCATCTGGAGCAACATCTGGTTGCCTGCTCCCTCTACAGGTTCCCTCCAGCCTAGAGGCCTGCATCTGGAGGGCACATCTGGGAGCCCGCTCCCTCTACAGATTCCCCCAAGCCTAGAGGCCTGCGTCTGGGGGACACATCTGTGTGCCCGGTCTCTCTACAGGTTCCCCCCAGCCTAGAGTCCTGCGTCTGGAGGGCACATCTGGGTGCCTGCTCGTTCTATAGGTTCCCCCCACAGGTATCCCCCAGCCTAGAGGCCTGCTTCTGGAGGGCATATCTGGGTTCCCGCTCCCTCTACAGGTTCCTCCCAGCCTAGATGCCTGCGTCTGGAGGGCACATCTGGGTGCCCGCTCCCTCTACAGGTTCCCCCCAGCCTAGAGGCCTGCGTCTGGAGGGCACATCTGGGTGCCCGCTCTCTCTACAGGTTCCCCTCAGCCTAGAGGCCTGCATCTGGAGCAACATCTGGTTGCCTGCTCCCTCTACAGGTTCCCTCCAGCCTAGAGGCCTGCGTCTGGAGGGCACATCTGGGTCCCCGCTCCCTCTACAGGTTCCCCCAGCCTAGAGGTCTGCATCTGGAGGGCACATCTGGGTGCCCGCTCCCTCTACAGTTTCCCCCCACAGGATTTCCCCAGCCTAGAGGCCTGCATCTGGAGGGAACATCTGGGTGCCCCGCTCTCTCTACATGTTCCCCCCAGCCTAGTGGCCTGCGTCTGGGGGCACATCTGGTGCTCGATTTCTCAACAGGTTCCCACCAGCGTAAAGGCCTGCATCTAGAGGGAACATCTGGGTGCCCGCTCTCTCTACATGTTCCCCCCAGCCTAGAGGCCTGCGTCTGGGGGCACATCTGGGTGTCTGATCTCTCAACAGGTTCCCCCAGCCTAAAGGCGTGCATCTGGAGGGCACATCCGGGTGCCCGCTCCCTCTACAGGTTCCCCCCAGCCTAGAGGCCTGCGTCTGGAGGGCACATCTGGGTGTCCACCCCCTCTGCAGGTTACCCCGAGCCTAGAGGCCTGCATCTAAGGGCATATCTGGGTGCCTGCTTCCTCTACAGGTTCTCCCCAGCCTAGTGGCCTGCATCTGGAGCAACATCTGGTTGCCTGTTCCCTCTACAGGTTCCCTCCAGCCTAGAGGCCTGTGTCTGGAGGGCACATCTTGATGCCCGCTCCCTCTACAGGATCCCCCCAGCCTAAAGGCCTACATCTGGGAGACACATCTGTGTGCCCGCTTTCTCTACAGGTTCCCCCCAGCCTAGAGGCCTACGTCCGGAGGGCACATCTGGGTGCCCTCTCCCTCTACGGGTTCCTCCCAGCCTAGATGCCTGCGTCTGGAGGGCACATCTGGGTGCCCGCTTCCTCTACAGGTTCCCCCAGCCTAGAGGCCTGCGTCTGGGGGGCACATCTAGGTGCCCGCTCTCTATACAGACTCCCCCCAGCGTAGAGGCCTGCGTCTGGAGGTCACATCTGGGTGCCCGCTCCCCCTACAGGGTGCCCCCAGCCTAGAGGCCTGCGTCTGGAGGGCACATCCGAGCGCCCGCTCCCTCTACAGGTTCCCCCACAGTTTCCCCCAGCCTAGAGGCCTGCGTTTGGAGGGCACATCTGGGGGCCCACTCTCTTTACAGGTTCCCCCCAGCCTAGAAGCCTGCATCCGGAGGGCTCATCTGGGTGCCCGCTCTCTCTACATGTTCCCCCCAGCCTAGAGGCCTGCGTCTGGAGGGCACATCCGAGTGCCCGTTCCCTCTACACGTTCCCCCCACAGTTTTCCCCCAGCCTAGAGGCCTGCGTTTGGAGGGCACATCTGGGTGCCCACTCTCTTTACAGGTTCCCCTTAGCCTAGAAGCCTGCATCTGGAGGGCTCATCTGGGTGCCCGCTCCCTCAACAGGTTCCCCCCAGCTTAGAGGCCTGCATCTGGAAGAAACATCTGGGTGCCCACTCCCTCTACAGGTTCCCCCCAGCCTAGATGCCTGCGTCCGAAGGGCACATCCTGGTGCCCGCTCTCCCTACAGCTTCCCCATAAGCTTAGAGGCCTGTGTCTGGAGGGCACATCCGGGTGCCCTCTCCCTCTACAGGGTCCCCCCACAGGTTCCCCCCAGCCTAGAGGCCTGCATCTGGAGGGCACATCTTGGTGCCCGCTCCCTCTACAGGATCCCCCCAGCCTAGAGGCCTGCATGTGGGGGACACATATGTGTGCCCGCTTTATCTACAGTTTCCCCCCAGCCTAGAGGCTTGCGTCTGGAGGGCACATCTGGGTGCCTGCTCCTTCTATAGGTTCCCTCCACAGGTTTCTCCAAGCCTAGAGGCCTACGTCTGGAGGGCACATCTGGGTGCCCTCTCCCTCTACGGGTTCCTGCCAGCCTAGATGACTGCATCTGGAGGGCTCATCTGGGTGCCCGCTCCCTCTATAGGTTCCCCCCAGCCTAGACGCCTGCATCTGGAGGGCACATCTAGGTGCCTGCTCTCTATACAGACTCCCCCAGCCTAGAGGCCTGCGTCTCGAGGTCACATCTGGGTGCCCACTCCCTCTACAGGGTCCCCCCAGCCTAGAGGCCTGCGTCTGGAGGGCACATCCGAGTGCCCGCTCCCTCTACAGGTTCCCCCCACAGTTTTCCCCCAGCCTAGAGGCCTGTGTTTGGAGGGCACATCTGGGTGCCCACTCTCTTTACAGGTTCCCCCCAGCCTAGAAGCCTGCATCATGAGGGCTCATCTGGGTGCCCGCTCCCTCAACAGGTTCCCCCCAGCTTAGATGCCTGCATCTGGAAGACACATCTGGGTGCCACTCCCTCTACAGGTTCCCCCCAGCCTAGGGGCCTGCGTCTGAAGGGCACATCTGGGTTGCTGCTCCCTCTACAGCATCCCCCCAGCCTAGAAGCCTGCGTCTGGAGGGCACATCTGGGTGCACGCTCCCTCTACAGGTTCCCCCCAGCTTAGAGGCCTACGTCTGGAGGGCACATCCGGGTGCCCGCTCCCTCTAGAGGTTCCCCCCACAGGTTCCCCCCAGCCTAGAGGCCTGCGTCTGGAGGGCACATCTCGGTGCCCTCTCCCTCTACAGGTTCCCCCCAGCCTAGAGTCCTGTGTCTGGAGGGCACATCTGGGTGCCCGCTCCCTCTACAGGTCCCCCCCAGCCTAGAGGCCTGCATATGGAGGGCACATCTGGGTGCCCGCTCCCTCTACAGGTTCCCCCCCAGCCTAGAGGCCTGCATCTGGAGGGCACATCTGGGTGCCCGCTCTCTCTACAGGTCCCTCCCAGCCTAGAGGCCTGCGTCTGGAGGGCACATCT
Organism: Ambystoma mexicanum; assembly: GCF_040938575.1. Taxonomy (NCBI): domain Eukaryota; kingdom Metazoa; phylum Chordata; class Amphibia; order Caudata; family Ambystomatidae; genus Ambystoma; species Ambystoma mexicanum. Next base: position 7,341,260 of record NC_090932.1, read on the forward strand.
GGGTGCTTACTCCCTCTACAGGTTCCCCCCCAGCCTAGAGGCATGCATCTGGAGCAACATCTGGTTGCCTGCTCCCTCTACAGGTTCCCTCCAGCCTAGAGGCCTGCATCTGGAGGGCACATCTGGGAGCCCGCTCCCTCTACAGGTTCCCCCAAGCCTAGAGGCCTGCGTCTGGGGGACACATCTGTGTGCCCGGTCTCTCTACAGGTTCCCCCCAGCCTAGAGTCCTGCGTCTGGAGGGCACATCTGGGTGCCTGCTCGTTCTATAGGTTCCCCCCACAGGTATCCCCCAGCCTAGAGGCCTGCTTCTGGAGGGCACATCTGGGTTCCCGCTCCCTCTACAGGTTCCTCCCAGCCTAGATGCCTGCGTCTGGAGGGCACATCTGGGTGCCCGCTCCCTCTACAGGTTCCCCCCAGCCTAGAGGCCTGCGTCTGGAGTGCACATCTGGGTGCCCGCTCTCTTTACAGGTTCCCCTCAGCCTAGAGGCCTGCCTCTGGAGCAACATCTGGTTGCCTGCTCCCTCTACAGGTTCCCTCCAGCCTAGAGGCCTGCGTCTGGAGGGCACATCTGGGTCCCCGCTCCCTCTACAGGTTCCCCCAGCCTAGAGGTCTGCATCTGGAGGGCACATCTGGGTGCCCGCTCCCTCTACAGTTTCCCCCGACAGGATTCCCCCAGCCTAGAGGCCTGCATCTGGAGGGAACATCTGGGTGCCCCGCTCTCTCTACATGTTCCCCCCAGCCTAGTGGCCTGCGTCTGGGGGCACATCTGGGTGCCCGATTTCTCAACAGGTTCCCACCAGCGTAAAGGCCTGCATCTAGGAACATCTGGGTGCCCGCTCTCTCTACATGTTCCCCCCAGCCTAGAGGCCTGCGTCTGGGGGACACATCTGTGTGCCCGGTCTCTCTACAGGTTCCCCCCAGCCTAGAGTCCTGCGTCTGGAGGGCACATCTGGGTGCCTGCTCGTTCTATAGGTTCCCCCCACAGGTATCCCCCAGCCTAGAGGCCTGCTTCTGGAGGGCACATCTGGGTTCCCGCTCCCTCTACAGGTTCCTCCCAGCCTAGATGCCTGCGTCTGGAGGGCACATCTGGGTGCCCGCTCCCTCTACAGGTTCCCCCCAGCCTAGAGGCCTGCGTCTGGAGTGCACATCTGGGTGCCCGCTCTCTTTACAGGTTCCCCTCAGCCTAGAGGCCTGCCTCTGGAGCAACATCTGGTTGCCTGCTCCCTCTACAGGTTCCCTCCAGCCTAGAGGCCTGCGTCTGGAGGGCACATCTGGGTCCCCGCTCCCTCTACAGGTTCCCCCAGCCTAGAGGTCTGCATCTGGAGGGCACATCTGGGTGCCCGCTCCCTCTACAGTTTCCCCCGACAGGATTCCCCCAGCCTAGAGGCCTGCATCTGGAGGGAACATCTGGGTGCCCCGCTCTCTCTACATGTTCCCCCCAGCCTAGTGGCCTGCGTCTGGGGGCACATCTGGGTGCCCGATTTCTCAACAGGTTCCCACCAGCGTAAAGGCCTGCATCTAGGAACATCTGGGTGCCCGCTCTCTCTACATGTTCCCCCCAGCCTAGAGGCCTGCGTCTGGGGGCACATCTGGGTGTCTGATCTCTCAACAGGTTCCCCCCAGCCTAAAGGCATGCATCTGGAGGGCACATCCGGGTGCCCGCTCCCTCTACAGGTTCCCCCCAGCCTAGAGGCCTGCGTCTGGAGGGCACATCTGGGTGTCCACCCCCTCTGCAGGTTACCCCGACCCTAGAGGCCTGCATCTAAGGGCACATCTGGGTGCCTGCTTCCTCTACAGGTTCTCCCCAGCCTAGTGGCCTGCATCTGGAGCAACATCTGGTTGCCTGTTCCCTCTACAGGTTCCCTCCAGCCTAGAGGCCTGTGTCTGGAGGGCACATCTTGATGCCCGCTCCCTCTACAGGATCCCCCCAGCCTAAAGGCCTACATCTGGGAGACACATCTGTGTGCCCGCTTTCTCTACAGGTTCCCCCCAGCCTAGAGGCCTGCATCTGGAGGGCAAATCTGGGTGCCCGCTCTGTCTACAGGCTCCCCCCAGCCTAGAGGCCTGCGTCTGGAGGGCACACCCGGGTGCCCGCACTCTCTACAAGTTCCCCCCAGCCTAGAGGTCTGCGTCTGGACGGCACATCTCGGTGCCCGCTCCCTCTACAGATTCCCCCCCAGCATGTAGGCCTTTATCTGGAGGGCACACCCAGGTGCTAATTTTCTCTACAGGTTCTCCCCAGCCTAGAGGCCTGCGTCTGGAGGGCACATCTGGGTGCCCGCTCCCTCTACAGGTTCCCCCCCAGCCTAGAGGCCTGCATCTGGAGCAACATCTGGTTGCCTGCTCCCTCTACAGGTTCCCTCCTGCCTAGAGGCCTGCGTCTGGAGGGCACATCTGGGTCCCCGCTGCCTCTACAGGTTCCCCCCAGCCTAGAGGCCTGCATCTGGAGGGCACATCTGGGTGCCCGCTCCCTCTACAGGTTTCCCCCACAGGATTCCCCAGCCTAGAGGCCTGCATCTGGAGGGAACATCTGGGTGCCCACTCCCACTACAGGGTCCCACCAGCCTAGAGGCCTGCATCTGGGGGGCACATCCGGCTGCCCGCTCGCTCTACAGGTTCGCCCCAGCCTAGAGGCCTGCATCTGGAGGGCACATCTCTGTGCCTGCTCCTTCTATAGGTTCCCACCACAGGTTCCCCCCAGCCTAGAGGCCTGCATCTGGAGGGCACATCTGGGTGCCCGCTCCCTCTACAGGTTCCCCCCCAGCCTAGAGGCCTACATTTGGAGGGCACATCTGGGTGCCCGCTCCCTCTACAGGTTCGCCCCAGCCTAGAGGCCTGCATCTGGAGGGCACATCTTTGTGCCTGCTCCTTCTATAGGTTCACACCACAGGTTCCCCCCAGCCTAGAGGCCTGCATCTGGAGAGCACATCTGGGTGCCCGCTCCCTCTACAGGTTCCCCCCCAGCCTAGAGGCGTGCATTTCTTCCACCCTTGATCCTGTTGCATGCGCTTAGCCAAGATGTTTGAGAGCTGTCGCTGCTGCTGCTGCCTCTGTAAAACAGAGTGAGGGAATGATCCTAGGCCATGCTTTAACCCTGATGGTACCTCACTCTGTAGATTGTCTATTTAACAGAACACAAATGCAACACCTCATCTCCGCACGATTAACGAGATACAAATTGATTTTGTTTGCACTGCACATTAAAATTCAGAGGTGTTGCGTTCTCAATCCGGCTGAACTTTTACTTTTCCCGCAAGGTACTGCTTGCAGTGACGATGAGTCACATGACTGCCTTTACACCACAGAGCAAGAGACAAAAGGCAAAATCGATCTAAAAGATACTCCTTTGAACAATCCACAAGGGGAGCTGTTTTGTGATGGCTCTTGTTTCAAACTTCCGGAAAGTAAATCCACGGCTGCTTATGCAATCACCACATTGAGCACGGTTGTGGAGACCAAAAGAATCACGCATAACTCCGTGCAGGCCGCAGAGATTATAGCATTGACTCGAGCTTGTGAACTTTCCGAACGGCTTACAGTAAATATATATACTGATAGTCAGTATGCTTTTGGGGTGGTTCACAACTTCGGTAAACTTTGGGCAGAACGAGGTTTCTTGACCTCACATGGCACTAAAATCCAGTATGGCTCCTTGATAGTATGGTTACTCTCAGCGCTTGCACTCCCCACTCAATTAGCAAATATGAAATGTGCTGCGCATCAGAGTTCATGGATAATGTGGGAAAAGGGAACGCTTTCGCTGACCAGGTAGCCAAACAGACTGGTACTGATCTCCATTCAGAAATGTATATTTCAAGGGAAGCCACAAATGTCTCTACTTTGGATGAGGGTATCGAATCTGTGAAAAGTATTCAAGCTGATGCCACATTAGAGGAATCTAAGAAATGGGCTGAGGGTTTGGCAAGTTCGGATGACGACGGGTGTTGGGTGGACAAGTTGGAAGGGAAATGGTTTCTGCCAGAGGCGTACATTACGATGATGGTCGCTATGGCTCATGGCCCCACCCATATCTGTGCACGGAAAGTTACCAAAATGTTACATAATATCTGGGTGAATGATAAAATCTCCAAAGTAGCTGAAAGTTTTGTTCAGAGTTGTATGATTTGTTTGCAGCATAATATGGGAAAGGGCACATCGACTCGTAGGGGTAGTTTTGGTCCACCTTCCGCCCCCTTTGAGGTGATACATTTTGATTTCATTGAAATGGAGCGTTGCAACAACTACAAGTATGTGCTAGTGGTTATCTGCGCTTTTAGCAAATAGGTTGAAGCCTTTCCCGTTAAAGATGCCACCACAATGACAAAGGCGAAGACCATGCTGAAGGAATATTTTCCTAGGTTGGTTTGCCAAGAATCATCTGGTCAGACAATGGTTCACATTTTATCGCTCCTGTAATTCTGCAGATATGTGCGGGATTACAGATCGATAAACGGTTCCATTCGGCTAGACACGCTCAAAGTGCTGGTTTGGTAGAGAGACACAACGGCATCATTAAGAACAAGCTCGCTAAGACGTGCGCCAGCACCAAACTAAAATGGCTGGACGCCTTACAAATTGTGTTATTATCAATGAGAACGACTCCACAAACTAAGACACGGCTCTCCCCATTTGAGGTGGTAATGGGTAGGCCAGCTAACATTTGGAATCTCCCCAAACCCTGATCTTTGCATGACATTGAACATGTACTTCTTTCCGATTACTGTGGCCAGTTAACAAAAAATCTGTATTTGATTTACCAACAGGTGCGAGAAACCCTCCCCGTAAGGTACAAGGGCCCAGGTCACAGCATACGGCCTGGCAGGTGGGTCCTCATCAAATCGTTTGAAAGAGCATCCTGCCTCGCACCTTGTTGGCGGGGCCCGCATCAAGCTCTCTCGGTCACACAGACCGCAGTGCGAGTGGCAGGGCGGAAGCACTGGATCCACGCGTCACACATCAAGAGGATTCCCTTCCCTTTGCCACACGGTACAGAAGACACAGAGGTCCTTACCAGTGCTGCACCCAACGATCACATAGCATCGAGCAGCATCGAGAGTGCATCAGAGACTCTCCCTGAGCCCGTGGGGCCTGGGGAAACAGACGCTTTATCTCCACACTCTCCCACAGATCCTATTGCACCATTGTTAAATCCTGTTTCAAATTCACCACTTCCATCAGGAAGCAAGGACAAATTGTTCGCAGATCACGCAGTGCTAGGAGTCACAAGGTACGATCTGCGCCCGAGGAGTTAGACTTACTGCACGGTTTGGCTGTGCCATCAGGAAAAATCATCGGAGGGCTTGTCTTTTTGGTCCGTTCTTTTGTACGTAAGGAATTCTGTTGGCTAGGGTTTGGGAAGGACTAAGAAAACGCACGGTTAGAAGATCGCCAGCAAACAAACTTAGGCGTATTCGTTTGAAGAAACAATGCCTGCACTCGTACGGAACAGATAAGAGACTGTGTGACCAACCGTAGTAATGAACAATCGAATGCATGGGCCCCGAAAACGTATTGTTGTCTTGTGATTATGTTAACTGGTTTCACAATAGTAATTGCCTTAGGAGTCTCTGGACACAACGACAGGACCTTACAAAATAAGAGCTTTTAATGCAAAGTAACCGCTGTACTTGACGTCTCGGTTCCGGTAGGGCAAGTTTCCCACCCATAGTAGGCACTCAAAAATCTCAGCGTACCGAAGTTGGTCTCACCAGGCAAGTCAGCCTGCGCCCCTTATTCCGCTCTGCTTATGGATATCACCCCCCTGGACCTGAGGGGGACGGGTGAGAAAGCAGTCACCTAAAGACCCATGCGTTGCCTAGCAACCAGATGTGTCACCCCGGCCAGGTGTGAGGTGATGGTGTCTTACCGACACCATTGTGCCTGCCTGGGTAAACACAGAATGGCCTTCAGGTGGAGGCCCGGGTGCCCGCTCCCTCTACAGGGTCCCCTAGCCTAGAGGCCTGCGTCTGGAGGGCACATCCGGGTGCCCGCTCCCTCTACAGGGTCCCCCCCAGCCTAGAGGCCTGTGTCTGGAGGGCACATGCGGGTACCCGCTCCCTCTACAGGTTCCCCCCAAGCCTAGAGGCCTGAGTCTGGAGGGCACATGCGGGTGCCCGCTCCCTCAACAGGTTCCCCCCAGCCTAGAGGTCTGCATCTGGAGGGCACATCTGGGTGCCCACGCTCCCCCTACAGGTTCCTTCCAGCCTAGAGGCCTGCGTCTGAGGGGCACATCAGGGTGCTTGCTCTCTCTACAGGTTCCCCTCAGCCTAGAGGCCTGCATCTGGAGGGCACATCCGGGTGCCTGCTCTCTCTACAGGCTCCCCCCAGCCTAGAGGCCTGCTCTCTCTTCAGGTTCCCACCATCCTAGAGGCCTGCATCTGGAGGACACATCCGGGTGCCCGCGCTCTCTGCAAGCTCCCCCCAGCCAAGAGGCATGCATCTGGAGGGCACATCGAGGTGCCCGCTCTCTCTACAGGCTCCCCCCAGCCTAGAGGCTTGCATCTGGAGGGCACATCTGGGTGCCCGCACCCTCTTAAGGTTCCCCCCACAGGTTCCCCCCAGCCTAGAGGCCTGCATCTGGAGGGCACATCTGGGTGACTGCTCCCTCTACAGGTTCCCCCAGCCTAGAGGCCTGCATTTTGAGGGAACATCTGGGTGACCGCTCCCTCTACAGGTTCCACCCACAGGTTCCCCCAGCCTAGAGGCCTGCATCTGGAGGGCAAATCTGGGTGCCCGCTCTGTCTACAGGCTCCCCCCAGCCTAGAGACCTGCGTCTGGAAGGCACACCCGGGTGCCCGCACTCTCTACAAGTTCCCCCCAGCCTAGAGGTCTGCGTCTGGACGGCACATCTCGGTGCCCGCTACCTCTACAGATTCCCCCCCAGCATGTAGGCCTTTATCTGGAGGGCACACCCAGGTGCTAATTTTCTCTACAGGTTCTCCCCAGCCTAGAGGCCTGCGTCTGGAGGGCACATCTGGGTGCCCGCTCCCTCTACAGGTTCCCCCCCAGCCTAGAGGCCTGCGTCTGGAGGGCACATCTGGGTCCCCGCTGCCTCTACAGGTTCCCCCCAGCCTAGAGGCCTGCATCTGGAGGGCACATCTGGGTGCCCGCTCCCTCTACAGGTTTCCCCCACAGGATTCCCCAGCCTAGAGGCCTGCATCTGGAGGGATCATCTGGGTGCCCACTCCCACTACAGGGTCCCACCAGCCTAGAGGCCTGCGTCTGGGGGGCACATCCGGCTGCCCGCTCGCTCTACAGGTTCGCCCCAGCCTAGAGGCCTGCATCTGGAGGGCACATCTTTGTGCCTGCTCCTTCTATAGGTTCCCACCACAGGTTCCCCCCAGCCTAGAGGCCTGCATCTGGAGGGCACATCTGGGTGCCCGCTCCCTCTACAGGTTCCCCCCCAGCCTAGAGGCCTGCATTTGGAGGGCACATCTGGGTGCCCGCTCCCTCTACAGGTTCGCCCCAGCCTAGAGGCCTGCATCTGGAGGGCACATTTTTGTGCCTGCTCCTTCTATAGGTTCCCACCACAGGTTCCCCCCAGCCTAGAGGCCTGCATCTGGAGAGCACATCTGGGTGCCCGCTCCCTCTACAGGTTCCCCCCAGCCTAGAGGTGTGCATTTCTTCCACCCTTGATCCTGTTGCATGCGCTTAGCCAAGATGTTTGAGAGCTGTCGCTGCTGCTGCTGCCTCTGTAAAACAGAGTGAGGGAATGATCCTAGGCCATGCTTTAACCCTGATGGTACCTCACTCTGTAGATTGTCTATTTAACAGAACACAAATGCAACACCTCATCTCCGCACGATTAACGAGATACAAATTGATTTTGTTTGCACTGCACATTAAAATTCAGAGGTGTTGCGTTCTCAATCCGGCTGAACTTTTACCTTTCCCGCAAGGTACTGCTTGCAGTGACGATGAGTCACATGACTGCCTTTACACCACAGAGCAAGAGACAAAAGGCAAAATCGATCTAAAAGATACTCCTTTGAACAATCCACAAGGGGAGCTGTTTTGTGATGGCTCTTGTTTCAAACTTCCGGAAAGTACATCCACGGCTGCTTATGCAATCACCACATTGAGCACGGTTGTGGAGACCAAAAGAATCACGCATAACTCCGTGCAGGCCGCAGAGATTATAGCATTGACTCGAGCTTGTGAACTTTCCAAACAGCTTACAGTAAATATATATACTGATAGTCAGTATGCTTTTGGGGTGGTTCACAACTTCGGTAAACTTTGGGCAGAACGAGGTTTCTTGACCTCACATGGCACTAAAATCCAGTATGGCTCCTTGATAGTACGGTTACTCTCAGCGCTTGCACTCCCCACTCAATTAGCAATTATGAAATGTGCTGCGCATCAGAGTTCATGTATAATGTGGGAAAAGGGAACGCTTTCGCTGACCAGGTAGCCAAACAGACTGGTACTGATCTCCATTCAGAAATGTATATTTCAAGGGAAGCCACAAATGTCTCTACTTTGGATGAGGGTATCGAATCTGTGAAAAGTATTCAAGCTGATGCCACATTAGAGGAATCTAAGAAATGGGCTGAGGGTTTGGCAAGTTCGGATGACGACGGGTGTTGGGTGGACAAGTTGGAAGGGAAATGGTTTCTGCCAGAGGCGTACATTACGATGATGGTCGCTATGGCTCATGGCCCCACCCATATCTGTGCACGGAAAGTTACCAAAATGTTACATAATATCTGGGTGAATGATAAAATCTCCAAAGTAGCTGAAAGTTTTGTTCAGAGTTGTATGATTTGTTTGCAGCATAATATGGGAAAGGGCACATCGACTCGTAGGGGTAGTTTTGGTCCACCTTCCGTCCCCTTTGAGGTGATACATTTTGATTTCATTGAAATGGAGCGTTGCAACAACTACAAGTATGTGCTAGTGGTTATCTGCACTTTTAGCAAATAGGTTGAAGCCTTTCCCGTTAAAGATGCCACCACAATGACAAAGGTGAAGACCATGCTGAAGGAATATTTTCCTAGGTTGGTTTGCCAAGAATCATCTGGTCAGACAATGGTTCACATTTTATCGCTCCTGTAATTCTGCAGATATGTGCGGGATTACAGATCGATAAACAGTTCCATTCGGCTAGACACGCTCAAAGTGCTGGTTTGGTAGAGAGACACAACGGCATCATTAAGAACAAGCTCGCTAAGACGTGCGCCAGCACCAAACTAAAATGGCTGGACGCCTTACAAATTGTGTTATTATCAATGAGAACGACTCCACAAACTAAGACTGGGCTCTCCCCATTTGAGGTGGTAATGGGTAGGCCAGCTAACATTTGGAATCTCCCCAAACCCTGATCTTTGCATGACATTGAACATGTACTTCTTTCCGATTACTGTGGCCAGTTAACAAAAAATCTGTATTTGATTTACCAACAGGTGCGAGAAACCCTCCCCGTAAGGTACAAGGGCCCAGGTCACAGCATACGGCCTGGCAGGTGGGTCCTCATCAAATCGTTTGAAAGAGCATCCTGCCTCGCACCTTGTTGGCGGGGCCCGCATCAAGCTCTCTCGGTCACACAGACCGCAGTGCGAGTGGCAGGGCGGAAGCACTGGATCCACGCGTCACACATCAAGAGGATTCCCTTCCCTTTGCCACACGGTACAGAAGACACAGAGGTCCTTACCAGTGCTGCACCCAACGATCACATAGCATCGAGCAGCATCGAGAGTGCATCAGAGACTCTCCCTGAGCCCGTGGGGCCTGGGGAAACAGACGCTTTATCTCCACACTCTCCCACAGATCCTATTGCACCATTGTTAAATCCTGTTTCAAATTCACCACTTCCATCAGGAAGCAAGGACAAATTGTTCGCAGATCACGCAGTGCTAGGAGTCACAAGGTACGATCTGCGCCCGAGGAGTTAGACTTACTGCACGGTTCGGCTGTGCCATCAGGAAAAATCATCGGAGGGCTTGTCTTTTTGGTCCGTTCTTTTGCACGTAAGGAATTCTGTTGGCTAGGGTTTGGGAAGGACTAAGAAAACGCACGGTTAGAAGATCGCCAGCAAACAAACTTAGGCGTATTCGTTTGAAGAAACAATGCCTGCACTCGTACGGAACAGATAAGAGACTGTGTGACCAACCGTAGTAATGAACAATCGAATGCATGGGCCCCGAAAACATATTGTTGTCTTGTGATTATGTTAACTGGTTTCACAATAGTAATTGCCTTAGGAGTCTCTGGACACAACGTCAGGACCTTACAAAATAAGAGCTTTTAATGCAAAGTAACCGCTGTACTTGACGTCTCGGTTCCGGTAGGGCAAGTTTCCCACCCATAGTAGGCACTCAAAAATCTCAGCGTACCGAAGTTGGTCTCACCAGGCAAGTCAGCCTGCGCCCCTTATTCTGCTCTGCTTATGGATATCACCCCCCTGGACCTGAGGGGGACGGGTGAGAAAGCAGTCACCTAAAGACCCATGCGTTGCCTAGCAACCAGATGTGTCACCCCGGCCAGGTGTGAGGTGATGGTGTCTTACCGACACCATTGTGCCTGCCTGGGTGAACACAGAATGGCCTTCAGGTGGAGGCCCGGGTGCCCGCTCCCTCTACAGGGTCCCCTAGCCTAGAGGCCTGCGTCTGGAGGGCACATCCGGGTGCCCGCTCCCTCTACAGGGTCCCCCCCAGCCTAGAGGCCTGTGTCTGGAGGGCACATGCGGGTACCCGCTCCCTCTACAGGTTCCCCCCCAGCCTAGAGGCCTGAGTCTGGAGGGCACATGCGGGTGCCCGCTCCCTCAACAGGTTCCCCCCAGCCTAGAGGTCTGCATCTGGAGGGCACATCTGGGTGCCCGCGCTCCCCCTACAGGTTCCTTCCAGCCTAGAGGCCTGCGTCTGAGGGGCACATCAGGGTGCTTGCTCTCTCTACAGGTTCCCCTCAGCCTAGAGGCCTGCGTCTGGAGGGCACATCCGGGTGCCTGCTCTCTCTACAGGCTCCCCCCAGCCTAGAGGCCTGCTCTCTCTTCAGGTTCCCACCATCCTAGAGGCCTGCATCTGGAGGACACATCCGGGTGCCCGCTCTCTCTGCAAGCTCCCCCCAGCCAAGAGGCATGCATCTGGAGGGCACATCGAGGTGCCCGCTCTCTCTATAGGCTCCCCCCAGCCTAGAGGCTTGCATCTGTAGGGCACATCTGGGTGCCCGCACCCTCTAAAGGTTCCCCCCACAGGTTCCCCCCAGCCTAGAGGCCTGCATCTGGAGGGCACATCTGGGTTACTGCTCCCTCTACAGGTTCCCCCAGCCTAGAGGCCTGCATTTGGAGGGAACATCTGGGTGACCGCTCCCTCTACAGGTTCCACCCACAGGTTCCCCCAGCCTAGAGGCCTGCATCTGGAGGGCAAATCTGGGTGCCCGCTCTGTCTACAGGCTCCCCCCAGCCTAGAGGCCTGCGTCTGGAGGGCACACCCGGGTGCCCGCACTCTCTACAAGTTCCCCCCAGCCTAGAGGTCTGCGTCTGGACGGCACATCTCGGTGCCCGCTCCCTCTACAGATTCCCCCCCAGCATGTAGGCCTTTATCTGGAGGGCACACCCAGGTGCTAATTTTCTCTACAGGTTCTCCCCAGCCTAGAGGCCTGCGTCTGGAGGGCACATCTGGGTGCCCGCTCCCTCTACAGGTTCCCCCCCAGCCTAGAGGCCTGCATCTGGAGCAACATCTGGTTGCCTGCTCCCTCTACAGGTTCCCTCCTGCCTAGAGGCCTGCGTCTGGAGGGCACATCTGGGTCCCCGCTGCCTCTACAGGTTCCCCCCAGCCTAGAGGCCTGCATCTGGAGGGCACATCTGGGTGCCCGCTCCCTCTACAGGTTTCCCCCACAGGATTCCCCAGCCTAGAGGCCTGCATCTGGAGGGAACATCTGGGTGCCCACTCCCACTACAGGGTCCCACCAGCCTAGAGGCCTGCATCTGGGGGGCACATCCGGCTGCCCGCTCGCTCTACAGGTTCGCCCCAGCCTAGAGGCCTGCATCTGGAGGGCACATCTCTGTGCCTGCTCCTTCTATAGGTTCCCACCACAGGTTCCCCCCAGCCTAGAGGCCTGCATCTGGAGGGCACATCTGGGTGCCCGCTCCCTCTACAGGTTCCCCCCCAGCCTAGAGGCCTACATTTGGAGGGCACATCTGGGTGCCCGCTCCCTCTACAGGTTCGCCCCAGCCTAGAGGCCTGCATCTGGAGGGCACATCTTTGTGCCTGCTCCTTCTATAGGTTCACACCACAGGTTCCCCCCAGCCTAGAGGCCTGCATCTGGAGAGCACATCTGGGTGCCCGCTCCCTCTACAGGTTCCCCCCCAGCCTAGAGGCGTGCATTTCTTCCACCCTTGATCCTGTTGCATGCGCTTAGCCAAGATGTTTGAGAGCTGTCGCTGCTGCTGCTGCCTCTGTAAAACAGAGTGAGGGAATGATCCTAGGCCATGCTTTAACCCTGATGGTACCTCACTCTGTAGATTGTCTATTTAACAGAACACAAATGCAACACCTCATCTCCGCACGATTAACGAGATACAAATTGATTTTGTTTGCACTGCACATTAAAATTCAGAGGTGTTGCGTTCTCAATCCGGCTGAACTTTTACTTTTCCCGCAAGGTACTGCTTGCAGTGACGATGAGTCACATGACTGCCTTTACACCACAGAGCAAGAGACAAAAGGCAAAATCGATCTAAAAGATACTCCTTTGAACAATCCACAAGGGGAGCTGTTTTGTGATGGCTCTTGTTTCAAACTTCCGGAAAGTACATCCACGGCTGCTTATGCAAACACCACATTGAGCACGGTTGTGGAGACCAAAAGAATCACGCATAACTCCGTGCAGGCCGCAGAGATTATAGCATTGACTCGAGCTTGTGAACTTTCCGAACGGCTTACAGTAAATATATATACTGATAGTCAGTATGCTTTTAGGGTGGTTCACAACTTCAGTAAACTTTGGGCAGAACGAGGTTTCTTGACCTCACATGGCACTAAAATCCAGTATGGCTCCTTGATAGTACGGTTACTCTCAGCGCTTGCACTCCCCACTCAATTAGCAAATATGAAATGTGCTGCGCATCAGAGTTCATGGATAATGTGGGAAAAGGGAACGCTTTCGCTGACCAGGTAGCCAAACAGACTGGTACTGATCTCCATTCAGAAATGTATATTTCAAGGGAAGCCACAAATGTCTGTACTTTGGATGAGGGTATCGAATCTGTGAAAAGTATTCAAGCTGATGCCACATTAGAGGAATCTAAGAAATGGGCTGAGGGTTTGGCAAGTTCGGATGACGACGGGTGTTGGGTGGACAAGTTGGAAGGGAAATGGTTTCTGCCAGAGGCGTACATTACGATGATGGTCGCTATGGCTCATGGCCCCACCCATATCTGTGCACGGAAAGTTACCAAAATGTTACATAATATCTGGGTGAATGATAAAATCTCCAAAGTAGCTGAAAGTTTTGTTCAGAGTTGTATGATTTGTTTGCAGCATAATATGGGAAAGGGCACATCGACTCGTAGGGGTAGTTTTGGTCCACCTTCCGCCCCCTTTGAGGTGATACATTTTGATTTCATTGAAATGGAGCGTTGCAACAACTACAAGTATGTGCTAGTGGTTATCTGCGCTTTTAGCAAATAGGTTGAAGCCTTTCCCGTTAAAGATGCCACCACAACGACAAAGGCGAAGACCATGCTGAAGGAATATTTTCCTAGGTTGGTTTGCCAAGAATCATCTGGTCAGACAATGGTTCACATTTTATCGCTCCTGTAATTCTGCAGATATGTGCGGGATTACAGATCGATAAACGGTTCCATTCGGCTAGACACGCTCAAAGTGCTGGTTTGGTAGAGAGACACAACGGCATCATTAAGAACAAGCTCGCTAAGACGTGCGCCAGCACCAAACTAAAATGGCTGGACGCCTTACAAATTGTGTTATTATCAATGAGAACGACTCCACAAACTAAGACTGGGCTCTCCCCATTTGAGGTGGTAATGGGTAGGCCAGCTAACATTTGGAATCTCCCCAAACCCTGATCTTTGCATGACATTGAACATGTACTTCTTTCCGATTACTGTGGCCAGTTAACAAAAAATCTGTATTTGATTTACCAACAGGTGCGAGAAGCCCTCCCCGTAAGTTACAAGGGCCCAGGTCACAGCATACGGCCTGGCAGGTGGGTCCTCATCAAATCGTTTGAAAGAGCATCCTGCCTCGCACCTTGTTGGCGGGGCCCGCATCAAGCTCTCTCGGTCACACAGACCGCAGTGCGAGTGGCAGGGCGGAAGCACTGGATCCACGCGTCACACATCAAGAGGATTCCCTTCCCTTTGCCACACGGTACAGAAGACACAGAGGTCCTTACCAGTGCTGCACCCAACGATCACATAGCATCGAGCAGCATCGAGAGTGCATCAGAGACTCTCCCTGAGCCCGTGGGGCCTGGGGAAACAGACGCTTTATCTCCACACTCTCCCACAGATCCTATTGCACCATTGTTAAATCCTGTTTCAAATTCACCACTTCCATCAGGAAGCAAGGACAAATTGTTCGCAGATCACGCAGTGCTAGGAGTCACAAGGTACGATCTGCGCCCGAGGAGTTAGACTTACTGCACGGTTCGGCTGTGCCATCAGGAAAAATCATCGGAGGGCTTGTCTTTTTGGTCCGTTCTTTTGCACGTAAGGAATTCTGTTGGCTAGGGTTTGGGAAGGACTAAGAAAACGCACGGATAGAAGATCGCCAGCAAACAAACTTAGCGTATTCGTTTGAAGAAACAATGCCTGCACTCGTACGGAACAGATAAGAGACTGTGTGACCAACCGTAGTAATGAACAATCGAATGCATGGGCCCCGAAAACGTATTGTTGTCTTGTGATTATGTTAACTGGTTTCACAATAGTAATTGCCTTAGGAGTCTCTGGACACAACGTCAGGACCTTACAAAATAAGAGCTTTTAATGCAAAGTAACCGCTGTACTTGACGTCTCGGTTCCGGTAGGGCAAGTTTCCCACCCATAGTAGGCACTCAAAAATCTCAGCGTACCGAAGTTGGTCTCACCAGGCAAGTCAGCCTGCGCCCCTTATTCCGCTCTGCTTATGGATATCACCCCCCTGGACCTGAGGGGGACGGGTGAGAAAGCAGTCACCTAAAGACCCATGCGTTGCCTAGCAACCAGATGTGTCACCCCGGCCAGGTGTGAGGTGATGGTGTCTTACCGACACCATTGTGCCTGCCTGGGTGAACACAGAATGGCCTTCAGGTGGAGGCCCGGGTGCCCGCTCCCTCTACAGGGTCCCCTAGCCTAGAGGCCTGCGTCTGGAGGGCACATCCGGGTGCCCGCTCCCTCTACAGGGTCCCCCCCAGCCTAGAGGCCTGTGTCTGGAGGGCACATGCGGGTACCCGCTCCCTCTACAGGTTCCCCCCCAGCCTAGAGGCCTGAGTCTGGAGGGCACATGAGGGTGCCCGCTCCCTCATCAGGTTCCCCCCAGCCTAGAGGTCTGAATCTGGAGGGCACATCTGGGTGCCCGCGCTCCCCCTACAGGTTCCTTCCAGCCTAGAGGCCTGCGTCTGAGGGGCACATCAGGGTGCTTGCTCTCCCTACAGGTTCCCCTCAGCCTAGAGGCCTGCGTCTGGAGGGCACATCCGGGTGCCTGCTCTCTCTACAGGCTCCCCCCAGCCTAGAGGCCTGCTCTCTCTTCAGGTTCCCACCATCCTAGAGGCCTGCATCTGGAGGACACATCCGGGTGCCCGCTCTCTCTGCAAGCTCCCCCCAGCCAAGAGGCATGCATCTGGAGGGCACATCGAGGTGCCCGCTCTCTCTATAGGCTCCCCCCAACCTAGAGGCTTGCATCTGGAGGGCACATCTGGGTGCCCGCACCCTCTTAAGGTTCCCCCCACAGGTTCCCCCCAGCCTAGAGGCCTGCATCTGGAGGGCACATCTGGGTGACTGCTCCCTCTACAGGTTCCCCCAGCCTAGAGGCCTGCATTTGGAGTGAACATCTGGGTGACCGCTCCCTCTACAGGTTCCACCCACAGGTTCCCCCAGCCTAGAGGCCTGCATCTGGAGGGCAAATCTGGGTGCCCACTCTGTCTACAGGCTCCCCCCAGCCTAGAGGCCTGCGTCTGGAGGGCACACCCGGGTGCCCGCACTCTCTACAAGTTCCCCCCAGCCTAGAGGTCTGCGTCTGGACGGCACATCTCGGTGCCCGCTCCCTCTACAGATTCCCCCCCAGCATGTAGGCCTGGATCTGGAGGGCACATCCAGGTGCCCACTTTCTCTACAGGTTCTCCCCAGCCTAGAGGCCTGCGTCTGGAGGGCACATCTGGGTGCCCGCTCCCTCTACAGGTTCCCCCCCAGCCTAGAGGCCTGCATCTGGAGCAACATCTGGTTGCCTGCTCCCTCTACAGGTTCCCTCCTGCCTAGAGGCCTGCGTCTGGAGGGCACATGCGGGTACCCACTCCCTCTACAGTCTCCCCCAGCCTAGAGGCCTGCATCTGGGGGGCACACCCGGGTGCCTGCTCTCTCTACAGGTTCCCCCCAGCCTAGAGGCCTGCGTCTGGAGGGCACATCCAGGTGCCCGTTGTCTCTACAGGCTCCCCCAGCCTAGAGGCCTGCGCCTGGAGTGCACATCTGGGTGCCCGCTCTCTCTACAGGTTCCCCCCAGCCTAGAGGCATGGGTCTAAAGGGCACATCTGGGTGCCTGCTCCCTCTACAGGTTCCCCCCAGCCTAGAGGCCTGCGTCTGGAGGGCATATCTGGGTGCCCGCTCTCTCTACAGGTTCCCCACCAGCCTAGAGGCCTACTTCTGGAGGGCACATCTGGGTGCTCACTCCCCCTACAGGTTCCTCCCAGCCTTGATGCCTGCATCTGGGGGGCACATCCGGTTGCCGCTCTCTCTACAGTCTCCCCCCGTCCTAGTGGCCTGCGTCTCTACAGGTTCCCCCAGCCTAGAAGCCTGCATCTGGAGCAACATCTAGTTGCCTGCTCCATCTACAGGCTCCCGCCAGCCTAGAGGCCTGCGTCTGGAGGACACATCTGGGTGACCACTCCCTCTACAGGTTCCCCCCAGCCTAGAGGCTTGCATCTGGAGCAACATCTTGTTGCCTGCTCCCTCTACAGGTTCCCTCCAACCTAGTGGCCTGCGTCTGGAGGGCACATCCGGGTGCCTGCTCTCTCTTCAGGCTCCCCCCAGCCTAGAGGCCTGCGTCTGGGGGGCACATCCGGGTGCCCGCTCTCTCTAGAGGTTCCCCCCAGCCTAGAGGCCTGCGTCTGGAGGTCACATTCGGGTGCTGGCTCTCTCTACATGCTCCCCACAGCCTAGAGGCCTGCGTCTGGAGGGCACATCGGGGTGCCCGCTCTCTCTACAGGTTCCCCCCAGCCTAGAGGCCTGCGTCTGGAGGGCTCATCCGGGTGCCCGCTCTCTCTACAGGCTCCCCCAGCCTAGAGGCCTGCGTCTGGAAGGCACATCCAGGTGCCTGCTCTCTCTACAGGCTCCCCCAGCCTAGAGACCTGCATCTGGGGGGCACATCCAGGTGCCCACTCATTCTACAGGTTTGCCCCAGCCTAGAGGCCTGCATCTGGAGGGCACATCCAGGTGCCAGCTCTCTCTACAGGCTCCCCCCAGCCTAGAGGCCTGCGTCTGGGGGCACATTCGGGTGCCCTTGCCCTCTACAGGTTCCCCCCAGCCGAGAAGCCTGCATCTGGAAGGCACATCTGGGTGCCCGCTCCCTCTACAGGGTCCCCCCACAGGTTCGCCCCAGCCTAGAGGCCTGCATCTGGAGGTCACATCTGGGTGGCCTCTCTCTCTACAGGCTCCCCCCAGCATAGAGGCCTGCATCTGGGGGGCATATCCAGGTACCCACTCTCTCTACAGGTTCCCCCCAGCATAGAGGCATGCATCTGGAGGGCCCATCCAGGTGCCTGCTCCCTCTACAGGCTCCCCCCAGCCTAGAGGAATGCGTCTGGAGGACACATCTGGATCCCTATCCCCTCTACAGGTTCCCCCCAGCCTAGAAGCCTGCATCTGGAGCAAAATCTGGTTGCCTGCTCCCTCTACAGGCTCCCCCCAGCCTAGAGGCCTGCGTCTGGAGAACACATCTGGGTGCCCGCTTCCTCTACATGTCCCCCCCAGCCTAGAGGCCTGCATCTGGAGCAACATCTGGTTGCCTGCTCCCTCTACAGCTTCCCTCCAGCCTAGAGGCCTGAGTCTGGAGGGCACATCTGGGAGCCCGCTCCCTCTACAGGTTCCCCCCATCCTAGAGGCCTGCATCTGGAGGGCACATCTGGGTGCCCGCTCCCTCTACTGGTTCCCCCCACAGGATCCCCCCAGCCTAGAGGCCCGCATCTGGAGGGCACATCTGGGTGCCCGCTCCCTCTACATACTCCCCCCAGCCTAAAGGCCTGCATCTGGAGAGCACATCCAGGTGCCAGCTCTCTCTACAGTCTCCCCCCAGCCTAGAGGCCTGCATCTGGGGGCACATCCGGGTGCCCACGCCCTCTACAGGTTCCCCCCAGCTTAGAAGACTGCATCTGGAGGGCACATCTGGGTGCCCGCTCCCTCTACAGGGTCCTCCCACAGGTTCACCCCCAGTGTAGAGGCATGCATCTGGAGGGCACATCTGGGTGCCCACTCTCTCAACAGGCTCCCCCAGCCTAGAGGCCTGCATCTGAAAGGCACATCCAGGTGCCTGCTCTCTCTACAGGCTCCCCCCAGCCTAGAGGCCTGCATCTGGAGGGCCTATCCAGGTGCCCGCTCTCTCTACAGGCTCCCCCAGCCTACAAGCCTGCGTCTGGGGGGCACATCCAGGTGCCCGCTCCCTCTACAGGGTCCCCCCACAGGTTCCCCCCAGCCTAGAGGCCTGTGTCTGGAGTACACATCTGGGTGCCCGCTCCCTCTACAGATTCCCCCCAGCCTAGAAGTCTGCATCTGGAGCAACATCTGGTTGCCTGCTCCCTCTACAGGCTCCCCCCAGCCTAGAGGCCTGCGTCTGGAGGGCACATCCAGGTGCCCACTCCCTCTACAGGGTCCCCCCACCGGTTCCCCCCAGCCTAGAGGCCTGCATCTGGAGGACACATCAGGGTGCCCATCCCCTCTACAGGTTCCCCCCAGCCTAGAAGCCTGCATCTGGAGCAATATCTGGTTGCCTGCTCCCTCTACAGGCTCCCCCCATCCTAGTGGCCTGCGTCTGCAGAACACATCTGGGTGCCCGCTCCCTCTAAATGTTCCCCCCCAGCCTAGAGGCCTGCATCTGGAGCAACATCTGGTTGCCTGCTCCCTCTACAGGTTCACTCCAGCCTAGAGGCCTGTGTCTGGAGGGCACATCTGGGTGCCCGCTCCCTCGACATACTCGCCCCCAGCCTAAAGGTCTACGTCTGCGGAGCACATCTGGGTGCCCGCTCCCTCTAAATGTTCCCCCCCAGCCTAGCGGCCTGCATCTGGAGCAACATCTGGTTGCCTGCTCCATCTACAGGCTCCCGCCAGCCTAGAGGCCTGTGTCTGGAGGACACATCTGGGTGACCACTCCCTCTACAGGTTCCCCCCAGCCTAGAGGCTTGCATCTGGAGCAACATCTTGTTGCCTGCTCCCTCTACAGGTTCCCTCCAAGCTAGTGGCCTGCGTCTGGAGGGCACATCCGGGTGCCTGCTCTCTCTTCAGGCTCCCCCCAGCCTAGAGGACTGCGTCTGGGGGGAACATCCAGGTGCCCGCTCTCTCTAGAGGTTCCCCCCAGCCTAGAGGCCTGCGTCTGGAGGTCACATTCGGGTGCTGGCTCTCACTACAGGCTCCCCACAGCCTAGAGGCCTGCGTCTGGAGGGCACATCGGGGTGCCCGCTCACTCTACAGGTTCCCCCCATCCTAGAGGCCTGCGTCTGGAGGGCACATCCGGGTGCCCGCTCTCTCTACAGGCTCCCCCAGCCTAGAGGCCTGCGTCTGGAAGGCACATCCATGTGCCTGCTCTCTCTACAGGCTCCCCCCAGCCTAGAGGCCTGCATCTGGGGGGCACATCCAGGTGCCCACTCATTCTACAGGTTTGCCCCAGCCTAGAGGCCTGCATCTGGAGGGCACATCCAGGTGCCAGCTCCCTCTACAGGCTCCCCCCAGCCTAGAGGCCTGCGTCTGGGGGCGCATCCGGGTGCCCACGCCCTCTACAGGTTCCCCCCAGCCGAGAAGCCTGCATCTGGAGCAACATCTGTGGGTGCCCACTCTCTCTACAAGTTCCCCACCTGCCTCGAGGCCTGCATCTGGAGGGCACATCCGGGCGCGCGCTCTCTCTACAGGCTCCCTCCCAGCCTAGAGGCCTGCGTCTGGAGGGCACATCTGGGTGCCCGCCCTCTCTTCAGGTTCCCCCAAGCCTAGAGGCCTGCGTCTGGAAGGCACATCCAGGTGCCCACTCTCTCTACAGGATCCCCTCAGCCTAGAGGCCTGCATCTGGGGGGCTCATCCAGGTGCCGACTCTCTCTACAGGGTCCCCCACAAGTTCCCCTCAGCCTAGATGCCTGCATCCGGAGGACACATCTGGGTGCCCGCTCCCTCTACAGGTTCCCCCCAGCCTAGAAGCCTGCATTTGGAGCAACATCTGGTTGCCTGCTCCCTCTATAGGCTCCCCCAGCCTAGAGGCCTGCGTCTGGAGGGCACATCTGGGTGCCTGCTCCCTCTACAGGTTCCCCCTTCAGCCTAGAAGCCTGCATCTTGAGCAACATCTGGTTGCCTGCTCCCTCTACCGACTCCACCCAGCCTAGAGGCCTGCGTCTGGAGGGCACATCCAGATGCCCGCTCCCTCTACAGGGTCCCCCCACAGGTTCCCCCCAGCCTAGAGGCCTGTGTCTGGAGGACACATCTGGGTGCCTGCTCCCTCTACAGGTTCCCTCAGCCTAGAAGCCTGCATCTGGAGCAACATCTGGTTGCCTGCTCCCTCTACAGTCTCCCCCCAGCCTAGAGGCATGCGCCTGGAGGACACATCTGGGTGCCCGCTCCCTCTACAGGTTCTCCCCCAGCCTAGAGGCCTGCATCTGGAGCAAAATCTGGTTGCCTGCTCCCTCTACAGGTTCCCTCCACCCTAGAGGCCTGCGTCTGGAGGGCACATCTGGGTGCCCGCTCCCTCTACAAGTACCCCCCAGCCTAGAGGCCTGCATCTGGAGGGCACATCTAGGTGCCCGCTCTCTATACAGACTCCCCCCAGCCTAGAGGCCTGCGTCTGGAGGGCACATCCGAGTGCCCGCTCCCTCTACAGGTTCCCCCCAGCCTAGAGGCTTGCATCTGGAGCAACATCTTGTTGCCTGCTCCCTCTACAGGTTCCCTCCAAGCTAGTGGCCTGCGTCTGGAGGGCACATCCGGGTGCCTGCTCTCTCTTCAGGCTCCCCCCAGCCTAGAGGACTGCGTCTGGGGGGAACATCCAGGTGCCCGCTCTCTCTAGAGGTTCCCCCCAGCCTAGAGGCCTGCGTCTGGAGGTCACATTCGGGTGCTGGCTCTCACTACAGGCTCCCAAGAGGCCTAGAGGCCTGCGTCTGGAGGGCACATCGGGGTGCCCGCTCACTCTACAGGTTCCCCCCAGCCTAGAGGCCTGCGTCTGGAGGGCACATCCGGGTGCCCGCTCTCTCTACAGGCTCCCCCAGCCTAGAGGCCTGCGTCTGGAAGGCACATCCATGTGTCTGCTCTCTCTACAGGCTCCCCCCAGCCTAGAGGACTGCATCTGGGGGGCACATCCAGGTGCCCACTCATTCTACAGGTTTGCCCCAGCCTAGAGGCCTGCATCTGGAGGGCACATCCAGGTGCCAGCTCCCTCTACAGGCTCCCCCCAGCCTAGAGGCCTGCGTCTGGGGGCGCATCCGGGTGCCCACGCCCTCTACAGGTTCCCCCCAGCCGAGAAGCCTGCATCTGGAGCAACATCTGTGGGTGCCCACTCTCTCTACAAGTTCCCCACCTGCCTCGAGGCCTGCATCTGGAGGGCACATCCGGGCGCGCGCTCTCTCTACAGGCTCCCTCCCAGCCTAGAGGCCTGCGTCTGGAGGGCACATCTGGGTGCCCGCCCTCTCTTCAGGTTCCCCCAAGCCTAGAGGCCTGCGTCTGGAAGGCACATCCAGGTGCCCACTCTCTCTACAGGATCCCCTCAGCCTAGAGGCCTGCATCTGGGGGGCTCATCCAGGTGCCGACTCTCTCTACAGGGTCCCCCACAAGTTCCCCTCAGCCTAGATGCCTGCATCCGGAGGACACATCTGGGTGCCCGCTCCCTCTACAGGTTCCCCCCAGCCTAGAAGCCTGCATTTGGAGCAACATCTGGTTGCCTGCTCCCTCTATAGGCTCCCCCAGCCTAGAGGCCTGCGTCTGGAGGGCACATCTGGGTGCCTGCTCCCTCTACAGGTTCCCCCTTCAGCCTAGAAGCCTGCATCTTGAGCAACATCTGGTTGCCTGCTCCCTCTACCGACTCCACCCAGCCTAGAGGCCTGCGTCTGGAGGGCACATCCAGATGCCCGCTCCCTCTACAGGGTCCCCCCACAGGTTCCCCCCAGCCTAGAGGCCTGTGTCTGGAGGACACATCTGGGTGCCTGCTCCCTCTACAGGTTCCCTCAGCCTAGAAGCCTGCATCTGGAGCAACATCTGGTTGCCTGCTCCCTCTACAGTCTCCCCCCAGCCTAGAGGCATGCGCCTGGAGGACACATCTGGGTGCCCGCTCCCTCTACAGGTTCTCCCCCAGCCTAGAGGCCTGCATCTGGAGCAAAATCTGGTTGCCTGCTCCCTCTACAGGTTCCCTCCACCCTAGAGGCCTGCGTCTGGAGGGCACATCTGGGTGCCCGCTCCCTCTACAAGTACCCCCCAGCCTAGAGGCCTGCATCTGGAGCAAAATCTGGTTGCCCGCTCCCTCTACAGATCCCCCCAGCCTAGAGGCCTGCGTCTGGAGGGCACATCCGAGTGCCCGCTCCCTCTACAGGTTCTCCCCACAGTTTTCCCCCAGCCTAGAGGCCTGCGTTTGGAGGGCACATCTGGGTGTCCACTGTCTTTACAGGTTCCCCCCAGCCTAGAAGCCTGCATCCGGAGGGCTCATCTGGGTGCCCGCTCCGTCAACAGGTTCCCCCCAGCTTAGAGGCCTGCATCTGGAAGGCACGTCTGGGGGCCCGCTCCCTCTACAGGGTCACCCCATCCTAGAGGCCTGCGTCTGGAGTGCACCTCCGAATGCCCGCTCCCTCTACAGGTTCCCCCCACAGTTTTCCCCAGCCTAGAGGCCTGCATCTGGGGGGCTCATCCAGGTGCCGACTCTCTCTACAGGGTCCCCCACAAGTTCCCCTCAGCCTAGATGCCTGCATCCGGAGGACACATCTGGGTGCCCGCTCCCTCTACAGGTTCCCCCCAGCCTAGAAGCCTGCATTTGGAGCAACATCTGGTTGCCTGCTCCCTCTATAGGCTCCCCCCAGCCTAGAGGCCTGTGTCTGGAGGGCACATCTGGGTGCCTGCTCCCTCTACAGGTTCCCCCTTCAGCCTAGAAGCCTGCATCTTGAGCAACATCTGGTTGCCTGCTCCCTCTACCGACTCCACCCAGCCTAGAGGCCTGCGTCTGGAGGGCAAATCCAGATGCCCGCTCCCTCTACAGGGTCCCCCCACAGGTTCCCCCCAGCCTAGAGGCCTGTGTCTGGAGGACAAATCTGGGTGCCCGCTCCCTCTACAGGTTCCCTCACCCTAGAAGCCTGCATCTGGAGCAACATCTGGTTGCCTGCTCCCTCTACAGTCTCCCCCCAGCCTAGAGGCATGCGCCTGGAGGACACATATGGGTGCCCGCTCCCTCTACAGGTTCTCCCCCAGCCTAGAGGCCTGCATCTGGAGCAAAATCTGGTTGCCTGCTCCCTCTACAGGTTCCCTCCACCCTAGAGGCCTGCGTCTGGAGGGCACATCTGGGTGCCCGCTCCCTCTACAGGTACCCCCCAGCCTAGAGGCCTGCATCTCGAGGGCACATCTAGGTGCCCGCTCTCTATACAGACTCCCCCCAGCCTAGAGGCCTGCGTCTGGAGGGCACATCCGAGTGCCCGCTCCCTCTACAGGTTCAACCCACAGTTTTCCCCCAGCCTAGAGGCCTAAATTTGGAGGGCACATCTGGGTGCCCACTCTCTTTACAGGTTCCCCCCAGCCTAGAAGCCTGCATCCGGAGGGCTCATCTGGGTGCCCGCTCCCTCGACAGGTTCCCCCCAGCTTAGAGGCCTGCATCTGGAAGGCACATCTGGGTGCGCACTCCCTCTACAGGTTCCCCCCAGCCTAGAGGCCTGCGTCTGAAGGGCACATCTGGGTTCCTGCTCCCTCTACAGCATCCCCCCAGCCTAGAAGCCTGCGTTTGGAGGGCACATCTGGGTGCACGCTCCCTCTACAGGTTCCCCCCAGCTTAAAGGCCTGCGTCTGGAGGGCACATCCTGGTGCCCGCTCCCTCTACAGATCCCCCCAGCCTAGAGGCCTGCGTCTGGAGGGCACATCCGAGTGCCCGCTCCCTCTACAGGTTCCCCCCACAGTTTTCCCCCAGCCTAGAGGCATGCGTTTGGAGGGCACATCTGGGTGTCCACTGTCTTTACAGGTTCCCCCCAGCCTAGAAGCCTGCATCCGGAGGGCTCATCTGGGTGCCCGCTCCGTCAACAGGTTCCCCCCAGCTTAGAGGCCTGCATCTGGAAGGCACGTCTGGGGGCCCGCTCCCTCTACAGGGTCACCCCAGCCTAGAGGCCTGCGTCTGGAGGGCACCTCCGAATGCCCGCTCCCTCTACAGGTTCCCCCCACAGTTTTCCCCAGCCTAGAGGCCTGCGTTTGGAGAGCACATCTGGGTGCCCACTCTCTTTACAGGTTCCCCCCAGCCTAGAAGCCTGCATCCGGAGGGCTCATCTGGGTGCCCGTTCCCTCAACAGGTTCCCCCCAGCTTAGAGGCCTGCATCTGGAAGGCACATCTGGGTGCGCACTCCCTCTACAGGTTCCCCCCAGCCTAGAGGCCTGCATCTGAAGGGCACATCTGGGTTCCTGCTCCCTCTACAGCATCCGCCCAGCCTAGAAGCCTGCGTCTGGAGGGCACATCTGGGTGCACGCTCCCTCTACAGGTTCCCCCAGCTTAGAGGCCTGCGTCTGGAGGGCACATCCAGGTGCCCGCTCCCTCTACAGGTTCCCCCCACAGGTTCCCCCCAGCCTAGAGGCCTATGTCTGGAGGGCACATCTGGGTGCCCTCTCCCTCTACAGGTTCCCCCCAGCCTAGAGGCCTGTGTCTGGAAGGCACATCTGGGTGCCCGCTCCCTCTACAGGTCCCCGCCAGCCTAGAGGCCTGCATCTGGAGGGCACATCTCGGTTCTCGCTCCCTCTACAGGTTTCCCCCCCAGCCTAGAGGCCTGCATCTGGAGGGCACATCTGGGTGCCCGCTCGCTCTACAGGTTCCCCCCCAGCCTAGAGGCCTGCATCTGGAGGGCACATCTGGGTGCCCGCTCTCTCTACAGGTTCCCCCCAGCCTAGAGGCCTGCGTCTGGAGGGCACATCTGGGTGCCTGCTCCCACTACAGGTTACGCCCAGCCTAGAGGCCTGCATCTGGAGCAACATCTGGTTGCCTGCTCCCTCTACAGGTTCCCTCCAGCCTAGAGGCCTGCGTCTGGAGGGGACATCTGGGAGCCCACTCCCTCTACAGGATCCCCCCAGCCTAGAGGCCTGCGTCTGGGAGACACATCTGTGTGCCTGGTCTCTCTACAGGTTCCCCCCAGCCTAGAGTCCTGCGTCTGGAGGGCACATCTGGGTGCCTGCTCCTTCTATAGGTTCCCCCCCACAGGTATCCCCCAGCCTAGAGGCCTACGTCTGGAGGGCACATCTGGGTGACTGCTCCCTCTACAGGTTCCCCCCAGCCTAGAGGCCTGCATCTGGAGGGCACATCTGGGTGCCCGCTCCCTCTACAGGTTCCCCACAGCCTAGAGGCCTGCATCTGGAGCAACATCTGGTTGCCTGCTTCCTCTACAGGTTCCCTCCAGCCTAGAGTCCTGCGTATGGAGGGCACATCTGGGTCCCCGCTTCCTCTACAGGTTCCCCCCAGCCTAGAGGCCTGCATCTGGAGGGAACATCTGGGTGCCCGCTCTCTCTACACGTTCCCCCACAGTTTTCCCCCAGCCTAGAGGCCTGCGTTTGGAGGGCACATCTGGGTGCCCACTCTCTTTAAAGGTTCCCCTTAGCCTAGAAGCCTGCATCTGGAGGGCTCATCTGGGTGCCCACTCCCTCAACAGGTTCCCTCCAGCTTAGAGGCCTGCATCTGGAAGACACATCTGGGTGCCCACTCCCTCTACAGGTTCCCCCAGCCTAGATGCCTGCGTCTGGAGGGCACATCCTGGTGCCCTCTCCCTCTACAGGGTCCCCCCACAGGTTCCCCCCCAGCCTAGAGGCCTGCATCTGGAGGGCACATCGGGGTACCTGCTCTCTCGACAGGTTCCCCCCAGCCTAGAGGCCTGCATCTGGAGGGCACATCTGGGTGCCTGCTTCCTCTACAGGTTCCCCCCAGCCTAGTGGCCTGCATCTGGAGCAACATCTGGTTGCCTGCTCCCTCTACAGGTTCCCTCCAGCCTAGAGGCCTGCATCTGGAGGGCACATCTGGGTGCCCGCTCCCTCTACAGTTTCCCCCCACAGGATTCCCCCAGCCTAGAGGCCTGCATCTGGAGGGAACATCTGGGTGCCCGCTCTCTCTACATGTTCCCCCCAGCCTAGAGGCCTGCGTCTGGAGGGCACATCCGAGTGCCCGCTGCCTCTACACGTTCCCCCCACAGTTTTCCCCCAGCCTAGAGGCCTGCGTTTGGAGGGCACATCTGGGTGCCCACTCTCTTTACAGGTTCCCCTTAGCCGAGAAGCCTGCATCTGGAGGGCTCATCTGGGTGCCCGCTCCCTCAACAGGTTCCCCCCAGCTTAGAGGCCTGCATCTGGAAGAAACATCTGGGTGCGCACTCCCTCTACAGGTTCCCCCCAGCCTAGATGCCTGCGTCCGAAGGGCACATCCGGGTGCCCGCTCCCCCTACAGCTTCCCCATAAGCTTAGAGGCCTGTGTCTGGAGGGCACATCCGGGTGCCCTCTCCCTCTACAGGGTCCCCCCACAGGTTCCCCCCAGCCTAGAGGCCTGCATCTGGAGGGCACATCTTGGTGCCCGGTCCCTCTACAGGATCCCCCCAGCCTAGAGGCCTGCATGTGGGGGACACATATGTGTGCCCGCTTTATCTACAGGTTCCCCCCAGCCTAGAGGCTTGGGTCTGGAGGGCACATCTGGGTGCCTGCTCCTTCTATAGGTTCCCCCCACAGGTTTCTCCAAGCCTAGAGGCCTACGTCTGGAGGGCACATCTGGGTGCCCTCTCCCTCTACGGGTTCCTGCCAGCCTATATGACTGCATCTGGAGGGCTCATCTGGGTGCCCGCTCCCTCTATAGGTTCCCCCCAGCCTAGACGCCTGCATCTGGAGGGCACATCTAGGTGCCTGCTCTCTATACAGACTCCCCCCAGCCTAGAGGCCTGCGTCTCGAGGTCACATCTGGGTGCCCACTCCCTCTACAGGGTCCCCCCAGCCTAGAGGCCTGCGTCTGGAGGGCACATCCGAGTGCCCGCTCCCTCTACAGGTTCCCCCCACAGTTTTCCCCCAGCCTAGAGGCCTGTGTTTGGAGGGCACATCTGGGTGCCCACTCTCTTTACAGGTTCCCCCCAGCCTAGAAGCCTGCATCCGGAGGGCTCATCTGGGTGCCCGCTCCCTCAACAGGTTCCCCCCAGCTTAGATGCCTGCATCTGGAAGACACATCTGGGTGCCACTCCCTCTACAGGTTCCCCCCAGCCTAGGGGCCTGCGTCTGAAGGGCACATCTGGGTTGCTGCTCCCTCTACAGCATCCCCCCAGCCTAGAAGCCTGCGTCTGGAGGGCACATCTGGGTGCACGCTCCCTCTACAGGTTCCCCCCAGCTTAGAGGCCTACGTCTGGAGGGCACATCCGGGTGCCCGCTCCCTCTAGAGGTTCCCCCCACAGGTTCCCCCCAGCCTAGAGGCCTGCGTCTGGAGGGCACATCTCGGTGCCCTCTCCCTCTACAGGTTCCCCCCAGCCTAGAGTCCTGTGTCTGGAGGGCACATCTGGGTGCCCGCTCCCTCTACAGGTCCCCCCCCAGCCTAGAGGCCTGCATATGGAGGGCACATCTGGGTGCCCGCTCCCTCTACAGGTTCCCCCCCCAGCCTAGAGGCCTGCTTCTGGAGGGCACATCTGGGTGCCCGCTCTCTCTACAGGTTCCTCCCAGCCTAGAGGCCTGCGTCTGGAGGGCACATCTGGGTGCTTACTCCCTCTACAGGTTCCCCCCCAGCCTAGAGGCATGCATCTGGAGCAACATCTGGTTGCCTGCTCCCTCTACAGGTTCCCTCCAGCCTAGAGGCCTGCATCTGGAGGGCACATCTGGGAGCCCGCTCCCTCTACAGATTCCCCCAAGCCTAGAGGCCTGCGTCTGGGGGACACATCTGTGTGCCCGGTCTCTCTACAGGTTCCCCCCAGCCTAGAGTCCTGCGTCTGGAGGGCACATCTAGGTGCCTGCTCGTTCTATAGGTTCCCCCCACAGGTATCCCCCAGCCTAGAGGCCTGCTTCTGGAGGGCATATCTGGGTTCCCGCTCCCTCTACAGGTTCCTCCCAGCCTAGATGCCTGCGTCTGGAGGGCACATCTGGGTGCCCGCTCCCTCTACAGGTTCCCCCCAGCCTAGAGGCCTGCGTCTGGAGGGCACATCTGGGTGCCCGCTCTCTCTACAGGTTCCCCTCAGCCTAGAGGCCTGCATCTGGAGCAACATCTGGTTGCCTGCTCCCTCTACAGGTTCCCTCCAGCCTAGAGGCCTGCGTCTGGAGGGCACATCTGGGTCCCCGCTCCCTCTACAGGTTCCCCCAGCCTAGAGGTCTGCATCTGGAGGGCACATCTGGGTGCCCGCTCCCTCTACAGTTTCCCCCCACAGGATTCCCCCAGCCTAGAGGCCTGCATCTGGAGGGAACATCTGGGTGCCCCGCTCTCTCTACATGTTCCCCCCAGCCTAGTGGCCTGCGTCTGGGGGCACATCTGGTGCCCGATTTCTCAACAGGTTCCCACCAGCGTAAAGGCCTGCATCTAGAGGGAACATCTGGGTGCCCGCTCTCTCTACATGTTCCCCCCAGCCTAGAGGCCTGCGTCTGGGGGCACATCTGGGTGTCTGATCTCTCAACAGGTTCCCCCAGCCTAAAGGCGTGCATCTGGAGGGCACATCCGGGTGCCCGCTCCCTCTACAGGTTCCCCCCAGCCTAGAGGCCTGCGTCTGGAGGGCACATCTGGGTGTCCACCCCCTCTGCAGGTTACCCCGAGCCTAGAGGCCTGCATCTAAGGGCATATCTGGGTGCCTGCTTCCTCTACAGGTTCTCCCCAGCCTAGTGGCCTGCATCTGGAGCAACATCTGGTTGCCTGTTCCCTCTACAGGTTCCCTCCAGCCTAGAGGCCTGTGTCTGGAGGGCACATCTTGATGCCCGCTCCCTCTACAGGATCCCCCCAGCCTAAAGGCCTACATCTGGGAGACACATCTGTGTGCCCGCTTTCTCTACAGGTTCCCCCCAGCCTAGAGGCCTACGTCCGGAGGGCACATCTGGGTGCCCTCTCCCTCTACGGGTTCCTCCCAGCCTAGATGCCTGCGTCTGGAGGGCACATCTGGGTGCCCGCTTCCTCTACAGGTTCCCCCAGCCTAGAGGCCTGCGTCTGGAGGGCACATCTAGGTGCCCGCTCTCTATACAGACTCCCCCCAGCGTAGAGGCCTGCGTCTGGAGGTCACATCTGGGTGCCCGCTCCCCCTACAGGGTGCCCCCAGCCTAGAGGCCTGCGTCTGGAGGGCACATCCGAGCGCCCGCTCCCTCTACAGGTTCCCCCACAGTTTCCCCCAGCCTAGAGGCCTGCGTTTGGAGGGCACATCTGGGGGCCCACTCTCTTTACAGGTTCCCCCCAGCCTAGAAGCCTGCATCCGGAGGGCTCATCTGGGTGCCCGCTCTCTCTACATGTTCCCCCCAGCCTAGAGGCCTGCGTCTGGAGGGCACATCCGAGTGCCCGTTCCCTCTACACGTTCCCCCCACAGTTTTCCCCCAGCCTAGAGGCCTGCGTTTGGAGGGCACATCTGGGTGCCCACTCTCTTTACAGGTTCCCCTTAGCCTAGAAGCCTGCATCTGGAGGGCTCATCTGGGTGCCCGCTCCCTCAACAGGTTCCCCCCAGCTTAGAGGCCTGCATCTGGAAGAAACATCTGGGTGCCCACTCCCTCTACAGGTTCCCCCCAGCCTAGATGCCTGCGTCCGAAGGGCACATCCTGGTGCCCGCTCTCCCTACAGCTTCCCCATAAGCTTAGAGGCCTGTGTCTGGAGGGCACATCCGGGTGCCCTCTCCCTCTACAGGGTCCCCCCACAGGTTCCCCCCAGCCTAGAGGCCTGCATCTGGAGGGCACATCTTGGTGCCCGCTCCCTCTACAGGATCCCCCCAGCCTAGAGGCCTGCATGTGGGGGACACATATGTGTGCCCGCTTTATCTACAGTTTCCCCCCAGCCTAGAGGCTTGCGTCTGGAGGGCACATCTGGGTGCCTGCTCCTTCTATAGGTTCCCTCCACAGGTTTCTCCAAGCCTAGAGGCCTACGTCTGGAGGGCACATCTGGGTGCCCTCTCCCTCTACGGGTTCCTGCCAGCCTAGATGACTGCATCTGGAGGGCTCATCTGGGTGCCCGCTCCCTCTATAGGTTCCCCCCAGCCTAGACGCCTGCATCTGGAGGGCACATCTAGGTGCCTGCTCTCTATACAGACTCCCCCAGCCTAGAGGCCTGCGTCTCGAGGTCACATCTGGGTGCCCACTCCCTCTACAGGGTCCCCCCAGCCTAGAGGCCTGCGTCTGGAGGGCACATCCGAGTGCCCGCTCCCTCTACAGGTTCCCCCCACAGTTTTCCCCCAGCCTAGAGGCCTGTGTTTGGAGGGCACATCTGGGTGCCCACTCTCTTTACAGGTTCCCCCCAGCCTAGAAGCCTGCATCTGGAGGGCTCATCTGGGTGCCCGCTCCCTCAACAGGTTCCCCCCAGCTTAGAGGCCTGCATCTGGAAGAAACATCTGGGTGCCCACTCCCTCTACAGGTTCCCCCCAGCCTAGATGCCTGCGTCCGAAGGGCACATCCTGGTGCCCGCTCTCCCTACAGCTTCCCCATAAGCTTAGAGGCCTGTGTCTGGAGGGCACATCCGGGTGCCCTCTCCCTCTACAGGGTCCCCCCACAGGTTCCCCCCAGCCTAGAGGCCTGCGTCTGGAGGGCACATCCGAGTGCCCGCTCCCTCTACAGGTTCCCCCCACAGTTTTCCCCCAGCCTAGAGGCCTGCGTCTGAAGGGCACATCTGGGTTGCTGCTCCCTCTACAGCATCCCCCCAGCCTAGAAGCCTGCGTCTGGAGGGCACATCTGGGTGCACGCTCCCTCTACAGGTTCCCCCCAGCTTAGAGGCCTACATCTGGAGGGCACATCCGGGTGCCCGCTCCCTCTAGAGGTTCCCCCCACAGGTTCCCCCCAGCCTAGAGGCCTGCGTCTGGAGGGCACATCTCGGTGCCCTCTCCCTCTACAGGTTCCCCCCAGCCTAGAGTCCTGTGTCTGGAGGGCACATCTGGGTGCCCGCTCCCTCTACAGGTCCCCCCCAGCCTAGAGGCCTGCATATGGAGGGCACATCTGGGTGCCCGCTCCCTCTACAGGTTCCCCCCCAGCCTAGAGGCCTGCATCTGGAGGGCACATCTGGGTGCCCGCTCTCTCTACAGGTCCCTCCCAGCCTAGAGGCCTGCGTCTGGAGGGCACATCTGGGTGCTTACTCCCTCTACAGGTTCCCCCCCAGCCTAGAGGCATGCATCTGGAGCAACATCTGGTTGCCTGCTCCCTCTACAGGTTCCCTCCAGCCTAGAGGCCTGCATCTGGAGGGCACATCTGGGAGCCCGCTCCCTCTACAGGTTCCCCCAAGCCTAGAGGCTTGCATCTGGAGCAACATCTTGTTGCCTGCTCCCTCTACAGGTTCCCTCCAGCCTAGAGGCCTGCATCTGGAGGGCACATCTGGGTGCCCGCTCTCTCTACAGGTCCCTCCCAGCCTAAAGGTCTACGTCTGCGGAGCACATCTGGGTGCCCGCTCCCTCTAAATGTTCCCCCCCAGCCTAGCGGCCTGCATCTGGAGCAACATCTGGTTGCCTGCTCCATCTACAGTCTCCCGCCAGCCTAGAGGCCTGCGTCTGGAGGACACATCTGGGTGACCACTCCCTCTACAGGTTCCCCCCAGCCTAGAGGCTTGCATCTGGAGCAACATCTTGTTGCCTGCTCCCTCTACAGGTTCCCTCCAAGCTAGTGGCCTGCGTCTGGAGGGCACATCCGGGTGCCTGCTCTCTCTTCAGGCTCCCCCCAGCCTAGAGGACTGCGTCTGGGGGGAACATCCAGGTGCCCGCTCTCTCTAGAGGTTCCCCCCAGCCTAGAGGCCTGCGTCTGGAGGTCACATTCGGGTGCTGGCTCTCACTACAGGCTCCCCACAGCCTAGAGGCCTGCGTCTGGAGGGCACATCGGGGTGCCCGCTCACTCTACAGGTTCCCCCCATCCTAGAGGCCTGCGTCTGGAGGGCACATCCGGGTGCCCGCTCTCTCTACAGGCTCCCCCAGCCTAGAGGCCTGCGTCTGGAAGGCACATCCATGTGCCTGCTCTCTCTACAGGCTCCCCCCAGCCTAGAGGCCTGCATCTGGGGGGCACATCCAGGTGCCCACTCATTCTACAGGTTTGCCCCAGCCTAGAGGCCTGCATCTGGAGGGCACATCCAGGTGCCAGCTCCCTCTACAGGCTCCCCCCAGCCTAGAGGCCTGCGTCTGGGGGCGCATCCGGGTGCCCACGCCCTCTACAGGTTCCCCCCAGCCGAGAAGCCTGCATCTGGAGCAACATCTGTGGGTGCCCACTCTCTCTACAAGTTCCCCACCTGCCTCGAGGCCTGCATCTGGAGGGCACATCCGGGCGCGCGCTCTCTCTACAGGCTCCCTCCCAGCCTAGAGGCCTGCGTCTGGAGGGCACATCTGGGTGCCCGCCCTCTCTTCAGGTTCCCCCAAGCCTAGAGGCCTGCGTCTGGAAGGCACATCCAGGTGCCCACTCTCTCTACAGGATCCCCTCAGCCTAGAGGCCTGCATCTGGGGGGCTCATCCAGGTGCCGACTCTCTCTACAGGGTCCCCCACAAGTTCCCCTCAGCCTAGATGCCTGCATCCGGAGGACACATCTGGGTGCCCGCTCCCTCTACAGGTTCCCCCCAGCCTAGAAGCCTGCATTTGGAGCAACATCTGGTTGCCTGCTCCCTCTATAGGCTCCCCCAGCCTAGAGGCCTGCGTCTGGAGGGCACATCTGGGTGCCTGCTCCCTCTACAGGTTCCCCCTTCAGCCTAGAAGCCTGCATCTTGAGCAACATCTGGTTGCCTGCTCCCTCTACCGACTCCACCCAGCCTAGAGGCCTGCGTCTGGAGGGCACATCCAGATGCCCGCTCCCTCTACAGGGTCCCCCCACAGGTTCCCCCCAGCCTAGAGGCCTGTGTCTGGAGGACACATCTGGGTGCCTGCTCCCTCTACAGGTTCCCTCAGCCTAGAAGCCTGCATCTGGAGCAACATCTGGTTGCCTGCTCCCTCTACAGTCTCCCCCCAGCCTAGAGGCATGCGCCTGGAGGACACATCTGGGTGCCCGCTCCCTCTACAGGTTCTCCCCCAGCCTAGAGGCCTGCATCTGGAGCAAAATCTGGTTGCCTGCTCCCTCTACAGGTTCCCTCCACCCTAGAGGCCTGCGTCTGGAGGGCACATCTGGGTGCCCGCTCCCTCTACAAGTACCCCCCAGCCTAGAGGCCTGCATCTGGAGGGCACATCTAGGTGCCCGCTCTCTATACAGACTCCCCCCAGCCTAGAGGCCTGCGTCTGGAGGGCACATCCGAGTGCCCGCTCCCTCTACAGGTTCCCCCCAGCCTAGAGGCTTGCATCTGGAGCAACATCTTGTTGCCTGCTCCCTCTACAGGTTCCCTCCAAGCTAGTGGCCTGCGTCTGGAGGGCACATCCGGGTGCCTGCTCTCTCTTCAGGCTCCCCCCAGCCTAGAGGACTGCGTCTGGGGGGAACATCCAGGTGCCCGCTCTCTCTAGAGGTTCCCCCCAGCCTAGAGGCCTGCGTCTGGAGGTCACATTCGGGTGCTGGCTCTCACTACAGGCTCCCAAGAGGCCTAGAGGCCTGCGTCTGGAGGGCACATCGGGGTGCCCGCTCACTCTACAGGTTCCCCCCAGCCTAGAGGCCTGCGTCTGGAGGGCACATCCGGGTGCCCGCTCTCTCTATAGGCTCCCCCAGCCTAGAGGCCTGCGTCTGGAAGGCACATCCATGTGCCTGCTCTCTCTACAGGCTCCCCCCAGCCTAGAGGCCTGCATCTGGGGGGCACATCCAGGTGCCCACTCATTCTACAGGTTTGCCCCAGCCTAGAGGCCTGCATCTGGAGGGCACATCCAGGTGCCAGCTCCCTCTACAGGCTCCCCCCAGCCTAGAGGCCTGCGTCTGGGGGCGCATCCGGGTGCCCACGCCCTCTACAGGTTCCCCCCAGCCGAGAAGCCTGCATCTGGAGCAACATCTGTGGGTGCCCACTCTCTCTACAAGTTCCCCACCTGCCTCGAGGCCTGCATCTGGAGGGCACATCCGGGCGCGCGCTCTCTCTACAGGCTCCCTCCCAGCCTAGAGGCCTGCGTCTGGAGGGCACATCTGGGTGCCCGCCCTCTCTTCAGGTTCCCCCAAGCCTAGAGGCCTGCGTCTGGAAGGCACATCCAGGTGCCCACTCTCTCTACAGGATCCCCTCAGCCTAGAGGCCTGCATCTGGGGGGCTCATCCAGGTGCCGACTCTCTCTACAGGGTCCCCCACAAGTTCCCCTCAGCCTAGATGCCTGCATCCGGAGGACACATCTGGGTGCCCGCTCCCTCTACAGGTTCCCCCCAGCCTAGAAGCCTGCATTTGGAGCAACATCTGGTTGCCTGCTCCCTCTATAGGCTCCCCCAGCCTAGAGGCCTGCGTCTGGAGGGCACATCTGGGTGCCTGCTCCCTCTACAGGTTCCCCCTTCAGCCTAGAAGCCTGCATCTTGAGCAACATCTGGTTGCCTGCTCCCTCTACCGACTCCACCCAGCCTAGAGGCCTGCGTCTGGAGGGCACATCCAGATGCCCGCTCCCTCTACAGGGTCCCCCCACAGGTTCCCCCCAGCCTAGAGGCCTGTGTCTGGAGGACACATCTGGGTGCCTGCTCCCTCTACAGGTTCCCTCAGCCTAGAAGCCTGCATCTGGAGCAACATCTGGTTGCCTGCTCCCTCTACAGTCTCCCCCCAGCCTAGAGGCATGCGCCTGGAGGACACATCTGGGTGCCCGCTCCCTCTACAGGTTCTCCCCCAGCCTAGAGGCCTGCATCTGGAGCAAAATCTGGTTGCCTGCTCCCTCTACAGGTTCCCTCCACCCTAGAGGCCTGCGTCTGGAGGGCACATCTGGGTGCCCGCTCCCTCTACAAGTACCCCCCAGCCTAGAGGCCTGCATCTGGAGCAAAATCTGGTTGCCCGCTCCCTCTACAGATCCCCCCAGCCTAGAGGCCTGCGTCTGGAGGGCACATCCGAGTGCCCGCTCCCTCTACAGGTTCTCCCCACAGTTTTCCCCCAGCCTAGAGGCCTGCGTTTGGAGGGCACATCTGGGTGTCCACTGTCTTTACAGGTTCCCCCCAGCCTAGAAGCCTGCATCCGGAGGGCTCATCTGGGTGCCCGCTCCGTCAACAGGTTCCCCCCAGCTTAGAGGCCTGCATCTGGAAGGCACGTCTGGGGGCCCGCTCCCTCTACAGGGTCACCCCATCCTAGAGGCCTGCGTCTGGAGTGCACCTCCGAATGCCCGCTCCCTCTACAGGATCCCCCCACAGTTTTCCCCAGCCTAGAGGCCTGCATCTGGGGGGCTCATCCAGGTGCCGACTCTCTCTACAGGGTCCCCCACAAGTTCCCCTCAGCCTAGATGCCTGCATCCGGAGGACACATCTGGGTGCCCGCTCCCTCTACAGGTTCCCCCCAGCCTAGAAGCCTGCATTTGGAGCAACATCTGGTTGCCTGCTCCCTCTATAGGCTCCCCCCAGCCTAGAGGCCTGTGTCTGGAGGGCACATCTGGGTGCCTGCTCCCTCTACAGGTTCCCCCTTCAGCCTAGAAGCCTGCATCTTGAGCAACATCTGGTTGCCTGCTCCCTCTACCGACTCCACCCAGCCTAGAGGCCTGCGTCTGGAGGGCAAATCCAGATGCCCGCTCCCTCTACAGGGTCCCCCCACAGGTTCCCCCCAGCCTAGAGGCCTGTGTCTGGAGGACAAATCTGGGTGCCCGCTCCCTCTACAGGTTCCCTCACCCTAGAAGCCTGCATCTGGAGCAACATCTGGTTGCCTGCTCCCTCTACAGTCTCCCCCCAGCCTAGAGGCATGCGCCTGGAGGACACATATGGGTGCCCGCTCCCTCTACAGGTTCTCCCCCAGCCTAGAGGCCTGCATCTGGAGCAAAATCTGGTTGCCTGCTCCCTCTACAGGTTCCCTCCACCCTAGAGGCCTGCGTCTGGAGGGCACATCTGGGTGCCCGCTCCCTCTACAGGTACCCCCCAGCCTAGAGGCCTGCATCTCGAGGGCACATCTAGGTGCCCGCTCTCTATACAGACTCCCCCCAGCCTAGAGGCCTGCGTCTGGAGGGCACATCCGAGTGCCCGCTCCCTCTACAGGTTCAACCCACAGTTTTCCCCCAGCCTAGAGGCCTAAATTTGGAGGGCACATCTGGGTGCCCACTCTCTTTACAGGTTCCCCCCAGCCTAGAAGCCTGCATCCGGAGGGCTCATCTGGGTGCCCGCTCCCTCGACAGGTTCCCCCCAGCTTAGAGGCCTGCATCTGGAAGGCACATCTGGGTGCGCACTCCCTCTACAGGTTCCCCCCAGCCTAGAGGCCTGCGTCTGAAGGGCACATCTGGGTTCCTGCTCCCTCTACAGCATCCCCCCAGCCTAGAAGCCTGCGTTTGGAGGGCACATCTGGGTGCACGCTCCCTCTACAGGTTCCCCCCAGCTTAAAGGCCTGCGTCTGGAGGGCACATCCTGGTGCCCGCTCCCTCTACAGATCCCCCCAGCCTAGAGGCCTGCGTCTGGAGGGCACATCCGAGTGCCTGCTCCCTCTACAGGTTCCCCCCACAGTTTTCCCCCAGCCTAGAGGCATGCGTTTGGAGGGCACATCTGGGTGTCCACTGTCTTTACAGGTTCCCCCCAGCCTAGAAGCCTGCATCCAGAGGGCTCATCTGGGTGCCCGCTCCGTCAACAGGTTCCCCCCAGCTTAGAGGCCTGCATCTGGAAGGCACGTCTGGGGGCCCGCTCCCTCTACAGGGTCACCCCAGCCTAGAGGCCTGCGTCTGGAGGGCACCTCCGAATGCCCGCTCCCTCTACAGGTTCCCCCCACAGTTTTCCCCAGCCTAGAGGCCTGCGTTTGGAGAGCACATCTGGGTGCCCACTCTCTTTACAGGTTCCCCCCAGCCTAGAAGCCTGCATCCGGAGGGCTCATCTGGGTGCCCGTTCCCTCAACAGGTTCCCCCCAGCTTAGAGGCCTGCATCTGGAAGGCACATCTGGGTGCGCACTCCCTCTACAGGTTCCCCCCAGCCTAGAGGCCTGCATCTGAAGGGCACATCTGGGTTCCTGCTCCCTCTACAGCATCCGCCCAGCCTAGAAGCCTGCGTCTGGAGGGCACATCTGGGTGCACGCTCCCTCTACAGGTTCCCCCAGCTTAGAGGCCTGCGTCTGGAGGGCACATCCAGGTGCCCGCTCCCTCTACAGGTTCCCCCCACAGGTTCCCCCCAGCCTAGAGGCCTATGTCTGGAGGGCACATCTGGGTGCCCTCTCCCTCTACAGGTTCCCCCCAGCCTAGAGGCCTGTGTCTGGAAGGCACATCTGGGTGCCCGCTCCCTCTACAGGTCCCCGCCAGCCTAGAGGCCTGCATCTGGAGGGCACATCTCGGTTCTCGCTCCCTCTACAGGTTTCCCCCCCAGCCTAGAGGCCTGCATCTGGAGGGCACATCTGGGTGCCCGCTCGCTCTACAGGTTCCCCCCCAGCCTAGAGGCCTGCATCTGGAGGGCACATCTGGGTGCCCGCTCTCTCTACAGGTTCCCCCCAGCCTAGAGGCCTGCGTCTGGAGGGCACATCTGGGTGCCTGCTCCCACTACAGGTTACGCCCAGCCTAGAGGCCTGCATCTGGAGCAACATCTGGTTGCCTGCTCCCTCTACAGGTTCCCTCCAGCCTAGAGGCCTGCGTCTGGAGGGGACATCTGGGAGCCCACTCCCTCTACAGGATCCCCCCAGCCTAGAGGCCTGCGTCTGGGAGACACATCTGTGTGCCTGGTCTCTCTACAGGTTCCCCCCAGCCTAGAGTCCTGCGTCTGGAGGGCACATCTGGGTGCCTGCTCCTTCTATAGGTTCCCCCCCACAGGTATCCCCCAGCCTAGAGGCCTACGTCTGGAGGGCACATCTGGGTGACTGCTCCCTCTACAGGTTCCCCCCAGCCTAGAGGCCTGCATCTGGAGGGCACATCTGGGTGCCCGCTCCCTCTACAGGTTCCCCACAGCCTAGAGGCCTGCATCTGGAGCAACATCTGGTTGCCTGCTTCCTCTACAGGTTCCCTCCAGCCTAGAGTCCTGCGTATGGAGGGCACATCTGGGTCCCCGCTTCCTCTACAGGTTCCCCCCAGCCTAGAGGCCTGCATCTGGAGGGAACATCTGGGTGCCCGCTCTCTCTACACGTTCCCCCACAGTTTTCCCCCAGCCTAGAGGCCTGCGTTTGGAGGGCACATCTGGGTGCCCACTCTCTTTAAAGGTTCCCCTTAGCCTAGAAGCCTGCATCTGGAGGGCTCATCTGGGTGCCCACTCCCTCAACAGGTTCCCTCCAGCTTAGAGGCCTGCATCTGGAAGACACATCTGGGTGCCCACTCCCTCTACAGGTTCCCCCAGCCTAGATGCCTGCGTCTGGAGGGCACATCCTGGTGCCCTCTCCCTCTACAGGGTCCCCCCACAGGTTCCCCCCCAGCCTAGAGGCCTGCATCTGGAGGGCACATCGGGGTACCTGCTCTCTCGACAGGTTCCCCCCAGCCTAGAGGCCTGCATCTGGAGGGCACATCTGGGTGCCTGCTTCCTCTACAGGTTCCCCCCAGCCTAGTGGCCTGCATCTGGAGCAACATCTGGTTGCCTGCTCCCTCTACAGGTTCCCTCCAGCCTAGAGGCCTGCATCTGGAGGGCACATCTGGGTGCCCGCTCCCTCTACAGTTTCCCCCCACAGGATTCCCCCAGCCTAGAGGCCTGCATCTGGAGGGAACATCTGGGTGCCCGCTCTCTCTACATGTTCCCCCCAGCCTAGAGGCCTGCGTCTGGAGGGCACATCCGAGTGCCCGCTGCCTCTACACGTTCCCCCCACAGTTTTCCCCCAGCCTAGAGGCCTGCGTTTGGAGGGCACATCTGGGTGCCCACTCTCTTTACAGGTTCCCCTTAGCCGAGAAGCCTGCATCTGGAGGGCTCATCTGGGTGCCCGCTCCCTCAACAGGTTCCCCCCAGCTTAGAGGCCTGCATCTGGAAGAAACATCTGGGTGCGCACTCCCTCTACAGGTTCCCCCCAGCCTAGATGCCTGCGTCCGAAGGGCACATCCGGGTGCCCGCTCCCCCTACAGCTTCCCCATAAGCTTAGAGGCCTGTGTCTGGAGGGCACATCCGGGTGCCCTCTCCCTCTACAGGGTCCCCCCACAGGTTCCCCCCAGCCTAGAGGCCTGCATCTGGAGGGCACATCTTGGTGCCCGGTCCCTCTACAGGATCCCCCCAGCCTAGAGGCCTGCATGTGGGGGACACATATGTGTGCCCGCTTTATCTACAGGTTCCCCCCAGCCTAGAGGCTTGGGTCTGGAGGGCACATCTGGGTGCCTGCTCCTTCTATAGGTTCCCCCCACAGGTTTCTCCAAGCCTAGAGGCCTACGTCTGGAGGGCACATCTGGGTGCCCTCTCCCTCTACGGGTTCCTGCCAGCCTATATGACTGCATCTGGAGGGCTCATCTGGGTGCCCGCTCCCTCTATAGGTTCCCCCCAGCCTAGACGCCTGCATCTGGAGGGCACATCTAGGTGCCTGCTCTCTATACAGACTCCCCCCAGCCTAGAGGCCTGCGTCTCGAGGTCACATCTGGGTGCCCACTCCCTCTACAGGGTCCCCCCAGCCTAGAGGCCTGCGTCTGGAGGGCACATCCGAGTGCCCGCTCCCTCTACAGGTTCCCCCCACAGTTTTCCCCCAGCCTAGAGGCCTGTGTTTGGAGGGCACATCTGGGTGCCCACTCTCTTTACAGGTTCCCCCCAGCCTAGAAGCCTGCATCCGGAGGGCTCATCTGGGTGCCCGCTCCCTCAACAGGTTCCCCCCAGCTTAGATGCCTGCATCTGGAAGACACATCTGGGTGCCACTCCCTCTACAGGTTCCCCCCAGCCTAGGGGCCTGCGTCTGAAGGGCACATCTGGGTTGCTGCTCCCTCTACAGCATCCCCCCAGCCTAGAAGCCTGCGTCTGGAGGGCACATCTGGGTGCACGCTCCCTCTACAGGTTCCCCCCAGCTTAGAGGCCTACGTCTGGAGGGCACATCCGGGTGCCCGCTCCCTCTAGAGGTTCCCCCCACAGGTTCCCCCCAGCCTAGAGGCCTGCGTCTGGAGGGCACATCTCGGTGCCCTCTCCCTCTACAGGTTCCCCCCAGCCTAGAGTCCTGTGTCTGGAGGGCACATCTGGGTGCCCGCTCCCTCTACAGGTCCCCCCCCAGCCTAGAGGCCTGCATATGGAGGGCACATCTGGGTGCCCGCTCCCTCTACAGGTTCCCCCCCAGCCTAGAGGCCTGCTTCTGGAGGGCACATCTGGGTGCCCGCTCTCTCTACAGGTTCCTCCCAGCCTAGAGGCCTGCGTCTGGAGGGCACATCTGGGTGCTTACTCCCTCTACAGGTTCCCCCCCAGCCTAGAGGCATGCATCTGGAGCAACATCTGGTTGCCTGCTCCCTCTACAGGTTCCCTCCAGCCTAGAGGCCTGCATCTGGAGGGCACATCTGGGAGCCCGCTCCCTCTACAGATTCCCCCAAGCCTAGAGGCCTGCGTCTGGGGGACACATCTGTGTGCCCGGTCTCTCTACAGGTTCCCCCCAGCCTAGAGTCCTGCGTCTGGAGGGCACATCTGGGTGCCTGCTCGTTCTATAGGTTCCCCCCACAGGTATCCCCCAGCCTAGAGGCCTGCTTCTGGAGGGCATATCTGGGTTCCCGCTCCCTCTACAGGTTCCTCCCAGCCTAGATGCCTGCGTCTGGAGGGCACATCTGGGTGCCCGCTCCCTCTACAGGTTCCCCCCAGCCTAGAGGCCTGCGTCTGGAGGGCACATCTGGGTGCCCGCTCTCTCTACAGGTTCCCCTCAGCCTAGAGGCCTGCATCTGGAGCAACATCTGGTTGCCTGCTCCCTCTACAGGTTCCCTCCAGCCTAGAGGCCTGCGTCTGGAGGGCACATCTGGGTCCCCGCTCCCTCTACAGGTTCCCCCAGCCTAGAGGTCTGCATCTGGAGGGCACATCTGGGTGCCCGCTCCCTCTACAGTTTCCCCCCACAGGATTCCCCCAGCCTAGAGGCCTGCATCTGGAGGGAACATCTGGGTGCCCCGCTCTCTCTACATGTTCCCCCCAGCCTAGTGGCCTGCGTCTGGGGGCACATCTGGTGCTCGATTTCTCAACAGGTTCCCACCAGCGTAAAGGCCTGCATCTAGAGGGAACATCTGGGTGCCCGCTCTCTCTACATGTTCCCCCCAGCCTAGAGGCCTGCGTCTGGGGGCACATCTGGGTGTCTGATCTCTCAACAGGTTCCCCCAGCCTAAAGGCGTGCATCTGGAGGGCACATCCGGGTGCCCGCTCCCTCTACAGGTTCCCCCCAGCCTAGAGGCCTGCGTCTGGAGGGCACATCTGGGTGTCCACCCCCTCTGCAGGTTACCCCGAGCCTAGAGGCCTGCATCTAAGGGCATATCTGGGTGCCTGCTTCCTCTACAGGTTCTCCCCAGCCTAGTGGCCTGCATCTGGAGCAACATCTGGTTGCCTGTTCCCTCTACAGGTTCCCTCCAGCCTAGAGGCCTGTGTCTGGAGGGCACATCTTGATGCCCGCTCCCTCTACAGGATCCCCCCAGCCTAAAGGCCTACATCTGGGAGACACATCTGTGTGCCCGCTTTCTCTACAGGTTCCCCCCAGCCTAGAGGCCTACGTCCGGAGGGCACATCTGGGTGCCCTCTCCCTCTACGGGTTCCTCCCAGCCTAGATGCCTGCGTCTGGAGGGCACATCTGGGTGCCCGCTTCCTCTACAGGTTCCCCCAGCCTAGAGGCCTGCGTCTGGGGGGCACATCTAGGTGCCCGCTCTCTATACAGACTCCCCCCAGCGTAGAGGCCTGCGTCTGGAGGTCACATCTGGGTGCCCGCTCCCCCTACAGGGTGCCCCCAGCCTAGAGGCCTGCGTCTGGAGGGCACATCCGAGCGCCCGCTCCCTCTACAGGTTCCCCCACAGTTTCCCCCAGCCTAGAGGCCTGCGTTTGGAGGGCACATCTGGGGGCCCACTCTCTTTACAGGTTCCCCCCAGCCTAGAAGCCTGCATCCGGAGGGCTCATCTGGGTGCCCGCTCTCTCTACATGTTCCCCCCAGCCTAGAGGCCTGCGTCTGGAGGGCACATCCGAGTGCCCGTTCCCTCTACACGTTCCCCCCACAGTTTTCCCCCAGCCTAGAGGCCTGCGTTTGGAGGGCACATCTGGGTGCCCACTCTCTTTACAGGTTCCCCTTAGCCTAGAAGCCTGCATCTGGAGGGCTCATCTGGGTGCCCGCTCCCTCAACAGGTTCCCCCCAGCTTAGAGGCCTGCATCTGGAAGAAACATCTGGGTGCCCACTCCCTCTACAGGTTCCCCCCAGCCTAGATGCCTGCGTCCGAAGGGCACATCCTGGTGCCCGCTCTCCCTACAGCTTCCCCATAAGCTTAGAGGCCTGTGTCTGGAGGGCACATCCGGGTGCCCTCTCCCTCTACAGGGTCCCCCCACAGGTTCCCCCCAGCCTAGAGGCCTGCATCTGGAGGGCACATCTTGGTGCCCGCTCCCTCTACAGGATCCCCCCAGCCTAGAGGCCTGCATGTGGGGGACACATATGTGTGCCCGCTTTATCTACAGTTTCCCCCCAGCCTAGAGGCTTGCGTCTGGAGGGCACATCTGGGTGCCTGCTCCTTCTATAGGTTCCCTCCACAGGTTTCTCCAAGCCTAGAGGCCTACGTCTGGAGGGCACATCTGGGTGCCCTCTCCCTCTACGGGTTCCTGCCAGCCTAGATGACTGCATCTGGAGGGCTCATCTGGGTGCCCGCTCCCTCTATAGGTTCCCCCCAGCCTAGACGCCTGCATCTGGAGGGCACATCTAGGTGCCTGCTCTCTATACAGACTCCCCCAGCCTAGAGGCCTGCGTCTCGAGGTCACATCTGGGTGCCCACTCCCTCTACAGGGTCCCCCCAGCCTAGAGGCCTGCGTCTGGAGGGCACATCCGAGTGCCCGCTCCCTCTACAGGTTCCCCCCACAGTTTTCCCCCAGCCTAGAGGCCTGTGTTTGGAGGGCACATCTGGGTGCCCACTCTCTTTACAGGTTCCCCCCAGCCTAGAAGCCTGCATCATGAGGGCTCATCTGGGTGCCCGCTCCCTCAACAGGTTCCCCCCAGCTTAGATGCCTGCATCTGGAAGACACATCTGGGTGCCACTCCCTCTACAGGTTCCCCCCAGCCTAGGGGCCTGCGTCTGAAGGGCACATCTGGGTTGCTGCTCCCTCTACAGCATCCCCCCAGCCTAGAAGCCTGCGTCTGGAGGGCACATCTGGGTGCACGCTCCCTCTACAGGTTCCCCCCAGCTTAGAGGCCTACGTCTGGAGGGCACATCCGGGTGCCCGCTCCCTCTAGAGGTTCCCCCCACAGGTTCCCCCCAGCCTAGAGGCCTGCGTCTGGAGGGCACATCTCGGTGCCCTCTCCCTCTACAGGTTCCCCCCAGCCTAGAGTCCTGTGTCTGGAGGGCACATCTGGGTGCCCGCTCCCTCTACAGGTCCCCCCCAGCCTAGAGGCCTGCATATGGAGGGCACATCTGGGTGCCCGCTCCCTCTACAGGTTCCCCCCCAGCCTAGAGGCCTGCATCTGGAGGGCACATCTGGGTGCCCGCTCTCTCTACAGGTCCCTCCCAGCCTAGAGGCCTGCGTCTGGAGGGCACATCTGGGTGCTTACTCCCTCTACAGGTTCCCCCCCAGCCTAGAGGCATGCATCTGGAGCAACATCTGGTTGCCTGCTCCCTCTACAGGTTCCCTCCAGCCTAGAGGCC
This sequence comes from Ambystoma mexicanum, assembly GCF_040938575.1. Classification (NCBI taxonomy): domain Eukaryota; kingdom Metazoa; phylum Chordata; class Amphibia; order Caudata; family Ambystomatidae; genus Ambystoma; species Ambystoma mexicanum. The sequence goes on from NC_090932.1 coordinate 7,385,658, forward strand.
TGCATCTGGAGGGCACATCTGGGAGCCCGCTCCCTCTACAGGTTCCCCCAAGCCTAGAGGCCTGCGTCTGGGGGACACATCTGTGTGCCCGGTCTCTCTACAGGTTCCCCCCAGCCTAGAGTCCTGCGTCTGGAGGGCACATCTGGGTGCCTGCTCGTTCTATAGGTTCCCCCCACAGGTATCCCCCAGCCTAGAGGCCTGCTTCTGGAGGGCACATCTGGGTTCCCGCTCCCTCTACAGGTTCCTCCCAGCCTAGATGCCTGCGTCTGGAGGGCACATCTGGGTGCCCGCTCCCTCTACAGGTTCCCCCCAGCCTAGAGGCCTGCGTCTGGAGTGCACATCTGGGTGCCCGCTCTCTTTACAGGTTCCCCTCAGCCTAGAGGCCTGCCTCTGGAGCAACATCTGGTTGCCTGCTCCCTCTACAGGTTCCCTCCAGCCTAGAGGCCTGCGTCTGGAGGGCACATCTGGGTCCCCGCTCCCTCTACAGGTTCCCCCAGCCTAGAGGTCTGCATCTGGAGGGCACATCTGGGTGCCCGCTCCCTCTACAGTTTCCCCCGACAGGATTCCCCCAGCCTAGAGGCCTGCATCTGGAGGGAACATCTGGGTGCCCCGCTCTCTCTACATGTTCCCCCCAGCCTAGTGGCCTGCGTCTGGGGGCACATCTGGGTGCCCGATTTCTCAACAGGTTCCCACCAGCGTAAAGGCCTGCATCTAGGAACATCTGGGTGCCCGCTCTCTCTACATGTTCCCCCCAGCCTAGAGGCCTGCGTCTGGGGGACACATCTGTGTGCCCGGTCTCTCTACAGGTTCCCCCCAGCCTAGAGTCCTGCGTCTGGAGGGCACATCTGGGTGCCTGCTCGTTCTATAGGTTCCCCCCACAGGTATCCCCCAGCCTAGAGGCCTGCTTCTGGAGGGCACATCTGGGTTCCCGCTCCCTCTACAGGTTCCTCCCAGCCTAGATGCCTGCGTCTGGAGGGCACATCTGGGTGCCCGCTCCCTCTACAGGTTCCCCCCAGCCTAGAGGCCTGCGTCTGGAGTGCACATCTGGGTGCCCGCTCTCTTTACAGGTTCCCCTCAGCCTAGAGGCCTGCCTCTGGAGCAACATCTGGTTGCCTGCTCCCTCTACAGGTTCCCTCCAGCCTAGAGGCCTGCGTCTGGAGGGCACATCTGGGTCCCCGCTCCCTCTACAGGTTCCCCCAGCCTAGAGGTCTGCATCTGGAGGGCACATCTGGGTGCCCGCTCCCTCTACAGTTTCCCCCGACAGGATTCCCCCAGCCTAGAGGCCTGCATCTGGAGGGAACATCTGGGTGCCCCGCTCTCTCTACATGTTCCCCCCAGCCTAGTGGCCTGCGTCTGGGGGCACATCTGGGTGCCCGATTTCTCAACAGGTTCCCACCAGCGTAAAGGCCTGCATCTAGGAACATCTGGGTGCCCGCTCTCTCTACATGTTCCCCCCAGCCTAGAGGCCTGCGTCTGGGGGCACATCTGGGTGTCTGATCTCTCAACAGGTTCCCCCCAGCCTAAAGGCATGCATCTGGAGGGCACATCCGGGTGCCCGCTCCCTCTACAGGTTCCCCCCAGCCTAGAGGCCTGCGTCTGGAGGGCACATCTGGGTGTCCACCCCCTCTGCAGGTTACCCCGACCCTAGAGGCCTGCATCTAAGGGCACATCTGGGTGCCTGCTTCCTCTACAGGTTCTCCCCAGCCTAGTGGCCTGCATCTGGAGCAACATCTGGTTGCCTGTTCCCTCTACAGGTTCCCTCCAGCCTAGAGGCCTGTGTCTGGAGGGCACATCTTGATGCCCGCTCCCTCTACAGGATCCCCCCAGCCTAAAGGCCTACATCTGGGAGACACATCTGTGTGCCCGCTTTCTCTACAGGTTCCCCCCAGCCTAGAGGCCTGCATCTGGAGGGCACATCTGGGTGCCTGCTCCTTCTATAGGTTCCCCCCACAGGTTCCTCCGAGCCTAGAGGCCTACGTCTGGAGGGCACATCTGGGTGCCCTCTCCCTCTACGGGTTCCTCCCAGCCTAGATGCCTGCGTCTGGAGGGCACATCTGGGTGCCCGCTTCCTCTACAGGTTCCCCCAGCCTAGAGGCCTGCATCTGGAGGGCACATCTAGGTGCCTGCTCTCTATACAGACTCCCCCCAGCGTAGAGGCCTGCGTCTGGAGGTCACATCTGGGTGCCCGCTCCCCCTACAGGGTGCCCCCAGCCTAGAGGCCTGCGTCTGGAGGGCACATCCGAGCGCCCGCTCCCTCTACAGGTTCCCCCACAGTTTTCCCCCAGCCTAGAGGCCTGCGTTTGGAGGGCACATCTGGGTGCCCACTCTCTTTACAGGTTCCCCCCAGCCTAGAAGCCTGCATCCGGAGGGCTCATCTGGGTGCCCGCTCCCTCAACAGGTTCCCCCCAGCTTAGAGGCCTGCATCTGGAAGGCACATCTGGGTGCACACTCCCTCTACAGGTTCCCCCCAGCCTAGAAGCCTGCGTCTGGAGGGCACATCTGAGTGCACGCTCCCTCTACAGGTTCCCCCCAGCTTAGAGGCCTGCGTCTGGAGGGCACATCCGGGTGCCCGCTCCCTCTACAGGTTCCCTCCACAGGTTCCCCCCAGCCTAGAGGCCTATGTCTGGAGGGCACATCTGGGTGCCCTCTCCCTCTACATGTTCCCCCAGCCTAGAGGCCTGTGTCTGGAGGGCTCATCTGGGTGCCCGCTCCCTCCACAGATCCCCCCAGCCTAGAGGCCTGCGTCTGGAGGGCACATCTCAGTTCTCGCTCCCTCTACAGGTTCCCCCCCAGCCTAGAGGCCTGCATATGGAGGGCACATCTGGGTGCCTGCTCCCTCTACAGGTTCCCTCCAGCCTAGAGACCTGCATCTGGAGGGCACATCCAGGTGCCCGCTCTCTCTACAGGTTCCCCCCAGCCTAGAGGCCTGATTCTGGAGGGCACATCTGGGTGCCTGCTCCCTCTACAGGTTCCCCCCAGCCTAGAGGCCTGCACCTGGAACAACATCTGGTTGCCTGCTCCCTCTACAGGTTCCCTCCAACCTAGAGGCCTGCGTCTGGAGGGCACATCTGTGAGCCCGCTCCCTCTACAGGATCCCCCCAGCCTAGAGACCTGCATCTGGGGGACACATCTGTGTGCCCGGTATCTCTACAGGTTCCCCCCAGCCTAGAGTCCTGCGTCTGGAGGGCACATCTGGGTGCCTGCTCCTTCTATAGGTTCCCCCCACAGGTATCCCCAGCCTAGAGGCCTACGTCTGGAGGGCACATCTGGGTGCCTGTCCCCTCTACAGGCTCCCCCCAGCCTAGAGGCCTGTGTCTGGGGGGCATACCCGGGTGCCCGTTCCCTCTACAGGTTCCCCCCAGCCTAGAGGCCTGCATCTGGAGGGCACATCCGGGTGCCTGTCCCCTCTACAGGCTCCCCCCAGCCTAGAGGCCTGTGTCTGGGGGGCATATCCGGGTGCCCGCTCTCTCTACAGGTTCCCTCCAGCCTACAGGCCTGTGTCTGGAGGGCATATCTGGGTGCCTGCTCTCTCTACAGGCTCCCCCCAGCCTAGAGGCCTGCGTCTGGACATCCAGGTGCACGCTCTCTTTACAGGCTCCCTCCAGCCTAGAGGCCTGCATCTGGGGGGCACATCCAGGTGCCCACTCTCTCTACAGGTTCCCCCCAGCCTAGAGGCCTGCATCTGGAGGGCACATCCAGGTGCCCGCTCTATCTTCAGGCTCCACCCAGCCTAGAGGCCTGCGTCTGGGGGCACATCCGGGTGCCCGCTCCCCCTACAGGTTCCCTCCCCCCCATCCTAGAGGCCTGCGTCTGGAGGGCACATCCGGGTGCCCGCTCCCTCTACATGGCCCCCCACAGGTTCCCCCCAGCCTAGATGCCTTCATCTGGAGGACACATCTGGGTGCCCGCTCCCTCTACAGGTTCCCCCCCAGCCTAGAAGCCTGCATCTGGAGCAACATCTGGTTGCCTGCTCCCTCTATAGTCTCCCCCCAGCCTAGAGGCCTGCGTCTGGAGGACACATCTGGGTGCCCGTTCCCTCTACAGTTTCCCCGTTCAGCCTAGAATCCTGCATCTGGAGCAACTTCTGGTTTCCTGCTCCCTCTACAGGCTCCCCCCAGCCTAGAGCCCTGCGTCTGGAGGGCTCATCCAGGTGCCAGCTCCCTCTACAGGGTCCCCCCACAGGTTCCCCCCAGCCTAGAGGCCTGCGTCTGGAGGACACATCTGGGTGCCCACTCCCTCTACAGGTTCCCCCCCAGCCTAGAGGCCTGCATTTGGAGGGCACATCCAGGTGCCCGCTCTCTCTACAGGTTCCCCCCAGCCTAGAGGCCTGCGTCCGGAGGGCACATCTGGGTGCCTGCTCCCTCTACAGGTTCCCCCCAGCCTAGAGGCCTGCATCTGGAGCAACATCTGGTTTCCTGCTCCCTCTACAGGTTCCCTCCAGCCTAGAAGCCTGCGTCAGGAGGGCACATCTGGGAGCCTGCTCCTTCTACAGGATCCCCCCAGCCTAGAGGCCTACGTCTAGGGGACAAATCTGTGTGCCCGCTCGCTCTACAGGTTCCCCCCCAGCCTAGAGGCCTGCATCTGGGGGGCAGTTCTGTGTGCCTGCTCCTTCTATAGGTTCCCCCCACAGGTTCCCCCCAGCCTTGAGGCCTGTGTCAGGGGGGCATATCCGGGTGCCCGCTCTCTCTACAGGTCCCCCCCCCAGCCTCGAGGACTGCATCTGGAGGGCACATCCGGGTGCGCGATCTCTCTACAGGCTCCCCCCGAGCCTAGAGGCCTGCGTCTGGAGGGCACATCCGGGTGCCCGCCCTCTCTACAGGTTCCCCCCAGCCTAGAGGCCTGCATCTAGAAGGCACATCCAGGTGCCCACTCTCTCTACAGGCTCCCCTCAGCCTAGAGGCCTGAATCTGGGGGCTCATCCAGGTGCCGAATCTCTCTACAGGGTCCCCCCACAAGTTCCCCCGAGCCTACATGCCTGCATCCAGAGGACACATCTGCGTGCCCGCTCCCTCTACAGGTTCCCCCTTCAGCCTAGAAGCCTGCATCTGGGGAAACATCTGGTTGCCTGCTCCCTCTACAGGCTCCCTCCAGCCTAGAGGCCTGCGTCTGGAGGGCACATCTGGGAGCCTGCTCCCTCTACAGGATCCCCCCAGCCTAGAGGCCTGCGTCTGGGGGACACATCTGTGTGCCGGCTCCCTCTACAGGGTCCCCCCACATGTTCCCCCAGCCTAGAGGCCTGTGTCTGGAGGTCACATCTGGGTGCCCGCTCCCTCTACAGGTTCCCTCAGCCTAGAAGCCTGCATCTGGAGCAGCATCTGGTTGCATGCTCCCTCTACAGTCTCCCCCCAGCCTAGAGGCCTGCATCTGGAGGACACATCTGGGTGCCCGCTCCCTCTACAGGTTCCCCCCCAGCCTAGAGGCCTGCATCTGGAGCAACATCTGGTTGCCTGCTCCCTCTACAGGTTCCCTCCAGCCTGGAGGCCTGCGTCGGGAGGGCACCTCTAGGTCCTCGCTCCCTCTACAGGTTCCCCCCAACCTAGAGGCCTGCATCTGGAGGGCACATCTGGGTGCACGCTCCCTCTACAGGTTCCCCCCACAGGATTCTCCCAGCCTAGAGGCCTGCATCTGGAGGGCACATCTGGGTGCCCGCTCTCTCAACAGGTTCCCCCCAGCCTAAAGGCGTGCATCTGGAGGGCACATCCAGGTGCCCGCTCCCCCTACAGCTTCCCCACAAGCCTAGAGGCCTGTGTCCGGAGGGCACATCCGGGTGCCCTCTCCCTCTAGAGGGTCCCCCCACAGGTTCCCACCCAGCCTAGAGGCCTGTGTCTGGGGGCACATCTGGGTGTCCGATCTCTCAACAGGTTCCCCCCAGCCTAAAGGCGTGCATCTGGAGGGCACATCCGGGTGCCCGCTCCCCCTACAGCTTCCCCACAAGCCTAGAGGCCTGTGTCTGGAGGGCAAATCCGGGTGCCCTCTCCCTCTACAAGATCCCCCCACAGGTTCCCCCCCAGTCTAGAAGTCTGCATCTGGAGGGCACATCTGGGTGCCCGCTCCCTCTACAGGTTCCCCCCAGCCTAGAGGCCTGCGTCTGGAGGGCACATCTGGGTGTCCACTCCCTCTACAGGTTCCCCCCGAGCCTAGAGGCCTGTATCTGAGGGCACATCTGGGTGCCTGCTTCCTCTACAGGTTCTCCCCAGCCTAGTGGCCTGCATCTGGAGCAACATCTGGTTGCTTGCTCCCTCTACAGGTTCCCTCCAGCCTAGAGGCCTGTGTCTGGAGGGCACATCTTGGTGCCCGCTTCCTCTACAGGATCCCCCCAGCCTAAAGGCCTACATCTGGGGGACACATCTGTGTGCCCGCTTTCTCTACAGGTTCCCCCCAGCCTAGAAGCCTGTGTCTGGAGGGCACATCTGGGTGCCTTCTCCTTCTATAGGATCCCCCCACAGGTTCCTCTGAGCCTAGAGGCCTACGTCTGGAGGGCACATCTGGGTGCCCTCTCCCTCTACGGGTTCCTCCCAGCCTAGATGCCTGCGTCTGGAGGGCACATCTGTGTGCCCGCTCCCTCTACAGGTTCCCCCAGCCTAGAGGCCTGCGTCTGGAGGGCACATCTAGGTGCCTGCTCTCTATACAGACTCCCCCCAGCCTAGAGGCCTGCTTCTGGAGGTCACATCTGGGTGCCCGCTCCCCCTACAGGGTCCCCCCAGCCTAGAGGCCTGCGTCTGGAGGGCGCATCCGAGTGCCCGCTCCCTCTAAAGGTTCCCCCCACAGTTTTCCCCCAGCCTAGAGGCCTGCGTTTGGAAGGCACATCTGGGTGCGCACTCCCTCTACAGGTTCCCCCCAGCCTAGAGGCCTGCGTCTGAAGGGCACATCTGGGTTCCTGCTCCCTCTACAGCATCCCACCAGCCTAGAAGCCTGCGTCTGGAGGGCACATCTGGGTGCACGCTCCCTCTACAGGTTCCCCCCAGCTTAGATGCCTGCGTCTGGAGGGCATATCCTGGTGCCCGCTCCCTCTACAGGTTCCCCCCACAGGTTCCTCCCAGCCTAGAGGCCTATGTCTGGAGGGCACATCTGGGTGCCCTCTCCCTCTACAGGTTCCCCCCAGCCTAGAGGCCTGTGTCTGGAGGGCACATCTGGGTGCCCGCTCCCTCTACAGATCCCCCCCAGCCTAGAGGCCTGCGTCTGGAGGGCACATCTCGGTTCTCTCTCCCTCTACAGGTTCCACCGCCCTGCCTAGAGGCCTGCATATGGAGGCACATCTGGGTGCCCGCTCCCTCTACAGGTTCCCCCCCAGCCTAGAGACCTGCATCTGGAGGGCACATCCAGGTGCCCGCTCTCTCTACAGGTTCCCCCCAGCCTAGAGGCATGCGTCTGGAGGGCACATCTGGGCGCCTGCTCCCTCTACAGGTTCCCCCCAGCCTAGAGGCCTGCATCTGGAGCAACATCTGGTTGCCTGCTCCCTCTACAGGTTCCCTCAATGCTAGAGGCCTGCGTATGGAGGGCACATCTGGGAGCCCGATCCCTCTACAGGACCCCCCCAGCCTAGAGGCCTGCATCTGGGGACAGATCTGTGTGCCCGGTCTCTCTACAGGTTCCCCCCAGCCTAGAGTCCTGCGTCTGGAGGGCACATCTGGGTGCCTGCTCCTTCTATAGGTTCCCCCCACAGGTATCCCCAGCCTCGAGGCCTACGTCTGGAGGGCACATCTGTGTGCCTGTCCCCTCTACAGGCTCCCCCCTGCCTAGAGGCCTGTGTCTGGGGGGCATATCCGGGTGTCCGCTCCCTCTACAGGTTCCCCCAAGCCTAGAGGCCTGCATCTGGAGGGCACATCCAGGTGCCTGTCCCCTATACAGGCTCCCCCCAGCCTAGAGGCCTGTGTCTGGGGGGCATATCCGGGTGCCTGCTCTCTCTACAGGTTCCCCCCAGCCTACAGGCCTGCGTCTGGAGGGAATATCCGGGTGCCTGCTCTCTCTACAGGCTCCCTCCAGCCTAGAGTCCTGCGTCTGGAAGGCACATCCAGGTTCCCGCTCTCTTTACAGGCTCCCTCCAGCCTAGAGGCCTGCATCTGGGGGGCACATCCAGGTGCCCACTCTCTCTACAGGTTCCCCCCAGCCTAGAGGCCTGCATCTGGAGGGCACATCCAGGTGCCCGCTCTCTCTGCAGGCTCCCCTCAGCCTAGAGGCCTGCGTCTGGGGGGCACATCCGGGTGCCTGCTCCCCCTACAGGTTCCCTCCCCCCCATCCTAGAGGCCTGCGTCTGGAGGGCACTTCCGGGTGCCCGCTCCCCCTACAGGTTCCCTCCCCCCCATCCTAGAGGCCTGAGTCTGGAGGGCACATCCGGGTGCCGGCTCCCTCTACAGGGTCCCCCCACAGGTTCCCCCAGCCTAGATGCCTTCATCTGGAGGACACATCTGGGTGCCCGCTCCCTCTACAGGTTCCCCCAGCCTAGAAGCCTGCATCTGGAGCAACATCTGGTTGCCTGCTCCCTCTATAGTCTCCCCCCAGCCTAGAGGCCTGCGTCTGGAGGACACATCTGGGTGCCCGCTCCCTCTACAGTTTCCCCGTTCAGCCTAGAAGCCTGCATCTGGAGCAACATCTGGTTGCCTGCTCACTCTACAGGCTCCCCCCGGCCTAGAGGCCAGCGTCTGGAAGGCACATCCAGGTTTCCGCTCCCTCTACTGGGTCCCCGCACAGGTTCCCCCCAGCCTAGAGGCCTGCGTCTGGAGGACACATCTGGGTGCCTGCTCCCTCTACAGGTTCCCCCCAGCCTATAGGCTGCATCGAGAGCAACATCTGGTTGCCTGCTCACTCTACAGGCTTCCCCCAGCCTAGAGACCTGCATCTGGAGGACACATCTGGGCGCCCGTTCCCTCTACAGGTTCCCCCCAGCCTAGAAGCCTGCATCTGGAGCAACATCTGGTTGCCTGATCCCTCTACAGGCTCCCCCCAGCCTAGAGGCCTGCATCTGGAGGGCACATCCAGGTGCCCGCTCTCTCTGCAGGCTCCCCTCAGCCTAGAGGCCTGCGTCTGGGGGGCACATCCGGGTGCCTGCTCCCCCTACAGGTTCCCTCCCCCCCATCCTAGAGGCCTGCGTCTGGAGGGCACTTCCGGGTGCCCGCTCCCCCTACAGGTTCCCTCCCCCCCATCCTAGAGGCCTGAGTCTGGAGGGCACATCCGGGTGCCGGCTCCCTCTACAGGGTCCCCCCACAGGTTCCCCCAGCCTAGATGCCTTCATCTGGAGGACACATCTGGGTGCCCGCTCCCTCTACAGGTTCCCCCAGCCTAGAAGCCTGCATCTGGAGAAACATCTGGTTGCCTGCTCCCTCTATAGTCTCCCCCCAGCCTAGAGGCCTGCGTCTGGAGGACACATCTGGGTGCCCGCTCCCTCTACAGTTTCCCCGTTCAGCCTAGAAGCCTGCATCTGGAGCAACATCTGGTTGCCTGCTCACTCTACAGGCTCCCCCCGGCCTAGAGGCCAGCGTCTGGAAGGCACATCCAGGTTCCCGCTCCCTCTACAGGGTCCCCGCACAGGTTCCCCCCAGCCTAGAGGCCTGCGTCTGGAGGACACATCTGGGTGCCTGCTCCCTCTACAGGTTCCCCCCAGCCTATAAGGCTGCATCGAGAGCAACATCTGGTTGCCTGCTCACTCTACAGGCTTCCCCCAGCCTAGAGACCTGCATCTGGAGGACACATCTGGGCGCCCGTTCCCTCTACAGGTTCCCCCCAGCCTAGAAGCCTGCATCTGGAGCAACATCTGGTTGCCTGATCCCTCTACAGGCTCCCCCCAGCCTAGAGGCCTGCGTCTGGAGGACACATCTGGGTGCCCGTCCCTCTACAGGTCCCATCCAGTCTAGAAGTCTGCATCTGGAGGGCACATCCGGGTGCCCGCTCCCTCTACAGGTTTCCCCCAGCCTAGAGGCCTGCGTCTGGAGGGCACATCTGGGTGTCCACTCCCTCTACAGGTTCCCCCCGAGCCTAGAGGCCTGCATCTGAGGGCACATCTGGGTGCCTGCTTCCTCTACATGTTCTCCCCAGCCTAGTGGCCTGCATCTGGAGCAACATCTGGTTGCCTGCTCCCTCTACAGGTTCCCTCCAGCCTAGAGGCCTGTGTCTGGAGGGCACATCTTGGTGCCCGCTTCCTCTACAGGATCCCCCCAGCCTAAAGGCCTACATCTGGGGGACACATCTGTGTGCCCACTTTCTCTACAGGTTCCCCCCAGCCTAGAAGCCTGTGTCTGGAGGGCACATCTGGGTGCCTTCTCCTTCTATAGGTTCCCCCCACAGGTTCCTCTGAGCCTAGAGGCCTACGTCTGGAGGGCACATCTGGGTGCCCTCTCCCTCTACGGGTTCCTCCCAGCCTAGATGCCTGCGTCTGGAGGGCACATCTGGGTGCCCGCTCCCTCTACAGGTTCCCCCAGCCTAGAGGCCTGCGTCTGGAGGGCACATCTAGGTGCCTGCTCTCTATACAGACTCCCCCCAGCCTAGAGGCCTGCTTCTGGAGGTCACATCTGGGTGCCCGCTCCCCCTACAGGGTCCCCCCAGCCTAGAGGCCTGCGTCTGGAGGGCGCATCCGAGTGCCCGCTCCCTCTAAAGGTTCCCCCCACAGTTTTCCCCCAGCCTATAGGCCTGCGTTTGGAAGGCACATCTGGGTGCGCACTCCCTCTACAGCATCCCACCAGCCAGTAAGCCTGCGTCTGGAGGGCACATCTGGGTGCACGCTCCCTCTACAGGTTCCCCCAGCTTAGATGCCTGCGTCTGGAGGGCATATCCGGGTGCCCGCTCCCTCTACAGGTTCCCCCCACAGGTTCCTCCCAGCCTAGAGGCCTATGTCTGGAGGGCACATCTGGGTGCCCTCTCCCTCTACAGGTTCCCCCAGCCTAGAGGCCTGTGTCTGGAGGGCACATCTGGGTGCCCGCTCCCTCTACAGATCCCCCCCAGCCTAGAGGCCTGCGTCTAGAGGGCACATCTCGGTTCTCGCTCCCTCTACAGGTTCCCCCCAGCCTAGAGGCCTGCATATGGAGGCACATCTGGGTGCCCGCTCCCTCTACAGGTTCCCCCCCAGCCTAGAGACCTGCATCTGGAGGGCACATCCAGGTGCCCGCTCTCTCTACAGGTTCCCCCCAGCCTAGAGGCATGCGTCTGGAGGGCACATCTGGGCGCCTGCTCCCTCTACAGGTTCCCCCCCAGCCTAGAGGCCTGCATCTGGAGCAACATCTGGTTGCCTGCTTCCTCTACCGGTTCCCTCAATGCTAGAGGCCTGCGTATGGAGGGCACATCTGGGAGCCCGATCCCTCTACAGGACCCCCCCAGCCTAGATTCCTGCATCTGGGGACACATCTGTGTGCCCGGTCTCTCTACAGGTTTCCCCCAGCCTAGAGTCCTGCGTCTGGAGGGCACATCTGGGTGCCTGCTCCTTCTATAGGTTCCCCCCACAGGTATCCCCAGCCTAGAGGCCTACGTCTGGAGGGCACATCTGTGTGCCTGTCCCCTCTACAGGCTCCCCCCAGCCTAGAGGCCTGCATCTGGAGGGCACATCCAGGTGCCTGTCCCCTATACAGGCTCCCCCCAGCCTAGAGGCCTGTGTCTGGGGGGCATATCCGGGTGCCTGCTCTCTCTACAGGTTCCCCCCAGCCTACAGGCCTGCATCTGGAGGGAATATCCGGGTGCCTGCTCTCTCTACAGGCTCCCTCCAGCCTAGAGTCCTGCGTCTGGAAGGCACATCCAGGTTCCCGCTCTCTTTACAGGCTCCCTCCAGCCTAGAGGCCTGCATCTGGGGGGCACATTCAGGTGCCCACTCTCTCTACAGGTTCCCCCCAGCCTAGAGGCCTGCATCTGGAGGGCACATCCAGGTGCCCGCTCTCTCTGCAGGCTCCCCCCAGCCTAGAGGCCTGCGTCTGGGGGGCACATCCGGGTGCCTGCTCCCCCTACAGGTTCCCTCCCCCCCATCCTAGAGGCCTGCGTCTGGAGGGCACTTCCGGATGCCCGCTCCCCCTACAGGTTCCCTCCCCCCCATCCTAGAGGCCTGCGTCTGGAGGGCACATCCGGGTGCCAGCTCCCTCTACAGGGTCCCCCCACAGGTTCCCCCCAGCCTAGATGCCTTCATCTGGAGGACACATCTGGGTGCCCGCTCCCTCTACAGGTTCCCCCCAGCCTATAAGGCTGCATCGGGAGCAACATCTGGTTGCCTGCTCACTCTACAGGCTTCCCCCAGCCTAGAGGCCTGCATCTGGAGGACACATCTGGGTGCCCGTTCCCTCTACAGGTTGCCCCCAGCCTAGAAGCCTGCATCTGGAGCAACATCTGGTTGCCTGCTCCCTCTACAGGCACCCCCCAGCCTAGAGGCCTGCGTCTGGAGGACACATCTGGGTGCCCGCTCCCTCTACAGGTCCCATCCAGCCTAGAGGCCTGCATCTGGAGCAACATCTGGTTGCCTGCTCCCTCTACAGGTTCCATCCAGCCTAGAGGACTGCGTCTGGAGGGCACATCTGGGTGCCCGATCTCTCTACGGGTTCCCCCCAGCCTAGAGGCCTGGATCTGGAGGGCACATCTAGGTGCCTGCTCCCTCTACAGGTTCCATCCAGCCTAGAGGCTTGCATCAGGGGGCACATCTGGGTGCCCGATCTCTCTACGGGTTCCCCCCAGCCTAGGGGCCTGCATCTGGAGGGCACATCTAGGTGCCCGCTCCCTCTACAGGTTCACCCCACAGGATTCCCCCAGTCTAGAGGCCTGCATCTGGAGAGCACATCTGGGTTCCCGCTCTCTCTACATGCTCCCCCCAAGCCTAGAGACCTGCATCTGGGGGGCCTGCATCTGGGGGGCACATCTGGGTGCCCGATCTCTCTACAGGTTCCCCCCAGCCTAAAGGCCTTTATCTAGAGGGAACATCTGGGTGCCCGCTCTCTCTACATGTTCCCCCCAGCCTAGAGGCCTGCGTCTGGGGGCACATCTGGGTGCCTGTCCCCTCTACAGGCTCCCCCCAGCCTAGAGGCCTGCGTCTGGAGGACACATCTGGGTGCCCGTCCCTCTACAGGTCCCACCCAGTCTAGAAGTCTGCATCTGGAGGGCACATCCGGGTGCCCGCTCCCTCTACAGGTTCCCCCCAGCCTAGAGGCCTGCGTCTGGAGGGCACATCTGGGTGTCCACTCCCTCTACAGGTTCCCCCCGAGCCTAGAGGCCTGCATCTGAGGGCACATCTGGGTGCCTGCTTCCTCTACAGGTTCTCCCCAGCCTAGTGGCCTGCATCTGGAGCAACATCTGGTTGCCTGCTCCCTCTACAGGTTCCCTCCAGCCTAGAGGCCTGTGTCTGGAGGGCACATCTTGGTGCCCGCTTCCTCTACAGGATCCCCCCAGCCTAAAGGCCTACATCTGGGGGACACATCTGTGTGCCCGCTTTCTCTACAGGTTCCCCCCAGCCTAGAAGCCTGTGTCTGGAGGGCACATCTGGGTGCCTTCTCCTTCTATAGGTTCCCCCCACAGGTTCCTCTGAGCCTAGAGGCCTACGTCTGGAGGGCACATCTGGGTGCCCTCTCCCTCTACGGGTTCCTCCCAGCCTAGATGCCTGCGTCTGGAGGGCACATCTGGGTGCCCGCTCCCTCTACAGGTTCCCCCAGCCTAGAGGCCTGCGTCTGGAGGGCACATCTAGGTGCCTGCTCTCTATACAGACTCCCCCCAGCCTAGAGGCCTGCTTCTGGAGGTCACATCTGGGTGCCCACTCCCCCTACAGGGTCCCCCCAGCCTAGAGGCCTGCGTCTGGAGGGCGCATCCGAGTGCCCGCTCCCTCTAAAGGTTCCCCCCACAGTTTTCCCCCAGCCTAGAGGCCTGCGTTTGGAAGGCACATCTGGGTGCGCACTCCCTCTACAGGTTCCCCCCAGCCTAGAGGCCTGCGTCTGAAGGGCACATCTGGGTTCCTGCTCCCTCTACAGCATCCCACCAGCCTGTAAGCCTGCGTCTGGAGGGCACATCTGGGTGCACGCTCCCTCTACAGGTTCCCCCAGCTTAGATGCCTGCGTCTGGAGGGCATATCCGGGTGCCCGCTCCCTCTACAGGTTCCCCCCACAGGTTCCTCCCAGCCTAGAGGCCTATGTCTGGAGGGCACTTCTGGGTGCCCTCTCCCTCTACAGGTTCCCCCCAGCCTAGAGGCCTGTGTCTGGAGGGCACATCTGGGTGCCCGCTCCCTCTACAGATCCCTCCCAGCCTAGAGGCCTGCGTCTGGAGGGCACATCTCGGTTCTCGCTCCCTCTACAGGTTCCCCCCAGCCTAGAGGCCTGCATATGGAGGCACATCTGGGTGCCCGCTCCCTCTACAGGTTCCCCCCCAGCCTAGAGACCTGCATCTGGAGGGCACATCCAGGTGCCCGCTCTCTCTACAGGTTCCCCCCAGCCTAGAGGCATGCGTCTGGAGGGCACATCTGGGCGCCTGCTCCCTCTACAGGTTCCCCCCCAGCCTAGAGGCCTGCATCTGGAGCAACATCTGGTTGCCTGCTTCCTCTACCGGTTCCCTCAATGCTAGAGGCCTGCGTATGGAGGGCACATCTGGGAGCCCGATCCCTCTACAGGACCCCCCAAGCCTAGATTCCTGCATCTGGGGACACATCTGTGTGCCCGGTCTCTCTACAGGTTCCCCCCAGCCTAGAGTCCTGCGTCTGGAGGGCACATCTGGGTGCCTGCTCCTTCTATAGGTTCCCCCCACAGGTATCCCCAGCCTAGAGGCCTACGTCTGGAGGGCACATCTGTGTGCCTGTCCCCTCTACAGGCTCCCCTCAGCCTAGAGGCCTGTGTCTGGGGGGCATATCCGGGTGCCCGCTCCCTCTACAGGTTCCCCCAAGCCTAGAGGCCTGCATCTGGAGGGCACATCCAGGTGCCTGTCCCCTATACAGGCTCCCCCCAGCCTAGAGGCCTGTGTCTGGGGGGCATATCCTGGTGCCTGCTCTCTCTACAGGTTCCCCCCAGCCTACAGGCCTGCATCTGGAGGGAATATCCGGGTGCCTGCTCTCTCTACAGGCTCCCTCCAGCCTAGAGTCCTGCGTCTGGAAGGCACATCCAGGTTCCCGCTCTCTTTACAGGCTCCCTCCAGCCTAGAGGCCTGCATCTGGGGGGCACATTCAGGTGCCCACTCTCTCTACAGGTTCCCCCCAGCCTAGAGGCCTGCATCTGGAGGGCACATCCAGGTGCCCGCTCTCTCTGCAGGCTCCCCCCAGCCTAGAGGCCTGCGTCTGGGGGGCACATCCGGGTGCCTGCTCCCCCTACAGGTTCCCTCCCCCCCATCCTAGAGGCCTGCGTCTGGAGGGCACTTCCGGGTGCCCGCTCCCCCTACAGGTTCCCTCCCCCCCATCCTAGAGGCCTGCGTCTGGAGGGCACATCCGGGTGCCAGCTCCCTCTACAGGGTCCCCCCACAGGTTCCCCCCAGCCTAGATGCCTTCATCTGGAGGACACATCTGGGTGCCCGCTCCCTCTACAGGTTCCCCCCAGCCTATAAGGCTGCATCGGGAGCAACATCTGGTTGCCTGCTCACTCTACAGGCTTCCCCCAGCCTAGAGGCCTGCATCTGGAGGACACATCTGGGTGCCCGTTCCCTCTACAGGTTGCCCCCAGCCTAGAAGCCTGCATCTGGAGCAACATCTGGTTGCCTGCTCCCTCTACAGGCACCCCCTAGCCTAGAGGCCTGCGTCTGGAGGACACATCTGGGTGCCCGCTCCCTCTACAGGTCCCATCCAGCCTAGAGGCCTGCATCTGGAGCAACATCTGGTTGCCTGCTCCCTCTACAGGTTCAATCCAGCCTAGAGGACTGCGTCTGGAGGGCACATCTGGGTGCCCGATCTCTCTACGGGTTCCCCCCAGCCTAGAGGCCTGGATCTGGAGGGCACATCTAGGTGCCTGCTCCCTCTACAGGTTCCATCCAGCCTAGAGGCTTGCATCAGGGGGCACATCTGGGTGCCCGATCTCTCTACGGGTTCCCCCCAGCCTAGGGGCCTGCATCTGGAGGGCACATCTAGGTGCCCGCTCCCTCTACAGGTTCACCCCACAGGATCCCCCCAGTCTAGAGGCCTGCATCTGGAGAGCACATCTGGGTTCCCGCTCTCTCTACATGCTCCCCCCAAGCCTAGAGACCTGCATCTGGGGGGCCTGCATCTGGGGGGCACATCTGGGTGCCCGATCTCTCTACAGGTTCCCCCCAGCCTAAAGGCCTGCATCTAGAGGGAACATCTGGGTGCCCGCTCTCTCTACATGTTCCCCCCAGCCTAGAGGCCTGCGTCTGGGGGCACATCTGGGTGTTGATCTCTCAACAGGTTCCCCCCAGCCTAAAGGCGTGCATCTGGAGGGCACATCCGGGTGCCCGCTCCCTCTACAGGTTCCCCCCAGCCTAGAGGCCTGCGTCTGGAGGGCACATCTGGGTGTCCACTCCCTCTGCAGGTTACCCCGAGCCTAGAGGCCTGCATCTGAGGGCACATCTGGGTGCCTGCTTCCTCTACAGGTTCTCCCCAGCCTAGTGGCCTGCATCTGGAGCAACATCTGGTTGCCTGTTCCCTCTACAGGTTCCCTCCAGCCTAGAGGCCTGTGTCTGGAGGGCACATCTTGATGCCCGCTCCCTCTACAGGATCCCCCCAGCCTAAAGGCCTACATCTGGGGGACACATCTGTGTGCCCGCTTTCTCTACAGGTTCCCCCCAGCCTAGAGGCCTGCATCTGGAGGGCACATCTGGGTGCCTGCTCCTTCTATAGGTTCCCCCCACAGGTTCCTCCGAGCCTAGAGGCCTACGTCTGGAGGGCACATCTGGGTGCCCTCTCCCTCTACGGGTTCCTCCCAGCCTAGATGCCTGCGTCTGGAGGGCACATCAGGGTGCCCGCTCCCTCTACAGGTTCCCCCAGCCTAGAGGCCTGCGTCTGGAGGGCACATCTAGGTGCCCGCTCTCTATACAGACTCCCCCCAGCCTAGAGGCCTGCGTATGGAGGTCACATCTGGGTGCCCACTCCCCCTACAGGGTGCCCCCAGCCTAGAGGCCTGCGTCTGGAGGGCACATCCGAGTGCCCGCTCCCTCTACAGGTTCCCCCACAGTTTTCCCCCAGCCTAGAGGCCTGCGTTTGGAGGGCACATCTGGGTGCCCACTCTCTTTACAGGTTCCCCCCAGCCTAGAAGCCTGCATCCGGAGGGCTCATCTGGGTGCCCGCTCCCTCAACAGGTTCCCCCCAGCTTAGAGGCCTGCATCTGGAAGGCCCATCTGGGTGCACACTCCCTCTACAGGTTCCCCCCAGCCTAGAGGCCTGCGTCTGAAGGGCACATCTGGGTTCCTGCTCCCTCTACAGCATCCCCCCAGCCTAGAAGCCTGCGTCTGGAGGGCACATCTGAGTGCACGCTCCCTCTACAGGTTCCCCCCCGCTTAGAGGCCTGCGTCTGGAGGGCACATCCGGGTGCCCGCTCCGTCTACAGGTTCCCTCCACAGGTTCCCCCCAGTCTAGAGGCCTATGTCTGGAGGGCACATCTGGGTGCCCTCTCCCTCTACATGTTCCCCCAGCCTAGAGGCCTGTTTCTGGAGGGCACATCTGGGTGCCCGCTCCCTCCACAGATCCCCCCAGCCTAGAGGCCTGCGTCTGGAGGGCACATCTCAGTTCTCGCTCCCTCTACAGGTTCCCCCCCAGCCTAGAGGCCTGCATATGGAGGGCACATCTGGGTGCCTGCTCCCTCTACAGGTTCCCTCCAGCCTAGAGACCTGCATCTGGAGGGCACATCCAGGTGCCCGCTCTCTCTACAGGTTCCCCCCAGCCTAGAGGCCTGCGTCTGGAGGGCACATCTGGGTGCCTGCTCCCTCTACAGGTTCCCCCCAGCCTAGAGGCCTGCATCTGGAACAACATCTGGTTGCCTGCTCCCTCTACAGGTTCCCTCCAACCTAGAGGCCTGCGTCTGGAGGGCACATCTGGGAGCCCGCTCCCTCTACAGGATCCCCCCAGCCTAGAGACCTGCATCTGGGGGACACATCTGTGTGCCCGGTCTCTCTACAGGTTCCTCCCAGCCTAGAGTCCTGCGTCTGGAGGGCACATCTGGGTGCCTGCTCCTTCTATAGGTACCCCCAACAGGTATCCCCAGCCTAGAGGCCTACGTCTGGAGGGCACATCTGGGTGCCTGTCCCCTCTACAGGCTCCCCCCAGCCTAGAGGCCTGTGTCTGGGGGGCATATCCGGGTGCCCGCTCCTTCTACAGGTTCCCCCCAGCCTAGAGGCCTGCATCTGGAGGGCACATCCGGGTGCCTGTCCCCTCTACAGGCTTCCCCCAGCCTAGAGGCCTGTGTCTGGGGGGCATATCCGGGTGCCCGCTCTCTCTACAGGTTCCCCCAGCCTAGAGTCCTGCATCTGAAGGGCACGTCCAAGTGCCCGCTCTCTCTACAGGCTCCCCCCAGTCTAGAGGCCTGCGTCTGGGGGGCACATTCGGGTGCCCACTCCCTCTACAGGTTCCGCCCAGTCTAGAGGCCTGCATCTGGAGGGCACTTCTGGGTGCACGCTCCCCCTACAGGTTCCTCCTTCCCCCCAGCCTAGAGGCCTGCGTCTGGAGGGCACATCTGGGTGCCCACTCCCTCTACAGGTTCCCCGCAGCCTAGAGGCCTGCGTCTGGAGGGCACATCCCGGTGCCCGCTCCCTCTACAGGGTCCCCCCAGCCTAGAGGCCTGCGTCTGGAGGGCACATCCGGGTGCCCACTCCCTCCACTGGGTCCCCCCACCCTAGAGGCCTGCTCCTGGAGGGCACATCTGGGTGCCCGCTCCCTCTACAGGTCCCCCCAGCCTAGAGGCCTGCATCTAGAGGGCACATCTGGGTGACCGCTCTCTCTACAGACTCCCCCCAGCCTAGAGGCCTGCGTCTGGAAGGCAGATCTGGGTGCCCACTCCCTCTACAGGTTCCCCCAGAGGTTCCCCCCAGCCTAGAGACTTGCGTCTGGAGGGCACATCTGGGTGCCCACTCTTTCTACAGGTTCCCCCCCAGCCTAGAGGCCTGCATCCGGAGGGCTCATCTGGGTGCTTACTCCCTCTACAGGTTCCCCCCAGCTTAGGGGACTGCATCTGTAAGGCACATCTGGGTGCCTGCTCCCTCTACAGGTTCCCCCCAGCCTAGAGGCCTGCTTCTGGAGGGCACATCTGGGTTCCCGCTCCCTCTACAGAGTCCCCCCAGCCTAGAGGCCTGCGTCTGGAGGTCACATCTGGGTGCCTGCTCCCTCTACAGGATCCCCCCAGCCTAGAGGCCTGCATCTGGAGGGCACATCCGGGTGCCCACGCCCTCTACAGGTTCACCCCCAGCCTAGAGGCCTGCGTCTGGAGGGAACATCTGGGTTCCTGCTCCCTCTACAGGTTCCCCCCAGCCTAGAGGCCTGCATCTGGAGGGCACATCTGGGTGCCCGCTCTCTCTACAGGTTTCCCCCAGCCTAGAGGCCTGCGTCTGGAGGGCACATCTGGGTGCCTGCTCCCTCTACAGGTTCCACCTCAGCATAGAGGCCTGCATCTGGAGGGCACATCTGGGTGCCCGCCCTCTCTACAGACGACCCCCAGCCTAGAGGCCTGCGTCTGGAAGGCACATCTGGGTGCCCGCTCCCTCTACAGGGTCTCCCCAGCCTATAGGCCTGCTTTTGGAGGGCACATCTGGGTGCCCGCTCCCTCTACAGGTTCCCCCCAGAGGTTCCCCCCAGCCTAGAGCCCTGCATCTGGAGGGCACATCTGGGTGCCCACTCTCTCCACAGGTTCCCCCCAGTCTAGAGGCCTGCACCCGGAGGGCTCATCTGGGTGCCCGCTCCCACTACAGGTTCCCCCTAGCCTAGAGGCCTGCTTCTGGAGGGCACATCTGGGTGCCCGCTCCCTCTACAGATTCCCCCCAGCCTAGAGGCCTGCATCTGGAGGGCACATCCACGTGCCCGCTCTCTCTACAGTTTCCTCCCCAGCCTAGAGGCCTGCGTCTGGATGGCACATCTGGGTGCCCACTCCCTCTACAGGTTCCCCCTAGCCTAGAGGCCTGCTTCTGGAGGGCACATCTGGGTGCCCGCTCCCTCTACAGGTTCCCCCCAGCCTAGAGGCCTGCATCTGGAGGGCACATCCAGGTGCCCGCTCTCTCTACAGTTTCCTCCCCAGCCTAGAGGCCTGCGTCTGGAGGGCACATCTGGGTGCCTGCTCCCTCTACAGGTTCCCTCCCAGCCTAGAGGCCTGCATCTGGAGCATAATCTGGTTGCCTGCTCCCTCTACAGGTTCCCTCCAGCCTAGAGGCCTGTGTCTGGAGGGCACATCTGGGTGCCCGCTCCCTCTACAGGATCCCCCCAGCCTAGAGGCCTGCGTTTGAGCGGCACATCCGTGTGTCTGCTCTCTCTACAGGTTCCCCCCAGCCTAGAGGCCTGCGTCTGGATGGCACATCTGGGTGCCTGCTCCTTCTATAGGTTCTCCCCACAGGCTCTCCCCAGCCTAGAGGCCTACGTCTGGAGGTTCTCCCCAGCCTAGAGGCCTACGTTTGGAGGGCACATCTGGGTGCCCGCTCTCTCTACAGGTTCCCCCCAGCCTAGAGGCCTGCATCAGAAGGGCACATCCGGGTGCCCGCTCCCTCTACAGGCTCCCCCCAGCCTAGAGGCCTGCATCTGGGGGGCACAATCGGGTGCCCACGCTCTCTACTGGTTCACCCCAGCCTAGAGGCCTGCATCTGGAGGGCACATCCAGGTGCCCGCTCTCTCTACAGACTCCCCCCAGCCTAGAGGCCTGCGTCTGAGGTTCACATCGGGGGCCCGCTCTCTCTACCGGTTCCCCCCAGCCTAGAGGCCTGTGTCTGGGGGGCACATCTGGGTGCCCTCTTTCTCTACAAGCTCCCCCCAGTTGGGGGGCACATCCGGGTGCCCGCTCTCTCTACAGACTCTCCCCAGCTTCGAAGACTGCATCTGGAGGGCACATCCAGGTGCCCGCTCCCTCTACAGGTTCCCCCCCAGCCTAGAGGCCTGCATCTGGAGGGCACATCCAGGTGCCCGCTCTCTCTATAGGCTCCCCCCAGCCTAGAGGCCTGCGTCTGGGGGGCACATCCAGGTGCCTGCTCTCTCTACAGGTTCTCCCCAGCCTAGAGGCCTACGTTTGGAGGGCACATCTGGGTGCCCGCTCTCTCTACAGGTTCCCCCCAGCCTAGAGGCCTGCATCAGAAGGGCACATCCGGGTGCCCGCTCCCTCTACAGGCTCCCCCCAGCCTAGAGGCCTGCATCTGGGGGGCACAATCGGGTGCCCGCTCTCTCTAGTGGTTCACCCCAGCCTAGAGGCCTGCATCTGGAGGGCACATCCAGGTGCCCGCTCTCTCTACAGACTCCCCCAGCCTAGAGGCCTGCGTCTGGGGGCATATCTGGGTGCCCGCTCTCTCTACAGGTTCCCCCCAGCCTAGAGGCCTGCGTCTGCGGTTCACATCCGGGTGCCCGCTCTCTCTACCGGTTCCCCCCAGCCTAGAGGCCTGTGTCTGGGGGGCACATCTGGGTGCCCTCTTTCTCTACAAGCTCCCCCCAGTTGGGGGGCACATCCGGGTGCCCGCTCTCTCTACAGACTCTCCCCAGCTTCGAAGACTGCATCTGGAGGGCACATCCAGGTGCCTGTTCCCTCTACAGGTTCCCCCCCAGCCTAGAGGCCTGCATCTGGAGGGCACATCCAGGTGCCCGCTCTCTCTATAGGCTCCCCCCAGCCTAGAGGCCTGCGTCTGGGGGGCACATCCAGGTGCCTGCTCTCTCTACAGGTTCCCCCCAGCCTAGAGGCCTGCATCTGGAGGGCACGCCCAGGTGCCCGCTCTTTCTACAGGCTCCCCCCAGCCTAAAGGCCTGCTTCTGGGGGGCACATCCAGGTGCCCGCTCCTCCTACAGGTTCCTCTTTCCCCCCAGCCTAGAAGCCTGCGTCTGGAGGGCACTTCCGGGTGCCCGCTCCCTCTACAGGGTCCCCCCACAGGTTCCCCCCAGCCGAGAGGCCTGCATCTGGAGGGCACATCTGGGTGCCCGCTCCCTCTACAGGGTCGCCCCAGCCTAGAGGCCTTCGTCTGGAGGGCACATCCGGGTGCCCACTCCCTCCACAGGGTCCCCCCAGCCTAGAAGCCTGCGCCTGGAGGGCACATCTGGATGCCGCTCCCTCTACAGGGTCGCCCCAGCCTAGAGGCCTTCGTCTGGTGGGAACATCCGGGTGCCCACTCCCTCCACAGGGTCCCCCCAGCCTCGAGGCCTGCGTCTGGAGGGCACATCCGGGTGCCCGCTCCCTCTACAGGGTCCCCCCAGCCTAGAGGCCTGCGTCTGGAGGGCACATCCGGGTGCCCGCTCCCTCTACAGGTTCCCCCCACAGGTTCCCCCCAGCCTAGAGGCCTGCGTCTGAGGGGCACATCTGGGAGCCCACTCCCTCTACAGGTTCCCCCAGCCTAGAGGCCTGAATCTGTAGGACACATCTGGATGCCCGCTCCCTCTACAGGGTCCCCCCAGCCTAGAGGCCTGCATCTGGAGGGCACATCCAGGTGCCAGCTCCCCCTACAGGGTCCCGCCAGCCTGGATGCCCGCTCCCTCTACAGGTTCCCCCCAGCCTAGAGGCCTGCGTCTGGAAGGCACATCTGGGTGCCCGCTCCCTCTACAGGGTCGCCCCAGCCTAGAGGCCTTCGTCTGTAGGGCACATCCGGGTGCCCACTCCCTCCACAGGGTCCCCCCAGCCTAGAGGCCTGCGTCTGGAGGGCACATCTGGATGCCCGCTCCCTCTACAGGGTCGCCCCAGCCTAGAGGCCTTCGTCTGGAGGGCACATCTGGGTGCCCACTCCCTCCACAGAGTCCCCCCAGCCTAGAGGCCTGCGTCTGGAGGGCACATCCGGGTGCCCGCTCCCTCTACAGGTTCCCCCCACAGGTTCCCCCCAGCCTAGAGGCCTGCGTCTGAGGGGCACATCTGGGAGCCCACTCCCTCTACTGGTTCCCCCAGCCTAGAGGCCTGCATCTGGAGGGCACATCCGGGTGCCCGCTCCCTCTACAGGTTCCCCCCACAGGTTCCCCCCAGCCTAGAGGCCTACGTCTGAGGGGCACATCTGGGAGCCCACTCCCTCTACAGGTTCCCCCAGCCTAGAGGCCTGAATCTGTAGGACACATCTGGATGCCCGCTCCCTCTACAGGGTCCCCCCAGCCTAGAGGCCTGCATCTGGAGGGCACATTCGGGTGCCAGCTCCCTCTACAGGGTCCCGCCAGCCTGGGTGCCCGCTCCCTCTACAGGTTCCCCCCAGCCTAGAGGCCTGCATCTGGAGGGCACATCTGGGTGCCCGCTCCCTCTACAGGATCCCCCCAGCCTAGAGGCCTGCATCTGGTGGGCACATCCGGGTGCCCGCTCTCTCTACAGGTTCCCCCCAGCCTAGAGGCCTGCATCTGGAGGGCACATCTGGGTGCCCGCTCCCTCTACAGGTTCCCCCCAGCCTAGAGGCCTGCGTCTGGAGGGCACATCTGGGAGGGCACATCTGTCACAGGCTCAGTAATGCATTCATTCACGGTATGGGGCGTCCTGCAGGCAGCGGTCTCTCAGCACAGGTGGATGTTTGCTCTGTGGTGCCTTAAATGCACATTTTGGGACCGAATCGGGCCTCACAGAGAAAGTTAAATTAACATCTAAACAGCATCTTACTTTCTAGAACTGCTCTTTCCAAAGAGCTGCTTCAAAAAGAACTGTGGCAAGTTGTCAACATAGGAAACCCGTCCAATCCCCAGAAGCCAATAAGAAGCGGCCCTTTGATAATGAGGTCTGGTGCCACGGGCAAGGCGCGTGCGCGCCGCCGCCTTCCACACACTGCGCGCGCACAGGAGCCTTTGATGCATTTGTTTCATATTGTCTCCAGGAGCCGCGCCAGGGGACACAGTGCCACATGAAAGCGGGCCCTTCCAGAAGGACACCGAGCACGAGCCAGACCCCACATATGCTGTGGCTTCCGGCGACTCTTCCGAGAAACCCAACACAAAGCGCGTGGCAGGACACTGAGTCACCACGAGGCCTGAGGCGTGAGGCCTGCCAGGGCACGGCTCTCACACACACAGGCCGCTTGTGCTGCTTGTTTGCCTCGCCCCACACACGCAGGCCTGGCTTCTATTAATGGGGATTTTCCCCCGCCCCACCTTTTAATTCACTTGAACTTTTTTGATACAGTCTCTTGCAAGGAGCAGGCCCAAGAGAGAACCAAATTAGTTTGGTGTCAGGGTGAGGGAGTCTCGACTAGGTCCCTTCCAGCCATGTGTCACCCTTCTAAAGGCTTGTGCGCTTCTTGCGTGTTTGAAATCCACAACTTCATCCCCTGCCTTGTCCTTGGTTTGGTTCAAAGACTCTCTAGCACTTCCCACCTAGGAAGCTTGCGGCAGAGCCTAGCAGGGCACATTGTGTGCTGGCTGGGTACCGGTTCTGGAGCTGCTGGAGGGGCCTCTGGATTCAGTATCTCCCTCTGGGATCTTGCTTCGCTCTTGAAGGTCCTGGCCTTCCTTCACTGCGGGAAGATGTAACACAGACTGTACCTTCAACCAGGGTCCAATGCTGAGTTCTTCTTTCTGCTTCTGGTGAAGCCATGAGAAGGCCTGCCAAAAGAGAGGCTCAGCCCTCTTTTAAATACAAATGGACCACAGGGATTGGTGTAGGCTAAGCCTTCTTAATGAACCAATCCTGGGTCCCAGCAAACTATCTCTTCTATGCGTGGGGTCATAATCAGAGTGCTTTGCAACAGAAAAGGTAAAGGGGTGAAAACATGTAATACTAAGTCCCACCCATCTTCCTGTCTGTTGCGATCAAAGCGTCTCTCTGGTTAATGGGGCTCTCTGTGGTTCCTGATTAAAGCGGCAGGTCTCCCTTGAAGCTGCAGCGAGACCAGAATTTCTGGCTCTGTCAATCCACATACTCATACATTCTGAATGGGGTCTCCTAGACATGACATTTCACTGTGAATCGATACTGAGGGCGAGAGCTCCCATCAGGTTGACACAGTGCATATGAAAGGCTGTTGGGGTTTCCTGTCTCCTTTGTTGGCTGCTGCAGCCAGGCAATTGTAATTGTTTATTTATACAGCGCTTATGCACAAGTGGAGTGCTTCAAAGCGCTTCAAGGCAGGAAGGGAACTAAGGAATACAGTAGTCATTCATAAGCTTTGAAGTTTCTGAATGATCTAACAAAGACACGCATACTATGCCTGACGGCATTTCTCCTAGTGTACGTGCATGAAGTGTTTCAAGCGCGACAAAGCTAGGGAGGAGAGACAAAAGGGGGTTGGGGGGCAGGACAATGAACTTACTAGTCCCCGTACATTTGGTCAACCAAGTGTACAGTTGGAAGTGCGGTGAAGGGGTTAGGGGGAAACAGGTGCGCCCAGCCTAGGCCTTGGGTTAAGTGCAGAGAGGTTAACCCTCTCCTGCAACTTAAGCTGAAAGTGCAGTAATGCGGAAACCTAGTGCAGAGGCCCAGGGGCAAGTGCAAGACGAGTGGGGGAGCCTGGGACCTGTAACGCTCTGGAGGTGAACCAAGCGACCAGTCAGCAAAAATGTAACAGAGTTAGGAAGGAGAAGGAGGGTGGTGGAGAGAAAAGAAAGGAGGTTCGCACGGGAGAGGGGGAGAGAAATAGGAGGAGAAAAGGAAGGTCTTGAGGAGTTTCCGGAACTTAAGGTGCTCCGGCTCAAGATGAAGAGAGACAGGGAGGTTGTTCCAGAGGGAGGCACCTGCAGAGGATAAAGATCTACCCCCAAATCTCTGTTTGGAAAAACGGCTCACCCGCAAGTAGTTGGAGGAGGACGAGCAGAGGGCTCTAGAGAGAGAGTATTTAAGAAGAGAGCATTGTCGATAGTGCATGCCCCGGCCCCAGAAAGCCTTGTGGATTATGCAGAGGGTCTTGAACTTGATCCTTTCAGCCACGGGGATCCAGTGGAGGGATTTCAGCACCAGAGACATGAGGTCCCTGGGCTTGAGACCAAGGACAATTCCTTGTGTATCTCTTCTGGATGAGTTGTAGAGGACAGAGAGTAGGAGCAGGCAGATTTAGAAAGAGGCTGTTGCAATAGTCCAGCCTAGAGAGAACAAGGGTTCTAGAGATGTTGAGCCTCATGGCGAAGGAGAAAAAGGTAGAATACCTCTGAGGAGGTGCAGCTGGTAGTGAGATTGTTTTGATATGTCAGAGATGTGAGAAGAGAAGGAGAGAGTGGAGTCGAAGATGACCACCAGATTTTTTGCCTCATTAGCAAGTGAGGTCATAGGGCTCAGGGAGGCCGGCCGGAGTGAAAGTGGGAAAGCAGGAGCAGGAGACGCAATGAGGATGATCTCTGTCTCACTGACATTGAGGCGGAGATCATTTGCAGCACACCAGGACTGACTTGCAGACAGTCAGGTGTGAGTGAGAAGGAGGAGGAGGCCGAGGATAGCCTGGAGGAGAGCTGCGCGTGTTCCACACAACACTAAAAGTTAGAGGTAAAGGTACAAATCCTGTGGCCCAAGGGTGCCATGTAGACATTGAAGAACCAGGGAGATAGGTTAGATCCCTAGGGGACACCACACGTAGAGGGAGTGGTAGGGGTGAGAAAGGACCCAAGTTCCACCTGGGAACGACGATCAGAGAGAAAGGAGGCAAGCCAAGCCAGGGCCTGGTTTGTGAGACCCAGGGTATCACGGAGACAGGAGATCAGGATGTTGTGGTTTACCGTATCGAAAGCAGAAGAGAGGTCAAGTAGAATGAGGACAGAGGGAGAGTTAGAGTTAAGATTTGAGAGCAGGTCTTCATGGGTGTTCAGAAGAGCAGTTTCCATGCCTCTGGATGCTCTAATGTCAGACTGATGGTCATGGAGGCAACCAACAGATTCAGTTTGAAAAATAAGCTGAGAGATAACCAACTTCTCCAGGAGTTTGCCAAGGAAAGGAGTGATAGAGATCGGGCGATAGTTTGCCGGAATACAAGGGTCGGCAGAGGTTTTTTTTTTGCAGAGGGTGCACAAAAGCGCTCTTGAGAGAAGTGGGGAAAACTCCAGTGGTGAAGGAGAGGTTGCAGAGGTCGGCCAAGTCTCGAGCGAGAGTGTCAATATTGTCCTTGATGTTTTTTGAGGGGCAGGGGTCTACCTGTTTCAAAGAGGCTTTCATAGACTGGACCTGTTTAGAGACCTCATCAGGTGTGACAGGAGAAAGGGGGGAGAGAAGAGGAGGGGGGCAGCCAAGGGGGGCCCAAGACATGTTGGTGCAGGAGTGGGTGCAGACGGAAGAGGGGACAGGATGTCCTGTGTTTTGGTGGTGAAGTGTGCCGCCAGGGCCAAGCAAAGGGACTGGGTGGGTGCAGTAGAGGATGCGGCTGGAGTAGGATTGGCCAGTTCCTTGCAGACTTTGAAAAATTCAGCCTTGTTGTTAGATGCTGCAGAGATGCAGGCTTGAATAGAGGCGCTTTTCTTGAAGCGGATGCAGAGTCTGTATTGCCTTTGAAGAAGGCGGCAGGCCAGTTTGTCAGAGGGTGCTCCTGAAGATCCCCATTTCCTTTCCGCTGCCCTGCACTTGCCTTTAAGGGCAGCCAGATCAGAGTTGTACCAAGAGTTGCACTTTTTGGAAAACTTCAGTCGGCCCTCATGACAGGGGCAAGAATGTCGAGAGTGTTGGAGAAGGAAAGGTGAAAGTTAGAGAGGGCTCTGTCAGGGTGGGAGTCAGCCGCAGGCATAGATGGAGGAGAGTAGGTGGAGGCAAAGGCAGCTACTGACACTCTTTCCATGGGTCGGATGACCTTGAAGGCAGGAGGCAGTGCAGGGTGTGCCAGTGCTAAAGGAGAAGAGAGAAGAGAATGATTAGTCCAGGAGAGTGAGGTTGTGAGAGGGATAGAGAGAGGGATGTCTGTGGAGATGAGAGCATTGAAGGTGTGGCCAGCGGTGTTTGTTGGACCAGAGGGTAGAATGGAAAGAGCAATGGAGTCACACAGGTTGCAGAAAGGTCCTCTGAGGAGTCAAGATGGATGTTAAGATCACCCAGCAGGAGGAGTTGGGAAGAGGAGGAGAGGAGAGAAGAGGCCAGGTGGGCCCATTCCAAGAGAAAGAGGGTGGACTGGCCCAGTGGCTGATATGTGGCCAAGAGCTGACAGGTGAGAGAGAGAGCCTGCAGGCCAGGTATTCAAAGGAAGAGTAGGCCTGAGTGGGTATAATGGAAACAGGGATCCACTCAGGAAATATCAGGGCAACTCCCCCTCCTAGTTTGTAGAGCCTGGGCTCAGAGAGGTTCTTGTACCCCTCAGGGAGAAGTGTGGAAAACCTTGTGACAGAGCTGTCCTTAAACCAAGTCTCAGTGAGAGCAAGAACATCAAGGTCCAGGGGTTTAAGGAGGAAGCAGATGTCAGAGGAGTGCTTGACAGCAGGACGGGAGTTAAGCGTGGCAACGTGGAGCAGATTGCCCCTTTTGAAGAAATTACGAGAGGGGATGCAGGGGACAGATGTCCCCCCATTAGCGACAAGAGTGCTTGAGAGATAGAGGTAGGAGGAGGCAGAGGAGCCGAGTAAAACAAGGATGTCAGTAAGGAGAGTGCCGACAAGGGAGCCAGGACAGTAGTAGATGGCAACGGAGCCAGTGTGGGAGGGGCTGCAGGAGGCAAAGGGAGCCCCAGATGTGGTGGTAATGTGTGGCAAGGGTACCAGAAAGGAAGTGGCTGATGAGGTTATCAGTGCAGGGCGTGTAGGCTAGGGAGCCTGTAGAGTTGAAAGTGAAAAGGTTGCAGGTATGCACAATGCAGTGAGCTTAGTAGGTGGCAAGGCAGCCAAGGTATGCATAGCTGGCAAGGGAGTCCAGGCGGCCATAGAAACAGATGACAAGGGAGCCCGTCAGGAGGAAAGAGAAAAGTTGATAAGGCAAGCAAGAAGCCTATTAAATAGTAGAAGGTTGGGTTGAGGCCATTGTACCAGGATGGTACCATTTTGATAGACATTTATGATGACCCTGGAGGTGGAGAAGATGGCAAGAAGGACATCCGAGCAGGTGCCACCATTTATGTGTGAGTTAGAGTAAGGAGCGAGCAGAGCGACCATATGAGAAGTTCATAGGTCGGGAGAAGGAACGAAAAAGAGGATGTCGGTGAGAGTCGCTCTGGCGGAAGCACTGACGTAAGTGTCAGTGATAGGCAGGCCTGGATTGGAGCCCAGTGTGTTCTTCTTGAGTTTATTCCTGCCAGACTTAGTGAGAGGTGAAGAATATGAAATAGAGAAGCATTTAGAGACGATAGGAGAGATAGAAAGCGCCATAGTGAGGGGCACAGAGTGTGGTACACTTAACCAAACAGAGCAGCTGAGGTACACGGGAGGAGTAGGATGCAGACAGGACTGGGAAGAGACTTTGGGAGCTAAAGAGGGTAAGGGAACAGATAACAGACCAGAGCAGAGGGCAGAGGGAGTAGCCAGACAGGGCAGTCCCACAAAATGCAGGGTGTACACACACCTAAAATTATTTGCCGATTCTGCAAAAACAGCGAAGTGCCAGCAACAATACACCATCTACTAATGGTATGTCAAGAACTGATGCAAAAAAGGCTCATCTTTGACCTACATTTCAACATTTCAGCCCAGCATATGGATAAGGACGCTCGATGGTCACTATTAATGAATGGACGAGAAAATAAACTAATCTTTATGGTTGTGCAATTCCTACAGAATGTGCTAGGACTGGACAATAGATCATTGGAGAATCGCAAGGGGGGGGGCTTTTGGACTGCTATTTGATTCATGTGGTTCTATAGATCTAGAACAGGATTTTCTTTTCCTTTCATCTTCTTCATCTATCTTTTTGCTTTTATTTTCAGTTTTTGTTCAATGAAGAAAACTGCAATATCTATAAATGAAAAGTTTGTAATAAACTAGATCATTTTAAAAATATATATATATATATATATTTTTTTTTTTAAACTAGCATCAGAACAATGCAGGATGTGCACATAACTAAGATCATTTTTTAAGCTGGCAGAAGAACAGGGCCGCACGTGCACACACCTAAAGGTTGTACACATTAGTATGTGAATGCTGCCACCAGCTACATGGTTCAACAAAAGGACATAGTGAATCCATGGAGCCTTTATTGGTTAATTAAAGTGACCATGGCATGGGGAGGTTTGGCACTCCCCCTTCTGAGATGACATGGCATACTCCTGGCTGTCATATACAAACTAAATGTGACAGGGAGGACTGTGCCTGTAGACAGTGTCCACCCAGAGTACATTGGTCCATGTGTATGTTGTGCTGTGAGCATAGGAAAAGGTGTGCGGATTAGCTCTACATATTTTCCAAAGGTTGATCTACCATCATTCAATTTCATTTAAAATTTCACAGAGCCCAGGCAACCCCACTGACGCCGTGCGAATGGTCGAATTCCTCACCGCCAGCATTCAAATGCTCCATGAATGGTCCAGACACTGGAAATAAGAAAAAGCACCATTATTGTACTCACAAAGCTTGTTTTAAGTTGTTAGTAAAGCTGGGGAAATTGGCAGATTCTGCCTGTATTCACGTCCACTGGTAAAGGAAAATTCCAGGGAGTCCGCACCTTGGCGACAAATAAATCTATTGTTAGCTTTTTCGAAATGTTTGCACTGGGCATGTAAAATGTTCAGCCAGTTTGCAGGCTGAAATGTTCATGTGCTTAAATTGGCTGAAATACGTGCAATTTCTGACAAGCACCATGTATGGTCTTTTGGTCTCCTATTTAACAAAAGATATCATGTGTGTGGCAAGGAATATTGTCAAAATCCAAAATGTCTGTGCATCCAAAGAAGATGGCCAAAGGGATGGATTTTTCTCCCAATTGGACCATTCCTTCCCACAGTATGAAATGTTCCAATTTCACAAACACACAGGTTTAAGTGCAACATGAAAAAAGTAATGAATTATGATTGTGTTACATATCACACTTCCCCACTCGACGGTAACGACAAGGCATGGGCTGTAGCCATGCCTTGTGGGTAGAGCCACTGGCACATGGCCTGCAGCGGATCTATGTGATAATAACGAGAAAAAAAATCTCGAAGCCCAAAATACAGATTTTCTTTTTTCTTTTACCCCATTTCACTGCATATATATGCAGGGGAGACCACCACAACCTCACCCATACTGCTCCACCCTTTTGATTAAATTTACTGTTGAGAGGCAGATGAATACATCATCCATAGCACCTGCCCCTCAGCCAGCCCAATGTCGTAAAAGTGAGAAGCGCTACTCAACAAGACAACCATACCGCCCTTGGCCTAGGCAGGTACAGCTAGAAATAGACACGATCTAAGCTGAAGAATGCAAAGGTAATCAAACTAATGTTGTGACAATATATGTGCATGCATTAGACACGAAGCAAAAGTGCACTGAACATGAAGAACACAGACACTAGGTAATATATGCACTTATACATGAAGAATATTAACATAGCATCCATAAATCAGGAAGAATAGTAACATAATCAATTTATGCAACATGAACGACATGGAAATATAGCTCACTAACAAAGAAACGTGAGAGTAATGAGAAAATCACCTTTTGCAAAATGGAAGCCCCAGTGTGCTTTCCGATAGACATAGGCCACAAGGCTTTGCGAGAACATAAAATGCTGTAACCACAGAAATACAGATCTGCGCAGAGCCCAGAAAGAAGCTGGTAACCACAGCCAAAATTACTGTGAATTAGGGGAGGGTCATAACGTTGCAGAGAAGGCATGTGATAGCAATTCCCAAGATGTAAACATATACTCCAAAATTAACAAAAGTTTAGAAGAGCACAACCGACCATTGTTAGCCAGGTGCACGCAATTAAAAGACAAGAGAAATGCATGCAGAATAACTCAATAGTGTTCTCAGTAGTAAAATAAACCATGACACTCACATTAATATTAGCAAAAGTCCCAATAAATGCAGGGTGAAATAATTCCAAACATTGTCCCTTCACACATGACCCATAATTGAAGAACACTGTCTATTCATAAGCAACAAACACAGATAGGACACCTGTCTTACTCCTTACATGTATTTCAGACACGAGACGCTGCACAATGCCAAATACAGAGAATTAACAGTGGCTCATGGCCTAGAACCTATGGATGGTATCTTCTTTAATTGAAGGGAAAGCAGTCCATGGACCTCTCTCTCCCGACTCCTGTCTTGACGACCTGTCAGTTGTCCAGGGTTGGTTAGTAAGAAGCCAACCAATGAAAATCTCCAATGTTACACCGCCCATGAAGTAAGGTGCCAGCCAATTACCTGTTGCAGAGATGATGTCTTTTTACCTTTATCAATTTAGAGGTGATCTTGGGAGGAGTCATCAGATAAGCGTTAGCCAATTTGAAATGTAACCCCTATAGAATGTATATGTAATCACCATCACAAACCAATCCCCATTCCCTGTAGGTTTTTGGTAACGAACATCACAGTATGATGCCGGTTATGACAAATGTTGAATATATAAATCATTTCATTTGTGTAACCAGTGAGAGCTCCAACAATTCCATGTGTGTATACTGTCCTTGCTTTACCTTGATGATAATAAAGCTGGGCATTGCCTTGCACTTTGCCTATTTCTGTTACGTAGTCTGGTTTGACCGAATACAGAATCAATGTGTAATTTGGGACTTTCCAGACCATCTTAACAGGTGGTAGCTAAGAATAGTTTGATAGTAGTCATCAGAGTGTCACAGGCTCTCTACCGCATCCCTGAAGGCTGTGAAGGTGACCTGTGGAGAATGGGATTGCGCACAACTACAGAGAGGATGACAGAAAATCCTGTTTGGTCGCTGGAGGCCACCCCGTGGGGCGTGAAGGCTTGTGAGGCTGATAGGGGAGACCTGATGCCGAAGACCCTCAGCAGATCCACAGATGTAAGTATGACAGTGGCCAGGCAAAACGGGGGGAGGAGATTGTTTGTATGTGGGGGGATTGCGATGAAATTAAGAGATAAATCTTAAAGAGATAGCTTCTGACAAGAGTCGGGAAAGATTAGGTGGTAAACCTCATCACAGGGAAGTGACAAAATCAGATGACTAACTCACCAGGAGTTGGGAACGCGTTTGTAGTGTATTTATTTGTGTAGTAATTGCTGGCGGCAGCCTTATGCTGTAAAATAGTTTAGGATTTGTAAAAAGTGGACTTTGTGTATATTGGTGCATATTGTGGAGGACGTGATATTATGGTGTGGACTGGGGAGTGTGGTCCGCTGTGGGATCAGTGAGGTGGGGCTTCTCAGAGCATTAGTGTTGGTTGTGGTGCACTCAGAAGGTTTAGAGTCGGAAGCATGCATGATGTTTGTGATGCCGCTCTAAATCATTGGGTGATGCAGAGGCGTGGTCTCAGAGACACAGAAGTATTCGTTTGTGTACAAGTATTATTTCGAAAGGGTGTAAAAGGGAGGCAAAAGAGAGGGAATTGAAATACAATTTGGTAAGTATTGGTAAGTTAAGCTGTGATGTATTTTCATGGGAGACACTGCCATCATTCACCCGTGCAAAGCATTACCCTGGTATAAGGACAAAATCCTGAAGTACCACATGCAGTGAGTGCGGGACACTGCGGCAAAATGTCTATGCCCTGGCCGCAGGAAGGCACTCACTCAAAGACAGTACTGTAACACATGTGCAGCTATTTACATGCCGCATATAAGGGAAAACAGTTGCAGAATCGGCTAACCATTCTGGAACTATGGAAAATGTGTGTGGAGGAGGTAAAGGAGACACCGGCTAAAGCATGGACGTTTAACCAGCATGCTGAGGGGGCTACAGCACCCATGGCTCCTCTTCCTCCACCCCAGAGGAGTGATCCATCCTGAGAAGAACAGGGATTATATCCATTACTAGCATTAAAAGTAGCGGTGGAGTATAATTATCCCACATATATGCCCCCTGCCTCCAGTAGTGAAGACATTATAAGTGGAGAAGACATAAGTAAGCAAAGACCAGTGTCCACACACGTGGAATATGATGAGCACCACAACGTACAAGCAAAACTGATAGATGCTGAGCAGGAGGCCCAGAGAGAAAGAGGCAGGCAGGGCAGCAGGGATGAGATAGCGATTGTACTGAATGAATGGGTAGGAGGACAGATAATGCTCAAATTAGATGGAAAGGGCATGGACGATTTTAAAGAAAGAAAAAGGGCAGTTAGAGAAAGAAAGGAGAAAGAAGAAACAGAGAAAAAGGCACAGGAGGAGAGAGAAAGAAAATGAAAAAGAGAGGGATGAGAGACAGGAAGAAGGAATGAGGAAGAAAGGGAAATGGAGAAGGAGCGGGAGACAGAGAGAAGATGCGAGAAGAAGAAAGAAAATATGAGAAACATAGAAGTGAGGAGAAGGAAAGAGAAAGGAATACGGAGGAAGTAAAGGAAAGTGAGAGACAACAAGCTGTGGAAAGAAGTAGAGAATACGCTACCAGACAGAGAGAGAGAGACAGGAAACAAGAACAGCGAGAAAGAGAGAGGAGCTTAGAGAAATGCTGCAAGGAAGTTGATAAGACTCTTAAAAAGCAAACTCTTCTGGATGAAGGGAACGAAGGGGCTATATGGAGGAAGATTGGCAATCTATACAGGAGTAGGAGAGATGGCACCAGGAGTATGAAGGGGAGTAGAGAAGGGTACCCGCAAAATGGGGAAGGAATATATTGTAGGTGGTGATGAGTGGAACGTATAGGACGAGTCCCGTTGGGAGACTAGTTTTTGAAGACAGAGAAGACGATGAAGGTGATGACAGTGACAATACTATTTTTGAAGAAGAAGAGAGAGTGGAAAGCGCAGAGGAGAAGGCTGCACAAGCCCATTCAACAAACATGAGGATATGGAAAGAGATAGCATGGTTAGATTTTGAAAAATGGTGAGGAGGCCAGAGCCTGTTGAATATCACTGACGCCCAGAAATGCGATAAATCAGTTTAGAGTAGAAAATGGAGTACATGAATAGAGTGAGGAATTTGCCAGGATGAAATAAAGTTAGTATGACAAACGTGGTGGCAAAGACAAAGGGGGCGGCTGCACTCAGGGTTCTGGGTTTACAAAATTCCCCTAATTAAAGAAAGGGGGAGGATACACATAATTTGATTTCCTAATTACCATCACTTACATCAGGGGCAGGCTAATAGATCTATGAGTTAGAAAGAATGACTGCTGGAATTACTTTAGCAGTAGGTGACACGAAAAGTCTGCTTGCTGCCATGTTAGCGGAGCAATAA
The DNA here is from genome assembly GCF_040938575.1 of Ambystoma mexicanum. Taxonomy (NCBI): domain Eukaryota; kingdom Metazoa; phylum Chordata; class Amphibia; order Caudata; family Ambystomatidae; genus Ambystoma; species Ambystoma mexicanum. Next base: position 7,420,780 of record NC_090932.1, read on the forward strand.
GAAGACATTTGGAAGCGAGCAGGATATCCTGGGGTGACAGCACAAAATACTAACCATGACAGAGCACCTTATAATAAATGTCAAGCTGACATATGGAGAGCACTTAGGTTTCAGTACCCTGATTCATCAGACTTGAGCACAATTATGACTCATAAAAGGAGAGCAGACGAAGATCTGCTGGCTTATATTCGGGATATTCAAGGACAAGGACAGTTATAAACTAGAGATCCGTGGGCCAAAAGCATAACTATTTGTTATATTTTATGTCAGGGACTTCCTGAGGCAGTGCAAAGACAATTGCTAAAAATTGTGGGAATGGAAGCAAAGCCATGGGCAGAGATACAACTGGCGATTGTTCACCATTGCAGGTTAAAACAAGAGAAAGACAAAAAGAAAGTTGAGGACAGGAAGGTTGATGAAGTAAAGTTAGTTTAGAAGAAATTTGCGACATTTTCAGTAGAAGGAGCAGAATTCAAAAGTGGAGAAAAAAGTTTGAATCCACAAGGAACACAACAGGGACAGCCAGCAGTGAGCAGAAACTTTGCAGGAAGGGGAGCGTATAATTACTTTCCATAATGGGGAGGTTTTGCACTGTAGGGAAGGCATAGTATCACAAGTATGACACTGACACAATGGATACATTTTGTCAACATTTTATTGAAAATGTTGGGGGTTGGAGAAAGTTCTACTTTTCCCTATAAGTAAGATGTGAGTAGTCTCGACCATCAAAAGATAAACAAAACCGTCCTAGTGGAGTACATCAAATCGAAAAGGCCTATGCTAAAAAAAACATAATGCCTGCCCTATCTCTTGTACAAATAAGTGTAAAAGGGAGGAATGTATGCAAAGGAAAAATCAGTGTTCAAAAGAATAAAGGTAGTTGAGCCAGCTCTCCTCCTCCTGGTAAACCTCACAGAGTAAGGCTGTCCTTGTTGGCAGGACGGCACACTGTGGCTCAGTTTCTAACACTCTAAGCAGTTCCAAACCATTGATTGAGGCCCACCTGGCCTTCCATGTTAAAGTCTCTTTCTTGACTTTCAAAATTCCAACATAAAGTTCCCAAAGGTCCCCCTCTGCTGGGCTCACACCTTACAGCACACAGTTCACATAGGACACCCTCTGTCGGGCTCAGACCTCTCACATCATAGTTCAACACAAACTTGCAAGGTGGCTCCCTTCCCCAAGTTTATTGTACTTCGGATCTCCCTCAATCGACCTTCGACACCTTTCAGATGTCGAAGACTTTCAAATGTGTGTGGCTTTCTTCACAGACCACCGCAGGACCACTCGACTCAAAGTTCATGTTTACACTTGCTTAATTTACTTTAAATATTTGTTTGCTTTATAGCTTCAAACAATGTACCTTTCACAGAGACTTTCAAATGGGCTACTTCCTTTCATCAGACCACTCAGTTACTTAGTATCGTTGATCCCAAAGCTGCCTTTTACTTAAAGTTCATTCACAGGTTTGCCTTTATTCGTGACTCACCCACACGCGTGCAGCCTTCACTTGTGATATAATGTTGCTACTTCATTCACTTTAACACACACCAGTCTCTCAGGTTGTTTGCCAACTCACCGGTTGTATGCACTTCTTTCTTGTTTTGCTAGTTCCAACTCACGAGTCAAGGTTAGTACCACTTAGTACCACAGGTGAGCCTCATCTGCCCAACTCTTTTGTTTACGTGGCAGGGTCTCTGGCATCCTTAAATACACAATGCAATCTTCACTTGTGGGATCTGGCCTTCTCCACTGTCTTTCGTGGTCTGCCAGAGGCAACGACAGCCAGTAGGGAACCGCTGGGTTTTTTGGCCTGCTGCTCTCTTCCCTTGGTCTGTTGCTCTGCTCCAGTAGGTGTGACTTTGTCCCAGAAGTTCTGCTCGTACCCGTGTTCCACCTTGCTCAGTGTGTGTCTTTAGGTGTTGACTTTTATCCGGGTGAGATGAGGTAACTGGTATCAGGTGTATGCACTCAGTGAAAGTGCCTGACTTTGCCTGAATTGATTGATGGGACATGTCCAGTACGATGTGAGAGAGTTAGTCTGGTTACTCTCAGTCACCCTCTTCCTCAGCTCAGGACCCTCACAATTACACTTAGCGCTAGGTATGTAGTGATTCCAATGTGGAATGCTGCTATGTGACCTTGTGTGTGGGCGAACATGTTAGAATACAGGATGCTTGAGGGGGGTGACTAAGATATGGATACCCAAAGAGCCCTATGTGGGGAGAGCAGAAAGTAGAGCGTGACCGAGGGTTGATAGGCAGATGAATACATCATCCATAGCTTCTGCCCCTCCCCCGGCCCAATGATGTAAACGTGAGAAACGCTACACACCAAGACAACCATACCGCCCTTGTCCCAGGCAGGTACAGCTAGAAATATGCATGATCTAAGCTGAAGAGGCAAAGGTAATCAAACTAATCTTGTGACAATAAGTGTGCATGCATTAAACACGAAGCAAAAGTGCACTCAACATGAAAAACACGCACACAAGGTAACATATGCATGAAGAATTTTAACATAGTATCCATAAAACATGGATAATACTAACATAAGCAAGGTATAAGCTGAATGCAACACATGAACATAGCTCACTACCATAGAAACGCAACAGTAATAGGCAACCATCTTTTCCAAAATGGAAGCCACAGCACGATTTCAGATAGACAAAGGCTGCTAGGATTCGAGAACACACAAAATGCTGAAACCACAGAAATACAGATCTGTGCAGAGTATAGGCAGAAGCTGGTAAGCACAGCCTAGGTTACCGTGATTTAGCGGACGGTCATAATGTTGCAGAGAAGGCACGAGATATCAATTCAAAGGATACAGACGTATACTCCCAGATTAATTCAAGTTTAGAAGAGCACAACTGACCATTGTTAGCCAGGTGCACGCAATTATAAGCCAAGAGAAATTCACACACAATAACTCAATAGTGTCCCCAGGGGTAAAATAAACCATGACACTCACATTAATATTAGCTGAAATCCCAATAAATGCAGGGTGAAATAATTCCAAACATGGTCCCATCACACATGACCCATAATTGACGAACCGTGTCTATTCATGAGTAATGAACACAGATAGGATACCTGCTTACTCCTTACATATATACTCAGACATGAGAAGCCGCACAAGGCCAAATACAAAGTGAACATCCGGGATCATGGTCTAGAACTGAGGTAGAGTATCTTCTTTAATTGAGAGGAAAGCAGTCTGTGGACCTTTCCCCTCTACTCCTGTCTGACTCATATCATGACAACCTGTCAGTTGCCCAGGTTCAGTTAGTACAAAGCCAACCAATGAACCCACCAAGGTCACGCTGCCCATGAAGTAAGATGCCAGTCATTAACCTATTGCAGAGATTATGTCTTTTTACCTTTATCAATTTAGAGGTGGTGTCAGGAGGAGCCATCAGACCAGCGTTCCCCAATTAGAAATGTAACCCCTATAGAATGTATATTGTAATCCTGTGGTGTCATCACTGATCCCGCCTAAAATCTTCTCCCATATGGCCAGGGGATGGCAGTCGCTATCTGATCCTGATCCTGGGGATTGTATGATGAGGGAGGGTCACATGGGAGGAGGTGGCTGTCTGGGGGATCTGGTGACCCCACCAGGAGGGACGCAGCATTCTTCCCCTCCATGTGAAGAAGACACTATCATTTCTAAATTCCAGATGGCATGTTGCTACTATACAAATCCTCCCTGTGGTAAAACCCTAAAACCCCTTCTTGCCAGACACCCTAGGCAGGATTCCATTCACACTTCATGTGTACATAATGTTCACTTTACATCTGCTGTTTCTGACAGTTTTGATTCAACCAATTATTCAAAGCAATACAGTAATGCAGTTTTAAAATGTTGAATACTCCTATGGACTCCAACTCCCATGAAACCTCCAGTACTGGGACGAAGAGGAGGAGAAAGGAGTTAACGTGGAGCAGAAGAAACACCAAGCTAAATTTGCAGGCTAGTTGCTGTAATGGAAATCACCTGTGCAGCATATTTAAAAAAGGTGTGCCTTTTCAAATGTAATGTTAAGAAGGAGGAGAGGAGAGATGCAGAGTGGGCAAAGCGGGAAGCAGAACTGGAGGCAGACACAAGAGAGTGGACTGTGTGGAAGGAGGCAAGCGCTTCCTACCGGCAAGGCGAGAGACCAGGAGAAGCACAGCAGGTGCTGCAGGTGAACCGCTGAGGAGCCAGCAGGAGTGGAGAGGCTGTCGGTACGCGATTTCAGTTAAGAACAGCATTTCCACCGGTGGATGAAGGAGACTTCAGCGGGAGAACCACAGGAGGGTCTGCAGAGAGGGAAATGCTTTCCCGGAGCACATACTTCGCCACAGCCATTCGCCGCGGGCCAGAAACACCAGCAAACACCGGTGAGTTTGCTCAGAAGCATTGGGAGCCCCAGGGCTTTCCTCCAGGTGTAAAAACTATTGGGAACTTATTTTGAATATCAGCCAATTGATATGGAAAGACAGAATTTACACAAGTCTCCATACATGAGATTTTGATATGGGAAAAGCTGGAGTAAATGTTGTCATAAGCAAGTTCTGTGTACATCTTCATCAATGCGATGTATATATGGGGGAAGCTGGAATAATTAATACCTGGAATCCATACATTATAAACAGTGAAGGAGCCCAACCGAGTTATACTGAAAGAGAAAGAGAAGATTGTAAGAAGACCCGGTGAAACAAGTGCATCAGGCAGTAAGCCTTTGGGGGAAAGATACCTGGCAGGAGAGTACAAAAGGGGATCTACCAAGCCCAGAGTAGGATTCATGGCTGGGGAGAACACCAGTTAATACATTTATGATAAGGGAACATATTTGTAAAAGGGTTCCTAGCACGACAATATACCAGAGTGTGTTGTCAACATATCGGTCCCTTTATGTTCACTTAAGGCTCACTAAAATGATGTATGCTAATGTTATGTATTTTCTTATATGCATCTCCTTTTTTTTGGAGTCTAGTACAATGCCACTTCATGCTGTAATACAGCAACACCATGGGATAAGAGAAAAGAGGGGAGATTAATATGGTTGTGAAGACACAATGATTCCAGTGTAAGTATTCTGTAGTACTAAGGCTCGGTTTTCACTTTCACACTATTGTCCTATGGCTCCTCCCATCTTGGGTATTTAAACGCACACATGCCAGTTGCAGCGCTTCTACTCCAGATTCAAGCGCTAGTATCACACTAACAATTCATTTATGTCTTCACTATCAATTATTTCTTCCCTATTTCTTCCTTTTTTCTCATCCTAAATGAGGAGATTATAGACATCCATGCTAGATACTTTGTTGCCAATCCACACTTTAGTCCTCTCCAAGATGGACGCCATAACTTGTACAGATGGGATTAGTCCCTCTTCTTTATCTATATTCCTGGAAGCCTTCATGACTTACACAAGATGTCGTCTTTCCTTCGTACAGAATTCTGTTTCTCTGCTTACCCAACGCCGCGCATGCATCTGGAATGAGCGTCTCTCCCGCTTGTCAGGTACACCTCATTATTTTCACTTAATCTATCTGATCCATGACTTTAGTGCCCTTATAGAAGCCATGTCACCCCAACCGTTACTGTGTTCTTACTTCTAGCTTCTAAAAGACACGCCCCGGATTAGGAGCAGTCTTCCTTACACCGCATTGAAACCCCGGATGAACTGTACTCAGCTGATTGGAACCCCACTATCTGCCGTAGTGGACACCAAGGGTGAGCCACACTCTTCATATATTCTCTATCGCTAATTCTATGACCATAAGAGCCCACACAGAATAGGCTGATCAGAACTTTGTTATTCTTAAACAGTGATCCAGACTCACCTCACAAATGTGAAGAGTATGAAGTGCTTTAACCCTTTTGACTAATGTTACACCACATATGCATGCATATGTAGACGCTACACCCAGCGGTGAGTGCTTCTGAGGTCTTCACAACACCTCTCCATGTTCTCCCTTTCTTGACTACCCTGTTACTCTGCCTCCTGTATATCACATCTAGGTATGATATGGATGTTTTTGTAACGTAGATGAAATTCCCCGAAGCGATATCTTACACATCTATATTACTCTCATTTCTAATACAAAAGGGGTACTAATGTTTATCTGGTTGAACCCACCCGCAGCCAGAATCCAAGTGGACCACAAACGTCTAGCAATACATAATTCCAGCTATACTTTCATTGTGTTTACATATGTGTTCCTTTATAAGAAATGTTGTCCGCAATTTATTATTTTTTTATTTTATTGTATATGGTTTATTCAAACCTTTACAAAACATCAGAGGCAAAATGTTGTCCTCAATTGATTGATGGCACAGATGTTCATCTGGCTTTACCTATCTGCAGTACGAATCAAATTGGGCGCAAGCATCATGCTTTAGTTAAACCCAGTTGTACTCACAGGTTGTTTGTGTTTTCACTCCTCTGTATGAAATGAGTTCCCAATTGATTGATGGTATTTTGATTATAGAAAAATGATCAGTTAGATTCCCACATCCTTGATATTCTACTATTGTATGTAATGATTTGACTGTATAGACATGGGTCATAACACGCATATTGAATCTTTTCTTTATGTGATATTTTTTCCACAGTCCGATTAGGCTTTTGAAGAAGAGGAATCTCCTCGAAACGCGTCAGCTGATTATATTGGACTATTGGATACAGCTTGCTTGCATATTCTTCACGATTAAATTGCCATCCTTGTTTTAGAACATCCGGCTGTTTGAACTAATCATTAACTTGGCGATTGGAATCTCACATTATTGAAAATCTAAGGACTATTTTCTAAACTGAATTACTAACCGTTTTATAGGTGGTAACATACAGTGTACATGGGACGGGAGGATTCCTATCTTGGATCATCTTCCCTTTTCTTGAGGAGAGTATACCAGGAGACCATCCGTTGTAAGTTGTTTGAAAGATAAAAGACATTGTGAAAGCGTTCCTGGCAGGAGAGTATACCAGGAGACCCTCTTTAATAAGTTGCTGTATAGAAGAGACATTTATGGCCATCCTTAAAACACCATTACTTGGAAAAAACGTACTTTCATCATCCTTAAGAAAGTGCTAAAGGAAAGAGATATTTCTACTCTTAAGAAGGGGCGTGTAAAAGAGACATTCCAACTACTCTTAAAGAACCTTTTGTTTGGAAAAGACATGTTTCTCATCATTGTTAAGAAAGTATTAAAACACCATTATATAAGTTGCTAAAAGATACTCTTGCCATCCTTAAAACATCATTTCCTGGAAATGACACTTTTCATCATCTTTAAGAAAGTGTTAGGTTAAAGAGACATTTCTATTACTCTTAAATTACCACTGTTTGAACAGAACATTTTCAATAGTTTACCTGAAACAGTTCAGGGGAAGGGAATCACCCCCTGGATACAAGGATTGTTTTGTTGAACTTACATACTTAGTTATTGCACACTTCATGCTGAATTTAAAGCAAAGACATTTACCTTGCACCTTTTGCTGTTCATTTTTAGTGTGAGGGCCAGATATGTTTTGCCTAATTTTGACGATGAGATACAGACCGATCCCGAGTTTTGATTTTCTAGGCAGGGAAACTCTCATTAGGACAAGGACAGGAAAGCCTTTATCCAGACCATTAATTTTAATAAAATGTCTAATGTTGAAAGCATTGCAATTTTGTGTCTATCTCTCATTTCTGGAAGCAAATTTGAGTGGGCACCACGGGGATTTCACGTCTTTCTGGTGTTAACAGAAGTCTCTACCGAGATTAATCTTTATTAGAAGGTTGAATCCTGTATACAGGAGCTGGCTGAATAAGACCTGGAGACACCCAGGCCCAAAATTACAACAAGGAGCAAAGATTAGGTGAAGACCCAACCATACAGCCGCTCTCTGGAGTCCCAAATTGGGTTCTATAGTAGTTGTAGTTCTGCTCAATGTGAATCCTTTAGTTCAAATTCTTAATGAAATATGAAAGTCAAAATGGTGGTTTTCCATCAAGTGAAAAATATTTATTTTATACAAAGAGGTGGCAAATAGCCACCAGAATATTCTTCATGAGGAAGAAATTGCCATTAATCATTCTATCCGTAGACTTCTATTGTGCCAATGCATTTCGGAATATAACATCCTTCATCGCCATTGTCCTAAAATGGCAGTTTACATTGATTCTAAGGTCGGGACCTTGCAACACGGATTTCTTCGCAAGTGGCTTACAAGCAGCTTGGCGTAGGCCAATATACATATATATTCATCACAATAGGAGGCACGATATAATTTCCTGTTTGACAAGTGGAGAGGATCGGGCAGGAGGTCTATAGATATAAATCATCTTCATAGCCAGCAGGAAGGGACGGACACGAGATCGTCTTCATGGGACAGCGGTCTGGGATGGCACACAATGTAACGTGGCCGTCTTGACCTCTGTGTATAAACTAATGTATAACTTGCCTGCAGGCTACATGTTGGGGTCATGAACTGAGACCTTGTCCTTCGCTGACCTGTGTGTAGAGGATTACTTGTGCTAAAAAAGCTAAACCGCAAGCACATGTTAAACAGAATGTATTCAAATACTCAAATGTGAACACTTGTTTGACTACATTGTATAGATGTTTGAGAAAGTCTCTATAAGAAATCCTAAAGTACAGTGTTGCCATTGAGGCTTGTTGGCGAATGTATTAAAGGCAAACCCTAAGTGTACAGATGTGTGAACTCGGCACGAACCCTAGATCCGTAATGTATTAACAAATATTAACTGTGAAATGGGTTGAACATCATGTTTTCAAAGGTATATAAAGTGAGGCTATTCAAATGTACAGTCCCACTCACTGAGCACACCGAACCACACTGGAGTTCGCTGTGTTGTACTGAGGGCCGATAGCTATCTGTTGCTTTGTCCTTTGAAACTGTTCAGTATAAAATAAAGATCTTTGTATGTTCCTTTGTAACCCGTGTTCGGTGAATTTCCTTTTGGGGTACTCAGCCTCGATATCTTCTTTTTGTTTTCACAGTTGGCGCCCGAAAAGGGGCCCTCAAGATTGATACCGTATCATCGAAGGTTGACACACGCTATCGGACCGGGATCGGATGGTGTGATAAAATAAAGGGGCTCCTTTCTGAAAGAGACACGACACCTCAGCAGCGCTGCACGACCCGATCCCTGGACGATTAGCTTGTGGTCTGAGACGGCATCTTGACGAGGGTCCACTTATCGAGGCGGGCAAATTTGCCAAAATCACCAAACACGAGGTAATATTAGTTAGGTAGGAATCTTTGTAATCCGATCGGACCTCCTTAGGATTGATCAGGTGAGTCGTGACCCGATTCTTAAGTATCCTGATTATTTGTTTTGCCGCATTGTATCTGCAAATACATTTATTGACCAGGTAACACCAATAATTTGATATGCCAGGGAAACTGTCTACCTGCGTCAGGGCGTTATTCCGCAGTGATAGGCAATCTTTGGAATTTAGCCGTCTGGCACCACAGTAGGGGTCGCCGGCTTATACTATGTACTGTAAGCATGGCATTGGAAGTATAGTGTTTAATGATATTTGGCACAGACAAACCAGACATGCCTCCGAACTTCAGTGGCTAATCAATGGTAGTTTTGAAATCCCTCGTATTGAGTATTTAGAGTCAATTTTGTTAAACAAAAAGGCTAGACCTGCAGCATTTGATGTTTTGCAGAACTGGAAAAAAGAAGTGTTACAGCAGCTCAAGAGTAGAGAAAAACATTTGCGCCGTCATAAAAGGAATGCCGAAAAAGCATTGTTATACGACCAAGATAAACAGTCTGAATCGACTAGGAATATGGATAGGGCTTTCTCGCTTGGCATTCAGAAAATCTATCCTTCTAAGGACCTTCATGTTTCTGATGAATTTATTGACAAATTGTTAAATGAACGAAGGCCTGGTGCCTCTGCGCCACCTCCGTATGTTCCTCTTCCTGCCGCTTTGCCTCTTCCTGCTATTATTCCTGCTCTTCTTGCTGTTGTTCCTGTTGCTCCTGCTCCTTTTGTTGTTCCTGCACCTGTTCCTCCACCTCTTCCTATTGCATTAGTAATAGTACCTCCATTGAATTTGCCTGCTCCCCCTCTTCCAAGTGGTCCTGCACCGCTTGTAGTCAATCAAGGTGCGGGGTCGAGGGTTGTCACTCGCAATACTGTACCTCCAGAGAAGAAACGTGATTTGATTGCATGGGCTAAGCATTGTATGGAGAGAGATGATCGAGCTAATGTTTTTGCCACACTTTCTAATATGGACAATTTTCCTGAAAAAAATGTTTTTATTGAGGGATTAGGGATACACTTATGTGTAATGTGGGGCAAATTAAATAATGCAGATCGCCCACAAGGGTTGAGAGATCTGAACACTTTAGCGCTTTCAAGAGACACTGTGGAGAAAGTACATGAGCATATCGAGAGATTATTTGAGTATAGGAAGGAGTTGGAAAGGTTACAGAATGAGGATGATGATGAGGATAGTATGTATGTACAGAAACGGTTCCTTCCTTGTCGCAAATCTATATCTGAAGAAACGCAAATTTGTACGAAAGATGCGATTAGATGGATTTCAGACATATTGATAACTCCAGTTGAGGTATATGACACATATAGCCAGTATACGCCAGAAGTGCATAGGAAAGTGATACAGGTAATGGTAGTGTATCTGCAGGATGAATGTGTAAAGAGAAAGATTTCTTGTCCCACAGAATTATTGAGTATTTATAAGAGAGCCTTTCGCTTGACACTTCTTCGGCCGCTTTAGCCCTCGATTTCGCTCTACTGCTTAGTAAGCGTTCGGAGTTGCCCACTTCTCAATTGCCTATGAGAGAGGTTCCTCCGACATTTGTCCCGAAGGTTGAGATTGCGGCTAATCCTGCAATGAATGCAGTTGCTGTGAAAATCCCTGCACATTATGTATCACAGTTTGTTCACGTCCCGTTCTCGAGACAGGAAGTGAATACCATTAGACAATCTATTCCTGACATTAGGAAAAATCCGACAGGATTCTGTAAAGAGATAGAGTCTGTCTTGCAGTCCTCAGTATTCACCTTGGGTGATATTGATCTGTTATTTCCTGTACTCCTGTCCGTAGATTTGTGGAAACAGGTTAGGACTATAGATGACGTACCAGGGTTGGGAGATACATGGGTTAACATAATTAGACTCGATGGAGAAAGGCCAGCCAGTGAGAGACCGCCCCAGGTGATACTAACCTTGCCTGATAGAATCATTGCAAAATTGAAAACCATAATTTCCAAAAAGAGGATTATCTGGGACAAGCTTACGGCCTGTGTCCAAGGGAAGTCTGAGGGTGCTACCGAGTTCATTAATCGGTTCAAACAGGTATTCTCGGATTTCAGTGGACAAGACTTAGGCACATAGTCTGGAAAAAGATTATTTGTGGACAAATTTGTGCGTGGATTACTGCCTGACATCCAGTCACAAATTATGTCTTCTGAGAGCGCTTGGCAGGCGAAGTCCCAATCAGAGGTATTGCACATGGCGCAGTACTATGAGAATCGTGTCAATAATGAAAAGGAAAGAGTCGAGAAGAGAAAAGGTGATTTGAAGACTAAAGTATTATTACAGCAAATTGTTAGAGGCCCTAGAGGGGGTAGTTTGCAGATTAGAGATCAGTATATTCCACAAGGGAATGTGCCCTTGGGTCCTTTGAACATTAACCAGTGTGCCTATTGTAGGCAAGAAGGTCATTGGCGTGCACAATGCCCGATCCTTCGACAAAGGTCAAATAATGCATTCAGAAATATGGGTAGACGATCCAGAGGTCGCCCAGGTGCAGGGGGCCCTGGTAGAGATCAGTTTGCACAGGATCCACAGCAACCTTTTTCGCAGGATAATCAGGTACAAAGTGTGGATACTAGAAACATATTTGATCATCCTTCTGCTGCTTACCTCTCTGAAGAGCTTCCTTTTGACGATATTCTGTTTCGTTAGGATTGCCCGAAGCAGGGTTTGGAACCTACGCCTATTTCCGTTAATCAGAAAGGTCCCTACGTTGAAATGTTAGTGGGAAATAGGAAACATCTATTCTTGATAGATACAGGGGCACAGAAGTGTTCCATTGATCATTCTTGGGTTCCAAACATTCCACTGTCAGGGCAAACCAATGTTTCTGTAGCGTTTTCTGGCACACCAGTCGTTTGTCCAGTTTCTTCGCCGGTACCTATTTCTTTGGGTCCCTTTACGGACCATTGTCCATTCCTTTTGATGTGGTATTGTGGAGAGAATTTTCTGGGGTTCAATCTGTTGAAAGAATTAAATGCGGTAATTCATTGTTCTTCTGATGGAGTGCGTTTGACGATTTCACCACAACAACTTTCTGTCTCTCAATTCTTAACCAGACCTTTGCCGCCAGAATTCAGTGATGTACCAGAGTGTTAATGGGCAATTGACGACAATGACGTTGGCGTGTTACAGATTGAGCCTGTTAAAATAGTCTTGAAACATGGAATATAGTTGCCACATATTCCACAATATAAGATTTCAGTTGTGGGCGAGCATGCTTTGAAATGCATCGTTTCCGATTTTGTCCATCGAGGGGTGATTGAGGAAATTGCAGGTAGTTTATGCAATAGTCCAATTTTGCCCGTGTACAAAAAAGGCGATAATGCAATTCCATTTCGTTTCATAATTGATTTGCGTGCCATTTATACGGTCGTCGCTCCACAATTTCCAATTGTGCCTGATGTGACGACAATATTAACTATGATTCTGGCTTCAGCTACTTACTTTAGTGTTGTGGATCTGAAGAATGCTTTCTTTAGTATTACCATTCACAAGGACATTAGATACATGTTTGCGTTCACCTTAGGGAGACACTCGTTCACCTTTACCCGTGCACCGCAAGGTTACACGGAAAGTCCTAGCATTTATAGAAGGGCTTTGAAAGAACAGCCCTCTTCTTGTACATTGCTTCAGTATGTTGATGACTTGCTTTTAGCTGCAGACTCTGAGAGTGCATGTAAGGAGGGCACTGTGTTATTGCTTATTCATCTGGCAAAACATGGTCACAAAGATTTGCATAAAAAGTTTCAATATTGTTGTCAGGAAGTCGCCTATTTAGGCTATCTCCTGTCAAAGGAGGGAAGAAGATTGACACCTGAACGTATAAAACACATTTCTGGCATGTCTGTCCCAAATACGCAGAAAGAAGTTAGAGCCTTGATAGGTATGGCTTCTTACTGTAGGTTGTGGATCCCAAACTTCTCACTACTGATTAGGCCGATGTTGGCTTTGACGAAGCAGGGCATTTCTCTGCCATTACCGTGGAACACGGAACACCAGCAATCATTTGATCTGCTCAAGACTGCATTGTGCTCGGCACCGGTTTTGGGCACACCAAACTATGAAAAGGCCTTTGTGTTGTTTGTGCATTAATGTAATGGATGTGCTTTGGCTGTATTAACGCAGGAACATGGAGGGAAGAATAGGCCATGCGGTTACTTTTCTTCCGCCCTTGATCCTATAGCATGCGCTTTGCCAAGATGTTTGCGAGCTGTCACTGCTGCCGCTGCGTCTGTAAAACAGAGTGAGGGAATGGTCCTAGGCCATGATCTAACCCTGATGGTGACTCACTCTGTAGATGTTCTACTGAACAGAACTCAAACGCAACACCTCACTTCCACACGGTTGACAAGATATATGAATTGATCTTGTTCACTCCCCACATATAAATTAAGAGGTGTTGTGTTCTTAATCCGGCTGAACTCTTACCTTTCCCGCAAGGTACTGCTTGCAGTGACGAAGAGTCACATGACTGTCTGTATACTACCGAGCAAGAGACAAAGGGTAGACTTGATCTAAAAGACACTCCTTTGAACAATCCACAAGGGTAGCTGTTTTGCGATGGCTCCTGCTTCAAACTTCCGGATGATACATCCACAGCTGCTTATGCAATCACCACATTAAGCACGGTCTTGGAAACCAAGAGAATCACGCATAACTCTGCGCAGGCCGCAGAGATTATAGCATTGACCCGAGCTTGTGAACTTTCCAAAGGGCTTGCAGTAAACATATATACTGATAGTCAGTATGCCGTTGGGGTGGTTCACAACTTTGGTAGACTTTGGTCAGAAAGAGGGTTCTTAACCTCACATGGTACAAAGATTCAGCATGGCTCCCTAATAGTACAACTGCTCTCAGCGCTTGTGCTCCCTACTCAGTTAGCTGTCATGAAATGTGCAGCACATTGAAAGATTATAGATGATATAGGAAAAGGGAATGCTTTCGCTGATCAGATAGCTAGACAAACTGCTACCGATCTCTTTACAGAGATGTATGTTTCAAGGGAGACTGTAAATGCCTATGCAATGGACAAGGGTGTTGGGTCTGTACGGGATATCCAGGCTGATGCCACGTTAGAAGAATCCAAGAGGTGGGCTGAAGGCTTGGGGAAACTCGATGATGATGGGTGTTGGGTGGAACATAGCTGAAAGGAAATGGCTACTTCCTGATGCATACGTGATGATGATGGTCGTTATGGCCCTTGGCCCTACACATATATGTGCCCAGAAGGTTATGAAAATGTTAGAAAAAGTTTGGGTGAATGACAAAATTTCTAAAATAGCTCAGCTCTTTGTTCAGGATTGCATGATCTGTTTACAGCACAATGTGGGAAAGGGAACATCAACTCCGAGGGGAAGTTTTGGTCCACCTTCTGTCCCCTTTGAGGTCATCCACTTTGATTTTATTGAAATGGAACGGTGTAATAATTTGAAATATGTGTTAGTTGTCATCTGTGCTTTCAGCAAATGGATTGAGGCTTTCCCTGTCAAAGACGCTACAGCCATGACTACTGCAAAAACTATGTTAAAAGAATATTTTCCTAGGTTTGGGCTACCAAGAGTCATCTGGTCGGACAATGGTCCACATTTTGTCGCTGCTGTATTTCTGTAGATATGTGCGGTATTACAAATCGACAAACGGTTCCATTCGGCCAGACATGCTCAGAGTGCCTAGTAGAAAGACACAACGGCATCATCAAGAACAAGCTCGCTAAGACGTGTGCCAGCACCAAACTAAAATGGCCGGACGCCTTACCGATCGTGTTAGTAGCCATGCATACAACCCCTCAAACTAAGACTGGGCTCTCTCCATTTGAGGTGGTAATGGGGAGACCTACCAATATCTGGAATCTTCCTAAATGTCGATCTTTAAGGGATGTTGAAAATGTACTTCTTTCAGAATACTGTAGCCAGTTGACGAAAAACCTGTATTTGATTTATTACCAGGTGCGAGAGGCTTTACCTCTACGATACGAGGGCCCAGGTCATAGCATCCGGCCTGGAGATTGGGTATTAACCAAGGCCTTTGAGCGTTCTTCTTGCCTTGCACCTCGGTGGCGGGGCCCGTTCCAGGTCCTGCTGGTCACACAGACTGCGGTGCGTGTCGCAGGTAGGAAACATTGGATCCACGCGAAGCATCTCAAGAGACTTCCTCACCCAGTGCCACACTATACAGAAGAAACAGAACCCCTCGCTAACGCTGCAACCAACAATCCCGAAGCAGTAAATAGCATTGAGAGTGCATCAGAGATTCTCTCTGAGCCCTTGAGGCCCGGGGAACCTGCCATTTTGTCTCCACACTCTCCAAAAGTTTTGTTTCCGGAAACTGTCGTTCCGGATCTTACATCTTCACTTGCTCTTGATACACTGCTTCCGACGGGAAGTGACGACACATTGCTCTCAGATCAATCAGTACCGGGGACAACAAGGTACAATTTGCGTCCAGGAAATAGACTTACGGCACGGTTCGGCTGTGCATTCGAAGAAGAAAGGAAACTCATCAAGGGCTTGCTTTTTGCCCAAGTAATTATTTGAGAAAAGGGGATTCTGTTGGCTAGGGTTGTGGAAGGACTAAGAAGTCGCTCGGCCAAGAGGTCGCCAGCGAATAACATTGGGGTTTTTCGGTTGAAGATGGCAATGCCTGCAACCGCTACCACTCGTACAGGACTGATAAATGATTGTGTGACCGGCAGTGAGAATGGACACATTGTTTGGGCCCCGAAAACGTACTGCTGTCTTTTTAAATGTCGATGTCGATTGGTTTTATAATAGTAACTGTGCTAAGTCTTTGGTACCTGGAAGAAGTGCATCCATTAGAGACCTTGTTACCGACTGAAAATGTACCCACTGTTTCTACTACCTTTGTGCATTTGCATACTTTGTCCCCTAGAGACTCTCAGCATAGACAAAGATATTACAACAATACCTTGTTACCTATCATGAATGCTACGCATGCCATTTTTAATAGGTCCAACTGTTGGGCCTGCTCGCATTTACCGCAACATGGGGATAAGGAGCTAGGTTGGTATATTCATCCTTTACCTTTGACAACTGCTTGTTATGCTTCTCTTAGAGCACTGTTGTTTGGCCGATGGAACGATAGCCTCTCGGGGAACTTCGATGGTACTAATTTGAATAGTTTTGAGAAACGTGTTCTGACTCCCCAGGGATGCTCGCTTTTCGCAAATAGAAGTAAGCCAAACTTTGCTTCTATTAGGCCTTCTGATAGACTGTCTCGTCCTTTTCAATCTTTGATTTCCTTCTAGATGGCTCCGATAGTCAATAAGGATGTCATGCCTCCTTCGTACACTATTAACCATAGCCCCGATTCAGTTTCTTTCTGCATACAGAGGAATGGTACTCAGTCAATGGGAGATTTTGTTGCGAATTTGACTGGGGAAGACAGACCTTTGTATGTAGGCGAACCTGTCTACTTGCGGTAATGTAGCATTTCCATGGTTACCCAGGGATTGGAAGGGAACTTGTTATTTAGGGATCCTGTTACCCGGGGTGTTCATAGCTAGTACTGTAGAGGTTTCAAAGGCTCACCCTCGGCGGGACGAGGATGGTGACACTCCAGCACAGGTCTTGGGAGATGTAGCAAAATCATTTGTGCCATTTTGGGGGCAGATAGCGAATTCCGAGGACATCAGAAGACTAGCGAGAGTACTGGAGAGAACCATCAACCGGACCACGGACATACTCTACAATATGACATTAGAACAAAAAGCAATAAGGTTAGTAACACTCCAGAACCGGATGGCATTAGATGTCATTCTGGCTGAACGTGGTAGAGTGTGTAAATTAGTGGGGTCCGCTTGCTGTGTTTTCATTCCAGATTCCTCCCCAACTATTTTCAAGGCAATACAGAATCTGCACGTCCTTAGTTCAGAAGTGCATGTTCCCGAGGGAAACTGGGATCTTAGTACTTGGTTCTGGGACTTCTTGCGGTCTTGTGGTTGGAAGGTGCTGTCGGTTTTACTGATCATTTTGGGAATTTTGTTGTTTCTTTGCTGTTGTATCCAGTGTTTACCTAGTATATGTTCGATGCTAGGGGGATGTTGCGCACTGGCGATAGGTACAATAGAACATAAGGTACATGCCCCAGATAAAAACTCCAAAGAATATGTGTTAAAAGAAATCTTAGCAACTGATCTAATGGCAATAGATATTTCCGACAGTGATTCAGGGTGCATGGACGATGATACATGGAGTTGTTTGCAAGAAGATCAGAAGTAGTTTAACACTTGGCATAGGCCAAAAGGAGGGTTTGTCAAACGGGAAATTATATCGTGCCTCCTATTGTGATGAATATATATGTATATTGGCCTACACCAAGCTTGTAAGCCACTTGCGAAGAAATACATGTTGCAAGGTCCCGACCTTAGAATCAATGTAAGCCGCCATTTTAGGTCAATACACCATTTTAGGTTCTCTCTGCAAAGTCACCCTGTGAGCTAAAATGGTGGACAGTGTAATTCCAAAAAAGTAACATGGCCGTCTTGACCTCTGTGTATAAACTAATGTATAACTTGCCTGCAGGCTACATGTTGGGGTCATGAACTGAGACCTTGTCCTTCGCTGACATGTGTGTAGAGGATTACTTGTGCTAACAAAGCTAAACAGCAAGCACATGTTAAACACAATGTATTCATATACTCAAATGTGAGCACTTGTTTGACTACATTATATAGATGTTTGAGAAGGTCTCTATAAGAAATCCTAAAGTACACTGTTGCCATTGAGGCTTGTTGGCGAATGTTTTAAAGGCAAACCCTAAGTGTACAGATGTGTGAACTGGGCACGAACCCTAGATCCGTAATGTATTAACAAATATTAACTGTGAAATGGGTTGGACATCATGTTTTCAAAGGTAAATAAAGTGCGACTATTCTAATGTACAGTCCCACTAACTGAGCACACCGAACCATGCTGGAGTTCGCTGTGTTGTACTGAGGGCCGATAGCTATCTGTTGCTTTGTCCTTTGAAACTGTTCAGTATAAAATAAAGATCTTTTTATGTTCCTTTGTAACCCATGTTCGGTGTATTTCCTTTTGGGGTACTCAGCCTCGATATCTTCTTTTTGTTTTCACACACTGCCTATGACGAGAATCTGCATCTATGGACCTTACGTTTGGTCCTCACTGCTACTTATGAAGACGGTCTACATCTATAGACCTCATGTCACATCCTCATCACTACCCTATAAAGACAACTTAGATCTAAAGACCTTGTGTGCCATCCCTGACCACTGTCCCATGAAGACGACCCACAAGTATGGTTCTCATATCTGGCCCTTCCTGCTGGCTATGAAGATGATATATATCTATAGATCTCATGCCCAGTCCTCTCTGCTGAAGGTGATCTACATCTATAGACCTCATGCCCAATCCTCTATGCTGCAGGTGACGTACATCTATAGAGCTACTGTCCGATCCTCTCCACTGCCTATGAAGGTGACCTACATCTATGGAGCTCATGCCCGATCCTCCTCATTCCCTATGAAGGTGAACTACATCTATGGAGCTCATGCCCGATCCGCTCCGCTGCAGGTGACCTGCATCTATAGACCTCATGCCTGATCCTCTCTGCTGCCTATGAAGGTGACCTTCATCTATAGACCTCAAGCCCGATCCTATGCGCTGCCTATGAAGGTGACCTACATCTATAGACCTCATGCCCGATCCTCTCTGCTGCCTATGAAGGTGACCTACATCTATAGACCTCATGCCCGATCCTCTGCGCTGCCTATGAAGGTGACCTACATCTATAGACCTCATGCCCGATCCTCTCTGCTCCCTATGAAGGTGACCTACATCTATAGACCTCATGCCCGATGCTCTCCGCTCCAGGTGACCTATATCTATAGACCACATGCCTGATCCTCTCCACGGCCTATGAAGGTGACCTACATTTACTGAACCTTTGGCAGCTGGACTTCTGCTTCCTGCCCCGATGCCCTGGCTGCATTCTCCCCTCTTTGTCAGCTGTACTTGCGGGTGTCCAGGCACATGGCCCCCTTTTTGCTCACTGCAATATGTACTTGCATGTTCAGGTTTTACACTTCTTCTGTGTTCTTTTGCATGCATGTATAGACCCTGTTGAATGTTCATGCATGCACCTTGGACTTCTCACATGTTCTGTCCAGATCTGAGGCACCCCAGACTGAACACACTGTCTTCCCTCAACACTCACCCATTTTCTTTGGGGCTCTGAAGCGAGTGTTTGCCTTAAAAGGCAACAATAAGTAAATGCAGCCAAGCACCAGCATGTTGTGTAACAGCACATATGACATCAAGGCCCTCAGTACAACACCGGCGGTAACTAATGGCGCTATTAGCACCATGGTTGCTGCCGGTATTGTAACGAATGGGCCAATGTTCAATGGGGAATTACCACCCCATTCCAAGGTTGGTGGGGCGGTAATTCCCCATTGAACATTGGCCCTTCCCGATTCCCATTTTTGCCCCCATAGGGCTCAATGGGAATGGGGAAGGCAGTAATTACGGTACCGCAAATTGCAGTACCGTAATTACCTCTGAAGTCCCTTTGCGGGTCCCTACTTTAACGACTGGTCCAGACCAGCCGTTAAGGTCGGGTCCCACAAAGGGACCTCGTAATTAGGCGCTAAGGGGTTAATGGCGCCGCAGCCTTTTATGGCGCCATTAACTCCTTAGTCCCAGGGTCGTAATGATGGTTTTGCACCTTTACAAACACAAAGCAAGGCCGTGCATGACTGA
This sequence comes from Ambystoma mexicanum, assembly GCF_040938575.1. NCBI lineage: Eukaryota > Metazoa > Chordata > Amphibia > Caudata > Ambystomatidae > Ambystoma > Ambystoma mexicanum. The sequence continues at coordinate 7,440,822 of NC_090932.1, forward strand.
CTGCACCGTGCATGACTGACTGCACCGTGCATGACTGACTGCACTGTGCATGACTCTTAGGGACTAAGGGGCCAATTCATGGAATTGGTGGCACAGTTCAAAGTGACGTTGTACTGCTGACACACACCCCAATTCATGGTACAGTGCAAAGTGTATTTTTGCAGTGCAAAGTCTGTGAAAAATGCAGTGCATATTATTTGGTGCAACCGTCACAGGTTGAATTAAGAAAGAATGATAAGCTATTCAAAGTTAAAGACACAGGGCCTCATCGCGAGTTGGGTGCTAATGCCAGCGCTATTACCACTAGCGCTCTTAGCCCTACTGCCAAACCCCCCGGGGCTATTAGTGCCGGATCACGGATTTGGCGGAACGGTTAGTGGCCATTCCCCATTGGGCCCAATGGGAAACTTCACGCTATTGCCGTGGATTTCCCCACAGCTCAGAGCTCGGGGGAAATCCGCCAAGGCCATGATCTGGCGGACCCTTAAATGCGGCGGTAATAGTGCTAGCGCCGCATTTAAGGGTTACCGCCAGACTCGTGATGAGGCCCACAATATTGAAGTAGTGCCCACTACAAGAGAGGTGTCTCCAAGCTCAGTGAGAATCTCGCTGAGCACACCTTGCCTCAAAGTCAGTGCATAGCCATATTTCAAAACAAAATGACTTTGCAAAGAATTTGCACTGCAGAAATACACTTTGCACAGTTCCATGAATCAGGGATTGTGTCGGCAGTGCAAAGGCACTTTTCAGCAGTGCAAAGTCAATTAGAACCGTGCAAAAAATTCCATGAATCGGATTTTAGCCAGACTGCTTGCCACCGTTCCTTCTGGGAGAAGGCTCCAGCCACACACATCCTCTGTTTTGGAGTTAACTGCACTGGGTGTCACTCCTCTTTGGCTGCTTGTGATTTACTATATCACACGCTATTCCGGCATGAGGCCATGGACGTCATTGGGGGCCCCCAGTGATCTCCATGGCGACTCCTGTGGTCTCTTCTGCTACCCCTAAAAAAACTTTTTTTCTTTAAATAGAAGTTCCTGGTCTGAGGCCAGTGCCATGTGTCTTTGTTTCTGGGGTGGCTGGCGTTCTTGTTCAGGCCTCTTAAAAAATTGGGTTCCACCAGTGTAACACTTTGAGCAGTGACCCTAAATAAGAAACATTAGGAATAACAAATAATTTGTCTTTCTGGAATTCTATACAATAATTGCTAGACTCATTAAAGGTTTATTTCAGGCCCACTTCAGGGGGGGTCACTGATTTAGTCTGTTCTTAAACACCTCATATTCACAATGCAGACAAAAACGTCCAACAAGCATTTAGAGTAGAATAAGCACCCATTTTGGACTATGTATGTTGCTTTTCGCAAGTTGTAGTTAAAGCATGTGTTTTCTGTCGTTGTCTCTGTTACCATCATCACAAGATATTTCATATTGGTGTCCTCTGTCACTTGACAAAATCCTTGTGTAGAGTGTAGAAATGTGTGACCATAGCACATAAAGTGGCCCTTGATTTCATTGTGCCACAATTAATGCGTTGTTGTAATGTGTCCATCTTTCCCATCTCCCGAGGTGTGCTGTTCAGGATGTTTGTTTGCATGGATGAGGTAACGAGTGCCCAGAGTACCGTGTGAGTGCGCTGCTTTCCCTGTGCTACTCTCAATTCTTTAATACACAGTTATGAAACCTCCCAATGGTGTGTATTTTGCCAACCTCTGAAGCCTGAAAAGTAGATCCACGCAGACTTTACATGTGGCCGTCCCTGCTCCAGACCTGCAGATGAACTGGCCTGCTGTTACATCTCAGTTACCAGTTTAATGGTATCCACTACAGAGTGTAATTTGCTTTGTGACTTTGAGAACATTCAGGCATGTAATTGCTCATTTTACTATATCCAGGAAGATAGCTATAGCTGGTAAGATAGCTCAGTGGGTTAATTGCTCTCTGCTGCGATGTGTGTGTGGTTTGTAGGTTGCAGGTTCGCATCCCGACAAGGGCAACTCAGCCTTTCATCCTTCTGCAGGGGTGACGGGTCATGTGATGTCTCTTCCGCTACCCCTGGTATTTTGGTGAAATGACGTCCCTGCTTGAGGCTTAAGGGTTTCCCAAAGCACAGAAGTATTCTGAGATGCGCCTGACAACTCGGGGGCGATGGAAGGTTACACTGTGAGGGTTTAGCCCTTCTCCAATGTCGACATAACAAGGATTATTTTATAAAAAGTGCAAATTGCATGCAGGAAGGAAAAGTAACGAGTAAAAACATGCCAAACCTCCTTGAATTTTATGTTTCATGTTTCGTTTTGTAAAAAAAAAAATTTTTAAAAGCGTAAAGATGCCGTGCAAATGACGCTTTGCACTCGGCATTTTGAAAGGATTCCTATAGATTTCGCTGCTTCCAGCAGGTGCTAAACGGAGGCGGATTCCAAAGGGGTTCATTCATTTTGTGCTGCGTGGAAATCTCAGGCGGGAAAACCAGGTGCACTTTGATTCCGATTCCTGGCCTCGCTCCACTCTCCACGGAAAGGAACATATCCCGGGTAGTAAAGCCAGGCCCAGGCGTGGGGTGCTGTCCCTCTACTCTGGCCCTTAGAAAAGGAGCCCCAGTGCGTGTCCTGCAAAACGTGAGGTGTCTTTATCACAGAACCACAAAAGAATGTGCCCCGTTGCCAGGGAAACCCTGTGGGTGCAGAGCTTTGAAGTCAGCCTTTAGAGTGGGCTTAAAACGGTTGAGTTACTGGACTTCGAGGGTCCTGAGAGAAGCCAAGCTCTGCTGACCTGGGAGCAGTTCTTGGGTGGCCAGAGAAGGCCCCGGGCCCCAAGAGGCAGACATGGCCGCCCACTCCAGGCACCTGTCTCAACATCCATGCAGAAGCCGGCCAGGCCTGTGTGCAGTGGGGGTACAGAGCAGCAAGAACAGAGAGGGGCGCAGCGCTAAGGAGCCCTTGTGTGTTTGGGGGTGGTGGGGTGTTTACAGGAATGCCCCTCCCCGTGCTGGCACTCACCCTGCCACAAAAGACAGCGGGGGAGAAGCGGCCCTTTGTATCCTGGTGCATTGGGTGTGTACTCAGTGCTCCCACTCACAGCTTTGAGCATGTACCGCTGACTCAGCATGTTAACAGCAGGGCAGTTTCTAGACCACTTGGTGCCCAGGGCGAAACATCAGAATGCGTCACTCCCAAACTACACCTCTGTCCTGCGACCCAACCCCCCCTCAATATGAATACATAATTGCTATATGAATGAAGCTTGGTTCATTGCATTGTATTTCAAGTACTTTACAGAAGAATTCTATAGTGGAAACGCAGCTGTTGCTGCCCAAGAAAAAATGTTTTCTGTCACCTGCTTTTAGGGAAGGATTTGCCTGAATGCAGTTTCAAACTGTCCGTACTGGCACACTGCGGTGTGACCAGCCTACCGGGGCCTGAGGGCCCACTGACCTGGCCCTGAGTTGCAGGTGTTCTGTTTGTACCACCTCACTTGTATTTCGCAAGGGGCAATACTAGACTAACCATATGAATTATTTTCTAATAGGAGGTTATAATTCCAAGATGGACAGTCTGGTACACTCTTATTGTACTCTTTCAAAAAACCTCTCTGAGAGTGGGAAATGGGACAAATAGCACCAATGAAGATTCCTTTATGCTTTGCATTAAATCACAGAGCATTTGAGGACTGTAACAGTGATCAGAGATCTCTATATTGGAAACGCAAGTTTGTGATAAAACGATTGTATGTGTGAATCTCTAAATGCATAACCAATGCATGGCTTGGTGCTCGCATCATGGTTCACAATACGCACCCTAACATTAAAATTGTTGCAATCATGAACCATACATAATCATTTGGACAGCTTACATTTTTGGATGCAAGTATTAAATGGCTGCAACATCAGCCACTCAAATGGGGTGCAAGGGCTCTCTTCTTTCCCATTTCTGAAGAATTTTAGAGGAGGAAGGGCTGGGTCTCAGTGTGGGCATGCCCAACCCTAATAAAGAAACATCTTTAGCGAATTTTATCTACAGACAGGACAGGATACTGCATAAGGGAGACCCAATAAACAATACACAGAAAGGCTACACAGAAAGGACTGTATCTTTTACAAACTTTAGCCTGACCAGTAAAAAGCTGATGAAGCCTTTTAAACCTTTTAAATAAAACCGGCTTCTAATGCAGCCACTACCTCATTATTACGCAGGCCTCAGTGGTTATCTGAGCAAAAAAGAGCAGGCCCATGCTTTATCTAACAGAGCTGGCATAAGCATCTCTCATTAGTGCAGGCCTGCAGCTAGAGAAAATCATGGCGCGGCAGCGTAGAAAGGGCGTTTGGCCTCGTGGATGTAATTTGAGGCACCGTCTTTGATTGCTTTATGTGTTTAGTGTGGGCACAGTATGGCATGCTCGTCAGAGCCACAGACGTGTGCTCTTGTATGTACATTGGACACATCAGATAACAACAGGTATATGTTCTGTTACATACGGGAGCACCACATAGACGCCATTAAGCAACTGGATGGTGACTTGTGTAGCACACAAATCATTGCTGCACACATATCACAGCATTGATTTGCCACGGTCTGCACAGTGACACAAGTCCTGGGAGGATAGCTCAGCGGCAACATGCTCACCTTGGGAGCAAGATCCCCAGGTCCACGCTTAGAAATGCCTGGGTATTAAATGTGTTATAAATGTGGAACTAAGACATATTCCTGTAACAGCTACTTGATGCCCCCGGGCTGTTTGAGCGCTTTAAAAATGCAAATAAATAATAATAAAACATACAATAAACCCTGCTTTCCTAATCAAGGTGCTAAGTGACATTGCAGTGCCATCTGGTGTGCGCGCTAGGAAGTGTCTTGTTTAGTAAATTAAAAGACCTTTAATGCTGAACGGATGCATTTAGTCCATGTCCCAAAGCAGCCACCAGAACACTTAGCAAGGAAATGAAAGTTAACCTTCCCAGGGATGCACCAAATGTAACTAAAAAGTAATATAAAAAAAACGTTTTGTTGTGTCAAATAAAGAGACATGAAAATAAAGAAAATAGTTTTAAAATGTTCCTGTGTGGCATTTTAATTCTCTCCGAAGAATGCATGGGTTTGGTCAGCTAACTGATCCTTGCCTAGCCTGGTGAATGAAAAATGCCCCATGTTCAGTTCTTAACACTGAAATGTGGAGCACGCACTGTGTAAAAGCAATGGCTCGTTAAGTGAAGTGAGCCAAACTTATAAATTGCCCCACTTGAAAAGCTGTCAACACAAAGAATGAGAGGCAGGGGGTGTGTGACTCTGATCATCCCGCACGGTGCGTTTGGCATATGCATTCCGTTGTTTGCAATATCCAAACATATCGCAGTAGGCAGAGAGCAGCCAGCCACACATCCCACACATCACACAGGAGCACACACCGACACAGCAAGCTGCTTCATCTGTTGTCCAGGAAGGTCGGAAACACCTTTTTGGGTGGGCCCCTTACTGCGCCCCCCCTCCTGGGCTCTTTAGCTCTGCGCCCCGGGCCGTCGCCCGCTCAGCCCAGGCCAAGAAGCGGGGCTGGTTAAAAGGGAGCACCCTCCCTGCCCTCTTCCTGTGAACACCACTAGGTCAGTGATTCTAACATCGAGGGGGGGGGTCATCATGGAGGGTGCAAGAGGACATCCCCTTGAGTAGAGAGGCTATCGGGCTCACCCCCTACCCCCTGCCCAAGTTGTTAGGGTGCAGCCAGAGGACTGCGGCTCTTCAGGTCATGCTGGTCACTGCCCCATGGATGGGGGCTGCAGCGGGAGGGGGGGAATCAGATCAGTGGGGGACAGGCAACACGAGGGAAGGCTGGCTTCAGAATAAAGATGACGTCATGCACCGAGAGCAACCATCTGCAGACCTGTACAGGGGACCTCAGCGGCTGCAGGTTTCTGCTGGACCCATCCCGTTATCCAGTCCCCACAGGGGGCATAACCCCTGCAGCCGTCCATTTGCCTTTACTCCCAATTATCTTTGCGCATGCACACAGTTTTTATCCCCCATGAATTGGCATGACACAAGTTTTCAATTGGCAAAATTGGCCGCAGTTTTATTTCCATGACAACAGAAGTATTTGTACACAATAGTGACCTCATTCTGTACGTGTGGCGCTTGCTTGCCGGATTTCCTTTGCTTCCCCCTATACTTGGTATAGTAGGCCCCCAACTCCCCCGACCCATTGTACCTGTTCCTATCCTGCCCGTGCAGGGGTCCGTGGGTGGGGAGAGCGCCGTTTGTTTTGGGGGGGAAGCTGAGCCTTATTTGTTCCTACCAGACGCCCCTGCCGTTTAGGCCCCCAAGAGGCGCTGGTCCAGAAGAGCGAAGACCCATTCCGTTTCCTTCTGGCTCGTCCGGAGTCTATCATTTGTGCTTGGTTGCCCAAACACCGCCAACTTGTCATCCTCTGACCTGGGTGCCCTGCGACAGCAATGCCCAGGTGTCCTCCTCCTTGTATTTCGTGGGTGGGTGGGAGGAAAACGAAATTCCTTGCACTTGTCAGGTGGCGGCGACCGGGTCCCAGTGCAAGAGCGAGATGCCTGGACCCTGGTCCCGCCTGCTTATATCCTGCAAGCCCCGCCCCTTTCCTTTTGTTTCCCCTTCGCGGGCTTTTGGGCCATTCGGCTTTTGGCGCCGTTCCGCCCCTTTGTCCTTTGTCCTTCCGGGTGAGGGTCCCCGCTCCCGGCGGCATGACCCCGCAGGGGTTACCCTGCTGCCTCCTCCATTTTTGAGGACGTTTTCCGTCGTCAGCTCCATAACCCCTGCAGCCGTCCATTTGCCTTTACTCCCAATTATCTTTGCGCATGCACACAGTTTTTATCCCCCATGAATTGGCATGACACAAGATTTCAATTGGCAAAATTGGCCGCAGTTTTATTTCCATGACAACAGAAGTATTTGTACACAATAGTGACCTCACTCTGTACGTGTGGCGCTTGCTTGCCGGATTTCCTTTGCTTCCCCCTATACTTGGTATAGTAGGCCCCCAACTCCCCCGACCCATTGTACCTGTTCCTATCCTGCCCGTGCAGGGGTCCGTGGGTGGGGAGAGCGCCGTTTGTTTTGGGGGGGAAGCTGAGCCTTATTTGTTCCTACCAGACGCCCCCGCCGTTTAGGCCCCCAAGAGGCGCTGGTCCAGAAGAGCGAAGACCCATTCCGTTTCCTTCTGGCTCGTCCGGAGTCTATCGTTTGTGCTTGGTTGCCCAAACACCGCCACGCCAACCGGTGGGTTCCCGCCCACCGTTGGCTCCCTCCTTCCTCCTTCCTTCTCACAACTCCAGCAATTTGGTGCAAATGTTCCAGAAAAAGAGCTCCATTCCCTTTGGGGACAAGTGCACCCCATCGGCTAAGAAATACTCGGGGTTCTTCCCCTCAATCAGGCCATGCCTGATCTGATGGAAACCTCTGCCCCTGCAGAATTTGGCAACTGCCTCGTTCAGCTTCCTCCTCGATTTCTCTACCGCTGAATGGTTCTCTGCCCCTCTCCATTGCGCCCGAGGGATCACCTCGGACCAGATGATCTCTGTCTCCCCCACCTGTGCCGATATTTCCTGTAGTGAGTTTGTGATGTCTCTCAGCAAGACCCCCCTCCCTAGGCTGGTCAGGTCATTCCCTCCCAAGTGTATCACCAACACATCCGGCTTCCGCTGCCTATTTAGCAGTTTATGCAATTGCCCTTTCAGCTGGGCCCATTTCATCCCTGGCACCCCGTGCCACTCGATCTTGAATTCTCCTGCCGTCAAGATCTCTTGCTGCTGGTTCCAGCTCGCCTTTGCCCTTGAGATGAATGAGTGCCCCACCACCCATACTGTGCGTAGTTTCCTTTGGTGCACTGCTGGTAAATGACATGGAGGGAACGGCATGGTTATCTTTACACTTTCTCTGGCCTGACATAACGTTTAAAACATCCTGACGACCATCTCCCCAATCTCTTAATGTCCTCCGCCCCTAGTCCCCCGACTGATGCTGAGGTGGCGGCCCCAATCCTGAAAGAATGTGTCCCAAACTGGCCCCCTGCCAGACCCATTTTATCCAGACCTAGCGACATCACTTTCTTGAACTGAAAACGGCTTAGCGCGGACCCATCCTTGTGCGTGAGCCATGGCGCCTCTGCCCCTGATGGCCGCCTCTGTCGCATAAAGTTTGCCGTTGCCGCCACCGGGCAAACCCTGCTCGCCTGAATGGCATGTACGGTCAGCGCCGCCCCCTTTCCTTTCTGATCCGTCTTTGACCTCCTCACATAAATGATGACCTGAGCGCTCCCCACTTGGATGTCCCTGACGCGCACAAACCCATTCCCTTTGCCGTTCTTGTTTTCCGGCACCAGTTCGCCGATTCTGAGCGCCCCAAAAAATGCCACCGTAAAAGCAGCCGAGAAGAGCACACGCTCTGATTCCTCCTTACATACTTCCCCCAAACATTTAATTAATCCGTGCAATTTCCCAATATCGATTGGCCGCCTTTCATCTGGTTTTGCTGTGCTTTGCCTCGCCCAGCCTTTCATGGCCAGCATGACGTAATGCTCCTTAGTGGGGTCCTTCTCCCCGTGCACTTTTGCATAATGTGCTATGGCCGCCAGGTGATAGCTTACCCACGCCCGGGTCTTCCCTGTTTTCCAGCACCAGCCTATGAATGCTCTCACCGGGTTCTCCCCGGTGTCCCCTGCTAGTACCTCCTCCTGGAACTGTGAAAACCGACTCCAACAAGCCCTGTACCTCTTGGTTGTACCGGGTGCCAGGGCAGTTTCCACCAATGCGGTCAGATCGCCCCAATCATCCCCCACCATTGTACCTCGAATGGGGTCATCTCCTCCCTTGCTTCGGGACAGCTCTCCCGGAACCGGTCCCACTGTAAACGAGACAGACAATCAGCGGCCGTGTTTTTCACCCCTGGAATGTGCCGTGCTCTAACCTCAATGTTTAACTCTAACAAACTTCTGGTGAGTTCCCTGAGGAGCCTCAGCACCCTCGGGTTACTGGACGACCCTGTGTTAATGATCTGTACCATCGCCAAGTTGTCTGACCATAGCGTGACCTTAGAATTTTGCAGCTGCCCGCCCCACAATTTAAATGCAACCACTATGGGGAACAGCTCTAGTAGTGTGATATCTTTCGTGACCCCTTCCTTGTGCCATTCCTCCGGCCACGCCATGCCGCACCATCTGTCACCCAGGATAGCCCCAAAACCCAGGGACCCCGATGAATCCGTGAACAATTTGAGCCTCTGACTGCTTGTCCAGTCCGCCCTCCAGATTGCCACCCCGTTGGAACTTGTCAAGAAGTTGTCCCACATCCTGAGATCCTCTTTTACCTCTGAACCCAATCGGACGTGTTGTGCGGCATGTTGTAAACCCACAGTTTTCAGCTCCACACTTCTGGCAAATGCCCTCCCCGATGGTATCACTCTGCCTGCAAAATTGAGGTTTCCCGCCAGTGCTTGCAATTCCCGCAAGGTCGCTTTGTTTTTTCCCATCAGCTCCCGAATCAATCCCCTCAATTTTTGTACCTTGTCCTGCGGGAGCCTACATTCCCCTTTAACTGAATCGATCTCTATCCCCAGAAATGTCAATGTCGTTGCTGGACCCACGGTCTTTCCTGGTGCCAGGGGGACCCCTAGCTGGTCCATTCTATTTTGAAATATCTCCATCAGGGCTCTGCACTCCTCCGTCCCATCTCTCCCCACGAAGAGAAAATCATCTAAGTAGTGCAACATTCCCCCCCCTTTTCCCTCCCGTTTTACCGTAAACTCCAGAAAGGAACTGAATGCCTCAAAATATGAGCAGGAAATGGCGCACCCCATGGGGAGGCATTTGTCATAGTAGTATTTGTCCCCCAACTTAAAACCCAGCAGGTGGTGACTATCCTCATGGATCGGTAATAGTCGGAAGGCTGATTCTATGTCTGCCTTCCCTAACAATGCCCCTTCCCCTGCCGCTTTTACCATTAGTATCGCATCCTCCAGGGAGGCGTACTGCACCCTGCACTGTTCCTCCGGGATGCCATCGTTCACTGATTGGGAAAATAGGCTATTTGGCTGCAATGGGGCCTGTTATGAAGCAGAACATTGGGCAGACACGCAGAATAAGAAGAATAGGTTCTGGTTATTAGGTCATGTGGGAGAATAGGACTCCAGGATAAGGTGGTAAGGAGTTGGGTTGTCAGCGTATAAGCAGGACAGGAAACGTTTTGGGGGGAGATTTTCCAGAAAAGGGGACTTAGTGAGCATGAAGGAGGAGCAGGGCTCTGAGGTGCAAGGAAATATTGGGGGGCAAAAGGCAATGTGAGGTTTATGGTGACAAGCGTTGGGTATGGGAAGAGGAGGAGTACGGAGTGCAGTAAGGGGGCTGGAGTTCAATTACGTGTGATGCTCAGTGTGTCTTTTCTTTCACAGATGCGGCAGGAGGTGGTGTTCTGAAGAATGGAATGAGGGACCGTTTGATGTATGAGGGGTGTCTATTGACGTAAGGGCAGAAAGGTGTTTAGTGCAGTTTGGGTATGGTGCATTGGTGTTAGGGGGTATCCAAGGGGATGATTGGCTATGACTGTGTAGAGAAGTACGGTGGCCATGGCAGTTGGAGATCAATTTTAGTTATGAAGTTACGGAAGGGGTTTAGCCATCTATTACGGGTTTGGGTAGCGACGCTATCAGTAGAAGAAAGGTCAGAGAAACGCTATGGTTGCATTGCGAGCAATTGGAAGGGGGAGTGTTAGAGGTAAAGGAAGGAGGGTACATTTTGGAAGAGGAGGAAATAAAGAAGGGTTCTCCCAGTTTGGTGATTTTATGTCTAACATTAGGGTTGTTGGGTGGGGGAATGTTTTAAAAAAATAAAGAAGGGAAAGTGATGGAACAGTTCAACAAAGATTTAAATAGGAAGATAATGGGGGCTGGGGCAACAAGAACACCTGGGGAGGGTTTTTCTGGTGCCGCGGACAGAGTTGGTTAAATGATGGTTGGTTGATCCCGAAGGATTAGTATCGCGGTAAGGAGGGTGGTTAGTGCTGCTTGGACAGACAGACTAGCCCAGGGTTACAAGAGAGCGGAAGAGGTAGGGAAGAGAGACGGGCGGTGGCTCGGGGAGAGGACATGGATAACGTTTGGAAAGATGTGGGGGAGTTGAAGGGAGAAGGAATATTTGAAGAGAGGGAATGAGGGCAGAAGTGGGTTTACCTACATGTTTAACGTTTTGCTTAGTCTGTAAGGCCAAGGGGCCAAGTTAACATAGTTTGTAAGCCATGGCCTGTCACATTAAAGCAACCCTTTCCACTAACGGCGAGTCTGGGTATTATGTGCAATTAGCCCAAATGGTGCCCGCAGCGCTGGTCCCACGCTGCCAGAATGATTGACAAGTCCATGTGACCAATGCAAGGGTCTTATTCACTAAGTCCATCCTGTGTAAGCAGGTTACTAGAGTGGATCTGTACTAGAAGAGTCTGACAGTCGCTCGCAGGCACCTGCACCCTATAGAATAATCGCTCAAGGGTTTCACACAGAGACTGCACTGGAATCTGAAGACCAGCCGGATGCCCCAGAGGCCCTCGCCCAGTGGGTCACTGCTTAGGTCTCTCTTCTAAACCACAAGCTAGCAGAGCTGCAGCGCCTGCTGTGTGCATGGGACCTCACCTGCTACCTATATCTGGGGGTTCCGAGGCTACCTCAGTACATCAGCATGTACCCCATAGATCCTGCACCGCTCTGAATCCTACAGGCACCCTACAGAGAACCACAGATGGAAAGGCAACTGGCAAAGCATTTTTACCTCAACACAACCCAATGGCCAGCAGCCAGTGCCTCCCGTCAGGTCCGCCCTGGGTCAGGCCTCCCGTCAGGTCCGCCCTGGGTCAGGCCTCCCGTCAGGTCCGCCCTGGGTCAGGCCTCCCGTCAGGTCCGCCCTGGGTCAGGCCTCCCGTCAGGTCCGCCCTGGGTCAGGCCTCCCGTCAGATCCACCCTGGGTCAGGCCTCCCGTCAGGTCCGCCCTGGGTCAGGCCTCCCGTCAGGTCCGCCCTGGGTCAGGCCTTCCTAGAGGCTCTGCCTATGAGCAGGCCCATAAATGATTAATTACCTCCTTGTCCACCTTCCTCGTCACAGTCCTTACTTACATGAGGCATCTGCTCACGAGACGGACTCTCCAAACTACCGCTGCGAACCAGCATGGAACAGGAAACTGGGCCCATCCTAGTTCTTCCTCCATGCTGATTCCTTACTCCCCATGGGACCTAAAATTAATAACCACTGCCACACAACTTGTTTGTTTGTCCATCTCCGCTTGAGCAGCCTCTTCGCCCCTTTCCAGCCCGACAGACGATTCAGATGAGCTTGGAATGACGAGTGGTGGTTTTCATATGGATGGGGCCACAGGTGTTGGGGGGGCTCCTGTTGTCTGATGTAAACTATTGTGTTCTCTTTCCTGCTTCTGCAAGGCAGTGTGGATAAACAGCGTGTTTCCCATGGAGCAGCTGTCAGTTGACGGTAGTGTTGGTCAACTATAAGGTAGACATCATAGGGCTAGTCTAGGCCACAGAGATGACGCGCACGCAACACACAGCGCGGGCAGCGGCGGCACCATATTCTAGGGGCTGGTCCATTTTTGGTTTCCACTGGGGAGCTGCGGACCTAGTCTCTGCCTTCCACCACGTAGTAGAGTAGGGTAGGTCCTCCTGTGTCCACTAGACCCACCCGTGCACCGACTTCCCCCCACCACCCGCATTATGCCATGCACCGGTGCAAGCTGATTTAGGAGGGGTGGCATGCAAGACCTGTTCCAGGGCTTCTCTTTACCACAGGTGGTCCCTGCCCCATGCTCTCCCACAATAAGGGCCTGCGGCATGGCAACCTTGGAAACCCCTGCAGAATAATGGGTAAATGGTAGACTTTGGAATCTGAGAATGCGAGTTTGAGACCAACCTCCGGAATCCGAGGAGAATGACCTGCTTGTGGTGTTGTAAGAATGTATGTCATGACTCTATCCAGGGACATCATTTCACCAAAATGCCAGGGGTAGCGGAAATGAAATCACACGACCCTTGACCTCTGATGACATCACAGGAAATTATGTCATTTGACCCCACTCCAAAGTGGTATTGTGGGAAGCAATAGAACACGACCTTTCACCCCCTTAACAAAACAGGAAGTGGCATCACATAGCATTTTTCCCAAGTAACTTCGAAAAATATGGTTACAATATCACTATAATGTGATGTACATTTCATACAAGAATGGATCGCCATATGCATCGTTAAGATCAGTGTGTATAGACCCATATTACCAAATTACTGTGAATGCAAGCAGACGTCCATTACCAAATGATAATGATGTGTTATTATATAGCACTTACGCTTAAGCGCCTTATATAGAAAAAATATACACCCAATATCACCCAACCTGTGTTGGTACTCTTATCGACCTCAGAAGGATGAAAGGCTGAGTTGAGGCGTTTAAGAACAGACTAAATCAGTGACTCACACTCTGAAGTGGGCCTGAAATAAACCTTTAATGAGTCTAGCAATTATTGTATAGAATTCTAGAAAGACACATTATTAGGTATTCCTGTTCTTTCTTATTTAGGGTCAGTGCTGAAAGTGTTAGACTTGTGGAACCCCTATTTTTTTATTTAAATAAAAAACATGTTTAGAGGCCTGAACAAGAAAGTCAGCTACTCCAGAAGCAAAGTGCCATGTGGCGCTTGCCACAGCCCAGGAGCTTGCATTAAAAAAAGGGGCTAGCAAGGAGATCACAGGGGTAGCAAGGGAGACCTCAGGGGTCGCAGTTGCGACCCCTGGCGACCCCTAAATGACGTCCCTGATTCTATCATGACTGGCTCCCAATGAAAGCAGCCTCAGCTGCCTCATGCATTAGAACTGTGGCAAACTGCATAACTGGCACTTCTATGTCGTATCTCAGTTCTTGGGCCGGCAGGTTGATGCTGTGTGATCACGGTACTGCAGCCCCCACTGGTCGGTGTGATCACAGATCAGCGTGTGAAACCTGGGTGCCCGCAGGCCACTGTCCAGTCATGTGCTCAAGCCCGGGTGTATCCCTGCGTGTGGCCATGGCACTAGAATTGTCTGCTGCGTGCCCTCGGCCTGGATCGGGCTGGCCCGTGTGACCACGAGCCACTCACATAACACTGCTGATATTGCTGTGCTGTAGAGCATGCAAGCAGTGAGTTCAGAGCAGGGCTCTGACATTGGGAGGGGTGTTGCTAGGCCTGGAAAAGATCGGGGGCTACGCTAATGTCGGCACTGGCGGGACTCGGGGCTAGCTAGCCTTCTGATTGTAGCATCTGAGCTTCCCTCCGGGGGTACAACCAAAAGCCCAGGGCTATAGCCGCCTCAGGCTCCCACCCACAGCAACACCTAAACCTACAGTGGCGGGTCCAGATCCTGGGACCTGGTTGGTACTTGGATGGGAAGGGGGGCAACTCAACAGTATATGGAACGTAGGGTTTTTCCGATACCCAGAATGTGCATCTGCGGATCTGGGCACAGCCGCCGCCAAGGCTGGGCTTGCACTACCCACATGGCTGACCTGCCCACCCTTTGGGCATTAGGGCCTGCTCCATGGGGTCAGGGGGCAAGGAGGCAGACATGGCGGTGGTAGTTAGGGGCACGGAATGGCAGTGCCCTACCTCCTTAGCACAGTAGACAAGCGTGGCAAAGGTACCATGGGGCAAAAGGCGATGTGAGGCTGTGGCCCGACCCCCGTGCCCATCCTACAGCACGGGCAGCAACCAATTATTGCGCAGCTGGCGCTGTCACAGGTGGCCTGGTATCCGAGCTGTTCCCCCCACAAGTATCAGGGACCCCAACAACCGTTCACAGGAAAGGAGGTGGCCAGGCCATGGCAGACAGGAGGGTCTTCCGTTGCGAAACCTTGCCCAGCGAGGTTCCCGGAGCGCTGTTTTCCTCGCGGCTTTTCTGTCCCCTCCCACTATGCACCCACTGCGGGTCTTGGGCACGGCGGCTTGCCTGGCATTAAGTTCCCATCGGAGACAGGTGTTCGGGGAAGAGAAACCTCTAGGGAGGTGTTTCCTAAACCAGGGCTTAACTTGGCCACAGCTGCCCATATGGTGGGGTGGTGGGGGCAGTTACCTAATTTAGTGGTGCCCTATAGCCATACATGCCATACTCAAACTGTGGGCAGGTTTCACATGCTGGGGGGTGGGTGGGGGGCTTGGGCAACTGCGCAGAGCGCAACAACACGCCATTTCCATGAGATCTGAGGGGGCTTTAGCCTCCCAAGGTGAGGTCACCTGTTTTCACCCATTCAAGTGGCTCCAAACTGAGCGGTGGGCAACTGGTTACTGATTAGATAGAGTTCACTGATGGCAGGGAGTCTGGAACTTAGTATGTAGCGCTTCTGCACTGTCCTGGGCCAGCAGGACAGTACAAGTGGCCTCCCCGCCCACAGGGGGAGCCCCCGCCTGTCATGGGAATGATGAGGTCCTGCAAAGGGGCTCAGGCTCATGATACCCGTGGGGGGTTTCCCCATTATTCGTAGTTAGCTTTCAGGGCCCTGGTAGGTTGGTATTATCACTGTAATGGTATTTATTGAGCACGGACCCCCTTTAGGAAGCAACGAAGCACTTTAGAAGGACACGTGAGGGGAGCAGAGATACAAGGGAGTGGGGAGTGAAGAACGGGGGAGGGGTCAGGGGGCAATGTGTCAGCAAGGGATCTATAAGTAACCAGGGGAGGGAACAGTGGGGGTCAGATCACCCAGTCTCTGGTAGGGTGGGGGAGCAGAGGATGTGTGGACCTGGCATCCATGGGGGAAAACAGCAGGGTTCAGATCACCCAGTCTCATGTAGGGTGGGGGAGCGGAGGATGAGGAGACCTGGCATCCAGGGGAGGGAACAGTGGGGATCAGATCACCCAGTCTCAGGTAGGGTGGGGAGTGGAGGATGAGAAGACCTGGCATTCAGGGGAGGAAACAGTGGGGATCAGATCACCCAGTCTCAGGTAGGGTGGGGGAGCAGAGGATGTGTGGACCTGGCATCCAGGGGAGGAAACAGCAGGGTTCAGATCACCCAGTCTTAGGTAGGGTGGGGGAGTGGAGGATGCAGGGCCCTGGCATCCAGGGGTGGAAACAGTGGGGATCAGATCACCCAGTCTCAGGTAGGGTTGGGTAGTGGAGGATGCAGGGGGTAGCATCCAGGGGAGGAAACCGTGGGTATCAGATCACCCAGTCTTAGGTAGGGTGGGGGAGTGGAGGATGCAGGGTCCTGGCATCCAGGGGTGGAAACAGTGGGGATCAGATCATCCAGTCTCAGGTAGGGTGGGGGAGCGGAGGATGTGTGGACCTGGCATCCAGGGGAGGAAACAGCGGGGCTCAGATCACCCAGTCTCAGGTAGGGTGGGGGATCAGAGGATGTGTGGACCTGGCATCCAGGGGAGGAAACAGCGGAGGTCAGATCACCCAGTCTCAGGTAGGGTTGGGGAGTGGAGGATATGGGGACCTGGCATCCATGGGAGGAAACAGCAGGGTTCAGATCACCCAGTCTCAGGTAGGGTGGGGGAGTGGAGGATGCAGGGCCCTGGCATCCAGGGGAGGAAACAGCGGGGGTCAGATCACCCAGTCTCAGGTAGGCTGGGGGAGTGGAAGATGTGTGGACCTGGCATCCAGGGAAGGAAACAGCGGGGGTCAGATCACCCAGTCTCAGGTAGGCTGGGGGAGCAGAAGATGTGTGGACCTGGCATCCAGGGGAGGAAACAGCAGGGTTCAGATCACCCAGTCTCAGGTAGGGTGAGGGAGTGGAGGATACAGGGACCTGGCATCCAGGGAAGGAAACAGCGGGGGTCAGATCACCCAGACTCAGGTAGGGAAAGCGAGTGGAGGATACAGGGACCTGGCATCCAGGGGAGGAAACAGTGGGGATCAGATCACCCAGTCTGAGGTAGGGTGGGGGAGCAGAGGATGTGTGGACCTAACATCCAGGGGAGGAAACAGTGGGGATCAGATCATCCAGTCTCAGGTAGGGTGGGGGAGCAGAGGATGTGTGGACCTGGCATCCAGGGGAGGAAACAGCAGGGTTCAGATCACCCAGTCTCAGGTAGGGTGGGGGAGTGGAGGATGTGTGGACCTGGCATCCAGGGGAGGAAACAGCGGGGCTCAGATCACCCAGTGTCAGGTAGGGTAGGGGATCAGAGGATGTGTGGACCTGGCTTCCAGGGGAGGAAGCAGCGGAGGTCAGATCACCCAGTCTCAGGTAGGGTTGGGGAGTGGAGGATATGGGGACCTGGCATCCAGGGGAGGAAACAGCGGGGGTCAGATCACCCAGTCTCAGGTAGGGTGGGGGAGCGGAGGATGTGGGGACCTGGCATCCAGGGGAGGAAACAGTGGGGGTCAGATCACCCAGTCTCAGGTAGGGTTGAGGAGTTGAGGATGCGGGGGGTAGCATCCAGGGGAGGAAACCGTGGGTATCAGATCACCCAGTCTTAGGTAGGGTGGGGGAGTGGAGGATGCAGGGTCCTGGCATCCAGGGGTGGAAACAGTGGGGATCAGATCATCCAGTCTCAGGTAGGGTGGGGGAGCGGAGGATGTGTGGACCTGGCATCCAGGGGAGGAAACAGCGGGGCTCAGATCACCCAGTCTCAGGTAGGGTGGGGGATCAGAGGATGTGTGGACCTGGCATCCAGGGGAGGAAACAGCGGAGGTCAGATCACCCAGTCTCAGGTAGGGTTGGGGAGTGGAGGATATGGGGACCTGGCATCCATGGGAGGAAACAGCAGGGTTCAGATCACCCAGTCTCAGGTAGGGTGGGGGAGTGGAGGTTGCAGGGCCCTGGCATCCAGGGGAGGAAACAGCGGGGGTCAGATCACCCAGTCTCAGGTAGGCTGGGGGAGTGGAAGATGTGTGGACCTGGCATCCAGGGGAGGAAACAGCGGGGGTCAGATCACCCAGTCTCAGGTAGGCTGGGGGAGCAGAAGATGTGTGGACCTGGCATCCAGGGGAGGAAACAGCAGGGTTCAGATCACCCAGTCTCAGGTAGGGTGAGGGAGTGGAGGATACAGGGACCTGGCATCCAGGGGAGGAAACAGCGGGGGTCAGATCACCCAGACTCAGGTAGGGAAAGCGAGTGGAGGATACAGGGACCTGGCATCCAGGGGAGGAAACAGTGGGGATCAGATCACCCAGTCTGAGGTAGGGTGGGGGAGCAGAGGATGTGTGGACCTAACATCCAGGGGGGGAAACAGTGGGGATCAGATCATCCAGTCTCAGGTAGGGTGGGGGAGCAGAGGATGTGTGGACCTGGCATCCAGGGGAGGAAACAGCAGGGTTCAGATCACCCAGTCTCAGGTAGGGTGGGGGAGTGGAGGATGTGTGGACCTGGCATCCAGGGGAGGAAACAGCGGGGCTCAGATCACCCAGTGTCAGGTAGGGTAGGGGATCAGAGGATGTGTGGACCTGGCATCCAGGGGAGGAAGCAGCAGAGGTCAGATCACCCAGTCTCAGGTAGGGTTGGGGAGTGGAGGATATGGGGACCTGGCATCCAGGGGAGGAAACAGCGGGGGTCAGATCACCCAGTCTCAGGTAGGGTGGGGGAGCGGAGGATGTGGGGACCTGGCATCCAGGGGAGGAAACAGTGGGGGTCAGATCACCCAGTCTCAGGTAGGGTGGGGGAGTGGGGAGTGGAGGATACAGGGACCTGGCATCCAGGGGAGGAAACAGTGAGGGTCTCATCACCCAGTCTCAGGTGGGTTTGGGGAGTGGAGGATGCGGGGACCTGGCATCCAGGGGAGGGAACAGTGGGGATCAGATCATCCAGTCTCAGGTAGGGTGGGGGAGCAGAGGATATGTGGACCTGGCATCCAGGGGAGGAAACAGCAGGGTTCAGATCACCCAGTCTCAGGTAGGGTGGGGGAGCGGAGGATGTGTGGACCTGGCATCCAGGGGAGGAAACAGCGGGGCTCAGATCACCCAGTCTCAGGTAGGGTGGGGGATCAGAGGATGTGTGGACCTGGCATCCAGGGGAGGAAACAGCGGAGGTCAGATCACCCAGTCTCAGGTAGGGTTGGGGAGTGGAGGATATGGGGACCTGGCATCCATGGGAGGAAACAGCAGGGTTCAGATCACCCAGTCTCAGGTAGGGTGGGGGAGTGGAGGATGTGGGGACCTGGCATCCAGGGGAGGAAACAATGGGGGTCAGATCACCCAGTCTCAGGTAGGCTGGGGGAGCGGAAGATGTGTGGACCTGGCATCCAGGGGAGGAAACAGCGGAGGTCAGATCACCCAGTCTCAGGTAGGGTTGGGGAGTGGAGGATATGGGGACCTGGCATCCATGGGAGGAAACAGCAGGGTTCAGATCAGCCAGTCTCAGGTAGAGTCGGGGAGTGGAGGATGTGGGGACCTGGCATCCAGGGGAGGAAACAGTGGGGGTCAGATCACCCAGTCTCAGGTAGGGTGGGGGAGTGGGGAGTGGAGGATACAGGGACCTGGCATCCAGGGGAGGAAACAGTGAGGGTCTGATCACCCAGTCTCAGGTGGGTTTGGGGAGTGGAGGATGCGGGGACCTGGCATCCAGGGGAGGGAACAGTGGGGATCAGATCACCCAGTCTCAGGTAGGGTTGGGGAGTGGAGGATGTGGGGACCTGGCATCCAGGGGAGGAAACAGTGGATCAGATCACCCAGTCTCGGGTAGGGTTGGGGAGTGGATGGTGCGTGCACCTAGCATCCAGGGGAGGGAACAGTGGGGAACACATCACCCAGTCTCAGGTAGGGTGGGGGAGTGGAGGATGCAGGGACCTGGCACCCAGGAGAGGAAACAGCGGGGGTCAGATCACCCAGTCTCAGGTAGGGTGGGGGAGCAGAGGATGTGTGGACCTGGCATCCAGGGGAGGAAACAGCAGGGGTCAGATCACCCAGTCTCAGGTAGGGTGGGGGAGTGGAGGATGTGGGGACCTGGCATCCAGTGGAGGAAACAGTGAGGGTCAGATCACCCAGTCTCAGGTAGGCTGGGGGAGCGGAAGATGTGTGGAGCTGGTATCCACGGGAGGAAACAGTGGGGGTCAGATCACCCAGTCTCAGGTAGGGTGAGGGAGTGGAGGATGTGGGGACCTGGCATCCAGGGGAGGAAACAGTGGATCAGATCACCCAGTCTCAGGTAGGGTCGGGAGTGGATGATGCGTGGACCTGGCATCCAGGGGAGGAAACAGTGGGGATCAGATCACCCAGTCTCAGGTAGAGTGGGGGAGTCAACGATGCAGGGACCTGGCATCCAGGGGAGGAAACAGTGGGGATCAGATCACCCAGACTCTGGTAGGGTGGGGGAGTGGACGATGCAGAGACCTGGAATCCAGGGGAGGAAACAGTGGGGATCAGATCACCCAGTCTCTGGTAGGGTGGTGTTAAGACAGATATCTGAACTCTGACCTGGAGGGGCAGAGGTTCAGAAGGCCAGCATAGTTTCTTGGAACAGGGTAACCTCTGGACAAGCCAGACCAATCAGGGTAGCTAATGCGGCGGTCAAGACTAAGTCTCAAGAGGGTGAGGGTGACTGAAAGACCTCAATGAGCACACAAAGCAAGGACACTTATGAATTACTCCAGACAGGTGTTATATTAAAAATATCGACACATTTATTACAAGGCCTTTGTAACATAGACCATAGCAAAGAATCACAATAATACTAAAGTAAACCAACACATCACAATCAATACAATATATATACAAGACCGATGGGGTCTAAGCAGTTAACAGCACGAAATATGTAGACCACCTAGATGGGGAGGAAAACAGGCAGTGCAGGTAATCTTTAGACCCAGTTCCACATCGAGAATACACCTAACTTAAGAGGCAGTCCAAGCCCTACGAAGAGAGGAGCCTTATGCTCAATAGTACCTGCACGTGCTGGTTCCAATGGACAAAATAGGGCCTCTTCCAGGATATCAGGCAGTTCAGGAAGGTGAATGAGGCGATGAAGAACAAGTCCCCACTACTCAAGCAGGACCTCCGCTTGCGGGCAGAGGCAGGTTGAGAGTGCGGGATAGAGTCGCTATTGCGCAACAGCGGTAGAAAAGAAATGGGCTCCTGCGCTAGGGGCCACCGGTTGGGGTATGGACTACTCACCGGTCCCCGACGCAGGCAGACCCAGACTTCACCAGTTCAGTTCACTTTGCTGGCAAGTTCGAATGCGACAATCAGGACGTCTCGACACCGTGTAGTTTCCGCGGTAGCAGGCTTCAGGGTCAAGGGGGTCACAAATGCAGCGAAGGTGCTCAGGTCGTTGCCACAGCAGGGCAACACGGCAACCGCGTTTACTCTGTTCCGGGCGCACTCGTCTCATTTCAGACCTGGGAATGCCAAGTGTACGAAATTCGCTGTGAGGGTGCCGTGGAAACAGAGCTAGCAGTATGCCAAGCTTTGAGGGCTTCCTCGAAACGGCGGCGGTGACAGAGCAAACGTCCCGTGTAAGCTGGTCAGCCCACTGGTTGGCCCAGGGGCACTTCCGAAGAGGCTTACTTGCAGGGTTTGCTGAAGTTGCCGAGAACAGTTGGTCCCACTATTCCAATGCGTCGAAGCGCCTTCGCAGATCTTCTAGGACGATCAGATGCAGAGGAGTCTCGCAGGACGACAGCGGGCTCAGGGTGCCAAACCTTCCAGCGGATCACCAGTGGTTCCTCGACTCGGCTTCTTGTTGCAGGATACTTGGCTCCTTATCCCTTGTTCGGTGTGAACTCAGGAGATCGACATGGTAGTGGTGTTTTCAGCCTCCTCTTATCCAAAGTTCCCTTCGCGCCAAAACGGAGAGGACCCAATGGGAGATCTGCTCACAAACACTCACACCATACATGGACCAATCACTGACCACAGTGGTCCCAGGCATTCAGGACACTCCAGACTCTCTGGCACCCAGGATGTGTATTGGGAACAGACATCCCAGCCCACATCCTGGAGGCACACACACAAGGCATTTAGAAGCCCGCGAAGGCATTGGGTTTCGCTGGAAAGTGCATGACCAAATAAGGACTAACCCGGGTCGGCTCGACCTGGGGAAGGTGAAAGGGCAAGATGGCCAAAGGACAGGACAAAGAACCTCGTGGCATGGCCATTTTGGAGCCAGGCCACCTAATCATGCCAAACGCGGTAAGCGGGGATAACATGGCAAAAAAAGGTTCAAAACATGAGATAAACGATAGCTGCCACCAGTCCTGTCCGTGACACACCTGCACAGTTCATAATAAGTCCAGCAAGAGTTTCTAGGGCCTTTGGAATGACTAGAGACCCAAGTGTACTGTAAGGTAAGTTACATTGTACACCTGTTACATGCTGCACAAAAGCTGCAACATGAGGAAAGGACTAAGGGAAACTAACTCTCCCAGTACTGACTGTCTTAAGGGCATGTCAGTTCCCCCATAAGAAGTGAGCGAATGCCCAGAGGAGTGTGGCTGAGGGCTGCGCTTCTCTGGCAAAGGTTAGATCAGGGTGTAGAACAGCAGCAAAAAGTTTGGGGGTTGACACATGGCGGGAAAATTACATTCAAATATGAAATCTTTCCTAACAGGTGGGGGAGTGGAGGATGTGTGGACCTGGCATCCAGGGGAGGAAACAGTGGAGATCAGATCACCCAGTCTCTGGTAGGGTGGGGGAGTGGACGATGCAGGGACCTGGCATCCAGGGGAGGAAACAGTGGAGATCAGATCACCCAGTCTCCGGTAGGGTGGGGGAGTGGAGGATGCAGGGACCTGGAGGGAACAGTGGGGGTCAGATTACCCAGTCTCAGGTAGGGTTGGGGAGTGGAGCATGTCGACGTAGGTGTTAGGGAGGAGACATTCCTCGAAGAGGAGGGCCTTGAGCTCTTGCCTAAAGTTAGGGTGACCAGACGTCCCGGTTTTCCCAGGACAGTCCAGGGAAATTACCCTGAAATTACCCTCCTCCGGGGTTTGCAGGGATGGGTGGCTATGGTCATTAAAATTGTCATTTTTTTGTCACAACACTTTCAGAATTTTGATGTTGGAGGATTGGCTCGAACCCCCAACCTTTCAGGTACAAGTCACACTTACTGACTGTGCCACAGAGACTGGCTCGGAAATGACTGTACAGCAAGCCATGTTATATCAATTAGAGCAAAGGCCTGTTTTGAATTAACATGCCACGATTCACAGACAAAACTGCACAAATGAGATCATATACACTTTATAGAAAGGAAAAGTGCTGGAAATATGATCGGGTGGTGTTGTGGGGGCGTGTTGGGGAGGGGCGGTAATTGGTGGGCTGAGATGGGGTAGTCCCTCTTTTATGTTGTTGGTCCGCCCGGTTTTTCATTTTGGAAAGCTGGTCACCCTAGCTAAAGTTTAGAAGCGAGGGGGTGAGTCTGGTTTTGATGGCACAGATTCCAGGCAGTTGAGATTGCGCCTGCCTTCACTCATGCCTTGAAGGGGGGGGGGGCTTCTGCGCTCTTGTGTTTGACGGCTTTATCTCCTCATGGGTTGCGGTTCCTTACAAGGGTGCGGGTTCGACAGTCCGAGCCTATGTAACCCCTCCGTATCTAGTGTTGCTGCTTCGCAGCGCTGCAAATAGCGGGTGCGACTAAAAGCTGAGCTGGGTGTGTCCATGTTACTGTGGGAGGTGTCATCATGATGCACATGGGATGCATTTTAAATCACACACATGTTCACTTGCAGACGCTGCCTGTCATCCGCCACCGGGACAGAGGCCCCGGGGTGCCCCCTCGGTGGTAAGTGGCCCGTCTGCTCCCTGTCGAGGCCTGAGGCTTGGGGGCTGTGAACAAGTCGAGGCATGTCAGGGGCACAGCTTCCCTGAATATTCTGGGGCTGCCTCCCTTTGGCATGCGCAGCCTGGGCAGCGCTGCCTGTCACTGGCAAGATGGATGGGGTCGCTCAGCTGCCGCCTCTGAGTGACAGGCACGCCGTCCGTGCAGCCCCCAGCCTGCCCCTGCCGCCTGGAATGCGCCCCGAGAGTGGACCACTGCAGATGGACTTGCCCCCTGCGCGGCGTGGTGAGCAGGTAGGGGGTGCGCCTGCTGACAGGGGGCGACAGCTTCCCTGGGGGGCAGCAGGACAGGCCGCGGCCTCCGCGGTGGAGACGGCACAGCGTGCTAGAAATGTGCCGCATTCCTGCACCCACGCACGCGTGTCACGCCGTGCATGGTGTGGGACCAGAGAACCGTTTGCACACGGGGTGGGGTGTCTGCAGCCCTTCCCGCAGTTACTGGGCTGCTGTCACTCAGTCGCAAGGAGGGAAGGGGGCACCCCCCATCACTACTGCCACCGGGGCGCCCCTCGGCGCTGGAGGAAGCAGCATGTAGAGACTGCCCCGCCCAGGGCAGGGAGCCGACTTATGAATTTTTTGGGGGGGGGGGGGGGGCAAATACACGAAGTGACATCACTGGCAGTTATATGACTGCAAATGTGCATGTAGTCGCCAACTTGGTGCAACGGCGCGCGGGAGGGGGGGGGGGCGGGTGTTGGCGCGCGCAGCGCAGAGCAGTGGAAACATTGGCTAGCATGCACTGCATTTACTAAAGTCAAGAAAGAAGGAGATTTAAGCCTTCGAGTTGCATTCCAGTAAGACATCACTGCCCCTACTCCACCGCTCTATAATCGTCCAGCAACACAACTAGGATGGGAGAATGAAATGCTTGCTAAACAGAAGGTACAGCTGCAAGGTGGAGTACCACCACCACCAAACCAAAAAAAAAAGTTCCCAATTCAAGGGAAACGAGAATTAAAGACGTTTCCCGATTAAAAACTACCAAGCAAGACGTGTGTGGTGCCATAGTTCAGTAAAACATCAACAATTCAAACTTGCAATAGTGCTGCTGTAGATTGGCCAGCCACAAGTGACATTTGCTAAGATGTTACCTCTGGGTAACCAGATAGAGTTAGGGATGTAGCTTAATCTTAAACCTTTCAGTGGACACATCAGATGTTCTGCTGAAGTATAATGCAATCAAGTGTGGTTTCAGACTTGGGGGGGAAGAGTGTTAACTGCTTTTAACATTGTAGTTTACCAGAAATTCTGGTAAAGTAGTGTACAATGTTTAAAAGCAGTTACCCAGGCTCACCCTGCACCCAGGTGATGTTGGGACTGATGGAAGCACTCGCGTCTAAATGTTGTAGCCATGGTTTAAAAACTCCCACTTTCCTGGTTTTCAATATTCATTTGAAACACCCCTTATTCAAAAAATGAAGGAGTCAGTAAAAAAAGTACTCCCCACTTATGCTTAATAACGTCTTACCTTCCAAGAAACAAGCATACACCTCATTTGTCAGGGACTGCTATTACAGGCCCAAGCAGGGCCGGTGCTATCACTAGGCAAGGTTAGGCGCTTGCCTATATGTTGGAAATGTTAGAGCTGCAAAATGCTTTTTTTAACACCCCCACACTACTGCCTTGCCTGGTGATAGCACCGGTCCTGTTGTTAGTTACTGTCTGCAGTAAGGCTGGCTGCAGCAGCAGACCAGGTGGCGCAGTGAAGGTTGGGACTTGGAGCCGGGTCAGGGTCATGATGGGTGAATGGGCGTGGTGGCAGCGCTTGCACCTGTGCAATGTGCATTAGCACGCCACCAAGCACCACAAGTGCCCCCTTGACTGATCCGGTCATCAACTCAATGGTATGAATGCTGCAGTGCAGTGCGACGACCACGACGCAGGAGTCAGGACAGGTGAGGAGGACCCCTGGACCGAGGTGCCGTGCCGACTACACTGCCAACCATGTAAGTAGATGTACCAGTGCTCTATCCCACGTTAAACTTGCTTACTTACTTGCAGAACACACATGCTCAAAAACTGCATTGAAGGGCTATGTGGCGGCTCAAGAATGGGTTCCACATCAAGCCCCAAGCAGACTATTCAAATCAACAAAGCCAGAGTCAGTGCCTGCGAGATATCTCAGCAAGATTGGGGGTGGGGGACTGGGGTGTGGTTGCTGAAGATGGCAGTGTGTCAGTGACGAGCAGCGCTGCCGCCAGCGAGACGAGGGCCAGTGCCAGGCTCAGCGCCATCACCCATCCCCGGGGCTCCATGGGTGGGGGCGCAGGGCATCAGGGGCTGAGAGCGGCACTACTGTGGGGGGCAGTGGCCAGCATGGAGCCTATGGCCCCCCCTGCAGACTGCAGTCCTCACTCAGTGTGGGTGGCTCTACCGCTTGCTTCCCAGGAGCGAGCGCTCCAGGTCCGCCTAAGCCACAGTACTTCCATATGTGGCTCAAAGGCTCTGTCAACCTGTGGTAACATAATATTGCCTGAGCTTTACAAAATGTCATGTCATGTCATGAGGGTCCGTCTGAAGTCTCCCAAAAAGTGCAACTCTTGGTACGACTCCGATCTGGCAGCCCTAAAACGCAAGTGTAGGGCAGCTGAGCAGAAATGGAATTTGTCAGGTGAACCCTCTGACATCTGGCCTGCCGCCTCCTTCAAAGGTGATATCGACTCTGCATCCGCACCATGAAAAGAGCTTTTATTCAAGCCTGCATCTCCGTGGTATCAAGCAACACTGCCAACCTTTTCAGTCTGTAAGGAACTGACCAATTCTGAAGCAGCCTCTTCTTCTGTCACACCCACCCAGGACCTTTGCTTGGCCCTGGCTACACACTTCATCACAAAAACCAAAGACATCCTTCCCTCCCTCTTTTGCCCCCCCCACCACTTCCCCTCTCTTCCCTCTCACCCGTCTCACCCGCTGAGGTCGCCAGACAAGTCCGGTCCATGAAGGCCTCATCCAAATAGGTGGACCTCTGCCCCTCCAAAACCATTAAGGACAACATTGACTCCCTCTCCCCAGCCTTGGTTGATCTCTGCAATCTCTCCTTTTCCACTGGAGTTTTCCCAATGGCTCTTAAGCACTCCCTTGTGCACCCTCTGCTCAAGAAACCCTCTCTCGACCCCTCCATTCTGGCAAACTACTGCCCGATTTCTATCACTCCTTTCCTGGGAAAACTCCTGGAGAAGTTGGCTATCTCTCAGCTGACCCTCCACACTGACTCTTTTGGGTGCTTCCACGACCATCAGTCTGTTTTAGAGTATCCAGAGGCACGGAAACTGCTCTTCTGAACACCTGTGAAGAACTGCTCTCAAACTTGACACTAACACCCCTTCTGTCCTAATTTTCCTTGACCTCTCCTCTGCTTTTGACACAGTTAACCACAACATCCTGATTGCACGGTTCTGTGACACCCTGGGAATCACAGTTCAGGCTCTGGTGTGGTTAACCTCCTTTCTCTCTGACGCCCATCCCAGGTGGAACTCGGAGCCTTTCTCTCAACTATCGCTCTCTCAACTTGTGGCATACCCCAGGGATCTAACTTATCCCCCTGGTTCTTCAACATCGATATGGCTGCCTTGCCACGTGTGATTGCACTTTCACCTCTAACTTCCAGTGCTATGCGTGTGACACACAACTATCTTTCAGGCTACCCTCAGTGGCCTCCTCCTCCTCGCTCATATCCGACTGTCTGTCTGCTACTCAGTCAACCCTGGCCCCCCTTCCTACTTTCACTCTGGCCGGCCTCCCTTGGCCCTGCGCCTGCACCCACCTGCGAGGCTAAAAACCTTGGAGTGATCTTCAACTCCACTCTGTCCATCTCCACTCACATTTCCGACATCGCCAAAAAGTCATCAGCTAGACCTCCTCAGAGGTACTCTACCTTTTCTCACTTTCCCCCCGCGGCTCTCTGTCTCCAGAGCCCTGGTTCTCTCTAGGCTGGACTACGGTAACAGCCTCTTCCTCAACCTCCCTGCTTCTGCCCTGCTCCCTCTGCAACTCATCAAGAACAGAAGCGCAAGACTTATCCTTGGCCTCAAGCCCTGTGACCGCATCTCTCTGGCACTGAAATCCCTTCACTGGCTCCCCGTGGCTGCAAGGATCAAGTTCAAGACCTTCTGCATTGTCCAGAAGGCTTTCTGGAGCCTTGAACCTACCTATCTGCAATGTTGCCTACCTAAATACTGTCCCTCCCGAGCCCTCCACTCATCTACCTCCAACCTTCTGCGAATGTGTCCCAATGTGTGCCCCCACTGGTCCCCGTGTCCCAATGTTGTGCCCCCACTGGTCTCCATTGTTAGGGAGAATTCTCTGTTTAGGCTGAATTTCCTAACCTAGTGAGTCCCCCAGCAGCTTTGCTGGATTTCTGGAGTCTGTTTTTTCCATCCTGCCAAGAGTGAGACTCTTTTTCTCCCACTCTTGGACATGAATGTGTGTAATTCCTTTGAATGTCAATGGGCCTCATTACGACCCTGGCGGAAATCGTGGCGCAAAATGCACCATGGAGCACGGCGGAAAGCTGCCGATAGCGCCATGGGGGTTGGCGGATTTACCGCCCCATTCCGACCTTGGCGGGGCGGTAAATCCCCATTCCCCATTTTACCCTTCCCCATTCCCATTTTTGCCCCATAGGGTATAATGGGTGTGGGGAAGGCGTTAATTACGCCACCGTAAAATACGGTGGCGTAATTAACAACAAGGTCCCGTAGCGCCATGGATTTCTCCGCCCGGAAAAACCAGGCGGAAAACGCTCCATGGCGCTACGGGAACTCGTAGTAGGGCGGACGGGTCCGCCGCGAATACCGCTGGCGTAAACCCACTCCGCCAGGGTCGTAATGAGGCCCAATGTGTTCTATGGGTTATGGGGTCTTTTACTCCATAGGGTCTCATATGTTTTGCTATGTGTGTTACAACGCACCCTCCGTGCCGTAACACCGGGGCGTCCTAGCGGACCTCCATCATAGACTCCATACCCGGGGACTGACTACTGTCTCCCCGGGCATGTAAAGTCACCATTGGCTTTACTAGACCTAAATTTACTAACAGAACTAGTACACACCATCCTATTGTGGACGTACTAGTAGGGGTAATTCGATTACTCCTAGGTCTGTTATTCGAGGGGGCACTGTCCCGTCCCCCCTCGTCGAGTTTTGGCTGGTGGCAGTGGAAACTACTTGTTATATTCGACCCCGAATATAACTCTATGGGATTCTTCCCATTGTTGGAGGTTAATACTTTTCCTCGTTAATCTCTAACATGCCACCGGTTTATTTATCTTAAATAAATCTATCGGTTGGTATTTTCTGCCAGAACTCGGTTTTTTAAAATGGCGTCTGTGTTCGTCTCTGTGACTTCTAAACCAAAGGTTGAACCCTTTGTTCCACTTTTGGCGGGCTTCTGTACAGAGACCCTCCAAAGTGGTGCCATTCTGTCTGGGTAACCACAGGGGTGTGGGAGGGGGTTTAGGTACCCTGGACCGAGTTGCCTTGCCAACTCCGGTCGCACTCTGGTGTGATTGGCCCAAGTGGTGAGCCACCCCGCTCACCACTTAGCGTGTTTTGATTGACAGCTAGGCTGAATGAATGGGGGGTTTCTGCATAAAAGCAGGGCTTTTGGGACTGGATCTTCAGAAGTCGCCACAGGAACTAAGAATCCGACGAGGGTAAAGCCGGAGAGTCTCTTCCCCTGACTGGTGGGAACAACCAGTCCCCTTTGCTTTTTCTTTGCTCCAGGACGCAGTGGCCGAATTGCCCGTGCAGAGCACCTCGGCAACCGGATAGCCACTACCCCTGTACCGCGACCAAAAGGTGGTGCCTTGTGACGGAGCACTTCGCGGCTTGTCTCTTCCCTGGTGGTGCACCGGACTTCACTTTTCTTCGACGACGAGATCATCTCTACTCTTGGCAAAGACCTGACGTGCATCCACCACCAGGAACAACTGCCCCCCCTGGAGCTGTCTCTCCACAAACAAGGTACTGTGCCCGCCTGGCTTCCCTTTCTGCCGGATAGAGTGAGGTGTCTTAATCCTCACCTTTCCATTGGGTCGCCTCCAAGCTTTCTTAACTTTCTGTTCTGAACTGGTCCAATCTTTCCATAACAATTTGCGATAAAGACTGGAAGCGCATTTCCACTGAGACACTTTTTGGGACACATCGCCTTGCCTCTCTCCGAGTGGGCCTGGCCTCTGAACTTTGTGATCTGCAGTAGACCCTGCCTTACTTGCCTTGCCTTTGTCCGTAAAGTATTGGTACCGAGTTGATTTCATAACCTGCCTTATTTTTTCCTCCCGTCCTAACGAATACTAGAGTGCCATCTAGGTTAAAGCATACACCTCTGTCTGCAAATAAGTGATGCCGGTGAACCTAGACTTGTCGAACTATTGTTAGGGGGATTGATCTTTTTCTTCGTATAAGTAATTGTGATTGAGGTTGTTTGCCGTAATAGTGCCAGAGTGTTTTCCATAGATGTGTTGTTATAAATAAATACCTTTATATCTTTACACCGAAGCCTTGTTCCGTGTTTGCTTGTTCTACTGTGTAGATTGCCCTATATTGTACACTCCACATACTGCTTAACTCTTCTTGAGGGAAGTCTGACTGCTCAGCCACAGCTACCAAGTGAATCTGTGTGGTACAGACTGCTACCAATTGGGTTTACTGCCAAACACCTGTAGTCCTAAATCTTTTGCAGTGGTCCCAGAGGGAACTGCACAGGTTTCCGCCTAACACCCATGTCTCAATGTGTGCCCACACTGGTCCCCGTGTCCCAATGTGTGCCCCCACTGGTCCCTGTTTCCCAATGTTGTGCCCCCACTGGTCCCTGTGTCCCAATGTTGTGCCCCCATGTCCCAATGTGTGCCCCCACTGGTCCCCTGCCCCCACTGGTCCCTGTGTCCCAATGTGTGCCCCCACTGGTCCCTGTTTCCCACTGTTGTGCCCCCACTGGTCCCTGTGTCCCAATGTTGTGCCCCCATGTCCCAATGTGTGCCCCCACTGGTCCCCTGCCCCCACTGGTCCCTGTGTCCCAATGTGTGCCCTCACTGGTCCTCGTGTCCCGCTGTTGTGCCCCCACTGGTCCCTGTGTCCCACTGTTGTGCCCCCACTGGTCCCTGTGTCCCAATGTTGTGCAGTGTTATATTGAGTTTGGGAGTGGCGCGCGGGGTGCGGTGGGAGTGGGGTGCAGTGGGAGTGGGGCGCAAGGTGGGGGGGCGCATTCCTAGTGTTTCACCCAGGGCACCAAATGGGCTAGAAACTACCCTGCTGCCACCACCCATAGTGCGACAGAGGCCGGGCCTTTGTGGGGCCTCAGGCTCCATTAGGAGCCTATTCATGAAGAAAATAAAAAGCACACACCTTCTTTTGTCTTCATAAATAGGCTGTTAATGGAGCCCCAGGCCTCACAAAGGCCCGGCCCCTGTCGCACTAAGCATGTGTGGCAGGGGCTGTGGATCGGGCTGCTGCTTGTTGATGAAGCAACAGCCCGATCCTTTAGTAATTTATCCTCTTTTTTTCTTTCTTTTCAAACTGTGGATGCGCGCCCCCCTGGGCATGAGGCTGCGGCCCACAAGAGAAGCGCGCCCCACAGTTTGAATTCCACTGCCCTAAGCCCTCCCCTCCAGGACCATACACCAATATGAGTCCTAGAGGGGAGGGAATCGGCCGGAGAGAATTGATGCAGTATCGATGGAAAGGGACATTGATGCTGCATCACTTCTCTCCGGCCGGGGCGGGCTCAGCCCCGACTTGATTTTGCCGGGGGGGGGGGCTCAGGCCCCGGAGCCCCCCCGTACTCTGCGCCCCTGGCCCAGGGCACATTACACTTGAGACACGCAGTTTTGAAGTTTTGATCACTAGCGGACATTACGATATTTTCTAAAACGCGATCTCCCATCAAAACTCATTTGAAATAAAAAAAATAAATCTATGAGTCTATGTGCTTGTATAGCTTTGTATACACGTGACTTGTTATGTCCCAATCCAGGCCACACAGTGGCAACGTGCCCCTGTCTCGCGTTATTGTGGAGCTAGCGGAGAGCACTGCTGATTCTGCAGGCCTCCTTCCGGGTGGGGTGTGTCCTACTGGTGTGGATGTAAGAGCGGGGCCGGGTCATGACGCGCACTTGTGCGCTGTGCGGTACAGTGTGGAACCAAGTCATAGCTGGCTTTGCCTGCGACTGGTGCCGGCCGGCGTCGCATCGTTTATTTACGGGACCGCGTACGCGGGGTGACGTCAACATAACATTCCTCTTCTTTCCCATGAAACAAAACAAAACGCATAGTACTTATAACACATAATTCCAGTCCTTACTCGCGCACATGGTCACTTAGCTTGTCGGGTGGTCTTTCAGCTTTTCTCAGGGGGTATCGGCTGTGCTGCTGGCTGGTCAGGCTGGGGTGAGGCTGTTCCATAGAAGGGAGCAAGCTGAGGAAAGCGATCGACCTCCTGCCCTCTGTTTAGCAAAATGCTTTGCACACAAAGAGTTGGTGCCAGAGGAACGTAGTGGTCTAGAGGGAAAGTATTTAGTAAGATAAAGTTGAAGATAGTGTGGTCCCCGGGCGCAGATAGCCTTGTGGATGATGCTGAGGGATTTGAATTCAATCTGTGCAGCAACTGGGAGCCAATGAAGACTTTTTTAGTTGGCTGCGTTTCCGCATATGGTCGTCTTGGGCTGCTCCCTTGGTCAGATTTGAGGAATTTGGGATCCCCCTCATCTTTGTCAGGTTGTCTCCTATCACAGGGGGTGTTGCCCTAGTGCCAGCCCCCCTCTTGGTCTTGATCCCCTGTTATTTGTTCCTCCTCATGTCACTGTCTCTTCTTGCATTACCGCCTTCTTTCGACAGTGTTCTGGGGACGTGCCTGAACCACGAGGCATTCCGGGGGAGTAATGCCCTATTCCGGTTTCCTGTGACCATGGTTCCCTTACGGCATATCACTGTCCAGAGCTCAAAAGTGCTAGTCAGCTTTGTCCTCAAGAGGCTGTTGAGGACTAGCACTTGGTCTCCTACCTTGGTGAGCGACTTCTTAGCCCGTCACTTGAGGCTCATGTGTTCATTCCTCCTCACCCTCTTCTCACGTCTCTTCCGCTTGTCTATCGACCTGGCTTTGTTGTCGTTGTGATGTGGTATGGAGGACCGTAGCATGGCCGGAAACATAACGTCAGCTGCGGGTGTGTTCGTTGACGCATGGGGTGTCAGGCGGTAGTGGCAGAGGAACCTGAATAGTTCTAGTTCCCATGGGGCTGATTGGGTCTTTGCGATCCTCTGGACTTTGTTCAAAGTTCTCATGAATCAATCAACATCCCCGTTTGCCTGGGGCTATCTTGGCGTAATGAGGTGTTTTGTGATTTAAAGGTCTTCCATGTATTTGGCGAATTCGGCCACTTGGAATGGTGGTCCGTTTTCGCTCTTCATTCAGTTCAGCAGTCTGTGGGTTGCAAATATTTTCTCTAGTGCTGGTATGATGACTTCTGCTGCCTTGGAGGGAACTACTTCCACCTCTGGGTAATGGGAGTGTTTGTCAATAACGACTAGTTGGTAGGTTCCCTCTTTTACTGTGCAGAAGTCGGCACACACCGCCTCCCAGCATGATGTGCCTCTCGGTGCGTTCTGAATGGGTTTGGGCCTTGGCGGGGTCCGGTGGATAAGCAGGACAGGCAGGTTGTGCCAGCATCCTCTACCTTGGAGTCGATGTGGGGTAACCATGCCCGGTCTTGCTCTTGTCCTCACCATCCCTTGATGGCTCTTGTGTGCTAGTGCTATGAATCTTCATTGTAGCGATGGTGGGATCATGATGCAGACTCCCTTCAGGGTGAGGCCTTCCTCTGTGATCGATAGTTCATGGCTGTGAATATGCCCATCAGAAACTCTCTTGCTCCCGCTGTGTGGTTGTGTTGAAGAAACGTGTTCCATGGCCCCCCTAGAATGGCATTCTTCATTAGGGTGCAGCATGGGCCCTCATTTGTGGCCTCAATTAGCTCTGGTATGCTTACCGCCTTGGGTTTCACCGTCTCCACCACGGAGCAGATGTGTTCTTCTGTCTGGTGTGATTCTGCTCTTTAGGTGTCTGGCCACTCGCAGGTGTCGCCACAGGAAGTCTTCTGGTTTGTCAGCTCCGGGTTTGTACATGAGGTCAAAGTCACACTGTTGTAGTTAGAGTAGCCACTTGCCTACTCGTGCTGGAGGGTGTGGTGCTGAGCCCGTGAAGATGGGGATCAGTGGCTTGTGATCTGTGAATGTCTTGAACTCCCGCCCATATAGGTAGAGGTAGAAGTATTTGCTCCGCCACGGGACGGTGATGGCTTCTTTTTCAATATGTGAGTAGCATTGTTCCATGGAGGTGAAGTCTCTGGAAGCGTATGCCACGGGCCGCGAGTCTCCTGCCGGGGTGGTCTGCACTAGTACTGCCCCAGTCCTACCAGGCTTGCATCTACATGTAACTCTGTCTGTAGGTGGATGTCATAGTAGGCCATCGTGGTGCTGGTCAACAAGGCTTCTTTGATGTTGTCGAAAGCATCTTGGCACTTCTCATCCCAGTCCCATTTTGTGCCTCTTCCCCACAATGGCCGTTTTGGAGAGGCACATGTTGATGCAGATTCTGATCTTGCCTGGCTGCTTCGGTTTCTTTGTGACTACCATTGGGGAAACCCACGGCTTTGGTCCGGTCACATCCTCGATGATTCCTGCTTTTTCTAGGTTGTGCAGTTCCTTGGCAACCAGGTCCCTCATGTGGAAAGGGGTCTGCCGATGTCGTACTGTCTGAGGTTGTATCGCTGGGTCAATATGCAGCTTGATCACTCTGTGTTTGAGGCACCCAATTCCTTCGAATAGTTTTGGATGTTGGGCTCGGAGGTCTCGGACTTCATCGTCATTCGAGATGTCACAGATGAACTTGATGAGGGCCAGGTCTTCTGTGGAGTCCCAGCTGAGCAAACATTGGATCCCTGCATCCACCATGTACATTTTGGAGTGTATCCCCGTATGCGTAGAGCTAGGTGTTTGTGGGCTTCAATACTGGTCCGGGATCCATTGTGTGTAGGGTTCTGAAGAGCATTACGTTTACTGAGGCTGTGGTATCAATCATCATCATTATCTCCTGTCTTCCTGCTATGGTGTTGCTTGAGGGACTCCTTTTCTTCCTCCTGTCCTTCTGGTCTCCCTGCAGCAGCGCTGAGATTAGGTGCACCTTCCCCTTCTTTTTCCTGGTCTGGTGGGCCGCAATAGTTACCATTGTCTGGTTGTCTACATCTTCTGACTCTACTGATGAGGAGTCACTCTCCACCTCGACCTGGTGTGCTTTGTCTTGCTTCCTGTGGGTCAGCTTTCCTGGAGGGCTTCGCTGGCCAATTGGGTTGCTTACGGACTGGCAGACCTTGGCGTAGTGGTCCATGCGGCCACATGCACTGCACGTGGTGCCCTGTGCTGGGCAGTTGCATTTTCCATGCCATTGTCCACTACACCGCCCACAATCATTGAGTCCTGCTGTGCGATGTCGCCACCCTAGCACGCGGGTAGATCCTTGGTCATCTCTGCATGGTGGTGGTCGATCACTGACAGCTGCTACTGTTGGGTTAGGCAGTATTTGTAGTCTTTGGAGCATGTTACTTATGGGTGCAGCTCGAGCGTGTGAGAGTTCCCTCTTTCTGCCGTACTCAAGGATGTGAGATAAGGGAATTCCTTTTTCACTCAGTATGATCCTCTGTAATTTTTCAGATGACATCCCATTTATGATTTGCCTTCAGATTTTCTTGTCTACATTGTCAAATTCACATGACAGGGTGAGCTGCCGTAGGTGTGTGTGGTATGAGTCCAGTGTTTCTGCCTCTCCTTGCACCATTGTACAGAAGTTGAATATCTCATAGTCTGGGTTGAGTTGGGCTTTGGTGGAGGTTCCTGCCCTGCTTGGCCCTCCTGTCGAGTTGTTCAGGCCCTGCGAGGTGTTAGGGTGTGGGAGACGGTGTGTTGTCCCTCATGTGGATGATCTCTCTCTGGAAGTGTAGGGCTTGGATTACTTCTGCCTCGTCCCCAGTGTTATAACCATGCTGGTGTTCCTACTGGTTTAGATGTAAGAGCAGGGCTGGGCCATGTTGCGTACTTGCTCGTTGTGCGGTAAGGGAATGCAGCCGACCAATAGCTGGCTTTGCCTGCGACTGCCGTCATGGTGCCGGCCGGCGTCGCATCGTTTATTTACATCACCACGTACGCATGGTGATGTTAACATAACAGGGACCACCGTTCTTGTGATTGTATGTCCTGCTGTCATCTTCTCAGCTTCAAGATGGCAATCCGAGGCACAAGCAAAGCTCTCGTGGGTTTAGAGAGAGGTCAGTCCTTGAGATGGCAATGCGTGGCACATGATGACCATGGCGCCCATCTGAGGGCAGTACCTGGGCATATGATGGCAATATGTGGCTTGTGGTGGGAGCTCCTTGCATAGGACGTCAATACTGGGCATCTGAGAGAACTACATAGGAGTATCATGGCAATAGTATGTGGTGGAGATCCTGACATGCCATATCAATACCTGGCATGTATTGGAGGAACTCAGCATTTCATTGCAATACTTGTGATGCCACTACCTGGCATATACTAGCAACACCTGACATGGGGTGGGGCTCCCTGCACATAGGATGGCCATGCCTAGCACGTGGGTTCATGGCATATGAGGTCAATACCTGGCATATAACGGAAATACCCAGGCATACTTTCATAATACCTGGCACATGGAGGGACTACCTGCACATAGGATGGCAATACATGGCATGTGGCATATAACGGAAGCACCTGAGCATATGAAGGCAATGGCATCTGATGGGAGTTACCAGGACGCTGTGGCACTGCACAGTCAACAAACATTGGTCACCTGCACTCCCTGTAGCCGTTCTCTAGCTGGCACAGTTTTCACACACCTTCTTTGCGCCTCTTGTTTTTGTTTGTATGCTCTACAAAACAACAATAAGACAAGCATTTGGCAGTGGCAAACGTTTGGGCTTTTGTGTAGGGCTGGGAAAGGCATTTGGTACTAATTGGTCCTTAATGAGAGCAGTTGTAAAATGGTTTGAGTACCTGGGCATATAATAGGAGTGTCTGGCAAATGCCACAAATCAAACTGTTGCCTGTATTTTTATTAATGTATTTATTTATTTATTGTTTGCTTGTTAGACGTTTATACAGCAAGTAACATACTGTTTAAAAGCGCCCACAGCGCAACAGGGACGAGACAAGGGCGTGAAGCAAAGTACAAAACACAATATCTAAGAGCATTGTGAGGAAAAAAGGAAAAATGGACAAACCTATTATGCCTTGTGAGTATTCAGAAAGTGCAAGTGCAGCCGGGAAGAGGGCAGGGGGCGTAAGTGCTGGGTGTCAGGGCTCATGCTTGAGCCTCAGATGAAGTGCTAGGATTGTTGAGTGGTACACGGCCTGTAGCCGCGTTAGGTGTAAGTGCGAATCTCCACGGCACACGATGTGTCAATTCACGTGCTGAGGGCAGATAGGAGCTGGGCCAATGGGGTGTGGGAGGTCAGTGGCCCTAGGATACATAAGGGCCCCGGACACCAATCCCAGCAACTGTGGGATTAGCAGAGAAGAGAAGAAGGGAAGGAGGAGGTGAAGAGGAAGGTCTTGAGGAGCTTCCAGAATTTAAGAAAGTCCTGCTCCAGGCGCAGGGGGAGGGGGAGACTGTTCCATAGAAGGGAGCCAGCTGAGGAAAGCGATCGACCCCCTGCCCTGTGTTTAGCAAAAGGCTTTGCACACAAAGAGTTGGTGCCAGAGGAACGTAGTGGTCTAGAGGGAAAGTATTTAGTAAGATAAAGTTGAAGATAGTGTGGCCCCCGGCGCAGATAGCCTTGTGGATGATGCTGAGGGATTTGAATTCAATCTGTGCAGCAACTGGGAGCCAATGAAGACTTTTTAGGGGAGGAGAGATGCAGTCTTTGGGCTTAAGACCAATGATACGTCTTGCTGCCCTATGCTGGATTAGCTGGAGGGGTCGCATAGTGGAAGAAGGTAGATTCAGGAGGAGGCTATTGCAATAGACAAGCCTAGAGAGAACCAGGGGTTGGGCAACATTGAACCTCTGGGGAAAATGAGAGAGGGGAGAATTCCTTTGGAAAGGAAGAGCTGAAAGTGGGACTTCTTGGCAATGTCCTGAGTGTGAGGGAGGAAGGAGATAGAGGAGTCGAAGATAAAACCAAGATTTTTGGCTTCAGAAGAAGGAACAGGGGAGTGCCCAAGGAGGAAGGTCAGAGTGAAGGGAAGAAGGAGGGAGCAGGGGTCCCAATGGGGAGGATCTCAGTTTTACAGGTGTTGATGCAGAGATCGTTGGAGGTGCACCAGGACTCGATGGCAGATAGGCAGTCAGGGATGATGGAGGGTGCAAGAGGGTCAGCAGGAAATTTGATAAAGAGCAGCATGCCATCTGCGTAACACTGGTTGTTGGAGAAGGAAGAGATGAGGCGTGCAAGCAGGGCAAGGTAGATGTTAAAGAGCCAAGGGGAGAGGATAGAACCCTGGGGGACACCACAAGTGGACAAGGAAGTATGTAGAGGAAAAGGTGCCCAAATTGACTTGGGAAGGAGTAGTCAGTAAGGAAGGATTTCATCCAGTCCAGTGCCTGTTCTGAGATACCAAGTGTATCATGGAGCCTTTGTATGAGGATGGAATGGTTGACTGTGTCAAAGGCAGAGGAGAGATTGAGAAGGATGAGGACAGCTGGGGAGTTGGCATAGAGAGAAGCGAGCAGTGCTTCACGGGTGTTCAGAAGAGCAGTTTCTGTGACTCTCGATGCTCGGAACCCATATTGACGGTCGTGGAGACCACAGCAAGTTCAGTGTGAGAGTTAAGTTGTGGCACGGCCAGCTTCTCCAGCAGCTTCCCCAGGAAGGGGGTGATGGAAATAGGGTGGTAGTTGGCAGGGCAGGTAGGGTCTGCTGAAGGTTTTTTCAGGAGAGGAGTGGGCGCAAAAGGGAGTGCTTAACGGAGGAGGGGGAAGATCCAGTGTCAAAAGAGTGGTTGCAGAGATCAGCAAGTGCAGGGGCAAGGAAGCCAGTGTTATCCTTGATGGTCCTGGATGAGCAGGGGGAAACCTGCTTAGAAGAAACCTTCATGGAGCAGTCAAATTCTGCTAATTTCTTTAGGTGTGACAGGGTAGTAGGAGGAGAAGGAGGAGAAGGAGGAAGGAGGAGGGTGGGGGACGAATGGGGGCAAAGGGGTGTGGGATGGGTTTGGAGGGCGAGCAACAAGGGTGATTAGGATGTCCTGAGGTTTGGTGGCGAAGTGAGGGGCCAGTGCGTTGCAGAGTGCCTGGGAAGGAGAAGGGATGGCTAGTTCCCTGCAGATCATGAAAAGTTCAGCTGTGTTGTTGGATGCACCAGAGACGTGGCCTATATGTGGGCTCTTTTCTTGGCACGGATGGAGAGTCTGTATTGCCTTTGGAGCAGGCAGCAGGCCAGTTTGTCAGAGGATGAGCCTGAGGTTTGCCACTTCCATTCTGCCTCCCTGCACTTACGTTTCAGGGCCTCAAATTCTCAGGGCCTCAAGTTCGGAGTCGTACCAGGAGTCGTACCAGGTGTTACGTTAGAAGCAGGTTTCAGGCGGATCCTTATGACTGGATCAAGAATGTCAAGAGTATTGGTGATGGAAAGGTGGAAGTTGCTGAGGGCAGAGACAGAGGTAGAATCAGAGGTAGTGGGGATAGGGGGCAGGAAGGTGGAAGCAAAGACAGCAGCTGACACTTGTTTCATCAGGCAGATGTTAATGAGGTCGGCGGGTCTTTTGGGGGGGCGGTCAGAGGGCCAAAGGGACCCAGGCGGGAAGAGAGGAGCGAATGGTCTTACCAAGAGAGAGGGGTGACTAGTGGGGGGAGAGAGAGAGGTCAGAGTGTATGAGGGTGTCCAGAGTGTGTCCAGCTCAGTGGGTTGGCCCAGAAGGGAGAGTGGAGAGGGAAAGCGAGGTGCAGATGTTAGTAAAGAGGATGGATGCAGAGCCAAGGGAGTCCTGTTGGATGTTGAAATCACCCAGGAGGAGGAGGTTGGAGGTGGATGAAAGAAAGGAAGAACAGAAATCAGCCCATTCAGAGCGGAAAAAGGTGGTGGCACATTGCGGCAGGTAAATGGTAGCAATGGTCAGGGTGGAGATGGGAGAGATGACCAACTTGCAAACCAGGCTTTCAAAGGATGAGAAGAGCTGGGTGGGTAATATGGAAGCAGGAACAACCCACTCAGGGAAGATTAAGGCAACCCCCGCCAGTGCAGTGGGGTTGAGGCTTCGAGATGATCTTGAAGCCGTCAGGGAGGAGGCAGTCAAAAGCAGTCACTGAGCTGGCATTGAACCATATCTAGGTAAGAGCGAGAATGTCAAGGTCAATGTCTTCAAGAAGGAGACAGATGTCAGTGTTGGCTGAACGGGCATTAAGAGTCGCCACTTGGAGGAGGTCTGTGCCTTTGAAGGTTTTACTGAGGTGGTGTACAGGGGTGTCATATACCAGTCAGAGGAGGGAGGGAGAGAGTAGAGGGGGAGATGCAGGAGAGGGAAGGAAGTTAATGAGAGAAGGCAGGATCTGGTTAAAGAGAAGGAGGTTGGCCTGAGGACCCTGAACCAGGATAGTGCCTGTGTGATAGACATTAATGAAGCAATGTGAGTATGAGAAGCCCACCAAGAGGACTTCCCACTTGGTGCCAACATTAATGGTAGAGGATTTGGAAGGAGAGTTAGTAGAGATGAGATGGGGGTCCATCGATCTGGAGAGGGGACAGAGAAGAGGATATCCGTGAAAACCTCTCTAGAGGAAGGGCTGACATAGGTGTCTGTGATGGGAAGCCCAAGGTTTGCACCCAGGATGTCTTTTTGTGCTTTTTCCTACCGGACTTCGTGAGAGAGGGGGGATGGGTGAGATGGAGAGAGCCCTAGGCGCCGTAAAGGACAGTTGAAGAATGAAAGAAAAGTGGCTGCACAGCACAGTTCTAGCTAGGCTAGGTGGCCTAGTGGAAGTAGCCACAAAGGCATAAATGCAAACCAGAAAGTAATAGAATTTCAACACACAAGAGGTTCTCAGATTAAAACAAATAAAAATGCCAATGCTTGTTTTTTACAGGACTGTAGTGAAGGACACGCACACGGCTTACAATTTAAGTGGTTTAAGGCAGACCTGCTCAAGTCATTTTATTACATCAGTAGCCCATTTACAGCTCCAATTAAGCCATTACCTCTCAGAGGAGAACATGTTCATTTGTTAACTGGAGTGATCCGAGTGATTCGCCTGGAACTCTGTTAGGGATACAGCCTGTTCCAAAGTCCTCTGTCATAGAGGTGAAGACAGACTTCCATGCAAGAGACAATCACTTGCCCTAAGCCCCTCCAGGACCTTTGTGGGATGACTAGCTGACTAGGCAAGGCCTTCTTCATCTGGGACACTGGTATCCTACGACCCCTGCTCACTAACTGTGACAGAACCCTACACTCGTGTCTATGAATCTTTCTGGTTGGGTAGAGCAGAAGAAAGGACAAACCTTACTCCTGAGATCCTGGACGAGGTCTGCCAGGAAACACAGAACAATAGAAGCAACCCATTGGGCTCCCTGAATATCCAAACCACCTTGATGCCAATGTGGGCACCTTCAATGCTGTCCAAGCTGCTTCATGAAAGTGTTGGAATCCTCTCCAACTTCTACGCTCAACAGCCTATGCATCTACAAATTTCGCTCCACATCAGTGCCGAAGCTCTGCCATCTACATATCTGAGACACGCTGAGTCTTGTATCCTGCCAGACTTGACACCGCTGCCTGCTCACCAGCTTCTTCGAGCTCCAAGCCGACAACTCTGAAGTACACAACGCTGTGTTGAGATAGTCGAGTCCTCTCACCACCGAAGGCAAGTCTCTGATTCTTGGCATGCAAGGTCTCTGAGTCTTTCAGCGGCCCAGACCGGGGGACCTCTAGCCATCCCCAGTGTCTTTGACCCCCAAGCTGTTGCAAATGCAGAAAAGTCAATCTCTATGATGTAGAGCCCCAATGACAAAAAGATAACGTATTTGAAGAGGCTATGTCCTACTAGTCCACTTAAAAGACCCTCGTGACTCTTGAAACCACTTTTCTACCTTTTTAAAGACATCATGATAAACTTGACATCTTGCTGCTGAAATGATTGCCGGAGCACCGTTGTCCACGGACTCGAGAGTGCCCCTTTATTTCACCGTTGGCTTCCTCTGTTTTTCCCTTGTAAGGGTGGGCCAGTAGTGCTTTATTAGCAGTGTGCTTTTTTGTTAGTTTAATAGAATATTCTGAAGGCTCGTTTGATCTGGTACCACAGCACTATTTTTTGGATTGCTTCTGTAGCAGCCCCTACGCCTTCTGAAGACTATAGCCTGCCCTCAAATGGGGCAAAAGACATGGACCAGTTAGGCTTGGCCTGTTTCACCTTCACGGCTGGGTCACTGCTGGTTTAGTAGTAGTGTGCGGCTCCGTAAGTGCTTTTGCCACCACGTATCCCTGTACCCCTGAGGAGCAGTAATCATTTCACCTCAGCGCTCTCATCCGGAGGTGTATGCTATTCACA
This sequence comes from Ambystoma mexicanum, assembly GCF_040938575.1. NCBI lineage: Eukaryota > Metazoa > Chordata > Amphibia > Caudata > Ambystomatidae > Ambystoma > Ambystoma mexicanum. The sequence continues at coordinate 7,483,096 of NC_090932.1, forward strand.
GACTGTTCTCTCCATTTCCAAGGGCAGCTCAGACAGACCTGACTGTGTGTCCGGCTCTTGGAGTGAGGCAAAGTGAGCGAAATTGAACCCAGGGAAGACAGAAATGAAGATTGTGTGTGCAGGTTCCTGTTTGGCTCCAGGGTCTGCTGGGTAAGTCTATGCAGCAGAAGGAAAGATGTGCCGTGAGAGGGAGGCCTACCAGGAAGTCTTCTAACTGAGCACCAGTTCTGTCTCCAACAAACACCTGGCAGTTGAAGATGGACCCGCAGGGCTCAACATGTCCCCATTCGCCTCCCTCACTCTCCAAGCAGCTATGATGACGGTGGAGTCCATCTTAAAATCCAGGCCCAGTGATTCTTTTGGCCTATGCACTGAGAAGGCCTCTCAGTAATAGAAGATGAAATGTTGGGAAATGTAATTTGGGGGTGGGCTGGCGGGAGCGGGGCAGGAGGTGACGACAGGGAAGGGGTGTGGCAGTTGCCCAATGTGTGTGGATGAGTAAAGAAGTGTTCCACAATCCTCCGTCCCCACAGTGTAGAGGAGCAGCCGAATGCCTTTGCAGAAAGTCCCGGCCCCCTACTACCTGTATGCTGTCTGCCTGAAATTGTGACATGTTTGACACCAGCAATTTTGACTATTCTGCAGTGAATCTTCGAGAGAAGGTTTCCACTAAGAGAACCCTATCAGATGTATTCCCACAGAGATGACAATCTCATGGAGGAAATACCCAAAGGAAAATAAAAAAGAGCAAGAAAGGAGCTGGTGACATCACTATAAATGAGCGTGATTTATCGAGAAGACTGGCTGAAGAAAGGAGTGTACGGACCTTATAGAAACTGATGACGAAGTAAAGAAACAAGTAAACTTTCATATGCGAGACAAAGATTGCACGTGTGAAGAGCACTGCAGACAATGTAAGCCGTTAATAACTGCACATTCCAAACTGAATAAATGACAGTGACAACATTCTAGTGTTTGGCACGGATGCAGAACAGCATGATGACACATTGCCCAGAGTATGCATGGCATTAGAAACGGCCAACCTCACGGTGAACAGAGAAAAGTGTGAATTCTGCAAAGCAACACTCCTGTTTTTTGGGCACATCTTCTCTGAAAACGGAATGACTATGGATCCCAACAAGGTAACTGCACTCAATGAGACACCACCTCCAACGAACATCTCAGAACTCAGATCTTTCCTGGGGCTGGCGAGCTATTGTACGCAATACATTAAGGACTTTGCCACCATCAGAAAGCCACTACGAGCTGTCACAAAACAGCAAACCATATTCAAATGGTCGACAGTGTGTCAACGTGCATTCATGGCCATGCTAAATCACAAAGCACAGGCCGAGAACATGGCATATTTTGACGCAGACAGAGAAAATTAGTTGACAGTGGATGCAAGCCCGGTAGGTCTAGGTGCAATTTTGGCCCAGAAAGACAAGGACAACTGCACCCAGAGGCATGTGGTTTTATATGCCAGCAGGAGCTTATCCAAGACAGAGCAGGCCTATTTGCAGGCCAGAAAAGAGAGCATGGGAGTTGTTTGAGCCTGCAAACATTTTCATTTATTTCTCTGCGGGAAACCATTTACCATCATAACTGGTCATCAAGCTCTACTCTTCCTGTATGGCAGCCCGCAGGCAAACATGCCACCCTGCATTACGAGATGGGGCTTGCGGCTACAGGACTATGCATTGGACATTATTCACAGGCCGGGGAAGGGACAAAGCCCAGCTGACTTTCTCTTGCAACACCCAAGACCGGGAAGCACACCAGGGTCGCCGGTAGCAGACAGGTACATTAGACATCTGGTGCAACAGGCAGTTCCCCAGAGCATCGACCCGCTAAGGCTCACACAAGAGGCTGACAGTGACACAGCTTGTCAAATCCTCATTGAAGGACTTAAATCAGGCCGATGGAGGAGGGCAAAAGAGAGGTCACGTTGAATCCGATGATGTGAGGAAGGACGTGGAGAGCTTGTTACAAGTGAAGGATGAGCTGGCCATATCAGAGGAGAACCTGCTGCTAAAAAGTAACAAAATCATTGTGCCCACTCTACTGAGGTGGAAGGTGGTAGCGATAGCACATGAAGGCCGCAGCGGAATTGTCTCCACTAAGAGGATGTGGAGACATAAGGTCTGGTTCCCTAAGGTTGACTCGATGGTGAAGGATCTGCTCCATAGTGCCCCACGTGCTGCCCCGTCACACTTAACAGACACCACCCTGAACCACTAAACATACCAGAATTCCAAATGGAGTATGGGAGGTGGTAGCTGCTGACTTCTTTGGTCCTATCGAAGGGGAGAAATATGTACTTGCTGTCATGGTTAAGTATTTGCGGTTTCCGGAAGCACAATTATTATCGTCTACAGCAGGCCACCACGTCATCCCGGTACTGGACCGAATCTTCACGGCTTATGGCATTCCAAGACAGGTGAAGACAGACAATGGACCCCCATTTACAAGTCAGGACTTTAAGCCTTCGGTGAGTACATGGGGTTTCAGCACTGGAAAATAGCACACTATGGCCACAAGCTAACGGAATGATCTAACACTTCATGGCTGATCTAAAACGGACACCACAAATATCCCGCCTGAGAGGGCAACTGTATAAACAAGTACTACACCAGTCATTACGATATTACCGGAGCACACCAGACAGCTGTGCAGGAAAATGCCCTGCAGAAGCCATGTTTGGACAAAACGTTTGCACTCGACTACCCCAACATGGGAGTGAGGAGAACAAACATGTGGGTGATGAGGATCTGAGGAAAAGGAAGGAAAATGCCAAAGAAAAGATGAAAAGTTACGACGACACCAAGAGGCAAGCCAAGGATCACTCATTGGAAGTAGGGGAGAGAGCTGTGGTTAAGCAACCCCGAGCGAACACACACATGGCCATATTTCATGAAGACCCATTGATCATCACTGCAAAAAAAGGATCCATGATCACAGGACCATCAGCAAATGACAAGGAATGTGTCACACTTTAAAAGACTGCCAGTGGGTGATCAGCAAATGAGACGCGGCCCACATGAGAGTGAAATCATGTATTCATCGGATGAATCCTACCAGGGTGATGGCGAAGACTCAGACGAGGGAGAGCAGAGTGACCTAATGTTCAATGCCCACCCTGAACTCTCCGAGGTGAGATACCAGCGACCTCAACAGGCGAGGATAAGACCTCGAAAACTCATCGAAGAAATCGAGTAACAGGAGGGCGTAAATGTTTAATCGGGGACGGTGTAATGTTGGAAAATGTAGTTCGGGGGAGGAGGGGTGTGCCGGCAGGAGGTGACAACAGGGAAGGGGTGCAGCAGTTGCCTGATGTATGTGGATGAATAAAGATGTGTTCCACAATCCTCCGTCTCCGTGCCTTTATCCGTCTCCGTGCCTTTATCCGGCAGCAGCGCTGCGCGTACCCAGTAGTTGGGACTTCTCAGAATCACTGGCATTGACAAAATGGGACCTTGCTGCAGCCCGCCTCGTCCTGGCACCCGGAAGCGGAACTGCGGCGCCCGGAAGCCGGCTGCTTACACACCTGCTGTTTATCAATTGGCACGTGTCTGCGAATAGGGGTTCCGTGTATTGCAGGGTGTTCGAGTTCAGCTGCTTAAAAGATGAACGCGTTCACAAGAACTCGAAATGTTTCTTTCCATCGGTAACAGTTTGTCCGGCCCACAGGGGCGCAGACTGGGTTGTTTTGAGACCCCAGACTTCCGCCATAGAGGGGTCTGGACCCTTGTCAATGGACGCTGTCAGCCATTGGGCCCAGCAGGGACACCCTGGACCCTCTCCCCCGCTGGGGAGGAACCAGTCCTCGCTCTGCCCACTTCCCTTATCCCCCAGAACCCGATCCATCATGCCATGGCAGCTCACTGCACATCTGGGGGTCATTTGCCTAATCCAACAACACCTGGTGCCTGCCAAGCAGCTCCCATGGAGCCTCGTCTGAGTAAACACCCCCCCTCCCACGCTCTCCGCCTACAGTACAGGAGCGCCCCCCCCCCCCTCGTGCGCAGGACAGTGGTCCTGGGGTCTGTGATAAAGGCAGGGGAGCCGTCCACCCACGGGTGCAAACAAGAGGGATTAATGATGCCCGTGGGGGGCCGGGACGCGCATATATAGCCATGTTTGCGTTGGCATTTCTGACGGGACACTGACCCCCACCATGAATGCAGCGAGACCCTCCGTGTCAACATGACCGTGTCATTGTTATGCGCCCATCCTCCGCCCTTATCAGGTCTCCAGCTTCATCTTTTCCCAGCGGTGGCTTGCTGTGCCGCCGGTATGACTAGGATGCCAAGGCAGCCCAGGTGGAAGTACTGAGCAAGAGCCAACGCCCATTGGCACAGCCAGCAGTTTAAGCACATGTGCAGCGAGCTCCCATCCTCTGGTCATTAGAGTTCTGGCAAGCATTGTCATCTTGCACTCACGCCCCCCCCTCCACCCTCCCCCCGCAGAAAGACGCCATGACTCGCGGGGGTCCCAGGCTCACCCCACTCTTTTCAGTCAGCTCCAGACCATGGGCTCTGCCAGCTCCAAGGGTCTCAGGTCGCCCCCAGCGACAGGGTCCCTCTGACTAGACTGTAGGGGTGCAAGTTGAATTAAGGAACTAGTGGTACTCTGGCTGCATCCAAAGTGGGATGCTTGAGCAGATGGCAGCGGGCTGCGGGTGGGGGGGGACGGGGGGGGTAACCAGGATCATAAACTTTGGCTCAACTTAATGGATTTCAAGGTCTACAGTAATAGGGCCTCATTACCGCCAGTATTCCTGCTCCTCCATACTATGAGTGTGGCCCTGGAGTAGAGGAATTACCTCCAGCATCCTCCAACTCTCCACCAAAAAATCAGCAAGTCGGCAGAATTACCAAAGCGGAAATTCCACCAAAAAAGCCCCATAGATTCCAATGGACTCATAAAAATGGGGATTTAAACCTCCACTTGTGATCCGGCGGTAATTCCACTGGACCAAGTGGCGGTAACAGTAATTCAGTTGGGTGGTATTCTGGCAGGTTTGTTGCCGAAATACCGACCAACTCATAACGAGGTGCATAATGCCTTATAGTGTTTACTTACAAAACACAAAACGCATAATAAAGCCACATGACAGCATCTAAGTTTCTATAGTAACATTCTAAGCCAAAAAAATATCATTGCGGCTTTAATTTTCACACCCTGATTGGTAAACTATTAGTCCTAGAATGCAAGATAATGCCAGCCTGAAAAACCTAGTTAACCCCAAAAGAAGTTGTGGAATAAACAAAAATAGAGATGCAGATCCTTTGTCACAAACTTCCAGGTCGTTCTTATTCATGACGTTGAAAACATTTTATTAGTGACTCATTTTCCTGCATGTCAACATAGTAGAGACATCATGGCTAAAAACAAATATGGGCGCATTGTGTTGCTCGCTTTAACTATCACAGATTTGCAAGGTTGTGCTTTGCGAGGTCTTTGAGCTGGAAATGTCCCATCATACATATAAAAGGCACCGTCACTGAAAATAGAAATGTGTTTGCAACCTGAGCACGTTAACGACCTGCAGAGCCACGGACGCTCTCTGTGCGTCGCCTAGCTGAGATTTGGGCTGTGTGTGCCTCTGCCTAGCTGAGGCTTGGGATCTGTGTGTGTCTACCCAGCTGAGACTTGGGGCGGGGGGTGTGCATCGGCCTAGCTGAGACTTGGGCTGTGTGTGCATCTGCCTAGCTGAGACTTAGGCTGTGTGTGCGTCTACCCAGCTGAGAATTGGGGTGTGTGTGCACCTGTCTAGCTGAGCATTGGTATCTGTGTGCATCTGCCTAGCTGAGACTTGGGCTGTGTGTGTGTCTGCCTAGCTGAGACTTGGGATGTGTGTGTGTCTGCCTAGATGAGACTTGGGATTTGTGAGACTTGGGCTATGTGTGTGCCCACCCAGCTGAGACTTGGGATGTGCTTGCATCTGCTTAGCTCAGACTTGGGATGTGTGTGCATCTGCCTAGCTGAGACTTGGGCTGTGTGAGCGTCTGCCAAGCTGAGACTTGGGCTGTGTGTGCGTCTGCCTAGCTGAGACTTGGGCTTTGTGTGTGTGTCTGCTTAGCTGTGTGTGCGTCTGCCTAGCTGAGACTTGGGATGTGTGTGCATCTGCCTAGCTGAGACTTGGTCTGTGTGTGTGTGTGTGTGTCTGCTTAGCTGTGTGTGCATCTGCCTAGCTGAGACTTGGGATGTGTGTGCGTCTGCCTAGCTGAGTCTTGGGGTGTGTTTGTGTCTACCCAGCTGAGACTTGGGTGTGTGTGCATCTGCCTAGCTGAGCCTTGGGCTGTGTGTGCATCTGCCTAGCTGAGACTTGGACTGTGTGTGCTTCTGCCTAGCTGAGACTTGGGATGTACGTGCGTCTTCCCAGCTGAGACTTGGGATGTGCGTGCATCTTCCCAGCTGAGACTTGGGCTGTGTGTGCATCTGCCTAGCTGAGACTTGGGATGCATGTGCGTCTGCCTGGCTGAGGATTTGGATGTATGTGCATCTGCCTGGCTGAGACTTGGGATGTGTGTGCGCCTGCCTAGCTGAGACTTGAGCTGTGTGTGTCTGCCTAGCTGAGAATTGGGCTGTGTGTGCGTCTGCCTAGCTGAGACTTGGGATATGTGTGCGTCTGCCTAGCAGAGACTTGGGATGTGTGTGGGTCTGCCAGGCTGAGACTTGGGTTGTCTGTGCGTCTGCCTAGCTGCGACGTGTGGGTTGTGTGTGTGTATGCCTAGATGAGACTTGGGATGTGCGTGCATCTGCCTAGCTGAGACTTGGGATGTGCGTGCATCGGCCTAGCTGAGACTTGAGATGTGCGTGCATTTGCCTAGCTGAGACTTGGGCTGTGTGTGCGTCTGCCTAGCTGAGACTTGGGCTGTGCTTACGTCTGCCTAGCTGAGACTTGGGATGCTTGTGTGCGTCTGCCCAGCTGAGACTTGGGATGTGCGTGTGTCTGTGTCAAGACTTGATGGTCGTGTAGCCGATGAAACCTCTGTCCCCAAGTACCACTCGAGCAAACAAGAAATTACTGCCCGAGCGGTCCTTGAGGCCACAGGTGGTGATCTTCGTCAGCCGCAACAAGGAATGCCTGAAGATGCCGGAAGGTGCCCCTATGACCGCTGTAAGGAAAACACGAGGTTAGGTCACAAACACGGAACCCCAGACTTGCATATATGACTGTGTAATAAGTCTAGAATAAGGCTTACCCTTAAGAGTTGGTCGGGACTTAATAATGGTGTAAAGAAGTTCGTCAGAGGCAGCTGGCAAGGGTGATGAGATTGATGAAAACACCATCTTACGTAGAAGCCAGAAAACGTAGATCAATCAATCCAAGAACATAGTTCATAACAAAGGGCAATCCAAATAGCAATCCAGGGACGGAAATGTGGTTGAATCCAGTAGAAGAATAGTTCCAAACAACGGTACCGTGAAGGAAGAAGCCAAAATCAGAGTCCAAAAATCAATCCGAGGTCAGTGGTAGTAAACTTAGTCCGTAGTCCGTAACGCGCCCAACAGAATCAGCTGTGAAGCGTTGAAGGGCAGTCGGCGCGTCCCTTTTGAACGCTGACTGGTGATCACATGACTTCCATCAACCGTCACGTCATCGAGCGTGCTGAAGGAGGAGCTCTCAGGTGCCGGCAACGGAGACGTTGTAGAATGCCCGTGGCGCGTCTCCATGGCAACTGCCACCGCCGGAATGGAAACCGACGCTGAGATGGCAAAAACCGGCGTCGTTGACCTTGTCCCATTCCTTGCCGGCAAGCCTGCAGGGGAGAGTGTGTTTTGTGAGATGTGTTCATGGAACGTAGGGGCGTGACAGTCTGCCCAGCTGAGACTTGGGATGCGCATGCATCGGCATAGCTGAGACTTGGGATAGATGTTCGTCTGCCTAGCTGAGACTTGGGCTGAGTGTGCATAGCCCTAGCTGAGACTTGGGATGCATGTGCATCTGCCTAGCTGAGACTTGGGCTGAATGTGTGTCTGCCTAGCTGAGACTTGGGATGTGTGTGCATCTGCCTAGCTGAGACTTGAGATGTGTGTGTGTCTGCACAGCTGAGACTTGGGATGTGTGTGCGTCTGCCCAGCTGAGACTTGGGAGGTGTGTGTGTCTGCCTATCTGTGACCTGCGATGTGTGTGCGTCTGCCCAGCTGAGACTTGGGATGTGTGTGTGTCTGCCTAGCTGAGACTTGCAATGTGTGTGCGTCTGCCCAGCTTAGACCTGGGAAACTGGCAGTGCTTGAATGTCCGGCCTGAGCCGATTCTATATTTAGCTCAGGAGAAAGAGAAAGGTCCAGGAGTCATACGCTATATAAAAAGCAAACCCACTAGTGGTACGGCGTACCAATGATTTGTATTACACTTCCATCTCTGCTGCACTGGCGAGTAGGCGGCTGGTAAATTTGATTAGACTGGACCCTGCAGGTCCAACTAAAAAGGGAGTTTAGTCTCCCACTGGAAATGCAAAGGTTCCCAGTCCTCAGGGTCCAGAAGAGCGTTGATGTCCAATTTTCTGGGCATAGTCTTGCAGTTTCTTCTGCACCACATTCAGACCTCCTCTTCGGTTCCGCAGATTGAATCTTCCCATCGATGATTACCTGACGCAGTCCTCAAGTAGTTATTTAGAATTGGACCGAGATGGTTTCAGGGCCAGGGACACAACAAAACCTAAATTTCAGGGGTTGCGGGGAGGGGAGCTAATCCCTCAAATGTAATGAGAAGCGCTAACTTCAGAGACGGTGGGGAAGGGGCAAACTTATTTGTGTGGCAGTCATCTAACTTCTTTACGCGTTGCAATGAGACTATTCTAGTGCAGCTTCAATGTTACAAGAAGTTAACGCTCTCCCTTACGTCTGAAGGCACCCACTTTAGGACTGCTGTGAGAATGAACGTCTCCTGTCCCCTTTTTCAAATCACTGCCCTGACATGCAAGTACTAACCCCATATCACGATTTCAATTGCCTAAAATTCTATGCATTTAAATGCAGGTGCTAACAATGAAATTCTTTACATTAGTAATCGGCTGGGCCTTTGTTAACAGCAAGGCCCAGGCGCCGTTTAACATCTGTGTCCTGTTCTTTCCGGATACGACTTGGTGTCAGCCAGGTCGAGTCAACAAAGCCCAAACTTTCTGCGGGAGCTGAAGCCCGGTCAGCTCAATGGAATTGCACCACTGCTCAGGGCCCAGCCAGAGGGGCCCATATTTTAAACAGGCTGAATATTGAGCAAGCATTGCCCATTTTCCTCAACACTGAAAGGTTAGTGGAGCCACACACAACTTTCAGGCAGCATCAGAAATGTGGCCCAACCTGATCCTAATTCTTCAACAGGGGTGAGCCAAGGCCACATACGGCCACACCGTTATCCGGTATCCACAGAGACACACACTCAGAGAGCAATGTTCAATTCAAGGACCGCCATTGGGCTTAAGTGGTCTGATAGGTTACAGTCTAGGATGAAGCCAGGATGCACCCTCAAAACAATAGAACATCACCAGCCAGGGCGCTCCATACATTCAGCCAGGCAAGAATACTCAACAAGGGTACTGCAATGTAAGGGGTCTTTGAGAGTGCCCTTCGGACACTTTTTGTGGCCTTGCTGCATGTAGAAATGGGGTATGTGTTCTAACACTCAAACTCAAGGATGTCCTTCGAAGGTCACCAGGGTTCGCAACTGCAAACTCTGGCACCTCCTGTGCGACCTCTGGCACCACCTCTGTGACCCGTGGTTACGGGTTGTAGAAGCAGAGAAACCAAAAGTAAAGAGGCTTGTATGAGAGCCCTCTTTACATTCAGCTGCACCCTCTGCCCCCCACCGGTACATGTCCTGGGGGGAGGAAGACCTTGGACTTAAAAAATAAATTATTTATTTTTAAAATCTAAGCCCGCTCCCCCCCAGGAGATGGAGTCCTCTAGCTCCTCTGCTCACCGCATGGCAGGAACCAGACTGGTTTCTTGCACGCGTGGAGCATGGGAGTCAGAGGCCTGCCTCCTGAGGAGATCCTCGTAGCACCGGATTTGGAGAAAAGGTAAGGCCATGCCTTTTTTCAATGTTTTATGTATGTATATGTATGTGTGTGTGTGTGTGTGTGTGTGTCTGTGTGTCTGTGTGCGTGTATATATGTATTTATATTATGTAATGTGTATGAATGAGTGAGTGTATGATCTATGGGTGTCTAGGTGTGCATGTGTGAGTGAATGGTGAATGGGCGCATGTATAAATGAACAAGAGATTGTGTGTGCATGTGTTCAATGCATAGATTACTTACTAGTAATCTTCATTACTCCTACTCTTCCTCGTCCCTGTGCTTGCTTATAAAACAAATTGAAATGTCGTAAGTGTGGGGAACGAGGGGGGCTGCTAAAATGTAATGGGCATCCATGGTAAAGCAGGCATGATATATGTTCTTAGTGGCTAGACTGGCATGTAGGTACAGCCAGTCTTCTCATTTCTTACTGTGGTATGACAATTTTACCGGGCATCTATAATAAAGTAAGCATGATAAGTGTTATTACCTGTCTAGACTGGCATTTGGGTGCAGCCAGTCTAGCCATTTCTTACTGTGCAATGGCGTATTTTTCTGGGCATCTATAATGAAGTAAGGATTATTAGAGTTATTATGTGGCTAAAGTAGCGTTTTGGTGCAAGTAGTCAAGCCATTTCTTACTGTGACTTTACATTTTGTACTGGTCACTGATAAAGCAATCATGATAAGTGTAATTCCTGGGTAGACTGGCATTTGGATGCAACCAGTCTAGCCTTTTCTTACTGTGATATTGTACATTTTTCTGGGCATCTTTTATAAAGTAAGTGAATTGAAGGCCTTGGACCCTATCAAACGCCACACATCCAGGAATCCTTTCTCAGAGACAGGGACAAAAGAAAATCAAGCACCTGGGAGTTTTTTCTCAGCAGTCTTTATTAGGTGTAGTTACAAGGCACACTCTGGAAAGCACATTTTGCCTTCAACCTGCTTATATAGGCTATTTGGATGATGCAACATCCTTCTGCAAATGAGTCCTTTGGCTAGACTATGCTTCTGATAGGTCCTCTTAGCCAGAGAAAAAACCTCCCTTCACTACGATTGGATGGCTTAACTGATGCACATCAAACCCACATTAGCATAGCTGGTACCCACAATGTTCTCCTACGCACAAAACTGATAAGGTTATTTTAGACTTAGCTGGACACATTTATAACAATTCGCAACTCCTGCAAAAACACCTTAATTACATCAATATTTACTCCTTCTCTGATTTTCGAGGTCCTGCCAAGTTAGTTAGTGCCTTATGCTGTGGAGAAAACAGATAAACTCTATTGTATGATGCCAAATAATATAGCTGGTCACTCAAAATGGTCTGCATGATGCATATTATGCCATCTCATCATGAATCGTGTCTGCTTTTCCTGCCAAGTTCCATTTTTGGGTAACAACCCCCATTATCTCACTGTGAGATGCTGCCAAAGACTAATGTATCAGCCTGTGTTGCTTGTAAGCATGAGTCAGGGTTTTCCACACCTGCCTCAATTTTGGACACCATTTTGTACTTGAATCATCCATTTTGAAATATATTAATCCTTCAGGGAGATTTTATTTCTTTATTTAAGCATTTCTTACTTTGTATCCCTTATAATATATTTTTATATACTCATGGTATGTGTGTGATACTTAAAGCACCCTTCCCTTCCTGGGTCATTCTAACCCAGATTTGTGCAGTGCCATGTGCACTTTGTAACCTAAATAAAGGCAGTATAATACTGATTTCTGCAATAATTGAACCATTTGATCTGCCCATCATGTTATCTATACTCAGTTGAAGGGAGGAGGGATTGACACCTTCTATACATAAGCACGATAAGTGTAAATACCTGGGTAGACTGGCATTTGCATGCAGCCAGTCTAGCCTTTCCTTACTGTGATATTGTATATTTTTGTGGGCATCTTTGATAAAGTAAGCATGATAGTTGTTATTACCCGGTTAGGTAGGCACTTTGGTGCAGCTAGTCTAGGTATGTCCTACTGTGGCATGGCATTTTTTACTGTATATCATCAAGGCTACAGCAAACATGATAAGTGTTATTATGTGTATGGCCCAAATTGTGCAGGCAGTTTTGACATGTTTTCTTATTGTTGTTTTGCATTTTTAATATCAAAGCGGTAAGATTACTCAGCGGGTTTAGCGCTTGCTGATGCAATCATAGGATCACGCTTAGACTACTGCAACGCACTCCTACTGGGCACGTCAGCAAGGAACATCAAGAAACTCCAAACAGTGCAGAACAATGCACTCAGAGCAGCTACAGGGATCTCTAAAAGAGACCACATCTCAGCTACAAGGAAATCTGTCCACTGGCTACCCGTCAAAGAACGCATCCTCTTTAAATCCCTTGCACTGATCCACAAATGTCGCCATGACACAGCACCTCGTTACCTCGCACAAAGATTCTCTGCACCCCCATCTAGCAGAGCAGCTAGATCCAGCTATACTAACCGACTGTCCATTCCTAAAAGCCTCAGGATCAGGGCACGCGGCTCTAGCTTCCCAGTGCTAGCGGCGACAAACTGGAACCAGCTACCTCCCGCTATCAGAGGCATTGAATCCCACACAGTCTTCAGAAAAGCAATAAAAACCCTGCTGTTCGTGTAATCTGCCACAATAGCTCGATGCCAACCTGTAATGCATATAACACTGTCTGTAAGCAATGTGTAACATATTTATCACCCCACCTCTTGTAACTAAGTCAAATTCTTGAAACAGCGCTGCAATGCCTCTGGGCTGCCAGGCGCTTTACAAATATAAAAATAAATAAAATAAATAAATCTTTGGGTGATCTGCAGGTTGCAGGTTCGAATACCAGTAAGGCCAAATCCGCCTTTCATTCTTCCGAGGTGGATAAATGAGTACAAACGTCAGTTGGGATGATAATCTTTACATAAATATGTGCTATGTATAGCGGTTTGACGAAAGCGCTATATAAATAACAAATCATTACTATTAAAGCATTAATGCTCCTGTACACTGTTGGTGGCTTGCATCTATTGGATTTCTGGATGCTGTAATATCGCAGCAACTGGCAATGTTGGGTATTCCACTTATCATATAATGACAATACCTGACGTGCAGCTATAACTGGAATAATAGGGCAGTAACTGGGTGAAAAGTCATGTGACATCACTTCCTGTGATGTCATCAGGTGCATGATATCTCTTCTGCTACCCGTGGCATGTTGGTGAATCAATGTACCTGCTCAAACCCCGGGTGCCCAGTGGTCAGAAAGTGCATGTCAGAAATTGCATTCTCTAGTAAGTTCTAGGGATCATATCTCAGAGGCAAATCTTTTTTTAAAACTCCGGCTAATCCAGACGGGAACACTGAGGGCCCAATTCATGGAATCCGTTGCAGAATTGGTGCAAGGGCTGCACACCGAGAAAGACCCTGCGCAAGCCGTGGTACAGAAAAAATATTGCACGCCATGCGTATTCATGGATTCCAAGACGCATTACTAGCCGTCACGCAAGTCACAACAAGCTGTGCGAGGAATGCCTACAACACACGTCCATGCACACCAAAAAGTAAGCCCAAGGACTAACACGACGCAAGCCTCAGCACCACCCCTGGCCCAGCGTCCAGTAACCCAGCGAAATCGCGCACTTCACCTTGCAATCCCAGAAGGCACCCCAGAGAAAATGCTTGCCCTCCCTTGAAAGCCCAGCCCGCACCCCAGCGAAATCGCATGCCTCACCTCACAATCCCAGGCTGCACCCCAGAGAAAACACATGCCCTCCCTCGCAAGCCCAGCCTGTACCCCAGTGAAATCACACCCTTCACCTCGCAGTCCCAGGCCGCACCCCAGAGAAAATGCGTAACCCTCACTCACAAGAACAGCCCATACCCCAGCAAAATTGTGCACCTCACCTTGCAATCCCAGGCTGCACCCCAGACAAAAAACATGCCCTCCCTTGCAAGCCCAGGATGCACCCCAGCCAAATTGCACGCCTGACCTCGCAATCCCAGGCTGCACCCCAGAGAAAACACGTGCCCTCCCTGGCAAGCGCCGGCCACACCCCAATGAAATCACACACCTCACCTCGCAATCCCAGGCCACACCCCAGAGAAAATGCAAGCCCTCCCTCGCAAGCCCAGGCCGCACCCCAGGGAAATCATGCAACTCACCTCACAAACCCAGGCCGCACCCCAAAGAAAATGCGTGCTCTCCCTCGCAAGCCCAGCCCATACCCCAGCAAAATGGCACGCCCCCTTGTAAGTGTAGGCTACACCCCTTACAAAATGTGAGTTCCCCCAACACCCTCAACACCCATTCTGTCCTCATACTCCCCTACTGCACATGAACAACTGTAGTCCACATACCACCTCTCAGCCCCCTCACATGTTACACCCCCACAGGCAGCCCCCTTCAGACAGGACACAACCCCCCCAATACCCTCACCCGTGACACCACCCACAGACAGCCTCCTCCAGAAGGGACACCCCACACAGGCAGCACCCTCCAGACTGGAGACCCCCCACAGGCAGCCCCCTCTAGATGGGACAGCACCCCCCAAACCCCCTCACCTGTGACATCCCCCACAGGCAGCCCCCTCTAGACTGGACACCCCCCACAGGCAGCACCCTGACAGTCTGACACATTACCACTGCAATGCAGGTCTGTTGCTCACCAGACCTTCCGTGGTGTGACAGCACCATGAATTGCAACATGAAAATGTATCCTGCAAATCCAAACAACTGGAATCACCAGAGGTTCATCCATGAGTAGAGCATCTGTTCACACACCCTTTCAGGCCTTAATCACCCCCCAACATACACAGGTGACAAGTGATTGAAAAAACATGTGCATGCTGCCCATGGCACATTGCCAAAGCATCAAAGCACAGTGACAGAATGTGTGCCCACGACTGCCAAAGCATCAAAGCACAGTGACAGAATGTGTGCCCACGACAGAAGCAAACATATCAAAAGTTGATGCAAGATCCACAAACAATGGCCAGGCGTGTTACAGCCTGAGTACGAGTGAGCCGGGTGTCAACATACCTGTCAGGGAACTATCACATGACCAGTCCATGTATGGGTGATGGTAGGGCAGTCCTCACAGAGAATTGTGGATTGTGCAGCCACTCAGGAAGATCTCACAATAACAAAGCAATGTGCTATGAACGTGACCAGGGAACACTCCCACAGTAAGCCCACCTCCCTCCACCCCAACCGCACTGATGCCAAACACGCAGTGATGCAGCACAGGTCAATGCAAATCCAAATATACAGTGCACACCCATTCATCTGATGGACACACCACCACATGTCAGGCACATGTGCTTCCTGCCATCCGCAACCATCCCAGCAACAACAATGCACAAGCATGCACACAAGACACACGACTTGCAATGGAGAGATGCACTGGCACAAAATAGAACTAGCAAACAGGCCGAAACACAAATGAACTGCACGAAGCGTGGAATTTAACAAACAGAATCATATATATTGAAGAAATATGTACAGAAAAAATCTTTAACTGAAGGTAAAAGTTGTCCATGTAAAATATGTAAAAAAATGAAATCTTAAGAAATAAAGAAAGGAAACCTACACCTAAATAACTATTTACAAAGGCAGCGGGCTAGTCCAACTCCTCCTCGCCAATCTCACACAGGCTCTCTACCAGGGCTCAGTCTAGCGTCACGTCCTCACTCCTCAGGCAGGCCTCTGTTCTTGCCTGGGGGGCTTGCAGGGTCTCCAGCATCTGTGTCTCTATCACCTCGGCTTCTCTGCAAGTGGCCTCCAGGATGGCAGCCCGCCATCTCCCCCGATGAAGCGCCATCCCAGCCCTGGCCAACACAATCCTCGCTTCCCGAACCTGCTTTCTCTCTGCTCCGATCTGCTGCCCATATCTCCGGAACACGGGAGACATCCTGTCCCTCAGGTAAACGTGTTCCTCCCACCTCACATTGCGTACCTCCCCCTTCAGATGTTGTGCCCTGAGAATTGCAGTCTCCTCCTGCTTGCCAGCTGATGCCACAGTGCCCGGTGCCTGTTTTGTGTGTATGTCCTCCGGGCTGAGGACGATACCCGGAGGTGTATGGCCGTACCCTTCCTCTCGGTGCCTGCTGTCCCTCCATTGCCGGTGACCCTGTCGGTCCCTGGGTAGGCACAGTGACCACCTCAGCTGATTGACCTTGACCTTGGACTCCCAACTTGGGCAGGGATGTTGGCTCCACCAGACTGGGCAATGTGGGTGGGACTGGTGCACAGGGGGCTCTGTTGGTATCTGGGCCGGAAGGCACCCCGGAGGACGACTGGTGCACAGAGGAGGAAGAACAGGAGGGGGTTACATCAGTGAACAGCCCGTGATGAGGCGGCATACCTCACTGTGATGATGTGCAAGCAGACTACGTGTAGCCTGCACATCATCATGGATGATGCCTGTACGCCTCGTCACACCAGCCTGCAGGGGTATCACATAGTCCCGGGTGACAACACCACATGGTAAGAGGGTGTCAGTCTAGGTGGACACAGCCGACACTGTGGGGTGAGTCTGGGTGGAAGCATCCCGGCAGGCGCATACAGCTGTATCAGATGGCCCAGAGATGAGAATTTGCACAGGCACCTCGACGGTGGCCTGCACAGCCTCATGCGCCTGGGACAGGAGTGCAGTAGGCACGCCCACCTCAACACCCCCACCTGACCCCATGGGCTGAGCATTAACGGCCACCTCCTCCCCTTACCCCCGCCAACCTGGATGACCCTGGGGCATCTTCTGCCATGTATGGCCTCTGTGTGGCATCACCTGTCCCCCCACTGCTGAGGAGTCCACTCCCACATCACCTTCTTGAAATTACCCCCAGCAGCCATGCCCGATGTCACTGGCGCTGCCACAGCCACATCACTCCCCGAAGATGGACTGTCACAGTGGCGTTGCTGGGGCTGCGCCTCTGCCTGGTGGAGGCATCCCTGCTGCCATGCTCCACAGCACTGCTTCCGCCCTCTTCATCAGATGCAACTGTGGAAAAGGAGACACAGAACATAAACATCAGTGTACTGCACCAATGTGTGCGTGGCAACACCAACATTCACATGAACATGACTAGTCAAGGGAACAACCATCATCCTCCACCCCACACACATGGACATGCAATCCACATCCATGCAGATACATGCGTACCCATCACTCCAGACATTCACATCAGACTACGTGCCACTCTCATGACCAATCAATTGCGTATGTTACACACACATGCATCATGTGCACATACACATGTCATGCACACACATCAACAGAGAGGCCACAAGCAGTGTAATGAGCAATCACATCAGAGTCCCGTTAACTGTAATACCTCTAAATGACTATGTCAGACATCCAAATGCATGTGTTGGTGTTGCGTGAGGGATGGCCAGTCACGCGTTCCCATCTTTGGCACATACACATGAACATCATGCATGCACAGGACACGGACAACACTACCTCAACTCTCACACTTGTCACACAGGCATGCCTCAGACACAAGTAACAAAACATGTGCACGGTTTGAAAGGCAGCTGTACAACACACAATGCAAGTGATATCTCATTAAAAATACATATGGTCCAATGCACACATGGAGAGCAATGTCTGAGGCATGCACGCAGACATCCATCTCAGAGGCATACTTGCTGCAAGCCTAAGGGGCTCACTGCCAACATGCACCGTAGAGCATAGCAACACATGGATACTCCCAGTCCACTCCAGACCTGGGTGTGCAGCGCCGGGTAAAACCTCTCCAGGATGCGCATGTTGGTATTGGACAGCTGCCACCTGCGTGCATGGTGCACCTCCGCAGTGGCACCGGCCTGGATGTAGCGCAGGACCTTGCTCTGGGTCCTGGATTTCCGATCCTCCCAGCGCTTAAGCGCGGCCTTGAAGATCTGAGATGCCACCCCTCTGCATTGATGGCATCCGTTATCCCGTCCCAGATCTGCTGACGTCCTTCCTTGCCACATTGCATCACTGGGTTGAAGAGGGCATCATAATTCTCCAGGACCTTCTCCACCAGGATGTCAACTTCCCTGGCAATGAAGTTGACAGCCCTCTGCCTCGCTGCCATGGGGTCTCCGCTCTGGTCTGAAGATGACAGTGCAGACATGGCAACCCCCGAGGCAGGTGTGGGTGGGCACGGTGTTCCTGGAGCTGGGCTGTGGAGCGGTGGTGGTGGTATGGCACGGTGGGAGTCTGGTGAAGCAGCTGAGCTGGTCACAGGGCCAAGGACAGAAGCACTGGCAATGGCTGGACAGCAGTCACTCCAAACACAGTGAAGGTTGATAGCAGGCTCACACTGGAAAGGCAGCAGCAGATGGCTAGGTAGGAGGCAGCTCAGGGCAGTAGGAGGCAGGTAAAATGGCTTGGAGGCAGGAGCTTGGGTCTTCCGTGTATTAATCTGTTTGCAGTTGAAAACAGAGTGACGGGACTATGCGTGTAAAAAATTAGCATGGACATGTGAAATCCGAGGAAAAGCCCTCAGCATGTAACTTACGTGACATGCGCTGCATGCTCATGTTGAGCATGCCAGATTCAGGGATACATAAGTACACGTAGCAGCAACTCAGACCATACGTGCGAAGGGGAGTACACGGACGAGTGGAATACTGTGAATTTTGGAGTGCCACGCAATTCATTCACTTCAGGGACCGTACAAACTTCTTATTTTGGTGGGGGATTTGCCTCTGCTCATACACATGTCTACTTTTGTATTTTCAGAGGCTAACAGTGAGTCGCGTATGCATTTCTCTGACTCTGTGTGTCTACCTGTTGACATGTCATGTAATAGCATGTCCCAGAGACACATGACCATGACCTTTTCACTGTATTAGTCAATAGTTCGCTGTGCCATGTGCCATAATGTGCTTGGTAACAACCATGTTTGTTGGCAATGTTTCCACTGGCTACATGGCCCTGAGCAGGGAATGTTGTTGCCAGTCTGCATATGCCATGATCAGATAGCTTCTTGTACATAGTGTGTGGATGATGTTTCTCTCATGGTGCCATGCCATGCATGTTGTTGCATGATGGCAATGTGATACACATGTTTACTGTAGACACGTTGCACATGACTTCTCTTGTCTTTTTCTGTCCTTGTGCAGGTGGGGAAGCACCAGAAGCAGAGGAGGAGGAAGAGGAGGAAGAAGAGTCTGTGGCGGTTCAGACCACCAGTGGAGGACGTGGCGTGGCAGGCTGTGAGAATCCACTGGTGCTACTGACCATCCTGAGCCTTGCTGCATACAATTCGGACTCTTTGGATTCAAGTAGCTCTGATGCAGAACCGGATGTGCAGTCCTCAATGCTGGCGGAGGTGAGTGCACCAATTGTTGGAGCAGTTGTGGGTCTGTGAGTCTGCATGGGGTCAGATACCTCACAAGGCCTGTCAGTGGTCTCAGGGCCTTCTGTGGTGGTTACGGATGCAAGGTCATGCTACCATGTATTGGTTTCTGGTCCTGGGGCAGATGTCCAAGAGAGGGTTGCAGTCCTACAGCCAGAGACAGTGGCATCACAGCAAGTGCCATGCTCCCTTGGGTCAGGCTGGCATAGGCCCTGCACACGTGGGGGCGTGTGCAGCCTGGGCAGACCGAGTTGGAGCAGCAGATGTGGTGTTCCGCACACCGACAGGGTGCTGCCTTTAAGAGTTTGGCTGAGGGCATGGGTAGGCTGGTCAGTTCCATGATCCCACCAGCAACACAGGTGGAGCAACAGCTACAGGTCATGCGGTCCGCATGCCGCTCCCACAGGCTACACATGGAGACCAACATCAAGAGCCGACGGGCAGATCTAAGGTCTCTGTAGGCATCCCTGCTTGCAGAGGGTCGGGCACACAGGCAAGCCCTGAGGCAAGAGTTGTTGGCCCACAGAGCTGCAATCCATGAGGAAAAGGCAGCCACCAGGAGACTGTTCCAACAGGAGATGCTAACATTGAGGCAGGATATCTTGCTGGAACTCTGTGCATACCGTGATGTTGTGCATGGTGACCTACAAGCCCTTAGTGTGCTGGTGCATGCATCAGTGTCATCAGTGCTGCCACTGAGGACCAGGCCAGGACACTGCGTGGTCAGCCTCAAGTTCCACTACCACCTTCTGATGCAACCCAGGATGGTGGTGCCAGCAGAGACATTCCTCCCGGTCCACCATAGCCGTGTGGTCCGTGAGCCCATGGAGGGTTTTTCTTTTTCTTTTTTTGACATCCACCCATGTGGAAGTTGACATGCACCCTGCCCCTCGCCCCTCCTGGGTACCCCCTGGCTCCCCCACACCCAGTCCATGATGGACATTTTTAATTTTTGTATTTTTTAGTTTTCTTTTGTTGGATACTTTTGTTCACCCCACGCCCAGATGTTGGCATTTTATTTTTTGAGTTGCCTTTCCTGTTTGTTTTCTTTTTTTTTCTTATATGTTCCTTGAAGTGTGCTGTTAACATCCCAAGGCCATGACATTTGCAGTGATGGACATGCAGGTTGTAATGTCTTCTCCCATTTTGTTTCAGTAATCTGTGATCTGGCGGTGACTGCTGTCCTGGGGTTGACACCCTGCACCCTTTGACGTCCATGCTCCCCATGCCCTCTACCAGGCACTGTCCCTCCTGTTCCTGATTAAGAGACACAGTTCCGGGTGAAGGTGATGCGGGATTCACAACATGCCGGCGCAGTCAGCATGTAAGCATGCAAACTGTCTTGCATGTGGAGCATGCGTGATTGGTCTGCATTTTTGTTGCATGTGTTACTTAACTTATATGTGCTTTGCATGCTAACATGCCGGTATGGTTCTTTAAGTGGTGCTCATGTCCCTGTGTTACCTACCTTGATGAATTACTCTATGGCCGCACCTACTCTGCTGTAGAGCATGTCATTGTCCATCTCCAATCCAGGCAATGTACTCCTTTATGTGGAATTTCCTTTGGCTTCCCTATCAGTGTCACTCTCTCTCCTCTCTGTTGTGGTATGCTGGACTCCTGGACTGATCACAATCTATTTCCTAAACAACAAACTAGTGTCCAATCTGTAGACACTCCCGTCCCCTACACACCATAAGTGCTGATCACCAGCCAAACAATTTAAAAACGTATACTTCATTTGATGTAATAATAGTCAAGAAAAGCACAATTATACAGTGTGTACATCCAGTTCGTAGTTTTCTTCTAAAACAGAGTAGTTCTTTCATGCAAAGTCCTTCATACACTATGCATTTTGGGGTGCTGTACCCCTTCTTCAGGAGTGGACTTCTATGGGTGTATGGTAAAACAAGATAGAACAAAGCAAGGCCCAGATTTCATTCATGTTACTTCTTGTCCCTATATTCCTATGTACAATAGTGTACCACCAATTTCAAAATTGACTTTTCCCAGTGTATTTATATGTTACGCTCACCTGATATCCCCGGGGGCGTCTGGAAGGCTCTGAGATCTGGAACCATGGATGCGTAGTTGCCCAGTGCTGAATAATGAATCTGCAATTACAGAAGGGAGGATTTATCATGACTGTCTCTAATGGGTGAATCTCCCACCTCCCTCTCACCGATTCCCTTCCCACTGGGTTCTTTTCTCACCTTAGTTATTTGTAGGGTGAGCTATGCGTCCTGTGTTTCTTGTGCAGGGGAGCTTGACATTTGTTGGAGAGCTGCCCGAGTTGCTTCACTGGTACAGTACGCCTTCCTTGGGCCCAGGTCTGCTGTGACCTTGAATCTGCTGGTAGGCAGGTAGGTTTATTAATTGTAAGTCTTTCTTCTGTTTATGGTGGGAATGTGTTAATGTCTTTAACTCCTTCTTTCCAGGTGTGAAGGTCTTGATGCTGGCGTGCCGGATGGAGAGGCACGTTTCCAGGTAAGAGAAAGCGCGAAGCGCAGCGCCTTTATTGTCTTTTAAAGCTAACTTGTGTTTTCTTCTTCTCCTCACAGGCCGCTGTGGTGCTGCGAGTGGATGAGAGCACGATGAAAAACAGGCCCCTGGAATCCGTTAAGGTAAGTACAGCACTGTGTGGTTGTTTAATATTGAAAGAGAACCTGAATATGTCTCTTTCCCTTTGCAGATGTTGCTGTGGTGCTCCGGATGGAAGCGTGGCTTAGCGCAATGGAATTCATGTAAAACATGGAATTCGATGTTTTGGATGCGCATGTTCTAACATTGTTTTTCTCTTTCTCATTATTGCAGGTCGCAATGTTCGAACAGCAGCTGTGGTAGCGGTTCGCCGGAAGTCCTTAAGCTAGTACTCACAGATGAGTGATGTTTCTTCTTCTCTCGATTTCCACAGATTGCAGCCCTGTTGAGATGCTGAGTGCTGGATGGTTTTTTCTCAGGTAAGACAGAATAATCTTGTTCTTGTTCTTGCAGGATTACAGGAAGATGCTGAAGACCAGGAGCTGGACACGGTGAGCGTCACGCTGCTGGTGGCACAATAACATGAAGCGTGTTCTGCAGTCAGGGTGTGGGTTATATAGCCCAAGTAAAGTAGTACCAGAGAAAGTAGTTCCAGGCCTGCCACACCCAAAACACTAGACCGCATGGCTTGGTTCTTAGAACTAGACTGTGTGGGTGCTTCCATGTTGGATTTAAAGGCCCATGTACATAAATGGGACCTAGTTTGAACATCCCTTCCTTCCTATGTATGAGCCTGGTGCCAAAGGCGCCAGGACTGTCTCTGGGAGCCCTTTTGCAGTGGTTTTAAGTCCCTCAGTGTTCTGGTGGGAGCCTGCTTGTGGTACAACTTGTGCCCCCTCACGGTGGCCATGACATTATATATATATATATATATATACTGTGGCATCACCCTGGTTTCATCTCAATCAGATTGCAAATGATTCAGTGTGTCTAACCATATCATTTCAATTGTGAAAACGCAAATCACCCCTCCAGAGCTTCTGCTATGTATAAAGTGCTCTTGGTTCCATGCAAGTGATGGCGTCTGTACTCTGTATGTAAAGGACTGCTCCCCTATCATATGGCAAGTGTCTATATGAATCTATCCGTGATCTGTCACCCGATGGCGTGTATATTGAAGAGGTCTCATCATACCTCCAATTCTTAACATGAAAACACTGTATTCCTAAATTTACGAAAAATCAAAAATCATGCTTATGGTGTTTCTCCACTCCATGAGAATTGTTTAGCCCTATCACCCTCTGAGGCGCCCTCGTACCTGAAGGTTTGCACGTGATATTATTCAGATTGAGTTGGCACTCGGCATCTAGGTAGCCACTTCCGCCAGACGCCATTTTGGATCGGTACTGTTTTATTAAGCGCTGCAGTAATTGGTACTGGTCTCGGCATAGATAATACATGTTGGGAGGATGTGTATAAAAATGGCTTTGATTATATAAAGTACAACCCATGTGGTCATGGAATTATTAATAAAGTGTGCTTAGCAAGGCACTGTGTCGGGATATATTCATGCATGATATATTTGTGCAAATAACAGCACATGTGTTCAAATTCCAAGGGAAGCAAAAATGGGCATTTTACTGGCAGGATTTAGAAGCAGCCATTTTGAAATGGGTGCAAGGGACAGCTTTTCTCAGCAACAAGCCAGTAAAATGAGTGTTGTTTTAAAAGCATTTAATGTTATTTAAATATGCACTAAATATTTGCAATACATGTGTCTTCTATTTACACCACTCGCCGAGTTGGGGGCAAGGTTTATTTTCTATTTTCTATGTTTAATTTTCCATTTTCTACATTGAATTGTCAATGTTTATACATGTGGCCTAATTAATAAAGGACACTTCAATTGTTTTTCCAGTACTTGGATTTGAGCCTTCCTCCAATGATGCATACTTATGTAGATGTATTAACACTAATATGGAGGCGTGTTAGAATCGTTACTACAATAATCCACTGTAGTACCAATGTTTGAGGACAGAACTACCCCCCTGTACAAAGTTAAAAGAAATCAAGCCAGCAAAAGGATGATTATTTCAAAAATACCCAGCAGAATGTGCAGTCACTTTACAATGCAGAAACGTGCATATATACAGAGTGAATGCTTTTCTATCTTTGTGGAACTTCATTGGAAATATATAACCAACTAACCTTACTAATAAAAGCCAGTAACCAATTAACTGTCCCAATTAACATTATAATGCAGTTTGGTAGGCACAGTTTGAAATTCATTTCATTTTGTGTTTTTCCATGGGTAGATGCACGGTAAAAAAAAACAGAAGGGCTGTTTGTGCAGGCTGAAAACTTCCATTGTCCTCGCAAGAAATAACTTGTTACATGTATGCTCGGGTAAGGTGATTGGCTAATGTGGTCGGCAGTTCTGGATGTGTCAGAACCACGTCAGGGGAGGCTGATCTAATTTTGATGGACAGCCAGAGGAAATTTAAGCAGGAGATATGGGGGTGTAGTCAGCAGTCGGAGATTGGGTTCCTGTCAGCACACTGTGGGATGGTGTGTCTGGGGGCTGCTGCTGCTGGAAGAGAGCCTAAAGTCGGGCAGAGAGAGAGAAAGTGTCGTCCTGGCTTCAGAGTGAATGAAATTCCAAAGGCTGTGTCCATGAACTATGTGGGATTCGTACAGTTAAAGTCTGACAGCACAAAATTCAAACCTCACCTACTCCGGTGAGTTAGGTCTTAAAAAATGAGGCACTTGAAAATGTATGATATGCATTGTATTTTTTGTCAGACAGTGTAGTGAGATTAGGTTTGAAAACAAAAGTCTCACATGTTTTGCTGCATTTCTGCACTGGGTAAACAGAGCTGCACACCACGTGTAAAACATGTTCCATGTTGCAATATGTTTGTTTCCTTTTATCTTTTAGAGGCACAAAGCTGTACTCGCTGTTGGTAAGAATATGTAACTGTGATATCATGCAATGTATTGTTTTTATTTTTCTGTTAGTGTAACATAATAGTGGTAATCAAACAGTAACAGCATAAAGAAAGAGAAAACAGAACGAGGCTATTGCTTGGTTTTTGTGTTTTATTTTCTGCCTCTGATGATCACTGTGTCAGTGGGAAAGTCAGGGGGTGATCCTAGTGTTATACCATTGTGGTCAAATTTGTTACCTCATTTACCACCTGGGAGAATGTTAGGAAAAAGAATAAATACATGCAGATGAGCCTGGTAGATTGTATGTGTGTTTATGGGATTCACTCTACATGCTGGAGAGGAAGCAGTGTCTTCTAAGGCACGTGGGTTACTGAATGTAAATAAGTCAGTAACATGAGCTGCATGCAATAAATGATTTTCTATGTCATTTTACTGGGTTCCCTAGAAGTGTGCCAAGTCCAGCGTTTGTTTATCGTCAGCCCAAGGTCTATCATAATTATAAAGAGGGAAAGTGTGTAGTACTATGGGGTGGTATTAGAAAAGACATACTCACCACTATACCACAAAAATAAAATACCTCTAAAATACCGCCAAGGTAAGATAACTCTAAATGACCACCAAAATAAGATAGTGCTAGACTATTACCAAAGTAGGGTGATACCGAACTACCAATAACGGTACCACCAAAAATACCACCAAAATACCACGGTGCTGAATCACCACCAAATCTGAAATTTAGCCCAAAGACAAAATATCCAACAACAGGATGAATTTTCAATAAGGATATTACGGCGAGTCTAATGATCATTTAGCAGTTCCCTTAGTGTTCAGAGGGAACAGAATTTATATATAATTTTAAATCCAATGGGCAACTCTAAAGTCTAAAGTACATGTAGCTTAAGCTGTTATAAAGTATGCTGCACATAATTCTTGAAAAGGACATGCATATGCAGAACGCAATTGGTCAATTTGCGAGAGAAATACGGCAAGCCTGATGGTCAGTGTACCATGGTCCAGGGTGTACATCTAATTGCATTCATGAGAACATTCAAATCCTGTCCCATAGAGATAGTGAGGTCCAATGGGCAACGTCTGTTGCTCTAAGTGCAAAAGATTAAATGAAACAGTTCAAAGAGAATTCTTCATTCATGCCTCTCGGATGTTTGGTGTCCAATAAGTGGATCCAGAACATTTCTGGTTGTGACAGAAGGGTGTTGTTGTCTCCCCCTCTGTTTGGACGTTTTACCACTTCCAGTATGGTGAATTGCATTTCTGCAATACAGTGCCTCAAATCTTGAAAGTGTGTAGCGACTGGTGACTTTAGATTCTTAAAGCATATGGTGGATTTCTGTTCTGCCCATCTCTCTCGTGCCGGCCTAGTTGTTTGTCCAATGCCCAGGGCATTTTATGCTATAGATCCCCCCCGCTGTCCTGCAAGTGGCAGAATCTCGAAGCAATATATTTTCCCTGTATGGGGACGTGTAATGCTATTTCCTTTCGATGCTTTGTGACAGTGGCTGAAAGCCAAATGTGGGAACGTGCCCTTTTTGCTGTTTTCATGGTCAGTTGCTTATATTTGAGTGGTCTTTCAGCCCGGACCAACGTACCACGTAAGTTCTTCCCACGTTCATAAGCCATGATCGGGGGTTTGGGGAGCCATCTCAAGAGAGTCCGTCATGGCGCAGAATTCCCCAATGCTTTTTGATGATATTTGCCGGCTCTGCCTGGAATATTTGGAGATGTACAGTAGTGGTTCGCGTTGTGTGGCACTAGACATTGGCAGCGCCCTGTCCACAACCTCATTAAAAGCATACCCTTCTGTAAAATGAATGAATGAACTGACTCCCAAGTGATCCCACTGACCCCCCGCTTCCCTGCTGCAGCGGGGGACTTCACCACGCACCCCAACATAACGCTAAGACTCTCCCATGCTATGGATCGGCATAAGCTCACCCCTCGGTTCCTCCAGGAGAGCCCCGTGCCTGGCCTGTAAGGGCTGGAAAGCCCGGCACAGCTGTTCATGTGATGAGGTGCTGAGTTGCAATGTACTGTGTGCGCAGCTGCAAGCAACATGCTTCCTTTATGAGTCATAATGAGCCGATTGGGAACAAGCATCTTTATATGGATTTAAACCTCGATTAGAAAAAAGGAAGCACTTAAAATAAAAGGTGTTCACTGTTTAACCATAAACAAGTCTCCAGCCAGAAGCACGTGCATGTTCCATGTCACAAGTATTTACTAAGAGCAAAAACAGTCGGCTGTGTGCGCCGAGTATCTGCAATCAGTTCACAAAGACCTGCCAGTGTAAGTGCAGTCTCACAGCACACCCAAGCTGCACGCCGGCGGCCAGAGGAGGGCATAGGAGTCTCACAGCACACAAGCTGCACGCTGGCAGGCATAGGAGTCTCACGGCACACACAAGCTGCACGCCGGCGGGCATAGGAGGGCATAGGAGTCTCACAGCACACACAAGCTGCACGCTGGCAAGCATAGGAGGGCATAGGAGTCTCACAGCAACAAGCTGCACCCTGGCAGGCATAGGAGTCTCACAGCACACTAGCTGCACGCTGGCAGGCATAGGAGTCTCACAGCACACCAGCTGCATGCTGGCAGGCATAGGAGTCTCACAGCACAACAGCTGCACGCTGGCAGGCATAGGAGTCTCACGGCACACACAAGCTGCACGCCGGCGGGCATAGGAGGGCATAGGAGTCTCACAGCACACACAAGCTGCACGCTGACAGGCATAAGAGGGCATAGGATTCTCACAGCACACAAGGTGCATGCTGGCAGTTATTGGAGTCTCACAAGGCAGGCATAGGCGTCTCACAGCAACAAGCTGCACCCTGGCAGGCATAGGAGTCTCACAGCACACCAGCTGCACGCTGGCAGGCATAGGAGTCTCACAACACACCAGCGCACGCTGGTAGGCATAGGAGTCTCACGGCACACCAGCACACGCTGGTAGGCATAGGAGTCTCACGGCACACCAGCTGCACACAAGCTGCATGATGACAGGCATAGGAGTCTCACAGCACACCAGCTGCACGCTGGTAGGCATAGAAGTCTCGCGGCACACCAGCTGCACACAAGCTGCACGCTGGCAGGCATAAGAGTCTCACTGCACACAAGCTGCACGCTGGCAGGCATAGGAGTCTCACAGCACACAAGCTGCATGCTGGCAGGCATAGGAGTCTCACAGCACACCAGCTGCACGCTGGCAGGCATAGGAGTCTCACGGCACACCAGCTGCACACAAGCTGCATGATGGCAGGCATAGGAGTCTTACAGCGCACCAGCTGCATGCTGGTCAGCAGAGAAGTCTCACGGCACACCAGCTGCACACAAGCTGCACGCTGGCAGGCATAGGGGTCTCACTGCACACAAGCTGCACGCTGGCAGGCATAGGAGTCTCACACCACACCAGCTTCATGTGGCAGGCATAGAAGTCTCACTGCACACAAGCTTCAGGCTGGCAGGCATAGGAGTTTCACAGCACACCAGCTGCACGCTGGTAGGCATAGGAGTCTCACGGCACACCAGCTGCACACAAGCTGCACACAAGCTGCACACTGGCAGACATAGGAGTCTCACAGCACTCCAGCTGCATGTTGGCAGGCATAGGAGTCTCACGGCACACCGGCTGCACGCTGGCAGGCATAGGAGTCTCACGGCACACCAGCTGCACGCTGGCAGGCATAGGAGTCTCACAGCACACCAGCTGCATGCTGGCAGGTATAGGAGTCTCACAGCACACCAGCTGCACGCTGGAAGGCATAGGAGTCTCACAGCACACCAGCTGCACACAAGCTGCACGTTGGCAGGCATAGGAGTCTCACAGCACATCAGCTGCACGCTGGCAGGCATAGAAATCTCACAGCACACCAGCTGCACGCTGGCAGGCATAGAAATCTCACAACACACAAGCTGCATGCTGGCAGGTATTGGAGTCTCACAAGGCAGGCATAGAAGTCTCACAGCACACAAGCTGCATGCTGGCATGACAGCACACAAGCTCCACGCTGGCAAGCATAGGAGTCTCACAGCACACCAGCTGCACTCAAGCTGCACGCTGGCAGGCATAGGAGTCTCACGGCACACCAGCTGCATGCTGGCAGGCATAGGAGTCTCACAGCACACCAGCTGTACTCAAGTTGCACGCTGGCAGGCATAGGCATCTCACATCACACCAGCTGCATGCTGGCAGGCATAGGAGTCTCAAAGCACACCAGCTGCACACTGGCAGGCATAGGAGTCTCACGGCACACAAGCTGCACGCTGGCAGTCATAGGAGTCTCACAGCACACCAGCTGCACGCTGGCAGGCATAGGAGTCTCAAAGCACACCAGAGCACGCTGGTAGGCATAGGAGTCTCACGGCACACCAGCGCACACTGGTAGGCATAGGAGTCTCACGGCACACCAGCTGCACACAAGCTGCATGATGACAGGCATAGGAGTCTCACAGCACACCAGCTGCACGCTGATAGGCATAGAAGTCTCACGGCACACCAGCTGCACACAAGCTGCACGCTGGCAGGCATAGGAGTCTCATTGCACACAAGCTGCACGCTGGCAGGCATAGGAGTCTCACAGCACACAAGCTGCACGCTGGCAGGCATAGGAGTCTCACAGCACAGCAGCTGCACGCTGGCAGGCATAGGAGTCTCACGGCACACCAGCTGCACACAAGCTGCATGATGGCAGGCATAGGAGTCTCACAGCACACCAGCTGCACGCTGGTCGGCAGAGAAGTCTCACGGCACACCAGCTGCACACAAGCTGCACGCTGGCAGGCATAGGGGTTTCACTGCACACAAGCTGCACGCTGGCAGGCATAGGAGTCTCACAGCACACCAGCTTCACATGGCAGGCATAGGAGTCTCACTGCACACAAGCTTCAGGCTGGCAGGCATAGGAGTCTCACAGCACACCAGCTGCACGCTGGTAGGCATAGGAGTCTCACAGCAAACCAGCTGCACGCTGGCAGGTATAGGAGTCTTGTGGCACACCAGCTGCACACAAGCTGCACGTTGGCAGGCATAGGAGTCTCACAGCACACCAGCTGCACGCTGGCAATCATAGAAATCTCACAACACACAAGCTGCATGCTGGCAGGTATTGGAGTCTCACAAGGCAGGCATAGGAGTCTCACAGCACACAAGCTGCATGCTGGCATGACAGCACACAAGCTGCACGCTGGCAGGCATAGGAGTCTCACAGCACACAAGCTCCACGCTGGCAAGCATAGGAGTCTCACAGCACACCAGCTGCACTCAAGCTGCACGCTGGCAGGAATAGGAGTCTCACGGCACACCAGCTGCATGCTGGCAGGCATAGGAGTCTCACAGCACACCAGCTGCACTCAAGTTGCACGCTAGCAGGCATAGCATCTGACATCAAACCAGCTGCATGCTGGCAGGCATAGGAGTCTCAAAGCACACCAGCTGCACTCTGGCAGTCATAGGAGTCTCACAGCACACAAGCTGCATGCTGGCAGGCATAGGAGTCTCACAGCACACTAGCTGCACGCTGATAGACATAGAAGTCTCACGGCACACCAGCTGCACACAAGCTGCACGCTGGCAGGCATAGGAGTCTCATTGCACACAAGCTGCACGCTGGCAGGCATAGGAGTCTCACAGCACACAAGCTGCACGCTGGCAGGCATAGGAGTCTCACAGCACACCAGCTGCACGCTGGCAGGCATAGGAGTCTCACAGCACACCAGCTGCACATAAGCTGCATGATGGCAGGCATAGGAGTCTCACAGCACACCAGCTGCACGCTGGTCGGCGGAGAAGTCTCACGGCACACCAGCTGCACACAAGCTGCACGCTGGCAGGCATAGGGGTTTCACTGCACACAAGCTGCACGCTGGCAGGCATAGGAGTCTCACAGCACACCAGCTTCACATGGCAGGCATAGGAGTCTCACTGCACACAAGCTTCAGGCTGGCAGGCATAGGAGTCTCACAGCACACCAGCTGCACGCTGGTAGGCATAGGAGTCTCACAGCAAACCAGCTGCACGCTGGCAGGTATAGGAGTCTTGTGGCACACCAGCTGCACACAAGCTGCACGTTGGCAGGCATAGGAGTCTCACAGCACACCAGCTGCACGCTGGCAATCATAGAAATCTCACAACACACAAGCTGCATGCTGGCAGGTATTGGAGTCTCACAAGGCAGGCATAGGAGTCTCACAGCACACAAGCTGCATGCTGGCATGACAGCACACAAGCTGCACGCTGGCAGGCATAGGAGTCTCACAGCACACCAGCTGCACGCTGGTAGGCATAGGAGTCTCACAGCAAACCAGCTGCACGCTGGCAGGTATAGGAGTCTTGTGGCACACCAGCTGCACACAAGCTGCACGTTGGCAGGCATAGGAGTCTCACAGCACACCAGCTGCACGGTGGCAATCATAGAAATCTCACAACACACAAGCTGCATGCTGGCAGGTATTGGAGTCTCACAAGGCAGGCATAGGAGTCTCACAGCACACAAGCTGCATGCTGGCATGACTCACACAAGCTGCACGCTGGCAGGCATAGGAGTCTCACAGCACACAAGCTCCACGCTGGCAAGCATAGGAGTCTCACAGCACACCAGCTGCACTCAAGCTGCACGCTGGCAGGAATAGGAGTCTCACGGCACACCAGCTGCATGCTGGCAGGCATAGGAGTCTCACAGCACACCAGCTGCACTCAAGTTGCACGCTAGCAGGCATAGGCATCTCACATCAAACCAGCTGCATGCTGGCAGGCATATGAGTCTCAAAGCACACCAGCTGCACTCTGGCAGTCATAGGAGTCTCACAGCACACAAGCTGCATGCTGGCAGGCATAGGAGTCTCACAGCAAACCCGCTGCACGCTGGCAGGCATAGGAGTCTCACAGCACACCAGCTGCACGCTGGCAGGTATAAGAGTCTCACAGCACACCAGCTGCACGCTGGCAGGCATAGGACTCTCACAGCACACTAGCTGCACGCTGGCAGGCATAGGAGTCTCACAGCACACTAGCTGCACGCTGGCAGGCATAGGAGTCTCACAGCACACAAGCTGCATGCTGGCAGGCATAGGAGTCTCACAGCACACCAGCTGCATGCTGGTAGGCATAGGAGTCTCACAGCACATCAGCTGCATGCTGGTAGGCATAGAAGTCTCACGGCACACCAGCTGCACACAAGCTGCACGCTGGCAGGCATAGGAGTCTCACTGCACACCAGCTGCACGCTGGTAGGCATAGAAGTCTCATGGCACACCAGCTGCACACAAGCTGCACGCTGGCAGGCATAGGAGTCTCACTGCACACAAGCTGCACCCTGGCAGGCATAGGAGTCTCACAGCACACAAGATGCAAGATGGGGTGCATAGGAGTGTCACAGTACATAAGCTGCACGCTGGCGGGCAAAGGAGTCTCACAGCACACAAGCTGCACGCTGGCGGGCACAGGAGTCTCACAACACAAGCTGCACGCTAGCGGGCATAGGAGTCTCACAACACACAGCTGCACCTGACGGGCATAGGAGTCTCACAGCACACAAGCTGCACTCTGGCGGGCATAGGAGTCTCACAACACACAAGCTGCACGCTGGCAGGCATAGGAGTCTCACAGCACACATGTGCCCACCGGGCTCTCTGACCCTCTACCTTGCCTTGCACTCTCCCTGTGGATGTGCCCTGGCCCTCCTCTCCTTGTCAAGTGTCCGCATGACTTTACTCCATTCATTGGATGGAAGGTGGTGGCCTGGAGCCAGATTAGATCAGCCATGTTGAAAAGGGCCAACACTGTTTCACCCTTTGAAGCAGAGTAGACGTTTGTTAAAAAGTCCATTGACAGTGAGACTAGGCCAGAGATAAGGCACTTCATTTCTCAAAACTCTATATAAAACATAAGGAAACTGACCCCATCTAGGCCTTCAGGTTTGTAACTCAGATGTAGGGCTGACTTTAGCTACAAGACTCATGAACCGGGCCAGCTGACCCAGCCCTTTAAGAGAACATAGCAATACTTTGAGATGAATTGGGCTGCACAAGATATTCAAACATCAATAATCAAAACGACTCAGGAAGTTGGCAAAGTTGACTGTTTTAACGTCAGTTATCTAAAACAGGGAGTACAATGGACATCAACGGACGTCTCACAGCATGATCTCAACGAAATTCATAAAAAACATCTTTATAGCAAAAATTGTCACTGCTGATGTTAACCTAAGTATTTGCTAACGTCATCCTACGTGGCATACTACAAAGACCTAGTGGTAAATGTGATAAGCTTAGAGGGATCCTCTAAGTATACATTCTATACTAGTCGAAGAAAGTGAAAGGGTCTCTAGCATCAGGTGGGACAACTAAGCCCTCCACTCAGGTCACTATGAACGTCACTAAATACACGACGTCCCATTGGTTACCCAAACTATAGGGCCCTTAACTACATGGTCCCCTATAATTGACTGTCACTCTTTCATCCGTCAGTATTTTTCCACCCACATTGGCAGCACGCAGGCTGGACTTCCAGGTGCTGGTTGGTTGGTCATAACCATTGCTTACCACCAATTAGCATATCATCTATCATCACCGCAGTGGTCTGCTGACAATTAAGGCTCTGAACTTGTCCTTCGAAATTTTCCTTGCTCTGGAGAATATGAGGGATTGGAGGCACTCTTTGTCTCCTTGCATAGGTGTGGTTCATCATGTTCGTCCAGCTTCATCCCTCCATGTGACGCAAGACCACAAAATTGAGCTCTGGTGCATTTAAAGGGATAGTGCGCTCAAAAATATTATTGTCCCAAAAGATAGGCAATAATCAAAAACATGCATTAAAGATAATTTTAAAGAAAGTTCCTACGTAAACCTTTGAGCAAACGAGGCTCAAAGCGTTTACATGGCAGCATCCATTTTGCCATTTCAGGCAGCCTCCTCAGCTCATGTTAAGCTCTGCCCCGGTGGCACTAAACAAGCAGCAAGAGCCTCCTACTATGATGCTTTTGCTTACTGCAGCCAGAGCACAGCTGTACATGAGCTTAGAAAGCTTCCTTCACTTTCATTTTATGTTTTCAGTGCTCTGCAATCCCAGGGAAGCACAGAAAAGGTCAAATGAAAGGCAAAAAGCAAAGGTGCAGCAATTATAAATACAATGTTGTTGTATTTGTGATTGCCGTGGTTGGGCAGGCTGGGGGAGCCCAGGAGACTCAGCATGAAAGCCGCCGCAGTCAGAAATACAATGTAGTTGTAAATACTGCAGCATTTACAAATACAACAACGTTGTATTTCTGACTGCGGCTGCTTTCGCATTGAGTCTCTTGGGGATCCCAGGAGACTCAAAGCGAAATCCACCGCAGTCAGAAATACAACGTTGTTGTATTTGTAAATCCTGCAGTTTTCTTTCTATGTTTCTTGGGCTACAGGAAACGTAGAAAGAAAACTGCAGCATTTTTAAATACAAAAACGTATTTATGTTTGCTGTGCCTTCAGCTTTAAGTCTCCTGGTCTCCCCCAATCCGGGGGAGCCCAGGAGACTCAAAACTGAAGCCACAGCAAACATAACTACAACCTTATAAATGCTGCAGTTTTCTTTCTAAGTTAGAAAGAAAACCGCAGCATTTATTTTGCAGTGCTTTTAAAAAAGAATTCAATTTAAAGCACTTACCAGCAGCAGGTTGTATTAATCTCTGATCTCCGGCAATAATGAAGCAAAAGCCACCTGCTGGTAGCTTTTGTTTATTACAGCTGGCTGGCTTTTGCTTCAGTGGTGCCGCAAGGGCAGAGATTAAAACAAGCACAGGAGGGTCATCTATTTCACAAAATGGATGCCTCCTGGTGCTTTAAATGTGTTACTTTGAGCCTCATTTGCTCAACAGTTATATGATATATGATATATGATATATGATATATGTTATGATATGGCATTTGTAACGCGCCTATACACAAGTGTTTCAAGGCGCGACGAGGCAGGGGGGAACAAGGGGAAGACAGACAACGATCCTACTAGGCCAGGTGTCATTCAGATCGCGCAAGTGCAGGGGTGGGGGGAAGGGAAAAGTGCAAGGGGAAGGGGAGGGGGGGTGCAGTACAAGGTAAGTAGCGTAAAAAATAATAAATAGGGCCAGCTGGTGGCAAGTGCAAGGTAGATGCAGAACAAGTGCTGGGAAGGGGGGGCTGTAAGGATACAGTGACAGTCCCGCAGTGCAGGGGGGTGCCAGGGAGGCAGTGCAAGTGGAGAGTGGCTGGGCCCTGGACCGAGGTCACTGAAAGTGGCCCAGTTGCAGATTCAGAGCAGATTCAGTGAAGAATTAAAGCTGTTCAGCAGGGGAGAGGGAGAGAGAAAGCAGAAGCAAAGAGGAAGGTTTTGAGGTGCTTCTGGAACCGGAGGTGGTTCTCCTCAAGTTCACATAGGAAGTTTTTAATGAATATTTTTTATATATATTTTTGATCATGGCCCATCATTTGAGCCAATAACATTTTTAAGGTGAACTATTCTTTTAAAATATTATTATTTGATGAACCTCTGACATCTTCCGTGTTTTCGTGCATGTGTTTCATTCTTTCACACGATTGTAACTACTGTCAGATCCTCCCAGTCTAACATAACCTTGGCTTCTTGGGGCTTGCCAGCCTCACCCTTCTGAGATTAACTTCTGTAATTCAATTGTTTTTCTCAACTGCAACACACTGGAAAAGGCCTTCCTTTCTTGGTCCAGCTCTGCTGTAATACGTAGTGGAATCAGCCATACCTTACTTGCTGTGAACTCTACAGACAAAGATACTACCAGGTTAATACTGACCTTCGGGAGCCACTCTACTATCATAAGAAATATAATCACCAAGTATTGGAAAGTCCTTAAGGTGGATAAAGATCTAGGAAGTATGCTCAATGCACGGCCAGATATTACTTTCCGGAAAAGTCTGGCCATCAAAGATCTGGTGGTTCAAAGTTATATGGCCTCCGAAGATGTATCCTCAGGAACTAATTGGCTCACAGGGGGACAAAAAGGCTTCTCTAAGTGCTGCAAATGCAAAGCATGCAAATATGGGTTCAATTGTAGAAGCTATACTCATCCAATCCTCCAGACTGAAATACAAATAGCCAGTAGAATTACCTGTGAGTAGGAACTGGTAGTATATGTTCTGAAGTGTCCATGCTCCAAATGGTATGTTGGCAGCACTAAGTGCAAATTAAAAATATGTATTTTGCAACATATCCAAGCTATTGTCAACAAAGATCAGGCATATCCCATCGCCAAACATTTTACAGAGTGCCACAATGGAGATCCAAGCACTCTGAGGTTTTTTGGTGTCTATAAAGTTACTTGCGGTCCAAGAGGGGGCGATAATGAGAAATTGTTACGACAAGAGGAGACCAGACACATTATAGACTTTGAGAGCAAAACCCTGATGGGTCACAATGTGGATGAAGAACTGTACACTTTTTTGGGAACCTGAAATGTGCTAATTAGTCATTTCCCTTTTAGTTGTACATAATATTGCTCAAATAGTCTAACTCTAACAGGCCATACACTGGGTGGCCGCTCTATTTTATTTTATTTTGTGTATTTTTCTCGGCCAAGGCTAAACTGGTTTCCCTCTCTTGAACATTGTGTTCATGATTTAGTTTCCTGACGATGTTCCTGTGCTTTTTTGTGTTCAGATGCCTCTCTTCCCCTTAGGTTTTTTGTGGGTAGATTTTTTAACTTATATTTTATTAATGTTTTTTCTACATGACGCCCATGAACATAGTTTATAATGAAATATCAAATAGAGGTGCATCTTTTTGTGATACACAATACCTGCTCATACATGACTGCTAAATAGATTAGACTCTATACATATAAGGTCTTTCGAGCATTTATGAATCAAGAGTATGTTGTGCTATGTAGGAGTATTGATTTTAAGTAAAGCACTTGCACTTTAATTGATGGTTACAAGACAATGTCTGGTCATCGAAGTATGCTGCTAAAAGATTGCACTATGCACTAGCACTTTACTACTAAAAAGCTGCCATGCACTTGCACTTTAATTATAAATTGTCTTTTATGCATATGAACCTACATAATGCCACACCATCATCCTGTATAACAAATTTTTCTGTTATGCAGTTTTTGTAAAAGAGCTTGAAACACTATATCATACCTATATGTGTTTTATTAACACCGTCACTATGATGCTTATTTAATGTTGAGTGCTCGAATCTGACTAGGTGTACAAAACCTTGATAGGATTTTCCGAATTATTTTAAAATTAAGATGGAATGTATATTTATATATGTACTATCTGGTAAAATCTATAATTTGTTAGGTTTTGAGTAATATTGTCTACATGCAGACTTGGTTTTCGAATTGCATTTTGCATTGTATAAGATGGCCGAATGTAAAAAACGTCATCTCTGTTAGTCACCTTTTCTGTGTTCATGTGGTATGCCATGGGTTAAAAGAGCTCCCACAACAGGGTGGAGCTACTGTGAACAAGCCACAGGAGTGTGGCGAAACGCGTCAGGTAGCCTCCCTTTGCCACTGGGAAGCCGTTTTTCTACTGCAAATTATTTTTTGAATTAAAACTTGAAACCTTTTAAAAGCAAATTTTTGGCAGTGCAGTGATTTATTTTTCGGCGTGCACTTGTTGTTGAGCATTGATGGATTTCGTTAATTAAAGGGAGTGCAACTTCCAAAGGAACTCGACCTCGCGGTCTGT
The DNA here is from genome assembly GCF_040938575.1 of Ambystoma mexicanum. Lineage (NCBI taxonomy): Eukaryota > Metazoa > Chordata > Amphibia > Caudata > Ambystomatidae > Ambystoma > Ambystoma mexicanum. The sequence goes on from NC_090932.1 coordinate 7,520,580, forward strand.
GTTTACCTTTCAATTTCATATATATATATATATATATATATATATATATATATGATATCTTCATTGTTTCTGTAGCATAAGTCTCTTCACCTCGAGCCCGAGATGTTGCTTATCTTTGATACTTTCTTGATGCCTTATAGAATGTTTACATTCTCTTGTCTCTGCATCTCTTCTAGGTGTGTCAGTATTACTTTGTGTGACGTCACCAATCTGCTTGTTTGCTCCTTTTTCATGCATCCTCTGGGATTTCATTCAAATGGCCATCATGCTATCTTGTATGCAAGTACGGTTTTCTCAACGGGAACCTTGCCTCCAGGATTCTTCTTGGTATCACTATTTTCTCTGGTACTGCAAGTGTTTCACACTCTGGCTCCCAACATATAGCCAATATGGGCGAGATGCTTGAGGGGGGTACTTGGCTCCTTCTCTACACTCCCCCCTTTGGGCCGATTCCTCAACCAATCTCCCATCTTTCTTCACATCTAGGCATCCTCTTCTGAAGAAATGCTTTTTTGGGACCCATATCTTTATAACTCCTTTCAGGCATCCAGCTGATTTCACATGCTCATCCTTGTTCCACATCATGGGCATGCACTGTCCACTTGGACTGCAATAGATCCATGTTCCCACATATTTCTTATGGTTCTTTGGGTACAGGAACAACGTTCCCTCAGGTGCATGGATGCTGGCTTTCACAAAATCTCTGATTTCATCATCTGTCAGCTCTTTGGTTTTCCATCCGGATTCTACATGGATCATGATCTTCATCCCTATGGCTTTCTTTGCAGTCTGCTTGCATTGTGAGATTATTATCTTGATTATACAACATTCAAGCATGATCATCATCAACAGGGCCCCAAGGAACTTGAACATGTCTGCCATCATCTCGGGAGGATAGCTCAGGGACAACGTGCTCACCTTGGAAGCAAGATGACACGAAGCACCACAGGTTCGATCCCCGGGTCAGCACTTAGAAACCTCTGGGTATTTAGCACCTTATAAATCATCTATCATATCATATCCATTGTGGAATCAAAGAAAAGAATGATCCAAACCAGCTATCATCAGAAATGTCTTCATCTATCATCTGGGCTTTTAGTTTGGTCAGCATCTCTATGGCCTCTGTCAAGGTGTCATTCTCATCATCGTGAGAAGGCATAAACGTGCAACATGATTCTCCAATTTTGCCACAAACATCTCCATCCATAGATGTGATCATGTCCAGGGTGTATCTGTTCTTAAGAGTCATCAGTCGTATGGCTCTGAGCTCTTCCCTGATAGCATTGAATCCCTTTATGGTAGTGTTGATTGTCTGCAACAACTCGCATCTGGTCATTTGCAGCAATTTAGTATTTGTTGCAGTCTGCATGCTTGGCATAAAGATCAACATAAATATCGACAATGTCTGGGTGAACAGTCTGTGCTCATATGGGATGCAGTAAAACGCTTCTATTGACTTAGCTGAGAAATAGTTCTCTCTCTTAATTCTACTTATCAGCTCTACAGATCTCTTCTTTCTCAGGTGAGCATCTTCTTTTGGAAAGCTTCCAATGTCCAAGTCACTTTTAGGAACCGCCAACGCTGGAACATGAACATTTACTATGGAACATCGTCCTCCCCAATCTTTGGCCAGCCTCATGTATGCTCTGTATCCACAAGCCCAGTAGTGATCCATGATTACTGCTGTCCCAATGTTCTTTCCTTGTGCATGAAAGATTCAACCACAGTTCTGGTTCTCTCCAACCTTTCTTGTGCCATTGTTTCTGAGGCACAGCTTGGCACTTTCCAAAGGCACTACCTGAAAAGGTCCTCCTTTATCCTCGACCCATGTCAGTAGTTTAGCAGGTTTTGGCCATACAGGTTTACAAAGCCTTTCCACATTGTCAACAATTGGCTGGTAGTCTCCCATTACTACCCAAGCTCTGCATATTACCACACCTTCTTCCCAACTGTCTGGAGATAGTACTGAACCCCAGATCTGCATTTCGCCTCTTTCCTTCCATCTTCGGAGCTCCTATTTAGCCTTTCCTGGGCTCTCCCTTCTTCTATTTACTTTCCTTCTGATTCCAGCTCCTTTTACTGCAGGCTTTTCGTATCTGATCACGTGATTTTTGGTATGAGCTCTTAACCTTGTCTTTGAACATAATCATCTTCCACTGGATCTCTCATTCAGTTGCCCATTTAAGATATGCTGTTCGGCCCATGAACTGACCCCTTATATGGCAGAACGCTATGTGTAATAGACAATGTGCTGTCTGGACGTCTATTTCAATAGCTATGAATATCTTAGACTTCCCCATGCTATAAGGCAAGAGTGCACATACAAAGCATTCCTCCTTCGAGGTTCTCCTTCCCACTTCTTTCAAATGCTGATACCATATGTTATTCCCCAAGTGTGCTGTACTGTCCAGGTAATCATTTAACTCATGATCACCCTCCCTAGCACTTCGCTTAGGTCTCATTCTTTTCTCATGAGCTCATGTAATCATCTCATGAAGTATGTCAGCATAATTCCTTCTTACTGGGGCAATCATAGGAACATTTGTCAGTAAAACTGCTGTTTTTACATGTGCTAACTGTGTAGGGGAACGCTCAAAAAGCCTCATCCTATTGATATAATATGACGGTATCAGAGTCCCATATAACTTCCATATGTGACCTCCCCCCAAAAGGAAGCTAGATTTATCTATCATAGAAATAGGTGCCTTTGAATGTACCTCCAGAGTGGGGAATCGGCTGTCTAGCAGTTATCACATCTGTACCCTCCTTCTGCATAGGAAGATACACAGGGTTCCTTGATTTATTTGGATCCTAACAATAAGCATTACGTACTGTAAGAAAGAGAAGGCTCACAACAAACAATATACATGTATAGATAATGTATAGATCGGCCCATTTGATGCAGCAGTAGATTTGTGCCCATCATGGTAGCCTCTCGTTGTTAGCAACATTATTGTTACTGTCTATGTTACCCATTCTCCATTTTTTTTTAAGGAAGGAAAAAGTAACCTTTATTCGGGTAACATCATACAATATTCTGGTAATATCTGAATCTGCTCCACAAGTTCTTCAAACAGCTGGCTGATCACAGGACGATTAACAGGATTCCTGATGTACAGAAAGGAGCCGTCCTTCTGCCAAACTTCTCCAGTAAGAAGTAGAAGACTATAGACAGTAAGCTCTGGATCTCTTCCCTCGATAGTCTCATTCATGACGTTCTCAATGTTCTCTCAGAATATAGATTAACTTGTTCGATTATGTCTCGTAGTAATTCGTTAAGTGCCACTGTATTCCTCGGTTCCCTCAAGAAAGTACAAACGTCAATTTGTCTTCCAACAAGATGTGGGCATTCCTCAATCAAATAGTAGAAGACCATTCCAACTAGTCTATGAGCGTTGTCATTAGATAGGGGCATTAGTGTTTTCCCCTCTGTACTCAGGAAGCTGGAGTACTTGCTCTATTATGGCTGCAAGCAACCTCCTCATGATTTGCCCATTCTTAGGATCTTGCAGGAACAGAGGAACGCTACGCTAGTAGTTCTCCCCACAAGTGCAGGGTATGCACAAAGATTAAAAAGAAAACCTGTAACAACAATCCAACAAATGTGGCCATTAGACACTACCATGAGTGCCTTCAAAGAGAACCTCAGTGAGAAAGGAATCAGGGAACTTTTCCCTCTTCCAGTCGTCGAAAAGGAACTCCAGATCTGGCATCTTTCCTTCTCGATCAAGACTTAAATACATCTCAGGACAATGTCAACAGGCTCTTGTGGATCAAGAACAAATAACCTTCTTTCACTACTTTTTTAGCAATTTAAAAGAGTGTCCCGAAAAGAACCACAGTCCAATATATTCTTTATCTGTCTATTAAACAGTTTCTGCGTCCCTCTTCCTCGTCATGGATCTAGTCTGCATATGCTGAGGTTCTTCCCCAATGCTTGCTTCCGACTGGGGTGGGGGTGAAGGGGATTCTCCAGCGTAGATCTTTACATCTCCAAGATATATCCACGCACGTCTTCCTAGCACTTTCACTGCTGACGGCGTCATGTCTTCTACGATAAATGGACCATTAAAATGTGACTCGTGCCACTTCCTTGTAAAGTTCCTAATTAGGATCTCATCACCGGGTAAACGTTTGGGAAGACGTTATTCTTCAGATCCAGTTGTTGTATGGTCTCCATCTGTGTTCTTAGTCCCACACCCCTTCCGCTTAAGATGATCTGAAATTAAAGAGATACTTGTAGTCGTACATGTTAAATGATATGATATGATATGATATGATATGATATGATATGAAATGATAGTTTATTTATATAACTCCTATACACAATGTGTTTCAAAGTGCTTCAAGGCAAGGGAGGGAACAAGGGAAAATACAATGACATTCATACAGGCCATGAACAGTAAGGATGTGAAATTAACTATCATACTCGTCCTGACGACATTTCAGATAGTGCAAGTGCTAAGACATAGACAAGGAAGGGAGGGGCAGAGTGCGAAGGAAATGGAAACAGACAGGTGACTACCGTACTAGGCCTGAAGACATTTCTGGTAGAGCTGGAGAAAAACAAAAGGTGAGGGAGAGGGGTGCAGAAAGGGAGGGGAGGAACAAAACAAGCAACTATCGTACTAGGCCTGGCAACATTTCAGATAGTGTTGGAGGGGGGGAACAAGTAAGGGTAGAGGGGAGGTGACAGACAAGGTTACTATCACACTAGGTCCAAGCACAATTCTGATAGAGTAAGTGCATAGAAGAAAGTAAGGGGAGGAGGGGAGGAGATAGGAAAAGGGAGAAAGGGAGAGGCGGAGAGAACAGAGAGTAAGCAGTCAAAAAGAGTGGAGAAGCAAGAGGGGAGAGCGAATACAATTCCATTGTTATATAGTACAATAGCATGCTCTAATAGTCAAGGGGCCAATGTGCCTAGGTTAAGCATGAGTAGCATTCGCTGTTCTTCTGCCTTTGTGATTTTCTTTGCTTTAATGTGGAGTTCAATTAGTTGGAGCCATATCTCTCAGCGTACAGCTGCTCCTGCTGCATATGGATGGAAGGGGCGCATAAATGTTCCACACATGGTGACTGGGTTCGGTATTGGCCCTTCTTGGTCAGTCGTGGCCCTTCTCGCGCTCCTGGCTGTGTGTCTTTGTGCAGGGTACTCTTCGATGTAGGATGTACGCACACAAATAAGCATGTAACTCCTTTCCTAACAATTCTGCTATCATCTGGGCATCACTTCTAGTTCTGGATGCAGGTGTGAGAGGTGCCCTCATCCCCCTCCCTGTCACTATTTCATGGGGCATAAAATGATGGTCAGAACCTGGTTAATTCCTCACCGCATACAATGCCAGTGGTAGGCAATGCAACCATTATTTTTTCAATGTGAGCTTCAATTTTGCTATTCTCTCTTTAAGCAGGCCATTGAGTCTCTCACAGATTCCGTTCACTTGTGGGTGATAAGCCGATGAAAACTTGTGCTTTATACTAAGCAACAAGCTAATTTGTTCAAAGACTTTATTAACAAAATTAGGACCATTATCTAATCTTAAAGGGATGGTCTAGTAAAAAATTTTATTTAAAAAATAGATAGCATTCTCTGTTTTAAAACTTCCTATGTAAAATTTTGAGCTATTCAAGCTCAAAATTCGCAAAAGCAAGCACATGGGCGCATCCATTTTGTGAAATGGAGGCCCTCCTGTGCTGGCTTTTGCTTTTGCGGCACTAATGAAGGAAAAGCCAGCCAGCTGTAGTAAACAAAAGCTACCGCTGGGTGGCTTTCCCTTCATTAGTGCTGTAGGCGGAGGACGGGGACCGGAGACCAGAGCAGGAAAGCTGCAGCTGAATCTCAGTAAGTGCTATTTATTTATTTTTTTAAAATAAGCACTAGCTGCGTTTTTTTTCTAAGTTTTCCGGGCTGGAGGAGCCTGGAAAACTCCGAAAGAAAAACCGCAGCGTTTTCCAACACAATAACGTTGTAGTTATGTTTACGGTCGCTTCAAAAGCGACCGCAAACATAAATACAACGTTTTTAAAGCTGCGGTTTTATTTCTAATTTTTCCGGGCTCCTCCAGCCCAGAAAACTTAGAAAAAAAGCCACAGCTAGTGCTTATTTTTTAAAAAAAAATAAATAGCACTTATCGAGATTCAGCTGCAGCTTTCCTGCTCTGGCCTCCGGTCCCGTCCTCCGCCTACAGCACTAATGAAGGGAAAGCCACCCAGCGGAAGCTTTTGTTTACTACAGCTGGCTGGCTTTTCCTTCATTAGTGCCGCAAAAGCAAAAGCCAGCACAGGAGGGCCTCCATTTCACAAAATGGATGCGCCCATGTGCTTGCTTTTGCGAATTTTGAGCTTGAATAGCTCAAAATTTTACATAGGAAGTTTTAAAACGGAGAATGATAGTATTTTTTTTTTATGTTGCCTATCTATTTTTTAAATAAAAAATGTTACTAGACCATCCCTTTAATACTTCACATATTCCCCATCTAGGAAATACTTCTCATACTAAAAATGTTGCTGCACAGGTGGAATCTGGATGTGTACATGGGCCTGCTTCAATCCACCTTGAAAAAGGACATACTACTACTATCCTATATCTTTATCCATTACAGACCTGCAGCATATCAGTATAGTCGATGTGTAAATGCTGAACCAGACCATTAGGTCTCAGGATAACTCCTCTAACTGTATTCAGTGCGTGCCCAGCACTAAAATTTTGACATCCGATGCAGTTCAATACCTAAAATGCAACGTGTTCTAGTAAGTTCAGAACGAACCAGTCCTCTGCAATAGCTGTTGCGAGGCTTTCTCTAGGGTGGTGTAGCTGCTCCAACGCCACCCTTAATAAGGCTACAGGCATCAGCGATTTACCAGTGCTTTCCTGTCGCCACAATGCTTCGGAAGGGGATAAAGAACACCCCATCCGAATCCACTGGTCGTTCTCATCCTGTGGTGCTTCCCCTTGAATTTCTATCAACTGAGTTTTAGAAAAGTAATTAAAGCTTTCATGCACACTCATCATTACCACCATTCTTTCATTCACTTCCGGCATGTCAAATTTCATAATAATATCTGAACATGCTACTCGTTTTGCTTCCTCGTCTGCGGCTTGATTTCCGCATGAGATAAAATCTGCCCTTTTAGTGTGAGCTGCGCATTTAACTACTGTGATGGCTACTGGGAGCTGTAGTGCTCTAATAAGCCTGTCCAATAAGGCGCCACGTTGCCCTGGAGTGCTGTCCGCTCAGAGCTAGCCCCTCCTTTTCCAACGTGATAGCCCTGCGTGTACTGTCGACGTCACATAGGCGGAGTCACTGTACACAGTCACTTCCTGGTCTGGGTTTTTCTCGAGCACGACAATCAACAGCACTATTCTGCAGCATGTGCTGAAAAGTAGGATGGTAGTCTTGCACTTATCAATGCTTCAAATTCTCCATTAGCTCTGTGCTTTATCACAGCAGCACCTGTATATCTCTGTCCATCATTTTGATCAATTCTAAAAGAACCGTCAAAGAAGAGAATCTCTCCACCTGCCAAAGCATTTTCTTTCACCCTGGGGATTTCATCATAGAACTCCTCATAGTTCGGACAATCATGTGCATGTTCATCTTCTGCTAGTGGTTCTGCTATAAACATGGCAGGGTTCACTATTCTGCATCAAACTATTTTAATCACTGGATTCAATATGACCACCTTGTACGCCGAAGCCCTTTGAGAAGTCAGCGTACCCTTTGGTTTTTCCAAATGGCAAACAAAGCACGTTCAACAAATAGCATCATGGAGCATCCCATTACTATACTGGCAGCCTTCTCAATGGTGAATGTGGCGGCTGCCAAAGATTGTTTGCAGGGAAAGTGACCCCTCATTTCTGGAACAAAATCACACTGTAATATGCTAGGGGCTTTTACCCCAATGTAGTTCTCTGGTGGGTACCGCTGTCATAACTATGCCATTTGTGTACGAAAATAAGATGAATTTCTCAGCATAATTGGGAATCTCTAGAACTGGAGCTGTGCAAATCGCCTTTTTCAACTCATAAAACCCTTCCTCTATGTCCTCAGCTCAGACAATTTTTTCTTGAGTTGCCTGTGCTTTTTTTAAGAGCCTGCAATAAGGGTCTTATATATGAATGGTACTCGAAGACCCATGCTCTTACATAATTGCAAAGTCCCAAAAATCTTTGCATGTTCTTTATCGTATATGGCTTTGCTGTTTTCAAAATAGCCTCAGCTCTTTCAGGTGTAACTTTCTTTCCTTCATGCTAAATTAACTGCCCTGTGTATAACACTTCTTCTTAACAATACTGCAATGTCTCCTTGTCCACTTTATATCCTTTCTCTGTGAGAATAATCATTAACTGAACTGAATCTCGTCTGCACTCTTCCTCTAAGGTGCTACAGACTAATATGTCATCAACGTATTGCAACACAACACTTTGCAAATCGATATTGCTTAAGTCCATCTGCAGAACTCTATTGAAAATCGATGGAGACTCACAGTACCCCTGAGGTAATCTCGTGCTTTTTAACTTAGTCTCTCTGGACGTAAATGATTTCAGATCTTGAGAATCCTTATGCAGTGGGATTGAAAAAAACACATTTTTCAAGTCTGATTAATTGGTCTCATGTCTTGCACTAAACGCCACAACCCCCCTTTATTCTTCTTCACAGGATACACTGACGTATTACACAGTGACTCTGACATCACTAAGATACCTTGTTCCATCATGGCGGATATCGTCTTGAAAATACCTTTGTCTACCTCTCGAGACATGGGATACTGTTGTGCTCAATATAAAATTGCTCCTAGTTTCAGTTTAATCTTAATTTATCCAGCCTCTTTCAAAAAGCCTACTTCATAGGGGCCTCTTGTCTATGATGAAACTGGCACTTTCGCCATGTCTTCATCAAGAATTCAGGACACTTCTGTGCTAACATCATTTTCTGAGAAACCTTACGTTTAATTGCTCTTACCCAATAAGCAATGCTCATTTCAAATACTACTTCATCATCTGAAGATGGTCTCTAAACATATCATCAGTGACATCAGTCAATCTGTAACCTTGGCAATCACTGTACACCATCATCTACCTTCATAATCAATTCCATCAAGCAAAGCCATTTCCCTTTGCACTATGGCTGCTTGTAATTCTAAAGGAAAGACTCAGCCCTCCTCTTCAACCATAGGTATCCTTGGCCTGAATAAAAATTAATCAGGTATCCTCACAGTTTTACCCACTAAACCTAGGAGCCATGTTAACAAAATGTGTACCCCATACTTGAAGACCTCTGGTTCTAACGGTGCTCCTCATATGGCCATTTGTCCTGTGAACGCCATAATAAAGTCACTCACGTTTAAATAACGCATTCCTGGAGTTAAACACACTATACCTTCATCAGTAAACAAAATCGTCATGCTCAATTTTGTCATTGAGTCTCAACCTAATATATTAACAGGAATCTGCCTTGAATACAATAATGGTACAATAATGGTACAGACATATCACATTCTCCTATAGAGACTGGCAATTTTTCAGTGAAATGAACTCTACTTGTAGCTCCTGTGAAACCTTGAGAATTCGTGGCATTCCCAGGTAATGTACATTTCCCTTCTCGTATACATGAGCGTGTTGCCCCTGTGTATACTAAAAAAGAAAAGGATTTGCCTCCTATAGTGGCGTCAACCCTCGGTTCCTCTTGAGGATTGGGAGTCACTGATAGCACTGAACACATCAAATCTCCCAGTTAGCTGTCCTATTGTGGGTACATGCTTATCCCTGTACCTGTGAAAGGATTCTCTCTCGACAGTGACACCCCTATCCTAAAAGTCATTAACTGTCCCGTGTTTGGGCCCTGCTGTATCTGCATCAGTGAATGCTGTGACTGCCCTTGCGGCGGATTCATTGTTATTCGTTGTGTTTGCAAATCTTGCTGCAATCTCGGAGCTTGTGTTTGCGGTACTGTCTGATTTTGGGCGAACCCCTCTCCACTTTGTTGAGTGTATGCAGGTGAGTATGTGGTCTCCCCTCTTGAGAACTGCCCATTTTGCACAAACCCTTGGCTTCCACACACGCTTGTAATGTGTCCTGTCATTCTGCATGTCCAACATACAGGAGGTCTCCTAATTTGCCTGCCCTGCATGCCTTGGCTATCATTCTGAATATTTTGAAACCCACACTGATTTTTCTGAAGATTTCCCTGATTATTCTGGAAGCCTCTACCTAATAAGCCCCCCTTACCCTGTGGTACAAATCCATTATTACCTTGATTGAACTGCCTTTGGTTATTCACCAATGGAATGCCTATTAATTGCTGCAAACCTGACCCTTCTCCGCTAGTCAACCTCGCCCCTTCAATGGTTTATTTTGACAATGTTTCCTGCACTAATTTCGCTTCCTCTCCTTTCCTAGCATCATCTTTCTTTCAATTCTTCTCCTGCAATAATCTACAATAATGCGCAATGGTCAGCTGTATTTCTGACCATGGTTTCGCTTCCATACCCATTAACTTTTTGAGCTGCTTCTGCACTGGGTCTGGCAGCCCTTGGCATGATATATGATAGAATACAGGTATAGATTTCCCCCATGGCTCACAAGTTTCCAAAGACCACTGCTCTTGGAAATGTTCAATGTATACAAGAGGATCCTCCCCTTTCTGAATGTTTCTTGCCATTATAGCTCCCAAGTCTGACGTGTCTGGATACTGTACTCGCAGTGCTTTCCAGACCGCGGCTCTGCAGTTATTAAACGGCGCTCTATCATGAGTGGTATTCTGCGCAGTGACACTTGAGTATCATGCTCTCGACCGAATGTCGTCAGCTATCTTCCCAAGGATAGCGGCTAGAAGACCTTTAATGTCTACAATAACTAACGTGTTTCCTGCTGTCATTTTCTCTAACTCATGTATCCATTTCCGAGCACTGGAAGTTAAACTCAGTAGTTTACACCTTAAATGATCCTTATCCATCTGTGGCCATGGTATATACTGTGGTCTGGCTCCTCCTTTCTCTAACAAAGGTAACTGTGAAATCCCAAACTCATATTTGTCCCCCATTGTGTCTCTGTCCATAGCAGCGACAATGGTTCTGTACCGCCTTCTTCCTGGTAGTGATCTCAGCCTGCTCACATAAGGAGGAGAGTACCCCCTCTCACTATGGGATCCCCCTGTAGGTCGATCTCGTCGCGCCAGAGACTTTGATACCCATGATTTGGGTAGATCTAGATCTGGCCATATCACTTCTTTGTTCATTGGAGAACATCCTTCAGGACAATATGGGGTCTCTCCCTCTTCCCCACGGAAGGTTTCTCTGTCCTCATCTGACATTTCTTGTTCCCAACTTGTGTGGCTTCCCTCTTCTTCATCTCTATTCTGAGTTAGTCTGTCTAAAGACAACTGTTTAGGCTCAAAACTACACAAGCCTCCCTCCCTGTCATACAGCTGCATACTCTCGAGTCAATCATTTTTCATTTTTACCCTTTCATTTTAGTTCTTTCTTTGTCCTCATATCATGATAGACTTTACCGATTGCGTCCCCAATGCTTCTTGAGTTAAACTCATCCTCTAGATTTTCTCTAGACAGACCTGGCATTGGTTCATGTGTCGGGAAGAATTCATCTATATCCTCCCATGCTACTACTGGATTAGGCTTCATTAATTATTTTTCTATATGATCAACATCTCATTCTCTCTGCCTTCTCTTCTGTTCTATTTCATCATCAAACTCTCTTTGCTTCCTTACTTATTCGTTCTCCCATTCTTCTTCTTTTCTTTTCACTTCTCTTCTCTCATTTGCCCTATGTATTTCTTCATCTCTACGTCTTTGTATTCTTTTATCTCTCAATTTCTGTTCTTCCTCTTCTTCTCTTCTTCTTTCTAGTCTTTCTTGTTCTTCGATTGCCCTCTGTTATCATATTTACTTTGCTCCTCTGCCCTTTCCTGCTTTTTCAGTTGTTCATCTTGATACAACTGTTCCCGTCTTTGTCTATCCTTCATTCTCACCCCATCTCCTTTCAATCTTTCTTCTCTTTCTCTATCCTTTTTATCTTGTTTGTCTCGATCTGCTTTTTGCCTCACTTTCTCAATGCTCTTTCTGTTATGTATATGTCATGGTGTGGGTATATATATATATATATATATATATATATGTACATATACATATGCCTTTTGCCATTGTGTTGCTTTTACATACCATGTAATATATTGGATAGAATGTTATGTGCCATGGCTGGTTTGTGAGGTCAGAATGTTCTTATTAGAATCTTTATGCTGATGTTATCTCTTAAACAGAATCAGTTGATGAGAGCCTCTGTACAGGTTGGGGGTCTTGTGCATATCTCTTCATATATGTTAATAAACCACTTTAAGTATCCTGGTTGGCGTGGTTATTAACACAACATTGGTGACGAGGATGGGATGTGCTATGCTTGTTGTGCCTCACTCGCATCAGCTCCTGTTTACAAGACCCCTGACCAGCGGACGAAGGGACGGTGTCGCCTACCTTCGTTGAAGTCTTGCATTGCGTCGCTCCGATGCTGTGAGGAGAGGCGCGGCTGTCCCGCCAGCAGGCCTGTGTCCCCGACGCCCTGGCGGGCTGGAGAGCGAAGCGGAGGAACGGATGATTTCCCCGAGAGTGCTTGGAGTTCGGGAAGCGACGTTGGGAGGTGGTGCTGAGGAGAGGAGGCGGAGCAAACCAGGCTTCCACTCCGGCTCCAACACAGCAGTAAGTGCAGTCTTCACCTTCCCAACTGTGAGCCAGGAGGAGCGCCGGCAAACGTGGAGACAAGGAGCAGAGGCCAAGCAGACCGAGCGCTTCCTAACCAGCTTTGACGCACCCGTGACTGCAGTCTCTGCCCCCCCCCCGGTGAGCCAGGAGCAGCGCCGGCAAGCATGGAGGCGGGGAGTTCTCCACGCAACTCGTCACGTGAGTGCGTGAAAAAAAAAAAAGGAAAAAAGAGAACGGAAAGGGGGTTGGCGACGGTGCCTGCAACCCGGAAACGCTTCCGACGGAGGCAACACGGGGTCGCTAGCTTGCCATTGAATTTCCTCGAGCTGTTGAAGCAACGGCATTGAAACACCCGCCCAGGGCCCTTAAGGGAAGGCGGACAGGAAGTGATTTGTGACGTGATGTGTGAAGTTCTGCGTGGGGCAGCACAACACAGCAGTCCAAGAGCCACAGGTGAGGAGAGGGAAAACTATTGTAGTTGGCTGGCTGGGAGGTGGTGGACACGCCGTCCCACCACCCATGGACACGCTTTCACACTGTGCAAATACACCCTCTGTTGTGAAAACAAGAGCATGTCATTTTGAGTGGCATTTTGGTTAAACCTGACAATTTGGAGTTGGGTGACATTCTTTTGAGATATTCTCGTGGCTAATCCTAGCTGTCCCGTGGACATCATGCCAAGGTAGTCAGGGAACTTGCACAGAACGGTAATTGCCGGACAGCTGGTGAGGAGATGGCTTTGTCGGGAGTACCTGGCCCGCAAGTGTTCCTGCCCACTCCAGGCCCACCTAAAATTAAATGGGCTCCCTGGAAGAAGGGATTTCTACATTATGTTAAGGCTACATGTGGAAATGCTATGTCTGTGGAACGCAGGGTTGCGATGCTGATGCATTTTCTTGGATATGAGGGCCAAAGGATTTATGATACTCTTCCCAATGCCTCGGAGTTAGAGTTGGAAGAGGAAGCAACTGATTTTGATGTAGCATTGGCTAAACTTGATAAGCACTTTGAAGCCAAAATAAGCACTGTACTCGAGAGGTACCACTTCGGTATGAGGTATCAACATGAAGGGGAGTCTGTGGAGGATTACATTACTGCTTTGAGGCATTTGCCATTAAATTGTAAATTTGGTGGGGGGTTGGACGAACACACAAGAGACCAATTCATGCTACACTGTTCTAGTGACAAAATACGGGAGGAAGTGTGGCATAATGATGACCCCAATTTGGAGGAAGTGATTGGTATAGCCAAGAGAATTGAGCATACACTACAGTGTGTAGCCAAGTTATCTGCTAATACGCCTAAGGCTAGCCAATCTACAGAAGTTCTGAGAGTGGGTGATAAAAAGAAGGATGGTACAAGGGAGAAAAAGAAGTATAAGATAAGACCATCCAAGCAGTGTGGCCCTAGTCAAAACAAAGGGGGTGTGAATGATCCGAGCATTAAACGGTCTCAAAAGATAGTTTGCAAGGGAGTAACAAGAGAGATGATAGATTATGTTACCGTTGTGGTAGTGCACGCCATTTGTCCACTTCTGTGTGTCCGGGGAGACGGACCAATTGCAGCATTTGCAAGAGATGGGGTCATTTTGAGAATTGCTGCAGAAATTATTGCATTGGTGGTGGGAAAGGGATAATGATGATTGATGAAAATGAGATCAATTCATCGGAAGAAGGAGAAGTTTCTGAAAACGAAATTGTTACTGTGAATATGGTCCATTGTTCAGATTACGATGACTGTGAACACCCTTCTGCTTGGATGGAGGTAAATGGTTATCAAGTAAGGATGTTGGCTGATTCATGTTCAAAAATCACCTTAATGTCCAGGTTTGTGTATGAAAACATGATTGGAGGATGTATGGGAGATTTGAGTCCTACAGATATGAATCCTGGTAGATACAATGGAAGTAAAATTGAGATATTGGGATGTTGCAAGGCTAAATTTAAATTCAAAGGTAGGATAAATCATGGAACAATGTATGTCACTGAGAAGGGTGAGACTCTGCTTGGGTGGAGGGAGCAGAGGGGACTGGGTATCAAGCTCGATCCCAACAGCAAGGAACAGGTTCTCAATGTGAGCGTCATTGACGTATTAGACAAAAAGGTTTACAAAGGTCAAGACATTATTGCTAAATATCCTGAAATCTTTGGTAAGGGAGTGGGCTGTCTCAAAGGCATGTTGCATAAGATAGTGGTAAAAGAAGGTAGCGTACCAGTGGCGACTAAACTTAGGCCTTTGCCATTATCCATGCGCGCTGCTGTGCGCGAAGAATTGAGCAAATTAGAAAAAGAGGGAATAATTGAACCGGCCAAAGCCGTTGAATGGATATCCCCAGTGGTGGTAGTGAAGAAAGTCAATGGTGATCTGAGAGTTTGTGTAGATTTAAGAGAACTTAATCGGTGTGTGGTTGCTGATCAACATCCACTTCCCAATATGGGAGAGCTTTTGAGTCGCATAGGGAATGAGAAATTATTCGCCAAATTAGATATGGCGGGTGCGTACCACCAGATAAATCTGGATGCGGAGTCCAGAAAACCTACTGCCTTTATTACATATGAGGGAGTTTACCAGTTTCGCCGCATGCCCTTTGGATTAATTTCTGTGTCCTCGGTGTTCCAGAAGGTTATGGATAAGCTATTAAAGGATGTAAATGGAGTATGGTGTTTTCAGGGTGATGTCCTGATTTGCGGAAACAGTGAAGAAGAATTGAGAAAGAGAGTTGACATTTTTGGGAAATTTTTAGAGCAAGAGGGATTACGTTGAGAGGAGAAAAATGTGTTTTTTCTACCCAGGTGGTAGAATATCTAGGCCATGAGATTTCAGAGAAAGGTTTGAGGCCTAAAAGAGATCTTGTGGATGGTATTGTGAGAATGCAACCTCCCAAAAATAAGGCGGAGTTGAGATCATTCCTGGGAACGATTGAGTTTTACCACAGATTTGTGGAAAATTATGCTGATAGTGTAACTGCTTTGATGGCTATTTTGAAGAAGGGAGCGGAATTCATGTGGAGTGAAGAATGTGAGCGAGAGTTCAATGATATTAAACAAAAGATAGATATGGCTAAGCCATTAGGCATGTATGACACTAGGAGGAGAACCATTTTGGCTGTAGACGCCAGTGATATTGGGATTGGGGTGGTGATGTCTCAATTGGAAGCAGATGGAAGGGAGGAAATTGTATTACATGCTTCCCGCATGTTGAAAGGTGCGGAACTTAACTATTCCATTTTGGAGAAAGAAGCTCTAGCATGTCATTGGGGCATAGAAAAACTTAAAAACTTTGTGTGGGGACAAGAATTTACTTTGTGTCAGAAATAAAGGATTGTGGAGTAAACGAAAGCAGGTACGGAGAAACTACACTTCCCAGTAGGCATTGTAGTTTCAGGGGGCCGTTAGGTCACAGCTGCTAGTGATCTGCAATTAGTGCGGGTCTTCATAACGGCCGCTCGCCCATGCTTCAGTGCTGTTGATTAATGAATGGAGAGCACGGGCGGCGGCGGCGACGGCAGCAGGCAGGAGCAAAGCAGAAGGCTGAGAAGGCGTGAAGGAATCACGCTTGCTATGCCGTGTGAAATCTTGATTCCTGGGCTACGGCGATGAAGACTTGATTACTGCCTTATTCTCTGCAGGTCCGGGTCTGTCACGGATGACTCCCCGGGCCATAAAGCTAAGTGGTGCCTATGTTTATTTTACTTGCTGGGCTGCGGCGGTGAAAACTTGTTTATTGCCTCATTCTCTTCAGGTCCGGGTCAGTCACGGATGACTCCCCGGGCCATAAAGTTAAGTTGTGTTAAGTTTAGTGACTTGCAGAGATACGGCGGGGATTTTGGGAATCTCTGACTTTCAATGCAGTTATGTTTACGCTGGTCTGTGACAGTGATTTGTAAAATACAAATGATGCCCCCATTTTTGTGAAGCTAATTTTGCTGAATGCAAGAGAGATATTTTGTTAGTAAGCCTGTTACATGGATACTAGGTGCCTTCCCAGTGCATTGTTTCATGAATTATGAAGTATCTGGGTGGGACAAGGTTATGCACACAATATTGACAAGGCATGTTCTCTAATGCAAATGGTTTTCTTTGTATACGCACAAGGTTTTGTAAGGTTACGTGAATTCAGGAGTCAGGTCAGGTTGCAGGAGTAATAATTGAAGAATTCCTTCAATTAAACTAGGTGTTCTTATTTTGTATATGTCTTGTTCTCCCTTCCTTTCCTTTATTTATCCATCCCCTTTCCCTAACTCCGTCTTCCCCCCATTGGCTGCCACGTGGCTACCTGTAATTCTAAAGTCAGGCGCCCGTGCCAACCACGGTGGGAGGGGTCGATCCATTCGGCTTCTGTGGTTCGGGAGAGAGGATTGAAACCCACTCTCCCTTAAGTTCAGAGATCTTGACAGAATCAACAGCCCCCGTATTCGGGAGTACTGAACCACCCAGGCCAAATGGATAACCCTCCTTCTTTAGCAGAAGTGTTAAAGGTACTACAAGATATTCAGGTGGAATTGATACATGTAAGGCAGGAATCTAGTACGTTGAAGAATCAAGTGCAAGGATTAGTAGCACAAGGGACACCATTGGAGGAAGCAGGGTCGTCTACAAGTAGAACGCCCACTGTGGTGGTTCAAGCACCCAGTAGTGTGCCGTTAGCACCACCGGAAAGATTTTCTGGGGATCCAAAAAAATACATGACGTTCTTGACCCAGTGTAGATTACATTTTTTGTGTAAACCATCAGCCTTTGAGACTACTCAAGCAAGAACTGCCTTTGTGATTTCATACCTAACAGGAGATGCAGCTGCTTGGGCGATGCCTTTGGTACAAAAAGATGATCAATTATTGTATAATTGGGATAATTTCCAGGCTGAATTCGGTAGATTATTTGATCGAAGGGAAGTGTCATTGGCGCAAGACAAGGAGTTATTGGCTTTAAAACAGGGTACCAGAGATCTAGTTTCGTATGTGACCCACTTTAATAGACTGATAATCGAAACAGATTGGCCAGAGAATAAACGAACTGTTCTATTCTATCAAGGATTGAAGGAAGAACTAAAGGACGCCATGGCACAGGTGGAGCCTCAACCCAACACATGTACAGCTATGATTGATTTAGCATTAAGGTTGGATCATAGAATGAATGAGCGAAAGGGAGATAGGAAAAAATCCGAGGTGGTACCTTTTGTACGATTGGATAGAGGTAGGGTGAACAGAAACAGTGAAGGGGAACCTATGCAGATTGGAGGAGTTAGGGGACCATTATCGACCACAGAAAAGGAACAGAGAAAGGCTAATAATTTATGCTTGTATTGTGGCCAGCCAGGACACTATATCCGTACTTGTCCAAATACTCCTAAGAAGGTAGGGAATGGAGATAAGAGCAAGGTCGAGTCGGGAAAAGGAGTGGGCCGGCCTTAGGGGGAACAAAGGTGTCAGGCTCAGTGGTAGAAAAGTTCCCCACGTGGGTAGCAAATACTTCAAGAAAAGGTAATTCTCACTTGTATATACTAGTAACTTTGATTTTTGCCTGTAATAAACAGATGGTGTCAGCCATGATAGATTCAGGGGCTACTGGAAATTTTATTGACATTGATTTGGCCAAAAGACTAGGGTTGCCTTTGAGAGAAAAGACTCAAGTGGAAGGGGTACAGTCGGTGGATGGGTCACCTTTAATTTCGGGACCCATTTGTCAGCAAACTCAAACCCTAGAAATGAGGTGTCAGTCTGGCCATGTGGAGGATATCATACTAGATCTCATAGCAGCTCCCCAGTTCGGTCTTATTTTAGGAATTCCTTGGTTAACTCAGCATAATCCAAGAATTGATTGGGTAGCTAGAGAGATATTTTTTGAAAGTACGGAATGTATGGGTCACATTGAAGAAGAAGTGAGCCCTGCATTGTTTTTGGCAGATCAACCACCAGCAGCACAAGTAGTGGGGGCGGTGGGAGCACAGGTTCCAGGGCAATATCAAGAGTATGTGAATGTGTTTGATAAAGGAGGAGCGGAACAACTACCCCCCCATAGACCATACGACTGTGTCATAGAGTTGGAACCTGGGGCTAAGCTACCATGTAGTAGAATATATGCATTAACGGAAACTGAAAATCAACATTTGAGAGAGTATCTGGATGATATGTTAAAGAAAGGGTTTATTAGACATTCTACATCACCCGTTTCATCCCCATTGTTTTTTGTGCCTAAAAAAGAGGGTACCTTGAGAACATGCATTGATTATCGTGCATTAAATAAGGTGACAGTTAAAAACAGATACCCACTCCCTTTAATTTCTGGATTGTTGGACCAAGTGAAGACAGCGGTGATTTACACCAAGCTTGATTTACGTGGGGCATATCATTTGATTCGGGTCAAAGCAGGGGATGAGTGGAAAACTGCATTTCGAACTAAGTTTGGATTGTTTGAGTATTTGGTGATGCCTTTTGGTTTGTGTAACGCTCCTGCAGCATTTCAATTTTTTATGCAGGAAGTTTTGAGTGAGTTTTTGGACATTTTTGTTATTGTATACATTGATGACATTCTAATTTACTCAAATTCACAAGAGCAACATGTGAGTCATGTACGGGCAGTGTTAAAGAAATTACAAGAACATCAGTTATATGTGAAATTGGAAAAATGTGCCTTTCATGTGAAAAGAGTGGAGTTTTTGGGCTTCATATTGACCCCAGAGGGTATAATTATGGACAAAAACAAAGTACAGGCAGTTTTGGATTGGCCCAAACCCCAGTGTGTCAAAGATATTCAGTCTTTTTTGGGTTTCGCCAATTTTTACAGACGATTCATTTCTAATTTCTCTCAGGTCGTAGCCCCTATAACACGACTATTAAGAAAGGCAACCAGTTTTTGTTGGAATGAGGATGCAGAAAAGGCTTTTCAGGAATTAAAGACGGCATTTACATCAGCTCCAGTGTTGCGACACCCAGACACGGATAAGATGTTTCAAGTGGAAACCGATGCGTCCAATGTGGCTATAGGGGCGGTGTTATCGCAGAAAGATTCAGAAGGAAGTTGGCACCCAGTAGCGTATTATTCACGAAAACTTACTCCATGCGAACAAAATTATTCCATTACAGATAAAGAACTATTAGCTATCAGAGCTGCTTTCCTGGAATGGAGACATTATCTACTGGGAGCTAAACATCAGGTGTTGGTTGTGACAGATCATAAGAATCTACAGTACTTTAAAACTGCCCACACATTGAGCCCAAGACAATTACGGTGGTCTCAATTTTTCAATGAGTTTGATTTCGTGGTGACTTTTCGGCCAGGAAAAAGAAATGGTAAGGCAGATGCCTTATCCCGTCAACAAAACCTGGACAACCCGGTATCGGAAACAAAGTCCATAATCCCTGCAGAGAAAGTGGTAGGGGCAGTAATTTCTAAATTGATGACACAAGTGAAACAAGCAATGCAGAATCAAAAGAATCTAAGTTGGGGAATGAGTAACCCTTTGGAAACATTTAAAGGGAATCTTCCTTACTATGATGGAAGATTGTATTTGCCCACTTTGGAACTCCAAAAGAAGGCTTTGCATTGGTGCCACAACTCCCCTTTGGCTGGTCATTCAGGGAGTAAAAAGACACAGACTCTAGTGGAAAAATACTTTTGGTGGCCGAATTTGAGACAACAGGTGATCAAATATGTGCAGGAATGTGAAACATGTGTACGAAGTAAATCTGATCATACAAAAAAGGCAGGGTTACTTAAACCATTGCCCACTCCCACTAAAATCTGGACACACATATCAATGGACTTTATTACAGACTTACCACCAGATGATCAGTACGACACAATATGGGTGATAGTGGATTATTTGTCTAAACAAGCTCACTTTGTGCCCTGTAAAGGAATTCCAGGAGCAGGGAAATTGGCGGAATTGTTCTTACAGCATGTGGTCCGCCTGCATGGGCTACCACGTACTATTGTTTCTGATAGAGGACCACAATTCACATCCAAGTTTTGGCGCGCTTTCTGTCAGATGTTGGGAATTGATTGTGCTTTGTCCACTAGTTATCATCCTCAGACGGATGGACAAACTGAAAGAGTTAATCAGACGCTTGAACAATACCTGCGTTGTTATTTACATGATGGTATGGAGTCGTGGGTTCGGGCATTATGGTTAGCTGAATTCACATATAACAATGCTGAACATGCATCCTTGGGAATGTCCCCCAATGAGTGCTTATATGGGCAGATACAGGAAATGTTGCCAGAACAGTTACCAGAGATTGAAAACCTTCCAGTACTGCAAGACAGAAGGCAATTAATTCTAAACATCAGACAAAAGGCGCAGGATAATCTTGAATATGCAAAACATCAATATAAAATGTATGCAGACAAAAAGAGAAGGGGGGCTCCTCAGTACAAGGTGGGAAATAAGGTGTGGCTATCCACACGCAACTTGTCGCTGGTAGGATCTCGAAAATTTGCTCCTAAATACATTGGACCTTATGAAATAGTAAAGATTGTGTCTGAGGTTGCAGTGAAATTAGACTTACCTAAGTCTCTGAAAATTCACCCGGTATTCCATGTGTGTCTCCTTAAACCTGCAGCACCTGGAACACGCATGAGGAGACCACCTGCCATTCACAAAAAGGATCATGTTGAATATGAAGTAAAGAAGATTCTGGATTCAAAAAGAAGAAGACAAGTGTTATGGTACCTCATCCAGTGGACTGGATATGGATTGGAAGATTGTTCCTGGGAACCTGCTAGTGCAGTACATGCACCTCGTCTGGTAAGAATGTTTCATGCAAAGTATCCAGAAAAGGCAGGTCCTGGGAAGAGCCCTGGAAGGGGAGGTAATGTCAGAAATAAAGGATTGTGGAGTAAACGAAAGCAGGTACGGAGAAACTACACTTCCCAGTAGGCATTGTAGTTTCAGGGGGCCGTTAGGTCACAGCTGCTAGTGATCTGCAATTAGTGCGGGTCTTCATAACGGCCGCTCGCCCATGCTTCAGTGCTGTTGATTAATGAATGGAGAGCACGGGCGGCGGCGGCGACGGCAGCAGGCAGGAGCAAAGCAGAAGGCTGAGAAGGCGTGAAGGAATCACGCTTGCTATGCCGTGTGAAATCTTGATTCCTGGGCTACGGCGATGAAGACTTGATTACTGCCTTATTCTCTGCAGGTCCGGGTCTGTCACGGATGACTCCCCGGGCCATAAAGCTAAGTGGTGCCTATGTTTATTTTACTTGCTGGGCTGCGGCGGTGAAAACTTGTTTATTGCCTCATTCTCTTCAGGTCCGGGTCAGTCACGGATGACTCCCCGGGCCATAAAGTTAAGTTGTGTTAAGTTTAGTGACTTGCAGAGATACGGCGGGGATTTTGGGAATCTCTGACTTTCAATGCAGTTATGTTTACGCTGGTCTGTGACAGTGATTTGTAAAATACAAATGATGCCCCCATTTTTGTGAAGCTAATTTTGCTGAATGCAAGAGAGATATTTTGTTAGTAAGCCTGTTACATGGATACTAGGTGCCTTCCCAGTGCATTGTTTCATGAATTATGAAGTATCTGGGTGGGACAAGGTTATGCACACAATATTGACAAGGCATGTTCTCTAATGCAAATGGTTTTCTTTGTATACGCACAAGGTTTTGTAAGGTTACGTGAATTCAGGAGTCAGGTCAGGTTGCAGGAGTAATAATTGAAGAATTCCTTCAATTAAACTAGGTGTTCTTATTTTGTATATGTCTTGTTCTCCCTTCCTTTCCTTTATTTATCCATCCCCTTTCCCTAACTCCGTCTTCCCCCCATTGGCTGCCACGTGGCTACCTGTAATTCTAAAGTCAGGCGCCCGTGCCAACCACGGTGGGAGGGGTCGATCCATTCGGCTTCTGTGGTTCGGGAGAGAGGATTGAAACCCACTCTCCCTTAAGTTCAGAGATCTTGACACTTTGGGAACCGACCACAAACCATTGAAGGCGATATTTGAAGCAAAGGGCCTTGATAAAGTGTCAAGGAGAGTTGCCTGCTGGGTGACTAGGCTGCAATGTCACAAATTTGTTATAGAAGTTGTTTCAGGCAAAGACAATGTACTAGCTGATCATGCGCCCAGGGTAAGAATAGAAGATGACAAGGAAGAGGAGAGAGAGAAAAATGTTGAGATGGGAAATATGGTTTTTGCAACTGTAGAGGAAATCATACAAAAAGATGAATGGACATGTATATTGGAGTCGGATGATATGTGGAAACAGATAGTGAGTTTTGTCAGAGAGGAGTGGCCAGAAAAAAGGTTGTTGTCTGGTGAGGAAAGAGCATTATGGGAAGTAAGGTTTGAATTGTCTGTGAAGGATGGGCTGGTTTATCGGTGGGATAAATTAGTTGTCCCACATCACATGAGGGAAAGACTTGTAAGGACCGCACATCAGGGACACATAGGAATGTACAAAAGTAAAGAAATAATCAAGGCTGATTATTGGTGGCCAGGTTTGGAACGAGAGATTGAGAAAATGGTTGGTTGTTGTGCCGATTGCATCAAATCGGGGAAGAACTTGTCGGCCGTGTCACAGCCCAAGGGGAAGGTGCAGGCACCCAACGGGGTATGGCAGGATGTTGCAATTGATATTTTGGGACCTGTTGATATGGGAATGGGTCGAGGAAGATTTATCCTTGCTTTAGTAGACACATTCTCGAGATGGACTGAATTTAAGATACTGAGGGATGTGACGTGCCTACAAGTTGTGGAGTTTTTGTCTGGAATATTTGAAAGGGAAGGATTACCAAGGAGTATATTTACGGATAATGGTCCGCAATTTTCTGGGAGACTGTTTGAAGAGTATTTGGTGAAGTGTGGTATAAAACACAAAAGATCTGCCCTATATTATCCACAGGTAAATGGAATGATTGAAAGGGTAAACCGGTCCATAATGGAGGCCATCAGAGGAGCAAATGCAAGTGGTTTGGACAGGAAAGTGGCAGTGAAGGAACGATTGTATGCGTTGTGGATGGCACCGTGTATTGAAACTGGTGCTAGCCCTTTCGAACTTATGAGAGGTTGCAAGGGTAACACACTATTGTCACCTGCTTGGTTAGGAAGAGCAAGAGAAACAGATATTGTTGTGGATGAGGTAAGAAAAAGGATGAACGACCGAAAGGATAAATGGGTAAAAAGGGTGAATGAGAGATATCCTAAAAAAAGAACGAGAGTTGAGGTGGGAGATCTTGTCAGAATAAGGAGAGCTGTGATATCCAAGAAGGGGGATCCACTGTATTCAGATCTGGTAAGGCTCACACAGGTTTCTGAAAATGCAGTGAGATTGGAGAGTGGACAAGTGTGGAATATGTCCAGAGTTGCAAAATTAAAAAAAGTAAGAAATATTGATATGTTGTGATATTTGCCAACCTGTGTATTGTGATACCACAAAACCATTTTAGATGTTAAGAAAAAAATGTATGCAGTTATTGTTTTTTTTTATATAAGGGAGGGGGGTGTGTTATGTATATGTCATGGTGTGGGTATATATATATATATGTACATATACATATGTATTTTGCTATTGTGTTGCTTTTACATACCATGTAATATATTGGATAGAATGTTATGTGCCATGGCTGGTTTGTGAGGTCAGAATGTTCTTATTAGAATCTTTATGCTGATGTTGTCTCTTAAACAGAGTCAGTTGATGAGAGCCTCTGTACAGGTTGGGGGTCTTGTGCATATCTCTTCACATATTTTAATAAACCACTTTAAGTATCCTAGTTGGCGTGGTTATTAACACAACACTTTCCATCAAGTTTGAGCAAAATCTGACCACCCAACCATTTGTTCTGTATGAGCGCTACCTCACCAGCCTTATCTTTCTCTCCTTTCCATCTCTTTATTTCCCGTCGTATGTCTAAGGATGTTCTCGGTCAATCACTTCTCTCCTTGTCCCTTCTCTCTTTGTCCCTTGCGCCTTTAGAGAGCACTTCTCTTTCAGGAATCTTCGCTGGACTTTTGTCACTGCTATGCGCAGGCGACTCATATGCCGGATTACTGTACCCCGTTGTACCCCGTTGCTGCCTTAAGTTCTCTCAACGGGAACACTCTGTCATCTTTCATACTATCATCATTTACTTCAGGTGCGGCGGGGGGAGCAGAAGGCCCCTCAAACCCCTCTTTGAGGGATTGTTAAGTATCCAGTCCTCAGGAGGTGGCTCTTCTCGTTCCTCCCATTTTTCAGAGCTCTAAGCTTGCTAGCCTTTTATCTAATATTTTTCCTTTGTATGCTGTATGAAAGTATGTGGTCATGTGTTGCAAAACTGCCTTCGATATTGATCCCCCTTGTGGCCATGGCATGAACATCTTATCTGCCGTGCCATTTCGTACTGTACTGTTTAGGCTTGGATGTATGTTTTGGTAACTACTTACAGAGGTGTATAAATGGAGTAATATCCTCCATTTTGACTCGTCACACCTGACTGTCAATACTCACCTTTACTCTTTGCACTTTTCAAAAATAAGTTTCAGAAAAATATCACAATATGAGCGTGCACCAAACGTCGCAGCTCCATGCCTTTTATGTCTCGTTTTTTATTTCAATTTACTTATTCACTAAACATCATCAGTTTAATAAAATAAACAAATAATGAACTTTAAAATCTCTGTACATTCTTTTATTTTTTGACATCCCTTAATTTGTCTATTACTTCTTCACCACATATATATTTATACAATACATAAAACAAACAGACAAAACGACAAACTCGGCCGGCCCACGTATACCTCAGCCTTCGTTCCTCGAGACTTATATCTTCATTCACGATCTTTGTGACGCCCTTTAAAAGACTCCTAAAGAGTTTGAGTCATTCTCTTTAGACAGTCTTTAAACATGTCCGTAGCCTATGTCATCCGCTATTGGGACTCTCGATATGACTCCTTCTGATACGTGCTATGATGCAGGACACTGGGCTTACTCTACTGTGATGTTCTTCGTGTCACAGTTTCTTAATTGCTTGGCATTCCTTTCCTCAAGCCAATTACTTAATAATTTGACGCTCATCGTCTCGAGTTGTTTTACCCCAACTTCCCTTTGTTACTTCTTTCCTCTTATCACTCTCTCCACTCACCGCCCTTTCACAAGTTTGCCAGAATTATATGCAGTGCCCTCTGGGAACACCACACACAATTAAGACTACAAGTGCAAGTACAAATTTACCTTTGGTACAAGCCTGTAGTACACAGTAAAGTGGTAGCGATGGCTGAGCAGCCAGACTTATCTCAAGAGTAAAGTGAGCAGTATCAGAAGTTACACAAAGGGCAGCAAACACAGGGATTCAAACAAACACTTGCTCAAGGTTTGTGAACAAAAGAATATACATTAATTTATACAATAATCTGTGAAACAGATCTCTAAGTAAAGCAGCAGAAAAATGACAATCTTAATATACTACACAACACTCAATTAATTCTGTACAAGTTAAGCTAAAAATTAAGTGTGAGCAAAATGGCACTCCAGCAATTTAAAAAGGGAGGGAAAGCCAAGGTTGTACAAAATTAAGCAGCCCCAACAAGTAAGTAGGCAGGGCAATCTAGAAAAGGCTTGCTACAATGAGGATTCAAATCATTAGGCCTGGGTCAATGTTAATGCTTCAGAGTATTTGCAGAGGATCACCCAGTTCAGAGTAGTCCGCGGTTAAGTTTTTGCCAAGAGTTCAAAACAAAGTTGGTCGGAAGAAATGTTATTCGAAGGAGAAGCCTTCGGAGAGGCAAAAGATTTCAAACACTTTCACTGCGGTCGGACGGAACGAATGACCGGATTTACAAAGTACCTTAAATGAAGAAGAATGCTGTAGCTGAGGCGGTTGTTTCTGGCAGTTCCTGCAGGCTCATGGTTCCTGAAGTGACTATCGAGGTGACAAGAAGGAGGAAGACTTGAGGGTCCTGCACTGCCCTGGGAAGAGGCCAGCAGCAGAGCAAAGCATTGAATAAAAGGTGCGCTCCTTAAAACACAAACAGGTTCCGTTCCTCCTGGCTATCCGGTTCACTGCAGTGATGCACAGCAAATTCGACCAGGAGAGGAAGGCCAGCGTTTGGTGTTTGGCGAGCTGGTTGGTGCCACCAAGCTCAAGGGAAGACGATTCCTTGCAGATCTTCTCTGTTGTCGGAGTTTCAGGCGATTCAGACCTGCAGCAGGGCTTCACCGGGATGTCCAGTAGTTGCAGCAGTCGTCTTCCTTCAGCTCCTCATTGGTTCTCTCGTTCCAGTGGCGACTCTGCCTTCCTAGTCCCAGAGACTTGCTTTTAAGCCGTTTTCCCCATTCACACAACCTGGCTGTCAATCACACAGCAGGGAGGATATCCTGGCATTACAGCCACCTAGCAAATCAAACTAGAGTGCAACTTGGGTCTCCAAGGAGACCCTGTGCGGGGGGCCTCAAACCCCTCCCTCACATCCTGTCCACCCAGACATTCAGGCGCCTAAGGAGGGCTTCTTTGCAGAAGCCCGCCAAAGGACGGCGAACAAAGGAACCAAACCTGGTTTGATGCACAGAGTAAAACACGAGAAAGACCTTTACAAAAAGAAATGGTGAATAAACCCGACCAGAACCAAATAAAAATAAATGGGGTCCAGCGAGTTAGAGTTTGAGGCTACCACCATAGCCTCTAACATTACCGAGGCTATTTTTATAGCTTGCGGTAAAATAAAAATGGTAGATATCACTGCCACCAGCCAAATCTTAGAGAAAGGGGAACGGAATAATGTTCTATGAGAATCAGACAAAAAGGGACAACTATTAACCCTTCCAGTACTCTATTGGAAGATAGGTTGTACTGGGTCTGTAAATTTAAAAAGACTAGTAAAGTCAATGGCAACTTTACATGTTCTGGGAGACAGTAGTCAGTCCCAGAAAATGGAGTTTAAAGTGGGAAGTCTAAAAAGACAACCCTGTGTCACTGCACTACAGGTGCTGTGTGACACACAGTAAAAAGATGATGCCTATGGAGTAGGTGAGACTCCATAGTACATGAGCAAACAGAAAATGTACAACACACAGCAAAAACACATGTAAGAGTGGGAATAAAGGCTCACACTCTTACCAGGTGAAAAAATTAAACCCTAGAAAGCTGATGAGGGACTCAGTAGGTAAGGGAAATTAGCCATTCTGGAGAAGTCTCCCTAACAGGCCATCTCACTCTGTTTTTACTCACCATTCGCTCTTTCGACTTCCGACTCTCAGGATCGTCGCATCTTCAACCAGCCTTTTCAACCTTCCATCAGCTCAGCTTCTTGTAGAAATGGGGGGGGGATTCTGCCTGAAAACGAGGGGCCGTCTCACCTACACTTGCAAGCTTTATTTTAAACTAATTTACGCTATCTACAGGGAGCTTAATGTCCTTTCAGCCGAATGGCAGAGGACATCCGATGCCGGGACCCCAAAGCTTAGTAGTCGACTGTTCTTTGACCATCATCTCTCTGCTACCACATGAACTGAGAGAGCCGACTCAGCCCTTTAAGACGAGGTGGCAGTACTATGAGATGAATGGGGATGCAGAAGATACTCAAGCATCAATAATCAAAACGACTCAGGAAGTTGGCAAAGTTGACTATTTCAATATCAATTATCTAAAACAGGGAGTACAACGGACATCAACGGACATCTCACAGCATGATCTCAACGCAATTCATAAAAAAAATATCGGGCCTCATTACAAGTTTGGAAGTACCTCCAATACAGGTACCGAGTCTGCCCTCGGTTAATCGGGACTTACCGGTCTATTTCGACCTTCGCGGGACCGGTAAATCCCCATTGAAAAAGCCATTCCCCATTCCCATTTCATCCCCCATAGGGCTCAATGGGAAGGTGCTAATAACGGTACCGCAAATTGCGGTACCGTTATTAGCTCTGAAGTCCCTTAACGGGCCCCGTCCATAACACCTGGTAAAACCAGGCATTAAGGAAGGGACCCGCTAAGGGACCTCGGAATAGGGTGCAAAGGGATTACTGGCACCGATGTCCTTAACGGTGCCCTGTATCCCTTTGCGCCCACCTCGTAATGAGGCCCCTCATCTTTATCTTTCATTGCTGACGTTAACCTACATATTTGCTAATATCTTCCTACATGGCAAACTACAAAAACCCAGTGGCAAATGTGATAGGCTTAGAGGGAACAGCTAGGTGTGCGTTTCATATTATTCTAAAAAGTGAAAGGGTCTCTAATATCAGGTGGGGCAACTAAGCCCTCCCCTCAAACAGGTCACTATGAACATCACTAAATACAAAACGTCCCATTGGTTGCACAAACTATAGGGCCCTTAACTACATGGCCCCCTATAATTGGCTGGTACTCTTGCATCCGTCGGTACTTTTCCACCCATGTTAGCAGCCAGCAGGCTGGACTTCCAGGTGCTGGTTGGTTGGTCATAACCATTGCTTACCACCAATTAGCATATCATCTATAATTACCGCAGTGGTCTGCTGTCAATTAAGGCCTTGAACTTGGCCTTGGAAATGTTCTTTGCTCTGGAGAAAATAAGGGAGTGGAGGCACGCTCTGTCTCCTTGCGTAGGTGTGGTTCATCATGTTCGTCCAGCTTCATCCCTCCACGTGACTGAAGACCACAAATTTGAGCTTTTGTGCTATTTAAAATACTATTATTTGATGAACCTCTGACGTCTTCCTTGTTTTCGTGCACGTCTTCTGAACAAGAGTTTCATTCTTTCACACGATTGTAACTACTGCCAGATCCTCCCAGCCTAACATAGCCTTGGCTTCTTGGGGCTGGCCAGCCTCACCCTTCTGAGATTCACTTCTGTAATTCAATTGCTTTTCTCAACTGCGACACATTGGAAAAAGCCTTCCTTTCTTGGTCCAGCTCTGCTATAATACATAGTGGAATGATCCATACTTTACTTACTCCTATATATATATATATATATATATATATATATATATATATATATATATATATATATATATATATATATATATGTTGTCGTTTGCCGCAGTCTGTTCACTACTTAGCTAGCCTCAAGAACACTTTGTCTGCTTGTGTTTCTTTGCATCTGAACGCGTGTAAAATACCTTGATATCTTCATTGTTTCTGTAGCATAAGCCTCTTCACCTCGAGCCCGAGATGTTGCTTATCTTTGATACTTTCTTGATGCCTTATAGAATGTCTACATTCTCTTGTCTCTGCATCTCTTCCAGGTTGAATTAGTATTACTTTGCGTGATGTCACCAAACTGCGCTTTTGCTCCCTTTTCATGCTTCCTCTGGGATTTCATTCAAATGGCAATCATACTGTCTTGTATGCAAGTTGTCATAACCACTGTGAGGGGGCACAATTTGTGCCACAAGCAGGCTCCCACCAGAACCCTGAGTGCCTTAAAACCACTGCAAAAGTACTCCTGGAGCCAGTCCTGGCGCCTTTGGCACCAGGCTCATATGTAGGAAGGAAGGGCTGTTCAAACTAGGTCCCATGTATGTACATGGGCCTTTAAATCCAACATGGAAGCACCCACACAGTCTAGTTCTAAGAACCAAGCCATGCGGTATAGAGTTTTGGGTGTGGCAGGCCTGGAACTACTTTCCCTGGTACTACTTTACCTGGGCTATATAGACCACACCCTGACTGCAGAACACGCTTCGTGTTATTCTGCAACCAGCAGCGTGACGCTCACCGTGTCCAGCTCCTGGTCTTCAACATCTTCCTGTAATCCTGAAAGAACAAGAACAAGATTCTTCTGTTTTACCTGTGAAAATACCATCGTGCACTCAGCATCTCAACTGGGCTGCAATCTGTGGACACAGAGAGAAGAAGTAACATCACTCACCTGTGAGTACTCGCTTAAGGACTTCCGGCGAACCGCTACCACTGCTGCTGCTTGAACATCGCGACCTGCAATAACGGGAAAAGGAAAAACAATATTAGAACGCGCACGCTTCCAAAACATGGAATTCCATCAGTCTTACCTGAATTCCATCGCGCTACGCCACGCTTCCATCCGGAGCACCACAGCAACATCTGCAAAGGAAAAGAGACATATTCAGATTTGCTTTCAATATTAAACAACGCACAGCTCAGTACTTACCTTAACAGATTCCGGGGGCCTGTTTTTCATTGCGCTCTCATCCACTCGCAGCACTACAGCGGCCTGTGAGGAGGAGAAGAAGAAAACACGGGTTAGCTTTAAAAGACAATAAAGGCGCTGCGCTTTGCGCTTTCTCTTACCTAGAAAACGTGCCTCTCCATCCGACACGCCAGCATCAAGACCTTTTCACCCGAAAAGAAGGAGATAAAGACATTAACGAATTCCCACCATAAACAGAACAAAGACTTACAATTAACAAACCTACCTGCCTACCAGCAGATTCGGGGTCACAGCAGGCCTGGGCCCAAGGAAGGTGAACTGCACCAGTGAAGCAACTCGGACAGCTCGCCAACAAACGTCAAGCACCCCTGCACAAGAAACGCAGGACGGATAGCTCACCCCACAAATAACTAAGATTCATTATTCGGCACTGGGCAACTACGCATCCAGGATTCCAGATCTCAGAGCCTTCCAGACGCACCCGGGGATATCAGGTGAGCGTAGCAGTTTTCTCAATGAGAACCTTGCCTCCAGGATTCTTCTTGGTATCAGTATTTTGTCTGGTACTGCAAGTGTTTCACACTCTGGCTCCCAACACATAGGCAATATGGGCGAGATGCTTGAGAGGGGTCCTTGGCTCCTTCTCTACACACATTTCCATGGCAACAGCAGAGTGGAGGCAGTCTCCTGTACCCCACATATTAGCAAATGAGCCACGTGTGTGACAGGTGAGCTGTACAAATGCTGGAGATGGACAGGGCCATGTCCACGTGGCCTCTACCACTGTGGAGGGCTTTTCCATTCTCTGGACCCCTTTGCGATATGAGCTTAGGGCATGGGCCTGTCCACCTCACGCATGTACTTACACATAGCCGCCCCCCCACCGTGCTTGCGAGCACCTGTCGTACTCCAAACATGCCTAGGCCTATCTGGAACAACAGGTTCCCACAGGGCAGTGGGGTGCAGTCATGAGTAAGTACAATCTCTGCCCCAGTAGCATGTAAGCCTCCTGTGCCAGCCTAGGGAGAGGCGGGAGGTAGAGACGCAGTCATGGATAAGTCCAGTCTCTGCCCCAGTAGAATGTAAGCCTCCTGTGCCATCTTAGGATGAGGCGTAAGGTAGACTATGTACTGACAGCCACAGGGCATTGAGGCGCAGTCATGAGTAAGTACAGTCTCTGCCCCAGTAGCATGTAAACCTCCTCTGCCATCCTAGGGTGTGGCGGGAGGTAGACTATGTACTGACAGCCACAGGGCAGTGAGGCGCAGTCATGAGTAAGTACAGTCTCTGCCCCAGTAGCATATAAACCTCCTCCGCCATCCTAGGGTGATGCGGGAGGTAGACTATGTACTGACAGCCACAGGGCAGTGAGGCGCAGTTATGGGTAAGTCCAGTCTCTGCCCCAGTAGCATGTAAACCTCCTCCGCCATCCTAGGGTGAGGCCGGAGGTAGACTATATACTGACAGCCACAGGGTAGTGAGGCGCAGTTATGGGTAAGTCCAGTCTCTGCCCCAGTAGCATGTAAACCTCCTCCGTCATCCTAGGTTGAGGCGGGAGGTAGACTATGTACTGAAAGCCACGGGGCAGTGAGGCACAGTCATGAGTAAGTCCAGTCTCTGCCACAGTAGCATGTAAACCTCCTGTGCCATCCTAGGGTGAGGCAGGAGGTAGACTACTGACAGCCACAGGGCAGTGAGGCACAGTCATGGGTAAGTACAGTCTCTGCCCAGTAGCATGTAAACCTCCTCTGCCATCCTAGGGTGAGGCGGGAGGTAGACTACTGACAGCCACAGGGCAGTGAGGCACAGTCATGGGTAAGTCCAGTCTCTGCCCCAGTAGCATGTAAACCTCCTGTGCCACTTTAGGGTGAGGCGGGAGGTAGACTATGTACTGACAGCCACAGGGAAGTGAGGCGCAGTCATGTAAGTCCTGTCTCTGCCCCAGTAGCATGTAAGTCTTCTGTGCCAGCCTAGGGAGAGGTGGGAGGTAGACTATGTACTGACAGCCACAGGGCAGTGAGGCACAGTCATGAGTACGTCCAGTCTCTGCCACAGTAGCATGTAAACCTCCTGTGCCATCCTAGGGTGAGGCAGGAGGTAGACTATGTACTGACAGCCACAGGGCAGTGAGGCGCAGTCATGAGTACGTCCAGTCTCTGCCACAGTAGCATGTAAATATCCTGTGCCATCCTAGGGTGAGGCAGGAGGTAGACTATGTACTGACAGCCACAGGGCAGTGAGGCGCAGTCATGAGTAAGTCCAGTCTCTGCCACAGTAGCATGTAAACCTCCTGTGCCATCCTAGGGTGAGGCACGAGGTAGACTATGTACTGACAGCCACAGGGCAGTGAGGCGCAGTCATGAGTAAGTCCAGTCTCTGCCACAGTAGCATGTAAACCTCCTGTGCCATCCTAGGGTGAGGCGGGAGGTAGACTATGTACTGACAGCCACAGGGCAGTGAGGCGCAGTCATGAGTAAGTCCAGTCTCTGCCACAGTAGCATGTAAACCTCCTGTGCCATCCTAGGGTGAGGCGGGTGGTAGACTATGTATTGACAGCCACAGGGCAGTGAGGCGCAGTCATGAGTAAGTCCAGTCTCTGCCACAGTAGCATGTAAACCTCCTGTGCCATCCTAGGGTGAGGCAGGAGGTAGACTATGTACTGACAGCCACAGGGCAGTGAGGCGCAGTCATGAGTAAGTCCAGTCTCTGCCACAGTAGCATGTAAACCTCCTGTGCCATCCTATGGTGAGGCAGGAGGTAGACTATGTACTGACAGCCACAGGGCAGTGAGGCGCAGTCATGAGTAAGTCCAGTCTTTGCCACAGTAGCATGTAAATCTCCTGTGCCATCCCAGAGTGAGGCGGGATGTAGACTATCTACTGACAGACACAGGGCAGTGAGGCGCAGTCATGAGTAAGTCCAGTCTCTGCCACAGTAGCATATAAACCTCCTCCGCCATCCTAGGGTGAGGCAGGAGGTAGACTATGTACTGACAGCCACAGGGCAGTGAGGCGCAGTCATGAGTAAGTCCAGTCTCTGCCCCAGTAGCATGTAAACCTCCTCTGCCATCCTAGGGTGTGGCGGGAGGTAGACTATGTACTGACAGCCACAGGGCAGTGAGGCGCAGTCATGAGTAAGTACAGTCTCTGCCCCAGTAGCATATAAACCTCCTCCGCCATCCTAGGGTGATGCGGGAGGTAGACTATGTACTGACAGCCACAGGGCAGTGAGGCGCAGTTATGGGTAAGTCCAGTCTCTGCCCCAGTAGCATGTAAACCTCCTCCACCATCCTAGGGTGAGGCCGGAGGTAGACTATATACTGACAGCCACAGGGTAGTGAGGCGCAGTTATGGGTAAGTCCAGTCTCTGCCCCAGTAGCATGTAAACCTCCTCCGTCATCCTAGGTTGAGGCGGGAGGTAGACTATGTACTGAAAGCCACGGGGCAGTGAGGCACAGTCATGAGTAAGTCCAGTCTCTGCCACAGTAGCATGTAAACCTCCTGTGCCATCCTAGGGTGAGGCAGGAGGTAGACTATCTACTGACAGACACAGGGCAGTGAGGCGCAGTCATGAGTAAGTACAGTCTCTGCCCAGTAGCATGTAAACCTCCTCTGCCATCCTAGGGTGAGGCGGGAGGTAGACTACTGACAGCCACAGGGCAGTGAGGCACAGTCATGGGTAAGTCCAGTCTCTGCCCCAGTAGCATGTAAACCTCCTGTGCCACTTTAGGGTGAGGCGGGAGGTAGACTATGTACTGACAGCCACAGGGAAGTGAGGCGCAGTCATGTAAGTCCTGTCTCTGCCCCAGTAGCATGTAAGTCTTCTGTGCCAGCCTAGGGAGAGGTGGGAGGTAGACTATGTACTGACAGCCACAGGGCAGTGAGGCACAGTCATGAGTACGTCCAGTCTCTGCCACAGTAGCATGTAAACCTCCTGTGCCATCCTAGGGTGAGGCAGGAGGTAGACTATGTACTGACAGCCACAGGGCAGTGAGGCGCAGTCATGAGTACGTCCAGTCTCTGCCACAGTAGCATGTAAATCTCCTGTGCCATCCTAGGGTGAGGCAGGAGGTAGACTATGTACTGACAGCCACAGGGCAGTGAGGCGCAGTCATGAGTAAGTCCAGTCTCTGCCACAGTAGCATGTAAACCTCCTGTGCCATCCTAGGGTGAGGCGGGAGGTAGACTATGTACTGACAGCCACAGGGCAGTGAGGCGCAGTCATGAGTAAGTCCAGTCTCTGCCACAGTAGCATGTAAACCTCCTGTGCCATCCTAGGGTGAGGCGGGAGGTAGACTATGTACTGACAGCCACAGGGCAGTGAGGCGCAGTCATGAGTAAGTCCAGTCTCTGCCACAGTAGCATGTAAACCTCCTGTGCCATCCTAGGGTGAGGCGGGAGGTAGGCTATGTACTGACAGCCACAGGGCAGTGAGGCGCAGTCATGAGTAAATCCAGTCTCTGCCACAGTAGCATGTAAACCTCCTGTGCCATCCTAGGGTGAGGCGGGAGGTAGACTATGTACTGACAGCCACAGGGCAGTGAGGCGCAGTCATGAATAAGTCCAGTCTCTGCCACAGTAGCATGTAAACCTCCTGTGCCATCCTAGGGTGAGGCGGGAGGTAGACTATGTACTGACAGCCACAGGGCAGTGAGGCGCAGTCATGAGTAAGTCCAGTCTCTGCCACAGTAGCATGTAAACCTCCTGTGCCATCCTAGGGTGAGGCAGGAGGTAGACTATGTACTGAGAGCCACAGGGCAGTGAGGCGCAGTCATGAGTAAGCCCAGTCTCTGCCACAGTAGCATATAAACCTCCTCCGCCATCCTAGGGTGAGGCAGGAGGTAGACTATGTACTGACAGCCACAGGGCAGTGAGGCGCAGTCATGAGTAAGTCCAGTCTCTGCCACAGTAGCATGTAAACCTCCTGTGCCATCCTAGGGTGAGGCAGGAGGTAGACTATGTACTGACAGCCACAGGGCAGTGAGGCGCAGTCATGAGTAAGTCCAGTCTTTGCCACAGTAGCATGTAAACCTCCTGTGCCATCCCAGGGTGAGGCGGGAGGTAGACTATCTACTGACAGACACAGGGCAGTGAGGCGCAGTCATGAGTAAGTCCAGTCTCTGCCCCAGTAGCATGTAAACCTCCTCTGCCATCCTAGGGTGAGGCGGGAGGTAGACTATGTACTGACAGCCACAGGGCAGTGAGGCACAGTCATGAGTAAGTCCAGTCTCTGCCACAGTAGCATGTAAACCTCCTGTGCCATCCTAGGGTGAGGCGGGAGGTAGACTATGTACTGACAGCCACAGGGCAGTGAGGCGCAGTCATGAGTAAGTACAGTCTCTGCCCCAGTAGCATGTAAACCTCCTCTGCCATCCTAGGGTGTGGCGGGAGGTAGACTATGTACTGACAGCCACAGGGCAGTGAGGCGCAGTCATGAGTAAATCCAGTCTCTGCCACAGTAGCATGTAAACCTCCTGTGCCATCCTAGGGTGAGGCAGGAGGTAGACTATGTACTGAGAGCCACAGGGCAGTGAGGCGCAGTCATGAGTAAGCCCAGTCTCTGCCACAGTAGCATATAAACCTCCTCCGCCATCCTAGGGTGAGGCAGGAGGTAGACTATGTACTGACAGCCACAGGGCAGTGAGGCACAGTCATGAGTACGTCCAGTCTCTGCCACAGTAGCATGTAAATCTCCTGTGCCATCCTAGGGTGAGGCAGGAGGTAGACTATCTACTGACAGACACAGGGCAGTGAGGCGCAGTCATGAGTAAGTCCAGTCTCTGCCACAGTAGCATGTAAACCTCCTGTGCCATCCTAGGGTGAGGCGGGAGGTAGACTATGTACTGACAGCCACAGGGCAGTGAGGCGCAGTCATGAGTAAGTCCAGTCTCTGCCACAGTAGCATGTAAACCTCCTGTGCCATCCTAGGGTGAGGCGGGAGGTAGGCTATGTACTGACAGCCACAGGGCAGTGAGGCGCAGTCATGAGTAAATCCAGTCTCTGCCACAGTAGCATGTAAACCTCCTGTGCCATCCTAGGGTGAGGCGGGAGGTAGACTATGTACTGACAGCCACAGGGCAGTGAGGCGCAGTCATGAGTAAGTCCAGTCTCTGCCACAGTAGCATGTAAACCTCCTGTGCCATCCTAGGGTGAGGCGGGAGGTAGACTATGTACTGACAGCCACAGGGCAGTGAGGCACAGTCATGAGTAAGTCCAGTCTCTGCCACAGTAGCATGTAAACCTCCTGTGCCATCCTAGGGTGAGGCGGGAGGTAGGCTATGTACTGACAGCCACAGGGCAGTGAGGCGCAGTCATGAGTAAATCCAGTCTCTGCCACAGTAGCATGTAAACCTCCTGTGCCATCCTAGGGTGAGGCGGGAGGTAGACTATGTACTGACAGCCACAGGGCAGTGAGGCGCAGTCATGAGTAAGTCCAGTCTCTGCCACAGTAGCATGTAAATCTCCTGTGCCATCCTAGGGTGAGGCAGGAGGTAGACTATCTACTGACAGACACAGGGCAGTGAGGCGCAGTCATGAGTAAGTCCAGTCTCTGCCACAGTAGCATGTAAACCTCCTGTGCCATCCTAGGGTGAGGCGGGAGGTAGACTATGTACTGACAGCCACAGGGCAGTGAGGCGCAGTCATGAGTAAGTCCAGTCTCTGCCACAGTAGCATGTAAACCTCCTGTGCCATCCTAGGGTGAGGCGGGAGGTAGGCTATGTACTGACAGCCACAGGGCAGTGAGGCGCAGTCATGAGTAAATCCAGTCTCTGCCACAGTAGCATGTAAACCTCCTGTGCCATCCTAGGGTGAGGCGGGAGGTAGACTATGTACTGACAGCCACAGGGCAGTGAGGCGCAGTCATGAGTAAGTCCAGTCTCTGCCACAGTAGCATGTAAACCTCCTGTGCCATCCTAGGGTGAGGCGGGAGGTAGACTATGTACTGACAGCCACAGGGCAGTGAGGCACAGTCATGAGTAAGTCCAGTCTCTGCCACAGTAGCATGTAAACCTCCTGTGCCATCCTAGGGTGAGGCGGGAGGTAGGCTATGTACTGACAGCCACAGGGCAGTGAGGCGCAGTCATGAGTAAATCCAGTCTCTGCCACAGTAGCATGTAAACCTCCTGTGCCATCCCAGGGTGAGGCGGGAGGTAGAGTGTTCGCAGTGCCCCGAGGTATGGCGCAATGGTGCCTCCTCGCTGTGCAGCCCACCTCTGCCACCCAGTGTGTACTCATGCCTCGCCTCCAACGGTACCTGCGGGAAAGCCAAGCCCTGGGCATCGGATGCTGTTCCTGCCCCCAAGCGTGCTTATTCTGGGAGGAGTACCCCAAGATCGGAGACCCTGCAAATGCTGCTGGCCCCTGAGCTACGGCTGTGAAAGGGGGCGAATGATGGCATAGGCGCCCGAAGCTACATATGACGCTGCGCTGTAATAGTGGCGGGCGCCGCTTTCCAGCCCCTCCCCCGCCTGCCCTGGGTGTCCCATCAGACCCCCCCCCTCCTCCCCGCTCTGGACAGAATCTGCCCTAGGTGCAACATGCTGACAGGGGGACTCCCGACCACCCACCCCCCGCCCCCCCCCCCCCAGGACCCGAATAATGCGGTGGGATAGCGTTGGGAATATCCGCTGATGAAAGCCTGGGCCTTGAAGCCCCCCTCCCCCCTCCCCACCCCGCCCTCCCCAGCCCTTATTGTTCCAGGGGATTCGGAGCGTGTGAAGTGACAGCTCAGGTGGTCTGGGGGGTGGCGGGGGGTATCGTTACCTGGACAGGCAGACACAGGCGCTGTTGGTTTCTCATTACAGGACGTTTCTGAGGGGGGCGGGGGGGACAGGAGCCCGACAGGCCGGCGTTTACCCGAGGCCTAAGTTTGAAGTGTGCCTCCACCTCTGGGGCTGGTGGGGTCTGTGTGCATCCCAGGACAGATCCCGACGCCTGGGGAATTCTCCGGTCCCCTGGGGGCCCAGGGCCCGCTCCTCATTCCTGGCACGCTTCCCAGGGACCGCGGCCAGTAACTTCGGGGGGCATGAACTGCCCTTTAATTGAATTAAGCCATTTAATCTTCACTAAACCGTCCTTAGCAATTACTCAGTTCACTCGTCTCATTAAAACTCTGCAGAGATGATCTCCTCACAGTGAGTTTAGGGTGTGTGTGTGTGTGTGTGAGAGTGATCTGTGTGTATTATCTGTGTGTGTGTGTGTGTGTGTGTGTGTGTGTGTGTGTGTGTGTGTGTGTGTGTGTGTGTGTGTGTGTGTGTGTGTGAGTGATCTGTGTGTATTATTTGTGTGTGTGTGTGTGTGTGTGAGTGATGTGTGCATTGAGTGTGTGTGTGTGTGTGTGTGTGTGTGTGAGAGAGAGAGTGTATGTGTGTGTGTGTGTGTGAGCTGTAAGTGTGTATTATATGTGTGTCTGTGTGAGTGATGTGAGTGATGGGTGGTGTATTGTGTGTGTGTGATCAGTGAGTGTGTATTATGTGTGTTTACTGTGTGCAGTTTGAGTGTGTCGTATATGTATGAGAGAATGATCTGTGTGTATTATCTGTGTGAGTGTGTGTGAGCTGAGGGTGTGTATTATATGTGTGAGAGAGCGGTCTGTGTGTATTATCTGTGTGAGTTTGTGTGAGCTGAGGGTGTGTATTATATGTGTGAGAGAGCGGTCTGTGTGTATTATCTGTGTGAGTTTGTGTGAGCTGAGGGTGTGTATTATATGTGTGAGAGAGCGGTCTGTGTGTATTATCTGTGTGAGTGTGTGTGAGCTGAGGGTGTGTATTATAGGTGTGAGAGAGCGGTCTGTGTGGATTATCTGTGTGAGTGTGTGTGAGCTGAGGGTGTGTATTATATGTGTGAGAGAGCGGTCTGTGTGTATTATCTGTGTGAGTGTGTGTGAGCTGAGGGTGTGTATTATAGGTGTGAGAGAGCGGTCTGTGTGGATTATCTGTGTGAGTGTGTGTGAGCTGAGGGTGGGTATAATAGGTGCGAGAGAGCGGTCTGTGTGTATTATCTGTGTGAGTGTGTGTGAGCTGAGGGTGTGTATTATAGGTGCGAGAGAGCGGTCTGTGTGTATTATCTGTGTGAGTGTGTGTGAGCTGAGGGTGTGTATTATAGGTGCGAGAGAGCGGTCTGTGTGTATTATCTGTGTGAGTGTGTGTGAGCTGAGGATGTGTATTATAGGTGCGAGAGAGCGGTCTGTGTGTATTATCTGTGTGAGTGTGTGTGAGCTGAGGGTGTGTATTATAGGTGCGAGAGAGCGGTCTGTGTGTATTATCTGTGTGAGTGTGTGTGAGCTGAGGGTGTGTATTATAGGTGCGAGAGAGCGGTCTGTGTGTATTATCTGTGTGAGTGTGTGTGAGCTGAGGGTGTGTATTATAGGTGCGAGAGAGCGGTCTGTGTGTATTATCTGTGTGAGTGTGTGTGAGCTGAGGGTGTGTATTATAGGTGCGAGAGAGCGGTCTGTGTGTATTATCTGTGTGAGTGTGTGTGAGCTGAGGGTGTGTATTATAGGTGCGAGAGAGCGGTCTGTGTGTATTATCTGTGTGAGTGTGTGTGAGCTGAGGGTGTGTATTATAGGTGTGAGAGAGCGGTCTGTGTGTATTATCTGTGTGAGTGTGTGTGAGCTGAGGGTGTGTATTATAGGTGCGAGAGAGCGGTCTGTGTGTATTATCTGTGAGAGTGTGTGTGAGCTGAGGGTGTGTATTATAGGTGCGAGAGAGCGGTCTGTGTGTATTATCTGTGAGAGTGTGTGTGAGCTGAGGGTGTGTATTATAGGTGTGAGAGAGCGGTCTGTGTGTATTATCTGTGTGAGTGTGTGTGAGCTGAGGGTGTGTATTATAGGTGCGAGAGAGCGGTCTGTGTGTATTATCTGTGTGAGTGTGTGTGAGCTGAGGGTGTGTATTATAGGTGTGAGAGAGCGGTCTGTGTGTATTATCTGTGTGAGTGTGTGTGAGCTGAGGGTGTGTATTATAGGTGCGAGAGAGCGGTCTGTGTGTATTATCTGTGAGAGTGTGTGTGAGCTGAGGGTGTGTATTATAGGTGCGAGAGAGCGGTCTGTGTGTATTATCTGTGAGAGTGTGTGTGAGCTGAGGGTGTGTATTATAGGTGTGAGAGAGCGGTCTGTGTGTATTGTGTATGTGTGTTAGCTGTGAGTGTGATTTCAGCACCCTCCCCCATCCCCCATAGGACACTTGGCCCCACCCCCCATGGGGCACTTGGCCCCACCCCCCATTGGGGCACTTAGGCGTATAGGGGCTGGGGTTTGACATATACATTAGAGATGTACTATACATATGAACAACCTTACTGGGCAAAAAGCATGGAGACACGTACTGCAGCTGACACACAAACTACACAAGCACAAGCAAAGGAAAATAACACGCATGCGCAGAAGCAAACACCAAGCAGCGCCAACAAGACACACACCAAAGTAACCCGCTACAATGCACAGCAAGTGACGTGACAAAGGGACCAGGGGTTCCTCGCAGACCCCAGAACGGTGTGCGACAGTGTCCGCACATAAGCTGCGAAAGAAGGCCCCATGGACGGGAAGGAGCGGTCTAGGGGCCCCACGGGGACAGTGTGCGAGGAAGCGACAGGAGAGCGAGATGACTTGTGACACCGGTCCTCACTGCATTCCACGTCTTATAGATGAAACACTCCTTTCCAAGGAGAAAGGGGAAAGACACAATGGCGGCACGGGCAGCAGCCACCATTGCGGTGCTGCAGGCCGCAGGACAGAGGTGGGTGGGTGGGTGAGTAGAGGTAGAGGAGCATAGCTCTCAACCATTTGTGTTGCAAAGGCGGGTGAAATCACCCGATTTTGTTTTTGGCGGGTGAGACGCCCATTAGAATGAATGGGCGTGCAGGAGGCTTGGCGGGTGAGTCAGCCCTTTACAGGGCGGGTGACACCCGCCAAAAGCGTGTGAGATGAGAGCTATGGAGGAGGTCAAGTGAGCTATATGGGCCACTAGAGCCATCTAATGGGGCCGGGGGTGTAGTGGGGAGGCTAAGAGGAGAGCCGCGTCAGCAGGGGCCGGGGGTGTAGGAGGGAGGCCTAAGAGGAGAGCTGCATCCTCAGGGGCCGGGGTGTAGGAGGGAGGCC
Source organism: Ambystoma mexicanum (assembly GCF_040938575.1). NCBI lineage: Eukaryota > Metazoa > Chordata > Amphibia > Caudata > Ambystomatidae > Ambystoma > Ambystoma mexicanum. The sequence goes on from NC_090932.1 coordinate 7,562,410, forward strand.
TAAGAGGAGAGCTGCGTCTACAGGGGCCGGGGTGTAGCAGGGAGGCCTAAGAGGAGAGCTGCGTCCGCAGGGGTGGGGGTGTAGGAGGGAGGCCTAAGAGGAGAGCTGCGTCGGCAGGGGTGGGGTGTAGCAGGGAGGCCTAAGAGGAGAGCTGTGTCCCGGGGGGTGGGGGTGTAGGAGGGAGGCCTAAGAGGAGAGCTGCGTCTACAGGGGCCGGGGTGTAGGAGGGAGGCCTAAGAGGAGAGCTGCGTCGGCAGGGGTGGGGTGTAGCAGGGAGTCCTAAGAGGAGAGCTGTGTCCCGGTGGGTGGGGGTGTAGGAGGGAGGCCTAAGAGGAGAGCTGCGTCCGCAGGGTTGGGGGTGTAGGAGGGAGGGCTTAGAGGAGAGCTGCGTCCGCAGGGGTGGGGGTGTAGGAGGGAGGGCTTAGAGGAGAGCTGCGTCCGCAGGGGTGGGGGTGTAGGAGGGAGGGCTTAGAGGAGAGCTGCGTCCGCAGGGGTGGGGGTGTAGGAGGGAGGGCTTAGAGGAGAGCTGCGTCCGCAGGTGCAGCTACAGCAGTGTGGGCTTGTAGTAGCCCAAGGAGGAAAAAGTAGGACAGGGGATGGTGGAAGGCACAGGTGAGCACATAATAAAAAGTTCAAAAAAGAGGTGTCCACAAAAAAGGGGGCAAAATGGGTGGTAAGGTGAAAGGAGTGTGTGAAAAGAAAATGAGTACCATAAAAGGGGAACGTGAGCAAAGTAGGTCAAAGTCTATTGACACAAAGAGATGAAAGTGAGGTGGAGAGTGAGGGAAAGGGGGACGATGACGAGGGGAAGAGGATGGGATTTGAAGGACAGAGGGGAGATAACGAAGTGAGGTCAAAGAAAGGCTGCAAGGGAAGTGTGAAGGTGCACGAGAGGTAGACAAGAGGGAGAAAACAAAGAAAAGGGTGGCAAGCGAGAGGGAGGTAGGGGCTCAGGGTGCAGACCGGCCTCAGGCGAGGGGGACAGCAGAAGGTGAAGAGGGGTTGAGTGCAGCAGTTGCCGGGAAATATTCTACAGGGGAAACCCCACACTTTGGTGATATTCCCTCCTACTAAGTGAGGATATAAGATATATTTTTCTACAAAAGGAAGGAACTATCAACAAATTCCTTACAGATATAGGCTGCATTCTGTGTTTCAAATCATCATCAGAAAACATTTTCTTCACAAAATATCATTTTTAATATATTAATCTCTTGTTAAGCACAAGTAATACAAACATTATTTAAAAAGCATATACATATTACACAGTCATATACAAAGTAAAAACACTACACCCTCACAATATCAAAACTAGTATGCTGAAATATTCAACCAGCACACCACACTCATGGCAACTTAATAAATCTCATTTTCCATTGTGTGACAAAGCCCAACTTATATAAGTTTCTGTCCTCTGTGTTCAATGTAACCAGACATTCATCAGGGGCAGAAGTGGTCCTGTGCTTTGGGTAGAATCTTCCTATTCATACACCCATTGCTATCTCTAAGGATAAAAAACAAAACACAAACGTATCACTAATACGGGCATCATAGGTTAAATTTATACACCATAGCCAATCCCTCATCACCAAAAGGGTGTCCAGTATACAGTAAATCATATACCTGAACCATGGTACCAAGAATTCCATGTCTTGTACCTCACAAGTCAAACACATTCAGACTCTTCACTACTAGAATAGGCAGAAAACACTACAGAGTACCATGAATAGTCTATTGACAAACCATAATATGGTCTCTCCAATTCATACTGACCGGGCCAATACCCCAATCATCGGTAGATGTAACACATCCAATAACGTGGGAGTCATATTGGAATTAAAGATTTTATAACAAAGCTACTTGGCAGAGTGTTTATGTAGCCCCATATGTATGCCTGACCCTGAAAGTTCTTACCTCCCACGGGCTATTCCAAGAGTCCTCCAATCTGCAAACGAATCGGCATCCTGCAAAATCGGACCTCTTCCCTCTAACAGGCAGGAATCTCACTAGTTCTAAAATCAATAAGAGCCGTGTAAGCACAACATAATGGAAACAATGTCAGCGAAACACTCCCTAACACGATCCTCAATTTCTCAGAACAATATGTCCTGGCGCTCACCTATTCCGGGAAAGGCGCACGTCCCGTCATACATTAAATGTAGAAGGCTGAAATCAAAAAACCGGCAATGTGGACAAATCCTCTATCTTCCCGGCGAACAGCCGTTCAACAAAGACCATTGCGGGAAACATCCGCAACGTCATGACGGCATCGCGCTGAATAACGCACGATGACGTCACACATCGTAACCTACGTCCAAGCCAGGCAGAGTCAGGCAACAAATCAGGGCAAGGAAAACGAGGCTAACACCGTACCACCAATATTGTGGTTGGTCAAAAACGGAGTATCCTTATACCAACCCAGTGGATTACTAAACCCAAAGGATGGGTATAACAACCCCGAAAGGACAGACTGACCACAGTATTACACTGGAACCCTATGGGCCAATAGAACACTCTCTAACGGTCCGCGTACAGTCCACAGTTCTATCCTTGATGTATACCACTGGTCACCAGGAACACACAAAGAGGCGAAGAAAGGCAACCCTCCTGGAGCGGGTATAAGTCTGAATGAAGCAAAAACCGATCAACCCAGCCATCGCATTATGACAATTAACATTTTTCTTCACTCATGAGCCTAGAAATAAATCAGGTTACCAGCAGAAAGTGCAACAATCACATGTTCTTAAGGAACCCAAGACGTTGCCGCCATGGACAACAGAAGTGTGCAAAGGGAACATGCAGGCAACTAGACAGGTAGAAGCAAGAGAGGAAAATAAAGGCAGGACAACGAGGTGGGCTGTAGATTTACAGATGGAAAGGATAAAAGAGGGCAAAGAAAAATGACTGCAGGAATATGGGGTGATAAAAGATTCCAGAAGAAAGGTTGGGGGACGGATGTGAAGAAGGGGCACATTCAGAAGAGGGAAGGGTTCGGTCGCCAATAGACAGAATGGAGCATCAGGTAGAAAGGGGGAATTGAGAGATAGAGAACGGAGAAGAGTGCAAAAGGACACAAGAGACGAGCATGGCAGGCAGGAGGAGTGGCACAGAGCAAAGAGAAAACAGACTGATGGAAGGAGCGTCTGCACACAGGCTGCCATTACTGGAGAGTCCCAGAATGACAGGTCTGAAGAGAAGTGAAACAAAAATGAAGAGAAAGAGGTGAATGACATATGGTCATGGGGTGGAAAGGGTGTGGGGGAGAGAAGCAGGAAGGATGAGAAGAGCGAATGGGAAAGACAGGAGAGCTGGTGGAATTGATGGGATGCTCTTACAAAGGGAAAGCCCAAGAACATTGGTTGTGATGTAGAGTAAAGAGAGAAGAAAGAGGGGAAGCATGAAAGAGGGCCTGAGGGTGAAAGTGTAAAGGGGAAAGAAGGGCCTGAGGGTGAAAGTATAATGGGTAAAGAAGGGCCTGAGGGTGAAAGTGTAATGGGTAAAGAAGGGCCTGAGGGTGAAAGTGTAATGGGTAAAGAAGGGCCTGAGGGTGAAAGTGTAATGGGTAAAGAAGGGCCTGAGGGTGAAAGTGTAATGGGTAAAGAAGGGCCCGAGGGTGAAAGTGTAATGGGTAAAGAAGGGCCTGAGGGTGAAAGAGGGTGAAAGTGTAATGGGTAAAGAAGGGCCTGAGGGTGAAAGTATAATGGGTAAAGAAGGGCCTGAGGGTGAAAGTGTAATGGGTAAAGAAAGGCCTGAGGGTGAAAGAGGGTGAAAGTGTAATGGGTAAAGAAGGGCCTGAGGGTGAAAGTGTAATGGGTAAAGAAGGGCCTGAGGGTGAAAGTGTAATGGGTAAAGAAGGGCCTGAGGGTGAAAGAGGGTGAAAGTGTAATGGGTAAAGAAGGGCCTGAGGGTGAAAGTGTAATGGGTAAAGAAGGGCCTGAGGGTGAAAGTGTAATGGGTAAAGAAGGGCCTGAGGGTGAAAGAGGGTGAAAGTGTAATGGGTAAAGAAGGGCCTGAGGGTGAAAGTGTAATGGGTAAAGAAAGGCCTGAGGGTGAAAGAGGGTGAAAGTGTAATGGGTAAAGAAGGGCCTGAGGGTGAAAGTGTAATGGGTAAAGAAGGGCCTGAGGGTGAAAGTATAATGGGTAAAGAAGGGCCTGAGGGTGAAAGTGTAATGGGTAAAGAAGGGCCTGAGGGTGAAAGTGTAATGGGTAAAGAAGGGCCTGAGGGTGAAAGTGTAATGGGTAAAGAAGGGCCTGAGGGTGAAAGTGTAATGGGTAAAGAAGGGCCCGAGGGTGAAAGTGTAATGGGTAAAGAAGGGCCTGAGGGTGAAAGAGGGTGAAAGTGTAATGGGGAAAGAAGGGCCTGAGGGTGAAAGTGTAATGGGTAAAGAAGGGCCTGAGGGTGAAAGTGTAATGGGTAAAGAAGGGCCTGAGGGTGAAAGAGGGTGAAAGTGTAATGGGTAAAGAAGGGCCTGAGGGTGAAAGTGTAATGGGTAAAGAAGGGCCTGAGGGTGAAAGTGTAATGGGTAAAGAAGGGCCTGAGGGTGAAAGAGGGTGAAAGTGTAATGGGTAAAGAAGGGCCTGAGGGTGAAAGTGTAATGGGTAAAGAAGGGCCTGAGGGTGAAAGTGTAATGGGTAAAGAAAGGCCTGAGGGTGAAAGAGGGTGAAAGTGTAATGGGTAAAGAAGGGCCTGAGGGTGAAAGAGGGTGAAAGTGTAATGGGTAAAGAAGGGCCTGAGGGTGAAAGTATAATGGGTAAAGAAGGGCCTGAGGGTGAAAGTGTAATGGGTAAAGAAAGGCCTGAGGGTGAAAGAGGGTGAAAGTGTAATGGGTAAAGAAGGGCCTGAGGGTGAAAGTGTAATGGGTAAAGAAGGGCCTGAGGGTGAAAGTGTAATGGGTAAAGAAGGGCCTGAGGGTGAAAGAGGGTGAAAGTGTAATGGGTAAAGAAGGGCCTGAGGGTGAAAGTGTAATGGGTAAAGAAGGGCCTGAGGGTGTAAGTGTAATGGGTAAAGAAGGGCCTGAGGGTGAAAGAGGGTGAAAGTGTAATGGGTAAAGAAGGGCCTGAGGGTGAAAGTGTAATGGGTAAAGAAAGGCCTGAGGGTGAAAGAGGGTGAAAGTGTAATGGGTAAAGAAGGGCCTGAGGGTGAAAGTGTAATGGGTAAAGAAGGGCCTGAGGGTGAAAGTATAATGGGTAAAGAAGGGCCTGAGGGTGAAAGTGTAATGGGTAAAGAAGGGCCTGAGGGTGAAAGTGTAATGGGTAAAGAAGGGCCTGAGGGTGAAAGTGTAATGGGTAAAGAAGGGCCCGAGGGTGAAAGTGTAATGGGTAAAGAAGGGCCTGAGGGTGAAAGAGGGTGAAAGTGTAATGGGGAAAGAAGGGCCTGAGGGTGAAAGTGTAATGGGTAAAGAAGGGCCTGAGGGTGAAAGTGTAATGGGTAAAGAAGGGCCTGAGGGTGAAAGAGGGTGAAAGTGTAATGGGTAAAGAAGGGCCTGAGGGTGAAAGTGTAATGGGTAAAGAAGGGCCTGAGGGTGAAAGTGTAATGGGTAAAGAAGGGCCTGAGGGTGAAAGAGGGTGAAAGTGTAATGGGTAAAGAAGGGCCTGAGGGTGAAAGTGTAATGGGTAAAGAAGGGCCTGAGGGTGAAAGTGTAATGGGTAAAGAAAGGCCTGAGGGTGAAAGAGGGTGAAAGTGTAATGGGTAAAGAAGGGCCTGAGGGTGAAAGTGTAATGGGTAAAGAAAGGCCTGAGGGTGAAAGAGGGTGAAAGTGTAATGGGTAAAGAAGGGCCTGAGGGTGAAAGTGTAATGGGTAAAGAAGGGCCTGAGGGTGAAAGTGTAACGGGTAAAGAAAGGCCTGAGGGTGAAAGAGGGTGAAAGTGTAATGGGTAAAGAAGGGCCTGAGGGTGAAAGAGGGTGAAAGTGTAATGGGTAAAGAAGGGCCTGAGGGTGAAAGTGTAATGGGTAAAGAAGGGCCTCAGGGTGAAAGTGTAACGGGTAAAGAAGGGCCTGAGGGTGAAAGTGTAATGGGTAAAGAAGGGCCTGAGGGTGAAAGTGTAATGGGTAAAGAAAGGCCTGAGGGTGAAAGAGGGTGAAAGTGTAATGGGTAAAGAAGGGCCTGAGGGTGAAAGAGGGTGAAAGTGTAATGGGTAAAGAAGGTCCTGAGGGTGAAAGTGTAATGGGTAAAGAAGGGCCTGAGGGTGAAAGTGTAATGGGTAAAGAAGGGCCTCAGGGTGAAAGTGTAACGGGTAAAGAAGGGCCTGAGGGTGAAAGTGTAACGGGTAAAGAAGGGCCTGAGGGTGAAAGTGTAACGGGTAAAGAAGGGCCTGAGGCTGAAAGTGTAACGGGTAAAGAAGGGCCTGAGGGTGAAAGTGTAACGGGTAAAGAAGGGCCTGAAGGTGAAAGTGTAACGGGTAAAGAAGGGCCTGAGGGTGAAAGTGTAACGGGTAAAGAAGGGCCTGAGGGTGAAAGTGTAACGGGTAAAGAAGGGCCTGGGGGTGAAAGTCTAACGGGTAAAGAAGGGCCTGAGGGTGAAAGTGTAATGGGTAAAGAAGGGCCTGGGGGTGAAAGTGTAATGGGTAAAGAAGGGCCTGAGGGTGAAAGTGTAATGGGTAAAGAAAGGCCTGAGGGTGAAAGAGGGTGAAAGTGTAATGGGTAAAGAAGGGCCTGAGGGTGAAAGTGTAATGGGTAAAGAAGGGCCTGAGGGTGAAAGTGTAATGGGTAAAGAAGGGCCTGAGGGTGAAAGAGGGTGAAAGTGTAATGGGTAAAGAAGGGCCTGAGGGTGAAAGTGTAATGGGTAAAGAAGGGCCTGAGGGTGAAAGTGTAATGGGTAAAGAAAGGCCTGAGGGTGAAAGAGGGTGAAAGTGTAATGGGTAAAGAAGGGCCTGAGGGTGAAAGTGTAATGGGTAAAGAAAGGCCTGAGGGTGAAAGAGGGTGAAAGTGTAATGTGTAAAGAAGGGCCTGAGGGTGAAAGTGTAATGGGTAAAGAAGGGCCTGAGGGTGAAAGTGTAACGGGTAAAGAAGGGCCTGAGGGTGAAAGAGGGTGAAAGTGTAATGGGTAAAGAAGGGCCTGAGGTTGAAAGAGGGTGAAAGTGTAATGGGTAAAGAAGGGCCTGAGGGTGAAAGTGTAATGGGTAAAGAAGGGCCTCAGGGTGAAAGTGTAACGGGTAAAGAAGGGCCTGAGGGTGAAAGTGTAACGGGTAAAGAAGGGCCTGAGGGTGAAAGTGTAATGGGTAAAGAAGGGCCTGAGGGTGAAAGTGTAATGGGTAAAGAAAGGCCTGAGGGTGAAAGAGGGTGAAAGTGTAATGGGTAAAGAAGGGCCTGAGGGTGAAAGAGGGTGAAAGTGTAATGGGTAAAGAAGGGCCTGAGGGTGAAAGTGTAATGGGTAAAGAAGGGCCTGAGGGTGAAAGTGTAATGGGTAAAGAAGGGCCTCAGGGTGAAAGTGTAACGGGTAAAGAAGGGCCTGAGGGTGAAAGTGTAACGGGTAAAGAAGGGCCTGAGGCTGAAAGTGTAACGGGTAAAGAAGGGCCCGAGGGTGAAAGTGTAATGGGTAAAGAAGGGCCTGAAGGTGAAAGTGTAACGGGTAAAGAAGGGCCTGAGGGTGAAAGTGTAACAGGTAAAGAAGGGCCTGAGGGTGAAAGTGTAACGGGTAAAGAAGGGCCTGGGGGTGAAAGTCTAACGGGTAAAGAAGGGCCTGAGGGTGAAAGTGTAATGGGTAAAGAAGGGCTTGGGGGTGAAAGTGTAATGGGTAAAGAAGGGCCTGAGGGTGAAAGTGTAATGGGTAAAGAAGGGCCTGAGGGTGAAAGTCTAATGGGTAAAGAAGGGCCTGAGGAGGAAAGTGTAATGGGTAAAGAAGGGCCTGAGGGTGAAAGTATAATGGGTAAAGAAGGGCCTGAGGGTGAAAGTGTAATGGGTAAAGAAGGGCCTGAGGGTGAAAGAGGGTGAAAGTGTAATGGGTAAAGAAGGGCCTGAGGGTGAAAGAGGGTGAAAGTGTAATGGGTAAAGAAGGGCCTGAGGGTGAAAGTGTAATGGGTAAAGAAGGGCCTGAGGGTGAAAGTGTAATGGGTAAAGAAGGGCCTCAGGGTGAAAGTGTAACGGGTAAAGAAGGGCCTGAGGGTGAAAGTGTAACGGGTAAAGAAGGGCCTGAGGGTGAAAGAGGGTGAAAGTGTAATGGGTAAAGAAGGGCCTGAGGGTGAAAGAGGGTGAAAGTGTAATGGGTAAAGAAGGGCCTGAGGGTGAAAGTGTAATGGGTAAAGAAGGGCCTGAGGGTGAAAGTGTAACGGGTAAAGAAGGGCCTGAGGGTGAAAGTATAATGGGTAAAGAAGGGCCTGAGGGTGAAAGTGTAATGGGTAAAGAGGGGCCTGAGGGTGAAAGTGTAACGAGTAAAGAAGGGCCTGAGGAGGAAAGTATAATGGGTAAAGAAGGGCCTGAGGGTGAAAGTGTAATGGGTAAAGAAGGGCCTGAGGGTGAAAGTGTAATGGGTAAAGAGGGGCCTGAGGGTGAAAGTGTAACGGGTAAAGAAGGGCCTGAGGAGGAAAGTATAATGGGTAAAGAAGGGCCTGAGGGTGAAAGTGTAATGGGTAAAGAAGGGCCTGAGGGTGAAAGAGGGTGAAAGTGTAATGGGTAAAGAAGGGCCTGAGGGTGAAAGAGGGTGAAAGTGTAATGGGTAAAGAAGGGCCTGAGGGTGAAAGTGTAATGGGTAAAGAAGGGCCTGAGGGTGAAAGTGTAACGGGTAAAGAAGGGCCTGAGGGTGAAAGTATAATGGGTAAAGAAGGGCCTGAGGGTGAAAGTGTAATGGGTAAAGAAGGGCCTGAGGGTGAAAGAGGGTGAAAGTGTAATGGGTAAAGAAGGGCCTGAGGGTGAAAGAGGGTGAAAGTGTAATGGGTAAAGAAGGGCCTGAGGGTGAAAGTGTAATGGGTAAAGAAGGGCCTCAGGGTGAAAGTGTAACGGGTAAAGAAGGGCCTGAGGGTGAAAGTGTAATGGGGGTCTGAGGGTGAAAGTCTAATGGGTAAAGAAGGGCCTGAGGGTGAAAGTCTAATGGGTAAAAAAGAAGGGCCTGAGGGTGAAAGTCTAATGGGTAAAGAAGGGCCTGAGAGTGAAAGTCTAATAGGTAAAGAAGGGCCTGAGGGTGAAAGTCTAATGGGTAATTAAGGGCCTGAGGCTGAAAGTCTAATGGGTAAAGAAGGGCCTGAGGGTGAAAGTGTAATGGGTAAAGAAGGGCCTGAGGGTGAAAGTGTAATGGGTAAAGAAGGGCCTGAGGGTGAAAGTGTAATGGGTAAAGAAGGGCCTGAGGGTGAAAGTGTAATGGGTAAAGAAGGGCCTGAGGGTGAAAGTGTAATGGGTAAAGAAGGGCCTGAGGGTGAAAGTGTAATGGATAAAGAAGGGCCTGAGGGTGAAAGTGTAATGGGTAAAGAAGGGCCTGAGGGTGAAAGTGTAATGGGTAAAGAAGGGCCTGAGGGTGAAAGTGTAATGGGTAAAGAAGGGCCTGAGGGTGAAAGTGTAATGGGTAAAGAAGGGCCTGAGGGTGAAAGTGTAATGGGTAAAGAAGGGCCTGAGGGTGAAAGTGTAATGGGTAAAGAAGGGCCTGAGGGTGAAAGTGTAATGGGTAAAGAAGGGCCTGAGGGTGAAAGTGTAATGGGTAAAGAAGGGCCTGAGGGTGAAAGAGGGTGAAAGTGTAATGGGTAAAGAAGGGAGGTTGCTTGACAATAGAGGAAGAAAAGAAAAAGAGAAAGCAGTATTCAAGGATGGCGCGCTTCTTATTTTTAGGAGCTGAAACATATTTGATGGATGTGGTGGATGAGTTTCTAAAAAAAGGGAAGTTGGGGGGCAGCGGGACACCATCTGGGGAGGGTCACACTGATTGCCGGAACGGAGCATGGAGAGCAGAAAAACAATAGGTCACCAATGGCTGAAGTGGTTTCACAGGTTACAATAAGAGGGGGATGGAAAATAAAGGAAAAGAGAAGAACTGTACTGGGTCCTAGAGCGGAACAAGAGAAAGAAAGAGTGGCAGACGGAAAGGTGAGATGTAAAATAAAGGTGGGGGTGGGGGGGGGGCAGAGAAAGATAACAATGAATTGATTTGTTGTAAATAAAGTTAATATGTTACGGAATGTAAGCGGCCCTGCCTTGAATAAAAGCGCCCTTTCATGTAAAAGAATGAAGTTGGAGTTTTGTGTTCAGTAACCACTGGCGCACAAGGTAGCCCAGCTCCCAGTGTGGTTGCGGAACCGCCTTCCCTGGACGGACTGTTGCATTCTGGTACCAGTAGTTCCAGGAGCCCACTCAGCGGAATACTACAAAGAAACAGGAGCACACGCAGCATTCGATCTCTGAAGAAGGGGGGATTCGTGGGGGGGCGGGGTTATACCCCCTGAAGTGAAACACTCCCCGTCCACGCGAGTTTCCGCTGCTTCTTGAGAGTAAAGTGCAGACGCTCCTCTTTCAGGACTCAGTCCCTTATTTTACTTTCTAGTAATACTGATTTCAATGAGCCCTGACACACACAACCCCACAGCGCACCAATAACTGCTGCTAAGGATAGCGTGGCCGGGGCAGTCTCTCCGCAAGCAATTATCCCCTGCCCTATAGTAAAGAATCCCAAGATGCTCTGCCCACTTCCAGGGAATCACAGAGCCTTGAGGCCGTAGCCACGCCGGTGAGGCGCTTAGCATACACTGGCTACTGCCCTCAAGGAATCGCCCTCTGGACCCAGAGGCCCCCGCAGGGAGCAGGGAGGGGGGAGGGGCGTCCGTCGGGGCTGGAGTGGAGGCACAGCGCCCTCCAGTGGCCAGACACTGCACGCTCCCGGCACAGGCACCGGTGGGGGAGGGGGCAGAGCACCCGGCCACTCCGCATCCTCAAAGATTCCTATAAAGGGGCCATCATAAAGTTTAACTGAGGGTCAACGACCCCAAGGTGCTGCAGGGAGGCGTAGACCCCGAGTTATAGGGAATATGGCGCAATTGCCAGTCCCCAACATGCAAAGGGCTGCTGTGCAAAAGGCCGGAGTCTATGAAAGTGCCCCCTGCGAGCTCGGGAGTGGGGCTGGCCCACCAGACTGTAAAGGCCCCCCTGGCCTCCCCAGATGAGAGTCCCGCTTCGCCCTGCACGGGGCTGTGCCGTCCCACGGAAGCACCAGAGGGCCCACGCAGACCCACGTAGTCTCCAGCTTTGCCCATCCTTACCACATGCACCAGAGCGGTCACGAGAGACGGGCAAGAGCAGGGGGGCTTTGCAAGCACTCACCCACGCTTGCACTGCGCTGTGCAGTGTGCAGCGGCTTCTCCAGAAATCCGTATGAGGGGCACAAATAAAACAAGAGGGCGGGGTGTGGACACACACAGGGAAAGGGCATTTAATACACCTACATTCTAGTGTACACCCTGAAAAGGTCATGTTTGTTTAACGGGTCCAAAAAGCCCCCCCCCCCCCCCCAAAAAAAAACGCACAAGGGCATTTGGTCATAAAGTGTGTTTTTCATTTTACAAAATGTATCTTCTTTTGTTTTTCTAACTTTAAATCAATGAATGAATTAATACATACCAGTAGAAATGAACAGGCACCCCTCCCCCGCCCCCCTTTTCATCGGGTATCTCTAGGGGGGGCTGCAACCCGCGGCTCTCCAATATTTTGGACCCCCGTGGTCTCCCGATCTACTGTGCTGGCATGGGATGAGGCGGGTTGGGGTGCAAAGCATCTGGAGAGCCAACTTTACAGACCCCTGCTCTGAGGAACCCCGAATCGCACCTCAGACAAACACACACAGGACAAGTGCAACATGCCAGTGTCTGCAGTCTTCCCTGAAGTGCCCATGTGTTCCTTCAGACCCGCCTTCATTACTGGAGTCCATTTACCGGAAGAGAGGCACAGAGTATAAGGGGGTGCTGCTGCACTTTCCCTCACTTTGCCAATGCCCCCCCTTAGACTGTGCGCGGGGTCAGCGCAGCTGAAGATGAAATGCCGGCGGCTTCCAGTCAAGCAGTGAACGCAGCGGCGTCGCTAAGGAGGGTCCTGCCCCCCTCTGAAATACCGGCCCCTCCGTGTGCCCCCTTACCTAAGGCGAGCAGCGACCGTGTTCTCTGTTCGGGGTGTTATTTGTGACACTCACTGAGGCAAATGTCTGCAGATCACAAGCAGCAAATACTCTCCTTTCGTCTCAGCTAGCAGTGATCGTGGGATGCATGCTGGCATTGGCATGAACATGAGCACGAGCCACTTCTCAGGTGTTCCTGCCGGGCTACCTGCACAGCCCCCTCCATTGTGTGCAGAGGAGCTTGCAGCCCCTCCCAGCAGAAGGTAGTGCAGGAAACTGCTACTGATGGGCTGTTAGTCACTGAATGGTTTCCTGCCTGCATTCTGGTGGGTGGGGAGGTGCAGTGGGGTGTGGGTAGTTGGTGTGCACAAAAGCCTCTCTGCAGGAGGGCTTGTGGCGTCACACATTACCTTTCATAGGCGTGCACCTACTTTTGTCTGTGCCCCCCCTTGCTTTTGTCTTTGGCCCCCTCTGTGCCCCTCCTAAACTGACTGTGGGTAATGCAGTGAACTTGAACACAATCCGGACCCACATCTGATCTTCAAGCCAACTAAAGAAGAAAGCTATCTAGGTAGCTCAGGATGTTTACTGACTGCAGCTGAGATATGAGTGGCTTGCAAAGCCTACCACTGTTGCAATTCCTCTTTAATTTCTTTTATTTCAAATGCATTGTTCGAGCCGAGCAGGCGTTGGGCTGCCCGCTTGCTCATGTTCAGGGCGAGAGAGCTGCCCCCATGGTGAAAATGAACTTAGCACCCAAACAGCCACGGTTCAGCTGATGTCCAAGTAACAGAGACATTTCATTGTGATTGACACTTTTAACAGCCAACCCTTTAGAAGTAAACCTTGCAATTTATTTATTCATAGGTAGAGCGCACCTATCCGGAGGGTATCTGGGCGCATTGCTTGATTTACATTACATTTCATTACAATACACAAAGTCCTTTCTAGTCATTGCATTAAATAACATTAATAGCACAAAGAGACATTCATTTTTACCGAGATAGAGCAAGGCGTAGCGGGTAGTAGTGCGATAGTTACTGCTCATGTGCAAAGAGCCAGGTTTTTACAAGTCCAGAAGGAGGGTTCAGCTCTGAGAGCTGGAGGCATGGAATTCCACAGTTTGGCAGCTAGTACCGGGAAGCTATTACCCCCTGCTTTCTGTAGTTTAAATCTGGGGATCTTTAGCAAGTGCACCTGGGGAGATCGTGTGGGACTGTTGGTTTGATATTTTGTGAATTTGTTAGCCAGGTATTTAGGCGCTGAATATTAGATAGGCATTTGTGTGTCATTGATTACGGGTTGAAGGCAATTCTGTCTTGGATTGGAAGCCAGTGGGCAGAGCACCTGGCAGGCATGATGTGGTTGCCTCTTGGCATATTAAGAGCTGCTCTTAAGGCATTATTTTGAAGAACATGTAGTTTCTTTACATTACGACTACTCGTGCCTAGGTACAGGGCATTGCTGTAGTCGAGCCTCGACAGTATCAAGCTCTGGCTAAGGTGATGCAGCTGCCGTCTGCTGATGGAAATGGTCTGCAGGTGTTGATTCGTTTGGAGGAGTAAGCTACTGCTGATGCTACGGAATTAACTTGTCTCGTCAAGGTAAGGGATGAGTCCAGGTAGATCTCTAGAGTTTTCACTTCTTTGACCACTTAGATAGTGCTGCTGTCAATGTAAAATTACTTGCATTGCTTGTCTAATTTGTTTAGCCTGTTTTGAGATCCGATAAGAATTAACTCTGTTTTGTTGCCATTAAGACATAGGCCGTGGCTAGCCATCCATGCTTGTATGGTATATTTCATTAAATAGTTTCAAGTCGGTGTCATTGGAGCCTGTGATAGGAATGAGGATTTTGGTGTTGTCTGCATAACTAGTGTAGGAGACACCCAAATTATCCATATGGTCCAAGAGCAGCTTGGTAAATATGTTATATATTGTGGGGGAGACACAGGAACCGTGCGGAACTCCACAGGATACTGCGTCTGGTCCAGCGGATGCAGGCGGTGCAAAAACCCTCATTGTCCTGTTGGATAGGAAGGACTCTATCCATAGAACTGCCTTGGAGGAGAAGTGGGCTGCAGTAGTCAAATGTTTACAGAGGACTTTATGGTTCACCAAATCAAAGGCCACAGATAGGTCAAGTGGTAGGAGGAGCACTAGGTTACCCTTATGTTTTAGCTCATCCATTTGGATTTTTAAGTCTTTCAGTGCAGATTCAGTACCATGACCTGGTCTGAAGCCTGATTGGCGAAGGCCCTGGGGTTGTTCAATTTTAAGCTACTGTGGTTATTGGCTGATAATTAGTTGGGATATTGGGGTCTAAGGTAGGTTTTTTCAGTAATGGAAGGACCCATGCGTTTTTTAGGTTGGTTGGGGCAGTACTTGATTAAAAGGAAACGTTTATTATAGACGTGATGAATGGAGCGAGCTTCTCCACAGCGGCTTTATGACGGTGGCTGGGCAGATGTCGCCTTGACATCTCGATGGTTTGAGGCTAGAGATTATTTTCTTTACTTCGATTATCGAAACGGGGGCAAACTCAAACTGCGTGAAGGCTTTTAGCGGATTGTCATTAGGTTCTATGAGTTAGGAATCATGTGTCAGGCTACTTTTTTTTCTCTATTTTAGATTGAAGTAGTGTAATTTTATCCAGCAAAGCTTGCTCGATGTTAATGATATGATATGATAAGACATTTATAGCGCATCTATACACAAGTGTTTCAAGGCGCGACGAGGCAAGGGAGGGGAAACCGAGGGCAGAGACAACGATCTGACATTGAGATAGTGCAAGTGCAGGGGAGGGAGGGGTAAAGTGCCGGGGGAAGAGGGAGGGGGCAGTGCAGTGCATAAGATAAACAGTAAATAAATAACACAATAAAAAAACGTGCGGCCAGCTGGTGGCAAGTGCAAGGGTAAGTGCAAACATCAGGTGCAAGTGCAGGTAGGGGTCTGTAGGGATACCAAAACAGTCCCTGAGTGCAAGGGTTGCCAGGGGGGCAGTGTAGGTGTACAGATGAAAAAGAAACGCAAGCAGACAAAATAATCTTGAGGCTAGAATATAGTGAACAGTTTGCGGAAAGCACCAATATATACATATATACCTATGAACAAGTAAAGGGTGGATGTTTCCACTATGCATTATAGCAGTGCTGGACAGTAGCAAGAAGGCCTAATTTCTAGTGTGTCACAGTTAAAAATCACATTGAATTACAAAGTGAATCTCAGCAGATGAGGGTGGATGAGCCAAGAAGCCAAGGTCTTATCAAACTGGAGTGAACTGACATCGGATACAAACCGTGTGAAAGAACAAAGCTCCTGTTCAGAAGGCATGAACATGACAAGGAAGACGTCAGAGTTTCATTAGAAAATAGTATTAAATGCACCAAAAGGCTCGATTCCATGGTCTCTAGTCACATGGAAGCATGAAGTTGGATGAACGAGATGGTCACACCTATGCACGAGGGCAGAGCGTGCTTTCACTCCCTGAATTTCTCAGAGCTAAGAACACTCTGAAGGCCAAGCTGCAAAGCCTAATTGACTGAGGTGATGATGGATTGATTTGCTAATTGGTAGGAAGCAATGGTCAAGGCAAGCTCACCAGCACCTGGATGGCAAGTCTGCAGGCTGCAAGACTTAGGTGGAAAATTACTGACAGAGGTTAGAGTGCCAACCAATTGTAGGGGACTGTGTGTGTAACCAATTGGACCTTGTGTATTTAGTGACGTTCATAATGGTAATTTTTGGGGGAGGGCTTAGTTAGTTGCCCCACCTGATGTTAAGTAGCCTATTACCTTCACTCACTATCCCATACTAGTATGGATTCAATACTTAGATGTTCACTCAGAGCCAATCACCCATACTCATAGGTTTTTGTAGTTTGCCACGTAGGATGACGTAAGTGCATATGTAGGTTAACCTCATTGATGATGATTTTTGTGTATAAGATCTCAGTTTTTACTAAAAATGTTTGAGTAAGTGGATCGAGCTGATTTGTTGATATTCGTTATGCTCCCTCTTTTAATTGATATTAAAACAGTCTTCCTTTTGCCAATTACCTGAGTTGTCTCTGTTATTGATGTATGAATACAATCTGTATCCCCATCCATCTCCAGGGTAATTGCTACTCATCAAAGGGGCTGGGATATCCAGTTCAGATGATACCCAGCTTACCACAGAGACAGTTTAGCAGGATAGCATGGTTGACTGTGTCAAAGGCAGAAGAGAGATCAAGTAAGATGAGGACATAGGGGGTGTTGAAATCAAGGTTTGAGATCAGATCTTCACAGATGTTCAAGACAGCATTTTCCGTGCTTCTGCCAGCTCTGAAGCCAGACTGATGGTCATGGAGACAACCAACAGATTCAGTGTGAAGATTAAGCTGTAAAATAGCCAGCTTTTCCAGGAGTTTGCCCAGGAAGGGAGTGATGGAGATCGGGCGATAGTTAGCCGGGCAGGAAGGGTCGGCAGAGGGTTTCTTAAGAAGAGGGTGCACAAGGGAGTGCTTCAGGGGAGAAGGAAAGACTCCTGCGGCAAAGGAGTGGTTGCAGAAGTTGGCCAGAGAAGGAGTCAGGGTGTCAATGTGGTCCTTGATGGTTTTGGAGGATCAGGGGTGAACCTGTTTTGACAAGACTTTCATAGATCGGACTTGTCTAGAAACCTTGTTTGGGGAGAACAGGGCAAGGGCAGAGAAGGGGGGAGGAGAGGTGGCGAAGAAGGGTCAGGTGAAGAGCAGGGAGTAGAGGTAAGAGGGGAAGAGGAAGAGAGACAGGATGTCCTGAGTTTTAGAGATGAAATGAGAAGCCAGGTCTGTGCAGAGGGCCTGGGAGGGGACAGGCGAGGTGGAGACTGCAGCAGGATTGTCCAGCTCCTGGCAGATTTTAAAGTGTTCAGCCGAGTTGTTAGATGCCGCAGCGACACAGGCTTGGATGAGAGCTCTCTTCTTTGTGTGGATAGAGAGTCGATATTGCCTTTGGAGCAGGCGGCAGGCCAGTTTGTCAGAGGGTATACCGGAAACACGCCATTTCCTCTCAGCCACCCTGCACTTGCGTTTAAGGGTGATGAGGTCTGAGTCGTACCAAGAGTTGCACTTGGCTTTGGGCTTCAAGCAGACCCTCATGACAGGGGCAAGAACATTGAGGTTATCAGATATAGCAGAGTGGAGTATGCAAAGGGCTGTGTCAGGATGTGAGTTAGCCAACGGGGGGGTGAGAATGAGTGGTTATCTGACACACGCTTCATGGGTCAGATAACCAAGAAGGTAGGTGGTAGTGCTGGAGTTGGCTAGGCCTGAGGGGTAGAGAGGGTGAGCTGTGAGGAAAGGAGAAAGTGATCACTACAGGACAGAGGAGTGGTGAGAGGGATCGAAATGGGATGGTCTGAAGAGATCAAAACATCCAGAGTGTGCCTTTGCAGAGTGGGTCGGGCCAGAGGGGAGAATAGAAATTGAGAGAGAGCTGCAGAGGTTGCAAAAGAGTCCAGAGGAAGGACAGGAAGCATCCAGATGGATGTTAAAGTCTGCTAGAAGGAGGAGTTGAGTGGTCAAGACCAGGTGGGAAGAGGAGAGGTCCGCCCGCTCAGTGTGGAAGGAGGAGATCTGACCAGGTGGCCGATAGAGGGTGGCCACAGTAAGGGAATGGCCAAGAGAGAGAGAAAGCCTGCAGATGAGGCATTCGAAAGATGAGTAGGCCTACATAGGAATGACATAGGCAGGAATCCACTCGAGGAAGATCAGGGCTACCCCCCCTCCAGAACGGTTGGATTGGGAGTGAAGAGGATCTTGTAGCCATCAGGGAGGAGAGTATCAAAGCTCATGGCAGAGCTGGCCATGTACCATGTCTCGGTGAGACCGAGGACATCGAAGTCAAGTTCCTCCATGAGGTGTGTTTGACAGCTGAGCGAGAGTTTTGAGTGGCAATATGGAGAAGGTTGCCGTTCTTGAAAGACTTACGGGGAGGGGCACAAATCAGAGGTGCGCCGTTCAGAGGTGTAGAAGAAGCCTGAGTGGGCAGAAAAAGAAGGAGGCCAGTGCAAGGTAACCAAGGAGAGACATCAGGGGGAGGTGAGGGAGCCGTGGAGGGAAGAGAGGGGACAGCAGGAGAAGAAAGGAAATTGATGAGGCGCAGGAAGCTTCTGTCAAAGAGGAGAAGGCTGGCTTGAGGGCTTTGGACCAAGGCAGTACCATTCAAGTAAACATTAATGATGACCTTAGAGCAGTGAAAGGAGGCCAGGAGGGCCACTCACCGGGTGCCACCATTAATGGGAGAAGATGAGAAAGGAGAGAGCACAGAGACCATATGTCCAGTCCATAGGTCAGGCGAACGAACGACAAAGAGGATGTCGGTGAGGGTTTGCCTGGATGAAGCACTGGTATAGGTATCAGCGATAGGGAGGCCTGGGTTGGAGACCAGGATGTCCTTTTAAACTTCTTCCTACCAGATTTAGTGAGGAGAGCAGGATAGTCGATAGAGAAGCCGTTACAAAAGATGGGAGAGACAGAGCACCATAGAGTAGGTAGGGAGAGTAGAGAAGAGGAAGTGTGTAGGAGGGGGTGGGGAGAGCACTAGAGAAGGACACAGGGAGGGGCGCAAGCAGAGGAAACAGAGCGAGACAAGACAATAGTAGAAACTTCGGACAAGACAACAAGAGCTTAGGTTATGGTAGAAAGTTCGCTAGATGACATCTTTGCTAGGAGGCTCGAACCACAGAATAGCACTACTACACAATGCACTTTAAATAATGGAGAAAACACACCTAAGTCTGAGAGTCCTGTATGGTGGGGAAAAGGACAAGATTTAACAATGCAATTTTTTAAGACTTTCACAATGCAATTTAAATAACAGAGAAAACACACCCAAGTCTGAGAGTTTGCCATGTGGCCAGGATTTAAGGGTAGAGTGAAGGCTCTATCCCTAACCTGGGCCACTCCTACCTGACTTAGTCGCTGCTACTGGTTGACGGCTGGCCACTGGCTTCCCCTGCTGACACCTGCAGACACTAGCTGGAGCCGCCTCTGTGGGAGCCGCCCTTTGCCTAGGGGCCCTTAGCCACAGGGGCTGCACAGGCAGAGGGCTGCCCTGGGAGGGCAGTTATGGCAAGTGGTTTGACCAATAGCAGAGGTGGGCGGGCTGGGAGGTGGGAGAGATCCAACAGGGAAGTGGATGTCGGGGAAGGGTGGAGGGAAGCGAGCACATTGGCGCTGGAAGCGCAAGTTTGAATAAAATATTAAGGCCCAGGAGGGTCTCTGAACAGGATTGCACTCACCTTCCTACAACAACAAGAAGCTGGCAGAGAGATGAGGGCCACGTGGACTGGGGGCACTGGAGCTGCAACCAATACGGGAGGAGGGCGGGCTGGGAGGCGGGAGGTATCAAACAGGGAAGTGGATGCCAAGGAAGGGAGGAGGGTGCACCAAGAAGAGTCTGTAGTGCAAGATTCTTGCAGTGGCACTGGGGATTATAATTCTCGGAGGAAAGTAAACCATTTTTTTGATCCGGAATTAGCATTAGCAATTCTTTCATTGTAGGTGGTGCTTTTGGTTTGGATGATGGCAGTATTATAGTGGTTTGGAGTGGTAATGAAGATATCTTTGGTTGTGGCAGTTTTTTTTTTCCAATTTCCTTCTGCAGTTTTTTTAGTGCTACGCAAGGTTTTAAGGTTGGTAGTGTAACAGGGGTTTAAGTGTGCCTGTGGTTTAGCTTTACGCATTTTTAGCGGGGCTACTTTATGGCCTCGTGAAGGGTATCGTCGTAGAGCTCTACCAGTGATGGAGAGTCCTTCTTGGCATAGTTAGAGTGGTTGGTGATAGGGTGTAACAAAGGCAATATTATGTCAATGGTAATGTTACATTTGTGTCTCTTAAGTGATGGTGGTGCTTGGTTCAGACAAGAATCTGTGCTCGGTATGTCCTGGATGGTAAAGGAGATAACATGGTGGTCTGACCAAGCACAAGATGTGTTAGACAGAATCTTTATATTGCAACTTATGTCTGCTAACAAGTCCAGTTTTCTACCTTTACTGTGTGTAGGGGTCGTTATTCTGTGCATAAATCCCAATTCTGTTAAAGTATTAGCTAGTGTTAGGGCATTGTCGTCTTTTGCATTGTTGAAGCCTACGTTTAGGTCACCTAACATCATGATTTGGGAACCTGGTTTGGAGTACCAAGTGAAGAGATGTGTGATATCTTCCTCAAAGGAGGAGGTAGGGCCTGGAGGTCTATAGATGAGGTCTATGGGCAATATACGGGAGGCTGTAAGCAGTAGTTTAATGGACAGAAGTTCTCCAGATGGGAATTGCTGGTTAGTGAGTTCTCTTAAACCAATCTGTTTTTTTGCAATTAAGGCAACTACTCCACCTCTAGAAGCTTCACCATCCATTCTGAAAATGGCATCGTTTTCAGAAATGGCCAGTGATAGAAGTGGACTTTCTGTAGCATGCAATAAAATACTCAACGGAAAGGGGAAAATGGAAAGATATTTGTGGACGAATTCATTACAAAAAACAAACATGAAAGAAATAAACTGGTGTCTTTAAGCAGCGTGTTTCCCTTTGGAAATTATGTTTGGTTGTTTAATGTTTACTTGTAAATCACCAATATAGCAAACTGTGCCCGGCACGAGAGGGACACACTCATTACATACACCCCCCCCCACAGCCCAGTCATATTCATGGTGTCATGGGGCAGGGTGTGAACACTTCTATAATGGACCCTGTGAGGGGCCAAAACCTGAAGAAAGCTAAGAACATGTGGGCAAAAAGCACAAGAAACAGAATCCACCCTTATAGGAGACTCTTATGCCTTATTTGCAGGAGAAAAGCCATAGAAACTACACTACCCAGACTTCCCTGGGCCAAGAACTACTGGGACAAGCCCAAAGAGGGCGGGACTCGCGCGCACATGCACGCAAGAACAATCAAAGCACAGGGCTTGTGCTTGAGCTCTCAATGGGAGAGGACGTGTCCTGATGAGCTCTGAGCACGGGGATCAGCACGAGGGGCCACACCCCAACAATCTTGTACCCAGGCCCCTCGTCTGAGAAAGCTAAGTAGCGCTCGCACTTGGGAGACTCCAGCTGCATGGGGGAGGACGTGCAAAGCGGCAACGCAGCACCGCAGGGCCAGCACTACCAGAGAAGGCTGCCTGGGGCATGCGCAGGGGGACTCTGCCCATATTCCATTGTCCCCCTGCTCCAAGGAAGCTAGGTAACATATCTCGGCACCTGAGCACGACCCTAGCAATTTGCGCGCATAATTGCTTGGCATGCCATGAGCGCAGAGCAGTGCATGTGTTTTGCATAATAATTAGCCACGTGGAGGAACCGCGTTAGAACAGTGCGGCTACACCGTAACGCGTCACGTGCGACAGACAGCACACCATAAGGCTCATAAGCAGTAGGATTGCTCAAGGGTCCGCAAACCAGTGAATATAGCAGTTACAGTGCGGAGCCACATGCAGCTTAGTTCCGCATGTGTCGGTTTGGTATAGGCATAAATCCACGCACTAACTCATAGTGCTCCGCACTGCTTAGCACACGCAAAAGGGTGCAATTAACCAATTGCATGCTGAAGGGCTGTTAACCTGAGTGTGTGAAGTAACACACAGCCTGGTAACTCATTACTCTCTTACAGCGGTAACACGCTCCAGACAGATAATGGACCTGAGAGTGCGCAGGCAAGAGGCCAGTACTCACCCCAGAGATAAGTCTCTTTCTAACTCTCAAATGTGTAATGATCGTGTTTTCCATTGTCCCCTTCCCTATCCACCTCCCCTCTCCTAACCCTCTCACCGGTTACCCTACTGCTGAACCCATCCAACCAGCGTGTTCCTAACCCTCTTTCCCCGCTGGGGTCTTGGTGGCTTGTGTAAGATCATCCTTGCAAGCGCCCAGACTTCGGAGGGGATGGTTGGTTCATGCCACTCCTGAGCCTGAAGACTGAAGCTGTGACACATGCCCCTGTATTCCCATTGGTTGACCAGATGAAAGGACAGGCTCTACACACAAAGAGGTTTGAGAGCTTGTTAGGTCGCTCACTGAAGCAGATCACCGCGAGACCAGGAGACTACACGGACACTCACCCGAGAGTAAGAGGTGTCACCCTCTACCATTGCTGAACATAAGAATTTCAATTCCAACCATCCGGGAACATGCTAACCCTACAATTGCCTTGAGAAAGACCTCAAAGTTTGAAACACATGTCGGCACTAATGGAATAAAAGTATATCACATACTCTGTACCACATATGAAGTTTTAGCAAAGAATATGTTGGTCAAAAGAGTGACAAGCAATGTGTGAATTACTGAAGGAAAAATAAATCGACAAATATTGCAAACACCGAACGTGTGTGGAAATTGGTACTCATTGGATACTAAGGAACCACTGTCCTGCACCTAATTTCAAGTTTCTGGATCTCAGTACCCAGAACAACCTCTACACACAAATAGTCTGTAAAAGTATGACAGCGGTTGGCAGGGGTTGGGGGGGCAACTTCCTGCAAGCCGAACAGTGCCCATTGTGGGGGTGAGCTCTACTAAGGAGAAAAACAGCAATTGGGGGGGGACAATTGCCCAACTTCCCCCTCCTTGGGGCCACTGTGGTATTAGGTCCAGGTGCGGGCTGCCCTAGAATGTGCCCAAGCAGGCAGGATTCAAGGACTTACCACCCCCAACACCACTCCTAGCACTATCACTATCCATGCCGCTGTGGCCAGTACCCCTCGGACTCCAGTTCGTGCTGCCCGTGGGGCTGCTGTGACTGCTGGTGGTATCTCTACTGTTACTCGCATTGCCATCGCCCAGCTAAAACTAGTGGCAGAAGTCAGCAACACTGCTACTGCTGGTAATGCTGCTGGTGACAGCACTTCTGGTACCACTGCAGCTTCCACTGTTACTACTGACTGGTACCACTGAGGCTTACACTGTTACTACTGCTGGTAATACTGCTGCTGGTGACACCACTGCCAGTACTGCTGCGGCTTCCACTGTTACTCCTGAATACTACTGCCGGTGGCACCACTGCCTGTACTACTGCGGCTTACACTCTTACTCCTGCTGGTAATACTACTGCTGGTGACACCACTGCTGGTACTACGGCGGCTTCCACTGCTACTCCTGCTGGTAACACTACTGCTGGTGACACCACTGCTGGTACTACGGCGGCTTCCACTGTTACTACTGCTGGTAATACTGCTGCTGGTGACACCACTGCTGGTACTACTGCAGCTTACACTCTTACTCCTGCTGGTAATACTACTGCTGGTAACACCACTGCCGGTACTACTGCACCTTCCACTGCTACTCCTGCTGGTAATACTACTGCTGGTGACACCACTGCTGGTACTACGGCTGCTTCCACTGCTACTTCTGCTGGTAACACTACTGCTGGTGACACCACTGCTGGTACTACGGCGGCTTCCACTGTTACTCCTGCTGGTAATACTACTGCTGGTGACACCACTGCTGGTACTACTGCAGCTTACACTCTTACTCCTGCTGGTAATACTACTGCTGGTGACACCACTGCTGGTACTACGGCTGCTTCCACTGCTACTTCTGCTGGTAACACTACTGCTGGTGACACCACTGCTGGTACTACGGCGGCTTCCACTGTTACTACTGCTGGTAATACTACTGCTGGTAACACCACTGCCGGTACTACTGCACCTTCCACTGCTACTCCTGCTGGTAATACTACTGCTGGTGACATCACTACCAGTACAGTCGAGGGGGGGTGGCGGGGGTGGGCCAATTAGACCAGAGATGACAAAATGACTATCATTAAATCATAGTCGCATATTTATTATACAGATTCAGTTTTTATACATAAAAAACAGCAAATTAGCAGTTGTATTTCACGAAGTTCAGCTCAATAAACCTTACAACGCATCCCTCCATACACTCTTCATTCTTCACTTTCACATCCAGTCATCATACTCTCATACTTTAGGACAAACGGGTGATATGACACTAATACCACAATAGTAGATCCATTAAATGTCAAATGTACACTCTATTATTTTACAATGTGACCCTCTGTCTGTATTCAGGGGTTCAAAAAACTATTGGCAACATGTTTTGGTTGAGTTCTTTCTGAAAGGGTTAGTATTCCCCTGTTAGTTCGTAGTCAACCTTCTTCAGGACGGAGTGCAATCGCCAATTCCGCGTTGCCTCTTTATAACAACAAAGTTGGGGGTGTGTGGCTGACGAGCCGTGATTCTGGGGATAGAAATAAAAATAAAAACTGTAATTACCCAGTTTGTCATCTCTGTTCATTTTAAGAAAACCTTTTACTTGGTAAAGGATACAGCTGTATTAGTTAGCTATATAGCCAGCTCAACTCCTCTGGACTTCCAGGGGCTAGGAACCGGTGTGGTGGGCTAAATCCCGGCGTGTGTGTTCCAAACTCGTGGTGCCTCACGTCGTATTAAATGTCCTATGGTTAAGAAAGGACGTAACCCTCACAAAATTGTCTAGTAAGTGTTGAAAGGGTATGTCAATTGCAAGAAACGGTACTCACTCTTGTCACTCTTGTTTCCTATTCTTAGTTGGCCAAGTCGTCAAACAAAAAGCAGGATTCGCTGCCCATTTAACTACAGAGAAGGAAACAAACATAACGGGGCAAACGTCACTTTTATGCGATTTCTTATGACTCAATCATGGAGTATACTATAGTCAAGGACAGGAATTGCTTACTTATAATGGCCGTCTTCCGCTGCGTGCAGGCTGGATAGAATAGCTTCTACCGGGTGGCCGTGTATTGGGTATTGGATTCGTGCACCGCACGTAATGGAGAATCTCTCTTCTCTTCGTGGTCTAGCAAAATTGTAGATATACAATAAAGGGTGTCATCACACTATATTGCCCGATTGCGATTTTCCAGATGCATGGATGTTCGCTCGGCGGCATCGTAAATTACCTGTTGACCGATCAGTCATTTAGTGGTCGGGAGCTGGCTCCGGGCATGTTTCTTGCGCCTCCACGCTTTGCCGCTGCTGCAGTAGTTGCTAAGGCAATGTCGGAGCAGGCGCCTAATGAAAAGCTGGTGCACCGCTCCGGATTGTGGGCAATGCAGTCCTGTGATACAGTTCTGATACAATTAGGGGTCTTGGTCCATTCGGATCAGGACAGTTCATGGTTTACTCACCGTCAGTTGTATGTTGGCGAGTCGCCTGGGGGAAAAAGATCATGGCATTTTGATTACGCCGAAGGGTTGCGCATGATTCCGTGTAGTTTGCAGCACAGGGGGTTGTGGGCAACATAGTCCACGTCAGATAGACATCAAATGTAGGTCAATGGGTCACGATTGGAGTTAGTTATTATTAAGTGCATTCCATTCCACTGAGATGTTTAAGCCATGTGGTACTGTATCTAAAGAGTAGATCCATTTTAGTTCAAGGTGATGTAGGGCAA
This sequence comes from Ambystoma mexicanum, assembly GCF_040938575.1. Classification (NCBI taxonomy): domain Eukaryota; kingdom Metazoa; phylum Chordata; class Amphibia; order Caudata; family Ambystomatidae; genus Ambystoma; species Ambystoma mexicanum. Next base: position 7,587,835 of record NC_090932.1, read on the forward strand.
CTCCCATGTCTCCGCCTCTCATTTTCATATTTAAGGTTTGTAGTACAAACCATTTTATCTCGGTATCTTTGTGGTTGTTTTTATTGAAATGTTCCACCAATGGTTTATCTGGTGTGTGATCCCTGATGCACGAGCGATGCTCACCAATTCTCACTCTGACTTCTCTCTTGGTTTTGCCTACGTATAGTAATTGGCATGGGCATGATATAACATAAATGGCATTCTTTGTCCGGCAGTTGGTGTGACTTTTCATTGTCCATGTCTTTGCCCCATATTGAAAGGTGTGTTTTGTCTCGGTCAGGGGGCATACACTACAGTTGCTGCATTTGTAATGTCAAATGACCGGAGGAAGTCCCCATTGATTCATGATTGTGGTTTCTTTCGATTTTTCTCGGTATGTATGAACCAACTTGTGTTTGAGATTACAGTTGCGTTTGAAGGCAAACATAGGTTTTTTGGACAGAGTGCCTGGGTTTTTCACCAGGTCCCAATTCTTATTGATGATCTTTTTGATCTGATTACTGGTGGGGTTGTATGTGATGACACAGACTAGTCTCTCATTTGATTTTGTTTAGTTGCTAAGTAAAGTCAATTCTGTATTAGTATTGGCAGCTCTCTTTAAGTTGTTTTTGATCAATTTTTTAGGGTAGCCCCGTATATCGAGTTGTTCTTTGAGTTGTATGGCATGTGCATTGTAATGCTCTCTGCCCGTACAGTTACGGTGGATCCTTAAGAATTGTCCATATGGTAGATTATATTTAAGACTCTCAGGGTGGAAACTGGAGTAGTGAAGTAGTGTGTTTTTATCTATGGTTTTTTGATAAAGTGAAGTGCCCCAATTGTTGCCTTGTTTTTTAACCAGTAAGTCCAAGAAACTTATCTGATCTCGACTCCATTGAACCGTGAACTTGATGTTAGTGTCACAGGTATTGAGCCACTTGTGGAAGGTGAGTAAAGATGTATTTTCACTTCGCCAGATAATAAACACATCGTCAATGTAGCGACACCACATCTTGAGTTGTCCATGTGTTTGATCTCTCAGCACTTACGCGATGTATCCAGACTCAAACTGTGCCATATATAGGTTGGCTAGATGGGGTGCAAATGTTGCCCCCATGCTCACTCCTTTCTGTTGTTTGTAGATTTGGTTTTTAAAGAGGAAGACATTTTCCGTCATGGCTAACCTTGAACATTCTAGTATAAAACCTGTTGGTGGTTTGTGTGGTCTACTGCGTGTGTCAAGTACTTCTGCTAGTGCATCCAGACATTCCATTTGTGGGATAGAGGTATATAGAGGTATATAAAGCCTCGACATCCATAGTGACTAGGAGGTCTCCTGCTTCTATAGTGGTGTCCTGGAGAATTTTAATCATGTCTGTTGCATCTTTAATATAAGATGGCATAGCAAGGACAAATAGTTTTAGAAAAAACTCACTGTAGGTGGAGAGAGGTTCAAATAGAGAATCTATGGCCGACACAATAGGTCTGCCAGGTGGATTGTCAAGGCTTTTATGTACCTTAGGCAGTATGTAGAAGGCTGCTTTCTTTGGATGTTTTTTATTTAGAAATCTGGCTTCCTCTGACCAAATCCATTCTTCTGATAAGGCATGGGCAGTAAGACTTTTGATTTCATCTCATAGTCGTTCAGTAGGGTCTTGATCTAGTTTTTTGTAGGATCTTGTGTCGTTCAATAGTCTGACACATTCTTTTTCATAGTTCGCGGTATCCATCAGGACGATCCCGCCACCCTTGTCGGCTGGTTTGAAAGTAAGGTTCTCTTGGTTACTTAGATTTTGAAGGCTGATTCTCTCATCTTTGGTCAAGTAATCTACATGATAGTTCTTCTTTTTGAGACTGCTGAGGACTTGTTTAGTCACCCGGGTCTCAAATGTGATGATTTCCGGGGGACAGGTATGTGGCGGTGGAGTAAAATTAGATTTCGTTTTTAGTCCTGTGATGTTAGTTTCTCCGGGGTCAGAGACTACATCTCCCAAGCCCTTCTGATTCTGGTTCAGTAGGTATACTTCAAAGAAGTGTTTCAGCCTGATATTACTAAAGAACCTTTGTAGCTCTAATTCTACATTTAATGGATCTGCCTTGCTGACGGGAACGTAGGAAAGTCCTTTTGAGAGGAGATTATTCTCTGTGTAACTTAGATTGTGCGAGGATAGATTAAAAATGGGGACGGTATCCAGGTTCATTGGTTTGAGTACCACTGCCTGGTTCTGACCCCTTGTTGTTGGGATGCTCATTGTTGTGGCCGTCCCTTGGGACCTCCCCTGTGAAAACCCCCTTTTTGAGGGAACTGGCCTCGTCCTTTCTGCGGTAATCCGGATGGTCCGGCTAGCGAGGAGTCTGATCCGCTAGAGGATCCAGATGAGTTTGAGAAGGTGACTGTTCGATTCCATCTGAAATTTTGATTGGAGTTTGGAGGTGAATTGGCAAAGAAACCTTCTTTTAGGTAGGGATAGGTTTTGGCTTCCTTATAGCCAGCAATGTCTTTTTTCAGTTTTGTTATTTTCCGTTCCAGGTTAAGCTGCCTGAATTTCTTGATCTCTACTTCTATGTTCTCAAGTATTTTTTTGGGCATCTTGTATATTTTTGTTTTCTAAAAATTCCTTCTCGAGAGTGCCTAGCTCTTCTCCCTGTTTTTCTCCTCTGCAGTCTCGATTATTAATATAATCCAGTCGCGAGAGCAATGATTGCCAACGCCGCTGAAACCCCCCCTCTCGACTTTACTGTTGATTTGCCTGAAGGGCCATAGACGTTAATCAGGCTTTCCTTTAATTTTCTCTATCACTACCAGTACTACAGCGACTTCCACTGTTACTACTGCTGGTAGTACTACTGCTTGTGACACCACTGCCTGTGCGACTGCGGCTTCCACTACTACTCCTGCTGGCAATACTACTGCTGTTGATACCACTGCAGGTACTACTTCAGCTTCCACTGTTACTACTGATGGTAATTCTACTGCTGGTGACATCACTGCTGGTACTACTGCAGCTTCCACTGTTACTCCTGCTGGTAATACTACTGCTGGTGACACCACTGCCAGTACTACGGCTGCTTCCATTGTTACGCCTGCTGGTAACACTACTGCTGGTGACACCACTGCCGGTACTACTTCAGCTTCCACTGTTACTACTGATGGTAATTCTACTGCTGGTGACATCACTGCTGGTACTACTGCAGCTTCCACTGTTACTCCTGCTGGTAATACTACTGCTGGTGACACCACTGCCAGTACTACGGCTGCTTCCATTGTTATGCCTGCTGGTAACACTACTGCTGGTGACACCACTGCCGGTACTACTGCAGCTTCCACTCTTACTCCTGCTGGTAATACTACTGCTGTTGATACCACTGCAGGTACTACTTCAGCTTCCACTGTTACTACTGATGGTAATTCTACTGCTGGTGACATCACTACTGGTACTACTGCAGCTTCCACTGTTACTCCTGCTGGTAATACTACTGCTGGTGACACCACTGCCAGTACTACGGCTGCTTCCATTGTTACGCCTGCTGGTAACACTACTGCTGGTGACACCACTGCCGGTACTACTGCAGCTTCCACTGTTACTCCTGCTGGTAATACTACTGCTGGTGACACCACTGCCAGTGCTACGGCTGCTTCCATTGTTACGCCTGCTGGTAACACTACTGCTGGTGACACCACTGCCGGTACTACTGCAGCTTCCACTCTTACTCCTGCTGGTAATACTACTGCTGTTGATACCACTGCAGGTACTACTTCAGCTTCCACTCTTACTCCTGCTGGTAATACTACTGCTGTTGATACCACTGCAGGTACTACTTCAGCTTCCACTGTTACTACTGATGGTAATTCTACTGCTGGTGACGTCACTGCTGGTACTACTGCAGCTTCCACTGTTACTCCTGCTGGTAATACTACTGCTGGTGACACCACTGCCAGTACTACGGCTGCTTCCATTGTTACGCCTGCTGGTAACACTACTGCTGGTGACACCACTGCCGGTACTACTGCAGCTTCCACTGTTACTCCTGCTGGTAATACTACTGCTGGTGACACCACTGCCAGTGCTACGGCTGCTTCCATTGTTACGCCTGCTGGTAACACTACTGCTGGTGACACCACTGCCGGTACTACTGCAGCTTCCACTCTTACTCCTGCTGGTAATACTACTGCTGTTGATACCACTGCAGGTACTACTTCAGCTTCCACTGTTACTACTGATGGTAATTCTACTGCTGGTGACGTCACTGCTGGTACTACTGCAGCTTCCACTGTTACTCCTGCTGGTAATACTACTGCTGGTGACACCACTACCAGTACTACGGCTGCTTCCATTGTTACGCCTGCTGGTAATACTACTGCTGGTGACACCACTGCCAGTGCTACGGCTGCTTCCATTGTTACGCTTGCTGGTAACACTACTGCTGGTGACACCACTGCCGGTACTACTGCAGCTTCCACTGTTACTCCTGCTGGTAATACTACTGCTGGTGACACCACTGCCAGTGCTACGGCTGCTTCCATTGTTACGCCTGCTGGTAACACTACTGCTGGTGACACCACTGCCGGTACTACTGCAGCTTCCACTCTTACTCCTGCTGGTAATACTACTGCTGTTGATACCACTGCAGGTACTACTTCAGCTTCCACTCTTACTCCTGCTGGTAATACTACTGCTGTTGATACCACTGCAGGTACTACTTCAGCTTCCACTGTTACTACTGATGGTAATTCTACTGCTGGTGACGTCACTGCTGGTACTACTGCAGCTTCCACTGTTACTCCTGCTGGTAATACTACTGCTGGTGACACCACTGCCAGTACTACGGCTGCTTCCATTGTTACGCCTGCTGGTAACACTACTGCTGGTGACACCACTGCCGGTACTACTGCAGCTTCCACTGTTACTCCTGCTGGTAATACTACTGCTGGTGACACCACTGCCAGTGCTACGGCTGCTTCCATTGTTACGCCTGCTGGTAACACTACTGCTGGTGACACCACTGCCGGTACTACTGCAGCTTCCACTCTTACTCCTGCTGGTAATACTACTGCTGTTGATACCACTGCAGGTACTACTTCAGCTTCCACTGTTACTACTGATGGTAATTCTACTGCTGGTGACGTCACTGCTGGTACTACTGCAGCTTCCACTGTTACTCCTGCTGGTAATACTACTGCTGGTGACACCACTACCAGTACTACGGCTGCTTCCATTGTTACGCCTGCTGGTAATACTACTGCTGGTGACACCACTGCCAGTGCTACGGCTGCTTCCATTGTTACGCTTGCTGGTAACACTACTGCTGGTGACACCACTGCCGGTACTACTGCAGCTTCCACTGTTACTCCTGCTGGTAATACTACTGCTGGTGACACCACTGCCAGTGCTACGGCTGCTTCCATTGTTACGCCTGCTGGTAACACTACTGCTGGTGACACCACTGCCGGTACTACTGTAGCTTCCACTGTTACTCCTGCTGGTAATACTACTGCTGGTGACACCACTGCCAGTGCTACGGCTGCTTCCATTGTTACGCTTGCTGGTAACACTACTGCTGGTGACACCACTGCCGGTACTACTGCAGCTTCCATTCTTGCTCCTGCTGGTAATACAGGCCCTTCCCTGTCTGTAGCCATTCCTGACAACTACTCGATCATCAGGTGTGACAGAGTGAAACTAAAGGTGGGGGACTGGCCTTCATATTCAAGAGTTCCCTTAACCTCAGAGCTGCCAACAATATTCACCTGGCATCAGCAGAATCACTATCCATGAAATTACCAATCTCACCCAACCACACGGCCACAGTACATCTTATCTACAGGCCCCCGGATCCCACCTCCTAAGACATCTCATCTATTCTAGCCTCTAGCACTAAGCCTAACTCACAAATTATTATTTTGGATGACCTTAATCTAGATTACCAGGATAAGAATGATTCCAAAGCTTCTCACCTTGAAAATGTCCTGGCCGACTTACGCCTCACTCAACATGTCAGGGAGCCCACATACATCAAGGGTCGCACTCTAGACTGGGTCTCAGACATCAATTGTGCCCTCAACGTCACTTCTGTGTCTCCTTGCGCATGGTCTGATCACCGCAAAATAGCTTTCTCCATTAATTCCAGTCCACCCAGAGTTAAACCTAACCTTGCTCCTCCAACTTACACACGCAGCAAAAAGGACATCACAGTTGAGAAACTACTCCCTCTCATCCTCCTTTTATTGAACTCGGCATCTTCCACCTGCTCGGATCCTACAGCATTAGTTGACACCTATAACCGCGTCATGTTAAAAGCCCTCAACTTCATCGCCCCCATCAAACTACGTAAACAAAAACCACGGCTCCACCTAAACCCCTGGTTTACACCACACTTACGTGACTTGCAGAAAGAAAAAAGGAAAGCCGAGGCTCACTGGAAAAGCTCACCCTCTCTAATCAACAAAAATAACCTCACGTTAGCATACATGATTTATAAAGAAGCTATCCTTGCTGCGAAAAAGGAAGTGCACAATAAAAGTATCATCCAAGCCCAATCTAACACCAAGGAACTCTTCAAGAACCTCAAGGAACTTGAGTCCCCTGTCGCCCCGCTCGACACGTGTACCCCTAACACTGAGTGGTGCGCCAATATTCAAAAAGCACTGCTTGAAAAAATTGCCATGCTACACTCCAAAATGAATGCTAAAAAAAGCCTCCTCTCTGTCTCATCCGGCTACCCCACGTCCTACAAAACTGCCTCGCCCACACACTCCTTCAAACCGTTCCGCTTCTCACCCCTCACCATCAAGAAAGTAGAAAATATAATTACGAAGCTCAAGCCATCCAATTGCCAAGGCGATGCTTGCCCCACACCAATCATAAAGGAAGCTGCACACAATCTTGCCCCTTTCATTACTTCGTTCATTAACGCTTCCTTTGAATCAGGAATTGTACCTGACAACCTTAAGGATGCTTGGGTCATCCCCTTAATCAAAAAACCTAACCTCGACCCCAAGAATGCCTCTAATTACAGGGCCATCACCACTGTGCCTTACCTTCTCAAAATTCTCGACCGAGCAGCCTATCTCCAAATTCAGGCTTACCTCAAAAACAACAATCTTTTAGGGCTTAGACAATCCGGGTTCCATCCCAGACACGGTACGGAAAAAGCACTAATAGATTTAAAAACCCAAATTGAGGATCTGTAAGACAAGGGCAAGCAGGTGCTTCTGCTCCTCCTTGATCTTTCAGCAGCCTTTGATCTGGTCGATCATCAAATCCTCTGCCACCACATTACGATTGCTGCTCACTTCTCGGATGCAGCCATATCATGGATCAGCTCATTCTTAGCAAACAGAACCATGAGGGTCTTCTCTTCCAGCCCACGCCCCGTGCGGAGTCCCACAAGGTTTGTGCATATCCCCAACACTTTACAACATGTGTACGAAACCACTCTTTGATATACTTAACCACCTGGGTGTCTCCTACACGAATTACGCGGATGACACCCAGATACTCATCCCCATCACTGGCGACTATATAACTGATGCCAAAGCTCTCAACACAATCTACACTGTCATCCAGACGTGGATGGCACATCATTGGCTTTGCATTAATGATGAAAAAACAGAGCTAATCATCTTAGGTTCTCAACCCAAACTCACCAAGCTTGACCCAAAATACAACTCTTTTATTATTGATGGGAACATCATCAAAGTTTCCAACGTCACAAAAACATTGGGAATATATCTTGACTCCACCTTATCCCTCAATCGACAAACCAATGCAGTTGTTTCTGCATCATCTTACACTTGTAAGCTGATTACAGCTTGTCGCCCATTTCTGACAACGGGCAACTGTCTGATTCTCGCCAGAACCCTCATCATGTCTAAAATCGATTACTGCAATGTCCTGTACTTAGGGACCAGTCAGAGAAACCTTGACAAACTCCAGGTCACGCAGAACAACGCTATAAGGGCAGCTCTCAACATCCCCAGGCACTCTCACATCTCTAACACCAGACGCAATTTACACTGGCTCCCCATCTCTCATCGCATATCCCTCAAAGCACTCGTTCTAATCCACAAGGCCCAGAACAACGCAGCCCCTCCCTATCTATCCATGCGCTTCAGACATCACATAGCATCTAGACCACTGAGATTTGCCCAGGCACACACACTGGTGATCCCAGCTTCAAACTACGGACAGCAGGGGGTACTAGCTTCCCTGTCCTTGCAGCCAAACTTTGGAACTCCCTTCCTAACACTTTGAGAAGCGTTCCTCACTGCCACGCCTTCAAAACCAAAACCAAACTCTGGCTTCTGGAACAAGATGCATTAGCCTCCACACAAGACTCCCACAGCTTATAACATCATCACCAACAGGGCCGATCATAGCCTGCCCTGACCTCACACTGAGATTCGATGTGCCCATTAACTATTATAATTGAAGTCGCCATCCCCTATGATATACACTATGTATATATGTGAAAAAAAGAAAATGTTTTACCGTAATTTATCTGTTGGATCTTTATTACTTCCGCCTCCTCAACTGTTTACCTCACCATGAAAATGCTTAAGTTGGCACAATGTAAATTGTATACTTCATCTATTTTTGTTGTAAACTGTAACTGTAACTGCTCTCTAAACATGCGCCCAGAAACCCTTGGGCAAGGTGCGCACTATAAATAAACAAATACAAATACGACTGCTGGCGAGACCACTGCCGGTACTACTGCGGCTTCCACTGTTACTCCTGCTGGTAATACTACTGCTGGTGACACCACTGCCGGTACTACCACGGCTTCCACTGTTACTACTGCTGGTGACACCACTGCTGGTACTACTGCGGCATCCACTGTTATTACTGCTGGTAATACTACTGCTTGTGACGCTACTGCTGGTACTACAGCAGCTTCCACGGTTACTACTGATGGTAATACTACTGCTGGTAACACCACTGCTGGTAGTGGCTTCCACTGTTACTACTGCTGGTAATACTACTGCTGGTGACACCACTGCTGGTAATACTGCAGCTGCTAGTGTTACTACTGATGGTAATACTACTGCTGGTGACACCACTGCAGGTAACGGTTTCCACTGTTACTACTGCTGGTAATACTATTGTTGGTGACCCCACTGCTGTTGCTACTGCGACTTCCACTGTTTCTCCTGCTGGTAATACTACTGCTGATGACATCACTACAGGTACTACAGCAACTTCCACTGTTACTACTGGTGCTAATATTACTGCTGGTGACACCACTGCCGGTACTACTGCGGCTTCCACTGTTACTACTGCTGGTGACATCACTACCAGTACTACCGCAACTTCCACTGTTACTACTGTTGGAAATACTACTGCTGGTGACACCACTGCTGGTACTACTGCAGCTTCCATTGTTACTACTGATGGGAATGCTACTGCTGGTGACACCACTGCAGATACTACAGCGACTTCCACTGTTACTACTGGTGGGAATACTACTGCTGGTGACACCACTGGTGGTACTACTGCAGCTTCCACTGTTACTACTGATGGTAATGCTACTTCTGGTGACACCACTGCCGGTAGCGGCTTCCACTGTTACTACTGCTGGTAATACTACTGCTGGTGACACTACTGCTGGTGACAGTACTGCTAGTACTACTGCAGCTTCCACTGCTACTACTGATGGTAATACTACTGCTGGTGATACCACTGCTGGTAACGGCTTACACTGTTACTGCTGCTGGTAATATTACTGCTGGTGACACCACTGCCGGTACTGCTGCGGCTTCCACCGTTACTACTGCAGGTAATACTTGTGCTTGTGACACCACTGCGGGTACTACTGCAGCTTCCACTGTTACGCCTGCTGGTAATACTACTGCTGGTGACACCACTGCCAGAACTACCGCAGCTTCCATTGTTACTACTGCTGGTGAGACTACTGCTGGTGACACCACTGCCGGTACTACTGCGGCATCCACTGTTACTCCTGCTGGTAATACTACTGCTGGTGAAACCACTGCCGGTACTACTGTGGCTTCCACTCTTACTACTGCTGCTAATACTACTGCTGGTGACACCACTGCTGGTACTGCAGCAACTTTCACTGTTACTACTGCTGGTAATACTACTGCTGGTGACACCACTGCTGGTACTACTGCGGCTTCCACTGTTGCTGCTGGTAATACTACTGCTGGTGACACCACTGCTGGTACTGCTGCGGCATCCACTGCTACTACTGCTGTTAATACTACTGCTGGTGACAGCACTGCTGGTACTACTGCAGCATCCACTGTTACTACTGCTGGTAATACTACTGCTGGTAACACCACTGCCGGTACTACTGCACCTTCCACTGTTACTACTGCTGTTAATACTACTGATGGTGACACCACTGCCATTACTACGGCAGCTTCCACTGTCACTACTGCTGGTAATACTACTGCTGGTGACACCACTGCTGGTACTGCTGCGGCCTCCACTGTTACTACCGATGGTAATGCTGCTGCTGGGGCCACTACTAGAAATACTATTGCTATTTGTAAGAAATTCGACTGTCCGCACGGTGGGTGTACGTTCGCCTGGGCTATTTTGACATTTTCAAATGAAAGTGAATGATGGTAGATCAACCTCTGGAAAATGTGTGGGGCTAATTTACACATATTTTCCTATGCTTACCGCACGATCTACGCATACATTGTGTACTCTGGGTGGACAGAGCCTACAGGCGCAGCCCCCCTGTCATATTTAGTTGGGATATGACAGGAGGAGTTCATGATGCATCTCCAGAAGAGGGAGGACCAAATCTTCCCCCTGCTGTGGCCAGCCTGATTAACTGACAAAGGCTCCATGAACCCACCCAGTGTTTTTGTTGTGCCCTGCAGCTGGTGGCAGCAATTCACATACCATTCAGAGAGTACATCAAACATAACCACGTGGATCCTAGCTACAGAGGTTAACAAAGGAGACAGGAAACCCAAACAACCTTTCATATGCAACTGTGTCAACCTGAAGCCAGCCCCGACCTCAGTATCGACTGACAGTGAACTGTCAAGTCTGGGACTGCGTGTTTACAGTAGTCCTCCCTACCTGCGCATGTTAAAAGAAGCATAAAGAATTACTCAACAATTGAGAAAGAATTTTTGGCAGTAAAATGGGCCATAGACCAGCTCGGCCATTTTTGTGGGGCATGAAATTCACAATTTGCTCGGATCATAAGTCTTTGAAAGAAATGATAACCACAAAAGGGTTACATAAAGTATCCTCCAGAATTAGAAAGTGGGTGGCTAGTCTGTAGGATTATGTGTGGGATATGTAGCGGGAGTAAAAAACAAGGCAACAGACTGTTTGTCTAGATTGATCCATGTGGTTGAGGAACAAGAAGCAAATGAGGAGGACATGGAGGATCAAGTGTTGGAAATTGAAATGAGTCGGGATGTGGTGTCGGAGGAAGAATGGCGGGAAGCCAGGTCAGAAGATGAAGGCTTCAGAGACACCCAGCAACCCATTGAGTGTGGAATGAAAAGCAATGAGATAAGGAAAGAATCTCTACCACATTCCAGCACAGTGCCGGGAGAACCGCGACGTCTGCTCACCCTCCTGGTTTGGGAGGCCTGGTACGAGGAAGAGGAGGAGCCGGAATAATGTGATTACCAGTTATTGGCATTGTGACCCCATCCTGCCCAACAGCTGCACCTGATGTGTGCCCCAGGCTTCTGCCACATCCAATGGCAAGGCCCTCTGTATCCCCAGGGCTCCGGGCTCTTGGCATTATGTGGGGATTTAAACATTCACAGAGAAGAAATCAAATGAAACACTTACAGCCAACCAATCTTCACACATTGATAGCAAGTGAGGTGCGGTGCTGATTGGCGGGCAATATGTCACGGATAAGGCCTTTGATAGGCGTTTTAATGAGTCCCAATGAAACACTGCGGCACCGGCGTCCCGACGAGTATGCAAAACGGACACTAAATGCACACGTTACGCGCTCTATTAGCAGGAATAACGCCGATGCGCAAAAGCGCAAAAGTGCTGAGAGATTGTGCGTCGGAGATCAAGAGTCCCCTCAGAGGGGCCCGCGGGCCGTATTTTATGATAAAAGTGGGAGTCTGGCAGATTCTCAGAGTCAGGATTCCGTTCTCATTCGCTTGAAGTGACACCTGGCGACGTTCTGTGAATGGCAAAAGCAGCACAAGCGATGCCTTGAGGGGGCGCCTTCCAGAGCCCGGATATGCCGCCCCCCCCCCAAATACTTCTTTTACATTCAGAGATGAATGGGGCTTTTAAAGTGCCCACAATCTGCTCCAATTCAACAACTCTTATCAGCATATGACTCTCCACCCTCCATAAGCAAACCAGCATTAACAAAGCCAGTAGCTTTCCTGATGTGTGAGCATGCGTGTCATGACTTCCTATGGGGGCCTGCTAGATGACAGAAACCTTGCACTGGCCAAGCGCAAAGTGGCACGGTGTTAGCAGTATGAACAGTTTTGCCATAGTGCAAAATACATCGGGGCCATATTGATATGATATTATATTTTATTTATATCGGACCCATACACATATGTTTCAGAAAACCTTAAAAAACCTTTGCACCATGACAAGTTAATTGCCATGATATTAGCACTAGGGCAAACTTTGCTATTGCTTTTTTACTTCTTTGTTGTGTAGCCCTTTCCGCTCTGCAACATAGTCGGGAGACTGGTCTCCGCCGCCTCTCATTATTGCGCTAGCAGCATAGACACCCTGACTGACAAGTGAGTGGTCTCCAAGATGGCGCAGCACAAGTTTCTAATGTAATGTGTATAGATATGTACTGTATGAATGTTTATTTGGTGTTTCTTTTTTAATGCATGCATGCAAGAAATTGTGTGAATGATGTGGTAATGTGTGCATGAGTGTTTGCATGCATGTGTATGTTTGTCAGCTCCCACCCATACATTTAGGGGTGGGCGTTGCTGAGGATATGGCATTCTTTTTTGCTTTATCCTTGATGCACAGTACCGTGCATCAAGGGTAAAGCAAAAAAGGCGTGTGAATTGTTATTACATAAATAGACTGGCTTACATTGAATGTATGCTTTCCTATCCGCATCATAACACTTGGCTTTTCTTTGCCCAATGGTAGAGCAAACATGATAAGTGTTATTAGGTGGCTAGACTGGCCTACTAATAACACTTATGCTTGCTTTAACCTTGATGAATAGTAAAAAAATGACATGCCATATTAAGAAAGTATTTGCAGACTGTCACTATTGGTGTCAGTCTGCATACACTTTCTTATTGTGCCATAGAATTGTTTGCTTGGCATCAAGGGAACAGCAAACATAAGTTTTATTACATGGCTAGACTGACCTACATTAGTAGTGGCAGTCAAGATTTACAGGGTAATTCATAGAATTTCGCAGAAAAGTGTCGCAAGCGACTGGCGCAGAGTGTCCGCGTGCGATTGTCTGCGCCAGGCGCGTGCGCCAAAACCGATTTCCGCGCACAGCGTATTCATGGATTTTAGGCTCCCAAACCAGCCGTGGCGCAGAGTATCGCAGCGACCCTGCAGCAGCGCCAGTAACGCCCCCAAGAATGCCCTTGCGCAAGGAAAAGCCATCAAAATCGCTAAATCATCGCAAAGGGCTGCGCTAACCCTGGACCAGTTGATAGGGCTGCCAAACAAGGAACGCAAAGTGGGTAACGTGCATATCAGGGAAACGCGGGAAGTTTTGCATGCGATTAGCCAGGGTACGTGTATGACAGGGGTACGCGTGAAGTTAAACACGCGATTAGCCAGGGTACGTGTATTACAGGGGTACGCAGGAATTTTCACACGCGATTTGGCTGGGTACGTGTATGACAGGGGTACGCGTGAAGTTCTACACGCGATTAGCCAGGGTACGTGTATTACAGAGGTGCGCGGGAATAATCACACGCGATTTGGCTGGGTACGTGTATTACAGGGGTGCGCGGGAATTATCACATGCGATTTGGCTGGGTACGTGTATTACAGGGGTGCGCGGGAATAATCACACGCGATTAGGCTGGGTGGGTCCTCACAGGTGTACCCTGTACACCCTCCACTGCCCCTGCAGGCAGCCCACAAAACAGGGGACTACCCTGCACACCTGCTCATGTCTCCCACCACCCTCACCCCCCCTGCAGTGCAGGGGCAGCCTCCACCAGGCCGCCACTCATGTCTCCCACCACCCCCACCCCCCAGCAGTGCAGGGGCAGCACCACCAGGCCCCCACTCATGTCTCCCACCACCCCCACCATCCCAGCAGTGTGGGGCACCCTCCACCAGGCCCCCACTCATGTCTCCCACCACCCCCACCCCTCAGCCACCATGGGCATCCCCCACCAGGCCCCCACTCATGTCTCCCACCACCCCCACCCCCCCAGCAGTGCAGGGGCAGAACCACCAGGCCCCCACTCATGTCCACTCCTTGTCTCCCACCACCCCCACCCCCCCAGCCACCATGGGCATCCCCCACCAGGCCCCCACTCATGTCTCCCACCACCCCCACCCCCCAGCCACCATGGGCAGCCTCCACCAGGCCCCCACTCATGTCTCCCACCACCCCCACCCCCCAGCAGTGCAGGGGCAGCACCACCAGGCCCCCACTCATGTCTCCCACCACCGCCACCCCCCAGCAGTGCAGGGCCAGCACCACCAGGCCCCCACTCATGTTCAACTCATGTCTCCCACCACCCCCACCCCCCCAGCCACCATGGGCATCCCCCACCAGGCACCCTCTCATGTCTCCCACCACCCCACCCCCCAGCAGTGCAGGGCCAGCACCACCAGGCCCCCACTCATGTCCAACTCATGTCTCCCACCACCCCCAGCCCCCCAGCCACCATGGGCACCCTCCACCAGGCCCCCACTCATGTCTCCCACCACCCCCACCCCCCGCAAGTTTTGGGCACCCTCCACCAGGCCCCCATTCATGTCTCCCACCACCCCCACCCCCCAGCCACCATGGGCATCCCACATCAGGCCCCCACTCATGTCTCCCACCACTCCCACCCCCCAGCAGTGCAGGGGCAGCACCACCAGGCCCCCACTCATGTCCAACTCATGTCTCCCACCACCCCCACCCCCCCAGCCACCATGGGCATCCCCCACCAGGCCCCCACTCATGTCTCCCACCACCCCCACCCCTCAGCCATCATGGGCAGCCTCCACCAGGCCCCCACTCATGTCTCCCACCACCCCCACCCCCCAGCAGTGCAGGGGCAGCACCACCAGGCCCCCACTCATGTCTCCCACCACCCCCACCCCCCCAGCAGTGTGGGGCGCCCTCCACCAGGCCCCCACTCATGTCTCCCACCACCCCCAGCCACCATGGGCATCCCCCGCCAGGCCCCCACACATGTCTCCCACCACCCCCACCCCCCAGCAGTGCAGGGGCAGCACGACCAGGCCCCCACTCATGTCCAACTCATGTCTCCCACCACCCCACCCCCCAGCCATCATGGGCATCCCCCACCAGGCCCCCACTCATGTCTCCCACCACCCCCACCCCCCAGCCACCATGGGCAGCCTCCACCAGGCCCCCACTCATGTCTCCCACCACTCCCACCCCCCAGCAGTGCAGGGGCAGCACCACCAGGCCCCCACTCATGTCTCCCACCACCGCCACCCCTCAGCCACCATGGACAGCCTCCACCAGGCCCCCACTCATGTCTCCCACCACCCCCACCCCCCAGCAGTGCAGGGCCAGCACCACCAGGCCCCCACTCATGTCCAACTCATGTCTCCCACCACCCCCACCCCCCCAGCCACCATGGGCATCCCCCACCAGGCACCCTCTCATGTCTCCCACCACCCCACCCCCCAGCAGTGCAGGGCCAGCACCACCAGGCCCCCACTCATGTCCAACCATGTCTCCCACCACCCCCAGCCCCCCAGCCACCATGGGCACCCTCCACCAGGCCCCCACTCATGTCTCCCACCACCCCCACCCCCCGCAAGTTTGGGGCACCCTCCACCAGGCCCCCACTCATGTCTCCCACCACCCCCACCCCCCAGCCACCATGGGCATCCCACATCAGGCCCCCACTCATGTCTCCCACCACTCCCACCCCCCAGCAGTGCAGGGGCAGCACCACCAGGCCCCCACTCATGTCCAACTCATGTCTCCCACCACCCCCACCCCCCAGCCACCATGGGCATCCCCCACCAGGCCCCCACTCATGTCTCCCACCACCCCCACCCCTCAGCCATCATGGGCAGCCTCCACCAGGCCCCCACTCATGTCTCCCACCACCCCCACCCCCCAGCAGTGCAGGGGCAGCACCACCAGGCCCCCACTCATGTCTCCCACCACCCCCGCCCCCCCAGCAGTGCGGGGCGCCCTCCACCAGGCCCCCACTCATGTCTCCCACCACCCCCACCCCCCAGCCACCATGGGCATCCCCCGCCAGGCCCCCACACATGTCTCCCACCACCCCCACCCCCCAGCAGTGCAGGGGCAGCATGACCTGGCCCCCACTCATGTCCAACTCATGTCTCCCACCACCCCACCCCCCCAGCCATCATGGGCATCCCCCACCAGGCCCCCACTCATGTCTCCCACCACCCCCACCCCCCAGCCACCATGGGCAGCCTCCACCAGGCCCCCACTCATGTCTCCCACCACCCCACCCCCCCAGCAGTGCAGGGGCAGCACCACTAGGCCCCCACTCATGTCTCCCACCACCCCCACCCCCCAGCCACCATGGGCATCCCCCACCAGGCACCCACTCATGTCTCCCACCACCCCCACCCCCAGCAGTGCGGGCCAGCACCACCAGGCCCCCACTCATGTCCAACTCATGTCTCCCACCACCCCCACCCCCCCCAGCCACCATGGGCATCCCCCACCAGGCACCCACTCATGTGTCCACCACTCCCACCCCCCAGCAGTGCAGGGCCAGCACCACCAGGCCCCCACTCATGTCCAACTCATGTCTCCCACCACCCCCACCCCCCAGCCACCATGGGCATCCCCTACCAGGGCCCCACTCATATCTCCCACCACCCCCACCCCCAGCAGTGCAGGGGCAGCCTCCACCAGGCCCCCACCCATGTCTCACACCACCCCCACCCCCCAGCAGTGCAGGGGCAGCACCACCAGGCCCCCACTCATGTCCAACTCATGTCTCCCACCACCCCCACCCCCCCAGCCACCATGGGCACCCTCCATCAGGCCCCCACTCATGTCTACCACCACCCCCACCCCTCCAGCAGTGTGGGGCACCCTCCACCAGGCCCCCACCCATGTCTCCCACTACCCCCACCCCCCAGCCACCATGGGCAGCCTCCACCAGGCCCCCACTCATGTCTCCCACCACCCCCACTCCCCAGCCACCATGGGCAGCCTCCACCAGGCCCCCACTCATGTCTCCCACCACCCCCACCCCCCAGCAGTGCAGGGCCAGCACCACCAGGCCCCCACTCATGTCCAACTCATGTCTCCCCACCACCCCCACCCCCCCAGCCACCATGGGCATCCCCGACCAGGCCCCCACTCATGTCTCCCACCACCCCCACCCCCCAGCCACCATGGGCAGCCTCCACCAGGCCCCCACTCATGTCTACCACCACCCCACCCCCCAGCAGTGCAGGGGCAGCACCACCAGGCCCCCACTCATGTCTCCCACCACCCCCACCCCCAGCCACCATGGGCATCCCCCACCAGGCACCCACTCATATCTCCCACCACCCCCACCCCCAGCAGTGCAGGGCCAGCACCACCAGGCCCCCACTCATGTCCAACTCATGTCTCCAACCACCCCCACCCCCCCAGCTACCATGGGCATCCCCCACCAGGCACCCACTCATGTCTCCCACCACCCCCACCCCCCAGCAGTGCAGGGCCAGCACCACCAGGCCCCCACTCATGTCCAACTCATGTCTCCCACCACCCCCACCCCCAGCCACCATGGGCATCCCCTACCAGGCCCCCACTCATGTCTCTCACCACCCCCACCCACCAGCAGTGCAGGGGCAGCCTCCACCAGGCCCCCACCCATGTCTCACACCACCCCCACCCCCCAGCAGTGCAGGGGCAGCACCACCAGGCCCCCACTCATGTCCAACTCATGTCTCCCACCACCCCCACCCCCCAGCCACCATGGGCACCCTCCACCAGGCCCCCACTCATGTCTACCACCACCCCCACCCCTCCAGCAGTGTGGGGCACCCTCCACCAGGCCCCCACTCATGTCTCCCACCACCCCCACCCCCCAGCCACCATGGGCAGCCTCCACCAGGCCCCCACTCATGTCTCCCACCACCCCCACCCCCCAGCCACCATGGGCAGCCTCCACCAGGCCCCCACTCATGTCTCCCACCACCCCCACCCCCCAGCAGTGCAGGGCCAGCACCACCAGGCCCCCACTCATGTCCAACTCATGTCTCCCACCACCCCAGCCACCATGGGCAGCCTCCCCCAGGCCCCCACGCATGTCTCCCACCACCCCCACCCCCCAGCAGTGCAGGGGCAGCACCACCAGGCCCCCACTCATGTCTCCCACCACCCCCACCCCCCAGCCACCATGGACAGCCTCCACCAGGCCCCCACTCATGTCTCCCACCACCCCCACCCCCAGCCACCATGGGCAGCCTCCACCAGGACCCCACTCATGTCTCCCACCACCCCCACCCCCCAGCAGTGCAGGGCCAGCACCACCAGGCCCCCACTCATGTCCAACTCCTGTCTCCCACCACCCCCACCCCCCAGCCACCATGGGCATCCCCCACCAGGCACCCAATCATGTCTCCCACCACCCCCACCCCCCGGCAGTGCAGGGCCAGCACCACCAGGCCCCCACTCATGTCCAACTCATGTCTCCCACCACCCCCACCCCCCCAGCCACCATGGGCATCACCCACCAGGCCCCCACTCATGTCTCCCACCACCCCACCCCCCAGCAGTGCAGGGGCAGCCTCCACCAGGCCCCCACCCATGTCTCACACCACCCCCACCCCCCAGCAGTGCAGGGGGAGCACCACCAGGCCCCCACTCATGTCCAACTCATGTCTCCCACCACCCCCACCCCTCCAGCCACCATGGGCACCCTCCACCACGCCCCCACTCATGTCTCCCACCACCCCCAGCCCCCCAGCAGTGTGGGGCACCCTCCACCAGGCCCCCACTCATGTCTCCCACCACCCCCACCCCCCAGCCACCATGGGCAGCCTCCACCAGGCCCCCACTCAGGTCTCCCACCACCCCCACCCCCCAGCCACCATGGGCAGCCTCCACCAGGCACCCAATCATGTCTCCCACCACCCCCACCCCCCGGCAGTGCAGGGCCAGCACCACCAGGCCCCCACTCATGTCCAACTCATGTCTCCCACCACCCCACCCCCCCAGCCACCATGGGGCATCCCCCACCAGGCCCCCACTCATGTCTCCCACCATCCCCACCCTCCCAGCCACGATGGGCAGCCTCCACCAGGCCCCCACTCATGTCTCCCACCACCCCCACCCCCCAGCAGTGCAGGGGCATCCCCCACCAGGCACCCACTCATGTCTCCCACCACCCCCACCCCCCAGCAGTGCAGGGCCAGCACCACCAGGCCCCCACTCATGTCCAACTCATGTCTCCCACCACCCCCAACCCCCCCAGCCACCATGGGCATCCCCCACCAGGCACCCACTCATGTGTCCACCACTCCCACCCCCCAGCAGTGCAGGGCCAGCACCACCAGGCCCCCACTCATGTCCAACTCATGTCTCCCACCACCCCCCCCCAGGCACCATGGGCATCCCCTACCAGGCCCCCACTCATATCTCCCACCACCCCCACCCCCAGCAGTGCAGGGGCAGCCTCCACCAGGCCCCCACCCATGTCTCACACCACCCCCACCCCCCAGCAGTGCAGGGGCAGCACCACCAGGCCCCCACTCATGTCCAACTCATGTCTCCCACCACCCCACCCCCCCAGCCACCATGGGCACCCTCCACCAGGCCCCCACTCATGTCTACCACCACCCCCACCCCTCCAGCAGTGTGGGGCACCCTCCCACCAGGCCCCCACCCATGTC